>NC_045595.1:113525561-118325561 GCF_009762305.2 Zalophus californianus
CTGAGTATTCACTGATGAATTATTTTTATTATTAACAAGTGCTCTATCCCTTGTTTTCTGAAGACAGAATGTTCATGAAAAAAGATTGCTTTATCAACAGGGGTTCTTTAGTGCAAGTGTTCCTCTCTTCTCACTTCTGATGGGTGGGCAAAATGGTGATTATCACTTGCTGAATAGCAAGATCTATTGATCCTGAAAAATCACAAGACTCCACTTGGGCCTTACTCCTTCGGAAACGCTGGTGTCCTGAGCAAAAAGTTAATGCGTTCGCGTTCACAATTTGGAAGAAAGCAGGGTGCGTGGGTCTAACTTTGCTTCATTTTGTATCAAGCTAAATCCAGAAAGCAGTGTCAAATATACTGCTTTCAAATATCAATGCTGCCAAGAAAAACAAAAGCCCAAGCCCAAAGCTGGAAAATCTCTCAAAGTAACATACTGTGATCTTTCATAAGCTAAATCAAGGCATGGAAAAGGAAAAAAAACGATGTGGCTTCCTGAACATGTCACACAGTGACCTTCAGTCTCATATTGACTTTACAACTTCAGGCAAGCTTTTTAGTTTATCTGTGCCTCAGTTTTCTCACCCTTAAAATTGTGCCTTATTGGGAGGGACTTTCAGTGGAGTGGAGAAATCAGTTACTGGAATTGAACAGATCCAGGTTACATTTTCAGTCCCTTCATTTATTCTATAACCTTAGGCAAGTTACACCGCCAGTCTGAGCCTTGGTTCCCTATTTGTAAAGAGAGTAGATAATTAACAATGTCAAAAGAATTAGAGGAACCTGAACCCAGGAGCCTCCATAAATGTGATTTTTTTTTTCCTTTTTCTATGACTTAGGAAACTATGTTGTTCCTTGTGGGAGGAAATGTGTTATGAGAACGGAAACCAGCTCCACAAAACAACTTTAGAACCATAGTTAATTCACCCCCTCTTCCTACCCTCCTACAAAAAAGGATGCCCATCTCCCTAGGAAACCCACTCCTATTTATTAACCAGGTTCATGGGAAGTTCTTCTTAAAGCAAACCCACTTCCACGTATTTTGTGTTCAGAGATATGAAGAACAGTTGATTGGTTTCCTTTGGTATAAAAATATTCTGTATGTTTGAAGAACAATAGCAAGCCCTCTTAGAATCTCAGCAAAGGTAATTTATCCAAAAGAAAGTTTAAAAGCATTTTTGAAAGATTTTTTTTGTTATTATGAGGCACCTGTTTCCAGTGTTTCTCTAATAACCAATTGCTATTTTTTGGTAAAATCTCCTAACACATTCACACAGCTGTCATTAAGAACATGGGTAGTGTTAATTTTACAGTTTTCGTTGTTCAAGCCAAGAACAGTGTACCTTACTGGCAAGAGGGCTGTGTATAACATACTTTTAAAATGAAAACATTCTCTCCACCAGTTTGGAAAGGTGGTGATCAATTTCAGCAGCAGAAACATTCCATTGGAAGTACAGATCACAGTGCATACATCAGCTGGGAATTGCAACTGTCATCTTAACTAAATTAAGGTCAGTTCGCCCCTATAGCCGATCTTCTAGTTGTGGATTCACTACCACCTCTGTCAGGACACTGGTGTTTAGGATCCACAGTTGGCCACTTAAAGTAGCTGTGGGACCCTGGGCTAGTTCCTTGCTGTGTCTGAGCCTCCATTCTACATGCTGCGTTATGGAAATGATAATGATATGTATGCACACAATTGTGGGAAAGGCAGGAAAGTTGGCAGTGTAGGTGCTCAATAATTATGTTGGAGATGAGTGTCTGATAGTCTCTAACAAGATGCTCCTTGTACTTTAATAAGATACTGGCCTTAGATCTTGTCTTTACCCTTTAGAACATTCTGCAAGTGAGGATGTGTCTAAGGATGTGTAAATTAAATTTTTAATGAAAACTTAAGTTTCTAATGAGGTGGAATGGAAGAGAAGTAGGTGATAAGGCAATCTAGATCTTGCTGCAGGGGTTAACTTTGGAAACAGGACCTCAGATTGATTATGTTCTTTTTTTTTTTAAGATTTTATGTATTTATTTGACAGAGAGAGACACAGCGAGAGAGGGAACACAAGCAAGGGGAGTGGGAGAGGGAGAAGCAGGCTTCCCGCGGAGCAGGGAGCCCGATGCCAGACTCAATCCCAGGACCCTGGGATCATGACCGGAGCTGAAGGCAGACGCCTAACGCCTGAGCCACCCAGGGGCCCGATTATGTTCTTTAAAAAAATATTTTTAACTTTCGGCTGCATGGGAAGCACTTGTGTGTCTGAAAGAAGGAGGTGGCATGGGGGAAAGTAAGTGGTCTAGATGCAGCAGGTGGAGTTGCATCTCTCGACACACCTCCTCCCACCCCCACGCCCAACCCCCATTCACCCTGAGCTGTCAGATGCAGTTTTTTCAAGAAATTGCCAAGCTGGGGAAGCTTGAGGAAGTGTCTAGACCAACTTCTTGCCCTCAATCAAAGCTGCGTCCAAAATTACCAAAACCAATGGCCACCTACCTCTGCTCAAGGAAAGAGCCTTTCAAGTTCAGTTCTATTGTCTACCTGCGCTGGGGCTGCCTTTGGGAAGTTACCCCTTTACTAACTTGGTAATACAAGCCCATTTTCTGTTAGCGTGCTCTGCTCCGTCCTGTGTATCATGGCAAGTTGCTGGCCTGCCTGGAGAAAGTTGCCACTGGGGGTGGGGGGTGGTGCTGATAGGGTCACAGCCTCTTTGAGGGGCAGCACTCCTTGATACCTCTCTAATTAATCACCAGGTGAGCAAACATTCTTCTCCCCTGACATCATCACCTCTATTTTCCCTCCCTGTCCTTCTCTTAATCGCAGTGGTTCCTAAAGTAGAGACAGTGTGCCTCAGAATTACCTGGCGAGTTTGTTAGCACACAGAATGTTGGGACCCATCCTCAGAGCTTCTGATTTGTAGGTCTGGGCTGGGGCCCGAACATCTGCAATTTGTAACAAGTTCACAGGTGATCTGGGAACTACTTTGGGAACCACTCCTCTAGTCCAATGCTAAATCTCACTCTAGTGTTTCTAGTGACCTGCACCCCTCCCATCTTCCAAAATTATACCTGCTCCATTCTTGAGAGTGAAATAGAGCCTTCTCCTAACCACAGTTAAATATTACTATTTATTGAATTCTAATTGTAACAAGCACTGTGCTTACACACCTTACATCCATTATTTGTAATTTCCCCAACAACCCTACAAGTCTGATAACATGAAACGAACAGAAAGAGGGTAAAAAGCCAAGGCTTCATAAGTGACAAAAAACAGATATGGTATTTAAACTCAGATTTATCTGGAAAGATCGGCTCTTTCCGCTATTCCAAGGCTGGCAATAGATGTTTAACTTGTATGTCAACTCTGATACATTGGGAGCAGCTGCCTGGAGCACTGGGTTGAACCGTCCCACGTGGACTGGGTGCTCAGCGGGAGGGAGTTCTGGAATCAGTGAGCCACACACGCTGAGGGTGCAGGAGTGGAGAGGGGCAACATGGGTGCCGTGTATTTGCCATTCCTACATTATGCTTCATTCACGGATCAGTTTTGTTAGTTAGTAGAATTAGATGAGAGATGAGTATTCAAATTTGTTCCATAGGGAACAATAAAACTTATATTTCCTTTTCTCTCCCCTTCTCTGAAGGTGAAGCTAAGTCTTTGAGCCTAGATTTCAGAAGGTATAATAACCTGTAAAGTAAAATGAAATGCAACTGCTATATAGATAGTGGTCATTACATGGGCATTTAACTTTAAAGTAGTGGGGACAAGGGAACTCTGTTAATTATGGACTTTGTATGTTGTGTGTCTTTTTGTGTGACCTCTCTAGTGGATTGCCTTATACTGAATAATCCACTGTGACTTAATAAGGAGGTAATGACATTTCTAGTTTTGTTCCTCCCTCCATCATTCATATTCAGTGTGGGATTTGTTATTTTTAGTATCTCAGTGCTTTATCTGAAAAATGAGTTTGATCATGTTTTTCTGCTTCTTCCTAACATTTATTATGTATGTGATTAAATGACATATAACTTCATGGCATCTATTTTATTCAGTCAATAGATATTTATAAAAATTTATGCCTGGGTGCTGGGATATAGCAGCAAACAAAACAGACTGCTCTCATAGAACTTACGTTCTAGAAGGAGGGACAGAGAGTAAACAAATAAAAAGAAAATTGTGTATGGTGGTAAGTGTGCATGGTGAGAGTGTGTATGTGTATGTTGCTGTTTTAGGTGGTGGTCAAGGAAGGCCTTTCTGAGGAAGTAACATTTAAGCTAGGACTTGAAAGTGGAAAAGAGCCAAACATGGATAGGCTGGGAGTGGAACAGTCCAGGCAGAGAGAACAGTCTATGCAAAGATCCTGAGGTTGAAGGTAAGCAGGGGCCAGATCAAGTAAGCTAACAGGGGTTTTCAGCTTGGGGTGATGGGACCCCCCCAACCCTGACTGGAGGGTGTTTGAAGATATGCAGGTGGTGATTTGGATGCAAAATGCTGGAGTTGAACACAGACCACAATTGACTTTTAATGGGCAGGGACCAGGGATGCTAACATCTTGCACTGCTTGGGATGGACTCACATGAGACTTGACCTGCTCATGCTGTGCTGCAGATATTGTTCCTATTGAGAAATCCCGAGAGCCTTCTAAGGCCCAGATAGGAAGTTTGACTTGTATCCTAACTACATTGGGAAGCTATTGAAGAGTTGTAACCTTTTAAAAAAATGATCTTTTTTTCTTTTTTTATTTTAGTTTATTATGTTATGTTAATCATCATACATTACATCATTAGTTTTTGATGTAGTGTTCCACGATTCATTGAAAAAAATGATCTTTAAAAGATCACTTTGGCTACCGAGTGAAAAGTCAATCCTATAGGGACAAAGGTGATAGCAGGGATGGTCAGTAGGCAGCTCTTTCAATAATCCAAAGTAGACATGATGGTGGCCTGGGCAGGGCTGGAATGGTGGAGTTTGGGGAATAATTTTCACCTTCAAGAAGACTGCTAGCTAAATGCAAACTGCTGTTTTCTGTGACACACCTATGTTATCCTTTTTTTTTGAAAGAGATTTTCAGTTCCAGAATCAGCTGGTTTCCTCTATATTCGTTTAAGAGAACCTTTGCAGCACCAAATGACAGTAGACCTTGCTCTTTAACCTTGCGGATCCGTGTGCATTTCGAGTGGTTCATAGCTCAAAAAGGTAATCTATTTGATTTGGGCTTTTAAAAAGAGATAAAATTACATGTGCTTCTTGAATAACAATATATGATTTCTCTCTCTGAAGGGTCAATAGGAATTAGCCTACCTATGTCATTTTACAAAACCAGTGCCTAATTGCGTGAATAACAGGGACCAAATCTACATTTATTCTGCTGAAAGAGAAACATTAAGTGAACATCAAAATCTCTTGAAGAGATTGCAGGCATTGCAGTCCTAATTTTACCTGAGCAGTAAAGCCTTGCAGATAGTCTTCAGGTGCATCAGCTCCTCCCCCACAAAGGCAGTTCAGCTTCCAGAATTTTAGTGAATCCCCCCAACTGCTATCTTCTCTCTCCTCATCACCATCTCTTCTCACTGCACCCCCACTGCAAGTGGCCCCCAGAATGCTCCAGGGTTCATCTCCAGAGGAACCCACCTCTCATGTACTGGGGCGGGGCGGGGCGGGGAGCATCTTGGCTTCTAGGCTGACCCGAAGGGACTGGCTGGAGGAACCAGAGGAGGCAGCTGGCTGGAGACCATACCCACACCAGTAATGGTTTCACTGAGTGTGGAAGTCAGGAAGTGGGTCTTCCCACCAGCATCTTGTGTTCTGAGAACAGAGGAGGGTAGTCGCCAAAGAACACAGGGGACCGGATGTGGGACCGGTGGAACAATCCGCCACAGCCTCCAGCTGGAGCTAATGAAGCCAAGTCCTTCCCGACCACATCCTGCCTGCCAATTTCTAGATGAAAGTGAAGAAGAAAATCAGAAACCAGATAGGAACCCTCCCCAATTAAATCTTTAAACCCATCACCCAATCACGATAAGCCAGGCTCCCAGGAAATAAAATATCAAGTGATCTCACTTGCCTGGAAAAGCCTAGGAGGAGGAAGTTCTGCCTTCATCTCTGGGCACACGTGTCATCCTGCAAGGGGTGGGCCACTTTGCTGCCGGCCCCAGAAGGGGAAACCAGAATCATGTATAAGGAAGGAAAGAGCAAATGGTTTGTGCTAGTAAGTCCTGTCCCAGCTACCAACTAGCCATGCAAATTTGGAGAGGGTCACCTTCTTGAACTTGAGATGCAGGGTTGATCAAAAGTTCTTTCAGACTCTGATGGGCTCTGAGACCGTACTTCATAATTCAGCTCAAGGTCTTCACTGCTTCCCTAAGACCTCTTGCAAACCAAACCATCCACCTCCCCAAGTCCTATTTCTCTTTCTTCTTCTGAATTAATAACTTTCTTCATGCTGTCCCCATTGGCTCCCTTAACACAACTAGACCATTATCGCTTTTCTTTCTTTCTTTGCACATCTCTGTCCCTCTAGTAGCTCTTAAGCTCCTCTGAAGAGAGTCACTAATGCCATAGTTTTGTTTTTCTTTAGAATCTCCAGTGCTGGGACACCTGGGTGGCTCAGTCGGTTAAGCGTCTGCCTTTGGCTCAGGTCATAGTTCCAAGGTCCTGGGATCGAGTCCCCACATCAGGCTTCTTGCTCAGCGGGGAGCCTGCTTCTCCCTCTGCCTGCTACCCGCCCCTGCTTGTGTGCTTTCTCTCTCTCTCTGTCTCTCTCTCTGACAAATAAATAAATAAAACCTAAAAAAAAAAGAATCTCCAGTGCTTAGCACTATACCTGACACTTATTAGATGTTCAATAAATGCTTGTTGTTGAATGAATGGAAAGAGAGGATATAAAAATAGAGAAGAATGAGCCCAAGCCAATTCAAAGCTCAAGAGCCAGCTTTTGCTAAAAGCCATATATTTTGCCCATAACATCCTGGACTTCTTAGAATTAAAAAGAGAAAGAGAGCAAGAGAGAGAAAGGGAGAGAGAGAGAAGAAAGAGGGAATTTTAGATATTGTAGCAATAATTTGCAGGTATCACAGCTTCTAATACCCTGTATCTCCACTGAGCTATACCAGTTTCACAGGATTTTAGAAATACTAGAGTTTTACTTAGACTTTATGGAATGTCTTATATTTATAAAGAGCTAGTATAAAATTGCTGAGTAGGTGGGTAAAGGGGGTCAATTGTATGGCGGTGGATGGCAAGTAGATTTGGTGATCACTGGGTAGTGTATACAGATGTCTAATTATAATGTTGCATACCTAAAACTTATAAAATGTTATATCCAATTCTACCCCAATTTAAAAAAAAATGCTGAGTAGAAATTTCCAGATGTCTCTCTCTATAACTTCATGCCTCTTTAAGCTATTCCCGGAAAAAAAAAAATCAGAAAGTTTAAAACTGCCTGCATCCTGTCTTTAAAAGCTTTGATCCTTCACTTATTTAACTTGTAAACTCCATGGCCTCATAATTGCTGAAGAACCTAGGGAGGGCCATGTGGGATGAAACCCCTTGTGTAGCCAAATTACTAACACAGTTAAGCCTTGCAGGGGTGGTGCTGAGAAGGGAGGGAGTGGGGACTCACAGCAGAGGTGGCCTGGAATAGGACAAACCTAAGCCTGGTTTAGTTCCAGGAGTTTGGATTTGAGGGGATTGAGATAGGGCACATTGTCTAAACTTTGAGCAGTGGCCAAATGTTTGATGAGTTCGGCCTAACCAGGAAGCACCATGCACAAGTGCTTCGGGCTCAAGAAAGGGGTCAAGCGGTGCCTGGGTGGTGCAGTCAGTTAAGCCACTGAATCTTGGTCTCCGCTCAGGTCGTGATCTTAGGGCCGTGAGATCGAGCCCAGTATTGGGCTCTGTGCTCAGCGTGGCGTCTGCTTAAGACTCTCTCTACCCCTGCCCCCTGCTCTCTCTCTCTCAAATAAATAAGTCTTAAAAGGGAAGAAGGAAGGGAGGAAGGAAGGAAGGAGGAAGGGAGGGAGGGAGGGAGGGAAGGAAGGAAGGAAGGAAAGAAGGAAGGAAGAAAGGAAGGAAGGAAGGAAGGAAGGAAGGAAGGGCGCCAAAAGGAAAAGGGAAGCACAGTTGAATGTGCCTCTTCCTTGAACCAGACACTGAGGAGAAGATGCTGCCACTGGATCCACCCCAGGGCTAGGCCAAGATGACACTGCCCCTAAAAGTGTGGCATCGATAGTGCTGTCCCCAAAGGATACTGAATTCCAAGATACTGTCCACAAGATGAAGAATAACGAACATCTCCACTTCATCACAGTGATGGGCCATGTATGGCTCATCCATCCATTTTCCTAAGCCCCGTTTCCAACTTGAGCAACAGGTGTTATGAACTCAATGATTTTTAATTTTCCTGTCCACTGTGTAAAGAAGCAAGTCCCGGGGCGCCTGCAACGGGTGGCTCAGCCGTTAAGCGTCTGCCTTCGGCTCAGGTCATGATCCCGGGGTCCTGGGATCGAGCCCCACGTTGGGCTCCCTGCTCCACAGGAGTCTGCCTCTCCCTCAGCCTGCAGCTCCCCCTTGCTTGTGTTCCCTCTCTCACTGTCTCTTTCTCTGTCAAATAAATAAATAAAATCTTAAAAAAAAAAAAGCAGCAAATCCCTTTGGCCCTTATTAGTGCTGTCCTGGGGGCGGGGGAGAGGACAGTGGTGAGTATTTAACTATAGGTTTAATGACAATACTAACCCTTATTCAAACCAAAAAGAGCAGATTTTTGGTAAGCTCCAGGGGGTCTTATCTAAGGGGCACACCAGGAAAAGCCCCTGAGAAGCAGGGGAGGCTGTTGACCACAAGGGCTATTAGAGGTGTCATATCAGGAGCATACATTTGCTTGTGACTCTGGGGGCTGCTAGCCAGGGCACGTGATTGCCCCAAGGAGCTAGTGCCAGTTGAAGCCGCACAGGCCACCTGGCCAACAAAATGGATGACGAGGCAGCAATACCATGGGGTAACTCAGCCAAACTCTCAACAATACCTTACAGTTAAACCATAAGGAAAGGCAAGGGATTAAGCTAAATTTTAAGATAGTGTCGTGAAGTGGGAGAGAGAGGCAGAAAAATGTGATCAAGGTAGGATACCCAGAGGGCTTCAAGGATGCCAAAATGATCTGACTTAAAATGGAAAGGTGGGGAAGGCTGTTCATTTTATCATTATTCCTTAAACTGTGCATATATGCGTTTATATCCTGCCTTGTATGTATGATATATTTTAAGGTAAAGAGATAAAGTTAACTCCCTCCAATAAATGGAGACCCAATGTCTGAAAGAAACTGGGAACTAAAAACAGTTGTCCAAATAAAGCCAATAAGACCTTCAGTGAAAATTTAAAACAGAAACCATAAAACCAGTACAGATGTCAATCTCTCTATCCCCCCACCATTTCCCCCCTCCCTCTCCCCCCCCCATCTCTCCTCTCTCCTTCTTTATCTCTCTGCCTTCCCTGGTAAAATTTTTGCTGACTGAGGAAAACTGTGGGAGTAAGGAGCATTAGAACTTATCTACGAATTACACTGGAGAGAAAATAAATCCCCGGTGTGCCCCCCCACCCCACCCCATCCTGCTGGCCAGGGCAGGAGTGATTTAGCACACTTTCTTTTCCAAAGCTGAAAGGTTAAAAATGTGTACTCTCTGGAAGCTATTGTTCTAACACAAGGTGGCCATTGGACAGAAGCCTATTTAACATCAGAATGTATTCAGTGGGGCTATGGGATCGCGCTGGGCGGTAAGCAGCTTGCCCTGCCTTCTGCCTGCCTTTCCCCGTGCTGCTGCCCATGCTAGGGCTCTCCGTTATGCTCTGTGCACCAGCTCAGTATTTCTTATTTTGCTTCACTCTTTACATGCCTCACATAGCTCATTTTTTTTCTTGAGCCCTAGCTTAGCCAAGTTCCCTATATTTGGTTCCTTTGATCTTTCTGTTAAAATCAATCTCTTCCTCTAATCATTTTCTGTTCCACTTCTTTGAACCCCTTCCAGTTGCCTCCATGTCTCAAGAAGCCAGGTGTTTATTAAGAATCTGGATGAGGTTCAGGCAGAATCAGGTAGATGCAGCTGCTTGCCCCCAGGTCACTTGTTGCCTCCTCTTCAAGCAGCAGAGATGGTTTTACTAAAGGCACCTGACATTCCAGAGCAGTGAACACCGCCCTGCATGCAGCAGGTGCTCCGTAAGTAATTACAGAATGGGGAAATTGATTGGGATCTCTTTTAAATGGGCTAGACTATATTTGAACTTACACTTAATTTGCTTCCCAATCCCACCCTCAGCCCAGGTCTCTTTCTGCTTTCAGGTTTTTCTTTCTCTTCTCGTAGTTATTTCATAGCTTATTTCTTCGATGCTTTACACATTTTTAAATTAAATTTTCTTGTGTTTCCTGCTCATGTATTTAACTTCATAGTTTAATTCATGTCATAAGATTTTGCTAGTAACCTTGTTTACCAAATTAGTGTTATTTATAAATTATTCTATTCTACCCCTTTCTTTAAATAACTGATAATCATTTTCATATTGTCTTATATTTTATTTGTTTATTAGGTAGACTTTGCTTCTGTATTTGTTAATTTTCAGTGTTTTTCTAATTAGCCACAGTACAAGATGCATCATATCCTGTGGTTCCAACACAGATTTGGGTCAAGAAAAAAAGACCATTGTTTTCAAATAATATGATGTCTGAGATTTGCTTCAAAATAATCTAGGGAGGGTGGGGGGAGTATGGAGGGTTATAGGGGAAATAAGATTGCCATGGGTACATAGTTGCCAGAGCTGGGTGATGGGCACGTGAGGTTTCATTATACTTTTCAATTATGTAAATGTTTGAAGTGTTTCAAACATTCAAAAAATTTATTTTTAAAAGAATCAAAAGAATATAGATGGATACAGAATCGATCCTATGAATTATCTTAGAACTCCAGCTGTCCTTGTCATTGTCATTTATTGGTTCAGCCATCCTTCTAAATTCATTGTGAAGTTTAGCACTTGCTTCTCCTCTTCCTTTCTTTCCAAACTCTCGTTCTCACCTGGAACATTTCCTGGTGCTGGTGTTTGACTTGTCCAATGCCTCACCTCTGCGATGGTAATGATATGCACTTCTACTCTTTGTCAGCAGCCCACTATCCCTTGATTATATTTCAAGTCTTTTCTAAAATGATGCAGATCTCTTGTGTACTGTTTAGCACTCTAGCTAAGGCTTTCAGGCTATGTTTTGATACAGAATTCACTTTTTCTCAACATCAGTCAAAACATAAAACACATATATAATCCAGCCATTTCCGGTTTACAGCCCTTCAGGTCCCTATCAATTTCAAGTTCAAATCCAAGTTTAGTATTTTTCACGTCCAGCTCTTGCTTTCCTACCATTTCTAGCCTCTTCTCTACTATTCTCTTGTATATATTCACACTGTCTTTTCTAGTTATACCAAATTTATTTTATTTGTAGGTAAGAGACCATGCTTTCTTACACCTCCAAACTTTCGACGATACTATTCCCTGAGATTGGAATGTCCTTTCATCGGTTGGCCCCTAGGGAACTTCTGCAACTTTTGTTTGTCCCTCAAAACTCAATTTGAGCATCACTACTTTGGGAAGGCTTTCCTGAGCTGTCCACATTGAGATAAATGCTCCCTCCAGTATCTTCTTTCATAGCACTCTTTGACCATGCCCTCCCAAATACTTTGAAACCCAAATGAAATCATGGATATTCTTTGTTTCCTTTCTAAACTGTAAACTCTTTGACCTCTTTCAACTCTTTCTCTCTAAAGTCCAACCCAGTCCCTGGCACACAGTAGGTCTTTGAATGAATGAGTAATTGAATGAACAGAAGAATGGATAAATGAGTGCTGTTATCTCCTTAAGGTAGCACCTCCCTCCCTAACAGGTAGGGCTCTAGGTCAAAGCTCTTGGTCCTGGGCAGTCCCTGGGCAGTCTTTGCCTCCTAACTGCCTTTCTTAACCCACCTGACCCATCTGGTTCTGGCTGTAACCCAATTGTCCCTATTTCTGCTGAGCCCTTCCTATTTGGTGCTTCTTCCAAGTGACTGTTTCCCAGAGTGTGGTACACAATAATTTCTAGGTGATACTCAGACAAGTGTCTTCTGATGGGCTTGTATTTATATTCATGTATGTTTGAGGAGGGGGAAATGAGCACATAAAACCTGTGATATCACAGAGAATATTGCTTAGGATGAAACAAATATAGGTAGTGCCATGGTAATCAACTTTACCTGGACCTCATAGACCAGAGGCAAGGTGCTCCAACATAATCATCGATGTTCCAAGCCCTCAGTAACTGAACCCTCGACCAGGCCCATTAGAAGTATAGACAGCCAGGAATAACACCAAGAGGGAGGGACTCCCAAACACTGAATTCCATAGGCACCTCTGTTTTTTATTCAGTGATATACTGAAATGTCACTTCCTGCAGTTGCAGAGTGTATGTACTGTTAAATATGTTATATGTTACAGATGAAATAGTGAAATATCTTTTGAGCTGTCCAACTGTATCCTCATGTAAGTTCAGATTTTTAGTGTGGGTTAACATAGAAACTGACAGATTTGTCTCATTGATGTGGATCCTCATCTTTGTCTGAAACCATCAATTAGGATATCTAGCTATTTTGATTTAAAAAATGCCATTTCTCTCAATAAGAAAGTTATTCTTAGCCATACATTTTATATGTCAATTTGACTTATTCTAATTTTTGTTTGGCATTTTTACTTTTCATTTTTACAAGTTTAATAATATTGTTTTTATAGAATTTACTATATTTCATCAACCCTAATGTACCATTGATATGTAAAACACATCATTAGTTTATATGCTACTAAAGAACAGCAGACATGCTGCTAATTCTAATTGCAAGATGCTACTGATTCTAAGACACATCCCAATTTCAGAGGTGTTAAAATTATTTTTAAAAGCGTGCTTAAAATCGATAAAATGCAGTGATATAAAGCTTCTCTTTTGAATGGATTTAAAAATGAATTGATTTAAAGAAAAATATTATGTAAATAGGAGTACAGGTGGAATATAGTGTGACAAAATCCTTGAGGTGGTAGCCTAGTGATTGTGACTTGGCCTGACTGGAGAGAACCAGATACTGCCTGTTGGCCCCACCTGTGAGCTCAGGCCAAACACTCCCCTCCCCCCCAGCGCTGTGTGCTTCTAAGGGAGAGCCTGTCTCCTCCACGGAGCATGGGAGAGGTATTTGGGCAATTATGCCTCTGCTCAGGTTGAGGAATGTGGCTATAACTCACTGAAGTCATTTCATGAGAGTGAAAAGAAATTCCTAAGAAATAGACTCATTACAGGTATTGAAATAATCTAGACTTGCCGCTATTTAAATAACAGCGTACTGAGAGGTTTCTATTTTGTTTTGTTTTTAACCAATTCTCCATGAAGGAAGGAGGAGAAAAACAGCATTTTAGCCTCTCTTGCTGAGTAATTTATTTACCAATAATGGCTGACATGAAACCGTTTCAGTGATTATTAAGCCCAAGAATGGTCTGCTTTGTTCTTCATAATAAATTTACCGGTTACAATTATGAATAACTTGAAGCAAATTGTATTTCATTGACAAAACACAGAAGTGGCTAATTTCCTACTTCCAGAATGGAAGTGAAGAGAGGAATCATTTTAGATGGAGTTGGGAAAAACTGTTGACATTCCATTGGAAAAATGCTCCGCTTTCGCACATCATCTCCCTGACTGTTGCGTGGATTTGTGTTCATGGTGCTTTCAGCTCTCACCCTGCACGAGGTCTAGTCCTCAGACTGCTAGGTACTGGGTGAACATTTCCCCACGAGCCATGCAAAACCCTCTGATTTCCTTGGTGCTTATTCTTGAAGGGTATTGTGAATCATTAGCCAGAATGCAATAGAGCAGGAGGTCACAAGTCAGTCAGGCGCCACTGCTTGAACAGAGCCTGGTTTTGCAAACCTAATTTTGAAGGTTTTAACGTAGCTGTAATTGAGAAGTTAAATTGAACACATATGCATATCCTAAGAAAGGTATTCTTCAGAGTCAGCAAATAGTCACATCATACTAAGCATCAGTGAACCTATTATAGTATAATAAAAAGGAAAGGTCTTATAACAGAAGATTATTTATAGGCTATTAGTTATTAGTGTAATTTTAAAAATATAAGCAGTAACAATTAGCAAAATTGATAGTATTGGAGATGCAGCTATTTCCACTCACTGGTACTAATAATATTAGCAATAATTCTATATAGTGCTGTCAATTGAAAGCTAAACCTCTTCCAAGTTCTTTGTCTATCCTTATGGTGTTTTTATCAGATCATTAATGCATAATTTTCTAAGAACCATTTCCTCGTATTCATAAAAGTTACTGACATCATACATTAAATTTTGAAATTTCTTCATAGTTTGGAATACAATTGTTAGTGTGATGTGGTCCAGTACCCTTTCTCCAAGCAGATAGAGTGGTCAGAAAGTCAAATATATTTAGGAAGTAGATTCGCCAAGAGTGGTGTCTTAGGTCAGGTTCTCTAGAAGCAGAGCCTGAGAGAGGGATTTGGATGCAGGTGGTTTACTGGGAGAGAAATCTATAAGGACGTGAGAGAAGCAGGATAGGGGAAGGGGGAAATGCCAAGCAGGATGTGGATCAGATGGTACGCTTGGCTCGATGAAGGCAGATGGATAAATTGCCCCATAGAGGATAGCTGTGAGCCTTTGTAGCCAGTACTCACATCAGCTGGGGGCTAGGTGTGGTGGCCAGGAACAGGGGCCTGCGTGGGCCACTAACAGCACTAAGTACATTTGATGCTGGAGGAGGAGAGGTCAGGGCGAGGGGAACAAGGATGGCCCCCAGGTTTGTGGCATGGTGAACAGAATGTGAGTAGAACAAGTGAATAGATTCCCATATGTAACAACAGTCCCCTCATAACACCAACAATCTAAGATTGCCGAAGAAATATGAAAGGATTCTCATTTTACAAATATATAAATTTTCCTTTAGCTTTGACTTCCTAGGTGAAAAATACCAATTTCTTGGCATATTTGTATAGGATCAATTTTCTGCTAAAGACATATAAACTTTATTTAAAAAAAGCGTTTTCTTTAGACCTTTTCCACTTATTCTGCTTCGTGTTGAAAACAAACCCAAACTGGTTCTAGTACTCTAATAATTGAAGATTCACCTAGCTATAGTCCCAATATTATGTTAGCTTTTAATGAAAAGTATTATGCATTGTTCTTGTGCATTCATCCTTCAGTCCAGAAGTCAGCAAACTATGGCTTGTGGGCCAAATGCAGCCTGCAGCCTACCCTTAAATGGCCTGAGAGCTCATTTTTAAAGGCTTGATTTAAAAAAATGCTGCAGACTATATGACCCACAAAGCCAAAAATATTTACTATTTAGCCCTTTACAGAAAAGTTTGCTGACCCCTGTTACAGTCCATTAAAACCCCAAACCTTTTTTCAAAAGTGTGCTGACCCAATCTCTATTTTGAAATAAAATCTGACATTCAAAAACTTCAAACTAGTAAGTGATTTATGGAATCAGAAAATTATTTGTTTTATAAAAGGATTCATCACAGACTTTATACAAATAAATTCTAGCTCATCTGAACAATTAAAAAAAAAGATTTATTTGTTTGTTTTGGGGGGGTTGAAGGGCAGAGGGGGAGGAGGGAGAGAGAAACTCAAGCAGACTCCCAGCTGAGCGCAGTGCCCCACCCCCCAGCTAGATCTCATGAACCTGAGATCATACCCTGAGCTGAAACCAAGAGTTGGAGGCTTAACTGACTGTGCCACCCAGGTGCCCCTGAACAATTTTTTTAATGGAATTCTTCAACAATTCAGAGCCATTCCTTTTAAGTAAAATAAATATGCATAATTTTCTTTGTTTCATAAAAATATTACTACCCATTTTGTGACTATTGTAAAAAATTTGAAAAATCCAAATAGATACAAAGGTAAAAAATCACCTGCAATATTACCGTCTATCATTAACCACTGTTAACATGTGGCTACATCTTTTTCTAAGCATATAAACATTTAATTTTTCAAAATATGGGTCACGTTGTATGTGTGATAGTATATCCTCTTTTATTCATTTAATGTTATAATTTTCAAAAGCGTCTTGTTTGACTGCATTTATTCCACAGAATGAATATGTCACAATTTATTTAGACATCTTACCATTTTTTGACATTTAGGTTGAAGCTAATTTTTCACTATTGGAAATGCCACAATGAACGTCTTTATGCATAAATCTAGATCCTCATCTCTGTGTCCTTAGGCTAGATTTTTAAAAGAGTAACTATTGTCTCCTCCCCCCATTCTGTTCCTTGTCCTTCTTACAAATTGGTTCTTCTTCTAGCTCTGTAAATGATGGAGTTCCTGGGGCTAGAAACTTGGCCTACTCTTCTTACTCTCTCTCTCTCTGCAGAAGATATCACCTACACCCAAGCATTCAGATACACACTCTCCCATATTTACATCTCCAGCCCCAGATCTCTCTTCTAAGCTCCAGACGCACACATCCAGGTATCTACTTGTCATCTCCACTTGTATGTCTTATACCATCCCACATAGAAAATGTCCAGAAAGGATTCAGTATCTTCCCTCCCTCTGCTCCCTACCAAACCCCCTTCCTTATTGCCCATTTCTGTAAAGAGACGTCACCTTTCCGCTCAATTGCTTATGATACGAAGCTGGAAGCCATCAGTGACATCTGTCTCCCTCACCACCCCCATCTATTCAGTCACCAGGTCTTGTTAATTCTCTCATCTAAATATAGCTTTAATATTTCGATTTCTCTCCATCTCCGCCACCCCCACCTAAGCCACATTTATCTCCTCCCTGGACTACACATTTGCTTCCTACTTGGTCTCTCTGCATCCACTCTAGTCCTGCTCTGTCCTTCTGTCCCTTTCTTAATTCTCCGCCAAGGAGAACATTTCTAAAAATGTCAGTCTGGGGGCGCCTGGGTGGCTCTGTCGTTGGGTGTCTGCCTTCGGCTCAGGTCATGATCCCAGGGTCCTGGGATCGAGCCCCGCATCGGGCTCCCTGCTCCGCGGGAAGCCTGCTTCTCCCTCTCCCACTCCCCCTGCTTGTGTTGCCTCTCTCGCTGTGTCTCTCTCTGTCAAATAAATAAATAAAATCTTTTAAAAAAATAAATAAAAATGTCAGCCTGCTTTTACAAACCTTAAGTGGTTGTTGGGATAAAGATCTTAATGGCAACCCCTTTTCGCGCCACTTTTCCCCTCACTCTCTTGCTCCAAACTGGTGGCTTCCTTGCAGCTACTCGATGGAGGTAAGCTTCTTCCAGCCTCAAAAGCTTTGTTTAAGAGGTTTCTTCTGCCTTGAACACCCTCCCTCTTCCGCTGACCGGACCTTTTTCTGATGCATCCCCAACACACATACCACCTACATGCTCCCTCAGCATTGTATGAGTCTACTTTTGGGGTACTTATGATAAATTGTAATCTAAATTGTTGTGTATCATTTTTTCTCCTGTAATGTCTGTTTCTCCACTAGACTGATGTTTCCTTTTGGGCAAAGAGCGTTCCTGTCTTTTCACCATAATATCTCCCACATGTAGTAGGTGCTCAATAAACACTTGTTGCATGATTAACGGGTATGGAGTATAAACTTTAGGAAGACATTTATCAAAGAGTATTATCAAATAGTATTCCAGAAAGTTTGTATCAACCAATTTATAAGCTCACCAATAGTATATGACGGTTTCTTTGATCACACTCATTCTGACACTGAGTATTATAGTTTTAAATAATTTAAAATATTTTATAGGCAAAATCTTACCTCATTATTGAAATTGCATTTCTTTGATTACTAGTGAAGTTGGACATTTTTCACATTCCCCCTTACCTTGAGTGATCATATAATTTATCATGTAAACTGGGACACTTTTGAGAGGGAAGAAAGGTGCTGTTCATAATTATGCCAGGACAACAGGTATAAAGCAGGACCATCCTATACAAGCCAAGATGGATGGTTTCCCTAACTCTTTCATTTTCATGTAGCCTTAGAATTCTGGGCATCTAGAGCTGAGAGCAGAGGTCCAAGTGGTGATCCAGGGATAAATTAAAGATAAAAATGGGTTTTGTTCCAAATTTTAATATGGATATCTTTGTGCTGTGCTGTGCTGTGCTGTCCCGTGATTCAGTGACTTAGTCTGGAACTCCCTGTCACCCATGCTGCCTACTTCCCTCATTTACCTCAGCTGCCTAACCCTTGAGACGTCTGACAATTTCATCCAACTCTCCTTTCATGAGAAGGCCGGCGGCCTAACGAGCTGCAAGGAATGCCTTGCCCATAAATGCAGAGCTAGTCAGAGGCAGAGCCAAGACTCTTGGAAGAGTTCCCTCCTGTTCTACCAAGCCGCCTCCTTCACGTTCAGATGCATTCCTCCTGCTCTCTCGGCACTGACGATGCCAGCAGTTATTTTCTGATTTGGTAACACTTCCAAAGTTATGTCGAGAAGTGACCAGAACAGTATTTACTTCCGAGAGCATGCTGTGAGGCTGTTCCTCTTTGACAAGCCTCGCACATCAAAGCACAAGGCGCATGCAGTTTCGGAGGTGGTTCAGCTCGTCCTGGGGTCATGTGCCCATGGTTTCAGTATTATAATGCTTCCCTGAGCTCATGCAGTGAGTCTACAAACTTTCCTAGCTTTTCCTACATGTCCTTTTACGTAATGTATGCCCTTCAGTGAAGCTCAAAAAGTAAATTCAGAGTTGCTTACAGACATGCATTTTCCCAAGAATTGCCAGGAAAGTAGAATATGATGACAGAGAACTTCTGGAAAAAGAAAGACGAGAGCTTAAATAAGTTGAATTTTTGTCAATGCCATCCAATCTGAGGTATGGCTTCATTAGGAAAAGAATAGCAGCCTTCCTCTTCCAATCTCATCAACAGGGAACAAATTTCCTTCCAATGGGATTACCAATAGAGCCTCTGTGTACTGTTGTGCAGATTGTGCACTGCATAGCCCTAGGGGGTGCCATTTACAACGCCACCTGGGCAAAAGGTGCCAAATTGTTCCTCCCAGCAGGCACCTGTGGTGCAGATCACAATCCTCCTGGCACCACCGGACAGGGCACAATCTGTGTGGCCATATGTTGAGGTCCTGACTGACACCTCTGTGGGACTTTTCCCTGATAAAGAAAAAAAGACGCCATCCCATGCTGAAGTTAGAGTTGCCTTATTCACCAATGCCTATAGACTTTTTAGAGTAATCTTCATTTCATACATTCACCTAGTTTTTGTAAGCACTATAGCATCTGTCAAGCCAAGTGTCCTGGTTTCAGGTTTAGAAAATAGGTCATTGGAGCTATCTTTTAAGGGCTGAGTTGCCTAGATTTTGCCATTTCAATTTTATTGAGGAAAATGCAGGAAAGAAATGCACTCTCATGGTTTTCTAGAGAATCAAAACATTTAAGATGTTAATGTTTTTTTAAGGGATGTTTTCCATTAAGATAGAGCTCTGCAAATGAAAGAAAGAAAAAAATTGGATATAGGCTCCATCTCCAAAATATCTACACATACAGACTAAAAGTTAAGGTTGGCTCTACAGGAGAAATACCATGCATTCAGCGAGCCTAATGGACATGTAGACGTTGCTTTTGAATTAGTGGAGGAACCAACTTCTTATGTCCCAACAGGGAAGGGGAGGAAACCATTGAGAGACATTTTTATACCGTATTTCCCACAGTGTCTAGGATGAAATCCAAAGGGTCTTTAAGCTGGAAGAAGCCTATTAATTCATTCACTTATTCATTTGTTCAATTAATTCTTACTATTTGCTTAACACCGTGATCGTGCCGCCTAGCCCTGTCATAAGGAAACTGAGGTCACAAAGTTGGTTAGTGACTGGGCTGGAAACTAAGCCCAGATGTTCTATATCCAGCACACTTGGCCCCACAGTGCTATTAAACATTCCCATGTAGTTAAATTTCAGGTGGTGAAATGGGAGAGCATCTGTGTACTGCATGTGACTTGCATGTAATTCATGTAATAAAGATGAAATAGGAACCTCTTTGCCAGCTATTTCTTTATTATTCTAAATGCCACAACTGAGAGAAGGTTCAGTGTGAGGGGCAATCATTTCCGAATTAGTCTGGGAATTTTGGAAATAAACCTTTTTCCCAGCTCTTTATGATTTAAATATTTCAGTCATGTCTTTTCTCACATGTCGCCCTCACAGATTAAAATCCTATAAATAGCACTGGCCTCTAGAAGCATGCTCTCATCCCTACCTTTTGAGTATTATTCCAGTTTTCTGTTCATGACAAAACTGAAAATCCCAATCTCATGATGGCTATCTTCTGGAAGGATTTGTGGTGGGGGGAACTTGAAGCATGTAGCTCATAATGATGTGGAATTTCCTTTCCTGAGGTGTCTGTCTGTACTCTGCCTTTACACAGCTAAGGCCCCCAACTTGCTGAACATCAGTGCCGAACTTGTTGACAGTTGAGGAGGTGGGGCGCATGTGAGCAGAGGAGAACAGCGGCTCTTGCCAGCTTCCTTCTTCTCTGCACAGACATAAGTACTGCCCAAGGAGCCTCTGCAGGGGAGGAGACTGAGGACTCCTTCGAAGTTGCTGGAAGGAGACGCTTTCTGGCGTTTTGCTTGGTAAATTTATCCATATGCATGCAGGCCAAAGAGCACGGAGGCTTTCACTGAGTGATAGCCAAGATTCTGAAGCCAAGCTACCTGGGTCCAAATCCTGGCTATGCCGCCCAGCTTTCCTGCTTTTTTGACATTAGGCAACTTACTTAACCTCACTATCTTCAGCATCCATACCTATAAATGGAGATACTAGTTTCTTCATAAGAGTTTTGGAGAATTAAATGAATTCAATGTTATTATTAATAATTCCAGCAACAAATACCGATGAAGCTTCTATTCCATTCCAGTTACGATGAATGAAATAGAAATAGCTCCTCCCTTCATGGAATTTAGAGTATTTGTTCATGGTAGGAGCCCTGATCCATTCAAGGGATAAGACGTCAATGGTGACATGTGGGCAGAATTTGTTTTTAATGAATTAGGATAGGATTTTACAAAATAAGGGTTTTATGAAACTTTTAAGTATTTTTATATGTATGTGTAGCCTGAGTCTTGACATAAAATGGTTTTCTTGAGTCTGCTAGAGAAGATAAGCAATTAACAGCAACCTCAGCCTGTGTGATAAGTGGGGTGAGTATCTCAGGAGCATGGGAAAGATACCCGATCCCTTTTGGGGGGGCACAGAGAATCAGGAAGCCTTCCAGGAGGAAGTGACATTTAAGCCTAGACTTAAAGGATAACTAGAAATTTGCCAGAAGAAGGTGGGGGAGGTTGGGCAGGAAGCAGTTCCTTTAAGAGCAATGAGGAGCTAAGGGGGTTTTGAGGAAGCCCAGAGAGATGTGCTCAGATTTGCATTTCAGAAGGGCACTCTGGCTGCATGCAGACAATACACATAGGTAGTAGGAAGACGGTTCAGTCATTTCTGGACAGAGTAGTCTAGACTGGGGTGGGGGCAGTGGGTATTCAAGAGGGACTGGTGATTGATGGCAGAAGGTGCTGGTCTGTGATGACACCCACTCCGACTCACATCTGGGATGTCTAATGTACAGAGGCTGCAGGGGACAAATCTAAGTCTGTAAGCCCCAAGCTTCTCACCTGAGGAAACGGTCCTATAAACAGGAAGACAGGACCTTTCAATCACTTTCCAAATCATCTCTCCATTCTGCTGGACATATCTGTAGACTGTTGCCGGCCTAGGAATTGGCAAGGCTTCTTGTTCCAAAATGGGACAGTTCTTGGCAGGAGATGGAAAGCTGGAAACAGAATGGAAACTGGGCTAGCCAGGCACCTTGCATGAAGAGAAAAGAAAAAAGGAAACCTGGTAACTTCCCATCTGATCCAGAATATCTGGTCATAAAAATAATTTAAAAGGACAGATAATTCAAAGAGGTTTCTATTTGGCTTTGAAATGCCATGCAGTTTTGGCAGTGGATTTACCTTGCCAAATGTTTTTCTAAGGCCTTATTTTGCATCCCCTGAACACAGACCATCTGGGCAGCAGGGGGATGAGTTCCCTCCCCAGAGGGAATCTGGGTGGGTGGCTAAGGAGGTCCTAATGTTTAAAAATTGGGACTGAGACCGCAGCTCTTCTTCATCACCCAGTTAATCAATACTTATCTATCTGTGTCCTGCCACAGAGCGAGGAGTTCTTCCTGACCTAAACCTTGCCAAATCACATGGTGATTTGAAAAGCAGCTATCTAATTCCCAGCATGCAATGTTTCCTACCCACATCTCTGAACACTCTGAGTCACCTCCATCCCACAGGAGGGCAGCCAACTGACCCAGTGCTTCACAGCAACCTCAAAATCGAACCATATTTGGAGCACAAGGCACGCTATTTACAGATGTTACCATAAAAGACATTTTAAATTATAATCAGTCCTGTTTTACAGAAGAGCTGTAAAGGGGCCAGACCAGAGGCCCCTTTTCCTGTATTCATAAGATTGCTGCTTCCAGACAAGTTAAAAGATTAGTTTATCTTCCCTGGCTCAGGCCTACCTAGGACAGGAAAGAGTCACACTTCACTGAAGTCACTTAAACAAAGGGTCTCTGCACCCAGTCCCAATTAGGACCTAGAAGAAATGTCAGGGTGGCAGCCACTCCCTACTAAAGAATTACAAGCATTCCCCTGTTCCTCCATCTGGAGGGTGCAACGCCAGGGTAGTGGCCTGGTCCAGGCTTGAATTCACTGGGAATAATTAGTAACAGCCCAAATCTGGAAGTTCAAGGAAACTGGTTCTCCCCAATCTTTTGTAAAATTAAGTGCTGGTTTTTTTTTCTTTTTCTTTTTTGAAAATTTTCAGCTTTATTGAGGTATAATTGACATATATAAAATTGTAAATATTTAAAGTGTGTGCCATGGTTATTTGATACAAGCATACAGTGTGAAAGGATCCCCCCCATCTAGTTAACACATCCATCACCTCACAGTTTTGTGCCTGTGTGTGAGAACATTTAAGTTCTAAATGTTTTTCATAAGCACCAGAGAAGAGGGCATTTCTTAGTTTCCCAGTTTACAAGCCAGAACTGGTTGGTTCACAGGAAATTCTTAATCCTGAAAAGGTATTCTATGACTCATCTATGCTTTTCAAATGTTGGTATCTTTCATTTTACGGAAACTTGTTCCTAATTAGATGAGATACCAAACTCAGGGAACCAGTGTGTATTCTGAAAAAGCCAGCATATGTTTCTTTGACTCGCTTTCCAGAAAAATTTGAGGGCGCAGAGCCAGTGCACGTGCCAGGAGCAGGTCACCTGATATCCACGTCTTCCCCTCCTTTAATGTCTCCTTGATTGGAGGTGGCCAAAGGGGACTTTAGAGGTTCGCCTGAACCTTTAGAACAGATTCTCCTCCAAAATTCCGGGTATCAGTCCCATCTTACACCTAACCCCTCCATTCCCCATACACACACCTCTCTGAGGTCATCCTCAGCGTGCGGCCGGGAGAGGGAAGGAAGCGTGAGCTAAAGCAACAGGTTCCGCCCACAGCCTGAACTTGGAAGGGGAGCCAGCAAGGCGACTGGAGCTGGGCGGTGGAGGGAGAGGAAGTGGCCGAGGAAGGTGGAAGGGAAATGATGGTGCATGACCAATGAGCACACGTCACTTCGGGCTCCCACATGGGCTAGTGTCTGTGCGCGTGTGGGGGGGGGGGGGGCGAGGTCCTTCACCCAATCACTCGGGGACTTCCGCGTGGGCTAGGATGCGCCGCGCCCGCGCTTTGGGGTACCAGGAGGCTTACGCAGGATAAGGAGCCCCGAAAAGAGGGCCTGAGACGCGCCCCGAAAATATTAGTGCGTCTAGGGGATAAAAATCCACCACCCTCCCAGGGTGCCGCCCCTGTTAATTGGCCGGGTCTGCATGCCTAACGCCCAGGGCCCCCTTCCCTCGGCCTTTTCCCGACCTTTCCAACCCCATCCCCGCCTGGCCTCCCGCCCCAGCCTGCTGCCGCGAAAACCGGGACAGCGGACTACACCGCGCCCGGCAGCCTCTGGGCATGCTCGGTGGCGGGACCGGCTCCGCCGCCGGGAGGGCGCGTCCTCCCTCCCCCAGGGCGGCGGCGGCGGCGGCGGCGGCGGCGCTTGCAGCGCCTGCAGCTACTGCCGCCGCGCCCCGGCTCCGCACACCTTTGGGGCGGTGACAGCCACCCTCTCCGGCTCAAGCTGAGAGTGCCCCCCCACCCCGAGGCTTCCGGCGAGCCGAGGAGGGGCGGGTCAGGGAGGCGCGGAGGCGGGAGTGAGACCTCCGAGGTGCCTGCGGTTCCTTAGAAAGTAAATCTCAGCTAGCGAGCAGAGCCCGGCTCCCCGCCGCCGGCGGGGGCGGGGCGGGGCGGGGCGAGGCGGGGCCGGGGCGGGGGGTGGTCTCGGCGCCCGGAACGGGGTGCGAATTCAGTAGCGCCCACCCTCTTCTCGGTCCCGCCCCCAGAGAATTATAATTCTCTGGGAAAGTGATTCTCGGAGAATCCTTGGGGCGGGGTGCAGGGGCGGGGTGCAGGGGCGCGCCCGGCGCAAAATGGTTACAACAAAGTCCATGCGCGCCCCAGGGACCCTCTTATGGAAAGTGTCCGCACTGATGGCTGGGCACCCCCTTTGCTAATTTGAGGGTTAGTTACTGGGAGGAAGTATGGTGAGAAGGGTGGGCTAAGGGAAGCCTCAGGCTGGTGCCGGCTCCGGTTCCCAAGCCTCCTTGGGGGGCGCACCTCCGGCCAGGCGGGCGTGGGGCACTGGGCCGGGTGCACGCGGCGGGCGGCGGGCGGCCGGAGCAGGCTCGGCCCGGCAGCTCACTCTCTGCCTCTCCCCCCCCCCCCACCCAGGATTACCGAGAGGATGGGATGGATCTAGGCAGTGACGCCGGCAGCAGCAGCAGCAGCAGCCGCGCCAGTTCTCAGTCCAACTCCACCAAAGTGACCCCTTGCTCCGAGTGCAAATCCTCGTCGTCGCCGGGGGGCAGCCTGGACTTGGTGTCTGCCCTGGAAGACTATGAGGAGCCCTTCCCGGTCTACCAAAAGAAGGTGATTGATGAGTGGGCGCCGGAGGAGGACGGAGAGGAGGAGGAAGAGGAAGACGAGCGCGACGAGCGGGGGTACCGGGATGATCGCTGTCCGGCCCGGGAGCCGGGGGACGTGAGCGCCAGGACCCGCGGCGGCGGGCGCAAGGGCGCCACCACTGTCATGCCGCCTCCTGTGCCCAACGGCAACCTCCACCCGCACGACCCCCAGGACCTCAGGCACAATGGCAACGTGGTGGTGGTGGCCGGCCGGCCCAGCGGTTCTCGGGGCCCCCGCCGGGCGGTCCAGAAGCCCCAGCCGGCGCGGGGCCGACGCGGCGGCCGGGGCCCGGCGGCTGGGGTCCTCTGCCTTCAGCCCACCGACGGCGGGACGTGCGTCCCGGAGGAGCCCCCGGTGCCCCCTATGGACTGGGAGGCACTGGAGAAGCATCTGGCTGGACTGCAGTTCCGGGAGCAGGAGGTGCGGAACCAGGGCCAAGCGAGGACCAACTCCACCTCCGTAAGTTGGCCGGGGTGCGTGCCCACGCGCGCACACACGCGTACACACCCCGCGCACCGCCCGCAAGCGCCCTCCTGGCGGTCCCACCAGCCTTCGGCCCCATTCATCCTTCCCCGAGGGTGGGGGCCGGGCCTAAGAGCCTGCCTTCTGCTCCCCTGGGGTATGGTTGCTCAGTCTGGCAGCTGTGTGGGTTTGCCTGATGGGCGGAGAGGAGGGAGTGGCAGCCAGAGGGCAGCGGAAAGTCGGGTTAGTGGAACCGGCGACTCATTTTAATGGAATTACTTATGGAGACGAGGTTGTGAGTCACTTGCCTGAAAATAAATCCGGGGAGATCTTGGCACCGAGGCCAGTGCCCTGCGGGTGATATTTCAAGTCGTAATAGTTGTGGCTTTGTCGACCGTGGTGGATCTCCCTTCGTTACCACTGATGTCTCGCCTATATATAGGCTGTCCCCGTGCCCACGCTCACAGTCGCCTGCCCACACCTCCGGTATGGCAGCAGGGTTTGTCACATCTCGCGTTTAAGAGGATGCTCCTGAATTTGAATGGGTGGCCCGCCCTCCTCTAAGACTTCGTTCCTTTCTGAAACCTGACCTATTGCTGACCTGGGGAATGGGGTGAATTGACCTGCTAGGGTGAGGGAGTGGTTGTTGCCTCTGTCGCCGCAGCCTCTCTGGTGAATCCCTCCTTGTTTTGAAAAGGAGCCACTTGCAGTTTCTTACGGAGGCTACTGCCTCAGTTCAGGAAATCCAGAGAGGGAGGGGTGCTGAAGTGGAACCGAGAGAGGGAGAGGAGGAGGGCTCCATCTATAATAAGCTCTGGCAGGTTTGCACTTGTCTCAACATCTTTCTTGCCCCTGAGAGGAGAGCAAATAAATGACTTAAAAGAAAAACATCATGAATGTAGCTCCGCTGTTTATCACTGTTGTGAGATAAAGCAACAGTTGTAATTTGAAATCGTTAATGATGCCCCTAAATGGGGCTGAAGGGCCCCCAGCTTCACTGCGCTGCTTTCTGCGTGTAGCGGCGGTGGGGCAGTGCGGGAGAATGCTTGCGTGCAGGTGTAATTTTTCGGCTCCAGAGCCCTGGGGCTACTGGAAATTGGGTGCATGCACTTCTGACCTCAGGGGTGAGGGCAGTAACTGCGACTCACAGGGAAATTGGCACGGTTTCTATCAGACAGAGCTCTTGGCTGACAGAGCCCACTGGTTAGTGTCCCTTGAGAAACTACCTATTAAATTAACACACTCATTTTAATCCCAGCTGTTTACCATGGCCACTAGCAGATGTGGACTCTTTCCATTACAGCCACTCCTCTCTTATATCTTGCAATGGAAAACATCCCTTTCCCACTTAGTGCTTGAGAAAAATACCTGATTAAGCTCCCTGGACTTAAAACAATGACTTGAAGATAAACACATGTCATGTACTACTGCATGACATTTTTACATTCCAGGAGAACATAACGATTGGTGTACACATAAAGTTAGGATTTGATGATAACAGTGAGCTCCACTATTTAAAAGTTATGAAACAAAATGTTACTGAGCACCTGTGTGTCATGTGCTAAATGCAAGGTCTGATTCTCAGTGCTGCAGTTACATATCTGTCCATGTGAGACTGGAATTATGGTGAGGAAAGGTAAGGGTGCAGACTGACTCCCCTCTAGGAACTTAAAATTTAATAAATTACTTAACAGCATCCCTTCCCCCAACACACACACACCCCCACAGCCTCGTACTTATTGTGAAGACTTTATGAGTCTTCTTGGGCAATCTTTGAAACTAAAGGTGTCACCTCACCTATTGAACAATTTGCATATTTCGGCTCCCCTCCCTCCACCCCAGTCCTTCTGCAAATGTCCCCTCTGGGAATTTCCTCCACAAGTTACACAGAGAAATTTGGAACCCATTTCTTTAAAGCAAGTATGTGTACAGAAAAAGGGGAGGGGAGAGCCTTTGAGGTTGTTTAATCAATTTTACCATTTTTTGGTTTGTTAATAGCAAAATTGCTAGCCAGTGTCAGTTTAGAAGTGTTTTTCATACTATAAGTTACTGACGAAATCATCTTAGCATTTAAAAAAGAAATGAAATAAAATAGAATATACTACCGTCCATTATGGGTAGTTACAGTAAGCTTGGTTTTAAAAAACTTTTGGTTTTATACACTGGGTCATGATGTAAAACTTATTTCTCACTGTGGGTTGTTATAAAAGTTGAAAAACACTGATTTAAATCCTGTTTACTCCCGCCTAGAATAAGTGGGAGAATTTATAACTATGAGGACAGAAACTTGAGAATAACAAAGGAGTCCTATAAAAGAGAAATCCTATCTGGAGGAAGTTGTTCAAATCAAATACTTTTGCTCCTCTTTAAAAAGTTGTGTACATGGGGCACCTGAGTGGCTCAGTCGGTTAAGAGTCTGCCTTGGGCTCAGGCTCAGGTCGTGATCCCAGGGTCCTGGGATGGAGGCCCACATCTGGCTCCCTGCTCAGCGGGGAGTCTGCTTCTCCCTCTCCCTCTGCCACTCCGCTCCCCCTGTTTGTGTGTCCTGTCTCTCTCTTTCTCTGTCAAATACATAATCTTAAAAAAAAGTAAAAATAAAAATAAAAAGTGTATATAAATGGAATTAATACAGAGTACTGGGAGGAAGGATATAAAATGAAAAAGAGGGGTATAGTCTCCTTTACCTATGAAGAGAACCAAATAAGCTTTTCCCACCCGAGGGAAAACCCGCAGTAGGGTTTGCCTCTATTGGGAATCAAGTGGCTGGTTCCTTTCCATCATTCCAGACTTCTCAGCTCTCACAGCCCTGACCACCGTCCCCAAAGAAAAGTAAGGCACTCTGGTGTGTTTTCTTAGTGCTTATTGCTACCTGACCTTATCTTGTTTGGTTCCCCTTCTTTTTTGGTTTCTGTAGAATCAAGTTGTAGTGTAGAGGTCTTGCCTCTCTTTTCATTGCTGTAACCTAGTGCTTGGGATGCAGTAGTTTCTCAAATACTGAATGAATGAATGAATGAATGAATGAATGAATGAATGGTTTGTTAGGCCCACATGCCCCAGACTTAAGCTAATCCCCTCGTCTAACAGCTGAGAAAATTGAGGCCTATTGAAGTTAAGTGATTTGCCTAAGAGCCCACTAAGTAACCTAGGGAAAGCTTTCTTCTTACGCCAGACTAAGGTTTTTTTCTTTTTTTAAGGTTAAAATCAATTTGAAGTAAAAGGGAAGGAAAGAGGCTTCCCTCTCCCTAGATTTCCTAATGACAAGTCCCCTCTTATGCTTCCTGGTAAATATTAAGGACCTAAGTAAATTAGGAAATAATCAAAATCCCATTATTTCAGAGTCTGTTCTCACAGGCCTGGTTTAGTTTTGGTTCGTTTTAATAGAATAATGACTGCAGCAAGATCTCAAAAGGAAGGATGAGATGTCAAAATTGTGTTGACCATCAGCCATTCCTAATCTAGGGGAAATTTAGAGGCAAATTAAAAAAACATACAACATTTAGGTGGGATTTAAAACCTAGGGCTTACCTTTTTTTTTGTGAAAGGCTTTAAGCAGCTAATTTCTCCCTTAGTGTCAGCTGAAGAGGATGGGGCTTGGATGGTGCCGGAACTGTCTTTGGGGTCAGGGCTCTGAGGTGCCAGAGGAAGTCCCGAAGGAAACACTTTGGTGACCTTCCATCCTGCTATCCTGCTAGACAAATTTGCCTGCCCTCAGGTGGCCCAACCTCCTTGATGGAGCAACCCCCCCTCACCTTGGTGTCGGAGTCTTGAGGGCAGCAAGGTCTCTTTTTTCTACTGCCTTATCCCCAGTAGCTCCCTCCTGCTTGGCACAAATGCCTGACACACACACATGGGGAGGGGGAGCCATTCACCCAACAACCAGAACTGCTCCCAGAAGTGCCCCCTCCAGCTGGCCAGCCCCTGGGCCTCTGGTAGCCACCTGTTTCTCACAGGCCCGCCCTGGGCCTGCATCAGCATCAAAGGCCCCACACAGTTAAGGAGTAAAGAAAGATACTGGGGACTGGTTTGGTGCTTTTGATGTCAGATCCAGAACCAGCTGTGGCAAGTTTAAGGGAGACCTGCTCCCCAATATTCATATTCACCCTGAATTCTCATTTTCCTACCTACTATGACTGGTAAACTGGCTTGGGCAATCGGAGGGAAACCCCGGTTTCCCTCTTCTCAGCACAGACCCAAGCAGTCCACTTTCTTTTCTTCTGCTTCTCCTGGATCTTACTTTGTCTCCAGATCACTCTTCTACCTACTCAAGGGCTCCCCTCCGCATAGCAGGTGGAGTGACAGTGCCCGTTGTCTCAAGGTACTCCTCTTCCTGAATGGACTATTATTCCACCTCTTTTTCTCAGTCGTCTTTCTGTGAGGTTTTCTGTCCTCAGTGTCTGTGGTCCTCCCAAGTTGAGCCTGTTCTGTCTCTGGAAACTCACCCTCTTTTTTCTCCCTCTTTTCCCACTTCTGATTCTTTTTTTAAAAAAATTAACTGTTGAGGTAAGGTAGACAGTCCACCGCACACGTTTGAAGTGTGCAATCTGGTCGGTTTTGATAAATGTGTACGCTTGTGAAACCAACACCAAAATTGAGATCATGAACATATCTCTCACCCCGAAAAGTATCCACGTGCCCCTTTGCAATCTCCCCATCCTGTCCCTTGGCCACCACTGGTCTTATTTCTATCACTGTAGGTTAGCTTGTTTTTTTCTAAAATGAACGTAAGTAGAATCATATAATATGTACTCAGTTTTTGTCTGGCTTCTTTTACTCAGCATGTAATTATTTTGTGACGCATCTATGTTATTGTGTAGAGCAATGTTATTGTGTAGAGCAATAGGTCATTACTTTCTGTTGCTAGGTAGTGTTTCATTTTATGGAGATACCCTATTTCCCTGTTGATGGACATTTGAGTTGTTTCTAGTTTCTATTACTAATGAAAGTGCTGTGAACATTCATTTGTAGGAACATATTCTTTCATTTCTCTTGGGTAAATTACCTAGGAGTAGAAGGGTTGAATCATGTGGTAGGCAACTTTGGGGGTTACCTGTTTTCCAAAGAAGCTGCACCCTTTTATGCTTCTGTCACCACGATTATTCATGTACTCACTGTAACCTTGGCTTCCTCTCCCACTGTTTGCTCTGTTCCATCTCTGTCTTTGGGGACTTGCAAAATATCTCTCTTCAGGTGACTGGGGTGATTGCTTCCCTCTCTCTTAAAACAGTGAGAGAGCACCAGGCTCCCATCTTCCATCCAACCAGAGTCATTACACCCATTGTTCAAAAATACCCATTTTTAAATTAGAGAAGAGTTTTACTTGTAGACCCAACACCTTTTAATTATGGTTTTGTTATTTTTAGTGCCTGTCACAGGTGCATTTCCTCTTTTAATGAGAAGATAAGAATAATGTTAATCGATAAGATTCATTGACAGCAAATTCTCCTGATGAAGTTTTTTCCTAAGTACTTGAAAATAATTTTTCTTTTCATTTGTTTGTACTATTGACTAGTAGCAAACTTTAAATTGCCTATATTTCTTCCTAGAATGGTAGTAATCACAGGTTGTTTTCAATGTATTATTCTGTAAGCCTTCTAGCCCAGGTCCTCCTTCCCCGTCAATGATCAGCTGAAGTAGCTGGAATGGCTGAAGTAGCTTGTTTCTGTAGTTACTTGGGCTATGTTTAAATTTTATGAATTCCCATTTTTATAGACTGAATTAAGATGTCTTTATTACTCCTACAAAATATTGTAAAATCTGTAAGTTTAATAAGTCAGGTGCTTTGGCAGCCTGGGGCACAGCAGTGAAAATATTCTGTGTGGTGTGCAACTATCTCTTACTCCTGCTGGAGAGCGCTACATGACATTGTTAAATCTTTTTTTTTTTTTTAAATCATACCCAGAAACTACCAGGACTTAATGTACTCTGTGCTTCAACCTTTTACTTTGAAATGTTTCGTGCCATCATTGCCTGTTTTTCTAATTGATGTTGATATTTGTTTACGAGCTGCAAAGGCTGTTCTATCCATTAGCGTGTACTTGAGACTTTAAAGAAATATATGGTTGGGTTACAAAAACATTAGGTTGCAGGTGAACTACACGTTCTGGGGCTGTGTGTGTATTTAAACTACCATCACATGGTTCCTCCTATAGCGGAACATTTGAAAGTGTTGTGGTTGGGCGAAAGGAGATCTTTGCCCACCGATTGGTTTGCACATAGCGTCCTTTAAAACGTCTTAAGGAAAATTTTCAGGGTGCGTATCTGAAAAACAGATGTAGACATTCTCATCACACGTTCGTGGAGCTCTTTGAACATCTCACCGCTGACATCCTCTCACCATCCTCCATCTTTTTCCAGCTCTGCCACACTTTCAACTCCAGATCCTTTGCCTGGCATTCCTTGTTACTTCACTCAGGAAGGCCCAGCACGAGCCCTTTGCTTCAGAGCGGGTCCAGATGCTGCTGTCCACCGAACTGCCTGGCACTTGCTTCTCCGTGGCCTGCTCTGACTCAGGGCCTCCCCTCTTTGGGAAACTGTACCTGATCATCTCGCTCTTCTGAACTTTTTATTCCACTTGTGTACTACTTCCGCATACTTAGGTTTTGAAAAAAAAACTTTCTGGTTTTAAGTGTTTTCACATTATCACATTCCATCCTTATGACACCTAAAATGTGCACAAGGCAGTACTTGTATCCATTTTAAAGATGATAATACTGAGGCCCAGCAAGATTTAGGGATTTACCTGAAGTCTCAGACCCGACAAAACTCAGACCAGACCTGTCAATTTCTGACTCTGCTTCCAGGCTCTTTCAGTGATATGTCAATTGATATTCTCAATTATCTTTTCATGGGTATGTGTGTTCCCTACCCAAGTGCTAGTAATCATAATTCCAGGTCCATGTCTAAACTCTGTGACATTACATTTGCACTTAAGAGTAGAAATTTGTTTTTACTCCTAGACCTTTACCGCTGAAGACATGAATGGTCTTGTTTTCTTACTTTTGAAATTCAGTCCCAAGTATTTTAACAAAAAGGGCTTTTGCAAATACTTTTCTTAACCACTTTTGGCTCCTTGAGCTGTTAGATAGGACAGATGATGTTTTATACTGTCAGTGACCAGAAGATTATTTTGCATACAACTTCTGTGGAAATTTAAGTGTCAATTATGAAATTAAACTTTATTTAAATAGAAAAGTAATAGGATTTTGAAAATAGAAAGGATCCGAGAGGTCATCTCATCAAAACCCTCATCTTTTTCAAGGGCAGAAATACTATGGAGATTAAATACCTTCACTCAACTTCCCCCAACGTCCTCAGCCCAGGCCTGTCCCAGTCTGGAAGTAGATTCTACTTTTTAGCACTTGATCGGAAGTTTTCATTTTATTGTTTGTTTCTCTTTTTCTTCTGTTAAACCAGCATTTTCAGACAATTACAAAATTGCTTTCTTCCATGCAGACTTCAGCTCATCACTGTGTGTATTCCTATCAACAAAACAGTGCTCTCCCTGGGTCAACGATATTTTCCGTCATTGTTCCTTTTCCTGTCCGTCCAGCCTCCTTTCCACCACTGGGCCACACAGTTCTTCCCTCTTGTGGGGCCAGAGGATGACTGGCCCTTGACAACTCTGCAAGGAGCCGCCTGAGTTCTGGGAGGCAGAGAGGGGAGCAGTGAGGGTTGGGTTCACCCTTCCACAGGTCACTTCTACAGACAAAGTCCTTCCGTGAACTGTCAGGCTGTGAGGTCGAGCCTGAGCTCAGAAAGACAGGCGAGAGAAGATTGTGCAGCTCACCCACATGCAAGTAGAGCTTTAAGTGAATAGTTGATTGTAAGCCTCCCAAAGGGGAAATTAACAAGAAAAAATGAGAGAGAAAAGTATTTGTAGAGTTCAGTAGCAGCCCATGAAATAGTCTCCACTAGGACATCAGGCTTCGTCAGAATGTGGGTGAGAACAAGGAACAGAAAAGTGGACATCAGGAAAGGGAGATGTGTTTGGGTTTTTATGTTCCCCATATGATGTTTCTTAGTTTCCCATTTAAATGTGTAGAACTGAGCCATCACTAATTCTTCTTGTCAAGGCCAGGAAACTCAAAATAACCGTTCTCCTTCACTTAGCCAAGCCTCATCAAATCTGTAAGAGCCCGCATTGTTTCAGATGCTCTTGGTTTGTTTCTTTGCTTTGTTTTGTTTTTGGCTACCACTTCACTTTTGTGATGTTCTTTTCCTTATATATCTGTTAAATTATTATGTCAAGCATGTTCTATCACCAGTCTTTGTCATTTGTCTTTCTCTGTTTCCATTCCTGCACATACTTAACCTCATCTTATTGTCCCCACCTGATCTATTTTTCAATGTGTGTGTCATTTTGGGTTATTCCCATTTTTCCCTACCTTGGCGGTATTTTCTCCAGAAAGTTTACATAATCCGAAAGATGATGGTTTAGGCCATGAAATACTCAGGTGATAGGAATGAACTCAACCAGTGTTGGTTCAGCTCCAGGTTGATGGTTTTTTAAAAGTACTTTTAAAATATTTTTGAGTTACCTGTAACTGATGTGAAGTTACAGCAAAGCTTACTGGAAGCAAAAGAGTTAACCAGTTTTCTTCCATCTAGTTTTGTTTATCAGATTTCTTAAAATTGCCACTTATATCTGTACATTCTACTGATACCCTTGAATCTCCACCCAAATATTTTATATTTATTTGTAATTGAATGACCTTTTTTGGTATATCCATCATCAACAATATCACGTTCATCTTTGTTCTTCTTTTATTTCCTTCCATTTCTCAAAGTTACTCCTTGGCATTTATGTTCTTGAAAGTGATTGTGGATCTTTCTTCCTTGGGATCTTAGTATAGTATATATATATTTTTAAAAGCTTCAATTTTTATGGATTACAAGAAGCCGTGCATTAGTCAGCAGCTGATTTCTGCAAATATATCAATTCAGGAGGGTTTTATCACCCATGTCCTAAAAGAGATGATTGATCCTTCAAAACTCTTCCTTGTAGAAATGAATGTCTGAGTTATCCAGAGTTGGGTTTGTTTTTGTTTTTGTTTTTGTTTTTTTTACAAAAAGCATCTAGCAAGAAACTGTGTGGGTTGGGCTTTTCTAGGTGCTGCTGCACTTGCCCAAGCAGATGAGGCTGGTTTTTAGGGTGCTTGGAAAAGGGCAGAGAGCAGAGTGCAATCTCTGTAGCCTCACAGCCAGGCCTCTGGGCAGCAGATCTCCCGTCAGGATCTCCCCGAGTCTGGGTGAGCTCATCTGGCACGGTGTTGCCCCCTCAGTGGTGCATACCCGTTGCGACCTCCCCTAGGGTCCCCCCACTGTGATCCTCAGCCTGCCTCTCTTTCCTCTTTCATTCGTGTGCAGGTCCCCTGTCTGTAGAGAACCAATTCAAAGTCTGTATGAAAATGGTTCATCCAGTTCTGGGCACCTCTGATGACCAGGGCCCCTGGCCAGGTGTCCTCATGGACCAGCTGGTGATGAGGAGACAAGGATGGGCACTCTTCTGGGCCTGCTAGCTATGGCCAGGGGCCCCTCAGTGACAAATACGTCGTAGGCATGTTCAGAACAAAACCACAGGTAAGTCATGGCAACTACTAAACTAACGTCATTTGTTTCTGCTTCCTTCTGGGTTTGCCATATATGGAAAGAATTTTGCTGTCTAAAAAGGTTTAAAGGGAATGAGGTAATTTCCTTATAATGCCTAAGATCTCCAGCAGTGTTGTAAATTTAGATTTGAGGTTAGAGCTTTAAAAAATAAAAACAGAACCAAAAAAGCTGCTATGTTATGAATTGCTGGGGCATTTTGAGTGTCAAGTCCAAGTAGCACAATAGCTGGTACCCTCCTTTTCTCCATGCAAAGAAAAAGTAGCGTGAAACTTACTTCTAAAATAAGAAGGGTCTGGACCTGTGGGAACCTGCACAGTGTCTCCTTAGAAGAGAACTTAAAGGCTAATCTCAACTCCTATAAAAATAACATGTTTTCAAATAGTTTCAAAACCAATTTAGCCTTCTGTTTTTCTCCTCATGGCACCAGTAGCTAAAAATTATACCACTTATGAGAACTGCAGACAATTTTTTTTTCTTTGTGAAATCTTACATAATTTTTGGTCCATTTGACCTGGTCTGACATTTTATTATGAGCAACTGCATCTTAAGTGCTCTGTCCTTTTTATTTCCACTCTAAAATTGGTAAGGAGTAAGAGAGAAGACCACTGGGATCTTATTTTTGAATACTTAAATTATGTAACTAGTGATCTCCTGTTAGAGTTGTTGCTCAGCCTATGGTGGCCCCACACAATTGGACCCAAATAGCCCTTAAAGTCAGATCTTGTTCTAGAAGAAAAACTTGAGGTAGCAGTGGTTTTAAAACTTCTTGAATACCTGCTCTACTATGGTATGGTGGTTTCAATATTAGATTTATGTTTCTTGTGTTTCATGCAGAAACACTCAACAAAGCCAATGTATAACTGTTGTGTGCGCACTAACTTATAAGTAAGACCCCCTACAGAATATTCCAGTGTGCTGGCAGCCTAATTAGAACTCTGTTTTCCTAATAAGCAATTACACTGGGAATCCAAATATTAGAGCTGGGAGGGATTCCATAGTAAGGATGGAAAACCCAGCTGCTTCCAGAGCCGTGCAGATAACTCACGAGGGCAGTGCGTCAGGGGGAAGCAGGACCGTGGTGAACTGGATGGCATGTCCCAGACATAAAGCGGCAGCTGTTCTAACATACTGATGGACTTGTTGCCATGCCAGAATATAGTCAACGTTCTGATATATCAGGAGAAGCCTGAGACCAAGGTTTTATGAGAAATATCTTGAATATGAAACTTTGACAAGTAACTGAAAAAAAAAAGCCACATAATTTTGTAGGGCTAACAAGCATATAAGTTCTTCAGAATATGGTCTTTGGGCTACCAGCTTCCCATCCCATACCAAACCCAATCTCTCTTTACAAATGAGAACCCTGAGGCCCAGAGAGGTTCAATAACTTTTCCTGAAGTGGGGGTGGGGGGGGGCTTGCTGAGAGGTCTGGTGAGATACTACAAATGAGAGATGCTAGGGAAGAAAACTCATGAAGCAATGTTCTGATTTACTGACACCAGAGTAGCTTCCTCTACCCCTTTCAGGGCTTAAAATAATTTGAAACAATAACATCGGGGGCGTGGGGGGAGAGATAACAGCATACACCTTATTCTGTTTTACCTAATTTTTATACACATCCCATTACTTAGAATTTACTTTTCTCTTTCATCTTCAAAGCAGTTCAAAAACTGATTTTTTATTTGGAGTCAGGGAAGTGTATTGTGATTTATTTTTCATTACTTATGATTAATGGAAAGGGAGAAATTCTTTAAGAAAAAGTTACCTTAAACAATCACACACACACACACACACACACACACACACACACAGGATATGTGGTCTCAGTTCTTTTATCTGCTGGAAATTCGTCTGAGACCATTTAATTCAAGGGGTGGCAGTAGGGGTGAGTTTTGATAAAATTTCTTGTTATTATATGGAATCTAATGAAACTTCAAGATTGCTGAATCATATTTAGATTTTATTTAACTCCAGCTGTTACTACATGATATACTGTTGGAAGCATAGAGGTTGCGAAGTTTTGGGGGGTTTTTTTTCCTCTTTAGAACCACTGGCTCCAAGTACAAAGTCAACACAGATTTCAAGCAAATGAGACAAGTTTGGGGTCTTGATTCACTTTCCTTTAGAAAAATAGAAAACACTGTTCATTTTGCTTTTTAGACATGACTTTTTACTTTGGAATAACTTTAGATTTACAGAAAAGTTACAAAGATAGTCCAGGAAGTTCATGAATATCCTTCACCAGCTCTTCCTGATGTTAACATCTCATATAACCACAGCACATTTGTCAAAACTAAGAAATGAACACGGACACAGTATTATTACCTACACTCCTGGCTTTATTTGGATTTATATTAGATTTTACAATTAAAATCTAGTCAACAAAGGTAATGAGTAATACATCCTTGTCGGCTTGAGAGAGGGGAGAGCTCCGTCCCTCCATAGTCTCCCTTACCTCCCCACAGTCATCCCAAGGGAACCTGAAACCAAAGCAAATATTCCACTGTGTGTTTGCTTGTAAGTGTGTTTTGAAGACCCTTCTCCTAGCCCCTCTGCCAACCAGCTTGCCTTCCTCTGTCCCTCCTCGGTGGAAACTCTGCAGCTGCCCTGTGCGGAAAGCGTGTGCAATGAAGAAGAGCAGGGCTGGTGGAAAGAGAAGCATATGCCGACCTGTAGAGGGCACAGCTTCTCTAACCAGGAGGGTGGATGTGGGGGGCTGTGTCCGGAGTTCCCGAGGATAGCATAAATTACATACTTGCCCATGGGCTCTTTTCTGTGGGCTATAAATGGCCACAAATTTTCACTGTCCTTGGGAATGTTAGTTGGCTCACCAACATCCAGAGCTTTTGTTTGTTTGTTTGCTTGCTTGCTTGTTTGTTTTTAGGAAACAGCTTTTCAGCTTGGGAGTATACTTCTTTAAAGTTAAGCTTCCGGTGGAATTGTGAAGGCTCTGTGACTGGCATGAAAGTTCAGGCAGAAGGGAGTAAGTTTACAGTTGACTAAAGAGTGACTTAGGGGTGAATGTCACTGAAGATGTGAAATGAGTAATAAGTCGTGGGAACACATGTGGGAGATTTCACAGATTAGAAATAATGAGGAAGCGGGCTTGAGACTCTTGCAGGCGTGGAAAAAGAAAGGAGACTGACCTGTCAGGATGTTCAGTATTTGTTGACCGAATCATCAGAATTTTAAAAACTAAGCTACTGATGGGCACCAGACAGAGTTTTGTCAGCAGCAGGATGTCCCCGTGACTCAGTGATTTCCCATGAAGAGGGTTTCCTGGTTAGTCATTCCCTGCCTTTGGTGGCCTGGCTCGGCTAACAGGATCAGTGATTGCCTCTTAGGCTTGTTTAAATTTCCCAGAATTCTTTTACTAATTACATGTTCAATGTATTGCGGATTATGATACTACTCAGTAAACGTTTCTTTCAGCGAAACCCATAAAGTCACATTGGAAACTGCATTCTAGACCAGAATGTTTTGCATAAATGCTTCAAATTTATATACTCTTGAAATTCTTTAGATGCTGTGCTGGAGGAGAGGATATTTTGGCATCACCAACCTCTGTATTCTTAGGCTCGTCCTCCCATGGTGGATGTTCTTGGGCTTTGCACCCCCCATGAGTTACCCTTCCTAAGAGCGCCCAGCTTCCTTTTAGGGAGTTACCCATTCCCTGCTGTGTATGATTTTCGTGGGAGGGTAATTGCAAGTGGCTGACTCATGTTCTGGAACCTCAGCCCCAGATTCTCCCTCCCCTGGCTCTGCTTCCTTGGGACTAGGGGTCTAGAGCACTCACTGCAAGGCCCTCAGGTCAGCTGGAGGCCCTCATAGTGGTGCTGGCTGCCAAGGTCTTCCAATGAGGGACCATGGCCTGCTTCTGCTTCCCGACCTGCCCTGCCTCCCTGGCTTTCTCTGTGCTGCCCCAGTGTCTACCTCCTCCTCCTGTTGAATCTGTGAGTTTAGGTCAGCTGATGTGGGTTTTATTGCTTTCAAATCAGGAACCCTAACTGATGATAGCAGTCTCTTGACTTATGAATCCAGTTCATATATCTGTAGGCCCAATATCACTAAATAGAATAATATTTTTCAGTCTCTCACAGAATCATTGAATATCAAAGGTGGAATGGAACTTAGAGCTCATCTGGCCCAGTCCGCTTCATTTTACAGATGAGGAAATAGGCACACAGAGCAGGAGAGACTTTGGAGGTGTCATAAACAGAACTTTGACATCCCGCTTGGATGTCGTAGGCTCATCTGCCCAGGGCATCTTGTCCACACACCCTCATTCTACTCCTGTGACTCATGGGTTGACTGGGCAGATCTAAGGGAGACATCAGGATCAAAGCTAACTGGACCACATGGGGTTCAACCTATGGCTGGTGATGCTAATACCAAGATTCAAACATGGGGCTGAAACGTCAGCAGGCATTACCCCAGTATACTCTGATGCCAGTCCAGATGTGTTCTTGTGATGCAGCTGAGACTTTGTATAAGGAGGGTAGTTATCAGCAGGCTCTGGAATCAGACAGACCTGGCCCAGAATAGTAGTCGTGGCCTCCTTATAATTATTGGGATAAAAACAACTAGTATCGTGGTATAAATCTATAAATTTTTAATGTGAATTTAAGAATGTCTTCTAACCATTCTTTATTTTCTAGAAACTATGCTCTTGTGTGATCTAAGGGTAGCAAGTCTCTGAATTTTGAAGGAGTAAGCTTTCTGAGTTCATTTTGGAATAAAAGCTGGATTTTAAAATTGCTTACATGAAGCTTTTCAGCAAAGCGCAGTCCACACGATGATATCTGCCAGGTCTCTCCTTAAGATAGGCCACTGTTTTTCTTCGTGGCCTATTCAGTCAGTTAAGACATACTGAGTGCCTCCTATGCGTTAGGTATAGAGAGTAAGGTTGAGCAGAGGCTCACATGGAGCAGTCACGTCACGGGGCTTCTTGCCCTCCTGGAGCTTGCAGCCCAGTGGGGGAGGCTGACCCGAATCCCATAAACACACCAACGTGCCTCGTGCTGTCGAAGAGGGTGACGCTGCTGTGAGAACAGGAGAGACATGTGTCAAACCTGTTTTAATGATAATAACAACAGCTAATACTTACTGAGTGCCAACTATGGGCAGGTAGTGAGCTGGCTGCTTTTCATTTATTGTGCCTAATGCTCACAGTGAGGCGAGGTGGATGCTGTTACTCCCATTTCACAGACAAGGAAACTGAGGCTTCTGGCAGGATCACAGAGCTAGCGCAGGTCTCACTGGCTCCAAGGGCCATGTGCTTTCCATTTTCAACTAGTAAAACTGCTGCACCAGGTACTTGGGATTTAGCCTCTCTGACATTCATTGCGTAATAACTGCTTGTCTTTGCTAATGGCGGCAGTCACATCCGAACAGATGTAATCTCTGGATATACAGCATCTGCTTGTACCCACATGCTGCTATTTGAGAATTCTTCATAAATGGAAACTTTTTTTAATTAATTAATTAAAAGTTCATTCAAGGGGCGCCTGGGTGGTTCAGTTGCTTAAGCATCCGACTTTTGATTTCAGCTCAGGTCATGATCTTGGGGTCGTGGGATTGAGCCCTGTGCTGGGCTCTGCACTCAGCGTGGAATCTGCTTGTCCCTCTCCGTCTACTTCTCCCCGCACTTGCACGCTCTCTCTCTCTCTCTCAAATGAATAAATAAAATCTTTAAAAAAAATAAATCATTCAACATAAATGCATGGCTTTATGTTTCTTCCCTTGGCTTTGAAGGTCCCCACCAATATCCCTATGCTTATTCCCATAAATCTGGCTAAGTCCATTAAGACAGTCAAAAACTTGCCCTATGTGTTGGTTTGAAGGAATCATAATGATCCTCTGGTTGGGTGGAGGTTCAGACAGATAAAACGGTGCATTCCTGCTCTCTTGACACCCAATCCTGAGCTAGCTGCTCCTCATAAATTGTTTTACCTATAGAATGGGACTGTGGGTCACTAGGTTATAGGTGGCTGTAAACAGTGGGGCATGCCTGAGTCCTTGCCATGTGTTGGGCAGCACAGCCAGAGAACTTTCCTTGCAGAAGGCCTGGGACCACATTCAGCATAGCGTCACCTGTGGCAGTCTAGCAAAAGAAACGGCCGTCTGAAGGCCCAGGGAGGGAGAGAAGGTCAGGAAGGCTGAAGTAGAGGGGGCTCAGGCTACAGCAGAACCCAGTGCTTCCTGTGACTTTTTCTTGCCCATTCAGGTACTTAGTCACTTAACAGCCATTTATATTCAGTAGCTGCATGTTGCTGGACACTAAGGGAGATGAGAGGGCCATGAGCTCTGTCCAAGTGGCATATTTATTTTGGCGAGGGAGATGGACATTAAACAACTTCCTCAGGTGGTTATTTAATATCCGAGGTAAGGGCCATGAAGGGAGGTCCGGGAATCTGGAAGCCTCTGGCTCGGCCACCTGCAGAGGCAGCTGCAGGAAGACAACTGACCCAAGACCTGGAGAGAAAGGAACCCAGTGCAGGGTGGGATGGCCAGAGCCACCCTAGGGAGCCACATGGGGCGGGGCGGGGAGGGGGTAAGGGGGTGAGGAGGGGAACAACAAGGGCACAGGGAAGGAGTTTGGAAAGGTTTGTGGAACTCAAGTCAGGACTAGCCTGAGGAAAATTACTCTCTTTCCTAACAAACATAGCCTAGGCATCTGAGTCTGCACCTCATTTATGGAACTTTCCACCTCTACTCCTAAAAGCCATCTTTTATACAATAAAATAACCGTGTAATTTTCCTGTAGTAAATTTAAAATATTTTTTATGCTGCAAAGAGTTTAATGATAGACACAATGCTTGAAATGCCATTTCCTTGTACCCAGAGAACTGGGGTACTGTGGAGAATGGAGCCTTTTAGGGAATAAGTGAGAAGAAGCTATTTGAATTCAGTAGTAAATTAATGTTAAACTTCTCAGGCTCCAGGAAGTTCTTGAGTGTTTTGGTTTAAAGGGGTTGGCATATCTGTGGAGTTTTCTTATCAGGTCTCCTGGATGCTGTGGGCTGGGAATATGTTAAAATGGAGTCCCAGCGTTTCTCCTGATGAGCTACTTGTGATTTACCTGAAGCTTTAGGCACACTGACCTGAGACTGGGCAGAGATGTTGAAATGCTAGATGCTGACAGGATTGGGGGCAGAGAGCCGTTCTAATGTCAGCTACGTGAGCACCCAGTCCTGGAACTTCCTCCCAGAAGCCTCCAGTGCTCTGCAGGCAGGGGCAGGAAAGTTAGGGAAACCCCTCCTTTCCTCCATCCATCAGCGCAGGACCAGTGAAATGTAGGAGCTGACATAAAGCCGAATTCTCTCGTCTACCCACCCACAATGAAAACCTGTTGAATGTCAAATACAGTTTGCAACTTGGAAGTGAAATGTTTCCTGCCACAGGTCATCCAGTAGAGCAAGTCCACACCTGTTCATCTGGTCGATGGTTAGTAGAAGGAATGAAAGAACTGTGTGCCTTTGAGCTAAGGCATTTTAAATACTTAATACTCTGATTCACCTTCACTGCCGGTTTCCTTTTATCTTGACACTGTAAGTAATGCATGAGCCTTACCCTATGGAACATGGCAGATCTTGTTTAAATGGTAAAAACGTCTGCAACTCAGGTGATCAGCTTGTTAGAAGAGCCATTTGCTACACAAGAAACATGAAATGTTTTTGTCTGGTTGGAGCCTAAGGACTCCCTGTAACGTGGGTGGTGCCCATTTTCTTTAACCATTGGCTTCTGTTCCTTTAGTTATTCCTTTAAAATAGCATCATGCTGGGTCTAAGAAAATTATTTACAAATCTCTATCAAAAAACAAAACTGGGCAGGTTTTAACATTAAGTAAAAGTCAAAAGGAACCTGAATTTTCTCCTTGGCATGGTTGCTTTGCTTTGTAACCTGGAGACTGAGCTAGGGCTAGAGGTTATGAACCACACGAGTATTGCGTGATTTTTCTCTAACCCTTCTCCATTAAAAAAAAGGTTTTAGAGTGAACCCAAAGGCTTGTAATACTTTGAAAAATAATCACAATTATGTATGATTCGTTTTATACACCTATTAATGGCAATACACTTAAAACGCCATAGCAGAACCGTTGTGCAACTTCTCAATTTGATAGCTTTTCTGAAAAGCGTAACCATGCTTCTATAAATGTAATGAAAGCTTTTTTCATATTAAAGGCATGTATGGGGAGATGGAATGTTTCTTTCTCCCTACATAACTGCATAGTGATTAAATATTGACTAAGAGCCAGGAGTTGACAGCCAGCGGCCTCACCCTGGTAAATGCTGATGTGTGTGGCTGAATGTAAATACAGAGCCATCCCTGCAGGCCAGTGGTTTTTTTGTTGGGAGGCAAGTTGTGAGTTCTGCACAAGGTGTCAAATTTGAGTGCTCCAGTAGAAGGATATAATTTGAAACAAGTAATTCCTTTAAAAGCAGCCCAACTCTGTCAAAAGAAAAATATATTTTCCTGATCAATCTGAATAACGAGGATGTCAGTCAGAAGTTTGAACAAAACAGCCAGGGTACCACTGAACGCTGCTGCTTGCAGAAACAAAAGAGCTGTCTGTCACTGGAACCGCTTATTCTCTCCCAGACAATGACGACTTAGTTTATATGAAACAAACCGGTGGATATCATCAGACTTATTTTGTGGTATTTTGTGATACTCGTTTGGGAAATTTCAATACATCTTCTGTATTTTTGTTGTATGTGTATTTTCTTTTTTGTTGTGTTTTAAACAGTTTTAAACTGTTTTAAACAGTCTGAAGATTTAGAATAATGAGTTGTTTCTCTCCCTCTTGGTTTGGGGGCGTACAAAATGAGATGTTTTTGCTTAGTTTTGAGAAGAAAATCGTTTTCATTCCATTTTTTTCCTGTTAATAAGGTTCACTACAGATCTAATTATTTTTATTCTAAGACTTTTTTAAAAAAGATTTTTATTTGTTTGACAGAGAGAGGGAGAGCACGCGTGCACAAGCAGGGGGAGCAGCGGGCTGAGGGAGAAGCAGACTCCCCGCTGAGCAGGGAGCCCAATGCGTGGCTCCATCCCAGGACCCTGGGATCATGACTTGAGCCGAAGGCAGGTGCTTAACCGACTGAGCCACCCGGGCGCCCCTATTCTAAGACTTTTAAACTCTGCAGCAAATACCTGGAATTTGTTTCAAATTCTGACTCCCACCTGGGTTGAATGTCTGGTCTGAGTCTCTGCCTGCCCTCTAACCGTTTTTGTTTGGGCTGTCTTTTAAACACTAGAAGTTGCTGTGGCACCTTCCTCTAATTTTCCAGTGCCTGTTTAGCTCACACATGTTCACACAGACTTGGCTCAGGCCTGTAAGTTCAGTCTGTGGGAGCTCAGGGACTGTCAGGCTGACCCAGGCCCTGCCCCAGAGTCGGGCTCTTGCTGAGAGTTTAGGGAGCCGAATGGATGCATTGTGAAATGTGAATCAGTTTCCTCAAATTCTGGGGTGTTTGTTTTTTTTTTTAAGTGAACAGGGAGCAAATCCAACAAAGTAATTCTTAGTGTTTTTCCCTCCAAGAGAATACCTTTGTAGTTTAACGGCTTTCCAAAATTTAGCCTCAGGACTGACTACTTTGTTGGCCCTCGTCCTCCTTTCTGCCACCTCTGGCTGCCTTTGGACCAGCTCTTCACTCAGCCTGAATCAGTCCACCAGCACTGAACATCTGGCATGTTTTCAAAGAAACTTGACTTGGGCTTCAGTCGGCCGGGGGTGGAGGTTAGCCAAAGAATGTTTACTTTTTCTGATTTCATGTGGCAGATAGAATGACCATCCCAGACTTTTCAAATAGTCTAATCAAGATGACTTTTGACCCTCAGAAGCAATCCCCTCAGCCTGGAGACTAAGCTGTGCCTTTGTTCTTAGCTGACTCTGCTGAGTGTCTGACAGGGATGTGGAGGGGAGCGTCCCTGTCCATGAGTTCTGTTCCCATCACTCAGGAAAGTACATTCTTTAGATTAATGTATTGGGGCAGACACTAAAATCGACAGTATTTGAGACGAGGTTTTTAATTTCACTCTTTCCAAAAAAACAATGTACTGATAAGAATCTACTCTGAAAGCACGTTCTAGATTACAACATACAGCATAACAGAAGTGACAAGATGCAGTCACTGTGCTCATGCCACTTAAAACAGCGGGTCTGTGGATCAAACAAAATCTTAAGAATGGCCTGCTGAGTGCTGAGCATTCTTTCACTGGTAAGAAATTAAACTCAGAAACACTAAATACAATTCCTGAATGTGATTTCCCGTTGGTTATTGATACACTCTAGAAGATTCCTGAGGAGAGGTTTATTGCTCACAGGAATTTAGTGGAGGTGTCCTCAGGGTTGACTCTTTTCCAAGAGCCCCCTTACAAGGCCAAATTATCTGCTTCCTTTTCTCAGTGGGTTTATCACAGTTCATACATTCATCAAAAATATAGAGAGCCTACTACGTTCCAGGCACTGAAGCATACGGTACTGGAAAACACAGAATCCTAGTTCTAATGTGCACACATATTAAACCTGTATTAGAGTTTTCCAGAGAAACAAAGAAACAAAACCAGTAGGGGTGTGTGTGTGTGTGTGTGTGAGAGAGAGAGAGAGAGAGAGAGAGAGAGAGAGAGATTTATGTTTAGGAATTGGCTCTTGCCAGGACTGACAAGTCTCAAATCTACAGAGCAGCTGGTGGGCTGGAAGTTTCAACAAGAGTTGATGCTGCAATCTTGAGTCCAAAGTCAGTCTGCAGGCAAGAGTTCCTTTTTCTTCAGGGGATCTCAATCTTTTCTCTTAAGTCCTTCAGCTGATTGAATGAGGCCCACCCTCATTGTGAAGAGTCATCTGCTTTAAAGTCTATGAATTTAAGTGTTAATCGTATCTAAAAAATACCTCCACAACAACATCTAGACTGGCATTTGACCAAATAATTGGGCACCATGACCTAGCCAAGTTGACGTCTAAAATTAACTATCCATTCCCTACCCACCCTCAAATAACTATGTAATTTCAATGTAATGGCTCTCGAACTTGAGCAGACATCAAAATCCCCTGGAGTGCTTGTTAAAACAAAAAGCTGGTCTTCACCCCTTTGACTCAGGAGATCTGGGGTTAGGCCCAGGAAATTGCAGTTCTAACAAGTCCCAGATGAGGCTGATACTGCTGATCCAAGGACCACAATTTGAGTCAAATCTTTGCTTTATGTCATCCAGGATCTGCTCCTTAGCCTCATGGCTGAGAAACTGATTTTGTGATCATAAAGGTAGTTTTATTTTTCAGAGATGAACTCAAATAGATCAAGATTTACCAGGCTGATGTATAAAATATCAGGGCAAATATACTGATTTCTGATAAGAACTAAATCCAGCACGGTGAGCAGAATAATCGTATCAGCTTAGGAGTGGTAGTCCCTGCTCCGGCAGCTCCATGGAATACAGCAGAAGTAGCTGGAGAATCAGCCAAGGGATAGGATGATTGATTGCTGCACCCACCCCCACCAAGGATGGTCACATTCTGACCGGCCAAGGCCCTCTCTCCCTGGACTTTGTACGAGGATTAGACAGGGCCATTGTTTGGGGAATGGATCCTTTAAGTGGAAAGCTTCAGTTTTTACTGGTCTGTAGGAATGCTTCTCTCGGCACTACAAACCCTACTCAGCAGTGGGGCACAAAATCCACAGAGATTGGAAATACTTTTAGCGAATCATTAAACATTTAATTTGTATAGTAACTTTTCATTAGATGTAACATACACTGTTTTTATGAAAGAGGAACTTGGGTGGCATTAGAATTTGTTAATGTGTGTCCTTTATATGTTGAGTTTCCTTTGTTGGTAGTTAATTTGAGTAAAGGTACAATCTCCCCTTACAAGATGATTTCCATCTTTCTTTGCACATGAAGGGAACTTGACTTTGAAAAAACATTTATACATTTCATATTTTCACAATGTTGCAAGTCCATCTAGAAGTTGTTTTTCCCCGAGCTCTGGCTTCTTGCCTCCATGATGCTATTTTTAGATTTTACATTAAGAATGGGATTCCTTTCTTAATAAAGATATTTGAACCAAACTGTGTTGTAAAAAAGTTATGTTTATATTATTTGCTTTAGTGTTCTTGTTCCAGAATCCTGCAATTGCCTTTACCGGCATTAAAAATTTGGCCCTTTGAATAAAGACAGACCCTTAAAACTGGCTCTGAGAAATCAGAATGTGGGTTGAGTCTGCATAACCCCTCACACCAGGCCTGCCATGAACTTCTTGTTAAAAACATTGGAATAATATCAAAAACTAATGATGTAATGTATGGTGATTAACATAACAATAAAAAATTTAAAAAGGACAATTGAATAAATAGCCTTAGCACATGGGGATGGATGGCCCTGGAACTGTCTGTGGGTTATTGTGCGTGGACCTCAGTGCAGACAAGATGTAGATCCACACCAGTCTCTGTGACACAGCACAAAGCAGGTGCATTCTCACGTTTAACCTTCTGGTTTCACTGTCATATCCTCCCAGGGTCCAGTCAGCCAACAGAAACCATTCTACAAATTTTAGGAAGTAGATTTAGTACAGGGAATTGGTTACACAAGTGAAGGAAGAACAAAAAGTGGACACCAAGGTAATCGGGAGACTAGTAATTACAAGAAGCAGCCACCACCTTGAGGGTTGAGGGAACAAAAGGGAAAAGCTGGTGTTACCAGAATCTTCCCTGGAGGGCCCTCATGTGGCTGGGCTATAGCTCAGGGTTGTGGTGGTGGGGTTGGGGGGGACAGAGCCACGCTTGGGGACCATCCCTGGGGCCCACCTGGCAGCCACAGATCTCAGAAGGGTTGTCCTAGGACTGGTGCTCACTGCAGCTGTGGGAGGAATGCCCCAGAGAAGCTGGACCTCACAAAACATCTCCCTCCTCTGCTCTCACTGGTCAGTCCACTGGTGCCTCCCATGGGCAAGAGCTAGCAGGGAGCCAGGTGGCAAAGGAGCCTGAGAAATACGGTTTACAGCATCTCAGCCTCGGCATCATAGAGCAGAGGCTCATGGCTTTCTTTGCTTCCCTTCCTTCCTCTGTTGGTCTTTACTATCAGTTTTTTTTTCACTTATTTCTATTTAAAAAAAAAAAACCTTGGTATCTCAAGTAAGGGTAGTGTTTGTGATAAAGGGATCACTTATAAAAAACAATGGAGGGAATCTGTTAATCTATTTAGATTATCCTACAGATTGTTTCCTAGTCGTTAGGAAATAACTTTTATGTTAATGAAGGAAACAGAAACCTCAGCTTATTTTTAATATCACATTTAAGTTTCTCAGAGAATAGAATGCGGTGTAATATTCTCATTTCACTTTGAGATTTTATTTGACATCATGTTCATATTTGGGTGTAAAAGTCTGTCCTCATAATAACTGTTCTGATCTCGGTGTGTCTGTCTTGTGTCTTAAAAAAAAAATGACTCATTTTCTCCTAAAGATTAGAATTCCATGGTTTCTCTTTTTAGAGAATTCCTTTGTGTGTTCATCTTTAGGGCTGATGGAGTTGGTAATGATAGTGCCCTCCTTGTATCATATTCAGAGCAGTTCAAGAAGCCTTTCTTAAGGGCCTGTCAAGTACCATGGCTTTGGGCATCGGACAGAGTCACCTTTGAGTTCCAGCTCTACCACGTCGGTATCTTACCCTGTTGAGCTCAGTTCTTCGTTTGTGATGTGAGAATAAACACCAACATCACAGGGCAGCTAAAAGATGGTGTGTGTAAAGTACTTGACATGATGTCTGGGAGGTAGTAAGTGCTCCATAAATGGTAACATGCTATTGTTATTATTTTTTTAAGATTTATTTATTTATTTTTTGAGAGAGAGAGAGAGAGAGAGAGAGTGGGTGTGTGTGTGTGTGTGTGTGTGCTCGTGTGCATGCAAGTTGGGGGAGGGGCAGAGGGCGAGGGAGAGAAATCTTCAAGCACACTGCTTGCTGAGCGGGGAGCCCCAGGCAGGTTGGATCCCAGGACCCTGAGCCGAAATCAAGAGTTAGAGCCTTAACTGATTAAGCCACCCAGGTGCCCCTGTTGTTATTAATTATTACCATTTTGATAATCATTCATAGTTTGGGTAGGCATTTTAGACATTAGTAAATTTAATAATAAAGTTTTCATTGTTGAGATATTTGTGTTTCATTTGCACAGTTAATCAGCATCTTAGCTGTCATTGGCTCGGAAGGGAATTCTTCTTTTAAAGTTATTAGTTTGTTTAGGATTTATGCAACTCCCTTTCCTACCTCCAGAAAGGATTTAGGTGAATGGCTTTTCATTTCTAAAGTTTTAATAAGAGAATTAAAAATAAATAACTCAAGCGCCTTAACCATTTTTCAGGCTTGGGGTTTTCAGGCCTTACTTGCAGGCTGACAGTTGGCTAATCGGAATGGAGATTTGGTATGGGCTGAGGTGACGAGATGTGTTCTCTTCTAGTGACTAGAGTACCGAATTGAATTTTTAGAAAGAACTTGGATTCTTTGTTTAACCACGTCAGAGATTTGCCAATAACTGTAGGCAAACTGTTTGATTCTTTGCTTATTTTTATTTTGTGTTTGTCATCTCCTTGATTCACAGTAGCTTATAAGAATTAAAAAGAATGTTTATACATAACATTATATTTACCTTGGATGAAAAGAGCTGTATATAAACTATATCTTATTCTACTTTTGTTGGTATGGGGTAGGGTTTTTAGCCTTGCCTGTGTATCACAAACCCTGAGAGCCTTTAATATATTCAGATCCAAGGCATCACTCTCTTATCCTAAGAGCCTGATTCAGTTGGGACCCTAGCATTAGTGTGTGTGTGTGCGCGCATGTGCTTGTGCACGTGTGTGCGCGTGCGTGTGTATTTGCATGTGCGTGCGTGTACATGTGTGTGCACATGTGCGTGTGCACGTGCGTGTGCGCACATGTGCGTGTGTGTGTGTCGCGCATGTGTATCTCTATCTGTACCTGTCTGGCTGTCTATGTAGCTATGTATGTATCTATCTATCTGAGCTCCACAGGTGGTCCTAACATGCAACCAGTTGGAAAACACTGGCATAAAGGAAACAACCAACCTGTGTGCTTGGTTCTTTCTCTTACATTGCATCTATTGGCCATTTTGTTGCTCATTGGATGTAGGCAGATGTATTAGTTTTCTACTGCTGCTATAACAAATTGCCACAAACTTGGTGGCTTAAAACACATTTATTATCTGATAGTTTTGGAGGCCAGAGGTCTGAAATAATCTTGAAGGGCTAAAATCAAGTTGTTGGCAGGGCTGATTCCTTCAGGAAGTTCTAAAGGAGACTTTGTTTCCTTGTCTTTTCTAGCTTCCAGAGGCTGCCTGCCTTCCTTGACTCATGTGCCTTCATTCCTACCTCTGTTTTTGTCATTACATCTCCTCCTCTGATTTTATCTACCTTCCTCTTATAAGGATGGTAATTCCATTAGACCCATCTGGATAATACAGGATAAGCTCCCCATCCAAGACCCTTAACTTAATCACGTCTACAAAGTCTCTTTTATCAGGTAAGGAAATAGAATCAGAGGTTCTGGGGATTAGGACATGGACATATTTGGGAGAGGCCATTATTCTGTCTACTGCGGCAGGAATAAAATTCAAATCCCATTTTCCTCATTTGAGTATAGAAATCTCTGAGTTAATCACATTTCTTTTCTACAGTTTCTGATAGGCAAGAGAGGAATATTTCCAAAGGCTGAAAGTGATGATACCATATTCAGAAATTTGATTTTATTGATTTTCTAGAAGGCTACCAATTTTTAAATTTTCACATGCCTAGGAACTTGCTTCAGAAGTAGATTTCATAACATTTGAATCTCATCAGCTCTGAAATGGGGCATTGCTAAAGTTTCCCTCAGGTAGAGTACTTTTCTGCCACTAGAACAGTAATTCTCAACAGAGTGTGACTTACTCTTAAATTTATTCCCCTGACAAACATTTTTTGACCACCAAGTGCGTGTTCAGCCCCTAGATACAAGAAGTCTGGATTCCTGACCTTAAGGTCAGGGTCAAACCTGGTCACTCCTAATGGTCAATATATTTGTATTTCAATATAACTGATTTCCTTGTAATCCTATGTTTTTTGCTATATGCATATAAAAACATCATTCTATAAAGGGGTCCACAGGCTTCACCAGAATGCCAATTTTCATGGTATTAAAATGGTCAAGAACTCTAGTGACAGGCCAACAAATAGGATCCTAAAAGAATGGTAGGTGTCACCAAAAAGACGATCATGAGATGGAGGACGCTGCTCAGGAGAAGGGGAAGCTCCTGGCAATGGTTTTTAAGTCTAGCTGCTTATTGAGATGATAAGCAGAAGGTGGGTGGTGCCCCTTAAAACTACCAAATCTATTGGACACACCAACAGATTCTGATTTGATTGTTCCTGGCAGAGTTCTAATACCTGTCATAAAAGAAGTGACGTTGACTTTGGTCTCGTAGAAGTGAAGAAGAGCGGGAAGACCTACAAGAGTAGGGTTGAAGTCAAGGGCTCAGTAAAGGAGCTGGAAACAGTTCTGTAGAGCTGGGACACAGACATGGGCAATAAGTCTATTAGCTCACCCTGCCTCTGCCCCCGTGCTTCTGCCAAACGCTGCTGAAGACTCTGTGAACTTTGAGCAGGATAGAACCAAATTTAGACACTTGGCAGCTCAACAACTTAGCCAGTTCATTTCCTAGTAGGGAATACAGGTTTCCAGTAGTTAAGAATGTGGGCCTGAGCCAGACTGCTTGGGGGCTAAGGCCCTACTTCTCTGCTTACTAGCTCTGTGACATTTGGAAATGTGCTTAATCTCTTTGCTTTAGTTTCCTCACTAACATCAGTACTTCCTAGGATAGTGCCAATAGCTGAATAGGGCAGGTACTTTTATTCACTCCATTTACAGATGGCACTTAGAGATATTAATATCATAGCTGGTGTTGTGGGCTGAATGTTTGTGTCCCCCCTCAAAGTGTGTATGTTGAAGCCCTAACCCCCAGTGTCATGGTATTAGGAAGTGTGAAGTCTTTGGGGGGGGGGTGTAATTAGTTTAGATGAGGTCATGAGAGTAGAGCCCTAATGTTGGGATTAGTGCCCTCTCCCCTCTCCACCATGTGAGGATATAGGTAGAAGGCTCTCACTAAATACCAAATGTGCTGGCACCTTGATCTTGGCCTTCCCATCCCCTTAGGCACGATGGTGGTCCACAGGAAGGAGTCACTTTATTTGAGTAGGTCAGAGAAGAGAATCTTGGGCTAGGTCTTTAAAAATAATTAACCCTGGATTTGCCAGGAGGATGTGGAAGAGGACATTCCAGGCAGAGGGAACAACATGTGTAAAATTATGGAGACATAGAAGAGAGACTGCATGGGGACCACATGGCCATGGAGTAGCGTGTGTGGAAGGTAGCCATCAGCGAGAGGAAGGCTGTGGAGCAGTGTTTCTCCAAGGTTGTGCTGAGTGAGTTGTGTATTAGAAGCCCTGGATATGCAGTGCAAACACTCCTGAACAAAGACGGGGTGGCCGTGGAAGAGAGAAGGGCAGAAATACAAGCCATGTAATGCATGTTGAATCATCCAGAACCTAGTAAGAGATGGTCTGTGTGGCGGGCGGCAGCGGGGGAGAAGGGATCAGAGAGGAGTCTGGGTTATTGAGTTGGCACGAAGTGATTGGTTGGAATCCAGTGAGTCTTTGATGAGCTACTACTTGCAAAGGAGACCTGTCAGGCTGGAGCCATCATGCACCCATCCTTCCCGGGCTCCCCAGAGAAAAGCAGAGATGAAAACGCATGACTGGGCAATGATATCTGGGGTAACAGGGAGAAAGCCATCTGCACAGCTACAGTCCCCCCTCTTCTGTGACACTTGCTAGGTAATGATAACAGTACTAAAAGGGAATTTGAAAATGTGGGACATAAGTTTCAATGCAAAGAATTGAGAGTCATGGTACTGAAACAAAGAACAGATGTACAAGAACAAGAACACTTGGGTGAAGATAAAGCCTTACATTGATCATGGAGAAATGAATAATCACTCTTGAGAGCATACCAAGGCTATGAAGTCATGAAAGGGAGATAAAAACTAAAACCATGCTCTCTGTATATGAAGGAGGGAGGTTACTGAAACTTTCTGGACAAGCACCACAGTGTTTTCGTTCTAGATGATGTCATTTAGTTAGAATAAGGACTTAAACGACCAGCTACTGAATTATCCATTTTTCCATGCCTAACTGGCTTTTCCTGTTGTGTTTTGTCTTTGGCTTTCTGCTGCTCAGGAGATCCACATCTTTGTGTTCAGCCTTAAATCCTGCAAAATTATTAACATGAAGGACTATGTTTTTAATTCCCCTAAATTGGCAGGAGGCAATGATACCACTTATTTCTGCAGCCACGGTATTTGATAAGTTGGTAACGTCGTTGTATGTTTTTGAACCTGAATATTTTGCCTCCGTTGGTAACAGTATCCAGCAGGTCACTATAAACCTTGATTTTATTAGATGTCCTTAAATGTCTCTTAGGTTAAAATGTGAAAATCCGGTATCCACTTACTTCCTAAGTCTTTCCTTCAGATTCTTCCTCCGAGGGATTTTTCTTTTTCTTCCATTGTTACCTTAGAAGGAATTAAGCATTATATCAACTTTGTGAAGTTTCTTATTGTAGACAGCACATATGTAGGACACAAATTGTATTGAAATGTTGTTAGACCATATTGTACCACATTATTCTAAAAATGTTAATCTATTAGGAAGTGTAATTTTTGAGTATTACACAAACCAGAAGGTTGGTACTGTGTAGTGGAACAGGGCAGTCTTTGGAACCAGCTGAGCTGGATTCTAATCTTTCTGTCCCTTCTAGTTTGTGACCTTGAGCAAATTACTTGACCCCTCTGTACCTTGACTTCTACATCTGTAAAATGGGGCTATTAATAGTACCTAACTTCACAGGGTTGTTAGAGAATTAAATGGCAATGTGTATGTACACCTGACCCATAACTAATGTTAGTTTTCTGTGTCATTGTCATCATCATTTCCTCCATTTTCATAACAGCCAAAGAAGGCTCATTTTTCCAAAGGCTTACTGTAGTTTTCTATACCTGGTTGACTCTTTTTTTTTTTTTTAAGATTTTATTTATTTATCTGACAGAGACACAGCAAGAAAGGGAACACAAGCAGGGGGAGCGTGAGAGGGAGAAGCAGGCTTCCCGCGGATCAGGGAGCCTGATGCGGGGCTCGATCCCAGGACCCCGGGATCAAGACTTGAGCTGAAGGCAGACGCTTAACGACTGAGCCGCCCAGGCGCCCCTACCTGGTTGACTCTTAATAAAGTAACGAACCTGAACTTCTGAATTGGAATGATACAAAAGGAAAGTGATTTTAAAAATCCTTTCCTTGATTTCTTGAGCCTTTGTTTTTAATTCTGTTACAAAGCTCCTGGAATTTTCCATTTAGCTATCTTCTACTTGTGGCTTTACATGTGCAGTGAGAAAAGTTGGGTAATAGAGGGAGACGCTGGGCAGGGCAATTTATTTGACCTACATTCCTTTACTCTGGTGTTCAAGAGGCTTTATTCCTATTTGTGTGCACAGTCTTGAGTAACCACCAAAAATTCCATCTCCTCAGGCATTCCTTCTTCCTGAGGTAACAGATGCAAGCCCCATCAAGCCCACTTAGACACAGGTATGCTGCCTGGGCTGTTCTGGTGGAAAAGGAAGGCTAAGCACCACCACATGGCCCAGTGGGAAGGAAGGCTCTCGAGTCCACTGAGTTGAATTTGAATCCCAACCCCAGGCAAATTACTTCAGCACTCTGAGCCTCAGCTTTCTTATCTCTGAGGTGATGAAATGGAGAATCATAAGGAACATGGCATCAGACCTGGCACAAAATAAAACCTGCTTCTCCAGGAAAGTTTCCTGCTGCCTCCTTGGTGCCAGGCCCTCCTTGAGCCAAGTGTCAGGGACCAAGGTGACAAGACAGACGAGCCTGACCATGTTAACTGGCCAGCGGACAGATGGCCTCGCAGCTTGTTACAGAGGAGCATGGTCAGCATAATGATGGGGAATAAGGAGCAGTGAGAACACCTGGAAGGTTCATGCTGAGACCCGATGGATAAGCGAGGAGTTTGCCCCCAGTCTGGTGGGAGATGGGAAAGAGGGCCATGCAGGAGATTGCTGGGCACGCAGAGAAGTTCAGTAAGGCTGGCCAGATTGAGAGGGATGGGTTTGGGGTCCCATTTAAAATTTTTGACTTTATCCTTTTTTTTTTTTTAAGATTCTTAAATTTTCTTTTAAAGTAATCTCTACTCCCAATATGGGGCTCAAACTCACAAGCGCGAAGATCAAGAGTCAGATGCTCTACCGACTGAGCCAGCCAGGCCCCCCCTGGACTTTATCCTAAGAATAACAAGAAACCTATTGCAGGTTTTTACATGGCAAAGTGATACAACAGATTTGGATTCTAGAAAGATAATTCAGGGTAGAGATTGGATTTGAGTGGGAGAAACATGGAGGCCTGAGGTCTGACTCAGCTGAGGTAGCGGATGTCTTCCAGGTGAGAGATGATGGTAGGCTAGTCTTAGGAAGAAGAGGCCTCCAGGAAGAAAGAAGTGGTGTTTTCATTCATTCACTTATTCCACACATACTCACTGCGCATCTTTGTATGGCACACGCTGCTTCAACTCTGCCCTGGATACAATAGTGAACAAACAGTCTCTGCCTCTTGGAGCTACAGTCAGCCTATAACACAAATGAGTGTAAATGAAACACACACGACACCTGATTTTATGACCAGGCTGATGCATACCTACCTGATCTCACTCTTAGAAGGAAAGGTCAAGTCTAGTTGACCACGTGTTTGTCTGGCCAACCTCCCCAATGCACAGTCAGTGCATACCTCTGACCATGATAATGGCATGCCTGAGTCCTAAAAGCCAGAATTTTCTGCTCTCCCCCAGGAGCCACTCTTGCAGCTGCCCTTCCCCCACTAACAGATCCAGGAAAGGGACTGATTCAAAGCTATTCAAAACCAGGCTCACAAACTAAACCACCTTACAGTGACAGAATATCATCATCAACTCTGCTACCCAGTGGTATCTTGCGCTAGAAGGTAAACTTTGCAATGAGACCATTGGGTCTGAGAAACCCCAACCTCCACAGTAATTGTTGCTATGCGACTATATGGCAGTGATTCTCCACTTGTGGTCTCTGACCACTGGTGGGCAGGGAGGGTCTCAGTGACAGAAGGACAACTGAACCGTGCCAGATCTTTATTTCTGCTGCTGGAGGCCCATGATCTACAGTTACACAGTCTTTTATTTTTACCTAGGGCAGAGATGTGTGTGTGCAAACTCAAGATACCTTCAATCATATATGCAAGTTCATATGCCATAAATAAGGGAACACTTACCCTGCCCTGAAAAATGAAGATAGCAGACTTAAACTAAGGGGACCTAGATAGCACTGTGTACAACCAGCTCCTTGGGGCTGTGCTGGAATGCAGGTCATGGGATTATTATGTGAAAATCCCCATTTTTAAATGTTGGCAACTAAGGGCATTTTTTTTAAACAGCAGTTTGTAATAATCTTCTTCTTCTTCTTCTTCTTCTTCTTCTTCTTCTTCTTCTTCTTCTTCTTCTTCTTCTTTTCTGCTTCTTCTTCTTCTTCTTTTTCTTCTTCTTCTTCTCCTTCTTCTCCTCCTCCTTCTTGGAGAGGTGCAGAGGGAGAAGGAGAGAATCTTAAGCAGGCTCCATGCCCAGTGCGGGGCTCCATCTCACAACCCTGAGATCATGACCTGAGCTGAAATGAAAAGTCAGATGCTTAACCGACTGAGCCACCCAGGCACCCCAACAGTTTGCAGTCTTCTATGGGCTGCATTCTTCCTTTATCTTTTCCAAGGCTGTCCTGCAGAAACCTCTGCTTGTGGCATCTACTTTTTTGCCTTTTTCACTCCTCACTGAGTCCTTTCGTCCCTCATTATGTTCAATAGGAGTGACTCAAAATTGGGCAAAATGTTCTTGCATTTATAGAAAAGTTATATGCAAAGTAAGTTTATGTATATACAAGGATTTTATATAAGGAAGACTTTTCAGCTGGGATGGTAGCAGTTACTGTAAGTTACAGTTGTAAATGTTTCTCTGAAGGGAGAAATTTCTGAATTCTGGTCAATTTACAAACATTATGGAACACAAACATTTATTTATAAATAAAAGAAAAAGTGCATGCAAATGTATTAAATATATATTTACACACAGAACACATGAGTAAATAATATATTTTTCTTAGGAATTGTCAGATACTTTTTCCTGCATCAAATGGTGAGAACTGTTTAAAGTAAAAAAGAAAGAAAATTCATATATTTTGCATGGATATTTTGTTACATCTCTTATGGCAAGGAATAACAAAGCAGGTGCCTCTATTCTGAGTTATATAGCTTTAGATTGCTTTTTAAATTAAATACAAGTTTCAGGAAGAAACAAATTTTTTATATCTCCTTTATGATTACAATCTTTTGCTTTCTAAAAATTAAGGTATTTGCTTCTAAAAGAAGTAATCTATTTGGTCAATACTACTATATTAGTAGGTACCTTACAGCTTTATAAATTTGTTTTACGCATGGTATCCTTACAATCAGCTTCTCATTTTTATTTACATCCTTAAAAACATCTCTTGGAGGTAGAAAATACAGGTTTTAATAAAGTAATGAAAATAAAGGACTTAATGCAGTGCCTGAAATTTGATAACCATGCAACATGTCAACAGTTATTGTTATGATTAATGATATCACTGCTGTTGTAAGCCTGGTTGACAGTTGAAAAAAACTGAGTCTTAAGTAACCGAAGTCCACTATTGTTGTAAAACTAGTAGGTTTTAGAGACTAAAAAAAAATTTAAGACACAGTTCTACTGACCTAAACTCCATAGCCTTTCATTTATAACAAAAAGAACAAACAAAAAGAACCTTTTGTTGTTAGAGCACCTATTTATGTGCTGGGTGCATTGCACATATTAGCTCATTTAATTTTTTTGCAAGTACAGTTGACCCCTTGAGCAATGCAGGGGTTAGGAGTGCCAACCCCCCTGCCCTTGAAAATCTGCATATAACTTTTGGCTCCCGCCATTTTCTGTTGACCAGAAAAGAAAATGTTAAGAAAATCACTTAAAAAGTAAATGTACTTATAGTACTGTACTGTATTTATTGAAATAAATCTGTGTATATGTGGACCCATGCAGCTCAAATCAGTGTTGTTCAAGAGTCAGCTGTATTGTATGAGGTTTCATTTTATAGATGAAGAAACTGGAATTACAAAAGGGCTAAATCACCTACCAAGGTCACATTGCAAGTGTGTGGCAAAACCAAGAAGTACTCCTAGACCTGAAGCCAAAGCCCCTGACCTTCTTCCAGAGTACATTGTCTCTTATTACATTGTATCTAACTGATGCTAGCAAGTAGCAAGTATTTTATTTTTAACTGATAAGGAAGCATTTGAGAGGTTTAGGTCACTAAGAAAATAGTCTTCGTTTCATAAAATTGCTGGCTAAAGTGGGAGAAAGCAGTCATCTTGAATAGGTTTTTCTGTAAAATAAACAAAAAGGTTTTGTTCTTGGTTTAAAAAAAAAATCTCTATTTCTTTCCATGTCTGGGAGGTGACCTTTCCCACGTTACACCGTGGGTAGAATTCATTCTGTAGGATGTGAGTGGGATTTGGGGAGTATGATGGGAATGACTGATGAATCCATACCCCATTCGTGAGTGGCTTGTCATTGTTAAAAACAGTGCAGTCTGGTCTCAAAAATGAATGGAGAAAACAAACGACGGATATAGGAAAATATCAGTTCGGATTGGGTTTCGCTGTGAGTGACCAAAAAAAGCCTCAAATGCCAGTGCCTCACACAAGATAGAATTTTATTTCTCATGCATGTAAAAGAAATATGGAGGTCAGGAATTGAAGGCAGTTTCAAGATGACCGAAGATTTTTTCGTGTTTTGCTTCTCCATCATCCTCAATACAGGCCTTTCTTCCTCATGGTCCAGGCTGGCTACTTGAACACCTTCTATCACATTGTAATCCAGCTGGTGGGAAGGAGGAAGGGCACATCTCCCTTCCTTTCAGGACCCCTTCCAGAAGTCACACCTGACACCTTTGTCTAGATCCGGTTAGCCAGAATGTACTCACATGGCTGGGACTTACATGGCCAGAATGTACTCACATGTGTGTGACACACACCTGGTTGCAAGGGAGGCTAGAAAATGGAGTCTCATCCTGGGGTGTGGGTGTGAGGAGATATTCTCTCAGTGAGGAAGAGGAAGAGAACAGCTACTGGGGGACTAGTAGTCTGCCACAGAAAGAATGGAAAGGAGATCACTGTGTAACAGAGAAAGATTGCCTCAGGTCCTCTCTTTGAGGATACCTTATGTATGCTTTGCCTAGGATGGGAATCCTGGGACAAACGTGTGGATGTGGGTCCTCACTTTTTACGCTGAGTGCCTGCCTTTGAATGAATGATAGAAATGTTTAGGAGCCCATGCCTTAAAAAAAAAAAAAAAGATGACAACTTTATCATTTTGAGTAGCTCCTTTGCACGCTGCTTCACTACAAGTGAGACCTACCTGAGGAATTCCATTACTAATGAATCACTAGCTCAAAACCTTTCAGAAGCTTACGACTTCCATTTGAAGGTCTGAGCTCCCTGACATAGATACAGAGTGCACGAGGGACATGGATTCCGAAGTTCTTGCCACCCACTCTCGTCAGCACACATACACTCAGGGCATCTCATCATGGGTAGGAAGTAAATACATGCATTGCGAAGAATTTTTAGGGAGCTGGCCGCTTTTCTGCTTTCTCCTGTCATAGTGCTCTTTCCTCTCAAGGAATATTGAAATAATAATCCTAGCAACTATTTTTTGAATGCTCAACCCATGACATACGTTATTGCACTTAAACTTCAGAACAACTCCAAAAGGTAGGCTTTATTCATTCTCTTTTTATAGAAGTAAATCTCAGAGTCACATAACTAGTAAGGAAAGTTGCTGGAATTTGAACTTGGGTCTGGTGGACTCCAAAATCCATACCCTTTATCACCATAGCCCCTCTGCCGCTGTTATAGAGCCAGAGGAGCAGACTGCTTAGAGCTCTCCAGGGGAAGGAGGTCATAGCAAAGCGCTGGGCTGGCGCCCTATTCTTTCCCCAGTTTCTTGCTTTTCACCACTCTTCTGGGTTTTTTTGTTTTTGTTTTTGTTTGGTGCTTTTTTGGTTTTGTTTTGTTTTCGCAGTCGCCTTCATCTTATAGCTGTCCCTAGTTACCAGATGACTGTGTCTCTAGGGCTTTGGGTTTCTTCATCCCCCTGGGGGAGTGGGGGAGGGGGAGGGGGAGAAAGGGACGTAGGAAAGGAGTAGAGGGGAAGAAGGTGGTTACAGAAAGAAGAGCAAGGAAACTACTTTCCCTGTCATTCTCAGCAAATTTTTCCTCAGTCTTTATTGGTCCAAATAGGTCACGTGTTTGTCCCTGACCCAGTACGTGAAACTGGGAGGTGGGATAATGCAAGTTAACTTTGAGCCACAAATCCCACTCCCAGATTAACTTCCCCCAAGCACCCGGGCTTTGCATGAGAAGCTGAGGGTACCCAAATAAACGTAAAGGTTATGTTTATAGAAGAGTGGGAATGGGGCTTGGGAAAGCATCAAGTATCTATTGGACTCTCCCTGTTGTGAGAATCAGCCCCCACCCGCTTCTCGCAGCACCCCAAGACCCCAGGAATTAGGGCTCGGCCCTTGACTTGTGACTTTTGGAAGGCTGCTGACCCCTAGTGTTTAAAGTAGAGCATTGTACAGAGAATCCAGAGATTTGGGTTCACCTTTGAAATGAGAATCACAAAAGCTGTGCCATCCCCTCACACAATGAGGGTGTGAGCAAAATGAAGCTTCTGGAAGTCCTTTAATGAGCCCAAAGCCCCCAGCCGCTGGCACATGGATGTTTCATGAATACTAGTGTGAGTAAATGGAGAACCCAGATGTCGCTCAGCTCTCCTGCCCCCCTCCCTAGCCACTGCTTTCACTTGTACATATCAAATATATCAGCCGGCTTGTGTTCGCAAAACAACTACTGAGCAACCAATTGTATTTGGAATAGGTGCATATAAATATGAAAGTATGCCAACAACCCCAAAATCACATGTTTTGTGACGTGGAATGCCACCACGCGGTAGGATAGCAGAGAAGACACTGATTGTTCAGAGCTTTTTATTTTAACCAAATCAGCAAACATTGCTACTAGGAGCCCTATTTTGAGCTGTGGGTGAAGCTGGGTTAGATGGGGCCTTCCCTTGTTCCGTGCTTTTGAAGTAACAGCGTATTTCCTGGGTTCCATGTTTTGGGGTAGGTGCAGAGTGGAAAGGCAGGTAAATGGTATTATAAGATGAATCTCGAAAAAATGGAATAATGTTATTGTCTAAATTTTGTTTTGCTTTTAATTGACTTCCAATTCAAGTGTAACGTGGCAGTTCTCAGGATGAGAGAAATCTGGCGCTAACCGCTGAGGAGAAATGAGTGGCCCCTGGCTGCGGAGGGCACCGAAGGACAGATAGGATTTCTCAGTCTTGAGGTCCCGGGGAGAGTTCTGGAAAGCGGTGGCAGCGACAGCTGTAGAAGTTCCCACAGCTGTTTGGTTTTGGCAGGCCAGGCTGCTGCTGACTGAAGAGAGCGGGGCTGCTCCTGGCCAGGGGCTCTCCTGATGAGCAGCCTGGAAGAGCTCTTCCAGGAGAGGAGTCACGCTCTTTCTCTTCCCCTTTGCACGGGGAGAAGGGAAATGAGCAAGTCCGTGCCATCGTGGCCAGATGGGTCACGGATGGGGGAAAAAAAAATCAAACTCTATCATTGTACCAGTTTTGTTAGCCTCCTCTTGTCTCCTAAGTAAAGCAATGCTATTTATTGTGAAGATCGTCATTATTAATACAATTTTGGTATTTTGTTGAGAATGAAGATAGATAGATACTAAATATTCTCGCTTTCAGTTGACAAATTGCTGGATTCCACTTTGGATTCATCCTTCTCTTCTAAGATACTTAGTGTTCTTACAGAAATACAGATTTTATTCAGTCAGTGTTTCACGGAGACTTAGAAAGCTTTCTACATTGCAAACCAATCCCAATCAACCAGTTTGAACAGTCCTATTTTAAGCTGTGTTTGTGCTTCAGGGAGAAAGTGATGGAAGCGGCTCCACGTTGGCTTCATGGGACTGATGTATGAAAAACGGGCAAGTAATGGATGACCTGGGGTTCGTGCCAGCAGAAGCCCTCCCTCCCCGCCCCCATGTCTGCTTTCACAAGCACTTGACATGGGCTCTACCTTTTAAAAATGTGCCAAGTACATAAATTTGGTTGGTATGTTTTTCTAAGTGCTCTCTGTGACTCTGTAAAAGGAGGATTAACTATTAGGAAGGTTACAACACTAAGGAGAAAAATAAAAGTATTTTTAGAATTGTGTTCTCCCCAGGTTTACTTTTAGCTTCAGTGTGTTTTCTTTGGTTTGGTTTTTGCTCCCCCTGTACCACCACATTTGTGTGTGTGTGTGTGTGTGTGTGTGTGTGTGTGTGTGTGTGTAATAGATAGTAACTACTTAGGAATTCTCTTGAGAAAAAGTCCCAGTCTGAGAAATGTGGGGAAACCATGGCTGGAGAACTCTGACACAGCTGTTTAATTTTGGCAAGAAAAAAAAATGGAGTTCTTTGTTTGAGCGTATGAGACACCATTGTACCATGCTGCAGTGTGATTTGCGACGGAAGGAAGCAAATGCACAGGAACGTGCTTTATACCTGCTGTCTTATTAGGTCCTCAAATAACCCTTTGAAGGAGGTTTTATTATTCTCCTTGTAGAGATGAAGAAGTTGAGGCTTAGATAAGTTATGAAATTTGCCCCAGGCATAGTTTCTAAAGGGTGTGGCCAACTTCTGAATCCAGATATTTCTTAAACTCAAAGACCCTGTTCTTTCTACTACACCAAATGGTGCAGTACTCAAGTTTTTGTCTCTGAAATAAAAATACATGCAACAATGAGCATTTATTCCATTTAGTGTTTCTCAACAGTAACAGATGGTTTCTCTGGAGCCCTTATATATTCACTGAGATTTTAATTGCTTTGTATTCATTTTGAAAATAAACCATTAATAATAAGCACATTCTGGATCACCTAGATTATCACTTTATAACTGAGTACTACTCTACTACGTAAGCAATTCTGGTTCTAACTATGTTTACATTGACACCAAGAAGTATTTCTCCACCTCAGAGATTGCTAGCTGCTCTACCAACATCCACTCTCCCTTTCTTCCTAACAGAAGCCTGATTTGACTGCAGGGAGCAATATTCCTGTATTACCCAGATTCCCTTGAATTTAAGAATGGCCATGTGACACTGTTCTGGCCAATGATATGTAAGTGTTATTGGGTGGGGCTTCCCAGAAAGATTCTTAAATGTAGCCACTTAGCAGGCTAATGCCTTTTGCACTCTCTATTCTTCTTTTCTAGCCTGGAAAGAGACCGAGTTATGACCACGAGGGCAAGAAAACATGCTAGGGATGGCTGCAAATGGAATGAGTCTGACTCTCTAGTGACTGCAAAAAAACAAAACAAAACAAAACAAAAAACCCCCAACAAACATCATGACAACCATGAATATGGCTATCTACAGACAATTTATTATATGGGAACAATAAGCTGACTTTAAAAATAGCCTTAGTGTGATAATAATTTACACACCATAAATTCACCTATTTTAAGTGTACAATTCAGTGATTTTTAGTACATTTTCAAAGTTGTGCAAACATCACCACAATCCAAATTTAGAAAAATTCCACCACCCTCAAAAAATCCTGCTTGCCCAATCCCACTCTCAACCATAGGCAACTATTCATCTGGTTTCTGTCCCTATAGATTTGCCTTTTCTGGACATTTCATGTAAACAGGATCATACGGTGTGTAATTCTTTTGCATCTGGCTTCTTTCACTTGGCTTACTGTTTTTGAGGTTTATCCATGTAGTAGTATGTATCAGTAATTTGTTCTTTCTTATTGCTGAATAATATTTCATCATATGGCTCTCCCATGTTTTGTTTCTCCATTCACCAGTTCATGGACATGTGGATTGTTTCTATTCCATTGATATGAATAATGCTGCTATGAACTCATACATGTCTTTGTGAGACATGTGTTTTCATTTCTCCTGGGTGGATACTTAGGAATGGAATTGCTGGGTCACATGGTAAATTTATGTTTAACCTTTTTTTAAAGAAACTGCCAAACTTTTTCAAAGGTGCTGTACTACCTTACGTTCCCACCCACAATGTATGAGGGTTCATTTTTTCCATATGCTCACCAATAATTTTTGTCTTTCTGATTATACCCATTCTAGTGGTCATGAAATGGGATCTCACTGTTGTTTTAATTTGCATTTATTTCCCTAGTGACTAATGATAATGAACATCTCTTCATGTGCTTATTAGCTCATTTTTTAATGGGTTTGTCTGTCTTCTTATTGGTTTGTAAGAGATCTTTGTATATTCTGGATATATACCCTTTATCAGAAGTAATATCTGTACATATTTTCTCCCAGACTGTGGTTTATATTTTTACTTTATTATTGATAATTTTTGGAACAGAACAGTTTTTAATTTTGATGGAATCTATTTTTTCTATTTTTTTCTTTTATGGATCATGCTGTTGGTGGTGTACTTAAGAATGTTTTTCTGTGTCCTTTGTATTTCCATATAGATTTTAGGATCAGCTTGTCAGTTTCTGCCAAAAGTCTATTGGAATTTTGATGGGAACTGTATTGTATCCACAGGGCAATTTGAGGAGAATTGCCATCTCAATTATATTGAGTCATCTAACCCATGAATGTAGAATGTCTCTCCATTTATTAGGTCTTCTTTAATTTCTCTCAGCAATAATTTATAGTTTTCAGTTTATAAATCTTATACATCTTTTGTTCCTTATTTTCTAAAGTCACTGTTTTATGGACTTTCTTCTGCTAAATCAAAGTCCTGATTCATGTTCTAATTGGCAGATAAAATAGAAAATTAAAGGAATAGAAGTAGACTTAACATACATACATAATGTTTTTCCGTGAAGACTGCATTAGATGAATGATCAGTTTCACAGAGGACAGTGGAGATGGTGTTGAGAAAACTGAGTAAACACCCGGCACACGGGACATCCACACACGCAACCCGAATGAACCTTCGCTTTACAGTTAGTACCAAATGTGTAAAAGCCAATAAAGCAACATCATCTGTCACAATAACTATTTATTCACTGTAATTAATTGGTTGTATATCGTGTTTGTTTATATTTGTAAATTTGTTTCTTTCGTGTATTATCAGCATAAAGAATTTTTACCTAGTTTTACATTTATTGACCCAATGTTTTTCCCTTTAATGGGTGTCTAGTATTCAACATGGGAAAACACTGATTTTAGTTTATTAGTTTACAAAGCATTTTCAGCTTACCATCTTATTATTCTCAGAGCAACCCTGGAGCTTCAGTAAAATAAGGGTTTTTATTATTCCCACATTATTAATGATGAAAGAAAGATTCACAGACATTAAGTGATGTGTATAATTTTACACATCTATATGTGGCAGTTCTGGGATTTAAAATTAGGAGTTCGGGCCCCAAATCCCTTACCCTTTCTGCTACATATATTAGTGATTATTGATCACTTTCTTAAACCCCTTAAACACAAGGGAAATAGAAAACTTTTGGAAGGCTTTGCAATCTAGGTAGGGAGGTAAAACCCATGAAACGTGCTAAAAGTAAAGTTAGTGTGAGAGAGCCCACAGCCCAGACACTAAGTTCTGTTGGCATCTACAGAATGCAGACAACTCTCTGGACCTGAGGAATCCAATAGGAAAACACAAGCTGAACGATGGAGAGGGTACTATCAGGCAGCCCAGATCCATGACACCACCCCAACCTGCCTTCAGAAATGGAGCGCTCCTCCCCCCCCCCCCCCGCCAGCTTCTGAGAAGGTTAGCAGTCAATAGTTCTCATCCGGGAGCCTCTTTGGGGATTGCTCATGTCCAAAGAGAGCTGCCTTGACCAAGGTCACATGCCCTTCTGAAGGGCAGCCCTTATCTAATGCCCGGTTGGTGCTGGGACATAAAGGCCTGGCGTCTTTCTCCCAACTTGGGTCAGCTCTGAAAGGCCAGCCCAGCCCCAGAGCTCCCTTACAGGATCAGCTAGGCTTTGCTATTGCTGCATCAGAAGCCAGCTTCCCCTTCTGCCCTATATTACTTCCTCTGGTCCCTCCCAGCTGTGGACCTCCAGCGTGCTCCTCGATCAAGTTCCTGCTGATGACCTCCAAATGATCTCTAAGATTTCCAAGGAGCCAAAACAGCATGAACAAAGGCATAGAGGCCAGAATTCTTCTTGAGGCCATAGCAGAGAATAAATGGAATAGAGTGTTTTATAGAAGCTAGAAAACAGGGCCCAACGGTGGAGGACTTTGAAAAACAGAGTGAGGTATCAGCCTTGATGGAGAACACCCCAGAAAGCCTTAGCTGACCCACATGCCCAGTGAGAATATTGGAGCTGACCCTGACATTCCCTTGGTAAAATGAATGTGTCACCGAGATATCGGCCCAGACCCTGAACATTTACTGCCCCATTCATCTGATCCTATGAACTGTGCCCTGAAGCCGGAAAGGGAAAGTCTGAATTTAAGATCTCCCTTGCCAACTTTCTTCTTGTGTGACTTTAAAGCTTCTGTTGCTCATTTGGAAAATGGGTATGTTTTGAGGACTGAAATACTCCTAATTTCAGAGGCAGTTCATTGGTATCATGTGACAGGAGGCTTCCATGCCAAAATAACTCTGGGTGATGCTAGGCTAAACTAAATAGGGACTCCTGGGTGGCTCAGTTGGTTAAGCATCTGCCTTCAGTTCAGGTCATGATCCCAGGGTCCTGGGATTGAGTCCCACATCGGGCTCCTTGCTCAGTGGGTAGCCCGCTTCTCCCTCTGCCTGCCTCTCTCTCTCTCTTTCTCTCACTCTCTAACAAATAAGTAAATAAAATCTTTTAAAAAATAAACTAAGTTAAATGGATATTTTTACTGTAGGATCTCTTAGTCTTTAATATGTTGCTGTGTCTTGTGGTCTCAAGGAGGGGGATGTAATCTAAATCATCTTACCTTAACTCAGCAGGAAGACCTTTCCCCACTCCTGATACCTTCCAAGGAGCATCTACTAGTCTTGTGTCCTGCTGAAGTCATATTGAGAAACCCTGGTCCATTGTACAGGCAGTTAGTAAATGTTAAATCAGATGATATCAGTTACCATGGTCTGCCCTGCCTTGACCTTCAACTAAGTTAGGAATCTCTCAAAGACAATTATCATATGATCTCACTGATCTGAGGAATTTGAGAAACAAGACAGAGGATCACATAGGGGAACGGAGGGAAAAATGAAACAAGATGAAACCAGAGAGGGAGACAAACCATAAGAGACTCTTAATCTCAGGAAACAAACAGGGTTGCTGGAGTGGAGGGGGTGGGAGGGATGGGGTGGCTGGGTGATGGACACTGGGGAGGGTATGTGCTATGGTGAGTGCGTGAATTGTGTAAGACTGATGAATCAAATAATATATGTTAATTTAAAAAAAGGAAAACAAAGTTAGGAATCTCTCAGAAATATGGTAAGACTTCACATTGACTTTGGTACTCAAGATTAACATGGTCTTGCTTATTTAATTTGGCTAGGTATAATTCACTTCAAAAATACCTCCAAATCATGACATGTATCTTTTATTTTTTTTTCATGACGTGTATCTTTTAAAGAATGGTACTCTCTCAAGCTTTTAGATTGGGGAGAAACATGGGTTTCCAGTGCATGCACTCTTTATTGAATGGGTAGCGGCCACCCTGCTGTGCTGAAGCAGATGGTGGCTGCCTTGCAGGGACAGAGCAATGTGTTGAGAAGGATGCTGAAGCTGTGTTTGGACTGTCTGAGCAAGTGTGCGCTGATGGATTTGTGACATCATCCATTAACACAGTCCTTGCTACCTTTATTTTATTTTTTTCTAAAGATTTTATTTATTTATCAGAGAGGGAGAGAGAGAACAAGAGAGCGAGCGAGCACAAGCAGGGGGAGTGGCAGGCAGAGGGAGAATCAGGCTCCTTGCTGAGCAGGGAGCCCGATGTGGGACTTGATCTCAGGCATCCTGCTGCCTTTATTTTATTTTAATTTTTTTAAGATTTTATTTATTTATTTGACAGAGACAGACACAGCGAGAGAGGGAACACAAGCAGGGGGAGTGGGAGAGGGAGAAGCAGGCTTCTCACTGAGCAGGAAGCCCGATGTGGGGCTCAATCCCAGGTCCGGGATCATGACCTGAGCCGAAGGCAGACGCTTAATGACTGAGCCACGCAGGCGCCCCCTGCTACCTTTATTTTAGACTATAGTTTAACTTATACATTCCTTTGCCCGTTGAAGACAGTGGGAGAATAAATCAATCATAAACCATCCCAAATGCAGCACATTCAAAACTAACTCATTATCATCATCTTCTCCTCTGACTTGAGTCTATGCCAGTATCCTTCATTTCAGATAATGGCGGTGGCCTCCACCATCATATCCATGATATCCACGACCACTCAGTCACCAAGTCTTGCCAATTTTGCCTTCTAAATGTGTCTCAAATCATCCCCGTCCCCATCACAGCCATCCCTGCCATTCTACAAATGCTATTAATTCTCACCCAACTTCTACAGCTTCTCCCACATGGTCTCCCCCCATCCAGTCCTGTACCCTTTAAATCCCTCCCTCAATTTACCTACCTATCCACCTGTTCAGGTGGGTCTCCTTCTCCAGCCCTCAGATGAATTCCTCAGGGTAAAGCCTAAACTCCTATTAAGTTTGGCATTAGAGGCTTCCCATGTCTGGATCCTTCTTATCTCTGGTCTCGTTTCTTGCTGTTTTCTTATGCTCTACCAAAACTGATCTGCTGAACAGCTTAACTCGTGCTGTTTTTAGCTTTCATGTCTTTGCTGTACCTTCTGTCTGAAATGTTTTCTGTACCCTGCACACTCTGTCCTTTACCTGCCAAGTTAACTTCTACCCATCACCAGAGCTCAGCCATCACCTACTCCAGAGAATCTTTCTTGACCCCTCCTTTTCCGAGACTGGTTAGATACCCTAACCAGTTATATATATTATGTCTAAATAATATAAATCTGCATGTATAATTGTCTGTTTAAGTGTCTGCACCTTGAAAGAGAGGATGTGTCTTGTTTCATCTCTTTATTCCTTGTACAGTTAATATGCCTGTTTTATCTTAAACACTCAATAAACCAAGGAATGGTAGGGACCAAGTGAAGGAATTAAATATGTGTGATAAATAAAACTAAGCCAGCAACAGCTCCTGGATATCAAGAATATAACCCATGCTTAGATAATGAATTCTCTTTGTGGATTAAGAATGATTGCCTTGGATGACCGGTAAGGTCTGAAAAGGCAAAGCGGGCAACAGGGTGTCATGAGTGAAAACAGCACCAAGAAGATTTTAATAACCTAAAGTGTCATATAAAGCAACGTGGACACTGAGTTGTGTCTTTCTTTCCCTGAAAACCAATCACTTTAGGAAGTGCTTAGCTGGGTTTAAAGTCATTTTCCCACTTTTGTGTGTGGCCATTCTGGGTATTGGTCCATATCTGTACTTCTGTGCCGCCTTTTTAAAAATGCCTACAGGGTGCCTGGGTGGCTCAGTTGGTTAAGTGACTGCCTTCGGCTCAGGTCATGATCCTGGAGTCCCAGGATCGAGTCCCGCATCGGGCTCCCTGCTCAGCTGGGGGGTCTGCTTCTCCCTCTGACCCTCTTCCCTCTCATGCTCTCTGTCTCTCATTCTCTCTCTCAAATAAATAAATAAAATCTTTATAAAAATAGATAAATAAAATAAAATAAAAATGCCTATAATTTGGCTTATTTTCTTCATGGATTGCTATCAAAAGAACACCTTACTACTGATGAGATCAGATTAAAGTTAACCCAAGTGACCCTATGGTGAATTACCCATTAGATTAATACTTCTTTTCAACCAGATGACAACAGTGGAGGAATTGAGTGTAAGCTGCCAGCTCCTGGTTGAATTCCTCACTGTACTTTTGTCACTGTGTTTTCTGCCAGTCATAGCCTCGACACCTGTGGTTTCTGCCAGTCATAGCCTCGGGAATACGGTCTTCCAGACTCTTCAGTGTCCCATTGTTTGGATTTTCTTTTTTATACACATATACTTCCAGTGTGCTACAGTCTAAGAACCCGAATTTAAAATAAACATACAGCCCCCTCTCACCCATCTGATGGGGAGATTTTCAGCAACTGGAGCCAACTGAAGCGTAGACATATACCCTAAAGACAGGCAACGCAGTCAGTGGTGATGTGCAAGAGTGTTTATCAAGTGCATGTATATTACACTCAAGTAGCCCAGGAGTGGGCACAGAGGAGTAAACTGCCATTGTGTGAAAATGTCATTCATCCTCAGATGGTGCTAAGTGAAGAAAGCATTCATTTTACACCAAAGCAGTAGCTTCAGTGCTCCTATCACAGGGCCCGCGGTCAGAGTGCTGTGTCTAACACTACTGTCCCAGGGATAGAAAGCAGTTGGAAAGCGGGAAACCATAGCTGGATACACTTTAAAGCGGGGACAGTAACACTCTGAGATTCAAAAGTAAAGTGGAGAAGAGTGTACAAATAGTGTAGCGAGCCTGACCACTTGGAAACGCCCTGAACTTGCCATCAGCTTTCCCCTGCGGTCTGCTCTCTGATCCTTATCACCTCAAGTTCATATCATCCTCTTCTCCAGGAAGGGGCATTTTGGAGCCATGGGCAAAGCACTGTCAGGGAGTCTGCCGGGCCTTGCATGTGTGGAGGCCAGCCTGGGGTACGGGAATGCCACTACCATCAGCCCCGCCAGCCTGGGGTACAGGAATGCCACTACCATCAGCCCCGCCAGCCTGGGGTACGGGAATGCCACTACCATCAGCCCCGCCAGCCTGGGGTACGGGAATGCCACTACCATCAGCCCCGCCAGCCTGGGGTACGGGAATGCCACTACCATCAGCCCCGCCAGCCTGGGGTACGGGAATGCCACTACCATCAGCCCCGCCAGCCTGGGGTACGGGAATGCCACTACCATCAGCCCCGCCAGCCTGGGGTACGGGAATGCCACTACCATCAGCCCCCTCAGTGGCAGGGGCTTTGCTCTCATAAACACATGCAGCCCTCATAACCACACCATGAGGACACACTGAGGCTCAGAGAAGCCAAGTTTCTGGGCAAAGGTCACTGAGCAGGATCGGGGGTGACCTGCTTTGAGGCCCTGCCCAGGTCTGCGGAGATGTCATTAAGTCGTTTTCCTTTCTGGCAAATTATATAATTTTGTTAATGTAAAAAAAGTTCTGTTTCAGGTTCTTAATTTAAAAACGAAAAAAAAGTTAAACTGTGTGGTCCTTACCTTCTGTCTTAGTTATTATCTATTTCTTTATAACCATTTACTATAAAATTTGACAGCTTGAAACAACAAACATTTATTATCTCACCGTTTCTGATGGTCAGGAATCTGGGAGCTGCTTGGTTGGGTAGTTCTGGCTCAGAGTCTCTCCTGAGGTCACGGTCAGAATGTCCATCAGGGCAGCAGTCCTCCAAAGACTTGAGTGGGTTTGTGACATCATCCATCCTCTTGCAAGTTGGCTCATTCACATGGCTGGAGGCCTCCACTCCTCACCGGGTGGCCCTTTCCATACATTGCTTGAGTGTTCTAGAACATAGTGGAAAACTTACCCCAGTACAAGTGATTGGAGAGAAAGAAAACAAGAGAAAGCAGATGTGTCTTTTTAAACCTAGTCTCCACAGTAGCTGCTGTGTTGTTTCTGCTTTTCTTTTCTTTTTTCTTTTTTATTAAAAAAAATTTTTTTATTATTATGTTATGTTAATCACCATATATTACATCGTTAGTTTTTGATGTAGTGTTCCATGATTCATTGTTTACGTATAAAACCCAGTGCTCCACGCAGAATGTGCCCTCCTTAATACCCATCACCAGGCTAACCCATCCTCCCAGCCCCCTCCCCTCTAGAACCCTCAGTTTGTTTTTCAGAGTCCATCATCTCTCATGTTTAGAAGAAAGTCACTGAATTCAGCCTTCACTCAGGGAGAAGGGAATTAGGTTCCACTTCATTAAGGGAAGAGCATCAAAGAATTTGAGACATATTTTAAAACCACCCCACTCTCTCCACTCCTCTGAGGAAAACAAAACAAAACAGAAAGAAACAAAAATACCACCACCCCTAAAAGTAAATCACTTTGCTTTCTTGTTTGACTGTCACTTGCATGTTCTTACCACCCAGTGGCTTCAGTTAAGAAAACATTTCCCCACCCCTGAACTGCTTCCTAAGGAAATGGTTATTTGCATAGCAGAGACATCTTTACTTCTCCAAGGAATTTACAGGGACTAGAAAATGTACAAATAATACAACTTGTCCTTTTGATGAAGCTCTGATTTGAGCCAGGCATTTGATCTAGAATCTGCCTTCCACTCTTTATCCTGTAGGCCAGTGACCTAAGGGAGGCCACCAGAAGGCTGAGCTGGTACCTGGGGCTCTCGCATAGATTGGCCCCCACATACTTTTCTCCTCCTGTGGCCCTAGATGAGGCCTGAGCCTCAGGGTGGGGATTAGCCTGCTGCCTGGTATTCCTAGCCTCAGGACAGATGGCTCAGATCTTTAGGTCCTGGGAGCCATCTCTCCCTGGGCCAGTTGACCTTGGTTGGAATCAGCCAGCTATTTCGAGGTTTCAGTGAACCTATACTAATTACCAGGGTCACCTGGCAACCTGGAGAACTCTGCTGTTGGCCATTCCCAGCTCTCTGACCAGACTCCAGGTGGACATTCTGTAAAAAGACTTCTATAGCTCCAGGAGGGTGACCCTAAGGTTAATTCTGTAGTTTAAAGTGATTTTTTTCTTAGAAGAGAGCAGAACCAGTTCTAAAATCAATGTGTTTTTACCTTTCACCCACTGCACCTACCTTAATCAGAATAAGTATTAGGAACTTCTGCTACTTAAATCAGACATCAAGACTAAACACTTGAAATTATGATTTCTTCCTTTGAGAGGAAATGATTAAAATTTCTAAAAATTAAAATTATAGACAAGTTATACTTAAAGAAAAATATATGGATATATATTTGTATATATATGATTTATGTATATAAATAATATATGTGTGTATGTGTGTGTGTGTATATATATATGTATATATATATAAAATCAAGTGAGTTTATCAGTTTAGAATATTTTAAAACCTTTAGCTTTCATTCTGCCTGAAATTAAGTGCATTTTACCCTAAAGGGGTAGAGGTAGTTACTAGAACAAAGTAACTGAAACCTGAGGATAAAGAAAAAAAGAAAGAAAATATGTGCCTCTCTTTGATCATTCACTCCTCAAATGTTTACTGAGGTGAGTGCTACAGTTAATTTTCTAGATGCTGGGGATAGCTTATAAACAAAACAAAGCCCCTGCTATTCTAGAGCTGATATGATACCGGGAGTTAAACAATAAACAAACAAGAACATATGTAGTATTTTAAATGTGGTAAGTGCTACAGAGGAAGACAAAGCAGAGGGAGAGGGTAGGGAGTGTGGGGGCAGGGAGAGGCATCAAGTAAGAATTACAAATTTAGATAGGGTGGTCAGGGAAGACCTGAAAGCTAAGGCAGCATTTGAGGAGAGATCTGGAGAAAGTATGGTAGCAAGTCACAGGCTATCCGGGGTAAGAGAGTTCCAAGCAGAAACAGAGAGTACCAAGTCCCTGAGGTAAGAGAGTGCTGAGCTTGTTCAGGGACTGTTGTAGAGGGCTTTGTGGCAGGGCCCAAATCAGAGGAAGAACAGGTCCTGTGGGTGCTAGGAGGTAGGTGATAGAAATCTCTGCAAGCTCTTAGCAGGGCTCTGGCTTCTATTGTGAGTGAGATGAAGACTATGAGAAGGCTTTGAGCAAACCTGAGAAATGATATAATCAGATTATCTTTTAGAAGTATTCTGAGTATTTTGTTGAGAATTTACCCAGATAAGGCAGGTTGGAAGGCCAGAAGCAGAAAGTCGGGATAGAAGAGCCTTGCAGTAATCCAGGTGAGAGATGATGGTGGTCCGGAACAGAATGGTGGCAGTGGAGGTGGTGAACAGTGGGCAGATTCTGGATATATCTGAAGGTTCAGCCAAAGAAGATTTGCTGGTGGGCTGTAGGGTGTGAGAGGCAGGAAAGAGTCAAGGATGACCCCCAGATTTTAGGCCCGATCACCTGAAAGCTTGGAGCTGTCATTTACTGAAACGGGGAAGACTGTGGGTAAAGAGTTTGCAGGAGTCAGGTGTTGGGAAGATGGGAGTTCGTTTTGGGCATAATAAATTTAAGATATCAATTAAACATGCAAGTGGAAATGGTGAGTTTGCAGTCAGATGAAGGAATCTGAGTTAAGTGATCAGTCCAAGCTAGAGGTATAAATTTTGGAGTCACCAGCCAAGCGACTGGATGACATTTCCAACAAAGTGAGTTCCATATAGAGGACAAGCCCAAGGACTGAGCCTTGGGTATTCTAGTGTAGCAGTGTCCAGTAGAACTTTCTGTGATGGAAATGTTCTCCATGTGCTCCATCCAGTATGACAGCCACTAGACACAAGTGGCTATTGAGCACTTAAAACAGCACTAGTGCAACTAAGGAATGGAATTTTCAGTTTTTTGAAATTTTAGTTTAAGTAGCCACGTGTAACTCAAGGCTACCATATTGGGCAGCACGGCTCCAGTAGCTAAAAGTGGAAGAAGCAGAGCGGGATCAGCAGAGGACAGGTTTTAACACAGGAAAAGAACCAGAAGAGAATGTTGTCTCGGAAACCAAATATACAATACTTGAATAGTGCTCATAGATTTAGAAGATCTGGAAGACTGGGAATTGATCTTGAGATTTAGGAAGGGGTAGCCATTTCAGTGACATGGGGGAGACAAAACTGACTGGAGGGTGTTCAAAAGTGATCAAAGGGCAGAGAGAAATGTAGACAGTAAGTCTGGACGACTCTTTCGGGAAGCGTTGTGGTTGTCTAGGAGAGTGTGGGAGTAAATTGACTGGGGAAATAGAGAGGAAACCAGGCAGTGCCAAGGGCACACTTGGGGTAAGCAGTCATGAATTTAAAGTGAGTGTGGTTGTATATTTTTCTCCAGCCACATTTATCAGCCTGAAAAGAGGCACAGAGTAGCAGAGAGCTCAATTTAACCACAGTTGGGATTTAACTGAGTATGAAGTTGGTGGTTATAATGATGGACCATGGAATCTAAGGTGTGTAGGAGAGAAGGGAGGACATAATGGTACTGAGGGATGGAGGAAGATGGGCAGTGTATGGGATGCAGGGCCTGCTGTAGTTGAAGAATTATTGGAATTAGAATACTAGAGAGAGTTGGCTGGAATGAGAAAATGAGACTGTTGGAGAATAAGAGGATTGACATTGAAATTTTGGAGGTCATGACGTTGTTGGTGATGGCAAGGTCAGGATAAGACCCTGGGAGTCGGTGTCACTGAGATAGAATGGAAGAGGAAGGAAGTCAAGGAACTTACAGGCCAAGATATTGGAGGGATGTCTAGCTGACATGGAAATCCCCAAGAATTAGAACTCACGTCAGAGAGTGCGTCTTCAAGGCATGAAGCAGGTAAGCTAGGGGGAGGTGACTGCAGCTGGGAGGGCTGATTAGGGGTGGTATCAGGGGTCTGATGGTAGAAGAGTCAGAGCAGATCGTTAGGGAGGAGCAACAATTGTCCTGAAGCAAGACAGGAGCAAGGAAGACATCTACCCATCCAACAGGCCCTGGGCAAGAGGGAGGTGGGAGAGAAAAGAGCCACCCCTTGAAAGAGCTGTAGGGGAGACAGGGCCTTCAGGCTCCTGTGAGAGCCAGACAGTGAAGGGAATGTTCCAAGAAGAGGGCCCCCTGGAAGGCCTGTGGAGGACTGAGGGGCAGGGGTCTGAGGAGGAAGGCGTATAGGACGCCATATAAGAAGGCACTTAGGTGGATGAGCAGTGACCTGGGAGTTGAAGGGGCATAACTAAGAGTGGACAGACGTTATGGTAAGGCTGGCTGGTCTCCAAGACGAATAGTGGAGGGGAGGCTGCTAGTGTTGAAGGCAAAGGAAGAGTTCTGGGGTGTTTGAGCTGATAGCAGTGAGGGTGAGTGGTCTTAAGCAGAGGATGTGGGTCAGGAAAGAAATTCCTTCCAGAATTACCGAATACCCCCAGGTGTCCCGTGTCTGCCTACCTTAACCTGCTCTTTCTAAACTCAAAGCAGTTAAGCTTCAACTCCTCATTGGCCTCAGTTAGCTTCTGTGGTTCTAGTATGGAATTGATCCTAGGCCAGAGCAGGAAAGGTCGGTGACAGTGTCAGGGGCGGCTCCGGGCCCAGCAGCTGACATGCGTTAGGTGCTTCGTAAATTCATTTTCCTCCTCTCCCCCCAGCAACCTCTTTAGTTTCGTCTCCTTCCTTCCTCACTGAAGGAAGTTATTACGTCTTTCCATTGGTATTCACAAGCCAAAAGCCAGAGATACTTTTTTCTTGCAAAAGCAAGAACTCACATAATTCTCAAATGAAATGACTGTATGTCTGGCTCCCTTCTCTTCCCCCATCTGCCACCCAGGACGGGCGTCATGGGCATGTAACCTCTAAAGTCACACAAGACTCTTGGCTTCATGCTCTGCTGTTGCCATCCTGCAATTCTTAATTTTTGAACAGAGGGTTCCCAATTTTCATTTTGCACAGGGCTCTGCAAATCATGTAGCTGGTCCTGTGCTTATTCCAGCCCCCCCCCCCGCCGGCCTCAAAAAACCCAAATAAGAGTAAAATATGACCCTGGCGGGGTCAGGTCATTTGATTTATTATCCATCGATGTGTCAACATTTTAGTGATGAAGGGTATTTTGAAAATAATGAAAAACACCTTAACCATATCATTTGTAAATAAGAAAATAATTGAGTTCATCTAAAACCTATGAACTCCCAGTTTTTAATCTTTTTTTTTCAACCTGAGGAACTAGCATCACTTTCAGAAGGATTCTTCATTTATTGCCATTACCTCCACGTATTAATAAGTTGAAAATCTGAAAGTTATTCTTAACTCCAGGTGAAGCATGACTGAATTATTATTGTTCATGCCAAAGAGAAGATTGAATCCTTCCTTGAACATGCTTCATGCCTGCATGTAGGAGCTCCCCCTTGTCTTTACAGAAGACTTCCTCTGGTGCATACATTTGAGAACCGTAGTCTTGGGTAAGAAAGAGGTGACACAGGCAGGGCAGGTTAGGACAAGGATGCATATCAGGTGGAATCATCATTAATCTGGGGGCAGACAGCAGACCTGCCTTATTGCACTCACAGTCTGGGGAAAGCAGACCCCTCCACAGATTAAGCCACTGAACCTGGATAATGGTGACTGGTGTTAAATGAGGAGTCCACACGGGCTTTTTAGATTCAACGGTGCCAGACATGTACTCGATGCACCCTTGACCCAGATTCAAGACGAATTTGTCACCAAGACCGGGCAAGCAGGTACCTGAAATACTGACAATGTAGTAGTTCTTTTACTGCAGAAATCATAGTGATGATGCTGTGATACACAATAGCAAGTATTTTCTACAGAGAGGGAGCGTTTGGATTAGAGAGACACAAGCCACATCCAGCATTTCTTCTTTAAATGTTAGAACCCTTTCTGGAAAGCCACAGCCTAAATTGTAGCTTATTGCTTGTTTTTTAGCTGTCATTTTTGTTTGTTTTCTTCTAAGAAAATAAACACACTAAAAAATATTTTTTTGCCTTTTTTCCGCCAGTCTAAACCTCCACGGTGGGCACATTTAAAAGTATCAGTCTTTAGGGGTGCCTGGGTGGCTCAGTCGGTTAAGCGTCTGACTTCAGCTCCACTCATGATCCCAGCGTCCCGAGATCAAGCCCCACATCAGGTTCTTGGCTCAGCGGGGAGCCTGCTTCTCCCTCTCCCTCTGCCTCTCCCCCCGACTCGTGCTCTGTCTCACGCTCTCTCTCTCTCGTTCTCAAATGAATAAGTAAAATCTTTAAAAAAATAAAAGTATCAATCTTTCACAAACTCAGTTCACCTTCCTACTGGTCTTTTTACATCCTATTCTTTTGATGAGAAAACTAGCTGGAACATTAACATTCCTTAAATATAAGGATTCTGACTTTTTACTCTTATCAACATCCTTCTTTGGGGTGTACAAGTTGACAAATTATTTGCTATTTTTCCAGGCTGTCCTATGGAGTCAAGAATCCATTACACAAAGGAGCCAATTGAGAAGGGGGAAAACACATTAGGCTGGGTTTTATTCTCCTTACTGATTTTGAATTAAATCAGAGGCTTAGTGGATTCAGCTTAGTACGTGTGAGCCTTATATGGGAAGCTGTAAATGATTATTTGCCCTCAGGTCCAGCTGGCCCGGTCAGTCTTCCCCCTGAGACACATCAGCAAGAGGAGGGGCCCCGATGAGTCTGCCAAAGCTGTAATTCACAGTGAGGAGGGAAATGTTGTCAGAAGACCTCACCAGGTTTAGCTTGCAAGTTGGCAGGCAGCCATTGGCTCTCCAGGTGAGGCTCCACTGTCTTGAGATGGCGAGCTGGGCACTTGACCAGCTTTACCGCAATAGTGAATTGAGCTAATACCAGCTGGCTGCAGGCATGCTTCCTGCCCTGAAGCCCAAGGCTCTGACGTGAGGGAACTTCGAGAATGGCATGCATTCGTTCAGATATTCGTTGAACACCTACTACATATGCCTGGCACTGTGCTATATGCTGGTTATATAATGGTAGACTTCATAGATATGGCCCCTGCTTTCTCATGGGCCATACCATCTAGTGGAGCAAGTCAACATTACAAATCCCACAAATTATCTAATAGTTACAAACTGTGGTAAGGGCTAAGAAGGAAAACATAATGTACTGACTACATTTGAGGCAGGACTTTATTTAGATCAGGGGCTAGGGAAAGGCCTCCAGCGTTAAGCAGAAGTTACTTGGCCAAAGAGGGAGGCATGGTCAGGTTGAGAAGTAGCACACGCTAAGGCCCTGAGTCAGGGGTGAGCTTGGCTTTTCTAGGAAACTGAAAGGCAGCCAGTACGCCCAGGGCGAAGTGAGCAAGATTGTGAGTAGTGCGAAGAAGTCCCGAACGTAGGTCAGGACCTAGAGCAGCAGGGAGAGGAAATTATTATTTCATGCTAAATGTTTCATCCTCGTGTGGTGCTGGGAAGCCACCAGGAGTTTTAAACCAAGACGTGACATAATCTGATTTATGTTTTTAGAAGTACTTTTCATTCACAAAGGGTAAGGCTACAAGCACTTAATTTTTCATGACAATTTGGGGACTATATCAAAAAGCATGCAAATCTCAAAACTATCAAATAGGGCAACCGGGGGAGTGAATGAGGCTTAATTTCTTTTAAAAGGTTGCTTTATAAATGGATGCCATTTAAAATTAGGGCCAGAGGTCTGATCACCATAGTTGTAGCAAGAGCTCTGCTGAAGAGATCGCTTCTGTCTTTTGGAACATGAATTTGATTTAAAAAAACCTCAAAACAAAACACAAGGAGCCTAAACCATCAGTATAAATTTCTACTGCTGTCTGTAAAGCAGATGTGTGCCTTTTTAGCTGGCTGCTATTCTCACGCAAGTCAGAGGCCGTGAGAGAAAGAGAGGAAGCATTGGTGTCTGGTCATAATGGATTGTATTTCTTTTCCTAGGGTTTTGTTTTGGTTTTTTTCCTTCTTTTTTTGCTCTGCTTGACTGTTAAGAATGAAAACAAGCCAACTCTATGGTCTCAGATGAAGGGAGAGGAGAATATCAGAATGAGGTGGATGGGGATTCTGCCACGCCCCGAACCTCAAAAACACTGCTAATTCCTATCTTGACTTTCTCAATAAATAATGAAAACGCCAGGGACTTATAAGTGAATGTTTTGTTGGCTTAGCCTATGTTTCTGAAAGAGGCTCCCTTTGCTATTCGCAGAGGAAAACTGGTTTCAGTTGGGGAGTTTTAGAAGGGTCCGGATTAACGTGCAGATTACCTTTCCTGCTTATGAATAACCCATGACGGATTTTAACCCTCCTCTCCAAGAATGAGTCCACTCACTGTCCACTGTTTGGGGGAGCATAATGTCCTAACCAGTACCTTTCTCCTCAGAAAGAATTTATTTCCAAAAAATGAGAAACTTTCTTCATTCAATAGCTTTAAGATAAAGTAAGTGTATGAAATCATTAAATGACATTCTAGCATCTTTATTACACTTCAGAAAAACTTTTTGGACCAGTGTTTGCTTTCCTACCCTTTAGCAAATAAAAGTCATTCCAACACCTCCTTTGAAAAGCGACTATTAGAAAGATTGTAAATTCCAGATTGTTGCTTAACTGGCCCCAGAAAAGCTAGTTAGAGAATATATCCGAGGAAGCTCTTAAGCGCTAAATCCCATCATAACTAATAGCATCTCTACATTACTCTGGTATTGGGGGGGGGGGAACAATAAGATTTAAGTACCACTAAAGAATTTTAATAGTTCCTTAGAGATTACGTTAATAGAGTTTAATCATAAATTATGCCTCTTTCCTGTGTTCAGTGACACACTAGGAAAATATGTCAGTTGATGAGCAGTTTCCAGAAGAGATACACTACATAAATTATGTTTCTTTTTTTCATTACTTTGTTTTATTCTTTGAAATAAATCTTTTGAAAATGGTGGCTAATTTTCATAATAAGCTAAAATGTCATCACAAACCGATGATCTAGTGTGTGTAGCTTTTGAAATATTTTTTCTGCCACGTAAAAAAGAAAAAAAAGTCAGTGCCTTTATCTTTATTACATTTATATAAGGAAGACCTTGAATTGAAATCTAATAGTTTTTTGCTGACTCGCCCAATGCTAATATCTACCGTGATATTAATTTTATTGTTGCTCATTTGGAAACCTCGGGATATAAAATAAGCTTAATTTTAAATGATAGGTATTTGACAGCCTGGAAGTAGTAGTGGGGGTAGCGGGAAAGGAAGATGACAGCTCTGAGTCCAAACATTTCATGTAGATTGGAAAGTGGAGGCTCCTTTTTTTTTTTTTAAAGATTTATTTATTTATTTGAGAGAGAGAGCATGTGCGAGTGGGGAGAGGGCCGGAGGGAGAGGGTGAGAGAGAGAGAATCTCAAGTAGACTTCCTGCTGAGCACAGAGCCCGACCAGGGCCTCCATCCTAGGACCCTGAGATCAGGACCTGAGCCAGTCAAGAGTTGCCGCTTAACTGACTGAGCCACCCGTGCATCCCAGAAAGATATGAAGCTGTTACCCAAGTGAATTTGCCTAGCAAGAAACACAGTTGAGCCCAGAACCCAGTTATGTGACTCCTGGTCCGAGGCTCCATCAAGTCCAGAACTATCAAAGATAGCCTAGATTGTAACTGTGGATGTATTAGCTTTGGTGTAACTTTAAACTTTTCCATTAATGTAACTGAAGACTTACGTATTTATGTTTAGAATTGGTATTTAAAAACATCACGGGAGGATCAATTACACAATGAAGCACACTTTTCACGTGATTTTTGTTTTCTAATGCTATTCACAATCGAAACAGGTTTAAAAACACCACTGTCCACTAGAGGTCACCTCTCTTCAAGATAAGGGTCAGTCCCCTTCCCTAATGCTCTGTTAACCTGGTTTTAAATCAAGCACCGCCACCTTGGAGAAATGAACAGCCTTTTCTATCATGGGGATTCCATGTGGTGCTATAGCTACACATACTTGTATTGGTAGGGAAAGCTGTCTGGGCTACTGAAAAACCTGGAGGGACGGAGGGAGATTGTGCCCCTGCTTCCTCTACACGCGCACGCGCACGCGCGCGCACGCGCACGCACACACACACGCACACTTTGTGCTAGTTCTGGCTTGACTCCTCTTGACAGACCAACTTATTTTTGTTTGAAGGTCTTGTGTTAGTTAGCCCTGGCAGGTTTATACTACCTTTCACTTTCCTGCCACTGCTCTCTGACTCCAAAGGCTGGGAAATGGAGACGAAAAGAAATGGTCCTTAAAAACTGACATATATTTGGGATGAAACCATGTAGACTTCACCCAAATTTATCTGAGTCAGTTACTATTTTTCTACAGCATGCGAATTTCAGTCAGCATTGGCCAGAAAATACTATGAGGAGAGGACTAGGACTGTGTCCAATAAACAAGCACTTTGGCAGATTCTATTGAAATATAAACCGTCACATTATTCTAGAAGGAGAGGGAGGCTGCCCGCTATAGCACTGCCTGACGCATCTGGTTTCAAACTGTTGTCTGTAGAAACCCAGGGTTGCGGGAGATAAATTTCTAAAGGCTCACTTGCACCTGTTCTATGAGCTGCTAAAACACCTCACCCCCAACACACCCCCCAAAAAATCAAATTGGTAATTAAAGAGATGTGAAAATAATTCTGAGTATAGATACAAATGAGATTGTCTGTGAGACCTTGGGCATTTAGAGAAAAGTGGTCCCGAAAAGCTGTGGTAAGAAGAATGTAACATTTCAGACCAAATGTAGTGATTCATTCCCTCATGCCTATGCAAAGTATTTTGCCCCACCCCCTTTTTGACATCAGCATATTAATTTATCTCTCCAGGCTAAGTAGTCTTTTACAGTCCTTAAAACTGAACTTGTAAATGTGTCATTGACCATGTAGGTGGTACCTCTGGACTGGTCTTACTAAAAAGTCATGCCTGTGCATGTCCAAGAAGGAAAAATTATCTGAGATGCCCGCGGGGCCCAGCACAGTTCAGTGCCAGGTTGGGGCACATTCCCTCATCAAGCCTAATAGGTAGATTGCACAATGCCAAGTGAATGCCCCATACCTCAAATGAGCAGGTCCAGTTCTAGAGAGATGACCTGTTGGAAGTTTGGGCACACTGTCTTTTCTCTATCTGTTCCTTATGACAAATGTGAGCAGTTGCTCTATAGTGTTAGTAAGTCAATCTGGAAATAAATTTCTTATTACTTTGCTGTCAAGCTTCTAGATACGTTTAATGAAGAATATCAGAGATTGCAACATAAGGTATTAAAAAAGCCTGCTACCATTTCCAACTACTTATCTATGTGAAACCAGATTCTTTTGATGTGGTGCAACCAAACAAACTAAATAAATGTAAAAATACAGTTGGACTACAACTTTAACTGACGTCTATAAATTCTGTTTTCAAATATTTATGTACAACAAAACAGCCTCATGTTCTCAATAAAGGGTATAACCGGTAAATATAAATTTGAACTAAAAATTTTATGTTGCTCTAAAAACACTTCTATTATTTTGCATATAAGTTTTCATTTTAAAAACAGATTCTAATACTTCAAAAAAGAAAAGAATATGTGACAACCATTGATTCACACTAATAATTTGCTCAAGAAACTACTTTTTAATACCTGAAACAAAGGTAACCAGGGTCAGAATAGTAAAAACTTCTGAGTAAATTAGTTTACAGTGGTTTGTAAGACTCTCAGATAAGTTCCTTATTTATAGTGACAGGGATAAAAACATTATAACCCATCTCATTTTTATGCTTCTCTCACTTCCCATTTCTGGGCCTCAGAGCTTGTGGGAATATTCTGATACCAAGCATTCTCTCTGTCATGTGAGAAATGACCTTGATGCAACAGGAGCCTCCAAGTCCATTACAGGCACTCTATCCCAGAAGTCACAGACCAAAGTAACATGCTCAAATCATAGTTCATTGACTCAAGTCAGAATGCACATCAAAAAGCAAGGGAAAGGGGACACACTGACATACACAGGACACGGCGTAGGACCACACTACCTGAATCTTAGGTTATACAATATTTCTATGTCCAGCCTTTCTGCCACAGCCACCTTCCCTGTCGACGATAAGGTTGTGAGCCAGAGTTGAAGTTTGAGAAGGGAGGCCCAGTTAGACAGAGGTGCCTGCCAATGACATGCAACTTGGTTTATCAGAGACACAGGGGTAAGTCCTTCTGGCTTTGTCTGTAGCTCACCCCCTCTCCTGAGGAGCAGCTATGGATTGTATTTGCATTTTTTGGGCAGAGGACACGTAGGGCCAGAATGGATGTCACCAGTGTACAATCTAATGAATATTGAATGCCTCAGGTTATTTAGTGTGTTGTGAATATTAGGTGCTTCTTTATTCTTTCCATTCCTTTCTGTGCCCTGCACACACACACGCTTGATCCAAGTCTAACACATCCAAGTTACTTAGTTACTTACTGATGCTTAACCCATATCATGAATTCTGCCTCTGTCTACTTGCACACTCATTGTCTCAGTCTAAATATCTTATGCAGTTTCACATATGTCTGACAAGCTACTACATATTCATCATCTATTCTTCACACCTCATAAGTTTCGTTCATCCCATTTGTTTTTCTTGTCCTTCTATAGCATTAGCCGAATATTTTCAAGAAATACAGCAGCACCCTCTACAAAATCTCTTGGAAAAGCTTTCCACCATATTGGTCCAGACTCTGATCCCACCCTATCCCTGCCTGCCCTTCAGGTCTTAACCACCTGCTCCTCCTTTAAGGGCCGAAGGATACTCCCTACCTGTGCTCCTGCATCTTTCTCCACCAGGACCACCGCGACCTCCTTCTTACTCAACACTGCTTCATAACTTTGTTCATCATATCTTCAGGTCCACGGCTGAGTGAAGACCCATCATGTGCTCCTGGTCTAACTCCAGGACCTGGCCCTTTTGGTTATTTTCACCCATTGTCGTCCATTTCTCCCTTCTTACTAGCTCCTTCCCTGCTGAACACGTATATGTTTGGGTCTCCCCTATCTGAAAAATCAACCACAACCACAGCCCCTCTGATTCCACTGTGCACTCCAGCCTACCACCCTAATGCTCTAATTCATCAACAGACTTCCTTACAAACTGCTTTCTACTCAGTCCTTCAACTTCTTAACCACTTATAACCTGGCTTCTACCCTAAAACACTACTACTGAGATTATTCTCTCAAGAGGAACCGATGCCTTCCTAAGAGTCAGAACTGATGGCTTTTGGTTGTGTTTCCCGTCCACCCTACTGGTCTTGTCTGCTTCCCTGCAGAAAAGCATTTGAAGCAATGTAGTGCAATTTGCCAGCAACCCCCATCATCCCCTCACTACACTGGTTTTCATTTTCCTCCTACCCTGTTAACCACATTCCCTTGCATCCTCTTGCTCTCTAAATGTGGGCTTTCACCCAAGATTAGTATTAATTTCCTATTGCAGCTGCCAAAATTTACCCCAACTTAGTGACTTAGGTCGATATAAATAATTATCTTGTAGTTCTGGAGGTCAGAAGTTTGTAAGGAGTCTTACTGGACTAATATCAACATGTCAGCAGGGCTGTGCTCCTTCTGGAGGCTCTAGGGGGGAATCCATCTCCTTTCCTCTTCTAGAGGCCTCCCATACTCCTTGGTTTGTGTGCTCTCCCTTTTGTCCTCAAAGCCAACAACACTGGGCCAGGCCTTTCTCACATTGCCATCTCTCTGACCCTTCGTCTTTGGCCTCCTCCTTTTACCTTGAGGACCCTTGTGATGACATTAGGTCCATCTAGGTAACCACGATAATCTCCCATCTCGAGGTCAGCTGATTAGCAACCTTAATTCCCCTTTCCCAGGTGGGGATTAGGACATGGATACTTTGGGAAGTCATTGTGCTTATGTCTTTGTTGGGGTGTCTTTGTTTCTTGCTGTTTTTTCTCTACAGTCTCTCCCTTCATCTAGTTTTCTACAGCTTCAACTTTCCTGTCCCTGCAAAAAACAAAACAAAACAAAAACCCAGATTCTACCTGTTGACCTGACTTGTCTCCTGAGCCCCGGTTGCCTCCTGCACCTTCAACTCAGAACTTATGGGGAAAAATAAAAGAACTCATTACTGCAGCCCAGTCCCCCAGAATCAGTTCCCCCTTCTGACTTCCCTGTTCTTTGCGCAGCGCCAGCTTTACTCCGAAAGCAGTACTCTCAAAGCCTTATGACTCCTTGTCTTGTCCACTCGCAAGTCAGACCACTGGCTGGATGCATCAGTTCATTTTTCACGGTGTCTCATGCAATGCGTCCCTCTGTCTTTTCCTTTCCATCCCCACTATTGCCTCCATCGTTCAGGCCTCTCTTTGTTCTTGACCTCTTGCATTGCCTTTAATTAGGAGAGGGGGGCGGGAATCCATTTCTGTTCCTCTCCTGAGCACCCAAGAGCTGTTTTATATTTTATTCTCATTTCATCCTGTCAGCAATCCAATAAACAAGGAATTAACATCCTCAGTTGATAGAAGAGGAAACTGAGGCCCAAGATAAATGAGATGATGTTCTGAAGGTCGTGGTCATTTATACATTCAGTTAAAAATATTTATTGAGAGCCTGTTATATGCCAGGTACTATTTCAGATGCTGGGGATATTAGCACTGAATAAACCAACCAAGATCCAAGTTCTAAGTAAACTTACATTAATCTAGAAATAAAAAAGATAGGTATTCAAGACATGAACAACCAAATGAACAAGATTACTGCAGTCTCCTGGTGTACCCTTGCTAAGAGTTCTCCTCGTCTCCAGAATTCCTAGTGAACAAACAACAAAATCTCTTTGAAGGCACAAATCATGCACCATTATATACAATCATTTGTATCCTGCCTTATTTCTCTTACCAAACTCCTTGAGGACAGAAACACTTCTTCACGTAGCACATAATAGGAATCTGTTTCAACTACAAGGTTGTAAGAATTGGGGGAAATGTCGGGGACAGTACTTTGTAAACTATAAAGCCATTTTCCAAGGTTTGTTGTCTAGGTGACACCGATTGTGTTCTTTGGTAGGTCCTTCAAGGACCTAGTTGCCCTAATGTGGCCAAGATTGATTTTTTTCATAATTCCTTTTCTTCCATTGCTCTGAAGGAAGCACAGCTGAAAGCTTTAAAAAATGTCTACCTGCTCTTCCAAAATTCTTAAGGAAAAGCTTAAAAGTTTAAGACAATGACTTCCTTGCTCATCTTCCCCACCCGCATAACTGCCTTGTTTCCTAAAATTTCATGAACATTTTCAAACTGGACAGTTCTTAGGTGAATACCCATTTATGCCCCATCCAGATTTTACAGTTAAAGTTTTGCTAAACTTGCTTTGTCACAGCTTGCCATCAAACTGTCTCCTCTGTCTATCCATCAGTTCATCTCATTTATTGATGCATTTCAGATGCCTGCATATCATTAACTACAGTTCAGAATTTGTTCACCAGATCTTTTTTATTCTTTTCAGGTACATTTTGCATACAGTGCAAAAGTGTATTATCCAATGAGTTTTGGCAAATGTACACAGCTGTGTAAGCCAAGCCCTTATCAAATCACACAGCTTGTGCCAGAAAGTTCCCCGTGCCCCCTCCGAGTTAGTCCCTAATCCCAATAATTCACTTTGAAACTGTGTGCTCACATGACTTGTAGACATGACTTTTATCACTACATTCACTACCCCAAAAATCTCTTTCGTTCTATTGCTATTAACTGCCACAATTGAAAAAAATACTTTTCTGGATTTACAGACACCATAGTTTGCTCAGTCCCAGAAAAACAGCTTAATCAAGAAATACTCTAATTTTTCTTCCTTTTAAGCATACCTTTGATTCAGATTTAGGTAGAACGATACTGCAGCCTCTTACTTTATGATAGATTTTGATTTCAAGGCCAACCTACGTTGGCTCAGTCAAAGGGGTTTATTTCTCCAAATCTAGTGGGCCTCTATTTAGCATTGTTTAATAAGAACACATTCACAGGATATGAACCTAGAAAATCTGGAGGGTTTTTTTTTGTTTTTTTTTTTTTGCTTGCTTTGATGCCTTGTTGTTGATATTCGAGGAGAGGAGGATTTATATTCTTGGGCATGTCACAAGTTTCTTAGGTCTCAGTTTCCGGATCTGGAAAATAACAGTGTATCTCTTGAAGTCCTGCCTAAATCTGAAACCCAGTAGTTTTTATGGGAAGGAAAGTTGTGTAGACCTAAGAAGAAAAAAGAATCTCTACGCTACATAGACCATACTTACACAGTTTGCCAATATTTTTTGGTCCAAAAATAACAAATGTTACTGTAGTTTGGTAAGTTATTCTAGCTTAAATGTTCTTGGAACAGCTGGTTTCTGTTTAAAGTTTTTTGTACTAGCAAATCATAATTTAAATTGTAACACAAAGTCCTTTCCAATGAATGACTATAAAGGGAAGCTCGCTTGATATATTACCTTTTTTTAATCTTGTTTATACCACTTGAGAGGGTTTTTTGACAGGATTTGGGATACAATTGTCAGAAATCTGTTCTCCCCAGAGCCACCTCTGAGTCACTTCCACTATTTATGGAACAGCAACTGTGAAGAGTGGGATCATGTTTAGACTTTTTTTTTTTTTTAAACAACACACGATAAATGTTTTTAGGAGCTTATGTAATCTATCCCAGAGCCTTTAGTTTTCAGAAGAGAACAGAGTCCTGGAAGCGTCTTTTTAGGCCTTTACAGCTTGAAAGCATGTTCCTGAGTCTTCAGGTCATAGACTGTCAAAGTAGTAACTTGAGTCAAGTTTTAATAGCCTTTGAAGTTAAAGCTGTTCTGTCTTGGAAAGTTGGGGTGTGCCTTCTATATTAGGTAAAGGATTTTCATTTCATCTTATTTGTCACCTTGCAAAAGGAACTTTTAGTAGGGCCTACTTTTCCTTACACATACTTATGAATCCAAAAACTTCATCTAGGGGGTTGTATAGCAAGGTGCTCCACACAGAAGTCTATGTCTCTGTCCAGTGTGGATGACTCAATAGAGAAGGATGGAGTTTGGGATGCGGGTGTACTGAATATTGTTTCCTTTCCCTGAAAAGTTTCTGTCATCTTTTCTTCATCCTACACTTAGGATGATCTAGCTCAGGTTTCTGCTTCATTCATCAAACTTCCATTGTGCCACGTGCCAATGAACAGGCCTAAAGAGTCCTTCAGTCCCACGGCCTGTCTTTCTCCTCCACAGAGAAGGGCTGGGAGCTTCTGCAGGCTACATCTTCACGGTACTTTTCGTTGGAACCCGGTGCCAAAATCCGAACCTGTGAGATCATCTGTAGGGCCTTCCCTGCCACTTCTTCACTCCCCTAACTGGGAAGCTGAAGCCATGCATGTGAGTGTGTCCCTGGAGTGGAACTCAGGTAGCAGACTTCTCTCCTGTTTGAATCTCAAATCACAAAAATGAAGAATATTTCTAAAAATAGGTTTTTCTCTTCCCAAAGAACAGAGGTGTTGTTACAAAATTATAGATACATCACCATATATTCCTAATGCAAATTCCCACCATTCCTTGAGATAGGGCTTGGTGTGCAAACTTGTTAAACATGTTGATTTCATTCCTCAGGCATAAAGTACTTTTTTTCCTCTGTCAGTAGCATGATGAAGACTGTGTGGTTAATAGTAAGAGTTTTCGAGGAGGTGGAGAGATAGATAGGTAGGTAAAAATTAATTAAGAATAATATCCCTATTGAATTTTTTTTTAATTTGGTGGTTTAAATTCAGTCAAGTCTTTATTGAGTATCATTTATGCGCTCAGGGCCATATTATTAAGAAACAACAAAACAAATTGCCTATGGCAACTGAGTAATATAGATAAGGAAATTTTATTTTTTTGTTTATTTTCTTAATTTGCCATCATTAAATTAGCTTCAAGAATTTACAGAGCTTGTTGTTTCTTTCTATATATCCTAAAATCCCAGAATGACCCTGTGAAGCATTTCAGAAATTGTCTCCCTTTCCCCCGCCCCCAGAAACCCGTATTTCCCTTGAATACTATCTGCAAGTCCAGAATTCTTTCCATTACAGACTCTTAGATAGAATGGTCTGTCTCTAGGATAGTATGTCCTGTATTAGAGTATCTATATATTCAAGCCCTGGCATTGGATTATATATAGAGATAACCTTACTTTCAAAAACAAACAAAAAAAACCCCTTGCAATTTAGTTTCATTTTCATGAAACAAATGACTTATACTGACTTTCATACCTTAATAAGCTCCCTCCCTAAAAAAATTTTAGGAATAATTATTTCGTCCGATTTCTGTGCGACTTAAAAGGCAGCTTAAAAGCCAAAAAGAAGTGGGGAATCAAAAGCATTACCAAATAACATCCTTTTAAGGAACGAAGACCCTCCTTTTCGTTATAAAGTTGACAAACACTTCAGAAACTCAACACGGGAAACATCCATTCAGCGTCCATGCTCAGAATGGATTGTTTTCCCTTCCGCACTTTAAAAGTTCTGAAATGATCCTCAAGGCCTCTTTTTTATAAGCACCATGCAAGCAGCATCTGTGGGCTGGCAGGATGATGCCGGAGGTTAGAAATGTTCAGCTGCAACATTGATTTGTGTCTGCCTCTCTCCCTCTCCCTCGCCGGCCTTTTTCCCTTTAATGAGGACTAGCATGTTTCCACATCACTTAGCTGCCTTCATAAAGCACCAGAAGGTCACACCAGCCCCAGACTGATCCTTTTCTTTGTGCCTATAATATAATTGGCTGATTGTGCCAGCGAGGAGCGCGCCCCCTCCCCCAGCCCCGTCCTAGCTCCATGTTTGTGAGCCTCGCTGCTGGTTTCCGAGGAGAGCGGCTCGGCTCGCTGCGCGCTTCCCGGCACAGGCGGTGCCACTGCGCAGGTTGCTCAGCGAAACAGCATCCATTTTAATCTGCGGGGAGCCCCTGCCTGCCCAGGGCGTTCTCGCCGCCAGTGGATGCTCCGCGCTTGGCCTCTGCAGCCTCGCTGAGCCGTCCTGCTTTGGGGTCTGGGCCCTAGGATGCACTGAGATGGTACATCAGGAGAACTGTTCGTATCAGGTAAGACTTACAGCCTGATTGTGAGGCCGGGATCCTCGGGGAGAGGAGGCCTTCCTCTTCCAAAGCAGCAGGTTGCCTCTTGCCGGATTTGCAAGGGATTTTGCCACCCTGCACTCCTGGCGTTCCCCGCATACAGTATCTGAATTGTAATTAGGTTTTCCGGGGAGTAATGGGGCAGAAAACACTGCTTCCTTGGCCCTTAAAGCATACCGTGAAATCCACTGAGGTGATCTGTGTTTTGCACGTTCTCTGTCTGGGCAAATGAGAGGAACTGCTGTAAACTGTAATTGAATTTAAGGGGCTTCACGGAGGGAAAAACCTGGTCAGAATTCACTCGGGGAACATTGCAAAATACAGTTTTTGCTCATTGCATAGGATGGGAGTTGTTTTGCATCCAGTTTTTAGGATTGTCTTTAAGGGAATTATGTAAATAAGAAGCGTAATTGATGATCTGAGACATTTTCAAAAATCGGCCAGCATGCACTTGGTGTTTAAAGTTGCACTTGTATGTCTTTCCAAACTTATTTTTACTAGCATGTTGTTTTCAGTGGTTAGTAAATAAGAATTAAGGGGCTGACGTGCATAAAAAAACTCCACGTGGAAAATTTTTTAGTATCACATATTCATCTTTGTGCTAATTTGCTACGTGGAGTTTTGAATTATACACTTAGACGATTTCAAAAGATCAGTTCGAGAGTGTTAATAACTCCTTCCTGCAACTTGGACTGTCAAGGCAACACTGAAAGCGTCCTCGATGTAATCAGACAACGAGAATGTTCTCAGAGTAATTGCTCTTTGCAGCAGCAGGCATGGCTAATCCAAGTCCAGGGTGGTTACTATTGGGGGATTACTCAACTGACCGAGTTCAGAAGCTCTAAGAGACCAGTTCTTTAACTTAACAATGCCTCTTCCTTGTGTGAGGTGGGTTGCCTGAGACAAGCAGGTGTTTCTCATTAGGTCAGATTTCCCAGAGGTAAATGTATGCAGGCAGAATCGTACATTTCACAGGACTCAAGACAGTGGTTTCTCAGCTAAGTAAAGCGTGCCTATAAAATACATTTATCCACTCCTCTCTGCTTCAAGATGGGAATTTTGTAATTACGGGCTTGTTTTATTGTATTTTCATTTCATAGTACATCTAGGTCCAGAGAGCCTAAATATCGAGATTTACGCTTCCCAGGAATTCTTCCCATGAGAAAGGGAAGATGCTGAGGAAAACCGAAAACTTCACTTATACACAGTACAGGGTTTGCGAATGGGGAATGTCAAACACCTGTGGAGAGCCTAGCCTATTGATGGCATGGCTCCAGGTGACTAAATTACTATAAAATTAAAATAATTTTTCTGCTCTCTTTTCAGAGAAGCTATGTAATTTAACTTTTGAAAGGCAAACTACTATAAGATTATTCCCTATACCTTTTCATTAAGTTGGTCATGAAATCACTGGTTTTAGAGGTCAAGAATTGGTCAGATATCAGCAATTTCATCTGAGGAGGAGGGGTTTTGTTAGCCGACTACTTCTGAAAGGAGACAAATTGATTTTATTTTACACGAACTACAACATCTAACACTCATTGTGTGTTTAATAGTTTTGAAATATTTATTGTTTATTTTCACAATAAAATTAAGTGTATTAGGCAGATGATAATAGAAGATTCTGTATCTCTCTGGAGTTTTGGAGTAGAACTACCTTCATGTGTATGTTTGAAACATCCTCCCTTTATTCATAAATCAGTAAAAACAGAAACATTCACCGTGAAGCCAAGTCTTAATCTACTTTAGAAACCTTAGGTTTGAACCCACCTGGCACTGCACGTGACTGGATTCAGAATGGGCAGTTTCTCTAAGTCCTTGGCTTGATGTTATCATAGGCACTGGTAGTATCAACAGTAGGATGTTTTTCAGAAACTTGCCCTTTTTCGGATGAAAGCTTGTTTATTTATTTGTTTTTAAGGATGAAAGAAAATGCAGTGATTAAAGCAAATTCCTTAGGGTAGCATTTTTATGAGTAAGAATTTATTTGTAGGACTGACTCCTTCTTCCCATAAATGTATACCAAGGTTTCTTAATGGAGAGTCCATGAATGGAGCTCCAGGGACCAGTTCCCCAAAACTATATGCACATTTTGGTGCATATGTCTAGGTGTATATTATTACTATATCATCATCATCATCATCGGAGCATAACGGCCTCCTAACTGCCCCTGCTCTTACTCTCCCCCTGCCCCCCCCCCCACTGTAGCCTAATTATCAGCACAGTATCCAGAGTGATCTATTAAAACCTAAGTCAAAGCATGTCACTCATCTCAAAATTCTCCTCCTCAGAATAAAAGCCCATATCCTCTCAGATCCCTGACCCTGAGGGCCTTGCATCAACTAGCCCCTGATTCCTCTGGGACTTTCCACATTCCCCTTTCCTTTCATTCCCCTCCCACTATGCCAGCCTGGCCTTGAACTTGCTGCCCCTTCTGCTGGTGTGTGCTTCCCCTAGGTACTCCCATGTGGGGTTGCCAGATTTAGCAGATAATCTGCAGTGTTTGGAACATGTCTGTACTGAAAAGTCATTCTCCGTTTATCTGAAATTCAAATTCAACTTGGCATCCTGTATTTTTCCTGTCAGTAACTGTCTCACTTCCTTCAGGTCCTTGCTGAAACGTCACCTTCTCGGGAAGGCCTTCTCTGGACTTAACTGTGTCAACTTCCAACTCCCCAGTTCTAGCCCAGTGTCTCTGTTACACTTCCCTAATTACTTTTTATACCTGGCATTCATCACCATCTATCAGAGACATATTTTACGTATTTGTCTATTTTCTGTCTCCCTCACTTTATGTAAGCTCCATGATGGCCATAAATTTATATTTATATCCATCTGCTTTCCCAGTGCTTAAAACAAACCCGCAGGTAGCATGGATGGATTGGCCTACTATGTATAAAATTGACGAAGAGAGAAGGCATTGTAAACATACTACGGCATCGTGGTTTCTTATATTTCTGATGGCCACTGGGATGACTTTGAGTCTTACTCTGTCCTTCCTCCCCCCCCCACCCCCCCCACACCATTAACCTGCACTGTTTTCATTGTCTGTGGGTCATAATATCCCTCTGTTTCTTGTTAGTTTTCTCATCTGTGAAATGGGATGTTCCCTAGTTAACATCCTGGCATGGTTCCTGCCAGAAGCCACCTTTCTGCATGAATAAGTCAGTTACCGTGAATTAAGAGCCACCTTCTTCTGATGCACATGAGGGGCTCAGTGAGGATTGTAAAGAGGCCCAGGAAGACCATGTATCACTTCATTTCCCAATTATTTGTTGCTAAGGTATGGATGTATAATTGATTCACTGCTTTTCCAAGTAGATGATTATTTTGAAAAAGAGTGTCTTGTTGCTACCAAGACCTTGAAAACCTCTGTTTGATATATTTGGATGCACTGGGCTTTGAACAAGTCAACCCAAGGAGGGATGCTCAGAGGGAAATTCTCAGGCAGGACTTTTTATGGTGGTTTTGTTTCGAAAGGTTCTCACATCGTCATCATCTCCGTGTACTTCTCCCTCGCAGGATTTACATTAGCTGAGAGGTTACTGAGGCATGTGTTGTCATTATCGGTTGTAGCCATGTTAAAAGATAGAGCTATCGACCTCCATTTTCCAGTCTTGGGAGGAAGCCAGTCTCTTCAGGAAAGAACCTTGCCCACAGCTTCAGGCCTGGCAGCCTTCAAGAGGCCAAATTCTTCTAAATGGCCTCTGAGAGCAAGCTTTGAAATATTGTTAACTTGAAAGCACAAGTTTAGGTCAAAAGGTCCATTTTGCTTAAAAGCTCCCAAATATTTTCTCCTCTTTCCCTGCAGTTGGTTTTGGGGTTAGTGTGTATATAAAAACAATGACATGCTTTCATCCCTTTCTTTCCATCGCTTAAATTCCCCTACGACCTCAGATATAGATCACACCCTCACATTCTTAGCTACTGTGGGAATGGAGACTTGAAAGGAAAAAAGGAAAATGGTATGTGAATGACTCTCATCTCTTTCCTCCTTTGGGAACATCAAGAGACGCTTCTTCAACACACACCTGGTCTTGAGGAAGCACAGTAGAAATCTTTAATGTTCCCCCATTTTCCTTAGGATATATTCCAGACCCCTTTACGTGGCACTCAAGGGCTAACTGTGATCTGAACCCCGGGCAGAAACACTCCTCCCTCTAATCCCTACACTCCTGCCCCCATATTGCCTTCAGTTCTTTGCTTTGCTATGGTACCTCAGCCTAGAATGGCTCCCACCCACACACCACCTGCTTCTACCCTATTGCAGGTGGATACAGCCTTCAGGCCTCACATGCCACCTCCTTTGGGAAACTTCCCTTTTCTTCCCGCACTCAAAATTTCTCCTTCTCAGTGCACTTTGTTTTTGTTTCTAACAGAACCCACTTACAGCTGGTGACATACAAGTCTGTCTCCCCCATCAGACAACAGGCTTCTTGAAAAGAAGGACCTTGTTTTACTTCCCTACTGTACACATGGAATGTGTGTTCAATAAATGTCTGTTGAATTAATTGCATTTTCCACATCTGGTGGTGTTCTGAGTCCCCAGGATCAGGATCGCCCATCATAGCACTAGAGGGAGGCTCAGATCTGTGCACTGCAACAGGGAGGTGGTGAAGCTGACCACAGCACAGCACTCCTTGTATCTGGCTCGTGGACCTTTCGGACAGTTCCCAGCATTTCAAACATCCCGTGTGCCAAAAAGTGGGATGTAGTGCAAGGAATAAAATAAATGAGACAGACATCACAGCCTTCCCAGGAACAATGCATTAAGAACATACCTCTCTACCTATTTTTCCTTTACCCAGAGAATTTTCCCAAGGTGAACCTCATGGTCTGTCCCCAAGCACTTTTGAAGCAAGTGCTCATCCCCAAGCTGCCTTCCTTAATACATCGATTTTGCAAAGTTTCAGTGCATCTTTTCACCGTATAGAGCAGTAGTTTTACTGCCTCCTGAAACAGGAAATTTTTCTTAGGTGAAATGTTTCAGTCCAATTGAAGTGTCATACCCAGCACATAAGATAAAAGATGCCCTGTATTGATCTCAAACAATAAAATTAGGGAGTATATCAATTTAAGTAGTACATCAAGATATTTTTTAAATTCTTGCTGGAGAAAAAGTAGTAAACATGCCAAGATTCTAGTGGGTTTTTTAATAGTTAACAAAGGAAAGGAAATATATTCTATCCCTATTGACATCAGGCCAAGTGAGGGCTCATTTCCCAATCCCTTCCTGTGAATGAGAAAACAAGATATCAAATTTGAGTTCATTCAGGATTCTGCCCAGTTTAAGCCTGGTTTCATCCATAGCCAGGAAGAAAAATGTATTGACCTAACAGAAAAGGGAATTTGAAAGCATTTTACTGCACCATTTGATACAGGCTTTTATATTTTTAAAAGATTTTTATTTATTTATTTGACAGAGAGAGAGAAAGAGAGAGAGCACAGGCAGGGGAGCGGCTGGAAGAGAGAGAGGGAGAAGCAGGCTCCTCACTGAGCAAGGAGCCTGATGCAGGGCTTGATCCCGGGACCCTGGGATCATGACCTGAGCCAAAGGCAGATGCTTACCAACTGAGCCACCCAGGCACCCTACAGGATTTTATATATAAGTTTATATATATATATATATATATATATATATATATATGTATATATGTATATATATATATATAAGTTCGATGAAACAATGTTCTGGCTTAGTCTATAGATTTTTTTATAGATTTATTTTTTAATTGGAAAAAATATTTTCCCGTAGTTAAATAGTGTTGAAGAATACTTCATCTTCATTGTCTTGCCTGGTTGATGTATAGTTGTGTTATTCTGAGGAGGAGGTAACATATATATCACCTTAATGTAATTAAGAAAATAATTCTGGATGTAAATTCATCTGCACTTGTTTTTAGCCAAGATAGCTAAAAATCTAATTTATATGTTTTACCACAAAAGGAACCCAGTGATAAGTACGCAGATGAAAAAAAAAATCGTTTCAACAGGGTTTCATTATGGGCCTGATCTGAAGCAGAAATTTAGTACAACACATCATTCCTATTTAAAGTAGCACTTGGGACTTCAAACATCATGATTCAGACATCAAGTAATTTTAAGAAATAAATATGCAACATACTTTCAAGAGGAAGATCTAGTATTTACTCTTGGAAAGTGGGTGCGATGAGGGAAGGGGAGGAAAGAGGAACATCTCTATGGGAAATATCAATGCATGGATAATTTCGGGAGAGTAGAGACCCCACATCCACACACACAGGCACACACACACAATCTTGGGTAACTAATCACAGTTTCACATGCAGAAGCTCAACATTAAGAGAGCCATATCCCAATTGAGCCATATCCTATTTTTTTAAAGATTTATGTATTTATTTATTTATTTACTTAGAGAGAGCACACGGAGAGGGAGAAGCCGACTCCCCACTGAGCAAGGAGCCTGATGCGGGGCTCGATCCCAGGACTCTGGGACCATGACCTGAGCCAAAGGCAGACACTTAACCACCTGAGCCACCCAGGCACCCCAAGCCTACAGCACCCGGTATTCCCAGGCGGTCCCATCCAAGTACTAACCAGGCCCGACCCTGCTTAGCTTCTGAGATCAGACGAGATCAGGTGCATTCAGGGTGGTACAGCCATAGACCTATTATTTACTTATATCTTCTATATCAAGGGAAAATTAGAAATCTTGATGTACTTACTGTTCCCTGTGCAGTATATAGAAGCATCAGGAACTACGAAACTTCCGGAAATAGTGAGTACTTTGACAAAAGCACTTGAATTCAGAAGGAAACATCAGGGAGGTTGTGACAATCAACATAAGTGAGCCATTAATCGGGCAAGAACGCTAAGAACACAGAGAAACGCACTGCGGGCATTACTACTGGTCCCACTTGGAAGCTGTGATGCGGCCATCGAAATGACTGCAATAGTGTTTCTTATCCTTAGGTTTTCAGTTGGGCAGAAAGATTTACATCTGGGGTTCTCAGTCTTTTTGATATGGGTAAACGTCTGGTACTCTGTCTACTGCCAACACTTTCACCTCCTCCACCCCACATTCCCACTGCCATTATTTTAATTTTCTTTAGCTTGCACCAAAAAGTCCATTTAAAAATTGCCTGCGGTGGGGTGGGGGAATTGCCTGTGGGGCGCCTGGGTGGCTGTCTGTCAAGTGTCTGACTCTTGATTCTGGCTCAGGTCATGATCTCAGGGACATGAGACTGAGCCCCACATTGGGTTCCACACTCAGTGGGAAGTTGGCTTGAGATTCTCCCTGTCCCTCTGCCCCTCCCCCAACTTGCACACATGTGTTCTCTCTCTAAAATTAAATAAATAAATAAATAACCTGCATGTTTTCATAGATGATCTAGCTACCTTAATGGAAAAGCAAAGCAAATTTAGGTAAGCTTTGCACAAAAGAAAAAAAAATGGTTCGTTTGAAAAGAGATTATAAATCAGGCATCAGTTTGTATAGCACACGGCATTTGGATGTCAAGGCTGAAGAGAAGGCAGTGGGATGCTGAAGGGTTAATCAAGATGAACCAGAGTTTCCATCTATGAATAGGAAAATCTTTTGATAATGCATAAGTGATTTCCCAGTAATGCGGTGAGTGTTTTCAGAGTCGATCATTTCCACCACTGGCCGATAATGATCATTTAAAAGCATTAGCTCACATGACCAATGCGTCTCACAGTTCCGATTATGGCCTTGTCAGGAAACTGAAGCTGTCCGTTCTAGTCCTTAAATTTCAGGGCAGGGGGTAGGAAGAGGCCCTCTCAAGCTCAGGGACTGTGAGGGGCTGTGTGTACATTTTCCAAAGGAAAGTGGTAACATCTGGGCCCATGCTATGTCAGCACAGTTCATTTTAGAGAGGTCAGCGGTAGAGGAAAGAACCAGGGCAAATTATCTGTAGGAAGGACATGAGGGGCTGTTATCCCTTTGTTTGCATAGCTACTGCAAAACCACCAAACATTATACTCAGCTCAAGTCTTCCGAGGTGGTCTTTTGTTTGTTTTTTCCTTTCCTCTACTCATTTGGATGGACCTCTTGGAAGTAAAATCAATTACAGTGTTGATCCCAAGCATCTAATGTCAGGGTCTTGCCGCCATGCCTGGCAGTGTGGTCTGAAATAGAAGGATAATAGTTTATAATGAATTTTTTTTCCAAGGTCTACAGCTGTGCTTCTGAAATGTAAGGAGCATTCAAAATTCTTAGGCTCTTTTAAAAATGAAATTTCTGATTCAGTATATCTGGGGTGAGACCTGAGAGCTTGCATTTCCAGTAAGCTGCCAGTGATACAAATGCTGCATCAGAAGGACACACTTTGAGTAGCAAAACTCTCAAGAGCATCAAAGATCAGTCCCCATGGTAGGAAAATATTAGAGATCTCAGGATGGCACAAGCTGTTCAGATAGCAGTGGTACAGCTCCTTCTGGAAAGGGTTTAAGCTATGAACCTGTCTATGTGCTGAGCACTCCTTTAGGTGGAGGGACAAAGGAAATTCTCCACTGGGCACCGCCCCACAAGCTCTTGCATCCGTGGTTCGGGGGAGATGTTCTATCACTTGTCTCTCTGTAGTACTTATTAGAGAACCACTTATGACAATAAAAGGTGTCGGGGTCAGAGGAAGGGAATGGTCCTTATTACTTTCTTAGTACTAATCCTTGTTGCTGTTATTTGGCGGGGAAATTTCCATCTTGGATTTTGAGGTGCCCTTCTCCAAGAGATGATATATTAATAGTGTATGTGTGTATACCTATCTTATGTATGTATGTGGTCAGTATATTATTAGTGTATATATATTAACTTAAATATATGTAGTTAATAGTGAGAGTTCGGTCATTTTAACTATATATATCCATAAACCCACCTGGTTAGAATTAAAGTAAAAAGATGTTAGCAATTTACTTTTGTGTATTATACTCAGTCTTGTAAACCTGTAGATTCTTATGATTTCGTCCATGTTAACTCTTGATTATAAGTGGACTAGGATGTTAACCTAGGCAGAGACTGAAATTCCTGAAACTCGTGGTAGCCCCGCCCCTTCAACCCATCCAGACCCATTTTTACCTTTTGAACATACATGATTTTCACAGAAGATTTCAGGTGAAAAGCACTAATATGAACTATTAATGTTTCCTACTGTAGAGCATTTAGAGGAAACATTTTAAGTAACACATACATTTCTCCTCTCTTCATGTATTTATTCAAGATCCTTCACTGTCCACTTAACGTGTATAAGGCGTTGTCTAGATACTGTGGGGAAGGCAGGACGGATAAACCAAAATCCCTGCCCCCTTAGAAAAAAGCTTGCAACCATAACGGCTGTTGGAAAGAAGCCAGAGTGGTACTAAAAACACCATGGTAAACGAGAAAGGAAAATTCACTCTACAGCGTGTTAGGTCATGACCATCAGTGAAGGAGTTTTATTTCATTTCTTGAAGCCTCATCGTCAGGGGATAGTGGTGATCGATGCTGGGTGTTCCAGATGCGCAATTTAGAAAACGTTTCCGTGCATGATATTCTGTGTGCCGCCAGAATTCTCTCTGAACTAAGCCTGAATTTTTAAAAGCTAGCCTTGATTATTGTATTGCGTGTGGTTGTTTCTTACTGAGGCAACCAGTGGGAGGTGGTATAGTACGCCCGTGTAGGATGTGAGCCCCAGCAGCCTCGAATTGAAACCTCCAGGTTTCAATTCTGGCCTGACCATTGGCCAGCTGCCACGCCTTGGGCAAGTTCCTTCGCCTCACCGTGCTCCCACTTGGCTATAAAATGCAGTTGATAATAATATCTACTCCAGAGGGTTACCGTGAGGACTACAAACATATGTAAGAGGCACCTATGAAGTGCCTGGCCCGTTAGGGACCCCTCCACAAAGGGTGGCTATTGTTACTATGTTAACTTATGTCCGATAATAAGATGCATGCTTCCTTCACTTTAACCTCCTTTGGCAGGATTTAATAGTCCTAGAGTCCTTGAAAGTAAAACATTTTTACCCAAAGCCTTAGCTTTGGAGAATTCTTCAGTGTTGGGAACACCCACGCTGGGGCCACACTTGGTGGTCAGCGTTGCTTCCCAGGCCTGGAAGGCATTCTGCATGCACATAGTAGGACCCTTGTGTAGAGTGAGGGTTCTGGGGTCTGGAGGAGAGTAGGATAAGGGAGATCTCTACTGGGAAGAAACCCTGCCCAAATGCAAGGCTTCTGCGGTATCACTTGCCATCATACCGTCTGGCAAACGTGCAAGTCATTCTCTCGGGAACTGAGCTCGGGACATGAGGGTGGACTAAAGGCAGGATTTGGATTTGAGTCAGAGACTGCCCAGGACAGTATTTGCCTTATAGACGGAGGGCTGCAGTAAACTACATTAAGACACATTTATGCCACAAGCCTTCCACAAATTGAAATGTTGTTTTTTCTTTTTTTTTAACTCGTGGAGATAAATAGACCACTGAATGTGAGTGTGTCAAGGCTATCTTGAATGGCATTTTTACTTTAGAACTCTGGTCTTAACAGCATTGAGGTTGGTCAGGAGTTCCTACTGGAAAATGTACTGAGTAGGACATTTGCTGCTTTCCGTCCAAGCATGTCAGGGTATAAGATGGCTTGTTAAATGGGGTCTTGGCCTTTGAATTCTTCTTTGGCCCCTTTCTCATGCAAACGGTAACTTTTTTTTTTTTTTTAAATAAATAGTGCGTGTATTTTTAGTTTCTGGTAGTAGTAATTTGATAATGATGAGTATGTGCTTGTGTGTGCACTTCTCTTTGCTGCTTGTGGCAAAACATCCTCCAGCTGTGGGCCTTCTCCTTCTCTGTATGTAAAGCCAGTAAAAAACCAAAAGCCATGGGAAAAGGGTAAAGAGAGCAGCAGAAAGGAACGTTCTCTTTTGTGAAAAAGCCCGCCACTGGCTGGAGTTTTCTTCCCCACTGACTGGATTTTAAAGAAAAGTTGATGGATCTTTTTCTCTTGCCTATATGGATAGAACAAAGCGCTGATCCTGAGGCAGAGGGGTCCTTCTCTGAGTTGGAAATAAATTTTATCCTTGTGCTGGGGCTAATACCAGAAGATGAGATTTTCCCATCTGACTTTAAGAAATGATTGGTTATAGGACAAAGGGGGGAAAAGCAAACATCTGTGTTACAGGTTAGCCTCTAAATTATACTGTTTTCATTCTGTCGTGGGATACCCGGCTTTTAAGTCACTACTGAAGTCTGGGAGGCTGGGGTTTTGCATCTATTTTTATCCCTCACACTACCCTGGTTCAGAATAAAGTTGCTGGTTTCCTCGCAGGGCTTCAGTCCACACTCAGCCCTGAACTGGGGAGTGGGGGGTTGTGGCGGGAGGGATTGAGTCAGGTTTCCCTTGATTGGGAGGAGAAAGAAAGGTGCTACGGAGAGGAATCTAGGCAGGACCCCTCGGGGGAAGGGGACAGTAGACGTGGGAAGGCTGGACATTCAGCAGGCTGAGTGTCAAGGCAGAGCAAGCCTCAGAAACAGCAGCTGCCCCCGTGCCAGAGCTCAGGACAGAGCAGGGAGGCCACGCAGGGCGGTGTCTCTGGGACAGAGCAGGGGCAAGGACACGCACAACCAGGCACAGGCTCTTAGCTGGCTCTCCATGTCAGCATGAGCAGTAACCAGGGTACTGGGCAATTGGCACAGCAGCCTATCAGAATTCATGGGAGGTTATTACTTAAGTGAAATTCTAAAGACTTAAAGGATGAATTTGGCCAGTGATGGAATGGATGACATCATCAGTCAAGAATCCCCATTGGATATGGAGGGGAATTATAAAAAGGTAAGGCGGTGGGGGGAGAGCTCTTTTGTTTGTAAACAATCGGACCATTTTTCTAACTGGGAGAAAGAACACCCTTGAAGAGTGGCCAAATTCCACACTCGGTAGCCATTGCCATAATATATTCAGGAACGCTAAATGCACAGAGGTGGAGGCATTAAGTTGGGAGGGTTCTTCTTTCTGCTTTTCCCAGCTTGTCTTCACTAATATATTATACAGTGACTGGAATACACATGTTGTTATTCTGAAGTTGAAAAACCCTATCATGCATTTAGTTGCTAGGCAGTCTTTTTATGTAAAAGAATAATTTTTATTTTTATTTTTTTTTAAAGATTTTATTTATTTATTTGAGAGAGAGAGAATGAGAGATAGAGAGCACGAGAGGGAAGAGGGTCAGACGGAGAAGCAGACTCCCTGCTGAGCAGGGAGCCCGATGCGGGACTCGATCCTGGGACTCCAGGATCATGACCTGAGCCGAAGGCAGTCGCTTAACCAACTGAGCCACCCAGGTGCCCTAAAAGAATAATTTTTAAAAATTTTTGACATAGGTTGATAGTTTACCCCCAGTAAATAATTACTAGAATGTTTAACCTGTCTTTTAAGTGTGACTTTTTTAACAATGAAAAATAGAGTTTTACCAAGAGAAGAGTGGGGTTTTGAAAAATTGTTACAGTATCTGCTAATACTTTGCTAGCCTTTTCTTTTGAAAGACAGTAAATATATTTTTGGAATGTTTTATCTGGTAATTGTCGGTAATAACAGGCCCAAGCAAAAATAGCTTTAGTTATATGGGTGAGGTCATGAAATTAAACTACAAGTATATGCTTGTCTGTCCACAGAAGGCCAAACCACACTACATCCTTTCCCCCTTATTATTTTCCACAAGTCAAGTGTAGGTCACAACACATCACAGTGTGAAGAATAAGGGTCCTTCCATCATGGACCTGAAAGCAAGACCTCTTTTCCTTCAGAGGTAAATCCTACTTAATGCAGCTTCCTCGAACGGCAAAACTTGCTGCTCAATTTTTAATTTGATCAACTATGTCGTTAACTTTTTTTCCTCCAGAGTAAGATATAGAAAGTTCTATCATGATAGTTTCCTAAGTATAATAGTGTAAAATATGGCATTTTGTATCTCATACATTAAATTGTGTTTGAATGTGGGGGATGTTTTAAGTATGTACTTTATTTCTTAGAGCAGTTCACAATAGTTGATGCTCTTTTCTCCAGAACCCAAAACTTAAATGTGTAAAAGAGGTTTAAATGACCTGCCATGTTGCCCTATGCATTTTTCTTCCCTTGCGCTCCCCAAGAAGGGAACGAGTGCACAAGGTGATAAGTGTGCCAAATACTGAAACTCTGACACCTCTCAGCTGTCCCCTCCTGCCAGAAGCGGGTGTGCAAAAGAGGCATAGGACACTCAGCCATCAGAGTGGGTCACTTACCCGGCCTGGAAGACAAGCGGCACAGTTCTCAGCCCGCCTCTTTCCAGTGCCAAAGGACTGGTCATGCTCAAACCGTTTCTCAGGTAGAAAAGCATAGGTCACTTTGCACTTAGGAAAAAATGAAAGACATACCGTGGCTACTGCAGTAACAACAGAGTAATGACTGCTGTAGTTTTTCCCTTCTTGGAAACTGAGAGCCCACATGCCTGGAATGAGCAAGCGATGATATGCTGGCAACCTGATACAGCACTGACTAAAATGACAAACATGTGAGGCTCAAGTGGCTTTAAAACATCATCAGCAACAAAACAGAGTTGCATTGTATAGTGCCTTATCTAAGGCAGGAGAATGCCACCTGTGATTTCAGGAGAAACAGTATCTAATAGGGGAGAACAAAAGACCACGAGATGAAACCTACTAGATGTGTAGGATACACAGAGATCAATCTGTATTTTTCTGGCCCCTAAACGTGAGCGTGCTCTTGTCATTTCCGCTTTGTAACTACTTTTCTTAAGCCAAGGACTTTCAAACTAATGTACATGTTGGTTACTCTGGAGGCTTCAGTATGCTAAAAACAAAAACAAAAAACCACTGTTGATAATTTCATCATGAACGTCTGGTGAATCAGGGCAAGACATATGCTTTCTTTAAAATATAAAGACTAGGAAAACAGTTACCTAGTATAAAAATCACTTTTCCTAATTCACATCTTCCTTTCTATGTTTTTCTCTCTCATGTTTCTCCTGTTTGGTTGGCTAAGTAGAAAGTTAATTAGATGCTGTAAAGCAGTGGTCCGCAGGCTTTTTTTAACCTTGGATTCATCAGTAAAATGTTTTTGAACTCATACCTCTAATATATATCTATTCTATTCATAAATTATACATATACACTACTACAGACACATATTTTGTATGTAAAAAACATATACACAAATAGATCTTTTTAACATAAAATGTTTATAAATATAAAAGTTTCAATAATTTCTTCTTTTACTTCCTGTCACTTTGAGGTCCGTTGTCAAAAACAGTTGGAAAATTGGTATACCCCTGCCTAGGTACAGTACAATTTCCTATACCAGTCACACTAATAAATGCCACATGTGTCTAGGGGTTATTTTACAAGGTTTTAGAGTCAGGCAAACAGCCTTTGGGGGAAAGGTCACTTTCTGACGACTAAAATTAGATTCCACCTTGGCAAAGGAAGGAAAAGAGTATACATCTGTTCCTATTCCTCAGGGGAAGGTCCTGATGGTAAGAAAGATGTTTCATTAAGGACCTCTGGTTTATTCAGTAGAGGAGTAGTAAAACAGATCTTAGTATATAGGGAGGAAAGTCTGCACCACGGCAGAATCTCAGGTGTGTAGTCCATTATTGTCCTGCTTTGCTCTGAGCAACCTCTGACCTTTTGGCAAAGACCCACACAGCTGACTGTCCTCAGGACCACAGTGGCATGCAGCATGGGATCCACGTCCTGATTCCTTAGCCATCACTCCCAAGAGCCCCTGGCATTGTGTAGGGGGCTAGGATCGCAGAAGGGAGGCTGGGCTTCGCCTCAAGGAGCTTAGCGTCCACGTGGGGAGGCACACCAGCAAGTAAGCTGACATGGAATTGATGCTGCCTAGAAGAATGTTCGGATCCAGTGGGGACTTGGGAAACGTGCAGCCTTTGCCATCTCAGGACCTGGGCAAGGAAATGAGAATTTAACATAGAATGCTGGCCCCCGCTTTGTCCCAGAGCAGAGCGACACAGGACGCGGGTCTGTCCCCAGGCTACTCCTTGCAGAAGAGGCTGGGTCTGTCCCCAGGCTACTCCTTGCAGAAGAAGGAGCTGCGGACAGGGCTGTGTGTGGTCAGAGCATGGAAAAGCCAGCTTGCTCGCTTTGTTTCTCCGAGGTGCTGTCTCTAGTGTGGTGCATCTAATTATGGTGAAAGATGAGGGAGGAGCCCGTGAAAAAATTAAAAGCCTGGAAGGAACAATATTTAAAGGGAAGCCACAGCTGCGCCTCATGTTTTTTTTAAAAGGTGAATGGAAATGACTGCTTGAGATAAACTGCAATAAACAGGAGCACAGAATGCCGGCTGCCATCCCAGACAAGAGCTCTGCCCTCCCCACACAATTACGGAGGGAAAGCAGCCGTCGACCTCCATTAACCCTCACGTCTTCCTGCCTGGAAGGGCTGAATACGCCTGAAGAGCTCCGTGGAGTTACTGAACCCTGGAGCCTGGCCTTACCTCGGCCACCTGGGAACAATCTTTTCAGCTTTCTGGGCCACGGTCTCCTTTTCTTTCAAGGGAGGAACTGGCCTCGTTGGTCTCAGATGCTAAAAATATGGAGCCTCTTGGCTCCTAGTTCAGGGTTCTTTCCATCCTGTTACCCTGTTGGCACGCCAGCCCGGTCAGGAATGGGTTGTTTCAGGTAACGGGATTTTCCAGATATGTGGTATGTGAGTTACCTGTGGGGGGGAGGGGGCTTTAAGATATAATTCATATACCATAAAATTCACCATTCCATACTGTACGTTTTGGTGGGTTTTAGTATGTTCCTAAGGTGCAAACCACTGCTAATTCCAAAACACTTTAAGAAGCCCTGTACCCATTAGCAGTTACTCCTAGTTCCCCCTTCCCCCACAACCATTAATCTACTTTCTGTTTTCATAGATTTGCCGGTTCTGGACATTTCTGGCCCTCTTTTATCCATTTCTGCACTCTCTTCACCAGCTTACCCCACCTCTACCCTTTAATGTTAACAAGTTTTTATGTTAAAAGTTTTTGAATAAGTTTTTCTCTGGGCCAGGCACTGTGCCAGGTCCTTTCTGTATTTCATTTAATCCTTAAAACAACCTGTGAGATAGGTATTAGTATCCCTTTTTTCAGAAAAAGAAACTGAGGCTTAAAGAGTTTCTTTAATTTGCATTCGTAAACATCAGAGTCAAGATGTTAACTTGGGTCTTCTTGACCCCCAATCCCCTGAACACCCTGCCTCCTTTCTGGTCATACCTGTGTCTGACTCTCCCAATCATACGTCCACCCCAACATGGGAAATTGAGGACATCAGCTTCCTGGAAGTTGATTGAGGTTGGGCTGTTTCATAACCATGCAGTGGGTGTTTTGAAATGTTGTGTTCTCACTGTGATACTGAATGACAGTGGTGGTTTTAGAGACTTCTGAAACGTCACCTGCTAGAAAGATTCCCAGACAATACTGCCCTGTGTTAAAAAGTAGTCTCTGTGGCTAGTCATGTGAGAACCAGAAAGACCTCAAGATGTTCCCAGCAGGGGCGCCTGGGTGGCTCAGTCAGTTAAGCGTCTGCCTTCAGCTCAGGTCATCATCCCAGGGTCCTGGGATCGAGCCTAAGCCCCACGTTGGCCCATGCTCAGTAGGGAGTCCGTTTGTCCTTCTGCTGCTCCTCCCGCTCGTGTGCACACATGCTCTCTCTCAAATAAATGAATAAAATCCTAAAAAAAAATAAAAAAACAAACAAAAACAAGATGCTCCCAGCAGTTCCTGTTTGGGACATGCCACTCATAGGGCTACATAGTCATCTTTGTGGATTGCACCTGGGGCCCCGTTACCTTCACCAGAGCTTCCATTCAGCCAGTAATTGGCTACTAAACCTCAACCCTAGGTGTTAGATACCTTCACTCTGGTCCTTAACAATTGAGTATTCAGGGACTGTTAGGGACTCTGCACAATAGCACTTGTGTCCACCTGCTTCTGTTTATATCGCCTCCCTATTGTGTCGGGAGAAGGAATACAGTCAATAGGCAAAGCCATCCTCGGGATGAACTAATTGTAAACAAAGATCTCTATCCTCTGGACTGGCATCCCCACACTTTTAATATCGGGCAGTTCTCTGAAATAGGTGTCAGAAGACCCCGGGCCCTACAGGCATTTCCCTTGGGTGCCCATCCTGGACTTTAGGTCTCCCAGGCCAGCTCTCTCGTGAGTACTGATGCTGAGCAAGCCGAACCCAGGCCTCAACACTGCCCAACAGCCCAGCCTGACATCTAGTCCAGAGGACTTGTTTAGGCAGATCAGTGCAAGGATGCAAAGATAAGAGATTTCAACAGCATTTCAGGAAATCTTTCTGGACTGATTAGTGTAAGTGTCTGAAATGGAAAACATCAGAAATACAAACGGAAGAGAAAACATCCAGAAGGTATCCATTCAGTGATACAATGGAAAGATACCAGGTTATTTAACCTCTGTTTCCTCTTCCCAGGGGATAAAATAAGATGCAAAAACTTGAAAAAACCTGCACAGTGTATTTATGCACTTGACATCCAAAAATGTACAATTTATCTTCTTATAGAAGGATGTTTTCATATTTTGATCTTGTGGCAAACCCATGGTTGTTTCAATAGGAAAATAACTAGTATCAGTATACTTGGGTTTTCTTTTGGGTATTTTTTTGTTTTTAAGAAAATTCACACAATTTGCCTAATGAACAAATAAGTTCTGTACTTCTGGTTCCCAGAGTTTAAAAGCCTCCAGCTCCTCCGCACTGGAATGCTACCTATAAATGTTAGAGTAAAGCTGTCTTCCTTACGAGCTGAGGAGAGAAATAAGAGTGACTTCTATTTTCCTAAAGGAAGAGTGCTTTTCCACAGGGAGCTCCAGAATCCCAGTTGCATTCCCTGGTGGATGCTGTTAATGGTGATGATGCCGATATCACTAGGCAATAGATTGCACTGAAGCAAGGAGTTCATTAATTGCTTCAAAACATGCATCCTGGCAAGGCCAGGCAGCTGCAGAGGAAATCCTCCTGGATCCAGAGTCTGGCTATCCGCATGGAACAGATGTGTACTCAGAGAAGAACCCACTCTGTGTTCCATCTAGCCACTTGATCTGTTCAATTGCTTAGAGCCAGCGTTCTCAAAAGTATCTGAACCAGCAGCATCTGGGAACTTTTAAAAAATGCATTTTCTCAGCTGTACCCCAGACCTTTTGAGTGAGAAAAATAGTGTGTCTTTACAAGCCCTCCAGGTGATTCTCATGCATAATCAAGTTTGAGAACTACCAGATTCAAGAAATTTGTGACAGAGAGAGGGCCACTTTGTACGTGTGCCCGCCTCTGCAGTTCTCCACATGGCATACTCGTGTTCCAGCAACCTCCTGGCATCCTGAGTTTCTTTACCGGCCATGGGGGACCAGGGTATTCATCAGCTTCTGGAATAATGCAGCCCCCCCACCCCCATTCTTAGGAAGTTTTTCCTCAGCGGTGATTCCCATGCACCCTGAAGTGTGAGAAGCCCTGACCAGGCAGCAGTTGAGCAGTGCAGAAAGGAAGATGCCAGAAGGGGGATCTCCAGGATTAGAAGTGAACTGAGTACTGAGAAGGTTAGCATTATAAAACAAGCACATCCAGGGGCACCTGGGTGGCTCAGTGGTTTAAGTGTCTGCCTTCGGTTCAGGTCGTGATCTCAGGGTCCTGGGATCGAGCCCCACACTGGGCTCCCTGCTCAGCAAGGAGTCTGCTTCTCCCTCTCCCTCTGCCCCTCCTCCCCATTCGTGTGCTCTCTCTCTCTCTCTCAAATAAATAAAATCTTAAAAAAACAAGCACATCCAATAATAAAAGGTTATTTCTATTCCCTTGGTGAACAAGTAAAAGTAAGAAACAAGTGGAACTGGGGTGGAGGGGAAGATCAATCCAGGGAAAAGATGGAAGACAGAAAATTTGGGGGAAACCGTTTTCTTTCTCCCAGGCCCACAACCGAATCCTGGCCCGGCCAGATTATTGCTGCTCCCCAGCTCACATCTGCCTTTATTCCTGCAGGCTGCTGTGCCAGTCACATCAGTCGGGTCCTCTGTTTTTCTAGACCAAACTTCTTTAAACGTCTTCCTCCTTTGGGGAATTTAAGGAACACCTCCCTTTTCATCGGACAGGCCCTTTCCGGCTACGTGGGTTTCGTCATCTGTGCAGGAGTCAGAAGGAAGCAGCTGTTTGCAGCGTCCTGATAACCAGCTGGGTTGAGGTGTAGGATGTTATTTCCCAAAGCGTGTTCCTGAGAGGCCTGGTGGCCCCACAGCTACCCCCACAAAAAACAGTGTGTCAAATAAATTTTAGAAATCCACAAGATACCCCCAGTCTTCCATTTACAAGTTTATGTGCAGGTTAGCATATGAAAGACAAGGTGGCCCCCGGAATGGTATCCGTGTGTAAGGGACAGGCACCGCCCCATCCTGAAAAAAGTGTGCAAAGGACTTGGGGACATACCACATTTGGAGAGGGCCAGTACCCACTCAAGCAGAACATTTTGCTTTTTCTTTCTTTTACCAAACAGCCCTCTCTGTTCTTATCAAGCTTGGGGAATGTCAGTTGAGCAGTGGCACGGTGGGAAGGGCTGAGCATCGGCGTTTGGGGGCTGAAAGTGCTCAGTGGTCTGTGTTCTGAGATCGTGGCTCACATGGTGCCCTCAGAAGCCATTGTGAGTCTTATCTGCCAGGGCACAGAGGCTGGCAGTAGGGAATTCAGCAACAGGCGAGGACAAAAACTCACTGCCTGTGGCTGGACAATGGTGAATTTCTGAGCACATTTTTACTCTCCTCTTGGTCTTGAATAGGCTTTCTGTCTCACAGTGATGAGCCACTATTCCTCAGCTGCCCATTTGCTTTTTGCGAGCAGTTATCCATTTTCCATGTTTTCCTTTTGTTTTAAGAGGGTAGTTCCCAGGGCCATTTTAGGAGTGGACATGGCTCCACATGCCAGAAGCCTAGCCAACAGTGTAGTTTTGAGTCCGCCTCTTCCTCTTCCTGGACACTTCCCTGTTCCTCACACTGGGGCACATTTGGGCTCCAGGAGGTTTGGAGGACATAATTGCCCTGCAGGTATAATTCCTTAGAGAACAAAAGAATTTTGAAACTACCCCCCCAACACACACACACACACACACACACACACACACACACACACGGGCAACTGAAAGGAAAATAATTCCAATTGTTGAATTTAAAGAGAAAAACTGTTTCACTAGTCAGTTGAATTATAGTTAGTTGAAATGTTAGGCATTTGTTCCAAAAGGAAGACTAAGCAGTGGTATCAAGGAGAGTGGCTCTGATGAGAAGGTATTTGTTTTGTAAATATTTGTGGCTATGATTGGGCGTTGGTGTGTGTGTTTTCTCCTTTTCTGAAGCACATCACACCCATTTCTGGAAAGAAATAGATCTGTAACTCATAAGTCCCACATCATATCTCCAACATGGCACGCACCATTATTTGCCTGGACACCTCACTTATCAGTGCAGAAGGGCAGAAAGATCCAGCACCAGAAGGTTGGACTTGAATCCTAGGTCTTCTAACAGGAGGGTAACCTTCCTTCATCCTCCAGTCCCTCATCCTCAAAGCAAGAACTGTCGGAGGATTAACCGTAATAGCTACCATTTATGACACATTTACATTACCACCACCTCTGCTGCTAAGCAATTTCCATAAATTTCCTCATTTTCCTCCCAACATCCAGTGAGATCTTCTACCTCTGGACTAGGAAGGGCTTTCCAAGCACAATGCCTTCAACGACACTTCAGAGAAAGCAAGCTATTGACTTAACTACATTAACACTTAGATTTAAACTCAAAAAAGGACTAACGTGCTTAATATAAAAATTTCAAAACTTTAGATCTTTATAGAAAAATAAGCAAAGCTAGAATTCAGAGAAATGCAAGTACAGTAACTAAAAAAAGTCTAAATATTATCACTGCTAATCAAAGAAATAACATAAAAGAATACCACTTTTTGCCTATCAAATTAAAAATAACAGCATTTTTTTCCAGTGAAAATAATTCAGCATTAGCCAGGATGTAGTGAAAGCCACACCCTTTTATGTTGCTGGTGGGCATGTAAATTGGAACAGCTTTTCTCTAGAGCAATGTGACAAAATGTGTCAAGAGCTTCCACAAATGTTCACACTCAGTTGATCTGGTAATTCCACATCCAGGAACTTATCCTGAGGAAATAATCAGACACGTGGGCAGGGATTTATGTAAAAAATGCTAACTTCTGTGTTATTTTTCATTGGATACAGCCCAAATGACTAACAATAGAAGGTAACTCCATAGGACAGAATGATATACAACCATTAAAAATTGCGTTTTAAAGAATATTAAATGATATGAGGGAATTTTCAGAATGAATAAACAATATGATCCCAGTTTTATAAAAAGGAACAAATACATAAAAAGCTAAAAAGAGCTATCCCCAAAAACCCAAATGTTAGCAGTGATCTGTGTCTAAGGGGTGGGATTATGGGTCATATATTATTTACACTTCTCTTGATTTGTTCAGTGGGATCCAGAGAGAGAGAGAGAAGGGAAGTGTGAGAGAGTGTGTATTATAAGACAGTCCTCTTCAACTGGTCATGAAATATCCAAGTATGGAGAATTGTAATTAATGTCAATAGAAATATTTTTAAGACCTTCTCCAGTATCGATAGCTCTAGTGGACCAAGTAAATCCGGAAAGATAGACATGGAATCAAGGGTGTGTTCACACATTCACCACTGGGATAGGTATTTTCTTCAAATAAAACCTCTGCCCGGCTAATGTTGAGCACCAGCATATTGTTGAACATTAGTCATTAACATTCATGTTACCTGCTGATTTTCTTTTTGGATATTCAATTTCACTCAAGTTTTCTGACTGTAAAGATTATTGGGTGAAAATTTCTTTTGTATTTTATATGAATTAAGAGATAGTTTCACTAACTACACTAAATCTGCACGGCAGATATTAGGATTTTGAAATGAACTTACAGAGATGTCAAATGATATCAAATGGTTGTGTTTTGGCAGAACCATCACAAGTACCAGCCTGCATATTTGGGAGGGTGGGTGGCTTTAATTAAATAAATTTAATAAAACTAAAAGCCTTCTTGCTCTCCTTTACAACCTTATGGTTACTTTGTTGTGCTAGGCCAGCAACAATGTATCAGCATCGCATCTGTCACTATAGTCTTATAGTCACTATAGACCCACAGTCTTCTGTGGGGCCCTACTGTACACACACACCCATACACTATAGCTCTTGAGCATGACACAGCTCCAGTTGGGACATGCCAAAATGGAGGGCTATCCAAATCAATAGATACAGATATAATCCATAAGTGTGAGAGTCGAAAGAATGCTATGGTTTCCAAGAATTAAAAAATGTTAGGGAAAAGGAGAACAGAGATGAGCTGTCCTTGAACTAGAAGTTCGCAAACCTATTAAAACTAAAAATCTGCTGCTGGAGCCTGGGATGTGTATTTTACACTTGATCTTAGCCAAAGTCCAAGAAGCTATGGGAATGTGTGTTTTAAAAGGCTGCGGGAAATTGGGAAATTCTGACACGAACTGTGGAAGCTGGCAACTGAGAACCACTGTCTCAGCAGCACTGTGCTGTCATGTATTTTATTCTACTCTGTTGATTATGGGGCCCCCCCAGCCCCTGGCTGTGGAGCTCATGAAATGTAGCTAGTGTGACCTAGGAATTGAACTTTTAATTAACTAATTTTTCATCTAAGTGTAAATAGCCACATGTGGTTGATAACCACCATGTTAGAGCAGCCTTAACCTATAGTACACCGCCTTCACTTGGGGGTGAAAAGAGACCCTTCCAACAGGTTGTGCGTCTCGTCACTGCCACAGTATGCTCGGATGATAGCTCAGAGCTTTCATGTGTAACTTCTGGGTTCTGTGGCAGCAGCTGTGGCTCCAGAACCTCCTATGGGAAGAATCAAGGGCCATCTTGCCTTCCGTAGCCACGCTCAATCATGTGAGCTGCTTTGGGTAATAAAATTTGCTCATCGTCTTCAGCCCCCGCTCAGAACATCGAAGGTGCTTCTCCCATCTTCCGTCATCCCACAGAACAGATAACCAAACTCTCGTTCTCACCCCAGGATTTCTCACTCATTATATTTTTTTCGTAGTTGTTTTATTTTTAACTAAGGAAACCATTTCTAATCTTCTCCCATGTTGTTTAAAGGGTATAAAAGTTCAGCACGGTGAGTTTTTATGGGACTTTTATGGGAAGCCAAGTGTTGTAAACATATCCAAATTATCACAGTAGTATAGTTTCCCACATCCTTTTGCTACGCACACTGACCCTGATTTCCCTTCAAAATATGAAACAGGTGGGCCCAATTAGAATTCTCCAGCTATTCCAGTCCATATGTTAGGGTTCTGAACCCGATGAGATCAGGAGACCTCTTGAACCAAGACTGTAAGCTAGGTGCAGGCAGGGGCTGCGATCATCCAGCCTGGGCTGGGTCCCACATTGTAATGTGGCACCTGCCATCTCCTAGAGGCTCGGTGCGTATTGGCTGAATGAATTAATATTCTTGCAATAGAGAAAGTGGGCCAAAGAGACGATATACAGAAGAGAGAAGACAAGATCCTGGGAAAGGCCACATTTGGGATAAAGGTGATTTGATTTGGGACAAAGTGCTTATCCTCCACAACTTTACTCTTACGTGCTGTCAAATCTAGCAGGTAAGAAGAAGAAAGATTACAGCACCCAAAAATCTAATTCTCTTCCGGTGACCAACATTTAGTACCACCATGGTGATTTCCTAGACCCGTGATCGTGAAAGGCTCTGAAGAACTGAAATTGCTTGAGGAGGTGAAACCAGGAATGATTGGGTGAATTTGAGCTCTTCATAATTCACATGCTCTTGTGCTGTGGTCTATTGGTGTTTCCTCTGAGGTTGCAGTTCTAAGAAACTTAGCAGTTAGACAGGCTATGGCTGTGATGTATCTGCCCGCTTATCAGCATTTTTTATTTTCCTGAAATTTTAGGCACAGAAAAATGAGAGAGAATCTATCCGACAGAAGTTGGCACTTGGAAGTTTCTTTGATGATGGCCCAGGAATTTATACCAGCTGTAGCAAAAGTGGGAAGCCAAGCCTTTCCTCTCGGTGAGTGTTCTTTTGAGTTGATTTTCTGATATGTCCCTAATGGATTTTGTCATCTGACTATACGTTTAATAAAAGATATCTTTTAAACCCTTGAGTATTTTTCCCCATAATACTACCACTTTATTTGGATTCTAGACAGCCCCCTCCCCACCTGTTGGGTTTGCTTTTTGCTTTTTAGTTTTCGCCTAGCCACTTGAGGTCATATTTCTATATTTCATTTTTTTTTCCTAAGCACAATTCTGATTTTGCACTTTGATGGGGAAACCAAGCCACACTCTTAATCGAGCCAACTGATGCTTAGAGAAGTGTGGCAGACCACCAGAATTCCCATTAAGCAGTCCCAAAGCATCCAGCATCCCCCCCCCAGCCCCCGATGCATTTGATTGCAATGAATACTGGTAACTGAAAAATACAATTCCCACTTTGATCATTCGATGTTTATTACAGTACACTTAACCTGTCCTCCAGGCATTTTTCCTTAATCTTAATTTATTTCAGGATATCATTGCTCATTTATTATAATTTATTTCAGGATACCATTGGTCATTTGCATAGCTTTTAATTCCAGTTAAAACATTAAAATTATAATTTTACCTAGAAAACAGGGCTGTAGACTAGAGCTTCCCAAACTTTAATATGCATATGAATCACTCCCTGTATAAATACTGGCTGTATTTACCATGTTAAGCCAGGTGTGGAAGACACATGACAGTGTTCATGCATTTATTCAACCAACAGATTTCCACTCTCTCCTTCCTATGATGCCCAGAATTAGACACTTTAACGTCTATTTAAATCTATTCTGTCTGGCTTTCAGTAAACCTTGTATTTCAGTCTCATCCTCAGAGACTCATCTGAATCAGCAAAAATCAGAAAGCACACACACGCTCTCATATGTGCACATGTAGGAGTCACCGCTGCAGGTTCATACGTGGAGACAGGAGTTGCAGAATCACGGCATCTCATCCTCGGCTGGGTGCTAGTTGGGTCTCCTAGAATTCCCTCACTTTTCTCACGTGTCATTCCAGAGCTGGAAGGCCAGCCTTCCCTTTGCTGGAAAGCACCTCCTTCCCCTCCCTGTAGGATGTGGCAGGAGGAGCTCTGGCCCAGGGACCGGGAGACTGAGGATTAGTCCTAGTCAGTTTCTGATTTTGAGACTTTAACAATTTCATTGTACCATGCCTCAGTTTCTTTGTTTTTTGTAAAATGAGATTTGACCATATAGATCTCTACTGCTTTTCTCTAATATTCCAAAGCCCCCAAAAGTTTTCTTCTAGAAGCCCCATCTCTCTGCTCAGCAAAGTCACATTCATCTGGCCCAAATGGGAGGTTTTGTTTTTAAAATCAAAAGTTACACACACACATACACACATACGTGCATATAAGGCTCTGAAAATGGCATTAACAATAACTACAAGATGTATAATAACAACACAACACAAGAGTTACAGTCCCCTGTCCCATCTGTCTCTGTCTTGTGCCACTCTCCAGAAACAATAACTTTTAACTTTTAACACCAACTTTTAACGCCTTTTTAATAAAAGGTAATTTACCTATATATCTCTTATACGTCTCTAAGTAAAATGCCTATTTTCTTAGTCTTTATTTTAAATAACCATCTGCTGACCACCAACTATAGAAAATGACGATTCACATCTTCTGCAGCCTTCCCACAGACATGTCAATATAACTCCCCGTATTCTCCCTTTATAATTACTTCATAATCTGGGGTCAAACAACGGTTCATTGTTTACATTATTAAGATCATCGATTATTTACACTGAACCATGTAGTAAGCTGTGATTACTTGAGAAGCATCACTGTCTTGAAATGAGAACTGCCCCATTTTTTTCCCTTTGCCAGTCCATGGTTTTGACTGCTGTATTCTCTTCCGCTCTGTGAGTATATCACACTTCATTCAGCCACTCTTCTGACTATAGGCACTGAGTTGTTTCGGGGGTTTTGCTCTTGTAAACAGCACTGCTTATAAACACTCTTGAACATGTCTCCTGCTGCCCACGTGCAAGAGCTTCTCTTTGGTGCACACCTAGGAACAGAATTACTAGGAAAATACATGAATGTTCACATTCAGAAGATAACGCCAGAAGTGTTCTCCAGGGTGGTTGCAGCAAGTTACACTGTTACCAGCAAGGTTGCAGAGATCCTGTGGATCCATAAGTCTTTCTCACACTATATTGCTGATCCCTTTTACCTTTGTGTTAATTCAGTGGGTATTAAATAGTATTTCATTGTGTTTATTAGGCATCTTTGCTTCCCCTTCTGTGAAATGTCAATTTGGGTCTTACATCCAAATTTCTGTCGTATTCTTTATGCTTTTTAAAATTGTTTTATCAACATTCTTTTGTCATGATACTCATCCTTAATATGTTGTATGTATTGCAAATATCTCTTCCCAGGTTGTAGCCTGTCTTTTCACTTCCTCACTGTGTCTTTTATGACCAGAGTTCTTTTTATCAAATTTTCATAGTCCATGTTTTCTGTGTCTTGTACAAAAAGTCTTCTCCAGGGTCCAAAAGACATTAACCTAGATTTCCTACCAAGAGTTGAAAGTGATTTTTTAAAGTCTGTAATCAATCAGGAGTTGGTTTCTTGGTATGGTTATGGAGGAGATGTCTAATTTCATCTTTTTCCATTCACATGACCATTTTTTCCATCCTGTTTATTAGACAATCCCTCTTTTACTGATCTGACAGACCACTTTTGTATAAACTATACATTAATGAGAATACATTCTGTTTCGTTGGTTAGTGTTTCTATCCCTGCACCAATACCATATAGTCTGAATTACTGTAGCCTCAAAATAAGTCCTGATACCTGGACAGGCACGCAAGTCCCTCCCCTCTTTTTCTTCAGAAGTGTGCCACCTGTTTTTGCTTTTGTATTCTTCCATATCAACTTTAAATCATCTAATCAAGTGCTGCAAAATACTCTCTTGGGATTTTGACTAAAATTGTATTGAATCTATAGATCAACTCAGGGAAGAATGCCTTTTCACAATATTGTATCTCCCTACCCATCAACATGGCCTTTGTCTCCTTTATTTAGATCTTATTGAGTATCTCTTAATAAGGTTCGTAATTTCTCGTTTACAGATATTGTACGTCCTTTGTTGTATTTATTTCTAGGTACTTGGCATTCTGATATTATTTTAAGTTCTCTTTGATAATGTATTCTTGTTGTTTTGCTGCTGGTGAGCAGAAATACAGCTTAGTTTTTATACTAGCCTTAAATACATCCACTTCGTTATATTGTTCCTACTATTTGTCTGCCCTCCTATTACTTCTAATAAAGTTGTCTGTAGATTCTTTGGGATTTTTTAAATACTATTATCTGAAAAACAGCAGCTTTATTTATTGCTTTCCAATCCTCACGCCTCTGGTTTTTTTTCTTTTCTTGCATGTGTAGGGCCCTAATAAGGATTAAAAATGGTAGTAGTTGGAATCTTTAGCTCATTTCTCATATTAAATGAATACTTCTAGTGTTTCCTCATTGAGGATGATGTTAATTTTAGGTTTTCTTTAACGTCTCTCTTTATGAGTTAATTATATTCCCTTATATTCATAATTTGTAAAGAATTTTTATCATGACTAGATATATAACTATTACATGCTTTTTCTGCATCTGTTGAGATCATTATAGGATTACCTCTGTTAATCTCTTACTGAATTACATGTACAGATTTTTAAAATATTGAACAATCCTTGCATACCTAGTATAAAGCAAAATTGGTTGAATTTTTTTCAGACACTATTGAATTTTATTTATATTTTGTTTAGGATTAGTACACTTATATTCATGAGTGACATGGGTCTGCTGTATTCTTTTCTTATGGTATTTTTTTCTTGTTTTTGTATCAGGGCAATGCTGGCTTAAAAATTAGTTGGCTACGAATGATACATTATATGTTAAAAAGAAAAAAAAAGAAGATAGTAGGAAGGGAAAAATGAAGAGGGGGAAGTCGGAGGGGGAGACGAACCATGAGGAGAGACTATGGACTCTGAGAAACAAACTGAGGGTTCTAGAGGGGAGGGGGGTGGGGGGACGGGTTAGCCTGGTGATGGGTATTAAAGAGGGCACGTACTGCATGGGGCACTGGGTGTTATACGCAAACAATGAATCTTGGAACACTGCATCAAAAACCAATGATGTAATGTATGGTGATTAACATCACATAATAAAATAAAATTTTAAAAAATTAGTTGGTTACATTATTACATAATGTCTAAGAAAAGTCTGCATAATATTAGAATATGCTATTTCTCACCTGTATAACTCTCATGCCTGGTATTTACTTTGTGTGTTTGCTTTAACTGTTTCCAGTTTTTAGATGGTGTTAAGATTGTACATGCTTCTTATTTCTTCTTAAGTCAGTTCTGGTGGGTTGTATTTTTCTTTTTTTTTTTTTTTTAAAGATTTTATTTATTTATTTGACAGAGAGAGACACAGCTAGAGAGGGAACACAAGCAGGGGGAGTGGGAGAGGGAGAAGCAGGCTTCCCAGGGAGCAGGGAGCCCGATGTGGGACTCGATCCCAGGACCCCGGGATCACGACCGGAGCCGAAGGCAGACGCTTAACGACTGAGCCACCCAGGCACCCCGGGTTGTATTTTTCTAAAAATTTGTCCCACTCCGTTTAAGTTTTCAAAAATTTTTGAAATGATGCTTTCTCATTTTACAGTAGGTATTGATTATAGGTAAATTGTTTAAAATGTTTTCTTCTGATTTCTACATTGTCCATGATGTTTTCTGAGTTTATTTTTGTTTGTTTTGATTTCTGCCCATCAACAATTAAGTGTAAAATGCTAAATACTGTAAGTGAACTCTGTGGTTGGGGCTTGGTGACATACATTGTTTCCTCCGAGAGACCTTCCCTGACCTCCCAGTTAAGAAGTAAACACCCACCATGCCTATCACTTTCTCTCCTCTTACCTGGCTTATCTTCTTACCCTAATTTGCTTTCCTCTGTGGTCCTTACCACTACCTAATACTGTATTACATATATATTTTTTCTTTTTTTGATTCATTCTTTGTCTTTGTCTAGCACTAAAATATGGGCTACAAGAGAGCAGGTCTATCTTGTTCTCCACCATAACTATTGACTAACTAGTGCCTAATACAGGGATGCCTGGGTGGCTCAGTTGGTTAAGCGACTGACTCTTGATTTTGGCCCAGGTCCTGATCTCAGGGTCCTGGGCTCTAGCCCTGTGTCGGGCTCCATGCTTGGTGGGGAGTCTGCTTGAGGATTCTCTCTCCCTCCCTCTCCCCTCTCCCCCTGCTCCAGTGCTCGCTCTCTCTCTCTCAAATAAATAAATCTTTAAAAAAAATAAAAATAATTACTGCCTAATACATAGTCACTAAAGATTTTTTGAATTTTGTTGAATTAAGGAATTGTGAACTTCCCCTTAGAATGGTCAAATAAAAATGCAACTGTTTCATTAGGGTGCCTCCAAATAAAAGTATGTAAAGGTCTTTTCTTTTGGACTCTTAAGTTGCCACCAAGAACTCTCCAACCTCATCCTGAGGGGTTTTAAGCCTGGCTGCCAGTATTATAAGGCTCTAACAGGGAAATGGTTGAAGGTTCATCATGTAGAATGTTATTTAATTCCTTTGATGTCAGTAAAGGCCCTCCATTTGATACTTCAGCTGTGCTGAGTGTGCCCCTTTTCAGAACTCCCCTGGTTCAACCTCTCAAGATAGTTTCCTCGTTCTCCCAGGCCACAGTGGACAGGGCAAACTGAGGGTCTGGGTAGTCCTTTCAGTCGCTCAGTCAGTCTTTCTTTGTGTGCAGTCCCAGCCTACTCCCCGGCCTGCAGGTGTACCTGAGCATGTCTGGACTCTACAGTGCTCATGTATGTATTTCCTCCCCCAGCCATCCCTGCAAGCACCCAGCAAATTGAAATGTTAAGTCAAATACCTCTCACCCATCTGCATTTTATCTTCCAACATTTTTTCACACTCTCTTGTGTGCTATCGTCTCCTTTTCCACTTTCTTTGTCCCTAGAGGTTTATGCCTTCTTTCTTCCTTTAATATTATTTTACCAGGATTTCAGAAGAGAGACTAGACAAATACCTGTGTTCAGAATGCCATGTTGAACTAGAAGTCTCATGAAGGTTTGGGCCAGATGGCTTCCTGGAGGATGGTTTTCATTATTTCTAATAGCAGAAGTATTTTCTCAAATAAAATCCTGTGCAGAAACCCTGTGTGTAAAACCAAGCTGTCCTCCTGTGGTTTGGGAAGACAGAAGAAGGGGGTCTTTGATACCCCTGCCCTGAAAATGCCTCCCTGTCATTTCCCCTCAGTGCCCCTCCCCAGGCCTCCACCAGAGGGCCTCTCTCCAGCACTCCCTACACGCCCCCAAAGCCCACCTGAAACTCTTCAGGCAGAGCCAAATTTGAAAATCACTGAGTCATCTACCCCCGGTGTAGACACAGCTATCGAAACACATATGGATCTCACAGTAGCTTATAACAAGCTCCGCTTGTTGACTTGCCATAGGGAAGATTATTTATATCCTGTTTTTTCAGATGTTTTCATCTCCACATTCTGGGATGAGATCATCCTCGGTGAGAACACGGTGACTTTTTGGATACCCTTTAGGATGATGGCTAATGATGAGACTTAATGTCTCTAAGAAATACCACTTTATCCCTGTAAATGGAAAGTGTGCAAAGACTGATTGTCATTTCCCCTTGTCAGTAATAATGTAAGAGAAAAGCCTCAGGAAATGTTCAGTTGCGATTGTGTAACCCACATTTGCCATCCCTATTAGAATTAATTTTTTTCTAATGTATTGCAATCCCTGAAATTCTTCATTGAGCCAGAAATACCTCACCTCTTACTTACAAAAGCACTTGAGGGATGTTAGAACTTGGAAGTCCATTAATATGGTGCTCCAGAATGCACGAGAGTACATGTGCTGAATTATTAAATCATCAGAACCAGGTAAATCTTTTTTGACTGTATGACTCCAAAGAGCTCAGTGCTGAATTTTAAATGAGGCCGAGGACTTAAAATTAATTGGCCAAGCAATGGATTCTGAGGTGCTGAGCTTACTTTTAAGACGAGATGTCCCCAAGTAAGTGGGACCTTTGGCAAAATCATGCAGTTCTATTTATGTATTTTAAGGAAGGTGCATTCACCTGTAAAAATTATCTTCATACACACTGTGTGAGAAATTGTGAAGTAACATAAGGGTCTTCTGGGAAGACATGTATGAGCTGTTCCTGTGAGTGTAAGTGCCTCTAAGTTGCCCTTTGGGTTTTAGCCCCACTGAATTTTTCTAATTGATGCTGTCTCCCAAAGCACTTTTTAAAAAGAGTGACAAGCTGTTAAATGTAAGCAAGGCTTATAATAATTCCATAAAGACATTTCATGCCTAATACTGCAGCAAAAGAAATTTTGATATTGCTTCATAACTCAACTAATTAAATTTGACTTACACTGAAATACAGCAAATATAGGAGGTGCCATTTGTTCTTCAGAACATGCTAATCCACACATAATCAGCCTTTTCGAACTGAGACTATATGACCTTTGTTATTTTTCCCTGTTTAGAAATGTTTCGGCGAAAGCTTTAAGAAAGCTTACAAAGAAAGGAGAAGAGTGAATCACCTACTGTACTTTTGAAATAGGTTTCTAAGAAATATCCAGTGTAGTCATGTTCTTGAAAAAAAAATACTCCTTTTCTCTTAATACTAGTATCATACTTTCCTATAAACTATTTTTTTCATTGACCAAATTAATCTTGAATTGCCGTAATATTTGGGATTCTGAGTTGGTACAGCTCAGTGTTATTAAAGGCCTGGAGCCAGCTTGGCTGCTGTGGGAGCACAGACAGAGCGGTCACTGTAATAGACAGCGGGGAGACCTTTCATTTTTCAGACATTACAACCTGATCTGATGTGGAGAAAACGTCTGTGGCCTCCTCCATTCTCCTCACCTCAGACTAACCATAAAATAAACCTGACTCTTCCCTCTGTTCTTACCTTACCCCAAGATAGATTTTTATTTACATACATATTCATATAAATATAAATACAGTCCTTTTCATGAAGTATACAGCGGGAAGGTGGAACCTAGAAGAGGCTAAACCCTTCTCTCTAAACACTGTAAATATTATGAGAAACAGAAATTCCCCCAGAGAGCTTTTGAGCAGCTGGTTTGAATAATGATTACTGTTTACGCATCTCAACCCTTCCAACATCCCCGAATCGGAACCCATTTCTTTGTTATTCTTATAGGTTTCTTGGTGAATGGCTGAGATAAGACCAATCATAGATACCTACCCCCTTCTCTTGGGTTTGGGCTGGGGATGGAGGCTGGGGAGGCATCCAGCCCAGGGAGTTGTATCAACTGGACAGATAACAGTGATGGAGAGAACCTGTAAAGAAACTGGATTCACAGGAGCTTTGACTATGAGCAATTGGGAATCTGCATATACATAGCCACAGAATCCCAAGTTGAACCAGCATCATTTTGCCAGGAAAGTAAATCATCCTTTTGTCTCTAACAGTAATAATTTTTGCATTATTTCCTGGAGAAAGAAGCAGCGTAGTCCTGTACACCCAGCATGGGTGAGGAAAGAGGTAATCCCATTTCAACGCAATGAAATTTGCTTTCCGTGGCATCTCTCTTGAAGTAATAGGTACATACTGTAGCAACCTATTTATAACATGCAACATATCTTTTAAACTTCATATTAATCTCATACACGTGTACCAATAATTTGCTTAGAAACCCTTCGTGTAATTCCAAGATACATGTCATTGTAAATGGTAGTTTACAAATTATTTTTTTTACGCTGTTTGAAAAACAATTAGGTAATCCATAGGAAACCTGTCATTTTTTTATGTCCTCCTCCAAGGATTACCTCTACTGTTCTAAAATAGCACAAAATTTTAAAAGTAAAGCAAGATTTGAAGTGGATCTTTTGGGGAGTCATAAGATTAAAATGGCGAAACAAATTTAATTATATAAGCAATTCTTCTCTCTCACAAACCTGAAAGAAAAGCAAAATGGTATTTGAGAAATTTTCTTTGTCTAATAAATAGCCTCACTTTACAATAATGCCAATGACCCCAGTTTAATTAGGTGCAATTAATTTTGTGCGAGCGAAAGCTGACATCTTGCTAGAGGCAAAACCAGCTGTTCTGTACCCTGTCTTACGAATTTTTTTATTATCACCAGTGAGAATTCAATTGTTGGAGCTGTTGCAAAAGGGTGGGAAGCAGGGAGGATAAGGCCACAGGGCTCCATTTTATATTTAAAAATGGCTCCAGTGGACAGCTAAATGTTTAATTAAAAGAGCTTCTAGGAATGATTTTTCATTGGCGCATCATCTCTGACAAGTGATCATGACTTTATTACTGCTGTTCGCACTCCCTTTGGACACTGTGTCTGGACCCATGCAGCTCATATGAAGACCGTGTTCCTTTGAGAGTTCACAAAAGCATTCGTTGCTACGAGAAAACACTCCCACTGACTGCAAGTGTGCTGTGTCATCTGGAGGTTTAACACAGTCCTTTTGTTCAATCTTGGAAAATTTCCGTGCCCCTCAGATTCCTCTCGTCCAGATTATCACATGCATTAAAAACCCATGGAAGATATTTTGAAAACCCCCTGCCACCACCATTCCACATGCCTCCTTAACACTTAGGGTTTTTATTTTAGTGATTGAAAGAAGCCTTCTAGACTTATTTGGATATATACTTTTATCACCTGTGTCTTGTACATATTAAAAAAAGAAGAAAAAGTAAAATATGTTGGTTAAGATAGTCTGAAACCCTCTTCACGTTCAGACTCCAACTCTCCATTTAACCACTTTGCCTCCGAGTTGTCAGTCTTCGCGTTTCCCCCACAGCGTCCCCCTCTGTGCCATCAGGAGATGCTGTGCATCACCTTCCAAGCCACCGGCCTTGTTCTGCAGGTTTGGATGCTGGAGCTTTGTTGTTCTTATCAGAAGGCATGAATACCTGAACTATCAGATCCCACCTCTTCATGAGTGGTCCTTAACTGGTTTGTTGGCTGAGGGGGTGACAGCTCAATGAAAGTCATGCCACCAGCCGCTGAGGTGGCTCAGATTGTGAGACACCTGTCTTTAAAGATGGCAAAATATGAACAACCACGCTTCATAGAATCAATGAAATTCAATAGATCTACGTTCTTTTGAATGCGTATAATTCAAATGACCACAAATTAAATCATGAAAAAGAATGTCTTTGGGGGGGCGCCTGGGTGGCTCAGTCGGTTAAACGGCTGCCTTTGGCTCGGGTCATGATCCCAGGGTCCTGGGATCGAGCCCCGCATCGGGCTCCCTGCTCGGCGGGGAGCCTGCTTCTCCCTCTCCTGCTCCCCCTGCTTGCTCTCTCTGTGTCAAATAAATAATAATAAAAATCTTAAAAAAAAAAAAAGAATGTCTTTGGGATAAAGCTTACTCTGCAACCAAGCTTGAGTGATAGCCCAGCTTTTTTAAAACATGAATATAAAAAGTGGTGAAAACAGGATTCAGTGTACAAGAGAGTAAAAGAATTTGCACTTGAGATTGTCATCAAATCCAGTCATACCGCTCAAAAGCATGCACAGGCACTGACTCGCCAACTGCCATATCTTTACCCCCGACACATGAACATTACCATCGGTCCGGAAGCAACAAGCATTTCTTCATCTCCAGCAGCTGAAATTCATCTGTATTTATTTGTAACAGGTCAGACAAATACAAGTTTAAACTCTGGGCTGAGAGGAGTAAATAAGCAGGCTGGCTTTAAAAAACACAGATATTTAAAGGTATATCAATTACTTCCGAGTCTACAATCTACTGCAGATCTGAGCAGGGAGAACAGGATTGAGACTGGGCCTGGAAGGGATGTCAACATTTGATAAGAGAGTCCATCTCCAGAAATGTTCGCTTAAAAGAACACGGTTCTTGCCGCCCTCCAAGAGGATCTCCCGCCCCAAGCCCCTTGCCAAAACCAAAAGGCCAGCCTGACTCATAGGTGAGTCATGCTCCCTGCATAGCCGCCATCTGAGTCAGACACACAACCATCTTCTTCCAGCTGTCAGACATTTCATCCTACTCACCTGTTCTCCAACACACAAGTGCTAATCAACTCACCCATTTTCTCTCCTTTTCCTTTTTTAATTCCTGCTAAATGCCCACACATGACAACTCAGAGGAGCTCAAAGGAGAGAAATTCAAAATCAACTGAATTTCTTCCACCAAAAAAGATCTAGGTATATTTCCTGCCATTTTTTCTATGCATAATATATCTTCACATTTTTGTTTACAAAATTGGAATCATAGTTTACCTACTGTTTTATAGCCTGATTTTTCTTCACTTAACGGTGTATCGGGAACATTTGCCCATGTTCATAACTGTTCTTCTGTCATATGTGTTTTTACTAGCTGCATAATGGCCATTATATATTTCACCAAATAAACTTAATCTCTTATTGTTAGACGTTGGAATTGCTTCCAGTTTTTTGTTTTGTTTTTGTTTTTTTGCTTTCTTTTTTCATCTTTTTTTGCTTCCATTCATGAATTTATTCTATCCTTCTTAAAGTGCCCCGGCCTCTCAAAACAGATGCTTCTGGAGTACAGTACCATCTTTGTGACCTGTGCGATTGAGCCTTTGAATCCTAGTTTTCTCGTATGTAAAATGAGGCTCATAATACTTTAGTGTATCTAAGGGGTAGAGGTAATATATATATGAAGTGCCTTAACACATAGTAGATGATCCAAAATGGTAACTCTTGCGCCTGGGTGGCTCAGTCAGTGAAGCGTGTGACTCTTGATTTCGACTCAGGTCATGATCTCAGGGTCATGAGATCAAGCCCTGCATCGGGCTCTGCACTAGGCATGGAACCTACTTAGCATTTTCTCTCTTCCTCTCCCTCTCAAAAAAAAAAAAAAAAAAGTAACTTTTTATTTCAGAATGTAAATTGCTTAGAAATCATTTGGTTTTGATTAAGATGAAAGTAGACCACATTTGGTACCTAAGAGAGATGACTGTTTTATTCCATCGTCATTCCAATATCACAAGGAGCCTCATTCTGGTCTTCAGTTCATGGTAGAAAATATTTCAGGTGAAATCATTTTTTTCAACATTAAGATCGTATAATTCCAAGTTTAATTACATGTAAGTGGTCATTAGTGAAGAAACTGGACACTGATGTGAAATTAGAACCAACAGCTGTCCGGGGAATGCAAGTATTTATAGCTCTTAGGAGAATCGGGTGAGGATACAGGGGCTGTGATGCTTCACCAAAGAAAAGCTGATGAATGCCTCTTCCCCTTTTCTATCAGTTTCTTACGTGGTGAGAAGATTCTGTGGCTGTGTGGTGTTGGATGCCCTCCAGCCATCATGCAAACATGTACAGATGGAAGGCCCAGAACTAGCCTGAGAAAAGGAAGCAGAAAAAGAGATTATGTGCAGGATTAGGAGAAAAAAAACCTAAAGAGGACCTCTCACACCCCAGCCACCTTTGGAGCTGCCTTCCTCAGCTTTCACAGAGGAAGCCCGATGCCTGAGTCCTGTAAGATGTGGGGTCAGGATGGGACATAAAGAGACATGGTGTCCCCTCTTGTCCCCAGTCCTCTCTGCGGCATGGAATTTGGAGCTACCATGAACTTCTCTGGGCATATGCCTGCCAGAGGGTGGGCTTTCCCATCTCTCCTGCCTTTATCTCCCCCGCCCCCCGCCCTGCTCCGATTTCCTAAGACCTTTCTTCTGCAGTTCCCTGCTCAGTCACCCTTCTTGGTTAACACCTTATTTACTAATGGATGTCCAGGTCATAAAAGTATTCTTTTCTCATATAGGGAGTATAGGGATGGATGGATGGATGGATAGATAGATGATAGATAGATAGATGATAGATAGATAGATAGATGATAGATAGATAGATAGATAGATAGATAGATAGATAGATAGATAGATGATAGTATCTACTACGTGTTTTTCGAGTTCTCTTCCAATGCTCTGTGTATTCCACGTTTCTGTTTGTACATTATGATTTAATGATCCAAGCACTTGGTACCTGTTGGAAGACTTGGTACCCGTTAAAAAACCAGATTTCTGTTCTTGGTTCAACTACTAACTATCCACCCACTTAACAGAGGGGTCATGAACTATAAAATGCCTTCAGGGGTCAGCAAGAAACATAAATGAGTGAAGAAGCCCAGATACAAGGCAATAGGGAGTAGCAGGGACCGTAGCAAATTAGAAACTGTTATGCCCTGGCCAAAACGGACAGCAGCTACTCAGCACCAGCCTGTTGGTGCCATGGAGTTTGCAGAGAAGGTATTCCCTGATCCTCAGATGAATGAGTGAATGAGTGAACAGTTAAACATCCCTTCTTTAGTATAAAAATCGTTTATAGTACTTTTGTGTGTGTCTGTGATGATATATGCTGGACCAGCAATATTCACACCTGTTATGTAAATACCAGTCTTTTCTAAAAGTCCAATAAATGATCATCCCATGCATTACACACCGCTTAGCAAAAGAAATGAACACAATCCCACTCAAGTAAAATAAGAAATAGCATTTTAGAGTAGTATATCCACAATAACAAATATTGGGTAGCAGAAGAGGAGGGGGGTCAGGGTTTGGGGATGGGAAAAGTCTTTTATCAAAGGGGTAGCAACACCTCACTTTAACCCACCTCAGCACACTCTGCAGGGACCCATCACACATTCAGGACATCGGGAGCTCACCCAAACCACAATTGTTCTCACATTCTTTCTTCACAACACATCCTTAGAAAGATGAGATGCGTTTACAGCTACCCTTAGGTAATTACAACCCACATTTTATATTTCTTCTCCTTTGAAGGTTTCATGAAACAAAAAAAAGATATAAAAATATAGGTGATTATTGTGCATAAAGTCTTTGAATAATGCATCAAAGATCCATTAAAATACATGTAAATAACATATTTTAATGGCTCAGCCACAAACTAGTTGGGGATATTGAGCAACAAATGATAGAGCGGGGCCCGTGGCTCTCGCAGCCACTCTGGCTGTGGACAGAAAATGAGCAAGGCACGTTTGAAACCCTAAGCGTATGGATAGTTCCTTCTTGGTCTGCTTCTCGAGGAAAACCAAACAATTACCTTAGAATTATAAGCAACTGCAGGAGATATAAGCCCACTAAGATTATATTAGCAGACACACAGGCAAGAGCTAATAAACCCAGACCTGAGGTTAAGTGTAGTATGGGGGGAAGGGCCCTGGATTCAAAAGCCAGAGGTTCAGCCTGTAGTCTCTTCTTTGTGACCCTGTACCAGTTATCTGTCACCACAGTGATGATGTATAATCCAAAAAACACCCGTATCAGTGGCATAGAGTAATAAACATTGATTTCTGCTTAGGAGCCTCTAGGTTGGCCTAGCAGTTCTACTGATCGGAGATGGGCTCCTGTGGGCTTACTCGCGTCTGCAGTCCGCTGCAGGTGGGTGAGGTGCCTTTACCGCCCTTGGCTGAGCTCTCTTGGGCATTGCGGGCTTCAGTAGGGACAACTGCTGATGGAGCTCGGTGCTAGGAAGTCACTCATCTGCCAGCAGGCGAGCCTGGACTTGTCCTGAGGGGGAGACTTGGCACTGGAACACTGGTACTTCGTATGCATCCTGTTGGCAAGACATATCAGAGGCCAGCCCAGGGGAGGGAAATAGACTCCAGCCCTTGATGGGAGAAACTGCAAGGTCACATTACAGAGGGGGCAGGTACAGGGAGGAGAGAATTGGGACCATTTTTATAAATCAGGTTGTTACGGGTCTGGGGAACTTTTTTGACTTCTCTGAGTAACTCTTACCTTGCCTGTTATCTGCAGGTGGTTGTACAGCCCAATGAGGGAATACAAGTGAACATCATTTTAAACTCAAATTCAGTGCAGCAGTTCAAGTGAAGTTAGCTAAGGGGTGGTGTAGGGGAGGTAAAAACCACAGAATCTTAAACGTTTCTGGGTAGACACCGGCGGTCTAAGCTGGTGCTGGAAGACGGCTATTTCTAAAATCAGAAAACAAGTAGTTCTGGGGTTCAGAACGGGCCTCACAACAGCCCAGTCCCAGTTACCTCAAACCACAGCCAAGGACAAAGGCCAGATTCACAGTGGCTACCGCCCTACTGGGAATCACAGCAAACTTTAGGATCAACCATCACATCAGGGAATAAACTGGTCTTGCCCTTGTATTTTGGAAAAAAAGTATTATCTATATACCAGATTATATTATCACTTGGCTAGGTTTTTGAGATATTGTCCTCTTAGTAGTTCAAAACCTTTCACCTCTGCCATCCTCTTGGCATTGTGCATATTTTAATAATATCCCCGGCAATGGTAGTTGGAAGTCAGCATAGGCGTTTTACAAAAAAAGGTCTTCCTCGCCCTAAAAGCCAGGCAGATGTTTGTGCTGAACGCCCTCCCGACTAAATGCCTTCCTGCTGCTGGCGAGCAGGCACTGTCACTAAGAAAGCCCCTTCCACTCACACTGAGATGCCCAGAAGACACAGTCTTTGTGTCTTCGTATTTCTGAGCATTCTCCAGCCGGAACACCCTCTGTTCAGGTCCCAGGGCTCCCTGTCAGTAACTCCGGGCTGCGGTGTGCTTTTTCACTGCCTCTCGTGGTTCATAAGGGGAAGAGGTTTCTGGGATAATCAGAAGGACACAGACCTTCCAGCTCTAATATCGACAGGCAAGGCAGACGGCAGGCAGCCTTTTGCGTGCAACACTACTAAATGCTGCTCGAAACATCAAGCAACCTTGACTTGGATACCCTAAATTATATCGCTAATTAAAAGATGAGGATCATGTTTTGTTTTCACCTCTGACGGTGCTTGAGAGATCCAGGCAAATTAGACCCCTGGCAGCTTGGATTTGGCAAAACTGTGTAGCCTGGGTCTAAGTGAGGCCGGGCGCACTGCAGTGTGCGGGACCGAGGCCGGGGACTCCTGGTTGCAGGAGTGAGCCTCAGAGCAGCCGTGCTTCCCCCCACCCCGCCCCGGGGCGGGGTGGGGAGGAGCAGAACAGGGGTTATCATTGCTTGACCCTGTGACACAGAGGCCTTCGAGAGCACCAGGTGGCCCCACTCACCCCCCAGCCGGACTGCTGTTTGAGATCTGTGATTGAGTTTCCCCAAAGCCGTCTTCATCTTAAAACCTGCTTAAAGGCTAAAGGCAAACAAATCCTTCTTGAAACCTGAGTCCATTTTAAGATGTCTTTACTAAAATCCTCTCTGAACCATTAGCTGTTATGTCATATAATTTCCTTTTCCTGAGAGTAACATTCTTGGTGACTACTGCTGTAAGGAATTATAAGTCTCACCCCGTAAGAAGTTCTGTTCAGTTTCCCACGGTGATAATGTGGTACTAAGGCGATTTTCTGAATTTCTACCTGAGGTGTTTTTTCATTTCATTCTGACTACTAAATCTTTCTCTCTTTTTTTTTTTCTTTGCCTTTCCTGAGTTAGAAATGCTGTATGGTTTGGTTGATTGAGGTCTGCGTTGATCCTTAGCACAAAGGTCAGTTGGGGGCAGAATGACAGAATTTATGATCAGACTTTCTTCAGAATGAAAATATATATCCCCGGATGTTTTAAACCTTATTTTGTAATGGTATCAGGGGTTCTTGTATTTTTTTATAATCTGTGCACCCAGTGGCAGACACTTCTTTTCAAGACTTTAGCAGTTCAATAAATAGAAAATGTTACATACTCCTAGATTCAAATTAAGTTTAATTTAAAATGCCTTTTTAATTTTAAAATATGCTTTTAATGTGTTTTGTTTAATTTGCAGTTTTACTTCCCACTATTTCCTAATCCATATATCTTGAGTTTTAAATTAAAAATGGGTTGATTGGAGGGGGTGGTTGACAAACTACAGATAATTAATTTTAAAACTTAATTTATGTGGGATCATAGGGTAACCTGAATATATTAGAATTCTCCAGGAAAAAAAAAAACTCCAAGGCAAGAAAATTAAAAGGCAATAAATCCCAGCTCAGTAGAAGTCCAAACTGCCTAATAGTTTAAGACAGCTTGAGGACACTCTGTCAGAGCTACTCAAGGCCAGGCGAGGTATTCAAGTAAGTGACTTTAGAGGTCCCTTTACAAAGCCGTATCACCTTTAAAATTCTGTATTCCTTTGTCTGGGCTTTCAGAAAGTAGAAAAAGGAGGACTATGAATATGTACAGAGTACTTACCCTGGGCCTAGCTCTGAACTAATTTCATCCTTCCAACAAAACGTGGAATTATTCACCCCATTTTACTGATAAGGAAACTGAGGTTCACAGAGGTTAAGTAATGGGCCCAGAGAAAGAAGTGAGGATTCAGAACCTAAGTCCGACTGACTCCAAGCATCCTGAGCTGACCACAGCAGAACCTGTGCCTTCCAGGCTCCAGGCTCCAGGCTCCAGGCGTGGCGAGGGCCTGGCTCCTTGTCTGCTCAGGGGAAGGCTGTCTTTCCTCACTGGATTTTCAGTAATTCCAGAAGTTACCAATAGGTGGCAGTATATACACGTAACAATGACAGTGCCTGTGTTAAATCGGTAGATTTTCTTTTTCCGGGTTCCCTATCGTTGTCAAAGAATCACTTTATGTGAGTCATCTGAGCAATTTATACAAAGCATCCCTGCCCATTGGAATAAAAAAAGATACTGTCAACTACCAGCTGAGTTGCTCTTTGCATTCCTCCCTGTGACAGTAATAATGCCAGAGCAGTTCACTGTTGGCTTCCTAAACCTGGCTTAGACAAGTCTCCTTATGATCCCTTGCTGCTGAGGAGCCTCGTTTGCCTTTTCTTCTACGCTGACACACAGACTGGGACCACTAGGGAGGCTTGGAAAATTACTTCTTTAAAAACTCTTCATAGCCAAACAGTATTGAAATGTGTTCAATTTCAAAAAAAAAAGGTCAGGACAGAAGTTGTATCTGTGGCCCACCCTCGTGTGGAACAGACACACCGCTGGGAGTGTGACCCTCTGTGGCCACCTCTCCAGCAGCCTCGCTCGTGGAGCTGCAGGATTCACCACAGACATAATGAGTCCTGGAGAAGTCTCCACCTCTGAGGCTCTTTGTGCTCCAGGCACTCTGATGGGTTGCAAGGTTGGGCCCTTCTGACTGGGCTCGGGGTTTCCTTAAGTTTCTCTAGGGTGGGGGCGCCTGGGTGGCTCAGTTGGTTAAGCGACTGCCTTCGGCTCAGGTCATGATCCTGGAGTCCCGGGATCGAGTCCCGCATCGGGCTCCCTGCTCAGCAGGGAGTCTGCTTCTCCCGCTGACCCTCTTCCCTCTCATGCTATCTCTCACTCTCTCTCTCTCAAATAAATAAATAAAATCTTTAAAAAAAAAAAAAAAAGTTTCTCTAGGGTGAACCTGTGGTGTATTTTTCTAATGACATAAATGAGCTCCCTTGGGTGGCTTTTGGCAACTTACTCAAAGCATAGTTTTCCTTCAGACAGCCCTATTCTGCCTATTTGGGGGAGGGAAAAAATGAGTCTTTCTTCAGAGAGCCGTGGCCCTGGAATGCTGGCTCTGGTGTACTTCTTTGAATTGTTCCCATGGGACAGGACACTAGATGACGGCAGGCTGAGGAGCCCATTCATCTTTATCAACAGGAATGTAAACTCAGTGACTCCACACGTTTTTATTATGCACCCACCATGTGTTTGGTATTGTGCCGGGAGCTATTATATGTGGCCTTAAATTATCTTCCACTTAACATGAAACTGGTGTGGAAAAAAACAATATTAGCAAAAGTTATCATTTATCAACTTATGAACTCGTTAAGTTATCATCATTGTTCTTTAGTAAAAGTTCTTATTTGTAAGTTGGGAGTGATATTGGTCACCCGCTTCTCCACACGAAGAACACCTAAAACTGCTTTCTGTTACCAAAGCCAGACAATTGTAACGCATGCCCCCAGATAACAAATAGCTGAGCAGAACTGGTGTCCTGTCTGCTTCCGCGCAGGCTGCAGAGTGGGATGAACCTGCAGATATGCTTCGTCAACGACAGCGGCAGTGATAAGGACAGCGATGCTGATGACAGTAAGACTGAAACCAGCTTGGACACCCCCTTGTCTCCCATGGTGAGTCCAAAGCCACCAAAGCTCTGTGTGTGTGCTTTCCTGGTCACCCAGCTTCTTTTTTGTTGCTGTTAGTCAGGAAAAAAACATGGCAGAGATTAAAAAAGGAATGTCTCGTGCCATTTCTTGACATAGCGTGCTCCTAAAATTTGGCAATGAAGAATCAAAGCTGTGATACAACAAGGAGACATAAGCTCTGCTAAAGTTAGCAACTACTTTCACATTAAGCCATGAGAGAAATCACATATGCCCCAGAAGATTATGCTAGATGCCAGTCCTTCTCCATTGGGCTTAGAAACATTAAGTGCAGAGCAGCAGTGGGACACATCTTAAAAGGCAGGGGCCGGGATCCGGGTGAGGATGGGAGCGCTAGCATGCAGAGACGTTGCTCAGAGAAACCAGCAAGATAATGTGCATAAAACATTCCTTACGCATTCCTTGCACACATACTACAAAGGGTGACTTAATGGTCCAGGCCACTAATTGCTGGAATCCTTTACTCTCTGTGAAGTCTTTATCACCTTTCTTACCAAAGACCAACCAACAGGAAACTGTGTTGGTCCATGAGTGCAGGGCAAGGTCAGAACTCCGTTGGATGCCTGAGATCCTGTCCACTCCAGAGAACACACTGCCTTAGCTCTGGGTTAAATATTTTGCTGTGTCTGATCCCTTCAGGAAAGTTTTGAGACCAAGAATCAAAGGGACATCTCAAGTTTATTGTCATAAGTAGATTCTCCCTATTGTTATGTGACTCTGCTAAAATCAGAGTCTGTTCTTGGCACGGAGGAAAGAAACCATCTGCTTTAATGTTATTTGAGATTCGTACAGACCAAATCAGGTGGCGAGTCATGTTGATGGAGGGAGGGGACTCTCTCTCAGCCACTCTGGGAGGGCCCAGGGACTGCTGTAGCCCATCTCCAAAGATGGCGCCTGACACAGAAAGCTCAGGGCTGCTCTTTTTCCCTTCACAGAGCAAACAGAGTTCTTCCTATTCTGATAGAGACACTACTGAAGAGGAATCCGAATCCCTGGATGACATGGATTTCCTCACAAGGCAAAAGAAATTGCAAGCCGAAGCCAAAATGGCCCTCGCCATGGCCAAACCAATGGCCAAAATGCAAGTAGAAGTGGAAAAACAGAACAGGAAAAAGTCTCCCGTCGCTGATCTCGTAAGCAGTAGACGCTGAAACGCCAGAGAGTGTTTGGTGGCTGCAAATGGTTGACGTGGTCCCAGTTCTTTCCCAGAGTTATGCAAACTTGGGTTTCTACAAGGCAGTTTGTAAAAAGTACTGTCATTGAGAAATATTTAAGTTTGTTTCTTTTTCCTTCCTACTGTATCACTGAAAGATTCATAAGCACCAGATTACACGAAAGTAAACTGTTCTTGATTCATATCTACTGTATTTCTTAGAGGTGGTATTAGCTGTCAGGGGGATATTTTAGTGTCATTAAAGCAGTACCAGTTTAGAACCTGCTGGTTGTGGTAAATTCACTATCGTCTTGGCTGTCATTCCCGCCTTTCAGGGGAGACAGTATGGCATATTGGATAAAGGCCCTGGGCTTTGAAGTTCAGCGCTGCCATTAACTTGCTGTGGGGCTCTGGGCAAGTTACTGAAGTCTCGGTTTTGTCATCTATCAAATGGGAATAATAACACCTTTGTGAGAGCACGATTGTGAGAATTCAGTGAACAAAGCATCCAAAGCACATAGCACAGTGCTTGTAACATGGTGCAAACTCATAAAGAGCGGATATTATTAATTTTACCCATGTCATTGGTATTCCTGGAGCTCCCTAGTCATTCATTTGTGGACATGACCACTGACTCACGGTTGTCACAGCCTGTGTTCACGACCAGTCGGATAGCTTTTGATCTGAGTAATGTAGCATTTTGATGCCAGTAGGGTTTTGGACAACGTGGTGTATGGGGCTGGGGGACGGGGAGCTCGCACTGGGAAGCTCAGACTGGGAAAGCTGTGGAGCGCAGAACCTGAACGGAAGTGGGTGAGAGCAGGTCTGTCAGGAGAAAAGTGGGTCTTGTGCTCAGTGCCCTGGCTGCTCGGGTCACACCTCCGTTTCTTCCCTCTGCATCTTCAGCTACCACACATGCCTCATATAAGCGAATGCCTGATGAAAAGAAGTTTAAAGCCCACCGACCTGCGGGACATGACTCTTGGGCAGCTACAAGTGATAGTCAATGATCTCCACTCCCAGATAGAAAGTAAGTGTGCGGGGTGCTTGAAAATGGGGTGTGTCAAGTGTGAAACATCGTGGGATAGTGCTACCTCCTTGATTCACTTCCTTTGTCCATTTCCTTGGGTTCCTCCTGCGTGCTGCAAGAGAAGGAAGAGAATCACAAGGCTCTGTTTTTGGTTTTTTTACTGTACAATGTTCAGAAAGTTCAAGAATTATTCAAGGTTCACAGAGGTGACAGGTCCTTTTTATTCATCTCAAACCCCCAGCACCTAGCACAGTGGCTGGTGTGTATTTGGCTCGCGACATGTGTTTCTAGACTACAATTTGGTAGTTACACTTCATTAATTATGCAATTATACCCTCAACTTTACTTGTGTATCTATTCATTTTAGGTCATCAAGTCAGATTCAGCTTACTTTGTGGGACTCCAGGTGGGGAAAATATGTATGACCAGCATGTGACAATTACAGGATGACAAATTATGGGCCTTTTTCTCCCCATAATAAAGAAGGGTCTCCCAGAGAAGTGTGCCAAGTAGGTGGCAGATGAGTGGCACTCACTTGAGGCGGCTGGTTGTGCAGAAAAGGGCAGTCAGTTGCTCGGCCTGATGAGAGAGAGAACATAGAAGATGCTCACTTGGGCAGTGTGGTTAGTCCAACAGAACCCATGTGCCCTCCAACCTTTGGAACATATGATTCTATAAAATTTACAGGTTAAAAACCACCTAAGAGACACACCAACCACATGCATTCACACGAACTAACTATAAAAAAGCACTTAAGAGCCAACCAAGGAATTTGTACACGGACTGAATGTTTTATTAACGATTTATTTATGGGGCACCTGAGTGGCTCACTCTTGATTTCAGCTCAGGTCATGACATCAGAGTCGTGAGATAGAGCCCCACGTCGGGCTCCGTGCATGGAGTCTGCTTGAGATTCTCTCTTTCCCTCTCCTTCTGTCCCTCCCTACCTTCCCCAACTGGCAAGCTCTCTCTGAAAAAAAAAAAAAAAAAAAAAGATTTATTTATTTGTTTAGGTATGATGGAGGTATTGTGGGTATGTTAACTTTTTAAAAAAAAAAGAGCCCTGTCTTTAAAGATACATACTGAAATATTTACAGATGAAATGATAACAATGTCTGAAATTTAAAATAATCTGGTAGGAGAAGGGGAGATAGATGCGTCAAGATTGGCCATGAGTAGATCCTTTTTGAAGCTGGTTGGGTGCATGGCCATGGGGATTCATTAAATCAGTCTCTTTGCTTTTATATCAGTTTGAAAATTTCCAGAGTAAAAAGTGAAAAACTCCATATGGGAAAAAAATTTCCATGCATTATGTGGGCCCTCTACTGAGTGCTAGTATAAAAAGCAACTCCACTGGGATTTTTTTTTTTTAATTTTTTAAAAAGCTACCCTAAGAACATAGTGAAAAAAATAGAATTGGGCATATTCAGAGTTAATATGTTCAGTGTTGTTTTAAAATCAAGAGAAAGGGTTTGACATTCTAATTAAGAAACCATAGATTCACAGGGTGTTTTTTTTTTAATTCTACTACATTTTGATTTTAGTTGAGAGCAAATTACTAGGACTATAATTCTTTCAAGGACCTAAAGGCTTTCTGATATTTTATCACTGAAACATCTTCCTTAGACTTCTAAATACTAAAATTATCATCTAGCTCCTTTCAGTAGTCGATGAATTTAGACCTCTTTGTATGATTTTTTTCCCTCCCTTTTTTAAATTGGAAACTAGTCTGAACTAAAGGCAGATCAGTGCATCGTTTGAAGTCAGGATCTCTAAAAACATTTCCAAGGAGGACCTAGCTGAATACCTCCTTCCTTTCTTTTGTTTCTGGGCCCAGAGCTCTTGCTGCTAAATGAACGCTATGGTCCATGCGTCCGTGTGTCGGGACCTAGAAGCTTCGATCTAAGGGTAAAAAATCAGAGAGCCCCTTGCTCGTTCCTGCTTTTCGGGAACAGGAGCCAAATTCACCCAGTGCACTGGTTTCAGGAGGATTAGAAATGTTTCTCTCTCTGTGTGTTTGGTTCCCAGCATAAACCCTAAGGAATCTTTTCCTTGGCACTCATCCGGGATTTCAAGGTCTTACGCACCTGGCTTTTGCATAACTTGAGATAGGACTTAGATATTCCTGAGAACAGCCCGCCCTGGGGCTGTTGCTTCTGTGGGCCATAGGAGGCCTTGGAGCATCTCTGAGGCCCCTCCTCTGCTGATGCTGGATGTCCCTCCAGCTCTTGGGGGTGGGAGCATCCTCAAGACGGAAGGTGGAAAACTTAACATGCCCCAGACATTTTTGTTCACATTTGCGCAAAACAAAACCCTGCTTTTTCTAGCAAGCTATTTCCCTAACAACTAACGGTTTCGTTTCCTGCTTTAATGTGAATGTCATTGGAAATCCTTCAAACTGTGGTCCTTTTCTTCCAACACTTCTGTAATTGTGCAAACTCGTCATGTTCTCAAACTGAGGAATTCTCCTGGGCTTGTGAAAGGCTAATAGAAGAATTCCAAGTCTTAGCAAAAGTAGCTCGTGTAATGGGTCCGTATAGCGGCACATTGTGACTTAGACACAGTTTTATCCGTTTTTTAAATGCTCCCTTTTCTTTGCTCCAGGCTTGAATGAAGAGCTGGTCCAGCTGCTCCTCATCCGAGACGAGCTGCACACAGAGCAAGACGCCATGCTGGTGGACATCGAGGACTTGACCAGGTCAGTGATGCCTCACCCTTTCTGAAGAAGGGAAGAAGCCCAGGGGGCTCTGAAGTTTAAGAATTAAGACAACAGCAAGCTCTAGAGAATTCCTTCCCCTTACTTCCATGAGTAACTCACCTCATCTCTGCTGGTGTCAGCTGTTGAGATGGAGAGGAAGTGGCTAAAACTCCTCTCCAGATGCATTGCTTAAACACACACACACACACACACACACACACACACACACACGTGCGCGCGTTGCTTTTTCACAACCACCCTCCCAGTGCATTCGAATTTCTTACACCTCCACCGAAATCAGGTCAGCAGTTCTGGCCCAGGAGGACTTTTTCCTGAAGGACTGTTCCCCTGGGCAGTCAGCCCTAAGCCATTCCATGCTGGCACGCGTCCAGCACACGAGCAGCCGTGTGGTGATTGCCACCCAGCTCTCACTCGCACCTGCCATGTCCAGAAGGCAGGGACACTGGCATCTTTCCACCGCACCAGTGCCACCAGATTGCTCTCACTGGGGAGGAAACTCCAGGACTTGAGTTTCCAGCTGGGCCTGGCTCCAAGCACCCCTCTATACAGAGGGAAAGAATGTTGCCTCCCCCCCCACCCCCGCCCCACCGGGATACGGAAAGGAGGCTAAGGCCAGTCAAGATCTTGCATTTCTTAGTAGTTTTCTTTGTAGAAAAGCCTATCCTCTTAAGTATATAAAGTATATGAAATACTGTGAACGTTCTTATGATCTCATATTTACTTTGCTACCTTTTCTAAGACTGTACATACGAAGTCTTTAAACCAAGAGATAATAATTACTATTAATCCCAGAAATGGGATTCAGAGAGTAGAAGGCTCCCCAAGGAGAGAAAGAATGCTGCATGTCACAGTAACATAAGGAATTAACCACAGGATCCAGAACCATCTGAGAGAAGCTTTGAAAATATTTGTAGGGAAAATGCACTTAGCACCTACCACAGGACCTCTTCTCAATTGTAATGCTGGGTAAAAAAATATTTTTCTAAATTCAGTGTCATAAAAATAGTCTGGGTAGCAAAATAAATGCTATAGAACTATGTCTAGGCTTTTTCTTTAAAAAAGACCTATGGCCAGTACTCTGTGTTGTATGCTTTGGATATTGTATTGCCTCGCCCCTAATAAAAAACAAAAACAAAAAGCCAGAAGGCCTCATACCTTCTTAGTATATTCGTCTGTATCTAAAATATCACAAGAACACTCACATAATATTATTGCCATCTACCCATGTATTCAGGCACTGCCCCAGCAACTGTAAGACACGTCCCTTTTTGTTTCGTCTAAGAAATTTGTATATAGATACTAAGATTATGGGAAATCACTAGTGAAATCTAAGACCAAAACCTGCATCTTCTAAAAACAATGTGAGCTCTTTTGTAAACGCTGTGACTTACCTGTGACAGCAGAGACCTTTCCTCTGCTCCTCAAAGCAGTTCTGGCATTCCTCATCACCAGGGTGTCGCCGAGAGGCCCCTCTCTGCTCTCAGGGTGTTAAGCTAGTCCTTACTAGCAAACAGAACCGTGGGGTGAAAAGAAGAGGAGTTTACTAATTTAAAATTGTTAGAGGAACCCTTTAAAGTGGAGCAGGTGGGGAGATGTTTCTATGTCCCTTCCTGGCTGCAAGCTGTAACTTTGCTCATGGGGGGGGGGATCTGAGGGTACTTAAACATACCTGAAGGTGGCAAGGTCAGAATTTTGCAGCCAGATCCCAGAAGGCTAAGGGCAATTGGCTGGGAAGTTCCATTCACCTGTCCCCTTCGCCTGTCCAGTGGAGAATGAGACGTTCTGCCATTCCAGGTGTCATTCAGATGAGTGGTTCTTAATTTCGGCCGCACATTGGAATCACCTGGAGAGCTTTATAAACTGCTGACACCTGGGTCCCACCCCGAAGATCCTGATTTAATGATTCTGTGGGGTGGCCTGGGCATTCGGATTTTTTTAAACCTCTCCAGGTGATTCCAATGCAGAGCTGAATTTGAGATGTACTGGCTAAAATAACACCTCTTTAGAAAAGTGCTCCCTGACTGCCCCCCCAGCCCCCAAGACTGGGGTAGGACCCCTTCTCTGTGTTCCTGGCAACATGGCATCCCTTCCATGTGGAGCCCAATCATATTGTGTTAAATCGTCTGCTGTTTCTCCTTACTCACTGCACACAGCCCCCTCCTCCATCTAAAGCAGAGGCCAGGCTGTTTTCATTCTTTGCTGTGTCCCCAGAGCCTTAGGACAGTGCCTGCCTGGCACAGGTCCTCGGTAATGACTGTTGCTAAAAAAGGAGTCCTTGTGGGGGGGCTTGAGTCAAACAAATGCTAATAAGGACTTTCATATAAATAGTTGATGAGAACCTTTTAGTTTTATGGACTAAAACCTTTTCCCTCCTTTAAAATGCTAATGCAATTCGTGCTTGTATGTATGTATGTCTCAAAATAACACCCAGCTTTCAATATTTTCTGAAGCTATTTCCTGTCCTTCTCGCTCAGAAAAACCCCTCGCTAATGTGTGCATGCACACGTGTGTGCACTCACATGAATACATATTTTTGAACTGCTATAGAAACTATAATTTAATTAGCTACAGTGGAATCTTAGCTCAGTGGGCATCAAAATATTTCTTGAGCTGAATTTAAGGGGGTCCCATAAGCTACTTGATGAAAGTGATCAAGGCTGTTTTATACACATAAACAGGGCCATGACAGGGTCTGCTGAAGGGCATATTTTTTTAGGAATAAAGGGCTGATCTCTTTTTCTCGAGTTCCTTTATTGTTAAATGAATATCACCAATTATTTGTGGGCTGTTGAATGTGGCAAGGACACTGTTGTCACTTCCCTACTTCTGAAAGTATTTGTGGTTTGTCTCCCCTATTCCATAGATAGGAGACATTCTGCACAAAACGAGTGAGTTCAACTTGACGTCATTGACTACCCAAATGTAGGCAGCACACAAAAACTGCCCCTGAGCCTTTGATTACAGCTGGAAACCACAGCCTTAGATGCTTTCTCTTGCCAAATTTATGAATTCCTAAAATTGTCCTTCAAAACATTTGTCTTTTGCAGACGTCAAACCCTACCACTCTCTGGGAAAACATTTAATTAGCACACTTAGTCAGGTGATGTCATCAGCTTGGCCGTTCTTCCCCCTCTGTCTCCACTGGCCAGTGGCTGGGTTGGCTGGATGTGGGGCTCACGGGCCATAATAGGGCTCAATGACTAAGAAGACTCCTCCCATTCTACCACTTACTCTCACTACCATGATCATGCCCTTAAGACTAATGCGGGAGCCGGGGGAAGTATGCAAACATGGAAAATCTTGGCATCTCCAGAGACCCACAGTTTGTTAGGAAGACTAGGTTTTGTGAGAGGGGAACTGGATTATTGGCTTTAATTTCTGTCAAGAGCCTTTTGAATGCTTATGTTTGTGTCTGTGTGCATGTTTAGATAAAGCAGTCATGCGGTTCCCTTCTGTCACAACACCTTGTTTAGACTTTTTGCTTAGCACTTACATTCTATCTGCTATCTCCTTCTTTGCTATCTGTTCCTTTTTTGCCCCTCTCCCCTGGAATATACGTGCCACGAAACCAAAGACCTGAGTGTCTGCTCACCGCCAAATTCACAGCACCAGGAGCGGTACCTGGCACGTGGAAACACATGAAACATTTGTTGGCTGTATTTTCCCAGATACTTCTCTCTCTTTTTTTTAAGCACCGTGCTTTTTCTCTCAGAAGTAGTGACATCTACCATTCTCAGGTTAATCTAGTGGCTTATTCAATAAATGGAATCGTACATAGAATATACCAATTAAAGAGGGCAAAGCCATTTGGATTAAGTATTGTTACTTAATTCTCTGGGTTTCACTGTAACTCTGAGCCTCCGTTTGGGGGATTGTTGTAACTGTGGATTAGAAAGCAGTTTGCATCTTCCCCCTTGGCACTAAATGATCGTATGATTCATTTTACAGACATGCGGAAAGTCAGCAGAAACACATGGCAGAGAAAATGCCTGCCAAGTAAAAGAAGCCATCCGACCGAGAGGACAAGCTAGAATTTCTTTTGCTTCCGTGGTTGTAAAAATGCTGTTTCTAAAGGTGGCGCAGAAACAAATGAATATCAGTGTTAGCCATTGATAATGTCTGAAGCTTAACGTCCAGTGACTGGCCTTTGCTTCTTAATTTATTTTAATTTTTTTACTGTGCCACTAAATGTCAGGCATTTTAATAAAATATTGTTACAAAAAATGTACAGTACTGACACCATCACAAGTCATGGTTCTCAAAGAGGGTAGTTTTGACTTTATTTTTATTTGTTTAGAGATTTGAAGTTGGAGCAGTATTTTACCACTGACTACTTTCATTCTTCACTGTAGTTTTAAAGAAGACCTGTAAATGATGGTGCTATCTATACAAGTCAGAAATACATGCCTGCCTCGTAGTGAAGTTGTAGCTCTCCGTAATACGTACATTTTAATCAGTTTTCAACATTTTGTGAATGTTGACTACCTGAAGTTCATTTTTAGATGTGCTATTAACATTCTGTTGGATTCAGAGGGTTCCTTGAAAGTTTTATGTATAAATATGTAAAATAAAAATTAAAACTTTGTTTCATAGGATATGTCTTTTTGCTCACTAGCAAGCCTGATACTGGCTATATTTCTAACCTCTTCACACCTCCTCAACTGAACTCCCCACCGTGAAGCTTTTGTCAGTGAAAAAGATAAAGTACTCCAGAGGAAAGCAATGTGGAGAACTGACAGGAAGACTGTGAAGGGTGTGGAGTGTGTGTGTGTGTATGTGTGTGTGTATGAGAGTGTGTGTGAGAGTGTGTGTGTGAGTGTGTGTGTGTATGTGTGTGTGTGTGATCCAAAGAGGACAACCTCAGCAACATCACCACTTCTGTCAATGCTCAGTTATCAATCTGGAATGTTAGCGCTTTACCATTTACAAGCTCCTGGTCTTGTTAGAGCCTGTTACCACATCAAAACTCCATTTACCAAATTTGCCACATGAACAAATGATGCTGCGTTTACTCTTTTCCCGAGGCCAGTTGTTGCCATGTTTCAGATTTTAACCACTTCTATTTGGTCTCATGAAGAAACTTGCCAAGTCTAAAGTAGATTACAGGTTTTCCCCAATAAGTAGAGTTTCAAAACGGAATAATTCGCTAATGTCCATGCAGGTATTAGAGAATCATAAACTAAAGCAGAGATGTGCAATCAACATTCCAGAACCACCCACAGACTACCTGGTTTCATTATTTGGTCCATGATGTAATCTGAAGATTATTTTATTTTATTTTGTTTTATTTTTAGTTTTAGGGGTAGAATTTAGTGATTCATCACTTACATAACATGAAGATAGAAGTTTAGACAACTGTCTACCTGTCCCTTTCTTAAAAATACCCATAGATATTTTAAGTAAGAGTAATTAAGAGTTGCCAAACTTCAGTCTTCTATTTAATAAAATAGGTAACCTAAAGTTGTAACACGAATCATTTTTTATGGGCCTCAATCAAGTTATTTTCATTTGGGATGGAAAAATACTACAACCCATAAATATATTCTGGCTTTTGTGAGTTGGTTATTGAGCAGGATAGGCTGCTCACCAGTGAGTGAAGGGTGGGTCCCAAAGAGGGGTCCTCTCTAAGCGTCGGAGTCCTGCATCAGCTGTCAGTCATCTCCCAGAGTGACCTCAGCCCTGAGAACAGGCCCAGCTGCCGGACCTTTGCTGGGGGGCAGCTGGGTGAGAATATTGGTCAGTAAGCCAGTGGCTCCCACCTTCAGCCGCTCAGTGGAAGCACCTGGGAACTGTAGAAACCACTGGCCCCACAGATACTGATTTAACTGGTCCGGGGTGTGGCCTGAACACGATACTCATACTGAGAACCACTGCCTTAGACATTCTTCTTTTTTAGCTTTTCTTTAACTATTTTTGAAATATCTACGATTTCGTCTAATTAAAACACATTCCTACTAATTTGAAACTTCTGGAGCTGACCTAGGAAGCATGCCACAAAAATGTTTGTGCCCACAGAAGCGCAGTAGCATGACCTAAGCCTCCTGGGTCATCCACAGCCTCGAGACTCGACACTAACGCTCAGCCCACCAAGAGAAACTATCCTAGTTTTTTAAATCCTTGCCAGAATTGCCAATTCCAATAAAAACTTAGAAATCAGTTTTTTGCTTTGTCTTCCACAATGCTATCTCTGGCTGGAAATGTAATCTGAAGAAACCCACGGCCTCTCAGTTCTTCAGTTGTTGGAAGCACATGATCATAACCAGAGAGCTCCTAACTGGAGAAGGAAGAGAATGAGCTGACACACACAAGGGCCCCCGAAAACACCTCTGGGGGCAAAGCGGTTCTTTGCAAAAGTAGAACAGTTCTTCCCACTACCCTGAGACCCTCAAGAAGATTATAGCCAGTGTACTTCTCTGCCCCCGTAGAGCCGTCACCAAGTGATTCACGTCCAGGGGGATTCTTTCAAGATTGGGTCTTTCCAGTCCTTTTGCTTATGATTTTCAGCAAGGACTGGGATTATTCCCAACAGGATTCTGACCTGCTCTAGGTCACCCTTCTGTTCATGAACTAGGACCCTTACTAATTAACCAGTCTTGGTTAGAATGCTCAGATCCCTGACCTCAGAGATAGGGGATTGGGCCACCTCTCTTCCTGATTTTAGGAGCGTGAAGTCCAAATGAGCACACAGGCTCTGGGGCCAGAGGGCCTGGGCACAAATGCTCACTCTACCATTTCCCAGTGATTTGACCCTGAGCGAGTTACTAAATCTCTGTTTTCTCTTGTTTTATCACCTATAAATAAGATCTCTTGGGATTATTCTAAAGCTTGAATAAAATAATGTCCGTGAAAGCACCTGGCACCCAGTAGATCCTCAATAAATAATTATTGAAAGGAGAAGTAGATGATCAGGGTTTGGATAGAGGAAGCATTCTGTATTTTACCAGTTTCTGAGATTTAAAACACCCTTGTGGGTCTTTTTTTTTCTTGTTTATTAATCATTAACTTACAAAACAGATACTTAAGGAAAAAGTTAAAAACTCCAATCTCGGGTGCCTGGGTGGCTCAGATGGTTAAGCGTCTGCCTTCGGCTCAGGTCATGATCCCAGGGTCCTGGGATCGAGTCCCGCATCGGGCTCCCTGCTCAGTGGGAAGCCTGCTTCTCCCTCTGCCTCTCTCTCTCTCTCTCTCTCTCATGAATAAATAAATTTAAAAAATATTTTTAAAAAAACTCCAATCTCTAACACCTCCCTCCTCCAAATATCAATGTTAAAACTTGGAATGTATTCTTACACACTTTTCCCCATGCTTACACAAACAGATACACACATATAGGTTTTGTGTTTCACTTTGTTTATACAAAGGTGGGATCACATCAAACAGGGCTTTGCAACCTGCTTTACCCGTGGACATCCTTCCAGGTCAGTATATACAGATCTAAGCCATTCTTTTTAATAGCTGTATAGTAATCCCCTTCAGCCATTTAGACATTAAGGGTCTTTCCAGATTTCTGCTACTAAAAACAATGATGCAATCAATAAGCATGCTTGTACTTAACATCTGCTTGTGCTTTCATTCTGTGATCACCTCATTTTTCTTTAACTGTTCCTTGGTATCATGTTTAGATACTTCAGATTACAGAAAGCTAAAGTAGGAAAGACCAGGTGAGGCCTCTGCAGAGAAGTTCTGACAAACACCAACTCATTTTCGTCTATCATCATTTCATCTTTAAAGAGCATGGGTATCACTTCCTTGACACAACTGTCTCTCTCTCTGTGTGTATTACACAGCCTCCAAGGACCATCATCTGCTTCCTGAATACAGGATTTTCTCCATTTCCTGTTTGAGGGTAGAGGCCAACCTCAGCCACTCCAGTAACTATAGCCCTCAGCGCAGAACCAAGTAGGGAGGCTTCCCTGGAAGAGAAAGTCTCTGATCATTGGAACCCGCCCTTTTGACACTGGCATTAACTGGTGGCACTCTAGTCTTCCTGATGTCTGATGCCTCTCCTCTTAGCTGAGAGATGAGCTCCTTGACCTGGCTTTTACCCAGGTTTAATCTCACTGTTCTCAAGCCTGTACCCCCATTACTGGTTGACTCTTTCTTAAATCCTTCACCTCTCCGAACTTTTCATCAGCAATCCAGCGACTTCCCTTCCACATAATCATCTCTGATAAACAGCCCTATGGCAGATATAGCCAGCTGTCTGCCAAAATGTATGCCTCCTCATCATGTTCATAGTTAACAGAGTTTTTCCTGACAAGCAGCTGAACAGACAGGGACTACATTTCCCACTCACCATCCCCTTACGTCAAGATGCGACCCATCATGGATTTTCACCAATGGGATGTTAGTGGGTGTGAGGTGTCTTCATTCCAGCCAAGGCTTTTAAGAAGGGGTTTGTGTTCTTCACACATTCTCTTTCTCCTTACACCAGCTGCAATCCCAAGGACCTAGAGGGTGGCAGAGCCACAACATGGAAGGAGTCTGGGTTCCTGCATTCGCTGCATGAGCACAGCTGCCTGCTGCTTATAGGATTTGCCTCAGGCAGTTACAGGAGTGAGAAATGAACTGTGATTATGTCTGAGCCATTACACAGCATCGAATCTCCTTGTTACAATGGCTAGCATTACTGTAACTAATGCAAGTCCAAACAAGAACAGCCACAGTGCTTTAAGAAAGAACTGGAACACAAACCCAGGTCTGTGAAGACAAACCCTGTGTTCTTAACGATCAGCCACATGACTGCTAGAGACCCACCTCTTTCATCTAGAAGATCTTCTCTAGTCAGTGACTTACGCTTTTTCAATTCATAGACCTCTTCAGTTTAGTTGAAATACTGTCCCTCATTCTTTCTTTTTCTCCAGCCATTTGGCAGAAAGCAGAGAGGGCCAAAATGAGATTTGTCATGAACAAACAATTCATGCCAGAAACAAGAAAATGGATTTTATTATGAAGCTAGAAATAAATATTTATCAAGTGACTACAGGATACTTCGGTGTCCATCTGGAAGAGCCTTGGGTTTCTACAACCCTCAAGACCACATTTTGATTATTACTGTCCCGGCTGAATTCTGATGCTCAGGAAACCCAATTACCTTTTGCACTGACATTCATTTATTTTCTCTAAATAAGATATGACACATTCATTATGAGATAGGTTGGTGGGTAGTGAGTTTTCCAGAATATTTTAATAGAGGTTTATAGTCAGTAGTCAGTATAAATTAACATTATATTAAATAATTTATGAATTCATGGTCTGGCTATGCAAAATGAAAGTATCTTCCTAATTTCTGAGATGAGAATCCAAAAGTATTTCATTTAATAGCTTTAGTAGGAAGCAAGTCACCAGAACTAATTAATTGGTTGTAAGAAATTCTTTGCCATAGCATAATTTTCTTCATACCTTTCTCTATTCTAGAGCAATATTCTGCTTGTGGTTATAACATGGCCTTTGTTTAAAAACTATTCAATCTACTTCCCTGCACCATGCTATAAGAATACAAGGTAGAAAAGCAATACTTATGGGAAAAGAGATTTTATTCTCACCCTCCAGACTAGGCATTCAAACTTTCTTGATGATTATTTACTACTAGCATCTCTCTTCTTTTATATTCAATCAATATCTTATTTGCTTTTAGGCTTTGCAGAAAATAGTGGCGTGTATCCTGACTCTGGTAGAGCATAGACGAGGCTGGAAGTGAGTTCTTTAATTTTCTGCCTCATAAAGTTACTTCGCTCCAGATGTCTCTTAGTTCTCGGTAGAAATTACAGTCTGTAATGACGTGTCATCTTACCTTGTGAGGGGGCTTTTTAGGTCACAGAGCATCCCCACGTATTAGAAATGGCATTTCAAAGACAGCCGGGAGCCCATACTTCACCTTAAGAGCAATTTAGACAGGAGGGTTCGAGGTGAAAATGGTGGTGACTCTCCCAGGCAAAGAGGAGAAAGGACTTTACTAATCTATCACAAAGCATCTATTTCCTCTTTCCAATGATGCGAAGGACTCTTGTCCCTTCTGCTTAAGGAGGCTGGTTTTAAGAAATGTCATTGTCTCAGATGCAAATCAGACTGAGAATGAAGTGCCAGGCAACTCTGTCAGGCCAAGTAATTTTTTAAGGGAAGTAATACATGCCTCAGGAGGAATAATTATGCGTGGGACGTTTTGTATGGGAGTAATAAATCCATCTCCCTACAGTTCTGGCTAAACCAAGAGTGGGAGTGGAAGAGAACATGGGGCTTCTCGGAGTTCCCACACTGGTCTCCCACACTGCAAGTGTGGCTGCCGGTCCTTAAGGAGACAGAGCTTTCACTTCCTGGACCCAAGGCCAAGGGCAGGAGAGGTGAATGTGAGGCCTGAGGAGAATAGAAATGCTGTTCAGTAAGAGACCCCCGGGCCCTGACAGCACCTGCTGATGGGAGCGGCTCCACTCCAAGCCTTACCTCCACTTCCTCCAATGCATTTTGGTGCCTGGAGCCCATTTGCCAAGCAGATGCTTTTGGGGGTGTTGCCTCTGTGAGAGTCAGAGCTGCAGAGCTACCCAGTGTGCCTTTCAGGGAGGGGCCATTTTCTGGGAGGACATTCTTCAGTCACCACAGTGGGTCCGGGTGAGCCTTAGAGCCAGGGCCACCCCAGGAGTGCTGGGGCCTAGAAGGCATTTGTCCAAGGCAGCCTGAGAGGGGCTGAACAACTGAGGTTTTATGAATTTCGTAGGCAATACCTAAACAATTAAAAACCTCTTTCGAATACGAAAACAATGAATCATGGATCACTACATCAAAAACTAATGATGACTAACATAACTAATGGTGACTAACATAACGTTAATAAAATAAAATTAAAAAAAAAAAACCTCTTTCAAGTTTCCTCTACTTCCCAAGCTTATCTGGGGGCTACCTCCCCATAAATAGGCAAGGATCATTAAGGAAATATAAATTAATGAGGTTTGCAGGACAGGGGCAAATCCAACAATAAAAAAATTAAAAAAGTTTTTAATTATGCCCTCTATGACTACACTTGAAATGTGTTGTCCATTTGCCCCTTATCAAAAAGAGTCCTAGATAAACCCCCGAGATTTTGAAATCTCAGTTTATTTCAAGTCTTATTTTCTCTCTCTCTCTCCTGTTTCTTTTATGGTCAGCCCAACCCCCTGATTTGCATAGCTGGTGTGCCAATATAGTCCTAAAATGCTCTCCCCAATACACTAAAATAAAAATTCTAAATGCCCACTTCCTCTTTTTAAAAGTACACACATGTGTATCACTTCCTAAATTATATTCATTGTCAAGAATCTTAGACGATAAAATCATCCAACAGTTGGTTTCCGTCTGAGGTAGTTAGCTACTTCTTTAAAACCTCGCAGTTGCCTTCCTACATCTTTGGAGTCTCTGTACTTACTAGCTGGAGCCAAATACACTCACTCATCCTCAGAATCTTGAATTTCAAAGAAAGCAGGGAGTTCATGTACAAATGACTCTCATTTCAGGTGTTTGCATGGATTTTCCTCCACTACCCATTACTTAGGCAAGCAGTGTTGCTTTCACATCACACCAGAAAATGAAAGCCAAATCTTTTGGCTACTTCAGATTTCCGAGACAAGCAGCTATGGTCATTCCGAACTCAAAGTTACCCAGGCTTCTTGGCTCAAGATGAAAGCATTTTCACTGGGAATTCCTTTGGCTTCAGTTTCCAGGCCAGTCATGCAAACAATCCAAAAACATGGATCAGTCTCACCACACTGCAAGTGGGGGTGCTGAGTCTTTAGGAAGATGGTAGCTTTACCTTCCCGGTCCCGAAGCCAAGAGCAGGAGGGGGTGAATGGGATGATTCTCCCAAAGAAGACTGGAGGAGAATGGAAGGGACATTTGATAAACTAGTATAATAGGCAGCTGGGAAGGGGGGGGAGATACCACAGTATCCTGATATGTGGGTGGAGAAGTGTGGAGGGGAACTTGGACCGTTGGGTTATGTACATCTCTTCCAGAAGTCATATATGCACATGCATTTAGGGGCTAGACTGGTAATACAAGTAACAGAAATAAATTGGGTGTAAGACGCTAAGAATGATGGGGAGCCCATGCCCTGACTAAAGGGATTCACAGCTCAATAAATGCTAATACTCATCTAACTGTTGGATTCACCTGGCTTCTGCAAGACTTTTCCAAGATTGCAAAATATCCTGGATTTGTTACAGAGTACCTTTCTTCTCTTAACAAATGCTTTAGCTATATGATACTAGCCACCACAGAAAACCATTCTAAGATCCCCACAAATTGTATTATTATGTTTACTGACAGAACGATATTACTACAACCTTACACAAGGACAACTTTATGAGTGCCGGAGAAATATTCCTTTTCAGGTTTCAGAATCAATAATAATCAAGTTTCTCTGATGATCATCGCAAACTTTTTTAAAAAGCTTTTATTTATTTATTTATTTATTTGAGAATGAGAGCATGCAAACCGGGGAGGGGCAGAGGCAGAGGGAGAGAAAGAATCTCAAGCAGGCTCCATGTCCATCCAGTGTGAAGCCCGACACGGGGCTCAATCCCACCACCCTGAGATCATGACCTGAGCTGAAATCAAGAGTCGGACACTTAACCAACTGAACCACCCAGGTGCCCAATCATTGCAAACTTTTTGACTGATAATGTTGCCCCCTTTGCATTGGCTTCCAGGAAGCAAAGAACTACATTTGCAGCCCACTTACAATAAATTGGATAAGAACTGGGGTAATATGACTCTTAGTTTACTATATTATTCCTATAAGTTGCCTCAAATTCTTTGGACGGACCAAGAAAGGTATCATAAACAAATAAATATCTCTAGTATCATCTATCTATTTTTACTTATATATTTATCTCTATATATTTATTTAGCCCTCTCTGGCTACCAATACTTCCAATCTTCTCCCAGTGGCAGCATCCACTGGGAGAAGGTAGCTGCCAAAGACAGAAATCCATTTTTTTCAGAAGATCAGGAGAGCAAAAACCAAGTCTCGATGTCAAGTATAGCCCCTGAAGACCTACTTTGTCTATCGTCTCTTCCATATCTCCACTGCCATATTGTAATCAAATTCTGCTCTTGTGGTCAGTGGTAGCTACACTTTTTATATTCCCAGCGTCTGTCTATTTTTCTAGTTTCTTTGGAGATCTCTTTCCCAACTCTCTGTTGGGATTCTGCTGGAGTTGTCAGACTTGGTGCCTGCCCCCTCAATCATAGGAATGGCCCAGGCAGTCACCCAGAATGGAATCCCCATTCCCCCAACCTCCATGAATAATTGGTTTATGATTGTGCATGTGACTCCACAGAGGCCATGAGAAACTTCCCTGGAATTGGTATATGGATATTGGAGTTGCTACACAGAGAAAATAAGAGTCTGGTAGCCATCTCATTTCCTCTGGAGAGAGGCTGAATCAGAAGCTGAGGAGAGCAGCAGGGCTGAGAGACGGTAGGGGATACGGAGAAAGAACTGACGACAACCCATGAGTTCTTGGATTGTGTCTGAAGCCAGATCCTCCCTTGGACATGATAACTCGTCTTCCCATCAAGCCTAACTCAAGCCACTTCTCCGATTTTGAGTGGGTGGCATCTGAGCTTCTTGTTAATCCCAAGTTCCCCCTGGCCTCCAGGGAGACATGACATTCTCTATTCTTGAACTGCCTTCCTCCCTGTTTTGAGCTCAAAGGCCATCTCCTCTAGAAAGTCTTCCTTTGCTTCCCTACGTAGAATTTGCTGTTTATTCTCCTTTGTTCCAACAGTGTCTTCATTTGGGTAGTTGCATAGTATTGTCATCGTTTTCACCTTCCTGCAGCCAGAGTATAAGCTCCCTGAGAGCGGGGAAGGGCATTTATCTGCATTTCTGCAAATGGCACGACAGAGGCTAAACAAATATACGCTGAACGAGTGAATGAATGAATGTGCTGTCCCTCCTGTTGGAGAAATCCTCCTCGAGCTTCTCTTCTCCTATGCAGTTCCCCACCACCATTTCCTCACAAGTTCTTAGACTGATGCCACAACTTAAAACTCCATGACTTTTCAAGACTGCAGGTGTCTTAAAAGTCCTCATCTGAAATTTGATGTTCTCATTAAGGCCTCTGAAGCAAAGCCAATTCTGAAGCACATTAGGCCCATCTGATAACACAACCTAATGAGCTTTATGAACTGGGAGGAGCGGCTTAAGGTCTAACTTTCCATTAATTGTTTACAAAATTACAAGCATCTTTAAGAGGAAAGGACTTGAGGGACACCCGGGTGGCTCAGTCGGTTAAACGTCTGCCTTCGGCTCAGGTCATGATCCCAGAGTCCCGGGATTGAGTCCCACATCGGGCTCCTTGCTCAGTGGGGAGTCTGCTTCTCCCTCTGCCTGCCGCTCCCCCTGCTTGTGCTCTCTGTCTGTCTGTCTCTCTCTCTTTCTCTGTCAAATAAATAAAATCTTAAAAAAAAAAAAAGAGGAAAGGGCTTGAATACAAGATGTCAGATAATCCACCAAGCTGAAGGGGCCCCTGTGGTGTGGATTGACTCTCCTCAGTTACTTGAATAGGTGTTAACAGTGACAACACTCGGAACCTCAGACAATATACTCTGGGCTAAGATACATGTGCCCCATGGCCATCCAGGAAGGGAGTTCAGGCTTGTTGGCTTTTCTGTTGTAGAGTCTATGGTTCCTCTTCCTGACCACCAGAGTAGAACCTTGGACTGTGCCCTGAAATAGAGTGAGGTCTCTTCTTGCTAACCCTCTGATGCAGAGATGCAGAACTAATCCTATGAGGTTAGACTGCTTTCGTGAAATTCCAAGGGCTGAATCAAAACTGGGGAAAGGGGAGGCACAGTGACATAAAGGTAGTAATAAGAATACCTTCCATGTATACTTTCTGGGGAACTAGCCAGTATCCTGTTAACCTTGAAAAGTTATTGAAACTTCCCAGAGGTGTCCAACTTGCCCCCAGGAAATAATCTAGACCTTTCACATTATTTCATTATCTCATATGATCTCAGAATTTTCCTGAGAATAAGGGAAAGCAAGCAGGTGTGCCCTTTTTTTTTTTTTGGAAAGAGAAATGGACAGAGAGGGATTAAGAAGGGCATTTCCCAAGGCTTGATAACAACCATGCAGCCAGGATTAGAATGTCACACTTGGTTGTTGTTTTTTTTTAAAGATTTTATTTTACTTATTTGACAGAGAGAGACACAGTGAGAGAGGGAACACAAGCAGGGGGAGTAGGAGAGGGAGAAGCTGGCTTCCCGCGGAGCAGGGAGCCCGATGCGGGGCTCAATCCCAGGACCCTGGGATCATGACCTGAACTGAAGGCAGACGCTTAATGACTGAGCCACCCAGGCGCCCCTAGAATGTCACACTTGTATTACTAACCAATACTCTTCAAACCTGTAGGTCCCCCAAAAATGTTTAAAACAACATACTCCTTGAGGCGCCTGGGTGGCTCAGTTTGTTAAGTGTCCAGCTGTTGGTTTTGGCTCAGGTCATGATCTCGGGGTCGTGAGATGGAGCCCCACATTGGGCTCCATGCTCAGGGTAGAGTCCACTTGGCATTCTCTCTCTCTCTCTCTCTCTCTCCCTCCCTCTGCCCTTCCCTCTGCTCATGTTCTCTAAATAAATAAATAAATCTTAAAAGAAAAAAACATACTCCTCATACATCACTAAATTCACTTCAAAATTTGTCCATCATAAGAATTTAAATTCTTAAAATCATAAGAATTTAAAGAATTGCAAAGAATGTAATTTCCAGAACTTTCTAGATATAAACATTTAAAAATATATTTGGTACATCCAATGTAATGTATCCTTTAAGTGTATCCAATGGAATTTAAATACCAAAGCAATTTGACTAGCACTTCCATTTTTAAAAAAATGAATAAATGAACAAGCTCTTCTTTAACCGTTGGAAATTCTGTATTTATATCATTTATTTATTCTTGAATTTATATTTCCATTCCACTTCTGCCTAAAATTCAGTCCTAATGTAATTTTATTTAATTTATTGAAATGTTTTATTGATCACCCTATCAAACTTCTTTGCACAAAAATAGTATATAAATATCAATTTATTTTTTTAAGTTTCCTGTGACCATAAGGTTCTAAGTAATAAAATTCTTCTATATTGTTAATGTTATAATTACTATTATTAATCAATCAACTAAAACAATAGAAATATATTATAAACTTTGAACAATTATAGACTAAAAAGGAAATTATTTTGGAGATGCACCTTTTATTGAGAGGAGCTTGTTTTCATTTCCAATTCATTCATGTATTCAGTGAATATTACTTATTAACAGAATAAGACAAGAGTTCACCATTTCTATTTCCATTTTTGTTTTTATAGATGTAAACCTTGAGAAACCCTGTTCATAAATAAGTAGATGGAAATGGAAGGTGTCTTGTTACAGCAATGTCAATCAATTCTGAGTTCCCTGTGAAGTATATGCCAAAAATCACATTGTGATTGATCCAGCATCAAAAATTATTTTTAGCCATCTATCAGGTGACAACTCATTAGGTTCTACTTAAATTTTGTTGACAAAAGAATTGGAGATCACTTGGCTTGCAAAAAAATGTATTAGTCATTAGAGCCATTTACGGTCTTAAACCCACCCCATACCCCCAGGCATTTCTTCTCAGGTGCTTTTTACCACCTGGGGGAAAGCATCTCAGTAAGACTGGGAGAAAAGTCATTAATGTATTAAGAGAAGCTTGTAAGAGGGAAGATGGGGGAAATGCCAGCAGGACAACTTTTTCAGCAGTTCCCAGGCAGATCCACTTTGAGAAATGGTTCGTGTGGAAGTTGATTGATTCCTCTAAAGCTATCTATCCCCGCCCGTGTCATGGAAAGTCTTTGTAAACTCTCTTGGGATTTGCATACTGACGTTGGAAGACCGTTGTATGAGCTCATTCTTCTACCACTTTTAAATATATCCTTCAAATCTGTGCCCCATCATTACACCTTGTACATCAATCACCAACGATGTGGTGGGTATTATTCCAGTTACTGGAGATACAACAATCAATAAAAGAGACTGTCCTCTGTGCTAGTAGAGGAGATAGACAATAAGTTATCAGAATTTGACTCCATTTTACAGTGAGCAAACTAGGGACATGATCATGATAGAGTCAGAAATAGAAAGCTCAGGCCATTGCGGCCCCTGGAACGCACTGTCACATCTCCCAGTAGCCTGCAAGGGCCGGGCGCTGTGACCTCTGGCCTACGTTTCCCCAGCTCCAAGTAGAGTGCAGGCACACAACTGGCTCTCCATGCATATTTGCTTAATTAAATGATAAACTGTCCTTTAAATGAGGATCACTATAGAGTCATTTATAAAATCACAGCCGTTTTAGATTCAGAAGGAAACTTAGTGACCACTTGATCCCATTTCTCCTTTACTTTTTTTTAGGGAACAGTTCATTTTCCATCAACCTTATATCCATTTTCTGTTTAAGAGTCTGTGGAAGAGCAGCTTAGGATCACTCAGGGGTTGTTGCTACCCACCAAGTGGCCTGAGCAGTGGGAGCTGCAGAGCACTCCTGAGCCGTGGCTGGGAGCTCCAGTCTTCCGTAGGGAACTGCGGGACATCTGCACACCATCTGAGACCTCAGGCTGAGTAGCAGTAAATTCGGGATCTGGGGCAGCCCATTCACCCGGAAATTCCTCCTTGGTCATGGCCTTTTCAGGAGAGATCACGGGAGATGTTGCCACACGTGTGCAGAACTTGCCGGGCCAGCATCCACCGCCCCCGACCCACTGCGTGAGCTCCAGAGCTGTTGTGGGGGTGGTCGTGTCCACACAGCGCAGAGGAGAGTCTGGGTTACACAGAGCGATGGCAGGCGGGTTAACAGAAGACATGTCTGTGAGAGGCTGGTGGTCAGCCCAGGGATCCGTAACCACCAGGAGACACAGCCCCTGCAGGCTCCCAGCACCTGGTTAGCGAGGGTTCCGGGAGCGAAGCGGGCACAGAGTGGCTCCAGCGGCAGCAGCTGAGTTGAGCACATCCCCCGGGACACTGTGCCTGGACGATATGACACTGACATCAGCCGGGTTTCTGATGGCAACAATGGCATGAACTGCCGGTAGACACGTCTCTCAGGTTCTCATCAGATTTATGATGTAGACGCCATCACTTTTCCCTTTGTAGATGTACTGTTCCATTTGGAAGTCAAGGTTGGTGCCACCTAAATGGGCTCCTCCTGCAAGGAATTTAAGGACATCCTCCTCCCTTCGCAGGAGGATGCCAAGGGCTCCAGACATTGTGAAAGTTTCCCTTTAAGTTCCACGGGGACCCAGAACAATGTGGACCCTCATATGGACCCTCAGCACAGAAAAGCCATTTCACCTTTTCTTGAAGAAGAGAAATGAAGACTGGAAAGGCAAAGTGACTTGTCGAGGTTACGAATCTAGTCAGTGATCTTGTATTTGTGGCCACTGGAAACTCTAGATCCTTCCAATCCGGGCAAATTCTGCATCCAGTGTCCTTCAACATAGCCTAACTTGATAGCCTCCACTGAGAAATACTCCTGCTCCATAACCAAGTAACCTCCCAACAAAGCCTTAGCATCTATATGAAATGTGAAATAAGAAAATGTTTCTATTTCATTAATTCCCTTGGAATTCACAGGAAGTATGTATCATAACAGAAACAACTGGTCAGTTGGGTCACTGAGAGTGGCTATCCATATAACCCAAAGTGTGGTTTCTTGTTTTCAGCTTGGAGAGTATGAATTAAATTTTTAATGAATGGGATTCTTACGCGGCTTGACTGTGAATTTAGTATCTATAAAGGAGCCCAGAGGCCAAACTTCCCATTAATGGTTAGCAGGATTACTGGTCAAGAAGATTCCCTCAGGCAGAGAAATAACAGTTCAAGTGGAAAAGCAGTTGCTTTTGTTCTGAGGTCTCTGGGGTAAGTCCTTGAAGTCACTGCTGCCACTGCCAGAGGGAAGTCCCTAGTGGCCAAATAAAGAGGTTCCAAGTGAAAGAAAGAGTTGTTTAATTACACTGGCACAAATGGAAACCAAACAAGTAAATAAGAGAAATTGAGAGGAGAATTTGCTGCGTTGGTTTCTGCGTCTGCCCCCAATGGTTTCATTCTGTATATCTGTGGCATTTGGTTGAGGTGATGTGCGGTGAGAAGTTTCTGCTCATGGCTTTCCAATAAGAAATCCTGGAAACCACACTCAGGGGTCAGGACCAAAGGAACCCGAAAGAAGAAGTCCTTTCACAGCTACCCTTCACCCTCTACTGATGACCCCCAGATAAGAAGCTCTATCCCTGAGCTCTCTTCTGCATTCCAAGCTGGATTTCTCACTCCCTCCTGGACGTCTCTATGTGAAACTTCCAAAGACATCTCAAATCCATTCTCATTGTCTTTGCCCCCAAAACTGATCCTTCTCTTGTTTTCTCTTGCTTAGCAGACCACCCTACCATTTACCCAGGTACCCAAGTCTGAAACTTAGAATTTCTTCTTGACTCTTTCTCCTGTACCACTTCAAACTCAGTCATCTCCCAGCCCGCCCTCCACATTGTTCCTCATGGTCTTTCAAAAATAAAAGTTCAATTACCTACTTTTTCACTCTTTAAAGTCCTTCAGTGACCCTGGCAACAGAAACATCTACAAAATATGATGAAACAAAGAAGGAACCTGTAAGTCTGGACACAAGAGTAGAAATTCGAGCCCTGTTACTCATCTTGGGCAAGTCAATGGGCCTGTCAGAGCCTCCATTTCCTTATCCATAAGGTTTTAGTCTATATTATTTAATTTTTTTTTAATTTTCAGTGAATGAAATAATGTCAGTTTTGACCCACAAATTTAATTTCAGAATTCACTGGGAGGCTATGACCTGCTGTTGATAAATATTGAACCACACAAGTTTCTAAGTTTCCTTCTAACACTGAAGATTTGGATAGGGCAAGTCAGAAAAGAGAAGAGCTTCTAGAATATAGTAAGAAAGACTAGGAAGAATTCCTTTTAACTAATACCATAAAAATACTCACTTATATACAACGAGGCCATCCCATATCCTAGTCAACAGCTCACTATTTTGCCATTTGTGAAAATGGAAACCACAGACACTAGTTAAAAATTAATCATGGGGGCACCTGAGTGGCTTAGTTGGTCAAGTGTCTGCCTTTGGCTCAGGTTATGATCTCAGGGTCCTGGCATCAAGCCCTATGCCCGTGTCGGGCTCCCTGCTCAGGGGTGGGTCTGCTTCTCCCTCTCCCTCTGCCCCTGCCCCCCACTCATGCTCTCCCTCTTTCTCTCAAATAAATAAATAAAATCTTTTTAAAAATTAACCACATAATATATACAATGGAATATTATGCAGCCATCAAAAAAATGAAATCTTAACCATTTGCAATGACATGGATGGAACTAGATGGTATTATGCTAAGTGAAATAAGTCAGTCAAAGAAAGACAATTATCATATGATCTCACTGATATGTGGAATTTGAGAAACAAGGCAGAGAATCATAGGAGAAGAGAGGAAAAAATGAAACAGGAAGAAACCAGAGAAAGAGACAAACCAAAAGAGACTCTTAATCTCAGGAAACAAACTGAGGGTTGCTGGACTGGAGGGGGGTGGGAGGGATGGGGCGGCTGGGTGACAGATATTGGGGAGGGTATGTGCTATGGTGAGTGCTGTGTATTGTATAAGACTGATGAATCACAGACCTGTACCCCTGAAACAATACATTATATGTTAATAATAAAACAAACAAATACCTAATATATGTGCAGAGCTTAATAACCACTTTGTTGCAAAAAATCTTGCTATGGAAAATCGAAATAATAATAATAATTTTAAAAAAATAAAAATAATTAACCACAGACCTCAGTTTAAAATTGTATAATTGAGGGGCGCCTGGGTGGCTCAGTCGTTAAAATTGTATAATTGGTTTTATGATAGTATCCACAACTCCCTGTCTCTTTAGGCAGCCAGTCCCTTTTAAAAAACACCAAAAAAGTGTGGAGAACAGGGGCGCCTGAGTGGCTCAGTCATTAAATGTCTGCCTTCGGCTCAGGTCATGATTCCAGGGTCCTGGGATCGAGCCCCGCATCAGGCTCCCTGCTCGGCGGGAAGCCTGCTTCTCTCTCTCTCCCACTCCCCCTGCTTGTGATCCCTCTCTTGCTGTCTCTCTCTGTCAAATAAATAAATAAAATCTTTTTTAAAAAGTGTGGAGAACAGCTTTTTTTAATTTGATAATATATCTTGCAGATTACTCTATATTAGTATATTCGGATACACATCCTTTGATGGCTGCATAGTATTCCATTTCTAGACAGAGGTTTATTTAATCAATTCATTACTGATGGCCATTTATACTGAACCACAAACATCCTAGAAGTGGAATTTCAAAGACAAAGAATATATGCAGTTTTCATTTGCGAGATATTACCAAGTTATCTTCCACGGAAATTTTACTAATTTACACCCCAATGAACCAGGTATGAGTGCCAGTTATCCCAGATCTTCACCAACATTTGCTTGAGAATCAGCCACATGGATTCATATCTCAGCTTTGGCATAAGATATGTGATCTTGAACAAGCTGCTGAATCACTCTGAGCCTCAGTTTCCCTGTCTTTTGGCAATACCCACAAGATTGTTACAAGGATTAAATGCAGTAACGAATGAAGAAGATATTTTATAATTTATCAGATGTGTTTGGCAACATCTCATTTTCTACCAGCCCTATCCCAGTAACAGTAATATAATATGTAACTTTAACAAACTATTGTAAATTAACTTATAACTGTAATAGTATAAACCCCTTGAAGGCTGTCAAATTTAAGTAGTATGCCTCCTAGCCTCTGTGGCAAACTCTGCTCAATCAATGTTGACACATGATGTCTCAGAACACACATCTTCGTCTTTAAATGTATAGTTTTCAAGTGAGTCTTGCTTATTGATGGTCTTTGAAAGTTAACACTTTCTAAGCTCTAATGCAGTGCATGATGGACTGACGAAATCATTGCAGGTGACCAATATCTCTTACCAAAAATAGTTCATTTGTTCTGTCCAAAGTTGGTTTTGCAGTGCCATAATATACCAAAGGCAAATTCTCCAACCAACATTCTTTAGAGTCATTCACTAGAACCTAAATGTTTTTTTTAACAGCTTTACTGATGTATCATTTACCTATTTGGAGTATAAAATCAGTGATTTTTCGTAAATTTACAGAGTTGTGCAAACATCACCACAATCCAGCTTTAGAACATTTCTATCAACCCGTTAGGATTCCCACATGCCCATCCACATGTCCTCTGCAAGTTTGTTGTGTCAGTTAGCCAGGGATGTGTGGAGAACTTGGATCCTCTCTGCTCCCACACTGCACACTCTCAGAAGGCAGGTGTGTGGAGAATTTTTCAAGCTCCTCAGTGATTGTCTCATTTCCAGATCTCTCTATGAAATTTCTGGCTTGTTGGCCATGAGATTGCTTTTACCAACCTGACAACAACCTCTGCTGAATGAAGTGCTGGCCGCCCTCATTCACTTGCCTCCAAGATCCTGACGACATGACTGGGAGGTGTTTTTCACCTTTTGCTGGAACTCAGTTGTGCTCTCTCCAGCAGCAAACCTGTCATGGGTGCTTTCGGCTCGCCACATTCTACTAGAAGCTTTGCACTGACTGAGCTGGGACGGGAGTGGGGGTGGGGGGGGACAGTGCCAGGCAAGAATGCCATATCTTCCCATTCTTCTTACCAAATATAGCAGTTCTGGATGAAAAGAACACTTCTCAATTTGTTGTTTGCCTTTGGTCGATTTCCAGAGCCCTGAAGTGGATGCTGTTGACAATGCTGTCTAGTTTTATCATTAACCTCTAGGGGGACGACATACTGACTTGCTCCTTCTGCCCTACTGGAGTCTGGAACTTGAGTTTGAACATGAGCAGCCTTCCTCTACTGGACTTCTCAGTGTTCCAGCAGCTCTGACTCACAGCCATCAGTGGACAGTACTGTAAGTGATAAATACTTTATGGGAGAGACAGGACCCAACGTTGCTGTGCCAGACCTGGCAGTCATGAGGTGGCTGGACAGCATTCAGCATACACGGTTGGTCTTGGTTCTGCAGGGGAAATTGATGGACAAAAACTCCCTCAATCCCACCCCCTTGCTTGTGTTCCTGCTCTCACTGTCTCTCTCTCTCTCTCTCTCTCTGTCAAAATAAATAAATAAAATCTCTAAAAAAATTTTTTTAAAAATAAGCCCAATAGGACCAAAAAAGGCAGCAGTAAAAATATGTATTAAATGTAGCCTCTTGTGGCTTAAACGCTAAGAACTGAGCCCCTTCCCAGCTCAGGAAAATCCAGAGGTGAAGGACATTTGGAAAGCAGCTGAGGGGCTGAAAGAAATTATTGCCTTGACACTGAGATATTTTGTTGCAAGCAGTGTAGCAAGTTCAGTGTTCCTCATATCTACAGAGAAGAGTCCTTTACTAATAATAGCTTGATGTGCAGGGTGGAGCCAAACTCGCTCAGATGGAACGGCCCCCCCACCTTTCCCATCTGCCCCTTTTTTACATGCTGTGTGACCCTGGGCGATTTTCCTACGCTCCCCCTGCCTCACCTGCCCCTCCTGTAAACAATACTTGCCTCAGAGGGTCTGTACATGTGGAAGGTCTTTGAATCATTCCTGACCGGTGGTATAAGCTCAATAGATATTAGTGCTTATCAATATTTGTAAACATTGTTTCTAGGGTTCCCCAGTGTATCCCTCATGAGAGGTTACTGGCTGTGAAATGTCCTTACCAGCTCTGGGCGAGAGCAGGAGCTTAAAAATGGGGCTGCTTTCAGATGCACAATTGTGCCCCCCAAGTGGTACCAAATCCACTCAGAATGACCTGCTGGCCACCACGCTTCTCAGACAGGTGTTTGGGAGCTCCTCCGGACCATCCCTCCTCCAAGCCCAATCCCTGAGCATCAGGCCCCACTGTGCCTGGCCCACATGCCTACTGACCAAGCACCTCTTTCCTCAGGCTGGGCACCCAAGAGTCAGAGGTCCCTTCACCTAGATTCTCCTAGCTCTTCCCTTCAGCTCCTGTGGCCAGGTCCCTGGCAGCTGGCTCTCCCAGAGCAGCCTGCTAGCTCAGCCTGGCTCCAGGCAATGGCCGACACTCCCTAAGATGACACTTAGGAGCCCTATTTACCCTGCCAAGACAGCAGGTCTCTGCTTCTCTGATCATCTGAAATAACTAGCCACTGCTTGATAAATACACACTCAGAGAAAATATATACATGCCATATTCTTGGCATAGGTCAAAATTGCAATCATTCCAAAATTTGACTTCAATTCTTGTTTAGGGCTGCATGAGACACCACAGAGTGTTTTAGTAATTCTTGATCTCTTAAAAATATATGCCAGTCCCATTTGCAGAACTCAGGATTAAACACACTAAGAGTCCTTATCACATTGAGTTCCCGTTTTCATGTGATAGAACATAAATTCAGATCTGAACCATATGCGTTTAAGTGATAAAATCAAGCTTAAGACAACCAAACCAAAATAAAACAAAACAAAGCACTAAGAAGGCAGTGTGCCTAATGGCTCAAGGTGCAGCCAGTGAGCACAGACTGCCTGAGTTCAAAGACTTGCTCTTCCCCAGTAGCTGGGTGAGCTTGGATTAGTTAATTAACCTTGCTGTGCCTGTTCCTTCATCTGGAAAATAGGAATAATCATAGTACCTGCTTCATGAGGTTGTTGTTTTTTTGTTTGTTTTTTTTTGTTTCGTCTTTTTTTGTTTTTTGAGATTTTATTTATCTGACAGAGAGAAAGAGAGAGCACAAGAAGGGGGAGCGAGGGAGAGGGAAAAGCAGGCTCCCCAGTGAGCAGGGAGCCCGATGCGGGGCTCGATTCCAGGACCCTGGGATCACGACCCGAGCCGAAGGCAGATGTTTAACCAACTGAGCCACCCAGGTGCCCCCTCATGGGGTTGTTTTAAGAAATAAAGGGCGTAGGGCGCCTGGGTGGCTCAGTTGGTTAAGCGACTGCCTTCGGCTCAGGTCATGATCCTGGAGTCCGGGGATCGAGCCCACATCGGGCTCCCTGCTCAGCGGGAGGTCTGCTTCTCCCTCTGACCCTCTTCCCTCTCGTGCTCTCTGTCTCTCATTCTCTCTCTCAAATAAGTTAATAAAATCTTTAAAAAAAGCAAAAGAAATAAAGGGTGTAATGTGTGTAGCACACTTAGAATAGTACCACATTACTAATGCTTATAAAATTTAGCTATTCTTCTATTTGTTCTTATTAAATTATTTGCTGGTCAGGTAAGTCAGCATTTCCTAATAGTTGGTCCATGGAACTCAAAGAGGAACTCAAAAACTTACCACTAAATGGACTTAATTTTTAAGACAAAAACTCACATTGCACTTAATCAATAAGGTAAATTATATGTGAAGTCAGCATGTTGGAAGCAATTTGCACTTTCAGTGATAAATAAAGCCAAAGTGATTATTCAAATGTTTTTCTCTCTTTATTGTAAATTTTCATAGAATGAAGTCTATGCTTGCACACCTTTAACAACCTGTGAAGAATTTTCATATTTGGCCAATCCACAGTAAACCAATGTTGGGAGATGTTGCTAGGAGAATAAGCACTTAGAAAGAGGCTGCTACACTCCTTAATTCCCATGTGAATTTATAGGCGCAGTAGATTAATGACTGTTCCGGGACACATTCAGCATCAATAACAACATTAAAATAATTAGAAAATAGTTATTTAAAACAGTGTGCTAAATATATTTGTAATACCTATAAGAAAGGCGTAATAGTCACAATATGTTAAAACATCTTACTTATCAATAAGGCACAGGCTAACAAGGCAATTTATAAATGACAAAAGAGAATAAATGGACAACTTATACACAATATGAAAAGGTGCTTAACCTCACTAACAACACACAAAATGTCAAGCAGATGTATTTACTCCTAACCCACTGGCAAAGACAAAAATAAATAATTGATGTTACTCGGGATTAGTAACAGTTGGGTGGCAATGTGAACTGGTACAGCTTAGAGCAAGAATGCTGCCAGAACTTTCTCCCTTTCAGGTGCAAAGTCAGCCGGGAAAAGTGTCTGCCTCGGAGCTCCACCAAGTCCCATAGGCTCTAGTCTCATGCGCTTCCCCGTGTCTGAGGAATACAGCACCACAGTTGGCTTAGTCTGAGCCAGTGGTGGGGCCCCACCCAAAGGAAACGAAAATTTAAAGTCACAGACCACATTTAAAGCCACAGAAATGAACAGGATCACTCAGGGAGAAAATTTAGAGAAGAGTCCAGCACGATGCCAGTGGGAAACTATAATGTAACCACAGATATTGTGTGTATCTTTCCAGGGTGGTTCCATGCTTTCACATTCCTATTTATGTGCATATATTCTGTTTTATTAATATATAAGACATGACCTCATGTGTATCATTCTACAACATATTTGTTTGTTTCCCTCACCAGTATGTCCCCGAGTAATTTCCGTGCCTGGTATCCCCAAGTTAAGGCTTCCCTGGGCTATTTCTCTGAATTAACTCTTGACTGGGGCCAAGAAGAAAGTGGAGGTGGTCTGCTCCTTATGCCCCAACCCACCTCACCCCTACCTTCCTGATAATGGTACCACCATTTCCTGAGACTTGGTTTCTCTTCTTATGTTTTATTTTTTGTTATCCTTTTCAGAATTTACTATCATGATTTTGTCTCTTTGGGGGTACATGCTGTCATTTCAATGAGTTTTCAGGAGAATACGTGTGTAAGTCATATGGTCAGTCTGCTACAGCAAAGCAAAAGTGTCCATAATGTAATTTAAGGGATAAAAGCAAGTTGCAGAAATAGCTACATATACATATATCTACATCTATGTATATAATACATATATGTTTACATATATACCATTTTTAAATTAGTATGCTCTGTATGTTTAGAAGTCAAGCAAGATCTTTGTATAGTATGCATCTCTATATTTTAGTAAGTTTTTTGAATGGGCATCAAATATTTTTACAAAGAAATGTTCTTAAAAATCAGTAAGCTGATTTTTAATTTTTTAAGAGAGAACATGGTCATTAGAGAAATCATTGAAAATTCAAGAAGAAAAATGAATTAGAAGAAAACCTTCCATAAAGTGTGGAATTACTATATTGTACATCTGAAACTAATATAATACTGTAAGTTAACTAACTGGAATTAAAATAAAAACTTAAAGAAAACCAATCTCCTTTTACTTTGTTGATAACTATTTGTCAGAATAACATTTTGGCTTGTATCCCCTTTATCTTTTTTCCCTGCCAGTATGTACATGCTTTTTCTCCTCAATGCAATAATTTTGAACATAATGATGTTTTCTCTTAATAATATGTCCTGAGCATCTTTCCAAATCAATAAAGAAGTAACAGCTAATCTAAAAGAATAGATTTCATATTCTCTCTCCAATAAAATTAGAAATCAATATAGAAAGATAAGGGAAAATACATTGGAATTTTAAAGATATCATTCTAATAGTGTATGAGTCAAAGAGAAAATTACAACATAAATTTCAAAATGTTGGAAACTAAAAGATAACCAAAGCTGTATAAATCAAGACTTGTAAGATGCAATGTATGTTATATTACATTATGTTAGTAGTCTTAAGTGCATTTATTGGTAAGTAAGAAATGTTTAGTAACAAAGTAAGATTGAAAATAATTTGATTTTTTAAATCTGTGTGGTAGTTACATGGGTCTTTATTACATATATATGTTTTTGGTTTTTTGCTTTTCTGGGTATTTGGGATATCTCATATATTAAAACTTTTTAAGAAAAATAAATGAGTTAACTCAGGAAGCATTTGACTCAAAGTAAACTCAAAGAAAGCAGGAAAGAAGAAATAAATACAAAAGCAGAAACTAATTATGATCAATAAAGCTAAAAGCCAGTTCTTTGAAAAGACAATAAATAAGCCCCCGGTTATACTGATCAAGAAAAAAGAGAGAAGACACAAATTAGGCACAAAATAACATTAGAAATGAAGGGAAGATATAACTATGGATGCAATTGAAAATTTAAAGTATAAGAGAAAAACATTATAAGTTTGGAAAATATAAATTATAAAAATAAATTCAAAGAGAAATGGAAGACTTGAATAAACCAACAACTGCTTAAAAACTTGAATAAGTTGCAAGGGAAAGAAGTGCTCCTTTGTCCTCTCACAAGCGGCACAGTATGGTCATAGGCAGGTTTTAACAGCATTCAATAGATTATTCTATCCAATACAACCATCACAAAAAAAACAGAATATTTTTCAAAGAAAAAAAGAAAGTTACCAACTTATTTTCTGGAACAAAACTGTTTTAGCCTGGGTTTCCCTGAAAACAGAGCCTGAAACTCAGGTTTGCGTGTGGGTCATTTATTTGGAATATGATCCCAGGAAGTCAAAGTGAGGGACGGAAGATTGGAACAAGGAAGGAGGAAAGCTAACATAAGGATATCATTAATGGGTTGGCTTCCGCTAAGGGAGACCGAAAGGCCCTATTAATTTCATCTTGGGACTGTCAGCCTGGGAAAAGAAAGGAAGATGCATAGGCTCACCTGAGGAGTTTGGTCAAGTCCAACCTTGGTCAAAAGTGCTCCCCTGGGCACCTGGGAAGCCTGGGTGGCTCAGTCGGTTAAGCATCTGCCTTTGGCTCGGGTCATGTCCCAGGGGCCTGGGATTGAGTGCCCATCAGGCTCTCTGCTCCGCGGAGGGTCTGCTTCTCCCTTTCTCTCTCCCTCTGCTGCTCCCCCTGCTTATGCTCATACACTCTCTCTTTCTCTCTCTCAAATAAATAAATAAAATCTCAAAAAAAAAAAAGAGTGCCCCCCAACAGGTGTTAGCTCCTCACTCCCCAGCACAGAGCAGGTTTTGTGGGCATCGCTCACCTATGCATTGGGAAAGCCCGAGGAAGGATGTGAGAAGAACATGGCATGAACCGAGACAAGGTACGGTAGGTTGTCCTGGGACAAAACCAGCACGGAACTGGTCATTCAGGAGTTAGAGGTAGTGCTGGAAAGATGTTTAATGCTCAAGAGATGCCTGATACCAAAACCAAAAACAGGTTTTGCCACCAAAACCAGATCAAAACTATATAAGAAAAGGACTCTATGGGCCAATCTCACTTACACAGAAAGATACAGAAGTCCTAAATAAAACCTAAGCAAGTCCCAAAAGGGCTTATCTCAGGAATACAAGAATTTGCTATTAGGAAATACCCATCTGTGTGACTTAACACACTAACAGATTAAAGAATAAAAACAAAATATGATCATCACAGATGTAGAGAAAACATTTGAATATCATTCACAAATTTCAAAAATCTCTTTTAACAAACCAGGAATGCAAATAAACATCCTTTTATTAATAAGGCTACCCTATCAAAAACTAACAGCAGCACCACAAAAAGATGAAGGCCTAAAAGTTTCCCATTAAAATCAGGATCAGGGGCGCCTGGGTGGCTCAGTCAGTTAAAGGTCTGACTCTTGATTTCGGCTCAGGCCATGATCTCACGGTTGTGAGATGGAGCCCTGCAACAGGCTCGGTGCTCAGCAGGGAGTCTAGTTGAGATTCTCTCTTTCTCTTTCCCTCTGCTCCTCCCCCACCCCTCAAATTAATAAATAACTCTTTAAAAATAAAATAAAATAAAGTCAGGATCATGTCAAGATGCTCACTATCATCTCTCTATTAAATAAAGAAAAGTTTCAGAAATAAACCCTCCTATTTATGATCTCAACAAGAGTATCAAGATGATTCAATGGAGAAAAAATTGTCTTTTCAATAAATGGTGCTGGAGCAACTGAATAGCCACATGCAAAAGAGTGAACCCCTACTTTACATAATATGAACTCAAAATAGATCAAAGACCTCCATGTAAGAGTTAAAATTGTAAAACGCTTAAAAGAAAATAGAGGCAAAAATGACCTTAGATTAGGCAATGATTTCTTAGATGCGACACCAAAATCACAAGCAACAAAAGGAAAAATACACAAAGTAGACATCATCAAAATTTAAAATTCCTCACTTCAGGGATGCCTGGGTGGCTCAGTCGGTTAAGCGTCTGCCTTCGGCTCAGGTCATGATCCCAGGGTCCTGGGATCGAGTTCTGCATCAGGCTCCTTGCTCAGTGGGGAGGCTGCTTCTCCCTCTGCCTGCCACTTCCCCTACTTGTGCTCCCTCTCTCTCTCTCTCTCTGACAAATAAATAAGTGAAATCTTTAAAAAAATAATAATAATAAAAATAAAATTTCTCTGCTTCAAAGAACACCATCGAGAAAGTGATGATACAACCCACAGAATGGGAGAAAATCTTTGCATATCATATGCCTGATAAGAGACTTCTATCTAAAAAATATAAAGAACTATTACAACTCAGTAAGAAAAGGACAAACTGGTTCAAAAATGGGTAAAGGATTAAAGAAGATCTACAAGTGGCCAATAAGTACATGAGAAGATGCACAACATCACTAGTCATTAAGGAAATGAAAATCAAAACCATGCTGAAATACTACTCCAAACCCACCAGGATGACTATAAGCCAAAAGTTAGGTAATAACCATTGTTGGTGAGAATGTAGAGAAATTGGAACCCTCATACACTAATAGTGAGAATGTAAAATGGTACAGCCATTTTGGAAAACAGTCTGGCAGTTCTTTAAACAGTTACCATATGACCTAGGAATTCTACTCTAGATTTTTTTTTAAGATTTTATTTATTTATTTGACAGAGAGAGACAGCAAGAGAGGGAACACAAGCAGGGGGAGTGGGAGAGGGAGAAGCAGGCTTCCCGCAGAGCAAAGAGCCCGATGAGGGGCTCAATCCCAGCACCCTGGGATCACGACCCGAGCTGAAGGTAGACACTTAACGACTGAGCCACCCAGGCACCCCTCTACTCTAGATTTATACCCAAGAGAAATAGAAACTTAAGTCTACACAAGACCATGATTTCGTGAATATTCGTAGCAGCACTAGTGATAACAGCCAAAAGGCAGAAACAATGCAAATAGCCATCAACTGATGAATGGATAAATAAAATGTGGCATGTTTGTATCAGGGAATATTTTTGGCAACAAAATGAAAGGAAGTGATTTGGCAATGACTTCTAGGATATGACAATCAAAGCACAGGTATCAAAAGAAAAAATAGATAAACTGGACTTCAACAAAAATAAGAACTTCTGTGCATCCAAGGGTACTATCAAGACAACAAAAAAGACAGCCTACGGGATGGGATAAAATATTTGTAAATCATATATCCAATAAGAGAATAACATCCAGAATATATTGAGAACTCCTAAAACTCAACCACAAAAAAAGACCCAATTCAAAAATTAGTAAATTACTTGAATAGACATTTTCCCAAAGATCTACAAGTGGCCAGTAAGCACATGAAAAGATGCTCAATATCATTAATCATTAGAGAAATGCAAGACAAAACCCCAGTGAGATACCACTTCACACCTAGTAGGATGGCAATAATAATGAAAATGGGTGTTGATAAGGATACAGAGAAATTGGAACCCTCATGTGTTGCTAGCAGAAATATGAGATGATGCAGCCACTGTGGAAAACAGTTCGGTGGTTTCTCAAAAGGTTAAACATGAAACTACCATATGACCCAGCAATTTCACTCCTAGGAAATTAAAAAGAATTTAAAGAACTAGTAGAGACTCAAACAGATATTTGCACATCAATGTTCACAGTAGCCAAAAAGTGTAAACAACCCAAGTGTCCATCAAGGAATGAATGGATATACAAAATGTGATATATATATAATATATACTTATATATATTATATATTATATATGCTTATATATAATATATACTTATATATATTATATGTACATTATATATGTAACATATATATAATGAAATATTATTCAGTTATAAAAAAGGAGTAAAATTTTGATATGTGCTATAACTTGGATGGATATTGAAAACATTTTGCTTAGTGAAATAAACCAGACATAAAGGACAAGTATTGTACGATTCCACTTACATGAGATACCTACAATAGGCAAATTCATGGACAGAAAGTAAAATACGGGCTACCAGGGGCTGGAGGGCGAAAGGAAGGAGTACTACTTAATGGATATAACGTTTTTCTTGGGGATGTTGAAAAAGTTTGGGATATAGATGATGGTGATGATAACACAACATATGAATGTACTTAATGCCACTGACACGTAAACTTACAAATGGCTAAAATGATAAATCTTACGTTACGTATATTTTACTACAATAAAAAAAGAAATGAAGTATTGATACATGCTCCAAAATGGATGAACCTTGAAAATATTATGCTAAGTGAAAGAAACCAGTCACAACAAGTCACATATGGTATGATTCCATTTATATGAAATTCCAGAATAGGCAAATTCATAGAGACAGAAAGATTAGTCCTTGTGTAAGGCTCAGAGGGAGGGAGAACTTAGGAGTGTGCAGTTTTGTTACAGGGTGATGAAATGTTCCAACAATGATTGTGATGACCCTTACATGACTCTGTAAATATGCTAAAGCCATTGAATTTTACAATATAAATGAGTAAATTATATGGCATATGAATTATGTCTTAATAAAGCTGTTACAAAACAAAAAAATATTCAAAAATTATTTAAATTATTTAAAAATAAGAAAATAAGACCAAAAAATTAAAAAGAAGAAGAAAGAGAAGAATGCAGAGGAAGTACACAGGAAAAGGAAGAGAGAATGAAAAGAAAAAACAGAAATTCTTTTAATCAGTAAGTAAACACAAAATTATTTGTTTTTGATATAACTATTATAGAAGAGTTGACTCTCAGACAAACTTTTTAAATGTTCCTGATTCCAAGATCAACACACCAAAATCAATAGCAGCTTATAGTAGGCTGAATAGTGGCCCCCGGTGATATCAGGTTCTAATCCATGAAACCTGAAAATGTTGCCTTGTTTGGAAAAAGGATCTTTGCAGATGTGATAAGTTGAGGATCGAGATGAGGAGATCATCCCAAATTATCTGGATGGACCTTAAATGCAATCACACATTTCATAAGAGGACAATTTCACACATACACATACGGAGAGAGAGAGAGAAAGAGAAGGCAATGTAAAGATAGAGTAAAGAGAGATTTGAAGGTTGACCTTGAAGATTGGATTAATGTGGACTCAAACCAAGGAACATTGCAGCCACCAGAAGCTAGAAGAGGTGAGGAACAAATTCTCCCCTAGAACCTCTGGAGGAAGTATAGCCATGCCAACAGCTTGATTTGGGCCCAGTAATACTGATCTTGCATTTCTGGCCTTGAAACTGTAAGAGAATAAATTTGTTTTGTTTTGTTTTTTAGATTTTATTTATTTATTTTGAAAGAGAGAATGGGGTGGGGAGGGGGATGGAGAGAGAAACCCAAGCAGACTCTGAACTGAGCACGGAACCCAACTCAGAGCTCCATCTCACAACACCGAGATCAGACTTGAGCTGAAACCAAGAGTTGGACACAACCAACTGTGCCACCCAGGTACCCCTAAATTTCTGTTGGTTTTTTTTCTTTAAATTTTTTATTGTTATGTTAATCACCATACATTACATCATTAGTTTTTGATGTAGTGTTCCATGATTCATTGTTTGTGCATAACACCCAGTGCTCCACACAGAACGTGCCCTCTTTAATACCCATCACCAGGCTAACCCATCCGCCCACCCCCCTCCCCTCTAGAACCCTCAGTTTGTTTCTCAGAGTCCGTCATCTCTTATGGTTCATCTCCCCCTCCGATTTACTCACCTTCATTCTTCCCCTCCTGCTATCTTCTTCTTTTTTTTTTCTTAACGTATATTGCATTATTTGTTTCAGAAGTACAGATCCGTGATTCAACAGTCTTGCACAATTCACAGCACTCAACATAGCACATACCCTCCTCAATGTCTATCACCCAGCCACCCCATCCCTCCCACCCCCCACCACTCCAGCAACCCTCAGTTTGTTTCCTGAGATTAAGAATTCCTATCAGTGAGGCCATATGATACATGTCGTTCTGATTGACTTATTTCACTCAGCATAACACCCTCCAGTTCCATCCACGTCATTGCAAATGGCAAGCTCTCATTCCTTTTGATGGCTGCATAATATTCCATTGTGTATATATACCACTTCTTCTTTAGCCATTCATCTGTCAATGGACATCTTGGCTCTTTCCACAGTTTGGCTATTGTGGACATTGCTGCTATAAACATTGGGGTGCACGTACCCCTTCAGATCCTGACATTTGTATCTTTGTGGTAAATATCCAGTAGTGCAATTGCTGGATCGTATGGTACTTCTATTTTCAACTGTTTGAGGAACCTCCATACTGTTTTCCAGAGTGGTTGCACCACCTTGCACTCACACCAACAGTGTAGGAGGGTTCCCCTTTCTCCGCATCCCCGCCAACATCTGTCGTTTCCTGACTTGTTAATTTTAGCCATTCTGACTGGTGTGAGGTGGTATCTCATTGAGGTTTTCTATTTTCAACTTTTTGAGGAACCTCCATACTGTTTTCCAGAGTGGTTGCACCAGCTTGCATTCCCACCAACAGTATAGGAGGGTTCCCCTTTCTCCGCATCCCCGCCAACATCTGTCGTTGCCTGACTTGTTAATTTTAGCCATTTTCATGTGTCTGTTGCCATTTGGATGTCTTCTTTGGAAAAATGTCTGTTCATGTCTTCTGCCCATTTCTTGATTGGATCATTTGTTCTTTGGGTGTTGAGTTTGATAAGTTCTTTATAGATTTTGGATACTAGCCCTTTATCTGATATGTCATTTGCAAATATTTTCTCCCATTCTGTTGGCTGTCTTTTGGTTTTGTTGACTGTTTCCTTTGCTGTGCAAAAGCTTTTTATCTTGATGAAATCCCAATAGTTCATTTTTGCCCTTGCTTCCCTTGCCTTTGGCGTTGTGTCTAGGAAGAAGTTGCTGCGGCTGAGGTCGAAGAGGTTGCTGCCTGTGTTCTCCTTTAGGATGTTGATGGACTCCTGTCTCACATTTAGGTCTTTCAACCATTTGGAGTCTATTTTTGTGTGTGGTGTAAGGAAATGGTCCAGCTTCATTCTTCTGCATGGGGCTGTCCAATTTTCCCAACACCATTTGTTGAAGAGACTGTCTTTTTTCCATTGGACATTCTTTCCTGCTTTGTTGAAGATTAGTTGACCATAGAATTGAGGGTCCATTTCTGGGCTCTCGATTCTGTTCCACTGATGGTCTGTTTTTGTGCCAGTACCATACTGTCTTGATGATGACAGCTTTGTAATAGAGCTGGAAGTCCAGAATTGTGATGCCATCAGCTTTGCTTTTCTTTTTCAATATTCCTCTGGCTATTCGGGGTCTCTTCTGGTTCCATACAAATTTTAGGATTATTTGTTCCATTTCTTTGAAAAAAGTGGATGGTATTTTGATGGGGATTGCACTGAATGTGTAGATTGCTCTAGGTAGCATTGACATCTTCACAATGTTTGTTCTTCCAGTCCATGAGCATGGAAACTTTTTCCATTTCTTTGTGTCTTCCTCAATTTCTTTCATGAGTATTTTATAGTTTTCCGAGTACAGATCCTTTGCCTCTTTGGTTAGATTTATTCCTAGGTATCTTATGGTTTTGGGCGCAATTGTAAATGGGATCGACTCCTTAATTTGTCTCTCTTCTGTCTTGTTGTTGGTATATAGGAATGCCACTGATTTCTGTGCATTGATTTTATATCCTGCCACTTTACTGAATTCCTATATGAGTTCTAGCAGTTTTGGGGTGGAGTCTTTTGGGTTTTCCACATACAGTATCATATCATCTGCAAAGAGTGAGAGTTTGACTTCCTCTTTGCCGATTTGGATGCCTTTGATTTCTTTTGGTTGTCTGATTGCTGTGGCTAGGACTTCTAATACTATGTTGAATAGCAGTGGTGAGAGTGGACATCCCTGCCGCGTTCCTGACCTTAGGGGAAAAGCTCTCAGCCTTTCCCCATTGAGAATGATATTCCCTGTAGGTTTTTCATAGATGGCTTTTATGATATTGAGGTATGTCCCCTCTATCCCTATACTCTGAAGAGTTTTGATCAAGAAAGGATGCTGTACTTTCTCAAATGCTTTTTCTGCATCTATTGAGAGGATCATATAATTCTTGTTCTTTCTTTTGTTAATATATTGTATCACGTTGATTGATTTGCAGATGTTGAACCAACCTTGCAGCCCAGGGATAAATCCCACTTGGTCATGGTGAATAATCCTTTTAATGTACTGTTGGATCCTATTGGGTAGTATTTGGGTGAGAATTTTGCATCCATGTTCATCAAGGATATTGGTCTGTAATTCTCCTTTTTGATGGGGTCTTTGTCTGGTTTGGGGATCAAGGTAATGGTGGCTTCATAAAACAAGTTTGGAAGTTTTCCTTCCATTTCTATTTTTTGGAACAGTTTCAGGAGAATAGGTATTAATTCTTCTTTAAATGTTTGGTAGAATTCCCCTGGGAAGCCATCTGGCCCTGGGCTTTTGTTTTTGGGAGATTTTTGATGACTGCTTCAATTTCCTTAGTGGTTATAGGTCTGTTCAGGTTTTCTATTTCTTCCTGGTTCAATGTTGGTAGTTGATACATCTCTAGGAATGCATCCATTTCTTCCAGGTTATCTAATTTGCTGGCATGGAGTTGCTCATAATATGTTCTTATAATTGTTTGTATTTCTTTGGTGTTGGTTGTGATCTCTCTTCTTTCATTCATGATTTTATTTATTTGGGTCCTTTCTCTTTTCTTTTTGGTAAGTCTGGCCAAGGGTTTATCAATCTTATTAATTCTTTCAAAGAACCAGCTCCTAGGTTCGTTGATCTGTTCTACTGTTCTTTTGGTTTCTAGTTCCTTGATTTCTGCTCTGATCTTTATTATTTCTCTTCTCCTGCTGGGTTTAGGCTTTATTTGCTGTTCTTTCTCCAGCTCCTTTAGGTGTAGGGTTAGGTTGTGTATTTGAGAACTCTCTTGTTTCTTGAGAAAGGCTTGTATTGCTATATACTTTCCTCTTAGGACTGCCTTTGCTGTATACCAAAGATTTTGAACAGTTGTGTTTTCATTTTCGTTGGATTCCATGAATTTTTTTAATTCTTCTTTAATTTCCTGGTTGACCCATTCATTCTTTAGTAGGATGCTCTTTAGCCTCCATGTATTTGAGTTCTTTCCAATTTTTCTCTTGTGATTGAGTTTTAGTTTCAAAGCATTGTGGTCTGAAAATATGCAGGGAATAATCCCAATCTTTTGGTATTGGTTGAGACCTGATTTGTGACCTAGGATGTGATCTATTCTGGAGAATGTTCCATGGGCACTAGAGAAGAATGTGTATTCAGCTGCTTTGGGATGGAATGTTCTGAATATGTCTGTGAAGTCCATTTGGTCCAGTGTGTCATTTAAAGTCTTTATTTCCTTGTTGATCTTTTGCTTAGATGATCTGTCCATTTCAGTCAAGGGGTGTTAAAGTCCCCCACTATTATTGTGTTGTTGTCATTGTGTTTCTTTGCTTTTGTTATTAATTGCCTTATATAATTGGTTGCTCCCATGTTAGGGGCATAGATATTTACAATTGTTAGATCTTCTTGTTGGATAGACCCTTTAAGTAGGATAGAGTGTCCTTCCTCATCTCTTATTACAGTCTTTGTTTTAAAATCTAATTTGTCTGATAGAAGGATTGCCACCCCAGCTTTCTTTTGGTGTCCATTAGCATGGTAAATGATTTTCCACCCCCTCACTTTGAATGTGGGGGTGTCTTTGGGTCTAAAATGAGTCTCTTGCAGACAGAATATTGATGGGTCTTGTTTTTTAATCCAATCTGATAGCCTGTGTCTTTTGATTGGGGTATTTAGCCCATTTACATTCAGGTTAACTATTGAAAGATATGAATTTAGTGCCATTGTATTGCCTGTAAGGTGACTGTTACTGTATATTGTCTGTGTTCCTTTCTGGTCTATGCTGCTTTTAGGCTCTCTCTTTGCTTAGAGGACCCCTTTCAATATTTCTTGGAGGGCTGGTTTCGTGTTTGCAAATTCCTTTAGTTTTTGTTTGTCCTGGAACCTTTTTATCTCTCCTTCTATTTTCAATGACAGCCTAGCTGGATATAGTATTCTTGGCTGCATATTTTTCTCATTTAGTGCTCTGAAGATATCATGCCAGTCCTTTCTGGCCTGCCAGGTCTCTGTGGATAGGTCTGTTGCCAGTCTAATGTTTCTACCATTGTAGGTTACAGATCTCTTCTCCCGAGCTGCTTTCAAGATTTTCTCTTTTCCTCTGAGACTCGTAAGTTTTACTATTAGATGTCGGGGTGTTGACCTATTTTTATTGATTTTGAGAGGGGTTCTCTGTGCCTCCTGGATTTTGATGCCTGTTTCCTTCCCCACATTAGAGAAGTTCTCTGTTATAATTTGCTCCAATATACCTTCTGGCCCTCTCTCTCTTTCTTCTTCTTCTGGGATCCCAATTATTCCAATGTTGTTTCGTCTTATTGTATCGCTTATCTCTCAAATTCTGCCCTCGTGATCCAGTAGCTGTTTATCTCTCTTTTTCTCAGCTTCTTTATCTTCCATCATTCGTTCTTCTATATCGCTAATGCTCTCTTCTGCCTCATTTATCCTTAAATTTCTGTTGTTTTAAGCCATCAAGCTTTTAGAAATGGCAGCCCTGGGAAACTAATGCACAGCCCTATAGCACCTACCAGAAGAAACTAATTAAAAGACATAATGAACAAAAGTTCCCATTCATAATAGCAATAAACACTTTAAGATACTTAGGAACAAATCTAATACTGTTCAGCACTAATCACAGAGTTTCTGGTGAAGCACCAGGTCTTGCTTCCCTAGCAGACTAAAAAGCCCTTTGAGTTTAGAGAACACATTGTTATTTATGAATGATGTATCCAGTGCCTCCTATGAACTGGTTAATCTACCAGGTACTAGAGATTTAAAAATAAATAGACATAGAGCCTGACCTCAAAACAAACAGACAGGCAGTAACACTAGAACGCAACAGGCATTCAATAGAATTAACAGTTTCATGGGAGTTTGGCAGAAAGAGGAGCCCTACCTTGAAAAATGAAGTTTCACAAAGGAGAAGCCTCCTGAACTACATCTTCAAACTTCAGGCCAAGAAGAGCTGAAGCAAGAACAGTGCAGATAGAAGGAATAGTGAGTGTAAAGATAATGAAGTATCAGGAAAGAATCTGACATGTTTGGGGAACGGAAAAAGTTCACTCTGTGTACACTGTGGGCACTATTCTGTATGTATTGCCTACTTCTTAGGGAAAAAGCTGGAAAGGTAGGAAGAGGCCAGATCAAAAGGAGGAGGAGAGGAAGAGGGAGAAAAAGAAGGAGGAGAGGAAGAAGAAAGGGGAGGAGGAAGAAGAAGGGGGAGGAGGAAGAAGAAGGAGGGGAAGAAGAAAGAAGAAGAAGGAGGAGGAGGAGGAAGAGGAGGAGAGGAAGGGGAGGAAGGGGGAGGAGAAGAGGGGGAAGGAGAAGAAGACAAAGAAGGAGAAGAAGGGGAGAGGGAAGGAGAGGGGAAGGGGGAAGGAAGGGGAAGGAAGAGGGAAGGGAGGGGGAAGATGGGGAGGGGGAGGAAAGATGCCTTAAGCCAAACAAAAGGACTCCTTGAAGAAAAGGAAGCTAGAAAAAGTCTTTAGCTATGGAAGAGATTTGATTTTTTTCTAGTTAACTATGGTGGAGAGTGGGAACAGACTGGTATCAGGGAGGCCAATTAGGAAGCAATGACGCAATGAAGCAGTCCAGACAAGAGGTGGTGAGAGCTTCAGAAAAGCAGTGGAGGTTGAGGAAAGGTGACAGGTTGGAGAAGTTTTAAGCATCGAGGCCATGGAGACCAACTGGACATGGAAGTGAGGGAGCAGCTGAAGAATGGCAACTCCATGAGAACAGGGGATGGTTGTCTGTCTGTGCACTGCCGTGTCCCTGGCATTAACACCAATTCCTGGCACACAGTAAATACTCAAAAACCAATTGGCTAAGGAATAAATGTAGTACGACTCCCACTCTGTAAGGTGGAAGATAGATTTAATGGTGACATGAATAGGCAAAAACACGGGAGGAGGAATCTATGTATGGGCAGAAGTGCAGTGGTTTATTTGAGTCCTGTTGGTTTATGTGCCTCTAAGTGGGGATTTTGTCTGGAGCTCAGGAGTTTGAGACCATTGGAAATAGATGAGATTTCCAGGAAAAAGCATCAGAGCAAGAAGGGCTAAGATCAAGGATTGACCCTCACCCTTCCTTCCACCCTCATCCCCTCATATACACTGGGTTTTCACCAACTCTCAAGAGGTAGTCAGCAAAGGACACTCAGAAGCAGCTCCAGATGTAGGAGGAGCATGTTCCCTTGATGTCAAGGGATAAGAGTTGAACAGGAAAGAGTGTTTACCCTCTCATAGGCTGCAAAGAATCCAAGTAAGATGAGAACCACAGGAAAGGCAATTAGGACACTGGATTAGTCTGCTCGGGCTGCCATAACAAAATACCATAGCCTGGGTGACTTAAACAACAGACATTTATTTTTCTCACAGTTTTGGAAACTAGAAGTCTGAGACCAGGGTGTCAACATGGTTGGGTTCTGGTGAGGACTTTCTTGTGGCTTGCAGAGAGCTGCCTTGCTTCTGTGTGCTCACATGGAGGAAAGAGTGGGAGAGGGAGGAGAGAGAGAGGCTCCATTCTCATGACCTCATCTAAACCTAATTAACTCCTGAAGATTCCATCTCCAAATACCATCACATTAGGGGTTAAGCTTTCAAAATATGAATTTTGATGGGGACACAATTCGTCCATAGTGGAGACTGTTAATGACCCTTGAAAGAGCAACTTGAGAAGAGTAGGGAGAACAGAAGCAGATAGTAATGGTAGAAAGTAAATGGGAGTAACCTTTGATATTTCTAGCTCTTTGTGCCTGGAATATAGTAAGACCTTAAGAGATAACATTAAATGAATGTTTGTGGAAGATTGTCAGAACTTTTACCTGTCCCCTTATTCACTTAAAATAGTTACACCCTATCTTGAGTTTCTCCTGCATCCTTCTTCCAAATTCCTCTGGACTCACTTTGCTTCAAATGTCACAATGGTTCTGCTGAAAGCACGTGATGACCACGCCCCAGTGGAGAGCACGCACCAGCTGCATAGAAGGACACCGAGCGTAGCGACACCTGCATCAAACTAGGGAGTATGCCCAGGTCTATGCGGAGCAACCTCTACTCAGCTCCAGCCAACTCTTACCATAAAGAATTGTGGGCCCCGCACTGCAGTACATTTGTATTTTCCAAGAGAAGTCATAATCTCAGATTATTACGTGAAACTACCCAAGTTTTCCATTAGCAACTAATTCAAACTAGTTATGGTGGTTCAACAAAGTGCACCTGCTGGGCTCTGAGACACTCAAACCACACGCAACTGTCAGATCGCCATGCTGGTCCCTGCTGTAGATTTTGCAGGGAGTAAATTAAACGTAAATGACAGAAACTTCTACTACTACATAATAAATCAGAGAGTTAAGAACCTCATCAACTCCTAGGCATGATCTGGGTTGAGAATAAAAATAAGCTTCCCCTAAATTCATGGAAACATAACCCAAATTAGAGTTGCAGAGGACACTCAGAGATGTCAAGTACATTCCTAATGGATCAAGAAGGACAAGCATGCTGTTGACAATGCAGTCCTTCATGTCTCCATCAGAACAGATGTTGGTGAGAAGAGGCCACAGGGCAGTGACGTCACTTAGATCCAGACTCTCATTAGGAGTAGGATTGGGGGGTGGTGAGGGGGTGTCAGAGAAAAGAGGACCAGAGTCTGTTCCCTTGACCTCCCAGAGACATGTTTCCTCCTTTATACAACCAAGGGGCTGAGCCTGGGTCGCCCTCCCCAGTCCCTTCCGCTCTGCTATGTGCACTGAGTGGTGGGCTGAATGCGTTTCTGTTCCCCTTTCGGGACTCAGGTTGTTTTCTGACCTGCAGGAGCAAGCAACACCTCTTCCATTGGATGAAAAGCTGTCGCCACAGGCCACAACCAGTCGGCACTCTGAACCAGTCCTGGGAGGGGGATGGAATAAGCAGTGTCAGAAATTCATCTTCATAACTAGTAAGTGAAATTTGGCAGAGAAGAAAGACAAGAGACAAGACTAAAGGGAATAATTTCTTTTGTTTTGTTTTGTTTTTCCACTCTGCATCCTTTCCCTTATTAAAATGAGAGAGACAACTTAAGAAAAAGTCTTGCTCTTAGAGGAGTAAACTGCATTCAATTTATTCATTCAACCACTCACTCAGCAAATATTTATTGAGTGCCTCTGGGCTCCAGCCCCTGTGCTAGGCTTAGGGATATATATATATATATTATGAAAGAAAGGCACTGTGAGGAGGCAGACGCCTCCCTAAAAATGCTATTTAAGTTGGAGGGTGGAGGAGGGACAAGGCACAAGAACTGTTCAGGGAAGGGTGTTCGAAGAATAGGAAATAGCAAGTCCAAAGAACTGAGTCAGAGAGCGTGGCAAGTCCCAGAAACTGTCAAAGGGCCAGCTGGCCAGAGCCTGCTAACAAAAGAGGGTGAGTAAGTGGATTCCAAGATTCCTGGAGTGGTGGCCACCATTCTGATGGCTGTTATGAGTTTGGATTTTACTGCAAGGGCAATGGAAAGTTGTTTGAAAGGGATACAAGTAGGGGGTTGACATTATCTGATTTCTGCAAAATCCCTCTGGCTGCCGCATAAAGATTAGATTTAGGGAAGACAGGAGAAACTTGATTGTGAGACGGACACAATCATTCATTCAGGCCAGGATGATGGCTATGGAGAGCAGTGAATGGACTGGGATATATTCCAGAAGCAGAAGAGAGAATATGCTGATAGCTTGAATGTAGATGGTGTGGGAATATGAGGAATCACGGATGACTCCTAGATATTTACCCTGAAACACAGACATTTGTGGGTACTGTTTACCACAGTGGGGAAGGCTGGAACAGGAGTGGGTTCAAAGAAGAAAAAAATCGTTATTTTAGTAAGTAAGTGACTGGGCTTGGGAAACACTATTTTAGAAGAACCCCTTAAACAATGTCCCATGTCACAGTGCTGATCATGTCATTGTCCTACCTCAAACGTCAATTGTAATAGTATTATTATTGTCATTCCATATAATTTACAATTCCTTAAATATGCCTTTCTCTCCTCACACCTTTTAGCCTTTTGAACGTATTGTTCTCTTTCCCTAGAACATCCTTCCCTCTTCATCCACTTGCTGAACTCAACTCAACTCAAAAGTGATACTTCTTCATAGAAGACTTCCTTGATTGCTCCAGGTTATGTGTGTTTTCTAACAGGGAGACATAGTACTAATTTAGAACACAGAACATGGAGTCAGACTGCCTGGGTTCAAATCCTGACTATACCACTCAGCTACTGGGAGTCGTCAAGGTCAGGCACTACACCTGGGTTGAATCTATACCCCCCAAATTGCCTGGGACAGGGCTTGGCACATCATAGGGGCTCAGGAAATCTGGAATGAATGAATGTGTATTGGAATGTTGCCTGGTAAAGATCTCGTGAAGATGCATAACTGATTTTCTTTATTGTTCTCGTTACGCTTCAAACCCCCCAAACCAACTTTTCCAATCTCCCTTCCAAAGGACAGGACATTCTCCGGAGACATATATCAGAATGCCCCAAATGAGAAGCAATTGCATTTATTTTCCTGCGGTGCTTTTTCTTCTTTAGAAGAATTTCTCTACCATGAGCCTGCCATCTACACTCTCAGTAAGCAGGTAATCTGCGTGCCTTCCTGGGTGCCTCGCCTGCGCATGAGCTGAACGTCCTCCAGTGCTGACAGCTGGGCCCACTGGCATATGGGTCCTCTTGCTCTGTCCCCGGTTCCCAGCAATGGCGGCACTAGCCTGAGAGTTTGAGCCATAAGCATACACACTGCACGTATATGTTCTCCAGATTTCTTCTTTATTCAACCACCCAGCTAGATCTCGTGTTCATCTGGAGATCTGTGCAGTGTGCTGGGAGGCAGAAGGGAAAGATGGCAAGGTTTGAAGTCTGCAAATCTGGGCCCAACTCGTTAGGCGATCTTAGCAACTGCTCTGAATCAAGTCTTTTAAATGAGTACAAGGATGGCTCCTGCCCTGCAGGAGTGTTCTGGGTGTAGCAAGGGATTGTTAAAAGCACTCTGAAGACTAAAAATGTCTGTGGAAAACATCATATGATTGGGCATCCTAAGAAAAGAAGAGAGAATAATAGATTTAGTGATGCTTCTAGTTATCCATTCTCTCAATATTGTGAGAAGTGCTTTAAAATTCATGGCCTAGTTTATTAAAATTGATTGTCTGACATAGTATGTGCTCTGCTCGAGGCACATAATAGAGCAAAGCAGGGCTGGATTCACACTCTGGTCTCTGGGCTCTGAGTCAGCTAGTTTTTCCATTCTGCTGGACAGCTGGGGTCCAGGCCAGCTGGGGGCCCGTCTCTCTCTCAGGGGAGTAGGCCATAGCCTATGGCGAGTTCCCCCACATATTCCTCTACTCTGATTCCCCCAAATTCCTGTTGCCCTCTCTTCTTCTTGGTTTCAGGGCTCCTCAAGACCACAAATTCATCTGTTAAGACAGAGGAGGCCTCTCTTTTTTCCTGAAGGCCTTGGAGTCCAACTGTTAGCAGCAGAGGGAGACCATCATCCATTGCTTCAGAACAAGCCTCTCCACCTCTTCACAAGCGCCTCCGCAAGCAACTCACGCACATAACTACAACCTGTTGGGTGCTGTCCCAGGCCCCTTGTGGGTACAGAGTTGACCCAGGTCCAGTCAGTCCCTGACCTTGAGAACGCCTAACTGGGCAGCAATGGAGTCAGGATTTGAACCCAGACAGGTCAGGAATTTTATACTGAAAAGGTTCTCAGAGTTCATGAGGTCCCATATTCTCATTTTACAGATGACAACGCTGCTTCAGAATTTACTAGGTGCCAGGCCGTATTCTAAGGATTTTTAAAATGTGAGATAGGTACAAAGGAAAAAATGGAGCCTAAGAACTTTTAAGAAACTTACCTAAGATCACACAAGGAATAAATGGCAGAGCTTCGGGCTTCCACATCCACACCCTCAACCTGTCTTACTGAGTGAGGAGTGGCATGGGGACCTCAGGCCCCTCTGCCAGGTTACCAGCCCTTTCCACACACTCGTCAGGTGTCCTCTCCCCCCCCCTTCTGGCAGACCCGACAAGGCCCAGTTTTGAGCCAGAGGGCAGAGACACTGTCAGTGACAACCCAGAGAATGAACAAGAGAGAGGTTTGTCCTCTGCTGTTGTTCCTTTAGCCTCTAGTCAGCCAGAGAGAGTGGTTTCCCAGCATCTCCCAAGTCACACAGAAAAGCCCCAGCAACACAACAGGGACCGAGAAAACAGCCCCGCATCCTTCCAGCTGAGCCCTCTCCACTGTTCTCTCTCAGATCCTGCAGCCTCCTTTGTCCTTTACCTGACTTTGAGAGAACAAATCCTCAGTCTCCAATTTGAGCTGACATTTGAGTGGAGAAACTTCAACAGATGGGTCGAGACAGATCTGCCGATTGGATCCAGGGGGCGGCTCATAAAATGTGGTGTCAGAGCCCCTTCGAGAGGGCTCCCAGGTGAAGCACTCCAGCTGGCCCTGGGTAAGGCAGGCCCATGGAATCTGGATGGAGGCCTCCAGCCTGCCAGGCCTGAGTCTGCTGCAAAGACACTCTCGTCTCCGCATCAGGACATTTTTGCAGCTACTTCTTACCGCAGAAGAACAGACTCCAGTCTTTTCTGTGCTGGGGTTTCCAGCTCCCATCTGTGTCAGCATGAGCCCCTTTCATACCCTTGAAATACCAGGGATCTGGTCTGAGAAAAACCTGACCCTGCTGCTGGTTTAGGGCCTCACAGTTGCTTTCAGGCCATCATCTGCTCCACATTTTTTGAGCATCTACTATGTGCCAGGCATTAGGCTCAATGCCAGAGATCAAGTGATGAAGAAAGAAATATGGTCCCTGCCCTTAAGGAAAGAATGGTCCAGTGGGGATACAGGCCATCATGACCAGGACCATGAAGCACAGGACTAGGGAACCTAGCCCAGTGTGGGTGGTCAGGGAAGGCTTTCTGGAGGAAGAGGTATGTAATCTGAGGTCTGAAGAATAAGTGGAGTTTAACCAAGCAGAAGTCAAAGGAAGGAGGACTGGGTGGGAAAGTGTTCCAGGTAGAGAGGAGTGTGTGCAGAAGCCTTGGTGAGAAGAAACCCTTGACTTTCAAGGAATGAATGTTGTGAAGAACATGAGGGGTGGGTTGGCAATGGAATGTGGAGAAAGGCTGGAGAGATTACAAAGGCCCAAGTTGGATTTATGAAGAAAATAGAGGCCGTTACTGGGTTTTATGTAAGCAAGAGTGTGTCTGGCTGACCCCTCATCGTACCACAGGCCGTATTCAAGTCCGTAAGTGACCTGGCCCTCAGCTCATATGTTACCTTCTCAGCAAGGCCTCCCTGAGCACCTTAGCTTGCACGCAGAGGCACAGAGCTCAATTTGAATGAAAGTTGGAAATTTTGATTGACATAGGCCCTGACTAATAAGTTATGGGATCTGGCTCGGGATTGCGGGGGGTAGGGCTGGGGTGGGAATTCAACAGGTCTCAGTCATAGCTCTTGGAAAAACTAAAGCCCTCCAACTTATAATCAACAGGTTGAAGCTCTTCACTCAAAACAGTTCCACAAGGTCAGGGACCATCTGGTCACTTGCAGTAGCGAACACCAGAGGGAACCAAAGCTAGGCATTTGAGGAAGAAGTGTGAGGAGACCATGGGCGTTCACAGAAAAGGGTAAACAAGAACTTTCATTTTCTCTTGGCCTCAGAGCAGGTATGAACAGCAACACCAACACATTGAGGCCTTTCACCAGAAATAGCATTACTATGGCAAATAACCCGGATAGAGCCTCATTACTCAAGCTAATGGTTTAAAAACCCCACATGGCTTAGCAGTAAGCATGAGAAAAGTGACAGAAGGAAAGACCTGTGAGTCAGGAAGGAAGACCTGAGTCAGGCTCAGGAAGCCTAGCCCCGCCCTCAGGACGAGCAGGGCTGGGCACTCTTTTCAGAAACCAAAACAAAGAAGAGGTTCCAGCGTGGAGTTGGTTGGAAAAAAGCGGGAAACAAAATATCCCACAACTGTAAATGGTGGCTCCCTGAGCACAGCCAGGGTGAGTGGAATTTCCTCTTGCTGTTTAGGAACGAGGGTTTCATGAGGCAGATCTCCAGACAAGTCAGAAAGCAATGATTCATTACCTCAGCCTTCTGTTTCTGCCTGCACTCAGCTCAGGAAGACATGAGGTCCTAGTGCTCAAAGTTCCCATTCATCTTTACCCTTGAAAGGTCACTTTGAAAAGACTGATGAAAACTTGACAAATGTAAATATTAGCTGTGTCTTGAATGACGAGGATTTTTCGAGCAAGAAACTAGCAGTTATCTTACGGAGGTGTCTAAAATAATCACCCCGTGGAAGCACGTCTTGCCCTAACACTACAGCTCAAGTACCCGGGGTTTGCAGTCCCTCAGGTTCTGGGTTCTGAGAAGAGAGGATTTCTTGATGCAGGTGAGACCCACATGGACAGGCATGGACCAGCTTTGATGAATTCTGGCTTCTCAAAATAAATCTGTAAACCAAGGGACTCTTTCAGTGATCACTGAAAATGATAAATGGGCTGGGAAATTGATAGTTATGTGAGAAGACACCAGAAATGGTTTGAAGAACTAAGTTGAAGAAGAAAACCCTGGGGAAGCTGAGGGAGCCTTGGGGAGAAGAGCAGTTGGTAACAGTCATCAGATATTTAAAAAAAAAAAAAAAAAAGGAGTTACATAAAAGATGGTGAGCCAGATCTTTTCAAATCCACAGGTGGAAATGAGAAAGTACACTTAACTAGCCACTTAATCCTCTAGCCCATTTTTGCACACTCCCTTCCTCCAACTACTAAGCTCTGATCCAAAAGCTACTTACAGAACCTGGAAGTTTGTGTTTGGAGACCACATATGCTCTTAATTCATTCTATGGTTTTAGCTTCATAGCTATCACTTTTTAAAATGACTGCCAAACAGCTATTGACCACTATTTAACAGAATATGAGAGCGTTGGTAAAATATAAGATTTTGAATAAGTAGACACATTACCTTAGCCATCACTTCTGTCCTTCAAAATTCCCTCACTACCCATGGCCAAGGTCACTGGCACCTTATAAAAATGATAAACAGGCTTCAGAGATTTCAAGAACTCTCTGGGCTTCTCTCACACGGCATTTGGTGTCAAGCCCTCTCCCCCTGGTCTGGCTCCCTAAGATGCCATTCTGTTGCCCCAAACCTGGAGTCTCCACAGAGCCTCTGGATGGATGACTCAGTTGTCCTGAAACTTTGGGTTTTTGGTTTTTTTTCAGCCCCAGTTCATTGGCTGTCTCATCCTCAGTTTCATATCTTGCAGCCTATCCGCAAATCCCACCCAACATTACCAATCAGCTCTAATTCCACAATTCAGCTCCCTGAAGAAGGCTTCTATTCTCTGGGAGGAGAAGCTCACAAGTAATACTGGCAGGAATGCTAACATAAGATCAGGAAGACCTAGCCAACATTGTACAAATGGCACTCTTTGGAACAAGTCATGTTGGTGGATTACACCAACACCAGGATTCTGTGATCAGATAAGAAGGGAAAATATTAGGTTTATCACTCTACCCCAGTGACACACAATAGATACACAGTAAGTACTGTTAATTGAATACATGAATTAAATACATACCTGCAAGACTTCTCAAAAACTTTAAAGTTCTGGTATGCATTATAAATCTCCAAGAGGGTGACAGTTTGCTCAAAACTTGCTCAAGGGATCCCTGTCTTATTTTTCACTGAACACCAACTAACATTTCATGGAACACTATTATATTGAAGAACTCAGTTTCGAAAATGCTGACCTCATTCCTTTTTTCCCCTCCAATGTGATTTATCTGCTATGTTTTAGCCAATCATATCTTTGACTCAAAACTACCTAAAAATAAATAACTATTTTATAATGCATATTTTTCTCCAAACCACGAGAGTTTCCTACCTGTGCAATCAGTTTTTCAGGGAGTCCCCCAAAAAAGCACCACAGGAAAGAATTATTGGCCTTTTATAGGATCCATAGGCATTAAAGAACTTGACTGATTAGTTGGGTCCCAAATAGTAGAGGCTATTTGGTGATTTATTGTTATTTTCTGTGGAAAATACCTGATTCAAATAAAATTAGCCACCCACAGTTTTTAATGTCAGTATGGTTTTTATGCAGTAGCTTTCCTTTGAGGGGCATGTATGTATCCTAGAAGCTTAAGTGCCAATTCACAATGCAGTTTCCCGTGCTTCCCTAGAGACACCTGCCTCCCTTGCCTTCTGTGGATGCCAAGAAAATGCCTGAGCCAATAGATGTAAAGGAATTTTACATTTTATATAAAATTTACAATTTTACACAACTTTTCATGCATCTATGCCTTATATGCATTTATAGTTAATTATAATAATATTGTATCTATCCAGAAATCACTATCAGAAGCAGGTAAGAAATACGAAGTTGAAATGGTCCGAGTGGCCAAAAGAGACATTTATTTCATGGTTTACGGCCAGAAGTGTATACACCTTCTTCATTGCAGTGACCCTCATACTTTCACTCAGAGCCAACTTATTTTTTATCTCGTACATAATTGCAACAAGTATAAGGACTTGTGTCAAAGTTTAAGAACAAGTTTAAAATTCTAAGAATTTTTTTTAAAACAACAGCCTGCTGGGCATGATGGGCAAATGGCGCTATAGTGCCAATGATCTGCTCCTTGTCCCGGCATCCCTTTGGTTTTGAGAGCCGTGGGCTTTATGTCTTTATACCTGTAAGGCTGGCTGGTCTCTCAACTGTGGAAGCAATCCCCCTTGGGAAGGACAGGCAGGAGAAGGAGCTCAGGACCAGTTCCTTGGTGGCTCAGCATCACGTTGGTTTTAGAGTTCTGTTTGGATGGTAGTACCCCACTTGTCCATCACTGAGTTCTGTAATGTTCCAAAGACATATCCCCACCTTATAGCAGTCTGGTCCCTTTTGGAGTTTGCTTTGGGTCAGTCCACTCTCATTTGAAAATTGATTTTTTTTTCCATTTAGGTATGATGATTCCACTTTTCAACACCAAAAAGTAGGACATAAAGTATGATGACAAATAATTTTCTGACTTGTGTATCCTATTTAGTGACACATTTAACAAATTTTCATTAAAGCCAAATCCATATAAAACAATAAATTTAGCTATATATATTTACTATATATATTATTAGCTATACAATTTTTAAACATTAGAAGTTGGAATTTGCCCTTTAAAATCTGGGTTATGTGGCCACCTTTGTTCCATGTACCTATAGAAGGACATATTTGTTTTTGAATTAACTTTACTTCTCTCTGCTGTGGGAATATTTTTGCATATAAAAGCATGTCCAAGCATTTTAGTTTCTATGGCACTAGGGAAAAATGAAGCCCATTTTCTTTATGAAAAAAAAGTAGCCAATTTCTATGCATGTAGGCATATGTGTCTCCCTCTGGGGAGAGGAACGCTGGCTTCCTGGCCAAGTCAAACAGGCTGGTTCAGCTCAGAGGCCTTTTATAGCCTGAAGATCTGGGCTGCATTTCCCTCATCTGTAAAAATAAAGCAGAAACCAGGGCTACTGTCAGTTTCAAATGAGATAATATGCGTGCTAGTGCTTTGAGAAGGGCTATAAAAATACAAGCCATATAATTACCAGTGGAGTGGGGATTCCAGCTAGGCACCATGGTAAATGTGGTCACAGATCAGGGGTAAAGACTCCCAGGACACCCTGCAAGGCCAGCCCTGCCTAGTTCTTAAAGCTGCAGAGAGGTCCCCACCCCCACCCTGGCAGGATGAGACAGAGACTCAACTTATCCTTTTCTGCTTCTTGTGGCCCTAGAACTCTGCTCCCCCAACCACTCCCTGAGAACAAAGTAAAGTAAAACAGACAGAAGTAGAAGAAAGCAATGTGTACTCAATCTTATGAGCCTTGCCACGTTAATAGTGATCCTTTCCTGGGACAATCGATTTATACCTATAAGTCTGGCTGACTTCTCAACTCTGGAAACAACCCACCTCGGGAAGGATAGGACAAGATTAGGAGCTTTTATATTGCTCCATATATTGCTCCTATTTTAAATTTTTATATACATAAGACATATATATGATATGTGATATATATATATATATATATATAGAGAGAGAGAGAGAGAGAGAGAGATGTAGATATAGATACATAAAACCAGGAGTCTTATATTGGTGTGAAAGCCAGTCCTTTCACTGGAATCACGCATACCTTGTGCTTCTACAGGTCCTTTGAATTCTCTCTATTGGTGAGCCAGTCAACTATGGAAAGAGCCCAGATGTCCATCGACAGATGAATGGATAAAGAAGATGTGGTGTATATACATATATATATATATATATATATATATATATATATATGTACACACACACACACACACACACACACACACAATGGAATATTATGCAGTCATCAAAAATAAAATCGTGCCATTTGCAATGACATGGATAGAACTAGAGGGTATTACACTAAGTGAAATAAGTCAACCAGAGAAAGACAATTATCATATGGTCTCACTGATATGTAGAATTTAAGAAACAAAACAGAGGATCATAGGGGAAGAGAGGAAAAAATAAAACAAGACAAAACTAGAGGGGGAGACAAACTGTAAGAGATTCTAAGTCATAGGAAACATACTGAAAGTTGCTGGAGGGGAGGAGGTGGCAGGATGGGGTAACTGGGTGATGGACATTAAGTAGAGTATGTGATGTAAAGAGCACTGGGTAGTATATAAGACTGATGAATCACTGACCTCTACCTCTGAAACCAATAATACATTATATGTTAACTAATTGAATTAAAATTTTAAAAAATGTTTAAAAAACAAAACAATACAAAGTACCTAACTAACTAGTTCTCTACCAGGACAGTGTACACAGAAATGAAATAGTCCGCCTATGCGACTTTAGCAGCAATAATGCATCTTAGGTCAAGACTAACTTTCTTAGTGTTTCCCTGTGTACAAAACTTACCACAAATGATAAGCTCTCTTTCTCTAAACTATGTGTCTGCCCCACCACCCAAGTTTGTATACTCCATGCTTGGGTACATGTTCTTCAATCACGTCTTTGTTCATTCAACAAACATGTATCGATCTCCTTCTATTTCTAGTCAGATTTGCCTAAAATATCTTTTTGTTTAAATGAGTTTTTTTATTTATTCATTTGAGAGAGAAAGAGAGACAGAGACAGAGAGAGACAGAGAGAGCACAAGCAGGGGGAGAGGCAGAAACAGACTCCCCGCTGAGCTGGGAGCCCAACGCAGGGCTTGATTCCAGGACCCGGAGATCATGATCTGAGCTGAAGGCAGACGCTTAACCGACTGAGCCACCCAGGTGCCCCATAAAATACCCTTTTTTAAAAAACACATAAACCCTCTGCCTCCTCCTCTCTTTCAGAGCCAGCCCACATATCACCTCCTTAGGGCTACCTTATTTGTGAATAATTGCTCATGGACTTTATCATACAATATTTTACCTCCTCACACACCTACCTCCCTTACCAGGGTTATGAGTACCCTCCAGGCAGGACTCAGTCTTGACTCTATTTTATTCCTAGTTCCAAATACTGGCACATAGTAGACAGTCAATAAATGTTTGTGAATTTGAATTCTATGAGACGGAGCCTGGGTCAGAGTGAGATGAGTAAGACAAGGGCCTTGCCTCAAGGAGCTCACAGCTATCACCTTCCAGTTAGCCTTACCTACAGCTGGAAAGTTTTCACTCCCCTTTCTTCTCCCCCTTGTTCTTTCCAGCCCTGGATTATTAGGCAAAATAAGCACTACTTAACTGACCAAGGAAAAGGGGCACCTTGGAGTTTTCCTTCTGGTGCTGATGCCCTTAACTCTTTCACTGCCATTCTTGACTTGAGTGGAATAGCTTAATAATTGTCTTTATCTGCTTACGTTCACCTTGAACCAGCATCAATAAAAAGGCATTTTCTGGGGCGCCTAGGTGGCTCAGTCAGTTAAAGATCTGCCTTTGGCTCAAGTCATGATCCCAGGTCCTGGGATCAAGCTCCGCATGGGCTCCCTGCTCAGCCAGGAGTCTGCTTCTCCCTCTGCCCCTCCCTGCCATGTTCTCTCTAATAAATAAATACAATCTTTTTTTTTTCTTAAAGCATTTTCTTTGGCATGGTGACTCAACTTTAAGTTTGGTTTGAAGGTGTTGTCAGATATCTCCTTTTTTTTCCCCATCTCTCATGGCATGAGTGTTTCACTTCCAACCAGTGATTTGTGTAACAGATCCTTTATTTGAAGCGATGGAAGGGCCAAGGGGGCACCATTGTTGACTATGTTTAGGGTATCAGGTGACCTTAATCTAGCCCTGGTCCATTCATTATTTGTTAGTAACTCTAGTGAAAGGCTTGTTGCAGGAACATGAAACACCTGGATAAAAGGAGGCATCTTGGTCATCGAGTACAAGCTGACCCCCATCCAACTGCTCAGTCTATTTGCTTACATGTACCCACCCCTGTGCTCTATTCCATTTCCACTTTGACACCCATTTTCTTACAAGACAACTCTCCCCACCATAATATAGATTTCCTCGCCGTCCTGTTCACTTATCTAGAGTTCACTCCTAAGAGAACCCAGCTCCAGTCCACCTCCTGTTTGCACAATGTCTAGAAGTCATAGCACATTGCACCAAGTCATAGACATGGAGTGCCACTATCCAACAGCCCATGAGTTCTCTTGGGTTATTTTTAAATGTGAACATATACATATATTTTAACCCTCAATTAGATGGCAAGTTTCTGGAAAACTAAGTCTGTGTTTTATGGTATAGGGGAATGTGAGCAGTAGGTGTATGATAAATGTTTTATAGTAAATGCTCTCCAAATTTCAGTTATTCATGGGACCCCATCTTTCCCCATTCTCCCCCTCCCCGAGCACAAATCAGTATTGTCACTCTTTAGTCCAACTTCAGGCAGACTTAAGAGTCTTCTCTCACTATCTCTCACTCAGGGGCCAGTCTCCTGCGTGGAGGACATCCCCATGAAAATTCAAATCAAGATATTTATGGGAAGTTTGAGCCTGGCGCCCTCACTTACACATCCTCCTAAAGAGCAGGGACATTCCACTTCCTTGTTATTGTAAAAGTTTTCTTCTGTCTTTCAACAAGTGAAGATCACCTGGGGAGGAAACAAGTAGTACCTAAACAAGGAAGTCTCAAAATGTCAAGTATGTATAGTCAGCAAAACTGTCTCCGGGAGCCCTGGGCAGGGACTGCTGACATGAGAGGGTGGGCGAGGTGATGAGCTTATAGTGGTGTGGGGTGGTGACACCAGTGACCTCCGCTGCCACTACACATCTGCACTCTGCAAAATAAGTTACAGTCACCCTGTCGTTCACTTCTCACCACTCTCCGATGAGAGCAGAACCTGTATTACCCCCATTTAACAGACAAGCAAACGGAGGCTCAAATGGTTTAACAGCAGGCCTGACTTCCAAGCATAAACACAACCACTACACCACATTGAGAAGTTTTTTCTAACAACTCCTGAGGCTCAAGCCCAAGAAATGAAATGGTGTTAAACACGAGCGGAGTATTCGTTATAAGCATGAACTGATTCTGAAGTTGATTTTTCTAAAATGGCTCCAAATGCAATTTGAAGTAATTTCCAAGTGTCTAGATTTATTGTGTAAATGAAGCTCTGAGGATTATAGAATAAAGTTGTTATAAGATGCAGCAAGACCAACTGCTCTGGGTAATCTTGCAAGCTTCAACAACCATGGGCAAAAAAATAAATTCACCCAATTGTGCAGAGCAGAATGGTGCTCCAGGTGAGCCATCTTGATCCAGCCAGTGATCCCACCTTGACCTTGGGCTCTAATTGCCTTTACTGTGGACACGATACAAGATAGTATTTAATTTATGAGTCATTCAGCTCTATGAGGGTATGGTTGGCAATTCAAAACTTTTCGTTCAGTGTTCTAGAGCGGTGCTTTTAAAACTCATTAGTTATATGTTAAATCAATTTAGTGGGTAGTAATCATCAAGAGAGAAAGGGAAGGAGAGAGGGAGAAGAAAAAGAGAAAATAAAGTGCATTCCACACATTATAAGCAATATTGTTTTGTGAAACAATTTTCAGCTGGAAGTCATTTTTTAAATACAGATGTTTACCTGGAACATGATGTCAAAATCACAGCCTGAAAACACTTGAAAAACACTGGCCTTGGGATGCCCGGGTGGCTCAGGCTGTTTGGGCCTCTGACTCTTGATTTTGGCCCAGGTCATCATCTCAGGGTCATGAGATCGAGCCCTGCATCAGGCTCTGCACTCAGCATGGAGTCTGCTCAGGATTATCTCTCTCCCTCTCCCTCTGTCCCTCCCCACTCTGTGCTCTCTCTCTTTCTCTCTCTCTCTCTAAAACAAATAAATAAAAATCTGAAAGAAAGAAAGAAAGAGGAAAGAAAAAGAAAGAAAGAAAAGAAAGAAAGAAAGAAAGAAAGAAAGAAAGAAAGAAAGAAAGAAAGAAAGAAAGAAAGAAAGAAAGAAAGAAAGAAAGAAAGAAAGAAAGAAAAAGAAAGAAAGAAAGGAAAACACTGGCCTTGATTTTTCAAGTAAAGTTTCTTCAAAATACAGGCTATTGGGCGCCTGGGTGGCTCAGTTGGTTAAGCATCTGCCTTCGGCTCGGGTCATGATCCCAGTGTGTTGGGATCGAGTCCCACATCAGGCTCCTTGCTCAGCGGGGAGTCTGCTTCTCTCCCTACCCTTCCCCCTGCTCATGCTATCTCACTCTCTCTCTCTCTCTCTCTTAAATAAATAAATAAAAATCTTTAAAAAAATACAGGTTATTGAGTTTCCACAATTACTGAGCTAAATGGAAACACTTCTAAGGTTGTCTTTCTTACCAACCTCGCTGAGCTTACTGAAGAAGTTATGCTTACTGTGTCTGCAAGACTTCCTCCCTCTCCTACATCCTCAGAGGCACAGAAACACATGAGTGACCATTTCCTTTACCCCTGTTCCTAACCACCCTTATAAGAAGGTTTACACTGTCTTAAATCTCAGATCCTTTCTTGGGTTGGGCGCTGAGTTTCAGCCCCACTCTCCTCCCATCTCGGCCTGACCACACAGAGCTGACACGGTCTCATTCATCTCTCACTAGACTGTGAGCCCCTTGTGCTTGGAACTATGTATGATCACTGCGTCCCCACGGTGCAGTGTCTTGTTTGCAGTAGGCCCTTCACAAATGTTTGGCAAATTAAAAACAGACTGAATCTGCTATCTGTTAAGATCGGCTAGGTGAAGGACCACATTTAACTTTGTTAGGGCCTGTCATTAAACAAATGGTTAATGAGATTTGCCTGTATAATAAATGTCTGGCTTTGAACCCAATTAAAATTCATCTTCCTCTGATTACCAGGGCTAAGTGAAGGTCTCCAAATTACAGGAAAGAAGCTAGGAGACATGTGTTCCTATCTCATAAGTGGTGGGCCCAGTGAGAGTTGCCAGGAGGCCAGTCATCTGTCCAAGTAGGTGAATGTCTGGCAGAGGAAAAAGGATTCTGTGTTTGGGATGGAGACTCCTGGACACGGAGGGAGGGGCGAAGGCAGGCTCAGCCCCTCAGAGAGAAGCCTGGGTGGCTCAGAACTCACCCAGAGGCTGGAGGAGATGCTGGGGGCACCACACTGGGGAAACAAGTGAAGGCTGGTGAGGAGAGGCATTTCTGGGCACCACCCACATGACACCTCTCAGCTACCCCCCAACTTTACCCTAGGGAATGTAGTACCAGTCCTGGAGAGAGAGGGCAATCAGAAATCAGGCCTTACAGCACCCTTTCTATGCTGAATTGGGAGGCGTAACTTGGGGCCGGGGAGACTGTGGCCCAGCTCAGTCCATAAGGTGAGACTCCCCACAGTACTGGCATCACGAAGGTGGCCTTGGGTTAATCCCTGAACTGGAGGAAACCCGGCTACAGCAGCTCCTGCTCAGAGCCCCCAGCATGAACGATGTGTGGAGCCTACACCTGCTGCAGAAATCCTCTAGAAGGCACCATGGAGAACAAGGAGTCACTCTGAGACCGAGGAGAGAACCCTGAGGGGTGTTCGGGTCCAGATGGTTGGGTAGCTGCTCGACACTAAAGTTAGCTTTCATTCCTGTCACCATTATTAGCCAACCCTTCGTTTGACCTTTCCCACTGATGTGGCTTGGCAGAAAATGGGGCTACACAGCATTGTGGAAAATCCTTCAGCATCAATCACATTTTTCCAGAGAATTCGCATATCCACCAGCCCAACTCTGAGGGGCTCATTCATGTCCAGGAAATGTGCTAATGAGTCAGGCCCTGTTAGCATAATTTCATTATTAAAAAAGGTTCCTATCCTATGAGGAACTATACATCTGCACTCTGTCTCTCTCAGCCTATTCTGATTTTAGGATGTGGGGTTCCATGGTGCAAAGCACACTTCTCTATAAAGCCACAGGAATCCCTTCTGAAATTACAGCTGGGTAATACTTTTTTGTTTCTATTCCGTTATCACATCAATTCACTGACAACATGTACCAAAACATCTAGGAAATTTTCAAGCTTTGTACAGCATTTAAAGAGACTTATGCAGAGCAATACTGTCACTGACTCATGGTTTCCAATAAAAGGGGAAAAAAACAGACTCCTTATTTCTTATGAATAATCTATCCATTGAAAGGTCATCCACTTGTTTTGTAAAGATCTCCAATGCTCACATGGTCTATAAGCTCTTGGGAAAGTGGAGTGTGTCCTCATGTGAAAAGAAAGAGAAAGCATTAGGGACCTCATGTTTTTAAGATTTTAATTTCAATGCTACATATTAGAATGGAGAAGTAGCAAAAGAGCCACAACAACATTAATAGCTGCTGTTTATTCCATATTTACCATGTGCCAGTTGCTTTATATGCAGTGTCTTATTTAATTCTCCAAACGATCTTACAAGCAGAGCTGACATTCAGCCAGGATGCAGTAGTAGACTGTGGAGTAACTGAAATGTTTCTTCACCAGTTAGTATATATTCACTGCCCTGAGACCGCTGAGTGACAGTGCCCTCCCTCTCCATGCACACAACACCTTGTTCACCCTTTCCTCTTCCCTGGGGACATCCGGGACTGTTCCAGGACTAAAGCATAGATCCCAGAGACTGTTGTGATTGGTCAGTGTCCATGCTGTACCCATGGTTAAATATTTCTAATGTCACCCCTGACTTAGGAGGTAGACATGATTATCCTCATTTGCAGATGAAGAACCAGAAGCTTTAAAGAGTATGGCACACTCTCTTCTCCAAAGTTGACTACAACAATATTTCCAGTCATGCATGCTCTTCAAGAACCTTGTCACTTCCCCATCAAGAGTGGGCCTCTGTTTCTCCTCCCCTAGAGATTGGGTGGGCCTGTAGTGATCTCAATGAACAGAATGTGGCCGAAGTGATGTTGTGTGACTTCTGGGGCTAGGTTAGCAAAGGCAATTCATTTTCTACTTGGCTCTCTCTTGGGACACTCACTGTTGAAATACAACCACCACGTAGAAAAAGCCCAAGCCACATGAAGAAGAAGCCATGTGTAAGTGCTCTAGCTGATGGTTTCAGTTGAAGTCCCAGCTGACTGCCAGCATCAACAACCAGACATGTGAGTGAATGAGCCTCCAGATGATGGCAGCCCCCACCTGCCAAATTACTCCTCAGACTTTGAGTCTTCCAGCGAAGGCCCCAGATAGCAGAGAACAGAGACAAACTGCCCTGAGGTACCCTATCGAAATTTCTCACCTTAAAATTTATGAGATTGCAAAATGGAGGGAATGTGTTACATGGCAATACATAATCATAGGAAGGTTAAACAATTTGCCCAAGGTCACACACCTAGTAAGTGGTGAAGCCAGAATCACCTGACTCTGAAAGCTAGCATTCTTAACCACCAGGTGACACTGCTCCTGGGGCAACATGGTAGCAAGAAGATACCAGCTGGACCACCTTTCAGCTGGATGTGTGGAGTTGATGGATGGGCAAGGGTTGCCATCACTCTCCATGGTGCTAACCCACACACCTTTTATCCTGCGGCTCTCTTATGTATGGTTTCCATTTCCAATTATCATCTCCTGATCCAAGATATCTGCTCCAATTCTAGCCATCACATCTGGATTCCAGTCATTAAGAAGACATAAAGAAGAGAAAAGCATGCAACCCTCCTTTCAAGAAAATTTTCTGGAAAGCGCAAACACTATTTCTACTTAACATACCACAGTCCAGAACTCAGTCACATGGTGCACCTTGCTGCAAGTGATGTTGGATGGCCTAGTGTCCTGCTAAAACCTAGAAGCATGTTTCTGTAGATTCTAGAGTGTAAAAGAAGAAGAGATCTGATATCAAGACACCTGGCAATCTCTGCCATAGAAAAGAAAGGGGATTGGGTAGAAATCAATGATTTCCAATTTGAGCCATGTTAATTCTTCACTTGCTCTACTTTCCCCCAAACTTTTGTTTCTTCAAAAAATATTTATAATCTATTATTAAATATTTTCTAGAGGATTTGAACTGATTTTGCTGTGAAAGTTTTGAATGCCCTGAGACAATAGGAATCCCCTGGCATGTTGCAAGGGAAAATTTGCCCTAAAGGTAATCTGGGTTCACTCTACTGTGGCCCATCATCCTCCAAAGGAATAGAAATGCTGAACAGACCAAGAACCTAAAAAATATATTGTCATGTTCAGCCACACAGGATTAGCTGATGGTTTTGTCTTGGTTGAGAAATAAAAGTTACAACGAACTTTGCAGGAGCCCATTTCTAAGTTGCAAAGTGTATTTCTCCCCTCTTAAGTGTACATCAAGAAAGTATTTCAAATGATCCTTTCTCAAATGACTACAATGCCGAAAGTGATTTCACTTATCCCTCCCTAAAATCTGAATGTCTACTCTCTTTTCCATTTCTAAGATTCTTCCCAACATGGAAACCATTTAGGTGGGTGGAGGTGGAAAGCAGTCTCTTGGACTAAACAAACACATCACTTGAACTTCTCATCACAAGCCACTAAGATACACATTTTTCAGTGCTTGATGATTCAATCACAAATAATCCTTTAAAGAAGGGACCTGAAATGCCATGGCCAATGCAAGCAAGTTTAAAGAAAGGAAAAATGATAGTATCCCCAATAGACAAATCTGTCTTTACATCATTTTGATAAAAATTTGCCACCATGTAAGGAAATAAAACAGAAAGTCCAGGATGGCTTAGCAATAGGGAGAAAAGACTAATATAAAATGTTCCATTGGCACAAAAATGCAAAATCTGCTTTCTGAATTGGACTCTATTTGGTCTTAATTAGAGATCTCTTCAACTTGTTTCTGCAAGAAACGGGACTAGAGTTTGGATGGAATGTTTTACCCAGGCTTCCAGGGGAGCTTGGGAAAGAGTGTGAAACAAGAAGGCATAACCCTAAGAATTCCTCCCTGGAATCTAAAATCCTGATCCTGAAGTAAAACTGGGTAGGAACTCTGTGACCTGCACTTTCTGATGAGAAAGGGGGCGGCGGTCTGGGTTCTGCCCACAGGGGAAGAGGAAAAGCTTGAGTGAAGATAAATTTTGCTATGGATGCTTCCCTCCACCACACAGAAAGCCAGCCAGAACAGAAAAGGAGCATAAGTCTGCACAGCATTTTGTGATAGACAAACAGCTTTCACCCTTAGACCTCTATAAGGCTCTTTGCAGCTTGGAGGGAAAGCATATCATCCATACAATTCTGACCATGGAAACCAAGGTTCGGATCACTCGTGATTTTCTAGGAATCATCAGCTGGTGAGTGGAAGAGCTCGTACTCAAGCTGGGTCTTCAATACCAAAGAGATTATTCTTTCTATGACTTCATATTTCTCTCTCTCTCCACTTTTCCCGGTATCCACTGTGTAAGGACACACCACATAGGCATTGGTTTTTAAAATATGTCCACAAATTCTTCAAAACTCCTCCTTAAAAAAAAATAAAGCCTATCAATTCTTCTTCCCTTTAGCATGAACTGGACTTAGTGACTTGCTCCTAACAAACAGAATATGGAGAAAAGACCACATAATGACCAGGTCATAGAGGGCTGCTGCTGTGTCTGCTGGTTCGCTCATCTGGGGGAAGCCAACACACAAGTTGTGAGGGCAATCAAGCAGCCTTATGGAGAGAATTAAGGCCCCCTTTCAACAGCCAGCAATGAACTGAAGGCTCCTGCCAACAGCCTTGTGAGTGAGCCATCTTGGCAGGGGGGCTCACCCAATCAGGTGTTCAGGTGATGGTAGCCTCAACTAACATCTTGACTCTGGCCTCATGAGAGGCTCTAAGCCAGAACTGCGCAAAACCCACTCTCAAACGCCTGACACATACAGACTGTGAGATAACAAATATTTATTGTTCCAAACCACTAAGTCGTGGGGCTAATTTGGTACACAGAAGTAGACAACTAATAGGGGTGCCTCGGTGGCTGAGTCCGTTGAGCCTCCGACTCTTGATTTCATCTCAAGTCATGATCTCATGTGGAGATCCGTGTCAGGCTGTAAGCTGGGCGCCTCCTTGGGATTCTCTCTCTCCTTCTCCCTCTGCCCCTCCCCCTCTGCTCATGCTGTCTCTCTCTCAATAAATAAATAAATAAAAAGTTACTTAATTAATTTTTAAAAAAGAAATAAATAACTAATAAACTAGAGAGCTCTTCATTCTGTTCCTTGTCTCCCTAAAGTGTATTCTTCTCACCATACCATGTGTTTTTGTTTTTGTTTTGTTTTTATCTCTCTCTACTTTTCAAAGAGTCCAGATTGTTTAAGTACAAACAACCCAGGGGACCCCTCATGCTATTCTTTGGCTCCCAGGCCCTAACTTTTGGGCACATTTTCCCAAATTCATGATATCCTTTCGCTATTCTGTTCATCTAATTTGAGTCAGCATGTTAATGTTTAATAATCTTTATCATCCCTTCCAGATACTATGTTTGTATTTTAACAGGGAACTTCAACATCTGAACCTAAAGGGCAGTTGCAACGTAACGTAGAGTAGGAGGGGAATTTCTGGCCCTTGAACTGCACTCATAGTATTCCACTGTATTCTCTCTTTGTGGACACCCTACAGGCTATGCTATGTGATTACCCAACATATCCAGGGACACAAATCCTGGATTTGGAAAAGTGCAACAAAAGAAGTAATTGAAAAATGAAAAGCAGAAGGTTGAATCTGAAAAGGCCATATACTGTATGGTTCCAATTCTATGACATTCTGGAAAGGGCAAAACTATGGAGACAGTAAAGATCCATAGTTGCCAGGGGTTGGGGTGAGGGAGAGGTGAATAGGCAGAGCACAGAGGATTTTTAGGGCAGTGAAACTACTCAGCACAGCACTGTAATGACAGATACATGTTCTTATGCATTTGTCCAAACCCACTGAATGTACAACACCAAGTGTGAGTCTTAATGAAACTATGGACTCTGGGTGATAATGACATGTTGATGTACGTTCATTGATTTTAACAAATGTACCACTCTGGTGGGGACATTGATAGTGGGGGGAAAGGGACATGTGTGGGGAAAAGGGGCATAGGGGAACTCATTGTACTTTCTACTCAATTTTGCTATGACTCAAACTGTTCTTTTAAAAAGTCTATAAAAACCTAAAAAATAAAATTTTTATAAAAGTATGTTAGTCTGGGGGTGTCTGGGTAGTGCAGTCAGTTAAGCATCTGACTCTTGGTTTCAGCTCAGGTCATGATCTCAAGGGTCATGGGATCAAGCCCAGCATCGGGCTCCATGCTCAGCAGGGAGTCTGCCCTCTGCCCCTCCTGCTCGTGCTTTCTCTCTTTCTCTAAAATAAAATAAATAAATCTTTTTTCTTAAAAAAATGTAGGTTAGTCTAGATTCATAGATTGTGTAGAAGAGAGGCAGACAGCAATGAAGGAGACCACAGTTTTAAGGAAGGCCTACATCCAACACCAGAATCCTTGATGCCCATGCAGTGAGGAGCCAATATGGCACCTCACCAACAGCAAAGTCAATTTCTAAGTTATCTGTTTTCTGCCCAGCCTTGGGCTAGATACTGGTGGTACAGAAATTATAAATGACTTTCCAGATCTACAATCTACTTAAGGAAACAACGTAACACACAAGAAGAAGAATAAGTGAGAGCAACCAATACAACCCGGGATGATAGAGATTGCTGACATGTGTGGTGGTGAAGCTAGGTGTGAATTAACTAGTAGGACAGGGGTGTGAGAAGTAGCTGAAGTGATAGTTAAATGATGTCAGGTGCAGAAGATAAAAGATAAAAGTGCAGAATTGGGTGGGAGGAGTAGCTATCTCGGTGGGGATTCAAGTGAAGGTATCTTAGAGAAGCTGACTTCTCAGTGATGTGTTGGAGGGCTCTTGCAGCACATGGATTTTCAAAGACGTTACTCTACTATCCAGGAACTTGATCTTACTCTCCAAAGGCCCAGAAAATGGAGAGCGCTCCCATAGACAAAATAGAACACGCCTGCATATAGAGACCTGCCTGGTGCTAAGTACCCGCTTTTGCAAGAGGACCTGGTGTTTCCACACAATCATGTACTCTGCTCCCAGACCCAGGCACCCTGTGGCACCACCCATCTGACCCCAGCTAGGGGTTTCAGGGGCCCGCTCATGATGCAGGTGAAGCAGGGCTGGTTTGTGGGCCGGAAGTACAGAGCCCAGGCACTCAGAGGGCAGAATCAACTGCCAGTCGTACAACAGAAATGAAGGGTGAGGGGGCCGCTAAGGGGGAAGCAAATCGGGAGGAAAGGCCAGCAAGATAGAGACCCTCTGAGTTCAGAAACTCAAAAGCTGAGACCTTTTTCTAATACATCAGTCTTCAATAGGAAGAGGACGGCTAAGGTAGAGCCCCTAAGCTGTGCGTCTTCATACAGCTCCTAGCTGTAAAATAGGGATGATGCCAGAGCTTACGTCATAGAGTTGGTATGAGGATTGGGTAAATTCAAATACCTACAGGCACTTGGAATTAGGCTGAGCACGCAGTACATGCTTAGTAAGTATTAGTTGTTGCTGCTGATGTTACTAAACCCAGGCTGAGCATGCAGTACATGCTTAGTAAGTATTAGTTGTTGCTGCTGATGTTACTAAACCCAAACAGAGGCAGCAACAGCTCCTGGAAAGAAAGTTGCCAGAGGAATCCACACAACACTCGGTGACAAAGGTGCCTCGTGATAGCACGCTAGAAACATTTTCTAAACGCATCCTGCCAAGCTGACTGCCCTCTCCCTGCTGTAGGGATGGTCCATTCTGGCCCAGCGCCCGGGATCCTGCCAGAGGTGTCTTGCCCCACCATCGGTTTGGGGCTGCCGGGACTGGGGCCCGCTGGGGACCATCGCGCAGCCACCATAAGCCTCACTCCCCAGCACGCGGTCAGCAAGGAAACGCAGCCTCCTCCTTTCAGGGGGAGATGTGACCCGAGCAAATCATGTTGCCATCATCTCTGGCACAGCCGACCCTGAAGCCTACATTAATCCCCTCAGTTTGGTGAAGGAGCAGTTCCCAGGGTTATCTTTAGAATTCACCCTCCAAATGCTTTAGCAAGGAGAGACTTTTACTGATGAGTGAGGGGATGAAATGGGTTAGCTCAGCTGTCACAGTCGCAGAAGGAGGGGCCTCGTTGTGTCAGTAGGACAGAAAAAGTTAGCATTTGAAAAACACCAATGGCGTCTCCTGAGAACTTTCTCTTTAGCCCTGCCAAATCAGGTCTCCTTGTCATCATCCCCGTTTTATGTGGCCAAGGGTGAAAGATTCCCAGAAGTCCTGGGAACCTCTTGCTTCTCTGTATAGAGACCCTCTCCCCACAACTATTCTTGGGCTAAAATCTGTGTTCTACTCTTTGGCTCAGCTGGCTCCTACACTTGGAAGCATTTAGCAATGTTGGTCACTCATTCAGAAATATTTCTCAAGGACTTACCATGTGCCAGGCACTGTTCTAGGCCCTGAGGGTGAAAAGATAAATAAGATAAATTGTGCTCCAGGGTCCCTGTCCACCTGGTGGGGTCACAACCATGAAAAAAGCAATGTAGTAAATTCTGTATCATAGGTTGGTTATATTATTTTAAGACTTTGCGGAGTGTGCATGAAAGTCTATTCCCATAACCCACCACCTGATGAATGTCTTAGAGTTTACCCCTGTCAAGGAGAATTAAGTTTTAATAAAAGTGCTGAAAGGCAGAAAGGCTTTCAAGACAAAAAAGGAATTCATCTCTGTGGCAGACACTCCTTACTGCTGAGAGAGATGGGGAGCAGGAATTCTCCATGCACTTTTCAATCATCTGATTCCACCTTCCTTTAGAAGGCATCCCCAAAGGCCAAGATTATAACTCAGATGCCCCACCTTCATGCCAAGCATCTTATCAAAAGAATCACCTATACTAAAAGTTTCTCTGTGGAGAGGGGAAGGTTTGCCTGCTGTTAAGAAAAGCAGTGTTTTTTACCATATCTTTACACTAAGGACACTATTTCTCCCAAGACTCAAACCCTTTCTCAGGGGAACAAGATGTCAGCAGTCTATTGCTAATGCATCATCTCCTATCTGCTAAGAGATACTGATGGGTCCCTGGCCATGGAGGCGGGCTTGTCGTCGGTCTGCCCTGCAGCTTTGGCTAAAATTAGGCTTTATCTCAGCTGGAAGGGTCTCCTTCTTTTGTGGAAAGCTATTTGGGATGAAAAGGGACATAGTTCTTATCTTTTTATGAGCCACTTCTGGCTAAGAATAACTTCACTGGGTGATCTCAACAGTAAGGAAAAGGGGAAACACCCTACACATTTTGGGTATCCTGGAAAGAGCCCCCCTTTGAACTCCGCCCTGCCCATCGCCACTGACCATGGCCAATATTAGAGATAGACTGTCCTGGGGGCCTACCCCTGCTAGGTGGAGACACTCATTTAAAAATAACAAAACTGGAGAAAAAGCTACTGGAATTGGGTCTGCTGGTCAACAGACTATCCACAGGACAAACACGGTATGAAGGGGTCCAAGAGAGAAGCCCAGGAGAAACAGAGACACAGAAAGTTAACAACCTCCCTGCAAATTCACCCCATAGAGCGGACACTATCTAATAGCCACCTCTACCCAAGGCCTGCTGAGTGACTGAAATACTAAGTGCTATAAAAAAGGAAAGAGCCAACAAGGAAAGCGTTTCTGTGGGTCAGGGGGCAGCAAGTCAAAGAAAACTTACAGAGGACATGGGACTTGTGTTGGGCCCTTAGAGCCCAGACCAAAGTAAAGTAAAGCAATCTCAGAACCAACAACTGTAACTCAAATTATATTTTCAGGTATCTGCGTCAGGGATACGAATTGTATACATGAGGGGTATAGCATGCTAACTTACTGAAGCTTGAGCTGGCTCATGTAGTAATTTTTATTAAATTATGAATTGACTTAAACTGGAAAAGATTTGTTTTTTTAAAAGGACCAAATCAACCCAAGTGGAAATAAACCAACCATATTTTTCTAAGATGACCAATAAAAATTAAAACAAAGGTGTTCATTCATTCATTTGTTCCTTTGACAAACACTGAGTGTCTACTAGTGCCAGTCAACGTTCTAGGAGAATATAAGGTTCTTGCCTTTGAAGCTTACAGTTTGGCAGGGGGAAGACAGACAATAAAACAGACTGAATAAACAAGTAAATATCTGGAAGTAATAGGTTGAAAACAAAACCAAGTAATGTACTAGAATTACTAATTCAGATTGGGCGGTCAGGAAAGGATTTTCTGGGGGAAGTGACACTTGATAAGAAAAGGAAATGATGAGTAGGAGCTGGGAAGGCGAAGATAGGGTACTGGGATGATTGTTCCAGGCCAAAAAAAAAAAAAGCACGAAGGACCTAAGGGAGGAGCACTTAATGCGTTCAAGAAACCAAAAGAGAATAAGGGCTAAAAAGTGGTGAGCAGGAGGAAGGTGGGACAAAATCAGTTAGGAAAGCTAGGAGGACCACGTCATGGTAGGCCTCATGGGCCACGGTCAGGGGCTTGGACTTTGCTCTAAGTGTGATGAGAAGCCACAGATGGTTTCAACTGCTGAGTGGGAAACGGGCTGTACAGAGTGAGAGGCGGGGGCAGGGAGACCACACCAGGTGCCGTGGCAGTAGCCTGGTGAGAGAGGGTGATGGTTTGGATGAGGCATGCATGCCAGCTGACCCAAATCTCAATTTTTCCACTGCCATCATGGGAAAGCATCAATAAGCTGTTCTTAAGTTACCTGGTGGTTGAAAAACAAAAATGAATTCTCCCAAATAAGATTCAATCAAACCATGTAGGGATGCCCTTTTCCAACAGGCCATGCTAGAGTTGTCTTAGTCTCAGACAGAAGAATAGAGGAAACACCCTTTTGGTGTCCTTGAATCTTTAATAGCTTTGGAATTTGAGAAGATGAGCTTGAACTAGCTGGACTGGGTCTTGGACAGCAGAGATTGAAAGGGAGTTTGGCTGCCATGCTGAAGAGCAGGGGACACCCCTGCATCTCCAGCTAACTAAATCGGCAGTCGTCTGTCCTTTTGGTGTAAGATTATTCCTGTGGAAACTCAAGTTTTGTCTTCAAAGGATCATAGAGAGTAAGGTTAGAGAACGGGAGTTGGGATTTGAATATGAATCTCTTCTGGTACCTTTTGAGCTCTTCAGCAAATCACACACCAGTCTAAAACTGGTTCTTCTTGGCTGGGTGGGAGAAGAAAAGGTTAGATTTCATCAGTCACCATGTGTACAGAATATTATATAATGGTCTACAAGGTACACAGAAACTGTAAAAGGCATATTATTATTTGCCAGATGCCAACTGTGTTTATATAACTTGATTTTCTTGGTTACTGATCTCCATTTTGTAAATTAGTTCAAACCAATAAATCAAACTCCATTTCATGCTATGAGAGAGCTACAGATTAAGCTAGCAAGCCCTGTGTGGGGTTCTTTATAAAAGAATAAGAGAGTCAAACTTGTGTTCTTAATGCCCATTTTATATGCATGACTTGAGTTGAGTTCCTTATGCATAATTCATGTGGTCATTTACAGGCTTTTTCATGACTCTCCTTTAAGAGTTAACTAACAAAGGACGTTATCAGCCATGGCAACCAAGATGTTATGCAAATCTATCTCAGAGCCATTGGAAAAGGGGGTGGGTTGATTAATTAAAAAGATAGAGGAGGAAAGAGGGATACACATCCCTCTTGATGTTACTCATCATTTATTAATGTATTTAACTGAAAAGAATTTTGAAGGGTAAATACATATTTGTGCATTTCCTCTGGGTGTGAGGGCACTACTTACCCTGTGAGCAGCCATTTGAATGAATGCAAAACTATTGATTTCATTCATTTCATTTCTTCTCCCTCCAAGGAACAGCATCATAAGAAGGTATTGGATTTGGTGTCAGGTGACACCAGATTTTTGCTCCCTTTAGCCTATTAAACTAATCAAGTCACTTCTTTTAACAACTCACTTTCTTGCATATGCAGTACAAATAAAAATATTTGTCCCTATTTATTTACCTTGGTATGGGGTGGGAGGGGACTACACAAGGGTATGAATAGGAGAAGACAGCAGTTATTAGGGGTCATCTGGAAGCTGGATGTCAGAAGCAGAGACCAAGAGAGGTGATTTTCCCAGAGCTATTGGGGTGATAGAGAACTAAGTGTAAGCAAAGCTCCAGCAAAGTATTCCCACGACAAAGCTCCTGACATAGCTGCTAGTTCACTAAATTGCTGGAGGGAAACAAAGTGGGATCCTCTGACTTGCCAACTGAGACTTTGCAATTTTCATTTCCAAAACCTGATCCAAAAGCAGTGATAGGGTCTGACTCCTGAGTAGTTAAAATGTTTACCCTTTACCTGAAGAACAAATGTTTCCATCAAGTGCAGCTATAAAGCAAGACTGAATCAAGCAGCAAATTAGTCTTTCTTTCTCTCTCTCTCTCTCTCTCTCTCTCTCTCTTCCTCTCTCCCATTCTCCCACTCCCCCCCCCCCCCCGCCCCATCCCACCTCTCTCTCTCAGGCTTTCGTACTGATTGAGACAAGGTCAGAGCTCCTGTCCAGGAGAATCTTCCAGAGACAGAGAGCAAAGCCATCAGAGGTCTTTCTGGATTCCATAAACAGTCCCAGAATAGATTCAAATTAATGGATGACTACTCCTTGACTAATAGCATCCCTGTGACAAGACAGCAGCCAAATTCTCTATGAGTTGCTTGGCTTTGACCTTATTTCCTGTACCCGAGAATTGAAGACACCTACTCCCATATCCCAAGTGTTTTCTCTTCAGTACATTCTATTTTAAAATTATGGTGTAATTACATTCTAATCCCACATTACAAAGAATTTGTGGATTGTTCTGATTCAGCTGTGGAGTGGACAACACCTTGTTACTGTTCCAAAATAACCTCTGTTATTTTTTGATTATACAAATAATATATGTTTATTGTATAAATTTTGGAAAAAAAGAAAAGTCTGAATAAAGAATTAAAAACTCCCTGTCAGTATTTGATGTGTTTTCTTAGGGTTTTTTTTTTTTTTCTGTACATATGTGACTACATCTGTAATTACAACATTAAAAGCATGGTCTATTTCCCCATAGAAAAAAATTATAATTGGGGTTGCCTATGATCTGGATTTCAGCACTTCATCCCAGGGGCCACAAATGATGTGCCATAAAACATAGCTACAACTACAGAGTTTTATAACCATTTAAAATTAGTCTTAAATGATCAATGTTCATAATTCCTGCTAATATCCCAGATTACAATGAGGCCACAGAGGCTTCCAAGACACTGAATATCACTAATTTTTTCAAGAGGTGAGCATTCTTGGAACTAAGAATTCCCTTCCCAACCTTCCAGGAAGAGGAATCTCCAGGATCACCAGAACAATGGATTTTCAGAGCTTTGCTGTTTTCCTAGCAAAGCTGGTGCCCACAACCCCAGTCTCTAAGTCTGACCGGTTGTTGGATTGATATCACTGGGTTCTTTGCCTGTCCTCTCTGGAAACTAGAAATTTTTACTATAATTCCTTATAGTAAAAAAGGTAAGCCTCTCTCGGTTTCTCATACCTCACATAGTCTTAATTCTGTATTCCTTAGAGCTTCTTTCTCATCTTTTTCCACCGTGATTATTTTTTCCTAAGGAAACTGCCTACCATTCCCTTTGGAATCCTCACTCTGTGTAAAAAGCAAAACAAAACAAAAAAAACAAAAATCTCCAAATCTCCCATTTCTAGTAATATAGGTTATTTGGAACAACTTCCTGCTGGAAACAACTGAAAAAGAGCTGAATTCACTTTTAAGTCTTCTTGAAAGAATCAAAGAATTCAGCAAGGAATTATAAAACTGAAGAGAAATTGATAGCCCAGTGAGTTCAATAAGCAGAAAAGTTACTAAGACCATGTGTCCATTCTGAAAATTTTGAACTTTGGTTTTAATGGCCTTGTGGGTGAAGGGCACATTTACCAATCCCTGGACCTGCACAAGGCCGAGGGTCTAACAGGAGACACATAGACAGGTTCCATAGTAAGCTAGGACTGCCAAAGAGTACAGCCTGAGAGTGAGGCTAAACTGGCTCACCCTGGGAACCTCAATCCTTAAATCTACAAGGCGGTCCTAGGTTATTAGTGCCCCAAGATCCCAAGCAGAAGCAAAGAACATTCTTTTTGTAGAATTTATCATAGGTTTTGAGTTATTACAGATTTTTTTCAACTATAATGACACACACAATCACAGCTAACAACTCCAGAGCAATAAGCAATAAACAAAAACTCTCACGCACAACTTCAGATACTGAAAGTATCAGATAAAGACTATAAAACAATTATGCTTGTGTTTAAAGTTTATGAAAGACATGCTTGAAGATATCTGCAGGGAACATAAAACCATAAAAAAGCAATATAATGTATTTAGAAAAGAACCAAATAGAACTTCTGTGAAAGAAAAATGCAATAACAAATTAAGAATTCAGTGGATGGTTTTTGATGCTCCTGAAGAGAGAATTAGTAAGCTGAAATATGGGTCAGAAAAATTATCCACAGTGGAGCACAGAAAGACAAAAAAATGGAAATCACAGAAGAGAAGGTAAGAAACAGAAGACAGAGGGATAAAGTCTAATGTGTATTTAATTGGTATCAGAAGAAGCTAGATATTATTGGGCCAAGACAGTATCTGAAGAGATAATGGCTCAAAATGTTCCAGAGTTGGTTAAAGATGCCAATCCAAAAATTCAAAAATCACTACAATATTTAGCAATATACCTAAAAATGTTAGACACATTATAGTGAAAACTAGAGACGAAGATAAATAAAACCTTAAAAACCTCCAGAGGAAGAAAGGCATCAACTTCAAAGGAGCATCAATTAAACTGACAATTTCTCAACAGCAATAATGGAGACAAGAAAACAATGCAGTCCTATCTCCAAAGAGCTTACCAAAGATTACTGCCACTTGAATTTTATTTTTTTTAAGATTTTTATTTATTTATTTGACAAAGAGAGAGAGATAGCGAGAGCAGGAACACAAGCAGGAGGAGTGGGAGAGGGAGAAGCAGGCTTCCCGCTAAGCAGGGAGCCCAATGTGGGACTCGATCCCAGGACCCTGAGATCATGACCCGAGCCGAAGGCAGCCGCTTAACAACTGAGCCACCCAGGTGCCCCTGCCACTTGAATTTTACACCCAACAAATATATCATATGACAAAGAAGATGAAATAAAAACATTCCAGACTAACAAAAACCAAGAGATGCCACTGCCATCACACTCATGTGAGAGGAAATTCTAAAGGATGGATACACTTTGCACGGGAGGGGAATGACTGCAAGTAAAAAGGTCTGAGCTACAAGAGGGAAAGAAAAGTAAAGAAAGTAGTAAAGTGCGTATGTAAAGCTGAATGAACACTGACAGCATAACATAATAACAATGTCTTAATGTTTTTAAAATATAGAAAATTAAAATATATCAAAACAATAACATATAGGTCAGGAAAGCAGTAAATGAAATTAGAATATCCTAATTGTTTTTATTGTCCTTTGGGAGGGTAACACTAGACATCGATACACTAAAGGTATCGAACAAACAAGCAGAAAGGAAAAATGGGATGAAAAAAATAATACATGATAGTTACAAAGAAAAGAAAGGAAGTAATGGCCCCCAAAGTCAGTACAGTGGTTAACTCCAGGGTTGAGGGAAGGGGACGTGAAGAGGAGGGAACACCATAGAGGGTGTGGCTGCAGTGCTGGCCATGATCTATTTCTTCAACAGGTTGGTGGTCACATGGCCAGATGCCTTACGATTATGTGTTATACTGTACATTTAGGTTTTGATATACTTTTTTCTATGTGTGTTATATTTCATAATAAAAAGAAAGGAAAAGAAAAATGGGAACTCCCCCATAGTTTCAACCTCTTCACAAAATAATTCACTCAAACTCCTTGTCTTGGTGGAGATCTGGCTCTCTCATCCACATCTCTCCTCCACTTTTAGGGGCTTGTAGCTGCTTCTAGAGCATAACTCTTTTATTTTCCACTGAAATCCATGCCACCAAGCTCAGTCGCCCACTATCCGTCTTGATTTACACACACACACACACACACACACACACACACACACACACACACACACACACACACACACATCCCTACCTTGGCGCATTGATTGAAGACATTGGCCCTGACTCCAGCTTTCTCTCTGACCCATCTCACAACATCGCCAAGAGTGACTTCAACATCCACATGACCAAATCAGCTCACAACCCGCCAATTGTGGACACCACCCCCACCCCCAGTTTCAATACTCTTTGATCTTAACAACCCATTCCCATGGTCATATCCTGGACCCTGAAATGCTGTTTTAAATATTTTATCTTATTTTTAAAGCACAAAAGCAATACAACTCACTGTAAAAGAAACAGTGTAAATACTATTAACTTTTCTTTTTTAAAAGAAAGAGACAAAAAGAAAATTAAAATCACCCATGATCCCACCCTCCGGAAATAACAAAACATGGCTGTGCCTGTCTGCCCCCAGGTGTTTGGGTGTCTAAGAGAAAGTCAGCGTGTCTTTCACAGCATGGGCCTGTCCTTTCAACTAAACCATGTGCTTGTCTGCATCATGTGACAATGTCTCTTGACAGTTAACCTGTGTTAACCTGTGTTCTGTTCTGGATGCAAGTAGACCATTGCTTTGACCTTAGCAAGCTGCCTCCTCTCTCTAGATTATATTGCCTTTTCTGTAGAACAAAGCATTGCCTCTGATGGGGTTTTTTTTTTTTTTTAAGATTTTATTTATTTATTTATTTATTTATTTATTTATTTATTTATTTATTTGCCAGAGAGAGAGAGCACAAGCAAGGGGAATGGCAGGCAGAGAGAGAGGGAGAAGCAGACTCCCCACGGAGCAGGGAGCCCGATGCGGGGCTCGATCCCAGAACCCTGGGATCATGACCTGAGCCCAAGGCAGACGCTTAATGACTGAGCCACCCAGGTGCCCCAACTCTGATGGTTTCTAAGGTCTCTTCTAGTATAGGATATTCATATTTCTAAGACTCCCTTAAAAGTGAAACTTGGGGGAACATCTACACAGTCAGCCTCGGCAGCTGGCTGACCGAAACCATCAGAGCCAAAGGCCCAATCTGACAAACACCGTTATCATCCAGAAGACCCGCTGTACGGATTCACAGCCCTGGCAGTATTACTGTGCATTTTTAATCAGCGGCTATTATGATGAACAGCATTTTCCCATTTCTATTTCCTGCACTCCCTTGACACCTCCATTCCCATTTTCAAAGGATATGGAAACAGCTCACTTTGCTTCAGATGTCAGTGTTTATTAACACTAGGGCAGGAAAGATGTGCATCTGAACCGGCAGAGATTAAATAATGGAGACAGATATAAAAGCTTTTTATGTTGATGTTCTTACATATCATTTATTGACAATACAATCTTGTTTAATGCTTTCGAATTTCGGGGTTTGTCAGGAGCATGCTGGGACATTATTCACAAGCCATTTTGTACCAATTCCTTGGTAAGCAAGTGAAAAATCTTTGGAGGGTAGCAGGCTAACGGTGGCCATAAGGAGAATTCAGACCGTGATTCTGTTTGGTGCCCAGAGGGTCTCTGCTCCCCTAAGCCCTTGGTTCAGACAGCTCCCAGGCTCCATGCCTGAGTGAGGTCTGATCATCACCTCCCCCTTACTGAGCCCCTCCTGCTCACCCATTTTTCTTACTTGCAGGTTGCATGAATGACTGGCAAAATTCAGGACTGTGACAGAACTCTGAAACAAGCAGGTGAGGCAGACAAAAAGCCTTGGTCTGTGGGAGCGTGGGATCAAAACCAGACATCACGATTTGGTGAGTAAGTAGAAGACTACAAACAGAATACTAAAATCCCAAACAAATGTAAAAGCAGTGTTTACATGGTACATCCAGTCCAGGGTCAAGTACCTCTGAGCGTAAAGAGAGATCAGGAGCTGAGAGGAATACCAGGTGTGTGTACCCGCGATCAGAGAACCCCTGACCCACATCAACATACCCCCACACTGCATATTTAGTATGGAAATCTATTCAAAAATGGTTGAAGCATATTTAATATCAGGTTTCTTCACATTTACTGAAAGAGTATATAGCACGGTAGCTAAGGGCTCAGGCTCTGGAACCAAGCATAGCTGAGTTCAAACCCTACTTCCATGAACTATACTTTTCTCAAGCCAAATGGGAATGATAGTAATACTCCCTTCCTAAGATAATTGTGAAAATTAAATGAAAGGATGCACATAAAGTACTGAATGTAGCACCTACCACATCCAGGAACTCAAAAATCATAAGCTATTGTCATGGGATGTAGGTGAGCTCTTTCTTGGCTACTTGAGATAAATGGTTAGAGATTAAGTCAGTTTCCTTAAATCTCTACCAATACCAGCAAACATATTGATATATATATTAGCTTAGTTCCAATACTTGTGATTATGATTTTCTTTAATTCCACCTATCTTCATCTTTACTTATTTATTTATTGTCCTGTGATGTTAGGACAAGGTTCTTTTTTTTGGTAATTTTATATAGTTGAAAGTCCCTGTAGAAATTTAAATGGTCATATTAATTTCTTTAGTTCTGCATTTCTGAAGTAACTAGCACATAGTAGTGTGTCTCTTTAGAATAGGAACTTGTCACGTGTCGAAATTATTCTTTAAAAGTATAAACTTCTATATAATCACTAGGGGGTATTTTAAGTAAGTCATTTTTTTTCTTTCAATAATTCCATGTATGCAAAGATTTAAAACCAAAGGCAGTAAAATTCATGGTCCAAAAGGGCCATCAAAGTTCAGGTAGCCTTAAGGACATGGCACATTGTCAGCACTTAATAATAATGTATCTTAACCATTAACATTGACTCTTTCTTTGCGTTTCCAGTTTTATGAAAATCTTGTATAGAAGATGTGCCAACTTGTGGGGATCATTGTGCACAGTGCTCGAATGTGGAAGCCATAGACGTTCACAGTGTCATGAGGGCGGTGCCTGCACACCAAGTAGACTGGGGGAGACTCCAGGATTGATTAATTCTATAGTTCCACTCTGCTATCTATCCTCACTGGGTCACCTTGAGCCTCAGGCTGCTTGCCTTTCTGGTAACTTCCCATCCAGATATAAGGGTACCCAAAGAGAGAAGAGGTGTCTATCCAACTTATGCATTATGTTTTAACTTCACTCTTTGGAAGAAAAGGATGTTGCTTTCTTTTCCCACCAAACACATGCCCCTTCTTAGTCCTCCATTCTCCCAACAGAGTTACATCACCATTTTGATTAGAGAGATATTCAGTGTTTACACTCTGATGACTATTTAGACATTACTCAGACTGAGTCAGATGTTATTCTATGATTTATAGTCTTTCTTGTAAAACTTTGGGCTTTTCCTGGAGTTTACAACTACCTATTTTTATTTACTTATTTTTGAACATACTTACTACTGATTCAACCAAAAAGTTTCCATCAATCATCTAAATTCCTCTCCAGATGTTCGGAAACATGAGAAATTTATAAAATCATATTCTCGAAGAATTTTCTCTTGGAGATTTCTGACCTGTTCTGATCAGAGCTAGCTGCCATTTGGGGATACTTGTTAGCATCACCCTAAGATGTTCTTTTTTTCCCTGTCTCTTCTTTCAGCAATTCTTTTTTTTTTTTTTTTTTTTTGGTTTACTACTGAGTTTTGGTGGTGCACACCCTTCTGCAGCCTCCCTCAAAAAAAGGAATGGATCAGAGGTAAATTTATAAGATCTTGAAAATGTCCTCATCTTCATTTGCTTGATAGCTTGGTGGGTATAGAATTATAGATTGTAAAACATTTTGTTTCTGATATATTTGAGGACATTTCTCTACTTTCTTCTAGCTTCTAGTTTTGCTGGTGAAAAATCCAGAACTGTTATGATTCATCATCCTTTGTTACATAATCTGTTTTCCTTTCTCTCTAGAAACTTGTAGGATCACATCTACATCCCTGTGTTATGAAATTTAATGAGACGATGGCTTGATGTGAGTCTGTTTTCATTTATGCTGATGGCCACTCAGCGAGCTCTTTCTGTTTCCTTTAGTTCCAGAAAATTTTGTTGAACCATTTCTTTGTTGATTTTTTTCAGTTCCACATTATAAACTTTTTAATTGCCAATGTAATAAGCAAAACACATACATTTTTAAATGTTTGATTTTCATTTCTTTGGCTATAGTGATGTTGAGTATATTTTCATACTACTTTTACTGTTTTTATTTCCTATGTTAATTATCTGTTTGTGCCCTTCATCCATTGCATTCCCTTTCTTTCTAGCAGGACTTCCCTACTTTTAGGTGAAAGATTCTTCAGCCATTATTAAAGTATTAAGAAACAAGAAGAAATATAGGAAGACAATTCATATGATGCCATCACCCAAAGAGAGCCAGCCATAGTCAATAATGTGGTGTTTTCTTCCACCCTCCTTTCCTTGTTCTATGCAGATGATTGCGGATCATGTCGTTATCTGACAAAGTTGTGATCATCCTGTTTGTAACAACTACGTGCTCTACAATTCTATTTTTTTATTTTTAAACCTCTGAAGAAGGCACTTGCAAATGTCGAGTCACTCAATTCTTTTTAAAATTTTTTATCAAAGAGTTCTATCCTATAAAATCCTAATTTTCACTAGGCCCACATAGCACTTGCTCTGAAATCAAGGCAGGGAAAGGGCTGTATACCTCTGGAGACATGTGTAATTGGAAAATTTAAAAATAGTTCTGTGACGAAAGGGAATAGGTTCAAGATAAGGGTTGTGAGTCTCTAAGATTCCAAACTCAGGAATTCCCCACTCTCGGCAGAGCTTCCTGATTTCTCTCTCTTTCCCTCGAGAACTGTACCTAGACCCTCTTTATTCTCTCCTTCCAACACTCAGGTCTTCACCCCACCTTTCTTTCCTCACTGCCCATTCCAGATCCTGGTGGCCCAGAGGCCTTCACCCCTGGTGAAGAAATCTCCAGATTTCTTCCTCCAGAAATCTTCATGACTCACCCCCGCACCTCCTTCCAATCCTCACTCCCTGCTCACGCACACCCACATCCACTTGGGCCACACTCCCAATTCCCTATACCTTATTCCATGGTTTCTTTTGTTGCTAACCACACAAATGTATGGTCTTTAGTATTTATTCCGTGTCCCCTATCCACCCCACTCCTGAGGTTAGAGATCTTTGTTATGTTCACTAATGTATCCCCAGAGAGACTAGGACAGTGCCTGGCACATGACATGTGTCAATAACTTACTCATTTTGTTGAATGAATAAACGATTGCTCAAACAAGCACTCCACATGCCTTTACCACCCCGGCTCTCTCCCACCTTCACTGTGTCAATTTCCAAACTTGAATTTAGATAACACTCATTTCTTTTCAGCCTCTGATGCTGTGGCTTCTACTATTTTCAGGCTGCTGAGAGTCTGCCAAGTGGATACACCACAAAATCATATTGCTAAACCTCACGTGTGCCTTTAATCATACCTAACCATTTTTGTATTTAGCTCATGTTGCCTCCCTAGCAAATTCCACACTGTGATGTTCTAGAGCACCTTTCCGTTTTGAATTTGCACAGAGCCAGACTGGAGTCCCACCTATAGCTCATGTTCAGACTTGAGCAGTTGTTTTCATTTTTGCAATATCTTTTTTCCAGCTCTTAATCTGTCCGTACATTTGTTGGCCTCTTCCCTCATCTACTTCTAACTGAAGCACTCTTGCTGAATTTTCAATCTACTCACAAGCTGCCCTAAATCATTTTGTTTTAATAGAGAGAGTTTTAAGTTTTGGGTTTGTTCTTTTGTTTTTGTTTTTGTTTTTCTTTTAGTGTTCTTGGGTGATTTTAAAAAGCTCTTTGGAGCTTAAGCTTAATGGCTGCATTATATTCCATTATGTAATAATGTACTTAACCTATACTATGTTGGACACAGATATATTTTTCCAGTAATTTTGTTATCATAAAAACTTAGAGACATAAATCTTTATTTTGCAGTTCTGCAAATTCTTCATGGTAGGTTTCTAGATTTATTGGGGCCAAATAGTATAAACACTTTAAGATTTATGATAAATTTTGCCAAGTTTCTTTTCAGAAAAGCTGTACTAATTTATGTTCCTAGTCACAGTGATCATTTCATTATACCCTCACGAAGACTAGGTGTTCTCATGTTACCAGTTTTTCCCCAACTGGATAGCCAACGAATAGGGTTTTATTTTAACTGCATCTCTTTGATCATTCAAGTTATATACAACATTTTTTCACATATTCATTAACTACTTGTACTTGTCTTTTTGCAAATTGCCTATTAATGTTTTTTTCTCTTTCATCTATTGAGGTATTCATGTTCCTAAACATGATTATTTATTTATTTATTTATTTATTTATTTGAGAGAGAGAGAGAGAGAGAGCACAAGCAGGGGGAGGGGCAAAGGGAGAGGGAGAAACAAGTCCCCCAAGGAGCAAGGAGCCCAATCTTGGACTCGATCCCAGGACCCCAGGATCATAACCTGAGCCGAAGGCAGATGCTTAACCGAGTAAGCCACCCAGGTGCCCCATGTTCTTAAACATTTTGTGTGTGCATTTAATAAATTTAGTGTAGTAATTATGTGTAACATTCAGCAAAAGTAATTTTCCAGTTTGACGATTGCCTTTTCATTCATTTCTGCCTTTTTACATATACCCACTGTTTTTTGTTTGTTTTTAAAGACTTATTTACTGGGGGGGGGGGGCAGAGAGGAGGGAGAGAGAAACTTAAGCAGACTCTGCACTGAGCAAGGAATACGACGTGGGGTGATCTCACCACCCTGAGATCACGACCTGAGTCAAAACCAAGTCCAACGTTTAACTGACTGTGCCACCGAGGCGCCCCTGTGCCCACTGTTTTTAAATCTTGTTAAAGCTATGTATCATTGCCTTTGGACTCTTTGCATTTGCTTTTAGCCTTGAAGAGTCTTCTCTGATCCAGAAATTTGATACTGTCTTCTAGTTTTTGTTTTTAATAGTTTGAGATTTATTCAAGTTGCTCTTCATATACTGGCATGGCAAGTGTTATCATATAAATTTTTCTTCCAACTAACCAACCACTAATGTTCCAGTTTTGGAGTTTTAGCTGGACCAACAAATAACACCATTTCCCCCTCTTGAATTAGAAACTACTTAAGAGATAAGGATACAACGTGGGCAGATGTTGTCTTCTTAATGCTGTAAAGCTGATTAAAACATGTAATGTTAGATAATCAGCCAAAATAAGCTGCTAATGCACCTCCTCCCTGGATTAAGCTGCCTCCCCGCCAGGCCCTGATAGACGCCCAGAGAATCCCAGAAGTGCAGGAGCAGGAACCCTCTCACTAAGGGACCCCCAAGCAGAGGGCAGACCAGCATCCAGTTTATCTGCAGGCCAGCAGATCCAAATGAGGGAGGAAGGGCTTGAGTCACAAGCACTCTTGTTTCTCTTAGAATTCTAAACTTATCAGTCAGGTATTTCCCTCTTCTTCCCCTAGAAAGGAAAAAGTAAAGGCTTGGGAGGGGAGCAGGAAGTGTGATTCTAGTTGATGACCCTGTACCTAGAAACACACACTCAGGAAAACAGCTTCTCTCTATCCCTTCCTCCCACCCCACTCTCACGCCCCCACCCCACCCAGTGACATCCAGCACCATTCACTGGCGAACCCTTCACTGCCATCCTGTTTTGTGATGCCATCTTTATCGTCACCATGGATGTTCTATGGGCTATTTCTGCCCTCTCCTGTTTCACTAAACTCCGCTAACAGTAGAAACAAGTTGATAACATTATTGCTCTTTTCTGTTGTCTTTTATTTTCTGGGAAAGCTGATCCCTCCCTGCAACCTCTCTTTTTTTTCCTCAAAATGTATTAGTTATATTGTCTGTTGTCCTCTAGATGCACTTTAGAATGATTTTGTCATATTCTAAAAATAACCCTTTGGGGATTTTGACTGGAGTTATATTATAACTATAATTTGGTAGGAATTGACATTTTTATAATATTCCATTCTCCCTCCCAAGAACATGGTATGGTTCTATTTATTGAAGTCTTCTTTTATATCTTGTAGTAAAATCTTGTCATTTATTCATATAAATCTTTCATATTTCTTGTTAAGTTATTCCTAGGCATTTCATCTCTTTTGTTGCTATTGGGAATGCAATATTTTTCCCATTATGTTTCCTCACTGGTTATAGTTAGTATATAGGAAATCTAGGGGTGCCTGGGTGGCTCAGTCGTTAAGCATCTGCCTTCAGCTCAGGTCATGATCCCAGGGGCCTGGGATCGAGCCCCGCATCAGGCTCCCTGCTCTGCGGGAAGTCTGCTTCTCCCTCTCCCACTCCCCCGCTGGTGTTCCCTCTCTTGCTATGTCTCTGTCAAATAAATAAAATCTTAAAAAAAAGAAAGAAAGAAAAATCTAGTAATTTTCAGATATTTATCTTTATATGTGTGTGTGGATCTTTCACATATTAAGTCATTCTTTTCACTCTTCTATTAATGCCTATTTCTCCGGGCCATGCTACTAAAATCATCTCAGGTCTCCTTGCAAAACCCTGTGTTCTCTGTTCAGTCCTTACCATCCTTGAGATCTTTGCTGACCACTCTCCTCCTTTTTAAAAACTATTATTTATTAAGTACCTCTTGTGAGTCAGGAATTATGCTAAGTGCTTAATTTAGATTAATGCATTCAGTTCTTATGATAGCTTTATTTTAGGTAGGTCTTATTCTACCCATTTTACAGATGAAGCTGAGACTTAGAAGGATAAGCAAAATTCCCCAAGGTCACACAATAAGTAAGGGGCAGTATTGGGCATTCATGTGTTCAAAACCTTTTCAATCCTTCATCGTCTTCTATGACATTTTTTTGCCTTTTTCCTTTTATCCTGTATTCCTGTTGTTCATTTTTTTTAAATTTGGGACATTTTCAGTCATTTTTCTTTCAAATGTTTTTTCTGAAGTTTCCTCCTTCCACACTCTTTCTAGGACTCTGATGACATGAACTTCAGATCTTTTGGTATTCTCCCACGGGAGAAAGGGGCTTTGCCCTTCCTACCCCCTCCAAATCTTTTTTCTCTGTTGTTCAGACTGGATAATTTCTATTGATTTGTCTTCAAATGTACTCACTCTTTCTTCTGTTATCTGAGGCCTGCTATTCTGTCTATCTGGAGGCTTTTTATTTTGGTGTTTGTATTTTTCAGTTCTAAAATTTCCATTTGGTTCTTCTTATATTTTCTACTTCTTTGCTGAGTCTTTTCTATCTTCCCATTCATTTCAAGACTGCTTGCCTTTACTTCTTGGAGCATGTCTATAATCACTACTTAAAAGCTACAATCCCAAAATCCGTGTCATCTCAGCAGTGGCATCTGTCACTTAGCTTTTCTTATGTGAGATGACATTTACCTGTATGACGAGTGATTTTGAATTGCACCTTTGACATTCTAAATGTTTGTAATGAGACCTGGAGTCATGTGTAAATCCTATGGGAAATTCTGATATTTTTGTTTTAACAGGCAATTGACCTGATTGGGGTCAGTCCACAAGTTCCAACCCGCCTTCTGTGGATCGTAGTTCTAACAACAGTTCAGTTTTCAGTGTCTTTGCAGAGCTATTGAGATCTGTGCCCTGTGTGTGCCATCCAGTGACCACTAAGGGACCAGCGTGGTGTCAGTCCACAGGTCTGTTCTCATAATCCAATAATCTGTTTAGGATCACACAGATGCAGGTCCAAGTGAGCCCAGGAGTGAGCCCAGGGGTTCATAAACTATCTGATGGGGTTGATTTCCTGAGCTGTTCTACCTCCATGATCTTCTTGATATGTTTTCATTCCCGGGGGCTTCCCTTTCAATCTGGGTGTTTAGTCTCCCCCACCCCAGGGCTGTGTACCTCCCACAACATAGAGTTTGCATTCCCAAACGTGATATACACACTCAATATAAGGCCAATTTAAGTGCCATGTCTCCCAGCCCCAGCCCCACGCCCAGACCAGTGACAGTTTGCAGGGGGATGCCTTGAGCTGATTAGCTCACACCAGTTAGGATGTTCCTCGGGGGCGGAGGATGGGCTGGACATCTGACAAAATCAAGGTGCTGTGAAGAACAGGGACATGGCTGCTGGGGAGACAACAAGCAGTGTCTATACACTGCTTCTTTCCTCCTTTTCTTCCCTAAACCACTAAATGTTACCATCATCCTTCTAATCACTCAGGCTTTTAAAACCTCTGTGTTTTCTTCACCTCTGTGCTTCCTTTTTCCGACCCCTGTGAACATCCAGTCAGGTGCTCAGCCTAAAGATGCCTCTTCAACAGGGACTCTCTCTTTGATGTTCTCTGTCTAGCCAATTTTAAAGCCTCCTCTCATTTCCTTGCCTTCAGATTCCTCCTCTCCATAGTCAGCTTCCTTAGCATTGTGATCAAGCCTCTCTCCCATCTGCCCTCTGCCTTTCCAGAAGTATCTGTTTTGCATGACCCTGGGGTCACCAGACACCCCTTTGCCCAGCCTCCACTGCATCTGCTACATTTGACTGAATGTCAGTCCTTAAACATACACTGCAGTTTCTGCCTTTTGTTCCAGCTGTGTCTTCCCAAAAGGACCCTTTTAACCCAATCACATTAGCCAAGGCTCAGTGAACATGCCATGTTCTCCTTGAAGGCTCAGAGACCTTACCAAGGTAGAATTTGTCTCTTTCCCCTTAGGTTTTGTGGACATCTCTACTGTAGCTCTTGATCACATTTGCCCTGAGTGCCACTATTGTCTCCTTCATCAGGGCATGAGCTACTTTTAAGATGCAAGACCATCTCTTATTCTCTTTTGTAGTCCCCATGGTGTCTGGCCCAGTACCTCAGATGCAGTAGATACTCAAGATATGGTTGTTTCATTAGATTCAATTAAATGGGCTTGAATCTTTAGCCTCTACTGTAACATTCTTGGGATCAATGCAATCCAGAAAAATTATTCTCCTTCTAATGGACTTCTGTAGGTATCTTGCTCAGAAAGGAATTTAATAAGAGAAATTATTCTCTCCCCAACATAGCCTGGGCACTCACCTCTATGCCATTGTAGTTCCTTATAGTACTTCTCATTTTATATCACTAATCATTGTTTAATTATTTGGTCAGTATCTCCCCACCCCCAAACTTTCACATCATTCTTTGAAGGCAGAAACTGACAATTATTCTTCTCCACTGTATGACTACACCTACCACAATTTCAGGTTTGCTGAAAGCACTCACAAATACTTATTCCTTGAATGGAGTTCAATAATTAAGAGCTTTGGAGAATAAATTAACAGAGGTTTAAATCTGTTACATAGCACTGCAAATTGCAGTGATAAGAAATAAACTCAGAAGTCTAGAAGCAACTGAACAGCAGAAAATGAGAAACACCATAAAATATAATCTGCCTTTATCAACACAATCTCAACTTATCCTTCTCCCATTCTCTTTCACTCTTTCTTCACTTGCCAAATTCTTTCATTCTTTCTTTTCCTTCTTTGTTCATACATGGGGATGGGGTTGCCAATTGTCTCCTTGTTTCCAGTCTCATCTTCTTACATGTGATTTAGAGTTTTTAGCTTGTCTTACAGCTGCCTAGGTAAAGTTGATATTTCTTTGCCCCGCCCCTTGCAGCTTAGTGTGGTCATGTGACTAAGTTCTGGCCAGTGGAATGGAAATAGAATGATGTATGCAACTTTGGGGTCATACCCTTGAGGGAAAGAAGTATGCTCTCCCTTTCCACTTATCCCCTTCCCAACAGCTGAAATGCAAGTGTGATGGCTGGAGCTACAGCAGCCACGTTGACCCACAAGGTGGAAGCTGCATGTTAGGGTAGAGCAAGAAGATGAAAGTAGCTTGGATCCTTAACCCCATGTAGTCACCAAACCCACCTTGGCTATTTCCTCCCACATTGTTAAGAAAGTGAGCTAGAGAAATGCCTACCTTATTTAAGCTGCTGCTACCTTTGTCTTTAAAATAACATCAATATTCACATCCTTAATAATACAATGCACGGCCATCTTTATGACCATTTTTCCCAACAGAAAAAAAAAGGCGGGGGGGGGGGAATGAAGGTACTTTTTGAAAAAATCCTGCACTTATAGACCAAAATTCTTGGCTATTTACCTTGTGACAATACTTCTTTCATCTGGACCCTATCTCCAGAAGAGAATGGTATGAGCTGTAGGTGCAAGATGTCTCATTCTCAAAGGATAATGTATGTTACCATAAGGGAATTAATGGAAGCATAAGACACTTTGCAAGAAACAACCCATGTCCATCAATAGATGAATGGATAAAGACGCCGTATACACACACACACACACACACAATGGATTTCTCAGCCATAAAAAAAGAATGAGATCTTGCCATTCATGACAACATGGATGGACATAGACAGTATCATGCTAAGTGAAATAAGTCAGACAAAGACAAATACCATATGATTTCACTTACACATTGAACCTAAAAAACAAAATGGACAAACAAAAAGCAGAAATAGACCCATAAATACAGAGAACAAACTGATGGTTGCCAGAGGGGAGGAGGACTGGGGGATAGGCAAATGGGCAAAGGTGAGTGGGAGGTACAGACTTCCAGTTATAGCATGAACAAGCCATGGGGATAAAAGGTATAGCAGAGGAAATATAGTCAATGGTACTATAATAGTGTATGGTGAGCATAGTATAACATAGAGACTTGTTGAATCACTATATTATACACATGAAACTAATGTAATATAGTGTGTCAACTATACTTCAATAAAAAATAAATTAAAATATTGATAGCTTTTTTAAAAAAAGACATTTTGGGGGGTTCCTGGGGGGCTCACTTGGTTAAGCATCTGCCTTTGGCTCAGGCCATGGTCCCAGAGTCCTGGGATTGAGCCCCACATCGGGTTCCATGCTCAGTGGGGAGCTTGCTTTTCCCTCTCCTCAGCCCTTCTCCCTTGCTTATGCACACTCTCTCTTTTTCTCTCAAATATATAAATAAAATCTTTAAAAAATAATAATAAAATGTAAAAAAAGACGTTTTGCAAAATTTTATAACATGCTCTATATCTTGAAAACTTATAGATGCTTGCTATCTTGTGATATTTCTATTAAAAAATAAAGTTGACCTTTCAGTATCTAAATGAGAAAGGAAAGGTTGTAATTGAATGTCTACTGAGAATCGTTTTGGTTTTAAGTAAAGGGTTAGAAGTCTGTCCCCAAACCAGGAAATTAAAGAAGAATTAAAAAAATTCATGGAAACTGGGCGCCTGGGTGGCTCAGTTGGTTAAGCGACTGCCTTCAGCTCAGGTCATGATCCTGGAGTCCCGGGATCGAGTCCCGCATCGGGCTCCCCGCTCGGCGGGGAGTCTGCTTCTCCCTCTGACCCTCTCCCCTCTCATGCTCTATCTCATTCTCTCTCTCAAATAAATAAATAAAATCTTTAAAAAAAAAAAATTCATGGAAACCAATGAAAATGAAAACACAACTGTTCAAAATCTTTGGTATACAGCAAAGGCAGTCCTGAGAGGAAAGTATATAGCAATACAAGCCTTTCTCAAGAAACAAGAAAGGTCTCAAATACACAACCTAACCCTACACCTAAAGGAGCTGGAGAAAGAACAGCAAATAAAGCCTAAACCCAGCAGGAGAAGAGAAATAATAAAGATCAGAGCAGAAATCAATGAACTAGAAACCAAAAGAACAGTAGAACAGATCAACGAAACTAGGAGCTGGTTCTTTGAAAGAATTAACAAGATTGATAAACCCCTGGCCAGACTTATCAAAAAGAAAAGAGAAAGGACCCAAATCAACAAAATCATGAATGAAAGAGGAGAGATCACAACCAACACCAAAGAAATACAAACAATTATAAGAACATATTATGAGCAACTCCATGCCAGCAAATTAGATAACCTGGAAGAAATGGATGCATTCCTAGAGATGTATCAACTACCAAAACTGAACCAGGAAGAAATAGAAAACCTGAACAGACCTATAACCACTAAGGAAATTGAAGCAGTCATCAAAAATCTCCCAAAAACAAAAGCCCAGGGCCAGATGGCTTCCCAGGGAATTCTATCAGACATTTAAAGAAGAATTAATACGTATTCTCCTGAAACTGTTCCAAAAAATAGAAATGGAAGGAAAACTTCCAAACTCATTATATGAGGCCACCATTACCTTGATCCCAAAACCAGACAAAGACCCCCATCAAAAAGGAGAATTACAGACCAATATCCTTGATGAACATGGATGCAAAAATTCTCACCCAAATACTACCCAATAGGATCCAACAGTACATTAAAAGGATTATTCACCATGACCAAGTGGGATTTATCCCTGGGCTGCAAGGCTGGTTCAACATCTGCAAATCAATCAACGTGATACAATACATTAACAAAAGAAAGAACAAGAATTATATGATCCTCTCAATAGATGCAGAAAAAGCATTTGAGAAAGTACAGCATCCTTTCTTGATCAAAACTCTTCAGAGTATAGGGATAGAGGGGACATACCTCAAAAGCTGAGAGCTTTTCCCCTAAGGTCAGGAACGCGGCAGGGATGTCCACTCTCACCACTGCTATTCAACATAGTATTAGAAGTCCTAGCCACAGTAATCAGACAACAAAAAGAAATCAAAGGCATCCAAATCGGCAAAGAGGAAGTCAAACTCTCACTCTTTGCAGATGATATGTTACTGTATGTGGAAAACCCAAAAGACTCCACCCCAAAACTGCTAGAACTCATATAGGAATTCAGTAAAGTAGCAGGATATAAAATCAATGCACAGAAATCAGTGGCATTCCTATACACCAACAAGACAGAAGAGAGACAAATTAAGGAGTCGATCCCATTCACAATTGCACCCAAAACCATAAGATACCTAGGAATAAATTTAACCAAAGAGGCAAAGGATCTGTACTCGGAAAACTATAAAATACTCATGAAAGAAACTGAAGAAGACACAAAGAAATGGAAAAACGTTCCATGCTCATGGATTGGAAGAACAAACATTGTGAAGATGTCAATGCTACCTAGAGCAATCTACACATTCAGTGCAATCCCCATCAAAATACCATCCACTTTTTTCAAAGAAATGGAACAAATAATCCTAAAATTTGTATGGAACCAGAAGAGACCCCGAATAGCCAGAGGAATATTGAAAAAGAAAAGCAAAGCTGATGGCATCACAATTCTGGACTTCCAGCTCTATTACAAAGCTGTCATCATCAAGACAGTATGGTACTGGCACAAAAACAGACCCATAGATCAATGGAACAGAATCGAGAGCCCAGAAATGGACCCTCAACTCTATGGTCAACTAAACTTTGACAAAGCAGGAAAGAATGTCCAATGGAAAAAAGACAGTCTCTTCAACAAATGGTGTTGGGAAAATTGGACAGCCACACGCAGAAGAATGAAACTGGACCATTTCCTTACACCACACACAAAAATAGACTCCAAATGGTTGAAAGACCTAAACGTGAGACAGGAGTCCATCAAAATCCTAAAGGAGAACACAGGTAGCAACCTCTTCGACCTCAGCCGCAGCAATTTCTTCCTAGAAACATCGCCAAAGGCAAGGGAAGCAAGGGCAAAAATGAACTATTGGGATTTCATCAAGATAAAAAGCTTTTGCACAGCAAAAGAAACAGTCCACAAAACCAAAAGACAACCGACAGAATGGGAGAAAATATTTGCAAATGACATATCAGATAAAGGGCTAGTATCCAAAATCTATAAAGAACTTATCAAACTCAACACCCAAAGAACAAATGATCCAATCAAGAAATGGGCAGCAGACATGAACAGACATTTTTCCAAAGAAGACATCCAAATGGCCAACAGACACATGAAAAAGTGCTCAACATCGCTCGGCATCAGGGAAATCCAAATCAAAACCTCGATGAGATACCACCTCACACCAGTCAGAATGGCTAAAATTAACAAGTCAGGAAATGACAGATGTTGGCGGGGATGTCGAGAAAGGGGAACCCTCCTACACTGTTGGTGGGAATGTGTGCTCGCTTCGGCAGCACATATACACTGTTGGTGGGAATGCAAGCTGGTGCAACCACTCTGGAAAACAGTATGGAGGTTCCTCAAACAGTTGAAAATAGAGCTACCATATGATCCACCAATTGCACTACTGGGTATTTACCACAAAGATACAAATGTAGGGACCCGAAGGGGTACGTGCACCCCGATGTTTATAGCAGCATTGTCCACAATAGCCAAACGGTGGAAAGAGCCAAGATGTCCATCGACAGATGAATGGATAAAGAAGAAGTGGTATATATACACAGTGGAATATTATGCAGCCATCAAAAGGAATGAGATCTTGCCATTTGCAACGACGTGGATGGAACTGGAGGGTGTTATGCTGAGTGAAATAAGTCAATCAGAGAAAGACATGTATCATATGACCTCACTGATATGAGGAATTCTTACTCTCAGGAAACAAACTGAGTGTTGCTGGAGTGATGGGGGGTGGGAGGGATGGGGTGGCTGGGTGATAGACATTGGGTAGGGTATGTGCTATGGTGAGCGCTGTGAATTGTGCAAGACTGTTGAATCACAGATCTGTACTTCTGAAACAAATAATGCAACATATATTAAAAAAAAAAAGAAAAAGAAGAAGACAGCAGGAGGGGAAGAATGAAGGGGAGTAAGTCGGAGGGGGAGACGAACCATGAGAGACGATGGACTCTGAAAAACAAACTGAAGGTTCTAGAGGGGAGGAGGGTGGGGGGATGGGTTAGCCTGGTGATGGGTATTAAGGAGGGCACATTCTGCGTGGAGCACTGGGTGTTACGCACAAAGAATGAATCATGGAACACTACATGAAGAACTAATGATGTAATGTATGGTGATTAACATAACAATAAAAAATTTAAAAAAAAAAAGTCTTTCCCCATTTGGACTTTTGGGGCCAGAGGAAAAAAACCTAGCAAAAGCATTACCCATTATTATTTAATGTTACCTTGAGTAGACAGCAAAAGAGGTTCTATTGAAAAAGCCTTCTGAATTATGTTTGTCTCTCAGGGTTCTGAATCTTTCATTCACTTCCCCCCAAAAAGAACTAAATACTTACTTTAAGGTCTGAAAAAAGCAAGGGAAATTATTGGCCAAGGATCCCCCTAAAACACTTAGGGTAAGTACTGAGATACTGTGCGTTTTGTTAATTTAGCTGCTGAGAACTGTGATTGCTTACTAATATTTATGTGACTTCTCAAACTTATTAATAATCATAACTTCATATTTTGTATTTAAACAGTAGACTCTTAGCATTCTTAGATTTAACCTCCTGGTTTTTACCCATGAAAAACTTGGGATGTGTATAATATGACATGATCTTATATTTTGCCACATTTCACAGAGGAAATCATGCCCTTGAATGATCCATTTGACAGGTTCACAAAGGTCTATGAACGTCAGGATCTCACCTTCAGAATTATGACTATCCTCTCTTCAGCAGGAAGCTTGCCTGGTTCAAAGGACCTTGTTTATCAGAAATCTGGGGGTTTCCTTCTACAGATCCTAGAGTTTACAGTGCCTGAAAGACCAAGAGAAGAGACCATCTCCTTTCAAAATCCTTTTGTTAATCATTAATAATAGAGAGAGGCAAGTGTTAGTTACTGATCCCTTTTCTCTACAAATTATTCTCTTGCTAAAGGGACAGAGAAAATATTACTAGTAGATGTGCAGTTTGGAAGGAAGACTATCAATCAAGAGATCTCAAATGAGTGAGGCCCTTCTCAGTGGCTGCCTGGATTAGAAGCTCTGAAGCATTCATTGCTCTATTCAAGAACCTAGCACAAGGTCAGGTGCACAGGAGGTGCTCAACAAATATTTGTTGAATGAATAAATAGATTCTATGGATAATTCAAGTAAGCATAAGAAATATTCTTGCCCTTAAAGAGTTTACCAGTGATACAAATATAATACATAAATAAAAAGAAGCCAATTTTCTAAGAAGCTAAGAATTGGTACTGATTTTAAGTACCGTAGCTTTCCTGGAAGGTAGTTCTCTAAGGCTTAGATGAAAAAATTGAAGGTGAGATGAGCCTTAAGAGAAGGGTAGGTAGAGAGGAAGGAATTCCAGAGAGAAAGATAGGCATGAATATGTAAGGTAGAGCCAAACACACTGGGCAGATAACGATGGCAGAAGACGGTTGGGGTTGAGGATGAGGTTAGAAAAAGAAGCAGAGGCTTTGTGTGGAAGGCCTGAGCCAGCCAGACTCTCCTATGGGTCACAGGAAGCCACTGTGGTTTGCTCCACTGGAGGAGAGAGTCAGGAGGGGGCAGGAAGACCAACTGCTCTCTAATCTGCATGTCCAGGTAAGGGTCTAACTTAGGGCAGTGGCAGGAGCAATGGAGAAAGGAATGACATCGGGAAGCACAGTGAACCACCCCTGTAGGTTCCGTGAGATAAAACTACAACACTTCTCACTGGAATCACAGGAAGCGAGTCAGGTCACTGTGGGCTGCTTTGACATAAGATGCACTAGAATAAATTCTAAAGTAGGAAGAACTTTTCACTTATAAAACAGTTCTATTAGCTTGGCTTAAAACCTTTTTTCAGAAATATTCAAGCTCATTTATTTTTAAAAATACACAAGAGTAGGGGCGCCTGGGTGGCTCAGTCATTAGGCGTCTGCCTTCGGCTCAGGTCATGATCCCAGAGTCCTGGGATCGAGCCCCCGCATCAGACTCCCTGCTCGGCGGGAAACCTGCTTCTCCCTCTCCCACTCCCCCTGCTCGTGTTCCCTCTCTTGCTATGTCTCTCTCTGTCAAATAAATAAATAAAATCCTAAAAATATATATATAAATATTAAAAAATAAAAATACACAAGAGTATACAGAAACAAATAAAAATTACCCCAAATTCCACTCCCACCCACCAAGATTATTGTTATTATTTTGGTGAATACCTTTCCACACATCCTTGTATGCACAGATATATACAAAGTATGATAGAATTTTATTAATGTGTTCCATATGTGTTGTTCCACAATTGATTTTCCTCACCCCCTAATATGTTGTAAACATTTTTCCGTGTTGATAAACATTGACCTCCACATCACAATGTCAGTTTGCCTATATCACAATGTTCCGTTAATGGATATTTAGATTCTCTCTCTCTCTGTGATACCATAAACAATCCTGTGATTAACCTTATTACGCATATAATTTCCCATCTGTATAATTATCTCCAAAATACAAATCTAAGAGGTTGAACTGACTAGATCAAAAGCATATATAATTTTATGTTTTGACACCTATTTCCAAACTGCCCTCCAGGAAAGTACATCCCTTCATTCATTTACTCAATAACTACTTCTTGAACAACTAGTCTGGACCAAGCACTATTCTATATGCTGAGAATAGAACAGTGATTAAAATGGACAAAGACCCTGCCCTCAGGGACCGTACATTCTAATGCAGAACAACAGACACTAAACAAACAACTAACAGGTAACATATTGTCAAGTAGTGGTAACTGCTAGGAAAGCAAAATAAAACAGTAGTGGGCTGGAGAGTCACAGAGTGGGCAGAGGGAAAAGCGCATTTTACACGAAGTCATGAGGAAGCAACGACGAGAAGACATGTGATCGGACCTGTGAAGATAGCTGAGGGAAACAGTGGTGCAGAGAGAAGGAACAGGAAGTGCAAAAACCCTGCCGTGGGAACCTGCCCGGCATGTTTCAAGGCCAGAAAGGCAGTGATTCCTGAGAGTCGCGGGAAACGTGGGTGGACAGGGAGCCAGGTCAGACCTGAGATTGCACACGAAGAGCAGTGTCCATGAGGGGCTTCGCAGCCATTCGTGGAGGTGTTTGGATCCATTATGATATTGGCCAAAGGGATCTGAGATTCTAGTCTGAGGATACTAAAAGAGAAGGGAGAAAGATGGGACCAGATCTACTTTTGTGTTTTGCCCCTTCTCGGTCTCCTATTCATTAGACACTCTGCTGAGCATGGAGCCTGACGTGGGGCTCTATCTCGTGACCCTGAGATCATGACCTGAGCCAAAACCAAGAGTTGGACTCTTAATCAACTGAGCCACCCAGGCGCCCTGAGACCTGTCATCTTAATAAAAACTAAGGCAGCAACATGGGCTCATGATAGCTGATTTATATTAATTTTCCCCAAGCCATCTAACACAGAATCTTTAACACAGAAGGTGGTATAAATATAAATATTTGCCGAGTAAACAAAAGAATGTATTGACAAATCTTCTCTAAAAGTACCTTTACTTTGTAGGTGCTCTTCTATTGTTTTGATTAGTGTCGATATCAGAGGCTACATTTTGACTCTCTTCTCCAATTCTGAAGTTCTTTGACGACAGCTCCCTGGGCCCTGCCTTGGCATCTTCTTACATCTGCGGGGAAAGTCCGAGGAATTTAGATGTGACCAAAGAGAGCACTGACAGTATTTAAGACACAGGTTTGAGTAAACCCAGGGCTTCACTCTGCCCCAACATATCTGCCTGAGATCACAATTTCTTCTACAGTGATACTTTAGAAGTCACACAGAAAAAAATAATACTAAATAAGAGCAAAAGAAATTTTTAAAAAATTAACTTCAGGAGAAAAGGTGATTTGCTAACAATGAAAATTGCAATGTTGGTTAATTTACTGTTCTTCAAACAAAATTAAAAAAATAACATTTTCTTCTGGTTATAAAAGTAATTCATACTCATTGTAGAAAAATGTATCAATACTGAAAAGCATAAGATAGAAAATAAAAATTACACAAAAACCCATTTTAAACATAATTTTGATCCTACTGTACACACATAGTCTTACATCTTTCTTTTTCCCCTGACAACAAATTCTGAACATCTTCCCAATAACATGTTTTGTTTTTGAGGATTTATTTATTTATTTGAGAGAGCACGTGGAGGGCAGGGCAGAGTGAGAGAATCCAAGCAGACTCCATACAGAGCAGGGAGCCTGACGCGGCTCGATCCCACAACCCATGAGATCAAAAACCTGAGCTGAAACCAAGAGTCAGATGCCCAACTGACTAAGCCACCCAGGTGCCCCCTAATAACATGTTTTTAATATTATTAGTAAAAGATACGTAATGTTTCAACTATGCCTTTGTCATAATTTATATTATGTGCCTATTATGGACAATTGTTTTCAACCTATATTATAAACTCTTATAGTGTTGCAGTGAACATTCTTGTACATGATCGCTGAACAAATCTCTAATCAATGCCCTGAACTAGAGCCCAGAAATGTAACTGTTTGGCCCAAATATATGATGTTTTTAAAGTCTTTTGTTAAGTGTTTCAAAAGTTCTTTCCAGAAAGGTCGTATTAATTTACACTTCCTTCCTACTACCCTCAACCATCCCTGTCACCCCATTATAGGCTAAGAGACTAGCAAGGATGTGCTGGGTTCAAATCCCAGCCCCACTCTTAGGAAAGTTATTTAACCTCATGAAAGCTCAGTTTCCTCATCTGTAAAGTGGGGATAGTAACGGGGTATCCAGCTCATAGGCTGTTATACAGATTAAATGAAATGATAACATAAAATTGCCTATTATAGTCCCTGGCACATAACATGCAGTCAATAAGTATTATCAACTGGTACCAGTAACCAGTAAAATCACTCCTCCCGATTCACTCCTAGCCATTGTAATATTTGGGTGCAAAATCCCCTAACACAGTCGGGAAAAGTACCAAGCTTCCCTTTTTAATAAAACTGTTTATAGCTGAAGTCACGCAATTATTGTATCCACACACAAAGCCTCGGTATTCTGAAAATGGCAGCCTCTTTAGTTACCACCTGGAAGCAAAGAGGATCTTCTGAAAGGTGTTTTCTGCGCTTTATACATTATTTTCACAATGGTATTTTTCTTATTATTTCAAGAGAAACATATCTACTCCAGGGGCAACGGCCACAATTCGGAACTATCGCAGCACGAACAGCTGTATAATTCATCAACAGGCCTCACGGGTATCGACCTACTACATTTTGGCCATAGGCTTTCAAAAAAAATCAATGCTTGTTTGTTTGTCTGTTTGTTTGTTTTAAAGTCCCTGAGCAACTTAACTAAGAATTTCTTTCCAATTAATTTGGAATTCAATGAGTTTGCTGTTTGGCTGCCTCGGAAGTTTTGGCTGAGGTGATCCCAAGATAAATGAAATCATTTGTAGAGAGCCATTTATCAGATGGAGGCCCTAAAACTTGCATAAAATCAGTTTAGCTCTATTTAAATCCAAAATAGATCATTTTCAGTTGTTTTATGAGAACACAGTAGCTTAATTTTTTATAGAGATATTTATTGGGTGGGGGAACATTAGTCTTCAGCTCTAGAGAGAAACAAAACTGTTCTGTATTTGTTGTCTGAGAGGATCTTCCTACCAGTGGCATGAATATTCAGAATGTGTTCTAGATTCTTTGAAGTTCCTTGACATTGGGTAAATTTGTGTCATTATTTAGGAGAGAAACCCTGGGACATTTTACGTTGTAAAAACAACAGAGGAAATGAAATTGTAGGCTATCAGTAAAGGTCCGGGTTGTTGTTTTCACCTGGGACTTCTTTGGAAATCTACTAAATAAAAAGCTTGGGTCTCCTGCCAAAAGGTAGCACTTGGGAACAGAAAACTGATTCAACTCTTCCCTTTCAGAAGTACAAATATGCCCAGTGTTTTCCTGTCCCATTTTCCTTCTCCTTACTCTGAGATCAGTGTTATCAGACCCTATAAATTTCCCAAGCAGTGGGTCATCAAATAAACAGAGGTATATGATACCAAACAGTTGAGTTTAAATGTCTTCCTGTCTAACTGTTTTGGCCAGAAGAGATGGGTCATTCCTCCTGTGAGATGGATTAGGAAAAAATTCTCATTTCGAGTTGTCCAGAACCTGATTCCACCCAGATCAGCTTCCAACTCCCTACCGCTTCAAAGAATGACTTGCTGGACGTCCTCATATATGTCCCTCTGTGAGTCTGCATAAGAATCTCTTTGGGATGGACACTGACGGTAGAACACTGAATTATCAGGTGTGCCTGTATTTAATCTGACCGAATCAGATGACAGGACATAGCTGCATCGGTCTACTTGTATTATATAAAGCATTCTGGAATCCGACATTTCCCCCCGACACTTGTCAGTATCCAATGTTCTAATTTTTGCCAATCTAATAGATATAAAGTGGTATCTCATTCTTTCTTTCATTTGTGTTTTTCTGATTATAATATATGCGGGCATCTCATTATGCTGGTTAGCCTTGGGGGTTTCCTCTCTGTAAATCACTTGTTCATAAGCTTTGCCAATTTTCACTGGGGTTTCTGTCTTTTTCTTGTTGACTTGCAGGAGGTCCTGGTCTACTCTCCTATGGGACAGTGCAAAATATCTTCTCCCTTTCAGTCAGCTGTCTGTTAACTGTCAATGCTTAACAGGAATTCATACTACAGAAATTCTTAGTTTTGGGGTGCCTGGGTGGCTCAGTCGGTTAAGCGTCTGCCTTCAGCTCAGGTCACAATCTCAGGGTCCTGGGATCGAGCCCCACATAGGGCTCTCTGCTCAGTGGGGACCTGCTTCTCCCTCTCCCTCTGCCCCCTGCTCATGCTCTCTCTCTCTCTCTCGATCTGTAGCTCAAATAAATAAATAAAATCTTTTTTAAAAAATTCTTAGTTTTTCGGTAATCAAATTTATCAGTATTTTGCCTTATGGCTTGGAGCTTTGATGTTTTTAAGAAGTTCTCCCCATTCATGAGTGACAAAGATAGCCTCCTACATTGTCCTCTAGCACTATAACAATTTTACTTTTCTTATTTAGTCTTTAATCCACTTCCAAGTGGATTTCTCTCTGTATGCTGTTTTAGGTTGGAGTCCAGTTTTATATTTCACCATATAGTGAACATTTTCTACTAAACAATCCATGTTTTCCTCATTGACCTGGGTGCCATCTGAATCTTATACTAAATACTCATATGTACACGTCTGTCTCTAATTTTGTTTCAATGGTCTATTTGAATGGTCTATCTCTTTTGCCAAACACTATTCTTACTACTATTGCTTTGAATGATGTCTTTATATCTGGGCTACTCCCCCTGTTTATGACTCCTTTACAAGTTTAGCTTAGATATTCATGGGCTTTTATTCTTACATATACATGTTATGGTACGCTTATTATTAAGTTCCTCAGAAAATTATTTGTAATCTACATTGGGATTGCATTGAATATGTGAATTAATTAGGACAGACTTGAGCTCTTTATATATTAAGATCTTCCACCCAAGGGTATGGAATGTGTTTCCATTTAAATTAAATCACTCTATGTTCTTGATTAGACTTTTAAATTTTTTTCCAAAGACTATTCTATACTTACACTAACTCAGGTAATAATCACAACAACCATTTAATCTTCTAGTATCACCATTTTCCAAATGAGGAAACTGAGCCCAGAGAAATAAGGGACTTGCCCAAGAACTCACTGCAAGTGAGTAAAGTAAGTAACAGCCTACAATTCAAATAGTTTATAGTCCATACTCTTAACCACTGTATTGCCTCTCAATTTACAGGCAGTAACTTTATAAACTTCATAGTTTGGCTGCCATTGTGAATGGTATCTTCTTTGTATTATTATTCATTCATTATCCGATAAATTATTTTTATTATATTTTCTAATCTATTGTTGCAGTTGTAGAGAAATGTAGTTCTTTTTTTAAATTTTAATTCTAGTATAGTTAACATAAAGTGTTACATTAGCTTCAGGTGTACGATATAGTGATTCAACAATTCCATACATCACCTAGTGTTCTTTTTTTTAATTTTAATTCCAGAAATGTAGTTGATTTTTAAAAGCTGATATTTGCATCCAGTGAAGTTGCTGATTTCTCTAATTAGTTCTATGGTCTATTGTTTCTGTTGCCTTTTTTTTTTTTTGGTATATCAACTGTCAATAATGGCCATTTTGTCTTTTCCTTTCCAATTTTTAAGTCTTCTCATTCCTTTTTCTTGCCTTATAGCATTGGCCAAGACTTCCAGTAAATGGTAGACTCTCTGTAGAAGAGATCATGGGCAAAGAATGTCTCTTAAAAAAGGCAATGTTGTCCCAGAAGAAGGTTTTCGTTTTATCTTGGCTATATACATGCAGCACATCAGAGAACTGTTTCAGAGACTATAGGCTAGAAATTGTGTCTGGTGGTCAAGAATCCATTCTAAGCAGACAGGCCCTGTGCTTATCTATGCCACAGATATTACTTTTCCTTAGGAGATAGCCCTTCCAGGGGAGACATAGCTCAGTTGTGATAAATTTGACTTCATTCTGACTTTAAGTACATTTAATTCCGTCCTAAAGCCCTATAGCAACAACAGAGCTCTGCACCTGTCACTTGCTTCACACAATCTGCTAGATGCAATTGCTTCTGACAACACATTGGTCTCCATCCCCATGGGGCAATTCACAGACAGCAGCATTGGAAGGAGCCTTAGAGATCAAGTGTTGCTCTCATTTTACACTCATCTAAAAGTCCCCATAGTGGGTGCCTCATCACCCTTGAGCAGATGATCCACCTTGGGGGGCTGATGCTAACAACTGAGAGAGCTTGAATCAGACCAGGGGCTAACACAGCTTTCTCCTAATTGGCTTCATCACTCCATCTTCAATTGGCCCTGCTTAGCATTCCTGGCAGCATCTCAAGGCCTACAGTGACTCATCCATCCCGACTTCAATGGGGACCTAGAGGAGAGAAAGAGGGAACATCCACTCTTCTTTCTTGTATCCTCAAGGCTTTTCCCTATTCAAGACTGGCTCATCTGTACAGAAGTGGGTACTGGTGGCTCCATTATGTAGTCCTGGGGCCTGAGCACAGTCAGACTCATCAGAAGCTCTGAGTAGGTGACCAAACACACCCCTCCCTTTTACACATACCCAGGGTGACTAACACTTGTGGTAGAGATGAGTGAACTGAAAAGCCCCACAGGAACCTCACACCCAGTACATCCAAAATGGAACTTCTCACCATCTCCTCCAAACTTGCTCCCCTCTTACAGTAACCCCTGCCCAGGCCCTGGAACAATCTCCATTCCACCATCCTTAGCACCTTCCTGCCCATCACACCTAAGGAGTTACCAAGCCTTGGCCACTCAGCACCCTGAGAATCTCTCTGGCCCACTCTCTCCTCCTCATTCTGATTGAGGCCTTGGCCATACCCTCCCAGCCGTTCCCTGTGCTCTACTCCTGACCACTGGGACCCACCTTCCGTGCTATTGCTGAAGGGAATCTTCATGCCTCTCTAACCGCGTCTCCTGCCTAAAACCTTAGAAGGCTCCCCACCACCATCAGAGCAGATGCTCCCTAGCGTGGCATCTACTACTCTCAATAGCATAGCCCCACTGCTCTTTCCAACCTCACACCCTGATGGCAGGACCCCCAGATCCCCACTTCCCTCTACCCTCCCTGACTGTGCTTCTGATCCCTGTTCCCCCTACCTGGAACCTGCATCCCATTTACTGGGAACAGTCTCATGCCCCTAGAAGCATGTTGGGGGGCCCTGCTCTGGGAGCCTTCATTGCCTCCCCATCCCCTTGTCCTGCTGAGGTGCCCTCTCTCTGGGCTTCTCTCCCAAGACCCCGTGCATCCATCCCACTAAATTATAACATTCTCTCACTATAGGAAACCGGATTCTCTATGACAATAGTTTATTGCATAACCAGTCTGGTTTCATCCCTTTTCATATTTAAGATACAACCGTGAATAAAATACATGGAGTCAGAATTAGTGTGGGAGTGCCCCCAAAGGGACCTGTTCACCACTGGGTGTCAAACGCCTAGCACAATGTCAACCTGGCACACGGTGGCCCGTGTGAATGAACAAATGATAAGTGGATGAATGATGAACGCCCTTTCAGGACTGGGCGGGCGGTCACGATCGGGGCACATGCTGGATATAGATGGATAGTGAGTGGCAGTCCTCGGCGCTGCGTGGGGAGGGGGTGCTGCAGGGCGGCGGGGCGAGGGCTGGATGGCTAGGGGCGGGGGCGTCTGAGGCCGGGGACCCAGGGTGGCCCGCGAGGGGTCGGGCTTGCCGGCGGACCCTGCGCCACGACTCTGCGCGAATTTCGCTTTCGCTTTGGGCCAGCTGGAGGCGGCGGGGCCGTCCCCAGAACGGCTGCGGCCGGGCACCGCGGAGTTAATCCGAAAGCGCCGCAAACCCCGCGGGCCGAACTCCACGTGTCACCGAGAAGCTGATGTAGAGAGAGACAGAGAGAGAAAGCAAGCAGGAGACCAGAGTCCCGGGAAAGTCCTGCCGCGCCTCGGGACAATTATAAAAATGTGACCCCCTGGGTCGGCCTCCCACCACCGCCCTCACCTGCTGCGCCCTCAGTCCGCGTCCAGCGCCGGCCCAGCGTCCACGCAGTGCCCGCTCAGCATGTGCCCGCCGCGCGGTGAGTACCCAGCCCGACCGGAGCCGCCGCGCTCGGCGCGCTCGGCGCGCTCGGCGGCGCTCGGGTGGGGAGGGGCGGCAGCCGGGGAAGAGGTGGCAGAAACTTGGGACCCGCTAAAGGAAGATTGGAGGGCAGTCAGCAACCTCGTGCAGAGGTGAAAGAAAGAATGAATGCGTGCTTACCATGCGCTAAATAGGACACTGTCTCCTTATCTGGAAACAGCCTCGTGGGCTATCATTATGCCCACTTCACAGGTTTGAAACTCAGGCCCCACCCGGTACCTTTCCTTCTCAGGGTCCCTCAGCTACAGCTATGAGAGGGCGGATCCCAGCCAGCTTCAAAGTGAGGCTGTCTCCCCAGTTTCCAAAACACTAGGCCATGAGTCTAGGCTAGTCACTTCCCTACCTGGCCTCAGTTTCCCTACTGGTGAAATAGAGGGTTTTACTGGGAGAGCGCTGAATCCAACATCCTTGTCTGAGCTCATTAGGGGGCCCTCACAGGGAGTTGGCTTCTAGCCCTACAAAAGAGCCCTGCCTTCCAAGAACTTGATTCATTTCTCAGGTGTTGAAGGAAGATTGGAAATGGTGGAGGGAAGTTGGTGTGGTTAAGATGTGGATGGGTGGAGATGACCAGAATGGATAGAAGGTAGAGGCAGGCCTAACCAAGCTGACAAGCTCAGCCTGCTCCTCTTCTTTTCCAGGCCTCCTCCTTGTGACCATCCTGGTCCTCCTAAACCACCTGGACCACCTCAGTTTGGCCAGGAGCCTCCCCACAGCCTCACCAAGCCCAGGAATGTTCCAGTGCCTCAACCACTCCCAAAACCTGCTGAAAGCCGTCAGCAACACGCTTCAGAAGGTGAGTTTTTCAATATTCTTGTTCCCACTTTGCAGCCTCTCTAGGGAAGGGGCTTCTCTGAACCCCTGGTCACCTGAAAAGAACTGCGGAAAAATTGGGGACGTTAATCAGGAGCTGTCAAGACAGGGAGACAGAACTTTACAAAGGGCCCAACTATTAGCTAAAGAGTCTCAATGGAATTGTGTATCCAGAGAAAGCAAGAGTGGTAATAAATTATAAGGGCACTCATTTTGGCTATGTCTACACAGAGGAAAGCGGATATTTACAGTGTTCCCTGTAGCCTGCCAACAGAGATGGAATTGTGTCAGGCCCACACTGTTTCTCTGACACACTTATCAATCCAGGAAACCATTATTAGGTGCAGCCTCTGTGCTCCAGGGGCTACAAAGATGAATTAGACTTTCCCCTCACGTTGCTCACCAGCTTCCAATGTGGTAACACAGTTCTTTGTCTGAGCAGCACATTCCAGGGGGCCTATGGCAGTGGGCGTCCAGCCTTCATTTTCTAGGGAGAGAGTTATCTAATATTATTTACAGCTTCATTCATTTTTTTAGGTTTCATATTTTAAAGCAAAAACATCTTCTTTCCTTTTAAAAGTACTTCTATACCTATACTTCTGCTGGAACAGCCAAAAACTGATGTTTTAAAAGCTGTCTTTTGGCTTCCTGTCCTCTAGTAAATCTTTCCTGAATATTTTCTAGCTTGTTGTTTTATGAATATATTAAAATAAGCTCAAGGCCACAAGGCCCTCTAAAGAATTCTTTTCCCGCTCTAAGCTTTCACAGTGTGCTGCCAATTGCTTCTCACAGTTCAATCTTAATTAAAAAGGCCAAGTGAAAACTGCAGAGAAAAGTGCTTTGACTCCTCAAGAAAGTTTCGATATGGATACAGTTGAGGAGCTGCAATTTAAATAGATGCTTTTTGTGAGAAAGCTAACTCTTCAACTCCCCAGTACAGCACTAACAGTCAAAAGATTGCAGAACTCAGTTTGATATTTTTTTATATCATTCCTTTGTCAAATTAGCTAGAACAAATCAGCTGGCTACTTACAGAAGAAGAAAGAGGTGGGAAATGCATGTGATTCACAGCCCACAGATTTGTAGAGTTTGGTCCATACCTTTTGTCTTTGATTTTGAGTTTGATGCCATTGAAAAAGAGGACCTTTCATATAAGAATCCAGATTTCCGGCTTCTCTCGAAAAGATCTAAAGAACTACAACAGAGGGCCCGTATTTCCAAAACGTAACTCTTTACCACCTGCTCAGGATGGTGACTGCCCAGGTGTGTGTGAACACCTCCAGGACCAGTGTATAGTTTCCTGTTTCTGCTATAACGAATTACCACAAAGTAAGCGGCTTTAAACCACACCAATTTCTCATCTTACAGCCCTGGAGTTCAGAAATCTGAAATAGGCTAGAGTCCAGGTGTGAGCAGAGCTGTGTCCCTTCTGGAGACTCTAGGGGAGAATCCATTTTCTTGCCTTTTTCAGCTTCTAGAGGCAACCCACATTCCCTGGTGTATAGCCCCCTTCCATCCTCAAAGCCAGCGATGGCCAGTTGAGTGGTCCACATGCTGCATTATTCTGACGTTGACCCAGCAATTACATTGGACCTACCCAGATAATCCAAGATAACCTCCTTATTGTAAGTCAGCTGATTAACAACCTGCATTTCATCAGCAACTGTAATTCCCCTTGGCCGTGTAACATATTCTCAGGTTCCAGGGGTTAGGAAGTGGATGTGGGGTTGGGGGATAGGGCATTATTCTGCTTACCACAGAGATTCTACTACTTTTTTCCAAACATGCTCTGCATCTCAAGTCTTGATTACGGTTCATGCAGTTCCCTCTGCCTGAAATCCCTCCCCTCTGCCTGCCACCTTCTAATCCTCTCAATGCAGATGTCTCATCTCGGCCTTCTCAGTACTTCTCACCTGCTGACATGACTCCTCATCCTTTGGGCACTTTCCTGTCTCTGCAGTTGAACTTGGAATCTGGGAAGGGAGCAGCGGATGATAGTCCTCTTCTTTGTCATGTTCCTTAGTACAGTAAGTCCCCCCTTATCCAAGGGGGATACTTTCCGAGACCTCCAGTGGACCTCTGAAACTGCAGACAGTACCAAACCCTGTACTGTGTTTTTTTCCTATACACACATACCTATGATAAAGTTTAATTTCTAAACTAGGCACAATAAGAGATTAATAACATAACTGATAATAAAATAGAGCCATTCTAACAACATAAGTTACGGGAATGTGGTCTCTACATATCTTACTGTACTGTACTCACCTTCTTGTGATGTGAATGCCTACGTGATGGGGCGAAGTAAAGTGAGTGACAGGGGCATTGTGGCATAGCATAAGGCTACTAGTAACTTCTTGACTCCGCATTGGAAGGAGGGTCATCTCCTTCCGGACCACAGTTGCTGGCAGGCAACTGAAACCAAGGAAAGTGAAGCCACAGATAAGAGGGGGGACTACTCGCACACCTGGGCCTTGATGAATGGAAAAATGATCTCAATCTTCGATCAAATTTATGGACTTCTTAGATAAATTTCATAATTCTAATCCGACAGTGCTTTCCAACATGCTTGTAAGATGACATCTGTGTGTGTGGTTGCGTATGTGTATGTGAACCGCAAATTAAATCTCCACTTGTCTTTAGAGCTACATGTTTGTTATAGCCATCAAGTTGGGACCTTAACAGTTCTGCCTTTAGAAGTTATACTTGAAAAGGATATTCATAAAACACAGGTGCTTTGGCAAAAGGAAAAAACTGTCTTCACCAGAAACAAGTGTCACAGCGTGGTGTAGATGCTGATTAGCATAGCCTGTTGAAATGATTTATAGTGTTTACATAATGGAAAAATGGATCATCCAGAGAGATGGAGAGAGAATGTAAATAACCGGTTTCCTTTTGTCTTAGGAAGATCCCAAATTTCCTACAGGTCAACGAGATGGATGTCAGAAGCAGCCGGCTCTCTCTTTGCTGGCACCCTGCAGGGCCAGCCTCATATGAAGCCAGGTGCCTTATTAATAATATAGGCTGGGTTACTCTTTATGTTTTTTACAGGCCAGACAAACCCTAGAACTTTATTCCTGCACTTCCGAAGAGATTGATCATGAAGATATCACAAAGGATAAAACCAGCACAGTGGAGGCCTGCTTACCATTGGAATTAACCATGGTATAGATGATTTTCTTCCCCAAGCATGTAATGCAGTTAAGAGCTAGGCATCAAACCTCACCTTCTTCCAGAAATGTGCATGTTTCTGGTCTCTATCATCGTGAGATTTTAACAGGTCCCACTTCAGAAGTTGAATTTAAAAAAAAAAATACATATATATACAACAAATATGTGTTTTACAACAATGTGAATGTACTTAATACTATTGAACTGTACACTTAAGAGTAGTAAAGATGGTAAATTTTATGTTATGTGTTTTTTACCACAATAAAAAAGATATGTTTGAGAAAAGCCAGGAAGACATATATTAAGAATTAATATCTTTGATGTGATTTTTTTTTTCTCTAGAATGAGAGTTGCCTGGCTTCCAGAGAGATCTTTTTGATAACTGTAAGTCAGAAAATTAAAGGTTTCAGCCCATATGATGAATTCATATCATTGATGTCTCATTATTTTTTCTTCTAGAATGGGAGTTGCCTGGCCTCCAGAAAGGCATCTTTTATGACGGTAAGACACAAATATTCTTTCTTTCCTCAAATGCAATGTGGGGGAAACATTTTTAGCCATCTAAGTGGTTCCTTCCCCATTTTGTCAAATCACTTAGACCCTGTGCCTTAGCAGTATCTATGAGGACTTGAAGATGTACCAGATAGAGTTCAAGGCCATGAACGCAAAGCTTTTAATGGATCCTAAGAGGCAGATCTTTCTGGATCAAAACATGCTGACAGCTATTGATGAGCTCTTACAGGTGAGAACTTCATACTACCAGTAAGAGCACCTTCTTCATGCCGAGACGGCTAGTCAGGGTCCATGATGAAGTATAAAATCGCCCCTTCCTGGATTAGGAAAGGCCTGAAATCCCCTTCCTATATCCCCTACAGAGCCTCTTGACAAAGGGCACTCGTGAGCAGGCCACAGCAAGAAAAGCAGACTCCCACTTGTTGATCATGTGGTATACACCAGGCTCTCTGCAGATGTTTTCATAGATTTTCTCTTACCATCCCCACAACAACCACATGGGGTGTGTACAACGGAGGAAAGCCAAGCTTAGAGTCAGCCGCTTGTCCAAATGGCTTGTAAGTGACAGAGCCAGGATTGAAACCCCCATCAGAGAGATTTCACGACACTTATCTTCCCTCTCACCTCTAACGGCTCCAGGATGTGCACTGAGGGGCCAGCATGCATATCTGCAAATACTGTCAGAGAAGACAAGTGGGACTAATGCCTGGGTGTGACCCATTTTGAACTAAAATGTGTATGAAGTAAAAGAATGACCTATCACCTGGGACATCCACAATGTCACTCATAGACAAGAACTGGCTTTGTAATTTCTGAGTCACCATAGCTCATGATGCTAATACAAAACAGAGAAATGTTCACATAAGAAAGAACAGGGTGACTACCTTGGTGACCAGGGCATGGAATACAAATAAGTATGGTTTCTCTCTTTGTGTCAAATCACTGTTTGAAAGGCAATGAGCTTCCTGCAAGTATCAAAGAATGTTAGCATCTAGAGAGTTATTTCATTTTCGGGTCCTAGAGTCGGGTGACTTGAGCATCGGAATCCATTCTACCAGGAATCAGCCAACCATGCCCAAACCATTCACCCCCTTTGGGAGTCGGTATTTTCCCTTGTAAAATGGTGTGGCTTTACCCACCTTACCTTTCTCTTGGGCTTTTTGCAAGGAACAAGTGAAAGTATTGATCCTTGTGCAAATATAAGATCTTGCATTGTGTTATCAAATGAAAGGGTAAAACTGAGAGATCCGTTGCCAGGTTTATGTATCTGGTACAAATGAGTGTCTGTAGCAAACAGGTCTGTTACTCAAGGAGTTCCGATCAGTAGCAATCCGTCACCTCTCTGTTCTAAAAAGGACTTAGCTTCTTAGTATAACATACAAAAATTAATTAGATATTGCAGCAGATGTCATCTGAACAGAATTGTTCCTTTCTAAAACTCAACTCCCACTGATGAGTTTCTAAATAGCTTTAAGAGTCTTTTCAGAGCCCACTGAAGATACATGTGCTTGGATAATGAGTATTTCTTCTCTCAGGTTCTGCCTGGCCATCTGGCTGGGAGTAGATTTGGGTCGGGTTTAGGAGATGTAATGAGGGAGTGGGTTGCAGACTCTGAGACATGTATTGGCTTCACCCATTTCTACGGATGAATGTTTTAATTTTGGAATACCATGTATGTCATCCTTAATATTTATCCTCATAGGCCCTGAATTTCAACAGTGCGACTGTGCCACAGAAATCCTCCCTTGAAGAACCGGATTTCTATAAAACTAAAATCAAGCTCTGCATACTTCTTCATGCTTTCAGAATTCGTGCAGTGACCATCGATAGAATGATGAGCTATCTGAATTCTTCCTAAAAAGCTGAGGTCCCTCCCGACCTTCAAGTCATTCTTATAATAATGTGAACCAAAAATATTTTTCACAGGATGTGGGTTAAGAACCAGGGAGGGGGTGGCTTGACCTGGTCCTACTTAAGCTAGTACAATAATTCTCATGCTTGTTTACATTAGTTGCCCCCCCAAATCTGAAAGATGTGACTGTTACATCCACAGGCTGCCTTTGATCAAGTAGATTTCACATTTACTATGGATAAGTTGTTTTTTAAGTTTTCATGAGCAAATTGCTAAGGAGGGAAAATGTCCTCACTGAACATGTTTTTCTTTTCCCTTTAATAGAAGAGCAAGAATTTATAAGCTATTTCTGTACCAAAGTGTTTGTAGAAACACACTCAAGCATAATTTATTTTAAAATAATTATTTATATAATTTTGTGTTCATGAAGGCATGTGAATTAACTTATATTTATTTATGTTATATTTATTAAAGTATTTATTATCAGATGGATTTGAGAAATATCTCATGTTCTAAAAATAAAATGATTGAATAAAATGTCTCATATTTTTTCTAATTGGAATACTTTAAGCGTTAAAATACACATTGTGGGAAAACTGAAAACTCCAATGTGAACAAAATTCCCTTGGAAAGAATGCCACAATATTCTTACCCAAGTCCTGCTTCCTCTAATCTCTTATTTTTAAAGGGAGACTCGTAAGACTAGATACGCTTTAAGACCAAGGCCATCCAGGGGCGCCTGGGTGGCTCAGTTCGTTAAGCGACTGCCTTCGGCTCAGGTCATGATCCTGGAGTCCCGGGATCGAGTCCCACATCAGGCTCCCTGCTCAGCAGGGAGTCTGCTTCTCCCTCTGACTCTCCTCCCCCTCATGCTGTCTCTCATTCTCTCTCTCTCAAATAAATAAATAAAATCTTTAAAAAAAAAAAAAAAAAAAAGACCAAGGCCATCGGGTGAGTTATGGTTTTTGAGAGTATATTTTGTTCAACATCTGCATCTAAAAGTAAAATACTTAAAAATGTTTTTTCCCTGTTAACCACAGCCCCATAACATACTGTGTGCATTAGATAAATGCATAATAACATCCTCCAACTGAGAAAAATATCATTTAGAGGCCTTCTAGTTAAATTATTCTAATTTCTGTGACCCTTTGGGCCCTCAGGGGGAAGCTGTTTCCAAATTACGAGAAAAATTCTCCATTTGCTTCAAATGATATAGAACTTCTGCCTTGAACCACATGGATAATTGCCTCTCTTTGACTTAAGAGATGTGCTCTTAATGACCCAATATTAAATTCCATCTTTTTAATTCTCTAAACCATGTGAATTTTAAAAGATTCACTTGGCAGAATACCATGTAATTTTAGTGCTCTGATAATCATCTTCCTCCTTCATATGAAAAGGCTGTAAGAAAGGCACTATTTAGGGGGTCCTGCCGCCTTCCTCACGTGACTCCTGCCCACCAGAGCCCAGCTCGTATCCCTGGGGACCCCTCATCTGTGTGGCAGACTGACTCGTTTGTTTAAATTCTCACCCCACTTGGTATACAATTAGATAGAAATCATCAGAAGCTAGATCCCAACACCTACTCCCCTTTTCTTGAGGGATTCCTCCACAACCTTGAATGGCCTGCAAGTGATTCACAGACAGGAGTTTCTTGCCTTTAAGTGTTGGGTTTGGGGTTTCAGTGGCTTTGATAATGGGAAGAATAGCTTTATGGCATGATGGGCCATCCTTCACTTGTAATGACGACTCATCTGTGGTCTGTGCCCAGAAACAAGGAGAGGCAAGCAGATCATCTATGGACAGGGTTTGTACAGAGGAACACAGGCGTTACTTTGGTTCTAGAAATTACCATGACTGGCCCAAGAAACCTCTTCCCAACTAGTTCCAGTCTTCATTATGTGGTTAGTTTGTCTCTTTTTTCTTTTAATCCTGGGCCTACAATCTACAAGTCGTATAACATGACCAAGTTGTTTTAACCTCTCCTTGTTTCCTCTTCTAAGAAGGGAAGACGATGCTAGAACCTACCTCAGAGGATCAGAGCGAGGGTTCCATGGAACAGCTCATGCAGAGCACTCACACCGCACCTGACATGTAATACATACACCATGTGAGCAATTTTTGAAAATTATTAGCAGTCTTTGGGCTTGGTGACTGGGCCAAATTGGTGAAACCCTCCTTTGCTACTATTTTCTTACCTGTGAAATTCAGAAAACTGTAGGCCCTATTTCAGTGCTGTTGTGAGGATTCGATGACACAGTACAGGGCCGGCATCGAGTCAATGCTCAACATCAGTTTGTGAAAAGCGTTAAGATTGTTTAGATTTCCGCAATGCCCTGTCCCTGCACAGCACTCAGCACATCACAGGTGTTCACCAGGTGCCTGGTGCAAGTCCCTGCCTTCACAGAATAAAGGATGGGGAGCAAAGGAACTTAATAGGACCAAGGCCCCTCCTCCCTAAAAATATTCCCCAGCCCTAGCTTGTTAGAGATTCATTTGATCAACAAATTATTTTTAAAAGGAAATAAAGAGTGAAAGTGTTTTTCACACCTGAGAATGACTTAATCCGAGAATCAGCATGAAAACAAACCGCTGACAGCTGTCCCACGGAGGGCCCAGAGCTTTGGGCAAAGGGAACAGTTCTGGGGAGTAGCCTGGCCAGACATCCAAAGGCAGGTATTGGACAACTCAAGAGATGCAAAAGCACCTTAGACATCCTAATGAGGAAAGAAAACATGGGGACAGAAAGAGAAGAAACAACAGCTTTTTTTTTTCTTTTTTTAAGATTTTATTTATTTATTTGACAGAGAGAGAGACAGCGAGAGAGGAACACAAGCAGGGGAAGTGGGTGAGGGAGAAGCAGGCTTCCCACTGAGCAAGGAGCCCGATGCGGGGCTCGATCCCAGGACCCGGGGATCATGACCTGAGCCGAAGGCAGACACTTAACCACTGAGCCACCCAGGCACCCTGAAAAACCAGCTTTGTCTGGGGCCAGCACCGACAGACGGGTAAGTCCCCTTGGCTGTATCACCCTGAACCGTTTGGGTGCTATCCTTGTTTGAAGACTAGACGCTTGGTCCTAGCCAGCATGATCTGGCTTCCTAGTTTAGGACAAAGTGCATTACAATATTGCCACAGACTGAATGTTTGTGCCCCCTTAAAATGCCTACGTTGAGGCCCTGATCCCCAAAGCGATGGTACTTAGAGGTGAGGCATTAGGAGGTGAGTTAGGTCATAAGCGTGTTGCCCTGATGATAGGATTTGTGCCCTTGTAAGAAGAGATTGGGAGAAACCCCCACCCCCCTGTGGGGACACAGTGACAGGTGGCTGTCTGCAAACCAGGATGAGAGCCCTCGCCAGATACCAAATCTGCCGGCACCCTGACTTCAGACTCCCTAGCCTCCAGAACTGTGAGGAATGAATGTCCTGTCTGTTGTTTAAGCCACCCAGTCTCTGGTATTTTATTGTAACAGTCTGAGCTGACCAAGAAATCTATTTTAAATAAGGAAGAAAAAAAAAAAAAAACCAACCCAGCCACATTTTCAAAAAATTGAATTGTATCAATTTTTTGGTTGACATGTATTTGGTGAGAACAGGTCAAAAACTTCAGTTGTATTTATGTTTCCTTGAATACAATATTAAAAATATGAATGTGAGGGGCACCTGCCTGGCTCAGTCAGTAAAGCACGTGACTCTTGATCTCAGGATTGTGAGTTCAAGCCCCACGTTGGGCCTGGAGCTTACTTAAAACAAAAAAAAATATGCAGGGGCACCTGGGTGGCTCAGTCAGTTAAGCATATGACTCTTGATTCTGGCTGAGGTTGTGATCTCTGGGTCATGGGATCGAATGCCACATCGGGCTCTATGCTCAGTGTAGAGTCGGCTTGGGACTCTCTCTCCCTCTGCCCCTTCCCTCACTTGTTCTCTTATTATAAAATAATAAATAAAATCATTTTAAGAATATGTATGTGAATTATGACATCAATTTAACATCAGAGAATATATTCACGTGACCTTTTTTAGAAGTAACATTAACTAATGCTTACTGGGTGCTAACTAAATGCTAGGCGTGTTTCTAAGCGTTTACCACAAATGCATAAAATCCTCCCAATAATTGTACGAGGAGAAACTATTACCTTCCCGTTTTTATAGATGAGGAAACTCAGGTAAGAAACCACGTAAGCTTGCATGACGAGTAAGTGATGCGCCATGATTTGACCCCGGGCAGCCTGGTTCCAGCCCATGTAGCCACTGCAGCCTTTCCCCTTACTGGGTAGTAAAGGCCCAGTAACTCAAGGGACATTTTCATCATAAGCATACAAACACCATCATGGTTATTTATACATCTCTCCCCCTCGAGACACTATGAGAACCTCAAGTACAGGAAATGCCATGTTACCCATGTCTATGTGTTCTCAGGCCCTGGCACTGAAAGGTGGTAGAAAGCAAGAGAAGGCAAATCTTCATGGGCTCCTCTATGTTTCTCATTTCTTTTTCTAATCTGGGAATAAAGAAGAAAGTCTTTAGTCTTTAAAAATCAAAGTATTCCCAATTACCAAAAAAAGTTTAAAATTATAAAAAAAATGCACAACATGTGCTTAGTTCAAAACAATTTTACATGCTTATGCTGGAAAAAAATCCGAAATTCATAAGCCTGTTGATTTATGTAACCCACATAGCTATGGCTTGGCATTACGTGGTCACTGTCCTTCAGAAGCCACACGCCAACACATCACACTGGTGAACCGAACAGTCGTCCACTTCCCCGTGCACGGGTCTCACACACACACACCCCTCGACGGTAGTTCCAAGAGGCCCAGGCGATCACGTCACTGGCTGGTTCCCACACTGCCCCGGACCGGAGTGGTTCGGAGATCCAGCCGAGCTCCTCGACACCCTGCCATAGCCCTCAGTAACCCCCCACCAGAGAAGCTCCCTTTCTGATCACTTTACCCATGCAGGTTCCAGACGAGATTTCACAAATGGCTTTTACAGCTAAGGAAAAGTTAAACACTCACTGAACTAGTCCAAGTCTCTCCTGTAGTTGAGTTTTTATAAGTAACAAAACCGTCTCTTAGACTTCCCAACTTGCTTGAAAATAAAGCACCACTGTAAATGCACAGAGCATACCTTTTTATTTTTTAAGATTTTATTTATTTATATGTCAGAGAGAGAGCGCGCGCACAAGCAGGGAGAGTGGCAGCTAAGGGAGAAGCAGGCTCTCCGCTGAGCGGGGAGCCCAATGTGGGGGCTCGATCCCAGGACCCTGGGATCATGACCTGAGCCGAAGGCAGACGCTCAACCGACCGAGCCACCCAGGGGCCCCTACAGCATACCTCTTCTAAAAATGAAATTCAAGCCATAGGTGAGAGCAAACAGCAAGAATGGACTTCCACAGAATAAAGATGGCTGACTAACTCCAGGATGTCTTGTCTCACCAGGAATCTACATCATGACAGGAACACACTGGATCCAAATTCCACTGGGGGGGCGGGGCTTCAGGGCAGAGCTGGAGGTCCTCATTAAGAAGCAGGAAAAACCTCAGACTTCCGTGCTCAGAATTCCACCCCAGGACCTCCGCTCCAGAGCCATTATCAGAAACACTCAAACCACAGGCTGTGGGCTGGGAGAGATAGAATCCCGGCCGTCTCCGGTTGGGGTCACACCCTCAGCCAGCCGTGCGCTGCTTTAGCCCCGAGAAGAACTTCCAGCGATGGGCGACGGGTGAGGCCAACAGCTGAAAACCACCCTCCTCCTGAGAACCCCTTTAAAAATCAGCAAATATGAGGGCCTCTTCGGAATATGGGAGTGAAAATGTGCTTCCACATGACAAAGCAGGGGAGGAAAATTTTCCCCTAAAGCAATTCAATAAAACTACAAAATGAGTCCCAAATGTGCAGAAAAATCCCATTAGGGAGATGCACAGGTGAGGAACTAATATGAACGAACCCACCTGGTTTTAAATAAAAACACACCTTCCAATAATGAGGGGGAACGGGTGTCGTCACACACTCAGTCATTCCTGGAGTGAGGACAGTTAAGGGGACAAGCGGACGGGCAAATTCTGAATTTCTGCAAACTCCCGGGTGAACCAACTTACCGTGGTTTACACTCAGCCCCAGTTCAAGAACTGGAGAGGGGGCTACAAAACCAACTAATGCCCAAATAGCCAGGATAACAGCAATCGAGAAATATGATGCTTTAAAAAATACTTTGTAAGTAAATAATAATACACAGAAGACACATATGAGTACTGTACAAATGCAGATTTATTTTTCTTCCCTTCATCCATAGTATGAAAAAGGTTGAAAATTGTTAGGAAACCACTTACATACAAAGCACCTCTGAAATTATGCTTTTCTTCGGAAAACAACTTATAAAAAATAATAAACATTTAAAAATTCAAGTCCTTTAATAAAGTATTTTACACTCCTGAATGTTAAAACTCCTGTGTTTCCTAAAATATAGTACAATTTAAAAAAAAAACTTATAAAGTGACACTGATTTGAATTCCACAGGATCCCTGACAATTAAAAATATGTTCTCCCCTATAAAGTAAATCTGTTCTTCACAGGCAAAACAATAGTTAAAGTGTATTTCTCTGATTAATTCATTGAGATTTATTTTATTCTCCAGCTAATTCTTACAGTAGACTAATGGTAATTTATAGTTTCTTCAAGTAAGTTAACAAAACATATCCAAAATGTTAATCACCACATGCATGATTCTGGGAGAGTGACAATATCTATACATACCCCAAAAAACCATTTCACCAATTAACAAGAGCCAATGTGGCTCATTATTCCCTGGGGCAAATCTTCTTCAAGAAGATATGACAGTTTTCCCTTGGTCCTGCTACAGCTATTTCTGAGTAGCATTTCTCCCCCCAGAAAGTAAATGCTCCCAGGGTGAAAGTCAAGAAATGTAGTGTTTGGCGCTGTGATTTTGGAACGTTGATGAAATTTCCAGGGACTCTCTGACCATCCATCCATCCTGACCACATGAGATAAGATCACCTCTGAGCGTGTACCCCAACCTGTGATGGGAACAGGATTCCATTCCTCTCATCACTCTAGGACCAGGCAACATGACTGGTTTACCGGTTTAACAGACCACCAGCCAGACGGGTTGGTAAGTGAGCTACAGAAAGCATCCCACCTATGGAGATATACTGTACCTGGGGGCATGTGTGTCTGTCTGAGTGGGGGCTGAAAGAACAGGAATCTCTCGTCATTATTAAGGTCACAATGAAAAAAAGCTCAACTAAATTGGTGCAAGTCTAAGCACACTACCACTTCTTAATTGCTAAAAAGCTTTCAAATACTTGATACGAATTTCATAGTTCACAGACTCCAAAAGGAAAATTACCACATTTCTCATCTGAGTGGAGTCATTTTAAGCACCTTTGTAAGGACAGATGTTAGATGGGGAAGCAGGGCAGGATGGTGTGAGCAGGAGGTGCAAAAAAAAAAAAAAAAAAAAAATTCGATGTTATAAAGGTTTTTCCTTTCCTTTAAGTTTTCCAAATATTTTACATTTTCTGTGCCCCTGAATAATGCGAGCTGTGGAGTGGCTGCCTGTGTGAAAGGAGCTGCCTCCAGACTGTGAAGTTCAAGGACTCATCAAGTCCATACCCAATTACCAGTTGAAGTGGTCTTTTGCAGATAAAAGTTCCTGAGGCTTCCTTTTTCAGTTCATCTTCCAAACTTCACCTTTCCTGTAAGAAACCTAACAAAAGAAAGAATCAAACAAATTCAGGGATTCACTGTTGGGGGGAAAGGAAGCATGCTTTTAGGGAAAATCACTTGGCCATTTCAAAAAGGATCTTCTGCAATGGCTGGGTTTTCCTGAGCTGAAGACAAGCCACTGCAATTTAAAGACTACAGTTACAAGGTAATAAAACATCCTGATAAGAATACAGAATTCCACCAATTAACTGGATATTCTGGCCACACAAAGGCACAAAATATTGGTAAATTTTGATTTTTTTTTTTTTGCTTGTTTTTAACTCAGAAGAGTTTTGTTTTCCTATCTAATGAGGGAATTGGGCTAATAAGCTAGCTTTTATGATCTCTTTCAGTGCTCAAAAAAAAATCTCACAAACCCCTTTATGGTTCTAATGTATCAACAAGTCAAGTGTCTAGTGAGATCAGGAGCAGAGACAAAAAAACAAAATAACAACCCATTATAAAGATTTTTCTGTGAGAGAGATTTTTCAAAGCTTATTACTCTGAAGGGAGAGGCTGTGATTATTTGGTTATGACAACACAGAGGCCATTGTTGGCAACAGGCAGGAGCGCCTATATGCAAATAAGCAGATTTCCACACGTGGGCCTCAGTAATTTACAAAATTTCAACATATCCAGGAATATGAATGAAAAAATCAGCACCAAAACTCAATATTCTATTTGAATAAGCTTGAGGCTTCTGCATCCAAAATCTACTGGGGAAATATGCCCACAGTATCTCAAAGCATCAGGACAGATCACAGAATGATTTTACTGTTCATATAAACTTGTGAGGCATTTACACATTTTTACATCCTTTTTGGAATAAAAAGTCCAAACAGAATTCCAATAAAGCCCTCTCTCTGACTTACTGAGGCTTTGGAGAAGTTAACACTGCATTTAACAACTATGGTAACAATAGGTAATAAAGGTTTGAAGTGGTTTGACCCATGTGCCAAATCAAACCACACACACAAAAAGAAGTTATTAAAAACAAAGGAAGGAACTGTGTAGTTTTCTGTATTAAGCCTAGAAACTTTAGCCCTGCTCTGGGCTCTCGGCTTTTCCTCTTCTCTTCTCTGCTACTGGAGGTTCACTGGCGCCACCCAGTGGCCTTCCCCAGCACTGCTTCAGCGCCACAAGGCCTGGAGGCGGAAATGTCTCAAGTACAATGTAACATCCTTATCCACCTCAGCCCTTCGCGAGCCTTAACTACCTGCCTGGAGCTTTCCCATGCATTATCTTTTTTTCATTCTCACAATAAACCCAGGACATAGGGGTTTTTGCATCCATTTGCCAGATGGGAACACAGAGGCTTAAAGTTGGGTTGAGAATTTGCTTAGTCACAAGCCAGCCAGCACTTGAGATGGGATTTGAACCGTTCCTCTGAGCCCACGCACAAATCAGCTTTCTGATCTCTACTTATGGCACTCCACATGCTTACTCGACCTTTACATAATTCTCTGAACCCAAACTCACAAGTAAGCAAGCAACACATTCTATGGTAGAAAGCTGCTATTTGCGAAGACACAGCTTGATTCTAAGGAAGCGACTAAGATAATTTTCTGCTCACCTTTCAGCACATCTTGGACTTCAACAGAAACGTTTTTCAGGCACTTATATAAATTCTCGGCTGTGGCATTGCCCTGCTCCTTTTCTTGCCACTTCTTCAGCATCCTAAAGTTACACATCGTAATGTCTTCTTTCTTCTCCCGGATATCATCAATATCACCAATCTCCAACTCCAGGTTGGCAATGGCAATTTTTATCCACTCCTTCCCCAGCTTCGCAGCAAGGGTAATCAACTGTGCGTCTGTTAAAAGGGTTCTGGTCTTTGCTCCATCTAAAAGCAAACAAGGAAGTCCACCATTCCTTTCAACACATCAATCATTTATAGCAATTTATAATGAAAATGTATTCTCCTTATATAAGAAAGGACACCATGATTTGTAACATTAGCTGCCTTTAAAATATATTTAAGTCTCCCTGCTTTCCACACTATTATGGGAAGGGAACGATTTCATATAATAACATTAAACCAGGGTATAATGTTCACAGTGGTAATTCAGTTAACTCGGGGAATGAGACTGTTTTACAAAGCAGCACAAATTGGGTGGGAATAAAAAAAAAAATCAGACTCCAAAAATAATTTATATAGCTCAAAAAGAAAAATATACAGTTACACCCTTGCCCAGCTCTGTGTCTCTATCTGAATGTTAGTGCCATACATAGACGCTACCTTAAGGGCCACTAAAGCGGGCAGCAAGAGATCTGAATCGCAATCTCCATTATGCCATCTCCTGGCATTTGGGGAGAAGCACAATCCACAGAAAAGTCATGAGATGGTATCTGTAATATCTGTTGAACTCTAAAAAACAGCATCATAATCTTGGAGGGACATGTGTTTGCTACTGTTAAACCATCGGCCCCATGAAAAAATATGAGCCCTATCACTAAGCTGGATTTTCTCTTTTCATGTTTTTTAGCCAGTTGTGCAATAGTGTAGCAAAGCTCACTGAGGTCGCCTAGATTCAGTGAAGGATCATAAAGGCATTACAAATACTAGAGGTGAAATTAGAAGGGAGTGAGAGGCCTGCCCTTCCTCCAGGACCACAATACCTCTGCTCATCTACAGCCCACAATTTACTAATAGGAATGTAACCTTTGTGCTGGGACCCTTCCCCACCTCACAGATCCCTAACCTTCTAGATTGAAGAATGGATCTAAGCAATGGCCTGCGCCCTCTAGTGGCTTCTTGAGACGTGGTGCATTGCTCCTAGCTCTCCCAACGGCCACTGCAATGGAAGCTGCACGGGGAACCTAGGAAAAATGCAAGTTCTCAGGACCATCCCCAGATCTGTTTCTGATTCCGAACCTAAACTTTAACAAGATCTCCAGATGATTCTATTGAACCTGAGTGCTGACCATATTTAAAAAGCGTCAATCACACTCACAGAGTAAATCTAAAACCACCAGGATGGTGGTGACTTAGTATCTCAAAGAACGTTGTGGAAGTACCTAAAACAAAGTAAATCCTTATTAAATTATTTAGATACCACACTGTCAACTCCAAAAATGCTGGAAATCCTTAATCTTTCTAGGTAGCATTTAATAATTTTAATTCTTTTTCTACCTACTTGCTATTGGAGTTAATTTTAAATAGCCAGAAGTTAACGGCATGTAACAAGAAACCTATAACTGTGTTCCAGTTATAAGATGAATACAGGCTGAGGATCTAATGGACAGCATGGTGACTAGAGTTAATACCGTATTATATACTGGAAATTTGCTGAGAGTAGATGTTACATATTGTTGCCACCAAAAACAAAACAAAACAAGAAAGTGAGGTGATGGATGTACTAATTAACTTGATTGGTAAATATTTTACAATGTATATGTGTATCAAATCATCACATTGTATGCTTTATGTATACAGAATTTTATTTGTCAATTATATCTCAATAAAACTAGAAAAAACGTATTCCAATATAGTTAGGTTTTTAAAATAATTCTAGAGCCTCACTTACTTTGATGTTTACTTAACAAAAATAACAATAAACATTTCTATAGTGATACACAGTAAAAATCATCCACATGCCACCCTCACAATCTGTTCTAGAAAGTAGAGAGTATCTTGCTTCACTTTACAGAGAGCTTATCTGCTTTCAGAGATTCATACCTTACAATAATAGTAAAAGAATAGGTATTTTGATGAAGCAGTTAGTTTATGGAGTTACATGAGGTTCCTGAAGCCTTGAGACCTTGAGTCTCATATAATTTGAGACTGTTTTTAAACTTAAGTTTGTAAATTCTGGCTGGACTTGAATTTTGAGCTACATACTCCATCTTCTGGTTCCTTGGAGTACTGTTGTTAAACATTTAAATCTCGTATTTTCACAACTATCAAGCCTTGGTCTCTGCCACTTAATTGGAAGAAATTGAGACGTGCCTCCACTGAGCTGGAGGCTCTTTACCCCAGATGTAGCTAGTAACCATGAAGCCAATGAATGCACACATGGACATTCACAATTTCATTCAATCGACATTCATTGTCTTCTACAGAAAAGGCTCCATGCTCACTGCTACAGGAAACATAAAGATGGACAGTTCATGGCCCCTGTGCTTACAGACTATAAGGGAGCTCCCCTGGGTGCCCCATTCTATTTAGACCGAGTGAAGGGGTTCCATTGGAGGACTCAAACTGGAAAAAGGGTAGGGCCGGCCAAGCAGGACCATTCTCCCGGCCTGAGGCGCTGGGACACAGGAGAAGGTATCTGGGAGGACAGGCACAGCTGGGGCGCGGCTCCAGGAGACTGACCCAACAGCTGGGCTTGGAAGAGTATCAGTGGGGGAAGCCAGGGAAAACAATTTATAGCAGCTGATGACCTTTTTACACACCTGAAGTGTCAACCTGCTTCATTCTCTTGTCATAGACGTCCTCATCAGATAAGCTACTAGTCATTTTTCGCCGCCTGTTACCTTAAAATAAAAAAAAATCAACAAATCGGCTTTCCCTAATATTTCTTATTTTCTACCTACCTTTTTTTTTTAAGATTTTATTCATTTATTTATTTATTTAACAGAGAGGGAACACAAGCAGGGGGAGGGGCAGAGGGAGAAGCAGGCTTCCCGCGGAGCAGGGAGCCCGATGCGGGGCTGGATCCCAGGACCCCGGGATCATGACCTGAGCCGAAGGCAGACGCTTAACCGACTGAGCCACCCAGGCACCCCTCTACCTACCTTTAACCTGGATTTTTAAGGAAATCATCATTCAGGTAGAAACAAATTGAAAATGAATTCAAAGGTTGTTCAGATGATTAAGAGAATAACAGAATACTTAGCAGATCTTTAGGGGTACCACATTTGCCCAGCAAAATAAAAATTCTAGTGGATAGAAGAAATAAAATAGGTTAAAACTCATTCAATGTCCAGTTACCTAGCACTTACCATTTGTGCTTCTTTTCGAAATGTTCTGATTCTGATCATGCTGAACCCAGTCACCTGTTAAAGGATAATAAGCAGCAATTGGAACAGACAAAATTTGATTTAAAGCAATTCATGAAAATGTATGAAGCTCTAGAGTCTTGGCAGTCTCTCTCAAGTTCAAATAGGAGTTTGGGGTTTTAACCTGGTACGTATGCCAATGCACATATCTTTGAGATAAATACTGAGCACCCCTCCCAACAGGTCCTACAAGACAAATGCTTCCCAAATTCAAGTCATCTGCACACAACTATCCCAATTCTTGCCAAACCCATATGCCAGGTGAAATGCTACTTATTCAATATTTCTTTACATCTCTAACTACTGTAAACAGAACACTGGTATCACTTGCTATATGGATAAGGAAGTCATAAAGATAAAAAATGTTTATTTTAAATGTTATTTATATGTACTCCACCTAAAACAATCTCATATATTATCATTCTGTACTTTGGAACATTGTACATGGGGAGTTCTTTCTGAACACATCATTGTGATTCTACATCACCTCCCCTGTTTGAGATGCAGTCCCTGCTCTATAAGGTGTCTGTGCCTCATCCAGGCCTTCTGTAGGTCCCTAGAGTGAAGATGCCTTAATAGTGATGAGCAATCTCAATTAACCATTAGTTTAGCCCCTCCTCCCTCCCAAAACAGTAGAGACCAGAAACACCTTACAATGCAGAGTATTATTAAATATGTTTTTAAAAACCAATCATAAAAGGTCTTATAAAGTGGTCTTTAAAATGACCAAGAGACTCGTTCTTAGCCCAGAAAATGTTATTCAGATTGTACATGTTGAGTACCTCTATTACAGTGGCATTAGCTGTGACCAAAAAGTAACATCTAGCTAATTTAAGAGTATAATACTGGGAATAAGAATCAATCCCATCTACCAAAAAGGCTTGTGCTTAAACAAGGACTGAGAATTCCAAAATGCTTCGATCGGGTTTCACTGCTAGAGTATAAAGACACAACAGGAAAGGCAGACTATAACAGGCAGCAATCTGCACAGTGGAAAGACATAAATGTATGACCAGCACACAGCACTCATCCCACATCGTCACTAGCAGAGACATAATTCATGTGTCTACACGTGACCCAGTGGGTACAAAAGAAACTAGCCGAAAATGGACTCAAATGTGGTTCAGAAGATACAGAGACTTACAGAATACTTAACAGACCCTTGTTATTACTACATCTGTACAGCAAAATAAAAATTCTGGAGGATAAAATTAATAGAAGAGTGGGTTAAAATTCCTTTGATATCCCACTAATGGCACTTACTGCTTGTGCTGTTTTTTGGAATGATACTGGATTACGTATGATACCAGGAAAGAGTTAAGGTATTATAATTCAATGCAAATGATGCAAAAATAATTTCTACTACAATCATGTAGCATTGGCAGGAGGGACCCCAGTGCCATGCGCAGAGGAGGGTACAACAGCCACAAGCAGGTTCAGGGTCTCTCCCACACTCACTCACAGAGCTGCTCAATTCTAGGGCTGGAACTAGAACCCATAGGACCTCACTCCCAACCACTTTCTTCTGCCTCCCTTTTGGCTCCAAAATGTGCCCACTAGACATATGTCTGTTGTTTTAATAACTTCCTTCAAAGAGAATTGAAAGTCAAGGTCAGATCTGCCTGAGGAGGTGGCCAAGGGCAGCTACGGGGTGTCCCCCTGCATCTCCCCTCTTCCAGAGGAAGTCCAAATCAGCAGCAGCCCTCTCCAACTCCTCCCAGTGCAGGGGAGGATGTTGAAAAGGTGGTTGCCAAGGGACTTTCCAGCACAGAAATCTTAAACAAGGGGAATGCGTTCCCGCAGCAGAGCTGTAATCACACAGAGCAGGGCTACCAGCTGCAGATCAGATAGACAGGGTGAGGCAAATGAGACAGGAAATCAGTCAAAATGCAGATGTACATCAAGGTCATGGGACAGACTTTGTCAGGACGTCCCTAATTCACATTAAAACATCTGAGATCCAAACCTCAGAATGTAAGGGGGGGAAAAAAAACAAACCCTCTACTGACTAAGCCCACCTGCTGCCTGAAGCTTCCACACCTCACTGAACTACCCACTGACCAAAGGGTCTGGCAGTGGGTGCCTGAGAACCAGAGCCTCGCCGGGGTCTTTGTGTCTCTTAATCAGATTTTTAGATGTTATGGTAATGGAACAATCACTCTACTTGTTTGCCCACCCAGACCGCCCCCGCAAACCCAAGTTTTCATTCAAGATACAAAACACTTACATTCTCTCAGTTTTGCTTTCCATACAATTTCCCCAGAATCCATTTCGACCAAAAGTAATTTAAACTCCACTGGTTGCTCCAAATACACTTCAATGTAATTTTTCAATTTTAAAAGTGAACCATCAACAAATTCAGTTTCCTTTAAAAAAAAGGGGGGGGGATTTTTTTTTTTTTTTAAATAAAAGCTGCATTAGTTGACAACATGAAATGTCAAATAAGGAATAACAGAAGGGTCGGTGCTGACTTGAATGCTCCCTGAAATTCTGATGCTGGAAATGTCACTCCGTAATCACAGACCCTATGGTTCACTTGCTTCTTCTAGTCCCTCTTTACTCAGACCTGCTTTTCTCCCTCATTGAGGCTTCCAGTACTTTGGCTCTATTTTTTTAAGGTGTAACTTTTCAGCCCTTTCTTGGTTTCAGTGTTTCATGTTCCCAAACTAATCACCCTTTCATAAGTGCTTTTAAGCTTCCTTACCATCTTTCACTTCGACCATTCCACAACCTGGAATTGATTCAAGACATTTACAGAACTACACTGTGTGTTTCGCCCACATCAAATTCCCTCATCGAATACCACCTTGCCCCAACAAACCCTCTAATTGCTATTTTATGGATAAAGGATCTCAGAGAACCTAACTAACTTGCCCAAATCCACATCTAGGAAGTGGGAGAACTGAATTCGCATCCACACATTCTGACTCAACCACCACATTTAACCTCTACATTTACCCACTACAGAGACTGCCCCATGCCTTGGACCTCCTCTGCTCCTCTCCAGACTGGCTAGGAAGCCTGCAGGGAGAAATCTACTTAAAAAAAAAAAAAAAAAATCAATAAACTGTACTGGGCATCACCCTTAAAAACCAACAGTCTTACACTCTCCCTCTCCCTTTCCATTATAAACCACTACCATTATCCTCACCATGGGTCACCAAGGCCTACAAAGCCAAGATCTCTCCCAAAGCCCTCTGCTGTGGGAGAGATTTCCCAAATCTCTCATTTCCCATTTCTCATTCCCATTTCTCTGGGGCCTTGGGCCTGGCTGCACATCCCCATCACCTCGCTTAGGCACTTACGGTTCCCTCTTCCAGGAGGGCTGTCTCTCCCAGTGAATCCCTCTCCCTTCAAACCCAGAACAAATGTCACCACATAGGAACGCTTCCTTCCTGGAAACCCACTGCACCCTTCTCTATGGCAATACCACCTCACACGTTAAAATTATTTCTTTACGTGACTATAGTATGTCTCTCTCTATACTGGCATCTTTTGAGGGAAAAGATTATGACTTACTCATTTTAGCTCTTCTCCCAGACTGACTTGTAATAGGTACTTTTGATAAATGTCAGTTAAACAAATCATTAATGGTCTAAAATCAGTAAGAACACCTTAGATTTAATAGTTTCACAACTCTCAGAGTACCCCAAAACCACTACCTTGTATGATCATTAGGGCAATCCTGGAAGATTATCCCCATTAATCCAGAAATTTGGTTAAGAGAGAGCACACAAATGCTAACAGAACTAGACTACTTAAAGCCCTCCCACCGTCATCATCTTGTGTAAGCGAGACCTCTGGGGACCATCTGAGTCCCTTCCTAGACAGATTTACCCATTCAATGTGTATTATTCCCTCTCCCAGTGGCTCTTAATCTTGGCAGCACATTACAGTCACCCTGGGAGCTTTAACAAGCCCAATGCTGAGGCCACTCCCAGACCAATTAAGTCAGTATCGCTGGGGGTAGGACCCAGACCACAGACTTTTTTAAAAGCTCCCCTGGGAATTCCATTTGGCAGCAAAGGCCAAGTATCACACTGTTCTAAGCAAACCCTTCGAATTTCATTCCACGTCCCAGACAAGACCGCAGCTGGCTTCTGGTGATCATCTTAAGGTAGCATCTGCCAGGGCTAGGTGAGCTCGCAAGGGCTAGGAATCAACCTCTCAGATACCAGTGGGAAGACTGTGGCATTAGGGACCACGGGCAGAGTGGGCTCAGGGCCAGGCTTGTCTGCCACCTGGGCATGGGACCTGGGCAGTTCGCTCATCCGCTTTGCACATTAGTCCCTTCAGCTTCACTGTTGTGAAGCTCAAAAAAAAACCAAAAACACACCAGGTGGGAAGAAACCCTTTGCAACTGGAAAGGAAGGTATGGAAGGCTGTCTGACCAACCTGACTGCTTCTACAGGGCCCGAGGCCTCTGATAATATAATAATGCAACATGGGCCACTGCCATCAGCTCTCTCGTGTTTCCTATTTTAACGTAATGGAATCCAAACATGTTTTCAATTTTTCACAAACTATAAAACAAACAAAAAGAGGTGTACAAAAAGAATTTCCACACAGATGTCTAGTTAGATAAGCTACAACACACATTCAGAGCATGCAATGAAAATAAGTTTTAAAAATAACTTTGTCACTTTATAGGAAACCGAAATCACTTACAAATGTCATGGTGTGTACACTGAATAGTTGAAATCTAGTGACAATTTGTTCCCATAACTATTTTTCAAATGCCTTCCAATAAGAAAAAGCCAATATCCTTGTTAGCAACTCTTTCCTATTAATTTTCAGTGTTCTGTGACTTAAAGTTAAACTTAAGGTTTTTATTCCTTTGAAACTAACATTGTTTGAGGAATTTAATTTAAAAAACTCAAGAAAATTTAAAATCTTTTTAAAGGGAAAAAGATTAAATAGTCTATTTTTGCGATGGTGGCAGATTAACTCAGAAATTCAACAGTGTCTTTGGAAGAAGCTACAAGTTTAGCAAAACAATTGCTTTCCTATAAATAAATAAAAAATGAGAACAAAATGCATTCCTCTAAAACTTTCAAAATAACCTTAAAATATACATCCCTGCTGCTATTCCAAGTGGTTTTTTAAAATATATACCTCTGGGGTGATTTCAGCTTCTGGTTCACTGATCAGTCTGTATTTCTTCCCGTTCTGCAATAACTTCTGGCAAACAGGAGGCTTGTCAATTTTCATGAATTTCTTAGAGGAGTGCTTTACCGACTTGGAAATATCCTACAGGTAGAAATAGGTTTTGGCTATGAAATGTATCAGCAACAACTGTAAGAACTATAAGCGCCCAGCAGTGCACGTGCCGCCCTGCATTATCTTCATGTCCCCCTACAGAATGACAACGATGGAAAAACCTTCACAGAGCTCTAAAAAGGAGGCTAATTAGGCACCTTGAACCCACGCTGCAGGCTTCTAGGTCTCCAAACATCTTTCTGCCCAAGCACACCAGCCAGAAGCAACACACGTGCCCTGTATGGGACCAAAAGTTTGCTTCTGAAGGATTTGAGAAAATTACATGAGCACTAGTATTACACATTTGTGTTGATTATCTGCCCATCATGTCAATACAAAGCAATGATTTTACTGTACACAGTTCTGCTTTACCCAGAGCTTGCTTCTACCCAGCACTCTATGTGTTTCTACCCTTAGTTTCACCACTCTCCTGGGGGGTCACTGATTTTATATACACAGTTCGAATGCCCCAAGGAGGCAGAGACTTTGGCCCAGGCTCACTTGTAAAGCAGCTGTATAGCTGAATGTGAAATCTGGGTTTCCTGAATGCAAAGTGCCAGGAAATCTTCCTACATAGGAAAAAAAAAATCAACCCAAGAAGGTGTAAAAATACAGCATCAATAGGAAGCACATCCTGCCCTAACCATGCCATGTTCCTATGGTTCCAGTGATATAATCAGCTCCTCACCCCAGCTTCCCAGGAAGTAGAGATAACACCCTTTTAATTAACTGAATTTACTTTTAAGAAATATAAAGTTCATTGAATAATAGTACTTATTCCAAATCCATGCTAATTCTACTTTACTTTACTCTACTTTTTACACCATTTTGAAAAGTAGTTTCCCAATTGAAAGTATGAACTTTAACAGGATTATAGGAAGCATATTTTACCTTCTTAGGAAGAAACTAAAAATCTATTATTCAATAGAGTTCTTAAATTTTAATATAGATTGCCAATTGTAATCAATATAACTTATGTTTAAAGCCATCAAAACACTATAACCTAAAAACACTGGAAATAGGTAGTTTGATATTGGAGGGGGCCAAGGGCTGGCTAGGCCAAGATGGGCCACTTTGGCATGAAGATTGTTTTTAGTTCAAAAGCAATCACGGGTGGGGGTTGGGTGAAATATGTGAAGGGGATTAAGAGTACACTTATCATGAAGAGCCCTGAGTAATGTAGAGAATTGATGAATCACTATATTGTACATCTGAAACTAACATAATCCTGTATGTTAACTATACTGGAATTTTTTAAAAAATTAATTAATTCAAACAATTTTTTTTAAAAAAGCAATCCGAACCCAGCAGATTCAGGAAAAGTTCTCCCCCACCCCACGCCTGACAGCTGCCTAAAAGAATCTGCATAGAGGACCTGCTCCAGGAAGAGAGCTGTCACCACAGATAACTACACTAGCACATGAACTAGGTATGGGAGACAGGGAGGAACGTACCAAGGCCTGTGGGATCAAACTCCTAAGTCCCATGGCTTCTGAGTGGCCCAGCAGATGCTTGTTTACCAGACATTTACTCTTTTTCATTGTCCTGCGAATTGCATTTCTTCCCCTTGAAATCCCAGACCCCTGCCCCCTTCTCCTTAGATCAGAATGACCGCCCTCCAGGAATCAGAAAACTTGGCACGCACCTAGGCATTGACCCTATAACCTCTCTAGATGAGTGCCAAATGAGACCCACAGCAGGGGGACACTTCAATCAACAGGAACGGGACCCACATACACATGGCATCATGTCTGAACACAAAGGAGTCAACACTTATTATTCATTTTCTTTAACTTTACCTTGATGAAAGACTCGTTATTGGTTGCTATGTACACTCGAAAAGACAAGGATGGGTTATGGTCAATGGCTTTGTAGAGAACCACAGCCCCGTGGTGGTATACGGTCTCTTCACTTTGAATAACAGGTCCCACAGGAGAAAGAGAGCTCACACGCCATTTGACGTGGGTTGTAGAATGATCCACAGTAGATTCTAATGAGGCCCCAGAACTTTTAACATGTAAGACTTTGAATGTCATATTGGCATCATGGTCTGTTAAAATATGAAGGTAAATTAGCGCTCCAGGCAGTACACGGGTTGCACACATACTCTCACATATACACTCACGTGCACACGAATTAGACTTTTAGGAAACAAGTACTTACGACCCAAGCAGAGGGAATGTGGAAACTGAATGGAGATAAGACAGGTTGGGTCACATTTAACATCAAACAAGGGTCCACCGACAACCCAGGGTTTAACAACCAGGTCTGCATATTTGCTCCAGGACAAAATGCAATACTTGATGTCAACTTTTCTGTTAACCTCAAATATCAGACCAGTTTCCGTGCACTGGTAAGTTCCCTCTGTGTCCAACTTCAGTCTGCATTGGACAGATAAGAACACCTTTTTAGTCCTTATGTTTGGTCAGGAGAGGACTTCTTAAAATTATTTATGTTTTTAATTTCATTCAAAAGCACTGACGAAATTCTATAGCATTTTGAAGAAGCATCACTACCAAAGAAAATAGTCCAAGTAATTACATAAAGTGTGTGAGATTAATTAGGTTGTTTTGTGTTTCCCCTACCTGGGGTCATTTTTATGTACGAAGTTAAATTACTGATGATGTTAAATTTTCTCTATTCGCAACTACTTACAAAAACTGTTCCCCGGAAAGGAGCCTGGGGGTCACTTGTTCATTGTGTTTCTGGAGAAAAAGTACAGACATTTTAGCAAATAATACACAAGTAAATGTTATTTTCTTAAAGCAAATTAGAGAATCATATTCTATAATGAAAAGATACTTACATTTTCAGCATTACAGTGTTCACAGTAAGGTTGGATCTTTTTCAGTTCTAAACGATAGAGAAAAAGTTTCACTTATAATGAATGTGATCGGCATTTTCAAATACAAATTTTTAAATAAATATATGTGAGATGACCAGATGACAAAATTCAGAGGTATATGCCCCTTCAGCAGTAACAATATTTAAAAGAATATTTTGGAAAATGTCAGTTTATACCTGAATGTGAATGATCTTTGGGCAATTCTTTATCCTCCCAGTCTTCTGCTGTGAACGAGATCATCACACATGCATCGGCACAAGTCAGTCACAGGGTAAATAGTGTACTACTCAAGCACCCACCTTCAGCTTCCCAACCAACAGAACTTTAAACATGTATTTAAACACCTCCACAAGTCAATCCAATGACACATTATGTCTGTCAATCCCACTGTAGGTCTAAGGTGCAAAAATGAGCTCGAATGTAACTCGAGTTTCAGTGTACCCTATTTTGGCACATAAATCTTTACGTGATCTTTCTATGCGGCAGCAAAGGCTTTGTCATCATCCTTTACACCTGACCCTCTCACACAAGCATGGGAGAGAAGCAGAGGAAACCGCATTGCCTGGTTCTTACTCTGAGCAGAAGCTTCCTCCGTGCAAGACCCTCCTGGCTCCCCATCTGTGAAGACAAGAGGGGCACATGAGCAATCTCTTCATTAGTTATTCCTCACTGGGGCCAGTGTCTCCACTGGAGAGCTGCAGCCCCCACTGAAGATTCCTTCATGGCCCAAGATAATGCCTGGCTGGCATCAGCCCTCCAGCTATTAGGGCTAGAGATTAGCCTGGAAGAAAAGAATTGACAGCTGATTTTAAGCATATTTAAACTTATAACTTATAAGCATATTTAAACTTATGGAACGACTATAAGAATCTCTGATTTAGCCTGCAGATTCCTTCCATACGGCTCAAGGCCCTATATGATCTGGCTACACATTACCTCATCTCCTGCCTGCCTCCCCACACCTGAGGCCCTCCAGTCACTACCTACCACTTCTCCACCTCAAAACTCACTCCTGACTCAGGGCCTTTGCACATACTGTCTCCTCTCACAAATATTCATGTTGTTTGCCTCCTCACATCTTTGTGGTCTCTGCTCAAACGTCCCCTTATCTGAGAGGCTTTCCTGACACACATGCACACTCCCCCTCCCTGAAACAGGGCCTGCCTGACATACTCACTCTGCCCCCTTCATTTTCCTTTGGGGCATCTCCCCCACCTGGCACACTGTAGTTTAGTGTTTTCTGCTTCCTGTTTCTCTCCCTACTAGAATGTAAGCTTCATGAGGACTGTACCGCAAGGGCCTGGTAAGTGCTCAGTCACTATTTTCTGAATGATTAGAATTCTGTAATACAAAAATGTATTAAGAAAGGGAAGAGCAGGGGCGCCTGGGTGGCTCAGTCAGTTAAGCGTCTGCCTTTGGCTCAGGTCATGATCCCAGGCTCCTGGGATAGAGCCCTGCATCGGGCTCCCTGCTCAGCAGGGAGTCTGCTTCTCCCTCTCCCACTCCCTCTACCCCTTCCCCCTGCTCATGCTCACTTTCTCTCTTTCTCTCAAATAAATAAAATCTTAAAAAAAGAGAGAGAGAGAAAGAAAGGGAACAGCAATGAATTTTTCTATTATCTACACTGGTCACTAGTTGCATGAGCTTGGGCTATCTGGTGATATTACTAAGTCTCCCCAAGCTTCACTTTCCATATCTATCCAACGGAGATTAGAATAATACCACCCCCCCCAAAATTTAGGAAAATTAAATGACCATTCCCTAATGCTCAGTAAGTGTTAGATAACTATTATTAACTATTATTTTGCTATAGTGATAGGTGGGACTCATTAAAAAAATTTAAGAATTCTAGACAACAACCCTGTCACTTAAGGCAAGACCTAATGTGTCAAATGCTTGGTTTTATATTGTAAAGGTCTGAACAACCTTTGGGAGGGTCACCCCATGGGTAAGGCACTCCTCAACACATACACAAGGTTCTATGCCATCATCAATGCCCAGGAAGTACAGACACTCACCCCCCGCCAGGATAGCGCTCCTGCCTGATCTCCTGGCCTATAGCATCAGTATCCAGGGACCAGGGCTTGCAAGAAAGAACCAGCTTTGGGCGCCTGGGTGGCTCAGTTGGTTAAGCAACTGCCTTCGGCTCAGGTCATGATCCTGGAGTCCCAGGATCGAGTCCCACATCGGGCTCCCTGCTCGGCGGGGAGTCTGCTTCTCCCTCTGACCCTCTTCCCTCTCATGCTATCTCTCATTCTCTCTCTGAAATAAATAAATAATCTTTAAAAAAAAAAAAAGATAAAAAAAAAAGAAAGAAAGAACCAGCTTTAAAAAAAACAGCATGAAGATAATGTGGCAAAGAGAGACTAAAATTATTCAGAGTCCTAGACTCAGAACACGACAGATCCGAAATACTGACCCAACTCCTGCACCACACCATCCTCCGATCATATTTCCTCAGTTACTGTCCTATAAAGGATCATAAAATTCTAAATTATTGATTGGCTAACTGTCTACATTGTATCTGATCCATAGCCCATGTTTTTCTGCCTTAGGAGCAGAGGAAGTGAAAGAGATCAGAGAATGCTATCCAGCTGGCAAACACTGAGTCTCTGACCAGGTCTTCCCAGCCAAAGCAGAGAAATTGATGCAATTCTCCCCAGTTTATCAACTATGGCTTCCCTTCAATCCATCAGACGTGGGTGACCCCACATTCATGCCTGTGAGTAGAAAGCATATCCACTCAGGGAGGACGGGTGAGCCTGCATCGCCGGCTGGCCCACAGAGGAGCAAACATTCCAACGTGGCCTACCCGGTCTTTCTATCTGACCTGAGAACGGAGGTGAATGGGAGGGTACCTCTCTGGTCTCTCCCCTAATGGGAAGGATCAAAGACCTTTTAACAAAGAGAATAATCTTGGGGGAAGGCAGGACCTCTTCCACGACCTGGGGCTCCAAGGACAAGCAACCTCAGCCCGCCCACAGAAGATGCCAGGGCACTCCGACTGCCAAAAATACCAAGATGTCTGACCCAGTCACGGGCTAGCCCCTCCGTGCTCCACATACGCCCTGCTGACCACACTGACCCCACCCACCCACCAGATTTTGAGCCTATCTCGAGCCTAATTGACTCCGAATGCCTTCCACCTAGGTTGCCTACCCTGGTGCGGCCCTGGCCCAGGCCTAGCTTCTGGACCCTGAGGGTCCTGACGCTGGACTCCACGTCCCTGTGGCCCATTACCCAGTTGTTACCTGGTAACATCAGAAACCTGGTCCCTATGCCAGCTTTCTAATTTCATTTCTACCTTAATCCAACCTATGAGGCTAGACTTTTGACTGCATTTTGAAGGATGAAATAATCCATAATGTACAGAGAATAGCAGGTGAGAGGGTGGGCACACAGTTTTTCTTTATGGGTATCAGAATATGACATTTCCACGAGGCTGCTACACACATCATTCCAGCTTCTTATCAATGTATAACGTGATTGCAAGAAACTTACAGTTACCATCACAGGTTCTCCACAGAGAAACTGCAGAGAGAATCAGATTATATACAGGACTTCTGAGTGAAGAGATTTCATTTATTTTCAAGTACTGCAAAGGAGCTCTCTGACTGCCTTGCTACAGTGTTCACGGGCAGATCAGAGTCTTAAGACCTGGGGGAAAAAATCCTACAGTAAAATAAAATCACTTAAAATACAAGCTTAGTCACTCACAAAACTTTAGACAAAAACCCTATTTTATATTTAGAATCTATCCCCTTCAAGTGGTTTCATATTCAAGTTGTTCACAAATAGCTAGAACAGCATGCCAGAAACTCTAAACCACAAATGGTACATTTGCAGCGGCAAATAGTTGAGTCTGCCCTAATCTGTGAGCAGCGAGCACCACAGGAGGAAGCTCGGGCCGCTTGCGGCTGTGCAGCCGATTACGGCCGGCCTCTCAATCTCTCCTCCTTAGGGAACCTAAGAGCAGAACTGCACACATACAGTCTTGGTACCAATGCAGATCACAAGCATATGCTTTGTATGCCCGGTGTAGGGAGCTCACATTTTCAAAACACTTAGAGAAGTTTCCTAATGTTTACCTTTATTTTGCACAGAAAAAGATAATGAGCAAGCAATCGGTAACGTAAAAACCCCAAAGGCTATCCTTCCCCTTCTTCCTTTCAACAACAAAAAATAAAATCGGGAGGAAGGATATACTCACTTGTTTGTTCTGGTTCTGGTTCCTCATTATCTACAAAAAGAAAAAAAAGTCTAAATCAAATTCTTTTGACAACCAAGAGGAAACACAGGCTGATGGGAGAATAGGTAAAATGTTTGGCTTTCGCCAATAGCAACCATTTCCTGCCTTTCTTCTTCAGCTCATCCTGTTCTCCCACTTCGCTTGCCAGCTAGAAAGTATTTACCACGTATGTATTTCTTCAGGACTTCACAAAACCACGCTAGTAATAGGTCCTCAAACAATCTAAGAGATGTGTGCATTACTTTAAAATAAAAGTAAAGGCTCATAGGTTTAACCAGAATTCCATAATTAAGGAAAGGCATACATTACTCACCAGATTCACTTTCAGAGCTGCTCTCAGAGCTGCTGTCCTCCCCTGAATAAAAACATACGCCACGGGAAATACACAGAGAATAAAAAATAAGAACTATTTTTTTAATTATACCTATTATAAAACAGATCCGAACTCAATTGATTTCTTCCTAATTTAATAAGTTCTCATTGAGTCTGGGGCGCCTGGGTGGCTCAGTTGGTTAGGCGACTGCCTTCGGCTCAGGTCATGATCCTGGAGTCCCGGGATCGAGTCCCGCATCGGGCTCCCCGCTCAGCGGGGAGTCTGCTTCTCCCTCTGCACCTCTCCCCTTTCATGTGCACTCTCTCTCTCTCTCTCATTCTCTCTCTCAAATAAATAAATAAAATCTTAAAAAAAAAATTCTCATTCAGTCCAAAACTAGTCTGGTTCCTATAAGAGGGGGCTTATTTTTCTTTGGAACTGGATAAAACACACTTGAGTTATTTAAGTATGAGCTCCGATCACCCTCTGGCTTCATCTGGTCATCGCGCAAGCCCTTCCCAGTCGTGACTTGCCCTCACTGTTCCTGTCTGGCTCCTGCATTTGCACATCTGGACAGTTCACATGCACAAGGCCAATGACACAACTGTGCAGAAATTCTGGAGTGTGCGTGCCGCTGACTGAAGCACAGGACAAACGTAGTCCATATTACCCAACTTACTTCTGGAAAGAGTGGTCCTCAAGAATGCTCCCTCCACTTCCTCACCCCCGACTCAGTGCCTCAGCCCACTGCAATCACGCTTCTGTTCCCACAGCTAGCTGGAAATCCTCTCCCTGATGTCCCTAAGGGACCACTAACCCCCAGAAAACGACTCCTGCAGGTAGACACCCACCACTCCCTCCTGCCCGCATGGCCCTCCCATGATGTCTGTCCTGGTACCCCTACCTCTCTGAGTGCTCTCCCCCGGGGCGGCCTTGCAACTCCTCTCTGCCACCACCGCCCTCCCCCACCAATTACTAACATCCCAGGCCCCACTCCCCATTCCCAGCCTCCTCTCCCCCTCGAGAGCCCTAAGAAGACACGGCACCCACTCCGCAGCTGGATCCCGACCTCCACCTGCAGGGGTACCTGGGCCTCTCCTGGCAGACCCCAGGAACTCCCCAGGCCCAACCTGCCAGCCGGGCTCCTTCCCCACTCCCACTCCTCATCCTCTCCTCCTCCCAGTTTCCAGACACGGCCTCCCCCTCCACGCAGGCTCTGGATTCAGCGAGCACACACATGGAAAGCTATTAGCATTGTTCTCAAACCCTCCTCCCTACGTCCATAACGAAGGAGTGGCAGCAGTTACAAGGAGGGAGGAAAAGATCTGAGAATAATGAGAACAATAATAACAGCGCTAATAGCAGCTTCTTTGGAGTGTTCCATGTGCCAGGCATGTATATATGTTTACTTGTTTACATGTACTTACTCATATTTATTTACTCATTTTGTATATGGATACTTCACATATATTTATGTAAAATGCTTCACTTGTATTTACGCATGTCTCCTCAAGACTGCCCAATGATGTAAGCAGAGGCCAGACCACCCCCACCCTACCCCCTGCCCCAGCTAAGATTTCAACTCACGCAGTCTGGCCGGAAACTGCACCCTCAACCATGTTGCTACACTTACACACATGCTTATTATTACTCCAGCAGGTCAGCCCCCGGGGAGCTGGTGACTGATTGGACATGGGCCTAGAGGGGGAGTGGGAGGCAGGTTCCTTCCTGCCTGGGAGGATGCCTGGGTGGAGGTGAGGCACTGACTATGTAGGGGCAGATGCTGGGAAATCAAGTAATGGGCCGTGGCCTTGGTCTTCCGGGGCTGGAAGCACAGAAAAGGGTTCTCAACCTTGACTGCACCTTGGAATCACCTGCAGAGCTTTCTCAACACATCCACGCCCAGGACTCAGCCCTTCCCTGGAGGTTCTGATTTAGTTGGCCTGGGGTGGCGCCTGAACAGCAGTATTCTTTAAAGTATTCTTTAAAGTCTTAAAGTATTCTTTAAAGTCTCCAGATGATTGCAATGTGCAGCCAGGGTTGAGAACCACTGGCCTAGAATCAATCTATTTTAACCACTCCCCTGTTCCCCAAACTTGAACGCCAGGATGATTGCCACTCCTTCTCCAAGCCTTTCCAGATACCTCCCACTGCCTGGAAGCCCCTCCCCCAGGCCCCACCTCCAGAGTCCCCAGGGATCTGTTCAGACCCAGCCCGAAGTCACAGCTGCTGTCCTCCACCCCACCGAGTTAGCCACGCCTCCTCTGTGATCTCCCCTGTCACATTTATCCTCTGGCAAACCATGGCTGATGGTCTTGCTGTTGGTCTGCCAGGCCTGGAGCTAGGTCTTGACATCTTGAATGCATGAATGAACATCTGCCCGGCTTCTAAGTACCAAGCAGACCAAGACCAGCCTCCTAGGTCAGTTCCCTTGCTTATGGAAACTGCCACCTACCAATCTGGAGCGGTTTGCCTCCTTCTTCAGTCTCTCCTTGCCCTCCGTGTAAGGAGGCCAGCTTGCAAGCCAGCAGCCGGTCAATGCCTGAATGTAACAAAGCAGCTGCAGTCCATAAGTAAAATAAATTATAATTTTCTAAAACTGCACATGCTTCATACAGTATCAGTTTTTTAATAACTCAACATTGACTTAGGAGTACCATACCTTTTTCTTCTGAGGAGGCATTGTGATGGTCATCACTAGAACAAGAAAAGAAAAAGACTTTTAAAAACTGATACAATTTTACATAAAATAATTACAAAAATCTTCAAAATGATCATTTTATTGTTTCTCCAGGAATGTTGCAAATTAAAGAACTCTCTCCCTCCTCAACGGTTTTCCTGCCCCTCTCATTTCTCCACCTATGGGCTGACTCCACCTGCAGCCAAGCCAAACACACCAATGGGGCTTGTCGGGTGTGCACCTGACCCCCTTCTCGTCCCGTCACCCCCAGGAGCCAGCACCACACCTTCAAAGTTCACGGGATTGCCTTTCCATGCCCAGCCATCTGGCTTCCTCTGTCCCGTCCCTAGGCACACAGTCCCAACTGCCCAGCCCGCACTGGCCTCCAGGCCCTCCATCTGGTTCCGAGAGTCATCCTCCTTCACCCAGGTCGTCTCATTCTGCCTCTCTGGCCTCCTCCCTCAGATACGGCACCCGGAGCACTGAGGGCTCTAGAAGTTCTCTCCCTTGTCCTCACCACGGCCTGAACTCTCTGTGCCCTACGCACATGGTCTCCACTCTCCTGCTCACCATTCTCCCCTGGACTCAAAGCTACCTGGCTTCTGCTTTCCCACGCTACCAGTGACTCCTGGCCAACAGACCCAATGGGCCCTCTTCAGTCCTTAGTGACCACGGCCTCATTAGACGAAGGAGGTGGCGGGCTTCTCCATGGCTTCCACGTCCCTTCTGACCTGGTCTGCTGCCACCTCCCTGTGGCAGTGACCTCTCCCCTCTGTGTGTGCTTCATCTGCTGGCTCCATCCGCGCCAGCCCCCCGGGCAGCGACGTGACCCGGAGTCACCTCTGTGCACCCTCGTCTTCCCACCTCACATTGCCTCGGTGCGCCCTTCACGCCACCAGGGTTTCCCATCCTAAATCTGCACCTCCTTCCCAGGCCTCTTCTCTGAGTTCCAGGTGCCCGGGGCCTGGGGGGCACTTCAGTACTTTAAATTAACTACAGTCAGCACTTAATCGTTGCTTTCCCTCTTCATCAGAACCTGCTCCTCCTGACCTGCCTTTGCAGAGAATCACATCTCTGGGGCACCTACCTGGAACCTCCGGCAATCACCAGCTCCTGCCCCCTCTTCCTCATCAAGCAGCCAGTCCAAGTCCTCCTGAGCCTCCCTCCAGACATCTCTCAAATCTGTCCCCTCCTTGGCATACACTCTCTGCCTCAGTTTAAGTATGTTCCCTCTCTCTCTCTTCCTCTCCCTGTCTCTCACCATTGGCTCTCACCTGGTTAGTTGATTATAATTTTCTCATAATTATTATACGTACCTGCAGTCTCCCTCTCTTGGTTCATCATGTGACTATCAGTGTGATCTAATCACATCTTTGCGTATACCCTTCTGTGGCTTCTCAGTGCTTTCTGGCTAAACCTAAGTTCCTAGGCAGGACGCACAAGGACCTCCACCCTGCTCCCTCGTCTCCCACCCATGCGCTCCCCCAGAGTGAAAGATCTTCAGTGTCCCAAGCACACCCTGGATAAAACACACACACACACACACACACACACACACACACACACACACACACACACACACACACACCACTCTCTCTGTATCACCACCCCCCACCCAGGGTCATTGCCTATGGCCTTGCAAGTCATGTGCCCCAACTCTGGGGACTCCATGAACATGCACTATGATGTTGGGGCACCCCCTGGAGTTGTTTGTGCATATAAGTGACAGCCCCGCCCTCCCCTTGATGCCAAAACTCCTATTTATCATGTAAAAACAGCACTTCTCAAAGTATAGTCTGAGGAACAATAGAGCTATATGAGGTACCCTCTAAAAACAGTTGTTCTGAGCCCACTGAATCAGAACCTTTGATGAATAAATGAAAATACAGGAAGAAAACAACAATGATGTTATTTGCACTTATACGTGTTTAAAATCTTTATTTTCTCAATCACCCCAAAAAGCCTCTGAAGGCCATTTTACGAATGCAGAGAGAGGCTCAGACAGGTTAATTAACTTCCTCAGGGTCACAGAGCTAACAACTAGAGAAGGAGCACTTGACTCTAGACCATTATGACTTCAAAGCCCACGTATTTGCCTGGCCCAAAGCCTTCCCCCACTGCCCACCACTCCACCCCCAAGTCCCAACCCTGGTTGCAAACTGAGGACCAAGACAGCAAAGGCAGCAGACCAACTGCTTTCCCTTTCCCTCCTCTTCTTCCCCCAGGTCAGTTGGGACCCCCAGATGTTGTAAACCTCCTTGACTCAAGATTTTAGCTGGTAAACTTCCCCAAGTAGTTGGTATTTCCCAAGCTCCATGTTTCTAGGAAATACACACATTCTCGTTTTCAGACTTAAATCCTTTTGTTTTTTAATCCTCAACTCTTGCTCAAAAGGTCAGGCTGTGGTGGTGAACCTGTAATTGGGAAATGCTTCAAGAAACCAAGAAAGGCTAAAATATGGTTTTTAATGAAATGTATAAAAGAACAAGCCAAACATGACATCTTTTTTCTCTAGACTCCTACCTCTTATAATGCAGTCACTATGCCTTTTAATTTGAAGATAATTATGAGAACATGGATTGAAAGTTGGCCATTCTTATTGCACAAAATATGCCTGGTTAAAACCCACTTCTGTGTTCTCAACAAAACTGTGTTTTTCTCCTTACTAGCACTTTCATTTTCCCCTTTCTGCAGCTGCTTATCTCTGTTTCCAGACATGTATCCATCTGCTTAGATATTACAACTTTTGCTAAAACCCAGAAAGTCTCTGCATAAAACCTTCATTTTCTCCATGAAGTAGATGAGAGTGAGGAGAGTGAGTGGTGTCCAAGATTCGATTAGTGAGGCTGGGGAGTAGAAGGCCACTTCCCTGCCCAGAAACACCCGACACCAACCCCAGGGCAGAGAAGGGGGAGGGGCTTAGACGCAATGAGGAATGAGGAGGAGCCCGCCCCCCAGGCAGCTCCCGCCCCCAAGGCAGCTCCCTCCCACCCCCACCCCCGCCCCGCCTCAGGAAGGAAAGCCACACGGGGCAGGCTCACCGGGGCAGGCTGACCGTAGTGGACCCAGGGGGCGCCTTGCCACTGCATGAATGCTTCGTGCCCGCCCTCTCTCCTATCATGGACACTGTTCTAAAGTAAACACCACAGCAATCATGGAGAGAGAGCACGCATTCCAAATGTTCTCAGTGTAATTCAGGGACTAAAGATTAAGTAGGAAAGGGGCATGGACATCTACTCAGCACTTAAAACTCTTTAAATGTTGATGTGGACTCCATCATTATTACTAGGTAGAATTTTACTGCAGTTCCAACACCAGCATCAAATATAAATGTTGCCTCACACCTATCAGCTTCCGGGCCCCAGACTGGCACAGCCCCTTCCCTTAGGGGAAGGGGGAAACAAAAACATCCTGCATCTTGGCACAGTAAAATCCCTGAGCTGCTGCAGGACGGAAAGAACAGGCTTAAAAACCTCAAAGAGCTAATATTAAATGAGGGTGTTTATTGAATGTTTGTTGGAAAAATGAGGATTCTATGAAACTATGTGCAAATGAGCAAAACCAATTGTTGTCAGAATTAAGTCATAGCTGCAATGAAATGAAACCTGAGAGCAATACCAAATCTTCATGTAGGTGCAGGACCTTAAAACTTCCAAAGTGCTTTCAGACCCACGAGAGCACGAAGCTCCTCACATGAACTCTGCCAGGAAGGCAGGGCAAGGACTGCCATCCCAACGTGCAGATGAGGACGCTGCAGCTCAGAGGTGCCCAGTCACGTAAGCCAAACCCACATGGGCCGGTGAAGGATGCACTAGAACCAGAATGCCTGGACAGGCTGATATCAGGCATCAGAATGATTTCACCCAATCTGGCTCCATAAGTAATAATTCTCTACCCAAATATTTTTAACAATACTTAAAGTAAAAATAAAACCTTAATATGATAATGGCTTGTATTTGTTAAATGTTTACTGTGTGCTGGAAATTAAGTCAAGGACTTGGCATTATGTCGATTAGCTCATTTAACCATTAGGACCATCTTTTAAGTGCCTGACACCGGCCTAGTAGCATCCCCATTTCACAGAAGAGAAAATAATGCTCAGAGATCTTGGGTAACTTATCCAAGAATCCTGGTCCATCTGATTGGAGAGCCCAAGCTTTTACCAGTACAGTTTTACAAAAGAAAGCTGAAAATTCTGCCAAGTAGATAACGACAAAACATCAGTCTTTCTTCCTACTAGGTTCCTACTGCCTATGAAGGTAATTCTCAACTGTAGGTAAACAGAGTTTTTAGGCATAATATGCCCCAAATCCTCCTCTAACTTTTCACCAGAATTAAACCAAGCAGTATTTTACTTCTTTTAGCACCTATCAACCTTCTAGAAAACAGACCATAACAAGTAAAGTAAAACCCATTAAGTAAATCAGTTAAAGAAAGTGGAAAAGATTTTATGTTAGTCACAAACCAGAGTTAAAATGCACAATCATGAAAAAACTATACTTCCCGGGGCATAATCGCAATGCAAGTAATATTCTCTATAATATAGATCTCTTTTCCATCAACTCAAATTAACAAACGCCTATTTACCATATGACAGATGCTGCGCTAGGCAGAGGGGATATAAAAGTAACACAAGACACATGAACCCTGTCCCCAAGGGGCACCCAAATGGAGGTGGAGACAGATCAGAAAACAAATACATATGTATATGATGCAGGAAGAACAAAATAAAAATAAACATAAGCTATAGTGTTAGCCCAGAGCAGGCTCTGAAGAACTAGGAAGAACCAAACTCTTATGCTAAGATCACAGGCATGTGACTGACAGCCAATTAAACCATGATGCTAAGACCATCTTGCATTTTCAAAAAGCACTGCATCCCCAAAAACAGGATCCTCTAGCTGTTAGGCTCAGGAAAAGCTGGAAACGAAAGGAACCTACAAGATCTTCCAGTCTGATGCATCATTTTACACAGGGAGATGGCAAAAGAGGAGAGGGCAAGTGAATAAATACCCACGATCACATAGCTAGTTATAAGCAGACACAATCTCACAACTTGTCTCAGGTCTCCTGGTTTCCTTATCAATTCATTCATTCAACTAACACGTGTGGAGTGTGTGTGCCAGATATGAGTGAACAAAGCAACCGGTCTGTGCTTTCCCCAGCCCACCAGCCTGATGGGGAAGCCTGACTTCCTGTATCTAAGACAGGAAGTGCTTTGAGAGAATGACAAAAGAGCTCCTCTAAGATTGAGGAATTGGGGAGGGCTCCCTGGGGAAGTGACATTTAAGCTGAGCGACAAAGGACAGCAGAAATGGACAAGAGAGAAGGACTGGGAGTAGTGGGGGCAGCTCCTGTCTGAGACAGGAAGGAGCGGATCAAGTTCCAGGAACAGGAGGAAAGCAAGTGTGGCCAGGGGGAGAGAAGCAGGAGATGAGGAAGGTCAGGGAGGTGGAGAAATCCTAACTCTGTAACCAAACTGATGGTAAGCCCAAGGATGCTAAGTGGCAATTATTCAGTCTGCTGAGTAGTCTCTATATTTCCATCTTGGGAAGATTGACATCTTAAAAGCAGAGGAGGAAGTCAATAGTGCAGGGTCCCAGAATCTGCTGTCTTCAGTGTCTTACATGGGGACCACGTGAACCCGTGCAACCCTCTGACTACCTGCAGGTTAAGACACTGCTTGTGTTGAGTCCAGAGGCCTAAGTATTTCCCCAAAGAAAACCTCAGTACCCCAGGCCACAAGAGCCAGTCCCCCTGCCCAGGCAGTCGTAGTAGTAGGTGACAAAAACCTCCCACAGGGCTGTGTAACTTTAAAGCACACTCCAAGGAAACTGTCTGCATTCAGAACTGAGCTCTAGAAGCCAAAAGTCCCCTCCATACAAGCCGGGACAGAAAGACTTCCATCCATGCCAAGCTCTCCAAGACCAGCCCTGGGGTAGATCGGAGACTCAATAAAGGGAAAGTGGGGGCAGGTGGAGGAGTGGGGGACAGGAGAGATGTGGGTACCCTAAGCCACCAGCTGTCCAAAACCTTGAGGATACTTCCTGAACCAAACTGGCTTCCCATCATGACCTAGTTTCTTTTCTTCTTTCTTCCCAAAGATCACCACTTCCAATCAGCTTGCTCACAAAAGAAGCAGCCATCCTATGGGTTCTTTTCTTCAATGTTCAGGTCCCTGAATGAGAGCACAGTCTTGGGTTCCTCCAAAGGTACTTAGTGCTGGTAAAGATGGAAAATCCACAGGGCTGGCTCAACAGGCTGGCTCCTTCACCTACCCGCTATCCCCTTTTTAAATTTCTCCAGTAGGAAAAAATAATGGTGGAACTGGTAGATCTTTGGGTACCAAAAGGCTAAAGGATTCATTGCATATTATTTGGAATAGGCAAAAACTGGAAACAACTACCATGCTCATTAAGAGTTAAGAAATGGATGAACAAAATGTGATATAATCATATAATCAAATATTATGAACAATGAAAATGAAAGAACTGCTTACACACAACAATGTGGATCAATCTCACAAACATAATGTTGCACAAAACAAACCAGACGTGAAGGTTATATGCTATATGATGCTATTTTTATAAAGCTTACAAATAAGCAAAACTAATCTCTCATTCCTTTGGGAAGGAGAAACAGGACTATGAGAAATCGGAGTATGAGAGGGGCTTCTAGGGTGCCATATTTTATGTCCTGATCTGGGCAATGGTGACACAGATGTGTTCACTTTGTGATGTGCCACTTAAGATGCTTGTGTTTTCTGTATGATTGTGTACACACACACACACACACACACACACACACGGGTTTTCAGCATCTCGGAAAAGGAAAGTATCTAGAACTCTGGCTTTACAGACCACAGTTGTGAATGGAGAATGACCCTGGCTGGTAGGGGAGCAAGATGAAGAGGCTAAGTGCATTGAGGATATGGCCTAAAAGGCAGCTAGCGGTGGGGCGGCAGGAACTGGGGGAAACAGTTTCAGGGTTTACTCCCTTCCTCCTTCTTGTACCTGTCAGTGAGAGCCTAGCCTAATGTACGCCAAAGGGAAGTGGGGCCAGGAGAGAAAAGGGCTGGGACCAGGCTGGCAGGGAGAAGGGAGACTGCTGGGACATTTCCAGCAGTGACAAGATAAGGAGGGCAAGAGGAAAAGAGAAGAGAAAGAAATCCTGAGTGAACAAGGAGAGCTCTCCTGAGCTGAAGATGTGCGGGGTGGGGAATTCCCATGACTCAGCCCAGTAGAAGGAATTTCTCTTCTCCGCTCCTTGAGCCAGTAACATCTGATGTACACCTGCATTAATGGAGTTATTGCACTGCCCTGCAGTAATTTGTTTATAAGTCTGGGAACTGAAAAAACAATGAGTGTGAGCGAGGGGGTGTGTATAGCCAAGAATTCCACATCTCCAGCACCCAGCACATGGTTTGGCATATAATTTGCACCGAAAAAAAAAAAAAAAAAGTTCATTGAACAAATAAATGACAGAAAGACTAGGGTAGACATAAAGACTCTATTCCTCAGTATTTAAAAAATCTGTAACAAACAGCTTAAATGGCCAAAAATATTAGAAGGGAATGCTGTACAGCTACTAAAAATTACAAGCAACTTTACAGTTTACAGAGACTTGCACCTCACCCTTGGCTGATACTGAATTTTATGGACTTTGTTGCCATGCTGAAACATGAAAATGACACATTAGCAACAATCTCCCTGAAGAGGCCAGGAAGATCAGAGATGGAGGACTAAGGAGTGTTCGTAGAAAGAGGTGGGGAGGGTCCATATCCTACAGTAATACCAACAAGGGCTGGTAGTTCTGGGTGACCAGCAGAAAAATTCGGTTAGCTCTGTTTGTGTAAATAACTGTGTTAATGTCACATGCTATTTTTCAATTCACTTCCTCTCTTTATCGGTTTGGCAGGGGGAAAACTTTACTTCTAGCAATAATTTAAAGTTCTCTTTAACAATCATTCCCAAGACTTGCTGTTGGGTGAACACCTCTATAAGAAGAGTTTTTGATTTTCAACGGGGACTCAGTTCGTGTCCTACTGTGGTTTTGTTCATGATCCGAACGTCAAGAAATCAAATTAGTAAAACCTAGCTACACACAGACTTTTCTAGGCTGCCTTCCTGATTGCAACAGTGTTTTAAAGAAAGGGCAGTGGCAGAAAAAACAAACCTCCCTCCTCCGTGAGAAACTGGGCCTAATGTTTAATGATCCACGAAAAACTGAAGTCGTGGACACTTTAAACCTTGGCAGTCTCTCCTTGTTCTAGTTGCTCCTGTAGAAACTCGGTTTTGCAGCAGTGACTGTCCAAAAAGAAAATTTTCTGCAGTCTGAATCCTTGCTGAGCGTTTCTGCACTGCTTAGGGTGACTTCCTGCACGTGCTTAACGGCAATGAAAGGATTACCTAAAGGATATATTTCACAAACCGCCCATCACACGTCTTGCTGAACACCACATCCAATGCTAAAAGCCTCCTTCTGCAAATGACAGTAACTCTGGAGAACACGCCCACAATATCCTTAGAACATCCCCAAACTAGCTCTTAATATAACATTCCCATGTAAAAAGCAGTTGCTTTTAAAGGTCTTCTGAGGGACGCCTGGGTGATCCAGTCGGTTAAGCGTCTGCCTTCGGCTCAGGTCATGATCCCAGGGTCTTGGGATCGAATCCCGCATCGGGCTCCCTGCTTGGCGGGGAGCCTGCTTCTCCCTCTGCCTGCCGCTCCCCTTGCTTGTGCGTGCTCTCTCTCTTTCTCTCTGACAAATAAATAAATAAAATCTTAAAAAAAAATAAAGGTCTGATGACAAACAGAAGCACTGGCTACCTTTACTGTAATAGCAGAAATCCTTCAAGCAATGTTGACTGGAGCCTTCTGTGAGCGAGACGTTGTGTTAGCGCCACATCGCGGGTGAGGAGCTGCCGGGGGTGGGGCCTCCACATATGGGCAAGGGCAGCGTTAAGGGAGCTAATCCTACCCTAGACTCAAACAATTTAAAAGCCGACAGTGTTCAGCAAAACCCCGGGCACCCTCCTGGAGTGAGTCCTCTTCCAGGTACAGAGGGCGCAGGGGCTCCCGAGAGCTGAAGCCCGGGAGCTAGGGGCAGATGAGGACAGCAGAAACCGAGGCTCGGGGGCGGAGAGTCACAGTGGAGGCGGGAAGCGCGCGAGTCCACCCGCGGGGAGCAAAGGGGTGCCGCATGGCGACCTGCCCTCCCCGGCACTCGCCGGCCGCCCGCAGCCGCCTCCACCAGAAGGATGTGAATACATCGGGCCCACCTGCCACCGCGGCGACGCGGAGCAGCCGGCGCCCAGGGAAGCGCAGCCGCAGGGAGCAGCAGCGCCGCCTGTAGGCCCCGCCTCTGGGCCGGGAGCGCGGGGCCTCCGGAGCTGCGCGCCCCCGCCTCCCGCGCGGGCACCTGCGCGCGACCCCGCCGCCGCCTGCCCTACCCAGGTGCGGCCCGCCGAGACCCCGGAGCCAGGGATAGAGGGTCCGAGTCGGGCCCGGGGGGCGCATTGGCTCCCCACGCTCTGTGCCCGCGCGCAGCAGGCGCCGCCCGCGAAGTGTGCTTTGTTTGTGCGGCGGGAGCGGGGATGCCGGGACGGGAGTGGAGCCCTCGCCCCCTCCGGCACAGGGCAAAGGCAGAGCCCGGGAGGGGCTGGGGGTGCCGAAGGGGGCAAAGCCTCTTCTGCGACGCGTCGACGTTGGGCCCGGCCGTCCCCCGACCCCGCTCTGCCCTTTCTCCCTCCGAGCCCCCCAGCCCCGCAGATGCGCTCACCTGCTCTCCACGACCCCCACGCCGCGGCTCATCGTCGCTCTGCGGCTGGGAGGGGGCGCCACGCGCGCCCCGGGCTCGGCGCTCAGTGCGTACCCGGGCGGCTGCTGGAGGGGCTCGCGTGCGGAGCGCTGCCCTGCACACTCGGAGGCGGCCGACGCTGCGCGGGGAGGGAAGAGGGCGAGCGAGAGCCACCGGGGGAGGGGACTGTCTGGGAGGGGGTGCCGGGCGCGCATCCGCAGCGGCGGCCGGAGGCTGCCGAGGCTCCGGTAACGGAAACGCACGCTCGCCGGCGGCCCCGCGCGTGCACACCAGCGTACACACTCGCACACATGCGTGCGCACACCGGCCCAGCCCCGGCTGCTTGTCGGCGCCCTAGCCCCGAGAGAACTCGGTTTGATGACCCTAAGCGGCGGTTTCTGTGAAGAAGGACCCGCGCTATTCTCTCAGGAGGGGTCGGAGAGCTCAAGTCATCCTGACTGGGGTCTGGCTACTCCAGTATCTGGGGATTTTCACTGGGGACATGAGACACCCCCACCACCAAGGGGTTCCCAGATTTGCTTCTTAGGATCTTTAAACCCCCTGAAATTCTGTCAGGTTTTGTATCTGAAATACAAGCGCCTGGAATGAGGCACCACTGCCTAGACCGTTGGTGGTCTTCACCGCACACTGTTCTCTTTTACCCCATTTTTCAGCATGGTTGCTTGTCTGTTTTGTGGCATGGTGGCTTGTCACAGCACCTAGCCCAGGTCTGGCTCACTTCAGGGCGACTGCAGGAAGGAGGCAAAGGCAGAGTCCAGGATGGGTCCTCTAACTGGCAGCCTTCTCTTTGCTGTTCTGAAATTCTCCACAGACTGAAATACCCCTGACCTCCTGGAAATGGCCTCATGTAATGCCTGAAACTGGGGAAGAAAATGGCTCCTTGCAGCTTGAAGAGACATCTGTCTTTGAGATTCCTCCAAAAGGCTCAGCCCCGTGCCTGCCTCCCTGTGACTGGAAGGGCCTGCACTGGCAGTGTGGGTGAGCACAATAAAAGTCATAACCCCTGGGCGCCTGGGTGGCTCAGATGGTTGAGCGTCTGCCTTCGGCTCAGGTCATGATCCCGGGGTCCTGGGATCAAGTCCCGCATTGGGCTCCCTGCTCCTTGGGAGCCTGCTTCTCTCTCTGCTTCTCTCTCTCTCCTCCTCTGTCTCTCATGAATAAATAAAATCTTAAAAAAAAAAAAAGTCATAACCCCTACCAGTGGAATACCTGTGAGTCCAACACTGTAGTCAACACTTTATATTCTAAGAAAGAGCTGCCCTGGCACTGTTACTGGGCCTTGATGTTCTCCCGCCAAACATCAACAATTTTGCAGAACATCAACACCAGACAAGGCCTCTCTGGGACCATGATGGATCAAGACAAGAACAAGATCACTCTGCAATCCTGTCGGAGCACAGACAAAATGTGAACGTGGTCCAAGCCACAAAATACCAAACATACAGCTATCCTGGCTAATAAGAGGGACTGCTGCTTCTTGGCCACTCATGCCCTTTGCCTTACTCGAGTCTGCCCTCTCTATGGCTAAGATTTATGAAGATACACATTCATAGAACTACCCCTGCTTTCTTAAGCCTGTCCCCAAGTCAGTTAACAAGAGCCCAGATCCTTTAATGATATTTTCTAACATCCTCTCACTGAGACACCGTCATGGCGTCCCTCACCAATGAGTAATAAATCCAGCTTGTATAACTACAGGTGTATTCCAAGTGGTCTTTGGCAAGAGGACATTAAAAATAAATTATCTTGCTTAATCATTGCAATAACAACACAAGGTAAATATTACACCTTCTTTACATATAAGCTAACTGGGGTTCTAATAGATCATAAAACTGGAGCTCACATGGGGCCACCAGCTGTCAGTGAAAGCTGGTTCATGTTCACATGGGCTTGTGGGGAGCCAGACTAGTCTGTTGCCTACCCACACAAACTTTGGCTTCCAGATGAGCCTGAGCTCTAACCCCAGTTCTGCTATGGGAATTTGAGCAAGTTATTTAACTTTTCTCAATCTCAGCTTCTTTGCCCCTCCCCCCAAAGAGGGGATGTCTAAGAACTGGTATTTTTTTAATTGAGATATAATTGACATATAACATTGTATCAATTTCAAGTATACAACATAATGATTCCTTAATTTGTACATATTGTGAAATGATCACCACAATAAGTCTAGTGAACATCCATCACGGCAGAGTTACAAATTTTTTTCTCATGATAAGAACTTTAAGATATACTCTCTTAGCAACTTTCAAATCTATAATACTTATAATTAACTATAAGGAATTGGCATATTTTGTATAAGCTCCCCAAGTGGCCAAACCCAGCACCTGTTGGCCCACAGTGGTTTGGGATCTACTGGCCCTATACTCCCTTTCCCTCTTTCCCATTCACTTCTCAACCAATTGTAACATTGTTCCTGACCCACTGCCCACTCTTGCTAAGGTCAGCAGTTACCTTGCAGCTGCTAGATCTGAAGTATACTTTTCCATATGCTATTGACTCACTTGACCATTCTCCCCTTCCTGAAATTCTCCTTCTTTGGCTTCCAGGAGGCCAACATGGTATGATAAGCAACTGAGGCCCAGAGAACTAAAACACTTGATCCAACAGCCTGTGAGACACTAAAGCCTGTAAACCACCATGTGAGTGAGCTTAGAAGTGGATCCCTTACCCCATGGTAAAGGATGGTTGCAGCCCTGGTGGGCCAAGCTACTTCCAGATTCCTGACCCATGAAAACTATGACATAATAAATGTTTGTTGTTTTAAGCTGCTAAATTTTGGGATAATTTGTTATGCAGCAGTAAACAACTAATACAAACAGGAAACAAGATGTTATGGTTAGTGCAGTAGAATCACATCATTTGCACTTCAACTTAGGTAAATTCAACCTTAGTGGGTTTTGAAAAAGAGGGAGAGAGAACAACTTATACGGTGTCGACAATTCTGCCTTCTACTCCAGTGAAATGACAGGATAAGATGAAAAAGGTAGGTCTGGTTTCATTAATCAGTCTCTGTTCCAGTCCTGGGCGCCTCTCACAGAGGAGAAAGTCTTGATGCTGGCTGTGCAGCTCATATTTTTAACTATCCATATTTAGTACAAAGTGGGGGAAATGAGGCTAATTCACTGACTTGGGTTCGATATATAATGTAGTCAAAATAACCCCTGAAATCCCTTAACTCATCAGGACCTGAGCCCAGGAGTCCCCAGGCAAAGAATAGTACTGACCTTAGGCCAGGGCCAGCCCTGGAAACTTGCTCCAGAGGGCCCCCCGTGGCCCTCCTCCATTCGTACCTCCCACAGGATGAGGAGCCAATGAGACCCAAGGGATGTGCCCTTCTGGAGACTGTTTCCCCCCACCCAACTTAGAGACCAAACTCAGGGGATAAGAGATCCCAAATTCCCTGTCCAAATGGTCCTGAGCCCACTTCTAGGGCCTGCATAGGACTTTTTTCCCAGGTCCAACTTTCTGTGGATGGAGCATATCACCAGAGTGTACAGGCCAGGGTAAGGGAGACCAAGGGCAGCTGCTTAAGGGGATATGGATGGCGCTTGGGTGGTCCACATGGGAGCTGAGTGGTCCACATGTGTGTACAGAGCCCTTCACCATGCGGACAAGGCAAGCAGTGGAAAACCAAGAGGGTGGCCTATGGACCCTGAGCCAGCTCTCCTAATGTTGCCTCACACTGGTAATGGACTCTGAGAAGTCTAACTTGACCTGATCTTCCACATCATTTTACAGGAATATCTGTCAGGTCAGGAAAATGGAATGTATTTCATTTAACAGTGGGCTAGCTTGATTTATAACTTTTAAATATTTAGACATATTACATAGGGACATTCATCGTTACTGTAGCCTTGGGTCCAAATGATCAGGAAGTTCTGGCCAAGAACTAAATTGCTTGTATTTACTTCAATTTACTCTAGTTTTGGCCTCTCTTTGCCTGAGGAAGTGGAGGCCAAGGCATCATTTGAATGGGAGAGGACACCACAATAAAGTGATTACTTTTCCATCTCCTTCTCCTTTTATTTAAATATATTTGTTTATTATTTTTCCCAACACATTTGGTTAAATCCATGAAGATGGTGTGTCTTCCCTCTCTGAGGCCCAAATGAGGCTTATTCTTGGGAACCCCTGATGGTAAAGTCCATGCTTGGATTTTTTGTTTTGTGGTGGTTGTTTAATCTTTTCCCTGGGGTAAATACTCATCTCAGTTAGGAGTGTTCATTCCAGACCATTTTCCCCAAACCTTCCCATATATTGTAGAAAATGCCATTTTTATGTATGTTTGTCTCAAAAATTGTGTGACACATGCACTGCTTTTCAGTTTGTTTTTACTCTACAGTGTATCTCAAAGGTCTATCTTAAGGACAAATTTTGTTATTTATATATTTAGCACTATTTGATTTATATAATTTTTAGTCTCATTTTGATACTAAGTATGAAATTTGTATGTGAGTCCTGCTTGTTTTTGGATTAAAAAGTAAATTTATTTATCTTAATTTTTGGAGAATGGAGTATTAGTAGAGAAAGATTTGAAGAGAGGATTTCCTGAAGATATCTTGGAGAATTCCTTAAATACTATAATATCAGGGGCACCTGGGTGGCTTAGTCGACTCTTGGTCTCAGCTCAGGTCTTGATTTCAGGGTCGTGGGTTCAAGCCCTGCATTGGGCTCCATGCTGGGTGTGGAGCCTACTTAAAAAAAAAAAAAAAAAAAAAAAAGATACTGTAAGATCAGAGTGAGAATCGTTCCTTGAAGCTGTGAAACAGGAGAAGATCAGGCATTTCCTGATTTAAGTATGTCAAAGACTACTCAGTTTTCTCTCCACATCTGTTTTCTCTGTGTCATAGACTCTTGTCTTCTGTACCAGGCCTAGAAAAGCAGATGCAGCCAAGATATCAACACTAAGAAGTTCTTTTGCTACTGACATTATCCAGTAGAAGTCTTTAGTTATGTATTCAAACAACTCTGGGTTTTCTTCCTAAAGGCCATTAATATATTCTCTTGGGTTCTGAGCTACCTTAGAGCTTGCAGTGTTTGTTTTCTAGAATGAGGGCATCCAGTTTTTTTGTTGAAGATGCTTTTCATGGCATCCTAGGACTTGCTATGCACCGGTTTCTCCAAATGACAAAACAAGCAGTCCTCCAGCTTCCATGGAAAAGGAGTGTTGCCCCCCGGCTCCACTGTCAGTCGGAGCTCACCACAGTACACCTTCCTTCCAGTGAAACACACCACAACTGACAACACAGCCCTTTGCCCAGAACTAACAGACTTCCAGCACTGAAGTTAAATCATTTATCTAGAAGAATCTTTATCTGGTTGTAATGGACTGAATGTTTGTGTCCCCTGCCCACATAATTTAGATGTTGAAACCCTACCCCCTGTTGTGGTGGTACTGAATGTGAGGCCTTTAGGAGGTAATTAGGCGTGCATGAAGTCATGATGGTGAGGACCCCCCCCCCATAATGAGATAAGTGTCTTCTTAAAAAGAGAAAAACAGGACACCAGAGCTCCCTTTCCATCTTGTGAGGAAATAGCAAAAAGGCGGCCACCTGCAAGCCAGGAAGAGAACTCTCACCAAAAACCAAATCTACTAGCACCTTGGACTTGCCCAGCCTCCAGAACTGTGAGAAATAAACGTCTGTTGTTTAAGCCGCCCGGGCTGTGACATTTTGTTATGGTAGCCCAAGCTGATCACACACTAGTCTTTACGCTTCTGTTGTCAACAAATGTTATTATATTTTGGGGAGGACTATTCTGTTTCTGCCTTTATCTGGCAGTCTAGACTTTATCTCTTTGCTTCATTTACTTTGAGACAGAAAGTATGTGAGGAGGAATTTGAGGAAAGTAACTTCAGCTAGGAAGTTATCATTCTTCCCTCCTACAACCCCTGAGATCCCCATTCTAATCATGCACCTGAAGATGTAACTACTCAAAGATGATTTCCAGATCTAGTTTTATGACACATCATCATGTCTCCGATGAACTCTAGGGCTGTTACAGAACAATAAAATATTGCTCAACACAATTTTAACTCGTCTTAATTTTTAAAATTAAAAATCATCTGGGTTGTTTTTTTTAGGAGGAAATAGGATAATTGTAATTCCAGAAAAAACTGGAAATTTTCCTTTTAGTGTGATTTACTATCATTTTACGTATAAACCCTGTCTTCCCATTTTTGATGACAGAATCCATAAGTACAGGTCAGGATGTTAGTTTGAGCTGAAAACAAATTTAGTAAAGGTCTTGCTACACAAAGTGGGATCCACGGGCCAGCAGCATCGGCATCACCTGGAAACTTGTTAGAAATGCAGAATCCCAGGCCCACGCAGACCTACTGAGTCCCAATCGACATTTTAACACAACCTCCCGGTGATCTGTAAGCACTGCAGTTATAAGAAGCACTGATATAAAGATATTGGGTAGTTCATAGACTCTCCAAGAGGGCCAGAGAGCAGATTTGAGATATTGCTGTCTGGAACAATACCCCAATCATTCCACAGAGGGGCTCAGCGAGGACAGGAGCCTGGACAGCGGCTACTGGGCAGCAGACTGCATTCACCTTTGGAGCCCGTGTGGGTCCAGTCCCTTTTTCATCTCTCTAGCTTCCAAGCCGAGGCACAAGGGAGATGTGGAAGGTTGCTGGGGCCCACGTGACAGCCTGCCCCCCCCCGCCCCGCCCCCAGCTTGGGGGAGGCCAGGAAAGGGGCTGGCATTTTCAGTTTAAGTAATGACAGGAGGGGTGTGCCTCCGAAGGGGAGGGAGTCTTCAAAACATAGGCAAGGAGGTTCAGCTGCTGGGTGGCCGTAAAAAATGGCACATCTCCACTTCCTACGTATTTCTTTTTGGAGGAATGGTGGAGCCCAGCTCTGCCATTATCTCCCCAGTCACCTTTAGCAAATCCAGCCTCTGTTCCCTCGCCTTTCGTATTATTTTAGCATGATGGCTTCTATTTACACAGAGCTTTATAGTTTGCAAAGCATGTTTTCCTTTGAGCCACAGAACAACTCTGTGTAATAGATAAGGAGGGTAGTATAATCTCCACTGTATAGGTCGGAAAAGAGAGGCACAAAGTGACCTGTCTGCAAGTGCTGAGACCAGGAATCTTCGAGCTTCAGGTACGGTAACCCGGAACCACAGTTAAATGAGTTAATTCATGTGAAAGTAAACTGAGAGTGTAATGTGTTATTCCAGTGAAAGGTATTTCTTATCGCTCCGGCATTGTTGCACAAATACGCTTCCTGGTGGACTGAATCACCCACCACGATCCTGTGGGCCCCAGAATCAGCAATCCCCTTTCTCTCCTTGTGGTATGGTAAAACTATCGCCAGGAAAAGTTAATAATTAATATCAGTGCTGGTGTGAATATTAATGAGCAATAAAAAATACCACAGGAACCCAGATGGAAGAACTGACTAAACTAAAATTGTTTCGTTGTTTACAGTCATCTGCAGAAAGTGACTGAGAAGACGTTAAACGTTTCTTCTGAACTATTTTTGAAGAATTAAAATAGCCGCCAATTCAATTGTTTGTTCTTTGTCCTCATACTTTATAAATTCTTCTATGAGTTCCCGTGTCCAATTCTAGGAGGTAAAAAGGCAGCTAGAGAAAGGCCCAGGACAATGATTAGACCAGAATTCAGGTCTTCTGTTCTCAAAATCAATGTTTATTTTGAGTTCCTAAATAATGAGGCTTTTCTATTTTTTTTTTTTAGAAAGACACAATAGTTACCTTTTATCTCTTTTAACAGTAGGTCACACCCTATGGTTCCTTCATCATCTGTTATGAATTCCACTAACTCCAGTTCTTTCTTTGTCATTGATGTTACATCAAGTGAAAGACTTTTCAACAGGGTTTTTAATTGGGTGAGTTCTCAAGGTCAAATGTCTTTGGCAAAACCTGCCCAAGGAAATAAGTTTTCAGCTAACATAGTGGAGGAAAGATTATTACACTTTTTTTATTATTATGAAGCCCCTCTGTGCAAATATATGATAATAAATGTTATCACCATCCCCTCTAAACTGAAATAATTTTATTCACATTCATTTATTTGCCTAAAATTGAGAGATTTTACTAAGAAAGAAAGGAAGAATGATTATTAGGACAACCAGGAGTCTTCTCTTCCTTGAACCTCACTGCTCTGTGACTGTGACCTTGGACAAGTAACTTGTCTTCTCTGAGCTTCAGTTTTGTTCTTTGTACAATGAGAATAGTAGGATCATAAGCATATTGTTAGGATTTAGCTAGTGCATATAAAGTAACTAGTTCAGTGCCCAGCACAAAGTAAGTGCTCAATAAACATTAACTACTGCTAATACTGAAAAGGATTGCATGATTTACGCACTAGATTGGAGCTACTATGAAGAGAACTGTATGATGGCTACAAAACTTGAATTAGAGTGTGAGCATATAACAAGGATTATTTTGCTGGGTGTTATATTATTGCTGAGCTTTCTCCTATCACTATTTCAAGGAATTCTGGGAGCTAAATGGAATATTAAGATTAGATAGTTTCAGATTCTTGGACAACTGAGGTTTAATTTCCCCGGGTAGAAATGGTGACCACAGTAGAGTTGGATGTGTGTTAACCTGCATTATCTAGATACAATATCTAGATAGTAGCCTAGAACAATGACACTCAGCCTCAGTTTGACAAAACTTCAGGTTGTCTCCAGATATTTGTAAGCATACAACAAATTCTTCAAAATGAACTTAACTAAGATAAATTTTTATGCATGCAGTATACACTGTGTTCTGGCATTATTTTATGCAACATTTACTGAGCTCTGACCACGTACCAAGCATCCTGGTAGGTACTGGAGATACAGTGACAAGTGAAAGTAGAGATAGGCCCTGCCTTCCTGGAGTGGGCAACCTCTTAAGGGAGAGGACTTTAATCACATAATTGCCCAAGTCAATGTTAAAATTGCAACTCCAGCATTATGAATAGGAGGTACATGATGCTCTGAAAATATACAATAGGGGAAAAGGCTACACAGGAAGATAAGGAAAGTTTTCCTGAGCAAAGTCATGCCCTTTTTCCATCTGAGGCATGAGGAGCATAGTGGACATGTTCTGATGCAATCTGGAATTAATCCAGGTTTTGTGGGGCTTAGAGAGCATATAATTTGGGAAGTTCTCTTTCAGAAAAGGAATACAAACATATTTTACTTTGGAAATTTTATATAAACACATTGACCCGGGGTGCCTGAGGGGCTCAGTCGTTAAGCGTCTGCCTTCAGCTCAGGTCATGGTCCCAGGGTCCTGGGATCAAACCCCACATTGGGCTCCCTGCTCGGCGGGAAGTCTGCTTCTCCCTCTCCCACTCCCCCTGCTTGTGTTCCTTCTCTAGCTGTGTCTCTTTCTGTCAAATAAATAAATAAAATCTTTAAAACACACACACACACATCAACCATGCAAACACATTAAGGGCCCATGTAAGTGAGCAGCTCTGAGGCTCAAGCTTCATCAATTGCAGGTAACCCTCTCAGGATGGGATGGACTAACTTGGTGATGACTTTTGAATGAGCAAGGGAAGTGTCCAGACCCTGCCCAAGGAGACAAGTACTCCGACTCCCTCTTAGAGCTAGGGACCAGTGAGAACTTTCAGAGCAGTCTTTATAGTAACCTCAATTTTTAATTAAAAGGTCCAAAAGGATGGGGTACCTGGGTGGTTCAGTCACTTAAGCGTCTGCGTTTTTGGCTTAAGTCATGATCTCAGGGTCCTGGGATGGAGCCCCACATCAGGCTCTCTGCTCAGCAGGGAGTCTGCTTCTCCCTCTCACTCTCCCTCTGTACTTTCCCTCCCTCCCTCTCTCTCTGTCTCTCTCTCAAATAAATAATCTTTAAAAAAAAAAAAAAAAAAGGCTCAAAAGGATTTGCTGGGTTACTCTAGGGCCTGGACTGTAACTTTCAGATTTTTTGAAAGTGGTATTCATAGGCAAGGAGATTTTCCATCCTTCATACCCATGATGTGCAACTCAAGGCAAAACTCAACTAGGGCGACCATCCATCTCAACTGGCTTGAAATTCTCCCAGTTTTAGCACTAAAAGTGCCTATCCTGAGGAAACCCCTCAGGCAAAAGGGGACAGATGGTCACCCTCACCCAGCAGAGGGCAGCTTGTGAGTCCTTACCACTGGGATGCCTCTTCTGGTGGAAGTGGGTGTGACAAGCATAATTATTGCTCACCCACTTTCCCTTCCCCTCTATTTCCCAACAGGAAGGAGGTGTACACTTCTCTGTTCTTTTGAAGTTAGGTGATGTCATGAGACTTGCTTTGCCCAATAAAACATGAGTGGAAAAAATGTTTGGGACTTCTGGGTAGAAACATTTAAGAACCAGTATGTGTATTTCTCCATATTTTCTTCCTCATACCATGACACTGGCAATGTCTTAGATGGTGGAGACTTTGTCAACCTGAGTCCCTGAATAGGGAATGACACGGATCAAAGCCCCCCCACCAACCCTCAAAGTCATACAGTGTGTGGAATAAACTATTATTCTTTTAAGCCACTGGAATTTGGATGACTTTTGTTACTGCAGCATAACCCAGTCCATCCTGACTGATACAGAAAGTAAAGCCAAGACCCTTCTTAGGGTCTACAGAAGTAGTATGGTTTTGGGCGCCTGGGTGGCTCAGTCGTTAAGCGTCTGCCTTCGGCTCAGGTCATGATCCCGGGGTCCTGGGATCGAGTCCCACATCGGGCTCCCTGCTCAGCGGGAAGCCTGCTTCTCCCTCTCCCACTCCCCCTGCTTGTGTTCCTGCTCTCACTGTCTCTCTCTGTCAAATAAATAAATAAAATCTTTAAAAAAAAAAAAAAGAAGTAGTATGGTTTTAATGATTTTCTTGCGGAAAATCTTCTATATTATTACTATAATAAAACTGTTGTACATATCCTGATAGGATATCGAAAGAAGAGAAAACCACTGTCACTTTTCCAAACTCTCTGGCAGGAGAAAGGCCCTAGACTATCCTGAAGACCTAGTGAGAAAAACTCCCTGGGCTTGGGATTCCTCTAGCAGGTGTTGCACTCTCGACCTCACAGGATTAGGCAGGTGCATGATGCCCAGCCCCTTCAGAGAAAATGAGGCTCTGCCACAAGTGTGCTGCACTATAGATTACAAAATTTAACATGCACTCTGATAGTAACAGGGTTAAATTAGATATTACATATAAATATTTAAATAAGTTTATGGAGGTATCATTTACATACGGTAAAATAATTATAAGTGTACAATTCCATGATTTGTAGTAAACTTGCCAGGTTGTGCAACCATCACATTTTCACCCATTAGAACATTTCCATCACCCCAAAAAGATCCCTCTTGCCCAATCACAGTTAATACCCATTTCCACGTCCAACTCTAGGCAACCACTAATCTACTTTCTATCTTTACAGGTTTGCCTTTTCCGGACATTTTTAAAGTTTTTTTTAGATTTTATTTATTTATTTGAGAGAGACAGTGAGCGCGAGAGAGCACAAGCAAGGGAAGCAGCAGAAGGAGAGGGAGGAGCAGCAGACTCTCCACTGAGCAGAGAGCCCAGCATGGTACCTGATCCCAGGACCCTGGGATCATAACCTGAGCTGAAAGCAGACGCCTAACCAACTGAGCCATCCAGGCGCCCCTGGACATTTTATATAAACAGAATCATACATAATGTAGTTTCTTTGTGTCTTCTTTCAGTTTACATCATGTTTGTGTCATCCACATTGTGGAATGTATTAATACACATACACATCAGTATCAGTATATATACTGTTACGTAGCCATGTATTTTTTTCAAGAGGCAGGATATGGTGGAGAAATCACAGCTTCAGAGACTATTAAACTTGTGTTGAATCCCAACCCCCTGGAAGCTCTCAAACTGTCAGTTCAATTATTCCCCATGCCTTTAAAAGAGTAACAAAGTCTCTGTACTTGAATACACGTATCCCTATCATTCCCCAACATCTTCTTTCTCAAGGTTTATATGGAAAGGTGTCTGTACATCGGAAACATATCTCCCTGTGCAGGGATGTGGAGAAGGGGCAAAATCCCAGAAAGCTCACAGTGACCATTTCCTCCTCGCTCCACACAACATTTCCTCAGCCCTGCAGACAGAGCACCTGGCATGGTCCTTCTCCTTCCTCGGGCCAGGTTTCCAGAGGTGCTGAGGAGCCCTAGAGTAAAGTAAACTGCCCAGAGACAAGCAGCAGGAGGAAGACAGGAAGGCAGAAGAAGGGGGCAGGATAACTCAGAAACCCAACAACGCAGCAGCAAACAACACTGCAGATACAGCCCAAACAGCCTTCGAGAAAAAAATTCTGGCATCAGGTTGTGCATTTAAGATACGGATACCAAAATACCTGTGCGTAAAACTTTGGATTTCCTTACTATAGATTTTGTATATCCTGGCTGTTCCCACAGGGCATCAAATATTTACTCCACTAAAAGACAACACAAATGTAATTAAGAAGACATCATGATATGGCAGAAGCCCTGAGCTGAGGGAAACTGCCAGGGGAGACACTCTCAAAATGCCCTATTCCAGTGGTTTCCAGCCCTGGCTGCACATTGGAATCACCTGGGGAACTCTCAAAAACACTCGATGCCCAGGCACACCCCAACTGTGTTAGTTCCCCCTGACTGGCAAACAAATTACCACAAGCATGGTGGCTTACGCAACTGAAATTTATTCTCTCACCATTCTAGAGGCTGGAAGTTTAAAATCAAGGTATGAGCAGGGCTGCGCTTCTTCTAAAGGCTCCAGGGGAGAATTCTTTCTTGTCTCTTCCAGCCTCTGGTGGCTTGAGGTGTTCCCTGGCTTGTGTCCACCTGGTTGCAATCTCCACTCCATCTTCAAGCTGTCTCCTCCTCTCCTCCATCTGTCTCTTCCCTGGTGTCTCCCTAAGGACACTTGTCAATGGATTTAGGGCCAACTGGGATAATCCAGGATGATTTCCTCTTGATATCCTTGGCTTAGTTACATCTGCAAAGACCCTTTTCCAAAAGAGCTGACATTCACAGGTTCTGGGAAGTAAACACACCTTTTTGGGAGCAACCATTCAACCCACAAACAGCTGCTAAAGAATGAATGTTTGTATGCCCCCAAAATTCCTATGCTGAAGCCTCACCCCCAATGTGATGGTATTTGGAAGTGGGGTCTTTGGGAAGTGATTAAGTCATGAGGGTGGAGCCCTCTTAAATGGAATTAGTGCCCTCACTAAAAGAGGTCCCAGAGAGCTACTTCACCCTTTCCTACCATGTGAGGACACAGCAAAAACACAGCCGTCTATAAATCAGGAAGGTCTATAAATCTCACCACACACTGAATCTGCTGGTGCCTTGATCTTGGACTTCCCAGCCTCTGGAATGATAAATAAATTTCTGCTCTTTATAAGCCACCCAGTCTATGGCATTCTGTTTAGCAGCCTGAATAAACTAAGACCGAAATCAACCAATTAAATCAGACCTTTTAGGGTGGAACTGGGCATTAGCAATTTTCTTTTCTTTTCTTTTGAGAGAGAGATTGAGAGCAAGAGAGATTGAGAGCAAGAGAGATTGAGAGCATGAGGGGGAGGAGGGACAGAGGGGGAAGCAGACTCCCGGCGGAGCAGGGAGCTCGACAGGGCACTTGAGCCCAGGACCCTGGGATCATGATCCAACCGACTGAGCCACCCAGGCGTCCCTGGGCATTAGCATTTTTTAAAGTTTCCCAAAGTAATTCCAACTTGCAGCCAACTTTAAGAATCACTGATCTATTTGAACTGCCACTTCCTGCCCGACAGAGGCCCTGGGGTGGGAAAAGAAGAGGCCCAAAGAGAGCCCAGACAAAGACTGAATGGACTGCCCATCACAAAAAGAGGAAGAGAAGGGAATGGTTGGGAAGAGGGAATCCCTATGGGATAATATAAGAAAAGCCCAGTGGAATAGGAGAAGCTTCTGGCTTCCAGGGTTTGGAATCTGCTCATATGAGGGAGTTTGGCTAAAGGTTAAGGGCAAGGCCTTGACATCAGATAAGCCTGGTTTCAAATACTGGCTCTGTCATTCATTTGCTTGTGACCTTAGGCAAACCTCTCTGCACTTTAGTTGTCTCATTTCTCAGAATGGAAAGGAGACAGCAGCTACATGCCATCAATTACTGGACATAAAGGTTACCAATGGAATTTAGAAATGATAGACCAGGGGCGCCTGGGTGGCTCAGGCATTAAGCGTCTGCCTTCGGCTCAGGTCATGATCCCAGGGTCCTAGGATCGATCCCCGCATCAGGCTCCCTGCTTGGTGGTGAGCCTGCTTCTCCCTCGCCCACTCCTCCTGCTTGTGTTCCCTCTCTCGCTGTGTCTCTCTCTGTCAAATAAATAAATAAAATCTTTAAAAAAAAAAAAAGAGAAAGAAATGGTAGACCAAATTTGGCCCAAAGAGCTGGCTTCACTAGGTACACACACACAAAAAAATGCAAAAGGATGGGAAAGAAGTTTAATATACAATCCCTTGGCTGTTTTTACCTGTAATAATTAAAGTGAAAGTAAAGGGGAGCATTGTGGCAAATCCTGGTGCTGGGCCATACTCGAATTTGGCTGGTCACAGCTAGGGTTGCTAGCCTCATGGCCATGACCAAAGGGACAAATTATGCTCGAACAACGGTTTAACACCTCTGCAACCTCTGGACACCAAGAAAGCAGTCCAAATGGTGGAGGGAAGGGGGTGTGGAGGGTATGCAAAACCAAGAAACTACTAAACCAGAGGACATGGTGTGAAGGAGCTGTCTCATTTTGTAGATCGATACCATCAGCTTCCTGAAGAACTTTTACTAAAATAGATTGTGCGAGTGATTAACTGAGGAACAGTCTTCTTGATTTTGAATACAGCAGAGTACAAGAGCATGTTTGGTTGATGCGGGACCCACCACTTACTACTGAACAACCAGACATGGCGGTACACACTCCAAACACAGCAGCCTGTTCCAGAAGGGACAGCTAGCCCGGTAGACTGGAAAAAAGCCACTGTAAACTTTGTTTACCCTGAGAAGGCACATTGGTGGTCCCAATCCTTAAATGCTGAATGGAACTGCCCAGATGAGGCAGCTCATAGGCTGCACTGGCAATCCATGCTGGTTTGGCTTTATGATGATCAGGATGTTCATCCTCTTAATATACCCCTTACCCAGGTCATAGCAAACGCTGTGATTAAGGGAGCCCCTTTTGCATAGATACCGCCTATAAACATACTATTGCAAAGGCAAGCAACAGTCCAAGAAACCATATCAGAATTGTTTTCTCAGCTTACCTGTAGTCTAAGAAAATTAGGCCCATTCACCAAAGAATGGGGGAAAAGGAGGATAGTCAAGGAACGAGTCCCAGCAGGATAGTCTTTAAATAGTTATTAGGAAATGGAATGAATATGGAGGACACTGATGATGTTGAAACACTGATCTTAATGTTCCACTATGGGAGATTGAGTGGACTGATAGCAGCTCCTGCTGGTGCCCCAACATTGAAGGGCTCTAAACAAATCCACTCTATTTACCCTGGTTTAGAGGAAACTCAAAAGCTGGAAGGCAAAGATAACAATGAAAAACATGACATCGTATCACTGGTGGCAATGGTCAGGCAAATTACTCAGGATGAAGATTGATAAAAGTACCAGGGTGTCTTGGCCTGATCCCTAGCTTGGGGACCCAAGGCCATATGCCCATGTGTGGCCAAAATGGCCAGGGCATGGACAAAACTATTTCTGGGACTCCTTAATGCAAGATCCCAATGTGTAATTTCAAAACCTATTGGTGAGGTCCTAAAGGGGGCCACAGTTAGCTTGGGAGCACAGGGGGATGCAACGGTAGAAAGTTTGGATGAAAATTGGATTGTCTGAACAGAGTATGTGGGATAGTTGTATCCCCTTTATCTGGATGTATGATGGGGATGTATATGTCTGACTGGGAAACACTTCCTATATCTTGTATTATAAAAGTAAAGGCATGTAAGTGTACCTTTGGCTATTATTAATTGGACATGCTAAATGCAAACCTATAGATTTGCTGTTGCCCACACAGGTGGTTAATATGACACAACTCTTGGATGCCTAGTAGACAAGAGATTTCCACTTTAATGACATCTCTGTAGGTTAGCCCTGAGTGGCCCATGAGAAAGAGAAATGGCTCATAGAGACAAACAGCAGATTATCAAGGCTTGAATAAAGTACTATATCACCAAAACATTAGCAGTCCCTGGTATGGTTTCAACACTGCAAAAAATATATGCCGAAGATACTGGGACTTGGTGCTAGATCTTGCAAATGCTCTTTTCTTGATCACAGTCTCAGAAAAGAGTCAACCACAGTTTGCTTTCATATGAGAAGGATACCAGTTTACAATCACTGCATTGCTACAGGGTTATTCGAATTCACTAGCTTCCTGCCATAATTTGGTTTGATAATATACTACATTGATAATATCATGATAGTATCAGACCCTGAGGAATGAGCCAAGACTACTTAAATGAAAGGGTGACACACATGACAAACAGAGACTGGTTGACAAATCAAGCAAAGATCCCAGAGCCCAACCAAAAAGTAATATTATTAGGAGTAAACGTGGGCAGGAGCCCAACTTTGACATTCTACAGACAACTAAAAACCAACAGTCATCGTTGCCTACCCCTGGAACTAAGTGCTTGCAGTGGTGCTTGGATGTGGAGGGCATGGATTCCACGTCTGGGAGCATTGCTCGCTCCCATCATAAAACTACCTGAAAGAAGGCTGTGTTTGCATGGGAGACTTCACAGTAGCAAAAAGTGATAGCCCGATCAATATTGGGCCCTCATGATTCACACTGAGATATGATCTTGGAAGTATCTGCAAACTCACACTTAACACAGACTAGAGCTTATGGCAATAGCCCCTGAATACCTTGCTGGGGGTGACTGCTGGGATTTGAGGACAGAAAATTTCCAGATGCAGCAGTATGGTACATGTCATATGAGAGATGAATATTGGCTTGCTATTATTGGGCATTAACTGAAACTGTGTCTGTGAGTGAAGGACCCAAAATAATCTTGAAACCTGAAATATGCATAATATCTTGGGTGATGTCACAGAAACATTCCAATAAGGAAATCAGTACCATGAAGAGCTTCATAATAAAATGGAAATGGTCTACTCAGGAACATGCTCCTGGAGGAATGAAAGGAGGTTCTCATTGTATTCAGGAGTGGGTAGCCTCATTTCTACAGAGCCAACTTTAGGATCATCAGGGGAGCTGCCAGATGCTATTGACACATTGGTGATGTCATAAGAATGACTCTTGAATGACCAACAAAAAGCTATGTGGTTTATGAATGGCAGTTTACAGTACAAGCAGCGTCCTATTTGGAAGGCTGTGGACTGTGACGAGCTGGTGAAAAACTATAACTGAAGAAGGTGAGAACCAATCAGCACAGTGGGCTGGATTACATCTATTTTCCTTGCATTGATGGAGGAATTGAACAACGAGAACCCCGAAGTCAGAGCATGTCTGGCTCATGGGCTTGGCCATACAGTCTGGCAGATGGACAATGAAAAATCAAATTATTAAGTGGATGTCCATATGGGACATAGCCCTATGGGAATTTAAAGGGTGCATTAAATAGGACATGTCAATGCCCAGTAGAAGAACTTCTTTCCTAGATTGGAAGGTGATTGGAATCAGCAAGTGGTTATCTTGGTTCATTCACCTGAGGTGTTCAACTGGGTCCAAGGAGGGGGGAGCTGCAGCAACACAGAGATGGGCTGGTCATCAGCATGTTCCCCTTGCACCCCCAGAGGCACAAAATGCCAACCAGCACTGTCCTTTCTGCCAGCTAGGAAGACAGAAACTACAGGCAGCTGGGGGGGCAGATCCTCAGGGAGAAGACTCATGAGCACAGCTGGCAAGCTGACTACATTGAGTCGGGGCCAATAGTGCTAGGAGCCTATAAATTGGTCCTGATGGAACAGACACTTAATTTGGACTGGGCTTTGCATACCCAGTGGTAATGCAAATGCTCAAAACACTATAAAAGGACCAGAGCGGAAGATATAATTTGGACCCTGAGTTACATTTCTTCAGACCAAGGGATGCACTTTACGGTCCATAGTGTCCAAGAGTGGGCAAAGAGATCTCCCACAAATGGATATAGCATGCTGCTTACCATTCTCAGAGTAGTGGTTTGACAGAGAGCTGGCAGGGACAAGTGAACATTTACTGCCTAAATTTGGGGAGATAACGGCACGAACAGCTGATGCACACACCTTCCTGAGTGTGTGTTCACATTCAACGTGTGGGGAGCCAAGGAGGGCTCCCCACTCATTAGATTTCTCTGCTTCTCCAGAGGATTTGGGGGATAGGGGGTGGGGAGGGTGCTAGGATGACTATATAATTGTTCCCACATCACCTCAACTTTCTTTTTTCGTAACTGGCGGTGATCATTCTGGGACCAGGACTGCAACTGTAAGTACCGAAAGCAGGAGGAAGTCGAGATGATCCCGACCAAGAAACTCTAACTATACCTTTAAATCTGTATGTCAGAATCCCTAAGGGCCTATGGGCTGCATTTTGCCTTCACTCCATCTGGCAAAATTCAGGTTGACCGTGAGTGCAGCTGTGTTGCTCAATGCTCTACAATGCCTACTCATTCTGCACCTGTGTAACCCTACTCTGCATGAAGAGGAGTGGATTGAGGGGGAAGCACTCTGGATCAGCAGGGGCTGAACCTCACATCCCTTCAAATGGTAGAAAAGTTTGGGTAAAAATAAATGACACATGGAGAGGAGAAACAGTAGCTGGGGGTAAAGGAATGAATAAATGGGTTTATGCAACAGGAGAAATCCAATTATTGCACTGATGCCATTAGTGAGGCTCAAAGCAACAGAAGAACATTGTCTCCTAGCACAGTTATACCAGGTGCCTGAAAGGGTAAAACCATGTGCTTGCCAAGACCATCTCTGCTTTGGGAGTCTGACAAGGACAAGTGGAAATCTGCAGATCTGACTAGCATTGCTCTGGGTGACATTTTAGTCACCTGATATAATGAACTGAACCAATTATTAAGAACCAAATAGAACTCTAGCCATGTTCCCACATCTTTTGGCTCTTATTTTCCAGGTTACATCTACTACCAACGATATCACTAAGTTAGGAATTTCCAGGAAATACTTCCTACTGGGCCATCGAATTTTGTAGTATACAGCTTCTGGCCATCTGATTACTGTGTAAACCTTGAGGATCAAATGCCTATGAAGGGCTCCAGTCATAAGGATCAAAATAGCAGTGGTATACCCAATATGCCACAGAGTACTGAGAACAAATACATACTACCCTTGTTTTGGTGGATGGCAAGGTATTAAGCAGAATAGGAAAAGACGATAACTTTCTGGGGAATAAAGCAGTGGACATCACATGGTAGAGCTGAGCTCCCCTGGGAACGGCCTCACCCCAAGATGAAGAAGGCTATGGTAGGCCTGATGGCGTACTCAGACTATACTACATCTATGTGGGACTACCACTCATCTCGCCCCAGTATGGGAGTATTCCTGAGGACAAAACATGTATCCCAACTGCACCCAGGCCATTAGTACATAATCACGACAGCATGCATGGTAGATTCAACCACATTGACCCCCAGGACAGAAAAGGGCCTTAGGGGAGATAGGTACCAGTTTTGGCGTCAAAGGACAAAATGAATTTGCTCTTACTGAGGAGCCATATTCAGAGGATGACAATAGAGTTTTCTTATTACTGGCATGAAAGGTAGCCTATAAAGGTCTATTGTGCAGCACATAGGGACAAAAGCCATTCAAGTCAGGGATAATTAAAGACATTTTTATTGGATGCCCAAGGCAACTTCAGAATAAAAATCCCACTTTTTATTGGGCTAGTAGTCAAAGAAAATTACAGTACCCTGTAAATTTACAAAACCAGTTTCCAATTAAAAACACATTGTTTTTAGAGTCTGTGTCGAGAACATTCTTATAAATCCTTAAACGGATTTCCATGCAGTTCGATTTTCTAAGGGTCACAGTTTTATGTCAGAAACACCAAAGTTCCAAGTAAATCAAAGAAGATTCTTTGCATAAAACACGTGGTCTCCCATATTTCAACTCCAGCTCCCAAAGCGCTCTTCCATGGACCACAGAGTCCAAAGGGCTCATTTTAAACTAGGTTTAGACGCCTGTTCCTGTGCCTCTGTTTCAGAAGGCCCCAGCCAGCCTCACTGGCCTCACTCCCTGAAGCTGCAGCTCAAACTACAGTTTTACTGGGTTGGGAGGAGAATAGGAAGAGTGCCAAACCATGAAGCAAATGGTAAACAATGAAATATTGATGGCGTCAAAAAGAGCCTGAGGGAATCACATTACTCAAAAGCCTTGCGGATTTGATAAAATTGCTTAGCCATGTATCTAAGGATAAAAAAGCCCAAATACACTGCACAAACTCCAACTATGGGGATAATCAAGTTTTTCAAACAATAAAGAAAAAATGAAATTCTGGATTTTAAGATATTTATTTTCACCTTCATCTCTTAGACCTATAGGCAGATCAGTTGCAGAAATATTTAGATTTGAAAATAAAGGCCTAAAAAATCCAAACTCAGAGCTGTACACTATAAGACAAAGCCCCCAATATGCTATCACCTTTTAGATACTTATCAGCTTCTAATAAAAGAAAGAAAAAAGATAGATTTGAAACTTTTGGAAAACATGCTTTGAAAGAACTTTAAAATACATTCTTGGAGGATATTAAGTAGCTGTGTTGAGAATAAAACACTGTTCCATTTAGCTTCTGGTAGAGGATGTGAAAAATCTCTTTAGAAAGTTCCAAGCCAAGTAATTTGGGGTAATTGCTTGAGCATCTGGAAATACCAACTCTTTCATGACTTTGGTCTGACCTCAGAGAGATGCAAACATACATGGGAGAGCCCATCAACTTTTCCATTGTTTATATGTCCATGCTTACACAGATAGAAAAAGTCATGAGCAAAAATGAAAGTAGTTTGATATATCGCAGTGGATGGAGGGTTTATGGGTAATTTTTTTTCTTCTGATTTATGTTAATGTTGCTACTCTTACCATGATTTCACAATCACATTTTCACAAATGTTTCCTGCGTGATGCTTCCTCTACAGCCAAAAAGATCCAATGTTACACAAACACAGTTGTGGGGCAAGTAGGTTCTTGACCAGATTTGTGTGAATTCTCCCTAGAGCCCAAGATGAGGGATCTTAGGATAAAAATAAAGACTCCCAGCAAAACCAAATACCCGATAACCTTATAAATAAGTGATAAAGGAGTCGATGAACCATTGGATTTCAAATCTAGCTGCACATCAGGATCTGCTATAGAATTTTAAAAATACAGCTGCTCAGATTCCTAGGCATTGTGATTCAGTAGCTCTGGGGAAGGGGCCAGACATCTGCATTTTTTCAGATCTCCATAGACTATAGTTAAGAATGAGAATAGACAAGTTCCTGCAAGCATCATGGGGAAGTTACTTTTCATTTTATATCCAAATGTATGCTTTGACTTTTTTTTTAGCATGTAGATGTGTTTATAATAATGAATAGTATAAAAACAGTTTATTTTGGGGGCGCCTGGGTGGCTCAGTCGGCTAAGCATCTGCCTTCGGCTCAGGTCATGATCCCAGGGGACTGAGATCGAGCCCTGCATCAGGCTCCCTGCTCAGCGGGGAGTCTGCTTCACCCTTTCTCTCTCCCTCTGCCTCTCCCCCTGCTCATGCTTGTGCTCTCTCTCTCTCTCTCAAATACATAAATAAAATCTTTTTAAAAACCAGTTTAATTTGCAATCATATATACATATGATTCACAATCACAATATACATGGAAATTTGTTCTTGCTACAGGTCCCACAAATATCTCCATTCTCTGCTTCTCCCAGAACAGTGGTAGATGCCTTCTAGTTCTATCCCCTTGACATGCAAATGAAATACCCCTTGCAAATTGGTCCTCAAATAAGGCTGTGCATCAGAATCGCCTGAGAAGCTTTTCAAACTATAGACTTCCAAGCCCCATCTCAGGGATATCTTATTCGTAACATACAAGGTGGCATCAAAAATCTGCATTTTTAAAAGGCTCCCCAGGGAGTTCTATCATGTTTAGAATCTGCCACCTTGGGTTGGGTGGTGGGGGAGCAAATTAAGCAGTTCCCTATCAATCACTGATATCTTACGAGTATGAGGATGCAGGACAGATTGGGCCATAGTTGGTCAGAGGAAGGAGAGGGTTTATAGGAGGGCACTACATTTGGGAGGTGAAGAGAAAAAAGGACATCCACAGACCAATTCTCCCACCCCACAGTTTGGCCAGTTTCGAGCCAAAACCTTGCACTGAACAGATTTTGGCCGCATCTTTTATCTTTTCACACTTCCAAGTTATAAAATACAGTAAACTCAGTTGCCTTTCAATTGTTTTGGTCTTTGGGACTATTTTCAAGTAAATAATATATGCAAAAGCCATGACATTAAAATGAGAAGCAGAACATACTAAGCCATAAGTTCCCAAGGGCAAAGGTAAGGCTTGAGATCCCTTCCAATTCCAGCCACGCCTACTTGAAGGCTTGGTGGGATGCCCAGTGAAGGTCCATTGTTCACTAAAAATCCAACAAGCCACCTGGTTTTTACTTAGCTCCTCCTTTTGAGTGCTTTGGGACAAATCATTCAATCAGGACCTCGGGCTTTTTCTGGCAAATCAACAAGAATGTTTCTTGAAAAACTTTTAAGGACAGACCACCCTCCCCAATGAAAGTTGCTACAAAGTTGAAAATTTGTTAAATATAACAGAATCAGTTCTAGACAGGATTATAGTAGAATAAGATATAGGGAGTCTAGAATAAAAATAAATTAGAAAAAGTCCAGGATAGGTTTGCAAAATCCCAGAGAACTTGTACAAGTTGAACATGAAAGGTATTTAATGATTTAAAGAGCTAGTGAATCTATTCACAATGGTAATATGATATAAACATGTCACAAGACAGTATCAAAGCCTAGAAGAATTTCTTTAAGCAAACATTTTAAAGACATATTTACTTGTTCGGACATATTCACATCTCTATTGATACATTCAAACAAGATTCATGAAAAGATATGGATGAAGGTAACACTTAAATGACATTTACTTTTGCTTTTGAAATGGAGATCCCTCCCTCGCCTTTAAGCTATTTGGTTCCCAGTGACATCTTTTCTTTCAAATTCACTCACTTGATTTAACTTTTCTAAGTGCCTTTCTCCACTAGCTTTCAAATAAATTATTTACCCCTCTGAAATGTTTTAAACATCAACCCAGCCAAAGCTGATGTAAGTGAACCCAGAGGAATTGACAACACAAAATGAAAGGTTTTTTTCCTTAAATGGGGCTACAGAAAAACAAGGAAAAACAGATAGAAGAATAACCTTAATTCTCCATTTAAACTTAATTCTCCACTCAGGAGAGGAAATGCGTGCAAGACAAACTGGGGTATGATGACATTTTCCTAGATGTTTCCTTTTCTACCAGGAGTCAAAATGCAGCATATTCAATGCCTGTTAAAATGGATAAGTTGTTAACATACAAAAATTAATTGTCCTATAGAAGAGTGTTAGGGTATTTTGTCGAAAAAGGAAATATTGCAACAGCATACAATATTTAGTGTGACTGAGTTAGCATATAGGATTTAATTAAAGAAATGTTAAAAAACAAAAGGCATAAATTCCACAAGCTTTTATTTTGTGGCAGATGACCAAGGACACAAAAAAATGAACTGTGATTTTTCTCAGGTTCACAATGCAAGAATGAAAATTTTCAGACTTTGACTTTTACCTTAAAATAAATGCAGAAATGGGGACAGCTTTGGCCAAAAAGGGGTTTATGTACTGGGTATGTTCCCACCTCGATTTAGAAAAATGGTCCTGGAGGATGAACAATAAACCTTTTAAGTCTCTCTCACCGCAGCTGTACACAAAGGAGCAAGAAAGACGTAGAAAACACAGCAGAGGCTGAGAATGAACGGGACAGAGCTTCTCCGTGGAAGCAAGTGTGGGCGAAGCAACGAGTTGGGATCTGTTCCCACAAGAATGTTTACATCTTCATTAAACCAGAGACTCCAGCCAAAGAAATACCTCCAGGGATTAGGAATCAGGATTCTTTTTAATGCTTTAGCTTGTAATGAACTACTAAAGAAATTAAGTTGATACAGGAAGAGAGAACCCACCTTATTTTCCTGCCCTCCGACCGCAGACCCGTGGTTTCAGAGTGAAATGTGACCTTGGAATTCACAGAATCTATCTCTTCCACCTTATTTCATCATTGAGAAAACTGAGGCCCACAGGAAATTTTTCTAACCTTCCCACCTCCCCTCCATGCCCCAGCGTGGTCACTTCCTAAGTCCCCTCTGCTTGTTACTACTGCTCCAACACTGGTCTGGAGCCCTCTTACAACTCTTAGATTTTGGTCAGCAAAGTCCTTAGATGAATTAACAAACCACCAGCAAGCCACTTACTCTTATTCACACACACACACGCACACGTGGGTGCGCACACACACGCAAGCGTGAAAACTCGCTCACAAAGGACAAAAGCAAGAACGAATCCCTCACGTAAATAGTAGAATAACAAGCAGTAACTACAGGGTACATCAACACAATGGAGTTATTGTAAAAGCACAGGACTGCAGGCTGCTGCTGTACAGAAATGTGAGAATGAAGTAATATCCAGGAGGAAAAGGCAGTTAAAAAAATTCTCTTTATTTGCAGTGGAGAAACCTGACATACATCAACAGTGATAAGTCCTGTTGATAGGGCGTACTGTTGATATGATGTGATGAAAATGACACTCTGCCTCCGTGGCCTTTTCCCAAAACGTGTAACCTCAGTCTAATCATGAGAAAAAGATGAGATAAATCCCAAGTATCTACAAAGTACTTGACCAGTACTCCTCGGAACCGTCAAGGCCATCGAAAACAAGGAAAGTCGGAGACACTGATACAGACAAGAGGAGTCTAAGGAGTCAGGACTAACCACAATGTGACATCCTGGATGGGATCATGGGACAGGAAAAAGACATTAGATAAACACTAAGGAAATCTGAATGAAGAATGGACTTTGGTTTGTTAATAATAATATATCAGTATTGATTTGTTATTTGTAACAAATGTACCGCACTAATTAATGTGAGACATTCATAACAGGGGAACCTGGGTGCAGAGTATATGAAAACTCTATACTCTCTTTGTAATTTTTTTGTAAATCTGAAACAGTTCTGAAACAAAATGTTTATTTACAAAATTCTATTTATATAGTACATATACTGGTGCTTCTGAAGTCAGAAAGATCAGCTTGCAGTCTAGTTTCTGCTTCTTAACCTCATCACCCTGGACGACTTTTGCCTTCATTTTCCTTCCTTGTCTCTAACGATTGTAGAAACTGAAGGGGATCCAGATACTTCATCCCGAAATAAGCCACTTTGGCATAAGGATTATTTTTATTATTTTAAGCTAAAGGCAACCGAGAAATAGCAGACATAGGAAGAGCTCTCTGCCCTCCCTCTCTACCTAAAAGCAGGGCATAAATTCCCCTTCACAGAAGTGATATAAACTTCCATTTGTAAAGCTATTCCTCTCTCCCATAGCAGGAAGAGAAAGAGCTTAATCACTGCAGAGGGCGCCTGGAGTTGTCAGCATAGCAAATCTTACTTAACAACACTTGTCTACCACACAGTTCCTAGTCAACTTCCCACACTTGACCGTCCTTCAGAGCCCCAATACCTTTTCCTTTATCTAATCACTTCTCCACAATTTATCATTCTTTGTTAAAATAATATATAAGCCCCCAAAGCTAACAACTTCTTTGGGTTCTCACATCCTTCCTGTGAAGTCCCCATGCGTATAACCATATTAATAAAATCTGTCTGCTTCTCTCTTGTTTGTCTTTTGTCAGTTTAAATCACAGGCTCAAGTTCCAGAACATAAGAGGATAGAGGAACCATTTTTGCTCCTCCAAAATCAAGTGAGATCAATGAACTATATGTGGGATTGTAGCTAAGAGCATTGGAAGCTTCATATTATTTCCTATTTGTATGACTGATAAGTACCTTCTTTAGAATTCAATTTCCTCATCTTTTAAAAAAATTTTATTTAAATTCAATTTAATTAACATTTACTGTATTATTAGTTTCAGAGGTAGAATTCAATTTCCCCATCTTTAATCTAGAGGTAATCATAGTACCTTTATCTCAAAGAAACATCGTAAGCAAAAGATGAGATGATGCTGATGGAAAATGCCCAATGCAGTTTAGGACACGTGAGCTATTATTGTACATAGTCAGTCCCTGCTGCATAGTTGACCCTCAGTCAGAGCTCATTCCTTTTTCTTGGCTCTCCTGGTAGAGGCACAGCAGGGGCAATATCTGGCCCCCGCTTTGTTAGTTTAAAAAACACATTTTATCCATCCAGTTAGGTGTGATCAGGTCCAGAGAAACTGAGTCATCTTAACCAAACATCAGGAGATTAGCTCACCAACCAGCAAGCTAATGTATTAAGTTTCCTAGGAAATAGAATGGTCAAAGAGGCTGTGCCTGGCTGTGAGGCTGGTTCCTCCCAGTTGGAACATCCTCTGATGCTCATCTGGGGTTCAAAAGCCTGCTCAAGAAGGACTGGGATGGGGTGCAAAGAATGTTATGGTCTCTAGGGAATATGTAGCCAGCTCTTGGGAATTTATGTTGCTAGTCCACTGTTATGAGCTGAATTGTGTCCCCTCAAAACTCATGTGTTGAAGTCTTAACCCTCAGTACCTCAGAGTGTGACTATATTTGGAGGTGAGGCCTGTAAAGAGGTAAGTAATGTAAAAGGAAGTCATTAGGGTGGGCTGCCTTCCAATAGGACTGGTGTCCTTATAAAAGGAGGGGATTAGTATACAAATAAGCACAGAGGGAAGACCACGTGAGGACACAGGGAGAAGGGGGCCATCTGCAAGCCCAGGAAGAAGAAACCAACCCTGCTGATACCTTGATCTTAGACTTCTAGCTTCCAGAACTAGGAAAAAATTAATTTCTGTTATGTAAGCCACCCAGTCTGTGGTACTTTGTGATGGCAGCCCTCATAAACTAGTACCAACCCATTATAGAGAAACACCTAGAAGGCCTGGCACAAATTCTCCCTCCTATCCAATTCTCTTTTTCAGCTCTCCTTCTCAAACTGTGAGTACAGCGCACACTGAGACATGTTATAATTCATTTGTATAAATCACCTTGTGTATAGACTTACTTGTATAAATATTTGTAGAAATAAACTTATTTATAAAAATATATACAAGCAGAAAATCAGAATCCCTTGTTGAAATTAAGAAAATACTCCAGTATGGAGCTTGCCAAAGTAGATTTGTCTACACAAAATGATTCCATGGGACACCTGGAATGTGGCTCAGTTGGTTAAACGTCTCCTTTGGCTCAGGTCATGATCCTCAGGTCCTGGGATCTAGCTTTAGGCTCCCTGCTCAGCGGGGAATCTGCTCCTCCCCCTGCTCATGCTCTCTCTCTCTCTCTCTCTCAAATAAATAAATACAATCTTTAAAAAAAAAAATGATTCAATAGTGAAACACATTTGGAAAATACTACATACTATTGCTTCTCTTCAAAGTTCACAATGTATATCAATACATTAAAGGTTCTGAGAAACCCTACAATAATGAATGTGTTTCAACATTATTTAATTCAGTACTTGCAGAAATTATTTGGCCATGAAACTCTTTCTTGTAGGTTTCTATTTACAATTCACTTTGAGAAACATTGCTCTGGTCAAACGCATCCCACTAACCCATCATCATTTAAATGTGTTATTTCCACAGGAGTCGGTTATGTCATTCTTATTCCCACAGTTTTTGTTTTTCAGAGGGCGACATTTCTTGGCTATCTTCCCAGATTCTCAAACTTTGCTCACACAGTACGGAAAAATAAAATTCTCCTTGCAAAGCAAGGTAAAGAGGAAACAGAAATCATTTGAGCTAGTGTCATTATCTTGTTACACCAGTTAGCTCTGAAAGTTTTGACAGGGACCTAGAGAATACAAGGGTACAAGAGAAGACCAGAAGCTCCCACTTAGGGCACCCAGCTGGCTTGAACGGCAGAGCATGTGACTCTTGCTCTCAGGATGGTAAGTTTGAGCCCCATGTTGGGTGTAGAGATTACTTAAAAATAAAATCTTAGGGGCGCCCGGGTGGCTCAGTCGTTAAGCATCTGCCTTCGGCTCAGGTCATGATCCCGGGGTCCTGGGATCGAGCCCCGCATCAGGCTCCCTGCTCGGCAGGAAGCCTGCTTCTCCCTCTGCCACTCCCCCTGCTTGGGTTTCCTCTCTCACTGTGTCTCTTTCTGTCAAATAAATAAATAAAATCTTAAAAAAAAAAAAATAAGAAGCTCCCACTTGATGAAATGTACTTTTTAAAGGGTCATCTTTTCTGAGGCTTTCTGAGGATCTCTAATTGCAACTGATATTTTTAAGAGCCAGATAAATAGGATAACTAGTGGGAAACCATTACCCGTGTGATGCTGAAGGGAACTTTCTGGAAACTAAAACTTATCCTATCTCTGGACATCTTCAATCTGAGTTTTATCTTGATGATAAGAGAAAAGTTAACTCAATGAGTTAAAAGCCACTGTTATTTGTAACTGATTTTTGTCTTGCCCCTTGGCCAGCTGACCAATAAAATAGTTATTCCTTTTCTGGTCTGTTCTTCACCTTCATCTCTCTTACGACTCTGATTGCCATTTTGGATTCTGCACATGGGGAGACAGCAGCTTCTGAAAAAACAAATGACCAGCTTGAGAGTGAATAATGAAAAATTTATTTTCTAAAATGAGTAAGCTAGGATGTAACTTACAAACTTGCTGAATTCCTCGGTGGAATTACAAATAGAAAAGGTGCCCAGAATATTAGAATTGAAAGAGAAAATGATGGCTATCTCATACAACATCCACCCCCCTCCCATTTCTCTATTAATAGAAGAGGAGACTTGGGACTGGACTGCAAGGGAGGCTGTGTGGTCCCCAGCAAGAGCTGGCACAGTCATGGAGAGCTGGCTTCCACCCGAGCGAGGCTACTTACCAGCTGGGGAACCCTGAGCCATCAGTCACCCCCTCTGCAGAACTTGGAATCATTGCTGCTGTGTCCTCCTTTGTGGGTGGTCGCAAGGAGTAAAGTAAGATCAGGTGAGTTTGCAACTGGGCAACTTCTACATGAGAGGTTGCAAACTGATGGCCTGTCATTTTCCTGATGTGTTTTCCTGAAATTTATGATAGCTTCAACTCTTATCAGCACCACGCTCTAATCAACTGAGCTAACCGGCCATGTCGTCAACTCTTAAATTAGGAGAAGTTACTTGAAAATCTTGCCATTTCTGACAACATGGTTGGAGCTAGAGGGTATAATGCTAAGTGAAATAAGTCAGACAGAGAAAGACAAATACCATATGTTTTCACTCATATGTGGAATCCAAAACACAAAACAAACAAAGTTAAACAGAAACAGACTCATAAATACAAAGAACAAATGGGTGGTTTGACAGAGGAAAGGGAGGTGGGAAGATGGGTGAATAGGTGAAGGGGACTGAGGTACAAACTTGCAATTATAAAATAAATAAGTCACAGGGATAAAAATTACAGCAGAGGGAATAGAGTCAATAATGTTGTAATAACTTTGTATGACAAATGGTAACAACACTCACCATGGTGAGCATTTTCTAATGTGTATAAATGTCAAATCACTATGTTGTACACCTGAAACTAATATAATACTGTATGTCAACTATACTTCAGTTAAAAACAAATTGGTTTGCCATCAGATTTTTAGATACTTTGTATAAATAAATTTATTTGTAGAAATATAAGCAAGCAGATAATCAGAACCCCTTGTTGAAATTAATAAGAAAACAAGGTCTTTCAACATTGGGCCTGCATTCCTACACACACAGAGCTCAGGCACATTCCCCCCTTTTGATGGGGTACATGATCTCCAGGTTACATCTGTGCCTGCCCCTACCCATTTGTTAATGAGATTTGTGTGGTACAGAGAGGCTTTGGATTTCTTAACCTTTGTAAAAGAGTGAGTTGGAATATTGGGAGTCAGGGTATCTGCACTCCAACTTCCTCCTGGACATAATGTATCATTTCTATACACTAAGGTTGGAGCTTTCATTTATTTATAAATCCATAATCACTGACAACATTGAACTTTACCTGATCCCTGTTCTTCTGGAAAACAGGGAGGATTATTCCTCCCAACCTTTTGTTTCCTGAAATCCTCCACCCTTCTGTGTTACTAGAAAGGGTTCCTGTAAAGAACCACCCTTCCCCTTAAGTAAGACATGCAAACGCTCCCTTGTTTACCCATGAGAGAGCCAGACACAGACCCTTCAAATTCCTGTTCTTTATCTTGTTAAAAAAACAAAATTCAACTGAGTGAATTTGAAGATCTGTTTGGCTTTATTCAAAGATTCATGAATTGGGCAGCATCCCATGTAACAAATAGAAAAATGCTCCAAAGAACTATATAAATTGGGAGATTTTTATAGGCAGAAGGGGTCCGGCCAAAGATGTTACTAGCCAAGAATGGATTGTTTCAGGCAAAGTCACCTTCCTTTGGGGGATGGTAGGGAGATTTCCTCCCTGGTACTGACCAGGAAATTCCAGACCAACTGGCTAAGATTATATTCCTGGAAACTGTAGTTCGGTTGGGTATGATGTTTGGTGATGTGCTCTTACACAGGTGACTCCATTTTGGGCCTGTTGTCTCTTTAATAGTCTCAAAAATGACTGGATGAATTGACCCCTCCCCACTGGGGAAAGAAGAATTACCTCTGCCTTCAAGATCCTTTCAGCTGGACTAAGAATCAAATTGACGTGAGACAGATTAACAAGAAAATTCTGCATGTATGGAGAATCCATACAGACATGGAAATTCCAAAGACACTCAGGCAAATATATGTCATTCTGAACTAAGGAGAAGGGGGCAGGGGTCTGGGACTTCAAAGGGAAGGAATGCAATTCGCAGGACAATGAAAAAGAGTAAATGTCTGGTAAACAAGCATCTGCTGGGCCACTCAGAAGCCACGGGACTTAGGAGTTTGATCCCACAGGCCTTGCTATGTTCCTCCCTGTCTCCCATACCTAGTTCATGTGCTAGTGTAGTTATCTGTGGTGACAGCTCTCTTCCTGGAGCAGGTCCTCTATCTTAAATTCTTCAGAGTAATTGTGGGGGAGCAAAAAGTTGCTTCCTGAGTCTTTTGAGCCTTGATTGTGTTCAGTTCAGCATAATCTGCATGCCATAGTGGGCTGTCTTAAGTCAGCCTGCCCTTGGCCCCTACATCACCCCCCGCCAAGAAAACCCCACTAACTAGCCACAAATATCAATTTTTTTTTGATCAGCTGACTGACTGGGGCTTCCCCTGAAGATAGAAGCAACTCCACCTGTAAGATCACCCCACCTATAATTTGTGTACTCCTCCCTATAAAAAGTCTTAGGAGAAACCTGCAGTGACACTCCGATCTTGACATCTAGAAGGCTCTTTCTACTGCAACAGTCTGACTAAAGTCAATTTCCTTACCTTATTTGTTCAGGCTTATTTGCCTTTGACACCCTGGTTCCTAAAATTGTATAGGATTTTTGCACAGAGCATGAATCCTATTAAGCATTTCAGACTGAGTCACAGGGTTGGACAGTGGCTGAGTGTTCTCCTAGCTTAGGGGCTGTTGGAGAAAGGGAAGCTCTAAGGAGGCAGGAAGGGAGAGCAGGACAAATCTGGAGAGATTTTGAAGAGAATAGTGGAAGGTGTGTCTTTGTGATGGGCAGAAAATTCTCTAAAAGTCATTTTCATTCACTCAAGACAATTCCATAAGCTAAGACATGCCACCTCCAGTTACCTCATCAAAACCCAGCCCTGATCACTGCCCTGATCTATTCAAAAGACTGTGGCTGTTCTCCATTGCCTTTGGGGTCCAGACCAAAATCCGTAGTGTGGCACAGAAGATGCTTCACAACGTGATCCTATCCAGTCTTTCCCGTAGCCTCTCCCCACCAATCCTCAAGCCACACCCTCCCCCAATACAGCAATACAAATGAAGCATCCAATTTTTGGCGAGCATTCCCGGGGAGGCCTGAGCTCCATGCCCCATATTAGGTCTCTGGCACGCCTCCAGGAGCGCCGTTTATTGAGGAAAACCAGTGGCCCTGAGAGAAACAGGAAAAAACCAATGTGGGAGCTCCTGTTAATCCCGGGAACCTGGCATTAGGGCAGTTCCGCTGTGGACCGTGCACGGTATCTGCTGGCTATTAAAGGAGAGAGAAGAGGGCCACAGAAGAATGTCCTGCTTCCTGGGAAACCTGGCACGGACCGAAGGACAGCCTCCGGTTTTCTGGTTCTAATCTCTCCTTGGTTTTGAGCTATTTTACAACCTTTTCAGTTGTAAGTAGTTGATAGCAATGCAAAATGTTCTCATGAACATGCAAATTTTGTCCTGATAGAGGTCGAATTGATTTCCCTAGCCCCTGTGGAAAAACCAGTTTGCTTCTGTTTATATGTTAATTTCAATATTTCTGATCTATAAACACATCCGTTCTTAGAGTTATAATGCCTGCCTGGTTCCTTCATTGATTAATGAGCAAAATTAAACCTTTAGCATATACATACAATTGACCCTTGAACAACACTGGGGTTAGGGGCACTGACACCCACAGTCAAAAATCCACATGTAACTTTTGACTCCCCCCAAAACTTTACTGTTGACAAGAAGCCTTTTTTTTTAAAGATTTTTTATTTATTTATTTGACAGATAGAGGCACTAGTAGGCAGAGAGGCAGGCAGAGGGAGAAGCAGGCTCCCCGCTGAGCAGGGAGCCCGATGTGGGACTCGATCCCAGGACGCTGGGATCATGACCTGAGCCGAAGGCAGCCACTTAACTGACTGAGCCACCCAGGCGCCAACCAGAAGTCTTATGATAACAGTTGATTAACAAATATTTTGTATGTTATATATCTACATTATTCTTACAATAGAGTAGAGAAAAAATGATAAGGAGGAGAAAATACATTTATAGTACAATACTCTACTGTATTTATTGAAAAAATCCATGTATAAGTGGACCCATGCAGTTTGAACCAATGTTGTTCAAGAGTGAACTGTGTGTGGGGGTGTGTGTGTGATGATGATGATTTTAATTTTAATTATCTTTTAATAGAGGGTTAGATGCTGTCTGGTCCCACCCAACATTCTTCCAAATCTACCCAGAGACCCAGATGATGAGACAAGTTGTCTCATCATCCTGAGAGAGTTACAGGAGATGGAGGGTTGATGTCACTATGCCAGGACTAAAAAATGAATTGTGAAACATCATGGAAGAAGACATTCTTCACCCTGGGAGCAGCTCCAGCAGCTGGGAAGACACCAGCATCAACAGGTGGAGGATCTGTGCCCAGGTCAGTCGGCAGGGGGGCGGCAACGTTGGTCAGCTTCTGTGCCACAGCGGCAGTGGGTTAAGGAGAGCTGTGTCTAAGGACAGACATCACAAGAGCCATGGACAGAAGGGAAGGCTGGAGGCCTGAGGAATGAATGGATGAGCCTGGGAGCCCAGTGGGCCTCAAACCTACAGGGTTTTCTTGTCGTCATTGTTAAATGTTCCCAACATTCTTTGAATACCCTTTTTTTTTTTAAGATTTTATTTATTTATTTGACAGAGAGACACACAGTGAGAGAGGGAACACAAGCAGGGGGAGTGGGAGAGGGAGAAGCTGGCTTCCCGCGGGGCAGGGAGCCTGACGCTGGGCTCTGTCCCAGGACCCTGGTATCGTGACCTGAGCCGAAGGCAGACACTATGACTGGGCCACCCAGGCGCCCCTGAATATCCTCCTTAAGGCAGACATGGGACTGGGGAGGAAAGAAAGGGTTAGGTTACTTTGGTGCTGTATTCAAGTTCTTGGATCCTGAGGTGGGAAACAAAAGCAAAAGAAAAATTATTAAATTTCCTTACTACCTACAGCCCACTGACAAGTCCTTGAAACAGGCAGAGTGACTTTCCTCTAAGGACTCAACTGCCTCGATGTTAATACTTTGCTAAGGGCAAAAGGCAATCTTAGCCCGACCCCCAGGATCCTGTAAGTCTACTTTAACACATAAAAATTGCTTTAGATATTTCATTTATCTCTAAACCCGCCCCCCCCCAAAGATACGTGTTGGCAATCATCCCCCAAGCATATGGCTCACCGATATACATCTGAAGGGTCTCATGACTCAGGTTTCATTAGCCCATAATAAATTACCATTTCCCAATAATAGTTAGCCCCCTTAAGGTCCTGGAAACCTTGCTTCTAAATTCCTTAGAGACTTACGGTATCCCTAACCCCTGCCCCAACTTGAAAGTATATAATGAGCCACTACCTTTTTTCACCAAAGATTTCTCAAGAATTCTTTCTTGGCCACTGGCTTCTTTTTTTTTTTTAAAGATTTTATTTATTTATTTGAGAGAGATAATGAGAGATAGAGAGCACGAGAGGGAAGAGGGTCAGAGGGAGAAGCAGACTCCCTGCTGAGCAGGGAGCCTGATGCGGGACTCGATCCCAGGACTCCAGGATCATGACCTGAGCCGAAGGCAGTCGCTTAACCAACTGAGCCACCCAGGTGCCCTTGGCCATTGGCTTCTAACCTTAACATCTTTCCTACATCAATCTTCGTACTCGTTACTAAAGAATCTGGGATACCAGGTTATGTAGGAAAGCAAATATCTTATGGTATAGAAAATATGCTCTTGAGATGCCCATCTGTTGCGATCATCCCTTCTTCAAACATCCCTCCCCAAGCACACTAGTATCCATACCAGTTATCAATCAAAGACTATGGTCGGTCTCTCATCGGCTGTCAGGGATTGTCAACGTATGCCATTTTCAGATGACATCGGTGACTATGAAGGCTACAATGCAATCAACTTCAAAATGAAATTGCAAGTCTTCTGAAAGATGTGGGTGTGTGAAACAATGAGTCTGACACTGGAGGAGTGTTGGAAGCATGTGCGAAGGCATGAAAGGCAGGAAGAGACAGTTAATAACAGAGGGGGGAGAAAACTGACCAGATTTGGCAGACATGGTAGGTGACTCATTCAACATCTTCCACCCCCTTCTTTTCCTGCCTGTCTCTACTTTAGAAGCTGGAAAAGCTGAAATAACCTTTCTCCCTGTCTTTCCTGCAGCCAGTGTGAACCAGACTACCCAAGTTCAAATCTGGCTTCACTTCTTCCTAACTACGTGATCCTGAGCAAGTCATTTAGCTCTCTTTCCCTCAGTTTGCTCATCTGTAAAATGTACCTGCCTCGAGGTAGGTTGTTCTGAGGATTAAATGAGTTAATATATGCAATGCCCTAAGAATAGTTCCTGGTGAAGAAAACAAAAATGCTAACTCAGGGGTACCCGGCTCTTGGTAGAGGATGCAACTCTTGGTCTTGGGGTCATGAGTTCAAGCCCCATGTGGGCCATAGAGCCTACTTAAAAAAAAAAAAAGGCAACACTATCTCAAAAACCTGGGTGGCTCAGTCGTTGGGCGTCTGCCTTCGCCTTGGGTCATGGTCTCGGGGTCCTGGGATCGAGCCCCACATCGGGTTCCCTGCTCGGCAGGGGGCCTGCTTCTCCCTCTCCCTCTGCCACTCCCCCTGCTTCTGCTCTCCTGCTCTCTCTCTGTCAAATAAATAAATAAAATCTTAAAAAAAAGATATCTGCACCCCCACGTATGCTGCAATATTATTTATAATAGCCAAGATATGGAAACAACTTAAGTGTCCACTGATGGATGAATGGATAGAAAAGATGTGATATATATATGCATGTGATATATACACAGGCTGGAGTACTACTCAGCCATAAAAAAAAAAAGAATGAAATCTTTTTTTTTTTGAAGTCAAGCACTCACCAGCCATTTTCAACAAAAGTGGATGGACCTTGACGGTATTATGCTAAGTGAAATAAGTTAGACAGAGAAAGACAAATACTATATGATCTTACTTTCATGTGGAATTTACAATAACAACAAAGACACCAAGCTGACAGTTTGGGGAACAGACTGATGGTTGCTAGAGGTGGGAGGTAGGCAAAATGGGGTGAAGGGAGTCAAAAATTACAAACTCCCAGTTATAACATAAATAAGTCCTGGGGATGTAATGTACAGCATGGTGACTACAGTTAATAATACTGTATTGTATATTTGAAAGTTGCTAAGAGAAAAAAATCTTAAAAATTCCCATTACAAGAAAAAAAATCTGTTAACTGTGTGTGGTGATGGGTGTTAACTAGACTTATTGTGGTGATCATTTCTCAATATATACAAATATTGAATATATACAAATATTGAATTACGTTGTACACCTGAAACGAATATGATGTTGTTTGTCAATTACACCTTAACTGAAAACAACAAAAAAAGAATAGTTCCTGGCAAATAGCAAGCGCTCAGTAAGTGTGACCAGGAGTCTAACTGATCTAGAAGTAGGGGCACATGCATGTACACTTCTCGGTGTGGAGGTGAGGAGACACAATTAACAGTCCCACAGACTGCATATTTTGGAGGAGGTATGGTTTGCTGAAGCAAATTCGGGATGCTGGGCTGGCTAACATGCTAGAGGTCCACCAGCTCCGCTGAATCACCAGCAGCCCAAGGCGATTGTCATAAGTCAAGCACTCACCAGCAGCTAAGGAGAAGGTGTATGGCACCTGGACTACTGAATTCCAGACTCATCACCGCTGCACCCTTGGAAGGCTAATCCAGAGCCAAACAAGTTTGGAAAGTTCTTTTCTTCCTCTCCTGATACTCCTTTTTACCTTCTCCTCTGCTTAATTTTCTTCGGCTTAATTTTCTCAGCCCTGTATCTATTCACACAGAATTGTGATAAACACTCCTCTCCCATCTGTAATGTTAATCTGGAACTGTGTGGAAGGCATAATCTTACCAACACTTGGTTGGCTATACATCATCATTAGCAGAACAATTCTGCCCCCCTTCAGCCACATTTGTCAAGTTCCTACTGTTTTCTTGGCTCGAACTTTTCTCCTTTAGTAATTCTTCTTGGTAAGCCCCTCAGTTTCTTCTATCTTGATGACTGTGTTTCCTTAATAGTCCCTCAGTTTTCCTGCCCCCTACCCCAGACTCTTCAAGGATTCAGGCTGGCTTTTGCTCACCAAAGAGCAGTCTGGCTGAATGCACGGTATCCCATTTCTTGGCTACTCTTGATCCCTTGGCTGTTGAATTTTCCTCTAGAGCACAGTTATGAGTAATTGCACCCAAATCTCTAGCAAAAGCAGTGCCAAGAACTAACAGGAGGCCCTCTGAGCATAAAATTACAATTTCAAGCTGAGGAAATGTTTCTCTAATCATTTCCTGCCTTCCTCAATTCCTTCCATCCCATCTATAATCATCCTCCTTAAAGACAAAAATAAAATAAAATCTGGTTATAGAATTACTGAACTTTAAACAGATCCATTGCAACACTGGTTGTAAAGCTTCCATTTTGTACAAACTCCCAATTTGAAGAGAATAGATATGCAATCCATCTGTGAGATTCATAAAGCAGAACATTATTTCATTAATAGACAGGCTAATTCAATGTAGACATATGAAAAGGACCATGAGTAGTATCCAGCAAAATATATGGAGCATGAAATAGTGAAAATAGTATTAGCAGCACTCTGAAGTTGAGTGTCTAAAAGCAGCATAAACAGGAAAGGCATGCTGGTGATTTAGAGAAGGGATTTCTCAGTTGTCATTTTGTGTGGCCAGCAATACTTTGACATTACTGTTCAAAGCATAATTTTTAACTTAAAATATTATGGACAAGCAAACATTTCACAAAAGAAGATATACCAAAGGCTGAAGGACATGGAAAAAGTGTTCAACATCATTGGTCATCAGGGCAATGCAAATCAAAATCACACTGAGATATACTAGAATGACTAAAATGAAAAAGACTGACAATCCAAAGTGTTGGCAAAAATGTAGAACACCTGGGACTCTGGTTTTCCTTTCTGGTGGAGATGAAAAATGGCACAGCTATTTTGGAATACAGATTAGCAGTTTCTTAAGAAACATACTCTTACCTTATAACCCAGTCATTCAACTCCTAGATATTTATGAAGAGAAATGAAATCAAATGCCCACACAAAGATTTATACACAAATGTTCTTAGCAGTTTTATTCATAATAGCCATAAACTGTACAGAACCCAAACGTCTCCCAACAGGTGAATGGATAAACAAAATATGGTATATTCATACAAGGGATCGGCAAAAAGGGGACGAGCTACTGATACACATTACAGGGATGATCTCAAAATCATCATGTGGAATGAAAGAAGCCAGACACAAAAGAGTATATGCTGTATGATTCCACATATATAAAATTCTAAACAATGCAAACTTATCTCCAGTGACAGTAAAGCAGTGGTTGCCTGGACACAGGAATGAAGAGAGGACAGACTGCAAAGGGGCACAGGGAAACCTTTGGAGGTGAGCAAATATTCTTTTACCTTAATTCTGGCAATAGTCTTATAGGCGTGTCACATCTGTCAAAACTCACTGGACTGTGCACTGTTTATTTTTTAATTGAAGTAGAACTGACACAAAGTGTTACCTTAGTTTCAGATATATAACACAGTGATTCAACAATTCTCTGTGACACTTTTACAAACCATTGACTGTATTTCCTATGCTGTACCTTTTATCCTCATGACTTATTCATTAAGTAGCTGGAAGCCTGTATCTCTCTCTCTCCCCCCTTCACGCATTTTGTCTATCCCCCCACCATCTCCCTTCCCTCTGGCAACCATCAGTTTGTTCTTTGTATTTATGGATCGTTTTGGTTTTTGTTTGTTTATTCATTTGTTTTCCTTTTTAGATTTCACAAGTAAGTGGTATAGTCTTTGTCTTTCTCTGTCTGACTTACTTCACTTGGCAGAATCCCCTCTAGCTCCATTGAACTGTGCATTTTGAATAGGTGCAGTTTCTTGTATGTAAATTATACCTATATTAAATCAATAAAGTTGATTTTTAAAATATTATGGGCCAAGTGAAGAATAGCAATTACTATTGCAAAAAGCAGAAAACCTTTTTCTTCTTGGAAGACATCTAAGCAAGTCTTCAACCATTTAAGCTTTGGCTACTCTCAATAGGAACAAATGCGGTGTGTCCAAACTGAGTCGGTTTACTTCCTGGAAATCACCTGGAATGGGGCACTCTCGGACCTGGCTTCATTCATAAGCAAAAAAGACAATCCCTTTCAGATTTAAAATAGTTCTTCTACCTGAGTGCCTTAGGGCACGACACTCTTGAAAGGGATTTGGACAGGAACCTGAAGTTTCTCCAATACCTTTTGTGTATGGTGGAAAGGTCCTTCTCTCCCTGGGACCTGAGCTTCCAGATTCAGGAGTAATATCCATGAAGATGCCCATCACCCACACTCTCTAACCATTCCCTCTCTGCTGCCCGTCTCCCCAAGATAACCGCATAAACCCATATCTGCAACTGCCATTGGGCACATATTATAGCTAAGCACTTCACATGCATTATCTCTTATCATTTACTACAACAACTTACATAAGGCCGATACTGTTGAGATGTCTGTTACATAGAAGAGAAAACTAGGGCTTGAAGAATTCGTGTGATGAACCCAAGCTACATTGCTAGTTATTAGCAGAGCTGGGATTAAAAACCAGACATTCTGACTCCAGAGCCATTTTTAACCACCCTACTTCCTAACATGGAAATCCACAGAGTCGACCATTGTTCAGTTAAAACGACCCTCATGTTTGCTAACTATAATTAAGGCACCACCTGGGGTTAAGCATTCCCACTGTAAACCCAACTCTGGAGCTCCGGGCATCGCTAGTGCTTTGGCCCCTCTGGAAGGAGGGGAACTGGTCAAGGGTAGGGAGGCACATGTTTCCACAGAGGCTTTCCCGGCTGCCTGAGTTCCCACACCAGGAATGGCCCACAACTTCCTGAATAAAGCCAGAACCAAGAAGGGACTGATTATCCCAGTGACACCCCAGAAGAAAGCATTTCAGGTTTAAAGTCTCCTCCTTCGGGAGCATGTCTCTTACTCTGTGTAGAAGCCATGGCTGTTTTGCCATGAACATTTGTTGAAGGGACACTGTCTGGATACTCTGACAGAGTCCAGCTCCAGGCCAAATTCTCTGTGTGATTTTTCAGGTCCCACATAGGCAACTATAAAGGCTTTCCCTGGCCCTCCCTGGCCAGCCTTGCTCTTATGCATACCTGCGTTCCTAGCACCGGCGCCTTCATTAGGAAGTCTCCTTATCAAAGAACTGGAGAACTGTAAAGATACTTTTCTCCACTCTGACTCAGTACTCAGTACTTCTCCACTCCTAACTCTTCCCTCCTTACACCAGGCCCTTGGGTCCACAAAACTGCTCAGACCTTCTGTCTAGGGCTCCCTCAGCAGTGAGATGACCCTTCCAACACTCCACATCTGCACTGATCCACCTGCCCCTAGACTGATACACTGTTCCGTGGGGAAAACGGATCACTAGGGAGTTGGAGCTTTCTATGGATTATACTCTTGCTTATACTATTGCAGTCAGTGACAAAAGCCTTGACTATTTACTTTTCATTTTACTTTAGTGGGCTACTCCCCCACCGGGCCACTCAGCTCTCTCAAGCTCAGCTGAGCTGCTGCAACTCTTGTCTCTAAAAACCTGCCCCAGAGACACAATGGCCTGTGTCCCACCTTTCTTCTGATCAATCTTCTTAACTACACCCTGTTCTTCCATCCTTTCCTCTTTATTATAAGGCTTTGCACACATCTTTCTTTTTAATTCCTGCCTCTCAGGGCCATACATATGGCTAACTCAATGTCCAGATAGTGCTACTGCTCAGCATTCAGACCTGACATTCACGTGAATAACACTGCATGGGTGGTGACAAGCATCCCTCCACCTCACCTTGGAGGAATCGTGTTGGCAGCGACCTCCCACTGGGACAGCAAGTAGTGAGGTTACCCACCGCAGCAGGTGATGCTGACTAGAGGTGTGTCCCACAGTGGCCCCTCCCTGAGCTAGGGTGTACCCTAGAACTTTGGCGAGAGTGAGGCTCTGTGAGTTTCCGGTCTGTAAGACCACTTAGTGGAGGCAGTTGTAAGCGACTCGAGTCTCTGAATGTCACTACAGAGGCAATGTCCACTTCTCTGACAAGACAAAGTTCCTCAGGGTCAGGAACACTGGTTATTTCACCTTTGCATCCCTGGCACTAGGTGTGACTCAATAAGTGGGTGCTGATGACATGAAACAAGCCATAAACATATGTTACTTCTGGAATGTTGTCATATAGCGACTTCATTTTCCTTATCACCATTACTCTAAGTTTATCTAGTGGCACTAGTTCTCCCCTCGCCCTTGTATAAAAAGTCAGGCAGGTCCTATGACTTCTCTGTCCACTTCTTAGGTCACAAACCCCATCTCAAATTCAGTATTTACTATATCTAGGCCCAAATCAAAATTCAAACCTCCAACTGTGGCTTATGGTTGAGCTGTCCCCCTTGGGTATGTGGTGCCCAGGGCCAGCTGCCAACAGGAAGACCCAGTTTGGGGAAGAGGCTGTTTTCTCTCTTGCTCCTACCCTGCCGATTTCTGCTCATCCACTTCACCTGCTGCGGTTTCTGATGTCTCCACGGTCTGAGGGTCACAGGAAAGTTCTGAGTTGACTGGTTCTGTCATCTGTGGGCCCCAAGCTTTCTGAGTCTGACAGATTTTTAAAGTAGATGCTCTTTCTCATAGATATTTTGTGGGTTCTTTGGAGAGCTCTGCTCCCCCCTCCAAAGAAACCATAGATTATCAAACTTGCAGCTATGTTGCCCTAGGTGAGTTCCATTTTATTCCACTGGTACCTACCCTAGGATTCCAGCCCCTAGGAATCCAGCCAGACCTTTACCTCCTATCAGCTCTGTTGGCCCCTGCATGAATCTCTGGGGTAGAACCTAAGATAAGCCTAAGCCAGCTCTCTCTTGTGTTATGACCTACATTTGGTGCACAGGAAATATGCGCTCTTAACCTGACAAAGTCTGCAAGCGATATCTAGTCCCAACCTAACACCCCTCCTTTGCTTGCCACCAGAGCTGTTGGCCATCCCACTCTTCAATACTGAGGTTCACTTCCCAGGCCAGAGTTGAGCCCAGATCACTGTAACCTAACTGTTGAGACCCCCATCTGGCTCTCCTGGGGCCCCTTGCATTGGGTTTGAGAGGAGAGCGTTCCTTGCCCCTTGGCTAGGATCAGACTCCCAGGGAACCAGTAATAGTTTTTGCAAAAATCCGCTTCCCCATATCTCTCTTGTCCCTACTCCCTTCAGTCCTTTATATATCCTTGATGTGGGTGAAGAGTTCAAGAGTCTGTAACCACTTTTCTGCTAAATCCTTTGGAAGTTTGCACACTGGAATTTTGGTGTCTATGGTACCTCTGGTGTTACGCATTCATCTGAAGGAACTGAAGCATAAATGCTATTAAGCTTAACATAAAATTAATTCGCCTGCTCAGTGAGGAGAAAAGTGGCTGAAGAGCTGTCATGGTTCAGTGCCCCCAGATGACTCATATGTGTGCCCTGACTGCTTTAGGGGTGCAGAAGGGGCTCCACAAACATGAGGTCAAGTTTTTTGTAGATGGAAAATCAGAAGAGTTTCCTTCTAGGCGAGTGTCGAGTGGCCATGGCCCAATGAGAACAGCTAGAAGGAAGTGATGAGCCCCACCCACCCTGCAGCCTCCCATGGCCATGGCCACAGAGAACTTGGGGTCTGCTGACAGTGTTTTCCGACAGCCCCTGTGGGACTGGTAGTAATTAATACCCATATTGAATGGAACTGAAAAGTCCAAAATAAACTCCCCTCAGGAGGTCAGGGGGTTGAGGGAGGCTGTAGGCAGCTGGTGCTGGCTTTAAGATTGATAAGTGAGAACAGATGGATAATTCTGCAGACTGCTGGGCAATGTAAGCCATTACTGCTGCTGGGGTTCAGAACATGCTACCCCAAAATATAGCACCTTGGCATATTAAATATTTTAAGCTGAAGGGGTTTGAGAAAATGGCAGAAGCAGGAAGACCACTCTGACACCCCACCCCTCCTCCCCCCACACCTTACCCCTGTTGCCCTTCTTCCCTTGCGTCATAAAACCCTCACACGAGAGGGGGAGGAAAGGAGCATCCTTATCTCCAAAGACAAGGAAACACTGAGAAGAATCCTCACAAACAGGCCTTGCAAAGTTTCCTCAAGTTCATTACGATTACCTCATACTCCTAGCTTATTATATTTTTATATGACTGTTCGTTTTTCATCAAACCTAGCATAAAAATACTCAGGTCTAATGGTTTCTTCGAATCTTCATTTCCTTATGAAGGCTCCTGTATCCCATAAAACTTATATTAAATAAATGTGTATGCTTTTCTCCTGTTAATCTACCTGTGTCAGTTTAATTTTCAGACCCAGCCAGGAACCCCCAACAGGGTCAGGGAAAACTTTTTCCGCCCTTACATGGCTTAGGATTTCTTTCTCTCCAGCACTACATGTAGTGCAGGATCCTGAAAAATAAAACCTACGGGAAGATCCAGGGCCTGGCTTTACCTAGGGTCCTTGCCCATCCTTTAGGCTCAGGAAGAAGGTGAGACCATTAAGAAGGAAACCAGGAGGTTCTCTTTATTCCTGGAGCCCAGGACCTGAGGAGCTTCTTCTTGCCTCCTTCCCATCTGAGCCACCAATCAGAGATACCACCCCAAAACTCCCCATGCAATAACCAGCTCTCTTGGTCCTTTGCCAAAAAGACTCCAAAGGGTTCACCAAAAAAGCCTCACTAGCTTTCATATCTTCACTTTTTCAGAATTTCTACCCACCCACCAAACCCTCTCATCCTCCAGAAATTTTTTAGGGAGGAGAGAGGAAGGAAAGATACAACTGCCAGTCCTCTGAGCCCAAAGGGGCTATTCTTTCTTCTTCCCATCTTAACATACAGCACGATTCCCAAGATCTTATTTGTGAAGGTTGCAATAAAGGGTAGCAAAGACTTCAGAGAAACAAAACTCAGAAGGCCAGGAACTGATAGAAGTGAAGGTTCTGGCTGGGAAAACTCTGAAGACGCAAGAGTTCAAAACAGAGGTATGGGACATGGGCATAGGTGTCAGGAGGTTGCAGAGAAGTACTTTGGATTGGGACCAGAAGTACTTTGGATTGTCACTCAACCCTCAGGTGAAAAGGCCTGGCTTCCCCCATAGATGAGAGCCAGGACAGTGGGGGAAACATTTCAGACTGGTGTATTATCCTGCCTAGCTGAATTCCATGACTCTACCTAGTTGCTGTATATGACACCAAGACGTTCTTCATCCCAAGTATGCTGATTTGGACGACTCAGCCAGAAGCAAAGCAAAGAATAGAACTGTGGGACCACATGAGATCCCAGCAAGCAGTGTGGAGTAGAAACTCTTTAATTTGTTTGATTGAAGGGGAGCCAGGAGCACTTTACATGGGAAAGAGGCTTCGATAATTGTGTGTCTGACTCAGGCCTTTTTGTGACAGATGTTTAAAAAAAAGACATACATTTAGCCTTCATGGGAGAATAGAGGAACTATATCAATGTTTTTCTTTTACTAAGACATAAATATTATATAAAAAGAAAAGATTAAATGGCATGGAGTGGCAAGTGATAGTGTAATCCCTGAAGGTTTGATTTCAGATTAAAATTCAAGTTTACCAATGTTTATACTAGGATAATATACTCCCAATGAAAATCCTAACTTTTCAGCTTGTTTGTTACAATCTGCTTTTTACTTTTTTTGCCGAAATCTCCAGCTGTTTGAAATCTAACAATCATCCCTTAAACTGTTTATTATCCTTAGCATGTTCTTCATAAACATAAGACACTTGTTAGGAGGGAAAAAGGAAACCCTGAAATTAGACTTTCTGTTCAGAGGGTTTCTAATTCACAATAAGGTAATTGCAAGGACCTAACAATTTATTTTATAATATAAATATTTTTGAACGTAACTTATTGTGTGTGTGGGTGTATGCCCTCATTTGTCACATGAGACTTGACATTCCTTGGGGTTTCAATGGCAGATTTCGAGAACGTTGAGCTGTGTTTTAGATATTCTCAGCAGGCCAGCTCTGGTAGGAAATTGAGCTCCTTTCATTCAAAAGAAAAATGAATCCAATGCCTTTTAATGGGATCTATATTCAATTAGTCAACAAATGGAAAAAAGAGTCTACCAGTGAACACATTCCAGACAACAGAATTAAGCTAATTTACTTCAACCTGATACCATTGTTTTCCTCCTAGAACACAGGATAAAGTATAGAAAATTCTCAGGTTTCCTTTAATCTTCACAGTTCTTTCCAATTTTGTCTGTGCCTGAAAACGTAGATGCCCCTTGTATGATTGTGTTACCAAATGTGATTCTTCTTTCTTTAATTGGAAGAGACCTTAATGTAAGTAACTCATTATTTATCATTAGCTCTCAGCCACAACAGTATGCCTTTCTGCATCTGCACAGAGCTCTGTCATCAAAAGGCCAATTTATTGTTCAAGGTGACCGTGGACTGAAATAGGTATTTTTCCTTCGAGTAATTTAGGTTTCACAGTTTAAATGAACGTGTACGAAACATACAAGGTCAAATAAGTAATAAAATGTAGCTAACGGAGCATAAAAGCCCCCATTTAAAAACAAAACAGCTTTATCCTACCGCTGTGTAAGTAAGCCCTCTGGCAGCAAAACAGGGACTTCTGCTGAGACAGTCCATCTCTGCAGGTGGCCTCTTGTTGAAGTTCTAGAAGTTGGAGCTTTAAAATGGATGCAGGGAGGTAAGTTTTTGAAAATCACATCAAGGGGCACCTGGGTGGCTCAGTTGGTTAAGCGACTGCCTTCGGCTCAGAGCATGATCCTGGAGTCCCGGGATGGAGTCCTGCATCCTGGAGTCTGCTTCTCCCTCTGACCCTCCTCCCTCTCATGCTCTCTGTCTCTCATTCTGTCTCTCAAATAAATAAATAAAATCTTTTAAAAATTTTGAAAAGAAAATCACATCAAATAATGACAAGTAAAGACATTGCCCACCAAATATGGTCATGACTAAATATATCTGAAAATATATTTAGTTAACCTATAGTTAGGTTTGTTCAAATGATTGTCTTTCCCAGGTTCGCCCTGTCAAGTGTCATAGCCTCAATCCTTTGGTTTTACTGAACAATGGCAACATCGTTAGCATCTAAAATCACAGGGGTGCTTAGGCCTTTGGAGAGCAAGGGCAAAGCTTGATTTTTTTTCTCCAAGCCTTCTTCCCAGGGGAATGGGTCAACCAACCAGCATTTGTTGTTAGGTTGAGGGGTTTGAAGAAAGTGGGTTTGTCACTCACTCAGCTGCACTTGGCCATTTTCCCTGGCTATTTACAGTGGTCCGGGAACTTGCCCTAGGCCTTGGTGGGTCAGATACTCAGCCTTGGGAGGGTCCCAGATTGGCCGGAAGACAGATTCATGGCCACGGGAGGCTGATGGACAAAGCCATGTGCTCATTTGTTAATTTCCACTGAGAACTAGAACTGTTAGGTGGGCCAGATGTTCATGCCATCTTCTTCAGAGGCCAGGGAGGCCAGGTTTGCTGGTGGTTCTCTGGCAACATGGCATCAGAGCTAGGGCAGGAGGCGCATGAGTCAAGGGCTTGGTCCCAGCAAATTTGGGTGGCCCATTAGACCATGTCTACACTGTTATTCCTGTACCACACACTGGCAGGGCGCTCCTTTTCCAGAATGGTGTTTGATAGGCATCAGCAACATTTGTTTCAGGGATTATCCTTTCTCTAGTTTCCATAACTAACCAACTGCCTCTTACTAATGCTCTCTTTCTTTAGATAATTTAGTGCATTTGATCAAGTTTTCAGCAGTTGGGCTACCTGGGAGCCACTCTGTATCTTTAAGGTGACTTGTACACCTCTGCTCTGAGCCCCTCTGGGCTCAGAGGATAATTTGTTTTCCTCTCTGTGGGGAGGGACACTCAGGTCATGGTTGCCTCTATTTAAAACCTATATGTAACACCAAAGGAAAGCAGAAAAAGTTCCCGAGAGGTTATGTATTATCAGGAAAGTGTGTTATCCTAGGGGGGGTGTCTTCGAGGTTAGGTAGTCATTGACCTGGTGGAGAGGACAAGGAAGTCATACCAGATGGTGTGGGCATTAGTGCAGGATGGAGGGTATGAGCCCTGGGCACAGTGGAGATACTATTTGAGCAAAGATAAGGAGGGTAGGCAGGTCCACCTTGTCTGATAGTCTGTGGGTTGGGGCCTTGTCTTTTTCTCAAGTGTATCTCTAGCACTTAGCATCTAACACATAGTAGTTGCTCAGCAAACACAATGGAAGGGCAGAGATCAAAGAAACCAATGGATTTGGAGTGAAAGCTTTCATCCTAGAGTGGGATTTCAGGTTGGGGAGTCTGAATTGATGGAAAGAAGACTGGAGCTAGAATCAGAAGATCTGAGTTGTGTGATCCAATATGTGACTTGGAGCAAGGCAGTTCACCTCTTTGGGCTCAATCTCCTCTGTACAACAAGGATGTTAATACTGTAGCCACTTCACAGGACAGCTGAACAGTAGTGAGTACAACTGTGAATGGGAAAGAACAATGGCGAGTGGGCAGCTACTTTAGAAAGCACAGTGCTCACAGAAGGTAGTGGCTGTGATAAGAAATAACCCAGCTCCTTTTGCTATGCAAGGAAAAGCCACTGAGGAAGAGGGGTGCGGGTCCATCTCTGTTGAATTCCCCATCTGTTATGCAAGATCATGGGCAGCCTGCTGATGATGTTCCGCGGGGCTGGAGAAGGAAGTGGGGTTTCTCACCCAAGGTCAGCAGATTTGCCAAAATTAAGAAAGCAAGCAGAGCTGGGAGCCAAATGAAAAGCTGGGTTCAATTTAACAACAACAACAACAAAAAAAAGGAGATTCCAAGCAGGGCAACAAGGGTGAAGCATCAAAGACAGAAGCATGAAGCCAGGAATCTGAGAGCCGTAGAGAGGAGATAAAAGCCAGGCCCTAAGTATAAGCACATGCCCAGAAAAGAGGGACTGTCTGTGGTTGTCTTTTTTTTTTTTTAAGCTTTATTGAGATACAATTCATATACCACACAATTCAAACATTCCAAAGGTACAATTCAATGGGTTTTAATGTATTTGCAGGGTTAGGCACCCATCACCACAATCAGTTTTAGAACACTTCATTAGCCTGAGAAGAGAACCCACACCCTTAGCCATAACTCCCCAGTCTCCTCATGCTGCCTTCATCCCTATGCAGCCTCCTTTCCGTCTTTATAGATTTGCCTATTCTGACATCTCATATAAATGGCATCATACACTATGTGGTCCTTTGTTACTGGCTTCTTTCATGTAGTGTGTTTTCAAAGGTTTCAACCAATATTGTAGCATATAGAAGTACTTCATTTCTTTTTACCACTGACTAATATTCCATTTTATGTATGTGCCACATTTTGAATATCCAGTCATCAGTCGATGGGCAGAACTCTATACCCAGAATAATTATCACTAAGGGTGAGGGCACCATAAAGACTGTTAGGCTTTGCAACATGCCAGTATTTTCAACCCTGTTAGGATATGCCTAAAAAGCCTACGTTGAAGAAAAAGACTGACATTGTTACTGATTGGATTCATATGCACGTATGAAAAGAATAGTCCATGTCATTCACTTAAAAATATCAATGCCTCCGCGTCCTCTAAGGGGCAGCTTTCCATAGAGCAAATGCTCATTTGGGAAGTGCTAGGCAGTACTTGAGTGTGTAATGCTGTTCTCATTGATAGCCATGAGAAAATTAAATGTCCCATTAAATCCACTTAAAAGAAAACTGTGAACTACTAGAAAGTCCTTACAGTAAGACACTCTTTCCTTCCCTGATGTGCCATTAGCAGAGCAAGTGATTCAAGCTGTTTTCTCAGCTGTGAGAGTTGCACTGAGCCCCAGTCTTGTGGCCAGAAGACCTGATGACCAGCTGCTGAAGCCAGGGCTCCCCCGGGACAGTAGGTCTGGAGCTTCTACTGCACAAAATTCACAGTCTCATCCTGGTAGAACACCTCCCACCTTTCCCTCATCAGCCACACGAGCACCCGGCCCCGGACTCCAGACCCTAGCTGCAGTTCTGCAAGGGGAACCCAGAATTCAACATGACAAGGTTGGCTCCCCTCTTGCTGGGAACCCCCATCAATGAGATGAGGGAGATCATACATGGATTGAGCCTGCTTGCGAGGAAGACCACAGGCAGCAGATCTGGCTCGGCCTTCCCTATGACGGGAAGCTGGAGGAAACAAACAGATGATACTCTCTTCCAGCTAACGCTCACCTTCAGTTGAAAATGATAATCATACTTACTTCTAGCCATCCACCTGAGATCCCTTCCAGGCCTAGAAGACTTTTCTCTACTGAAAGAGGAAGAAAACAGGGCCTCTACCCTGATTTTCTCTTCTGAATTGTGCGCTTGTTGTAGCTTATGGTTTTCTGGGTTTATAAGTAGCACATTCCACGAACATATGAAGGAAGTGAAAGCAAAGCAAAAAGTGTGATGAAGAAAAGAACAGTAACTTCCCACTCAGATTTAATCACTGCATCTGTTTTCTCATTGTGGGAAGTCTCTACATATTTGGCTTTACTGGATTTGTGCATCACGGTCTCTCTCTTCTCTGTGTCATTTTTGTCTCTATTCAACTGTGAGAAAATGTCTCCTTGGTCTTCTTGCCCTAATTTAGTACCAGCCCTGTCCACTGCCTCCATGCATTTCCAGATGTAGCTACTGTGTCTTAAATAGTCTTCCTGCACCCATCGCTCCCTTTTGTGGTGCCTACCTGCTCCTGTGTCTTGGGTGCGGTATGCCCTTAAACTCCCCGAGGACACAAATTAGAGATGCTTTAAGGTTCCCTACTCCTGGGCTTGACATAATACTTTTGGAAGGGAACATTTTTGCTTTGATTTCTCAGGTTGGACCTCTTATCATAAAAAAAAAAAAAAATCTTTGAATATGTCTGGTGGTTTTTCTCCATAGAGAGGGGCTGTCTCTTTGTGTCCAGTATTGGGAGAGGAGATAGATTCTAGCAGCAACCATGTGGGTCCCTTGTGAAAATCCCACAGACCAAGTAAGGAAACAGATGCGGATTTTTGGTAGTTCTGCTTTTTCAGATTAGAGGTCGGCTTTCAAGTGGGGAAGTAGGTGGGGCCTGACCGCTGTGGCCAGATTTGCAGCAGTGCTGCCCGGGCAGGCGCAGAAGTTCCTTCTCTGGGTTTGCTGTGCGGCCAAAGGCTCCTGAGGGGCATCTCAGCCTTCCTCAGCCCCCACCGCCTTCAGCAGGACCCACTTCATATTTGGAGACGCCGTCTGCTCCCGAGCTAGGCGTGAGGGCCAGGGACAGCCTCTCGCTGTGCGGGGCTCTGGCCCTGGTGGGGTTGAGATTTCACCCTTTACCCAGGTCCCGTCGTCCTGCCTCCGACTTCCTCATGGACGGGGCATCCCCCCAGCTCCCCCTCTTCCACGAAAAGGGGCTTTAGGGGGGACCTGCTCCGGCTTCCTCTCCACTCCCTGTGGCAGGTATGACATGACTAGTTGCCTGCCCAGTGTCTGTCCCCCTGGCCCTTCGCCTACAGAGCCCTGATTTCGTTCACCCAGACATTGTGTGCAACCCAGTGTGGGCCACGAGTGATTCACCTGAGCCAGTAGTTCTCCAGGAAGATGGTTAACCACACCAGAGGGGGCTTTGGAAATGTGGGGGGGGGGGGGGGGCGGGGGGAGGAAGGGTGGAAGGGGCTGTAAATGTCACAGTGATTGAGGGGCACCAGACAGTGGGGCCAGGGGTGCTGAAGGAGGCCCTGCAACACGTGGCAGAGGTGTGTGGCACGAAGACTGGCCCTGCACATCCTTCTCATGCCCCCTGGAAATTCGGGTAGGTGAGAAAACTATCGTTTGCGCCTCCCGATCGAACTCCATTTTACAAGGAAACACAAATACATGTTTCATAGCTTTAACCAACGCTGAAATTTTCCAGAAGTACAGCAATTGCGTAAATCGAGGAAAGATTGTGCTAGGCTGTGTTATGTTCGTGCTGTTTTGAAATTTACCAGGAGCTATTCCCTATTACAGACAATGACATCACGGCTGGGCCTCACTGCTTGTGTGTGAGTTGACAGGGCCACACCCCAACGTTGTAGCTGTCACATGGACTTATGTGTGAGGGGGTTTGAGTCCCTGCTAACAGAATTGAATATGATTAAATAAGGGGAGGTGCACGAAACACAGAAATCCGAGTTAAATGCATTCTTACAAGTTTTCAAAATAATTTCATGTTTGTCATCCCATATTACAATTTTTTTTTTGGTTTAGCATAATGATAAGAAATCTATGGTGTGAGAATAATAACATTTATTCATTTGGGGGTTGCCTATTGTTTTTCAGCTTTATTTTGATCTTCTTACCAGATGAGTACCAAAAACCTTCTCCAGAGCCTCCTTGATTATGATTTTTTTTTTCTAGAACACCTTCTGTTTCATTGCTTATTGAAGCACAGGGCCTCCAAGGGTTTGTTTTGGTTTGATTTGTGTTGTTTTTAGGTCCTCAAGGCTAAGTGTTTATCGTGACATGCATTAAGTCTTCAAGACAGGAGATGGGTTTCCTGTGGTCCTTCCCCAGTTCCCTGTCCCATGTCATAACAATTATTTTTGACACTGCACTTAGCCATAAGGCTCAGCTCACTTGAGAGGTTATCATAGTCTTCATTGTCTCCATTTCCACAGCCTGTAATTTGCCTGGACAATTAAGGGTTTTTTTCTTCTTGCTTTTATCCTATGCAAACAAGTCTGGTTTGTTTCTACTTATATTTACATTGGTTTTTATTCCAGTGCGCATTTGAACTTCGGCTCTTTCATCTTCCTGTACTTCTTGTATGGAATATCTTCTGATCTTTTTTTCTTTTTTCTTCTCAACCATTCCTTTAAAAATAGGTGCAAATGTCTGACTGTGACATTATGTCTTCTAATGGAGTCCTACAGAGGCAATTATACACTGAAATGCAAACATTTTCTTATAAATTACTTTCCTCTTGTTTCTTATTTTTATGTCACATTTAGGGCATTTTTCTAAAATTATGGATCTAGACCAGTTATGTGATCTATTCATTGCCTCTCTGGATAAAGGAGTATTACAAAATATTTGTTTACTAAAAGGAGGGAGTAAAAGGGGAAATTTTTTTCTGATAGGGTTGAGTTTAGGGCACGTGCAAAAGTCCTCTTCCCCGCTGCCGCAGCCTCCCTGGAGCCACGGCCGGGGGGCATGTGACCCAGTTCCAGTCAATGAGATCCACGCAGATGTCTGCTGGGTAGCCCGGTTGGAAAAGCCTTGTGTTCTCTTGACAAAGGGAAACATAGCGGCTTGCCTGCCTCCTCTCCCTTTTTTGTTATGTGGAATACTGATGCGTGTGGCCGCAGAATGACCAGTCCGAGGAGAAAGCCAGCCTGCTCAGGATGGCAGACTGGAAGGAAAAAGCCTCCGAGTGCCCACATGCCATCTTTGACCCACTAAACCCTCTGTTTCTGGAGATTTAGTTATGTGGGGAAAACTTCTGTTTAAGCCATTATAAATTAGGTTTCCTGTGACCTGTTTCACTAATAACTGACTGTTTCTTTGCCTACCCTGAACCCCAAGCTTGCTGCTCTTGCGTGTAACTGCCACCCCAATGACTCCGTGGCATCCTAAATCCATAGTGACTTGGGAATCACTATTTAGAAAATTCTGTGAATGATTGTTCCAGTGGACACCACTATGTTTAGGGAAACTGCCCGTATTCTCTCCAGGATGCTCCTTCATTTTGAATGCTTATTCAATCTTTTGAACAAACCATAGGGGAAAACTTGATCCAGTGATGACGGCTCTTTGATGCCTTCTTAGGGAGGTAGCTGGGCAGTACTAGCATGGCCTGGAACCCTAGATTGCTGCACCCGAATATTCTGTGGAACAGCTTGTTGCCAGAGTTCTGTTGTTAGCTAATGCCAGTAGCATCGACGAAATAAAAGTAAATCTGTTAACTCTGCTACTGTAACCACTTCAAGCTAATTACTTAAGTGAAGTGGTTTTGCCTTAATATGGAACATTAGTCAATTAAATTACATTTGACTACCCATAACTTTTGTTCAAGGAGCACTTCATATACAGACACCTCTAATCAGAGCACAAAGCACTTAAATACTTAATCTGGTTAAATGGAAGTGAAAACCGTAATGCATGACATTCTCCCTACTAAGGGAAATCTTCAGCCATTATGTCTGTGCAAGACCAGGCTTTAGAAACAATGAGAAACTACCAGCAATCACTTAAAGTATTTTGACGAGTATAGGAAAGGCACCCAAACTGTATTTATTCTCCAGAATCCAAAAAAAAAAAAGTCCTTGAAATTATTCTTATACCAAAATATAAAATGTTGGGGATGCCTGGGTGGCTCAGTTGGTTTAGCGTCTGCCTTTGGCTCGGGTCGTGATCCCAGTGTCCTGGGATCGAGTCCTGCATCAGGCTCCTGCTAAGCAGGAGCCTGCTTCTCCCTCTGCCTGCTTCTCCCCCTGCTTATGCGCTCACTCTCGCTCTCTCTTTCTCTCGGACAAATAAATAAATAAAATCTTTTTTTTTAAAGATTTTATTTATTTGACAGAGAGAGACACAGCGAGAGAGGGAACACAAGCAGAGGAAGAGGGAGAAGCAGGCTTCCCGCTGAGCAGGGAGCCCGATATGGGGTTTGATCCCAGGACCCTGGGATCATGACCTGAGCTGAAGGCAGACGCTTAACGACTGAGCCACCCAGGCGTCCCTAAATAAATAAAATCTTAAAAAAAAAAGAAAAAAAATATAAAATGTTGGAAATTATAGTACATTTGATTTATTCTCTAACCAACCAGGAGACAACACAACAGGGACTTTAGAGACCATTTGCCAGAGGACGTGGAAGTTATTTTGTCCAGAAAATAGGTCACTTGCCATAATTTTATGGAAAAGTTTTAGTTGGCGCTCATCAACTGCTCTTGCATTCTGTGCCTAGTTTGCACCAGGCCGTGTGCTGGGCATCAGCCAACATCGATAGCAGAAGAGACACTGTCCCTGAGTTGGTGGTCCAGAGGCTGGGGCAGGTGAGCAAAAGAGAAGACGCAAAGGTTGACCAGGTCAAGATGAGCCTTGGGAACAAACATGTCAGGAGTTTGGACTTTGTTCCAAAAGCACAGAGAAATCAGTGGATGTTTTGCACTGCATTCACTGCATCACTTTTGCATTGTAAAACCATCTCTCTGGCTGCAGAGTAGAGACCAGGTGGAGAACAAGCAAGACCGGAAGCCAGGAATCCAGTTGACAGGTGCAGAGGTGGGGCAGCAAAGAGGAAACAATGAGATGCCCTGGGGAGATATTTAAGAAGCGGATTTGAAAGGACTTGGTGAATTACTAGGCACTGGGTTGGGATGATTATGATTCAATGGGTCTGAGTTGGTGCCCAGGAAACTAAATATCTTTAAGAAACACAAGCCAAGAGTTTTAGAAGAACATAGCATTTCCCTGAAGAACTGAAGACCTAAAAGCTAGTGAATGATGGTGCCTAGGTCACTCAGCCTGGCTTCTCTCTTGGCTAGCTGGTACTTCATACCAGGTTCTACATGAGTGTTCTGTCTTTTTTTCCCCTCCAGCAAACCTCTGGGCAAAGCAGAGGTGACAGATCCATCACACAGGGCACAAGATGGAGCAGTCTTTGAAGGAAACTTTCCACAGCCCCTGTGCTAGTAGAAGAGGTTAACAACATTTGTTGGAGGTCTGCCCTCATCTCTCTGACTCTGGTTAGATGCTCTATTTTATCTCATTTAATACAATAGTATTATTATCCCCCTCCTGATGAGAAAAAAGCTGAGATTCAGAGAGGGTGAGTGTGCTGTCTAGAGTCACATGATTAGGAGCTGATGGGGTCTCAGTTCAGGTCTGTCTGGTTCCAAAGGACATGTGTGGCTTCGTGCCATTGCCTGGTGCTTCTGCTGAGCAACAGTCATAGTGGAGTGTGAATAATGGGGCTACTCCCATTTTTACCACCCTATAACTACAAGATGGCATGTGGCTGAGCCCAGTTCAACCAAAGTCCCATCATAAGCCTACGACTTATTCCCTGTTGATGGGCCCATCAATTAACACATCTCCTGAAATTTAATACTTTCGTCAATCCTTGGCTAGCATTGTAGATCTGACCTTCCACCCACTTAAAGAAAGTGTGGAGATCTTTTCCACTGTCAGATACAAATGAGATCCAGCTGCCTGTGACTTCAACCCCAGGCCAGATGTTTTAAATGTTAAGTGTCCTGCCCAATGTATCGTTTCATTAACCAAAAATTTTTTAACTGCAGGCTGCAACCCGTTAGTGATCCTGAAATCAATTTAGTGGATCACAACAGCCTTTTAAAATATTGGAACAGAATAGACTAGAATAGAACAGAACAGAAAATACCAGAACGTACCCCACGGAGTAGAGGGTGTTATCCTGTGAAACTTACATGTCAGTTGTGTTTGTATGTGATGATAAAAAGTATATTTCTTACCCTGAGTTGTGGTTTAAAAAAAAAAAAAAATGGAAAACCACTGCTCTGGAGGGCTCTGTCATCCTTTCTTTGCAGTTCTTGAAAGAGCAAAGTTCTCTGCCCGTGGGAGAAAGTTAACTCACAAACAAAGGAATGGGAAGGAAAAGACAAGTGGAAGGCAGAGGCAGGAAAATAACAGCTCACAATCAATGGACATGTTCTTGTCAACAAGTCATCCGAGGCCAGTGTCCTCAGAGAGACTCTACAGTAAATTATTTTGTTGTATCAACTGCACTGTTTTCCCACGTCTCAGGATCGCTTTGGGATACTGCTTTGTGGATACTCAACAGTTTGGCTTTCTGGATGCTGCAGCACAAAACAAAGAAGTACGTGTGTTTCCTTTTCTTAACTTTTCATTAACGGAAACATTTTAAAGATTTACAGAGGTAGCCAGGATGGTTTAATGAAACCTCACATACCATCCCCCCGGCTTCAATAATGATCGGGTTCTGGCCAATCTGGTTTCATCTATACCTTACCCACTTTCCAGATGTGCTATCATTTTATCCACAAATATTTCAGTGTGTATTCCAAGAGGTGATTTGTGAACACTGGGTCTACTAGGGTCCTCACGCACTGCAATTGAAGAGGACTGCATTCTTTGAGACATGAGGCTTTGGCCAACACACAAGAACAGGAAGTCAGGCCCCATAAAAAGTAGGTCAGATGGCTTATGTTCCCTCTGACCAAAGACCCTAGAAAGGAAAACTGCTCACATATCCCAAGAAAATCTCCAAGAAACAAAGGAGGGGTGGGGGACAGAATGGCTTTATGAAAAGTAGGACATAAATTAAGAGCTCATGGTCACCACAGATGACTCCCAGAGACTGGTCCAACTCTTGTCATTTTGCAGATGAAATAACTGAGGCCAGAGAAAGTGACCTGGACCTAAGGGCCAGAGGACAATCCTCTTGATCCTCAGTCCACAGAATCGAAACAGTACGTGAATACGGTTCTCATTCAAAGTTAGAGATGGAAAGTTATTATAGGGCCTGCTAGTCAAGAAGGTGGACCAACCGCAACCATGGGATAGCTACTAAATTGCCGTTCTAGATCTTCGTCTTTCCTGAGTCAAATCCCTGGACCATTAACTGCCTGAGACCAATTCCATCTTTAAAAAAACTCAACATTCCAAAACCTTCCTCCAATGACCTGCTTCTTCAAACAACTGATTCCTTCCTTTCCCATGGCTCTGCCCTGCCTCAAGGTCTAGTCCACTCCTCAGCCAGGCCTTTCATGGCCTGCTGTCCCGTGACCTCCACCCCGTTCATCTCCACAGAGCCTCGTTGTTTTCCCCTGTGACCCCTGAATGCCCCAGGCTGGTTCCCCTTTCAAGCCCTGCAAGTGTGCTCTCTCTTGTGTAGAACTTTCCTTGCTCCTCTTGCTCCACAATTTATCCATCCTTCTTGGCCTCCTTCAACTCTCTAAGCTTTGGGAAGCCTGGTATTCCCGACACGCATGCCTCTATCTCTCCCTTTGTCCGAACGCCTGCAGTATTTCAAATCTGTTTCATTCTCACCGGTGCTTTTTATTACTGCCTTTTAACTATCTTACCTTGGTTCACCTAGTGATCTCATCTGGTCTCTACTCCTTGAGGTTAATAACCGAGTGTTCTGAGGCCCCTGGGTGGCTCAGTCAGTTAAGTGTCTGCCTTCTGCTCAGGTCATGATCCCAGGGTTATGGATTCAAGCCCCGCATCGCCTAGGGCTCCCTGCTCAGCAGGGAGTCTGCTTCTCCTCCCTCTGCCCCTCCTGCTGCTAGTGCTCTCTGACTCTCTAAAAAATGAAAAACAAAATAAAATAAAAAAATAACCGAGTATTCTCCTTTTATGGACTATCTTCCGTAGTAAATTAAATAGGGGCAACTTGGGGCACCTGGGTGGCTTAGTCAGTTAGGAGGCTGACTCTCCATTTTAGCTCAGGTCATTATGATCTCAGGGTCCTGGGATCCAGCCCCACATGGGGCTCTGCACTCAGTGGGGAGTTGGCTTAGGGATTTTCTCTCTCCCTCTGCCCCTCCCCCAGGCCATGCTTTCCCTCTCTCTCTCTCTCAAATAAATAATCTTTTCAAAAATGCTTAACTATTAAACAATATATAAAAATAAATAAATAGGGGCAACTTGTCAGTCAGGGCAGCAGGGCACTGTGGAATGAGCTTTGGAATCAGAATTCCCTGGGTTAGGACCCCAGTCCTGCCGCTCGGGAGCCATGTGACCATGGCCCGGTTCACTGACTGTCCTGAACCTCATTCTCTTCTTGTAACATTCTCCTCTTTGTAGCATATACAGAAGATATGAAATTGACTACTTACTTACCCAGATGGTATTTAGAATTTCCAGGCCTGTGTTAACTAGAAGCTACGGAGTAGTTTTGTGCCACATCTGTGAGGGGACAGAAGCACAGGTTTAATTCTATCATTACTTTCTCAAAAGCAACTCCAGGATAAGACTGTGCCATAGCCAAGCCCATGGAAGCTGAAGTCGAACCCTGCTAATACTGGAAGGGTTTGACAGCTGTGATTCTCAGGGTTGTTACAGATGTGCGCAGAAGTGCGGACGGAGTGCCTCGGGAGGACGTATTAGGATAGTAATTAACGGCGGTTGCTGCCACAACACCAACCTGAACCCTCAGGGTTTGGCCCCCTTAGAAGTTCATTGCCGTCCCTGCTGCCCTTGCGGCTCCAGGAAAGTTGGACACGAGTCAGGAGGCTGTCCTCCATCCTGCAACTAGGAACTTGCAAATGTGACGCCAGACCACTGCAATGTTATTTAATACCTCTTGAGTTCTAGTTCATGGTACTTACACAGGTCCATGTCTCACAATACCTGTTGTTAAATATTAACAACAGTCAGCCAGCCGCTCAGGTCCCAGTTTGCCCTGGAGTGCGGTGGTACTGTTTGTATCAGCCATCATCTGAGATGAAATTCAGATTTTGCTGCTGGGCCTGAGAGAGCACCTTCAGGGAGAATTCTGCCCGCTGCCACCCCAGGCTGGGCAACTTCAGGGCGGAGGTCACCTGCAAAGGTGAGCAGGGAGGTGGCCCTATGGAACACAGCAGCTATCCAAGGACCCAGCCTCTCTCTGCTTGTTCTCTGGGCTTCTGTAAACATCCTCAGAGCTGCCTGTTTGCCCAGCACTCCCCCGCCCCTTCTGCCCTTCTCCTTTCTTTCTGTTTGTTCAGACTTTGCCCCTACCACCTGCTAGAAGCAAAATGGTGGAGGGAGAAGAGACCGGCTGGCCACGCCAGGGACTATGTGGACCCAAAGTCCTCAACTTTCCCATGAGACCCATAACTCTCTGATGGTGGAGATCATTTTGTTGTTGTTGTTGTTGTTGTTGTTGTTGTTTTTGTGCACACAGTAGGTGCCCAATACATATTTACAAGTAGGACAATAGGAACCCCTGTAGTGGGATTAGGAGAATGTGCACTGAAGTCAGCCACACCTTCATTCAAATTCTGGCTCTGCCATTTCCTGGGTCTCAGACCTTTGCAACGGTTATTTAATACCCCTGAGTTCTAGTTCACGGTACTTACAGAGGTCCATGTCTACAATACCTGTTGTTAAATATGTTTACATTAAATATCACCCCTCGTTATCAAAGATAAAATAACACTGTATGTATAAGGCGTCTAGCATGGATGAAGTCCTCTAGAACTGATAGTGATTATTATTAGTTTCTCAAGGGCAAAACTCATATCTGACTCACCTTTGATCCCTAGTATTGTCTTGTATATATTAGGGGCTTCATAAACTTTAACTAGTTGAGTTCATTCTCCCAAAATTTATTTATTGGGTGCCTCCTCCATGCCAGGAAAACTGGGGATACAAAGTGACAGGCACAGTCCCTGCATTCGTGGAGTTAACTATCTAACAGGGAGAGAATGATAGTAAATAAATGACCCAGTAACATTCCATGTTGTGGTCAGTGTGTCGAAGAAAAACCCAGTGGATCAGGGCTAGTGAGACAGGAGAGTAGTGTTTTAGACCCTGCAATCCCTGGAGCCTGGCTAAGGAGATACCAGAGAGTAGGTACCTGGGAGGACAAAGGAGCCATGGAGAAACACTGTGACAAAAATGCTACGATCACATTCGCTTGGAGACCAACACGGTGGTGGATTTTGAGGCTTTGATTAGAGTGACATTAACATTTCTCGTTTTCAAGCAGCCCTTACCTGAAAGGTCTCCATCCCTGTTCTTGTCCCGTCTCCCCTCTTAGCTCTAAATACCAAACAAAGCCTTCTCCCTTCTCCGGCTCCTTTTCTCCAGGCGCTTCATTCAAATTTTATAGTCCCTCTTTCCCTCTTCTGTTCCAAAACCACCTTGACCCTTTTGTCCTTTTCCTAAAGTGTTCCGCGGCCCTTTTCTGCAGAAGATGCACATTTACAGCAAAGCTCTCATCCCCTTGCCCTTTGAGACTATCACAGAACGGTGAAAAGTGCTGAGCGCGTTAGGGAGGCGAGAGCTGCAGACCGGGAAGGTCAGAGAGAGCTGAGCCCACAGAACCGCCGGGGCGGGAGTCCCGGGGCAGCCGCCGTGGCGCGTGGGCCAGCGTGGCTCTCAGCAGGGCTTGGAAACCAAGAGGCCATCGCCTGCACATCGGGAACTGCGAAGCTGGCATTCCCCTCCTGCCATCCCAGGCTGAGCCCTCTGGGTTCCGCGGGGCTGTGCTGAGCATGGGCCGCAGGGGGTTCGGAGGGGGAGAGCACGCCCCCGTGATGGGCTTGTCAGCTTTTCTTGACGGTGACAACCCAAAGTAGGGCCCACAGACAGAGTGCGGGGACATTCGCTGCGGCGGCCTTTGTGTCCGCTGTCTGTGACCTTCATGCCACATCTTGTACCATTTCTTATCTCACTCTGTTTTAAACGGATTTACTTTTCTCCTTATCTCCAAGGAAATCTTTACGTCAAGGTGTGTGGGGGGGGGTTGGGGGGAGGAAGTTAGTGATGGGCCCAAAGCTAAGTACAATGAAAACTAAACAGTGATATCAAACAATGTTATCTTAGACACTGCAGCCTGCCAAATACTCTGAACCGAAGGTTAGATGTTTCATGAAGCTCTCTCTGCTAAAATGAAAGCAAAGAGGCAGGAAGGTAGGTTAGCAAGTGTTAGATGTTAAAGCCATAGTAGCAGTTATGCTTTGACTTTATCAGAAGGATCGAAGGGGAACTGAAAAGGAAAAAGTGTCCTCAGTACCAATTCAGTGTTGAAGTTCTGTGTCCACGTAACGCCTTAACATGTAAGGGAGTCTGCCGGTGAGCCTGGGTTACCCTGCCAGCTTCTGCGGCCATGTACACTGTGAGTTCTCATGGACTCTGGCTGGGACAGGGCACTGGCCACACCAAGTAGGCTTCCCAAGCCAGCAGCTTGTTATAACCCCCATTGGAAGGGCCCCGATGCCCACGCAATAGTTATAATTTTTGAGCTCTTATTATGTGCCAAGCTCTTAACACACCGATTTTAAGTCTCTAAGACATGTATTGTTATTTGCATTTTAGAAATGAAGAAGCAGGCGCTGGGTGCCCGGGTGGCCCAGGTGGTCAAGTGTCCAACTGGGTTTCAGTGCCGGTTGTGATCTCAGGATCTCGAGATCAAGCTCCGCGAGTTGGGCTCCACACTCAGTATGGAGTCTCTCCTCCTCTCCCCGCTGCTCACTCCCTCTCTCTAAAATAAATAAATCTTTTTTGAAAAAGGAATGAAGAAGCAAAGAAGTTAAGTCACGATTCAATCCCAAGACCATCTTCCTCCAAAGTTCTTGTCCTGTTCACTATACCCCACTGTCTCCCTAGTTGTGAGATGTAAGCTCTCTGAGTTCCCTGTAAGACCATTGATTTTGCTTGGTGGAGTGGTTTTCAAACTCTGTTTAAACCTTTGCGTCAATTTTCTATTGCCGTGTAACAAACCACTAGTAAATGTAGAAGGAGAAAAGAGTGTTTTATTTTGAACACAGCTCTGAGGTCCACAACAAGACAAGCAGGATTGACTGGTCTCTGCTCCACATGACGTCTGCTGGAGACAGAATGTCTGAGACAGTGTCTTCATGTCCCCTAGGATGGCTCACCAGGCTGGGGGCTGGCTGGAGCAGCTCGCCTGGATGCTTATGTCCATGCCTCCAGTCTACTCTTTGGCTGGTTCCTTGGCTCACTGCCACATGGTCTCTTCAGCAGGGTAGGGCTTCTTCGATGGCAGCTGAGGCGCCAAGAGCCCACTTGTCAAAGGAGAAGTGGAAGCTGCCAGTCATCTTAAAGGCTGGCACAGCATCACTTCTGCCACATTCTTGGGACAAAGCAGTCACGAGAGTAGCCTCGATTAAGTGCAAGGTAAATAAAGTCCACCTCTTGATGGGGAAGTGAAAGAACTTCTGGCCATCTTTCATCTGCCACAACTTTGAAATCTTTGAGAGGTTAAATCATACACAGAATTTGAATGTGCAAATCTGATAAAGGGAGGGAGACATATTGGTCTGAAGTGGGAACATAAGGGGAGGGTGCAGAGCTTGTCCACCCTGCTGCTCTTTTGGACTTTAGATGAAACCAAGGTCTCTAGGAAAGAGAACTTGTAAAGACTGATCTGGATGACATCAGAAGAACAATACCCTCCAGGGCCCTGCCTCTGCCTGCCTCTCTGACCTTACCTAGATTCATCATCTCAGCCCACCCCACTTTTACTCTCCGAGCTCTGTCCTTCTTCCTGTTTGTCAAACACCCGCCTACCATGGGGTTTTGCATGAGACTGTCCCATTGCCTGGAATATTCATCCCTCAGGCTTTCACACAATGAGCTCCAGCCGGCCATTACCATCAGGAGACCTTCCCTAGGGAAAGCGGCCCTCCCCAAACTCCAAGCACTTTCTATTGCATTAACCTTTCTTATTTCCTTTGTAACACTTAATATCTATAATGTATCTCATTGAAACATTCCCCAAGGGCAGAGGCCTTGTCTGTCTTGTTCACTGCTGTCATTCTTGGCACCTAGGGCAGAGCCTGCCACTTAACTAGGCACTCGATGAATACTCATTGAAAAACAACATGAATAGTTGAATGGATAAATGTGTAACAGTGAAAGGCTATTTAGCCCTATCTTCTCCTCCTGATGTGTTCCCAGGGCATTCCAGAAAGGATGGATCCTTAGGGATTGTGTAAACTAATGGTTCCTACCCAGGAAACAATAATATTAATACAACTAAGAAAAATGGCCTTGACAGGGGCTCAGTCACTGCCCCTTCCTGCAGCCCAGGTCTCTGAGTCCTCTTCAAGTGCCTTTCCAAATCAAGCAGTGCCAAGGCCTGCCCCGGGCTGTAGACAGATCTGACTGACAAAATTCACACAGGTCCTGAGCAAAATGTTTCCCTGCAGCCCTGGGGGAATCCCTACCAATCAATTCTCTGGTATATGGCCTTTGTGTAGACCAGTGCCCCCGGGTGTACAGTGCCCAGTGATGGGTGAGGATCGGACTGCTTCCTCCTCCGCTCCGACTACAAGGACCCAGCCAAGTGTTCCACCTGCGCTCTGCTTATTTAAGTTCACTGTACCCAGCAGTGATATGTATGTCCAAGCATCCCCTGTGGCCACTCTCAGAGAACCCAGCTGGGTGAAGCCAAGCCTCAAAGGGATCTTGTCAGCTTGCAGCTCAGAGCTATGACATAAGACATTTGTCCCAAAGACTGACTAAGAAACAAGAGAAAGGCGGATTCATTCCTACACAGAGCCATCCCTTTGGACAGAACTATTTTCAGAAAGGGTACCTTCAACTCCTAACCATAGGGATGTATGAGTTACCAAATACTAAACTCAGTCCTATGGCTCCAAAGAAGGCCTCTGTTTAGAATATGATTCTCATGACAAACAGCTTTTGTGCTACGGCAGAGTGTTTCAGCAGTTCATTCTTAAAGGGTTCTGAAAAAGTCATTCGGGACTGCCACTTGAACATAAAGCTTTTCCTGTTCCTACCCTAGGGAAGATTATTTTTTCTTACAGATTTCAAAAGATACTATGATCGGTAGTAGGGAATTCCAAAAAAGAAGAAATAGCTCTTGCTTTTAATTTATTCATGAATGTAAACTTTGTTTCCCTGGGCTATACCAGCTGTGGGGGAAAATCACAGACATGGGTTCTAATCACAGCAGGAATTAATTTCCAGTCCCTACCCCATTTGTTACTGGAATCTAACTCTTCCTGATTCTATAAATATCACCCTGGGGTGGCCAACAGCCCCTGCCATGTCGCCCGTGGGTTCCAGATGACCACACCATCCTTAGCTGCTGCCAACAGCGCTCCCACACAGGAGAAAGCCAGGGGGGTAACTGGTCCCCCAAGTGTCATGTGTCTTCCAGCCCAACTCTGGCCCTTTTGGTCTTGTTGATTCCCCTTTGTAATTCCTTGGTATGGGGAGAGAAGGGGTGTTCATTAAGAGACTCCTTTGCTGTCCCTGAAACTACATCTAGAAATGGGGCCCTATCTTTGATTGTCTCTTGCTTCAGTGGACTTCTCCACTCTCTTCAGTGGCCTAAGGACCTTTAGGTCCTGAGACAGCCATTATCTTTGTCTTCATTTCGATCCTGTCTGTAAACACCAGTGACCGCTTATTTGTTTATCCCAAGGAGTCCTCATGAAACCAAGAATATTTGGTGGTCTGCTTTGCAGTCCCGTAAAAGCCTATAGATTTGCACCACCTTGGCCTCTTTTTTTTTTTTTCTTTTTATGTTATGTTAGTCACCATACAATACATCATTAGGTCTTGATGCAGTGATCCACGATCCATTGTTTTCATATAACACCCAGTGCTCCGTGAATTATGTGCCCTCCTTAATACCCATCACCGGCCTAACCCATGCCCCCTCCCCACTCCCCTCGAATACGCTGTTTGTTTCTCAGAGTCCATAGACCACCTTGGTCTCTTTAACCAGAGAATTAGTAACCCAAGTTTGGTCCCACTGGAAACTAACTTTTTTTTTTTTTTTAATTAACACATAATGTATTATTTGTTTCAGGGGTACATGTCTGTGATTCATCAGTCTTACACAATTCACAGCGCTCACCATAGCACACACCCTCCCCAATGTCCATCACCCAGGCACCCCATCCCTCCCACCCCTCACCACTCCAGCAACCCTCAGTTTGTTCCTGAGATTAAGAGTCTCCTATGGTTTGTCTCCCTCTCTGGTTTCATCTTGTTTCATAAACATGGCAAAAGAAAAATTTTCTCTCTTCAGACACACTATGGATCTGAAAATTTTTCTAGATAATAAACATGCTATACTGAAGGGACTAATGGAACCCAAAGCCACACTGTGAAGGACCCACAGTGTTAGTGTTCCTTAATTTCATACAACCTCCAGCTCCTCCCCCAAACTCAGTAACTCTACCTGAGTGCTCTAAAAAAATATCCCCAAGGTCATCAATTTCATGACACAGCTCCAAATGGATTGGGAAGCATTTCTCCCAAAGACGGTAGGTCTTGGTTTATTGTATGCTACCTTGATATCAGTCTATGCAGCTTTCCTTTAAGACAGTGGTTCTAAAAATGAGCCATGGATCTTTGGGCTTAGAGCATTAATCTCCACAGTATGTACTTTAGGGGCATGAATTAATAATTAAGTTGTGATCAATTTACTTGTGATAGCCCTTCTTGGTGTTTCATCAGGAACACCACCACCCATCAGGAAAGCCTATTTGTATCTACAAATAAGAGATCTGGGGGGTGTGTGGGGGGAGAAAAGGGAAAGAACAGTCCATAGACTAAAGCTGTATAGAGAAATCTGTGGCCCCAAGTGCTCCGTCAAATGCTCAGGCTCACTTGGAGAATGCTTTAGTCATTTCTGGGGTTGGGTCCTGGATGATTCACCATGAGCTAGACATTTTACCTGGCCCTATTTAAAACTTTGGAAATAGAAACCACCATTTGGAAAATACCACAATAATAATCATAGCAGTCCAGAATCATCAAAGGATCCTAAAATCAGTGGACAGTTTAATGAAAACCAGCATTATCTACTTATTCCTACATGATACTAATTAATTACAAAGGAGAAACAATAACCTCAGAGTGGAGAAACCCACCAGACCCACCCGAGCCAAGTGATTAAGGTTTACCTGGTCAACAGTGGTACATGTGCATCACATACCCTCAGAGATGATAGGCTGAGAAGGGTATTCTTGGCAAAAACGTAAAGCCCAAAGATGAGCAACAAGAAACACCACACAAACCCAGTTTGGAGATCATTGTAACAAAAAACTGGCCAGTGCCCTTCAAATATTTTCAGGTCATGAGAGACAAAGAAAGACTGAGGAATTGTCCCAGATTGAAGGAGATTAAGGAGATATGGCAACCTAATGTCATGTGTGATCCTGGATTTGGACCCTGGTTCAGAAAAAAAGCATTAATAGGACAACTGGCAAAATTTGAATAAGGTCTGTGGATTAGTTGTATTCTATTGATGTTTATTTCCTGATGTTGAACATCCTACTACGGTTATGGGAGAAGTACTGGGGTTGTGTAATATTTGGGGAATGTAATTGAAGGGTGTATGGGAATTTTTTTGTTACTGGTTTCACAACTTTTTTGAAAGTCTGAAAATACTTTGAAATGAAAACATTAAAAGAGTCTTGAGACACGGAGAAATCAGAGGAAAATAAACATCAGAGCAAACTTGTGCAATAAGTAAGATTTGAAATAACACAACTACTCATTCGTTCAGCAAACTGAGCACCTACTTTGTGCTGGGGGCTTTGCTGGGAGCTCGGGATGCAATGAGGAAGACAGTCCTTACTAGCTAGAACACCTTGGTCTGGACTAGAAGGATCCAGACACATTAAATGATGGGATGCTGAGGTGGGGGCTATGTTAGAAACTCAAACGAAGTATTACAGTATCACAGGGGGAAAAGAAGTCATAAAAAATTAGGATGTATCATTAATGGGCAAAGAGCAGCTTGAAGACGTTACAAAAGCATGGGAAAGAGACCCCGAGGAGGGAAAGAAGGAGTGAACGGGGAACCATCAATTGCAGAAGTGCAGAGGGCAGGATAGAGCAGAAAGAGACACAGGGGGAACAGGGAGGGATTTGGGAGAAGTTGGAGAAGAGATGACGAGAAGGTTGGTAGGTGGCAGGAGAAGCCTGTGATTAGGGTAAGAGCGACAAGGACAGGAGAGGGCTCCTCAGAGAGGAGTCCCTTGGGAGTAGGCATGCGGTGAGGCCACAGTGAATGTGAGCATGGGAAATGGGAAATGGATTTACCTGGATGGCCGAGGAAGTTCATGCCCTCCCAGCCTGCTCAGATTGAGTCCCGCGTTGTTTTGGTAGCAAGAAGGCAGAAGAGGGCAGACCAGCTGACACGGATTACCTAGAAACCCCAGAGGCAGGATCGAGGGTTTTTCTCAGAATCGGCTGGTGGTGCTGCTCTTTGCTTCCCCTCCTGCCATCCTGACCTGAGTCACTGCACTAAGCCAGCCCCCTGTGACCCACAACAGTGGGACCCCCAAGAGAGCAGACTCTGAATAGCCACTTTCCTGTACCTCAAGGAAAGCTCTCATGGAATGTACTGGTCTCAGAAGTTTCCAGACTCAAAGGCCAATTCCTAGCATGGCCTTCGTGATTCAGTCTGAAATGGTTTTGTTCCAAGCAGAACTTAACCAGAGCTCTCTCCCTCAGCTCACTTATTAGCTCTTCTTGTAACACCTTCAACCAATTAAAAAATAGAATGGCCATGGGGCGCCTGGGTGGCTCAGTTGGTTAAGCGACTGCCTTCGGCTCAGGTCATGATCCTGGAGTCCAGGGATCGAGTCCCACATCAGGCTCCCTGCTCAGCAGGGAGTCTGCTTCTCCCTCTGACCCTCTTCCCTCTCGTGCTCTCTGTCTCTCATTCTCTCTCTCTCAAATAAATAAATAAAATCTTTAAAAAAAAATAGAATGGCCAATGAAGAGATATTTTCTTTCCTGTTTCACACTGATGGTAGTTAGTAATACAATTTGTGTTAGTTATATACCATGCCTATTGGTTCTGAGGGTGACTTCAGCGAGTTTTAAGAAGGAAAATAGAAAAACATTGGGTGCAGTCCCCTTCTTGGGATAAAGATTCAAGACTTGGAAGGCCAACTCTATGAAATAACCAAGCCAGCAAGAAGGAAAACATGTCCAGTCTGCATCTAAGACAAATCTAAATTCCAAACGGAAAAGAAATGTTTGCCTCGACTAAATAAATGTGTCAACAATTTTGTACAGTACTGTGTGATGAGCTGCTAGTTTGTTTGAGAGTGTGTGGGGGCGTGTAAGAGAAAAGTGGGGTGCTCCCTGCAGCAAAGATTGCTACAAGTCACAGGAACTGCAAAATGAAAGATTTCCTCAACAACCGCATTTGGACAGACCTTTATTTTTCATTTGTGAGTATGGCCAGCAGGTGGGGATAGTTCTTTATTGGTAGGTAACTATCATAAATCACCTGTTTTGTAACTTTCTAGGCTGCGTCAAAAAGAGAAATCAATTTAGAATTGTTAGGTCTGTATATTCCTCAGATAACATCAAAAGGATGAAGATATGTATTATCATTCCCCTACTGAAGTAGTAGCCAGAATGATCTTTCTCAAATATTTATTGGGTGCCATGTGAACAGGTAATATACCAGTTTAAGTGGCCCTAGGCCACAGAGCTGGTGTGTGCCGGAGCTGAGATCTCATCCCGGCCTCCGTGGCTCCAGCCTTCACTCACCCATTCCATGAGCTCCTGCTTCAGAGTAAACTCTAGAAAGGCTGTGCAAAGTCAAGGCTATCTAGTGTAATCTCTACAGCAATCACGGAAGAAAAAAAAAAAAAAAAAGGAATGCAAAGAGCTATAGCTCAAAGCTCAACAAAGGTTTTTTGCAGAACTTGGCAAATTAATCCCACCTCCTTTGGGAAGAGCAGATGACCAAGCAGAATCAAGACAAATCTGAGGGGCGGGTTATTCATAACAAAGGAAACCTAAATGGCCAAGAGACCTTAGAAGGTTTTGAAACTCAGGAAAATGAATATAAAGCAACACAATACCATTTCCTACCCAGCAGACTGGCAAGACAAAAGTCTGGAAAATACATGTTTTGTTAAAGATGTGGGGAAATGGGAATGCTTATAACTGCTGGTGAGAGTATAAATTAGCACAGCTTCTTTGAAGAGCAAGGTGGGGGTACCTAGTAAAGTTGATTTAAAGCAATTATGGTAAAACATAAACATGTTTATTTAATCCCACTAGTGTGCACATAGTTAGGTATTACAACTGTCCTGTATTTCGAATACAACTGGAAGTAAAACAAAGATTTATGTCCAAGGATGGTCATAGAAGCAATTGCTTATAAGGCAAAAAACAAAAACACCAGAAACTGGAAAAAACAAAACAAAACAAAACAAGAAACATGTACAGCAACAGGGGGCTGGTTACACAGGTCATGTATAATAAAATAGTATGCAGCTGAATAATATAATTTACAAATGTATGAAAAATGTTATCTTAGTGTATTGCTAAGGGGTGAAACGAAGCTATGAAGCAGTAATGCTCCCATCTATTTGCTTAAAAGCTACATGCTGCTGATGCTTTCATGTGCGTAGAAAATGCCCGAAAGGATGTCCAGGAAACTGTTAATAGTAGTTACCACCGAGAGTAGAACTGGGAGGGGGAGGGGGAATTCTTATTTTTTGATTTATGTTCTTCTAAATTATTTGAATTATTTTTTTAGCATGAGCATGTATTACTTTTCTATTTTTTAAAAAACAAACCTTTAAAAAGTTACTTTTGTTCATAATAGCAGTCTACTAGTTGATTTGCTGAGTCATTCCAGCTGCAAAATTTAAAAAATATTTTTTCTCAAGTTTCAGCTAGTGGAAGGAACTTAGGTTTTACCACCATTACTCATCTCATTATGTCCTTTATCCCTGTTTATGTGGCCTCTACAAGAACCCAGGACTCCAGGTCACCTCCCTTTCCTGCCCTGACCCACTATTCCCAAACTCCTGAAGCCTTCCCCTGGGTCTTTAGGAAACTCGGTCACTAGAAAAATCTCCCACTCTCCCAGCCTCCTCTCTAGAGGCAGCCTTCCCCTTGCGCTCAGGGAACCCTGCTGTTCCCTGAGGACGCTGCTCCCCAGCCACCCTCTCTCCAGGCAGCTACTCCCCTTCTCACAGGCCTCATGCCCCTGGACCTGGGCAGGTGCGGCCCTCGCCTCCCTCCCTCCTCACTGTCTACACCCTCTGGCATCCTTGAACCTCAGGTCACCAGGTGGGAACACCCAAGCTCCAGGATCTTGTCATCTACCAGCTCTGGGACTCGCCCCTGAGACCTTGAAGATGATAGTTCCTGACTCAGTGTCGCTTTCTCCAACTCTGCTCCTGCCTTAATTCTTGATGATTTCAACATCCACTCAGATGATCCTCCCAAAGCTGGCCTCTCAGTTTCTTTCTTCTCATCCAGTGCTCCCGCCCTCCCCGCCTCCACCTTGGCTACTCACAACCAGAGACATATTCCAGTCACATTAGCAACAGCCACAACCTCCCTAGTCTACTCTCTGATACATCCCCCTTGTCTTTCCATTTCACTCTTTCTGGTACCTCAGCTGGACTGAAAAATCCATCTGCCCTATTACTTCTTACTTGTCCCATAGCCCCCTGTTCCCCTCACTTGTTTGTTTACCCAGTTTAAATTCCATGGTCAATCTCAACTCAACTCTGTCTATTCTCCCTATGCCTGCACAGCTGGATGAGTCTGGAGAAAAAAAACATACGACATCAAGGGGTTGAGTGGGTGAGCCATATGATATCTGGGAGAATGACCCAAAAGTTAGGAACAGCATGTGCAAGGGCCCTGAGGCATAAAAGTACATGAAGACCTGAGGAATAAAAGAAGGCCAGGCAGCTCTGAGCAGAGTGAATGAGGGAGAACATGAACAAAGATATGCACAGGAACACAACCAAGTCATTTAGGGTTTTGTAGGCCACGGTAGTAAAGATTGCCCTTTCTCTGAGTGGTGGGGTGCCATCAGAAGGGTTTGAGAAAGGAGTGACATCAACTGACTTCTAAGGGCAGATGTTACTCTGGTTGTGGTGTTGCGAATAGACTACGGGGAACAAGGGCAGGAGCAGGGAGAGCATCTAGGAGGCTATTATAATAATATAGGCAAGAGATGGTGGTGGCTTGGGCCAGTCTGGTAGCTGTGCAGGTGCTGAAGAATGGTCTGATTCTGGATATATTTCAGAGGTAAACAGGGTATGGTAACTGATTAGATGTGGGACATGAGCAAATGAGAGGGATTATTCCAAGCTGTTGTTCATTTTTATTTGTTTGCTTTTCGCCTGCACAGCTGAAAGAATGGAGATGCCATCAACTGAGATGGGAAAGACTGGGTGGGTGAAACAGGGTTTATTTTGGGAGAGAGCATCAGACAAATCTTAAATCTCAGGGAGGCCATTCTTTTTTTTTTTTTTTTAAAGATTTTATTTATTTATTTGAGAGAGAGAATGAGAGAGAGAACATGAGAGGGGGGAGGGTCAGAGGGAGAAGCAGACTCCCCACTGAGCAGGGAGCCCGATGTGGGGCTCGATCCTGGGACTCCAGGATCATGACCTGAGCCGAAGGCAGTCGCTTAACCAACTGAGCCACCCAGGCGCCCCTCAGGGAGGCCATTCTTGACCACCCTCTTTAGGTTGTACTCCCACTGCGGCACTATCCATCTCCCACCCTGCGGCATTTTTCACAGCATGGATAGAGGAGAGTCTGCCTGACTGACAGTCCCCCACCCCCATCCTTGGCTGGGCGTGGAAAACAGGGGACCTCGTTAACTGTCTGTCTGAGGACGCATTCAATGGAAACTCCAAGAAGAAATGAAGGTGAATGGGAGGGAATGGAACCTGAGTGAGTAAATAAAAACAGATGTTCCCATTACACAAACTATAAACAGAAAATAAATCATTCCCTTCCCACTAATTTCTTTTGAAAATCAGGGACAGCTGTAGGAACAATACATATTTTTCCTTCCCCATCAGGGATTTAAAGCTGAACCTCATAAGTTAAGGTTCTTGTGTGCTCCTACCACATCCTTTTCCTGCTTTCTCCTGAAACAGGTGACCTTAGCAAATTGGCATCTTCCACAAAACCAGGATCCCTACCTGAGGTGTGATTTGGCAAGAGGCCAATCGATGTGGTCTGGCCATAATTTTATTTTTACTTTAAGCACTCCAATTGAACCAAATAAATACCTTGCTCCATTAAGAACAGTCTCAGGTAATGTATCTGTTCATTCTTTTAGACATTTATCTCTCCAGAGACTTCAGACAATGCTTTTTCACAGGTAATATCCATGTCAGTACCTGCCTTTTGCAAACTGAAGCAACAAGTCATTTAGAACACCAGCTTACCCTTTTGACTGTGCGTGCCTACCCTTCAACATACCCTCAGCTGAAGGAGGCAAATAATATCCTGGGATATTAAGCCAATACATTCTCACTCTTGCTCATATCTACATAGTACATCTGATGGACTCAGAGCACAGAGATTTTCCACAATCCCTGGCAGAAGCTGGGTTTGGGACAAAAGCCACAGTGTTTTGGGACTGCAGAACCAGAGGCAAATGGCTGAGCCAGAGGCTTCAAGCATGTGCCAGCATGATGCCCAGAAGACTCAATGGGGTCAGTTGCTCCCCTGCATGCATCAGCTTAGGGCTTGTCCCACGCAGACAACCAGCAACAGAGACCACCAAGGATGCAGAGGAAAGACATTTCTTTCTAAAGAATTGGGTCGCATGATGATGGAAGCTGACAAATTCCAGGATCTGCAGTCTGTAATGTGGAGATGCTGAAGACCTGATGGTTTAGTTCCAGTCCAAAAGCCAGCAGGCTCTGAGACCCAGGGAGAGCTGATGTTTTGGTTTGAGTCTGAAGGCAGGAAAAAAGGAATATCCCAGCTCAAAGGCAGTCACACAGGAGAAATTCCCTTTTACTTACAGGAGAGTCGACCTTTTTGTTCTGATTGAATGAGGCCCACACATGTTAGGAAGGGCAAACTGATTGAATGAGGCCCACACATGTTAGGAAGGGCAATCTGCTCCACTCAAACTACCTAGTCAAATGTTCATCTCATCTGGAAACACCCCCCTAGACATACCCAAATGTTTGGCCAAATATCTGGGCATCCTATGGCCCAATCAAGTTGACACATAAAACGAACCATCACATTTATGTTTAGTCATCCTAACTCATCTGAATAACCCAGATCCTGCCTCATAGCATGGCTGCACAAGGAGAATTCATCATTTGGGATCAGAAATTCTTAACTGAGATTATTTGGCTGATTTAACAGGGACTTCATGGAAAAGAATAAATTTGGATTTCTCCAACTTTCCTCACCCATATTTTTATATTCCTGAGGTTTCTATGCCAAAAAAAAAAGAAAAAACCACCTGCTTATTAGTTAACAAGAGTAGGCTTTTTCAGGGCAGCTGGGTTTTAAGATATTCCCATATTTATAAATGAGAGCGAAGATTTATCAAACCTTGCCTCTTTCAATGCCAGCTCAAATTCAATTTCTTCTCTTAAACTTTTCTTGACTGTCCTACCCAGAACTGGCCTCACCCATCTCCAAGTTTCTGAAGCAGTTACAGTGTGAACCCTGGAATTTAATACATAACCACATAATACATGGCATTGGGACTGCCCTCACTTGCTGATAACTCCCACTCACTCTCCTTTGGCCAGTCCTATCTCCATGGGATCACAAGCAGGTTAAGAACTATGTGATCTCATGATCTCATAACATTTCTCATGAAGTGGAAACCACCCCTTGGGAATGAGCTTCTGCTTTCATCCTCTACATCTCCAAACATATCTTTAATCATCCTTTCTGCTTCTGCATTCTGCCTCAGAAGAAGACATTTTTCAATTCCTTTGTCAGATAAATAACTCCCCTAGCTTTCTTTCTTTTTTTTTTTTAAAGATTTTATTTATTTATTTGAGAAGGAGAGAATGAGAGACAGAGAGCACAAGAGGGAAGAGGGTCAGAGGGAGAAGCAGGCTCCCTGCCGAGCAGGGAGCCCGATGCGGGACTCGATCCCGGGACTCCAGGATCATGACCTGAGCCGAAGGCAGTGGCTTAACCAACTGAGCCACCCAGGCGCCCTCCCCTAGCTTTCTTGATCTCATCCCTCCTGCCTCTTTCAGGACTTCAAGGCATCGATTATATTCCCTCTCGTATCTTTAGTCCTTTTCTTCTCTACTCTGTGGTCTACAGACTTGCCTAAAGCTTCCTCACCCTAAAAAGAAAAGAAGGGAGGGAGGGAGAGAAAGAAGTCTCCCCCCTCCTGTGTTGTGCTCTCCACTCAGGCTTCCTCCATTTCATTGTCACCCTCTTAAACAGCAGTTTACCCACTTATTAGCGCCTTTACCCTTCATTCAACCCATTGCAAATTTGCTTCTGTTTCCACCAACCCTTTGAAACTACCAGAAGATATTAGAGACAAAAATTATAATTTATTATAACAAGAGACAGAACATACACAGATCTAACCTTAAGTAAATTATTGCCCCACTGGGCTAATGCTCTTTATTCTTTGTTTTCCCAAAGTCAATGGAATACAAAGTGTTCCTCAACCCAGGCCAGACCCTAGCAATTGTGGAACATGGATCAATATTACAAATGGTGGCTCGTATATCACTGTCTAAATAATTAGAATTCATAATTCAAGATGACAAACTATAAAATAAAATATATCCTGTCTACTGACCTTGACAAATAAAATGCTATAATGACAGAATAAAAAATTACATATGTAAAGCTATGTTTTTAATATGACTGAAAATTGGTAAAGTATCAAAGATAACTGAATTTACTTATTATTGCATAAGTCTGGATGTTCTGTGGATGTGCCAGAAATATTTAGATGAATAATAAAGAGCTAACTAATTCATAAGGTATTATGTGTTTATTCCATAAAATTTGTGCCTTTATTTTAGCAAAATCACTAATTATGTTTAATACTTAAGAGTTCTCATAATTCAGGAAGTCAGCACCTAGAGACTCGAAGAGCCGTGAAAAAACTCCGAACAGCATTCTTAAATCCTTGCCCTGCAAAGCATGCTGGAGATGGACATCCTCACACCTTTCTTTCTGTCAATGTAGGAGCATTTCTATAAGAAATAGACCTAATTTTCAGCTGGATGGGGAGAGATGTATCTTTACCCCTAGCGATGCTTGGATGTCTGGTTCTTGACTCAGCCAAGGACCAAAGTCTCAAGCTAGGCACAGGAAGTTTAGAATGTACACTATAGTGACAGATGGAGTAGATGCAGCTGGGAAATCAGAAGCCATTACTCTGCCCTTGAACTGACATCAGCCTGGCACTCCAGCCTGTGTGGGAAGCAGACTCTGCCCTTAAAGCTGACCTGCCTTTCTGCAGCAAGCACCTGACCTGGTGATGATGGAGGGGCCTACACTCTCTTCATTTGGGCACAGTTTTATCCATTGAATCGATATATTTGTATTTTCAAAACTGCAACACTATCATCACCATGACTCTTGCCCCTAGTGTGTGATTTATCATCCAACATGTCAAAATATTTTGAAAAAGGTATCATGAAATGCAAAGTCTAAGTTGTATTTGATTTATGAAGAAGAATAAACCTAGAAGGGAAAGAATACAATACAAGAGAATGTCTTGATAGGAAATAGAATCATTCATAAAGTCATGAGACAAAATATGTTTTCTAAAATTTGTATTATAGATATTGGCAAACAGAGATAGATATGGAAAACAATGGGCCAATTGGAATGCTCTTATATGAGCGTAAATTTTTCTCTTAGTAGAAACTTCTCCTTCTGGTTACTAAACAAATCCTCTAAACATTGAAAATATTTCAGAAGTTCTCAGGAAATGATCATTAAAGTAAACTGCTAGTGTTTGACAAATTCCAAAAAAAAAAAGTTCTCATAATTCATATTCCATCAATAGTAAAGATTTAATGGATTAAAAAATAAAATATAAGCATATTCAAGTAGTCAAAATTTAAATATATTTTCATCAAAATATAAAGTAAATATAAAATGCAAAAAATCAAAATTATTTTTCATATCACTGCAAATAAGTTATTCTCATTAATTACCTATTAACTTAGAAGGCTACAGGCAAATTAGAGTTAACAAGTATCAATTTTTAAATAATCAGATTTAAATGAAACCAAATTTTATTTAATTTCTTGAAGAATCAATGAAATATTATTTAATATTTTTTAAATCATAATTTGCAATGTTAGCATTCAAATATGTCTAGCTGCCAATGTAGGGAATCTATATCATGTTTCGTGTATTTTAGATCTAAAGTTTTATATACATGCATACAAATACACATATACACACAAATATGCATACATGTATACAATTTTAAGAGTAATATGGATTATATTAAATTGAAAAATATTTTTCAGCTACTATGAGCAACTGCTGCAACCCACACGAATTCATAAGTACTTTTGTGACTAAAAATTAGAACTTGAAGAGAAGCAAGACTATATACATGTTCTGTCTACTAGAAAATACTTTGTCACACAAGCATCTATTGTATCCATGCTCTCTGTAAGGAAGTTTGTTTTTTTCTGACCAAAATGTTTCCACCACTCTAATCTTACTACACTCCAAAAGCAGCATCCATCTCCAAGATTGGCCTTGGTACAATTCCCAACACTTTCCACCATATGTCCTATGTTTCAAGGACATAGCAGGCTGGGACTTCAAAAGCCCACTGATGCCAAACTCAAATTTTTACACATCCAGGTCTTTTCAACATAGCCCCAAATAAGCAGGGTTTTAGCTATTTAGATTGCCTACTTTGCATACTCCGGGATATTACACCCAACATCTGCCAGCCATAAATAATATAAACTCTGTAGATATAAAAGACCCCAGGCCACTGCTGTTCCAGAGACACCCAATCATGCAACGTCACCTAGACACTAAGCCCCCCTCCCATGCCCCTTGTCCTCCTCCCCTTCTAGATAGGGGCCCCCACAGGGTAGCCTGTGGACGGCATCATTCTGTGAGGGACTTGCCCCACATGAAAATCTGTCGAAGTGTTACCCAATAAAGCTTGTGAGCAACACCACCCTGTGAGCATATCTTTTTCCTTGATCAACCCCCAAATCACTCAAACTCACTCTTAGGGCCTTTCTCTTAGGTTTGTCTAATGTTTCCTCATGTTTAGACCCAAATTATAAATCTTTGGCGGGAATCTCACAGGAGTGATGCTATGTTTTCCTCAGTGCATCCTGTGAGCTGGCAAATGATGTCCATGTGTCCCGTTACTTGTGTCTGCAGATTTCTCACTGTAAAGATACTCCCCCCACCCCTGTAATTAATTTTATACAGAGCTACTTTGCAACTATATAAATAATCTATTCCTTATCTTTCAGGCACTATCTTTAGCATCTATTGATGTTTCTTTGCCTGAATTAATAATTACTGTGATGGTTGCCACATTGAGATTTTTAACTCCATTATTCCTTCTGTGTTTATTAGTTGACATTCTATTGTGATGAAGAGATTTCTCTTCTCTCTGTTTATTTATTCATTTGTTTATTTGGATGCAGAGGTAGATAAACTGTGACCCATGGGCCATATTCAGCCTGCTGTCTATTTTTGTAAATAAAGTTTTATTGGAACACAGCCATTCATTTATTTATTGTCTATGGCTCCTTTTGTGCTACAGTGGCAGAACTGAACAGTTGTGTCAAAGACTGCATGACTCAGCAAACCTAAAATATTTACTATCAGGCCCTTTATAGGAAAAGCCAATTTCTGATTTATATCATGTAGACTCATGTATTCTTATTTTATTCCATTACTATCATTGTTTATTTGATGTTCTAATTGTCCTAGCATTGGCCATTGGAAGCCCCTTCAAACTGGCTCCTGTGTCCTTTTGACCGGTGTCCATCGTTCTTTGAACCTGTCCTTACTTTCTGATACAAGATTTTCTAGGTTTTCCCTACGTTTTCCACAGAATCAGCCATTTCTCCAAGGAAACTTGGTTTCTTTTAGTTGGAAGTGGTATTTGGAAGCCAATGTCTGTTATTGTCCCTGGGGTGTTGCTGGAAATCACCAGAGAGGTCATGGTTATAGATCTAAAATTAGACATTGTTAGCCTATAGATGGTCTATATAGCTATGGGACTAATAAGATTACTCAAGGAAAAGTGCAAGGAGGTTGCAGACTAGACCCAGGATCTCCAACATTAAAGGAAAATAGTCTGAGAAAAAGATATCTGTAGTAATACGACTCAGGGTTTTAATGCCTATGTCCACAAAGTGCTTATGTAAGTAAGTAAGAAATAATTAAGACCTCACTGAAAAATAAAGGGTCATATCAGACCTGTCACATAATTAAAATGAGAATTAGTAAATCAGCAAGAAGAAATATATTCAACCTGACTTATATGAAAGAAATGAAAATTAAAACAGGATACAGTTTTGAGTAATTACCTTATTTTTTTCAAATATTTAGTTGGACAGTTTTCAAATTTATAGAAAAGTGGACAGAGGAGAATAATAAACATCTGTACAGGCATCATCTAGATTCAACATTTGTTAACATTTTGCTGCTTACTCATCTTTCTTTCAACACACATACCCACAGCACACACTTTTTTTTTCCCACCGAACCACTTGAAAGGAAGTTGCAGATAGCTTGACATTTGATCCCTAAATATTTCAACATGTATTTCCTTATATGTGTCCTTATATAGACCATTTAAGGATTTAACATTTTTTAAAATTGTAATTAAAAAAACATAACATAAAATTTACCGTCTTAGGGAGGCCTGGGTGGCTCAGTCAGTTAAGCGTCTGCCTTTGGCTCAGGTCATGATCTCAGGATCCTGGGATTGAGCCCTGCATCGGGCTCCCTGCTCAGTGGGGAGCCTTCTCCTCCCTCTCCCTCTGCTTGCTGCTCTGCCTACTTGTGCTCGTTCTCTTTCTGTCAAATAAATAAATAAAATCTTTTTTTAAAGATTATTTATTTATTTATTCATGAGGGAGAGAGAGAGAGAGAGAGAAGCAGAGGGAGAAGCAGGCTCCCAAGAAGCAGGGAGCCCGATACGGGACTTGATCCCAGGACCCTGGGATCATGACCTGAGCTGAAGGCAGATGCTTAACCATCTGAGCCACCCAGGCGCCCAAATAAATAAATTTTTTTAAAAAATAATAATAATAGAATAAAATTTACCATCTTAATCATTTCAGTAATGTTAACTATATGAACGTTGTTGTACAACAGATCTCCAAAACTTTTTCATCTTGCAAAATGAAACAATTTCTTATTTCCCTTTCCTCACAGAAAATTAATTTTAATTCAACAAAGTATCTAATATATAGTCCATATTCAAATTTCCCCAAATGTCTTTGAAAAAATTTTTTACAGCAGTCTTTTTAATTGCCATGTCTCTTTAGACTCCTTTATTTTAGAACAATCTCCCTGCCTTATTTTTGCTGTTTAAGATACTGATTTTCTTTAAGAGTCCAGTTTTCTTGTGGAAGGTCTCATGTTCTGGATTAGCCTGCTTGTTTCCTTATGATTACATCGAGACTAAACATTTTTGGCAAGAACACTCTGTAGGTAACATCATGTACTTCTTGCATCATATCGGGAAGAACATAATGCTGGGTTTATGCTGGGTTCTTCACTATTCACAGTACTAAGCTTGATCATTGGTTAAGGTTGTCAGCCAGATCTCTCATAAACATACTTTTCCCCTTTGGAATTAATAAGTGGTCTATGGTGATACTGTGAAACCATGTGAATATTGTTTCCCAACACCCTTTCACACAATTATTAAATCAGAGGTTGCAAAATGATTTTGTAATTGGTTTTCAATTTATTCTCTGGCATTCTGTTGTAAAGAAAAGCTTTCTCTTCTTTTTCCCCTTTCTCTTTCTTATTTATTTATTATCATAATGGCCTCATAAATTTCTGTATTCGGTAATTACCATCCACTACTGCCATTATTCTTTTTTTTAAGATTTTATTTATTTATTTGATACACACAGAGAGAGAGCACAAGCAGGGGGAGCTGCAGACAGAAGGAGAGGGAAAAGCAGGTTCCCCGCTGAGCAAGGAGCCCGATGTGGGGCTCATCAATCATGATGAGGGGCTCAGAAATCATGATCTGAGCTCCAGGTGTGCTCATTTCTACAAGGATGTCTCCTTGTTTCTAGGTCTTTGCAGTGTACATACTAGAGCACACACACACATATTTACTCATTATCTTCCATTCAAATCCAGTAGCACAGGGTTTTCCCGTAGCCTTCCCTCATTCCATGTTTGTATCTCTCTCTTTACCCATGGTGAAAACTCTGGCTCATAAAATCGTTGATATATTCATTCATTATTTTTTTAAGTAAGCTTTTACACCCAACATGGGGCTTAAACTCACTACACTGAGATCAAGAGCTGCATGCTCTACTGAGTGAACCAGCCAGGCACTCCTATTCATTAATTTGAATCTAACCCATAATATACACAAAATTATTTCAAAATTGCATCACCAATACCACTACTTATCACAAACCTACTGTAAGTCCAAAATTTCTTTGCCATTCTTTTTGTTCTCAGAATATACTCCACTAAAAATATGAAGCGTGCTGTGTTCAAAAGCTAATTGAATTTATTTTTTCTTTCCCAAGTTATCAATTTGTTATATACTTACATTCATTTGTTTCTGTTTTTATCTAATCTTAGGGTTTATTATAAACTTAAGTTTATTTTTTGAATATGTAAAACATTTAAGAAGTTAAAAGTTAAAACTATATAAAAGGTATACTTAGAGAAATCTCTCCTCACCCCTTTTCCCTCTATTTGCTCCTACACCTTAGATGGAACAATTCTAAATAATTTCTGGCCAATTCATCTATTTTTTAAAATACATCTGTATTTTTTATGTATATATGAAGTAACTCCATATAAATTCGTAAGATCTTCCTCCTACTAGACATTGTGCTCTAGGACCAAAGAGAATGTAAAGATGAAGGAGATATGAACTGTGGGAGAGCAGGGAACTATGGTGAAAAGATGTGACATGTATAACTTTTATAAAAATTAAAACTTTCTTTTTCTTTTTTTTTTAAAGATTTATTTATTTATTTTAGAGAGAGAGTGCACAGGTGGGGCGAGGAGCAGAGGAAAAGGGAGAGAGAAAAATCTCAAGCAGACTCCCCGCTGAGCATGGGGCCCAATGTGGAGCTCAGTCTCACAACTCTGAGATCATGACCTCAGCCAAAATCAAGCATCAGACGTTGAACTGAGCCACCAGGCACCCCCCAAATAAAAACTTTCTGATAAGAAAGCAGATGAGCTTGTAAAACTTCAGAGAAGACTTTCATGAAGGAAGAAGTGGTAAGCCATGTCCAATGAGGCTGAGAGGTCACGGAAGAGGAGGGCCAAGAATTGACCAAGAGGCAGCCATTGGTGATTTCATCAGAGTGGTTGCAGGGAATGATGACGATGAAGGAGTAATTGAACTGGAGTGGATTAAAGAGGGACTGGGAGGTGAGGAAGGAAGATATCAGCACAGGCATGTCTTCTAAGGGACACTTCAACAAAGCAGAAGAAAGAAATGGGGCTACAGCTAGAGGCAGACTTGATGCAAACCTTTTTTTTTTTTTAACATGAGAGATATTATCTACTACATGCTTGGGTGCTGATGGGAGTGCTCTAGCACAGAGGGAGAGATCGAGGTGGGAGATCGAGGTGTGAGGGAGAAAAAAGAGAATTGCAAGAGCAAAGCCTTGAATGTACAGGAGGGGGATAGGATCCAGTGTACAAATGAACTAGCATTTAGTAGAAGCTTAATGAAAATGTGTTGGATGAAAAAGAAATAGTAAGTAATGGACTCTCTTCAAGCTGATCAAGTCAAAAGATGGAAGACAGATGAGTGAAGCACATACCAGAGCACAAACAGCACCATATGAACTGTGGCTTCAAAGACAAGAAAATGAAGCAAAGGATTCTGGGAGAGAGAAAGGATATCTGTTCAGCCTGAAGAAACAACACGAACAAGAACAGGGAGAGATAAAGTATATAGCTTGTGCTTTCGCTTCATAAAACTTGTTTTTACTACAGCCAACATCAGACACAAATGGGATTTTCTTATAAATACTTGTGGCTAAAGTTTATTGATGGCACTCTTAATCCACAGCTACGGCAGGCAGACCACGGTTTCTGATCCTATCTGTGAATGTCATTGGTCAGCCCTGAAGAATTTAGTGTGGAATCCTTTCTTGTTGCTCTCATACATAAGACCTGGATTTCTTGAGCACCCTGCATGCAGGGAGTGAACACATGCAGAGAGACAACTCCTTCGTTGATGAGTGGACAGAAACTAGCAGATTGTTTAAAATTTTCAGTCTCAGTTTCTTCATCTGCAAAGTAGGGATGGTAATACCTCGCTTGTAGAGTTTTGTGAGGATTAAAGTAGGCAGTCTATGTGAAGTGCCTACTCCCTGTGTAGAACAGAGTATGTGCTCAATAAATATTTAGCTATTTTTGGTATTAAACATAGAGACAGTTACCACGTACTAAGCACTTATGATATATCCAGTATAGCTCTAGGTACTCAGTAGGTATTAATTCACTGAATCCCCACTGCGTCTTATGAGATAGATATTATCATTGCCTCTAGTTCCACAAATGAGAACAGCAAGGTAAGCAAGCGGTAGGGTGGGGATGTGAGATGAGGCAGGCTGGCCTCAGAGCCCTGTCTCTCCTCTTCTGGGCCACATTGACTCTCTAATAATTAATGGAATCACACCAGTTCCGGAACCAGATCAATCTGTTATCCCAGACCCCATTTCCCTTTTTAACAAGGAATCCAAGAAGTAAAGCCAGTTCTTCACAACCATGAGAGCTGGCAAGAAGCGTAGAAAATGATCCACAGATTTTATTCACATGCTTTAGTTTGACCAACTGTCTTCACTCACCGGTTATTACTCCAGTAATAAAATGCAACATACTTTGATTTATTTTGTGGTTAAAAATTTAACATTATTCAAGAATAGGCCGAAATGTCTAGGGACTTATTCAGCTAAAACACACAAGCCAGCAAAAAAATATAAACAAAAATATTCATTGCAGTACGTTTCATAATACTGAAATATCAGAAGCCACCCAAATATCTTTCATAGGGGTCTAATTAAAGTGTGGTACATCCACAACTGTTTTTTTTTTAAAGATTTTATTTATTTATTTGAGAGAGAGATAAAGCAAGAGACAGAGCACGGGGTGGGAGGGGGAGGGAGGGAGAAGCAGACTCCCCGCTGAGCAGGGAGCCTGATGTGGGGCTCGATCTCAGGACCCGGAGATCATGACCTGAGCCTAAGGCAGACGCTTAACCGACTGAGCCCCACATCCACAGCTTTTAACAAGACTGAAATAAATTTAAAGATAAAAAATTCTCCTATGTAATGTGACGTGAAAAAGCAAGGTACAGAACTGTGTGTCTAATTTGATCCTACTTTTGAAAACTAATGCATATGTTGGTTTGTGCCATTTTACAAATCTAGAGAAATAACTCTCACAAACCCTTAACCGTAGTTATGAGGAAGGGGTAACAGATGACTTTTGACTTCCTATGTTATCCATTTATGGATCATTTGAATTATTTACAAGCAGAAGAAAACAATATATGTTTAAATAGGCAGAAAAGGCAAAGCCTGCCAGGAATGGAACAGGGAAGAATAGAGCCTGAAGTGGGGCTGGAATCTCTCAGTCCATTAACTGCTGCCTCACTTCCTAGCAGCAGAGTTTTATGGCTGACTGGCTCTCCACACATCCTTCAGTCAACAGGACACTGGTGAGCAGCGTCATTAGCAATCTTCCTTGAGAGAACTCTAACACAAGCGTAAGAGGCATTACGACTTGGAAATATGGCCAAAGGGAAAAATCCATAAAAACCATCCATCGCCCCGAGTCTCTATCCATGGTAGGAAATGTGGCCATTAAGCCAATGAAAGGAATTAGGACCAGGATGAAATCACACCGGGCTGGCTGTGGAGAAAACGAGAGACGTTAAGTGCAATTCATCTTTAGAGAACTCCATCCTGCCCATCGGGCCTTGGGAACTACATAGCCATAAAAGTAACAGAGATAAGATAAATAATCACTAAAATATCTGGCATTTTTTACAGTGAGCTACAAATTTCAGAGTCTTTCACATCCATTTTTTGCCACATTATGTGTCTGCCCCATCCAGAAACTCTGGGAAGCAGGTTCTTTGGAAGAGGAGGCGTTCTGTAAGAGACACAGCAGGACCAGACCCCAGACTGTCTCATGCCCACTAGCAAAAAGCATCATCCTAGAATGAACTGGCATAATAATGAGTACAATTCATTTTTAGGCAAATATGTCCTTTCCAAACAGCCAGATAAACAATGTATCCATCAAAGAAGAAAGATTGACAGCAGATGAACAATGCAGAAAATGTAAGGGAAACTGAGCCTCTGAATGAAGCCATAGATAAAGGGAATCATTGGTCAGCCCGGCTTTTCCCCGATCTTAGAGAGGGGCGTGGAGGGTCTCGGGCCTGTGGGCACATGGTATGGTCCCCTCGCCATTCCGTCACCACCAGAGTGGTCCTGATATGCAGTGAGGAGAATGGGGATATGGGGACGCTCCTGCCAGTCTCATCTGAGGGTTGCACCCTCCTCCACTGGGGCCTCTGGGATGGCCAGTGCTTGTTTCACAAAGGCAAAAATTGAGATACAAAATCATTATGGAAATTCCTCAAGGTGACTGAACGACAAAAACAAGAATAAAATTGACCTTTTCTCAACTCCAACTTGAGTGCCAGACTTCAAAATGGAGAGACATGAGGACTTGAGTTCAAGCCACACCTCATTTTAATTCTCATTGTATATATAAGCACAAACCTTACCATTGTTCTTTTTCTTACTGGCCACTTTGCTTCCTTCCTGCTCTCACACTGAGCTGAATTCATTACTCTATTAAGCCAAAGAAGGGAGAGGGAATAGATTGATAAAGTAAGGTAAATAAAGAGATGATTTAAATAGTGTTTAGGGGCACCTGGGTGGCTAAGTCAGTTAAGCATCCAACTCTTGGTTTCAGCTCAGGTTGTGATCTCAGGATCATGAGATCAAGCCCTGCATTGGGCTCACGCTCATCGAGAAGTCTGCTTGGGACTCTCTCCCTCTTCCTCTGCCCCTCCCCACTGTGTGCACACGCTCTCTTTCAAACAAATAAATAGTTTCTAAAATGGCTAGGTATCAGATTTTAAGATAGCTTGTTCTAACAGTTTTGATGTTGCATTATAGATACAAAACTAGTCTTATAAAAATTAGAAGAATAAAAGAAAACCTAGAAGAATATTTTTTTCTTCTCAGTCTTCAGCAGGCCTTTATAAAGGAAAGCCTCTCCCTTGTCCACATTCCCAAGTAAGGCTTTAATAAATGGACAGGCAGTTTGGAAACAAGAATAAAAAATATCCTGAGTCTACTTCTCCAAAGTGAACCCAGGTTTTCTTAGCACTTTCTTTCCACTAGCAAATAACACAGCCTAAAAACAGACATGCAGAGACATGCTGTCTTTACAAATGAGGACCAGATTCTACAATAGGCAAAATCCATTATTCTTCCCTTAACCATGCTAGAAACATGGATCAACAAAATGTGTATGTACATCTATACAATGGAATACTATTCAGCAGTGAAAAAGAACCAAAGTACTAACAATGCTACAACTCGAATGAACCTCAAAAGCATTACGTTAGGTGAAAGAAGACAGTCACAAAAGACCACACCACATTATGATTCCATCTATATTAAATGTCTAAAATAAAAAGACCTCTAGAGATAGGAGGCAGATTAATGGCTGCCTGGGGCTGGGGTAGGATGGAAGTGAATGATAAGCAAGCATAAGAGATCTTGCTGAGGTGATGAAAATGGTCTAAAACTGAATTATGGTAATGGCCACGCACTCGCTAAATTTACTAAAAGTCATTAAAATGCACACTTTAAATGGGTAAATATTACAGCATGTAAATCACAGCTCAATAAAGTTGCTTTAAGCAATGCGGGAGTCCCCTGCAAGTCTCAGGTTGTCAGATTTAACGTCACATTCCTGCTAGTGTTCGAACCACAAAATGACACACATATCATTTTTGTAAAATTGCATTATGTCCTGAGACTTGCCACAGAAGAGACCCAGAAGCAAGTCCACATGACAAAATCCCAAAGTTTTTTTCATTTAGCAAAGCTGATGATAATTTTCTTCATGCTTCCCCTCTGCCTGCTGGAGGCGACTTTGGTTTGCTTACTTTTTATGAGAAGTTTGCTATTGTCTAACCCTAGTTTCACTTGAACTTGGCTACAGAATAATTGACTTTTGGGGGGTCAGATGTGACATCCAAATGTTAGTCAGCATGGGGTAAAATTTATTTAAACTACAGCATTCAATCTTATTTTTCTCATTTGGCTAAAAAGCAACTCAGAGGTTTTTCCAGTCTTAAAAAATTTATGGATAATTCTTTATTTTTATTTTACTTATATTTGTATTTCATGAAATCTGAGAATATCAATTCATTCTTTCCTTTTAAAATATTATGCAAATGCATGTATGTACAGGATTTCAGTCTTGTAGGTGGCAGCAAAATATTGTTCATAAATAGGGAACTAGGTAAAACATTACACATCCAAACATGTAACAAATTACTATGTAGCTATTAAAAATATGGAGCAAAATCTATAGGAGTTGGTGTGGAACTACCTCCAAGATATATTGTTGAGTAAAAAAAGATGTGGAATAGCATGCTTATTATGGTACCCTTTGAATTTTTTTTTTTTAACTAATATACCTAAGCATAGATACACCAGATTGGTGAGAGTATGTTCTTGTAAGAAAGGGAATTGACTATTTGGGGGTTTGCCCTGATAGGGTCACTAACTTTTCAGTACATATTCTTTAATATTGTTGGAATATTTACCATGTATGTTATTATTCACTGAAAATTTTTTTCACAAAAAGAGAAAATTTTTTTCATTTGATAAACCATACATTTGATGAACCATAACAAGGGGCAATTCAAATACTCTAACAACTTCTGTCCAAATGCAATAATAATGACATGTAATAAGAACTCTGCCCAGGGTGCCTGGGTGGCTCAGTTGGTTAAGTGACTGCCTTCGGCTCAGGTCATGATCCTGGAGTCCCGGGATCGAGTCCCGCATCGGGCTCCCTGCTCAGGGGGTAGTCTGCTTCTCCCTTTGACCCTCTTCCTTCTCACGCTCTCTACCTCTCATTCTCTCTCTCTCAAATAAATAAAATCTTTAAAAAAAAAAAACTCTGCCCAAATTTTAATACATAGTTTAATAAGAAAATTATTTGAAGACTTCAATTCCCCCATCTCTAAAACAGAGACATTATTATGAAGTTGACAGAGTAACACTTGTAAGATTTTATAAGACGCAGAATCATTGAGATGGAGTTTTGCAGGGGCAGCTCATGCTTGGATATAAGTAAATTGAGTTCATCTGTAGAAGCAATAGATCTCTCTGTACTGGACATTTGTTTCTTATTCATCATTGGATCATTCAGGTTGAATTGGACTTGACTTATGGTGATCAATTATGGCTTTTTGTATTACAGGACCAAATTCATTATCAGATCCTTGGGGACTAAGTTTATCATTAAATATGTTTGCAATAGCAGACAAATTCATAATCTGCCTGTCAATTCACTCCACTGCCTAGTCATTCTTCTGCCTGTACAATTAATTTCACTGAAGAACAGTAATAAACATATCTTAAAACTATGATGGCACATTATAGTTTGCAAAACACTTTTACATATTTTATTGCATTCGACCATCTTAACCCTATGGAGGAGGCAAGACAGACATTATTATGTCTGTTTCACAGATGGTCATAGATTACTTAATCAATGAGGAAGCAGAGAGCTAATATTAAAAGCTGGGCTCCCACTATCCCATTCCATCTAGCTAGATGCATTTTACAGTACGAGTGTGAGAGTTCAGAAATGGGTATGTTTGTGTATAAAATCTGCTCTTTGTATCAGAACATATAGACCATCTTTCAACTTCATAGTTCCTGGGTTTTGTGAATGGAATTCACATAGACATTGTTTCGCTTGCAGTTTGAATTTACCCTGACAGTTATATCATCTAAATTCACATGGGTAGCCAAAGAGTGCTCTTGTGCGACAGGGACCATTCCTTTTCATAGTCTCATTTATGACTCATGGATTTGTGTGAGTGTTGAAAAGACAAATCCAAAGAAAGAGGAATGGGAAAAGATTTCTTTCTATATTTAAATATCAATAATAGAAAGAGGCTGAGCTAGGTTATAAATAACGATGAAGTGAAATGTTCTCTGGAAAATCCATGGCAATAGCATTACTGCTGCCTGAGAAATGTGACTGCTTAAAACTCTGGTTTGGAAAACCTATTCATTGTAAAATAAATGCTTTTTTATTGCTATTATTACATCAGGTCATTGTCCTGAATTTTTTCCAAGCTTACAAATGTAATAATTGGTTTTGTACATTTCAGTGATTCAAGATGTTATGGTTCTTAGTATGTATCATGTATTAGGAAAAGCAACTTGGGCTATCATTGGGTTGTTGCTCTGGCTTGAAGTGGATTTTCACGATTTTTTGCAACAAGGTGTGAAGAGATGTTTATTATTTTAAACATTAGCCAGTAATTGTATGACAAAGAAAATATTATTAGGTTCAAATAATCATTATTATTCTTACACACACATTAATAAAGACATTGAATAGTACACCCAAGGCCAGAATCTGGAAACTGACAATATCCATGGCATTGATGTGATTTTTTTGCAGTATTTTTCAAGATTTAATGAAGTTAAGTAATTTAGCTTGCTTTTGGACATTATCTAACTTGTTGGAAGAAATCACCTAATCTGAGAAGGAAAGTAGCACAATCTTGTGGAAGTGCTGAATCTGCCTTTCTTCGTAGCTTAAAAGGAAATAGTTGGTTGCAGCAGAATGTTTCACATCCCTTTTGTTTGGTTCCAACTTGCCGAGTCATCTTGCTTCCAAAATGGTTTCAGAGCCAGAGATGGGAGGTTTCCAAGCCAGAAAGAAACTCCCCTCATCTTTGAATTTGTGCCTTTATAGAATGTGAATCTCAAGGGCCAATTGTAGCTGAGATCTAAATTTTTTTAAAGTTTCCATCAGATATATTTAGCAAGACTTAAGCATCCATTTGAAGACTTGACAGGAGTTATTCCAATAATCAAGCTCAGTATAAATAAATAACTTCTACTTCTTCCACACAGCCTTCTGAGAAGGCTGCAGGGGAGGGCCAGCTGAGGTGGACCCATTAAAGTGCAAATGGACTTCTGATTCTGTTTTTTATTCTTCAAGACTGATTTAGCTAATCTAAGCTAAAGGAAAGCTGATTATCTTGTGTTGGAGTTAATGTGAGAGTTTACACTGTATTCTGAAATAGTAACCAGTTTCTGAGATAACCCTTCATTAGCATTTTACATATTTACATGTTAAACATTTACAGTAATGTAGATGTACACAGACATATCATTGTATATGGCTTTTATCCTGAGTAAAGGTTATAGGGAGCAGGACTACTCCAGAGAAATGCTAGCAATGAGAAAAAATAGGCAGTAGTATAAAAATATAAATTATCAGAGCCAGAACATGCAAGAGATCAGAGATAAAAGTACACAAGCTTAAAAGAGCATGCTGTTATTAAAGGCCAGGTAACAGAAGAGATCAGAAATCCAGGCAGTTAATTCATAGCTTTAAGGGAAGTCAGGCACTGAAGGTCTGAGAACTAGGCAGGTAAGGATGCGCCATGCCCCACGAGAATGTCGCGAGAACTACAGATCTGATTCCGAGGCAAGGGCTCCTTCACATTCCCCAGGAAGATGGAAAATCTCCCACTCAAAGTCTGTGATCCTTCGACTGCCAAGTAGACTTAGGATCACCTAAATGAATTTTGTTAACAAGATAGACTGATTTATGCATTATGGCTGTTCTATGGCTTCCTCAGCTCAATTCTCCTCCTTGGCTAGTAACAGGTGAGAAAATTGAAACAGGGGTGGGGACAGCTGATAGTTGTTTTCTTTTTTTTTAAGATTTTATTTATTTATTTATTTGAGAGAGAGAGAGCACATGGGGGGGGCGAGGGTCAGAGGGCAAAGCAGACTCCCTGATGAGCAGGAGGTGGGACTCGATCCAGGGACTCCAAGATCATGACCTGAGCCGAAGGCAGTCGCCCAACCAAGCCACCCAGGCGCCCCAGCTGATAGTTGTTTAAAAATCAGGAGATAAGCACCCCACCCCACACCTCAGAGGCAGAACCAAGGTGCCTGCGTGCTTGACTCACATGAATGCTGAAGAGGTTGCTATAGAAATGTTATCAAATTGCTGGGATCAGCTGTGTACCTAACAGAACTTGAATTTCAAAGTCCACAGGAAGCATAGTTAGAAAGGACTTTCTTTGGCTGCTGTGTGTTTACAAGGCAGTTAGTAGATCAGATTGCATGTGGCTAGCCATCTCTGAGAACCTGGGTAGGGAGGATAACATTATCAGCAGCCCCGCCATGCTTGCTCATTAACAAGGAGGGGACTGGAGCTCCTAGTAGTGAAGATAAGGGGAGTCTGAGGGAGCACTTGCAGACACAGATCTCAGCCTCTATATATGGGCAAACCATTGTTTCCACCTGTCACCAGGGACTGTAATTAGAACAGGGCTCACCCTGCAGATTTCAGGCTGAGAAATGTTGAGCACTAAGGAAAGGGGAGGGGTTATCAGAGGTGGAAAAATAATGGAGAGGGAGTGGGGAGGGGCAGAGCAGGACAAATCCAGGGTGCAGAAATCCAAAACATGGGTAAGTTCCCAAACCCAGGTTGTAGGATAGCTTAAATATCAAGTATCAGGTAGGCAAAAGGCAGAACAGAACAGATATGTCAGGATAGCAGTTCTGAAATGGAGCCCTGTGTCTGATCCAAGGATTGTCTCATCCCAAGACTCCTTGGTTATTCCTTGCCAAAAAACTATTGCCCCAGCATGAAGAGAGAGCTAGACTTCACAAGAGTGGATTCTGACAATGTGTATTTATTGGAGTTTCCTGATATCAAAATATGCCAGATACCCAGAGATCAGCTTGAAACAAAAGGAAAAGCAAACACGTTTGTGTCCATTTCCATCAGCATCCATAGCAGTTAGAGTTGAAAGAGGCCTTGGAAATGTCCTAATCCAGCCCTTCATTTTGCAGATGTGCAACTGAGGTCCAGTTGTGGCCAAGTGACTTGCCTGAGCACACACAGTGAGCAGCAGTGCAAGGACTGAAAGTCGCCGCTCCCGACGTTCTGGCCAGTGTTCTTTCCACAGCCAGGTTTTTAACGTTCACAGAATATTGTGGATGAAGGGCTAAGTCTCCGGAACATTAGCATCCATTTGCATCATAAATTCAAACTCCCACAGAAAGGAGGAAGTGGGGTACCTCCCCACCCCCCCCCCCAACAGTAGGAAGTTAAGTGAGAAAGACGAGTCCTGAAAAGTTTAGCAAAGACAATTTATATTTGCCCTGGAAAAGCAGATGTAGGATCTGGGATGTATTAGGAAAGCATTCATTCAGCTGGCAATAATAAAATTCCCAAGCTTTGAGGGCTGAAATGAAGGGGGGGGGCGGTATTTTTCTCACCTTGTTGGCAGCGGTTTAGCAGCTCTGCAAAGTCAGAGGCAACACCTTTGTGGCTCTCTGTCACAAAATAGCTGCCAACACATGTCCAGATAGGAACTCAATTCCAGGCCACCCCTCACTGCAAGGAAACCTAGGAAAGCAAATGTTCAGGTTTTTCCAGTACTTACGGGAGATACAAGAAGGGAGAAAGTGTTTAGAATGGAGGTTGGGCCGGGCAGTTCATAAACCTGGGATGGCAGGGTTGGCATGCGCTCCATCATTCCATCCTTGCGCCAGACATTGCTAACCATGCAAACTTGGAGAAGGCCTTGACGCTCTTTCCAACGGAGAGTTCCAAGCAAGTTCTCCCAATTAATCAAACTTGGATCATGAGATGAAGCCCATTTGCTCTCCCTGATTATTTTCTGCTTTCATGGCAACTCCAAGGTATGACAGGAAAGCTCTTTAATAAAGATAATGACAGAGCTTAAACATCCAAATTGTAGACCCGAAGAAAGAGCTGAGATGGTCTTTGGTCCTGACTCTATTTTACAGCTAAAGAAACCAAAGCCCAGAGTGGCTAGGAGTCTTAAGCCTTGTTACACAACAAGCCAGTTGAAGGTGGTCCCTTTCTAATCAGTTACTTTGAGAGGCTTTATACTTCTCCTAATGCTGCTGATGCTACTCAAAACATCTCTGAAACTCCTCAGAATTTCTTTTATTTTAGTAAATGGGCTGCTAACACAAGAAAATTCAGCTCCTCTATTTTATAGATGCCTTCTGTCTCCCTCCCTGTACTCCGCCCCTACCAAACAGCACTGCCCAGCTCACTCACTCATTAATTCAGCAAAAATTCGTTGAGCACGAGTGCCCCAGATCTAGTGTATGACTTGGCTCCAATGACTCTGCATTATGTTGGAAAATCCAATACACTCTTGGGCCCTTACATTCAGCTGACCATCCCCCACCTTCTACCTACCCACCTCCCCATCGTGCTAAGTTTGCTTTATGAAACAAGTCACCTATTACAGGTAGTTGTTCTAGAGTCAACACAGTCCAATAGAACTTTCTGTAGTACTGTAAATATTCTATAATCTGTGCCACCCAAAACAGGAGTCACTAGCCACTTGTGGCTATTTAGCACTTACAATATGGCCAGAGTGACTGAGAAACTGAATTTTTAAAAATTTATTTTAACTAATTTAAATTTAAGTAGCTGCATATGAGCCTGGGTGGCTCAGTTGGTTAAGCGTCTGCCTTTGGCTCAGGTCATGATCCCAGGTTCCTGGGATCGCGTCCCGCATTGGGCTCCCTGCTCAGATGGGAGTCTGCTTCTCCCTCTCCCTCTGCCCCTCCCCCCCGCTCATGCTCTCTCTCTTAAATAAATAAATAAATAAACAAATAAATAAATAAATAAATAAAAATCTTTAAAAAAAATAAATAGCCACATGTGGCTAACAGCTACCATATTGGACAGCACAGGTCTAGACCCTTCCTCCATTTCCTCCCCAACTCATTCCTCTTTATCTCTCAGATACCAGGCTCAATCAAAACTTTGATACATAGTTCTTCCCTCTTCTCTGGTACCCCATGTGGTTGCCTGGACCTCATCTCTTCTCTGACTCCACATCACTTTCTGGGTTTGGCAACGCCATGATTCAGGTTCAGAGGGATAAGCTCTGCTTTAGCCCTAGCTCCATAGACCTTCATGGATGCCCCCTTCCTGATCACCACATGCAAGAGGGCCAGGAGATTCAGACATTTGCGGTCCCACTGGAGACATTCAAAATAATGTTCTGAGGGCTGTTTGCCCTTTTGGCAAAGGAGAGTCACAAAATTAGAAATTTGCCCTCGGGTGTCTTTATCCTTAAGGTAAAACTTAGAGGCACTGCAACAAGTAGTCTGTGGGAAGTCTTCCCTTCTGTGAGCAGGGAACACTTGGGAAACGAGCCTGGACAATAATTCTTATTCTTGACACTTGGCACCTCAATAATCAGTCATTCACTAGAATGCAGTATTCCCATGGTATAGTGATCCCATCCTTGGTGCTTTTAGTGGATATGCATTTGTCTGGAGATGAAGTTCTTTCACCTGCCACTGTTGGAATGTGAAATGACAAAGGCTGGAGACAAGGGGCGCCTGGGTGGCACAGTCCGTTAAGTGTCCAACTCAGTTTCGGCTCAGGTCATGATCCCAGGCTCATGGGATCAAGCCCCGCATCGGGCTCTGTGCTCAGCGCAGAGTCTGCTTGGGACTCTCTCTCCTCTGCCCCTCCCCCAAACTCACCCACGTTTAATCTCTCTCTCAAAATAAATAAATAAATCTTTAAAAAGAAAAAAAGGCTGGAGACAGCATGTGGGCTCATAAGACAAGTTGTGCTTTCCAAAGATGACCACAATAGCTCCCTTCTCATATTCATCTCCCCTTGAATCTGGGAAGGCTTGTGACTTAGGAAGGCAAGTGACTTGCACTTGGAGCTCTAATCTACCATGTAAGAATTCCAGCTTTTGTGAAGCTGCCATACCAGGAAGATGCACAAGCCAATGGAGAGGAGGCGTGTAGATGCCCCATTGGCAGTCAGTCTTCAAGTCCTCCAATCCAGGCATCACACGTGTGAGTGGGAGCTCCAGATAGCCTTCCAATCTTCCCAGTTGAGGCCCCAGACATGTGGAGCAGGAAAAAAATCCTTCTGCGTTGTGCCCATTTCACATTCTTGGCCCACAGAATCTGTGAGTATAACAAAATGGTTGTTGTTTTATGCCACTAAATCTGGGGCAATAATACCCACAAGTGTTCCATAAGTCCTAAGAAATTAATAACAAACCACCAATCCCCACCTCCCCACCAGCAGCTCCTGAACAGAAAGCACTCATCACTCCTACAATGACTAACTCTGTCAGCCACTGCCCTGGGCAAGGTAGAGTGGGTCTGGAAGGACTTTTCTGACAGGACAAATCTCCTGGAGGGTTGAGCTTTCTTAAGCCATGCAGCATGATGGGCAGTGAATAAAAGGAAGAAAACCACTTTACCACCTCAGGAACATAGGCTCCCACAGAGAGGGCTTTCAGTGGCAAACTTGCGACTACAAGCTAGTGAGAATTTAGACTGAAATGTTTTCCTGCCCCTGGAGCTTACCCAGTACTTCAGAGATGACCCCTCAGGTAGAGGTCTCATTGATAAAATTACTAAATTCTCCAGGACTTACCTCAAAGGAGGCTCCCTTCCAGGCAAGAGACATGCCCATAGCTGAACTGGCTTGGGCTTTCATCGTGGAGAGGAGGACTGGGAGGAAGAAGGAGGAGGAGACCTTTGGAGGGAGAACTGCATCCATGAGGATAAGCCACTTTCCTCCCCACCCTATCGGGGAGAGGGAGTGGGTGCTGTTTTGTTCCTTAGGGATTCCTGATTAAAAACTGAAGTTTAGAAAGGAGGTCCCCAAAAGACTTGCTCATAAAGTTTGGGTTTTATTCCAGAAAGGAAGACTGATGTCTTGTCCTTTGTTCGGCTATTTGCTTGGCCACTACCCAAGTGCTTGCAAATTGGGCAACGTGCCCTGAGGGCAGCTGGCACGGGAGACGGGCTGGTGGGAGGGGTGCAAGGGTACCTCTCACATTCCCAGGTCTCAGAGAGACAAAAGAGAGCTCTGATCAGCTCTCAGGTGCCAGCTTTGGAGTCTAGGCACGGAAGAGGAGACTGGGGCTACAGGGTTACCAGATTGCTGAGTTTGGAATAAAGAGACCTGCAGAGTTGAGGAGCTTGGGGAAAGGCACGTCTTGGAGGGGCCACCAAAGCCATGGATCGAGTGCCACGGGGGTGAGAGGCTGCCGGCAGTGGATCTGGATCCGTGTGACAACCATCAGGAGGGGGACCAAATTTCAAGGCAGGCTCTTGCTTAAGGAGATGGCCTTCCTTCTGTTGCGGAAGCATGGCAAGAAGAGGTGGGCGTCCAAGGGAGCAGACCACTCCCCCTCTCACACTCCAGGCCCCTGGAGCCACAAGCTTAGCCTGAACTTAGGAAAGGAGGAAAGATTTGAATCAAATATGAGATTGAAGTTCTAAGACAAAACTGAATTTTAACAACTGGGTGTCACTATTTTATTTTATTTTTTTTAAAGATTTTATTTATTTATTTATTTATTTTTTTTTTTTTAAAGATTTTATTTATTTATTCATGAAAGACAGAGAGAGAGAGAGAGAGAGAGAGAGAGAGGCAGAGGGAGAAGCAGGCTCCCGCTGAGCAGGGAGCCCGATGCGGGACTCGACCCCAGGACCCTGGGATCATGACCTGAGCCGAAGGCAGACGCTTAACCATCTGAGCCACCCAGGCGCCCAGATTTTATTTATTTATTTGAGAGAGAGAATGAGAGAGAGAGAGAGCATGAGGCGGGGGAGGGTCAGAGGGAGAAGCAGACTCCCTGCCGAGCAGGGAGCCCGATGTGGGACTCGATCCTGGGACTCCAGGATCATGACCTGAGCTGAAGGCAGTCGCTTAACCAACTGAGCCACCCAGGCGCCCTGGGTCTCACTATTTTAATAACTGAAATAATGCAGAGTTACAGAAGTGGACTGAAATGACATTAAAAAGAGCACTCCGGGGTGCCTGGGTGGCTCAGTTGGTTAAGCGACTGCCTTCGGCTCAGGTCATGATCCTGGAGTCCCGGGATCGAGTCCCACATCGGGCTCCCTGCTCAGCAGGAGTCTGCTTCTCCCTCTGACCCTCTTTCCTCTCGTGCTCTCTATCTCTCATTCTCTCTTTCTCAAATAAATAAATAAAATCTTTAAAAAAAAAAAAAAAGCACTCCGCCCGGCCACAGAGCATAGTTGGGGACAGATTCTGGAAAAATAAAGCTCGTTTATATACGCACCCCCATGGGTTGAATAACCAGCAATCAAACTGGTTACACGCTTCATTGACTCCCGGGCAGAGACTGCAGGTAGGGTGCAAGTCCAGGGTCTCACAGTCTGGGGTGAATGCTGCACTTCCCAGCTGGGTGCCCTTCAGCACATCAAGAGAATTCCCTGAGCTTTCAGTTTCCTGTTTGTGAAGGGCTAACTAATCCTATGTCCCAGAGTTAGGAGATTTAAGTGCAATAATGTCTGTACACATCCAAAAAAAAGGAGTTGCTTTTTGCTCTCTGCTTGCTCCTCCCTGTGTCATCTTCCTGGTAAGGTGACCTCCTTCCTCTCAGCTCTGGGGCTCACTGCTCCTTGCCTGTCTGTGGCTGAGCAGCTTTTCCCGCTCCCATGTCACTGACCACTGGTGAAGTAAGGTTCTTTCCTGCCCAGAGGTCCTCTCAGACCCCCCTCCATTCCATGCCAGAGAGGTTTCCCTTGCAGGCCCTCAGCAGTGACCACCAGATGCATCTTCTGCCCCAACAACTCTCCTCTGTCCCTTTGAGAACCTGGGACCCCAGAGCTAGCACTGCCCCCCAGGGACTGCCTGCTCCAGACCCTCTTCCAAGCCACTGACTCTCCTTGGCAATGTTAGCTCGGAAGAGCTGGGTCCAGCTCACAGCACAGCACCTTGCTAGTGGACATTTTTAAAAAATCAAGGCATAACTTATCTATGGTAAAGTGTACAGCTTGATGAATTCTTACCTATGGATATGCCCATGGAAGCACTCCTCCGGGTCAAGGTTTTTAAAAAGTAGATCACCCCACAAGGCTTCCCATGCTCCTTCCCAGTGAATCACGCCCTCTGCCAGAGGCAACCAGCATTCTGACATGTAAGCCACCAATTTGTTCCACCTGGGGTTGAACTTCTACACAGAAGCGTACCGTGTGTAGTCTCTACTCTCTGACTTACTTTGCTCTGCGTGTCTTTGAGATTCAGCCACGCTGTTGCATGTAGCCATAGTTTGTTCCTTTGCATTGCCGAGTGATAGTCCACCGTATGAAGATACTACAATTTGTGTATCTGTTCACCTTGATGGTCATTTGCGTTTGTTTTCAGTCTGGGGCAATTATGAATAAAGCTGCCGTAAACATGCACCTAACGTGCTTTTGTAAACATATGCACTCCCTTCTCTGGAGTAGACACCTAGGAGGAGTGAAATGATATGTAATGGGGTAGGTGTATGTTTAGCTTAAACAGATCGGGTGCGCATTTGATGAATGCTACCTGTTAGAAGAAGTGAGTGAGTGAATGGATGACACTTCAACGCCACTGCTCTAGGTACTAACGTAAGAATGTATGAATTTGGGGGTAAAGAGGGGTTTCTTGTAAATGAAGTCCTTTGGGCTGACAATGGTTTCAGGAAGGAGCCTGAGGCTTCAAAGCGCAGGAAGGGAGAGGGACTGCACGTAAAGACCCCTTGGAAGAGGCAGGTCGGAGCTGGGGTGGGATGCGGGCTGGCCAGGGCTTTGCCTCAGTGCTGAGAGCTCGGGCCCAGGACGGACACAGGGTCCACACACGGCCGGGCCCACACGGAGAGCCGTAGAGTACGTAGAGTATGGTACGTAGAGAATCCACCGATTCTCCATCATGGTATCTAATTGGTTGCCATCGCCATGGGAGTCTTTAGTCGTAAAACATTTAGCTGTCAGAGCGTTATCAATCCAGCCATATGGATAATGTATCAGCAGTGGAATCCGCAATTAGAGCAGCTGTATGTCAGCGCTGCTCCGAGGAAACCAGTAGGCCCAGAGCCCTGCCCCTCCTTTCCTGTTCCAGCTTCCCTCCAAGCTGAGATCCCCAGTGCCACCCTGCTTTCTCCAAGCACCGTGGGGTCTGCTCTTAAAGCTTCACTCAGCCTTAGCTACGACCACTTCAGAACTGGCAGCCCTCCCCTACCCCCAGGAGTACTGGAGTGTTTCCTGCACCTCAACAGGAATTATGCGAGAGCTTAATGACTGCAATTAATGGTGAAATTTCAGACACTGGGAGGAAGGGGAGTTGAGGAAAGAGCAATGGAGACATCCCAATTTCCCAAAATCTCACCTGGTTTGCCTTTGCCTGTGATTGGTCCAGCTGATAATACTTCTCTGCACTTCTGGCTTTACTATGAGGTTCAAATTAAAGATCCTTAACCTGCCTTAGGGGGCCCTTACTTATCTCCAGGCCTTTGCCCCCCTGCTTCTTTCATTCTGGCCACCCCTGCCTTCTCTCTGCCCTCTACACTCCAAGTTCTTGTCGCAGAGCCTCTGCAAACATGGCCTCAGCCTACTTGCACCCTCTTCCCACCTCCCACTTCTTGCCAATTCCCTTTATTCCTTCATCTCAACAGACTGTCATTCCTGGTCCTCCATTCTACGAAAGGTCCCCCTCGGAGACTCAAGGACCCCTCAGAGACACAGGTGTCCTGCCTACCTCTTATGACTCTTGAAATTATGAAAGTTACTTGTGTGGTACATGGTTGACATCTACCCCCCCACACACACACACACAGGAACATAAACCACATTCGGACATGGGTTTTTACTGCCTAACTCAAGGGTTGACACATCATACACGCTTAATCTAAACTTACAGCATTAAGGAAGGAAACAAATGGTCTTTATTCACCCCCAGGCCTTCCATTATAACTATCACCTTAAGGTAAAGTGGAACATCATTATCATTGCTACCATTAATGAACCAAAATCTTCAGTTATGTGATCTCAATTGTACAAATTTGCTGGGGAACAAAAATGTTAGGTTTGTCTCCTCCCATTGGAAAACAAAAATTCTTAAAGATGGTTTTGCCCAAGCACTGGAATCCAGTTAAAATTAGCCATTTAACCTTCAAGATCAACTATCAGTTCTGATATTGGAATCAGCAAGAAGCTCTTCCTGGGTAGTTCTCAAGTAGTGACCATTCTGAATTAATCTAATTATCCGGTTTGCTGATCACTCAGCTCCTGGGCTTTCCTTTCTTTGCTCATCCTCTGTCTCTAGGGGTTACTTGGGTGGCCTCGGTGATGACCATAGAACCTTCAGTTGCCCAAGTGCTCAAGCCACACACAGCACATCCAGGCAAGAAGGAGCCCCATAAAAATGACTCTGGCACCCCTAACCAGGTTTTCCCACTCTGAGCACTGGAATATGGACTGGAGGTTCTTCATCGAGGTGGCTCAAGTCTAGAGACAGATAAACCTCAGGTTTAGTCCCTGCTTTGCCACTGACTATTCATGTGCCCTTCATAAGATGCTTCATCTCGCTAAGCCTTAGCTGATTCCTCTGGGTGATAGATGTTTATTTGAAAAGCTATTTATCTCTAAGCAGTGAGACTTAATTTATTTAAAATTTCTGTATCTTAGATTTCTTTATCTGCAAAATGGGGAAAACAATAATATCTATTCCTTGGCGTTGTTATAAAGACTAAATACGTTAATATGCAAAACTCCGCTAAAAAGATGAAGTTGATGCTGCTGATGATGTTGTTACTAATGATGATGGTGGTGGTGGTTTTGTAGCACTGTGATCACATGTTACTTTGCAGTCAAACTTAAGTTCAAATCCCAGGTATGTGACCTTGAGGAAGTTGCTCAATCTCTTTAAGTTTCCATTTCCTCTGTAAAATGGGATAATAGATCTGTAAAGTGGGATAATGATGAGTGCCTCCCTGGGAGGGTGGTTGTGAGATTCGGGTTCAGCACGGGTCCTGGCACGTAGTAAGTGGTCAACAAATGGTAGCTATGGTCATCATTGAAATCATTCCTATTACACAACACCTCAAGGGAGTCTTTAACTTGAGACCTTGTAGAGATGGCAAAAGGATCTTTTGGAAATGTCTGAGCTCAGTCTATACTGATAATAGATAACTCGCAAGATGAAGTATAGACTGATGACCTATAAAAGAAACACAAGGATCTAATGTTGATCTCTGGTTCCTCTTATTAAGCAACATCCTTAGCCAGGAGCGGCTGGGCTAACAGTCTCAGGGCTGATCCTGGCCAGTCAGTGATTGGTGGGCCCATGCCACCCTTGTGCCAAGCCGACTGCTGACTGAGTCTGGAGTTGAGTCTTAGTCATTGCTTAAGCTCCTGGCTGGCGAATGTTCTGACGGAGGTTGGGTTTTACTTGTTGACAGGAGAGGAAGGAAAGAGCCACTTTGTCCAGACTATGTCATCTCCAGGCCTGCAGGGCATCCTCTGCTCTCTGCCAGGATACACAGCACATGAGGTGGGCTTCAAAGCCCATCTGAGAATAGAGGTGGGGGGGTGGCCTTGAGTTTGCCTGAAAAACAATCCCCCATTGAAGCCACAGCAAGATACTCCCTGTGACTATCAAACCTTTCCCAGCAACAGCCCTGGAAACAGCTCAGGTGAGCTTATCCCTTGCCTCACTGCTTAGTTACTGAGTGTCTCATATCTGGAGCAGCAGGTCCCATCTGGGCCTCCTGCAACACTCTGAGGGAGACAGGATAGTTATAAGGCATCTTGAGTTTACAGGTAAGGTGATAGAGGCCAGGGGACAGGCTTTGCTCAGGGACAGCCAAAGATTAAGCAGAGAACGCAAGCCTCCAGCTGTTTTTCTAAGTCCTAGCCCATGTTTCTCTCTTCTTAGGCATGGTTCAGCCCCTGCTGACCTCGACAGACACAGCTTACCTCCCACTGCCGCCAGCCCTGGCCACCTCCCTGTGCTTCAGACAAACTAGCCCTTTCCTGCCTCAGGGCCTTTGCACTCCCTGTGCTCCCTTGGCTGAGAAAGATGTTACTTCCATCTACATGCCACTGCCTCTAAGAAGTCTTCCCTCGTTACTCTAAAGGAGCATTCAACAGTCACTCTCTCTCTCAACACCTAGCTCAATGCCTTCACATTCCTTACCTCAGTCATTTTGTTTTTGTTTCCCTCACTTAGGCAAGAGCCTCAGGAACTGTGTTTGCTACTGGCTCCCAGCACTTGGCACACAGCGCTACCCTGACTCCGCAGCTAAGACCCTTGCACTGGGCCCCAGAGGACTTGCCTCGAGCTCTTGAAGCTGTGCCTGCCCTGTGGGGTAAGGAGTCCACAGAGCCCAGCCCACCCAGAGCTACTGCCTCCCCTTCTAGACGACATTGGGGGACTCCAGAGCTGGGAGTTCCCTGGCCACATGACCCTAAACCACGTCTAGGGCCTGTGTGAGCCTCATCTTCCTGAGGGCAGATCACACCACTGGTATGAGACCTTGGAGCCTGAGGAGTGGCCAAGGGGAAGCCTGTACAGCTGAGGCTCCTCAGACCCCTAGGCAAAGGGGGGCAGGGTGGCGGGAAAAAGGAGGGATTTCCAGCCGAGGACTAGAGGTCTGGAGATGGTGAGGAAGCTCTCTGTGCCATGGAGTTTTAATGCAGAACTCCAAGCAGCCCTAGAACTATACGTTTGAACCTGGTCTTCCTGGTCACTACAAAGGTATAGTATATACCTTTGTATATAATAATACAACAGTGTATTATTTTGATTTATAACTTAAAATTTAGGCATAGTGGTGTGGGGACCTCCAAGTATTCTGTCACCCAGAGCCTGACAGATGTTAGGGGCAGGCCTGCTAACATATAGCAGACAACCATTAAACATTAGCTAACTAAAATGTAAAAAGGAATGACCTAGTGAATGAATAAAGTTTAGGCCCCTACACCAGAGCTTCTAGACTGGCAGCTGAGAGAAGTTTCCACAAAGAATAAAGCCAACCCTCTCAGTCAGTCTGGATATGCACAACCCAAGCAAGGATCTTGTGCCATGGTGGGTCAAATAGTATGGCCTTGGGGATTGCTGTAGGACAGAGTCAATCTCACTAATGAGATCAAATTAGAACCATGGCCAAAATAACCAACCAATTTCTAAGGTGGTCTAGAAGGCAGCTTTGAGTTTTTCTGCGGTTTTAATTCCTCCCACTATGCCTTCCTTCAACTACTGACATGGCATATAGCCAGCTCCATCCTATTTTTCTAGAAACTCTGAAGCTCATGGATAACCCCCACTAAGATAATGTATTAACAAAAGAAGAAAAAAGAGTTAATTCCGTAAAATGCAGTAACTGCTAAGTCAACTCCTTTTAAAACATTTTAGAGATTTTAAGGTCAAGAATTAATGGTCTGCTTACTTCAAAGGAATCAATTTATTTCTTCAGTGTTCATTTTCAGAATCAATCATTTTGCGTCACCTAGAGAACTTAAGAAATTGAACTCGAGAGCACATTACCGTAAAAACACTCATCAGTCTATGTATGACTTCCAGCTACTACAAGTCTTTTTCACATAAATCCGAAAGATAGTTGATTTCTTGTTGCTTTGCTCTAAATGTAATAGCTAGTAATAATTAGTTCTGCAGAAGAGTTCTAGATAATGGGTAGCAAAGTGAAGGCCTTGCCAGGATCAGTGCAAACCAACAAATATGTAGAGCAAACCTACATAGGCCAGGCATGTGCTAGGTTCTGGCAGGGGCTTCCCATGTTGTTGAGCAGTACCAGCAACCAACCTGGGAAATGCATATAGAAATACGTGTTTGCTTTTCCCTCCACTAGCTGAGTTATTCCCCCAGGATGGGCTTGTTTGGAGTCCTGAATTCTTTAAAGATTTATGCTGAAAAGTTGGAGGGCAATAATTAGATGTCAGTGTATCTTTGGTCACATTTGTTCAGTTTCTGCTGTATAAAAACATCCAATCAATTTAACCTAAAGGCTGATGCTATTGTCCCAATGCTGCAACTAATAGGTGGGTGACCTTGGGCGAGTCACTCCACCTCCCCAAGCTTCAGCATGGATGGATGATCTGTAAGGCTGTCTCCAATGCTCACAGTCTAGAAAACCTTCTGTCAATCAACATCACCAGAGGCTGGGACAGACCAGCTTTTCGGCTTTGGAAGACAGAACCTCCAGATGAATGAGGGATGTTTACTTTGGGCTTTTTGGCAGTTACACACCCAGGGAACAGTGCTGAGACCAGATTAGTAGGGGAGGCTTACATAGAGAAAATCTTAACAATTCAGGCCCCTAAGCATCCTCTTTACTGAGAAGTGGCTCTGGATTAAACACACATTGAAATTACACACTCATCCCAAATTAGATTTCAGGCAGAGTGTCATTACTGAAGTGGAGAAGAGACAGCTGCAGCCCAAGGTCACCTGTTCTCCTCAACATTCAGTGCTAATTGGATCAAGGTTAAATTTTCCCAAACTGCCACATAGTTCACACTGCATTTGTTTGGATGTAATAAGAAACTTGAGGTGGTGAGGCTGGCTTACCCTTTGGCATCTTGCCCATTGCTTTCTTGTTTTCTTCCTTCCTATAATATGGATGTCATGCCTGGACCTGCAGCAGACATATTGTAACCAAGTAATAAAGAGCCAGATGCTAATGTAAAGATGGCAGAGTAGGAAAAGAAAAGGGGCCTGGATCCTTGGGGTCTTCATGACCTGTGGTATCTATCTGTCCTACTCCCCCAGAACTGCTTGATGCATGCAATAATTAGTCCCCTGACTTCCTTCAGCCACTGTCAGTCAGGTCTCCTCTTACATGCAGCCCAACACCATCCTTAAATGATACAGAACATGAAAGGTCTTAACAAAAAGTGTTCCACCTTCTCAAGGTCTCAATCTTATAGCATGGACACAGAGCTAGAGACAATTTGCTTTGTTTAAAAATGGCCATTATACGTAAACCATTTTTACTCTTAAGCAAGAAGTCATGTTTTTGTTTGCTGTAGAAGGCTCCCCACAGGGCTTACACTTTGACAGAATCATCTGGAGCCTAGCTACTTGCTTCAGGTTATGCATCTTGGAAAACTGTGCTAATATTTAACTACCAATGAGATCCCAACCTGCCTCACCAAAGCTGGCTAGGTACAAGGTCTAGTGTGCTCTAGGGTACCAGGGTAGAAAGCTGAGAGCAGAGTTGAACAGAACAAAGGTTCAGTAGACCTCAGGAGCTTTCTTAAAATATATGCTCTCAGAGGCCATAATTCTAGCAATCATTAATAACTAGCCCAGACTCTATGTTGCTGGGGTGGGGGTGGGGCAATTACTTCTCTTGCAGCCTTGACTTCCTCCCTTGTCCTCTAAGCCTCCTTTCTACACCTACATTCCCTGCTCATACAGGGAAGAGACTAAATGTCAACCATCCTTATGTCTCCTGCACCTAGCAGAGAATCTGGCAGATAGTAGGTGCTCACTAAATGTTCATTAAATGAATGAAAACACACTTATCCTCCCTTGGCTCACACTCACCTACATGTACCTACCACTACTCCCTCTTCCTGGGCAGTGAGAAATCTAATTTGTTCTGGTTACTAAATTGTTTTATTTTCTTCCTACCTTGTCCAGGTGACCCTACTGCCATTCCTACCCTCGATTCTGGTATTAAGAAAGAGAAATGGGAAAGCAATGGGAGAGACTTACAGGTTGAAGGAGGTGTTTTTTTGTTTTTAAGGACATGAGTGCCTGCTTATGGTATAATCTAGTAGAGCAGGACTGGTTGAAGATTCAGGAGACAGAGAGGAGAAACAAAGGGCCACGGTCCTTGAGAAGGTGAAAGGGAACTTGAGTCAGGGCACAAGTGGGGGTTGACCTTTGAGACGAGGAGGGGCACTTCCTCTACTGAAACAGGAGAGAAGGCCGGCTTATGTCAGTAGACTTGTAAGTTTGGCTTCTATTTTTCTAACAAAAGAGAAAATTTTATGATTGAGCATCTGACTCAGGTCATGATCTCAGGGTCATGGGATTGAGCCCTGCATTGGGCTCCATGCTGGGCGTGGGGCCTGCTTGGGATTTTCCTCCTGTCCCTCTGCCCCTCCTCCTTCCCTGCTCATGCTCTCTCTCTCTCTAAAAAAAAAAGAGAGAGAGAGAGAGAGAGATCCTCAGCTGAGAATACGAGTAGCCGTAAGGGTATAGAAGGTTGAGAAAGAAGAGCTAGTTTCTGAGATCCAATCAACCCAATCAGCCCATCAAACTATCTTAATTGTCTAATACCAACTCATGCAGAGAATAGGTGTGGAGTTATTTTCTCACACTAGATCAGAGTAAGTTTCTGCAACCTCTCCCCTATACTTCAGCATCACCCATTCCTACCCTTTTCCTGGTGATGGCAAGGGAAGGAGAGGCAGAGAGTCTAATTTGGGCTACAGCAGGTAAAATTTGGAAAATTCAATGAAGTAAAAATGAGGCCACCTAGAATCTAAAACATGGTGACTGAGAGAAGCAAAAATTTAATAAGTAGCTCTGAGGACTCTGGACTTCTTTTGGTAAAGCTTCCAATGCTTATAGAAATAAGATTTATAGTAGAAACAATAATCTTAACATCCCAAGATTATAGTAAATTTACTTTAGTCAACATCAAGCCATTCTACACAATGACATTAATAGAGATGTCCTAAAACATGAGGGTAGGAGTATAGGAGGTAGGGAAGAAACTATGGGGTAGTTTTCCCTTGTTTAGACCCCACAACATTCTCTAGGAATACCTCCTGGCACACTGCTAGGACTCCCTCACCAGACAGGGAAGAAGAGCCATCTCCTAAAAGGGGGTAGGTAGGAATTGGTTCTGGCCCAGAACCAAGAATGGGGAAGGACCTGAACTCCCCTTTGGTCCTGGGGAAACATGATTCTTAGCCTCACTTGTACACAGAGAGAAGGGTATGAGGCCCACGTCTTGTGTGCAGAACTGAGGGAAAATACTGACCAATATGCAAGAGAGTCCCATGCCTATCCTCTGCTAATTCAGCAGCCACTGTAATTCCCACCCTCCTTCTCCTTTGTCTGCTTCTCCCAGTCAGGACTTCTACATCTTCTTCCCTTTTCTCAAAGTGATCTGAGGGGGAAAAAACCTAGAAAACTCCTAATCTCAACACAAGTTTCAAATATATTTTAAAAGATTTTATTTAAATTCAAGTTAGTTAACATATAGTGTATTATTAGTTTCAGGGGTAGAATTTAGTGATTCATCCGTTGCATATAACAACCAGGACTCATTACATCGAGTGCCCTCCTTAATACCCATCACCCAATTACCCCAACCCCCCACCCAGCTCCCCTCCAGCAACCCTCAGTTTGTTCCCTATAGCTAAGAGTCTCTTATGGTTTGCCTCCCTCTCTGTTTTTATCTTATTTTATTTTCCCTTCCCTTCCCCTATGTTCATCTGTTTTGTTTCTTAAATTCCACATATGAGTGAAATAATTTGGTACTTGTCTTTCTCTGACTGACTTATTTCACTTAGCATAATGCCCTCTAGTTCCAGCCATGTCTTTGCAAATGCCAAGATTTCATTCTTTTTGATGGTTGGTCCATTGTATATATATATACTACACCTTCTTTATCCATTCATCTGTCAATGGACATCTGGGCTCTTTTCATATTTTGGTTATTGTGGACATGCTGCTATAAACATTGGGGTGCATGTGCCCCTTCAAATCACTATGTTTGTATCCTTTGGATAAATACCTAGTAGTGCAATTGCTGGATCAAGGGGCGGTTCCATTTTTAACTTTTTGAGGAATCTCTATCCTGTTTTCCAGAGTGGCTGCACCAGTTTGCCTTCCCACCAACAGTTTAAGAGGGTTCCCCTTCCTCTGCATCCTCACCAACATCTGTTGTTTCCTCAGTTGTTCATTTTAGCCATTCTGACTGGTGTGAAGTGGTATCTCATTGTGGTTTTGATTTGTATTTCCCTGGTAAGTTTCAAATATTTGACCATGCCTCTTCTCCTGTCAAAGTGACCAACACTCATAACACTAGTAATTTTGAAATCCATATTCAGCCTTCTTCTATTAAAATATAAAATCACATGGCAGAGCATCTGGATGGTTTCAAAGCAGTGGTTGGCCAGAGTATGAGACCCAGTGGCTTTTATGAGGGCACATTTATTTTTAAAGGAAAAATAAAAGAAGGATGTTAGAGTGTAGGGGTGGTTACACTGAGAAAATCTGCCTAGAATCACTTGACACCATGGGAAGTATCCCAGTTCATTTGGCAGAGGAAATCCAATGCTTCCACCCAGAGTGGTGGGAGATAATTCTGAGGAATTTAAATGTATAAAAAGAAAAAAGTAAGAGAAGGCAAAAGTAGAGAGAAAACAACAAAGGATGTTGAGACCCCAAATATATATGCCCTTGGATCACAATTTTCTCTGCCACTGGGTATCTAACCACCCCTCTCTCATATATATTCATCCTCATTCACCTTTGACTCTCCAGTGATTTCCAATGGATTGTGGTTAGAATCCTAACAGACCTTGTCCAATGGTCTTCAATCAGGATCACAATGAAAGACAAGCCAAGAACCGCATTTGCTCCATTTGGAATATCTCTACATTAGTTCAACTTTCCATTAATGCCACTGACTTTGGACTTCTGGATAACGAATATAAGAAAGTGGTTCTGTTATCAAGCATCCTAAGTAGCTCCTTGTTATCATCACCAAGATCTGAAGTTACGTGTTGTCCCACTCGTGAGCTGATTAATCTCCGTTTTCCAGGGGGAGCTGTACAATCACAGAGAACTACTCAGTGGAGGTCTGTAACAGCTGTCCAGTTGCAGTACCACCAGGCCACAGGTACACTTGCCTGAGTGGACCAGGACTGTGTATCAGGAGCAGGCAGGGCAGGCAACAGGGGGTTTGAGCTAATCAAAGTACAAGGCTTGTTTAGAATTTATTGACGTGCTGTTAAATGGTGTTGCAGCTTTTCCTAGTATGATGGCTGTTTATTTATTGATTTTTCAAAAGAGCTTTCAATATTGTGGTTTGTTTCTCGTGGAGGTTTGAGCTGTTGAAAGTTGACCTCAAAATTGATGTAATTAACTGGTTTTCATTTGTTCTTTTTAATTGATGTTGAATTGCAGACAAAAAAATTTGGGGGGGGTGTCATTTTTAGTTAGTTGGATGTTGTTTTTGGCTTTTAGAGCCTTCTGGTTACTCAACAATAACTTTCCAAATGTTAGCTCCTCTCTGATTATTAGCTTTCTGATGATTACTTTGCCATTATGCCTAATCAACAGCTGTGCGGAAACTCATTTTAATCATATTTTTCCTGCTTAGAAATTAGCAGATGAGGGATAATTACCACCAAAGAGCTCCACAGTTCTGATTGGCTGCCTCCTGTCTAACATTGTTGAAAATAAAAAAATGAAAACAAACTAAAAGAAAATATAAAACTTTTATTTTTCCTTCATAAATAAAGTATGAACTTTTGACCTTTTTTTTCCCATCTAGAGGCTGATAATGAGTTTCTCATTTCTCTATCCTGAGACTAACCACTTTTACCAGACTATGGTTATTTCATTAACTAGGTTAATTAAACCAGATTAAAGGTGATCTTTACAGCATGTGCCTTACAAGCAGCCACAGAGTTGTGAGTGATGGCAACATTCCTTAATTCCTTCTCCAGAATTTAAGAAAGGAGCTTTTCCTTTCTGCAGGTTTCACAGAAGCATCAGAACTTTGAACAAGACCAGGGCTGGAATGGCTCAGAGAGACCATCTCATCCACGGCTTGCTCGTGGACCTGGGAGTGGATGTACCCCAGGGGGCTTCCAGAGATTCCCAAGGGGACCACGGCTCCCAAGAAATTAAGACTTACAGAACAAACCCAGCTCTTTCACTTCACAAAACTAGAAACTAAGAGGGTCTCAGAGTCAGTGGTGGCAGAGGTGAATGGAGAAGCAAGGTTCTCAGGCATCCTAAGTCTCCTGTGTCTCAAAAAAGCCACCACATTCTCTAACCTGGCGTCACTGTTAGCACCTCCTCCTGAAGAATCAACACCCCCTCATGGAACTGCCCTCTGACCTCTGCTGACAAGAAATTTGGTTGAGGGTGTGATGTGCCGTGAGATCCATTGGACAAATGAATCTTTCTGACCTCAAACAGTGACTAACAATGATGAATGGTTGGTTGTTTCCCTGGTACCACTGATTTTAAGTACAGTAAGGAACCTATGAGCCATGGCTTAGAAAAATTCCAGTTTCACAGTGAAATAGCAAGTTTACAATACCATCAAGGACCAACCCTGCAATGAAGTACTGGTCTTTAGATTTAAATGCTTTCGTGATCCCAAAGAATAGCAGACTATTAACAAATAATAGTTTGGAAACTGAAAATACAATCCATATAACTTCACATAATTTCATTAGGTTTCAGATGTTATCGATACTTGATTATGAAATAATCTTACAACACTGGAACAAACATGACAAGAACAGGTGAAATCTTCATGGTCTAGAGTATCTCTTTTTAAAAAGATTTTAAGTAATCTCTACACCCAGTGTAGGGCTCAAATTTACAACTCCAAGATCAAGAGTTACATGCTCTACCAACTGAACCAGCCAGGTGCCCCCATGATCTAGGATATCTTACAGTCTGAACATCCAAACAAACAAAGAAAAAACCTGAAGAACTGATACACTTGAAAACAATGGTTCTCAAACTTTATATGTTAGAATCACCTGGAGGGTTCGATAAAATACAGATTGCTGAGCCCTACCCTGGAAGTTCTCATTCAGTAGATCTGATATAGGGCCTGAGAATTTGTAGTTCTAACATGTTTCCAAATGAGCGTGCTGCTGCCGATCCAGGGACCACACTTTAAGAACCATGTGTCTAAAAGCTAATGATTATCAACTGCTACTGGCTTTCCAGTACCATCTTCACACTTACATTTGGATTAAATGCCTCTGAAATGCCCATTGCTTAGCAATCATCTGTCTGTCCGCCTTACCTTCCATTATACATACATCTGCCCCTTCTTCTTGCTCCCTCCCTGCCCCCCTCCCCCACACACTGTGCATTCCTTCAGGGCAGGGGCAAGGGCAAGGGCAAGGTAGATTTGAGTTCTTTTTTGGGTCTCCCACAAAGTCTAGCACAGTTTCTATAAAGCATGTTGCCTTGATTTGCAATGGAACTAAAATTCAAGATAAGGGAGATAGACTAAGTCACTTTAAAAATCCATTCTAGCTCTAAGGTTTTATTATTCAAAGGTTACCTCTTCAACCTGGTATCTGTTCTCATTTCCATGGCAGGCACCAGCTAGCTGTTCACGAACTCCATTTCCCCCTGTCAATCCTGTGTACATAGCTGGATTGCACTTCCCAGACTCTCTGGGAGTAAGACATAGATAGCCATGTGACTGATTTCCAGTCAATGGAATGTGCATCACTTCCAGGACTGACCCACAAGAACCACCCACACAAGATCCTCCATGCTTCCCCCTCCACTAGCTCTAGGCAGCTTAGCAGATAAACTGATGATGAAGGACCCTAAGATGAATGCAGCCTGGGTTCCCAAATCACTGCTTGAAGGAGAATTGCTCCAATCAGGACCTGTTTTGAACTTTCTAAAGGCTAAAGGTAAATTTCTATTGTACAAGTCCAGTGAGATTTCGGAGTGTCTGCCCATCCTAGCCTTAAATCATTTCACAGCTACAGCTCTTACTTCACAGGTGCCTAGATTGTGGAAATGGCATCTGTGGGGTCTTCTTGTTTCTGACTCTCTTCCTCCATAAGCATCCATCTCATTGCGTATTAACGTAATGGTTTCCACTGTCATAATAAGAAACTCATCAAAGCCTTTAAGCCTACCACCATTTGAGAACTCTTACCCTGTATTCCATGCTGTTCACATCCTATGGCTAAGGAGAGATACTAACCATCTAAGATAAGCACCCCTTTGAACACAGAACTGTTCATTAGGCATCCCCAATATACCTACACAGTCCTGGACTTCCTTGGGAGAGAAGTCACAGAGAGGTCAGTGCCCTGAGATCTGCAATCCTGCTGCATGAGTTTTATTTGTCTCCCCTGGCATTCAGGGGTTCAGATCCCTTAGGACTCTCCTTCTGGCTGAGAACATGGTTAGGAGGTTTACTCCCTGCTTGTGCAAAAGAGTCCAGGAACTTGGCAGAGACTAATTGGTCCGGACTCTGAAGGTCCTAGCTCAGATCCCTTGGAGACCCTTGTAAGGAAGAACTAATGTTCTTGCAAGTGTCCCATGTCCAGGTGTTGTATTGGACATTTTATGTGTATTTTTAAAATTAACATAATGTAACTCTTATAGCTGGGGATAATGAGGCACAGAAAAAGGTAAAAAAGCCTTTTACCCACATCACACAAGAGTGCCACACCTGAGTCCTTCTGACTCCAAAGCTAGTGTTTTTTCTAGCATAGCATATAGCCTCTCTAAAATCTGCCCAGGGGCGCCTGGGTGGCTCAGTTGGTTAAGCGACTGCCTTCGGCTCAGGTCGTGATCCTGGAGTCCCGGGATCGAGTCCCACATCGGGCTCCCTGCTCGGCAGGGAGTCTGCTTCTTCTTCTGACCCTCTTCCCTCTCGTGCTCTCTATCTCTCATTCTCTCTCTCTCTCAAATAAATAAATAAAAAATCTTTAAAAAAAAAATCTGCCCAGGAATATGCCACACTGGGGAGACTCCACACTCCTTGTGATAGACACTACGTTTTTACCAGCAGATCCCCAGTGTGATTTAGTTAGGTTTAGAATGTGCCCAACTACTAAACTACATATCCCAGATGCCTTGCAACTAGGGGGTGGGTACACAACTCAACCTAGCCAATATGGTGTCAATAGAATTGTTTAGGTAGAGCTTCTAGGAAAGCTCCTTAAGGCAATAGCAGAAAACTAGAATATAATTTTTTTCTTTATTTGCATATGGGTTTTTTTTTTATATTTTGTCCTTCTTCCTTTTTTCTGCCTGAAACTCAGATGTCATCACATCTGGAAGTGGAAGTGATGTATTGTAACCATAGGGCAACAAAACGACTTCATAGAAAGGCATACCAGCCCTGTGCTGCCTCCCTCTGGATTTCTTTTACATGAGAAAAAAAATAAAAACATATATTTGTTTAAGCAACCATTTCTTCAGGTTTTCTGTTACCAGCAGTCAGACAAGATACTAAGAGCTTCCCCTTTGAACAAATCTACTACAGAAGTGGTAGTAGATCTCCTGGCTCTTCTTGCTAAAATACATACGAGCTCTTCTGGCTGCTCTTATTTCCCAAACCACATTCCCTAGAGTTTCTCTGGAGGGTCCCTAGAGATAGGAGTATGCAGGCTGACATCCCAGCACTGAAGAGGCACGAGCCGGAAGGGCAATGTTGCCTGTGGTTTGTACTCCGCGTGGAACTTCACCCACCCACTGCAGCTGAATCCTCCTGCCCACCTTGAGCATGCCGAGCATGTGCCAATGATGTATTCAAAAGTACACAGAAGAGCACTTTGTGACCATTCCTAAACCACTAAATCATGGCACAGGTAATGGTCTTCCAGCTTCTCTCCAGCTTATTTCAAACAGCAGTCAAGATTCCCCAGTGATGTAGGAAGGGTCCCAAATGAGCCTAACCTGGTTCTAATCACACCGCCCCCCACCCCGGCCCCCACAATGGCAGCAGTAGTGAGCCATTGTGCTTTGTATGGCTTCTTCAGCAGGAACCATTGCACAGGAAACCAAGATGAACAACATGCGAAGACTGTTCATGAGACACATTTGAAACGCCCCCGGGGATTCACAGAAGTAACTGAGCAGGGACATTTGCTCTGATTACTATGGCTGTGTAGAAAATCACCCAAAAACTTAGAGATTTAGGACAACAATAAGAATTCAGATCTAGGAATTCAAATGGGGGCACAGAAGGCTGCCTTGGCTCTGTTCCTCAATGTCCATGGCCTTGGCTGCAGACTCAAAGTCAGGAAGCTGGAATCATCAGAAGACTCATTCATTCACATCTCTGGTGGTTGATGCTGGCTGTTGGCTGGGGGCCTAGGTTGGGCTGTCAGCTAGAGCATTCACATGAGGCCTCTCCATGTGGCCTGAGTTTCCTCACGACACAGTTCTAAGGGCAAGTGCCCCAAGAGAGAGCACCATGTTACCTTTCAGGACCTAGACTTGGAAGTCATCCTGAGTCACCTCTGCTGCATTCTATTGGTTCAAAGGAAGGGACCATAAACTCCAGCTCTTGAGGGAGGCATGTTAATGTCACATTGTAAGAGCACATGAGATGGAACACACACACACACACACACACACACACACACACACACACACACACACACACACACCCCAGTAGAGTTATCTTTGGAAAATACAATCTGCCACAATGTTGAAGGAATTCAGATGCCCTACTTTTACACTGGGGGCTGGGGGTTGGAGAGGAGAGGCAAGAGGCAGGGATATATGGTTATTGCCATAGACCAGGGAAGAACTGAATTACCGATTCAATTTTATAGTTACATGTATTCTCAGGCCCTTGCTATCTTAGTCAGCTCAGGCTGTTATACCATAGACTGAGTGGCCTATAAACAACAGAAGTTTATTTCTCATAGTTCTAGAGGCTGGAAAATCCAAGATCAGGGTGCCAACAGAGTCAGGTTTTGATGAGGACCCTCTGTGGGGTTGCAGACTGCCAACTTTTCATTTTATCCTCACGTGATGGAAGGAATAAGAGAGCTCTCTGGGGTCCCTTTTATGAAAGCAGTTATCCCACTTATGAGGGCTCCACCCTCATGACCTAACCACCTCCCAAAGGCCTCATCTCCTAATATCTTCACATTTGGGGTTAGGATTTCAAAATATTAATTTTGGGGTGACACAAGCATTTAATCATTTCATGTGCATTTGCTTCATTCTTTAGACTGTAAGATCTGTTGTACACACTTTACATTATTATGACCCACAGTTCTCAGTGTCTTTTCCTGTCCCAACTCCTCTTTCAAGCTCCAGCTCACATTTCCCTTCTATGGTAGAGCTGTCCCCCACTTCCCAGGGGAGTACCTCCTACTTCTGCTCCTCATCTTCCTTGCCAGACTCACAGAATTCAAGATACCATTTTTGTAACACCTAAATGCTTATATGACTCCCAATCAACAGTAGTTAACATCAAACATTGGTGGGGCATTATCTGACTATTCCATTCTCTGGTGTTCTTTAAAGCATCTAATACTTAAGTGTAAATTTCCAATTATATCTAGAAGTATATATTGACTTACTGTAACTACAAACCCAAGATACAGTAAACATGCTCGGAAGAGCTTGCCAAAATGTTACTTTTAAGAGCCTATTAAGGAGCTTTAATATTTTATTTTGGATTATGCAGATAAAGTTTATAAACAAGGTTGTTAAAAAATAATGGGGATGAGAAAGCCTTTCTATCTCTTTCTTTATATATGGGTAGAGGGACTAAAATACAAGTATAACTCTCCACTCCACTGGGCAAGAACTAGGGCAATTCCTGTTCTATCCAGATTGAGACGGAGGTCCCCTAGCCCCATGTCACTTCTCAACAATGATTAGGATCTATCAAGAGCTTATCATGTACCAGCTACTTTAAGTATATCATCTCACTGAATTCTCACAATGATCTTGAAAAGGTAACCCTTATCCCAATTTCACAGAGCTAATAAATGGCACCACTTGGATATGAACTCAAGTCTGCCTAATTCTAAAGCTCTGTACTCTAGACCACTCCGCATACCCTCTCTACTGATGCTGTGGTAGATTACATGGTAGGTTACATGCTAGAACCTTGTTAGGCGGGGTCAGCAGGGAGTTTACCAGGCAGGCAGGGATCCCCAAGCCCTACTGGAAATAACAAGATCAGAGTTCAAGTCTTAGCTCTTGTTTTTTTCTGCAACCTTGAACAAATCACTCTTGAGTCTCATTTTCTTCTACATCCTTTAAAATAACTTATTTTGGGGGCATTTATGATGCATCAAGCACTTTGAAGTATCTCATTTAATGCTCACATAAGCTTAAAAATTAGATTCCATTATTACTGCCATTTGAAGAGGAGGAAACTGGGGTTTGGGGTGGTTAGGTAACCTCCCCAAGACTGTGGAACTAATGGTAGAGCCAGGTAAACCCAGGTCCATCGGACTCCATGGCTTGAACTCCCAACCACCCAGGATAATTGCCCCTACTAACACTTTCCTCATCCATCTCGTTGTAACAAACATGATGATACATGTACAAGCATTTTGTAAGTGTTAGGTCTGAAACAAGTGTTAGCTGTTCCAATTCCGGTTATGATAGGAAAACTGTGCTGGAAAAGGGAATAAATGTCCACATAAACAGAGAAATCTGGAATTCTGGAGCCAATGCTCTCTAGAACCAAACACAGACCGGCAGCCAGAAGGCTGTATTATTAGACAGTCCCGCTTAGCAGGATCCATTTTGTGCAGCTTTGAGAAAAAGTAAATCACTGTAAATGTCTTTCCAAACTGCTTTAATTACAGATTAGCCTTGTCAATCTTAATAAAATCGTGCCTCGTGTTTGAGGTTTATATACAGAAAAGTGCTTAAGAGCACTTACTTTTATTTCCTAAGTATGTCATTGAAAAAATTCTCATATTCACAGTTTGATCCCCTTAACTCTATTCTTAGACTCATTTTTAATCTGACTCTGTCGAGAACCAAATCATGGCCCCATGATATTGCACAACTTAAATGTCACATTAGTGACATAGTCATTGGTTTTATATTTCTGTCCAGACTAGTAGACTTGAAGCAGAAAACAGTGAGGACCGAACACTAAAAATGTGCGTTTCCTTCCAAATAATCTGATTTTATGATTAAAATAAAATGAACTCTTTAAAATGAAGAAATCTGGGCGCCTGGGTGGCTCAGATGGTTAAGCGTCTGCCTTCGGCTCAGGTCATGATCCCAGGGTCCTGGGATCAAGTCCCGCATCGGGCTCCCTGCTCCTTGAGAGCCTGCTTCTCCCTCTGCTTCTCTCTCTCTCTCTCCCTCTCTCTCTCCCTCTGTCTCTCTCATGAATAAATAAATAAAATCTTTAAAAAAATAAAATAAAATAAAATAAAATGAAGAAATCTTCAAGATTAAGGATTCTAAGGAATGGGGCGCCTGGGTGGCTCAGTTGGTTAAGCGACTGCCTTTGGCTCAGGTCATGATCCTGGAGTCCCGGGATCGAGTCCCACATCGGGCTCCTTGCTCAGCAGGGAGTCTGCTTCTCCCTCTGACCCTCTTCCCTCTCGTGATCTCTATCTCTCATTCTCTCTCTCTCAAATAAATAAATAAAATCTTAAAAAAAAAGATTCTAAGGAATGCTCTTAATTGAGGGTGGACAGCCCTTTCAGATTTTCTTATGGACTTAATGAAAAAATGGTGATTGCTTTGTTGGCCTGGCAAAACCCAGTCTATGGGACGTTAGCCTATATTAAAGAGCCCTCATTTCTTTTTTTTTTTAAGATTTTATTTATTTATTTGACAGAGAGAGAGAGAGCGCACACACAAGCACAAGCAGGGGAAGCAGGAGAGGGAGAAGCAGGCTTCCCGCTGAGCAGGGAGCCCGATGTGGAGCTCGATCCCAGGACCTTAGGATCATGATCTGAGCTGAAGGCAGACGCTTAACAGACTGAGCACCGGGTGCCCCAAAGAGCCATCATTTCTTAAAATATTAACTGGAGTTTCAGTTAAGAAAAAACGTGGTAGTAGAGTGTGGAGGGAGTTCCTTGGTCACATACATTAGAAAAATGATACCTTATATTGTTCCCCCTTAGAGAATCACAGTGTACTTTAACAAACTAAAGGCTCTGAAAAATCCTGAAGTAGTTAAGCTCACATAATTTTCTGTAACTGGACATTTCCCAAACTTACTCGGTCATCAAACTATTTTTCCAAGTAACAATAGCATCACAAAGAACTCCTCCTCTGTGAGACTTTGGTAAAGGCTATTATAATTGGTTTTGAGATAAAAATGTCTGAGGCATGTGACCAAACCACTTGAACTTCCCAAGACATATTGTAGTTAAGAGTATAATTTTTTACACTGAGATTATATTCTAAAGGAATTCAGTGATGCAGAGTAACATTAGAAAGCTCACAACATGCTCTAAAACCCTACAAATTCAGCATTACTTATTTACATTGTAAACTTATTCCAGAAAGATTTGCTATAATATATTACATAAGTAGAAATGGCAAAATATGAATAAGACTCAAACAAAAAATAAATTGAATTAGAAAATCAAGGCTGTATTAAAGAAGAAACATAAATATGGAGGAAGAAAAGGAGGGGCCAGCACACATGTCACTAAACTTTAAATTTAGTTCTGAGCTCCCCAGCAACCAAAGCAAAAAGGGATTCATGGCCATTTACATAATTACCATGGTGAAAAAGAAGAACGTTTTTACAGGTCCAGTCCATAAGGAAAACAAGGCTTTTTTGGACTGAATTCTAAAAGTAATCATTCAAAGGGAGAATTTCACAGGAGACATAATGCCTCCAGCCATTTTCCAAATGCAGTAACAAATTTATGTGGCTAATTCTTATAGCAATGCCAATGATAAAGCTCAGAGCCAAATATTAAATTCTACAAAGTTAATGGGCTCCATTTGTCTTTGGCTGATTCAGGAAGACAAGTTACAAATCTAATAAAACCATGATAGCCCTAAGACAAATCAGCTTTGTACTTCACCATTTTCAGAATCAAAATAACAGGCAAGAAAAGATAATGCACTCTTTTTGGTTAAATAATAATAGCTGACACTTCGGGGCGCCTGGGTGGCTCAGTTGGTTAAGCGACTGCCTTTGGCTCAGGTCGTGATCTCGGGGTCCTGGGATCGAGCCCCGCATCGGGCTCCCTGCTCGGCAGGAAGCCTGCTTCTCCCTCTCCCCGTCCCCCTGCTTGTTTTCGCCCTCTCGCTGTCTCTCTCTCTGTCAAATAAAATAAATAAATAAAATCTTTAAAAAATAATAATAATAGCTGACATTTATATAGACCTTGCTATGTGCCAAGCAGTGGTAAGCACTTTATATGTATCCATTCATTTAATTTTCATAATCACTCCATAAGGCAGGTATTATATCCTTTACTTTACAGATGAGGAAATACAGACTCAGAGATACAGTGCTCAAGGTCACAGAGCTGTACTAACACTGTCTAGCAATTAAGGCCAACTTTTCATGCAGCTGGGTGGGAAAAATGGGACTAGTCTTAAGCAACAGAGGAGAAAATACCACTCCCTTCAGTCTATAGAATCAGAGGAATCATGTCATGTGTTATGGCGGTATCCCTAGAGCTGTAGAAGGGGGTTTGGGGCCACTGTATCAGTCAAGGTCCAACCAGAAAAAGAAATCATTCTGAGTATTTAAAACAGAGAGAATTAGATTAAATACAAGAAACTGGTTACACAGAAAGAGCTAAGAAACCCCCAGGAGAGAGCGCGAAGCAGCCCAGAGATTAGCAAGAATGGGAGGGAAGAAGTGGTTTTACAAGAGCCTGGGGGCTGGGTTACTCACAGCAAACCTGTCCATGGGAGCCGTGGAAGAGTTCCAGGGCTCCCACCCCAGCTTCTCCCTCTGCCACCCTCCAACCTCCCCCTGGCTGAGCCCTGCCAGAATCCTGATACCCTCAGGGATCAGACCTTCTATGATACCGGACAGAGCTGTGAAGGTTGAGAAGTGGATCTAAAGGCAAAATGACCCCAGACTGGCCCAGGTACTAACAGTAGGTTTATTTTGTAAGGTAAAATATTTTATTCTGCAGGCTGCAAAACCATGGAATAGTTGAGAGTGGTACATGTTGAAAATATAAGTAGATTCATAAACTTAGGTAAATTAATTCCATAAAAATGCATTCAGCATCTACTGTGTACAAGTTGCCAAACAGAGTTTCCTGCATGGTGCGGCCATGGCCTTCTGGAGTTCTCGAAGCTCTTTATGGATGTGCTCCCAATACTAATCAGTTCGTGCTGTCCCATGTGAGCCCAGCACATATGGGGATGCCTGTCCCATGGAATGGCGAACGGAGTGGGTCCTGTGACTTGTGTGCAGCAGGATAAACCTTGCTGAGTGACCTAACAGTGAATCAGGACCATAGAAAGATGGCGCGCTGTCAGAACATTTGAGAACTTTGCCTCATGAATTTCTAATAGAGTACAGGCAGGCAGGGAGGAGTTGCATTCAAATAGCAGCACAGCAATGGGTGAGGGGGTAATGTGGGTGCAGGGGAACACTTCAGGTGAGCCTCCCAAAGTTGTCAAAAGGGGGTCAGTACACAAAAAAAATGGAAATCACTGTTCTACAGAGGCACAAATACAAAGCCTACTGCTGTGAACTGATTTCTGGAAGCCTGAAGGTTAAGATAGGTACACAACCTCCTGAAGCAGAGGTAGAAAATGAGAATTGCCACAAATGGGAGACAGTGTTAAGGGGATTCTTAGAAGAAAGAGACAAGTTCTAAATGAGGAAAGTAGCTTTGGGGGTAAGTAGTATAAATTATGGAGGGTAGGCGGCATTGGAGCTACATCTAAGATGGTTTTGACCTGCGGAGATGGGAAAAGAGAATTGTGCCCTGGCAGAGGGCACAGCCAAAGGGAAGGGACAATATCTCTAAAGCAGGGAGTTGAAGAGCTATATCAGGTAGTCATTTATTGAAACAAAGGGTGCAGGAAGGGAAGGAGTGGAAAATAAAAATGAAAAGGAAGATTAAGGGCGCCTGGGTTGTTCAGTCAGTCAAGCGTCTGCCTTTGGCTCAGGTCATGATTCCAGGGTCCGGGGATCAAGTCCCGCATCCGGTTTCTTGCTCAGTGGGGAGTCTGCTTCTCCCTCTGCCCCTCTCCCCATTTGTGCTCACGTGCATTCATGCGCATGCTTGCTCTCTCTCTCTCTCAAAAATAAATACAGAAAAAAATCTTTAAAAAAAAAAGAAAAGGAGAATTAAGATTATACTCAAAAGGCCCTTTTAAAATTCATAGTTGGATAAATCTACAGTGGAAATTGTTAACCCAAAATTTGGATATTTGGTCTATTTTCACAGTCTTTTAAGGCAAGTGTCTTGGAAGACGGTTATCCATGTCAATAAATGTTAGAAGCGGGAAGCTGGGTCCTGGGACTAATGGCCAGCTCAGATTCAGTGCTACTCGTCCAGATGCCCGGTAACTCTAAAGTCATGGGCAGGGTGCCCAGCAAGAGCAAGCACTTCACACTCCATCCAGGTATACAGAGAATATTCAGAAGAAAGTATTAACAACCAATTTTTCCTTGTAATGAAAGGGAGACAAAGGGTATATTACTAGTTTCAAGTTAAAATAATGGAACGTAAAAATGTTTCACCTTATTCATTTCATGCTATATGATTTTTCTGCCTATGTGAGCATTTGACTGGTACATCAGCCTACTGACAAATATATTCTACTTCAACAATCTGACCATTTAAAAAAAGAATGAGTGAGAATGAATTCATTCAGCTGATATAACTGGAATTCTAATTTCAGATCTTCTTGGCTTCACTAAATATATCTCATAATATTTATAGTTTAGTTTTTATATCTCCAGCAAAAAAGAGAAAGTTTACCATGAGGAATTAACTGATAAATTGTTATAAAGCAAAATTTAAATATGGAAGGTTAAGTCACTCATAAATATTGTTTCAGAGCCCAGTATATCCTTGTTTCCCCCAGCATATAACTTAGCATACTGATGAGCACTGGATGGCTTAGTTCATGTATAAAAAATGGAACATAATGAAGGAGGGGAATTTATTTTTTGTTTATAGAAATGCATACAAAAATAGCTGGCCTGTCATATTATTATCTAAACCATTATTAATGTGTTACTGAAAATGGCCACAGAAGTGACAGAAATTATTTCCTCAGAAGAATCTCGTATTCCTGGTCTAGAACACAGTCCAGCTCGACTCTCATTTTCCTTATAAATTGCCTGGTCTCTCAATGCATCGGAAATTGTCAGAGAGAAGACACGTGCCTCCCCCACAGGAGCCCCTTGAGCCATGCCCAAGCCAGTGAGTGAGTAAGATGCTTACTCACACTTTTGAAGTAGCCTTGGATTCCAGTTCCAGCACTGCTTCCCCATTTGCTCTGGGATTCAGGTGCTTTTTAACCTCTCTTCACCTGGAAAACTTCAGCCCGTCTCACAGGAATGTAGTGAGGAGAAAACCAAACAATGCATGCAGAAGTGCTCTGAAAAGCTAAAAGATCAAATACAAATGTAGATACTATTATTTTCATAAGGTCATGAATGTACTCACCCTTTTGTTTCTGATTTCAAGTGGGGGAGAAAGATTTCTATTTACTTTTGCACCTAATTTGAACAAAAGATACAAACATCTCACTTTGACTTTTCTCCTACTTCAAGCATTTGGCTTGAAGAAGCCTTTTGTCAGCAAGCTGCCAACTAATAGAGTTGAAAGGAAATCCAAACTCCACTCCAAGTCAGGGGTGTGGAGGTGGAGAGAACAGGAAACATTGCTGGAACTTTCCTGGTCTCCAAAAAGAAATTGAACAGGACTGCAGAGGTAACTCTATAATCACACAACCTGTTACAGACCCCGCAGAGAACCAGATTTGTTTAAAAATTGAGTAACGGGGAGATGGCTTGACTCTACTTAAAGCTTATCTAGGACAGAATCTCAACTGTTGAGGTAGAAATGACATAGACTTTGCCCCAAGCGTAACAGATGAAGAGTGAAGGGTCATCCTGTCTTGGAAACTTGTCCCTATGCAGTTTCCTCTGCCTGGAACACACCTTTCCTCTTCTCCTTGTCTCTTCCTAATGAACTATTTCTTAGGGAGGACTCTCTGGCTGACACGCCCACTACACTCCATTCCAGATCATATCTAGTGTAAAAAAATGTGAGTAAGCTAAACTTCTTCTTTGTAATCGCTGATCATTGTTGGAATTAGTAATTCATTAATTAAACTGATTAGTGTCTGTTGTTCTCTCTCCCCTCCTTAGTAAGCTCCCTGAGGACAGGGAAGAGTTTGATTTTTATAGAAACCCCAGAACAGAATATATTATCCCCTAGCTCAAAGTGAGTCCTCATTAAGTATTTATTAAATAAGTGATGAAAGAAATACGATCTGAAAAGAACTTCAAAGCAGATTATTTCAGATCACAAATTATTTCTATATAGGCACATTTATGCAAATATATGCTATTTACAATAAAACCCTCAATTTACTGTTGCTCAGGGAGAACATATTGCAAATGGAGGGAAACCATAAAATGAAAAGGTTAATAAATCAATTTTAATAACAAGTAAGTAGTAAGGAAATATGCTACACACCCTGAATAAAGAGTTCTTAGAGACTGGATGGTTTACAAGGTCCCAACTGCCCACGTTTACACATTTTGAAGAAGGGGTGTGAAAAGGGCAGAACTATTGCTTCGCAGGCTTGAAGGCACAGCTCACAGTCACATTCTGTTTCCTTTCTTCTGCTCCAAAAAGTTGCAAAGTATGGCTAATTTGGCATTTATTCATATGAGCATAAATAAATGAGGAAGGTAAATTTTTCAAAAAATATTATTCAAGCACTATGGCAAGATAAAGCAACTGGTATATATTTTTTAAAGATCTTATTTATTTATTTGAGAGAGAGCATGAGGGAGGGGGCGGGGAGAGGCAGAGGGGGAGGGAGAAACAGAAGCAAGCTCCCCACTGAGCAGGAAGCCCCATGAGGGGCTCAATCCCAGGGCCCTGGGATCATGACCTGAGCAGAAGGCAGACGCTTAACCAACTGAGCCACCCAGGCGCCCTGCAATTAATATTCTTATTTTCTATCAAGCTATACTCCAAGACACCATGCTTTTTGGATAAAAGTAGTACCCATCCCCCTTCCATCTGATTTTTTTCTCTTGCACACACTTATTTACATACAATTTAGTGCCAATTTTCAACAAAATAAGGTTTCTTCTTAATTTTTACATTGTGATCTTCCCTTATCTTTCAATTATTCTATGGAACATATAATTATATTCTATCTTCCTCACTAAGTTGAATTTCTGACTTTCTGTGAGCTAAGTCTACCCCATTCGTGTGTTATAACAAATATAAATAAGGACGCCGAGTAATAAAGATCAGGTCTTTTCTGTAGCTTTTAAAGCTATAGTGTTTCTTTTCTTTCCTTCGAAAGGTTGTACACTATAAATTACATTACAAATAAAAATGAATTAAGTGAGACTGAGGTCAGAGAAAGAAAAACAGAGGCGCCAGTTTCTGTAGAGGGTCTTTAATGGATGATACTTTGAGACTATTAATTTGGAAAGAAAAAAATCAAATAAAAATCCATTTATACTCATTTTGCAGACCTCATCCTTTTCTCTGTCTTCATATAAGTAACTCTGCCAATGTCTTATTTTATATAAGATCTACGTTGTTCTTCTACTCTGTTCTAACGTTATGCAAATTCTAACTCCTTAAAGGCAGACAGAAATTAAACCATTCAAATGCTGTTTGTTTAGTAATTTCAAAATAACAATAAGCAAGGCACATTTCACCTATGTGGTTTTTTTTTTAATATTTTATTTATTTGACAGAGAAAGAAAGAGAGCACAAGCAGTGAGAGCTGCAGGCAGAGGGAGAGGGAGAAGCAGGTTCGCCGCTGAGCAGGGAGCCCCATGCAGGGGCTCGGGGCTCGATGCGGGGCTCGATGTGGGGCTTGATCCCAGGACCCCAGGATCATGACCTGAGCCAAAGGCAGACACTTAACCCACCGAGCCACCCAGCGCCCCGCACTTTCACCTGTGTATCACCAAACCTGCCACTCTTCCTTTATTTTGCCATTGCTCCTACTACTACTAGCAGAAATCCTAAAAGATCAGATAATAAAAACCCAGAGATCTTCATATTTTCAACTTCATAGTCAAAGCCCATCTCAAGCTATGAATTGTCTTCATCCTCGAGATTATTTGAAACTTGTTAATTTATTTTTTTCTTTGGGAAAGTAAGAATAAGTCATGACCAAAGAGAAAACTGCCACTTGTTGCCCTTTGTGGAGTCTCTTCTTTACTCCATTTAGTGGCAGCTGGGAGTGCAGAACTGGGTTTATTCCATGCTAGGGGAAGAATTCCCCCCCCCCCCCCATAATGGTGACCATCTAACAGAGTTCCTTGAATATAGAAAATGTTCAATGTAAATTTGGCAAAAGAATGGGTGAATAAAAGAATAATGCAGTGTTCATTGTTTAAAAATGAATCATTTTCACTCCTTTTTTTTTTAAGCGAATTCACTCCTTACTCCTTTATCTGACTACAATTTGAAACCTCTTGATAATCAAGCTTTACAAAATTGGTTTCAGGTCTCCCTACAGAAAAATAAGCAATGGCACAGAGAAATGTTGTGGCTTAGGAGAGCTTAGAAAGAAGGACCTGTGCTCAATCAAGTTTCACATGAAGTAACTTGTCTGAGGGACACTTCCAAGCTTCTCCAGAAGAAGAAAGGATTGTTTTGGAGTATGAGGCAAAGTAAGGTGTTCCCAGGAGCAGAAATATTTTACATGTTTTCATTTAGGAAGAGCAATGGCCTGTTTAAATCAAACCACCACCCTTAGCCTTGGTGCATCAGGCTATTAGGGAGAGACAGTGTAACTTACTCTTGGAGAAGTCTGCTTTTATCTGGCCTACATTTGTATCCTGCTTGTCTCTACACTTTTCCTTTGCTTTTACTTTTTTCTCTCAATGACTATGGAGTTTCCTGTTTGATTTCTCTATAGGGGTCTTAGTGTTTAAGGGTAAAGGAATGAATAAATCCTAATCCTAAAACGATAACTGTCTGTTTCAATCTTCTTTAATAAAAGCGCCAGCTCCCGGCTTCTCCACGGTGTCGCTCTAAGAGGCTGCGGAAGGCCACCACCCAGCAGACGTGCCTGCGGATCAGGAACCGCAGTAACTGCCTTTCCTCCCAAGTGCGCAATGAGCCACCCTCAAGGAGTAAGTGACTTCAAGGACCGGTACTCCGTCCCCTGTGCTAAGTGAGAGAGAGAGCACAGACTCCCTTTAAAGGCAAACTTTGCAAACAAGAATAACCTTGAGAAAGGCTCTTTATATGCAGATCAATGTTCAGGAACGTTGCCAACCACTTACAACTCCCCTTGGACGTTTCACAGATGCGTTTTCATGCTGGAGAAGGGGCCTCTTTCTACCCCGAAACCCAAATCCCTGCTTTGTGCCTCGGGTGCAGTTGGGTCTTATCGGATGAGCCGCTGGGGAAATATGGGCCCCCTGTCCACTCCTTGGTCAACTAGAGTCACCTTGGCAGAGGGCTCCCCTGCCTCCCAGGGGCTACTTCTGTGGTGCCTCGACCTGAGTCTCTCCGGGGAATTCTCTCTCTGTTCTGGAGGTCTCGTGGAATTCCAACTTCTCAGTCCCAAGGATCTGCCCAGAACCATCCGGCGGTCCCCAACCCCCAGGCTCTGGGACGGCTAGCCATTAATGGCCATCATCCATTTTTAATCAGAAAGATCACAAGAAAGATGGTAAGCGAATCCCAGTCGCATGTCAATTTAAATATCATTCCTGGGGAAGTCCAATCACTTAAAACTGAGACACCTACGCGAGCAAGAGCCCCCGCCCGACTGGCGGAGAAGAGCGCGACGGCTAAATTCATCGAGATCAGGGGGCTCCCGGGCTCAGCGCGGAGCGTTAACCCTTCCAGCCCCGGAGGTTGACAAGGGGGGCCTGGAAGAGGGCGGCCGGCGGGGCGAAAATGCCCACGGCGGCCACGCACAGACTGTCTCTGCCATCTTGGGCAGCTCCGAGCGCCCTGAGCCCGACCCGGGCGGCTGGGCGCACGGAGTTAAGGTCAGAAGCTCAGGAGGCCGCTCCGGCTGCGAGGAGCTGCCGCCTCCCGCAGCCTCGGCGCGCCTCCGGCTCCTCCTTCCGCCCAAGCGTGGCCAAGTGAGCACTGCTCCGGCCGCAGGTAGCGGAGGCAGGGGAAGCGGCGCGCGGGACTCAGCGGAGCGCCCGGGGAGGGGCCGACGGACACGCGGACAGACGGATCTCCCAATCCCCTCCCTGGACAGTAGCGACCGTCCGGGCCGGCCATGTGGGGACCCGGAGTCACAGCGGAGGGCCTATCGGTGGCGCCGGCACCGCCGCCGCTGCTGCCGCTGCTGCTACTGCTGGCGCTGGCGCTGGTGGCGCCCTCGCGGGGCGGCGGGGGCTGCGCGGAGCTGGCGTGTGGCGAGCGAGAGCGCTGCTGCGACGCGGCCAACGCCACAGCGGTGCGCTGCTGCAAGCTGCCTCTGCACGCCTTCCTCGACAACGTGGGCTGGTTCGTCCGCAAGCTCTCTGGGCTGCTTATCCTGCTAGTGCTCTTCGCCATCGGCTACTTCCTGCAGCGCATCATCTGCCCCAGCCCACGCAGGTACCCCCGCGGTCAGGCGCGGCCCGGGCAGGCACGGCCCGGGCCGCCGGGGGGCGCAGGGCCGCCGGGGGCCGCGGGGCCGCCCGACGACGACGACGACGACTCGCCCGCGCTAATGCGCGACGAGGTGGCCGCCGGCTCTCAGGACTCGCTGCTGGACAGTGGTGGCGGGGGCCGAGGCCGGGGAGGCGGCGGGCGCTCGGCCCCCTCCTGCGCCTCGGAGCACGAGCTTCGCGTAGTCTCGCCGGTCTTCCTGCAGCTGCCCAGCTACGAGGAAGTCAAGTATCTGCCCACTTACGAGGAGTCCATGCGGCTGCAGCAGCTCAGCCCCGGGGAGGTCGTGCTGCCCGTGTCGGTGCTCGGCCGCCCGCGAGGCGGCGGCGCTGGGGAGTCGGACGGCGGCGAGGGCCGCTTCCCGCTCATCTGAGCGTCTGCGGCCGCTCGAGGACCGCGCGGACCGAACGCGGCTAGGGGGGCTGCGGGTGGGACGCAACGACCGAGGTGGCCGCTGCCACCGCCGACTGCCTCAGACCCCGCCTGGCACCCGGGTCAAATCGCCTGTCGTCCGGCGCCTGGGTTGGAGTCCCACCCCCACTCCCGCTTTCCCCCGGGATCTTAAGTTTCCCTACGTTTCATTCGGTTCAAGGAAACGTTAGGCGCGCGCGGCAGGGGCTACGGCCCCGGACGAGTCTGGAGTGCAACTTCGAAGGACGTCCCCGCCCTCAGCCTCTCCTCAGTCCTGTGTTCACTCGTAAGTGCCTGCTTTCCGAATCAAAGAGAACACGTGAGCCCTTTAGTGCGTCGAGCGAAAGGCAGTAACCTTTAGGGATGAGGGGAAAGGACGCAGTTCCATACCTCTGCCTCTCGCTTGGACAGGTCACGGTCTCCCAAGATGGGCGGAGGCCGAGGAGCCGTAGGGGCGAGCGGCAACTGGAGACTGCTGCGCGCGGTCTGGGAGAGCAGCACCTAGGTATGATCGAATCCCTCCCTCCCTTGCGGAGAACCCAAAAAAAACCCCTTGGTATATTCCTGGCCAAGCATAGTCCCAGCTGATGGCTCACAACATGGCGGGGGGGGGGATACCCCTGATACCCAGTTAGGTGCTGTACCTATTGAAGATACAGCAGTGAGGTATATCGAAGACCGTATTCTTAATAAGGTACAGTTGGACTTTGGATTTCCCAATAACTGAGAAGATATTTATATTTATTTGTGTCTTATTTTTATATTTTTACCGTGTACTGAACGTATCAGGAGTGCATTTGTGCAATTAATGACGAGATAATCGTCTTTTCCTCTTTTTTAGGCCTTAATGGCCCGGGAATTGTCTGTCATTATTGTTTAATAAAATATTGGACATGATTTCATTTACAGTGGGGAAGAAAAAGAGGCATGGGCAAAGGAGAAAACGTATGTGACATAAAACACATGAAGGATATCTTATTTTCACTAATTGAGAAGAATATATTTTATTTTTAGTACTGTGGCATAATATACAACTTTTGTAATAACTATAGATTGTGTAGTCTAGGTCTTAATTGTATCATTCACCACATAGTTATATGTAGATATGATTGATACGTATATGCCATACCATGAAGCATGATGTCATGTGCTTTTCCCTTTGTTTTGAAGTACATTCCACAACATGACGCAAAACATAAGAACTTGTGACTTCTCTTCAAAGCCATAATTGTGCAAGTAATGTACTGCGGAAGGATTTAGTCAGCATATCCTAAGAAAAACATAAATGTCATTGTATCAGTTCTACCATTCTATGAAATGTTCTTTAAGCAAATGGTAATATAAAATAATATATTAAAATGCATTATGTATAATGTACATATGCACATAGTCTGTGTACAATATACATATTGTATACCATATAATTACTACAGTTTATGACTGCCATGAAAGGAAAAGAAGGAAAACAAAAGGTTTCTCTTCTTGAGGAAGGATGAGTGTTACATTAAGAAAGATTTTACATGTGAACTTCACATATGTATCTAGAAACATTGTTCTTATGATTAAAAAAGTTTGACAATCCTGAGATTGTATTAGAAGAAACTGATTTGATTAATTTGAGAAGTGATTTAATTGTGAAATTAATTTGAGAAAATGATTAAACTTTTAAAAGCTAATAGAAAAAGTCTGACAGTTCTAAGAAGTCTCAATTATAATAGAATGGTTTACTCTAAACTGCTAAAAGCTAATGACCCTGTCATTAAAATCATTTGAAGTGTTTTTAAAACACAGAAAAACATTAAAATCTTTCTCTGTGCAAATTGTATCAGATGTGTGACTATATGGCAATGCATTAAAATATGAAATGTGTATCTTTGTTATTTAAAAGCAATTTTAAGCTGTGTTTGGCAAAACAATAAGGAGTTTGATTTAATGAAATCACATCATATTGAGTAATTGCATATGTTAATATTATTCAAACACTATAAATTTTAGTTACATGTGGCTATCAATACCACCCACCATTCACACAAACAGGAAAGTTGCCATAATCTTTTAAATTATCTATCCTTTGAGGGTATTCTGTTCTAGACACATCTTAAAATTCACCCATATCTGAAACATCAACGTGAATATCCAAGTACCAGCATATGAAGTATATCCTATGTATTGCTATTACTAGCATCTTGAGCTTTGCAACAAAATCTTGTAAAAATACACTTATAATATGAATCAAGTGTATTTCCCTTGTATCAACTATGGAACATTTCTCTCCCTAAAATTCAGAATGTCTACAATGTGATACTAGTCATGCAGTGAGGTTCCACTGAATTTTAAAGTTACAACAAATTTTACACTTGTTTTTTTCCTACACAGCACACAAGCTTTTATGCACATCTCTCAGTTAATAAAAATGAGTTTGACTCTGGTTTTATTCTTGCACTTCATTGACTTACCAAGCATGATTTTGGGGGGGGGATTTCTTAAAAACTATTTTTATTAGTGATAAATGAACATGTTTCATGGTAACACACACACATATATAACATACCCTGTTAATACACACACAACACACAACCTATGTGTTCACAATGCTAGAAGGCCTGGATAGAAACGTTTTTAAAGCACTAAGCGTGGTATCTAGGTATATCAATTTTATAGATTTCACCTGGAAGTTATTTATCACATAGAACTAGTAGAAAATAGAATGTAGAAAACATTAATGTAGAAAAGTTATCCTCTCACCTGAAAATAATTTGTGATGAGATGCTGATTTTACTTATTTTCAATATTTTTTTATATAGGTGAGGGTACAAATATGTATATATGTGCACATATTTATATATATAATCATCAGTTGCTTAAAAGCATGACTGTTTTCATATTTTTCATATGTAAAATATGAATACCAATTATGCGTATTATATAATTATATATATATACACACACACATATATGAAATCAGTTGCTTAAAAGCAATTTGTTGGTGGTGTTCAATATCATAAACAAGGGGGAAATGTCTTCTTGAGATAGAGTGATAGTTTCAAGAGGCCATTAATTCAACCATGGAAAATGGCTTTGGCAATTATGCCAAAGGGCATGAGGTGTACTATATAAGGAAAACAAGATTCAATTGTAAAGGCTAAAGGGAATATTAAGGAAATAACCTCAACAGTTTAAAAAGCAATAGGCCAAGTACCTCAATGTTGTACTTTATGTATACAGTTTCTCGCAAGTGTAATTAATAAAGGAAACAGTTCATAGCTGGAACTTATGTTATAAACATGAATATGGTGTTCAGATTTAAACAATGTTCTGCATTGATTTCTGTAAAAATTTCATGAACATAATTAATTTGGATTTCCAGTTTGAAAGAAACAATGATGAGTTGTTTTATTTTGAGTAGCCCGGCATTAATCATCTCTCCAAAACTGTACATTACAGACAACCATTCAGTAATAAAATATTTGGCAAGTTTGTATCTGACCTTACTAGTTTACAATTTACTTTTTCACTCACCTTTCATCCACTGGGAAAAAATAGTAGGCTAAGGGAAGGTATTTTATCAACAAAGAATGAATCAACAACCAGCTAATTGTAAAGAATTAAGACATCTTTTCTTCCATAGAGATGGAAAGGATGTCTTTTTTTTAAATTCTGCCTATAAAATAATCAAATGTCAAATAAAACCAATACTTTGATTATATTTAAATACATATAGAACCTAGTTTTATTTATTTTCTTTTACTTACAGAATTCACTTCTAATTTTACAGCAAAAATTTTACAATGGAGGACATTTATGCTTTCCATTGAACTAAAGATCATCACTTTTTTTTCCTCTTCAGCTTCTTAGCTAAGCACCTTCATTGTCTTGATCTCTCCTAGTTCTTATTTTCTTTCTTTGTGTGTTGTTATCTTGCTTTGAATTTTCAGTATTCGTTTTCACTAAAACACATCTCATAGGACTCCAAGTTGCTCTTTTCTGTGATTTAATATTACTCTGACTATGGCTTGGTCTTTTGCACAAAGTTTCTTCTTTTGGTAAACATTATTTTCCAAAGTGTTCTTTTTTTTTTTAAGATTTTATTTATTTATTTGTCAGAGAAAGAGAGCACAAGCCAGGGGAAGCTGCAGGCAGAGGCAGAGGGAGAAGCAGACTCCCCGCAGAGCAGGGAGCCCGGTGCGGGCCTTGAGCCCAGGACCCTGGGATCATGACCTGAGCCAAAGGCAGACGCTTAACCGACTGAGCCACCCAGGCGTCCCCCAAAGTGTTCTTTGTTTTCTATTTGCATCTGCTTCTATCGGTTTCCAGTTTTGAGCCAGGTGGTTTTTCCTTTTTATCCACGAAAGGACTGTAAACATATTTCTCGTTATTCCTATCCATAGAGATTTTCTCTGTCACTGAGCAAATGATCGTATCTTTGCAGCTCTCTAGCAAGAATTTTCATTTTTCTAGATCTCAAACAATAAATCTTGATTTGCCTTTTTATCTTTTTGCTTCCTCACTTGAAATTTTCTGGAGGGATTGACAGCACTTTTCTCCCTACTTTTCCCTAAAAATGTGCTCTCTGCTATATTTATAAGAGCAAAGAATTAGACCCTTGCATCTTAGTAGTGACAGGGACCTTATTTTGGCTTCCAAACCTCAAGTATATTATATGTCCATTGACTGCTGTATCTTTACGCTTCTAGATTTTTCTCACAGGCATCTTTGTGATTTCCTCTGTGTCATTCTATCTGAGGAATGGTTATTCTATCTGAGGAATGGTTAACTACTCTTATTCTTGCTCACAGACATTCCATTTGTTATACTAGATAAATGATCATATTCTATCTTTATAGGGAAGACCTCTAGACCTCAAATATAGCTTGATTTTCTATTGCTTGCTGTATCTTTGACGTTCTTATGGATTTCTGCATGGGCTCCTCTTCAACTTCTATATATGGTACCACTGTTTTACTGGGTAGACTAGACGGTACCTCTAACTTTATATTTCTTTTGTATTGTTTAAGATTTTATCTGAGGAACTGTCAATAGTTTTATCTTCTGTCTCTCATTGGCTACATTTGTTTCATCATAGAAAGGATTAGAATCTTCCGGATTTATTCCTGTCTTATTTCAGTTTGTGGGAATTTTATGTATTGACCAAAGATTTTACCAGACCAAAATTACTTTTGATTATTTTCCTGGGTCTTAAAAGTATCTTCTCTTTGTTTTTAGGTTCAACTTTTTTCTTGCAAGGTGTTCATTTGTCACATTTCTCCATGTGCATAACCCCTGTTGAACTAGCCAAGTGATCAGATTCCTAAAGATTTATACCAATTTACTTCTTCCTCTTATGTTACAGTCTCTGTCTTTTTTCCATAGCCCATCTTCTGAATTTTTCTCTTGGAAGCTCTTCACAGTATTCTTTTCATTTTCCTTTATTTGAAATTTTCCTTTTGCTACAAGCAATGAGACTCTTGAGTTCTATATTAGTTCCGTATCTGTGTCTGTGTTATAGGGACAATGCTGACTCAACTCTGCTTGAAAATTAAGTTCCTATTTCTTCCATTCATCTCTGCACATTATCTGTTGGGGCTAGGCAAATGTTTAGATTCTTGAAATTCTTTTTTGTTTTTTAGGGTAGATCTTGTTCTTTGACTAACTCTGTTTTGCAGGTTCTTGGTCAAGTCTTCTACTTGGTTCTTTCCTTTAGGAGTTTTGACTGTTGATGCCTGTTGGGTCTTCTCTGGGTTCAGTCTTTCCCACAGAAGTTTTCAGAAGTTTCCTGATTGTTGTAAGTTCAGTGGATTCACATTTCTCCCTGGGAGCTATCCCAAGCTTCTTGATTGTCTTATATTCTGGGGTCCACCATTTGCTGTGTGGTTTTCCTAAGGTCCTTGGTTCTGTTGAGTCTTCCACTGGGTCTCTTGACACCTGTGGGTGAGGTTTTCACCTTTTCCACATTTCCACTTGGGAGATGAGGAGTTCTTGTTGCGTTCACTCTCTGGTTGTATTGCTTGCTTTGGTGTTTTTATAAGCTTTTTGATGCCCTCAGATTTTCCATGGAGTCTACATTTTCCTCATTCATCCCCAGCCTTCTTCTGAGTATTCTTAGATTTTCTCATCATTCTGGTTTGTGTTTGGACTGTTCTAAGCTTTTTGTGGACATCACAACCATTTATTTATTTCTCTGGTTCTCTTGGTGTTTGCAGGAATTCTTTGATACCTGCCAGGTCTTCCAAGGGCTTTCAAGGGCTCTGGTTTTACCTTAGGTGTTTTCAGCTGCCTCCTGATGATTCCTGTTAGATTTTCTACTGGTTCTGGATTCTGCTTTCAAGTGTCCTAAGCTTTCTGTGAAAGTTATCATCAGTTGTTCCTCTGGGTTTATAGGAGCTCTCTGATGGCTGCCAGGTCTGCCATGGGTTCTGGTTTTATTTTAGGTGCCCTCAGTATTCTTGTGAGAATTCTTAGTTTTTACTGAGGCTGGCTTGTGCTTTGGAACACTCCTAAGCTTTCTGTGAAACTTAATACCACTTATTTGTTCCTGTTTCTTTTGGTGTTTGTTTGCGGGAGCTCTCTGATACCTGTCAAGTCTTCCACAAGTTCTGCCTTTTCCTCAGGTGTTTCCAGCAGTCTCTTGAGGAGCCTGAGGGTTTCTACAGGTCCCGGATTCTGTTTTGGGATGTTCCGAAGCTTTTTGTGGACATCTAATTTTATTTTAATCTGTTTAAAATTAATAATTTCATAAGTTAAAAACTGAAACTCATAGTACTGTGTGAGAGTTCTGGCAATTCATTTTGATAAATAACATTTCTAGCATTTCTAGCTCTGATTTAAAATTTGGTAGCAATTTACGTTGTAGCCATTTTTCTAAAGAGTAAAATATAAATGTGCACATTTTTAGACATAAGCTTGGCAGTTGCTGTGGGAGGTGGCACTCTTCACTTGCTACCATGATAATTATAACAATGATAACTATAATTCATTGAATGCTTACATATGCCAGGCACTGGGCTAAGCATCTTGCATATATTATCTCATTTAAAATTCATAACAGGAGGGGCTAAGGATTATTTTTTTTTTAAAGATTTTCTTTAGTGAGTGTGAGCACAAGTTGGGGGGAGGGGCAGAGGGAGAGAGAGAATCCTAAGTAGGTTCCGCTCAGTGCAGAGCCCAACCTGGAGCTCGATATCATGACCCTGAGATCATGACCTGAGCCAACATCAAGAGTCAGATGCTCAACTGACTGAGCCACCCAGGTGCCCCCAAAGGTTAATAATTTATTAGGTCATTAACCCCATTTTACAGATGAGAAGAGTGTAGATAGAGAGGCGGAGTAGTGTGCCCAAAGTCACATGGGTGATAAGTGGAGGGTCCAGGAAGCAGACCCAGCCTGTTTGACTTCAGAGCTGGTGCTCTGAACCACGGAACTTTCACCGTGCAATTAACTTAACCTCACAGGATATCTTAGTATTGCTGCTGCGGCTGTAGCTGCATAGCCTCACATTAGAGTCGTTTTTTATTTTTTCACAAGTGACATAAGGTAGCTAGTACTTGTCATTCGATGTTTAAAGGAACTATTATTAAAAAAATAATAGAATCTAGGCCAGAAACATTTAATGACTCAGAAACTGTGGAAATGCAGACATGTTTTATGGGTAAAACCTGAAATGGTCAACAAAAACCACACAGTTATTGTTTTTTTGCATTTCATTTAGCCAAGTCCTTCAACACCAAGTATGCCTCCTTCCTGGTCTGACTTTGTTAACTTTAAAATAGCTGGTAAATCTTGTCCAACATCTTAAAAAAAAAAAAAAGCCAGAAAGCTTTTTGTATGCCCAGCATAAAAAACAAGAACTGTAGAGTCTAACATTATCACTAAATCCTCGATGCCAGCTAATATGGAAACAAAAACAAAATAGCTTCCTAAATTAAGATTCTATTTATATTCTTGTGGTAGAATATGAGTGTTTGTTAAGACTTTGTATAGAATAACATAATGATTCAGACTGCCCAGATGAATCTCTAGATGCTAGATTTACTAGTTATGTGGCCGTAAGCAAGTTGCTTACTTCTGTAACGTTATTTTCTCTTCTGCAAAGTGGGGAGAGTACCTACCTCAGCTGGGTGTCATATTAAGGTATGTACAGGTGTCATGTTAACTTTACCTAAAAAATTGTCGGCTGGTTTTGGTTGATGACACACTGTGGGTGAAAGCCTGGGTAGGAAAAGAGAAATGGGGTTTGGACAGGAAAGGAAGGACCAGGAGTGGCAGACTAAATCATATGGGAAGGGTTGAGAGTGTGGATAGCTTGATGTCAAGGAGCAAGTGGAGTGGGAGACAGGTAAGAATTGCTAGAAAGCTAGGCCAGTGGAGTAGGAGACTGGGATACTGGATTTGAGACTTCCCCTGTAGAGAAGCTGTGGGTGAGGACAAAGTGGAAACAGTGATCTTGGAAGTGGGTCCTGGAGAGTGGACATGAGGGCTTTAGGAGTAGAGGAGGGTACAGGTTTCTGGGGGGGATAAAAGCACAGGTAAGAGGAGAGCAAGTCAATGAGAGCAAATGCATGGCCTGATGGACATTGAAACCCACCTCAGGTTTGACAGAACTGAGTTTGATAGAAAAGTGTTTATATAGACATTTCTAATTTTTAACCTGAAGAAGAGAAAGCTAAGGGAATATAACTGTCATGAAATATTTAAAAGGCAAACTTATAGAAGTGGAATTTTTTACAGGGCTCCAGAAGGTGGAACTTAAAGGTAAAAAAACAAAACAAAACAAAAACAAAAAAACTACAAATACACCAATTTTTTCCATCTGTCCATCCACTCATCCATGCACTATTCATTCAGCTACCCACCAAAAAACAGATTTGAGGTCGTCTGCAAAAAGGACACACAAAACAAGATCCTCCAAAAGTAAATGAAGGAACCAAGGCAAAGGGGAAAGGCAAAACTGCAAAAATAAGGTCATACCTTGGTTCTGAGCTTTTTGGCAGGAAATACAAAGAAAACGGTCAATTAAAGGATTCAGTGTTTGTAAGTAAAAACCAGACCAGGTGCTTGAGAGAAGCACATATCTTCCTGGTACTGACAGTTGGAAGAAGTTTCTCCTCTGAGTTCTCATAAAGAAAACACTGTAGGGGCACTGGCTGCTCAGTCAGAATATGTGACTCTTGATCTTGGGGGTTGTGAGTTCACATTGTGCATAGAGCTTACTAAAAAAAAGACACTGTAATGTTAAGAATAACATATTCAACCATTTTTACACTAAATATGTTCCATAAGGCTTATGAACATTAGATCCTCACTATAGGCATAATATTGTAGCTCAGTACAATTTTTCAAGGAGTCTAAATGATGTAGTACAGTAACTCTTAACTCCTAATGCTTTGGTCCAATCCCAGAATAGGTTATATTCTAGAGGAATGGATGACTAGATAACTTTCAATTATTTCACCATAAATGTTATTCCCCTCAAGTGTTTTATTTTTTTAAGATTTTATTTATTTATTTGAGAGAGAGAGAGAATGAGAGATAGAAAGCACGAGAGGGAAGAGGGTCAGAGGGAGAAGCAGACTCCCTGCTGAGCAGGAAGCCCGATGTGGGACTCGATCCTGGGACTCCAGGATCATGACCTGAGCCGAAGGCAGTCGCTTAACCAACTGAGCCACCTAGGCACCCTCCCCTCAAGTGTTTTAAAAGCCATTTTGTTGCTTTTTTAAATTACAAAAATTATATTTAAACACAAACAGTGACCCTAAAGATTCTACCAAAAAAAAACAAAACAAAACAAACTGTTAGATCTAATAAACAGTAAAGTTGAAGGAAACAAAATCAATATACAAAAATTATATACACTAATAATGAACTATCAGAAAGAGAAATTAAGAAAACAATCTCATAATTGCATCAAAAAGAATAAAATATCTAGAATAAATTTAATGAAAGAAGTGAAAGATCTGTACACTGAAAATTGAGACTTGGATGAAAGAAATTGAAAAAGACACAAATAAATGAAATGATATTCTGTGCTCATAGATTGGAAGAACCGATATTGTTAAAATGTTAATTTTATCCAAAACAATGATTCAGTGCAACCCCCATAAAATTCCAATGTCATTTTTCATAGAAATAAAACAAAAAAAACCCCTAAAATTTGTATAGAATCATAAAAGACCTAAATAGTAAAAGCAATCTTGAGAAAGAAGAATAAAGCTGGAGGTATCACACGTTCTAATTTCAAACTATATTATAAAGTATAATAATCAAAACAGCATGGTATTGACATAAAAACAGACACATAGGTCAATGCAACAGAATAGAGAGCCCAGAAATAAAGCCACACGTGTATGGTCAATTAATTTATGACAAAGGAGCTGAAAATATGCAATGGAGAAAGGGCAGTCTCTTCAGTAAAGGGTGTTGGGAAAACTGGAAACATGCTACATGCAAAAGAATGAAACTGGACCACTATCTTAGACCATACACAAATATAACTCAAATGGATTAAAGACTTGAACATAAGACCTGAAACTATAAAACTCTTGGAAGAAAACATAGGGGTTATGCACCTAGACACAGGTTTAGGTAATGATTTTTTAGATTTGACACCAAAAGCAAAGTCAACAAAAGCAAAATTCCGTAAGTGGGACTATATCAAACTAAAAAGCTTCTTTCTGTACAGCAAAGAAAATAATCAACAAAATGAAAAGGCAGCCTACAGAATGGGAAAAATACTGGTAAATATCTGCTAAGCAGTTAATATCCAAAACACAAAAAGAACTCCTACTAGTCAATAGAAAAAAAAATCCTATTTTAAGAATGGGCAGAGGACCTGAACAGACATTTTTCCAAAGAAGGCTTATGAATAGCCAACAGGTACATGAAAAGCTGCTCAAGATCACTAATCATCAGGGAAATGCAAATCAAAACCACGAGATCTCACCTCACACCTGTTAGAATAGCTATTATCAGAATGACAAGAAATAACAAGAGTTGGTGAGAATGTGGAGAAAAGGGAACCCTTGTGCACTGATGGGAATATAAATTTGTACAGCCACTGTGGAAAACAGTATGGAGTCTCTTCAAAAAATTAAAAATAGAACTACCATATGATCAAGCAATTCCACTTGAGGGTATTTATCCAAAAGAAATGAAATCACTATCTTGAAAAAATATCTGCTCTTCCATGTTCATTGCAGCATTATTTACAATAGCCAAGACATAGAAATAACAGATGAATGGATAAGGAAATTGGGGTGTGTGTATATATATATGGAATATTATTCAGCCATAAAGAAGGAAATCCTGCCATTTGTGATAATATGGATGGACTTTTAGGGCATTGTGCTAAATGAAATAGATGAGACAAAGATGAATACTGTATGACCTCACTTATATGCAAACCTAAAAAAGACAAACTCATAAATATGGAGAACAAATTAGTGGTGGCCAGAGTTGGGGAGGGGGGGATGAAATGGGTGAAGGTGGTCAAAGGATACAAACTTCCAGTTGTAAGATAAATAAGCATGATTATAGTTCATAATAGTGCTTTGTATATTTGAAAGTTGCTAAGAGAGATCTTAAAAATTCTTATTGCAAGAAAAAAATTTTTATAACTATATATGGTAATGGATGTTAACTAGACCTATTGTGATCATTTCACAATATATACAAATAACAAATCATTATGTTGTACACCTAAACCTAATACAACATTACATGTCAATTATATCTCAATTTAAAAAAAAAACCCACTTCCAAAGAAGCAGTGGACCAGGTTGTTGAGGCTCATGACCCCAGATCCATTGCTTATTAGGGCTGTAATTTCAGTTGAATTGTTTAACTTCTTCGTGCCTCAATTTCTTCTTCTGAAAAGGAAGCTAGACGTAGTACATCAGAGGGTAAAACTCCTAGAGCCTCGCACCAAGTACAATCTATATATGAGGTGGTTGGCATTATCACTGTAAATGGATTTGAAAAAGAAGGGTCAAGGCTAACTTTGAGGCCATGAAGGGATTTTCTGCATTGAGCTTTGGAGGAGCTTCTGAATTCCAGAATCTGTCAGAAGCAGAACTTTAGTACTTACCAAAAGCCTTAAAATATGCATAGCTTTGATTCAGCAATTCTCCCTCTGAGAATCTATCCCATGGAAATAATCAAGGTCCTGTGAAAAGATCTGATTCCAAGAGATACCCTTTGAAGCACTGCTCTAACAGTGAAGTATTGAAAACTCCCTAATTCTCCAATAGTAGGACACTGGTTAAGTAAATTCTGCTCCATCATACAAAGAGACTTTCTGCAGCTTTTTAAAGAAGATTTCTTTATTTATCTCAGTGAGAGAGAGAGACCACAGGGGCGAGGGGCAGAAGAAGAGGGAGAGAGAAACTCAAGTAGACTCCACACTGAGTTCGGAGCCCGATGTGGGGCTCCATCTCATGACCCTGAGATCAGACCTGAGCTGAAACCAAGAGTTTTACACTTAACTGACTGCACTACCGAGGCGCCCCCATTCTGCAGCTTTTAAAATGATGTGCTAAGACATCTATTAATTTGGGAAAACGTCCATGATATAATGTCATTAAATGAAAAAAAATGAATAAAAGCATATTACAAATAAACGCGCACAGACACATAGGAGAAAATTCTGTTTTAAAACCCATATTTTATGCCACTATACTGAGATATTCCAACAAATGTATAGATCTTCCAGTACTTTTTTGTTTAAATTTTTAATTACTCAGGTAATAACAAATACATCTTCTTTTTAAAAAGAAAACATTACAACAAAATCCCCCCTAACACACCCACCTTCAATTCCTGCCCACTCCTTCAACTTGAGATTTAACCACTGTGTGGTGAGTATCCTTTCAGAATATTCTCTGCATATCTTTACTACATAGAGATGTATTCATAGTAAATATATATAATACTATTTTGCACCAAAGGTTTTTGTTTCTGTGCAATCTTATCACATGTGTAGGTTTGTGTAACCACCACCACAATCAAGATATAGAATGGTTCCATTTTTACAGAGATCCTCATGCCACCCTTTATAACCTTATAGCCACATGCACCCCCTCCAGTTAAGACTCCTGACATCCACTAATCTGTTTTCCATCTCTATATTTTGTTATTTTAAGAACATTATATAAATGGAATCAAACAGTAAATAACCTTTTGAGATCAATCAGCATAATTCTGTACAGATCTACCCAAGTTGTTGTGTGTAGCAATAGTTTTAACTATTGAATAGTATTTCATGATATGGATGTATCACAGTTTGTTAAACCATTCACCCACTGAAACATCTCTGCATTGTTTTCAGTTCGTGGCTATTATGAGTTGAGCTAATATGAACATTTGTGTACAGCCTTTTGCATGAACATAAGTTTTCATTTCTCTGGGATAAATGCCCAAGACTGTAATTGCTGGGTTATGTGGTATGTGCATGTTTAGTCTGCAAGAAACTGCCATACTCCTTCTGTCAGTGGCTGTAACATTTTATGTTCCTACCAGCAGTATATGAGTGATCCAGTTTCTCTGCATCCTTGCCAGCATTTGGTGTTTATCACCAGTTTTTATTTCAGCCATTCTGATTGTTGAAGTTTCGATTTGCATTTCCCTCATGACTAAGATGTTGAACACTTTTCATATGCATTATTTGCCATCTGTATATCCTCTTTGGTAAAATGTTCATGTCTTTTGCCCATTTTCTAATTGAATCGTTTGTTTTTTACATTCAGATTTGATAGTTCTTTAGATATTCTGGTGCAAGCCCTTTGTCAGATACAGGGTTTGCCTACTTTCTCTTAGTCACTATTTAAGAGTCCATTTCTGTTTTTGTCAAAGTTATACATGCACAGATTTAAGTAGACAAATAGTTCCATGAGACCTGCTATGAAAAACAGCAGGACTAAGCTCCTTCTTCTCAATGTCCCTCTCTCTTCCTAGAAGCAGCCACTTCCAGCTCTTTTAGCTGGCTCTCTTGCTATTTATTGCCACATCACTAAATAGCATGTTTATTATTTCCTGATTTTTTTGTTTTTGATTTTTGGCATTATTTATTGCCTTTCCATTATGAAAAAAATGAAGATTTTTTTCTCTTTTTTTACTTTCCATTTATTCCAACATATGTACCCAATTCCTCCAAAATAAACCCACAGTCCCATATCCCCAATTCTAGATCCAAAACATTGTTTCATAATTCATACAGCCTGAACTCATTTGGCAGTAAAACGGATGAAAAACTACTTCTAATTTTTATTGCTTAATGTAAATATTCATATTGAGCTGCAGAAATATTGATATGTTTGATTAGGGAGTGAAAGCTAAGACCCTTCTAGGGATGTTCTGTAATAAACTATTTGCAGTATTACAAAAAATTTTGAATATCCATTGTGTTTCTTAAACAAAGCTGAATGTTTTTTAAGATTTTATTTATTTATTCGTCAGAGAGAGAGAGAGAGAATAAGCAGGGGGAGCGGCAGGCAGAGGGCGAAGCAGGCTCCCCGCTGAGCAAGGAACCCGGTGCAGGACTCAATCCCGGGACCCTGAGATCATGACCTGAGCTGAAGGCAGGTGCTTAACTGACTGAGCCACCCAGGCATCCCACAAATTTGAATTCTGAAACATATTTGGCCCAAGGTTTTCAGATATGGGATTATGGGCCTGAATAATTATAATTTGATTAGATAAATATTCAGTGTTTACATTATTATGACTATATAAATAAATTCTATTCACGGGTAAGCCATGTTGTATATGATTTGATACTATTAATGTCAAAACCATGCAGAATTACTTTTATAGACTAGCACATTTTTAAATTATGTTAAAGAAGGATAACATAAGCTCATAGAATAGGAATTTTATTTGATGGTTTTCCTATATGTTATTTGGTAGAAATTTAAACTGAGCATTACTTCCTTGAAGTGTTTGCTCAAATTGCACCTTCTCAGTGATGCCTCCCATTACACCCTATTTTATTATTTGATTATTTATTTTATTTTCAGAATTCAAGATCCTTTTAATAACAAGGTGGGGTCTGGGGTTAGTTTTTGTAGCTGTGACTGGTCCTGTGGCCTCTGGCTAGCTCAAAAATGGGAGATAAGCTTACAGACACTTTATACTTGCCTTATTTCCAAAGAATTATAAAGTGTTTCTCCAATTAAATATTTTAGTATGAATGTTACTTTACAGTAGAAGTTATTAGACTAGAGCATTTTCGATCATCTAGAACATCTAGAAACCTCTGAAAAGTTGAATTGCTCTAAATTGTTTTGAAATCATCTATGTTAGAAATCACTACATTTTGGGCGCCTGGGTGGCTCAGTCGGTTAAGCGACTGCCTTCAGCTCAGGTCATGATCCTGGAGTCCCGGGATTGAGTCCCACGTAGGGCTCCCTGCTGGGCAGTGATCTGCTTCTCCCTCGGACCCTCCCCCCTCTCATGCACTCTCTCTGTCTCTCATTCTCTCTCTCAAATAAATAAATAAAAAATTTAAAAAAAAAGAAATCACTACATTTTAAAAATTACACACAGTGCATGGTGAGCATATGATGGCCAGAGAGTGATGTCCAGCAGCTCAGGCCAAGTTGTGGGGACAGAGTAGCTTTAGAGGAAAGCAGACAGAATGAGAAAATGACTTTGTTACAGGCAATATAAGGCTGTGAAAATCTTATAAATTTTTTGGCCCAAAGGTCACTGACCACTGAGAAGTAGATACTGATAATATATAGGCTGTGGGCAAGGGGAAGGTAAAGATGGGTCTCTTTAAAAAAAAGATTTGCTTCATCACCTTCTCTTTGGCTTCTGCAGATGGTGTTCGAAGAAATCTGACAAGTGATTTTGCCACAATTCTATCTGCAGATCAAGAAATCTGCAAAACAAATAAAAATCCATATATTTTATTATGGATATTACCTTTTTATACCGTAGACCTTGTAAATTCTGATCTTTTTCAGTATAAGAATTGACAAGAAAAATGTTTGAGATATTTAAACAGGATTTATGTAGCATACGTTTTCAGAAATGAATGTATTTTCTATAAGTACAAAATGACAGATATTTGAAGATATTCTTTCACTGATACTCATGGTAACTGTTTGCTATAGTAAACCATCTTCTAAAATATGTTTGCTTTAAGACATGCTTATTTTTTATTGTAACTTATGTTCCATATTTCATTCATTATAACTTATGTTCCATGTACCACAGTCTCTGTGCCAAAGCATTTTTGGAGGGATCATCATGCCCCCAAAATATCACTCATCTGTGATGGGGCCAGACCCCACGCATTCTGTATAAACAATCTTCTTTATTTGATGGTTATGAAATATACAAAACATTTATATATACATAAAAAAGCACTAAATTAGATCAAATCCCCTAAAATGTATGAAATTATTAGTTTAAACCAACCAAGAAGCTTCTATAATAGATTTTTTTTTAAAGTGTAAGACAAAAGAACAAAAATACACATTCAGTATGACTGTGAAAGTGATATTGTGATATAATAAAGAATATCTCTGGTCTTTGTCCCTGGTTTTTGGCACAGAGCTTCCAAAGCCCTTGGAATTTCTTGAGATGGGAGTGTGTTATGCTAATAAAGTTACTCTAGGAGCCTTTAGTAGCTCCAGGGTGGGTGCTAGTTAATAGAAAAAGCAGCCAGGTGATTAGAGGGCTAGACCCTTCAGCCACCCGGCCTCCAGGGAGAAGACAAAGGCTAGAGATGAATCACAAGGCCAGTGATTTTATCAAGAGTGCCTGTGTAATAAAACTCTGATTTAAAACCACAACAACAACCACAACAAAACCTGGGACATTGAGACTGGGAGAACCTTCCCGGCTAGTAACCACATTGACATGCCCGGAGAATGATGGAGAGAGGGCAGAGGAATCCAAGAGTTGGTGGGATTAAGGTGACAGGACAAAAACTGATAGATTTGAACAAGCTTTATGTGAAGTGGTTATGACTCTTACCTGAATGAATTATGGGAATGGATAGTGTGTCTGACTGGGGGAAATAACCTAGCACTGTAAAATAGAAGTCATGTAAATCCTTCCTTCAAGCCATAGTCATTAGACATGCTAAATGGGAATGAATAAGATTGCTCAGGCCCATGCAATATAGAACAGAGGCTAGAGTGCTGGTTTGGACAAAACATCTGCACAATAGCCACATGTGGAGTGTAGACTGGGGCTTATGACAAAAGTCTGTGAGCACCTCCCAGTGACAGCTACTAGAACTCTGGACAAAACAATTTCCATTTGGAGAAGCAATTACTAGCTTGCTATCAGACATTAGCTGAAACTGCCTCTGACTGAAAAACATGAAGTAAGGATGTCTTGGGTGATGTCAGAGAAATGCTCTAAGGAGGAGGGCAGTGCCAAGAAGAGTTCTGTAATAGAACAGAAATGGTTTGTGCAGGAACACACCACCAGGGCAACACACGGAGTTACACAGCATATTCATGAGCAGGTAGACTGTCTTCCCCAGGAATGACTCTGGAACCCTGTGAGGAGCTGCAGGATTCTAGCATCATTTGGACAGTGCCTGTAAACAGCTCCCAACAGACCAACAAACAGCTGCTTGGCTTATGGATGGCAGTTTCAACATGAACGCACGACACTGGGTTTGGAAGGCCACCACTCTGATTGAAAAAGGGAAAAAATTGGCTCGGTGAGCTGCACTGCATGCTGTTTACCCTTCTGTCTGGATCTTGACCTACTCATAGGCAGTGGCCAATGGGCCATATGGTCAGGCAGAAGGGGAGTGGAAGATTGGCCTATTAAAAGGGTGCCCTTCTGGGGCACGGCCCTATGGAAATCACTATGGGAATCTGAAGGGTGCATTCAAGTAGGCCATGTCAATGCCCATCAGAACCCCCTTCCAGCATCAGAAGATGATTGGAATTGACAAGCAGATACCCAGCTGTGCTCACTTGAGGTAGCCACTGGGTTAATGAAGTGAGTGGACTGAAACAATGCAGAGAGGGGTTGAATCTAGACATATTCTTTTTGCACCCGCAGAGGCACAAAATGCCAACAGGAACTGTTCTGTCTGCCAGCAAGAGAGATTTAGAGACTGCAGATGGGTATGGGGAAGATGCTCTGGGGGAGAGTCCTTGTACATAGCTGGCAAGTCCGACTGATGCCTGTAGGCCTGGGGGCTACAAGTGGGTCCTGACAGAAATAGACACTGACTCTGGGTTGAGCTTTTCTTACCCGGTGGTAGACGCAAAGGCTCAGAGAACTACCAAGGAACCGGAGCAGAAGGTGTTACACTGATTTGGACCACTGATTCACATTTCTTCAGACCAAGGAACACACTCTACAGCCTATCATGTCCAACAATGGCAGAGAAATACAGTAGTCCTCTTTGTCCACAGGGGATATGTTCTAAGACCCCCAGTGCATACCCGAACCTGCAGGTAGTACCAAACTCTAAATATACTACATTCTTTCCTATACATACATACCTATGATAAAATTTAATTTATAAATTAAGCACGGTAAGAGATTAATAATAATTACTAATAAAACAGAACAATTATAACAATATACTACAATAAAAGTTATGTGAATGTTGTCTCTCTCCCTCTCTCTCAAAATATCTTATTGTGCTGTACTTACCTTTCTTGTGATGATAGGATAAAAGCCTACGGGATGAGAAAAAGTGAGGTGAATGATGTAGGCATTGTGACACGGTGTTAGGCTACTATTGACCTTTTTTTTTTAAAGATTTTATTTATTTCTTTGAGAGAGAGAATGAGATAGAGAGCATGAGAGAGGGGAGGGTCAGAGGGAAAAGCAGACTCACTGCTGAGCAGGGAGCCCGATGCGGGACTCGATCCAGGGACTCCAGGATCATGACCTCAGCCGAAGGCAGTCGCTTAACCAACTGAGCCACCCAGGCGCCCTACTATTGACCTTCTGACAGTAGGTCAGAAGGAGGAACACCTGTTACTGGACCATGGTTGACTATGAGTATGGGCTACTTCCACCCATAGGCAATATAGTTTATCCATTGTTAGCCCCAAAAATTGCCAGATAGAGTGAAAGCGCAGCCCACCCATTAGGCCCTTAGGAATTCTGACGAATATTTTAAAACAGTTTGTTGCTTAGGAATCATTCCTTCTTCAAGCACTATAGTTGCAGCCGTGGCCCACAATTTCCAATTGTGGAAATGAACACCGCAGATAAAGGGAGACTACTGTATCTTCCTCGGGGTAGTACTTTGATAAAGAATTAGAACAGGCAATCAAACATTGGTTGTCTAAATAGTTGGGGGGGGTGGATAGAGGCAAGAAGGGCTGGCTTACATGCCTTCATGAGTGTGTGCTCACGCTCAACATGAGGGGCTAGGGGAGTGTTCCCACTGTTCTGGATCTGGGGTCAAGGGGTGGGGGAGGATGCTGGTACAACAACTATACTTTTTTTTCCTTTCCCACATCACCTTAACTTTCTTTTTCCTGCCTGGTGCCATGGTCCGTGGGCCACGGCTGCAACTATAGTGCTTGAAGAAGGAATGATTCCTAAGCAACAAACTGTTTTAAAATATTTGTCAGAATTCCTAAGGGCCTAATGGGTGGGCTGTGCTTTCACTCTATCTGGCAATTTTTGGGGCTAACAATGAATAAACTATATTGCCTATGGGTGGAAATAGCCCACTAGGTCTGTGCCTGTATAACCCTACCCTACATGAATGGGAGTAGACTAAGGGGGAGGCACTTGCTAGACTTGTATCATTGCTTGCAATCTAGACCAGCACAGTGGCTGAACCTAAGGTACCTTCCAAAGGTGAAAAGATTTGGATATAAATGGAGAGGAGGAATAGTGGCTAAAAATAAAGGAATGAATAAATTTGTTATGCAATGAGAAAATTCCAATATTAATGCTTGGAAAGAAGTTCAGAGCAAGAGATGAGATTGTCCTTTAGCTCAATTATACCAGATGCCTGAAAGTGTGAAGTTGAGACCACTCCTGCTTTTGGAACTTGACAAGATTAAAGGAAGGAAGCCTGCAACCCTAAGTGCCCTCACTCTGAGAGACATTCTGGTCCTAGGATATGATGATGATTGGACTAATTATTATAGACTGGATGCGATTCTAGTAATGTGCCAATATCTTTTGACTCTTATTTTTCAGGTTATGTCTATGATAATGTGATATGCTATTACACACTGGCATTGTTGAAAAGATAATACTGATATTGATAATCAAATGTATTGGGAAATTGATTAATGGCTTCCTATCCTTACCCCACATTGACTCTTCTAAATGTTGCTGTATCTTTTATGCTCAGTCAGTTATGTATCTTGCCATAAAAGATCCCATGGTCAAAGACCAGGGGATAACCTGTGACATAATGAATATATCCGGTTTGAGATGAGGTGTATAGGAGGTGTCTGGTACAGAGCTTCCAAAACCCTTTGAATTTCCTTAATGATAGGAGTATCTTTGTTGTGCTAAGGAGGTGACTGTGTGTGTGTGTGTGTGTGTGTGTGTGTGTGTGTCTGTGTGTGTGTGTCTGTGTGTGAGTGATGGTGGTTAGACAGCTTCAGTAGGAGGACTGGTCATCAGAATAACCACGTGGTTGGAGGGCTCAGCCAACCTGACCTCCAGGGAGAGGAGGAGTTCAATCACATGGCCAGTGATTTAATCAATTATACCCATGTAATAACACTCTGATAAAAAATAATTCAGGACAGCAAGGCCTATGAGAGCTTCCCGGTTGGTGAGCACATCAATGTGCGGGGAGAATGACAGTCCTGGATTCCGTGAAGAGAGCGCATGGAAGCTCTGTACCACCCCGCTTTCCCCCCAGACCTCTCCTTTCTCCTGGACCTTGCTCTAGCATCTCTTCTACTTGGCTGCTCCTGAGTTGTATCGTTTATAATGAAACTGTAGTTGTAGTAAAGCATTTCAGTGAGCTCAGTGAGTCATTCTAGTGAACTATCAAACCTAAAGGGGGCATGGTAGGAATCCCCAAATCTGCAGCCAAGTCACAAGTGTGGCTATCTTGGAGTCCCCCGCATGGGGCTAGCGACTAGTTGGGGGTCCTGTCCCCTAGTTCATGGGACCTGACACCAACTCCGGGTAGGATCAGAGCTGAACTGTAGAACACCTTGTTGGTATCAGAATTGTCAGAATGCAGAAATATTTTTTTAACTTTTTAAATTGTAGTAAAATAAATATAAAATTTACCCTTTTAACCATTTTTCTTTTTAAACTTTTAATTGGAATATAACATAATGTAAAACATACAAATAAATATAACTTATAAGTAAACTGCTCAATCATATTTCACAAACTGAACTCACTCTTACACCCAGCATCTGGATGAAGAACAGAATATTTCAACATTCCAAAAAAGAAAAGAAATACATTAAAAAGACAGAAACATTTTCATAAAAGAAATCTAGATATATTCATTAAAATTGGAGTGAGAGAGGTAATCACTTTCCAATATATACGCATACACCCAGTCCATAATCTACCTTTCCAAAATTTACTTCATGGAGGATTTTCTAAGGAGTATTTGTGTTAATGTTCAAAAGCTTTTGTGGCAATAATTTTAGGACATACTGAATTAAGGTAGTCAAAAAGGTTTATTATTTAAGATTTTCACAAATACAGACTCCAGGACCTAACACCTGAACATTCTCAAGTCAGGAGAGGAATGAGGAAAATATTTCTTGTCCATCCTAGATATATTTCTAAAAAATGATAAGATATATATATATATATAACAAAATTTACCACTTTAACCATTTTTAAGTGTACGATTCAGTGGCATTACGTATATTCACAATGCTGTGCAACCATCACCACTGTCCATTTCCAGAACTTATTCATCCCAAACAGGAATTCTGTACTCATTAAACAATAATGCCCCATTTCCACCTCCCCTCCAGTGCCTGGCAACCACTATTTCTTCTGTCTCAATGAACTTCCCTATTGTAGGCACCTCATATAAGTGGGGTCATACAATAGTCTGGTTTATTTCACTTAGCACAATATTTTCAAGGTTCATCCATGTTGTAGCACGTGTCAGAATTTCCTTCCTTTTAAAGGCTGAATAATATTCCACTGTATGTCACATTTTGTTTATCCATTCATCTGTTGATAGACATCTTTTTTGTCCATGTTTTTGCTACTGTGAATAATCCTGCTATGAACATTGATGTATAAGTATATATATATATATGTACACACACATACATATATATATACACATTTTCATAAATCTACCCTCATGTATTTTTCTTATATAAATAAACTTTTGGAACATCTTACAATTTAGAGGTTGAATAAAAATTAACGATAACATACATTTTAAAGAGTCCAATGTTTTATTATCAGAATTAATATTTGTTCATGCTGAAGATTCAGGGATAAAATAATGGACAAAAAATTGGAATGTTAGCAATACTACATAGGTGTGTCATAAACATAGGAATATTTTGCTAATTATTGGACTAAAATATATAAAAGATGAAATTATGTCAATTATTTTGTTATTAGTCTTTCTGAATGTACTTTTAGTATTAAATACACAGCAAGTGCTTATACTTAAAGAGTCTGCCTTTTTTTAGCATTGAAAATATGCTCATCCTTGATTAATCAGAATTAGTTTCAAAAGGTAAAAATTCTTCGAGGTAAGCAAGAAATTTAGTGCCTCAGACCTATATTCTTGCTGGACTGGCTGGTTGATGATCGCTCTCGTTCTTTAGTAATTTCCATCTCAATTTTGGCTCTGATTTTCTCCCAATCTATTTGGAGCTGCAAAAGAAGAAAAGAAGAAACATACTTATATTTTATACCATATTTTGCTTAATTCAAGGTAACCAAGAGCAAAGAAAAATAGAATGATGGCTTCTAAATCACTAGTGAAAAAGAGAGCATGAAAGACAGGTTATGAAATAATGCTAAAAAAATACCTTTAAGAATAAGACCAAACGGAACAATTACCACAATAAAAAGCAAAGACTCTCATTATGATTCAAAAGACCAAAATTTAGTTGTATCTATTTATAAAAGGTACACCTAAAGAGTCCCATGGAGTCTTAAGATTCTGCACAGGTGCCTCAGGGCCAGGGGAAAAGGTGAAACAAGGGGGAAAATGGACAGGGTCCTCGCCATGAGGCCATGTTTCAAATGGGTTAGCGCCTCACCTCTTATATACTGAGGTTTCCAGTAGAAGCCTAACTCTGAGTAAGGATATAGGAGCATTTGCTTCTCCTGAGCATACTCTGAAAAACTGGCTGCTTTGCAATAACTTTTAAAGTAATATAGACATTGGGATGGTTTAGACAATGACAAAAAGATATTAAAGGAAGTGCAGTGGGTAAGCAAGGCTGGGTGACACACAAAAATAATCACAAAAACTGGTACCATTCTTGTTTCCTTTTTTTTTTTTTTTTTTTTAGATCTCTGTGCCCAACATGGGGCTCAAGCTCACAACTGGGAGATCAAGAGTCAGCCAGGCACCCCTGTTCCTTCCCTTTGATCCATGATGCAGTGCCCCCTGCCCTGCCTTTCCCCTAAGCTCATTACACTAGGTGCTAGCAATGGACTCTGCTCTGAGTTCTATGAACAATTTCTTTAGGAAAAAGCATTCTATTGTTTAAAAAAGTTTGGAGATCACTACTTTAGGAATGTGTGTTCTCTCAGGAAAGACACAGAAAAATTGGGGCCTAGATTAAACTAACTCTGATTTACAATGAAATAAATCCAAACTCCTGAGACTGAGCAAAAAGTGAATTGGTTTCCACCACCATATAGGGGAGCTGAGTGAAGTTAAGTATTAATCCAGACTGAGGTACTACAAATCTGCCTGAGCAGATTTCTTTCAAGTAACTGGTAGATTAATTTAACCTTATCAGGACTTCATGCCTCTTTTTTTTTTTAAGATTTATTTGAGAGAGAGAGAGCGCGCACGGGGGGGGGGGGGCGGGGGGCAGGGCAAAGGCAGAGGGAGAGAGAGAATCTCAAACAGACTCCCCGCTGAGTATGGAGCTAGAAGCAGGCCCATCCCACACCTTGAGATCATGACCTGAGCTGAAATCAAGAGTCAGAGCTTAACTGAGCCACCCAGGCGCCCCCATGCCTCTTTTATTTTGTGCTGAAAGTTGATGGAATTAAGTATGTGGTTCTTTTTTATTCCAATATCCTTCAACTAAATTTCTGTACAGTAATTTGTGGATATTTTGGTCACTTTTTTAAAAAGATAATTCTATATACTTGCCTATAATATGTAAAATAGATGAATTAAAAGAATCCCTCTTACTCATAGAAGATGAATGTCTGTGGTAAGATGCAAGTGACAGCTCATTGAAAGGCAGAACAAATGTTAGATAATTTGAAAGACGCATTTTTCAATCAGGCCAGAACTTGATATTTTTAAATGGCAAAACACTCGTTTCTAAGTCTAACAAAACACTTGCAAAAAGAAAAACAAAACTTGATTAATGCCTTGGCCTTCTTCCAGCCTTAGACTGACCTACATACGTTTCTCAGATCCATCACAATAAAACCATATATCAACCGTACCCTACACAACTCTTGCTCTGTTGCACCAGAAGTCCATCAAGCAAATTGATGACATCTATATTAGTCACTTGTTATAGTACAGATGAGGGTGTCAGTTGATAGCTATCCTATTGAAAATAAACGTTTCACTTTCACTCTGGCATTAATCCAGTTTTAGAATAGTGTTCTACTGATAATTTAGTTCTTAGAATATTTTTACTAGTGGGTTTTAGATAAGGATGCACTCATGACAGCTTTCAAGTGACTGACTTCTACACGAAGACACATCTTTTTCTATTATAGGGAGTGTCAGTACTATTTGGCACTTCTTATTCTAGTCCCTGGTAAATTCTTCTTATTCACATAGAAGCAATTTCAAAAGCATACCAAATGGCTTCCCATCCTCTATCTCTCTTACTCTTGGCTGAAAATCAGCTTCCTCTTTACAGAGAATACAGAGGCCATCAGACACGAATTCACCTAGTTTCCTTCTTCACACAAACCTACCTACATCTGTATCCATCTCTGGCTCTTTCCCTTCTGTCTCAGGCCAACCTCTTCACATATGTCCCCAGTCCCATCTTCTTCCACTCCGCCGGGACATCTGCCTTCAGTTATCACACATTCAATTTCCTCCTCTTCACTGGCTGCTCCTTATCATCCTTCCCCCTCAATTCTGTCTCCCTGCAAACTACCACCCTCACTCTTCTTCTCATTCCTGATTCTCATTTTCTCCCCAGAGCACTGTAATGTGACTGTGTTCCTACTACACTGCATAAACTTTTCACTAATGCCACCATCAAGTATTTTTATTCTTCATCCTACATATGATTCAATGACTCCTTCAACAGATATTTAGTGTTTACTATACGCCAAGGATTGTTCTAGGTGCAAGGATTCAGCAGTGAACAAAAAGATAAAAATCACAGGCTTCACAGAAAGATAAGCAAAGATAACAGTGGAAGATATAAAAATATATAAAATGTGAGAAGTGGTAAGAGTTCTGAAAACAGGGAAGGGAAACAGTGAATGCTAGGGGTGGAGTTGGGGGGGATGGGTATTGTGTTTCAAATAGAATGGTAAGAAAAGGCCTCCCTGAGAAGCCGATGTGAAGACCTACAAGAGAAAAGTGAGTCCATGGGTATACCTGGGGAAGAGCATAATGACAAAAGGAAGAAAAAGATCCTGATGTAGAAGCATTCCCTGGACCTTGTTGACCACAGCTCTTTGAGAAATCTCTCAGACTGTATACCATTCTCTTCTGATTTGCTCTCCTTTCTAAATGTTCTTCCCAGTCTTTTTTTCTCCTATATCTTTTCCCTAGACAACCTCTTAACTGTTAGTATTCACCAGCATTCCAACCACAACTTTTTTATACTTTTCCTAGGAGATCATACCAACTCACATAGCTTCAACTATGCCTACATGGGTCATGACCATAAATTTATTTATCATGTCCTGATTACTCCTTCAAGGTTCACAATTATATTTCCAATTGCCCATTAGATATCTCCATCTGGATACCCCACAGGGACTTCAAACAAAAAAATGTATATTTTCATGTATTCAAACCCAAAAGGTCTAAAACTTGTATATTCTCATGTTCCTTATCTAGATTAACGGTATCCCTTCCCATCTACTGTCACTCACACTAGAAATGTTGAAGTTGTTCTCAAATGTCTTGCCTAGCCAACTTAACCACCCTTCCTCCCACCCCCAAGCACAATGTTCTCTTGATTTTACAACTGATTTTTTTCTTACATTAATCTTACCCTTTCCATCTCCTGGTGGAACTATTATAGTAATCTCCTACCTGGTCAGTGTCTGCCATGTTTACTTTTATATTCAAAGTAGCAAGGGGTGTACATTGTCTGCCAAAAGTGCTCAATAAATATTGAATGAATAAAAGGTAACTACCCAGCAGATGAGCTATCACCTAACAATTTCTCTTAGGTTTTGTGTCTCAGGACCTCATAATATTATAAGGCCTTAAAACCTGCAAAAGAGCTTAAGTAGTAGCTATGCCTAAAGTGGTTTGTCTGAACTACAGTATTGGCTCTTCTTCAAAATTCTATACTTTCTGAAATTCTGCTCCCAAGCTGTTGGTTTGTTTGTATTTCCACTGTTTTCTCTCTCCTGGAATAATGTTTTAAACATTTCCTGGTTTTTCTACTTTTCTTCTTGTACAGAATATATTCGGTAGAGTGAATTTTATTTGCCAGAATTGCAAATTATTTTACAAATATTTACTGAACACTATTGTAGACCAGGTATAATGACTCTAGTTGGGGTCTTAGAAGACAGTCGATCTTGTATAAATCCCAGGTTTCCATATTTGAAACTAGAAATGCCCAAATAACATTTCAGGGCTCATAAAGACAAATGTCTATGAAACTTTTCACTTATAAGGTTTCACATTATGCATTGTGAGCCCACCAGAATTCACCACATATCCAGAACAAATTTCTCAGTTTTTTAAAAAAGATTTATTTATTTGTGTGTGTGTGTGTGAGAGAGAGAAACTGAGAGTGGGGAGGGGGAGAGGGAGAGAAAGAATCTCAAGCAGGTTCCATGTTCAGTGAGGAGCCTGTTGTGGGGCTCGATCTTATGACCCTGAGATCAGGACCTGAGCTGAAACCAAGAGTCAGATGCTCAACTGAATGAGCCACCCAGGCACCCCTAATTTCTCAGTTTTTAAAAATGATCTCTATTTAACTCTTAATTCTCAACTAAAAAGTTTATATAATCAAAATTTTGACTTAGATAAATAGTGGGAAATTTTTAAAAATAATTTTCATCTTAAAATACTACTTTGTAATTTCTAGGTAGCTTCCAAATTACATTAATGAAGAAAAAAAGGAGGATACTAGAATGTAGGACCATGGGGAATCAAGGTAACCTACATAGTTTCAGGGTTAAAAAAAAAAAAAACCCTCAAAATAACAAAAAGTCATGTTGTTCTAGTTATCTCATTTTGAAGATTTCTGCTACTCTTGTGATTGATGTATTACATTTTGGTAACAGTTGAATACATAGATAATAAGAAAGAAGATAAAAAGGTTAAGTTTTTGCTCTCTAAAATATAATTTTCATTATAATGCTATATTTATAATATAAATTATAATAATTATAAATTTGAAGGTAAGAATTATATTTTCTATGTCCTCAAAAGCACCTAATGTGAAAATACTGAAAAAAATATTGATGGCAAGGATAATGAAGAAAAACAGAGTAGGATGAATCTGCTTAAAAATTATGCAATAAAGTAAATTTAACGTGGGTGCTCAGTTTTAATATATTTTCAAAACTATGATAAAAAGATCAAGTGATCGGTGATTCTCTGGGCTGCTTAGCACTGTAGTGGTGGTGGCTACTGTTATATTCTGTGAATTAGAGTGTAGTCCTCAGAGGTCCCAGGGACCCTGAATTTGTCCCAATAGTAGAGTAAGCTCTCATAGCCCAAACTCTCAGAAGATTCATTTTCAGTACTGAAGTTCCAAATGAAACAAAAAGTCTGTGGCACATCTATAAAATACATCCCTTTCTGGGCGCCTGGGTGGCTCAGTTATTTAAGCGTCTGCCTTTGGCTCAGGTCAGGATCCTGGGGTTCTGGGATCAAGGACCGCACCCAAGACTGCTCCTTGGGAGTCTGCTTCTCCCTCTGCCCCTCCCCCCACTGCTTGCGCTCTCTCCCTTTCTCTCACTCTCTCTTTCTCTTAAATAAATGAATAAAATCTTAAAAAAAAAAAAGAAAGAGAGAGACAACTCCAGATGAGTCCTTGAATGGCTCCTGCATGACGGCTGGTCACCAGAAAGACCAAGCCATGATTAGAAGCTAGGAATTTTCAGTCCTGCCCCTCAACCTCTTGAGAAAGAAGCGCTGAAAATGGAGTTAATGATCTATCACATCTATGTGATGAAGCCTCCATAAAATTCCAAAGTACAGGTTTCAAAGAGCTTCCGGGTTAGTGAACACATCCACACTGGGAGGGTGACACACCCCAACTCCAAAGAGACAGGAGCTCCTGAGGTTAGGGCCTTCCCAAACCTTGCTCTAAGTATCTTTTCATCTGGTTGTTCATCTGTATCCTTTAAAAAACTTATGTTTTAAATAAATGTAAATAAATGTTTCCCTTAGTTCTGTGAGCTACTCTAGCAAATTAAACAAAGGGGACATGGGACCTCTGATTTATAGCCAGTCAGTAAGAAGTACAGCTAACAACCTGGACTTGTGACTGGCATCTGAAACCTAAGGCAGGGGTTACTGGGATCTCTGATCTATAACTGGTCAGTCAGAAGCACAGGTGATAACCTGGGCTTGCAACCGGCATCTGATGGTGGTGGGGTGCAATCTTGTGGGACTGAGCCTTTTACCTGTGGAATCTGATGCTATCTCCAGACAGATAGTGTCAGAGTTGAGTTAAATTGTAGGACACCCAGCTGGTGTTGGAGAATTGCTTGTCAGCATGGGAAAAAACCTCCACACATTAGGTGACCAGAAGTGAAGTGTTCTGTGTGAATAGTAAAGGAGACTCACAGGTGAATGACTCATAGTAGGGAAGAGCTGTGTTTTAACCTATATAAGAGGGAAAAGACTGAGTTTCTCAAGTCATATGGCAAATGGATGATGTTGGCTTTAGTAGAAATTGTAGGTACCTTCTCCCTACCTTTATTCTTCTTCCCAGGATTCATCTAATTTACCCTGCTCTTTAGGACAGGTCAGAACATTCCATTTTATTCTGTCTCCAAGAAGCAACATTCCCACATCATGTACAAGCTCCACAAAAACAGAAGTCATATCTGACTCAGCATCCAGCATAGTACCTAGCCCAGAGTGAGCACTCATAAACATTTTTTTGAATAAATGAATGAATAAAAGGCTAAGAAAATCAACTGTTTCACAGAATTTGGAGCAAGGTTGCCCCTGTCTTGGGATTACAAGGCTCTTGAGTCTCCATGGCTAGAGATGAACTATTTATTTCTGTAGTCTGAGCCTAGGTGGATCTAAGCAGGTGGCTAATGACAGTCCTGCTCTAGGCACTTGAGCAAACTGCTCCACCTCTCCTTGTGGGCTGGTATATACTGGAATGACTTTCTTCTAATTATAGTGATGAAACCTGAGATTCTGGCAGGGATTTGAAAGGCAAAGGTTTAGCCTTCTTTGGTTCTAGGCAGTGAAGTCTCCCTGGTCTAGGCCCTTCTCCAGGTGCAAACTAGCTCCCTAGAATTTTGCAAAGTGACAAAGTATCCATTTTCTGGCCAATGCCCTATGTGTTTATGTATTTCCCTTGGAGCAGAGTGGGCAGCTGGTGGAAGACAAAATTCAGGAGTTAGAAACCTTTATCCCAGCCATTTATATTGTTTATATAAAAATATCAGTTAGCATCCAACTTTAACACAAATTAAATATAATGAAAACAGACTTGAGTTAAAATATGGCTTTAAGGAGCGCCTGGGTGGCTCAATTGGTTAAGCGTCTGCCTTCAGCTTAGGTCATGATGCTGGAGTCCTGGGATCAAGCCCTACCGCTGGCTCCCTGCTCAGCGGGGAGTCTGCTTCTCCCTCTGCCTCTCCCCCTGCTTGTGCTCTGTCTCTCTCACTCTCTCTCAAATAAATAAATAAAATCTTAAAAAAAAAAAAAAACCACAAAAAAACACATGGCTTTAAGATTCCAGAAAAAAATCAGTAATATAATTAGATAGTCAAAATAAGACATAATATCATAAGGCAAAAAGTTATTTTTTGGAGATTGTGGTATGAATTATTCCAATTTTGTCTTATTAAGATAAATATATATACTTATAAAGCATATACATTATCATAAAATACTGTATAATACTTACACCTTCTGCATACTGCAAGTATCGTTTATTAGTTTCCTGTTTACCAAATGTCTCCAAAAACTTTTGACGGTAAGCAAGAACTGTATCAACATGTGTTTTGTATTTTACAGCCAATTCAAGTGCCCTATAATGAGAAACAAAACAGATTATCAGCACTGATTGTATTAGCCTCTATACACAGCAGAATTTTGGGAAAAGAGAGTGGGACAAATGGTCTGTGTTGGTCCCTCCCCACTTATCCCTCAATATGGAACACCATTCCCTACCTCACCCAGCTTGCAAATTCCTACTTATACTTCAGGGTTCAGATGAAACATGATCTCTTCTCCCTGACCAACTTCCTTTGTAGAAATAAATGACCACTTTCTTATCTGTGTTCCCTAACATTTTACGCATACTATTATTCCTACAGCACTGCTTACAGTATAATTATTATTTATGAGTCTGTCTCTTCCATAACCTATACTTATTGAAGGGAAATCTGGGTTTCATTTCTCTTTGGTGAGTACTCCAGAGTATATGTATGGTCAATGTTCACTGAAAAATTCATTGAAATCATAATAAAATTCAAGTGAATGAACTTACCCCCTATGTAAGTGGCTTAACTATCTTGACCATTTTTTTTAATCTATAATTTATTCTGTTCTAGAATTTATTTATCTAAAGTCTAAGTTTATTCTGCTCAATATTCAATTAAATACTGATATCCTTTATGTTATAATACAGCAAATTTAAAATATAAAACTAAAATTTGTAGATAATAAAAATCTGACAAAATGCCTTTTGCCATTTGATTCTTAGAAAAAGTTAATAGTCATTTAAACTTTATAATCCAATTAATATATATCAAATAACCAAGTTATTTTTAAGGTAATATTTTATTTAAATAGCAGGCAAAAACTAAATGAATTGCTGAAATCAGTGGTATAATAGCAAAGACATACAATCTATATATTGATAATTTGGAGGGAAATGAAAAGATTAACCCTCAGTTCTTAGCCTATTTGTGTATGTAGGTTTTGGACAGAATCTCAGCTCATGATTCTGTGTATAACTCATATTAGTTGAATCAGAAACAATCCAGTACAGTATAGCTCTCCTACACTGTTCACGGTAATCTTTTTTTAAAATATTTTATTTATTAGCGAGAGACAGAGTGAGTGAGAGAGAGCACGAATGGGAGGAGGGTCAGAGGGAGAAGGAGACTCCCACTGAGCAGGGAGCCCGATGTGGGCCTAGAACCGGGACTCCAGAATCATGACCTGAGCCGAAGGCAAATGCTCAACCAACTGAGCCACCCGGGTGCGCTGTAATCTTGTGTTTAAGTATGATGTCAAAGCACATTCTTTTTCAAGTTCCCTTGCTTTCTAATATGACATATGACTTCTGAATAGGCCAGTCATGATTTATTTATCAGCGCCAACTATTGTAAATCAATTCTTTTAGACAATACTGACTACTGACTAGATTTTTTGGAACATGTGACCCTTCAGTAGGAAAATCTGTTTCATTCTTAGTATGCTTTGGTTTGCCCTACATAGTCACTCTAAAAAGTATTTTAGATATGCCCTGTGCATTAATTGACAATTGGTAGACAACTGAGAGAAATATTAAAGACTTAATATAAAAATTACGAATATAAGTCATGGGTAATACAAATGATAATGCTGAAATTCAATACAATGATTTCTTATAAAAATATATTTACATAAACCATATGGCTAACTCCAAGGATCAGTATTTGCTACCCATCACAAACTCCTCACAAAGTTCCCTCATTCCTCTATGACTTTAAGTCTTTCAGAGAAAAAGAGGATACATAGAAAAGAATGTAGAAGTACTGCAACATAGAGGAACAAAAGTGAAATGCAAGAAGGCAAAAACCAACTCACAGAGCCTCAAAAAATGAGAAACAGAAGTAAAGATGGGGGCTTTAATCTTTCTAATCCTGTCCCATATCACCCTCTATATATCCTTAAGGCTCTGACTCCAGTGTGGTTGTGTGAGTGGAGACTCTGGTGAACCAGCCCTTTCGTACCTGAAATATGCCACTTCCTGTTCCATTTTTATGACTGAACACAACTGGGGAAGGAATTCTTGTTGTGCAAAACCAGAAGTATTCCAAGTGGGGAATACATAAGCATCTATTCTGGGTTAGGACTTTTCAGAAAGAAAATTATCTCCAAAGAGATAATTTGTTATGGAACATCAGTACATTTAATTATGTAGAAAGGATAGAATATGATGTCTAATACTGCATTTAGATACTAGATGCTAAGTATTAGCTATATGATAGTCATTATTATTATAAAATATGTATTATCTGATTGAAGAGCAATAGCTAAAGGTAAACATTCAAATTATATGTGCTATTTTAAATGTTCTCTAAAAGCATACACTGGGTAAAAAATGTTTCTTTATCACAGAGGAGGGAATTCATTCCAAATTATATAAGGGTTATGGGAACAGCATGTCTCTAGCTTTAAAATGGTTATTTGGCAACCAAACAAATGTGACATTAGATTATGTGGCTGGAATAAATCCATGTATCCTCTCTATTTAAAATAGAAGGAAGTTATATAAAAAGATTTTATAACTTCAAAATATGATCTTTTACATAACTTGAATGAAGCAAAATCACTTTATATAACTGGTAGAAGTAGAGAAATTATTTTTTATTAATACTTACATAAAGTTTCTACTTCTCTTAACTTCAATTTTTGAGAACAGACTACCACCAAATGTCCAAAGTGAACATCACACAGATGACTTGCTTACCTACAACTCTTCAAGGGCTGTAACCTATTAGGTTGCAGGTAATTTTCTTTTTTCTTTTTTTAAAGATTTTATTTATTCGTTTGAGATACAGAGATACAGAGATACAGAGAGAGCATGAGCTGGGGAAGAGGCAGAGGGACAAGGAGAAGCAGACTCCCTGCTGAGCTGGGAGCCTGATGTGGGTCTCGATCCCAGAACCCCAGGATCATGACCTGAGCCGAAGGCACTTAACCATCTGAGCCACCCAGGTGCCCAGTTGCAGGTAATTTTCAAATTCAAATATGAATGACAGAAGCACAAACCAGCAGGACTGTGCTTCTCAAATGGAATAACACATATTAACAAAATGAAATCTGTTCCCTTCTAAAGGACTTAAACAAGTATAGAAATTCAAGGATCTTAAAAGCAATGTAATATATTTTTTATCCAATACTTAAATTCTATCTTTCTAGGAATCTAATTAATTAATGGATCTGGGCAATGATCATCAGTGGCTGCTAATATCAGAAAAAGAGAGGCAACCAGTCACTGTGAAAATATATTGAACACCACCTCTGATTGAGCCTTACCAAAAGGAAAAAAAAAGTTAAACCTGAATCTAATCAAGTTTCTAGATTCAACAACAATTTATGGTTAATTCAATGGGCAAAGGAACATGTCAAATCACACCACAAAGATGTAATCAACAAAATCCAGACTATGGGAAACTCTATTGACCCAGTTTCTGCAGTGGGAAATTACAAGAAAACACAAGAAAGAGGAAAACCTATAGATTAAAAGAAGCTTGAGAACATATTAATCAATCATAATGTATGGGCCTTCTTTGGATCCTGAACCAAACAAACAAACAATACAACAAAACAAAACATTTATGAGACAATCAGAGAAATAAGAACACTGAATAGAATTACTGTTAACTCTTTAAAGTGTGACCATGGTACTGTGGGTAGATTTTTAAAAACCTTGAGATACATACTGAAATATTTACAGATAAAGTGATCTGATGACTGGGATCTACTTTTTAAAAAATTGGTAGGGTAGGGGTCGAGAGAGACAAAGATGATGAAAGACATTTCAAACCTGGAAAAATCAGCATGCCAATTTTATAACATAGTAATTTCAGGTGTGTATACGTCCTACAGGCGTTTTCACTGAGGGACACATAACTGAGAGAATGAGGGGAGAAACCTCATATGTCATAGAGAAGAGCAGCACGCCACTCTGTTTCAGAAAGCAATCTGTGTCGAAGCCTAATGCAGAGGAGAAGGCTACCACTGAGCGCTCTTCATTTCAAATCCTACAGCCTTTCTTCCTTAGCATCACAAATCTCTCACGGCTCTGCTTCTCTCTGCCAGTCTGACTGCTTCATCCCAATCTTTCAGCAGATTTTTCTTCTTTCACCCACCCCATAAATGTAGCTGATGTCTTCTCACTCCACACATTTCCCAAGCAATTGCGTCCATTTTTCTGGCTTTACTTGCCATCCATTTACTGATGACTCCTAAATCTACATCCCCAGTTCAAATCTTTCTCATGAGCTCTGGTTTCATTAACCAACTAATATCACATATCTATCTCTTCACAAATATTTTAAATCCAACATGCCTAACACTGAATTCACTATATTCCCTTCCAGATCTGCTAATAGTACCATCATCTACCCAGTTATTGAAATCAGAAATTTGGGAGACATCCTAGGATCTTTTTTCTTCTTCACACTTCAACTTCTAATCAATCACAAGTTTAGAGAAGGCATAAATCTTCAATGGCAAACTCCTCACAAATAGAAATGTGAATAAATTCTTCTGTGATGTTAGGAAACTATTAAGTACAGCGGAAAATGTAATTTACCAAGTAGTAGATAGAAGAATACATTAAGATCAATTGGGTTTTAGAATTTATGAAAAACATTTTTATTACCTTTCCCAGTTATAGAGATTAATATTGATCTGGATTGCTTGATAAACAAGGCCAGCCTGAAGAAGTACCATTTCAGCTTCCTGTATGTTCCCACTAAACATTAATATGTGAGCCATTTTTGATTCTTTAGATGGAAGCTCTTTTATAGAATTAATGTACTGAACTTTATCAATCTAAAAAAAGAAAAAATATATATGAAGTGGATAGTGACAGCAATATAACAAATTATGGTAAGAAAACCCACAAACATACAGATAAGTAAACATTATTTACTTCACCAATTGCTGCGTAGGCTATTTCTGCAGTGGTCATATCTCTGTTAGCAACTGCCATAGCAGCTAGGCAAGCCCACATGGTTTGCTCCTAAAGTGAAATAGGAGAACAATTATTTCAACTACGAGCAGAACTGCCTTAAAATAAGCAGTGATTTAAAATACATTAAAGCTGGGGCGCCTGGGTGGCTCAGATGGTTAAGCGTCTGCCTTCGGCTCAGGTCATTATCCCAGGGTCCTGGGATCGAGCCCCACATCGAGCCCCGCATCGAGCCCCGCATCGAGCCCCGCATCGGGCTCCCTGCTCGGCAGGAAGCCTGCTTCTCCCTCTCCCACGCCCCCTGCTTGTGTTCCTGCTCTTGCTATCTCTCTGTCAAATAAATAAATAAAATCTTAAAAAAAATAAATAAAATAAAATACATTAAAGTTACATTTTAATGAAAAAATTAAACATTGCTGAGCATGGCACTGAAAAAACTACCAATTTAATTAAGTAATGATGTGGAAATTTCATGTGACTACTTTGTTGAAATATATTAATAACAAATAAACTTTTTTGAATAAAATTTCTTGCAAATTTTCATTTCTAATTATCAAAGATTCATTTTTGAACTTCTGACATACTTTTAAGATAATTAAAGGTTATAAACCCTCCAGGCTTTTTGATGCGGTCAAAGAATGTAACTTACAAGGAACCAGAGAAATAGTGAGGTTCTCAGACAATGCTATTATCACAGATTGCCATCAACAACTCATTGTAAGGGAAAGTATTTAAAAGTCATTTCAAAAGTGTATTCTAAGGGCTGCTAAGCCATGTAAAATTAAAAATTTCTGCGGTCAAATATGCCTGGAAAAAACTGGATTCAACCAAGCTGGGAAATGCTGATCTAAAGTAGAGGTTCTTAACCTTAGGTGTACAAACCATCTGAGGAATTTAAAAAATATGCCTTGGATTCATCCCAGATTGAAGAAATTAGAATCTCTGTGGGGGTAAAACTTGGGAATCTGACTTTTTAGAAAAAGTTCCAGAGAAGATTTTATATGTGCCAGTATAGAGAAACTACTCATTTAAATTATAGCTTCTTCAAAAATAAATCACACAGCAATATCTATCCCCTTGTATTTGCTTATGTCTTCACTTATTAAAAAGAGACATGATCTCATTTGCAATTTTTCCAGCCCTTAGCTGTTACCATTTCTCATCTTGCACAAAGATACGTGTAAACTAATACACAGTATATACACAATTAGGGATCTACAACATAAAGTACCTTAACAAAGCGACAAAGTCTTACAGCATCTTCCCATTTTGAACTGCTTACATATTCATGGAGAATAGCAGGATATGGTGATATGCTGATGTGAACCAGTGAGCCATCAGCTCTTCTTATAGTTACTTGATTTCCAACAAAACTCACAATATGGGGATTTTTACTAAATTCACTGTTGGAAAAAAGCAAAGTATAATTTATGTTCTCAGCAAAATCTTTCATATATACTAAATTTGGGGAGTTGACCCTTGACACAGATATAAAGTCTCCAAATCTCCAAAATTCACCCCCAAAAAAGTTAACTCCAGGGAGAATGTATATATTTAAATAAACATCCGAATCCAACTTGCCATACACTTGGAGCAAAATATAAAAGTTTACTGTGGCAAAAATTATTACATATTTGAGAGCTATGCCTAAAAGCATTTGAAATAAACTTTTTTCCCCCTAAGTCTTAGGTAAATTACACAAATGATTTAAAAATTCAGCGTTCATGTTTGAAAGTTTAAACCAATAAAAAATTAAGAGATTCCAAGATTATTTTCTCATAATAAAAAGAGGTGAACTTTAAGAGATTAACTTCATTAGTTTAAATAATTTTAAAATGATGCCTCTCTGGTTTCGCTAAAGTTACGAACTAAATATTAAAATGAACTCAAAATAGATTTGAAAGTTAAGGTTTGGAGCTAAGAAGCTTTGCATTCTTATTTTGTCAAGAGTGAGAGATCTTGTTATTTCTTAGAGAATTTAGAAATATATGTGTATTTTCTGAAGCCTGTAAAATTTAAAAAAACTCTTCAGTAACCTCATATATCTTTTCTATCTTTAATATTAATTTAAAAATTCAATTCTAGAGACACATACAGTCCTGTATGATAATAATTAATAAGTTATAATAATCTGAGAAAGAATAAGGTTGACACATACTGCATATCAATGAAAAATCTTTAAAATGTCCATATTAAAATCACTAAACCACATTGAAAAAAACTACCTGAGTTACACAGGTATTTATCACAATAAACAATTCCAGCAGTAAATGTTACCTTGCATCCCTTTCATATAATGTTTTAGGCAAAATGTCTCTGTCCACATAAACCGTATTGGGGTAATACCACACTGTAAATCGAGTATCTTGAAGTCCACAAAGGATATTACATGTATCACTCCATGCCAAAGTATGCACCATTGTTCCTTATTTTAAAAAGAATGTTAATGTACTATTAGTTCCACTATAATAAGTATTAAAAATACTTTAAAAATCAACTAACATACAAGACCCCTTCTAATTTCTGGTAGGTATGACTCTATTTTCCGATTGTATAATAGTGAAAATGTGCAAAAACTCATTTAAAAAATGTATGGAAATATTTGAGTATTTTACCTAGAACCATTATGTTGTAATTTGTAAGTCTTTCTTTCAATGCTAATGTAGCTGTAGCAGCTAAAAACTTGCTATTTAAGTGGTGTTAAGTAGTTAAGAAAGGTTATAAGACCAAAGCATTATTCACAGATTAATTCAAGTAATTATGCTATTTACTATTCAAGTAATATGACAGAGTAGATCTAAGAAAATTCAAAGTAATCAAATTTTAAATGTATTATAATTATTTTACCAAGTTTGATAATTTGTTCTTCCTTCCCAAATCGTTTCACTGAAGTGATATAGAGATCTCTATTTTTATCAATGAAGGCAATTTTTCTATCATTGGTAAGTCCCTTTTGATCCAGAGCAATTTCCAAAATTTCATTCTAAAATTTAGAAAAAGGAAAATACTGGATTAGTTTTAGTGCTTGACATCAGATCACTTAAATTATTTAATTACAAGAACATTTGTTTATTTAAAGATCAATTAAATATCACTCCCTACTTGGAATGATAAAATGTCCCTGTTAAGTAATTTTAAAATACTGATATAATTCGAAAGCTAAAGCAGTTACTTTTTTTTTTAATTTACAAGGGAAAGATGCCCCTTAAAACACTATAAATAATGTATAGTTTTTTGAAACTCTGTAAGCTGGGAAACATTTCTTTTTCTTTTTAAGATTTATTTATTTATTTGAGAGAAAGAGTGTGCACCAGTGGGGGAAGAGGGAAAGGGAGAGAATCATCAGACAGACTCCCCGTTGAGCTTGGAGCTCAACTTGGTTCAATGCAGGGGGGGTGGGGGGGTGGGGGGGGTGGAGACACACTCGATCCCATGACCATGAGATCATGACCTGAGCCAAAACCGAGTCAGATGCTCAGCTCAACCAACTGAGCTACCCAGGTGCCCCAAGCTAAGAAACATTTCTATCTGTCCTCCTGTTCTACCTTTAGTAGACAGAGTGAAAGGGTGAGGCAAGTCTGAATATCACAAGAGAGGTCTACTTTAATTAATATGTTCCATAACAAAATTTACTCTAAGTAGAAAGTCTATGTTTATAGATTTGTAAGAGTTGATTTATGAAAATATCTTATGTTTTTAGGGTTTTAAATTTTATACGTTCTTTCACATTCATTTACTGTGAAACAGGAAACTACCTTGTATTGTAGATACAAGGTACTATACCATACAAGGTACAAGATACTTTACCTCGTAAAGTAAGTATTCCTATACTTACTTTATAGATGAGAAGACTGAGATGCATATCCATTAAGTGATTTTGCTCAGAAAAACTGGTAACGAGTATATCTAGAATTTAAAATCCAGATTTCTGACTTTAAGATTAGAGTTCTGTCCATATAACGAAGTATTTCTGGCATACTGCGTTAATCTTACACTACTATACTAGCTAGTGAAATGAGTTTCCTTATAACTTCAAAATGGTTCAGTGTGGATTCATTTCAACTCAATCCAAGAGGGATTTATTTACTTGCTAGGACTTTTTTCTTTCTTTTTAGACTTGCTAGGGTTTGTTTTATCTTTTGAAGGTGTTACAATAGTACCTTAAATGTCCATCATTTGGGCACAGGTTAAATAAATTCTGATACACACAAAAATGTTATACTGTATGGTAGGGGGGAAAGGATTGGGAAAGCACTTTATGTACTGATATAGAAAGATCTCCAGGAATAGTTTATGTGAGAAAAGCAACGTACAGAGTTGTATGTTACATTTTTATAAAAGAAGGGGAAAAGAACATATATCAGTTTTGTTTATATATATGCACTAAAAAATCTCTGGAAGGAAAAAGGAGTTTAATAATGGTTGTTACTTATTTGGTAGAACAGAATTACACTGATAAGAAACAGGTGTAGTAGGGAGACTTTTTCCCTGTATATCCTTTTTTATGCTTTTTCATTTCTGAACTTTATGAATATATTGTTATTCAAAATCAAACTAATAATTACAAAAAGAAGAAAATATAGAGTATGCTTTACTAGTGGCACTGAACGAGAGTTAAAAATATATCTAGACCTGCGCGCCTGGGTGACTCAGTTGGTTGAACGACTGCCTTCGGCTCAGGTCATGATCCTGGAGTCCCGGGATCGAGTCCCACATCGGGCTCCCTGCTCAGCGGGGAGTCTGCTTCTCCCTCTGACCCTCTTCCCTCTCGTGCTTTCTATCTCTCATTCTCTCTCTCTCTGAAATAAATAAAAAAAAATATATATATATATCTCTAGACCTGAAGATATCTCTTATTAGAATAAATAAAATGTGCTCCTTTGTTTATTTCAATGTTAAAAATCAGAAACCAGTAAGCATCTTCAAGATCTTTTTATACTTCTATAGAATTTTTTTTTTCAGTTTAACTACAGTGTTAAAACCTGAAGAAAATGCTGGCTAAGGACAGGTCAATGGGAAAACTGCAAGATGTTTAGAAATATAAAACATTTTTATTTACTGATAGATGCTACAAGTTTAATCAAGATAGAACATTTTATTGAAAAGCAGTAAACAGCCTGGATAAAGACATATAAGTCAGATTCTTTTATCCAATTAATTTGTATATATAGCTTTCCATTACAGAGTTTACTAGTGCTTAGTCCTTCTGACATTTTTAGGCAAAATATGTAGAATGCACACTGGGTTTAAATATAAAACTAATTTCTAGGGGTGCCTGGCTGGCTCATTCGGAAGAGCATGCAACTCTTGATCTTGGGGTCATGAGTTCAAGCCTCATGCTGGGTTATAGAGATTACTTAAAATGAATTAAATAAATTAAAACTTAAAAAAGTAAAATAAAAATAAAGTGGAGAATTGAGGCAATTATTGCAGATAACCCTTAAAAAAACTAAACTAATTTCTATGTTTTTTGCCTTAAAATGAAAACATTAATTTTAAAAAGGAAGTAAGTAGTGGCTATTTACATTAGAAGTAGCTAACGTCCATTACCTTATGAGAAAGAAGCTTCCCATCGCCTAATGGTTTTCCAGTTGATGCCTCAAAAAGGAAGATTACTTGAAAAAAAGTAAAGCATTAGTTAATTTATTATATTAGAATTTTTATTGGTAAACTTCAATGGATTATCTTATCCTGATGAGAATTTATTAAACCCTTTGGCCCACAGAGTATCTACCAGCATAGAAGAACAGCATCAAATTTCTACTTATTAATGGGGTCATTTTCTTAGAAAACAGTGGAAATGAATACTTCTTCCTAAAACATATTCCCTAATTAGAATAGTTATTAGATATTAGATATTATGTTGATCCATAAGATCTACAATGGCAAGTCCAAATCTAGATGTAATTTGTAATTTTCAGAACTCTGATTTGGATGAATATAACATCAGACAATCATATTTCACAAAAGAAAAATATGTGTCAAGTGTCTACTATAATACAGGCATTGTGTTATGTTATGTACTGTTTAGTTCCCTGGGGTCAGTACACAGTTCCCTGTGGTATAATTAGTAATTTGTCTGGTTTTTGTCCTGGGTTCCTGGCAGGGACCTTCAACAACCCTTGGAATTTCCTGAGTGATTAGGAGTGCCTTAATTATACTAGAGGGGAGACTCTTGGTGGGCCCCTAGATAGCTTCAGAATGGGGGATGGTCATCAGAAAGCCCAAGCATATTCAGTTCCCTGACCTCTGGGGATATGGAGGTTAGGGGGCTGGAAATTGAGTTCAATCATGTGGCCAATAATTTAATTAATCATGCCCATGTAATAAAACTCCTATAAAAACTCAGTGTTGCTTCCTCATTGGTGAACCTACTGATATAATGAGAGGGTGAAGTGCCCTGGTTTCATGAGAGGGAGCAGAAGTTCTGTGCTCCTTCCCAGGCCTCACCCTATGTGTATCCTTTATAATAAAACTGTAATTCTAAGTATAGCACCTTCCTGAGATCTGTGAGTCATTCTAGCAAATTATCCAGCTTGAGGGGGCCACAGGAGTCCCTATATTTGTAGCCAGGCAGCCAGCAAAATGGGTTGGCCTGGGGGCTCCCTGAGACCTGTGGCTAGTGTCTGAAGTGAGGGCAGTCTTGAGGAGAACTTTGCCTTTAAGCCCCGAGGTCTGTGCTAACTACAGGTTGTTAGTATTATAAACTGATTGCAATACACCAGTTAAGGTAAAAATGGAATAGTTGGTGTCAGGAAGGGTGAGATTCATTGAACCAACCCTAACTCACTGAAACATGTGGTTTGGGAAGAGAAAGGATGAAAGAACAGGGGATGAGGAACCTCTGACTCTTAGAGGCAACAGGATCACCCACGGTATGAAACAGCTAAGCTGCAATCAGCTGTGAGAGGTAAAAGCTACCTATGGAATTTTGAGATGATGGATCCATCTCCTGGGAAGTTGACTCACTAGATGCATAAGAAAATGCAAAATAATAAGAAAAACAGAAAATATACAATCCCGTGGTTATTATAATCTGTAATAGGTAAAATGAAAGCAAGAGATGGGCCAAATACAGATTCTGGACAGTCTCAATTACAGCCTCTAGTCCCAAGGCTCTCACTGAAAGAATACGTTGGAGAAGATCCTGATTCTGGTTAGCCTGAGGTATAGCGACTACCCTCAGAGCCATTTCCCAAGGAAAAAGTTATGCTAAAACAAATCATGAAAAAGGCAAAAATAATTAGAGCTAGACAGAGAGGAGCATCGAGGCCCTCATCCCAACAAGGTGAAAATCTAAGAAATGGGATGAATAAAGCAAATGTTGATGGGGTAAAAAAAATAGAGGTTGGATGAACCAATGAGAATTCCTGCTGGTCCCCCAACATTAAAGGTCTTTAAACAAATCTGCTTTAATCATCCTAGTTTGGAGGAATTTGGAAAGCCAAATGGCAAAATACCAAAAAGAAACCTCACCTCCAACTGCCTGGGGCTATGGTCCCTCAATTTAATCAAGATATGGATTGATGAAAGGGCCAGAGTTTCTTGGCTCAACACTCTGCTGGGGACTTGAAGAAGCTTCATATGAAGCAGTTGTGACTCTTTTACCTGAATGTATTATAGGGATGGATATTGTGCCTAGCTGGGAATGCTTCCCCTATCAAGTATTGTAAAACAAAAGGCATGAAAAATCCACCCCTCCAACAATATTAACTGGACATACAAAATGGGAACCAATGAGACTGCCTGAACATATAGGTCTGTACCATCAAATGGTACAGAACAGAAGCTGGAGTGCTAATAAAGATACACTCTCTATATAGCAGTCTTGTGTGGCATGTAGACTGGGGCTTATGACAAAAGTCTGTGAGCACCTCCCAGTGACAGCTACTAGAACTCTGGACAAAACAATTTCCATTTGGAGAAGCAATTACTAGCTTGCTATCAGACATTAGCTGAAACTGCCTCTGACTGAAAAACATGAAGTAAGGATGTCTTGGGTGATGTCAGAGAAATGCTCTAAGGAGGAGGGCAGTGCCAAGAAGAGTTCTGTAATAGAACAGAAATGGTTTGTGCAGGAACACACCACCAGGGCAACACACGGAGTTACACAGCATATTCATGAGCAGGTAGACTGTCTTCCCCAGGAATGACTCTGGAACCCTGTGAGGAGCTGCAGGATTCTAGCATCATTTGGACAGTGCCTGTAAACAGCTCCCAACAGACCAACAAACAGCTGCTTGGCTTATGGATGGCAGTTTCAACATGAACGCACGACACTGGGTTTGGAAGGCCACCACTCTGATTGAAAAAGGGAAAAAATTGGCTCGGTGAGCTGCACTGCATGCTGTTTACCCTTCTGTCTGGATCTTGACCTACTCATAGGCAGTGGCCAATGGGCCATATGGTCAGGCAGAAGGGGAGTGGAAGATTGGCCTATTAAAAGGGTGCCCTTCTGGGGCACGGCCCTATGGAAATCACTATGGGAATCTGAAGGGTGCATTCAAGTAGGCCATGTCAATGCCCATCAGAACCCCCTTCCAGCATCAGAAGATGATTGGAATTGACAAGCAGATACCCAGCTGTGCTCACTTGAGGTAGCCACTGGGTTAATGAAGTGAGTGGACTGAAACAATGCAGAGAGGGGTTGAATCTAGACATATTCTTTTTGCACCCGCAGAGGCACAAAATGCCAACAGGAACTGTTCTGTCTGCCAGCAAGAGAGATTTAGAGACTGCAGATGGGTATGGGGAAGATGCTCTGGGGGAGAGTCCTTGTACATAGCTGGCAAGTCTGACTGATGCCTGTAGGCCTGGGGGCTACAAGTGGGTCCTGACAGAAATAGACACTGACTCTGGGTTGAGCTTTTCTTACCCGGTGGTAGACGCAAAGGCTCAGAGAACTACCAAGGAACCGGAGCAGAAGGTGTTACACTGATTTGGACCACTGATTCACATTTCTTCAGACCAAGGAACACACTCTACAGCCTATCATGTCCAACAATGGCAGAGAGATCCTTTTTGAGAGTAATAGTTTGGTAAAGAATTAGAATGGGTAATGAAAACAATGGTCATTTAAAATGAGGAGAAAGGGAATATAGGCATGAAGAACTTGCTTACAAGCCTTCATGAGTGTGTACTGACACTCAACATGAAGGGAGAAAAGGGTGTGTCCACAGTAGGTAAATTCCTCTGCAATTTCCGTGGAAATAGGGAATAGGGGGTGAGGAAGACTAGTTATGGCTGTGTACTTATTCCCACAATGGGAGAATGCTTATATGATGGCTATACTTTTTCCTTTCTTTCCCATATCACCTCAACTTTCTTCTTCTTACTACATACAGGGTCTCAGGACCAAGGTTACAACTACAATTATTAGAAGCAGAGATGATTCCTAGACAAGAAACTATACTTTTAACTTTTAGGTCAGAATTTCTAAGGACCTGATGGAGTGGGTTGTGCTTCCATTCCAGCTGGCAAATATGGGGTTAAATGTGAATGCAGCTATAGTGCCTAGTGGTAGAGACAGCCCACTAGTTCTTTAGAAATGGAGAAAAGGAGAAATAATATCTGAGGATAAAAGAATGACTAAATGGGTATGCAATGGGGGAAATCCAATATTACATTAATGCTTCAAAGGAGTCTCCAAGCAAAAGCTGATATTGTTTTTCAAGTATAATTAGCATACAGTGTTATATTTAGTTTCAAATAAATAAATAAAAAGTTAAAACACCTTTAGCCAGACTCATAAAAAAAGAGAGAGAGAGAGAGAGAGAGAGAGACAGAGGACTCAAATAAATCAGAAATGAAAGGAAAAATAACAAGTGACACTACAGAAATACAAAGGATTATTAAAGAAAATAAGAAAAATTATATGTCAAAAATTGGACAACCTAGAAGAAATGGATCCTTAGCTCAAGTACACCAGATGCCTAAAAAGGTGAAGCCAAGGGGCACCTGGATAGCGCAGCTGGTTAAGCGTCTGACTCTTCATTTTGGCTCAGGTCCTGATCTCATGAATCATGAGTTGGAGCCCTGCTTTGGTCTCTGCACTCAGTGTGGAGTCTGCTTAGGATTCTCTCTCCCTCTCCTTCTGCCCCTCCCACTTGTGCTCTCTCTCTCTCTAAAAAAATAAATCTTTAAAAATTAAAGATAGTAAATAAAATAAAAGATAAAAAGGTGAAGCCGGGGCACCTGAGTGGCTCAGATGGTTAAGCATCTGCCTTCGGCTCAGGTCATGATCTCAGGGTCCTGGGATTGAGTCCCACATTGCTTCTCCCTCTGCCTGCCACTCCCCGTGCTTGTACTCTCCCTCTCTCTCTCTCTCTCTCTCTGGCAAATAAATAAATAAAATCTTTAAAAAAAAAAAAGGTGAAGCCAACAAGAGACTCACTTCAGACCTAAAGACACATGCAGATTGAAAGAGAAGGGATGGAAAAACATTTACAATGAAAAAGGAAGCGAAAAGAAAGCTGAGGTAGGGGCAACACTTATTATCAAACAAAATAGACTTTTTTAAAAAAGACTAACAAGAGACAAAGAGGATACTACATAATGATAAAGGGAACAACCCAACAAGAAGATGTAACAATTGTAAATATTAAACAAAATTTTAAATATTTATGCACCCAACATGGGAGCACCTGAATACATAAAGCAACTATTAACAGACACAAAGGAAGAAATCGATGGTAATACAGTAATAGTGGGGGACTTCAACACCCCACTTACATTAATGGATAGATCATCCAGATAGAAAATCAACAAGGTAACAGTAGCTTTGAATGACATATTGAACCAGATGAATCTAACTGATATATTCAGAAGATTCCATCCAAAACTAGCAGAATCCACATTCTTTTCAAGTATACATGAACATTCTCCAGAATAGATCATATGTTAAGCCACAAAACAAGTCTTAACAAATTAAAGTGAAATGAAATCATATCATGCATCTTTTCTAATCACAATGGTATAAAACTAGAAATTAATCAGAAGAAAAAAATCAGGAAAGAGCACAAATACATGGAGGTTAAATAGCATGCTACTAAACAATGAATGGGTCAACCAAGAAGTCGAAGAGAAAATAAAAAAGTACATAGAGACAAATGAAAATACAATGGTTAAAATCTTTGGGATGCAACAAAAGCTGTTCTAATGGGGAAGATTATAACAATATAGGCCTACCTCAAGAAGCAAGAAAAATCTCAAACAACCTAACATTACACGGAAAGGAGCTAGAAAAAGAAAAACAAGCAAAGCCCAAAGCCTGTAGAAGGAAAGAAATAATAAAGACTAGAGTACAAATATATGAAATAGAGACTAAAAAAAAAAAATAGAACAGATCAATGAAACCAGGAGCTGGTTCTTTGAAAAGGTCAACAAAATTGGTAAACCTTTAGCCAGACTCATAAAAAAAAAAAAAAAAAAAAGACAGACAGAAAGAGAGAGACAGAGAGGATTCAAATAAATCAGAAATGAAAGGAGAAATAACAAGTGACACCACAGAAATACGGACTATTAAAGAAAATAAGAAAAACTATATGTCAAAAATTGAACAACCTAGAAGAAATGGATCAATTCCTAGAAACATATAACCTTCCAAAACTAAAGCAGGAAGAAATAGAAAACTTGAACAAATTGATTAATAGCCATGAAATTGAATCAGTAATCAAAAAACTCCCCCAAACGAAAAGTCCAGGACCAGATGGCTTCACAGGTAAATTCTACCAAACATTTAAGGGTTATTATTACCTATTCTTCTCAAACTATTCCAAAAAAATAGAAGAGGAAGAAAAGATTCCAAATTCACTCAGTGAGGCCAGCATTATCCTGATACCAAAAACAGATAAAGACACTACCAAAAAAGAGAACTATAGGCCAATATCTCTGATGAACATAGATGCAAAATTCCTCAACAAAATATTAGCAAACTGAATCCAACAATACGTTAAAAAAATAATTCCCCACAATCAAGTGGGATGTATTCCAGGGATGTAAGGGTGGCTCAGTATTTGCCAGTCAATCAATATGATAAACCACATAACAAGAAAGAGAATAAAAACCATATGATCATTTCAATAGATGCAGAAAAAGCATTTGACAAACTACAACATCCATATAAACTCTCAATAAAGTAGGTTTAGAGGGAACATAAATCAACATAATAAAGGCCACATAGGAAAAAACCATGGCTAACATTATTTCTTTATTTTAGATAGAGAGCATGTGTGAGTGTGGAGGGGGCAGGGGGAGAGAGAGAATCTCAAGCAGACTCTGTGCTGAGCACGGAGCCCCACTTGGGGCTCGATCTCATGAACCTGAGATCATGATCTGAGCTGAAACCAAGAGTCAAACACTTAATCAAATGAGCCACCCAGGAGGCCCTTGACTCATTTGTGAATATGGTGTAAAACTGGCACTGTTGGTAAGATTGCAATACTAATATTGATGGTTAAATGTATTGGAAATATCTGAGTTAAAAGCCTCCTATCCCTAGTCCACACTGACTCCTCCAAATTTTAGGCATATTCATCATATAGGTACTATTTTTGGGAATGATCCTTTTGCTATAAGGGAACCATGGTCAAAGACCAGGAGTGGCCTGTGGTATAAGAAATAATTTCTTTGGTCTTTGTCCTGAGTTCCTGGACACAAAACCCTTGGAATTTCCCGAATGACGGAAGTGCCATTGTTACACTTAAAGAGATGACTCTTGGTGGGCCCCTTAGCTTCAGGGTAGGGGCTGGTCACCAGAAAGACTAAGCACATGATGAAGGGATAGGGATTTTCAGCTTTTCCCCCAACCCTGACCTCTGGGGATGGAGACTGAGTTCAGTTGCATGGTCATTGATTTTGTTAATCGTTCCTAATTAGTCATGTAATAAAACAAAAAAAGCCTCTGGACACCAAAGCTCACTGGAGCTTCCTGGCTGGGGAGCACATGGATGTGCTGGGAGCGTGACCACTTCAATCTCATGAGAAGAGAGCACAGAGGCTCCCAGGCATCACACTGTGTGGATCCTTTATAATACAACTGTAATCCCATATATAGAACTTTCCTGAGCTGAGATCATTCTAATAAATTATTGAACCTGAGAGGGTCATGGGAACCCCTGTATACGTAGCCAATGGGTCAGAAGTACAGGTAGTCTGGGGATCCACCAAGACTTGCAGCTGACATCTGAAGTCAAGGCAGTCTTTTGAAGGACTCTCACCTTAACATCAGAGTTAAACTGACACCTCACAGGGGGTAGAAATAGATTATCTACCAACAACTGAGAATTTCTATAAGTAATCAATATTATTTTACAAATTCAAATTCATGGCCTTACTATAGAATATTCAACTCAAAGTTCTACAGTACCAAATGTTTGGTTTCCCTCAAAATTTCTTTTTTTGTTGTTTTATTGATTTATTTTTAAGATTTTATTTATTTATTTTACAGAAGGAGAGAGAGAGAGAGAGAACAAGCAGGAGGAGCAGCAGAGGGAGAGGGAGAAGCAGGCTCCCCCCTGAGCAGGGAGCCCGATGCGGGACCCTACCCCATGACCTGAGCTGAAGGCAGATGCTTAACCGACTGAGCCACCCAGGTGCCCCTGTTTTGTTTGTTTGTTTTTAAAGTAGACTCTACACCCAACATGAACTCATGACCCTGAGGTAAGAGTCGAATGCTCTACCGACTGAACCAGCCAGGTGCCCCTCCCTCGGAACTTTGTATCCAGGGTTGGAGAGGTCTCTTAAAAAACCAGTATTTGTCAAAAACACTTGATTTGATAGCTGCCAGTCTGAAAATTTCCCTGAACTCCTGAGGGAAGGTTCCAGAACTATTCTCTCCATATCCCCAATAAGTCCCTTAATTTTTAGAGTTATGTAAGGAAAAGAATACATGCAAATAATATGCAGTCTGTAAAATAATTACTTTTTAACCATTATTTTAGCATTAATTCTAAATTATTTTTCTTTTTGAGAGCTGTTAACAATGATTTCTCTTGCTAACGGATAGCTGGGGGAAATAACTCCCTTATTGAAATGGAGCAGATATTTTGAAATTAAATGTTTTCCATAGATTATCAAGAGCTGGTTTTAAGACAGACAAAACATTTGTTTGGAAACCATGAAATACATATGAAATATTCCACGAGATAATATAAATTCAAAATTTTTGCTATATAAAAATGAAACCTTTGGTAACCTATAACAGCTCAATTTCCCTCCAATTTATCTTCTAAGCTACTTAGCCCTGGTCCTTACCTCACATGCTCTGATTTCAGGTGAATGGGTATCTAGTACTCCTACTACTCCACCTCTACACATTCTTGACCTATACACTGTCATTCTACGTGCCCAGCTTTCTCCAAGATATGACCCTCTCAACCATCCCCACCTTCTCCTGGACCTTCACTGCACCTTTTTGTCCAGTTCATTCTTAGTACTGCAAACATTTTGAAGTTGCCTTCATTCAAAAAAAAAAAAAAAATTCTTCCCCGCTGCAGTAATCTCTATTAATTCCTTGCCTCTCTTAATGCTAGACTTCCTCAAGCAATAGGCTTTCAACTTTTACAACTCCTCTCCACTGTTCAACCTATTACAATTCGCTGTTCAACCTCACTACATGAGGCAAAGAGTCCCGCATGGATCACCAATGACCCCCATGTTGCCCATTAAATGAGTATTTTCAGTCTTCAAGCGTCTACTTTTAGTCTTGACCTCCCAGCAGCATTGAGTGCTTCCGACCATCCTCTTTCTTGAAACTCTTATGCAGGCTCCATATAACAGTTTTCTCCTGATTCTCTCCTATTTTGGACCATCGCTCATTCTCTTTTGCTAAGTCCTCCTTATTTGTTTTAGGTTAACTTTTCACAGTACCTACTTTCCCTGATTTCATCTACTTTCATGACATCAAGCATTATCTAAATAATGATAATAATGATAATTCAAAGTTCTCTATCTCCAACCCCAGCTTTCTGTGATGTTCTGAGTACGCCAAGTTGTAAAAATTACAGGAGATTTGTATTGAGGCAGCCAAACCAAATGCTGCCTCTGCCCCCTTCTCTGTTTCACCAAAGGCTTCTTCTAGTCTCAAACATGGCAGTGGTATACATAGGGGGGCGCCTGGGTGGCTCAGTCAGTTAAGCGTCTGCCTTCGGTTTGAGTCAGGGTCTCAGTGTTCTGGGATCAAGCCCGGAGTCATCGGCTCCCTGCTCAGGCAGGAGTCTGCTTCTCCCTCTCCCTCTACACCTGCCCCCCACACCACTCATGCCCTCTGTCTGTCTCTCTCTCTGATATAAATAAAATCTTTTTTAAAAAATTATAAATAAATAAATAAATAAATAAAAAGATTGTTAGAGGATGAGCAGAAGATTGTTGGAGTGTTAGTTTTGGTGATTCTCTTTAAATAATTCCCAAATAACTCCAATCCAAGATTCATCCCAAATGGAGTAATTTTATATGACCAAACATGCACAAGGTTTACACAAGTAAATGGCACAAAAAGACAGTAGTGCCACAAGTAGTCAAAAAAATGAACAATTTATACAGATCCTAAGAATGCTAAAATATGTAGAACATGATATTTAAATCCCAGAGGATCACATTTCTAGTATATTGATTATTAGCTGTTAATAAATCTTAGGAATGTTAAGTTTGAGATCACTGGCTATATTCACAGAAGAAATAATGTTGTAACAATAAGTTATGCTTTAAAATTGCTCAGAAAAATGAAAAAGAACTACTGTAACAAAAGTTTTAATTAAGCAGGGCATATTTAAAAATTTTGGCTTCCATTAAAAAATGTTTTGGGCTTGGCTAAACCCAGTTTTTTTCATAGCTATACAAACTAATAACTTTTTTAAAAGATTTTATTTATTGGGGTGCCTGGGTGGCTCAGTTGTTAAGCATCTGCCTTTGGCTCAGGTCATGATCCCAGGGTCCTGGAATCGAGCCCCACATCGGGCTCCCTGCTCCGCGGGAAGCCTGCTTCTCTCTCTCCCACTCTCCCTGCTTGTGTTCCCTCTCTCACTGTGTCTCTCTCTGTCAAATAAATAAATAAAATCTTAAAAAAAAAAAGATTTTATTTATTTACTTATTTTGAGAGAGAGAGTATGTGAGAGTGGGGGGTGGGGCCTGGGCAGAAAGGCAGAGGGAGAGAGAGAGACTCTCAAGCAGACTTTGAGCTGAGCACGGAGCCTGAGGCAGGGCTTAATCTCACGACCCTGAGATCATGACCTGAGCCGAGATCAGGAGTCGGACGCTTAAGCAACTGAGCCACAGGTGCCCCCAAACTGGTAACTTTTTTTATAAATAAAAGTGTACCATCCTTTTGCTGATTGTACATATTAAGAGATGGAGGTATATGGATAGATTTGTCTACTTCTTTCTATAACTGCAAGTGGCCCTGAACTACAGGAGGCTGGATCTGTATTTTAGTGTTAGTATGTAGCAAAAACTGGAGCTGCAGGCCTGAAAGAGTTGCTTCTAAACATCACTGCTCTCTAACTTCTACTCTCCATATACCCAGACATTTGTTTCAGTCACCCACACTAATATCATTGCTTATCTGTGCAAGTGTTTGAGGAAAGGAAGTCAAAAGCACTAGTACCTCTACTATTTAATCTGTCACCTAAAGTGGTAGAATACTGTACTTGGTGCAAGAATCCTGCTTATAAAGGAGCTCCCAAATTAGGAAGGAACCAATGGTTTCATATGTGAATGGTCCCCCTTAAAGGAAAATTTCATAGGTTAATGATTCTAAGTACTTCAATTGTTTTCTACTGTTAGCATATACCTCTATTTAACCATCAGTGAATACTAGTTTCTTTTTAAAGAAACATAAGGAAAATATTTTCCTGCTCATTTTATGTCAGTTTACAATAATTTTATTTTGGTCTTTTTGATTTTCTGTTTATAGCAAAACAGAACTGCATGATTATCTTGTTCAACAATCAAAATTTACGTAAGAAAACAGGTAATTTACTGGCAGATAAACCTATATTTCTGAAAATGTTGATAATTCTTTCTAGCTCTAAAATTCTATGAATTATCAAAGAATTAAAAAATAATGAAATATGTTTCAGATGCGAATTAAACATAGAAAAATTCAGAATAAGGTATATTCAGTGGGAAACATATACTTTATTACAGCTTCTATCTGAAATATGTGGTGTTGAACAAGAGAAGTGCAGACAACTCATAATGATCACTGGGATTTTTAAATTTAAGTTTACTGAAGACAAAAATCTGACTTCCAAATTATTATTATCAACAATTACTCAGCCATCTTAACTGTGTCTGCTAACTACATACTATCTTATTTGTCTTTTTTAGACAGAAAGGAAGTCCTTCAAAAAACAAAACAATCACCAAATGTCCTCTGTCAGAGAAAGTCTAAGACATGAAGAGACAGAAGCTTTACTTAGGAGGATTATATTTCTACCAGTATGGGACATGATGTTATCTGAAAGTACTGAAAATTAAAAAGTGGGACAGTTTTCTAGCTCCTGAATTAGGTCTTTCACAGCGTGAACTAACAAAATTAACCATCAGGTCAGATTTTTTTTTTAGTAACATGTCACAGTGACAAACGTTTAGCTATATGTATCAATGGAGAAAAGCAATTATTTAATATTTTCCCACTAGGCTTTAGGGATAACTCACTCTCTCTCTTATCTCGTTGGTTGTACTTCCTCTCATCCATCTCTAAATATTGATGTGCTCAGTCTTTGCTTCTCTTCTCTGCCTATATTCACTTCCTAGGCGATTTCACTCAGTGCCATGGCAGCATCTGTACACCAGTGACTCCCAAATTTATATCTCTAGTCCCCAACTCTCTCCTGAGCCCTGGACTTGTCTATGCTATTGTTTACTCTCCATTCCTGCTTGAATGTGCAATAAGCGTTTAAACTTACCGTGACCAAAATAGAACCCCATATGTGGACTTCTTCTAATCTTCCTTCTTCTCCATCTTCCATCTTACTCATCCAGGATAAGAATGTAGGATACCATGTTTGCCTCCTCTCTCTCATGCCAACATCGTTACCATGGCCAAGTCTTTACATGATCTGGTTCCTGCTTATCTCTCTCTGTCCTCTCCTCCCACACTCTGCCTAGCTCATGTTGACTTAGTCCCATGGACTTCTGGCAGTTCCTTTTACAAGCCAGTCATTCCCACCTCAGAACCCTTGCCCGTGCTTGTCCTGTAGTCATTCCCCTGTTCCACCTCCAGTGTGCTCTATTCCCTCACCCTGCATTTTCTTCACAACACATATCATGAGCTGACTACTTATTGTATATTTGTATGTTTATTTGTGTGTCTTATTCATTGTTGTATCCTTATCTTCTAGAAAAATACTTGGTACATGGCAAGTACTCAGTAGTGGATAAGTGACACTGTGATATAGCAATGCCCCAATAAAATGGTGTCTCTGTACGATGGAATTCCAAAACATCTGACATACTTATATCAATTTATAAATATAATGTGGTCTTTATTTTTATACAAAAATTTTGAATTATTCATAACTTTCTAATTCATTAATTTAAAAATATATAAATATAAAAATATTTATAAAAATATAAGTATATATAAGTAAAATAAACAGAACAATGAAGTATTTACTGTTACCAGATGAAGAAAAAGGGAACAGTTTAAAAAAAATCACTAAATTTAAGAATTAACAAACATTTTTAGGACTCACAAATTTAAACTCAAACTCCCTACCAACAGCTACTAAATATATAAAGATTTATTCCTTATCAATAAGCTTTGATGTTGTGATAATATCTATCAATTGGGTATAATATGACAACTTTAGTATTCTAATTAATTCACTTAGGACAAATTAGGAAGCTCATAATTCTTTCATATAAAGTTAACATATTAATAGATGAGAAAATGAAACTTAATTTAAGGAAATTTTACACTGTTAACAAATTTCATGGAAATGTGACATGGAAAATTATAAAAATGCACTTACTTTTTTCATCAGCTTTGTCTTTTATTGCTATGGTATCATTACTCAGAGACACAGTCTGTGCATTCAGAATATCTGTTCTCATTCCAGGAAATTTTGGAGAAGAAATGAAGCGGCCTTCATAAGAATATAAATAGATACCCCCACCATCTACAAGAAGAAAATGTCTAAAAAAAAAAAAAAGAATAAAATACATTCTCAAATAGAAGCTTAGTATATTTTCATTTTTATATTAGAGAATAGTTTATTCTTTGGAAAAATCTAAATTTAATTTTTTTCCTTTGAAAATTTATGATATTGCAAAAAACAATTCAAACAATAAAGAGAAAGCAAAAGATCTCTTGCAATCCTATCTCTATAGAGATAATTTAGGGCAAAGTATAGATATATTATAATTTCATTTTATTAACTCATTCCTGAGAGACATTTATTTCAAATTATTCATTGCTTTAAAGAATGTCTAATATATACACATTTCTATATGTCTACCTTACTTATTTCCTTAGTATAATTTCTAGAAATGCAATAATTGGATCAGAGGGCATATACTTATAAAATTTTAATATAGGTTTTTAAACTGCCCTTTGAAAGGTTGTAATAGTTTACACTCATACTACTGCCATATTGGAGTGCCTGATTCCTTGATGCTGAACACAGTATTACTTTTTAAAATCTTATGTTCAAAACTGTAATATCCTTGGATTCAGAACTATTTCTTGATTCAGGAATTGCTAAGTGTTCTTTCTTGGCATGGAAACAAATATATACTAAAATTTTAATTAAATTAATACTTGAGTATTGGTGTGTAGTTTAATTGAAGGGTTTGGCCCTTACACATTAGTGTATGAAAACAATATTTGCTAATGTTGACAAAGTGACACATCATATTAGTATATATTTTTTCTTTGTTTCAATACTAAAAACTTTTTCTCTCCTGAACAAGACACTATAAGCTTTTAACCTCCTTGTGAGTAAACCTGTGTTTCATAGGGCAAACATTTCTAAATGTAGAAATAGGACAAACATTAGGTAGTAAGTAAATTATTCTTTAATTACCTAATCAGTTATGCCATTAACATATGCCTTTACTAAGAGCATATTCAATACACTTATAAGTAATGTATAAATAAATTTATGTGGCACTGTCTGAGTAAAAAGAATTTCAGAAATATGGTTTTTTAGATAGCTGACATCTTACTTATTAAGTGGAAAAGGTGTCTTTCTGTATTAAAAATGTCTGATATTACAAAATAATATTATTTTAATTTCACCAAATAGATGATACAAAATTTGACACAATTTTCTCAATCACTCGAGGTCATCAATATGATGATCATCTTCTTTAGTAGCTGTTTAACTGACAGCTTTGGTACTCATGAGAATCTGTTGGTGCAGCAGAGTAATTAAGCTATTCAGCTCTACAGTTCTGTACTTTTCGTTTTCTCTACGCTGCCTTGCCAGGCAATCACTTTTCTTCTTGTCCTTGTGCCAGCCTCTCACAGCCCACCAGCATTCCTCATCTGGTTTGCTATTTTTAAAAGGCTGTGGGTTAGAAAACCTGATAACAACACTATTAAGAGATTGCCTAGATGGCGAGTAAAGGAATGAGGAATAAAATACATGGTTTTCGTGCAAAGATTTCATGGGTAGCTATTTTAGGCAATTGTTGATTCTATTTTCAAACTTTATTCCTGGTTTTGGGTTGTAGCTTTCTAAGACTGACCTCTGATTCAGTAGGATATCACTGTACTTGATAGACTGATTGATGACAGTTTTTATGGGAAAGTGTGGGTTCTTGAGGAATAGCTATTCCCACTTTACTCCAGTTTGTTGGCCTGGAGTTTCATCGTCCTGTACACACCGAAGGCGTGGGTAAAGAATATTATTTTTCAAACTTCAGGTCACAGCCACGTAGTGGCTCATAAAATCAATGTGTTTTAAATATTTAAAACCAAAGACAAAAACAGAACAGAATAAAAAATAAGGGCCCTGAGGTCACAATGATCTCATAGTAACTCCCCTGTTTCTTTTTTTTTTTTTTAAGATTTTATTTATTTGAGAGAGAGAGAGAAGGGGACATGAGATGGGGGAGGGACAGAAGGAGAGGGAGAAGCAGACTCCCCACTGAGTGCAGAGCCCAATGTGGGGCTTGATCCCAGAGCCCTGAGATCATGACCTGAGCTGAAGTCAGAAGCTTAACTGACTGAGCCACCCAGGTGACCCAACCCCTCTCATTCTCTCAGATCACTACTTTGATATTTACTTATAATAAAGTTAGTCTCATCATTCTCAATAAATGAATACCTTTTATATTTCTCAATTTAAATTTTTAGTATAGTAAATGCTGAGACATATAATCTATATATAACCCTCAAGAACTTTTTTTAAGAGTGTAGAGAGGGGTGCCTTGGTGGCTCAGTCAGTTAAGCATCTGACTCTGGATCTCAGCTCAGGTCTTGATCTCAGGGTCATGGGTTCAAGCTCCGCACTGGGCTTCACACTGGACGTGTACCTACTAAAAAAAAAAAAAAAAAAAAAGAAGGTAAAGAAATTCTGAGACCAACAAGCTTCAGAACCATTGACCTAATAGCTTATTCTTACTTTTTTCCTTTAAAATAAATAGAAACAGGGGTGCCTGGGTGGCTCAGTTGGTTAAGCAACTGCCTTCAGCTCAGGTCATGATCCCAGGGCCCTGGGATCAAGCCCCACATCGGGCTCCCTACTCAGTGGGGAGCCTGCTTCTCCCTCTCCCACGCCCTGTTTGTGCTCTCTCTCTGTCAAAGGAATAAATAAAGTCTTAAAAAAAAAATAAATAGAAACAGACTGATTCCAAATGACTAACGTACCATTCTGTAAGTGGCATGCTTTAAAGAGTGCTTTACTGCAATCTGAAATATTTTAACCCCATATTCAATAGTCAAACATGATAAACACATACCTTTCTGCCTGCAGAATTAAACTAACAGTTCCTTCTTTAAGATCAAATATAAGTGGTGTATTCCAGTTTTTCGTACTAAAAGATAAATAAAATGGATATTTATTAACATTTAAAATACCAAATACTTTTTAATAAATAGATAAGTATTCATTATAAAAAGTGTCATCAGTTTCACTGTAACTGTATATATTTATATGATAGCACTAGGCACATTGTTCTGAAATCATTCATTTACATGTCTGTATCCCTGAGCAGAAATCAAACTGTAAGTAATAAGTATTTAATAGGAAACGTTCAACAAATGTTTATTCTAGGTATCACAATATGTGAATTGGGGAATCCTAAGTGCAAGTTCTGTCATTTATTAGCTCTGTGATTTGGGCAAGTCATCTTATGTTTCTCATCTGATAAATAGTAGCAGTATGGCTTGGTAAAGAAAGGACACATTTTTGGCTAGCCAAGGATTAGCGATCTGGTTTCACCACCTGTCGGCCATATGCTCTTAATAAGTTTAACCTCCTAAGCATCAGTTTCTTTACTTGTAAAATGGAGATAATGGTGACTCACCTAAAGTGTCTAGCTAACTGCCTCTTATATAATAAGGAGACTCACCTAAAGCGTCTAGCTAACTGCCTCTTATATAATGAGATACTGAACAACTATAATAACAATAATGTTATGAACATGAGCATTTTTCCTACAGGTCTCCCAATGTTACTGTTAGTCCAAATGAAGATTTCTGTGAAGCATTCTGTAAACTGTAAAGTACTATATAAACGTAAGCTATGACCATGCTTATTGAATAAGTGGATAAATAAATGAACAAATAACTCTTTTGGTTTCTATAGTGTAATATGATTCAAAGATAGGAAAAAGGGAGAGAACATTTACAAACTGAAAACCCACCCCAAATCATCAAAGTTTCACAGTTTAAAATGTTTTACTACTCTTAAATATTCTGAATTCCTCTCAATTATTTTCACGAAACCAATTCTTTAAATCAGATTAAATCTCATATGCAGATCCAGAAAGTGCAGGAAGAGGAAGGATGCAGTAAGTGGACATACTGGTGGGAAATTAATACTGGCTAATGCAAAGAGTCTGGCACCCGCTTCAGTAAGTAAATGCATGCACAAAGTGAAACAATGAATAAAACACTAATAATTAGTAAGCCTGGTATTCACAGGTATGATAAAGGTATGTGCTTTATGCTTTAGAAAAGATATAGCATGCTTCATTTATGTAGTCATTAGAATTAACCTTCATTCTTTGATAATAGTGATTGTGAGGTTTTTTAAATGTCCCCTTGCAAAACATCTGATATTTATGACAACTGGGATATATATACCTGTCATGGAAATATAAACTCCCTAAACCACATTGGTGAATAGAGCAAGGGTATTTTTCTATACAATTATTTGAAAAATCAAATGAAAATTTAACATAGAATACTTACGTATTATTTACTTTTTCTGGAACTTCTTTTCATATAAACCACTATATTGCTTACATACTTGTTTTAAAAATTGTATTTTTATTACTAAAAAAGGGGTAACAGTTATTAAGAACTAGGAGTCAAACCCCAGTAATTTGACCTACGGTGAGTTACTTAAATACTCTGTGTGTCCTTTAGTTTCTTCATCTTGTAAAATGGGAATAATACTACTCAACACACCGGGTAAATTAGACCAGGACCATAACAGACAGTATAATAGTGCCCAATAAACGATAGTTGTTGTTATCTAAAATACTAGTAGGTTTTTTGGGGCCTCTGGCTGGCTCAGTCGGTAGAGGATGCGACTTGATCTCGGAGCTGTGAGTTTGAGCCCCACATTGGGTGTAGAGATCACTTAAAAATAAAATCTTTAATACATAAATAAAGAAAATAAAAACACTAGTAGGTTTTTTAATTTAATGAAATATATTTTGGTGAAAATAGGTCTCAGCACTACCTCATTCCCACTACTGCTCCATGGTATTTCACTTTCATGAATATTTTGTACCTTAATAAATGTCTTGACAAGAGAGGGCAGGCAAGACTAAACCAGAAAAGAAGAAAAGCAATCTTATATTTTGCCACATATTAACTAGTATGTGAAAAGTAGAGTGACAAAAAAAATTAAATCACAGCTGCTAAACTTTTGAGTATTTTAAAAAGCAACCCCTCTAATACAAGTAACACATGATACTAATCCTATGGATTCAAGTATGTCATTGCCACTAAAACAAGCAGAACAAACCCATCACTTGGGGTGGTTAAGAGCCCTACCTTTCTTCAAACAAACCCGAAATTGAAGAGATCTTCTCTATTTTTTCTCAAGTCCATGAAAATTATTCAAATGACTATGTGCACTAAGTAATTGTGAAATTTCTTCACATTCTATAATCCCTCCCCTATATAGCAACTGTGTAACTTGGTATCTTTCTTGACTTTTCCCAGAGTCTTACTGTTGCTCCTTCTCCTTCATGTAAGAAAAAAATTTCACTTAAATTGAGCCACCTGTTTCTTTGTCCCCTCTCTTCTCTGCTTCTCCCATTTAATTCTTGGCAGCTGTCCTAAGTTGCAGATTCTGATTAGCAGCAGATTTATACATAGTGAGAATTTTTAATATATAGTTGTAATAAATGTTACTGTTAATCAAATTGGATATCTTTGTGCTGTGTATTACTGGGCTTAGGAATCCAAGATACCACTATACTTTGTTTTTTGATTCATTTATTCATCCAAGAATTTTTTTTTTTTATTAAGTACCTACTACATGTTGAACACGGTGCTGGGTACTGGGTGTACAGTTGTGAATAAGACACATATAGTCCTTATCTTCAATTTTATGTTCAGTGATTAAACTATAACCACATGATGTTATAAAGATAAGCACAGAATATAAAAAACTATAGTTAACTTTCACAACTCTTGAAAGTAACATCGCGGTTACTTGAGTTTCCTGGATAGTTGAAACGTCAACTGGTGGCATGCTTAGAGCCAGCTTGTACCAAGTGGTATATTTTCAGGAATTTTGCAAGCCAACTGTCAAACAGAGCTATTATTTAAAATTAAATTATATAAACTTATAATTAAGCAAATTATATTCAAAACAAAGATAGTAAGTACTCCAAACCTATTACTTCCAGATGATTTTATTACATTTTACTATTATCTGTGCACTTGAGATTATTTACATCTGTTGTATCTATATGATGGCAATTCTATATAATAGCTTGCTACTGTGCATCTCTTTTCAATTCTGCCTTCAGTGACATCATATTGGTATCTTGAAATCAGTCTCGGTAGAAGTATTTACATTATAAAAATAGGCAAACACTGCAAATCAGATTGGTTGGTTCATTTCCAAAAAGCCAGTTCAACATTTATCAGCACATACTGAGTTACACTTTGAAAAATACCAAGTATATTTGTTTTAGGCACAAGTTTCTTGGATGTACTGAATTATTCCCTGCTTTCTAACACAAAGTAGATTGAATATATTTTCTTTCCTTATTTCTGGGCAACTCTGGATTTTCAATATGAACATCCAGGATTACCCTAGGCTGTAACACTGAGACTGAATACCCCCTTGTGTCCTTACTGAACATCCCTCAGCCTGGTGTCAGGCTGCTAGCTGTCCTCACTCTTCCAGTGGTGAGGTGGGTCCTTTTCCCATCATTTATCAGCTGCTCCTCTGGGCTTTGAAATCAACTTATACTAAATTCCTTAGGATTGTGAGGAAAGTAAGAGTAAACACTATCTCAGAGACAGTATTTTCTATTATAAAAATGAGTATTAACCTCTGATGCACAAACTTTATTAGATTTATTTTCACTGCTTATACCTCATTTTTAAGTCACTTTTTGGTTGGGAATAAGTTCAGGATAAGTGAGGTTTTAAGAAAATTAAATTTAGAACCAAACCATGTTGATAGGAAAGCTTGAAAATAAATTTCCTCATCATAGACAAAACTCTGAATTTTTAAGAAATGCAAGATGCTTACGAGAACACATAACATTGAAGAGACGTTGAAACAACTAAGTGTGCGTAGTTCAAAGATGCTTTAATGACTCTATCACGGAATTCCAGTAAATCCACTGCATCATTAAGAACATTACGAACCTAAACAAGGAAAAAGGAAATACCAAAAAACAACATTAAAATACATCCGAATTTTAATTAGGTAAGTTAGCAAGATTTTGAAGCATAAAATTCAATGCACTCTGGATTACCTAATCATATAAAAAAAATTCAGTAGGAACTAGGCATAAGATGACATATTTGGGTATAAAAATCAACCAACAAAAGAGAGACACAAAAAAACTTAGAAATGTAGATTTCTAACCTGAAAGCCAATCTCAATGATGTAACAATGGAGAAATAGGTGAAAAATGCTATAACATTGAGATATAGTAAAAAATATATATGGCATATTGGAGTTGGAAAGAGACTATGATTTCTGCCCAAACAGTAAGAATATCTCTTTTTAGGGCTAGGTTTTAAAATTTTTAAATTTAAGTTCTAGGGCGCCTGGGTGGCTCAGTTGGTTAAGCGACTGCCTTCGGCTCAGGTCATGATCCTGGAGTCCCAGGATCGAGTCCCACATTGGACTCCGAGCTCAGCGGGGACTCTGCTTCTCCCTCTGACCTTCCCTCCTCTCATGTACTCTCTCTCTCTCTCAAATAAATAAAATCTTTTTAAAAATAAATAAATAAATAAATTTAAGTTCTAAAAAAAGAGATGTAATAATTAAAAAAATTAAAATGGAGTGGGAGGTATTAGTAAAGACACCAACTGTGAAGAAGTCAAGCTGCACAGAGGGGCACAAATATTACCATTATGTTAAAACATAGAGATAATACATAAGGAAGCTAAGTACTAACAAATAAAAATTTTACTTATGATAGTCAAACTGTTACAAAAATAACAGAATAAAGCTAGTAAGGATTTTAACACTTGGCAGTATCTGCTAACAACCTTAAGTTGATGGACAATCTGCAACAAATTAAGAAAAATGTTGAGCAAGTTAAATTTATCTAATCTCTTGTCAATACCAGAATGGGTAGGACATTGTAGTAAGAGGTGAAAGTAGAGAAAAAAAGATTAATTGTACCTAGAACTTAGCATTTCTTTAAATTCCTCTCAAAATGTTAGCATCTTTCTAAATATAGTGTGACAATTGTAGAAAGGGTATGAAGATAAAAAGAGAAAGTCAAACTTCTTTAAGGTACTTCTTCAAAGCACTTATACCTATAAGGCATATTACTTTTATTATCTGCTCTTCAACTCCCATCTCCACGAAACTACCACCATGATGGAGATAGCAAAATTACATATACATATATTCCTTGACCCAGCAATCTTACTTCTAGAATTCTATCAAAAAGATAAACAAGCAAAATCATGAAATAACACACACATGAAAGATTGTTACTATATACAGCTCTATTGGTAATAGCAAAAGACTGGAAACAGCCCAAATGTCTATCAATAAGTGATAGACTGAATAAACTATGGTATATTCACAAGGTGGAATACTATACAGCTCTAAAAAGAAATAAGAAGATCTATAGAGTGAACTCCAGGATATAGTATAAGGTGAAAATGCAAGATGTAAAACAATGTATCTAGTCTAATATCTTTTATCTAATAAAAGGAAGGATATGAAGATATATGGATTTGTTTTTTTTTTTAGTGTATACTTTAATCAGTATATAAACAATTAGGTAAGCTTACGGAGAAGCTGACCAAGATACATATATTGGGAGTTAACAAGTAGCCATCTAAATTTTCTATATTTCATTTTTTTACAGAATATTTATCCATGTTGTTTACTGTATAATTTCTCACATGCTACTTTATAAGTCTTTTATTGTAAAGACAATTCTTTTCTCTGATGACAAACAGCAGCCATACTGTCAGTGATTATTCCGGAACTCCACATTAGATAAATTCAATTTCTTCTTGAGATACAAGTTTTGAGATACAAGTTTTGAGATACAAGTTTCCTTCTGTATTTCTGAGGTAATATTTTTATTATTTATGCAGTGTCCGGTGGACCCCAATGCATCAGCAAATCTAGTGATTTACTTCCCTTAGAATGCTGTGAAACTGGGGCACCTGGGGGGCTCAGTCATTAAGCGTCTGCCTTCAGCTCAGGTCATGATCCCAGGGTCCTGGGATTGAGCCCTGCATTGGGCTCCCTGTTCGGTAAGCCTGCTTCTCCCTCTGCCTGCCGCTCCCCCTGCTTGTGCTCTCTCTCTCTCTCTCTTTCAAATAAATAAATAAAATCTTAAAAAAAAATGCTGCGAAATTGAAGAAGAGTGAGAGGGTAGTCCTGCTGATCCGAAAACTTCTGATACACTGGGTTTAGGAATTGTCTCTTCTGTCAGAGTACCATACTAATAGAATATGTGGTTTCACTACCTGAACGACCCTGCTGGCAGACGCCATCTTGCTGTCCATCATGACCCTGAGATGGGGCAGCTTCTGGGGCACTTGCTAGGCACAGAAATAACAGGAGTCCTGAGGAGTTGGGGGTGGGCCCTGCCTGTGATATATGGATTTGTTTATGTTAAAGAAACAAAACAAGAAATCTAAAACAGTATTCATAACATACTCTCAGAATAATATTGATGTTGTTATTTTAAACTATATTGTGGGATATAGTTTAATATATATGTTTGTATGTGTATATATATGTAAGATAGATAGATAGATAAATAGACAGATAAATCAGCCAAAGACGGGACCATTTGAGCATTGAAGAGAATAATAACTGCAATGGACTGAAACATCAAAAATGTTAAAATCTGTAAGTTTATAATGATAACATCATCATCAATGACAACAACACTCATGGGGAAATCAACTCATTATTTGAAAATATAGAAAATACTTCAGAACTGTTTCACCTCAGAGTAACCAAATGGTTGAAAAGGCAGTGTCTTATGGAAGAACTTTAGCTAATAAATGCAGAAGGAATGGTAGAATTACAAGATTACCATTTTGCAAATCCCAATGAAACATGGTTCTAGACAAGTATTATCAATGGCTGCTAAAAATATTAAAGTAAAAGCCTAATGAGCTCTTCAGACTTTTTTTTTATGATTGATGAATCAAGACTTACAATACCTAAGCATATTGATTAATCTAGCAGACATATGTTGTCTCTTGATGTGATGCAATAGGAAGTCCACAGCATTACTTACAAAGTGTTCTTTATACTTATCAAGGCTCTAAATTTAAAAACCAGTCTACAGGAAATACAGGGGCTAGACGAACATGTTAAATGGAATCATACCATAGGGATGCAAATGGGAAAATGTGAAAAATTCAGCAGAACAAACCACCTGGTTTCTTAAGCAAATAAGGAGAAGAAATTATTTCATATTTAAAAAGACTGAAGAGAACGGTAGAAACATTAGATTGGCAGCAGACCTATCCACAGAGACCTGGCAGGCCAGAAAGGACCGGCATGATATATTCAGGGCACTAAACAAGAAAAATATGCAGACAAGAATACTATATCCAGCTAGGTTGTCATTGAAAATAGAAGGAGAGATAAAAAAGCTTCCAGGACAAACAAAAACTAAAAGAATTTGCAAACACCAAGCCAGCCCTACAAGAAATATTGAAAAGGGTCCTCTAAGCAAAGAGAGAGCCTAAAAGTAACATAGACCAGAAAGGACTAGAGACAATATACAGTAAGAGTCACCTTACAATACTATGTAAAGTGTATTGTAGGCAATATTATGGCAATACTATGGCACTAAATTTGTATCTTTCAATAGTTACCCTGAATGTAAATGGGCTAAATGCCCCAATCAAAAGACACAGGTTATCAGATCGGATAAAAAAACAAGACCCAACAATATGCTGCCTGCAAGAGACTCATTTTAGACCCAAAGACACCTCCAGATTGAAAGTGAGGGGGTGAAAAACAATTTAACATGCTAATGGACATCAAAGGAAAGCTGGTGTGGCAATCCTTATATCAGAGAAATTAGATTTTAAACCAAAGACTAGAATAAGAGATGAGGAAGGACACTATATCCTACTTAAAGGGTCTATCCAACAGGAAGATCTAACAATTGTAAATATCTATGCCCCTAACGTGGGAGCAGCCAATTAATAACAAAATCAAAGAAACACATTGAAAGCAATACAATAATAGTAGGGGACTTTAACACCCCCCTCACTGAAATGGAGAGATCATCTAAGCAAAAGATCAACAAGGAAATAGACTTTAAATGACACACTGGACCAAATGGACTTCACAGATATATTCAGAACATTCCATCCCAAAGCAACAGAATACACATTCTTCTCTAGTGCCCATGGAACATTCGCCAGAACAGATCACTTCCTAGGCCACAAATCAGGTCTCAACTGATACCAAAAGATTGGGATCATTCCCTGCATATTTCTGGACCACAATGCTTTGAAACTAGAACTCAATCACAAGAGGAAAGTCGGAAAGAACTCAAATACATAGAGGTTAAAGAGCATCCTACTAAAGAATGAATGGGTCAACCAGGAAATTAAAGAAGAATTTTAAAAATTCATGGAAACCAATGAAAATGAAAACACAACTATTCAAAATCTTTGGGATGCAGCAAAGGCAGTCCTAAGAGGAAAGTATATAGCGATACAAGCCTTTCTCAAGAAACAAGAAAGGTCTCAAATACACAACCTAACCCTATACCTAAAGGAGCTGGAGAAAGAACAGCAAATAAAGCCTAAACCCAGCAGGAGAAGAGAAATAATAAAGATCAGAGGAGAAATCAATGAAATAGAAACCAAAAGAGCAGTAGAACAGATCAACGAACCTAGAAGCTGGTTCTTTGAAAGAATTAATAAGATTGATAAACCCTTGGCCAGACTTACAAAAAAGAAAAGAGAAAGGACCCAAATAAATAAAATCATGAATGAAAGAAGAGAGATCACAACCAACACCAAAGGAATACAAACAATTATAAGAACGTATTATGAGCAACTATATGCCAGCAAATTAGACCATCTGGAAGAAATGGATGCATTCCTACGACGTATAAACTACCAAAACTGGACCAGGAAGAAATAGAAAACCTGAACAGACCGATAACCAGTAAGGAAATTGAAGCAGGAATCAAAAATCTCCTAACAAACAAGAGACCAGGGCCAGATGGCTTCCCAGGGGATTTCTACCAAACATTTAAAGAAGAATTAATACCTATTCTTCTGAAACTGTTCCAAAAAATAGAAATGGAAGGAAAACTTCCAAACTCATTTTATGAGGCCAGCATTACCTTGATCCAAAAACCAGACAAAGACCCCATCACAAAGGAGAATTCCAGACCAATATCCCTGATGAACATAGATATAAAAATTCTCACCAAAATACTAGTCAATAGGATCCAACATCACATTAAAAGGATTATTCACCACAACCAACTGGGATTTATTCCTGGGCTGCAAGGTTGGTTCAAGATCTGCACATCAGTCAATGTGATACAATACATTAATAAAAGAAAGAACAAGGGCACCTGGGTGGCTCAGATGGTTAGGTGTCTGCCTTCGGCTCAGGTCATGTTCCCAGGGTCCTGGGATTGAGTCCCGCATCGGGCTCCCTGCTCCTTGGGAGCTTGCTTCTCCCTCTGCCTCTCTCTCTCTCTCTCTCTCTCTGTCTCTCGTGAATAAATAAATAAAAAATCTTTAAAAAAAAAAAGAACAAGAACCATATGATCCTCTCAACAGATGCAGAAAAAGCATTTGACAAAGTATAGCATCCTCTCTTGATTAAAACTCTTCAGAGTGTAGGGATAGGGAGGGTACATACCTCAATATCATAAAAGCCATCTATGAAAAACCCACAGCGAATATCATTCTCAATGGGGAAAAACTACAACCTTTTCCCCTAAGGCCAGGAACACAGCAGGGATGTCCACTATCACCATTGCTATTCAACAAAGTACTAGAAGTCCTAGCCTCAGCAATCAGACAACAAAAAGAAATAAAAGGCATCTGAATCGGCAAAGAAAAAGTCAAACTCTCATTCTTTGCAGATGATATGATACTTTATGTGGAAAACCCAAAAGATTCCATCCCAAAACTGCTAGAACTCATACAGGAATTCAGTAAAGTGGCAGGATATAAAATCAACCCACAGAAATCAGTTGCATTTCTATACACCACCACCAAGACAGAAGAAAGAGAAATTAAGGAGTTGATCCCATTTACAATTGCACCCAAAACCATAAGATACCTAGGAATAAATCTAACCAAAGAGGCAAAGGATCTGTACTCAGAAAACTATAAAATACTCATGAAAGAAATTGAGGAAGACACAAAGAAATGGAAATATATTCCATGCTCATGGATTGGAAGAACAAATATTGTGAAAATGTCTATGCTACCTAGAGCAATTTATACATTTAATGCAATCCCTATCAAAATACCATCAACTTTTTTCAAAGAAATGGAACAAATAATCCTAAATTTTGTATGGAAAAAGAAAAGACCCCGAATAGCCAGAGGAATGTTGAAAAAGAAAAGTAAAGCTGGTGACATCACAATTCCGGACTTCAAGCTCTATTACAAAGCCGTAACCATCAAGACAGTATGGTACTGGCATAAAAACAGACACATCGATTAATGGAACAGAATAGAGAGCCCAGAAATGGACCCTCAACTCTATGGTCAACTAATCTTCGACAAAGCAGGAAAGAATGTCCAATGGAAAAAAGACAGTCTCTTCAACAAATGGTGTTGGGAAAATTGGACAGCCACATGCAGAAGAATGAAAGGGGACCAGTTCCTTACACCACACACAAAAATAGACTCAAAATGGATGAAAGACCTCAGTGTGAGACAGGAATCCATCAAAATCCTAGAGGAGAACACAGGCAGCAACCTCTTTGACCTCAGCCGCAGCAACTTCTTCCTAGACACACTGCCAAAGGCAAGGGAAGCAAGGGCAAAAATGAACTATTGGGACTTCATCAAGATAAAAAGCTTTTGCACAGCAAAGGAAATAGTCAACAAAACCAAAGACAACCGACAGAATGGGAGAAGATATTTGCAAATGACATATCAGATAAAGGGCTAGTATCCAAATCTATAAAGAACTTATCAAACTCAAAGAACACCTAAGAACACCTAAACACCTAAGAACAACTAAACACCTGAACACCTAAAGAACAAATAATCCAATCAAGAAATGGGCAGAAGACATGAACAGACATTTCTGCAACAAAGACATCCAAATGGCCAACAGACACATGAAAAAGTGCTCAACATCGCTCGGCATCAGGGAAATCCAAATCAAAACCTCCATGAGATACCACCTCACACCAGTAAGAATGGCTAAAATTAACAAGTCAGGAAACGACAGGTGTTGGCGAGGATGCGGAGAAAGGGGAGCCCTCCTATACTGTTGGTGGGAATGCAAGCTGGTGCAGCCACTCTGGAAAACAGTATGGAGGTTCCTCAAAAAGCTGAAAATAGAGCTACCCTATGACCCAGCAATTGCACTACTGGGTATTTACCCCAAAGATACAAATGTAGTGATCTGAAGGGGTACATGCACCCCAATGTTTATAGCAGCAATGTCCACAATAGCCAAACTATGGAAAGAGCCAAGATGTCCACCAACAGATGAATGGATAAAGAAGTTGTGGTGTGTGTGTGTGTGTATATATATATATACATATATATATATGTACATATATACATGTATACATATGTGTATACACACACACACACACACACACACACAATGGAATATTATATAGCCATCAAAAAAACAAAATCTTGCTATTTGCAATGACATGGATGGAACTAGAGGGTATTACGCTAAGTGAAATAAGTCAATCAGAGAAAGAGAAGTATCATATGATCTCACTCATATGAGGAATTTGAGAAACATAGGGGAAGGGAGGAGCATAGGGGAAGAGTGGAAAAAATGAAACAAGATGAAACCAGAGAGGGAGACAAACCATAAGACTCTTAATCTCAGGAAACAAACTGAGGGTTGCTGGAGTGGTGGGGGGTGGGAGGGATGGGGGTGGCTGGGTGATGAACACTGGGGAGGGTGTATGCTATGGTGAGTGCTGTGAATTGTGTAAGACTGATGAATCACAGACCTGTACCTCTGAAATAAATAATACATTATATGTTAAAAAGAGAAAAGAAGATAGTAGGAAGGGAAAAATGAAGGGGGGGAAATAGGAGGGGGAGACGAACTATGAGAGACTATGGACTCTGAGAAACAAATTGAGGGTTTTATGGGGGGGATGGGTTACTGTGGTGATGGTATTAAAGAGGGCACGTACTGCACGGAACACTGGGTATTATACGCAAACAGTGAATCATGGAACACTACATCAAAAACTAATGACTAACATAACATAATATGGTGACTAACATAACATAGTAAAATAAAATTAAAAAAAAAACACTGAGAAGACAAATTAACTAAATGCAATGTGAAACTTTGTTTCCTGACATAAACAAACCGACTATATAAATATGTATTTAGAAAATAACTGGAGAAGTGGGACGTGTTATCATAGAAAGATATAATTTAGGAAACAACTAGAGAAATGTGAAATGCTACCATGGTTATGTTAAAATAAACAGTTTCATCTTTTAGGGGCGCCTGGGTGGCTCAGTCGTTGAGCGTCTGCTTTCGGCTCAGGTCATGATCCCAGGGTCCTGGGATCGAGCCCTGCATCGGGCTCCCTGCTCCAAGGGAAGACTGCTTCTCCCCCTCCCACTCCCCCTGCTTGTGTTCCCTCTCTCACTGTGTCTCTCTTGTATTCTTGACAAGACTTGACTTGAGAAGTCTGTAGAAGCAAAACTGCTCTCAGGAATCAGCCAATTTTTACTTGAAACAAAAATTCGAAGAGTGCTTTCAGTGAGAAGCCTGAGTTGTGTCTGCAAAGCCATGGAAGGATGCTGCAGGTTGTATGGCTACACAACTCCAGGGCTAAGTGAATGGGTCCCTTAGAACCGAGCAGCAGGTGGCAACTCTGCGAGTCTCTCTTTAAATCTTTGTGAGGTCTTTCATGAAGCAGAGAAGACAACTACCAACCTTACAGATGCCCATGCTCTGATTTTAAAGAGACCTAGATCAGGCCACTCATCTCACTTCAAGTACTTTTAGTTCCATTAGCCAGCAGAGCCACTCTCCACACTGCCTCTGCCCCCCGGCTTCTCGACCAGGAGTCCAGCAGGTCAGGGACTTCACTCCACACTCTCCATTTTTGTTCCATTTCTGCTCCACAGAGATGTTAGCTTGTTTTTGAGTCCAGATAAGTCTTTTTATTTTTATTTTATTTTTATTTTTTAAAATTTTATTTATTTGCAGGGGGTGGCACAAGCAGGGGGAGCAGCAGGCAGAGGGAGAGGGAGAAGCAGGCTCCCTGCTGAGCAAGGAGCCTGATGCGGACTCGATCCCAGGATCCTGGGATCATGACCTGAGCCAGAGGCAGATGCCTAATTGACTGAGCCACCCAGGAGTCCTGAGCTAAGACTTTTTAAAAATATATATATTTCATATATTATTGATCTCTTTGGAGCCATAGATTATGTCTCTTTCTTCCAAGTGTGAACTTAATGACACCATCTTCACCAGAAATCTAGGCTCCCAGAGACTTTTTTCAAGGCCCAAAATACCATCCTCTCTTAAAAAGATTTTAAAGCTAATGGAATGGAATGAAAGTTTTTAAAGGACCTTACATGGTAGTTTCTTTATAGCAACATGATACACAGTGAAACAAACTGGCTGCTAATACAAGTTGGGGAAATTCAATATTTAACAGTACAATTGTATAAACCTCTGCCATTATTCAATTATAAACAGATTTCTTAAAATTCATATTTGCCTAAAGTTTCCCATGAGGGAACTCCCTTTTTTGTGAATCTGGAACACTAGAACTAAAAAGGAATAAAACATCTCAGCCATGGGCACCTGGGTGGCTCAGTTGGTTAAGCGACTGCCTTCGGCTCAGGTCATGATCCTGGAGTCCCGGGATCGAGTCCCGCATCGGGCTCCCCGCTCAGCAGGGAGTCTGCTTCTCCCTCTGACCCTCTTCCCTCTCGTGCTCTCTATCTCTCATTCTCTCTCTCTCAAATAAATAAATAAAATCTTTAAAAAAAAAAAAAAATTAAAAAAAAAAAAAACAAAAAAAAACATCTCAGCCATAATAACAAAACTAAACACACTCTGACAATTGTGGTTATAATTTCAAAACTATGGTGAATCCCACATCAGAAATGTCCTGTGGTGAATTTTATTTTTTTAAAGATTTATTTACTCATCTGAGAGAGAAGGGACGGGCAGAGGGAGAGGGAGAGAATCCTCAAGCACAGTCCCGCCCCGCCCCGAGCGCAGAGCCTGAGGCAGGGCTCAATCCCACAACCCCGAGATCATGACCTGAGGCAAAATCAAGAGTTGGATGTCCAAGCAACTGAGCCACCCAGGTACCCCATTGTGCCCAATTTTAAAATGCACCCATTTACTCTGTTCAATTTAGGGCACTTCCAAGATTAACTTCTTGATATTTGTATCAGCTAATACTTCTACCTGACCACAATATTTAGACTCAGATTGACATAAGCCCAAAAATTCTGTTTCCACATTTCCAGAATACTCATTTAATCCTATCATAGATATAATCATAGCAATACTTATCATTTATTTTTGTTTTACATATATCATCTCATTTAATCCTCAAAATCACGCTATTATTAATTCTTATCTTTACAAAAGATAGAGTGACTAAAACTCAATCTTGAATTATGGCAACTATTAAAAGCCAAAGCTGTGCCCCTTGCTAAACTGAGAGTAGCAGGAGAGACAAAAAAGGTAAAAAGGAGACCTGAGAAATGCCTCATCTCCTTCACCAATACTCTCTCCCTTCTAGGTATTTCTTCCTAACAAAGACATCAACTATTTCTTTCAGAAAGAATCATCCACTCCAGGTTACTGTACACAGAAAAGCTGAGGTCCAGGGAGACAGGTAAAAATAAAGCCTATTGCCAGGTAGCAACTTCCAGGTCCAGCTCCATATTTAACAATTCAGACTCAACATGATCTCTGGTTTCTGAATTAATAAAACACAAACCAACCGTCTACTAAGTTTCTAAGGAAATTGCGAAACTCTAAACCAGGCAAACAAAAAAATGTGATTGTTCAGTCCCTATGACAATCCATGGCCCCACCTTACAACAAAACTAAGTGCTGCTTAATGTACAGTCCCCAGAAAGGGAATTCTCCCGAGTAGGAGACCTTTCCAGAAAAGCACAACAGAGTTGCCAAATAAACCAAGCAACTAACTTTACTGCAAAGAAAAAGAGTTCTCAGTATATTCCTGGCCAGCTGGCTTTTAGCTATGGACCTGGTAATCAGTGTGTTGTTTTCTTTCTCCTCTTTTCCAAATTGTTTTCATCACAGCCATCCTGTTTTCCCTTCATCACTGTAGGTTAGCAATATGGGGGGGAGGGAGAAGAATAAGTAAAAATCACATTTATTTATAGTTTTCCAGACCAGAGATCTAGAACTGGATGGAATATGTGGATGAGTCTAAGTTATCTTCTTTTAGGGAGGGATGGGCTTGTTTTCAGTTGCATACAGAATAGCTGCGTTAGTTACATAAAGTGGTTGGTAAAGTGGCTCTCAGTGATCTCCACCTCCTATTATTCACCTCCATGTATATGTCTTTCCACTTCTGTGTGCATCGAATCTAGCAGCTTGCTTTTAGTGAACAGAATATGGTAAAAATGATGAGGTGTCACTTTTGAGTTCAGATTATAAAAAATTGTTACTTATGGCTTGCTCACACTCACTCTGGCCCTTCTCACTTGCTTGCTCTGATAAAGCAAGCTGCCAAGTTGTGAGCTACCCTTTGGAAAGGCTACATATAAGGAACTGAAGTTGTCTCCAGTCAACAGTCAACAAGAAACTAAGTCCCTCAGTTCAGCAGATCATCATAAACAGAATCCGGTCCACAACTATGTCAGCGAGCTTAGAAGCAAATCCTCCCCTAGTTGAGCCTTCAGGTGTGACTAAAGCCCTGGCCAACACCTTGATTGTAGCCTTGTGAGAGACTCCAAGCCAGAAAACCTATCTAAACCATGCCTGGATTCCTGACCCACAGAAACTGAGAAAGAACAAATGTTAAAACATTAAGCCACTAAATTTTAGGGTGATTTATTAAGCAACAATAGATAACTAGTACAGTATGGTCGTTAAACAGCCAAAGGATAAACCATAGTGGATATATGTTGGTTTTTGTCTTCCCAGAATCAAATGCTCTTTTCTGGTAAGCATGCCTTGGTTTTCCTTTGGGGAGCCATTCTCTCCATTATTCTCAGTAACCAAGAGGTTTTAGATGGGGTTGACTCATCCTCCCCCACAAACTAAATACACTCAACCTAAACTTGACACATGAGACCTGGATGCTGAGACTTCTGTTGGAATCATTGTGGGGAGTAAAGCACTCTTCTTATTGGACTTTAAGTTGATAGATGTAAGCCTGGAACTATCAAGGCCATAAATGAGGGAGAGGTTTTGTAAAAATAAAGCCAATACAGAGAAAACGAAAGTCAAAGAAGAGAAAATGATGAAATCCTGTTAACAATAAGCCTCTGAATCCAACAATGCCTCAAGTCTACTTCTTGACTTCACATGTAGAAATAAGTTTCTTTCTTCATTGTTTACCTTAAATCAATTTAAGATGAATTTATGAAAAAGAAAAGAGAAAGAGAGAGAGATTTTCAACATACTAATCTAGGAGGTTGCATGAGAACAGGGAACAAATTTGTTTTCATCACAACTACATTTCCCATTGCCTAGCCCAATGCCGGCAAGTAGGGATCACTCAATATCTGTTGAATGTGTGAACGAAAGTATTCTAAGAAAAAACACTGAACAGGCCCAACTTAGCAAAAATGCAATGCAAATGTTTTATAATCACTGAGAGAATAAAACAAAACACCTTTAAAAAAATTAAAATTGTGTTCTAGTTCTAAAACTTTGAAGATTATTTATAAACATTATTTTAACTATAAAGACAATTTGGGTTAGGTAAGTCATTTAAGCACCTCCACTGTTCATTTTAGCTCATGTAAAAATCCTCTAATCTCTAGGATGACTCCTTTTTATTATGAAAGAAAAACTCCTCTTTCTAGATATAGTCTCATCTTGGGGCATTTTTGAAATTAAGGTTAGAATTTATTTTAGCAATACTGTATTAGCTAGTTCCCCATATACTATCTGAATAAAATAATCATGTCCCCAAATCAATTGATTAGAACTCACAATACAGGGTGCCTGGGTGGCTCAGTTGGTTAAGTGTCTGCCTTCAGCTCAGGTCATGATCTTGGGGTCCTGGGATCAAGCCCTGCATCAGGCTCCCTGTTCAACAGGGAGTTTGCTTTTCCCTCTCCCTTTGCCCCTCCCTCTGGCTTGTGCTCTCTTGCTTTCTCTCTCTCTCTCAAATGAATAAATAAAATCTTTAAAAAAAAAAAGAACTCACAATGCATTCTTTGTCATAGATACAATACTATGAATAATGTTTTCGTTGCCAGGTTAATTAATGAAATATCTATTTATACATAACATCAAATCCAAAAACTAATTTACAGTAAATACGGAAGACAGAGGAGTATGTCAAACCACACCAAAGGGATACAATCAGTAAAGTCCATACTATGGGAAACTCTGCTGGACAAACAATTTGGTTTCTTCAACAAATAAACTGCAGGGGGTTAAAATAGAGATTGAAGGGAAACCTATAGATTAAGAGACTTAAAAAACATGTCAACCAATTGCAACATGTAAACCATTTTGGATCCTGATTCAAACTTTAAAAAATGTGACATGTAGGAAACAACTGAAAATTTGAATACTTCCTGGATATTTGATAATATTAAGGAATTATTATTTTTAAGGTACAATAACGGTATTGTGGTTATGTTAAAAGAGTCCTTGTCTTTTGGCTGTATATTGAACATTTTACAGATAAAATGTGATATCTGAATTGGCTTCAAAATAATTGGGGAAGGAGGAAGATATGGACATGGATGGGGCCGGCTTGATCATGGGTTGATGGTTGTTAGGGCTGGGTGATGAGTACCTAGAGATTCATTATACTATTCTGTCTACTTCTGTGTAGTTATTAAATTCTCCATAGTAAAAAGTTTAAAAATTTAAAAATAAGTAAACATAACAAAGAAAAGCTATAATGTCCTAATTATTATGAATCTAGTGATCATATTATCCAAATTTAAAAATCTGGATACTTAGGCTAAAGAATATTTGAATAACCCTAGAAATTACAAGACGTATGCTTCCAAATAATTACGATACTCTGAATTCTGAATATGAAGACAGAGGCAACTCATCCAGACAAGGGGAAGAAGAGTTAGAAGGTACAGTCCCCCTTTCTCTGGCCGAGGGCTTGCCACTGGTACACTGTCTTTGGCCTCTTCCTCCTACCTTTTAAAATATTTGTTGAACATTTATCATATGTAAGACACTGGGCTTGAGTGAAACATAGTACTGTGCCCTTAAGAAGCTTACAATTGCATAGATAACCCCTCCCACTGGAGTTCTCAGACCTGAACATTTCCACCCACCTCCCTTTGCCACATTCCAACCTTCCTGTCTTATTTTACTCCAAAAGTACCTGTTCTTCTCTAACTCCCAGTAAGAACTTCCTAACATTTTCCTACTTTGGCTTGCCTTAGGTAATTCTTAAAAGGGAAAAAAAAATTTTTTTAATCAGGTTAAATAAGCTTCTAAAATTATAAATAAATAAAATAATGTAACCCTGACAGTGACTAGCAGGCTAGGCCTGCTGTGGGGTCAGCCCCAGGAGTTAGATCTAACTTGTCACAGCTTCTTCCCTTCTTCCCCAGCTGAATCCACATATTCCCTAACTGCTTTGAGTTTTACCATCCCTGCCTCAACCCCACAACCACAGTAGCTGTGGGTACTCGGGTTCTGTATCAGTGACAGGTTCTTACCTTAGGTCATGAAAAAGTCACTAATGGCATAGTTAAAATATTTCTGATGTGCCTGAATTTTTATAAACTTGATTTAAATATAATTAGTGAAGATAATTTCATATTCTGTATCGTGAGCTAATGTGAAAAGCAGCAGGGTTAATCATCCATGGAACATAATCATACCTGCATGGTTCTTCGTTTAGTTAAGGTTACTTGAAAATTTTTCCACTCCCAACGCTGCTCCACCACATGTGCAAAGACAACATGCCCATTTCCACAGGCTCCAGCGATCTGAGTACCATCAATTGACCATGCAATGTTAAATATGCTGCCAGTGTTGGGCTTTTCTAAAGCATATGACCACTGGAGAAAAAAGAATGAGAGAAAAACTGATATACTGAAAAAAAATTTTAAAGAAGTTTTAAATTGAGCATACATTAACATTTTAAGATGATTTTTTAAAAGAATGTGTCTTTGTCCTAGAATTAATATTTTTCATAATAAAACGATTGTGTACTGAACAGAAGATACAGATGTAATTTTTAAAGTACACAGTAGAATACGATAGAAGTGTATAAAATCTCTCAAACACTGCAAAACACCCACACCATTTCCATTCACATCATTAGATTTAAGTAATAATACTGAATGGGTAAATACAAAGATTTTATAGAAGAAAAAAAAAGACACCTTACTATTAATTCTTAAGGATCTCTATAGTCCCTACATCTAAAAGGATGGAATTTTGGTTATAATATTTGGAATATTGGTTATAATATTCCAATAATGTCACTAAAAATTGAAACTAAACACACAATATAACTAAGACATCTCTGATAGACATTTTAAATCATGAAAGCATAGGTTAATGGATATTTTCTTCTTTTTTTCATAATGTAGTAAATATAACTTCTTCTAGAGTTTACCTTTTTGAGAAAGTTATCTAATCAATAAGCATCAACTGGGACAAAAGAGACTGTGTGTGTGTGTGTGTGTGCATGTGTGTGTGCGTGCATGTGTGTGTGTGTGCGTGCGTGCGTGTGTGTGAATAAGACAGTAAGAAAAAGCCTTTTAAAAGATGCTATTACATGCATTTTCTTTCATTTTTCAGATGCAACATACATATTTGCTAAAAGGATGACTTTATTTATTTGACTAAACTGATATACATTCTCTTTCCATTCTTCCAACCTTAAAAAGCCTAAAGTCACATTAAGTCTTGATTTTTTTGTTGTTGATTTTTTGGTTGCTCTTGGGTGGGTATTTATTTTGTTGCACATTATTGTTGTTTCAAATGTGTTCATTGTTAGCCATGGGCTCACTGACGAAGTGGAGAAAATGGAAAAAATACAGAAAAAGATTCATTAATTCACACTACTATCAAAAAGACTTTAAATTCTCAATAAAGTTCATATATACAATAAAAAGGCTGAATGACTCTTACCACTCACTGACACTTTTTTTCAACTCCCTTCCACCATCCTTTAAACCTCTACCTGTTGCTCAAGTAAAAGGCCTATAGGGTGCCTGGGTGGCTCAGTTGGTTAAGCATCTGCCTTCAGCTCAGGTCATGATCCTGGGGTCCCAGAATTGAGTCCCATGTCAGACTCCCTGCTCAGCAGGGAGTCTGCTTCTCCCTCAGACCCTCACCCCCTCATGCTCTCTCTCTCTCAAATAAATAAATAAAATCTTAAAAAAATAAAAATAAAAGGCCTATAAAAAAAGTTATCGAGGAGGAGGTAATGAACAAACTTCTGCATCATCAGCAGCATGAAAATGTTAGAAACTTTCTTTTCTGAAATTAAGAAAAGCAAGTTCAAAAAAAGAATATATATGAGTTGAAGTCATCTTTTTAAAAATAAGTGAAGACAAAGAACATCAAGGATAAAAACAATGTGCTTCTGGCAATAAAATGAAATTAAGTCATCTGTGTTTGACAAACAGAATTATGAAATACCACATGACTACTATTTTACATAAAAATTAAGTGGTTGGTATAGGCAAATGAGACTTGATTATTAATATACAATACTTAACAGATTGTACTAGGCTTATGGCACATCTGTCATTCTAAATCTAGTCTATTCTCATTGTGTAGATCCAACAGAGATCTTATTTTAAAACCACAGATTCACATTTTAAAACTATTTACCTTTTTTTTGAGAGAGAGAGAGTGTGTGTGTGTGAGAGCAGGGAGTGGGGGTGGCAAAGAGGGGCAGAGAGAGGAAAGAATCTTAAGCAGGCCCTATGTCCAGTTTGGAGCTTCACACAAGAGTCGATCTCACGATCCTGAGATCATGACCTGAGCCAAAATCAAGAGTTGGATGCTTAACTGACTGAGCCACCCAGGTGCCCCTTAAACCTATTTGCTTTAAAGTAGGATCTTAAAATACCCAAAGAACCAAATCAGCCAGAAAGACACATCTTACTAAAATTAAACATAGAAAAATGTATCTAAGAACTCTTGGATGCCTAATCCTAGCTAAGAGGAGAAACTGGAAAGAAATGTTTAGGCAATACTATCATCACCCTATATTTCTCTGATTTCTTTCAGAGTCTGTAAGATTAATCAAAAATGAAGTCTGCAACATGCAACTTATCCCTAAAAACAAACTTCAAAGAATATAACAGTACCATGATATTAAAGTTATATTAAATTTTTATATTTTTATTTAAAATTAAGAAGTGATTTCTTTTAGATGACTCTAGTTTCAAAAAAAATACAAGCACAAGCAAATCATCAGAGAATGGGTCTTTAATAGTTACGAAATTTGGGGGGTGGGGTTGGGAGATAAGGTTATTTTGTCCAGTCAGTAAATTTATTAATTATTGGTAAGTCAAAAAGATCTATTTATCATCTGTGCTTTAAACAGACTTTTAGTGGCGCCTGGGTGGCTCAGTCAGTTAAGCGTCGTTAAGTGTCCTACTCTTGATTTCAGCTCGGGTCATGGTCTCAGGATCATCGGATTGAGCCCCCCATCGGGCTCCACGCTCAGCAGGGAGTCTACTTGAGACTCTCTCTCTCTCCTTCTCTCTCTGACCCACCCCCACTGCTGTGCTCTCTCAAACAAATAAATAAATCTTTAAAAGTAAATAAAGAGATTTTTAACACTCTAAGTCTCTTCTCTTCCTCAAATATGCCATGGAATATTCACGTTTGTGTTTCAAACTCTAGAAAGAAATGAGGCAGCCTCCCAAGATGTAATTTAGTGATACTAGTAGTAAGATGAAGATGAATTTTTAAATATCCCTCTCATTTAACACTTACTCTTGCTTTAACCCAACTATCCCTTACTTTAGGATATGACCAGGCCAGCAGCATCTATACTGCCTGTGATCTTGTTAGAAATGTAAATTAATGGACCCAACTCCACCTTATAGAACCTGACCCTCTGGGGGTATGAGGGCCAGGAAACTTTTAATGAGCTCTTCCGGGGATTCTTACACATGGAAAAGTTAGGACACCGGTTCTTAACTCTGGTTGCACATTAGAATCACCTGGGATGCTTTTATAAAAGATACCAAAACCCAGGAATCCAATCAATTAAATCCAGAAATTCTTGGGATGGGATCTGAGTATATTTTTTAAAGTTCTCCATGATTTTAACATATAGCCACTGTTCTACGAGAGAAGCAAAATCTGTAATTTGGTTTAAGACTATCATTAACAACTGGCTCACTGTTAATACCCTGCCAATTCATCTGCCAACTCTTGAGAAAATTACATGACCTGTGTCTTAGCCTCTAATCCAGCTTCTCATGGTTATGTGTAAACTTGGTTTCTTACATTTGTTACCAAGTCCAAGCTTGTTCTGCTCACCACATGACAGGTCAATTAAGTTGAGAGGCTGTATGTTGGGGCAAGGAGAGTGACTTTGTTTGGAAAGTCAACAAATCAAGGAGATGGGAGGGCTATGGTCCCAAAGAACCATCTCCCCACGGCATGAGATTTGAGCTTCTGTTATGTTAGGAAGAGGGGGAGTGGGAAAGGAGTGGAGTCAAAAGATGACTGACATCTGTAGACATCTGAGAAAGATAGTGTAACCTCTTTGTCCTTGATCCATTGATCTTTGCATACAGGAATCTGGTCATGTAGTTTCTGCAAATCTTAAACATGCGTAGTCATTTCTGTATATACTTCCTCATCTCCTCGGGTGAGGTAGATCTTGGGTAAAAAGCAGTTTTTGCAAAACTTATCTGTAACATGCCTGAGTGCAGGGCTAAGCAGAACTTTCTGCAAGGGAAATCGAAGCAATATGGAGTCAGACATGCTAAGTTTCTCCTTGTTACACATTCATCAACCTAATTTTTCCTCTTTTACTTTTTATTATTAGACTTTCAAACAAACTAAAGTAGGAAGAGTAACATAAAGCACTGGTTTTCAAACTGTAGAGTGCTTTAGAATTACCTAGAAGAATTGTTAAAACAGATTACTGGGCCCACTCCAGTTTCTCTGATGCAGTGGATGTAGGGTGGGTACGGCCAAAACACGTTAGATGGCACTGTGAGATTGCAGACGGCAAAATCCAGACCATGGGAAACCACAGGACGTGACCCAGTTTCTTTAACTACAGGAAATTACAAAGGGTAAAAAATCTGGAAGGGGAACTTAAAGATCAGCCAATCACCATGACTGTATCTTATTTGCATCTTAATTTCAACAAACTGAAAAAGAAGAGTTGGAAAAATTTCAACAGTGCCTGGATATTTGATAATATTAAGGAATTATTGTTAAGTATTTCAGGTTTATTGTTATTGAGATTAGGTTAAAAAGTCTTTGTGTTTTTAGTGATATATACTAGAATATTTAGTGATGAAATGATATGTCAAGGGTTTGCTGAAAGTAATCTGGGCCATGGAGAAGTAGGTGGTGGTATAGATGAACTAAGAATTAGCCATTAGTTGGTAACTGCTGGAAGCGGGTAATGGGTAAATGGGGATTCATTACACCAAATGCAACTAATAAATGTTATTGTGATGTGTTCCAGTAAATATAATGTTCAAATTAATCCAATTTTAGCCAGCTTTTTTGGCAGAATCTTGTAGTCTTTGATCATTTCCTTTGTTTTTTAGTATGACAAAATGTTCCAGATTCACATTTTATACTTTCTGACCCACACCTCACATCAGCCTTTTCTTCAGTGAACCCGGGTTTATTTTATGGAAATGTGGGAAATGGTATTGAGAGAAAACCCTCAAGTGTTAGGGGTGCTCACTGTTACAAAGTTATCTTTGCTTTTCTAGGCCCTTTTAGTGGACAGAGCTAGGAATTTTTTTTCATGAACTTAAACTGATACTTCCAATTCAAATCCAGGAACCATAGGATTTTACTTTGATATCTTTCACCTAACCCAAAATCCCAGTTCTTAAGAGCACCAATAAAAATACTCAGAATAACCATATCAACACCATAGTTACAGAGTTTTAAAATCGTTTTCAATTCTTTGCTCATAAGCCTTTTCTTTTTTTCTTTTTAAATGATGATTTTACTGAGATATATTTCACATATTATAAAATTCACCCTTTTAAAATATAGAATTCAGTGGTTTTTAGTACAGACTTGTGCAACTCATCTAATTTCTGAATTTCAGAACATTTTCATCACCACAAAAAGAAACTCACACCCATTAGCAGTCACTCCCATTCCCCCTCCCCATGTCTCATGGCAACCACTTATCTGCTTTTATTTTCTATACGGGCCATTTCATCGAAATGGAATATATTATGTGGCCTTTTGTGACTGGCTTCTTTCACTTAGCATAATATTTTCAAAGTTCATCCATATTGTAGCATGTTTCATTGCTTCATTTCTTTTTCTTTTCTTTTCTTTTTCTTTTTTTCTTAAGTAAGCTCTATGCCCAGCATGGGGCTTGAACTCACAACACCAAGATCAAGAGTCGCATCCTCTACTGACTACCAGTAAGGTGCCCCACTTCATTCCTTGATGTTGCCAAATATTGCATGGATATAACATATTTTGTTTCTCCATTCATCATTTGATGGGCATTTGGGTTTTTCACGTTATTGGCTATCATAAATAATGTGGCTATGAACATTTGCACATAGGTTTTTGTGTGGACGTGTTTTCATTTCTCCTGTGTATATACCTAGGAGTTAAATTGCTGAATCTACGGTAACTCTCTCTTTGATCTTTTGAGGAACTGCCAAACTGTCTTCCAAAGTGGCAGAGCAATCATCTGAGTCTACAGTGAGCACAAAGAGCCAACACTCAAATCATTTAAAGTCATTTAGAATAGTTCCTCTCTAGGCAGATATACAAACAACTGAATACATAATTAGGGTTTAATTTCCTTTTGAGTTTTAGAAATTGCTTTCTTAAAATTTTATTTTGCCTTATAATTATATAAAATACTTACATGGTTCCAAAGTTCAATTTATAAAAAAATTATAAAACAAGGTATAGTCAAAGAAGTCTAATTTCTACCTTTTCTCTCCCCCATTCTCCTTCCCCATATAGACATATAGATAACTATTTTTTATTTTATGTTTTACCCTTACATCTTGTTCATTTTATGTGTGTGTGTGTGTGTGTGTGTGTGTGTGTAGGCACCAGTTTTTACCTAAGAAAGGGGTATGGGGTCTATTTCATTTGCTCTCCCTTTTTTGGAGTATATTTTAGTATTCAGGAAGGTTTCTATTTTTAAAGATTTATTTATTTTAGAGAGGGGGTTGGGGCAGAGGGAGAGGGGAGAGAAAATCCCAAACAGACTCCACACTGAGTGGCAGAGCCCAATGTGGGGTTTGATCCCAGGACCTGGAGATCACGATCTGAGCCAAAATCAAGAGTCAGACACTCAACTGACTGAGTCACCCAGGAAGGTAATGATTACCTTTATACTAATTACCTTTATAAAAATCCCCTTATCCCCATGTCACCTTTTAGGGCATTTTTCTGTTGGTTGTCCACTATAAGCAACATGAAAATTAAGAGAGATCCTCCCCCTTCCCTTTTCCCTGTGTCTGATTTTAAGTAGGATCTTTTTATTCCCAGTTAATACCTGTAAGCCACTTTATTCTACTTTTCATACACCTCTCATTCTACCCCTATTTTTGCAATGTTGGTACCATAGCCAATACATACTATACTGTATCCTTCAGAGACATCAGTTTGTCTTAGGTCTCAGATAAATATATATCAGCACTTATTTTACTATAACCCTAGTCATATTGTTAATCTGAAGCTAATTCTCCAGTAGACTCCTTGAAACACTCATGGGAACCACATTCCTTGAGTTCTTACATATTTATACCAGTTTGCTTCTGACCTTTAAAGTTCAGAATGGCCAGATATAAAATCTTGGGCTCACCTATTCTTTGAGTATCCTGTGTTAACCTACTGTCTAGCATAAAGTGTTGCTATCGAAGTCTAATGACGTTTTCATTTTCTCCCCTGTATGAGTGACTACTTAAGTCTTCTCCTTGGAGGTCCACAGAATTTTTTTCTTTTTCTTTAAACTCCTACAGTTTTTTTTAGCATATATCTGGGTGTTGCCTATCTGGGTCAATTGTCCTACGTATCTGGTATGCCTTTTCAATATCAATTTTAAATCTCTTACATTTGAGGAAAACTTTCTTTAGTGGTAGCTTTTAGTATTTGTTCTGTTCATTACTTCGGGCTTCTCCTCTGAAGACTCCTATTACATATACTTTGCATCTTTACCTTCTGTATCTATCACTTTCTATCAAAACTTTGTATCTCTTTTGCCATTTCCCTGCTTCCATTTCACTTTCTATTTATCCCTTAAGGCAATATCCATTGTGTTTATTTGCCCTTATATTCCTTCTAGTTTCATCTTTACTTCTGTAATAATTTTTCCCTTTTTTATAATTCCCTTCTGAGTTCTGCCATCTCTCCTTAAAAATCTCCCTTTCTCTAGTCACCTCATTTCTTAATTTTCCTAGTTTTGATCTATATGGTTATTTCATAGCTTTCGTCATGTTTTTTATTTCCTTCAATTTGTTTTGAATTATTTGGCAGGGCTTGTCTATTTATGCCATGCCTTCATTGTCTTTGGCAACATTATGTAATTTGACTATGATCCTGTTCTAGGACTATGAACCTACAAGACTTCTGTCCAGTTTCAACTGCTATTTGAACTGACTGGCCTGTCTCAGTTTCAGGCATTTATTGGCAATTTGGGAGTTCTTTTCTCATGGTCTTAAAAGCCTAGCTGCCTTTCCTCTGCTTCCTCACACATAAGTGCTGAGACCATGTATACCTGTCAATGGTATTTTGGAAAATCACTTGCATTTGGGAGTTTGTAGGAATATGAGATGTCAAGTTTTGTTGTAGTGGCTGTCTGTGGATTGTTGGTTATACTCTCTTACTTTCTGTTTTATGGGGAGATTTGAGAAGATTCAAAAATTATGACACTATACCCAACAACACAGATAAATCTCACAGACATATGGCTAAATGAAAAAAGTCAGACAAAAGTAAAAATACTGTACGATTCCACTTATATAAAGGTCACAAGCAGGCAAAACTAACTCATGGTGACATAGTCAGAATAGCAGTTACAATGGAGGAGTAACTAACTGGGAGAAGGCCTAATAGAAGTTTCAATCAATGTTATTTTGAGCTGCCTATAAAGAAGTACTATGTCACTGAGCAAGAACACAACAATTGATTGCTGGTTTGCTTTTGAGAGGTTTAGCAATATATTTTTTTTCTAAAGGCAATCTTGAAAAATTGTAAGGCTGGCCAGTTTGGTTTTGGCTCTGGGTAAATATTACTGGCACCTCCCCAAATACCCCGAATGTTGATGAGGTTCTATGGCCAACCCAAATTCTCCCCATAAAGGGCCATCTCCCCATGTAATAGTATTTTATACCTCTCTCCTCACTCTCATCTCAAATCTGCTCTCAATTAGCCAAATACTTCAAAAAGGACCTGAAAATAACAATTTCTTAAGTCAAAGCAATAAAGCTAATGGAAATTTTGTTATCAGTAAGAAGGTGGTGAAAGCCTTCCCCAGGATATTTCCACCTACATACTCACTGCTAAGATTGGTCCTGAACTACAGTTACAAAGATGCAGTTTTCTATTATTGTTGTAACAAATTACCACAAACTTAGACTCTTTCATAGATCATAAATCCACATGGTTTTCACTGAGCTAAAATCAAGGTGTTGTTGGCAAGTCCACATTTCTTCTTGGAGGCTCAAGGGGAGGATCCATTTCCTTGCTCACTCAGGGTCTTAGCAGAATTCAGTTTCTTATAGCTGTAGGACAGAAGTCCTCATTTCTGTGCTGGCCACTGGTAACTTCTAGGGGCCACCTGCATTCATTGGCTGTGGTGCCCTTCCTCCATTTTTAAAGCAAGCAACAGCAGAATGAGTTGCTCTTACTTAGAATCTTCTCCTCGTTCATCCTTTATCCCAGCTGAGAAAGATTCTCTGCTTTTAAGGATTTATGATTAGACTGGGCCAATCTGAATAATCCAGGATAGTCTTACCATCTAAAGGTCCACACCTTTAATCACTTCTACAAAGTTCCTTCTGCCTTTTAAGGTGACATATTCACAGGTTCTGGGGATTAGGGCATGGACATCTTTGGGGGCCCATTATTTGACCTACTGTGAAATTATAGCAGTCAATTTAGGGATTTTATTATTTATTATTTTTTTCAAGATTTTATTTGAGAGAGTGCAAGTGAGAGAGCACAAAAGGGAGGGGTAAGGGCAGAGGGAGAGGGAAAAGCAGACTCCCCACTGAGCAGGGAGCCCAACTTGGGGCTTGATCCCATGGTCCTGGGAGCAGAAGGCACTTAACAGACTGAGCCACCCAGGTGCCCCAATTTGAAGATTTAAAAATTTTCTTCCTAATGATTCAGATTCAGATATAAGCATAAACACATGAACCAGTACTTTTACCACTTTTTAAAGAAGTTTTGGGTTTGTGGTTTTGGCTTTCAAAAGGTTTATGCACAGTTAAAGAGAAACTAAACAATAATTTGATCATGTTGTTGCCAAGTGGTAGTAGGAACTTGATATTGTTCACATGGTATTGAATTATCAAGGATATCCAAAAGAAAAGATTTAAAAATTATTGAACAAGTTGCTTTTAGAAAGAAAAAAGACCAAAATGGGTTTAGGACATCAAGCAAAATATGCATTTAATAGTCTATCATGTAAATTATACAAAAGCATTGAAATTATATAGGCATACCTTATTTTATTGCACTTTACTGCACTTGGTAGATAACTGCATTTTTTACAAATTGAAGGTTTGTGGCAACCTGCATCAAGCCAGTCTATTGATGCTATTTTTCCAACAGTATCTGCTCATTTCATGTCTCTGTGTAACAATATGGCAATTCTTACAATATTTCAAACTTTCTCATTATTATTACATGTGTTACGGTGATCTGTGATCAGTGATGTTATTATTGTAATTGTTTTGGGGCACCATGAACCAAGTCCATATAAGACAGCAACCACAACCCTAATCAGTCAGCAGCCATCCACATTACAGCAAGAACCTCCACCAGCAAAGATTATGACTCACTGAAAGCTCAGATGATGGTTAGCATTTTTAGCAATAAAGTATTTTTTAATTAAGGTATATACCTTGCTTACTTAGGCATAATGCTATTGCACACTTAATAGACTATAATATAGTGCAAACATAACTTTTATATGCACTAGGAAATAAAAAAAATTCATTTTGCTTGCTTTATTTGTGATATTTGCTTTATTGCAGTGGTCTGGAACCAAGCCCACAAAATCCCTAAGGCATGTCTTTATTAAGAAAAAGCAAGCTATTTTTTTCATGAATATTTCCTGATAGTATGAAAAAATTAGACTCTGAGACAGAACCTTCCTCAGGGAAAATATGAACATCTTAGAATCCTGAGGGGAAAATCCTTAAGGATCAATTTTAAATTATTAAATCTATGGCCCCTAAACAGATGATACTGCAAATAATCAGATACGGCCTAATGGTCTGGGGAAAAAAATCTATAGAATTTCTTTAAAAGGGAAAGATGTTCAGAAGGGAAAGGTATTTTAACTAAAAACGATGAAATAAAAGGAAATAACATCTTTCCTTAAATCAAAATAAAGGATTTAAAATTTTTTACATGACTGGTATCTCCAGCATTGACTGATCAGAATGTGTGAATATTGGAGTTTAGTTTATGAGGTATTTATTTATGCAGAAGATACAATGAGAGAGATTGTAGAAGAGGAAATTATACCACTTCTCCCCCAAATGCAGGGTGGAGGAACAATGACCTACTGTGTAGGAGGAGTTAGTGGATTGGTCCATGTGTAACGGGAGCTTTTGCATGATTTTAACATATAGTACACCTAAAGAACATTTGTCAACAGAAGTGAAGTTCTGTGCTTCTAGACATAGATAATTAAATTTAGATTTTTTAGGTACCAAAATCAGAAAAAAGCAAAACCAAATTTGTGCTTCTTGGTTAAAAAAAAAATCTCTATTTAAAAAATAGACTTTTTAGGGCGCCTGGGTGGCTCAGTTGGTTAAGCGACTGCCTTCGGCTCAGGTCATGATCCTGTAGTCCCGGGATCGAGTCCCACGTCGGGCTCCTGCTCAGCAGGGAGTCTGCTTCTCCCTCTGACCCTCTTCCCTCTCGTGCTCTCTATCTCTCATTCTCTGTCTCTCAAATAAATAAATAAAAATCTTAAAAAAAATAGACTTTTTAATGTTTTTAAGTTATTCAACCAGAGAGAAAGCTTACTTTAACCAAGTTTAGTCTCATCCTATATAAGTACAGACATATCTAAAAATTTGCCATTACTCTATTCCTTCTCTCTTCTCCCACAACAATTATAACCTTTGCCATTAAATAACCATGTTATTTAATTATCTGTTTACATATCAGTACTCTCAATAGAGGGTGAATTACTCCTAGAGGATACATATGAATATTATTCTTTGACTAGCTAGAGTATCACACATCAATATTTGTTAAATGAATGAATGAATGAGTATGCCTGTATCCTTAGGAAAGAATTCCTTCCCAGAGCTCAACCATGACTTCAAACTTTTTAAAATAAAAAAAAAAATCCAAGGAGCAAATTAAAAGTCAAAGATTTAGAAATCTTAAAGTAGCCTTCTCAAAAACATCAACTAAACTGATTAAACGGATCAATTCTAGTAATGACCTAGTCAAAATGCTGCACTGTAAGTCACTGAGTTACATTAATTGTGATAAGTAAATGTAAGTCATTAAAAACCAAAACAATATCTTTTGTCTGTACAGTGATCCATTAAAATGCAACATTTATGGAACACCTGCTATGTGTTAGGTATTGATTTTATGAAGATTAAAAGTTAATTCTGTAATAGAACTCTGATTTTGTTATGCTTGGTGAATTTCCCAATTCTGGACGGCAGGGTCTTATACTGTAAAGGATGCACAGTTCCTTGACCTGGCCTCTGGAAGATATCCCTGTAACCTTGTAGTCAATTCTTCTTTCTGCTTAATGGTTTCTGCTACTTGTATCCAACTATAATAAAATGTAGAATAAGTTTGAAGTTATAGGATCAGCCACACTTCTCCAGCACTGCTTGAGTTTTTCCCACTTCTCCTATACCATGTGCAGTGCTGCCTCTTCCTTGTAACAATCTTCCTATAAAACAGAGAAACAAACAACACCCTACTACTACTTATGAGAGGAAGCAAGCAGGATGTCCAATGGCCATGGAAGAGATATCATAGAACGGTGGAGTTGAAAGGAAAGAGGTAATCACTTAGCTTAATCCATTTAACTTTGTAATATCTTTTTTTTAAGATTTTTTTTTTAATTTATTTGAGAGAGAGAATGAGAGAGATCCCGGGACTCCAGGATCATGACCTAAGCCGAAGGCAGTCGCCCAACCAACTGAGCCACCCAGGCACCCATCACCCCTGGAGTCTTGACTCCAGGGCTCTACAACCATGTCAATACTACTACATTAAAATACACTACAATAGGGGCGCCTGGGTGGCTCAGTTGGTTAAGCGACTGCCTTCGGCTCAGGTCATGATCCTGGAGTCCCGGGATCGAGTCCCACGTCGGGCTCCCTGCTCAGCAGGGAGTCTGCTTCTCCCTCTGACCCTCTTCCCTCTCGTGCTCTCTATCTCTCATTCTCTCTCTCTCAAATAAATAAATAAAATCTTTAAAAAAAAAATAAAATACACTACAATACAGGGCACTTGGGTGGCTCAGTGGGTTAAGCGTCTGACTCTTGATTTCGGCTCAGGTCATGATCTCTGGGTTGTGGGATCAAGCCCCACGGTCTGGCTTCACACTCAGTGCAGAGTCTCCTTGAGATTCTCTCTTTCCCTCTGCCCCTCCCCCTGCTCATGTGCTCTCTCTCTCTCTCTCTAATAAATAAATAAAATCTTTTAAAAAAATAAATACAATACGCCATCATACCGGACAGCACAATATGGAGAACTGAGAATGCACTTATAAAGTGTTGATCTTCTCATTAAAGGATGTTACATCCCTGTAAGAGAAGAGATCATTTTCCCCCTGTATTCTGTCAAACTGCTTAGGCATACAGTTCCCCACCAAGGAATTAAGAAATATTTATACTAAAAAACATGACTTGACTATAATAACTTACAAAAGCACCTTCCAAAGGCCAACCTCACCTTTCTCTTTACTACTGCTATATAAATATACTAGAGTAAAAGGATTCTCAAAAGCATGTATCTTTAGCCAGGTTGGATAAAGTCAATTCATAAAAGTGTGTGTTCACAAATTAAGTTTAGGGGGAAGAGATGATAGATTCTTACATTTCTTTGTTACACTAATGATTTTTAAAATCAATATTCTCTCTCACATACCAGGAATTAGGAAATTGCAGGCTATCTTAAATTATATGTGTTGACATCCATTACTGACAATGAAAAGTTACATATAGCAGTAAGACCAGTTACTGCAGATGATGAATCGTTGCAATTATTTTAATTGAATGGAAGAATGAATGAACATAGGGAAGTCTTTTCATTATAATGACTAACTGAATATTCAAAAACAGAGTGGAAAAAAAAAAAAATGGCAAAAGTTCTCTTAACCAAGCAATAGCACCACCTGCTGATTAATAAAAGCAACAACGTTGGTTAATTTAAAAATCTTGCCAAAGGTATCTTACATATTCAGATCTTTTCCCTTGAATTTTCCATTTAATCTAACATAATGCAATTCATTAATATATTCTGTATATTTATTTATAATAACTAATTTAATTTGAAAGTTTCTATTTCACATATTTGAATCATGCGTTTCTTAAAAATCAAAGGTAAAAATAAAATTTTATTATCAAATCAAGGGAAAAATTATGGTACTATGGCTTTTAATTTTTTTTTAAGATTCTATTTATTTATTTGACAGAGAGAGACACACAGAGAGGGAACACAAGCAGGGGAAGTGGGAGAGGGAGAAGCAGGCTTCCCATTGAGCAGAGAGCCCAATGTGGGGCTCAATCCCAGGACCCCATGATCATGACTTGAGCCGAAGGCAGACGCTTAACACCTGAGCCACCCAGGTGCCCCATGGCTTTTAATTTTTATTCCCTAAGTAATTTACTTGTACCATAATTTATTTTACTAACCACTCAATAATGTATAGTTTGCGTCTGATATTCCCTATCTCACCTAAAATAATGCCATCTTCCTTACCCAGCCTTATTTTTTATGTCATTTATTACCATTTAACATATTATAAATTCATTTTGTTTGTTTGTGTATAGCTTTTCATCTGCTATAATGAAAACTCAAGAGCAGGAAATTTATTTTGTTTATTGCTGTTTCTTTAACACCTAGGGCAAGTGCCTGGCATAAAATAGACTCTCAATAAATATTCATGAAATAATTAATGAATATGAAAATAAATGAACAAATGAATATGCAATGAATCTTTAAACTTCCTTAAAAGGATAATAGCTGTGTCAAAGTTTCAAGGATCTTGATAGATTTTGCCAAATTATACTTGAGAAAAGTTGTACCAATTAATACTCCCTTCACAGCTTTTTGAGGAGGCCCATTTTCCCATTTTCTGATGAGTGAAAGTGGCATTACACTGTGATTTTTATTTGTATGATGAAGAAACTGATCACATTTTTGGGTTCTGTGGGCATTTACAGTATACTTCTTTTATTCTTTGCTCATTCTTTTTTCAGTTCAAGATTTTCTATTTGATTCCTTTTTGTAATTTCTCAATTGATATTTTCTATTTGTTCAGACTTTGTTCTTCTGTTTTTTTTTTTAAGATTTATTTCTTCTATTTTAAAGAGAGAGAGTGGGGGGGGTTTAGGAGGGGCAAAGGGAGAGGGAGAGAGAGAGAATCCCAGGCAGACTCCCCACTAAGCGTGGAGCAGGATGTGGGGCTTGATCTCACAACCCTGAGATCATGACCTAAACTGAAACCAAGAGTCAGATGTTCAATTGACTAAGCCACCCAGAGCCCCTGGTTTCTTTTAGTTCTTTATCTATGGTTTTCCTTAGCACTTTAAGCATATTCAAAGTCTTTGTCTAATAAATCCAATGCTGGGTTTTCTCAGGGATGGTTTCTATTTTTTTTCTTGTGAATGGGCCATACTTTCCTGCCTCTTTTGTATGCCTGTAATTTTTTTGTTGAAAATGGATGTTTTGAATTTTATAATGTGGTAATTCTGGAAATCAGATTCTCCTCCCTCCCCAGGGTTTGCTGTTGTTGTTTTTTGGGGGCTACAGTCATTTGTTGTTGTTGTTTTTTAAAGATTTTATTTATTTATTTGAGAGAGAGAGCACACAAGCATATGAGCAGAGGGTAGGGGCAGAGGGAGAGGGAGGAGACTCCCTGCTGAGCAGGGAGCCCAACATGGGCTCAATCCCAGGACCCTGAGATCATGACCTGAGCTGAAGGCAGATGCTTAACAGACTGAACCACAGAGGTGCTCCAGTCATTTGTTTATTTAGTGACCTCTCCAAACTATTTTTGCAGACTGTATTCCTTTCATGTATGCTCACCTAAGTCTCCATTCTATTACATAAGTAGTCAGTTAGTGACCTGACAGAGCCAAAAAGAAAGAAAAAAAATACTCTCCTACTCTGTCAATTGGCTCTAAGCTGGGGCACTCCTTCAACATTTAGCCAGGCCACCCATAATTTTGCCTTAGCCTTCACCACCCGCTTGTGCAGAGCCCAAAGATCTGCCAGTGATGCAAGCCTAGCATCCTTTCAAGTCTTTTCTGAGCGTATATCTGGCCCTGGGCATGTGTTTTGTACTACAGAATCCCCAGTATTTGTAAGAGCCCTACAAAACCCTTATTTTTCCATTTATCTTCCTCCTCAGCCTCCTCCTTCCCAGGCTTTTCGGTCTATCTGCTGCTTGCCCCATTCACCATCCCTTGCCCCCAGCAGCCATGAGTAGTATGCTTTCAACAGATGCTACCTGGGAAGCCACTACAGCTCTGAGAGATTTCAAGGGAGGCAAAACAAAGACACACCTCTGTGCTGGTCCCCCAGGAGGACCAAATAAGTCAAAAAGTACAACCACAATTTTTTTGGAAAACATGGTCTGTATTGTTCCCCCTGGGACCAGCAAGCCACACCAGAATGCAGGTTGTCATCCCCATAGTCACTGCCATGCTGGGAACAGGGGATGGCAGGCAGGTAAGGAAAAAACACCACAATGGTTTCTTACCAAATTTAGCAGTCTCTTTCTTCATTAAGCATTCCCCTTGGGCGTGGCAAGTTCTGAATTAGATTCCAGAGCTCTGAAAAAAGTTGATTCTGACATTTATTGCCAGTTAATTATTGCTTGAGTGGAGGGAACAATTCTTGGAATTCCCTAGTCCACCATTTTCTGCAACATCACTTCTCTTTTGCTCAGTGTTATTGAAGAACTTTTTATTTTTTTAAGATTTTATTTATTTATTTGGGGGGGCACAAGCAGGGGGGAAGGGCACAGGAACAAAAGGAGAGGGAGAAGGAGACTCCCCGCTGAGCAGGGAGCCCGATGTGGGGCTCGATCCCAGGACCCTGGGATCATAACCTGAGCTGAAAGCAGATGCTTCACTGACTGAACCACCCAGGCGCCCCTGAAGAACTTTTTAAAAACCTTTACTGAATCTGTACAATTGATACATAGTCATTAAGTAAGGTTCACACTAAACAAAATCATATGAAGAAGGAAAAGATGACCCAAATATACTTCTGGGTACAACTTAGTTAAAGATATGGGTACACAAATTTACACAAGTAGAATCAGAATAACATGTTCTCCTATAACCTGGTCTTTTCACTAAATAACTTAACCATGGATATCTTTCAGGTTATTAAACATAATCTCCCTTCCCCATTTTTAATGTGTTAAGGGTATTCCATTTTAGGTATAATCAAATAATAACCTAATCAGTCTTCTTATGGACATTTTTTAAAATTTTTTTATTTATTTGACAGAGAGAGACACAGCGAGAGAGGGAACACAAGCAGGGGGAGTGGGAGAGGGAGAAGCAGGCTTCCCACTGAGTGGGGAGCCCGATGCGGGGCTCGATCCCAGGACCCTGAGATCATAACCTGAGCCGAAGGCAGACGCTTAACGACTGAGCCATCCAGGCGCCCCTTCTTGTGGACATTTATTTCTAATTTTTACTATTATAAAAATTCTGCAATGAAATTGTTATGCATACATCTTTATGTACTTATACAATGATCTCTTTAGAGTAAATTCCTAGAAGTGAGATTACTGGTCAAGGGATATGTACATCTGACATTGGATATGTATTATCAAACTACCCTTTAAAAAGGTTGAATCAGCCCACATTCCCACCAACAGTGAGAAATGAGAGACCTCATTTCCTCTTACTTGAGTGAATCTGAGGTTTTTAGGTCATTATTAATCTTTTTAATCTAGTAGGTAAAACACATCATTACATCTTTATTTTATATATATCTATGAGTTAAACTGAACATCCTTTCATGTTTTTATTGGCCACCTGCATTTGTTTTGTGAACTATTTATGTCATTTTGCTGTTTTCCTGGATAATTTCTTGAACAGAGAATCTTAAGCAGGTAGCTCCTCTACTCTCCTCCACTTTGAGAATCATTGCAGTAGTCAGCATAACCCTCAAATATGCAGACCTAATGTTTTGAAACTCGTGATCAATTATTTTAAATAAACTTGATATGTAAGGAATGATAGTGGTAGAACAGCTGCTATCAGATCAGCCTTCTCAGAAACAACACCTAGTCACTCTAGACGAGAAATAAAACAACTACCTGAAGACTGGAGAGGAATCAAGAGCAGGCAGACAGCTACTCTGGAAAACAGTTTGGCAGTTCCTCAAAAAGTTATAAAGATAGAGTTACTATTTAACCCAGTAATTTCATTCCTAAGTATACCCAAAGAAATGAAAACATATGTCTGTACAGACTTATATACATTCTTAGCAGCATTATTCATAACCAAAATTTGATACAACCCAAATGTCCACCAACTGAAGAATGGATAAAAAAAATGTGTTATATTCATATAACGGAATATTATTTGTTCATAAAAAAGGAATGAAGGACTGATGTATGAAACAATGTGGATGAACCCTGAAAACATTATGCTAAGTGAAAGAAGGTAGTCACAGGAGTCCACATACCGTATTATTCCATTTATATGAAATGGCCTGAATAGGGAAATCCATAGAAAAAGAAATGTGATTAGTAGTTGCCAGAGGCTGGGAGTTAAGTAGGGAGAATAGGGACTGATAATAAATGAGTACAAGACTCCTTTTAGAGGAGAAGAACATGTTCTAAAATTAGAATGTGGTGGTTGCCCAACCCTATGAATACATTTAAAAACACTGAATTGTATACTTTAAATGGGTAAAATGTATAGTATTTAAATTATGTCTCAAAAAAGCTGCTTTAAAAAAAGCAGGGAGAAACTTGAGAGGAGTCAATGGTTGAAAAAAGGAAACAGTATTGAGTACATTTCCATTTTTTTACAACCTTTTACCTAAGAACAGACCCTAGTTGGTGCCAAGAATGGTGGCTAAACCTCAGATAGAAACTGGCTGTCATTGGCAGAGAAATGAGAGGATAAAGTTCAGTGACCACACAGATGGAAATTGAGGTGAAAACTCCAGAAAGAAAAAGGTCACATCTTTCCACCAGAAGGAAGACAGAGACTGAAGTCTGAGTTCAGTCAAGTTAACTCCCTGTTAACACACACAGAAAAGTCAGTGCTCTTTAGAGAAACATAACAGAATCCAGAGTCTTTACCATGTATTGTTCACAATGTTCACAATACAATTCAAAATTACTAATTATGCAAACATATAAGAAAAATGGCACAAAAGAAAATGCAATTGATGATAAAATGCTAGAATTAGCAGATAACGATTTTAAAGAAGCTGTTATAACCAAGGCCTTAATGGAAAATTTTATTTTAAACATATATAACAACAGAGAAAATCTCAGCAGAGAAATAAGAACTATGAAAAAACAACCAAATGGAAGTTCTAGAAGTGAAAACTACAATATCTGAAATTAAAATTCACTGGACAGGCTTATGAAAGGATTGGAGATAATCAATAAAAGGATTAGTAAACTTGAAGATAGATCAACAAAAATTATCCAAATAGAAATCTGAGGGGAAAAAAGATTGGAAAAACATGACTAGAGCCTTGTTAACCTGTGGGATAATATCAGTCTAAAAAATTCCTAACGTGTACTCCAGCAGGGGAGGGAAGAGAGAATGGAACAGAAAAAAAAAAAAAAAAAATCTGAAAAAATGCCCAAAATTTGTCCAACTTAAGTGAAATCATAAATTTATATATTCAAAAAGTTTACAGAATCCCAAACAAGACAAATACAAAGAAAAGCATACATTATCAAACTGCTGGAAACCAAAGACAAAGAGAAAATCTGCAAAGCAGCCAGAGGTAAATACCACTTTACATTCAGGAGAACAATGATACAAATAGTCACTTATTTTTCATCAAAAACAATAAAGACCAAAAGAAAGTGGGACAATATTTTTAAAGTGCTCAAAGGAGAAAACAAACAAAACTCTGTCAACTCAGAATTCTAAATGGAGTGAAGACATCCTAAAAGAATGAAGTGAACAGACATTTTCAGATAAATGAAAAGTAAGAAAATTCTTAGCCAGCACATATATACTGAGATATGCCTAAAGGAAGATTTTTAGGCTAAAGGAAAACTTCAGGCTGAAGGAAACTAGGATCTTCAGGAAGAAATGAAGAGCACTAGAAATGTTGAACATGTAGGTAAATATAAAAGACTACCTTTATTCTCTTAATTTCTTTAAAATGAATATGACTTCTAAAGCAAAAATTATAATATGCTGTGTGATGTAATACTTATGACAACTATAGCATAAACAAGAGGTAGATAAATGGAGTTATATGGACACAAGGTTCTTATATTTTATTAAACAAAATGGTATAATATTAACTCCAAGTAGTATATGAGACAAAATAAGCACCAAGTAATGCCCATTCTCTCTGGGCAACAGAGCAGGTAGAAGGGGCCCTGCAGGACAGAACCCTTTTGACATAACTACCCGAACTCCAGGAACACACCATGAAGAAGCCATGGCACCCTCCCCACGAGGCACTGTGTGCTGTGGAGACAGTGGGATCGAATGCTATGGAACATTCCCACCCTGCATTCAAAGAGCAGAGGGGGCACCCCTCCTCTTCCCCACTTGGTGCTGCCAAGACTATGAGGTAGATCTCAGTCAGACCATTCCAGCCCTACACTAGTGAAGGAGGGGCCCTCCCTGATGCGCACTGCAAAGACTGACAAGTAGGGCCCTGTCTGCCATCCCCAGTTTGCACCAATGACAGCAAAGAGGCAGCACCCAACTCCTCTCAACTAGAGTTGGGGTAGGATTATGGAGAGAAGGGAGCTACAGAAAGATATTCTTTAAGTCTGTGTATGAAGTCTCTGGAACACCATCAAGCAACCCATACATGCAACCCAGTAACACTATGACAACTGTACTGCAGTGTGGAAGAAATACCACCTAGGTTTCAAATTTGTCTCTGGGTTAAAAACAGGGCAGATCAGAATAGCGCTGCAATGGCTTTAAAAATGAAACTGATATTTGAACCACAGTCCACAGAAATGAACGAGGACATGGGTTCTGAATCAATACAGGTAACTGCCTGATTAAAAAGAAGATATAAATAGAAACTAGAGTTTCATATCAGCTTAGTGAGGGTCTTTTAAAAATAAAATATCTAATTTTTAGATGAAAGTTAATGGCAATATTAAATTTACTGTATAACAACTGAGTTAGAGTAATATACCTATTCACAAAAATATAAAAATTTCCGGTTTTTCAGCATAGGAAATACAGTCGATGGTACTGTAATAGCATTGTATGATGACAGATGGTAACTACACTTGTGGTGAGCACAGCGATACATATGGACTTGTCAAATCACTATGTTGTCCCCTGAAACTAACATAACATTGTGTGTCAACTATATTTCAATTAAAAAATCTGCTTTTTCAATATTCCTGTCATCAATCTAGTTACACACTTGCACAGTAAGAAATGTATTCAAACCAAAACCTAATCTATCATTAGCAACCTCCAAGCATTTGAGATTTTTCCTCTCCACTAGAAATATTTCTTGAAAAACATTAAAATAAAACGTTTACAAAAATCACATTTTTCTGGGCTTAATATTTCACAGATAACCTGAAAGTTTACATCACCATCATTCTTTGAAGCTTATTTTATAAAATTACTATCTAATTTTTGTGAAGGAAGTCTAGACAAGAATTTTTAATAAAATGTTAAGAAACACTGCACTTAACTAAAAATTTGTGAAGAGCTCTCAAAATAGAAATCTGATAAATTTGTAGCAAATGCTGAGGTACGGATCATTTTTGATGACCAGATTCTTATATTTAATATTGAAATTCTTCCACAAAGTCTGGCTCTGGATAAATGATTACTACTATTTAAACTTTCAGTTGCAAATTAGGAGAGAAAAAATAAATGAGCTACATTGAAGAGTGACACTTTCAGGTTGAAGAGAACATGTAGTTACTTCTCTAAAGAGGCCTTAGCAGGTTTTTTCAAGAGAGAAACAAATGTGTGAGAAAAGCATCCAACACCAACTGACTTACATTTTTGGTTTTAAGTTGACACCACTTACTTGCTAAGTAGAAAAGATGAATCTCAATAAGCATTGCCCTGCTTACCTTTCATCACACTAACTTGCCTTGAACCTCCAAATAGATTAGGTCCCATTTCTAGGAGCAGCCTGTACCTCCCTGTAAACTTTATTGCAACTGTAATTAAATAACTTGAGTGTGTAATCAATCATTTAATATCTGTCTTAGCAACAAGAAAGTAAACTCCACAGGGGCAATGGCCACTTGGCCTTTTTTTAAAGATATGCAAAAAGTACTTACAGGTAATTTGGTTTTGACTCAAAATGCTTACAGCATTTATATCTTAGGAAAGAGAATTATTCCTCAAGAAACATGTAATGTTCTCCGTGTTTTAACATTTGTATGTATGTATATAAATATATATATATCCATATGTGTGTGTGTATACATATATTTAAATAGCTTCAGAAAACAATACTTTTTTCCAAAAAGCAAGAAGGCCGAAGTAGATGATTAGAGAATTGAATGGATTTTGCAAACAAAAGGATAAATCTAGTTTTTTCTCCTCTTCAAAAATTAAATGAAGCATTGTTCTTATTTGAAAATTTTAGAAAATGCAGATATGCAAAAAAAATTTTTAATCACGTATCATTTCAAACTCCAGAAATAACCTTTGTTATGTATTATATTCTGTCAGACTATTTTCCACTCATATATAGAGAGATATATACATTTTTATACAAATTGGACCATCCTATGCACAAAATTTGTGACTATTTTTTTCTTTTGATTATATATCTTAAAAATCTTTTCATGGCATTATGAAAGTAGATTATCATTTCTAATAATAATTATATTCCATAAGTTAAATCACAGCCTAATGTTGGAGATTTAGATTGCTTTTCTTTTTTTAATAGAAATCTTTTGAATTTATTCTTTTTTAAAGATTATTTATTTCTTTATTTGAGAGAGAGAGAATGAGAGATAGCACGAGAGGGAAGAGGGTCAGAGGGAGAAGCAGACTCCCTGCCGAGCAGGGAGCCCGATGCCGGACTCAATCCAGGGACTCCAGGATCATGACCTGAGCTGAAGGCAGTTGCTTAACCAACTGAGCCACCCAGGCGCCCTAGATTGCTTTTCATTTGTTAAATTATAAATAACATTTCATTGAGCATTCTTTATCCTATGATTTCTATAGATGTTTGGAACTGGAGTAGTGAAAGTATATGTATATCTCTTGGCTAATTTTGATACATAGTGTCAAATTGTTTTCTAAAAATGTTTGAAGAAATATATATATATATATATTTCTAGGAGCAGCCTGTACCTCCCTGTAAAATTTATTGCAACTGTAATTAAATAACTTGAGTGTGTAATCAATCATTTAATATCTGTCTTATATATATACATATTCCTAGGAAGTACTCTAGGAATAGTCCTTGTCTAATCAAATAATTCCTAAAATCTAAAAAATAATTGTATGAAGGGAGATATAATATGGTTAATAAAAATCATGCAAAAAGAAAAAATGATCAGATAAAAGATTTCCAAATAATTTTTGTGAAAATATGTAAGGCAAAAATGAAACAAAAAAAATCCATTGAATTTCCATTGATAATTCAATGAATATAAATGCTCCAATAGTATTTACAACCAGTTATTCTGAGTCAGTTTAGAAAATTAGGAGACAATATCATCACATACATTATTCATATTCTATAAACATTTTCCCTGTAGCAAAATGATAGAGTACAGATCATTCCTGAAGACTAGATTCTTACAATATCTAATACTGAAATTCGGCCACAGAATATGCCCCTTGGTAAATGATGACTACTATTAATTACACAACTTTAAGTTACAGATTATGAGAAACAAAATATTATATCCCCAAAGTAATTTTAAATGAGACATATGCTAAGGAAGAATCAAAAGACTAAATTACATGAGTTTTTTTATACTTAATCTTTTCAATTAACTACTCTTTTGGTATCACCTTCATTATCATTTACTCTTTTGTCTCTAAAATTAAAGCATTTTTTCTATAGTAGAGCAAGCTTTAATACATTCAGAACTCAGAAGGAATAATCAAACATCTCACACATTTACTTAAGTGTTCTTTCAAGTGTGGTCTCAGGACTACCTAATAAAGGTAACCAGGAAACTTCTTAAAAAGACAACTCCCTGGACCCCATTCTACTGAGATTTTGATTCATTACATTGCAAACGGGGGCCCAAGAATATGTATTTTAGCAATATCCAGGTGATACTTCTGAAAGCTGAAATTTAGGTAACTTGATTTATCACTGTAATGACTGCACAGGGATCTAATAAAATTATATCACACAAAGCCAGTACCAATGATACCACACCACAAGAAGGCACTATCCTCAGTCCAGCACCCAGACAGTAAGGTATTCAAATTGAAATCCGGGTCCACTTTTTATAGCAAGAGTTTATCTCTTGAACCTGTCCACTTCTTCCCATCCCAACTGCTATTCCCTATTACAACATCACTTACTTGTACTGCAAGTACTACTGCAAAAGCCTCTAATTAGCCATCCTGCCTACAGTCTACTGTCCCTCTAATCCATCCTCCCTGCTGACCTCTGAGAACACTTCCCCCAAAATGCCAAATCTAATAAGGTTACTACTTAAAATGGATCAGTGGCTCACTACTGCCCGAGGATAAAATCCAAACTACTTTTAATTTTTCTAACAGACTATAATTCCTTGCCTTTGCAAGTTCTTTTCCCTCTCCTGTACCACTATTCTTTTGATACCAAAGCAGTATTTCCAATATTTGAATATTATCATGTCACTAGCCACCATCCATGGCTCCCTATTGACTAACATACCAGTTTTCCAACTTCATTGTTTTAGCTGTTCAAAGGAAATCTTATACTGGATGCTCAAATAGTAAAACTGATTAATGTAGAGCTTTTCTGGTTGCAGCTCGAGAGAATATGACCAGGCGCTCAACCCCCTCACCTCCTTTCTATTCTACAGTAACTCCTAAGAGTGCTTCACAGAAAATAATTTCATTTTAAAAAGCTAGACTCTTTCACATAGCAAACATAGATCTGGTCCAAGAATAACTTTTCTGTATTATCTCCTGGTACTATCCCATGCAAAATTTTATTGACATTGCATAAAAGGCACCATACTTGAATACCCAAAGGTTCCTTTTGACTGCAACTCTCATCCCCAACTTGTCTCCTTGAAGAACTACTAATTCTTCAAGCCTCAGCTCTCCAATCAATATTCACAGGCAGAATTAAGCTTTTCCATACCTTCACAGTGCTTACACAAAATAAACCTCCTGTATAGCATTTATCACATTGTACCATGAGTCTTATAGCCTGATTCTCTACTAGATTGTCAACAACTTGAGTGAAAATCTTTACATCTCTCTATCCCCAGTTTCTAAAATACTCTGATGAGCAGTATACATGTGATGTCTATTGACTAAAAGAAAATATATATAAATGTTAATCTCAAGTCCTTAAAAAATTATTACAGTGTCTTCAGTCCATTTAGTCAAATAAGGTAAAAGAAAAATCCTTTTAGAAAGTTTACTTTTCCAGACTAGTTAACATTCTAATAATAGGCTTGGTGTTTAATAAAGTAAATCTTTAATTCAGTTATTCAGATCAATTCAATACCCCACATTTTTAAATTTTAAATATTTTCGTCAAAATGGCAATTTAAAGATTTATCTATTTATTTTATTTTTTTTCAAAGATTTTATTTATTTATTTGAGAAGAGAGAGCTAGAGAGAGAGAGAGAGAGAGAGCATGAGCGGGGTGGGGCAGAGAGAGAGGGAGACGCAGACTCCCCACTGAGCAGGGAGCCCGATGCGGGACTCAATCCCAGGACCCTGGGATCACGACCCTGAGCCAAAGGCAGGTTAACTGATTGAGCCACCCAGGCACCCTTATCTATTTATTTTAAAGAGAGAGAGAGAGAGCACATGCAAGTAGGGAGAGAGGGAGAGAGCAAATCCTCTCAAATAACCAGAAAACTTATAAACCAGATCATTTATGAAGCTTCAATAATTCTAAATTTCTTTGCATTCAAGGAAAAAAAGCCACAGAACAATTATGTCATTTCCTCTTAGTTAGGAATAGTACAGAATAACCCCACTCATCACTCAGCTGCTTCTGGAACACTTTGATGAAGTAACTCATTATTCAAGTACAATGGATGAATGCTGCTGAGCTTGGCTGTTTGTCTGGGTTCTAAGCAGAATTTGTACAAAGAAGGGTATACTCTCTTGTGAGGAAAAAGTCCCCCATGTATTCAAACATGAATTCTTGACAAAAACCCAACTCCTTTGGTTTTAAAATGATCATTTTTAAAATTTACTATTAATTCCATGCCAAAAACATGCAACTAAAATTTCTATATGAAACATATTGACAGTTAAAAAAAAGTTTAAAAACTGAACTCTCCGTATTGGCTGGGTATAAATTTTAATACTTTAACTACTTCACCATCTTCTACAATCATGCTTAAAATAAGTATTTCCAGAAAGACAAATAATAGAGAATGTACCCATTCTTCAAATTCAACTTAAAGAGTTTATATGGTCCCATAAATCTGGAATTGATTGAACCAATATATTCAGAAGACAAATCAGCAAGATGCAGTCAAATGCATTCATTGAAAATATTTTTTAAAGATTAAGAACCAGGTGTGTTGTGCATAACCACATTTATGACAGAACATCTGTGATTGTTCACCATTATAACTTACCCCAGTTTTATCACACAAGCGTAAAGTATGAAACGATCCAACAGCAAATAACTCTCCATCTGGAGCCCAGGCAACTGAGGTAATAGGATGCTCGTGAGGTTGTGAATTGTACAAAAGGCGGCCATAACTATCCCATACCTAGAAAAGTAAATTTTAAAAAATCTTTTATAACAGTCACCACATTATTACAAAGAAGTTTGTCCTAATGGTAAGGTATCGATTAAAGATTTAGAAATCATCACTTTATTATAGTAGTAATTAAATGTCTTTACTACCACACAAGGGGGTTAAAGCTATATTCTTTAAATCCTAAATATCTCAAAAAACTTTATAACATTGTGATAATTTTCCAATTTCACTAAATCTTTGGTTAATCATATAGCCTACACATTTTGAGTCCTTTTAAATTTAACAATAAAGTTTTGAAATATTCAGTTTTTGGCTTAAATTTTTTTGCTCAGTAAGTGCTCTATCAACTTTCCCTAAAAGTATTTATTTCAACTAAATTTCCTCTAACTCCAGTTACATTAAATCTTATTTTCAGTATAAGTTATTTTGGTCTGAAGCTGAACAATGTTTAATAAACCAGTAAGATTGATTTTTAAAACTTCATTTGAGTTGATTTAAATAACCAGTAAAACTAGGAGTTTTATTTATGTTGCTATTCATTAAATCAAATTCTTTAGGTCAGTGAGATAGGTCAATAAGAAAGTCAACACTTTAAAATACCACTTAAAATTATAAAATAACAATTTGCTAAATTATTAGAGCTAAAAGACATAGCTAAAGTAAAGGACTAAAAGAATATTCTTATTTGCTAAATACTTTTCACCTAAATTTAATTCTTTCAACCAGGTGATAAATTCAAAAATCACATACCTTATATTTACAGTCCTCACCAGCAGACAAAATCAGATCATTGACAGAGTTCCAATCTACTTTTAGAATAATGCCATCATGAGCTTTCCACTATGAGACAAAGTAAGATATTAATTATAATTTCAAGAGCACTAAAAGTTTTTATGTTTTGTTTTGTTTTTTTAAGAAAAGACATTTTGCCTAATGATTCTCTTGTTCTGTCTTTGGAGACTCCTATCTTCCTTTAATAGTTATGCATAACCTCATTTGCTTGTTTCATTTCTGATTTAAAGTAATGAAAACACTTAGCATTATGACATCTACTATATAGCTTACCGCCTTATAAATCTCCTCAAATGCCTGGACTCCAGATGGAAAATCTCTTGCAATTGAATTATTCCAAGCTTGACGTGTGTGTGTGATAACACTGGACTGAATCCAAATCTTGCTCTCTTTTATACAGTTGATTCAATTAAAGATAATGCCTTCATTCTTATATACTAATTCTTTTCTTTTTTTAAAACTTTGATTATATGACCATCTTCTTTAGTACTCTATTCATTTTCTTCTGCATATTTTCCTAAGCCTCATTCTCTTTACCTTCATGTCTCTAGTCACTGAACTATATAAGAAACCTCTGCATATAACCTGTTACCATATAACAAAAGGATGTTTTCCACAGATATGTACATATTCTATACATATATATAGAATGCATACATATATGTCACCCAGAAATTGATAATCTAGAAAGTAAGCGTGGATCCCTTCTTGCTCTTAAATACAATCAATTCATGTGCCCATCTAGCACATGAGTTTTACCATGTTTAGGCAGAATAATATAACTGAAAAAGAATTAATTTTCCTTGAAGACCAAAGATACATTTTAATGTCTGAGCCAATTAACTTCAGATCAAAGAGTAACTGATGTTAAGGGCTCTCTCTCTATAGACCATTCCCAACTATTGTTCCTTCTTTTTTTTCTTTCGAGATTTAAATTCAATTTAGTTGACAGATAGTGTAGTTTTAGTTTCAGGGGCAGAATTTAGTGATTCATCAGTTGCATATAACAGCTAGCACTCATTACATCAAGTGCCCTCCTTAATAACCATCACCCAATTACCCATCTTCCCAACCACCTCCCCTCCAGCAACCCTCAATTTGTTCCCTATAGTTAAGAGTCTCTTATGGTTTACCTCCTTCTCTGTTTTTATCTTATTTTTCCTTCCCTTCTCCTATGTTCATCTATTTTGTTTCCTAAATTCCACATATGAATGAAATCATATGGTATTTGTCTTTCTCTGAATGACTTATTTCACTTAGCATAATACCCTCTAGTTCATCCATGTCATTGCAAATGGCAAGATTTCACTCTTTTCAATGGTGAGTAATATTCCATTATATATAGATATATACATCTTCTTTACCCATTCATCAGTCGGTGGACATTTGGGCTCTTTCCATATTTTGGCTATTGTGGACATTGTTGCTATAAACATTGGGGTGCATGTGCCCCTCTGAATCACTATGTTTGTATCCTTTGGATAAATACCCAGTAGTGCAATTGCTGGGACATAGGGTGGTTGTATTTTTAACTTTTTGAGGAACCTCCATACTGTTTTCAGAGTGGCTGCATCAGCTTGCATTCCCACCAACAGTGTAAGAGGGTTCCCCTTTCTCCACATCCTCACCAACATCTGTTGTTTCCTGAGTTGTTCATTTTAGGCATTCTGATCAGTGTGAGGTGGTATCTCATTATGGTTTTGATTTGTATTTCCCTGATGCCAAGTGATGTTGAGCACTTTTTCATGTGTCTGTTGGCCATTTGCATGTCTTCTTCGCAGAAATGTCTGTTCATGTCTTCTGCCCATTTCTTGATTGGATTATTTGTTCTTTGGGTGTTGAGTTTGATAAGTTCTTTATAGATTTTGGATACTAGCCCTTTATCTGATATGTCATTTGCAAATATCTTCTCCCATTCTGTCGGTTGTCTTTTGGTTTTGTTGACTGTTTCCTTTGCTATGCAAAAGCTTTTTATCTTTTTTTTTCAAGATTTTATTTATTTATTTGACAGAGAGAGACACAGAGAGAGGGAACACAAGCAGGGGGAGTGGGAGAGGGAGAAGCAGGCTTCCGGCAGAGCTGGGAGCCGGGTGCAGGGCTCAATCCCAGGGCCCCGGGACCATGACCCAAGCCGAAGGCAGACGCCTAATGACTGAGAGACCCAAGCACCCCAAAAGCTTTTTATCTTGACAAAGTCCCAATAGTTCATTTTGCTTTTGTTTCCCTTGCCTCCAGGGACATGTCTAGTAAGAAACTGCTGTGGCCGAAGTCAAAGAGGTTGCTGCCCATGTTCTCCTCTAGGATTTTGATGGATTCCTGTCTCACATTTAGGTCTTTCATCCATTTTGAATTTATCTTTGTGTATGGTGTAAGAAAGTGGTCCAGTTTCATTCTTTTGCATGTTGTTGTCCAATTTTCCCAATACCATTTGTTGAAGAGACTGTCTTTTTTCCATTGGATATTCTTTCCTGCTTTGTTGAAGATTAATTTACTATAGAGTTGAGGGTCCATTTCTGGGTTCTCTATTCTGTTCCATTGATCTATGTGTCTGTTTTTGTGCCAGTACCATACTGTCTTGATGATGACAGCTTTGTAATACAGCTTGAAGTCTGGCATTGTGATGCCTCCAGCTTTGGTTTTCTTTTTCAACATTTTGGCTTTTCAAGGTCTTTTGTGGTTCCCTACACATTTTAGAATTGCTTGTTCCAGCTCTGTGAAAAATGCTGGTGTTATTTTGACAGAGATTGCAATGAATGTGTAGATTACTTCAGGTAGTATAGACATTTTAACAATATTTGTTTTTCCAATCCATGAGCATGGAATGTTTTTCTATTTCTTATGTCTTCCTCAATTTCTTTCATAAGTGTTCTATAGTTTTCAGAGTACAGATCTTTTATCTCTTTGGTTAGGTTTATTCCTAGGTATTTTATGGTTTTTGGTGCAATTGTAAATGGGATTGACTCCTTGATTTCTCTTTCTGCTGCTTCATTATTGGTGTATAGAAATGCAACAAATTTTTGTGCATTGATTTTATATCCTGCGACTTTGCCGAATTCTTGTATCGGTTCTAGCAATTTTTTGGTGGAGTCTTTCAGGTTTTCTACATACAGTATCATGTCATCTATAAAGAGTGAAAGTTTGACTTCTTCCTTGCTGATTTGGATGCCTTCTATTTCTTTTTATTGTCTGATTGCTGAGGCTAGGACTTCCAGCACTATGTTGAACAACAGTCCATCCTATTGTTCTTAATGTACACAGTAAACTATTAAATTCGGGTCAAATAAGCTCTAAGAATAAGCAGTAATTCATAGCTCGCTTTATTCAAGATACATAAAAATATGAAAATATGTACTCTCAAAAACAAATGTTTTGATGATATCCTTTAAAAGCATTAATTCACACAATTTACTGCCAAATTAATACAAATGTCCTGAAATAAACTGCAAGGATAAAAATAATAATTCATAGACACAGATATGGGTATAATATAGGTACACATACACAGAGATTCTCAAGAGTCTCATTTCAAAGCTACAAAAATAAATTTTTGCATATTCAAAAGTTAGGAACAAAATATGATTTAAACTTTCTGTATACTATGATTTAGAATTATCAGTTTAGGGATGCCTGTGTGGCTCAGTCGTTAAGCGTCTGCCTTCGGCTCGGGTCATAATCCCAGGGTCCTGGGATCGAGCCCCGCATCGGGCTCCCTGCTAGGCGGGGAGCCTGCTTCTCCCTCTCCCACTCCCCCTGCTTGTGTTCCCTCTCTTGCTGTGTCTCTCTCTTCAAATAAATAAATAAAATCTTTAAAAAAAAAGGATTATCAGTTTATATATTATACATATTTGTATACTACACATAAGGCACAGACAGTTTTCAATTATTTCTCAATTAACCGGGCATTTTGTAAAATTCCTTTGACAACAAGCTCCTTGAGGGCAGGAACTATGTTCTATTTCATTCTGAGTTATCTCACACAAGGCATAGTATCTGGTATACAGTATGTATGCACTACATTTCAGTGAATGAATGAATAAATAAACAGAATTCTCCTCACTATAAAACCAAGTTCTGGGCCTCTAGAAGAGTCCTTAGAGCTTTTAAGGGAAATCAGGTGTATACTTTTAAACTGTATTCTACAAGCAAGAATTAAGTGTTTCTTTTTGTGGACAATCTAAATTTGAATACATGTTTATGCCCAAGGAAAACTGCTGCAGCTTTAGTTTACCAAGAAAAAAAAAAAAGAAAATTTGCATTAAGTCACTAATTATACTTTAACTCCCCTTCCACTCTAGCTGAATTTTGGCAATGGATGCTTTTCTTTCCCTCCACTATGTGCTGGCCCAAAGATTCTACTAAACCACTAAACTATAATTTACCAATGGTAATATATAGTATCTTTTGGGCTTTCATTTATATAAGCCTAATTACAGGTATCTCAATAAATCATATAACTATAAACCAAAAGATTCATCTTGCCTGTTTTTGCTATATAATTTTAAAGCAGATTTTTGGAGTTTAAGTAGTATGGAAGGACTTTGACTAAAGGCAGGCAGAACTAGTTCTCTTTTGTAGCTTCTTCCGTTTGCCCAAACTCTTTACCTTAGCTGCCTAAGAGCAAGCAAGGACTTGTATCTTCTATTTCTTTTTTGTACCATAGTTCTTAGCATAGTGTTCTGCATGCAGTAAAAATGTAAATGCATGTTGACTTTATGAAATATATATAGCATAATCTACATAGAAGTTAAAATTATGGAAACTCAATGTCATTTCTATTTCCTTACTCCCCAAAATCTATACGTACTTAAGTGTTAAATCTGATGCTTTTAAAACACTTTTATACCCATTGTAGCTGCTCAATCTCCAACACCAAATCCCTTACTTAGGACCCAGTCATTCTACATCTTTTTTCCAGCCTCCTTGGCTCTAATTTAATAAGGGCTGACTAAAAGGTAGAGATGACATAATAACTCCCACAGTAACATCTATAGTAACAACGACTCTATACTGAGTGCTTACAGTATGCACTCAATATGCTTATTGTATAGATTGTCTTATGCACTTTGCAATTTAACTCATTTAATCCTCACAACAATCCTATAAGTAGGTATTAGCATCAAAACTAAGCGATGAGAAAGCTGAGAATCAGATATTTTTTAACTTGCCTACAGTTACATTTAGGTAAATAAGTGAACATCTGAAACCAGGTGACTAAGTCTGAAGCCTGTATTTTTATTATCCACACTATACAGTGTCATTATCAAAATATGAAGAAAATGACTCTGCCTTTTAACACTGAAATCAAACATCAAAATCCTGAATATAGGCTTAAAGGTTTTCCATTAATTTGTCCTACTCTAACCTGTCTTAACTGTCACCATTGTTTTGCTTCTGTATATTTGGTAAAATTATACACACCTAACTTGTTCTAAACATTACACTGATGATCCCTCCACTCTAAAAATACTAAAAGAATGCTAAGGTTTTAGAGAAAGCTTAAGTGTATTGAATAAACGATGTTGAAGAGGAAGAGGATGCTAGTTATAATGATAAGAAACACAGTCTAAACAAGCTTTTAAAGTTTTATGATTTGGTCCTGTTTTGTCTCAAATCTATACATCTGAGGCTGACTCTGCTAAATTTAAAGATGCCTATCATGCCAAGTCATGTGACAGTTTAGTAACTCAGAACACATTTATGATTTACTGGTATAATGTAAGTTGGAATAAGGAGGAAGTGAACCTTGTTAGAAATATAACCAGATATCCCCTATTCTGTAATACAGGCTAATAAAAACACACACTTAAAAGCCTCAGACAAAAAGACCACCCAAAAGAAAGAGACTCCTAAGAAAGTGACCTCTCACTTAGCAGTCCAACAGATCCTGATAACAATTTGCAAATGCCTGAGAAGTACCTGTAAAACTTTAGCATTTGGTTGAAGAGGTTTAATGATCAGCTGCTTGCCTGCTGTGTAAAGAACCTTTTCTGAATCAGGGCCCCACGCTACTGAATATACTGGTGTTCCTGTAAAAAGGAAAAGAAAAAAAAAACACAAGAAATTTTCATTATTATGCCTTATAATAAGAGAGATAGTTAAGAGGATCAAAAGAGCAATGTGGGGTATCATTTAATTTCCTTCTTATTCAATGGTCCTTTCAAATTGGAGCATAGCCTGATACTGAAACACACTGACCATTGAAAATCTACTGTAAGCAACTGAAACACTATGTTTTTAACTAATTTTGATCTTGCTTAGAAAATATGATGGGAGTTTTTAGGAATTCAATATAGTACGCTATTGAAATATAGCATACATATAAATATATATAATATATATATACAGCATATATAAAAATAAATACCTCATTATTTTAAGATATAAAGTATCAGAAAAGTCATGATTTATCATTTCCCACCAACAGCAATCAGTGCTTAAACTGACTCAATCCATAAGTTGACTTAAATTTTCCATACAAAAATATACATGGTATATTTACCTTATTGATTAATTCTCATTCCTGAGGCTACTACAGGAAATATACCTACCACTCATCTGCTGCTTAAGCAGTTCTCTAATGGACAGAAATCACCCTACCCCAAAATGATCTATCCCTCCTATCTATGAATTTATAAATGGCAAATTAAATATCAGATTAGGGAAAGTTCTGCTATCTATCAAGTGTGGCTTTGGCCTGAAAGCTAGGCTAAGAAGGGTTCAGATATCCCATAACCAGGATGAAGTTGACTTACAGTTTCAGGGGGAAAGTACATGTTTGACTTATGTACCATTCTATACACTACTTTAAATTTCACACTGTTTTCAATTTCTTAGGATAGGAATTTAGAGAAGGTACTTTTTAACTGAACGACTTTCCACATTATTTAATATCTTCTGGAAGCCTATACTTTATTTGAACCTAGTTTTTAAAAAAATGAATATTATACCTATTGAAAGCATTAAATAATCTGTATTCCACTGTCTGACCCAGTTACCGTCCATTAGGAAAATGAATCAAGGTTATACAATTATTCTATGAAATATCAATCCATTTATATTTCTAAAACTGCTTTCAAAAATTGTCTAGAACTCCTAAGTCAGACTACTGTAGCAGTTTACTTTCTGTGAATGAGTAAGACATTCTTAGTAAAATGAAATCTGAATCTGAGGATTTATGGGTAATCAATAAGATTTCACTGTTCATTTAAATGGGAGATTCAACTGGTGCTAATCAACAGGGAGTGATCAGTAATCAACAGAGAGTAAATTTCAGGAAGATAAAGGCTTGTGTACGAGTGGCACCCTTCTTCTTTCATGCCATTTTCTTCCCAATCAGAATATAATTCAGTTGTGAGCAAGTCTCAGTGGTTTAAGGGATTTAAAATTTTAGCTTACAACAGACCTAGTGCAAAAAACCCCTGAAGCATGCCTTTCATGATTTAGGTTAGATATTATATTGGGTCTAAATATGCTATTCAGTCAATGACATCTAGGATTGTTCTGTATCAGAGGAATTGACAAATGTCCAACCTCATTCAAAAGGTACTTCTTCTGTTCTTGGTAAGTACATTATCTTGGAATATTCTCTGGAAGTAGCCAGGAGCTGACCTGGATTTCACAAGTAAATTGCCAAACAGGATTCAACTCTAATAAACTCCCCAGAAAATGTAAATCAAAATTTCAGATATTTCAAATGTGGTTCTTGATGAGTACAGGAAGGGAATAGAGGCTGAATGCTTTTTTGATAGGGTGGTAGAGTTATAGGTATCTTCTTTATTTCCATTATTATAAGTTGTAATTATTGTGAAAAAAAAGTAAATTAATATATTTTAATTAGACTATCAAATCATCATGAATACAATGAGTAAAATTATACTTTCCTGGGGTGTACATTAAAGGATGACAAACATCTACCCCCAAGGAAATAATTCAGTAAATACAACTCCCATTGAGTTATACAGGATGTGACTCTAGCCCTTTAGTTGTGGTAAAAGGCACAGTTGGGGTATAGGATGAGGAGTTAGGGACGCTTTTGTCCTCTTTAACATCGAATTTGTGGCCTCATTAAGTCAGCTGTGCACCATTTCCTTGCTTATAAACCTTATAAATCTTCAGAATACTTATCTTCCCTTTGGGACTTGGGAGTTTATTCATTTCTTGATTATAAAATATTTTTTAAACCATAATAATGTTAAAAAACAGATATAAGAACTTATAGTATAAAACAAAATAGGATTATAGAGGAAAAGTTAAGTAATTCCTTTGCTATAACATGTGGCTTTTAACTATGGGGTTATGAGAGGTAAGATTAATAGCTAAGTCTCATTAGTTCAATCTTCCTAACCACTAATATTTAAAATGGATATAACATCAAGAACTAAGAGAAGTGTTCATTATATTCATCTCATATTTATAATAAAATGTTAAGTGTAAAACTACTGTATATATGAATGTTTTCTTTTCCAAAAGGAGATATATTACACAACTTCCAATTTGGGTAGTTCTGATGAACATCATTAATGAAAGTGGAAAAATTAGCTTCATAAAGAAAATGATTTTTATTATGATGAAATCCATCCCACTTGCATTTCAAACAAACCTGTAATATTTCAAGTATTTTTTTTAAAACATGCTTATTAAAGCATTGAATTACTCTCAGTGCTACACTTCACTTTGCAAACTCAGTATGAAAATAACAACTATAGCCTTCAGGTTAAACAAGTTTTCAACAAAAAGTTTAGCAAATTATGTGATGTTATTAATTCTAACATTAACCCCAAAAAATGGACAAAAAATAAAAGTAGTTTCATAATAATTAAATAATTTCTTGCTTTTTATATTGGGAATTTTTATTTATGTTCCATTTCAGTTAAGACACTCAAAAATATCTTGTTTTTCTGACTTTGTACACTAAGATCATGTGACCTTTTTGACATTTTTTAAGAAACCACATGCACCTGGGGTTGTGTTAAATGTCAGACCCTTATCTCTCTGTAAAACAAATTATCTAAATTCTTTCAACCTGTTGAAGGCATTTTAAACCACAGAAGAGGAGACAAAAATGTATTTCGATTGTTTTAAGGAAGTACCTGGTCAAATATACCATGTTTTTCACACTCATACTAAAAAGTAGCCCCTAAAAATGTTTTTGCATGTTTTAAGAATGCTTTTGAAACAAACTCTTCACTATTACAATGAAGTATTAGCTATCTTTGCCTTGAATGCAATATAAGTCTACATTGGGTGAATATAAGTTAAGTACTTAGAGCAGAGTCTGATACTATACAAGCACTATCTATTACCTACTACTACTAGAAATTACTTTGTAATGCAATAAGCAACCAGTTGTTTATTGTGTTGTTCATGATACTAGGAACTCAATTTTTTTTGGTTGACAAATCATCAAGAATTAAAAAACCAAGAATTATTTCCCTTTCATTCTATATGTAGGGACATATATTAACAGTAAGCAATCAAGTGGGATTTATTCCACAAAAAAGCAATTCTGGTTTTATCTGTCACTGGGTTAGTAAAGAGAAAAAGCTTAAATGAATGCATTTGTATCATTAGTTTCTATCCTCAGACACTTTTCCCTTGTGGATTGCAACTTACCATATAGCTTCACCTTTCACCTTCACCTTTCTATAACTGACTCTCACATTAATATTTCAGCCTTTACCTCTGAACCCTAACACAATATTTCCACTTGCAGCAAAGACTTCAGACTCTACACATTCAAAACTATCATCCCTCTACACATACCCCCTCATTTATTCTACTCTCTGAATTCTTTACCTCTTACAGGATATCCATTCCTGTTAGCCACTAAGAACTATTCACTTTTTTTCAACTATCATCACTGTCTCTGTTCAAGCCTCAACACACACTAGCATAGAACATTCCAATAATCTCCTTACTGGTCACCCCCATTTATTTTTCATTTTATTTTTTTGTTATTATTTTTAATTTTTTTGAGTGTAGCTGACACTCAATGTTACATTAGTTTCAGGTGTACAACACAGTAATTCCATTTCTCTATACACTATGCTATGTTCACCACAAGTGTAGCTGCCATCTGTCATCATACAACACTATTACAATATCATTGACTATATACCCTGTGCTGTGCCTTGTATTCCTGTGACTCATTCATTCCATAACTGGAAGCCTTTATTTCCCACTCCCCTTCAACCATTTTGCCCATCTCCACATCCCCTTTCCTCTAGCAACCATCAGTTTATTCTGTATATTTATAGGTCAGATTCTGCTTTTTTGCTTATTCTTTTGTTTTGTTTTTAGTTTCCACATATGAGTGAAATCATATGGTATTTGTCCTTCTCTGACTTACTTCACTTAACATAATACCCTCTGGGTCCATCCCTGTTGTCTCAAGTGAAATGACGTCATCCGTTTTTTATGGCTGCATAATATTCCCTTATACATTTTTACCACATTTTCTTTACCCATTCATCTATTGATGGACACTTAGGTTGCTTCTATATCTTGACTATTGTGAATAATGCTGCAGTAAACAGGGATGCATATACCCTTCTGAATTAGTGTTTTCATTTTCTTTGGGTAAATACCCAGTAGTAGAATTACTGGATCATATGGTATTTCTGTTTTTAAGAGGAACCTCCATACTATTTTCCACAGTGGCTGTACTAACTTACATTCCCACCATCAGTGCATGAGGATTCCTTGTTCTCCACATCTTCACATCACCACTTGTTGTTTTTTGTCTTTTTTATTTTAGCCATTCTGACAGGTGGTTTTGAATTGCACTTCCCTGATGGTCAGTGATGTTGAGATCTTTTCATGTGTCTGTTGCTGGCTACCCCATTTAATCTATTTCTTTTAATTTATTCTACATATTACTGCTAAGTTTATGTTCCTAAGAGATAGTCTTTATCTCTTATTCCTCTGCTTATTTTTTTAAGGTTTGGTATGCTCATAGAATAAAATCAAAACCTCTTCATTTAGCATCCAACACTATCAATGTCTTGGTCCCTCTGGATATATAGCCTATAGAGCCTAATCTCTGGCCCAAGGGGTCTGCTCTCATTCACCTGATTTCCATGCCTTACACTGTTTGCCCCTATGCCTTTGATCACCTAACTTCCTCCACAGCTCCACTCCATTGCCAACAAGCCCATTTCCTTCCCTAATTTCTTTATCCTTCGAAGCTCAATCTAAAGATATTCCAAGGGCATCTGGGTGGCTCAGTCAGTTGAGCGTCCAACCCCTGGTTTCAGCTCAGGTCATGATCTCAGGGTTGTGAGGTCAAGACCCACATCAGGCTCTGCGCTGGGCGTGAAGTTTGCTTAAGATTCATTCTCTCCTTCTCCCTCTGCCCTTCCCTGAACCCCCCCTCTAAAAGAAAAAAAAAATATATTCCGATATTTGCCAGGAAGTCTTTCTGATACTTTCTTTCCCCCCAAAGTGATAATCTCTGCTTTCCTGTCCTCTCACAGCACCTTATAATAACAAAAACATCCCGCCTATGCTACAGTTATTTATATTTCCAGTTCACCTCCTTTGCTAAATTCATTATAGACAGGTTCCATTTTTGTCATTCCATTCTTCCATTTGAATATAATGTGGGGGAAATGTCCTCAAAGGTTTGCAGTATTACTCTATTCCAATTTTAGCCTATAATTAAAATATACAACATAATACAATTTAGCCTATAATTAAAATACACAATGCTTAATTATAATTATCCCTGGCCCATATATTATGTTTCTCTAATAAGGAAAAATAACTCCTCATAGGTCCCAGTAAGAATTGTTTTTAAACTAAATCAAATTTTTCAAAATAAAACCAACTGGGATTAATGCTTTTTCTGTATTAGAGGAGAAGGTGATGACCATGACTTTTTCTATCTATATATCCAATCATTAAGAAATGAATTAAAGGAGTGCTTCAAATATTAACCTCAGGAGATAACCACTACCAGGTATTTATGGTTACCTAGATAACCACTACCTAGTATTTACGGTTACCCTTTGCTAAAATTTGGCTAATGGGTAGCTAAAGAAATGTAACTATTTTAACACTATCCTAAGAGTAAACGTGACTTAAAAATGAAATCTGGGGGGCGCCTGGGTGGCTCAGTTGGTTGAGCGACTGCCTTCGGCTCGGGTCGTGATCCTGGAGTCCCGGGATCGAGTCCCGCATCGGGCTCCCTGCTCAGCAGGGAGTCCGCTTCTCCCTCTGACCCTCTTCCCTCTCGTGCTCTCTGTCTCTCATTCTCTCTCTCTCAAATAAATAAATAAACTCTTAAAAAAAAAAAAAAAAATGAAATCTGGGGGCTCCTGGGTGGCTCAGTCGTTAAGCGTCTGCCTTCGGCTCAGGTCATGATCCCAGAGTCCTGGGATCGAGCCCCATATCAGGCTCCTTGCTCTGCGGGGAGTCTGCTTCTCCCTCTCCCTCTGCCTGCCGTTTCCCCTACTTGTGTGCTCTCTCTCTCTCTCTCTGTCAAATAAATAAATAAAATATTTAAAAAAAATTTTTTTAATGAAACTTGGAAATTTGGAAGTCCATTACCAGAGACGTTTCACAATATAACTTTATTATATATTTTTCAAGAATAGTCTGCTGTCTTTGAAGATCATCTGATACACGTTCAGCTCAACATGAAAACTGCTTTACTATTTCTAGGTAAAATCTAATTAGGAAAATAAATCTGCTATACACACACAGAAGAAAAAATCGTGTGTAATCTAAATCCCGACAGGAATGACCACTGAACTAACTCTATGGGCACTTCTTTCCAATTAACATGGAAAACTGAGATGCTACTCTAAGTGTCTGCAGCTTACTAAGTTTTGGACCATCAGGGTATCTGTTCCCCTACATTAGTACAGATATCAAATGTAAAATACAATTTAGAAAGGATGATAATATTATGAGGTTATTAAGACTTTTAAAGTAAGGAGTTACTCCTAATGTTTCCATTACTATTATTTACTTAACTAGACACCCAATCCTAGCAGGTAGTATATGCTCATAAGGATTCAGAATTATTTTAAAAAGAATCATCGGCCTTTAACTGCATTTATATAGACTCACTAAAAAAGAAAAAGCCCTTGAGTGTTTCTTATATTTCTTGGCTCAAATAATACAGTTACCATGGCCTATCAGGCAACATGGAAAGTAAGAGTATAAATAGAAATAAGAGATTTCTGCCTCAGTTGGTTAAGCATCCAACTCTTGATTTCAGCTCAGGTCATGATCTCCAGGACGTGAGATCAAGTCCTGCATTGGGCTCCCCACTCAGTGGAGTCTGCTTGGGATTCTCTCCTTCGTCCTCTCCCCTCCCCCGACAACTCATGTGCGTTCTCTCTCTCTCTCTCTCAAATAAATAAATAAATAAAATCTTTAAAAAAATAAGAGATTTCAGGCTTTGAACCTTACCTAAATCAATCTTAGGAACTATAATAGTTTTTAAAGGGAACTATTAAGATATCTTAATTGACTAATAAACGTACCTTGCTGAGCTAAAGTTGATCTCAGCATCCCAGTCTTTGACCAGATTTTTATTTGTCCATCTTCTCCAACTATAAAGAGAAAAAATAATTGATATTTTTAGCTATAGGAAATAAATTTAAACATTAAATTTGCATATAAAATCAGTATATCTATATTAACACATATTTAAAATTCAGACACAATTTACTCATTAAATGACAGTGCTTCATAACTGTAAAATTTAATTGCAATTACTTTGAAAAAATTCTATCAGAGTAGCCTAACTTCCATGCCAAAAACTATTTTTTCCTTTAATCTTAGAAGACTTATGAGTATATTATTCAAATAATGCTTTCATTTTCACTGAAATCTCCATCCTAGAATTCTAAGACAAGTGCTTTCAGTGCAATAAGAAGAGTTGCAGGCAAATTCCAGTGAGTTGGGGACTGAATGGAGTGAAGTAGTAGACTTTTCTTTGAACAGCTTGCCTAAAAGAAGAAAGAAAGACTTCTCTAGAGAGAATTTGTTAAAGGCAGGATTTTTATTTCATTCTTCTCAATTTTCAAGATGGATGACATGTGAACACATTTATATGCTGAAAAAGAAACCACTGGAAAAGGACAAGTTGAAAAAATAGGCAGGAGAGGAAACAACTCACTGAAAAAAGTCCTAAAGAAAGCCCAGGGGAGGGGCACCTGCGTGGCTCAGTCATTAAGCGTCTGCCTTCAGCTCAAGTCATGGTCCCAGGGTCCTGGGATTGAGTCCTGCATCAGGCTCCCTGCTCAGCGGGAAACCTGCTTCTCCCTCTCCCACTCCCCCTGCCTGTGTTCCTGCTCTCGCTATCTCTCTCTCTCTGTCAAATAAATTAATTAAAATCTTTAAAAAAAAAAAAGAGGGCGCCTGGGTGGCTCAGTTGGTTGGGCGACTGCCTTCGGCTCAGGTCATGATCCTGGGGTCCCGGGATCAAGTCCCGCATCGGGCTCCCTGCTCAGCGGGGAGTCTGCTTATCCCTCTGACCCTCTTCCCTCTCGTGCTTTCTATCTCTCATTCTCTCTCTCTCTCTCAAATAAATAAATAAAATCTTTAAAAAAATAAAAATAAAAAAAAAAAAAGAAAGCCCAGGGGATAGGTAGGTAGTTTGATTACATATCCATAAATTCGTTGTTACTCTTCCTTTTGATAGGTGGAGATTAATTTCTCTCTTCTTTGGGCTATCCTTAGTGACTTGCTTCTAATAGAATATGGTAGAATGACTTCCAAAGGTGGGTCATAAAATATATTGTAGCTACCATCTTTCTCTCTCTTGGATCACTCCCTTATGAGGCCTGCTGTTATGTTAGAACATTCAAGCAGCCCTATGGAGAAGCCCGTGTGGTGGGGAACTAAGGCCTCCTGCCAATAGTCAGAAAGGAACTAAGACCTCTTGCCAAGAGCATATGAGTGAGCCATCTTGGAAGCAGAACCTCCAGCCCCAGTCAAGCCTTAACATGACTGCAGCCCTATCCAACATCTTGAGTCTGAGACAGAACCACCCAGCTAAATTAAATTATTCCCTGTCCCACAGAAACTATGAGATAATACATGTTTATTATCTTAAGAGCCATTACCTTTTGGGGTAATTTGTTAGACAACATTAGATAACTAATACCATAGATGAAGATGGAAATGCTTATGAGAATAGGGCAGGAGATGGGAGAGCGATGGAATGAGGGTAAAGGTCAGTTAAATATTTTGAACTTTAAAATTTTAAAGAATTACAACTTTTATTTACCCCATAATTGACCATTTCAAAAGCCTTGACAGAACATTCTCTGTAAGTCATATATGAAAACTAATAATTAATATGACATTCTAAATTATAACATTATCTAGCAGCCTAGTTCAATGCTGTGTCAATTATTTGCTCTTGGACAATGAAAGACACTATTACGAAAGAAAATATTGATTCTGTGAAAATTTTTCTTTAAAAAATTCATTTAAAATGTCATTTTTGCAGACAACTTACCTGTAACTAATGCTGTTCCTTCATAATTCCATCTTCCTGCAAGAACTGCTCCACAGTGAGCTTCTACACTTTTTTCCACTCTTCCTAACTTAGAAATCAGATGAAATTTACCTAAAAGAAATTATACTTGAGAAATCTATTTGAATTTACTCAATCAATAAACATCTTTTGAACAGGTACCTACTACTAGACTAGTTAACATGGTGGTAGGCACTGGAGACATAAGGACAAATAATATTCCTATTCAAATAATTGTTCCTACTCTCAAGGAAAAAACAAATCTATTGGAAAATAGGCACAAAAACAAAATTATAAAACCTTGAAACAAGTAGTGTAATAGAAGTATGTATATGATGCTATGATAGATCAGAGGGACAATAAAACTCCACTGGGATATGGTCAAAGGGGGCTAAGAGCAGTGTCAAGAAAGCCTTCTAATTAAGCAGAGTTTTGTGGTCTTGCTTTATTTTTTTCTTTTTGCAGGCTATAGAAAAGCTGGAAAAGGTATAGAGGACAGGAACCAGGACAGTTAAATGGTGTTAAAACATAAACTGAGGCAGGGGCACCAGTGTGGCTCAGTCTGTTAAGTATCCAACTCTTGATTTCAGCTCAGGTCATGATCTCAGGATTGTAAGATCTGGCTACATGCTGGGCATGGAGCCTGTTAAGATTCTCCCTCTCTGCCCCTCCTCCCTGCTTCTCTCATTAAAAAAAAAAAAAAAAAATTAGATTCTCTCCTTCCCTCTGTCCCTCCCCTCTTCTCTCCCTCTCTAAAAATAAAAAATAAAAAAATAAACTGAGGCCTAACAAAAAATTTTAAGAGTTTATTTGAGCAAAAATCTTCCAAATGGGGAGCACTAAACCAAAAGTGGTAGAGTGTTTCACCAATAGTTGCTGAGGAAGAGACTTTTATAGAGAAAAGGTGGAAGCAAAGGAAGGAAATTATTGATTGGCTATAGCCTAAGGCCTAGTTAGCTGTTTGTGATTTGTTATCCTTAGGTTTCAGTTTCAAAGACTTGAGGTGTTTACAGACTTAGATTTTGGTTTGCTCACGCTGGCTAAAGGCATTAGGGCCACCTCTGTTGAATGGCCTTGTTGTTTAATTAATTTAACAATTGATAATTCCAAATTTTAAAATACTTGCTTTATCCGATTTTACACTGTGCCAGGCACTAGGTAGACAAAAAGGAGCAGGCTACTTGATTGCTGTTCTCAAAAAGCTCACACATATATAGGTAAAAAGTACAACTTTTTAAGGACCTAAGCAAACTAAGAGATGTCAAGGGGACAAATCAACTGTGCAAAGAATAAGTGCTACAGAAAGCTGAGAAAAAGGGGCACCCAGGTGGCTCAGTCAGTGCCTTCAACTCAGGTCATGATCTCAGGGTCCTGGGATTGAGCCCCGCATTGGGCTCCCTGCTCAGCAGGGAGGCTGCTTCTCCCTCTGCCTGCCGCTCCCCCTGCTTGTGTGCTCTCTCTCTCTCTATGATAAATAAATAAATAAACAAACAAATAAATAAATAAAATCTTAAAAAAAAAAGCTGAGAAAAGATCATGAAATAATGTGGGTTTGAATAATCATGGAATCTAGTAATACATAGCTCATAATAATTATTTTAATTAAGTACAGTGACATGAGAAACTTCCCTCAAATCTATCTATATCTATCTATCTATCTATCTATCTATCTATCTAATCTATCTTGCAGTAAAAAAATCACGTGCCTAATCAAATTTTAACTCAGAGAAGTTACTTTGTTTGAATTCACTTTTAACTTAAGGCTTTTCAAGACTGTCTTAATATTAACAATTCATTAAAAATATATCTAAAACAGGGGCACCTGGGTGGCTCAGTTGGTTAAGTGTCTGCGTCCAGCTCAGATCATGATCCCAGCATTCCGGGATCATGCCCCGTGACAGGCTCCCTGCTCAGTGTGGGGAGTATGCTTCTCCCTCTGCCTCCCCCTGCTCATGCTCTCACTCTCTCTCAAATAAATGAATAAAATATTAAAAAATATACATACTTGAGATGGTTTAAAACATTTCTCTGGAAAACTCTAATACAGATGGCTTTGAAATATTTAACACCTAGCACCCTTGGTTATTTTACTAACCATGTACCCATTCTTACCAACAAAGTCATTTCCTCTTTTTTACACAGTGAGCATTATTTGCAGCTCTGTTACAGCATTTTTTTATTGGGCTGTGATCTGTATCAGGGCAGGGGGCCGTGTCTTAGTCATATTTTTATTTGCAATAGTGCTTTTACATAATCAGCATTTGTTAAACTTGACCAACTCAGTAACCATTTCGTAACTTAAAAAAAAAAAGACTATGCTGACATTCTTTTTTACTCATTCCATCTAATAGCTTTTTCTCATCATTCATTTTCTAGGCCCTCTACAATAAGCTACCCTTTTCCTTCATCTAACTACCCACTAGCAGCAACTACTTTTCCCCATACCTTCCTTTTAACTTTATATTTATCGCTGGGTCATTTTTGAATGTAATAAGATTACTTTGAACTCAACTGTTATTCTCTTCATGAAACTAACTTGAAATTAATTGGGATATACTTTTTATGCATTGCTTTACAGAGAAAATGCAAGGGGGAACAAATTTCAAAAGAGGAAATTGTAAAGATGACATACGGTAAGTGGAAAGCTAATCCTATGGCCATTGTTTACTTTATTGAGGTCTGTTCTCACTAAATGTTAGCATATTGCCTATCACAGAATATCTGCATAATAAACAACTGTTGCAGATAATGGATGAATCCATCACCAAAGAGATTAACCAAATAACTCTTAAACCAGAAATGAAGGATCCAGAAATTTCCTTTCAATCTATTCCATATTTGAGAAATTTTATATATTTAGATCATTGATATTTCTTACCCTAAAATACCTAATACTGATTTTCTGACAAGTGCTAAAATTATTCTTGCTTCCCATGACCTCACAGAAGACATATACTGGGACAACTAGGGCCAGCTCTTTGCATAGATTTGGCACTCAATAAATCTTTGGACTTTGTATTTTGTCTGATTACAGATTACATGAATAGCACACCCAGAATAAACCATAAATATAAAACACTATATATCAAATATTTTAATTTTTTATTTAAAAAAATGTTTTTAAGTAGGCTCCACACCCAATGTGGGACTTGAACTCAGGACCCTGAGATCAAGAGTTGCAAGCTCTACCACCTGAGCTAGCCAGGTGCCCCCATATATCAAATATTTTTAAGCCCATAATTATCCATTTAACTATTTTGTTTCTTCTCTCCAAATTTTCTATAATCTTTTAAAAATGCAAGACCCAAACTAGAGATGAATTTATTTCTAATTATTTGCCAGGGGTGGGGTAGAGAAGAGAATATAATCAATATGGTTATATTAATGTATTGATTTACTGAACAAAAAAGTGGATTTGGATAACAAACATGGATATTTAAATCCTAAGGTAGAAAATTAACCTTTTGTTCATTAAAGAAAAAAAATAAACTTTTTAAAAAGAGGGAAATGTTATAAAAGAGAAGAAGAATACTGTGTCTCTCTCTGTCAAATAAATAAAATCTTTAAAAAAAGGGGGGGGGCGCCTGGGTGCCTCAGTTGTTAAGCAGCTGCCTTCCGCTCAGGTCATGATCCCGGGGTCCTGGGATAGAGCCCCACGTCGGGCTCCCTGCTCTGTGGGAGGCTTGCTTCTCCCTCTGCCACTCCCCCTGCTCATGTTCCCTCTCTCGCTGTGTCTCTCTCTGTCAAATAAATAAATAAAATCTTTAAAAAAAAAAGAGAGAGAAGAATAGAGGAAACATTAAAATTATATAAAACACATTTCTTAAAGTTAGAAATGCCTTAGGAAATGTCCATGGAAACATGAAAGGGCTTGGAATAGGGTGTTAGGAAAAAGGACACATGAGCACTTTTGCATACTGCTTAATAGCAGAAATGATTTGGCAGATGGTTGCAAAAAGCCAGAGATCTATAACCAACCACCAACTTATGATAAAAGAAATGAACACACAAAATCTTTTTAAAGTGGAATTTTTAAATAGACATATTAAGAAAATAAGGGAATTATCTTAAGATATCTAATACAATGTATTAAAAAAATTATCTTTCAGTAAATGTAATTTAAAGAGTATTTAACAGCTTTACAAAAGACTTTACACCAGAATTCCCCTAATGCATTTTATATAATTCAAGTATTTTTTTATAAATGTAAATCTTAATACATTGTCAAATATCTCTTCTAAAAAGTAGCATACAGCTGCATGAAATATTCAAAAAGAAGTAGTAATGTTGGAGAGAATTATTGGTAAGACAAAACACTTGGCAAAAGTCTGCCTTATGTATTTAAGGACCTGCCACCAAATCTCAGGGATCTCTTTTGGAATGTTACCACTACACAGAAGAGGGAGGAGGTATGATGAAGGAACACTGGAAGAGTAATAAGAACAAACTCAAAAACTGTAACCCTTCTCTGCCAACATTGGGGAAGAAAAATCAAGAAAAGAAAGTTGGTGGCAACTAGAAAAGAGAAACTCCTGAGCAGTAAATTAAATTTTTAAGAAAAATTTTTTAAGAATTGGGTTAACATCATACAAAATTAAAAAGTCCTAGAGATCTGGTGTACAATATTGTGCATATAGTTAACAATACCACAATGTATATTTAAAAACTTGTTAACAGGGTAGATCTCATGTTATATACTTTTTTAACCAGAACAGTATATTTTTTAAGTATTGGGTTAACAAATAATATAGCTCTGATATATAAAATAACCTCAAATGTTTATCTGACAGAAAACCCCTTGACCATCTCCCATTGACAACTACTTTCTTTTTTCTTGAACATTTCTTTTTCATTTCTGGATGCTCTTTTCTATCTTATCCTTCCATTTCTTTTCTTTGATCTATCATACTTTTCCCTCTCTTTCACAAGTTCCCAGATATTCATCATCCTAGCTTAGAAGAAAATACTCAACTACTCTGCTTTGGTTCTCACTTCTTTCCACATCTAGCTGTGGCATGTAATGTTATTTGTTTTATTATACAGTAAACCTAAAAATAAAATTAAATGTTTCTCTATAGCTTCTCAAGAGTCATAATATATTTATACTTATATATTTAAATAAATCTCACAAATTTATCTCTTAAATTACATTTTTACATTAAAATTTTTTCCCTCACAGAAAGTGTTTTCTCTAAAACCAATTTGAAATAGAGACCCAAGCAATTATTCTTTAGTTGGGTGTAATTAAGTGATCTTAATTCAGAGAAACATTCAGACAACAGAAATTATCAAGACTAATTATATTTATTGTCCATATTCACCAGACAAAACTCAATTCTTATATACTATTGCGTTTAAAAAGGAAAAGGCAAAGAAAATATACAGTATGTCACCTTCTGTGTAATACAAAAAGTGAAATGAGAAAATATGCATGTATCTGTTTACTTTTGCCAAAAGAAACACAGAACGATAAATCAGAACCAAAGAGATTGTTTACCTACAAGGAGTAAACAGAAACAAGGAGTATGGGATTGGGTGGTAGTAGTGACATTGCTCTGAATACGCTTTTTTAATATAGTTTTGTCTTTGTGGAGCCATCCATGTTAATGTTTTACATATTCAAAAAATAATCAAATCAACAAGGATGGGGGAGAATGGAAACCTTAAGTAGAAAACAAACACAAATAATACATTTAACTGTATTTTAAGTGACTAACATAACAGTTAAGGAAGGGGGAAATGCAGGTAACTTTTGAACACAGGACTGACTCTATATATTCAGTATAAAGATAAAAACAGAAGTAAACAAATATTAAACTCTAGTTTTTTACAGTAGTGTAGATTAGCCATTCTGAAACAACCTACTGTGTACTATAGAATTGAACAAGTGAGTAAACATATTGAAAATAATAATGGGAGCCAGGCTCCCTATTTCCAAGTACGAAAAAAAGAAAGACTGGAATTAACCCTATAATGTTGAATTGGTGGCATCGAAGGAACTCATGATTTTTAGTATGGAAAGGAAGGAAGGAGAAGAGAAAAGGAAAGAGCAGGAAAGAAAATGGAGGGAAGAAGGGCAGGAGAAAGAGAAAAAGAAATAGCTGTAGATATTTATGTCTTTAAATATACATTTATGGGACGCCTGGCTGGCTCAGTTGTTAAGCGTCTGCCTTCAGCTCAGGTCATGATCCCGGGGTCCTGGGATTGGGATCCTGGGATCGAGCCCTGCATCAGGCTCCCTGCTCGGCGGGAAGCCTGCTTCTCCCTCTCCCACTCCCCCTGCTTATGTTCCTGCTCTCGCTATCTCTCTCTCTGTCAAATAAATAAATAAAATATTTAAATAAATATACATTTATATTCCTATTTCTTAGCTCTCTGAAAGGATCTTGAAGCAAACACACCTCATTGAAATGAGCTTTGCCAGCACTCTCATCTTGTTTTTAAAATACCAGAAAGCACCAAGAAAAGAACAGGTCTCCTTGGAGAAACGGATGATTTGGGGGGCTGGGATTGGGAAAGTACAAGATAAGCCTCAAATAGCCTGTGCCAGCAAAGAAATACTCAAAAAATGATGAGAAAACACTACCCCACCCCCCCAAAAAATTCACTGGACCTGGCTAGATTGGGCTCCACTGGCCAAATCTGGGACAATTTTCACAACAAAATCAAAAAATTACAGAAATAAAATAAAGACTCTATGAGTCTAATCTGACATAAGTAAACAAATAAATGGGTAGGAGAGGGGAGACTCTTCTTTGCAGCAGAATGCCAACTAATCAATATGGAAGGAATTATGGAATTTTTTTTTAAAAATCACCATTTAGCAACCATCTGAGTAATAAATGATTCAGCCAAATATCAACAATAGACGCTAAAATAGTAGGTAGAAGTGTAAGGAGGAAAAGAATATTTTTACATAGTCTGAAAGTATCCGTTCACAAATTATTTATTAAAAGGTAAAAATAGGGGTGCCTGGGTGGCTCAGTCGTTAAGCATCTGCCTTTGGCTCAAGTCATGATCCCAGGGTCCTGGGATAGAGCCCGCATCAGGCTTCCTGCTAAGCAGGAAGCCTGCTTCTCCCTTTCCCACTATCCCTGCTTGTGTTTCCTTTCTCGCTGTGTCTCTCTCTGTCAATATATAAATAAATAAAATCTTTAAAAATAAATAAATAAATAATAAAATAAAAATAAATAAAAGGTAAAAATAGTAACTTCACAGATTACTTTAGTGAATACAACCTTTCAAACTAAACAAAGTTAACATCACCAATCATGGGTCAAACCAGCATCATGAATCTCTCAATGTGATGCCCTAATTATTGTACACTGAAAAATGTGTACACTGAATCTAATTATGAGGAAGTATCAGACAAACACAAATTGAGGAACATTCTATAAAGGAAAAACAGATCTGTATTCTTCAAAACCGTTAAGATCATAAAAGAAAGACAGGAGACTCTAGATTAAAGGAGGTTAGAGAGATATGACAAAAGCAATATGTTATTCTGCACCAGAAAAAACAAATTTCTATAAAAGATGTTACTAGGACAATTGTTAAAATTTGAGTATGAACTGTATATTCAACTTAACATCAATGTTAAATTTCCTGATTTTGTTCAATGTATCGTGGTTATATAACAGAAAATCCTCATTCTTGGGAAATGCACTGAAGTATTTATGGTAAAAGGGGCCTGTTGCACGTCTATAAATTACCCTTAAATACTTAGGGGAAAAAAAGCGTGTGTGTGTGTGTGTGTGTGTGTGTGTGTGTGTGTGTAGTGAAGTGTGGGAGAGAGAGGGATAGAGCCTGAGGATAAAGTATATGGGACAAAATGTTAACAGGAAATGAATTTGGATAAAGGATATGCAGGAGTTATTTCTACAATTTTTACAACCTTTCTGCAAATGTGAAATTATATCAAAATTAAAAGTTGTATTAAAATTAGTACAAAATTAAAAAAGTCAACCCTTTGTTTTATCATCTGAGGTAAACAAATTCTAGCTGTGGTTCACAGTCAATCTTCTAAGTCCAGCTACTTTCACACAGTATCTCATTTAATCAAGATTCAGAAAAATAAGGTTAAAAAAAACTTTCGTAAGTTCTGTCTGTAAAAGAAGTAAAATCTGATTCAATACTTTGCCATAACATCCCTTCCCTGTTCTGGTTACAAAAGCCCTCTTCTCTTTCTCTTTCCTTTTCCATGGTGGCCTGAGGCCTACTGTGTTCAGTCAGTCAGTGTCCCATTCCCTTGACTAAAGTGATTCTTTCATTGGCACATGACCCAAGCTCGCCCACGACTCTCTCTGCAACTTGTCTGCAAAAGATACTGAGGAAGAAGCACTCTCTCTGCTGACATTTCTTTTCTAGGATGAGCCTTGGGTTACTGGCTGCCATCACGCTCACCTTGTGGGGACAGCCCATCTAACAGATGGTGAGAACAAGGGCCTAATGCAGCTGTGGTTGAAGATCTACCCCTGGAGTTAGGTGAACCAAAAAACTACATCTGTGCATAAGTTAGTCAAGTAAGTTTCCATCACTTTTGATGAATGTATTTTTAATTAACATAGTAGGTAAAGTGTAATACAGACAAAAAAAGTTCAAGTTATTTCAATGAAAATAAAAACATTCCCACAAAAAGAAAAATTATGCTTTTTACTCACCAGTAATAAAGCTACAGTCAAATTAAATAAATCACCAACTCTATTGAGTGGAAATTAACATGTACTAGAAAATAAAGACAATATTCAATAGCTTACTAAATGTTGCATTGTACCCATATTTTTTGTGTATGTCCATATCTTTTTTAGTGTGTTTATGTTATAAAGTTAAATTTGAAGAAATCAGAAACCAAAACTGATAACAGCTTAACAACTACTTTCTGTGAGGTCACAGAAAAAGTAAAGCTGAAAGCTCAGATCAAATCCTACGATATGCCAGCTTCACTTTCTCCCATGACAATAGTTTTATAGCCTATACACAAACCAAATGACTACAAAGATTTTGAATTAAATGTGTAGATAGAGGTATGCAGATCTACAAATATCAGCTTTGTAAAACAACTAAAAGCATGTCACACTAATATGTCTTTTAAATACAAAGATGAGCATATAACATTTATTAAAAACTTACCATCAGAACTTGTGAGGACAAAGCTTTCTGCTTGAGTTTGTTTCTTTATGCCTAAACTTTTTGGAAACCAGTGAAGATCTATTGGGTAAATATCATCAGGAAGCTTTACTATTTGACTTGTTTCACTGGTTAACAAGTTCCACTTCACTATCTGGTGATCATCACTACATGAATACAGTTCTTCAGCAGTAGTCCAGCCCACACAGCTTACTAATTCTTGATGTGCCACCATGTTAAGGAGATATTAAACACACAAAAACCTTAAATCTTAATAAATAAAATAATTTGCAGATGCAGATTATAAGAAAAAGGTAAAATAGGGTCAAATGTTTCAAGCTTCTAAATATACTTTTCATTTCATGACTTCATATTTTTTCCATATAAAGGAAAATAAGCATCTATCAAGACAGTTGTAAGAAGAATGGAAAGCAAGAAATCCACATGCCAAAAGAGGACAAAAAGAAAGATCTGACAACATGAAAATTTTTAAATTGTGTTACAAAAGATTCCATAAATAAGGCCAAAAGATACACAAAGACTTCTAACAGATCAAAAGGTATGAAAGGATATACACTAAACTGTTGGGTTATAGGTGAGAAGAAAAGTGAACTATAATTTTTAAATCTACATAGATCTATATCATATTAGAAGAAATATGTATTATTTTGATAAGTTAAAAAAATCAAGTGTTAAAAGAAGACTGAAATCTAATAGTAAAATACCTACTTAAATTACACATTATAATAACAATTTACCTAGAAAAAAACCTACAGCTTAACTGCCAAAACTAAAACCTTACCAAACTTTTTGACATTAAATTCAGGAAACAATTCAATTATAATTTACTGCACCTACACGATGCATAGCACTGGATAAGATATGAATCCTAAAATTCCTACTTTATTTAACCCATTTTTTCGGTCTCTGATTTATCAGGAGGATTTCTATAAATTGAGGAGCTCAAGTAGCCCTCTGTTCCTCCATCAGAACAGGCTGCTTACCCTAGCAGAACTGTGTATATAGAGAAGGCATTTCAGTTTGTCATTTACAAGGAAACTTTCTCTTACATATATCTGGGTATCTGTATTACCAGATCATTCCTGGTTGGGTTGTTTGTTCTCTTGCTATTATTGTATAATCCTTTTACTTCCTCCACTTCTGACCAGTGCTTTTTATTGGCTTATCTAAGCAATCAATAAACTCCAAGGAAAAAGAAACAATGTGCTATAATTATTCTGGAATGCTCTAAGATTTAATACTTCAAAAGCAATAACCAAAAAGGTAAAAGAGAAATTATAGGAAGATCTTAAGAGTCTACAAAAATAGATAACAAAGTAGCATTGGAATATTCAACATATAATCTAAACAAAAGGACCTGGATATCATGAGACCATTACTGAAAAAACTGTTCCAATATAATTGCTATGGTCTAAACAGTGTTAGGTAAAACTTAACATTAGACAGAAAGAATGATAGATAAAACCAAGAAAGGAAGAAAATACACACAAACACACATACACAACACACCCATTTCAAAACAAAAAACATTATATAAATTGCTGTAAGTGCACATCGGCCATGTGTGACGTATCTTCAACCTATCAGGTCAACTAAGAGTATGGGAGAAATGAGGGGACTGACAGACTAAGAAAGTTTAAAAAAACTGTTACTCTTCAACTTGAAAAGGTAAAAGCAAACAGACACAGTCAAAATCTCTAAGATTATATATGGCGTGAACTCTTGAGTGCACACTTTGAAAAGACAGTAAAAAGGATTTAAGGAGAAATCAAAGGAATTATATCTTCACTCAAGAGGTAAAATAAGTAAGAGAGTATAAATTTTAAAAAATATGATCAAATGTCTAAACAGTGCTTTGATATCTCTGATGAAGGACCACATTTTTCTCTATTTCAAAGCTACATTTTGTAAGATAAAATAAAAATGAATTATTAGAAAAATTATCTTATATCTGGATGTTGTGACAATGTCAAATTGCTACAAAAAATTCTTACCTCTTACTTTCTAATTTCTGTACTTATCCCTTCACAGACCTGCAATAGTCTACAGTTGATTCTTTATAGAAGCACTAATCTAAGTAACTAAGAATGAAGGTAGAGAGACCTGTCATATCTTCCTGACACAAAATTGGGTATTCTTGCTAACAAAATATAGGGTCATGCATTTGAGAAAATATTTATAATCGCTACCTTCCCACATGAAATAATAAAGGTCTGACTGCTCGGATTTCCCCAGCTTATCCTCCACTTTATCATGAGTATGAAGAAATAAAGGAGAACTCAATGAAAACATGCTAAATCACACTAGCAAAGAAATTATTTGGTTTTTAAAAAAGAGCCGCTCTTTAAGATCCTACTAGACTAAACAAAAACTGTGTTTTATGTACTTAAGCACAGTACTTAAATAGAGTAAGAAAAATGTCAATAAGAATTTGAAAGTAAGATTTAGAGCAAATAGTTTGCTTTGGAAAATTACCTGCAAAACATGATCTCAAATATTTCAAAAACAATTTAGCTAACTTACCATTAAAAGAATGAAAAAAAATCCACTCTTTAACTAGAATACAATATAGTAAACTTTTAACAATAGATGATCACAATAAGGTTTGTAAGTATCAAAAGGATATGTTTTGGTTCTTTTAAAAGAGAGATCTTCAGTCTCATGTCTCCACTTTCAGCAAAATTTTAAAATGCAACTTGATTGTATTCACTGTAAAAATAAAAGGGGGAAAATATAAAATTTACATTAAGAACAAACACATGTACACAAAAAAATAAAAGCAAACAAAACATCTTAGCACTCCAAGGACACTAAAACACCTTTAATACTGTTGGCATCATATACATGGAAAGAAGAAGAAAACTAGTCAGTGTGCTAACCCTGCCAAGGAGTGACTGGAAGCCTTGGGTTGGTTGTAGAGGTCTTCTACAACCTGCCTGAAACAGTTCTACAAGTGCAGACCACCATTAAATCTGAGCAGGTAAATAATTTCCAAAGGCTGTCCTGGGGCCAAATCAAAAGACTCTGTAAACTGGGAACCCCTTAATGGCAGATCATTATTGGTCCTATTGAATGGTACATTAGAATAAATTCCCAAGGTCTAATCAAGGGATCAAGGCCTTAATTTTAATGGCCTCAATTCTGGACCCCACATGTGAATATTATGACATCATCAATCTGAGGTAGATAGAGATTGGAGGTAGATATACTGCCCAACACTTATGGTTGCCATGGTGGCAATGTGAAAAATAAGTGCGTTATTTAAGGAAAAGGTAATAAATCTCTTATAAAAGTTACATAAAAATCACAATATAATCGCCAAATAAAAATATGAAAAAGGAAGAGTAATACTCCCCCAAATAACCTTGTCACCAGAAGATATAAATCAAATGGAGTTTCCTCAAAAAATTAAAAATAGAACTATCCTATAATCCAGTAATCACCCTACCAGGTATTTACCCAAAGAATACAAAAACACTAACTCAAAAGGAAATATGTACCCCTATGTTCACTGTACCATTATTTACAATAGCCAAATTATGGAAGCAGCCCATGTGTAAATTGATAGATGGATAAAGAAGGTGGTGCATAATCACCCATAAAAAAGAATGAATTCTTGCCATTTGCAACAACGTGCATGGAACTAGAGTATTATGCTAGCGAAGTAAGTCAGAAAAAGATGAATACCATATGATCTCCTCATGTGCGGAACTTAAGAAACAAAGCAAACAAAGGAAAAGAAAGAGAAAGAGAGAGACAAACCAAGAAACAGACTCAACTATAAAGAACAAACTGATGATTATGGGGGGGGTGTGAAATAGGTGATGAGGATCAAAGAGTACACTTATCGTGATGAACACTGAGTAATGTATAGAATTGTTGAATCACTATATTGTACACCTGAAACTAATATAACCCTGTATGTTAACATACTGGAATGAAAATAAAAACTCAAAAATATATATATAAATTGGGACACCTGGGTGGCTCAGTCAATTAAGCATCTGACTCTTGATTTCAGCTCGGGTAATGATCTCAGAGTGCTGAGATCCAGCCCCAGGTGGAGCTCCAAGCTCAGCAAGGAATCTGCTTGAGATTCTTTCTTTCCTTCTCCTTCTGGCTCTCCCCGCCCCCTAACCGGTTCATGCTTGCACACATGTACACACACTCTCTCTCTCTCTCTCTCTCAAATAAATCATAAATCTTTAAAAAAAATTATTCTTAGGGCGCCAGGGGGCTCAGTCGGTTAAGCAGCCAATTTTTTATTCTGGCTCAGATCATGATCTCAGGGTTCTGGGATTGAGCCCAGGGGCAGGCTCCCCGCTCAGTGGGGAGTCTGCTTGTCCCACTCTCCCTCTGCCCCTCCCCCCCTGCTCGCTCTCTCTCAAGTAAATAATTTTTTAAAAATTAAAAAAAATAAATTACTCATATATATATTTATAACTCATATATGTTTATATAAACCAAGAAAATTGCTAAATTGTCTGAACCTAATTTATAGTTACAGAATTCTGAGTAATATCACTAACCTAAAAAGAAAAAAACAAATGAAAGTGTAATTGAAGGAAAAAATACCTCTTCGCGCAGAAAATTACTGCTAATCACATCAAAGGAGGTGCTGAGTATAGATAAGTATTCAGTGGGTCTCCCTTAGATAATTTCTCATTCTCCCAAATCCAAGAAGACTTTTAGATCAGCAAAGTGCTAAATACAGCTGTATTTCAAAATACCTTTTTCACTTATCCTGCTCATAAATTTGTTAGACTGGGTGGGGGTGGGGACTGTTAAAACCACAGAAAAAAATCTGAAGTTTTATGGTCAACCAATATGCAACTAGGGTCAGAAACACTTCTCCAGTTAGTTCACTAAGGGAGATTTGTTCTTCTTCAAAAGTATGAATCTATGTATAGTAGCAAGAGCAAGAATACTGCTCTCTCCTAGGCACACCTCCCAGGGCTTACTTTTTGGTCCTTAGAAGCACCTTTAGCACCTTTCTCAAAACTCCTTCCTCCCTTCCATCAGACCTTCTCTAATTATAGGAAAAAGAGCAAAAGTATTTACAAAATGCTGCTTTTTCATAATAATTCAAATTCACCAAGCTTAAAAGGACTTTATTATTTTTTTTAAGATTTTATTTATTTATTTGACAGAAAGAGAGACAGCAAGAAAGGGAACACAAGCAGGGGAAGTGGGAGAGGGAGAAACAGGGTCCCTGATGAGCAGGAAGCCTGATGCGGGGCTCCCTGGATCATGACCTGAGCCGAAGGCAGATGATTAACGACTGAGCCACCCAGGTGCCCTGCTTAAAAGGATTTTAAAACAATAAAGGCAGACAAATTGGTGCTTCTGGAAATGACAACACAATAGATAAGAAAATATACGTAAAATCTGAATATACAACTGTAATCAGAAACCTAAAAGATCTTTGGCAAAAGTATGATGTATCCTACATCAAAATCCTCAAATTGCTGAAATCCATGACAATTAGGAATAATTCCTCACCAAAGAAATTACAATTCCATGTAAATAGTAAAGGCAGTATGGTTTTATAAGAAAGGTATCTGCAGCCATTCAGAAACCTGGTGCCAAGGAATCAGAGCATGGCATTCCAACACTGGGAAGATTCTCCCTTGTTCAGAAGATTTTCCCCCATACATCCTATTTAGCTGAGATCATCTGCATGAAGGAAATGTGCATTCTGATGTGAGATTGGATAGTGGTATAAGGGAAAGGAAGTATTAGAGCATAGCCAATTTGGGGAAGTGCAGAGCTGCCTGAGGACTACACTGAGGCTTTTTTTCTGCCCAAAGCCACAGTCACCAAGGATCTGACCAGTCAATAGTATTTGGGTAGAGGGAGTGGCTAAGGTGGGGGAGATAACTGTAAGAAAATCTCTACAGTATAGCTAAATTGATCTATTTTGCAATTTTATATGTGAAATAGATGGCTTTACCACTAAAAATCATTAATAAATTGGTTTTGGCCCAGTATAAGTCAACATCTGTGGGGCTTAAGAGGAAAAAAATGTAAGGGACGCCTGAGTGGCTCAGTCGGTTAAGCATCTGCCTTTACCTCAGGTCATGATCCCAGGGTCCTGGGGTCCAGTCTGCATCCTGCATCAGGCTCCTTGCTCAGCGGGGAGCCTGCTTCTCCCTCTCCCTCTGCCTCCCACTCTCCCTGCTTGTGCTCTCTCTCTCTGTCAAATAAATAAATAAAATCTTTAAAAAAAATTCAGATTTGAGTTTTTAATATTTTTTATTATGTGTCAATTATACCAGATTTTGAGAGAGAATGTAGACATTGGTAATGATAAGGTAGGTTAAGACTGTGAAAGTTGGTATATGAGGTCAGGGAACTAAAAGGCCAGGGAATGGAATGGAATGATTTGTGGATATTACATCACTGAGAATAATGACAATAATAGTGGTAGAGGATAAAGACAGCTAGCCAGGTGCTAAAATATTCACTGAATGAGGAAAAATTGCAAAGAGATCTGCAGCTGACTGCATAAAGGATAGAGAATGGTTTAATCTAGTAGGACTTGTTTAAAGGGACTAGGGAATTATAAAGAGGAAGAGAAAATCAATTGTCCAGATACATCAATGAGAAACAAGGCCTTTTGACACACGGATCCTGGGAGGCAAAATAGCCTCCACTTGAAGGGGCCATGGGGAAAGCAATTTCCTTAGGAAACAACCAGATTTAACTTAGACTACCAAGGTAAAGGGATCATTCAGAGTAAAGGTTGAGAATGCAGATTTGGCCAATGACATCCTGTGAGTTCCAAAAGGTAGAGTGGTAGGATTTGGATGGGGAGGAGCTAAGAGTTTGGGACAGATGGTAGGAAATGGGAGAAATGGCTGGCTGTCCTCCAATATTCATTCATCCCTGCTTCTGTGGGAGAAAAATCTGAACTTTTGCTGTACACCTGGCCACCTAGAATAAAACTGTTTCCCAGCTGCCCTCAAAACTAGGTGTGGCCACATAGTGCATTAACAATTGTGAAACCCATGTGGAGATATTACAACATCATCAACCTAGTGGCCCAATCTGGGATTTACATTCTGTGGTTAACCAAAGCAGTAATATGAAAAGTAAATGAGTTACCTAAGGAAGCCATTTTATTAACTCTATTATAAAAGTTTTATAAATCACAACATAATTCACAAATAAAAACTTGAAAAATAAGAGTAATGCTCTCCATGCTATGTCATCAAGGCCATGTATAAAATAGCAACAAGATAGAAGGAACCAAGATTCTCGACCTTGTGGAGAGTCATTATCAGTCTTGTACCACCTTTCAGTGATAGAGAAAAAGTTTTATCATGTGTAAGTTACCATCATCAACAGCTAAACCCAATAACGAACTAACAGAGGGAATTGAGAGTCTTGAATGTGGAGATGGAGGTAAACGTGGATATAAGCATGCTGGAATAATCCCAGTGGTCTCTCAAGGGAGGGTGGATAATCAATTTAAATTGTAGCCTTCTTCCTGGAACTGGTCTCAGGTAGTTATGCGGTGTTGATGCAGTTTTGTAAGGGAGGAAGAGGCCATCTTTCTGAGAGCACATGGAACTCTGTGGGATTCCTTTTCAATCTGCCAGGAGTGTTAGGTTTTACTTCAATGGGCAGTTTAGGAAGGGAAAGGAATTGCAGAGTTAGAGAGGGAATCAATTTCACCACCTTTTGTCCTAATTTTCCCAAACTTAAACTGTGGGCTCAGTTCTTGTACCTCCTCTATGTCTACACTACTGCCATGATGGTATCACCCAGTTTCATAGCTTAATATAAATTCAAACATATTGACTACATAGTGACAACTTCCAATTTCATATCTCCAGTTCAGACTTCTGCACTGAACCTGACTTTTATATCTGATTATTTGACAACTCATCTGAATGTCTAATAGACATCTCAAACTTGAGATCCAAATCACACCTCTGATCTTTCCTCTAACTTCACTCCTCTCATAGCTTTACCCATCTCAGTAAATGGTAATTCCTTTCTTCTGGTTGCACGGGCCAAAAACCTTAGAATTAACACCGACTCTTCTCTCACATCCCAAATCCAACTTTTAAAAATCAAAACTTTTATGCTCTATTTTCAGAACATCTGATTTTTGCCACCCCCATGTTATGACCCCAGTTCCAGGTGCTATCATTTGTTACTTGAATATAATAGCCTCCTAATTGGCCTCTAACCCCTCACGATCTATACTCACCACAGCAGCCAAAGTGACTGCTTTAAAATAGATCATGGCACTTCTCTGCTCAAAATACTACAATGGCTTTCCATCTCATTCAGATGTTTTTTTTTTTTTTAAGATTTATTTATTTATTTTGAGAGAGTGAGAATGAGAGAGAGAGAGAGAGAGTACATGAGAGTGGGGAGGGTTAGAGGGAGAAGCAGGCCCCTCGCCAAGCGGGGAACCCGATGCGGGACTCGATCCCGGGACTCCAGGATCATGACCTGAGCTGAAGGCAGTTGCTTAACCAACTGAGCCACCCAGGCGCCCCTCATTCAGATGTTCTTAAAACAGTGTTCAAAGCTTTTATTAATCTGGACTCCTCTACTGTAATGGTTAATTTTATATGTCAACCTGGCTACACAATGGTGCCCAGTTATTTGGGCTAGTCTAAATGTTGCTGTAAATGTATTTTTTACAAGTAATTAACATTTATAATCTGTTGACTTACAGTAAAGCAGATTTCCCTCCATATTGTGAGTGGGCTCCATCTAATCAGTTGAAGCCTTTATGAGCAAAGACCACAGTTTCCTAAAGAAGGAATTCTGCCTCCAGACTGCAACACAGAAATTTTGCCTGAGTTTCCATTTTTTGGACTCAGGACTACAACATCAACTCCTCTTTCTCTAGAGAGCCCTAATATACCCTAATATTCTCTGATCCCACCTGATTCCTTTCTCTCTTCACTCAAACTTCTGCAAACACACAAACCTCTTCTTCTAACATACTAAGAATGCTCGTATTCTTTGCCTGAAATCCCTGCCCCCAGATAGCTGCATGGCTTACTCTTCTTCCCTCCTTTGTATCTTTCCCCCAAAGTCACGTTCTCAGTAAAGCCTTCCCTATATACCCTATTTAAGGCCATCTGCCATACTATGCATTTTATTTACCGTTCCCCTTTCTAAAATGTAAGCTTCCTAAGTGCAAGAATTTTTGTCTATTTTGTTCATTCCTATATTCTCTGCAACTAGAACCATCCTTGCATACTCTAAAATGGAATCAGCAGTCATAGGTCATAAGTATAGAAGTTAGAGGTATATAAGTGTACATATATAAAGATATTTAAGTGTAGAGGTTAAAGGAAGAAATAGAATAGTAGCTATCAAGGCCTTTTAAACTAGGGTAGACCTCAGTATGTTTGGGGACAAAAGAGAAGGAATCAGTGGAGAGGGATAGACTGGCAATACTATAGAAGCAGAGGATAACTAAGACAACATGGTTACCACAAAGTCATTTGATCAAGGGCACTGATAAAAACATAAATTAACAGGTCACCGAAACATAAATACAGATGGTCAGTGGGCATTCAAAAACATGAAACAATGCTTAGCCTCAATTATAATTAAAGAAATGAAAACTAAAACAACTAGATACCATTTTTCTGTTATCAGAGTGGTTAAATGCAAAATACCCAGAACCCAGTGCTGGCGTATGGAGAAACAGACACTCGCCTACATCACTGAAGTGCAGGTAAATTACTGCTAATGGTCATTTATTCTTTTGTTCTCCACCCCAAACTTTTGACTGCCTTTCCTATACTTGGGGAATCCCCTATCTTATGAGTCCTTTTCTCATTACAAGAAACATTATTTCCTCTCTGGCCTTCCTCAGAGCTAGACAGAGGCAAGTAGCCTAGGCTCTGCCAATCTGACACATCTGTGCTACACTTTGAGTTAGAAGCTACTGATTCAATGGAAGTATTGTATAAGGAATCTACCCTGGGAAGAATTTCTAGTCATAGGAATTTATCATACACATATAAATGTACATCAAGATATATATGCAACTACATAAGCCTGTTTATTACAGAACTCTGTATAGTTCTATCAAAAACTAAATTTAAATGTTTATCATAGGGGCGTCTGGGTGGCTCAGTCATCAGGTGTCTGCCTTCAGCTCGTGTCATGATCCCAGGACCAACGACCCCGCGTCGGGCTCCCCGCTCAGCAGGAAACCTCTCTTTCCCACTCCCCCTGCTTGTGTTCCCTCTCTCACTGTGTCTCTCTCAGTCAAATAAATAAATAAAATCTTTAAAAAAATAAAATAAAATAAATAAATGTTCATCATAGATTACACATTCAGGTTGTGGATATATGTGTTTATAATGTGGAACCAAAAAGCTAGAATTAGGAACTAATTTTAAGAATTAGATTTAGCATTATGCTAATTGAAATAATCCAGTCACAAAAGAACAAATACTATATATTCCACTTATATGAAGTAGTAGAGTAGTCAAATTCATAGAGACAGAAAGTAGAGAGGTGGTTGCCAGGGGCTGGGGGCAGGGATGAGGAAGAATGGGGAGTTATTCTTTAAGGGTATGGAGTTTCACGTCTGCAAGATGAAAAGAGTTCTGCGGATAGATGGAGGTGATGGTAGTATAACAATATAAATGTATTTAAAGCCACTGAACTGTACACTTTAAAATGGTTAAATGTTTTACAAAAAAAGAAAAAAAGAATTAGATTTAAGAATTAAAACTAAGAGGGGCACCTGGGTGGCTCAGTCAATTGAGCATCTGACTCTTGATTTCGGCTCAAGTCGTTATCTCAGGGTCGTGAGATCAGCCCGAGTTTGGGCTCCTGGCTTACTGCCCCGTCTGCTTGAGATTCTCTCCCTCTCCCTCTGCTCCTCCCCCTGCTTGCACTCTCTTTCTCTCTCTCAAATAAATAAATAAATAATAAAATCTTTAAAAAAAAAGAATTAAAACTAAGAGGCAGAAGCACTAACAAGATGAGAAAAATTTTAGGCAGGAAAGAGGGAAGGCATAACTTACCAACTTACAGATAAGAAATAGCAGACATGCCTCAGGAATGAACAAGAATGTGAAGAATAGATAAATCACAAGAGTTAGATCATAAGTACATTTATACCAAGTTCTGTTTGAGTCATTTGTATATTGGCTAGCCCTTGGGTATTGGTATTAAAATTAACGGTTTGCTTATGACTACCCAAGGCCCTACTTTTAAAAGTGCAATTTTTATGTACAGTTTTCTGAATTGATAGTTCTGATTGGACTCCTGTGACTCTTTCCCAGGAGAGCAAGGAGGGAGAGGGAGGCAGGCAGATCTCTTACTCAGGTTGTCCTGTCATAAAATCACTTGCAGACTAGAGCTAGGATCTCTTGCATGTCAGAGAAAAGCGAGGCAGGCTCACCATTTCCAGAGACAGATTCAAAGACATAATAAGCAAAGGAAACAGGCTTGCAAATGGCCATATTACAATTCAATTCAATTACTGAAGACCTCCAACCCCCATCCCACTCCAATGCCTCTATGCATTTGCTAAAGTGTATGTATATGCTGTGGTATTTACAGTTCTCTGCAGTTCTAGCCATGATTATATCTAGATATTGCCAACCAGACTTTTAATATTATTCTTGTTTGCTGTATTTATAATTATTTTGCAGTATGGCCTAATAAATTCTAGCCAGTAAACCATGAGATTCTCAAATCTCAAATAAGTAGTCATCTTTAATTCATCCTTTTAATTCATTAACTAGCATAAAAGAATCACATTCGACAATATGCTAGAGTGCTGTGCAGGCAGCTATTTAAAAAATGAGATGGGAGCGCCTGGGTGGCTCAGTCCATTAAGCGGCTGCCTTCACCTCAGGTCATGATTCCAGGGTCCTGGGATCGAATCCCGCATCAGGCTCCCTGCTCAGAGGGGAGCCTGCTTCTCCTTCTCCCTCTGCCTGCCGTTCCCCCTACTTGTGCTCTCTCTCTCTTTCTCTGTCAAATAAATAAAAATCTTTTTAAAAACATAAATAAAATAAAAATTAAAAATGAGATGAATTTGTGTGTGTTGAATCTGTATGTACTGATACAGAGAGATGTCTATAATGTTAAATGACAAAAGCAAAGTTTATGGCAGTATAACACAATCCTTTTGTGTAAATAAAAAGGAATATATATTTAAGCTAGAAGATTCTAAAACATTTTTCTGGGAAGATATGCAAGACAACAGAGACCTTTGTGATGCTAGGTGCAGGGGGATAAGAAGGGAAGGTTTTCATTATCATTTTATGTTTTTGTACCGTTTGAAGTTTTTACCATGATCACAGTATTTTATTTATCTATACACTTGTATATTTAGTACAGGATTATCTGAGTGATAGGATTATGGCCCAATTTTGTTTTCTTCTTTATGCATTTCTGTACTTGAAAAAAACTAATAAATGTTATTTTTCTCATAGGATCACCATTCACATTCTCTTCAGTCTCTACTGCACTTCACCACCTTCTTATTGAAACTTTTACCTACTGATATTCCAGATATTGTATTCTGTTTTCTTCCTTATATAAAATGGGTCTAATAATACCTACTTTACAGGTTGGTTATGATAATTAAATGTATGTAAAATGTCCAGTAAAGTGCCTGAAACATAGTAAGAATTAAATAATTGTTAGCTATTCATAGTGAAAATTGGTGTTTTTGTCACTCTACATATATTCACTCTTCCTAGCCACAAAGAATTTTTCTCTTTGGAACACCCACTTCCCCACTTTTAGCCCATGTGGCTTCAATGAAGCCAGCATGAGAGAGACTTAAGCCAATTAGAACATTCTATTCCCTTTGCACAGAGACTGTTTCACAGGTGGCCCAGGACTTTTGTTCAAATAAATGATGGGGAAGAAAAACTTCCCTTTTTCTCAAGACAACTTAAATTAGGTTTTCTATCATCCATAATCTAGAATCCTATCTGAGATATTACTATAATTATTTCTTCTTCCTAGAGTCTAAGAATGGACATTTTCTGGTGCTATCCTCACTTTACAAACTTAAAAAACTAATCTATTTTTAGGTTTCAACCATTCATATAGCACTGTCTCATCCTATTTTCTTTCCTAAGCTATATTCTTTGCCTCTGCTGCCCACTGGATATATCTTCCCTAATCCCAACCTACATGAATAAAAGCAAATTCATTTTTCAAAAGTCTTCCCCAAAAAACTATTCTACTTCCTCACTTCCTATTTTTTCTGTGTTAAGACAGGTGAGAATTTCAGGGTGCCTGGTGGCTCAGTGGATTAAGCATCTGCCTTCAGCTCAGGTCAGATGCCAGGGTCCTGGGATTGAGCCCTGTGTCGGACTCCCTGCCCAGCGGGGAGCCTGTTTCTCTCTCTCCCTCTGCTGCTCCCCCTGCTTGTACTCTCTCTCTCTCTGTCAAATAAATAAAATCTTAAAAAAAAAAGTGAGAATTTCAATAACATTCATGTACTAATATATAATATGATGTCCCTATGTACATATTATATGGATGCATATATGTGTAATATGTGTCTGTGTAACATGTAAAATGTATAATGTGTAAATGTATGATAATATTATATTATCAAGAGGAATATTCATTACTATCTGTCCTGTTCTATAGCCAATTTATTAATCTTTTTTTTTAAGATTTTATTTTTAAGTAATCTCTACACCCAAGGTGGGGCTCGAACCCACAACCCTGAGATAAAGAGTTGCATGTTCCACCAGCCGAGCTAGCCAGGCACTCCAACCAATTCATTAATCTTGCACAATATTCTCTAAGTATTTATTCATTACTTATATAAATTCATGTTTATTTATTCATTTTTTATTAGTTAATATCTAATTAATCCAAATACTTACAATTAACTAAAAACTTGATTAATATTTTTAAAGATTTACCCACAAATCTAATATCAGACTTTATGAAATGTTGAAACCACATTAGCAGACAAAAAAATATATCATGATGATGACAAAACTTAAGTACGCACTTAAAGAATTGCAAATGTGGATTTGAATTCTAATTCCAATTATTCTTTAAATTTATTTTTATTTCTGCTTACGTGGTACAATTTCACTTTAAAAATGTAAAAAGTGAGGGTTCTCTTCCCAGACTGCCTGAAATTACAAATAATGGTTGTTTGTAGATGATTTTGGATCAGAAAGATGAGACTTGATTATACTTTCCCAAATGACTGTGAGCCCATCCCAATCTGACCAGCTTCTTTTTATAATTAAATTCTGTTATTTTCATGAGAAGTATCCAAAATATTGGAAGGGATCAATCAAGTTTTTTTTCTTGTGATCCTAATCTCTTCTCAAATCACTTCTCCACTTATTCTAAGCGTCCTACTTTCACTTTAGATTTAAGTCTACTCTGTAGCTGTTTGTTATGTCTTTTCTACATTATACAACCTAGTTTAAGCATGTTTTGGAAATATTTGTTCTAAGTGGAGCATGGTTAAGTTCAACTAACTCTAAATCCATAGGTCACTTAATTGATTTATTGAAATTACATTTCTTTCTCATCTGTCATTAAGACCTGCTATTTATAGCAATCATAAAAGGCAGAAAAACTAGAATTATCTGTAACTTGTTTTTCTTTCTATCCCCTCATCACTAGTTCAGGATTCACCAACAAAGAATAGTATCTGACTGACTCTAGGTGTTTAGACTCTTAACCATTAAAATCTACAAAAGCTATAGATTTTTCCCCCCATGTGCCTAGATTTTTTCCATTCTATTGTGTAGGCACTTCTCCTTCCACATGGAGGACTATACACTAATACTCCAATACAGCCATGCCTGATCTAAGTCTTTTTCCTCTTTAACAAATCCCAATTAACTACCGTTACTTTTTTTAACCAAGTCATTGCTTAGCTCACAATTTTTCTAATAAGTGTTTCCTCCATATCATATCTAACATCCCCAATCTGGCTTTCAAGACTCTTCATAAGCTGACTTTCTAACTTGACATCCCATTATTCATCCTTAGCACATGCCCTAATAAGGTCAATGTTATAAACACAGTAATATCAAATGCTTACCGTGTGTGCCAGACAATTATAAACAATCCTATGAGGCAGACATTATATACTGATTTTATAATAAATATTCTCAGAGAGATTGATAAATTGAGTAAACTGTCCAAGCATGTAGCTAAAAAAATGATGGGATTTGGGATTTTGTTATTTACATCTTCTACTACATTGTCTCCGTGACTCTTTTATACCACTCAATTTGGTCTAGTCTTTGCTTTTTTCATGGTTGATATCTCTCCAACTCAGGTTTTGTAGTGTTTTACAAACTGAAAATTCAAGATTCCAGAAGCTTTCAGAGAATCACTACATTTTCTTGATATGCCTACCAGCCAAAAATTTTTTTCATTGAGTTTTACTGTCTGTAGTTTGTCTTATGAAAACAATAATTTTTTTTCAACTTTAAAAATAAAGGTATATTATTGGTTGATGGGCATTAAAGAGGGCACTTGATGTAATGAGCACTTGGTGTTATATGAAACTGATGAATCACTAGATTCTGCCCCTGAAACTAATAATACACTATATGTTAACTAACTTGAATTTAAATAAAAATAAATAAATAAATGTGTATTATAGTACTGAGGCAATGTTCCTGCAAATCACACCAGTCTCTGAACCACACCGAATTCTTACAGTTGGCAGGGAGTGTCCTCCACGCCCCTCTTGAGAATCACTGAACCTGACTCTATGCTCCTGAGGCAAGACTCATATTACTTACTTACTTAGAATGGCAATGTAAATTCATTTATAAAGCAGATTTATCGGTGCTTTACTATGACAGGCCCTAGGTATGCAAAGGTTAAAGGGGGAAAAAAGGCTCTCACTTCTCAATGTCAATTACATAAGTGTCGCTGAATAAATACTTATTGGAGGTAGTCAAATCAACCAGTGGTTAACATAATAGGAGATGAGGACCACATTTGAGAATGTAATCAAAGTTCTGCGAAAACTAACTCCCCAGAAAAATGTACAAACACACAGAATTCCGTTTAGTTTCAGCGGGGGTAGGGAGGAGTATTAGGAACTCCACTGACTCTCAATCACCTTACCACCGGGATCACAGACTCCAGGGTAAAAATCGACTAACAAAACTAAATTCTCTTGGAACAGGAATACTTGCTTAATAATCCTGACTATGCCTCACACAGTGCAACGTATTCAAAAGTTACTTAAGAAATATTTTCCGATCGATAATTTTCTCATGAAGATAATAACCAGATGACATCGACAAATCACTTCGTCCACTATGGAATCTTTAAAACAAATTATTTTAAAAGCTCAAAATCCCCTTCCACTAGTGACACTAACGACCTAACACCAATAAATTCGAAATTATTTTGCTATTCACATATAGACTATACAATCATTCACCAATCGAGGTTTTCTGTTCTTGTCTTTCTACTACTTCCATACTCAGGGCTTCCTGCTTCGCATCCCAAGAGCTACGTCCAGAGCCCCACTGCCTCCAAGGAGATGGAAAATAACTGATGCCGCATACACTATAAAAGCAGGTAAGGTGGGGTCCACTGATGGCCACAATTTCCAAACCCTTTCCTCACCACATCCAGAGGTGAAGAGATTTACCTTAAATTCCAGGAAAGCAGTGGCGATTGCTCCCACAGAGCTAGGACCAGTTACCAAGAAACCTCCCGACCTCCCTGTCACCATAGTGACTTCTACGAGCTACGCACACTCCCTCTTCTCGCGATACTTCCCCGCCGCGGTCACCCGAGCCCGCCCTCTCTTTAAGGGACGTTAGTGGACGACTAAGCCATCCTGCTGCTGTGGGTGGAGCCCTGCTGGTTTTTTTCTTCTTGTTCAACACTCTCCAGATTGGGGTTTTTTAATATAAGAGTACTGTTGCCATAGGTCTCAGACAAAACAGTGCTTCGGCCTGCCTTTTCACTTAATATAAACCCGCCCGGACGCCAGTCTCCCGCCAGGAGTTCGCGCATGCGTATAAGCGACCAGAAGATGGCGGTGGTAATCGCCGCATTTTTTTCAAATTAGTGGTTCCCAGAAAGCATTGCGCGCATTTGTAACGAATTTCCGTTCGAGTTTGTATTTTAGGCGCCATTTTCGAGTGAAGGACCCGGAGCCGAAACACCGGTAGGAGCGGGGGTGCTGTACAACGGTTTCCAGCGTTGGTGTGAGTGGACTGCCCAGCAGGTAAAGTACTTCTTTTCCTGATCAGGTTGTCACATTCTTACTTCCTGCTCCGTCTGCGGGCGCCTGGAAAGTAGAGGCCTTGAGCTGGAGCAGCCGAAGTCCGCTCTGGGCTGAGGCTGCCGCCGGGAGATTTGTTTCGCTGTCACCCCTCCCCCCTCGGCCGCCTCCCGGCAGTCGGGACTCCCGCGCGCTTCTCGCGGGCGCCACTTCTCTGAGCTACTTAAGCGTCTCTCGGTGGGGGTGCGGGGGACGCAGACTCTAAGCCTCACGATCGCTTCCCAGAAATCCCGGTCTCTGTCGGGGAAAGGGCGTCTCCCTGCCCCGGCCCCCTGACCTTCTCTCTTCTCCCAAAGGACTAATCACCGGGTCTGAGCCCTTAACTGGTGACCTTTTGTAGTTTATTGTCCCAACGAGATTCCGCAGTGGGCCCCGGAGGAACAAACCCCGCCACCCCAAAATGATTGAACTGGAGCAGGCGCTGCCTATGTCTGATTTGGAAGTCGACCCCAGTCCCCGGCCGCCTTTCCGGGTCGGACGGTAGCGTGGAGACCTGGAAGCCTCGGGGCGGTCAACGGCGCCAAGAGCTAAATGGCGGGGAAAGTGGGCGGCAAGTCGCCGGTTAGTCTTACTAGCTACTCTAGGAAGAGTTGATAGTCCCTCAAACCTAAAGTTAATAGAACTCTTCTCACAAAGTCTGTGCGCTTGCTTTCCTAACCCCAACAGCGTGGGAATGTCAGTAAATACCGGCGTATAGGAATTATTTCGTTAGGAAGTTAAAGGATAAGATTCTTAAACCCTTCTGTGGGAGGACGGGGGTGGGGGGTGGGCATCAAGAAAATAAAAAGAACTTAAGCAGTTATATCCTTGTTTGATAACCAGGCACGTCTAGGTTTTCCCACTTCGGACTTAAAACGAATCCCGCCTTTTTGGCATTTGGGTTTTTTGTGCCTTTTTTACTGAGCACCCGCTGGCGTCGAGCGGCGTTTTGTAAACGGGGCTCTCGGAAACCGGCGGACAGTTTTTCCCCGAGTGGGATGGGGTGGGGGCTGAACCCCCGTCCGACGCGGGCGCCGGCGGGGAATGTACTGGTGTACCGTCCTGCGGCCCGGCGGGCTGACTTGCTCCTGGCTCTCCCCCGGTCCCAGCGACCATGCCCCGTAAAGGCACCCAACCTTCCACCGCCCGGCGCAGAAGGGAAGAGCCGCCGCAGTCCCCGGACGGCACCAGCAGCGACGCGGAGCCGGAACCCCCGCCCGGCCGCGCGGGCAGCCCGGCCCCTGCTACCGCAGGTGAGTACCACACTGCGACTCCGCAGGAAAACGCACTGGGAGACCAGGGTGGGTCTGCTCCCAACCCGGGACTGGCTGGTGTTTGGGGTCGCGGAGGTGAGGGGCTGCAGCGCTGACATCTGTAGGTCGCGTGTCGGTCCCGTAGAGCAGCTCAAGAAAGCGATTTGGCAGTTTTCAGAGATCGGAGTCTTCGTGCAATTTCGTTGTAACGGTGCTGGAGGGGATTGGGACAAGTACGTGGCTAGTTATGAATTTGTTTGGGCCTTGTATTTCTGCGGAAGTCGGCATGGTCAGCCAATAGCTAGTGGACTATTTTCTGACAGAATTAACATGATTGTATCTTAAAGGTTGCTTGGCCCTAACTTAACTTCCCTTGTCTTAAATTGCGTTTAAAGAGATGATAATTTACCCGAAACTACCGTAGCTTTTGTGAGTACAGGAATTGGGTGACATTAGGATGCCCCTGTGACAGGGTCGCTGGAGCTCTTGAGTGTCCAAAGTTAAGGTTCCAGGTGCTCAGAGATACGGAGAAAGTTAGATCTAGAGCCTTAGGATTTATCCACCTGTTTAGGCGAGAAGCAGAGAATCAGGTTGTTGTGGTTTTCCCAGACCTGCTTTATGTTGTAGTGTTTTGACTCCTAAGAGATAAATTTTTGTAGGATTTTGTGACTGGTGGTCCTTTCTTTTAAGAATTTCTTTCTTTATAAAACCAAGCTGAAAGATTCTCATTTCTCCTGAGCTTAGGCTAATACATTTAAGTGGAAAATAAGGATTTCTAGGTTTCATAAATAACATTTCTCCAAAGATTAGCAGGCAGTAGTTCTACGAACTCATTGCACTAATGCAGGCTTTTCCCCCCTTGCTTTCCCTTTCCTTTGACTGACTTAGGGACACCAAGTGAGGAAATTGATAATAGAAGTTTAGAAGAGATTTTGAATAGCATCCCTCCTCCCCCACCTCCAGCAATGGCCAATGAAGCTGGAGCTCCTCGGCTTATGATAACTCATATTGTAAACCAGAACTTCAAATCCTATGCTGGGGAAAAAATTCTGGGACCTTTTCATAAGGTATTTGACTATTTTAAATAACTATTATAGGGTAATGTGTTTTTATTACAAGATATTTCAGTTTTATCATGTTTCTCCTGATTGATAACACATGGTATGTTTCCTGTGTTTTAGACAACTGAAACTAGTTTTTGTTTATCCTGGTTATCTTTGGTACCTCTTTAGCTGTTAAGTTTTTCCTCACTGAGTAGAATTGGTGAGTTTTTTGTTTGAAGAAGTATTTTCTCTATTAGAATGAATTTTGTAAAGTAAGTTAGAATTAGAATATGGTCTTATTTAAAGTGTTGAAACTTGTGATAAAGGAGAACATGATGTAAGAAAACAAGTTGAAATGAAACCTTTTAAATACTTAATAGTTTTGCTGCAAGTAAAAAAGGCAAGCAGTTGAAATTAAAATAAGTTGTATAGTATGACCTTTTTAACTTCACTTTAAATTTTTTTTTCTGTTCTTTTTATGCAGCGCTTTTCCTGTATTATTGGGCCAAATGGCAGTGGTAAATCCAATGTTATTGATTCTATGCTTTTTGTGTTTGGCTATCGAGCACAAAAAATAAGATCTAAAAAACTTTCGGTACTAATACACAATTCTGATGAACACAAGGACATTCAGAGTTGTACTGTAGAAGTTCATTTTCAGAAGATAATTGATAAGGTAAGGGATTTTGGAGTATTTAGTTATTTGCAACTTAAAGTACCGAACACAGGATTTCCATACATTGCGCATTTATTATTTTTGGCTTAAATTGCCTTTTAAAAATCAGTGTATGTTTAAAGCGGAACAGATAACTGATTTTATTAGCTCCCAGATACTGATTTCATTACCTCCAAAACCGTATTTTCTTTTTGAATGGTGGTGGCAGCCGTTAAACTTAAAATATTAAAATTTTTAGCCAGGGGAATGAATTATAAGTAGCTCATCGTAGTATTTACTTTTCAGAATAAAACACTGAGCAATTTTAGTATCCTGAGTAGTAACTAGGCATTCTTTTACTATAAATTTTGGGTTCGTTTTTAAAATTCTGTTTTTATTGCTTTCAGATAAATTACTTAAATTTGAAAATGTAACAGATGACTAATATTATCATCTCCATTATTTTAATTCACATTAACGTTATTAGTAATAACATACTAATGTAATATGTGTGTGTGTGTAATATAAAAGAGCTCTGCTTCAGTTTAAATTATCCTTTGTAAATAAAACTACCCTTTTAAAACAGAAAAGGTGAAGTTAATATGTTTCTAGAAAAACAATTTTAGGTAAAATGTCTACTTCGATTATTTACATGGTTCTGTTGGTACTGGTTTTTTTCTTGTCTGTTGAATAGCTAACTTTGGAAATTCATGGCTTAAAAATGACCGGTGAACCTAAATGAACCTAAAAATATAGAAAGCTCCATAATGAAGCAAGGATGTGACTTGGCTTGTTTTTTAGATTTTTTTTTTTTTAATATAAAGGGCTTTAATTATATTTACATGGTGGCATCTATTTTAATTTTGTTTCAGTGCTTTTCTGTTGTACAGTTAAAGTTGGAAAATGATTGCCAGTAAATCAGGTTTGATTTCTTTGCTTATTATAATTATGTTTGATTCGTATAAATTTTAAAAGCCATAATTTTGAAATGGCAAAGCTTTTAAGGGAAAGCCAGTTTTAATATTAAAGTAGATTTCTACTTCATTTTTTAAAATCCGTTTGAGTTTTTAGAAATTGGGGGAATGTAGTTGTCAGTTCTTTGCAATTCTTTATACCTTCCATTAATGGCATATTGTTTACCAAAAAAAAAAAAGAAAGGAAAAAAACTAAGCCATGTTACGCCATTACTACCTTCCTTTCCTTGGATCATCTCTTGCAGCTTTTTAAAATGGACTAGTAATTTAATCTGTCAACATGGTTTAATTTGGGTGAGTTTGTTTCAGATATGGTGAGATTCTTATCCCACTTCAAATGCTCTTTTCTCAGTCAAAATATATTTTTACACTTGTTTGGAGGTGGGTTTTTTGTTTTGTTTCTGTTTGTTTGGCTGTTTGGTTTTTGTGATCTATGAGGAAGGGATCAAAACTTGGAAAGTATTCTTTGCTAAAAGGGTTATTTCTGAGAACTATTGCCAGTTTATATGCATGTTCGATTGAAGTTTTTAATCCATAGAATTTGTTTGAATGTGAAGAGAGTGAAATTTGGTGCAGACCTGTGACTTAGTACCAACAATTGTTTTCTGGCTTTGTTTTTCCGCAAAACAGGAAGGGGATGATTATGAAGTCATTCCTAACAGTAACTTCTATGTATCCAGAACTGCCTACAGAGATAATACTTCTGTCTATCACATAAGTGGGAAAAAGACAACGTTTAAGGATGTTGGAAATCTTCTTCGAAGCCATGGAATTGACCTAGACCATAATAGATTTTTAATCTTGCAGGTAAGTTTATTAAAGACTTCAGAGATTCTCTTATTTTTCTTACTTTTTTTTTTCCCCAATGAAGTTTAGAGGGGTTTCCCCCTGTTGGATGAATCCTGTATTATTGAGGCCTTAAAGTACTGTAGCAGCACATCATGGTTTACATACTACAGTCAAGATGCGAATCATTATTTGCTGCTCTAGAAATTTAAGGAAATTCATTCAAAACTATTTTCACCGTAAGATGGCTCGTTTATGTTTGGATGGACTGACATACTTGTTCCGCTCTAGCAGCACGTAAATATTGGCGTAGTGAAATAAATATTAAACACCAATATTATTGTGCTGCTTTAGCGTGACAGGGATATAACAGCTATTTATTGTTAACTGTTTGTATTTTCCTTTAAATGAGATTCATTATCTTTTAATAGTCTTTAATTTTCTTATTGTCATCTGTACTAATATTAAATGGCACAAAAACAAAAAGAACTCTGTACACTTGGTGTTTGACGATTTTACTTCAGTGCCTTACTAATTTTTTTTTTTTAAACACTTAGTGTGGTTAACTAAAAGCTTACCAAGCTGGTTTTTGTTTTGGCTAGAATGGCCTACTTGAACCACTAAATATTGGAAGATCAGAAAGTAACTCATATGTCATTCTGAAGTATCACAACTCTTGAAGTCTTTTTTAGAGGGGTATAAAACTAAGTACCTGGTGTTGAGTTGAATTAACCCTGTGTTCTTTGAGTAATAAAGATATGTTTTACCAGCCTTGCTTGGTAAGAAAAATACCTTTTCTTTTGTCTTACCTTTCAAAAAGTTATTAGTGTAAAACATGGCTTTGTCAGATACATTAAAATTCCTTTTTGATTTGAAGCTCCTTTCTTTTCCTATGTTCTATCCAGAATCTCCCAAGAGCATAATTAAAACCAAACTATATTGTGATGTAAAATAGTTGCTGATACTCTTTAATGTCTTATGCTACTGATTTTAAACTAAGTTGGGAATTTTGATTTCATACTGAAAGTTTTATTAGGATGCCTGAGTGTTCTCAGTCAGTTCCCATTGTTCTGGAATGACTTATATTACTCTTTTGTTACCAGGCATGGTGCATTTGTAATACTTCTGTAACCCAGACTTACTTAAAAAATGAATGTTGGGGAAAATCACCTGCAGATATATTTCTAAACAGAATTTGAATTTACATAAATGTGAAAATAAAGCTGTGTGTATTTGTGTATGTATGTGTGTCTTTAATCAAATTTAACTGTTATATGGATTTTCATATTCTGGGATTTGGTTTGGTTAATTGTGGATTATAATTTATTTGACTCTATAATACTGTATTTGATAATACCATTTTGCAGGAACCTATTCTCATGTTTATTTTTTATTATTTGCTATTTACTATCATCCTGGGATAATTGGTCAAAATTTTACACCGGTGCCAAGATTCCTCAAAATAAAGTGGACTTCATTTTAACCCTTGTAAGGGTAATTTTTTTTCCTTTAGTGCAGCCTTTCTGTATAATTCCATAATAAAGGAAGCTAAAAAGTCGTAACTTCCCAAAGAAGTAAATAAAAGTAATTTTTTTTAACTGTCAACTTTGTTAAACATGTGCTTCTGAAGTACCTATGCTTAAGCCGTTTGTCCTCGTATAATCACAACCTTTTTGTGTCCTTTTAACAAATTATTTAAAACATTTTTAATATCAAGGTAAACTTCCCAAGTAACAGATTTTCCATTTGATTGAGTTTACAGATAGGAACCTTAGGAATTCACTTGTTAGAAAGAAGAAACAGGGATTGGACTAGGTAGAACTATTGATACCCTACTTAAAAGCTTGAGGGAGAGTGACGGTGGTTTCTTTGGATGTTTATTTAATTCCTTTTCAAAAGCTTAGACTCCCACACTAGCTTTAAAGCAGATGAAGGTAAGTAAAAATGTGATTTTTTATTATCTTCTCTCCCATTTAACATATCTTTTAATGTGATTTGGGAGGCTGGGAACTTGGAGACAACATAATATCAAAACATAAGTGCTTAGTTTGAATAAAACGTATAGACGGGCCAGTGGTAGTGCTAAACAGCCTAAGTAATCTAAATTAGGTAAAGTAAAAATTGATTTTAAGATTAAACAGCACTAAATTTTAGAAGTTTATAACGGTAAAAAAATTTTTGCAGTGTTTATATTGGTTTAGTTCTTTGAAGTAGGCATTTCTAGTATTTGAATCCATTTTAGATTTCATCAGTTGATTCAAATGAATACCTAATGAGGCTATGTGCTAAGATGATATAAAAGATACAGAAATGGTTTAAGCCCTGTATCTTAACCTTAGAGGCACTTACACATGCCTTCAAAAAGTGTTAGATTATAATTGGCCATTGTACTTCCCATGTTTGTACATGTCCCCATTTATATATACCTTAATTTCAAAGCTTTTGTCCTATTGTAATAACTGTTGGTGCAAATAAGTAGGGTTTTGTTAGGTCTCCATAGCATTTCATGGTAACTATGTATAAATGAGATTTAGTTGGTTTTGGTGCATTTGCTCTAAAGTTAGAAGAATGATAACCTTAATGCTTTTATGATAGTTCAGAATTACACTAATGATTGCTGTCTCAGGAATGGTTTTATAAACTCCTAAAAGCTACAACTATTAAGGCAATTTTAGCTTTGTCAGAGTTTTCAATTTCATGTACTTTTTGTCTTCATTATTATAAAACCTGAATTAGAACTTTAAATAGGAACCAAGATTTTTTTTCTTATTGTTTAGTAATTTGGAAATAGATAACTCAGACCTAGGTTAATCCAATTTATCTCTTCTTTTTTTTTTTTTTCCAGTAATACTTCTCCCAAGCCTGGCATGTCATACAAATTATTTGGGTTATAGTCTTAGCCTGTAGAAATAAGTCTATGCTATGTCAAAAGTTTTTTTAGCTTTATCAGTTACCCAAAAGTGTCTGATTCAACAGCCTTAGCTATAAAAGAAAACTACCCCTAAGCAACCAGAGTAGACATCAAGCAATCCACCTACTAAAGTATTATCCTTTCTATTTATGTATTTTAGGCAAATACTAACCTTGGTGATTTGGTTCGTTGGCCTCTGACAGCTGACAAAGCAAATTAGAATAAAAATTTATTAGAACATAAAGGACAGTAATTTTACGGTACAGTGGAAGATGGAGAAAATAAGATTATCAAGACAATATAAAAATTCAGAGCCCAGGGGTACCTGGGTGGCTCAGTTGGTTGAGCGTTCCCTTGGTTTCTGCTCAGGTCATGATCTCTGGGTGGAGAGCTCCAGCCCTGCATCTGGCTCTGTGCTCAGCAGGGAATGTGATTGTTCCTTTCCCTCCCCCTCTGCCCCTTCCTCATGCTCCAGCATGTGGGTACTTGTGCTCTCTCTCAAATAAATAAAAATTTAAAAAAAACTTCAGAGCCCAGTAAATTGGGGCCATTTAGTTTTGATGCAAACACCCATATTTATCATAAGACTCCTTCAGGCCTTATTAGGAAAAAAAAGTTTTAATATAGCTATGGACTTGAGTTTCTTGTGGTTCATTCTAAAATTTGGATTCCATGTGAATTAAGAATAAAGGGCATCATACCTATTTATTTCTTAGATTTTTAAACTCTATTTCTGTAAAATAGATTATCAAAGAATGGTGCAACTGAATCACAATATCCTGATTTGCTACCTACTTAGTAAGTTAAGGTTTAAGCCCTTGGTTATTATAAATATTTTCTTGAAATATGTTTGCAATTTGTGTGTTACTGTTAGAAAACATAGTTGGTATTTTACACAGTTGCTTAATGACTGATACAATTTAAAGGAAGTTTGTAGTAAATAACAGCAAAAAAAAATGCTTAAAATCTTAGTCTACTGAAAGTATAGAAGCTAGAGATAACTGTGGAGGCCTATAGGATTTGTCTGGCTTCAGATGCTAGTATTATAGCAACTTGAAAATTTTTTATGTTTTCATGGCTACCATTATTTGTGATTTAGAGCCTTGAAATGGATGGGTGACTTTAAATTTAGGTTGATGCTTGAAAATCATTCCGAAATCTATGGAGCTTATTGCCCCAGGTTAAAACTATATTGTATGATTTGACATGGGATAGGTATGTTTTGGGTGGGGGGAGGGTCTTCCAGGCACAGATTGTGAACACAGAGTATATATGAAATGGTGCAAAATGGAAAAAGAAGAAAGCAAATAGTAGCAGGTGGTAAGGCAGGCAAAGAACATCAAGGAACAGAGCCATAAGAAAGGTCCCAGGTTGTCATTGGAGTACCATAATAGTCCTAATAAGTGACAGGTAGAGGCCTAAATGTTCTAATAGCTTGTTGAATCAGTAGTACTAATCTGATAACTGGTTGGAAAAAAGAGTGCCATGTAACAATCTAAAACTGAATGTTATGTGGCACTTGGAACTATTTTGATTCATAAATGTCCTTTAGCATTTTTATTTTCAACAGACTGCAATTTTATTAGAATGAAAAGAAATCCTAGCTGTATAGCCATCATTTTAACTGGGGAGAGAGGAACAAATAACCCAAAAGAAGGAACACCTATGTTTTACTCCAAGTTAGGCAGTCTCCTAATAGCATTATTTCATCTCTTCAGTAATTTGGCCAGGAAAAGTGTGATGCTTTTTGGAATATTTTTGTCAGTGTAAACTGCTACATTGAGTCCTAACTTCTGGCTATCTGAAAAATATCTACTCAGTAATACCTTATGCCCATTTGACTAAGATGTAAGTTCTCTTGGCATAGTTTTTCAGTCATCTTAAAACAGGTGTTCAGATACTCGAATTAGGTAGTATATTAGAATAACAGATGTCAGATATTTTTTGTTGTTTGTGTTACACACAACAAAAAGAGTTAAATTATTACCTCAACATCAGTGGTTCTCAGCTGTGTGTAGTTTTGCATCTCTATCCCCGGGACATTGAGCAATGTCTGAAGACATTGGGTTGTTACAGCTGAGGGTAGGAGGGTATGCTACTGGCATCTAGTGCACAGAGGTCAGAGATGCTATTAAACATCCTATCATGCCCAGCAAAGCTCCCCACAACAAAGAATATCCAGCCCAAAATGTCAGTAGTGTTGCTGTTGATAAACCCTGCTTAGTTAAAAACTTTGAATAAGACTTTTTGCTTCTTCAGGGGCTGGCGTTTGCCTGTTGTAGTCCAAAACTTTGGACGTTATTCCGTGGTTTAATCCTGTCTAAGACTTAAAGCTAGTACTGCAAACATTTGGAAGGACCTGACAATTGAAAGCAGAATAAAATGTTTTATGTAAATATCTACATATTTTAGTGTAAACACTAACTTAGTTAAAACACTATTACATACTGAAGGTTACAGAGAAATAAAAATAAGCTCTTTGGATAACATTTTACTTTGTATTTGATAATCATGTTCTGTTGTGTTAACTACAGAAGGGTGATAGCGTACAAAAATATTAGAAGTTAACGCTTTTCGGTGATTAGATTTAAAATGAACTGTTTTTAAGTCTGGGGATTTTTTTTGGTGTTTGTTGTGTTTGTTTTTTGGTTTTGGTTTTTTTGTTTGTTTTTAAGTAGGCTCCATGCCCAACGTGGGGCTTGAACTCACAATCCTGAGATTGAGTGGCATGCTCTACCGACTGAGCCAGCCAAGTGCCCCAAGTTTGTTTGTTTTTTACTTCTATTAATGTGGGAGCTCTCAGTAAATAATGACTGTCATTACATTAGAAAGATTTAGCCCAGATTTTTGAGGTTTATTCATAAATATTTAGAATATTTAAATTGAGGAAGTGATATGCTTTTTGTGTGTATTTTTTCTTGATTTTTCCCCCTTGCTATTTTGCTGAAATAAAGGCATATTACATACTTTTTTCTACTTGCCTGTTCCTTTTCTTCTGTTGTAAGAGCAGAAGCAGGCTACTCCTGTGAAGTAAAGCAGCAGCATTTTGCCTGAGCATGTTCAGACAAAATTTTCTCCACCATGAAACTAAATGGCTGCCTGGCAGTCAGCCTTGAAGGTTACTGATTGTGCATTTTTCTTCTTTTTTTTTCTTTGTAATTAAATTACATAAATACAAATAATGTTAATTTAAGAATTTTAATTACACTTCAAAGCTTTTATATCAATGATTGCAAATAAAAGTTTTCCAAATTCATATGTACCATGACCTTTAGTTTTCAGTCAGTTGGATATCTTGTAATAAGAAATTAGGTAATTTCCTTTTTTATTTAATGGTCTTGATTTTAAGAAATTTAGGACATTGAGTTTTGAGTTGTCCTTATAAAGTCTAGCACTTGTTGAGGAACTCAGAACACCAGATTTATAGAGAAAGTTTAATAATACACCATCTTGGGACAGGATTCCTACTACAGTTGAGCCATGAAGGATATTTTTGAAAATTCATTGTTTCAAAACAGGAGCTCTAATTATGTTATTAACAATTGATAATATTGCCAAAATTGTAGATTATGCAAATTCCTTGCTGAGTTTTGCTGCATAGAAAAGTTAATACTCTTATTTTTTTTATATTGAATGAACTTTTTAGATTGGGAATCTTTCTTTGGCTCTAATATTACACATATTAGACTATGTTGTAATTTTGTAAGAGTTTATGTAAGGGAGTATAAATATATATTTCTTACCACCTATGAAAATGAGAACTCAACACCAGTGGAGAAAACATTTTTATTTGTATCTTATTAAATCTCATTAAACTACTGATTGACTTGATTTAGTTGTTGGTTACTGTTGGGTTTGTTTCTAATTCTTAATTAAGATCAATGTGGCTAAACATACACAGGAAGTGTGTAATACAACTTTTTTTTTTTAAAGGGTGAAGTTGAACAAATCGCTATGATGAAACCAAAAGGCCAGACTGAACATGATGAGGGTATGCTTGAATATTTAGAAGATATCATTGGTTGCGGACGGCTAAATGAGCCCATTAAAGTCTTGTGTCGGAGAGTTGAAATATTAAATGAACACAGAGGAGAGAAGGTGAATCTTCTATAGACTCTATTGCAAGTTAGACTTTTGTTTATTGAACAAATTCTGCTGAGTTAAATACTAAAGTTAGAATTAAAGAAATCTTTACTGTTTTAGATTGAATTTTATATTGACATTTAAATGAAGTGTTTTATTAATATAATTGATGTTTTTGTCTAATGTGGGTATATTTGAAATTGAAGCTATACATATAAAGTATATTTGAGTAATCTGTACACTTTAAATTTTTGTAGTTAAACAGAGTTAAGCTGGTGGAAAAGGAAAAGGACGCCTTAGAAGGAGAGAAAAACATAGCCATTGAATTTCTTACCTTGGAAAATGAAATATTTAGAAAAAAGAATCATGTCTGTCAATATTACATGTAAGTACATTAATTTATCAGTTTTTTTTTTTTTTAAGATTTTATTTATTTGATGGACACAGTGAGAGAAGGAATACAAGCAGGGGGAGTGGGAGAGGGAGAAGCAGGCTTCCCGCTGAGCAGGGAGCCCAATGTGGGGCTCGATCCCAGGACCCTGGGATCATGACCTGAGCCGAAGGCAGATGCTTAACGACGGAGCCACCCAGGCAGGCGCCCCTTAGTTTTTATTTCTGACATTAAGCCCTGTCTTTCCTATATTAGAGAAAAATAAAGACTGAAGTAGAAAAAAAAATGTAAAAACTATTTTATGTAATGAACTCATTAAAGTAGGGGGTTTTACCATAATAAAGTTGATTATTTTTATTTCATTTTAATTCTGATATAATTAACTTATATTAGTTTCAGGTATACACTGTAGTGATTCAGCAATTTTATATTCTGTACTCATAAGTATATTTCTATTTCCCTTCACCTCTTTGGCCCATCCCATCACCCACTTTCCCTCTGGGTAATCATCAGTTTGTTCTCTGTAGTTAAGAATCTCTTTAAAACAAAATCTTTAAATAAAGGGGGGGCACCTGGGTGGCTCAGTCGTTAAGCGTCAGCTTTCAGCTCAGGTCATGATCCCGGAGTCCTGGGTTGGAGCCCCATATCGGATTCCCTGCTCCCCGGGAAGCCTGCTTCTCCCTCTTCCACTCCCCCTACTTGTGTAAGCCTGCCTCTCCCTCTCCCACTCCCCCTACTTGTGTTCCCTGTCTTGCTGCGTCTCTGTCAAATAAAAAAAAAATCTCTTTTTTGGTTTGTCTTTCTTTCTTCCTTTATTTCTTAAAATCTACATATTCGTGAAATCATGGTGTTTGTCTTTCTCTGATTTATTTCACTTAATATTACACTCTCTAGATCCATCTGTGTTGTTACAAATGGCAAGATTTCATTCTTACAGCTGAGTAATATTTCATTGTGTGTATATATACCACATTTTTTTTTTTTTTTTTTTAAGAGTTTGAGAGAGAGCATGCACGGGGAGAGGAAGAAGCAGACTCCCCCCACCCCGGCACCCCCAGCAGGGAGCACAACACCAGGCTCAAGCCCAGGACCTTGGGATCATGACCTGAGCCCAAGGCAGACGTTTAACCAACTGAGCAACCCAGATGTCCCATACCACATCTTCTTTATCTGTTCATCTTTTGATGGACACTTGGGGTATTTCCATAGTTTGGCTATTGTAAATAATGTTACAGTAAACATAGGGGTGGATATATCTTTTCAAATTAGTGTTTTCTTATACTTTGGATAAATTCTAGTAGTGGAATAACTGGATCATATGGTAATTCTGTTTTTCTGTTTCCTTCCCCAAATTTGGGAAGTTTTCAGCATTATTTCTTCAAATAAAATTTCTTCCCCATTTCTCTTTCTTCTCCTGAGATCCCTGTAATGCGAATGTTACTATGCTTGATGGTGTTGCTGAGTTCCCCCTCCATTTCTTACAATTTTTTTCTCCTTTTCAGCTTGGTTGCTTTCTATTACTCTGTCCTCCAGGTCACTGATCCATTCTTCTGTTTCTTCTGTTCTATTTATTCCTTGTATTTTTAATTTGAGTTGTTGAGTTGTGCATCTCTGGTTGGTGTTTTTTGTTTCTTTGTTGAGTGTCTCATTGAGATCCTCCACTCTTTTTCTCAAGTCCAGTTAGGATCTTTATGACCATTACTTTATCAGGCATATTGCTTATCTCTGTTTTGTTAGCTCTTTTGCGATTTTTGTCCTGTTCTTTCATTTGGGACATAATTCCTGTGTTTTCTTACTTGGTCCAACTCTGTTTTTCTGTGTGTTAGGAAATTCAGCTATGTCTCCTGCTCTTGAAAGTAGTGACTTTATGAAGAAGAGGTCCTGTAGTGTCCTTCAATGCAATGGCCCCTGTTCACCAGAACTTGACACCACAGGGATGTCTGTTATATGTGTTGCATGTGCCCCACTGATGTGGCTAAGCCACATTTGCCTTCAGTCCAGTCGTCTGTTGCAATGGTTCTCTCTGCCTTTTGGGCAAGGTTTGTTCCCTGTGTTGTTAGTGTGCCAATCTGGGGCCACTTTGGGCTTGAGTTGAATTAGACCAGGCATTTGCCAGAGATGGAATAGCACCGAACTGCAGGGCACTTTCCCTGTTATCCGTTGAGAAGCTTTCATTGGTAGGCAGGGCCTGCAGCCAGACCAGATGTCTGCTCCCAGCCCACTGCCGGGGTTTAGTCAGACTGGTATGTGTGGTTATCTTCCCCTCTCCCCAGGGCAGGTGTCACTTAGGACCAGTGCTGGCTCCTGTCTGTGCTGCTTGCTGCTGGCTTGTGGCACCACTTTCGATGGGCTCTGGCCAAGAGCATATTGGAGGGGTCAGGACTACAAGAGATTGGGGGGGTGGGGCAAGCTCTTAGCAAGACAGGTGGAGAGTCTTGGCATTGCAGTGGTTCACACAGGTATCCTTATATCTAGGCTGGGAGCTAGAAGAGGGATGGCTCCTGCCAGCTCCTTTGTTCCTGGAAGAATCTCCTAAAGGTGTCTGCCCCTCCAGCACATGCTCTGAGATTAGTAAATAAATTTCTTTCACATAAACCCCAGTTTTTCAAACTGCTGCTTCTATGCTCTCCTTGTGGCTTTTTGTTGTGCTGTCTCTTTAAGGGTCAGATCTCCGTGTTCTCTCACCCTCCCCTCTCTGCCTGCTGATTTTTTTAAAGTCCCAGGTATCACACCCCATAGATTATCAGAACTCTCCAAATTAAACCCCACCCCCCACTTTTCCCCAAAGCCAAATGTTATGGGGATTCCTCTTCCCCTTGCCTGGGATTCTTGATGTGAGGATCTGTTACTCTCCCTTTTTCACGCTTACGGCACCCCTCCCTCCCAAGGACAGTCCCGTGGGTCCCTTTAGTCCCAACCACGTCTCCGCCTTTCCTACCATCTTCAGTGTGGCTGGCCTCTTCTTTACATGTAGCTCTGGAAAGTGTTTTGTTCTGCCAGTCTTCATCATTTTCTGGGTTTACACTCATGTGGGTGTTACCTAGTTGTAGCCTTAGGATGAGGTGAACTTAGGATCTTCCTACTCTTCTACCTTTCCCTGAAGTCCTCAAAGTTGACTTTCAAGTATCCTACTTTTAGTTGGGAGGTGGGTTCACAAGCGTTTAACATACTTAATAATTCTACATACGTATTCTTTATAGTTCATGTAATAGCCGACCCAATTTTGTATATATGGAACCTATTTTGTTCCTAATTCTAGCTTTGACCCTGAGTTAGGTCTATGCTGCAGCGTTCCCTGTCTGTCCCCCGAAAGCCCTAGGTGATTGTAAATTGACTGCCGTTAAAAATACTTTAGAAACAGGTGCTTGGGTGTCTCAGTTGGTTAAGCATCAGCCTTCGGCTCAGGTCATGATCCCAGGGTCCTGGATTGGAGGCCCACATCAGGCTCCCTGCTTAGAGGGGAGTCAACTTTTCCCTCTGCCCCACCTCCCTGCTCGTTCTCTCTCTCAAATAAAATCTTAAAAAAAAAAAAAAAAGAATACTTTAGAAACGGCTAGTTTTTACCAGAAGTTATTACACAATTGTAGAAATGGCACTTTAGGAGCTCTGATTTTTTTTTTTTCTTTCTAGTTATGATCTGCAGAAACGAATTGCTGAAATGGAAACTCAAAAGGAAAAAATTCATGAAGATACCAAAGAAATTAATGAGAAGAGCAGTATATTGTCAAATGAAATGAAAGCTAAGAATAAAGCTGTAAAAGACGTAGAGAAGTAATAATCTTTTGGAAAGTATTAGAAGTATTTGGGTTGAGTTCATGTTTTTATGTGTGTGTGTTTATATAAACTTACTGCCAGCATGTAAGTGTAATGCTTTTGTCAGCATATAAAATGGTTTCCCTTTCCAAACAGAAAATAAATTAATTGCCCTGTAGCCAGTTGATTATTATAAATTGAATGTCCAACACTGGTCTTAAAATAGCAGAGGATGCTTCCCCCTAGCGGCAGAACACAATAACACAAAACATCAGAGCAAAAATAAGCATTTAACCTGACAGGTTAGTTGTCTTAAACAGTCCACAGATCTAACTGAAGTAGAAGTAGGTTACTCTAGATAGGTTTGTTTGTTTTTTAAGTCTTATCATCACCTTTCTCTGTCAGCATTCGGTGACACCAATATCTTTTACCTATGTGATTTTTTTTTTCTTTAAAATGAAGTTTTACTTAAGTTTATGGTAAACTTTCTATATCCTGACATAGTCACTCGAAAATGTAATATTTCCTATCTAGCTTAGAAGGGCTAAACAACTCTCATAATCACATCTTAATGGCTCCCTCAAATTTAGTGGAAGGTGCAGATCAGTTTGAAAATGGATAGCTGTAGGATCTTCCATCTCCTTGTAAGAGTTTGGTCACGTTTACAGCAGCAGTGTCCTAGGCAGAGCATAAAACATGGCTTTAAATGAATATCCAAAATAGTGACGTAATTCTCTTTCTTTGCTAGGAAACTGAATAAAATTACAAAATTTATTGAGGAAAATAAAGCAAAATTTACACAGCTAGATTTGGAAGATGTTCAAGTTCGGGAAAAATTAAAACATGCTTCAAGTAAAGCCAAAAAACTGGAGAAACAACTTCAAAAAGATAAAGAAAAGGTAGGTTTTGAAAGAATCTGAATGTTAGATCTAATTTTCATTATTTTTCATGGATGTGCCAGTCCCTTATTTTTAAGAAAATGGGTTAGTATTCTGAATATTAAGTGTTTCAGGATTTATCTCTGAATGTGATTTGTTTTTTTTTTTCCAAAGGTAAATCTTGGCATTCATTGGTCTTGAGTTTTAGAGCTTATTTTTCTGTGGCATACGTTATTAGGGAAAAATTTACCAAATTAGCAATTCTATTTGATCAACAAAATAGTTTTCTTTTTCTTAGGGTAATGGTTTAAAGAGATGTTTTTGGTTATGTATTTTGAACTTTTAAAGATATTACCTGCTTCCTACAAAAATCAAGTAAAAAGTATCAGAGTAGGAGTTCCCTCTTGGAAAGGAGGGAAGGGAAAGCTCAAAATTTACAAGGAGTTGATTACGCATTCTGGTCCGAACTTGTTTTTAAAGTCTCAGAATAGCTAATTTCCTAGGAGTCTCTAATAATGAATTGGGAGTCCTTCATTGTATTTTTCCAAGTGCATTTGTTTACAAAATACTTTCTGCTCAGTGTGGGAATAAATCTTGTGTGAATCAGTGTTTGAGGGTCATCATTTTGGGAAATATTGAACTCTGCTACTAGGTAATCAGGATAAACAAAATAACATGGATTTGAGAGTAACCCTTAAATTGGACAGACTAAGCCAATTATAACTTACGGAAGTATTAGCTTTTAGGCATCAAATGTCAATAAGTGGTCATTACCAAAAGGTATTAATGGAATAAGGTACTAGTCCTACATGGTGACTTTGGAAAGGTAACATGAAAGATTTTAGGATTTCAGGGAGGCCTGGGGTTATAAAAGTAATCTGCGGTAAGTTACAATATTCCGTGAAGGACAGTCTGAGAAATTCCATGTAGTCAGAGTGTATTAATTGGTGAAGAAGGGTAATTACAGCCTGAAAATAGTGCATAAGGAAGAAAGACCTGATGGCCAGCTAGGGAGGATTTTCTTCCTTAACAAATGAGGAATTCATAGAATTCGCTTTTCTACTAAACTGAAAGCACAGAAATGCAGTAAATGGTTAAAGTATTTGCTAAAGCCGGCTAATTCTAGTCTGATTTACAAAGGAAACCACAAATTAAGAGGATGCTGAGAAATGTTTTAAATAAGTCAAATATTGATATTAGATAGTCTCAAGGCATATGCTCCTGTAAGTTTATTTTACAATCTTAGGTTGAAGAATTTAAAAGTATACCTGCCAAGAGTGAGAAGATCATAACTGAAACAACAACTCGAAACAGTGCCCTTGAGAAGGAAAAAGAGAAAGAAGAAGAAAAATTAAAAGAAGTTATGGATAGCCTTAAACAGGAAACACAAGGGCTTCAGAAAGAAAAAGAAGTAAGATTCTTTATCAGTTGGTGTTTATTTTGGTGACTTTTTTTTTTAACTTAACGTTTTTGCGTAATAGTAAAAACTGAACTGCTGGAAGAATTTTGGACTTCTAATACCTAATGTTCCTAAAAACAGCCTAGACTCTTTCCCCTTTTTGTTTTCTACTTTCCCATTTTAAAAAAGTTAAATGAGAATTTATGGTAATGGCAAGAAATGTATCCTGTCAAATATTTTCTTATGTCATTCTTTAAGTCTGTTGATTTCATCAAATAGTCTTTTTTGTCTCCTTTTAAGTTACCAAGAAAATAATTTAATTGGTTGACACCTATGAAATCATGGAACCACACTAACCACAGGTTGATACCTACCTTTCTTTTCTCCTGTAGCACTTGTATAATAGTTTAAAACCATGGCTCTTGAGTCAGTTCTCGGTTGAAATCCTGCATCAATCATTTATTACCTCTGATCTTGCATGGGTTGTTATGTCTCCAAGTCCTCTTCTCAAAATGGAAAAAAATATTAACATCTTGTTATCTTGTGAAAATAAAATGTACATATTTTTACGTAAAGTGCCTAGAAATAATAAACTTTAGCCACTTTAGCACTTCACTAACAAAACGAGAGTGTGAGGTGGTCATATCTGAATAGTCCTTATACCTTATTGTTCAGTCTTCCCTGCCCAACAAGAGTATAAAGCACAAAGCTTATCTATCCTTGTTTATATTCACCACAGCCTTTGACAAAACTGAGGTTATTGAGTAGAAATTATAATAGTAATTGACTTGAATTGACTTATATAAGTAAATTATGTAAGGCTTACATACATAAGTTACAGACTTCTGTACAAACTTTGTATACCTCAGTAAAGTTTTCTTGGATTTTGTGTTTTTTTTGTTTTAAGTTACAGATTTAGCAGATTCTGTTTTGGAACAGAGGCACGTTCTAATGCCACACTACAAAACTTTACAAGTAGGATGCCCATGTGATAAAATGGCAATAGATAATGCAGTAGCTTTCATGATATAATACTTTATGGATACAGGTTTTCACATTTGCCCATCTAATGCATACTGAGTACTTCTCTGTGTCTTGGCACCCTGAGTTAATGACAAAGCCAGGACATACATCCAAGTGTCTTCATTCCTCAACATAATATAGTAGCTGAAAACAGAGATTCTACCACTTAAGAGTGATTGCATGACTTGGAGCAAGTTATTTAAACTGACCTCATTTTCCTCGAAATGAGCATGGTGATGGTATTTACCTCATGAGATTGTTACATTAAAGAATTCATACATTCAGAATAGGCCTGGAAACATCAGGAGCAGTGTGTGTATGTTAGTGTTCATGATTTTCACCATCAAACATTTAAAGTGATCATCTGATGACTTTGCACATAACCCCTGGTCCTGGACCTATTCCCTTATGTGTGAAAGGAAAGGATTGAGCTTTTCTAAGAGCCTTTCATATGCCATTATTCTAATACATAGATCCTTTCTACACAGTCAATTATAGTAGCCCATATTTTCTGCTCACTTGTCAAATAATAACTGGTGTTGAGGATTACCTGGACTTACCTTTAAAATTTACAAAGATTCTCAACATAAATATACTTGAGGAAACTTTCTGCTGAATAGTCCTTATACCTTACCATCAGGTAAAGTAATGTAGAAAGACCATGGATCTAGAGTTTAGACTCAAGTTTTTCTTGTTTGAACCACTCTTATTGTTGTTATAATCTCCAAAATTGAGCATATTTATATCTAGTTCATTAAGCTCTTGTGAAATTAGTTGGAAAGAGACTTTGTGTAGTGAGTGAACATTGGCAACTAGGCAAAAACTACTACTCCAGTTCAAATTGTAAGAATTATTTTTGTGTATTATGTTTGTAGAATCTCTAAAGCTGAATTCAACATTTCAGCCTAGGTTTGAAAATGTATTTCAGATTTAATGGAGTCCATCATATTTCAACAGAGTCGAGAGAAAGAACTTATGGGTTTCAGCAAATTGGTAAATGAAGCACGTTCAAAGATGGATGTAGCCCAATCAGAACTTGATATCTATCTCAGTCGTCATAATACTGCGGTGTCTCAATTAAGTAAGGCCAAGGAAGCTCTAATTACAGCTTCTGAGACTCTGAAAGAGAGGAAAGCTGCAATCAGAGAAATAGAAGCAAAACTCCCTCAATCTGAACTGGAATTAAAGGAGGTAAATCTTTGCTTCTGTATTTCATCAACCCTTGTTATCAATTTATATATATATTTTTTTCTAATTTAAACATCTGAAGTGACTGATATATTTAGATTTACCTTTTTCATTTAGTGTAATCTTCCCCAAAAGAATGGAGTTAGTGTTTCAGTATTCAGTATGAATTGAGACTATCAAGGAACTACATTCTCCCCAGAAGTGTCAAACAGTAAATAACAACTGCTACTGCCACCATTATTTCCCACAGAAATAATTTAAACAAAGTTTGTGTTTCCCTAAATCTAAGTGTAGACAGTGTATGCAGGCAGGGGTAAATGAAAAACCTAAATATATCTGTAAGAACGAATATACAAACCATCTATCTTAGTATATTTTTTCTGATTTTGAACTTAAGGATATAGTTTTGTTGTTGTTGGGACTGCATACTGTTTTAAACTAATCAAGATAGCTACCTTAGCTCATTAGGCATTCCCTTCCTTATCCTTGATGAATTAGGTCTCTAAGGAATTTCACAACTTTAATCTCCAGAGCCTCATTGGGTAAGATGGCAATAGAAAATGCTGTTTGAAGAGAAAATGTACACTATTTGGTCATTAGGGAATTTCATGACCAATTAGAATTTATTTATTTTTGATTTTTTTTTTTATTTATTTGACAGAATGCAAGAGAGGGTACACAAGCAGGTGGCGGGGGGGGAGGGAGAAGCAGGGAGCCCAGTGCGGGGCTCAGGCTCAATGCCAAAGGCAGACACTTAACTGAGCCACCCAGGCGCCCCGACCAATTAGAATTTAAATGTAAACTTAAATTATATCTAGTGATTACTTCTATCTTGCTGGTGATTCAGTTTATTTGGGGATAAATTATATTTGTAACTTGAGCTTTTACTTGATACTGTGATTGGTAATAGAGGTAATTTAAAGCCAGGAGATAGGGAGAATGTCAGAAAAAAAGTGGCTGCTCTAACTTAAGAGATCGAGAAACTGAGTTTGGGGTTTTGTGTACATGTGTATGGTTTTTCTGACATTTTTGTATAGCAATAATACTATTCACTTACCATGTTTTCTTTCATTTCAAAGCTGTGCATTTTGGGGGCGCATGGGTGGCTCAGTCGGTTGAGCATCCAACTCTTGGTTTCAGTTCGGTTGTGATCTCATGGATGACGGGATGGAGCCCCAAGTGGAAGGGGGAGATCCACACTCAGCAGGGAGTCTGATTGAAGATTCTCTCCCTCTGACCCACCCCCTCCCCATGGGCACATGTTCTCCCTCTCTAAAATAATCTTTTTTTAAAAAAAGCTATGGTTTAAAAAAAATACATGTATAATAATAAATATAAGTATTTTTCATTATTTAGAATGCAAAGCACAGTATAACCATAGTCCTGCCCAGTAACCCATATTCTGGGTCCTGTACAAAGGTCCATTTTTGATTAATGTGGACATTAAGAATTAAGATACACTCCAGGTGCCCCAGTCAGTTAAGCATCTGCCTTCAGCTCAGGTCATGATCCTGGAGTCCCAGGATTGAATCCCACATCAGGCTCTCTGCTCAGCAGGGAGTCTTCTTCTCCCTCTGACCCTCCCCCCTCTCGTTCTCACTCTCAAATAAAATCTTTTTTTTAAAAAATGTTAAAGAATTAAGACACACTTATGCATAACTTTGTGGTGCCAAACTGGGATTTCCGCAGCCATAGCTCAACTTAGTCTATCGGTCAGTGTGCTACTAGAACCATATTGCACTTACGTTCCTTATTATTGACCCAAATAATTTATGTTCTTTAAAATCAGAAAACGCATCCATATCTCAAACCCAGTCCCAACAGTTGCAAGATGGAAATTCTGGTTCAAGTGTTTATTATTGATCTTTCCTTTTTTTATGAGGCATTGCAACTGATTCTATGCTGTGGTTGGGCATATGCTTCTGGGATTCATTTTCTTCACTTTACACTTTTAGAAAGAAAAAGAACTTCAAAAACTTACACAAGAAGAAATAAAATTAAAAAGTTTGGTTCGTGATCTTTTCCAAAAAGTTGAAGAAGCAAAGAGTTCCTTAGCAATGAATCGAAGTAGGGGGAAAGTCCTTGATGCAATAATTCAAGAAAAAAAATCTGGCAGGATTCCAGGAATATATGGAAGATTGGTAAAGTAGATTTATTTGGAAATGACTATATTTTTCTTAAGAAAGACATTGTAAATAATTTTCTTCCTTTGACTTGAACTGTAATACTAAGTTATTGTACGTGAAATAACATTTAGTTTTAAAAGATACTCATTTTTAAACGCTTTGCTCTTCAGGCATGATAAAATTCTTTGTGGTATGGGTTATCTCATTAAAAGGAAGTTTTTTCTTTTTTAGTTTCAGATAACTATCATTTTCATACCAAGAAAAAAACTAGCTAGTTGTGATAAGGAAAACTAACAAAACCACTTTATTTTTTAAAGAAATAAGAATTTGATAAATTCTGTGTTTTATACCATTATACTGAAGGTTGTGGCTGGAATGTAGGGAAATCAACAAGGGATAATATAGAAACCCAAGACTAGCAGTACTGGAGACCATTACTTACTGCCCCTGAACTTGAAGAGGGAAGGGAACTGTAGCCATGGCTAGAAGCTGGCCAGAAGGAAATGCGGAAAATATTTCAGCCCCATTCATCTCTACCATGCCATCCGTAGCTGATACTTCACACTCTCTAAAGCTAAAGAACCAAGGGAGCCAGTTAGTGTAGTTCCTTAGTCAGCCTTCCAGAGAAGGAAGCAGAAAAAGAATGATTCGTAAAGGCAAATGAAAATTACCCAGCATAGTTTCTTCCATGTCTTCATGTCAGGTGACTTCCACCTTATTTTCTTGGGAGATAATGTGATTCTATTCTTTTGCTTTCAGGGAAAAATAAAGTTAGTCTCTGGATGCTGCTTCATGGCTAATAGAGAAGTAGGCAAATGTGTTTCATCAGGACCTATATAATCTTAGCTGGCTTTCAATAATTAAAAATTTTATTATTCTAGAATTTATCTTGCTTAAGCCATAGTACTTTTATGGTTGAAAGATTTTAAAATAATATATTTTCATGCAACAAACAGTTCTTTCATTTTGTGCTCATTAAAAATTCAAATTCTGCGTATCTATAAATTTTTTTTAAAGGTATGTCTAAAAACTACTCGTGATTGCCTTTGCAGAAGGGGAAGGTTGAATGAGAGGAACACACATTTTTCATTGTGTACCCTTTTTGTATTTTTTAAACCATGCATAAGTATAGTTTTTCAAGTAAAAGTAACAAAAAAATCTGTAGAATTGTAATGAAATGATCCTGTGCCTAATTTCTTACTGATTATATGCACTGATTTTTTTTTTTCCTTCCTCTTAATTATTAGGGGGATTTAGGAGCAATTGATGAAAAATATGATGTTGCTATTTCATCCTGTTGTCATGCATTAGACTACATTGTTGTTGATTCTATTGATACAGCTCAAGATTGTGTGAACTTCCTTAAACGACAAAATATTGGAGTTGCAACCTTCATAGGTTTGGATAAGGTGGGTATTCATAAGCTACCTATAATTACCTGTAATTTAATTTTAAAGTGCAAATTGCTTTTTTATTTTGAACCCTAGTTTTTTTCTTTATAGTTATTTAAGTGAACACCTGATGTGTTTTGAGGATTATTTTTAGGTCCTGAGGTCATATAGTTGTAGGAAAAAACCTTATAATACCTCCCCTAAAGGAATATACATTCCAATATTAGAGTGACTGGTAGCTATATTTTTCCCATCATCAGTAACTACTTTTAAAAAAACAAAACCAAAAACCTTTATGGAGATAGAATTCACAAAAAATTAAATTTGCCATTTTAAAGTATCGAGTTCAATGGGTTTTAGTATATTTATAAGGTTGTTAAACCATAACCACTAATCACAGAATATTTTCATCACCCCAAAAAGAAATCTACTTATTCACAGTTACTACCTATCTCCCACCCCCCACAACTTTTATAATCTACTTTTTTATTTACTTGTTCTGGACATTTTGTATAAATGGAATCATTCAATGTATAGGTTTTTGTGTGTGGCTTAGTTTAGATTTTCAAAATTTATCCATGTTTTAGCATATATCATCAGTTCATTCCTTTTGATTGCCAAGCTGTTCCGTTGTGTGGATGTACCACATTTTGTTTATCCATTCATCAGTGATGAACATTTGTGTTGTTTCCATGTTTTGGCTATATGGGTAACACTGCTATGAACATTGATATGCAGATTTTTGTGCAGACCCATGTTTTCAGCTCTCTGGTTAATACCTAGGATTAGAATTACTGGATCACCTGTTAACTGACTTTTTGAGGAACTGACACTTTCCCACTGTTGCTACACCATGTCCTACCATAATTTATAAAGCTTCCAGTTTAATAGTCTCCACGCCCTGTGTGAAGCCCAAACATGGGGCTTGAACTCTCAACCCTGAGATCAAAACCTGAGCTGAGATCAATAATTGAACACTTAACTGTGCCACCCAGGCGCCCCTTTTGTGGTTTTCATTTGCATTTCCTGATTACTAATGTTGAATATTTTTTCATGTGCCTATTGGCCATTTTGTTTATCTTTGGAGAACTATTCAAATCCTTTACCCATTCCTTCATTAGTTTATTTGTCTTACTAAGTTGTAAGAGTTTTGTTTTATGTATTTTGGGTGCAAATCTCTTGTCAGATATATAATTTGCAAATGTTTTCTCCCATTCTGTGGGTTGTCTTCCCTTTCTTGATGGTTTCCTCTGAAGCACAATTTTTCTAAATTTTGATAAAGCCTAATTTTTTTTTTAATTTGGTTTCTTATGTTTTGTCTGTCATATCTAAGAAACTACATAATCCAATGTAAAGTTTTGACATTTAGGTTTTTAATCCATGTTAATTTTATAATACAGTAAAGGGTCTAATTCTGTCCTTGGATGTGGATGTCCAGTTGTTCCAGCACCAGTTGTTGGAAAGACTATTCTTTCCCCATTGAATTTACTTGGCATCCTTGTCAGTCAATTGACCATAAATGTAAGGGTTTATTTCTGGACTCTTCATTTATCTGTATGTCCATCCTTGCATTAGTACACACTGTCTTAATTACTGTAGTTTTGTAAAAAGGTTTGAAATCAGGAGTCCTCTAATTTTGATCCTTTCTTTCTTAAGTAGGCTCCACCTCCAGCGTGGAGCCCAGTACAGGGCTAGAACGCACAACCCTGATGTCCAGCGTCGGATGCTTAACTGAGCCTCCCAGGCACCCGAATTTTGTTCTTTGATATCAAAATTGTTTTGGTATTCTGAGTCCCTGTAATTTCCATATGAATTTTAAGATCAGCTGGTCCGTTTCAGGGCGGGGGGTGGGGGGTTGCGGGTAACTGGGATTTTGATGCCCGTTGCATTGAATCTGTAGATCAATTTGTGTGGTATTGCCATCTTAATAATTTTAAACCTTAACAGTCCGTGAACTGAGGATGTCTTCCATTTATTTGGGTCTAAATCCATACCATAATATTTTATAGCCTTTACTGTACAGTTTTTGTGTTTCTTCTGTCAAATTCCTGTTTTGGAGGTTTTCTGTCCTAAATATGACATTATAAATGAAATTTTTAAATCTCATTTTTAGGTTATTCATTACTAGTGCGTAGAAATAATAATTTTTGTATACTGGTTCTGTATCTTACAGCTTTGCTAAAATATTAGGTTTAATAGTTTTGTGTGTGTGTATTCCCTAGGATTTTATATATCACCCGGGAATAGAATTTTACACTAAGTCTTTTAAAATAATAGTAAAATAATACTCAATTATGCAGATATTCAGAACCTTATATACATGTTCTTACATGATACATATGTATGTATGTTACTTACGTAAATGATACCTGAAAGAAATGATTTTTTTTTTTTTTTTAAACTTTAGATGACTGTATGGGCAAATAAAATGACCAAAATTCAAACTCCTGAAAATACTCCTCGGTTATTTGATTTAGTAAAAGTAAAAGATGAGAAAATTCGTCAAGCTTTTTACTTTGCTTTACGGGATACCTTAGTTGCTGACAACTTAGATCAAGCCACAAGAGTAGCATATCAAAAAGATAGAAGATGGAGAGTGGTGACATTACAGGGGCAAATCATAGAACAGTCAGGTAATCATTTTTTTTCCTGCCATTGAGTTTATTTCACCTTGTTAGGGGAGACAACTAAGTCTTACTTCTGTTCTGTAGGTACAATGACTGGTGGTGGAAGCAAAGTAATGAAAGGAAGGATGGGCTCATCAGTTGTTGAAATCTCGGAACAAGAGGTCAGTATATATAAAATTATAGTCAGACCTTTTTATTAAGCTTATTGATGTGTAACATACATACTATAAAATTCAGCCTAAGTGAACTCAGATTTTAAGTTAACAGATTGAATTTTGTATAAATGACGTAAGATGTGGGAATCTTTTTAAATATAAAGCCCTTTAAAGCTCTAAAAATAAAACATGTTAATTAGAAAGTATATGCTCAACATATGTATCTTTCTCGTATTACATTTGGATCATATGGATATTTCATAATTTAACCACCCACTTATTATTTGACATTTAATGTTTTTTCACATACAGTTATCGCTGCAGTGCGTAATTGTTTTTTCTGTTTCAAAATAAGTATAGCAAAGACTTCTGATGAAAATTTCTAAACTTTATTTCAAAATATTTGACATAACCCCAAGTATATGAGAATGTCAGAATGTCCAGAAAAAACTTCTGTGTTCTGTCATCCTCTTGGAACACTACACTTTTTTATTCCTTAAAAACATATACTTCGATGTCCTGGATACTGAACTTTTTCCAAAGAGGTGTACTTTTTTTTTTTCTTCACATTTTGAAATAGTTGCTATCCTTCCACTTAAAAATTTTCATGGTGTAAAAGGTAACTATATACAGCACTTAAAATTATCTTCCCCTTTAGATTCTGTGGTATGGAAATTAGTTTGACCAGCTCCTAAGCTTTAGGATTGGGAATTATACTGGGTTTTTGGTTTTATTCTAGTCTTTAAAATCAGAAATTTCAATTTTCTTCATTCATAGGTTGATTTGGCTGCTAATCTGAAATGACTCTTGAAGTAAACTTATTTCACTGGTATTCTTTGTAGGTAAATAGAATGGAATTGCAATTGGAGAGAGACTCTCAAAAATCAGTGCAAATCCAGGAACAGAAAGTACAATTGGAAGAAGCAGTAGTTAAGTTGAGGCATAATGAACGAGAAATGAAGAATACACTAGAAAAATTTACTGCAAGCATCCAGGTACTCTTTTGTCAATATTAGCTAAAACTGTTGGAATTCAGTAGCATTTGGCAGAAGCGTTTTGTTTGCTTATGATTTTAGAATATTAAGGAGGAGAGTGGGTCCCTAGACAGAAGTCCTGTGTCTTGATTTCATTTCCCTGAGTACTAATGGATAAATGCCCTGTTGCAGTTTTGCTCTAACCATAGCTGTTCTTGGTTTCCATTTATACTCCATGGAGTCTTCCCTTAACACCTATGTGAGCCTTTATTTTCATTCTCTTTTCAAAGTAGAATGCTTCTTAATTATGGAAAAGTATTGCATACTCACTGCTTAAAAAAACAAAAAACAGTTTGCAGAAAATACCCACAAGATTATCACCCTTAATTTTTATGTATATGCTTCAACTTTTTAATAGAAATACTTAGTCTTTGTGTATGTGTTTATATTTATGGTAGATATGGATATATACATAGATTTTTAATGAGTCATACTAACTTTTCCAGTAAATCGTGGTTTTCTTTCCAAGTCAATGTAAATTTACTATGTTTGAAGCTGCATTTCAGCATTTTGTTTGTATCACAATTTGATAAATGCTTTTCCATGTTATGAATATTCCTGTTTAAAATACCCTTGTCAGGGGCACCTGACTGGCTCAGTCAGTGGAGCATGAGACTCTTTATCTCAGAGTTGTGAGTTCAAACCCCAGGTTGGGTGTAGAGATTACTTAAAATCTTTAAAATAAATAAATAAAATATCCTTCTTAGATATATCTTTATACACTCATCCAATTATTAACTTAGGTTAGAGTCCTAAAATTATTACCCACTATGTGTACAGTGTTTAAGGCATTATTGCATAATGTCAAATTGTTCTCAAAAGGATGATTCTGATTCATTTACTTTTAGTAGCATATGCAAGTAATTGTTTTTCCAAGTCTGAACGCTAGGTACAGTCTTCAGTATATTGTAAGTTTGCTAATCTGCACCAGAAAATGGCATTTTAACTTGTTTTTGTGATGAATTACAAATTTCATGTGTTTGTTGGCCTTCTTCATGTTTTCTGCCCTTTTCCTGTTAGTATTTTCTCCTTAAAGATTTTAAGTGTCTTTATTTCATTCAGAATGTTTGAGGCAAATGTTATTAGTACGTTAAAATATTGACCTATGTTAAAACATTTCTGTAGCGTTTATCAGAGCAAGAAGAATATTTGAATGTCCAAGTTAAGGAACTTGAAGCTAATGTACTTGCTACAGCCCCTGACAAAAAAAAGCAGAAATTACTAGAAGAAAATGTTAATGTTTTCAAAACAGGTATGTTTAAGGATACGTGCTTATACATGCTTTCTTTTTTTTTTTTTTTTTTGAGATTGTCAGAAATAAGTTTTTAATGTTCGAAATGTTTAAACATAGCAGTTTAAAAAATTGCAGTCACGTACCTCTGTGCAAGGCACTGCTCTGTTTCATGGTTTCTATTATTTTGTTCTTAAAAGGTTATAAAGTAAATACTATTAAGTACTTCATTTGACTGATAAGAAAACTGAAGCACGGAATGATTTATATAATTTTCCTAAGGTCATATAGCATGTGGTGATAGAGGAATTGAGGACCAAGGCAATCTGATTCCAGAACCCGTGCTCTTAATTTTATACTTTATATATTTGGCGCAGTCCTTATCCTTCAAAATAGTAGTTATTTTATAGATTTAGGAAACTGAGTATCACTTAAACAAAAGCATACAGGAAATAAGTGGTATACACATGAAGAAAAACAGTCTTTGAAAACTTAGAAAACATGTTTTTCCTTCCAGAACTTTTTCTTCTTGTGTACATGTAAATATGTTAAGTGTTCCACCAATATCATAAAGCAGGAAAGGGAATTCATAGGCTTATAGCCAGAATTGGCTTTGAAATTGAAGTCCCCTGATTATGTACTTCAGCAGCCCTGCTTCTCTTTCCATGTTGGATTCAATCAAACATAGATGTGCATCTTATTGCAGGAGGAAGGCATAATGGGTTATGATGACAGAGCCCTTCCTGACTTAAAATATTTTAGGTAGTGACTCCAAACACTGTAAGCCTTTTGTCACATCCTCAAAAAAGACCCCTGTTATGGTTCAGTTTGAGCCCAGGAGGACAAATACTGATTGTCCAAATGCTCCAAAAATGACGCTTTTCTTCCAAAAGAAAAAGAGGTAAAAAGATGTTAAGTAGACACGTCCACTGTGCACATTGAATATTCACCAGTTACCCATATTAACTTTTTTACTTTTGTGGTCCTGCATTTTTGTCTGAATTTTTAATATTAAGATATTCACTCAAATAGCATCTGCTTTTGGCTGTGGCCAGGTTTGTTTTAGGTGCTGGTGATTGAGCAAAATGAACAAAATGAGGTCCCTCTATTTAAGGACCTCACACTTCAGATGAGGAAACTAAACATACTGCATTTTATACTGGTTCGTGCTAAGTGACAATAAAACAAGGATTAACAGCACAGGGTATGGGAATCAGACAGAGTGGTAAGATGGACCTCTACTAGAGATACTTGAGCAGAGAGACCCAACAGAAGTGTGAGTGCTAACTATGTGATACTTGGAAAAAGCATTCGAAGATCATAGAGGGAGGAGTAAGTACAAAGGCCCTGAGGCAGGAGTATGCTGGGAGTCCCTAGGAACACAAGGAAGCCAGAGTGGCTAAAGTAAAGGAAGAATCCAGATAATGTAGGGCCTTACAGGCCAGAAGCCACTGGAGAGTGATGTACAGGGAAGTAGCATTATCTGACAGGATTTTTTTTTCCTTGCATTTATTTTGGATCTATATTTTGTTATTGCGGACACATTGACTTAACCCACGCTCCTCTTTGCCCACACATACCCACAGTATTTTTTGTGACTGCTTTCATGGTACCCAGTTGTCAACTGAGAGACCAAAAATGTATATCTGTGTCATTTATAACAGCTCTTTAACAGAGACTGCAGGAATCTATATTTCATTCTTATTTGAAAAGGAAGCCTTGACTTTATTAAGAGCCATATATATATATAAGCTCTTCTGGAAATACTGGGTATTCATAGACTGTGTTAATGTTTACTCTGAAGGACCCATTTCTGCAAGTATATCTTTAAATATTTCATTTTACATTAATTTAAAATCTTAGAAATATTTAATGCCTAGGGAATAAAGGGAGCAAGGTGGTTATAGAATGACTTCAACATTACAGATTAGGGGCGCACCTGGGTGGCTCAGTAGTTAGGCATCTGCCTTCGGCTCAGGTCACAGTCCCAGGGTCCTGGAATTGAGCCCTGCATCGGGCTCTCTGCTTGGCGGGAAGCCTGCTTCTCCCTCTCCCACTCCCCCTGCTTGTGTTCCCTCTCTCGCTGTGTCTTTCCCTGTCAAATAAATAAAATCTTTAAAAAAAAAAAAATTACAGATTATATACATCACAGTTTTTCCCTCCTACTTCTAATAGACATGCTACTATAGATACTTTTTTTAAAAATGCACAGTAGATTACTTGAAAACAAGGAAGAAAATGTTCTAAAAGTGGGAACCTTTGTAGGGATATTCTGGCCCATCCCCCAAGTGTAAGTTGTGGTGCCAGCCCCCCGTAGTAGCTGGTATTTTATCCCATGAGTGAGCAGAACATGCAGGCAGCCTAATGAAATTTTGATTAAGAGAATATTGACACTGTAAGCAAAACAATTCATTCAATAGAGTACTGGGGGTGTGGAGATTACTAGTGTTGACAATATAGAACTTTAAAATGTGTATATTTAATATCCTTAGGATAAAAGGGGGATACAGAAGACCAAAAAAGGGCAGAAGTTGTTTTGTTTTAGGAGCCAAGTGGTGATTTCAGAAATGTGAAAAATTAGTTGTTGGAATTAAATTCAGTAGATGGACTGAGGGGCACCTGGGTGGCTCATTCAGTTAAGTGTCCAACTCTTGATTTTGGTTCAGGTCAATGAGATCTCAGCTCTGGGTCATGAGATCAAGCTCCCTGCGAGGCATGGAGCCTGCTCAAGATTCTCTCTGCCTCTCCCTCTACTCCCCCACTCCACTTGCTTGCTTGCTTTCTCTCTTAAAAAAAAAAAAAAAAAAAAGGCACCTGGGTGGCTCAGTTGGTTAAGCGACTGCCTTCGGCTCAGGTCATGATCCTGGAGTCCTGGGATCAAGTCCCACATCAGGCTCCCTGCTCAGCAGGGAGTCTGCTTTTCCCTCTGACCTCTTCCCTCTCATGCTCTCTATCTCTCATTCTCTCTCTCTCAAATGAATAAATAAAATCTTTAAAAAAATATGGATAGATGGGCTAAAAGAATTCTTTGATGATGTAGGACAAAAACATAGAAATGGTAAATTATAAGATTTGGAGATTTGTTGCAATTCCAATCTACCTGACAGAGAAGAGACAATGGAGGGGAAATTAAGTCCTCATCCAATCCTGTTCTCAGTACATCCTACCTCCTCCTCTGCCAAATGCCCATATTCCTATAGAAGCTTTGTGGGACTCTTTCCATAAGTTAGCTCAGTGTTTCTGTTTACCTTTCTAGATATAAGAATTCTTTTTTAAATTTTTTAAGATTTTATTCATTTATTTATTTGAGAGAGCACAAGCATAGGAAAGGGCAGAGGGAGAGGGAGAAGCAGGCTTCCCGCTGAGCAAGGAGCCCAACGCTGGGCTCTCTCCCAGGACCCTGGGATCATGACCTGAGCCAAAGGCAAGAGGCTCACCCCACTGAGCCACCCTGGCGCCCCTATAAGTATTCTTAATAGCTTGAACTCCTCGCCTTTTTGTCACCTTTCATTCTTCCTATATTGTATAGTGATTAGAATTTATATATGATGGGTGCCTGGGTGGTTCAGTTGATTATAAACATCCAACTCTTGATTTTGACTCAGGTCACGGTCTCAGGGTTGTGAGATTAAGCCCTGCGTCAGGCTCTGTGCTGGCCGTGGAGCCTGCTTGAGATTCTCTCTCCCTCTGCCACTGCTCCACTGCTGCGCTGCGGCCTTCCCCCACCCCCACCATGTACATGAAAACACTCTCTTAGGAAAAAAAAAAAGTGGAGAATAGAATCCACTCTGGCTAGTGTAACTGTAATTTATGTAGTGCATGCATGTGTTTAAGAGAGCATTGGATTGTTTACAGAATCATCGGGATGACTAAAGGAAATTTTAGGTTGAACAATGAAGAATAACTTCTAGAGCTATTGTAAAGAACCATCAACGTCTATACTGCCTCTTAGACAATTGGAAAGTCCTCTCTCAAATTGGGAAGGTGTCACTGCAACTACCAGCAACAGGAGCACATTGCACCTACTGTAATTCACACTGTCCAAGTTAGTGCTGCTGCCTGACAGTACTCATAAAGCTTTTGACTGGATACCAGAACTTCTAATGCCAACAATAAAAGGCAAATTTCTTTGACTGCTTGCCGATATATCATGTATGCCTTCCAAATTATGTGAATTCTTTCAGTTGAATGGCCCCAAATTATATCTGAACCCTAGATATGAGGGAATCTGGGAAATGTAACTTTTAGTTTTCTCTGCCAGAGAAAAGTGCCAGTTCATCCTGTCTCCCCCACTTTGTTACAACATGTGAGGGAGAACTTTAGGTTAGCAGAATAAGATAACCAGTTTTTCTTTTTACACAGGCAAGTTAATAGGCACATAGTCTGAGGGTAAAAATCATTGAGACTAATAGTCAAAGAAGTACCTAAGAAAAAGTTGCAAAGATTTTTGAGAAGAACCTCAGGGCATGAAGCCGTTAAGAAATAAGTGGGTTATGCTATGGCTAAGCCAGAGAATTTAGCCATGTGTGGTTATAATACCATTTGTTTTGAGATAGGGTGTTCTGGTTTTTTTGAGATACACTTTTCCCTATATGTCTAAAATTTGTTTTGCACACATCAGGTTAAGTCCTATGACTGAAGAAATTTACTAGTAAGTGATTGTGAACCTAGAAACACAAACTGAGTTCTTTTTTTTATTTCAGAATATGACAGTGTGGCTGAGAGAGCTGGAAAAGTAGAAGCTGAGGTTAAAAGATTACACAATATCATCGTAGAAATCAATAACCATAAACTCAAGGCCCAACAAGACAAACTTGATAAAATAAATAAGCAATTAGATGAATGTGCTTCTGCTATTACTAAAGCCCAAGTAGCAATCAAGACTGCTGACAGGTAGAGTATGTCTGCTACCCTAACCTGTTGCCTCCATGTTGGAAAAGGGGTTTATACTTAAATTTAGTGTCCTTTAAACATTTCTCCTGTTACTTAATTAAGCCTATCTGACATGTTTTTATCTAATAGGACTTTAAGTAAAGGGACACCTATAAACATTTATTTTTGGTGACCATTTTTGTGTGTGTATGTTTTAAGTGGTAAACAGGTATGCCTTGGCAAAGTATAGTTCTGTAACTACCCACTTGTATGCACATAAAAATCTGTTTTATTTCTCTGGCTTAGGGTAGTTAGATGGTTATTTAAGTAGATCTAGATCTAGGAGAATAAGGCAAAATTGTCTTGGTAACTTAGTTTTTAGTTAATTGGATTATTCCATTGTCTTAACCATTCATAGGTCTTGTTCTTAAATTTTTAGAGTATTGGTGTTTCTAGATAATTAAAGCTAAATACGTATATAAAACGTTAAAATGTAAGTAACTTATCTTGTTAATTTGTTATAATTTTATCTAGTTAAGTTACTCTAGTGTCTGGCTCAAACGTAGATAAAGCACTAATAAGCCATTTGTTTGTTAGGAGCAGAAGTCTGCCTAAACACACTGGTCAAAGTAGAAGTAAATTTTATTAAGGGAAAAAACGGTCATTTTTCCCCTCCCTGGGAAACACGTGTTGCCCTAACTGGGAGGTATTACTTATTTGAAGGTATAGCTTCATGGGTGTAGAGATTTAAGAATCTCCAATCAGATAAGAAAATGACAAGACTATAATAATAAAATGGACAACTTTGCTTTATGGTCTAAGTTTCATTAATTTATACTCAGAGTTTAATAAAATATACAACATCCCAGAAGTGTATGTATAACATAAAAACCATTTCAAGGATGGTTTATTTAGTAAATCATAAATTTTAAATTGTGATAGTAAAATCTCTCATTAATGTCATGAAGTTTTTTGGTAAACTTTCATAAGCAGGATAACAAATCCCATGTTAGCACATTTTTAATGTATCATTTTGCTTGTTTAGAAATCTTAAAAAAGCACAAGACTCAGTCTTTCGCACAGAAAAAGAAATAAAAGACACTGAAAAAGAAGTAGATGATTTAACAGCAGAACTAAAAAGTCTTGAGGACAAAGCAGCAGAGGTCGTAAAGAACACAAATGCTGCAGAGGTAAGACTTGGAGATGGGAGTGAATGGTATTTGGAGCAATTCAAGGATTTGGATATATGACATCAGTACTCAAAAGCTTAAAACTCAATAGCTTAGTAAGTACCCAATAGCTTAAAATTTTTATAGCTATAATTAACATTTATTTGTAGAATAAAAATATGAGTACTGTAACTTTTCCATAAGTAAACTTTTAAAATGGAAGGGGCATAGGGAGCGATTGCTAATTTCTTCATCTCTGTAATGTAAAAATACCTGTTCTTTCCATTTGGGAAGGTCTTATCTATAGTAGTAGTTCTTGGTTTTTAGGAGTCCTTACCAGAGATCCAAAAAGAACATCGTAATCTACTTCAAGAACTAAAAACAATTCAAGAAAATGAACATGCTCTTCAAAAAGATGCACTTAGTATTAAGTTGAAACTTGAACAAATAGATGGTCACATGGCTGAACATAATTCTAAAATAAAATATTGGCAAAAAGAGGTAAGATGGTTACCCTTTAAATGTCACTTTAAAATATCCTTTACGAAAAAGTTGTGTTTCTTGTTTCTATTTTGTATTTTTGAGATGTTGTGATTCTTAATTCCCAGAGATAATCATTTCTCAGGATTATAGAATACATAATGAACAATATATAGTAACTTATATATATAGACAATTCTGGGTAATGGTTCATTTTCACCCCAGGGCTGATTCAGAGATTTAACAAAAGTCTACATGAACACTTTGGAACACTACAATTATTTTTCTTGATGTCCTTTGAAAAATAAATGCTACAGAAATTAGCCACAATTAGTGGCTAATATTAGTATATATTGTTTTAGTAGATAGGTAATTTGTCATATTGTGATTTTTTTTTTTAAACAATGAATTATAGTTCTGTGCCTTCCCTAACGCTCATCTTAATTGAACTTTTAGATTTCAAAAATATCATTGCACCCCATAGAAGATAGTCCTCTTGAAGAGATTGCAGTTTTAAGCCCAGAGGATCTTGAAGCAATCAAGAACCCAGATTCTATAACAAATCAAATTGCACTTTTAGAAGCCCAGTGTCATGAAATGAAACCAAACCTTGGTGCCATTGCAGAGTATAAAAAGAAGGTATGAATAAACTGTTAATGACTTAGTCTGAAATTTTTAGTCCTTAGCCTCAATTGTGAATTTTAATTTATATAATTAGCAGTTTTAACTCTCATCTCAAGAGTAACTGAATAGATGTTTTTCTCATATTTTTTTTCCATAGGAAGAATTATATTTACAGCGGGTAGCAGAATTAGACAAAATTACTTATGAAAGAGATCAGTTTAGACAGGCATATGAAGATCTTCGGAAACAAAGGCTTAATGAATTCATGGCAGGTTTTTATATAATAACAAATAAATTAAAGGAAAATTACCAAATGCTAACTTTGGGAGGTGATGCTGAACTGGAGCTTGTAGACAGCTTGGATCCTTTCTCTGAAGGAATCATGTTCAGGTTTGTAATTATACTGAGTTTTGGTTTTTTTTTTTAAGATTTTATTTATTTGACACAGCGAGAGAGGGAACATAAGCAGGGGGAGTGGGAGAGGGAGAAGCAGGCTTCCCACGGAGCAGGGAGCCCGATGCGGGGCTCGATCCTGGGACCCTGGGATCATGACCTGAGCTGAAGGCAGACGCTCAACTACTGAGCCACCCAGGCGCCCCTATACTGAGTTTTAGATTCTCTTGTTACATATCTCTACATAATCTCCAAATTGTCATTTTTTAAGGGTGGGATATGAAGGTTAGCTCTCCAGCTTGTTTTATTTGATGGTAAATAATAATTTGTTTACATATTGGCAGTTTACAGCATAAATTCTGGGCAAGCAGCGGGCGCCTGGGTGGCTCAGTTGGTTAAGCAACTGCCTTCGGCTCAGGTCATGATCCTGGAGTCCCGGGATTGAGTCCCGCATCCAGCTCCCTGCTCAGCAGGGACTCTGCTTCTCCCTCTGACCCTCCCCCCCCCTCATTCTCGCTCTCTCAAATAAATAAAATCTTCTTTAAAAAAATGAAATTCTGGGCAAGCAGCAAATAATTTTACACAATATTTGTCTAGTTCATCTTTTTAAATTTTTGAGCCATTTCAGTTTAACATTAGGATTTTAAAATTGCAAAGGAAAAAAAATGCACTGGAAACAGAAGAATAGCAAGAAGCGTTCACTGGCTTACTGTTTAAATCTTAAAATTTTGGTAGGTGTTCATTCTCCAATAACATTTTTATAAAATAACCCCAAAAAAGTTTAGATCTGTAAAAAGCAAATTAGAGATCCCCAAAGAAGATGGTAGAAGCCAGTTATGGAAAACAAATCATGAAGTCTTTAACTTTGCAAGTAATCTAAGAAGAGATTTTCTTTTAATTCAGTGTTCGACCACCTAAGAAAAGTTGGAAGAAGATCTTCAATCTTTCAGGAGGAGAGAAAACACTTAGTTCTTTGGCTTTAGTATTTGCTCTTCACCACTACAAACCTACTCCTCTGTACTTCATGGATGAGATTGATGCAGCCCTTGATTTTAAAAATGTGTCCATTGTTGCATTTTATATATATGTAAGTAATCATTTAGAGGTTTTCATTCTGAGAATTTTATAATGATACACATGGAATTCATTGACTTATTTCTTACCTTTGAGCTTTTCCCCTGTACTCTTAGTACCATGTCCTATATGGTACCAGAGAGACCAAGTCCTTTATTTGAACTAAATATTTCCAATTTGGACAAGTTAAAATATAAACTGATAATGTAAATTAGTAGCAGAAACACAACTAGAATCTCCGGTCTCCTTAGATTTCTTTCCCACTAGAAGACTTCTAGGCAACCATGCTTCCAAAAATACCCATATTCCTCTCAAACTCAAATACTGTGTCATGAATTACCCATGCTATCATTCCTGTTCATCTTAATCAAAGTAACATTGAATTTATTGCCCAGAAAGAACATTTCAGGGAAGTTTAGATGTTTATTATGATTTGTTATTAATACTTCTATTTTTTCTTTCTCTTTAGGAACAAACAAAAAATGCCCAGTTCATAATAATTTCACTTCGAAATAATATGTTTGAGATTTCAGACAGACTTATTGGAATATACAAGACATATAATATAACAAAAAGTGTTGCCGTAAACCCAAAACAAATCGCATCTAAAGGACTTTGTTGAATTTGTTTATAACCAGGATTCCTTAAATTGAATCAGCATATTGTATTATGATTTTCTATTTGTAAAGAATTATAAATTATGTAAAATACATATTCCTAAACTGAATCATATAACTAACTGGCTTCTATTTTATGCTATTAGGAGACATGTTATAAAGTCTAATATATTCTAGGGGCACCTGGGTGGCTTAGTTGGTTAAGTATCTGCCTTTGACTCGGGTCATGATCCCAGGGTGCTGGGATCGAGCCCCTTTTCAGGCTCCCTCCCTCTGCCTCTTCCCTTGCTTGTTCGTGTACTCTCTCAAATAAAATCTTTTAAAAAATACTCATACCTGCTTCTAGGAGACTAAGAATCTGACAATTTTGTAAGCAGCAGGCTATGGAGAAAATAAGATGCCTGGGAGGGTCAGGTGATTTGCCCTTAGTCCCAAGTTGTTACCAACAAAGTTAAAAATGTGTTAGTTCATGAACCGTAAGTTCTAAATTATATCATGTTAATCAAGATGCAGCATACCATCATGGATCTCTAATCTACAATGGAAAAACCTGCCAACTACTATTGAATTCTTAAGGTATTCTATTTATTATAATTTAATAGTTTAGACAGTCACTATTTATTACCCAAACAATGGGAACACTTTTTTAAACAGTTCTGAATTCTGCAAGATGAAAATTTAAATATTTTATATGCTTTTCTAACTCAGTGTGTTTTAAACTTGCAAGAGGACCAGCAAACAGACAATATCTGAACATATAAGATACTCATCAGTTAATTGCTTCATAAAAAATGAAGTATGTAGGGGTTAACTTCCTTAGTATAAATGGAAATTAAGATGGAGTATTTGCCTATCCATTTGCCAGGACACTCTTTTCTGCACTGCATTAGCTCAGTGTTACCGTGTAACTGAAGTTGGCAACCACACTTGGGTTCAAGAGGAATTTTGGTATTAAATCAAGTTTTTGCCCTAGCTATTTGATTTCTAGATACTGATTCTAAGGAATGAGTTATTAGCTCAATATTCAGCAACCATTGTTTGGGTACTAAAAAGATCCAACAAAGATGGTTTATATCATAACAGTCATTAAATATGTAAATACATTAGCATGGACTTAAAGCAAAATCTGAAACTCAAATATGGTCGTTTTGAATCAAGATATAAGGGAAAAATAAAACTATAATCAAGTGCTTTTTCATTGGTGAAAGCAGTGATTAATGGAACTTAATACTCTCCTGTACTAAAGCTCTATGACATAAGTCTTAAAGATTTAAGGTAGATGATTCCCATAATCCCTATGAAAATTCCCCAAAGCTACCACTCAAATTGAGCGCCTTATTAAGCCACTCAATGCAAATAAAATAGCAAAATAAGTTTATTAAAATATATTTTGTTATACATAAAACTTAAAAATATTTCAGGATTATATATCTTAAACTTTACAGTTTCATCCTCCAGGTAAGAATTACAAAACAGAACAGCATGTATTAAGAATTGGTTATTTGTATTCTTGACTATATTCATGCACACTACATAAAATTCAGTTTTGTCTAAGAACTGGCAACTTATAAAATAGTAATGTCAAACCTAGAATGTGTGTATATGTTCCAATTTTTATCTGTAAATGATTCTTAGACATAAATTAGTCCTAACTGAATAAAAATCTTGGCTTAAAGTTTTGGTAGCATGACAGCAGGAACTCTGAAAAGACATTGTCTCCCATATGCTGGCTGTACGGCCTTGGGCAAATCACTTTCCGTTCTGTTTCCTTATCTACAGAAAGAAGTTAATACCTACTTCAGAAATGTGACGTTAAGAGCTTGACACAAATAGCTAACAAATTTCAGTGCTTACTCATATACGTATTCAAAAAGTATGTGGCATTTTTGTATTGTAACTAATAAACTTAAGTCTAAAGTTAATATGTTGTATTTATATTTCAATACCTTAATTATTTAGCTCCCCCCACCACCTCTATTAATACCCTCCAAATGTTCTTTGCCCACACGATTGTTAACTGTGCTAGATATATATTCTGATTTTGGTCATATATTTGACTTGATACAGCCAGCCATCTTTGTGGTAAGATATTCTCAGCAGATAAGCCTTTAGGAGCATTTTAGAACTACAGCCATATTAATTAATTATAATTTATATGTAGTATCGAACCAGGAGCATTCCCTAAAATGACCTGAAAAGTCTCTGAACTAGATAGGGTTCCTAGGGAATGGATCTAAGAGCAACAGCCAATTTGGAATTCTGGAAAACAAATGACCTTTTACTTAGTTTCCATGGACAAAAGGGCCAAAAGTCCTACCACAAGCACCACAATTCCAGTCCCTATTAACAATAAGGAAACTAATCAAAGGGATTTGACTTAAGAGCTACACAGGCTCCCATTTAAGCAAAATTCAAGAAAGTTAAATTATTGGTACTTTGATAATAACCTAAGCAAATGGCAGAAAAGCCCATTTTTGAGACAAATAAGAGTTAACATGATGCCACCTAAATCAAATGATGGAATATATCAATATACTATGCTGGTAAAATGTTTTGAATTTTTAATCCAAGACCCGATTTGACTGGCAAAACTAAAAGCACTAACCAAAAAGTCAAACTTATGCAAACCACAGAATAAAATAAGACCGTTATTTGAAAAGGTCACTGTTCCCTAACAAAATATTTCCAAAAGCAATAGCTTTGTCAGGAATGAATGTTGATAAACATTTTAGGGCTCTTAAAATGTATAAATGCGTCAGGTATGTTTGATCAAAAATATCCTTAATGTAAGCAATCCCTTATCACTTTTAGACTTTGCTACTTGAATTTAAAACCTCTACTCACCATCCTTATTTGGCCAAAGGCTTTCAAGCCACATCAAAATAAAGGCCTATACACTCAGGATTTTGCCATCTTTTAATCTAAAAACTATACATAAAAAACTGCAACACTAACCACCGCAGTAATAGAATGCTAAAAGACAAAAAAAAAAAAAAAATGCTAAAAGATAGTATTGGTACAGGAATGTTTCAATGCCACAGCGATAAAGTAAATGGGATAATGTATTAAATCAAGTGAACTAGACACTGGTTTGGACAACTTACGTATCATTTCTAACTGACATACTTCCATCATCTAAGAAGCATGGATGGTTTAACATATTTCTATATATTTGTTGTAACTCTGATAGTTCAGTTGGCTATTTTTATCCATCCTACCCTATTTCTCCCTTTAGCAATGGTTTAGTCTGCTGTACAGAATGCCTATTTAAACAATTCAGATTGGAATTTTCAACGAGAAACTATTTTCCACATGAATTCCTTCAATAAATGTAAAGTGTGACATAGCACAGTCTTTAAATCATGCAGATTGTTAGACAAACTTTGATAAACAGATAGAGAGACTTCAGAAAAACATATTGAAGTGATTTCATTTAAAAAGGTTATTATGTGTTGGTTAAAAAAGAGGATCAACATCAGTATCACTGAAATTAAAGTAACTATAACAATGTTTAAAATCTTAAAAAATTCAACTTCTTTTTCATCTTTATCAGGCCAGGAACATGGCATCCTCTTTGAAGAAATTTTCATTTCAGGAATGAGAAGTTTCTTAATTTGTCCAATTTCTGTTCTGCTCCAATCTTCTTTCAATATTTGGCTTACTCGAGGATAAATTTCAACAGGTTGAACCTCAGGAAGTGGTCTTTGTTTCAAAATCTGCACGTGTTGGCGGATATCATCAACTTTTTCAAGAAATTTAAGTGGAGACTCTTCCTGTAAAGATGATGTCAGTGTCATTAATTCAAATTGCTGCTCTCTTATTTCTTTCATTCTTTCAATTTGTGGAGTATATTCCTGATTAATCAGATTGCTAACATCACAGAGAGCAGCTAGGAAAACTTTTTTTTTCTGTTCTAATGTATCACTAAGCTCCTTAAAATACTGTAGAACAACTTCCTTATCACTTTGGACCATTTTTTCTGAATGAGATTTCTGTTCTTCCAGCTTTTCAATAAGACAAGTAAGATCTGTCCAGTGTGTGTCAGTTAACTGTTCAAGCAGTTTTTGAGGCGTGTCCTTTTCTTTCAGATAAGCACTTTGAAGATCATCTATGGGATGGCCATGATGTTGACCTATGGTAAGGCAATGACCACAAACTAGTTTTTTATCTAGGAGACAGTAAACATTTAATGGTTGTCTGTAATGTTCAGGACAGGTGACAATATCTGGATGGTCTTCTTGCTGGTACTTTTCAATAATAGCCCTTAATGCAAAATTAACAGGTAAAGATTCAATACCAGTTGGAGCAATTTCAATAATACTTCTGCAGTTAGGGCATTTGAGTGGAATTCGTAAAGGTCTCCATATATAAAAGTTCCCAGATGCCTGAAGAACGTTTTCCAAACAATTTCTACAAAATGTATGAGAGCACGGTAGTACACGAGGATCTTCAAAAATACTGTAACAAATGGGACATGTTAACTCGTCCTCAAAATTGTGCATTTCCTGTCAAGAGAAGAAAAGTATTTTAAGCCTCCATGTAACAGAGACACTTGTATGTACCATATAAAGTTTTAGGTGTTAACCTCAAAACTATTAATATACTGTGCTTGTCATTTAAAAGATAATTAAGATGTTTAAGATTTTTAAAAGCAGCTTTCTAAGTAATACAATTCCTAACATATAGACATCATTTTTAAGAGCTTACTTTGGGACAAAAATCATGCTAAACAATTCTAATCTGTAGTAAATACTTCAAATTAAAGTTATTTAAGTTTGCTTCTATGCAAAAGTAAAATTCAGTGTTCTGTCGAAGTCTACTTAATGATAATCTGTGCAATTTTTACATTCTAAGTGCTAAAATCTAAACTGCACAAGAACTGGAAGTCCTACCCATAGCAGACAAAAGAAAAGGCATCTACGTTGGTTAAAAAAAAAAAGTAAAACTGCCATTATTTGCAAATGACAGGACACTTTATATAGAAAACCCTACAGATCACCAAAAAACTTAGAATAAATGAAGATTCAGTAAAGTTGCAGTATACAAAATTAATCTGTTGCATTTCTATACACTTAACAGTAGCAGGAAGAAATTAACCACATTTACCAGAATAAAATACCTAGGAATAAATCAAGAAGGTGAAAGACATGTACTCTGAAAACTACTCAACACTGATGGAAGAAACTGAAGACAACATAAACAGGTTGAAAAATATGCCATACTCTGGACTGGAAGAACACTGTCAAAATGTCTATACTACCTAAAGCAATCTACAGATTCAGTGTAATCTCTATCAGAATACCAATAGTATTTTTCATAGAACTAGAATAAGCCTAAAATTTGTATGGAACCACAAAAGACCCTGAATAGCCAAAGCAATCTTGTTAAAGAACAACAAAGTGGGAGGTACCACAATCCCATATTTCAAACTATACTACAAAGCTGGAGTAGTCAAAACAGTATGGTACTGGTACAAAAACAGACAAAGATCAATGAACGGGATAACCCAGAAATAAACTCACACTTACATGGGCAATCTCTGACAATGGAAACAAGAATATACAATGAGGAAAAGATAATCACTTTAATGATGCTGGGAAAACTGAACAGCTCTATGCTAAAGACAAACTGGACCACTTTCTTTATACCATATAAAAAAATAAAGTGGATTAAAATACCAAAATATAAAACCTGAAAACTCCATAAGTAAAACATAGAAAATAATCTATGGGGACACTGGTCTTGGCAAACATTTTTCTAAATATGTCTCCTTAAGCCAGGGAAACAAGCAAAAATAAATTGGAACTACACCAAAATTAAAAGTTTCTGCCCAGCAAATGAAAAGGCAATGGGACGTTATTTGCAAATGATACCTATCTGATAAGGGGTTAATATCCAAAATATATGAGGAACTTGTACAACCCAACACCAAAAACAATCCAATTAAAAAATGGGCAGAGGGCCTGAATAAACAGTTTTCCAAAGACATACAGATGGCCAACACACACAGAGATGGCCAACAGACACAACACAATGCTCAACATCACTGATCATCAGGGAAATGCACATCAAAACCACGAGACACCACCTTGGGTTTGTCAGAATGGCTAGTATCAGACAAAAATAAGTGTTGGCAAGGATGTGGAAAAAACGGAATCCTGCACTGTTGGAGTGTAAATTGGTGCAATCACTGGAAAACAGTATGGAGGTTCCTCAAAAAACTAAAAATAGAAATACCATTCAACCCAGTAATTCCACTACTAGATATTTATCCAACGATAATAACACTAAATCCAAAAGATGTATGCACCCCATGTTCACTGCAGCGTTATTTGCAATAGCCAAGATACGGAGGCAGTAAAAGTGTCCATCATAAATGAACAGATGAGATCTGGTGTGTATGTATGCATATATAGGTATGTGTGTGTACACATATATGTGCATATGTATATATATGTGTGTGTGTGTGTGTGTGTATGATATATAGAAACAATGGAATAATAATCAGCCATAGAAAAATGAGATCATCTGCAATAACATGGATGGACCTGGAGGGTATTATGTTAAGCAAAATAACAGAAAGACTAATACCATGTGATTTCACTTATATGCGGAATCTAAACAAATGAGCAGAGGCACCTGGATGGCTCAGTTGGTGAGTGTCCTGCTCTTGGTTTCAACTCAGGTCATGATCTCAGGGTCATGGGATCAAGTCCCGCATCGGGCTCCTTGCTTAGCACAGAGTCTGCTTAAGATTCTATCTCTCCCTCTTCCTCTGCCCCTCCCCCCTGCTAGTGCTCCCTCTCATTCTAAAATAAATTAAATCTTTAAAAAAAATAAATGAGCAAACAAAAACACCAAAACAGATCCATAAAATACAGGAACAAAAGTGGTTGTGGGGTGGGGGGTGGGTGGGGATGCTGAAATGGGTGAAGGGGATAGGAAGGTTCGGGCTTCCAGTTATGGGATAAGTCATGAAGATGAAAGGTACAACACTCAGAATACAGTATTTTAATAGCTCTGTATAGTGACACAGTAGCTATGATTGTGTGAGCATACCATAATGAATATAGAGTTACTGAAACTGTTGTACACATGAAACTAATGTAATGTGCATCATTTATACTCAAAAATAACTTGGGATTTTTTTTTTAAGATTTTATTTATTTGCCAGAGAGAGAGAGCATGAGCAAGCACAAGCAGGGGGAGTGGCAGGCAGTGGGAGAAGCAGGCTCCCCGCTGAGCAAGGAGCCCAATACGGGACTCGATCCCAGGACCCCGGGATCATGACCTGACCCGAAGGCAAACACTTAACCGACTGAGCTACCCAGGTGTCCCGTGGATTTTTTTAATTATGCAAAAATAGGCAAGATTAAACATTCCTACTAAATAACAAATTGGGATTAGCAAAACTATATTCTTTAATTCAAAAGAATTCATGTTCCCAGTTGGCTCAACCACAGTTCCTAAGGCAAGGTATTAAATTTCTCTAGTAACAGTTACCATAAATTTCTTAGCTTCTTCAGTTGAAATACTAGTATGCTTAAAGTCCAGGATCAGCGTAATTTAATATTCCAAAATAATAATCCTAATTTGCAGATTTGGAAGGGAAAAACATTTTTTAATTAGTCCTTCCAATAAAAATCAGTTTTAAAGATGAAATGTTGATTGGGGTTAACTATGAATTACTGACCAGTAGAGCGTTAGTGGTGAAGAACATCATTAGCCCTCTTTCCTTAATGAAAGAAACCGAGCAATAGTAACTTGACCTCTTGGCAAGGTAGTTTTGACATTTCCAACAACAAAAGCCTGAGAGTTTTGTACCCTGCCTCGTCTTACAGTCTTAGTTTGTACCTATCCTCAAATTCAAGCCACAATGTCCAGGAATTACTTAGCTCTGATAGAGAAAAAGCAAGTTACACCACCATTTAGAGAACCTTAAAGAACAAAACAAAAAACCCAAGTCCCATTCATGTAAAATATAAAGGTTACCAAATCATCCTCTATAAAACTAACTTTTAAGATGAGAAATTTGAGAAGACATCTACAAATAACTGTGTACTTTTATTAACTGTTAAAAACCTCTCTAGACTTTTTGGCTCTATGCTCCTTCACATTTTTAAAATCAAACTCTTAATCAAGTCTCAAATTGGGCCCTGCCTCCTCCCCAAATTAGGTTTCTTATTAATCTCACTGAATGCTGTACTGCCAATTTATGGTATTTAATTGGAGTTATTAAAAGAATTTTGTAACATTTTCCTATATATTAGGATGTAAGGCTGCAATAAGGGCAGGAATTGTGTCTAAACACAGAACTTATAGGTATTCACTACATGTATTCACTAAACACATAGTAGGGATTCACTCAACATTGGCTGAATAAACACTCCTTCAGAAACCAATGTTAATGTCACATCTTACTTTCTTGTTTTTTAAAAAACAGCAAAATCTCTTTGTTTAGGAAAAGCTGTAACAGGAGAGTCTATCAAAAAAATATTCCATTCAGATTGACAATATACAGAACCCTTTTGAGTCAAGATGTGTCACACAGATCCTAAGCTTCAACTGTGAAACATTCCGGGAAATTAAGCAATTGGGCAACGGTACAGAAGATGACATTCATTGCAGATAAGTCCAAGAGAATGCATGCTGGGAAGATTTCATGACATTAGACTATACCTACAGAGAGCTCTATAATCACACAAAACCACCCATGAAAAACAAACATGTTTCTTAGAGGATTTTAGTGATGTCAGAATGCATAATGAAGGAATAAACAAAACAGCACTTTGCAGGGGAAAAATAACATTTGAGCAGTGGACATATATTCAATTTAGATTTAATATTAGAGCTATTTAATGTTTACGTGCCAAAATTGGCCTGAAACAGAATCAAACCTTTCCCTCTAAAGTCTTATTTGACAAAAGGCTAGAAAACATTTTTCCCTGAGACCCATTTAGGGACCCCACAAAGCTCAACTTTGTTTACAATGAAGATATTCATAACAATACTGAAAGAAAATGTCATCTCCTGAGCTCATATAAAATAGAAAGCAAATATGATCTCAAAAGTTAACTTTCACAGTACGTAAACATTTTTAATAAAATTTAATTAGAAGTTTGTAGTTAACTTGAAGACACAGAAATAAAATCCTACTCTTGGATGACCCTCTTCTTGCTATTAAAAACTGATTTTAGGGCACCTGGGTGGCTCAGTTGATTGAGCGACTGCCTTCGGCTCAGGTCATGATCCTGGAGTCCCAGGATGGAGTCCCACATCGGGCTCCCTGCTCAGCGGGGCATCTGCTTCTCCCTCTGACCCTCTTCCCTCTCGTGCTATCTCTCATTCTCTCTCGAATAAATAAAATCTTAAAAAAAAGGGGGGGGGACACCTGGGTGGCTCAGTTGGTTAAGCAACTGCCTTCAGCTCAGGTCATGATCCTGGAGTCCCAGGATTGAGTCCCGCATCGGGCTCCCTGCTCAGCAGGGAGTCTGCTTCTCCCTCTGACCCTCCCCTGTCTCATGCTATCTCATTCTCTCTCTCAAATAAATAAATCTTTAAAAAAAAAAAAAAAGAAAAGAAAACACTGCACCCTGGCTGCTTGAGGGAGCAGTGTGAGCCTCTAATTCTTTAAAAAATAAATAATAAATAATTAAAATTAAAATTAAAAAAGATTTTAGGCAATAAATTTATGACAAGTCAAAACTGGTTAACAGAAGCAAGCCTGGATGAAAACAACTCTGTGAGGCCAGCAACTTTCTGATTCTGGTTATTGCCTGAGAAACAGAAGATAAAGGTAGTTTTCATGCTTAGAAGCCAGTCCTTCCAGAAACTAGTATGAAATTTTATGCACCAGCAGTTTTCTACATCCAGCTCAGACTTTTGAGAAGGAAAAAAGGAGCAAAAACTTTACCTATGTATATTTTCTAGGATGAATGTCTTGGATTTAGCTACATTGTATGTATGTAACAACACTGGAAACTAGAAGGCAGTGAAGCAATGCCCTCAATGTGCTCAGGAAAAAATGGCTTCCAACCTAAAATTCTATACCCAGGAAAATAACTTTTGGAAAAGAAAAGCAAGAATTCTCACCAGGTTAATGGTGAAATTAAATCCAGGACAACTGTGCAGCAAGCCTAGAGAACAAGTAGTCTGGGAAAAGAAAACAGATCCAAAAGGAATCCAAAAGGTCTTTAAGAAATGGAACTGACAATATTTCAAGTGTCTGAACGTAATGAGAGGTGATGACAAAACTAAAGTTTGAGAAAAGTGACAGAATCATGAAATGGGAGGAAATATATGGCTCATTTATCATATTAGTCATAATATTAAATATTGATTTTACCAAAAAATATGACTTATGGACTGAATGCCTGTGTCCCCCCAAAATTCATGTTGAAATCCTAGCCATTAATGTGATGGTATTAGGAAGAAGAGCCTTTGGGAGGTGATTAGGCACCCCAGGAAGGGAGTGTTCTTACCAGAACCCAACTATGCTGGCATCCTCATCTTGGACTTCCCAGCCTCCAGAACTGTGAAAAATCTGTTGTTTAGGCCACTTAGTCCATGGTATTTTTGTTATAACAGCCCAAACTAAGAAAACGACAATTATATTGGCTGGAGGGAATGTGCTTAAGAACTAAATCTTAGGGGCGCCTGGGTGGCTGTCGTTAAGCGTCTGCCTTCGGCTCAGGTCATGGTCCCAGGGTCCTGGGATCCTGCCCCGCATCAGGCTCCCTGCTTAGCGGGAAGCCGGCTTCTCCCTCCCCCACTCCCCCTGCTTGTGTTCCTTCTCTCACTGTCTCTCTCTCTAATAAATAAAATATTTTTTAAAAAAATCTAGAAACAGATCATTAAATGAAAGTGGTTGCTTCTGGAGAGCAGGAATCAGGAGTGGGGAGTGAGGGCAGGGGACTACTATTTTTCATTATTAACCTAAATACTATTTTATTTTCAACTATTAACATCTAATTAAAAACAAAATTTTAGACAGACAATACTACAAGCATCTAGGCAAAAAAGTAAGATATCTAAAAAAGGAAAGAACAATGGTCTCAGAATTCTCTTCTGGGAAATTATAATTTCCAAAAATGGCCACAACAATTATCTCCCACATATGCTCCTCCACAGTGTGGCTTCAGAGGTACTCCCCCATCAAAAGATGAAATCTCTTCCCCACAAAAAACCCGGGCAGGCTATGTGACTGCTCTGATCAACAGGATATAAAGTACAAGGGATGCTATGACCGTTCTGGTATAGCCCTTAATTAGCCTGGCAGGTTATTGCCCCAGAGCCATGAATCACTATGTAAAACAAAGTCCAGACTACTCTGCTGGCAAGAGAGGAAAAGTAGAGAAGCAATGAAGTACCAGACATGTGAGCGAAAAAGTCATCATGAACATGCAGCCAGCCAAGCCTTCAGATATTTGTTACATGGTGGTACATAATCAGAACATCTCCAAAGCAACAAAGAATGCTGAAAGATCATATAGCAATGTCCACAGGGTCTAGACAGAAAAGGATATGACCTAAGAATTCTCTACCCAGCCAAGATGTACTTTATTCATGTGAAACAAAAATACTCTTAGGAAAATCTATAGGGTTTAAAAAAAAATTATATAGGGCAGAGCTGAAGCTATATACTTCCATTACCAAACAAAAGGAATATAAAAAGGATTCATCTAAAGAAAAAGAGTTAGGGGCACCTGGGTGGCTCAGCTGGTTAAGTGTCTGCCTTCGGCTCAGGTCATGATCCCGGGGTCCTGGGTTCGAGCCCCACATCGGGCTCCCTGCTCAGCGGGAAGCCTGCTTCTCCCTCTCCCACTCCCCCTGCTTGTGTTCCCTCTCTCGCTGTGTCTCTGTCAAATAAATAAATAAAATCTTTAAAACGAGAAAAAAAAGAAAACCAACCTAGGAAAGGCAGAAGAAAAATAATAAAAATAAATGAAGAAAACAATGAATTAACAAAATTCCTAGTATTGATAGACCCAAGAGCTGTCAGCTCTTTAAATAAATAAGCCATTAGCTATCTGGGATAGGCAGCCTCCAAGATGGCCCCCAATGACCTCCACTTCTAGTACTCATGTCCTTTTGTAATCCTGTTCCCTTGAGTGTAGACTGGACCTAGTGACTCCCTTCTTTTTAAGATTTTATTTATTTATTTGAGAGAGAGAGCACAGAGCCTCCATATGTCTAACTAGCATATTATAGGTGGTCAGCACTGAGAATAGATTATGGAGAACTAAACAGTACCAAAAAAATATCATTATCCATTCTATTACACAGTAGTGTGTAAATGATTTTAATTTTAATTCACTAATAATGCCTTTCATCTCTAAACATGAATAGTAACAAAACATCCATTACATTTTACAACCTCTGAAGAAAATTATGTTTACCACATTATAGAGTTAAGTGAGTTGCTCTAGAACTTATAGTGTGAGTCAGCTATAAGGCTGGGAAAATTCTGATTGGGTCTCATATCTTTGTCGCCCTAACTGATACAAAGCACATTTTATGCAATTCAAGATTACTTTAGAAATACTACAATTGTGCCATCTATATACATAGGCCAAGATTTTATTTTTTTTAATTTTTTTTAAAGATTTTATTTATTTATTTGAGAGAGAGAATGAGAGAGAGAGAGAGAGAGAGAGAGAGCGAGCGAGCATGAGAGGGGGGAGGGTCAGAGGGAGAAGCAGACTCCCTGCCAAGCAGGGAGTCCGATGCGGGACTCAATCCCGGTACTCCAGGATCATGACCTGAGCCGAAGGCAGTCGCTCAACCAACTGAGCCACCCAGGCCCCATAGGCCAAGATTTTAAAGATACTTTTGCACATATAAATATGCGAAAATACTGAAGGGTCACCATAACTCTTTCAAATTAAAAAAAAAAATCCTATGGTCAGATATGACTTTAACTCTGCCCATTTGCACTGTTCTTGCATTTTGACATCAACCTATTTCCCCAAACTAAAAAAGAAACTACTTATGTGATTTAACCAAGAACTGAAATGAGAAATTCAAGTTTTCATTGCCTTTTCCTCAGTACTTTTCAGTGAAAATATATCCAGCAATATGTTTGCTGAAAGGCAATGTTAAAACTAACATTACCTAAAATCAAAATTTCACCTTGCCAGACTAAATTATGGTACCTTACTTCAAAGGATAGCTACATAGTCATCAAAAAAATGCAAATCAGTATGTAAATGCATAGTAAAAAGGTATCCAGAGAACTTAAGTAATAAATGCAACTTGCAGGTCTGTATGTATAAAACGATACCATTTGTGTGTTTAGATGTACACAAATCCTCGTAAAATTTCCGAAAGGGTATACAAAAGTGACTAAGGTATAGGTCAGACGAGGGAGCTGTTTTCACTTTATGCTCCTCCTAGCTGGCTTGAATTTTATACACCAACATGTCTTTTCTCACAAGATTTAAAAATCTCAACTTACACTTTAAATCACATACTCAAAAAAATTTACCGAGGATTTCTTTTGTATTCACTTAATCTTTCAGGGCTTACCTACTTTGCTGATCTTCTGGCTTAGTGACTGAATATACTTGATCTTCTCCAACTTTTTCAGTTTCTTTTATTCGTATTCTAAAATTAAAATAATTTTATCTTAATATTTTAGATTTAAATTCTCAAAGAATGTATTAAATATGACATCACAGGAATGGTTATTTCACTCTTTGACGTTTACTCCCCTATGCCTCATTGTGTTTTATAAAAATAGTGACAAATATCAACAGTTGTTGGTGCAGGAGAGCTATCACTTGTACACTGAAAATCCCAACAATCCCGTGACCAAATATTGTCACAAAGGACCTTTTGTATTGTCAAGTATCTTACGAGTACTTGAAAATGTTAGCCAACAATGGTGATGACGGAGCAAACATTCATGCGCCTTTTAGACTTCTTAAAGGTAACCTGAAGACAAGAAACATCCATGGGAGGGAAAGATTTTGTCTGCCTAAAATTATAAATACTGATTTAGATTATTCCCATCAATACGTCTGTACATCTCTCAGCTCTGCCATTTAAATGTCGGGGCGTCCCGAGTCAGTTTTTCCTAATGCTCCTCAGAACTGAGGTTTCACACCTGTAAAATGGGCATAATTACACCCAGTGTTAAGTCTCATGAGAACCTCTCACAAAGAAGGGCCTCAACATAACCGTACCCTTCCCTTCCTCCAAGGTTTAGGACAAATCTTCCCGAGCCTCCCTCCTAATGCACTTCCACCGCCCCGGCGCCCCCCGCCCGAAACCACGCGAGGCTGACCAGGTCTGTGGAGACCCGCTCTTCTCATTCACCCTCCCCACCACACACGGCCTGCTCCCTCACAGAAATTTAGCTCCGTACATACCCGACGGAGGAAAACGAGGTTCCGCAACCTCCTCCTCTGGGACGAGAGAGAATAAATGCAAGACCCATGCCCACCCTCTCCATCATCAAGCCCCTGGAACTCTCCGCCAAACATACCCAGTACAGCAGCCTGTGCTTACAGGCAAAGAGAGACCCAGAGACGCCTTCTCGAACCCGAAGAGACGCTCCTTAGACTCACCGCGGGAAGTTGGAGACCAACCTACTCCAACAGGCCAGAACAGCTCTACCGCCTCCAGACTCCGCGTCCCCGAGATGCCTGGCGTCCCCGCCCTCCTCCGCCCTGAGGGATTTCAGGTGCCCAGATGGGGCGGGGCCTCGCGAGGCCTCACGACGCAGGCGCAGTCTCCCGGCAACATTCAACTGCGTAGCGTCCGCCAATGGGAAAGAGCGCGCGACCGCTGTTCAAAAGTAAACGGCCGGGAGCCCCTGCGGAGGCGGGGGCGTAATTGCGAAGGTTTGGCTCGAAGCCCTGGGCCAGCTTCCCGCACCTGCGCACTAGGCGCCCGCCCGCCTCTCGGAAGCTGCGGAGCACGCGGCAGGAGGCGCTTCAGTGCGTCCCGGTGCCTCTGGAAGCCGCAGGCTTAGGCTGGGCCGCCTCCTGGGAAGGTGGGACGTCGTCCACGGCCCCGGGAGAGGTGGAGCCTGGCGGCGGCTGACTACCCCCACAAGAAAGATTCATAGGACTGTTTTTTACTCGGAGCCAATCTGGCACGTCCTCATTCTGGGCTTTAAAGTGCAGCGTCTCCCATTGTTACCTCACAGGTTCCCTGCAGCGGGAAACCTCCACCGGCACACGCCACCCAGCCTGCAAGCTCCGTCCTCCCCTGACTCCCGAGTTTCCCTACCTGGACCTACCAGAGTACTTGGCTGAGTGTAGAGGAGGGGGCTTCTGATTAGTTACAGTTCTCTTAAAGAGAACTTAACTCTGTGACAGCTAGTGGGACCTTAGGACTTCTTAGGACCATCTCCTTCCCTCCTTTTCCCAACCTCATGAAATTACCGCCTAGAGATGACCACTGTTGCTCAGTATTCCTGATTTCTGATTCAGTCTCTTCGCCGTTTCACTTTAAGCCCCTAGAATCAGAAAACATGCAGTTCACTAGTCCTTTAACCTTTTTTTCTTGAGAAACTTTATCCAGCTCTATCTCAAGACTCTTACCACACCTTCCATCTCTTAACTATAGTGAAAAGTCATTTAACACTGTGCTAGATAAAACTGAGCCTTGGGGGCGCCTGGGTGGCTCAGTCGTTAAGCGTCTGCCTTCGGCTCAGGTCATCATTCCAGGGCCCTGGGATCGAGTCCCGCATCGAGTCCCGCATCGAGCCCCGCATCGGGCTCCCTGCTCCGCGGGAAGCCTGCTTCTCCCCCCTACTTGTGTTCCCTCTCTCGCTGTCTCTCTCTGTCAAATAAATAAGGAAAATCTTAAAAAAAAAAAAAAAATGAGCCTTGGTATACTGTGTATTGCCAGTACCTTCAGGTAGTAGGCTCTTATGCAGTAAATTATAGTAAAATATTAAACATAATTTAAAAAACAAGGTAGTATCAGTGAGTCCTTAGTCAGTTTCAGATATCTTCGCCAATTCAGTTACTGAAAAGTTTGCTTATGATGTATGGATTCTGGCAATATCCCAAGATTCCTACTGTTACATGATGGTATAGATCCATTTCAGCTTTACTATGCATATATATTTCCTATTTAAATATTGGATTCATCCTGATAGATTTTTAATTTCCTGTCAAAATAATATAGATCTCTTTCCATAGCAATAAATGCATTATATCTATATAAAAATTATTCTCTTTAAAAAAAAAGTGAACCAGTGATGTTAACTATGGATTTTGGGTGATTATGATGTGTCAGTGTAGGTTTATCACTTGTAACAAATGTACTGTTGCAGGATCAGGGAATGCAAAGGCCAAGATAGCATTTTTGAGACATTGTATGGTACAACTTAGTAAGTTTATGTAGCGCAAGGACAGGACCTTGTATGAAGCTTGTTATATGCTTAGTGCTCAAGGGGGAGGGGATGTGCGGGAAGTATTAGATCATGAATGTTTTCTTCGAAATTCTACTTAAACTAGTCTCCCAAGATTTTCTGGTGCTTATCATTCAGCCCGATATATTAACTATTGGTGAGATGTACAGGCAGTCATGAGACCCTTTCAGAATGTAGCAACCAGCACATGTTTGATCCTTATCAAGACTGTGAAGGCTATAGATCAGCCTACTGGGCTAAAGGTGAACATTTTTCTCCTTCTATCCCTCATCATTTCCCCCCTTGACCAATTTTTGGTCCTTAAATCTCTAAAATTGTTGAAGGGTGAAGGGCTCATCTTCTGTAACTCTCCAAGCTGACAGGGGTCATAGAGATGTCCCTATCTATGGACTGAAATTGGTCACTATCTGTCCCTATAAATAACTATTACAGAAGCCATTGCTACAGAGTCCAGAGTGAACGTCGGGATAAATTTCTTTCTAGTAGTAAGACTCATCTGTCGGCTGGGCAAGGGAGTCAGGAACTACTTGCATGTATCTGGACAATAGGAAAGAAGAAAGTGAAAGACAATATATTAGTATTAATGTTTTAAAGAAAATAAGAGCAATGAGAAGATCCTTTAGCGTGGACCATGGTCCACTTCCTGACTAGGAATGTAACCAGTCATTAAGTGGCAATGTGGGGGCCTTTAAGAGCACCAATTTAATTATTCATATCAGTAAGCCTCTTATATTTTTCTTATAATCTGGAATATAGACAACATTCCACTGTAATAATGGCACATGTTCCTCCTTGTGCCTCTGCTAAGACATCTAATGCCATTCTATTTTATAACATTTGAGTTACCTTGGTGCTTAATAATGTAATGCTGTCTTGAGAGGCATTTAAGGCCTTAATTGTGTATTTATCAAGGGCCTCCGTGTGTCTTGTGACATCTTCTAAATCTACTGATGGAAGAAAAATAGACGTCAGATGCTCATACCAATGGAACATGGCTGTTGTCCCTCATTGTTTTAGATATGGAAGATTAGCTGGACTGGGGGTAGTCCTAGTGCTATGGCCGCGCATCCAGGCACAACTTATGGTGCATCTTCCAGTCCAGCCTGGTGGAAGCCATGGCCACAAATTTGGCCCACCTAACCGTTGTGTTCTGGTCAGTGCCAGCCATCTGATGCCTGGTCACATAGTCCAGTGGGGCAAACCAATCCTTTGCCTGTGAAATAACAGGATGGCCACAGGGTGCTTGGGAGGAGCCACTCCATTTGGCGAGTACTACTGGGCTATGAATCAAGAGTATGGTTTTTTGGGGCACCTGGATAGCTCAGTTGGTGAAGCATCTGCCTTTGGCTCAGGTCATGATCCCAGGGTCTTGGGATGGAGCCCCACATCGGGCTCCCTGCTCTGCAGGAAGCCTGCTTCTCCCTCTGCCCCTCCCCCTGCTCCTGCTTTCTCTCTCTCTCTCAAATAAATAAATAAAATCTTTTTTTTTTAAGATTTTATTTATTTGACAGAGAGAGACACAGCGAGAGAGGGAACACAAACAGGGGGAGTGGGAGAGGGAGAAGCAGGCTTCCCGCTGAGCAGGGAGCCCGATGCAGGACTTGATCCCAGGACCCTGGGATCATGACCTGAGCCGAAGGCAGACGCTTAACAACCGAGCCACCCAGGTGCCCCAATAAATAAAATCTTAAAAAAAAAAAAAAGAGTATGGTTTTTCTGTTCCCAGCATACAAGGGCCTTTTGCCTTAGTTGCCCTATTGTATGAGTAAACCACGTATATCCATCGCATATTTGTGTAATCCTTCCTGGGTGTATCAATTGGAAGGACTTGGTAGTGGGGAAATTTGTTGTCATGAGCCTATCTTTGAGTCTGTATATTTGTTAAAATGTTGATAGTTTGAGGATAAGAGAGAGGTACCTATAGACTAGAGAGTCCCATGTAACATTTATCGTAGGCCAACAAGAAACATTCTTTTTAGTAATAGAAATATCCCTATATGTGTTGGTATGGGTATAAGTTCGTGTTGGGTGTGGTTAAAGGCAGCCACTGATGTTTTGCCAAAGGCTCTACTTATAATTTTACATTAACAGAGGTGGCTCCCCGGACAAATATGGCTAAGGGATAAAACCATTAAGAAGAATTCTTTGCCTGACATCCAGCCTAACGATATCCTAATTAGGAGGAATTGTTGGCAAGTGGGAGATGACTTGCCCCAAGAGGTAAGGGCATCCCCAAGTACATTCTCCAATCCAATTATAAGGACGGTGGGGGCCATCCATTATCTCCACAAGTTCATAGTTAACCCCATGGAGAGGGGTATGCTCTGACTTTTAAGGAACAATTTTGTTATCCCAGCCACATAGAATTGATCAAGGTGACAGCTGAGTTACATAATTGTTGGGGAGTCCATCCCAGTGTCCAACTGTTTAAATAATCATATGCCCATGGGGTCCTTTTTATTATCCCCATACAGTAATAAGCAGAAAGATTGTCTATATATGAGCTATTATGGCAATCTGTCTGAAGTTTACCTCAAGTTGTCTAGCTTAGGCAAACAACAAACATTTAAAGACAATTAAAACTAGAATCTATGGCGCCTGGGTGGCTCAGTTGGTTAAGCGACTGCCTTCGGCTCAGGTCATGATCCCAGACTCCTGGGATCAAGTCCCGCATCGGGCTCCCTGCTCAGCAGGGGGTCTGCTTCTCCCTCTGACCCTCTTCCCTCTCGTGCTCTCTCTGTCTCATTCTCTCTCTCAAATAAATAAATAAAAATCTTTAAAAAAAAAAACTAGAATTTAACAACCATAAGGATGCATTATTGAAGCATAATTTTTCTCTCTAAATTCACCCTTATTTCCAGAAACAGCCAAATCAAGACTAATTCATTTATAAAACAAGTCCAGTTTTAACAAACTTGGCCTAATTATTTATGTAAGCTCAGCAAAAATAGTGATTGATCATATACATCCTTTAAAATCAGTTTTGCTAGGACTTTTTATAAGGAATGTTTAGATTGACCCCTTAGTAGCCTCTTAAGGCCAGAGCAAAGCCAAATATTTGCCTGCAATACCTATAGGTTTGGGGGTATTCCTCTTCTTGAGGTCCCCAAAATATCCTGAGGGTTCTTACACCTGCCAGGAAGTAATATTCTTTACTCACCTGCCAGGAAGTAACATTCTTTACTCACCTGGTAAGGCTGCTGGGAACTCTGTAAGCAATGTATCAGGCTAACATTCTCAAGGGGTTTTAATGGCTCCATAAAGTCAATCTTAATTCCTTAGAGCTGTCTGTCGTATCTCAGTCTATGTATGTCTCTCTCAAATATGACATTCCAGTCAAAGCTTTGGTATTATAACCAATGTTTCCAATAGTGTCCTATTACAAGAACAGATGCTCATTGAACTTATGCAAATAATTATAATTGCCATGGAAGAAAGAATACTCATTGAGAGTTTCTGACTTCTAAAAAGTTCAGGTAGGAAGAAAAGTTAAATGCTTCAATTTGTTCACAACGGAATCTTCCTCAATTCATTCAGTCCTGTTTTACTAGTTTTTGTTCAGTTTGAATGCAGCTTTTCCATTAGTTCTGGAAATTCTTACCCAGCTCACTTTTATGATTTTAAAGATGTCAAAAACCTGTATTTGTCAAAAGTCCTTTTTATGAGTCTCCTTGAAGATGAAACACATTGTGCAAGAGCATCAGAACAATAAATATAAATGACAAAAAAAAAAACAAGACTCAGAAGTGGACATGGTTAGGGGCGCCTGGGTGGCTCAGTCGGTTAAATGTCTGCCTTCAGCTCAGGTCATGATCCCAGCGTCCTGGGATTGAGCCCCGCATCAGGCTCCCTGCTCAGTGGGGAGCCTGCTTCTCCCTCTCCTTCTGCCTGCCTATCTGCCTATTTGTGATCTCTCTCTCTCTGTCAAATAAATAAAATCTTAAAAAAAAGAAAGAAAGTGGGCACCTGAGTGGCACAGTCAGTCGTTAAGCGTCTGCCTTCGGCTCAGGTCATGATCCCGGGGTCCTGGGATCGAGCCCCACATCGGGCTCCCTGCTCTGCGGGAAGCCTGCTTTTCCCTCTCCCACTCCCCCTGCTTGTGTTCTCTCTCTTGCTGTATCTCCTCTCTGTCAAATAAATAAATAAAATCTTGAAAGAAAGAAAGAAAGGAAGAAAGAAAGAAAGGAAGAAAGAAAGAAAGAAAGAAAGAAAGAAAGAAAGAAAGAAAGAAAGAAAGAAAGAAAGAAAGAAAGAAAGAAAGAAAGAAAGAAAGAAAGAAAAAGAAAGAAATGGACATGGTTAAAGATCTGATATGGGGTTCACTATTATGTAGCTGACAAGGAAATCAGTTATTTCTGTGACACACAACATTTCAATCATTCAAGTAATGACCTTATATCAGCATATATTAAAACTGCAGGAATTTCATGTATTTTTTAGAATAGTTATAGCATTTACCCATGCAAGACAACCTAAGGCTTATCATTATTGGTTTGACAGTGCTTTCCAAGTAACTTAACATACCAAATAAACAAGCCTATTTAGTCAAAAAGACTTCATTTACAATTCTGATCTCAAGGAAGTTTGTTAAAAACCTCAGAAAGTGGGCACCTGGGTGACTCAGTCAGTTAAGTGCCAACTCGATCTCAACTCAGGTCTTGATCTCAGCGTGGTGAGTTCAAGTCCCATGTTGGGCCTCATGCTGGGTGTGGAGCCTTCTTTAAAAAAAAAAAAAAACAAAACAGAAAGTTCGTTTTTTTTTTTTTAATTTATTTAAGTAATCTCTACACCCATTACAGGGCTCGAACTCATGACCATGAGATCCAGTCACACACTCTTCTGACTGAGCCATCCCCAGGTGCCCCAAAAACCTCAGAAAGTTTTAAAGCACATGCCTAAATAGGATTACAGGTCATTGAGGCGCCTGGGTGGCTTAGTCATTAAGTGTCTGCCTTCGTCCCAGGTCATGATCCCGGGTGGGGAGCCTGCTTCTCCCTCTTCCTCTGCCCCTCCCCCTGCCTACTTGGTGCTCTCTCACTCTCTTTTGCTCTCTCAAATAAATAAATAAAATATTTTAAAAAAAATTTTTTTAAAGGGATTACAGGTCATTATAAATTTAATATTTATATTTAACTAAGGGATTCTACAGAAGATTAGACAATTGTTAGCAAAACTTAGCTCCTTTCACATTGAGAAGTTTTAACTTTCTTAAGTAATCAAAGACCTGATAAAGACAAAACATAGAAGCTTTGGTTTTCTGGGCTGATAAAGAAAAGAGAGGGAAAAAAACACTTTGTTTACATTTTCTTATCAGAGCAGACCAACAATCTAAGAAAATTTTGTCATTTTAAAGCAGACTTTCAATCTTATACCAGTGCCCTTTTATTTATTTATTTATTTAATTTTTTTTAAAGATTTTATTTATTTATTTGACAGAGAGATGCAGCAAGAGAGGGAACACAAGCAGGGGGAGTGGGAGAGGGAGAAGCAGGCTTCCCACTGAGCAGGGAGCCCGATGCGGGGCTCGATCCCAGGACCCTGGGATCATGACCCAAGACAAAGGCAGATGCTTAACGACTGAGCCACCCAGGCACCCCGCCCTTTTATTTTTTTAAAAGATTTTATTTATTTATTTGACACAGAGAGAAACAGTGAGAGAGGGAACACAAGCAGGGGGAGCAGGAGAGGGAGAAGCAGGCTCCCCACTGAGCAGGGAACCCAATGCGGGGCTCCATGCAGGGCTCAGTCCCAGGAGTCCGGGATCAGGACCTGAGCTGAAGGCAGATGCTTAAAGACTGAGCCACCCAGGTGCACCATGCCAGTCCTTAGTCCTAACCACATATAAAATTCTATTCCAAAAATTTCCCCTCACAAGTCTTCTACAAATTTCTTTTTCAGTTGGATTTTGTCCTAAGCCTTTTCTCTCCAAATAACCAGTCTCATTTTAGGGCCAAATTATTTTCTTTCTCTCTCAACAAAACGTATTCCCATTCCTTTTATCTTTCTTATTTAAAACATCTTTTTCTCGCATAGAGTTGCTTCCCTAATTTCCATCAGTCTACATTACATTTAGCAGAATTTTAACTCTTAGAAACCTTAGTCTCCAGTGAAAATTAAGTAGTAGCCAATTGTGAACTGTTACACCAGAATTCTTTAGACCTGAAATTTATAAATATATTTCATAATTTCTAAAGACATGTTTTTCCATACTACAATCTTTCAATAAAGCAGAAAGCATGATTACCAACAGACCCAAGTATCCTCAGTTTCTCTGCAATAAGAAGCCAAAAGCAGACAAACCTATATTCAGTAACCAATGTTTAATATTCTACCTTATTTGGAAAAGACTTAGTTATCCAATGAGTTTAACCCAGTTTGTCACCTAACTTAGCAGAACTTTAAAGGTTCCGGTTACCAAAGAGTTTGAAAGCTATTTTAACAGTTACCCATGAGAACTTTGAGACAGACAAAATTAACCATCATATTAAGCCATCTTTTGCTGACAAATTGCAACAGAGATTAACATGAGAAATTTGGCCTTTAGTAAGCCTTGGTAGAATAAAAATTTTAATGCTCTAAAGACATGTCTTTTTTTTTTTTAAGTAGGCTCCCTGCCCACCATGGAACCCGATGCAGGGCCTGAACTCACAACCCTGAAATCAAGACGTGAACTGACACTAAAAGCCAGAGGCTTAATCAACCGAGCCACCCAGGCACCCCCAGACACATCTATCTTAATTAAACTAACAAATTTAAATTAGTTTAAATACTAAATATGTTGCACCCGGGTCCACTTAAAAGTTAATCAATTTGTTCACCACTGTCAATTTTTAGTGGGGGCACTTGTGGGGAAATGAAGTGGGAAGTTGAAGTCCAGGGAGGGGTGCCCTTCACTTCCAGGAAGCGAGAGTATGAGGAACAGGAGCCCATGGCCCCGGGGCACTGAGGACCGTAAGGGGGCCGATTTTGCAGGCCACGCCCTACGTGGTGCAGAAACTGGAGGAGAGGAAGATAGAGGCAGAAAAGGCGAGGCCAGGAAGGCTGGAGGTGGATAAAAGTTCAGAGGGCAGAGAAAGCGGCCTCCTGGTCCTAGAGCTCATCAGCTCAAACAGATGAACAGACACACGTTTTCTTTCCACCAACAAAAAGTGAAAATAAGTAGTCCGCATCAGGCTGGAGAAGACAGGGAACCTCCCCAAAACAGAAGAGTTTTGGCAGCTGCCTGGGAATATTCCTTAAAAGTCCCAGTCCTTGTGGTAGACTAACCAGACAATTGGCTTCAATTATTACAGCCACTAACCCAGGAAATGGATGAGCAGAAAACCCCACATACAAGAGACAGACAACATTCATCCAGTCCTCTCAAGATATATTCCAGATCCAGCACACAAAAAAGAAGCAAACAAAGAGGAGAGGAATGATTCGGGAAAAGCAAAGAGAGGCAGGTACAGGATCTTGGCAGCAACCTATTTACAAGAGACACAGTAGCACGGGGACAGGACCCATGGCTAGAGGTCAGCCTACTGGGCTAAAGGTGAACATTTTTCTGCTTCTGTTCACCATCAGTAACACTCTGGTGGTGGAGGTTGGTAATGGGGGAGGCTATGCATGGGGGGTGTGCAGCGCAGGAAATACAGAAGAAATCTCCATACCTTCCCCTCAATGTTGCTGTGAACCTAAACTCTAAAAAAAAGAAAAAAGTCTTTATCAAATTTTTTAAATTTTTAGTGTCATTGCTTCTAGAATTAGTTAATATGACTGAATAATGCTTTGAGTTATTACATTTTCCACCTCTGTCCTCCCCTCTATCTCCTTCCCTGAAAACAGTTCTGTCGCAAGACAGTAGAAGTAGCTCTCACGAGACTTAACTGGCTTCTGTTTTCCAAAAAGCCTCAGCCCACTGAGGAAAATAACATCTAAGGGAAGAGGCAGAATGTTTGGCAGAAGCACAAAGAGAGACGTCTGGTGGCCGCTTCAGACTGGAGGTGATTCAGCTCCGCGTGGAAGAAGCGATCACACCTCACAGGAAGGGCTGCATCTGTTTCTACAGGGAGACTGGCTTCGAGGTCCATGGACTCCCAACTCTGCCATGGCTTTCTGTGACCCAGCATGGCCAGGAAGTGGCAGAGAGCTTCCAGAGCCCACACAAAGAACAGCAGCCTCAGCTTGCCCTACTTGGGTGTGTAGACTGGGATTCAGGCCCTCTGCAGAAGATAATGTTGGCTTGGAAAGTTGGACAGAAGAAAACACTCGGCTGCGGACGTACATACTTATAATCCATAAGCTTAAAGATCAGAGGTGCTAAGGTGCTCAGCTACACCCTCAAAAAAATGAAGGGAGGGGGAAAGCTCAGCTGCCTTGGGGCTCCGCCTATATACTGGCACCAATCTCCTTTTGATAGAATCTAGGAAAAGGAAAAAAGATGATAAACTTTGTGGTTATTACCAGGTTATATGAAGAGGAGGCGATAAAACATGAATTTTATGTCAATCTTTGGTGCTCAAGGTCAGACTCTCTGCTAGACATCCTCTGTCTCAAGCACCAGAACAGAGGGCTCAGTCACACAGAATGCTCTGTAGGCAAGCTAAAACACTCTGATTTGGGGTTTTCATAGCTACAGACTTCAACATCCCCTGTTGTCTTCCATTGCATCAGCCTCAGCGGAATTATAACACAGACAACCTGTGATTTTCCGAAGTTGGAAGACACCTGTGGTTGGTTTCTAGGACTTCAAAGAAAACACAGCAACAACTGGTACAGTGATTACAGTGGCAGTGCACTGGGGACAATGGGCTAGGAGGATTTCCTAACATTTCATAGAAGTTCATTTTAGCTGCAAAAAAACACCTAACTGTTCGCTGCAGTAGAGTTCACAGACTCAGAGGAAATCTAGAAAAACCTCATTTTCAGGCGGAAAAAAATCTACCTACCATGTTGGCATTACCTTAATGATTGCCTTAATGCCAAGTTTGAGCCCAAATTTGATACTACTACCTAAAAATATATAAACTACACAATTTTATTTTTGGGGGGGAGGGGCAGAGGGAGGGGAAAGAGAGAATCTTAAGCAGGCTCCACACCTGACTCGGGGCTTAATCTCACGACCCTGAGATCATGACCTGAGCTGAAATCAAGAGTCAGACACTTAATCGACTGAGCCACCCAGGCACCCCTAAACTACTCAATTCTAAACATTGAGACATATATAGAATTTATTTTCACACAACCCTTTTCAGCTGTACCTCTGAATGCAATTTGGAAAATGAAAAGGCTGTCTTCTGTTCAATAGTAGTTTACCTCCTAACTAGTTTCCTTTTCATTTACTATCTATCATTAAGAATCATTTTATTTTGGGGCACCTGGGTGGCTCAGTCAGTGAAGCGTCTGCCTTCAGCTCAGGTCATGATCTCAGGGTCCTGGGATCAAGCCCCGCATCGGGCTCCCTGCTCGGCGGGGCGTCTGCTTCTCCCTCTCCCTCAGCCCCTCCCCGCTGCTGGTGTGTGCTCGCTCTCAAATAAATAAAATATTTTTAAAAATTATCTAAACGTTTTGAATTTCAAGAATTTTTTCCTGTAAATCATTCATAGAATTTTGATGTTGATTTGGTCTTGTCTGATTCCCTAATCCATTTCATCAAACCAATTTGATTATTTGCCTAATAAATGCACGGCATAGAAGACACTAAGAACACAGGTCCTGTAGCCCAGTTGCTTATCTAAGTGAGCTAATACACAGCTACAGTAGCGTTAATAATATCAGAGAAACTGTAGTCTAGGGTAAGCGTACAGCAAACTGGGACAAGTAGCCCAGGCCTGAAGCTGGGGAGTTCCCAGGATTGCTGGTGACTGGTGACCAGGTAGCTGGAGCTACAAGGAGGTGATCTTCACCTGTTCTGAAGTCCGCAGAGAGGTTTCTGTAGTAGACACAAATCAGAGTGGCTGCCTGCCTCACAGTTAAATTTCCATGAGTCATGTCTGTACTATACCACCTTTTCAGTTTATGGTCTCTGTCACCTATACTCAGACTGGTTGGATTTGAGGCAAGGCAAGTCTGGGATTGGCTAATGCCTTCCCAACCGTGGCTGGCTTCACAGCCGAAAAATCAGGAAGCGTTCATCTTTTAATTTTTAGAGGCAGGGAATAAAACCTAAAATCCCTCTGTTGTTTAAATCCTCTGCTGAGACACTGCCCTGTTTTCTCTTAAAGGAGAAGAGCTAGGACATTTCTAGTTACAAAGACGCACCTACTTGGCACAGGGCAGGATACACTTGTCATCCTACATCTTCAGGATGGCAAATACCAAGTACATGGGTGTTAAGGCCTTGAAATAGTTCATGCGGACAGTGACGTACAGTTCCTTTTTGTTCTCTTTCAGGATGCCCTTAGTGTTCATTATAACCAGAATTCACCTCTTCTTAACGTTTAGGCAGATTTGAAGACAAGCAGATGGTGTGATTTGTCTTGTACCCGGCCTCATTGTTGAGATTATCTTGGCCAAACAAGTCTTAGAGACAGCGTTCAGAAAAGGATGAGATTGCCATCTCACAGATGTCTTAACCTCAGTACAATGGCTAACATTTATCGAGCACTTACTATGAACTGGGCACTGAACTGTCGTTCATTCTCTCACTTAATCCTCACAACCACCCTATAAAATAGTTACTATTTTTTAAACTTTTAAATGGAGTATAACAAAACAATGTCTCTGTTTTTATCCTTCTCTTACAAAGGAAGGAACTAGCAGGTTTAAATAACTCCCTCAAGCTACCGGATGGGGTTCTCTGATTCGCAAGCAGGTGTCTCCACTGCTGGGCCCTGTGCTTTTGTTTTCTTATACTCACCTTCTGTATTAGCTTCCTATGGTTGCCGAAATAAATTGCCATAAACTTGGAAATTTATTCTCTCACAGTTTGGGAAGACAAAGTCCAAAACCAGGGTGATGGCAGGGTTGCGCTCCCTGTGAAGGCTCTGGGAGAATCCTCGCCCCTCTCAGCGCCTGGTGGTTCCTGCGCTCTCTCGGTTCCTGCTGTGTCACTCCCGCTCCAGCCTCTACCTTCACATGGCCTTGTCCTCTGTGTGTCTGTCTTCTCTTTTTCTGTCTCATATAAGGACACTTGTCATTAGATTTAGGGCCAACCTGAGTAATTCAGGATGATCTCATCTCAAGATTCTTAATTACACACCTTTTATCTGAATTAGGTCACACTTCACAGGTCCCGGGAGCTAAGATGTGGACACATCTTTTGGGTGACCACCATTTAACCCACAATGCCTTCCAAATAAGATCCCTGAACATTGGGGCACCTGGATGGTGCAGTCGGTTAAGCGTCCGACTCTTTCGGCTCAGGTAATGATCTTGGGGTCATGGGATCGAGCCCTGTATTGGGCTCCGTGCTGAGTGCACAGTCTGCTTGGGATTCTCTCTCTCTCCTCCTCTGCCTTCCCCCATTATCTAGAAAACCATATATAATGAATCCCAGAGATCATCTCTCATTTTCAGCAGAATAAACTGAGGCCCACAAGAGAGGTGCCTTGTTCAAGGGAACACAGCAAGTTCACGGCGACTCAAGGCCACATTTTACCTTCCTGATGCTGTATCCAAAGACCATTTCACATCATGAGAGGATGATTAATATATATCATTGTATGATTAAAAATGTTTTCATCTGTCAAAGAATCGTGATTAAAAACAATGATCAGTATGTCTCTGTGGCAAATTTCTCTCAGATTTCAGGCCCAGGAAAAAGTTGGGGTTTTTTTGTTTGTTTGTTTTGGTTTTGGTTTTTACAGCTAGACTAGGAGACACATAGCTATGAAAGCTACATAATTATATCTATTTCTGTCTGGCTGCTAAGGTATTAGGTCTGAATCTTAGATTCTGACCAATTTCCTCCTCCCCAGGCCAAATAAATTACTTTTCCTCAGAAGGCTTTTGTGTTGGAAAACTGAGTTACATCTTCAAGAGACAAGATACCAAAACCGAAGCGAAGCAGGAGGCAGACCACTCCGGGGGCACTTAGGGAATATGGGGGCTTTGAGAACTGATCGGGGGTGTGTCTCACCTCCGGAGTGTGCGTGCAAGGCTGGGAGAGGATTTGTGACGGCTCCCTTGTAAAGGTTTGGGAGGGTGCCGTCTGTCCTGCCTCTCTCGCCCAGCATCTGCCCCTCACTGCAAGGCTGGTGAGAAGAGCTCAGCTCTGCCTGCCCTGTCCCGGAGGGATGGAGCAGACTGGCATTAACCAAGTCCCTTGGAAATCGGAGAGGGCACTGCCAGCATGAGGAGAACTGGCCTGCACTCTCAGGGTTGGGGGCTGCTGCAGAAGCACCAGCGTCCCCAAGCATCAGATGAGCCTGAGGTCCTGCCGCCCGTGCCAACCAGAGGTGCAGACGGGCCTCAGTGGGAGATGCTGGAAGTATCCCAGCCTCCTAGAAGCTGCAGGAAGTGTGAACCAGGAGCCCAAGGGGAGCACCTCCCCTGGCCCAAGCAAACCGCAGGTGAGAAGTCCCCAAGGACAGACGCCAAGGAACCCACGAAAGAATTCCAAAGTCTCCAAAGAGGTGCAGAAGAGCCTCCATGGAAAAAAAAAAAAGTCAGCTTCAAACATCTCTCAGGCCCAGAGAATTCAAACTGGGCTTCCAGAACTTTCCCTCCCTTCTACCTTCTGTTCTAATGCAGGACAGATTAGAGACAGCAGGTAGCTGGGGGTAGAGAGGGAGGGGATAGAGAGGAGGTAATTTAGGAAGAAGCCAGCCCTGTGCTTGCCCCAGGAACCAGCAGCCCTCCTAGAGTAGGCCTTATCTGAGGGAGAGGGAGTAGCTTGGAGTTTCCAGGGAAGTTGAAGCTTAGACAATGGGACTAATTTCTGAAATGACTCTGTTTTGTGATTTAAAGGGGCCGCAGGACTTCGTGTACCAAACCACGTGTGTAGCCAACCAAAAAAGTCAGGCCTGTTGGCTTTTCATCCAGGATCATGGGAGGAACTTTCCCCACTGAGTACATTTTAAAGAGCACAACATTTTAAAGTTGCTATGTAGTTGATAGGTTCCTATTCAAATTATCACTCACATTGTGTTGAAAACAAGAGTCACCCTCTCCACCTCTTGTCCATGAACAATTAGAGATCTATTACTCTTAAACAAAAAGATGTTTGTTACAGCCGGACAATGTTGGCAGAGATGGGTCCCAGCTTGCGATGGCTACCGCAGATTGCCCTGCTCACCACACACACGGCCTTGCCTCCCTGGTTTCCCTGGACCTCACTTCCCACTGCCCTCTCTCAGGAGCAAAACACAGTCTACTCACTTTTGCATGGAGAGCAGCTTAGCCATTTCTTATTATACAAGCTTCTGACTGCCTCTCACAGGGTCAAGTTACTTTTCCTACCACGAGGGATAAAAAGTTACTTCTCTAAAAGTAATTCTGGCATCAACTGGAGACACTGTGGTTTTCATTCTGTACCCACTTGATGGCAACCAAAAGTGAGTTGTGCATTTATAAAAAATAACCCATTGTGTGCATTTATAAAGATAATTTTTCCTGAAAATTTTTCCTTTTCAGGAAAAATTACAGAGCCGGCAAGCCATGAAACTCACATATATGGTGAGTCCAGGCTTGACTACGGTTCAGGGCTTCTGGTTCCTAGCAGTTCTCAGTGAGTTATAAACTTCATATTCTCACACAACTTCTGAATTCCTGTTCATAGAGCTTACTCTATCCAGCTGCAGAATTGATCTGGCAGTTAGTACTGTCAGGTTAACAATCAGGTTATCGACAATGATTAGCTAACATGTGCAACAGAACAAGGATCTGGATCTCATAAAACTGGGAAGCTTTCTGTCATTTAAAACTATTCACCTGAAGAATGTTCTGCTAAGTAAGTCAGAGATGATTGACAGGATTATTTTTATAGCTCGAATGATCTTAGCTTATGGAGAATTAGGTATTATTTGCAGTTGACAAGATAGTTACCACAGGGGGAAAAAAATGCCTCCTGGAACTGCTCTTAGCTCTGGTTGTAATATCCCAGAATATTTCAAATGTCCTCAGTCATTATTAGAACATTTCAAAATATTTTCTCAGCAAAATCTTTTTTTACTTCAGTTTTTTAAATATGCATGGAAAAGTTGTAACCATACAGTAAGTTGTAGGATTTAACTTTTTAACAATCCATACTGGGTACATTCAGATCAGTGCCATGCCTCTAAGTGCTAACCCCTCGGGAGACTGGAATGATTATACTAACATTGCTCAAAGCATCCATGGAACTCTTCTTCAGAAACTGTCTTTCAAGCTAATCTATGAACCAGACCAAAACCCAAAAGCAAACAAAATTAATATAGGCTCATTATTTCATTTGTCTATCTTACATTTGTTTTTAAAAAGAATTGATCAGGGGGAAACTAGCCCTACCAGACATTACAGCATACTAAAAAGCCTCTATGTGAAAAGAATGAGTTACTGATGCAAAAATAGAAAAATAGACCAATGGGATAAACCAGAGCAGGGGTCAGCAAACTATGGCTGCTTTTGCATAGAAAATGTTATGGCATTGGGGCACCTGGGGAGCTCAGTTGGTTAAGTGCCTGCCTTCGGCTCGGGTCGTGATCCTGGGGTCCTGGGATCAAGCCCTGAGTCGGGCTCCCTCTGCCTCTCCCCACCTTGTGTGCTCTCTTTTTCTCTCTCTCAAATAAATAAAATCTTTAAAAGAAAAGAAAAGAAACTGTTATGGCAATGTCTGTGGTTATTTTTGCCCTAAAACAGCAGAGGCTTTAGGGCCTCCAAGCCTAAATATTTACTATATGACACTTTAAGAAAAAGTTTGCTGACTCCTGGACTAGAGGGTCCTGAAATAGATTCAAATGCATATAAAATTTAGTATATAATAAAGTTGGCATCTCAAATTACAGAGGCAAAGATGGGTTTTTTAATAAATGCTGCCGGGACAATTAATTAGCCACTGGGAAAGAGATAAAATTAGATCCATACCTCTCATCATACATAAGAATAAATTCCAAATGGATTAAAATTCTAAATAAAATAAAATTATCCATAAACCATCCTACGCAAAAATGTAATTTTTTACATTTACATTGTAAAAGTAGGGAAAAGCTTTCTAAGTATGATTCAAAATCTAGAGGCAATGAAAGAAAATACTGATAAATTTCACTACATAAAAATAAAAAAATTTGCAGGCAAAACCGCCATAAACAAAAACAAAAGACAACTGAAAAACTGGCAGAAATATTTGCAACATATGTCACAGACAAAGGGCCAATATATAATCCTAATATATAAATAACTCTTAAAATCTGAGGGACAAGTTACCATAAATCTGATAGAAAATTGGGAAAAAGATACGAATAGATAATTCACAAAAAAATATAAAAATGGCACTCACACATATAATAAGATATTCGGAGTCAATTGTACTTAGAAAAATGCAAATTATATATGACACTTCTCACATATATATTGGTAAAATATCATTGAAAATTAGGAATTATCACAGCACATTCTGTGGTAAGGCTCTGGTGAGTCTCATACATTACTGATGAGAATGCAGATCCTTTTGGAGCAGAGCAGAGCAAAATCTAACAAAACTACATAAGCACTTGTCTTTTGATCCCGTAATCCTAGGAATTTACTTCAAGACACACCTCCAACAATATGAAATACATACGTACAAGGTTATATGTTGCACACATTTGCAGTTGTTTGTGTTTGCAAAATACTAGAACAACCTAAATGCCTATTCCCAGGAGAGTGGTTGAATAAACTATGGAACATCCATCTAATGGAGTACTATTCCACTGTAGAAAAGATGAGGAAGGTCCTTATGAACTGATACCCAGTGCTCCCCAGGATAGAACATCAGGTGAAAAACTTGAAGTTCAGAAGAGTACAGCACACTTCTTTTCGTGTAAGAAAGAAGAGGATCTAAGAATATACATGTATCTTCTCATTTGTGCAAAAACAAACCCAGAAGTGTAATCCAGAAACTAATAATGGATGGGTTGTCTACAGGGCATGGGCGGGGAAGGGGTGCAGAGAATGGGGGAGGGGAAATGCAATTAGAGTGCCGTTTTTCTGAGTATGCCTTTTGTGTAGCTTTGACGTTTGGAGAAGCAGGTGCCTCTACCCTTCACCCTGCGGCCGACACCCGGCTACCAAGCTTCCTGCACCAACTGTTTGCCTGCCTGGGCCCGCGGGGACTGCCCATTTCTAGCCTCGCTTTGCTTGCCTGTCTGCCACAGTACCCGTATGTGACTCTAAATAAATTAGGGATTATTTTGGTTGCAAGTAACTGAAAAGCAGCTCCAAAGTAAGGAGTAACAAGAGTTAGACGAGTAAGGGTTTCCTTTTTTCACATCGCAAGAAACGCGGAGGTAAGCGGTCAGCTGCGCGGTTCAGCAGCTCCGCGGCCTCAGGCTCAGCACCTCTGCAGTTCGCTCAGTCTCTCGGTCGTGAGGGCAGGAAGGTGGCCCAGTTTCAGACGCCGTGTCTGCCTGTTGTTGAGAAAAGCAGGAGGAAGGGACGGTGCCAGCCATGGCTGCCTCTTTTACCAGGAAGGAAAAGCTTTTCCAGAAACTCCTCAACATTCTTGTATACGGTCTTCTTAGCCAGAATTATGTCAAGGGGGCTGGGATGGGCCCTCATAGTCCTGCCAATGTAGATTTTTTAAAAATACACGTACAGGGCGCCTGAGTGGCTCAGTTGGTTAAGCGACTGCCTTCGGCTCAGGTCATGATCCTGGAGTCCCAGGATCGAGTCCCGCATTGGGCTCCCTGCTCAGCAGGGAGTCTGCTTCTCCCTCTGACCCTCTTCCCTCTCGTGCTATCTCTCATTCTCTCTCTCTCTCAAATAAATAAATAAAATCTTAAAAAAAATAAAAAAATAAAAATACACGTACAGGGGCGCCTGGGTGGCTCAGTCGGTTAAGCCCCTTACTCGGTCTTGGCTCCAGTCATGAACTCAGGGTCCTGGGATGGAGCCCTGAGTTGCGCACCGTGCCCAGCAGGGGTCTCTGCTTAAGATTCTCCCTCTCCCACTGCCCGTCCCCCCCTGAAATAAATAAATCTTCCAAAAAATATATATATATATACATGTGCATAAAATATATCTTACAAGTGCAACGGAAATAACAGTGATTCTTGAAAGAAGGCCATTTACTCTATGAATGAGACAATATCTGGACTTCTGATAAAAGAACTAAATAATGAAACCAATTTTGTTACAAGAAAACTTTGAAAATTTCAGTTTGAAGGAGTTGGAAATACAAAGAGCAAATTCGGCTCCAAGCCCTGTTTGAACTGGATTTATATATGCTGTCTCATGTTAGAACCATGTTAATAGTTTTGGATGTTACTGAAATTTTCTCACCTCTGTTAGCAGCCAGCCCTGGCCTGAGCCCCGATGGGGTGAAGTCCCCGGATGTGTGGCGGCGGGCTGCTGCCATCGAAAAGGGCCCTGTGTGTCCACACAGCTGCATTCCTCACAGGTCTCTGTCAGAAGCTTGTTAAAATAAACTCGTTACAAAACAGGTTGGTTCAGTTCAATTTCAAATACACACTTGCATGGTGCTCATCTATATCTGCTGAGTATCAACACAGTAAACTTTATTCTAATTTCATCTTGATATGATAAAGCTATTTTGCCCTTTTTCCCTTTTCAAGTGAGAAAAATCTCTAGGATCATGAGACGGCTGAAGACCCAAGTATGAAAAAGAATCTGCTTTCTGAAAATATTTTCTGATTACAAAAATAATGAAACTTCCTAATTTAAAAAAAAAATCATTGGTAAAGAATGAAGTAGAAAATGTAATAATCCTACCCTTCAGAGTAACCACTGTTAATGGAATGATACGTATAGAAATCTCCTCACTTGTGAACATTCACAAATAAGGGGGGAAATTCACTCAGGGTAGAAACCTCATTGTCTCTCACAGTCACCAAAGGATACAGTCAGTGGAGACTTGCACACTAATGTCACCGTGGACTTAATGAACACATGGCCTTATTAAAAGTCTTTTGAATGCTTTCCTGTTCATAAGTTGAGCAGCTTCTATGTTTTCCAGGTTTCTATGTATTTGCTAACATTGGATGGATTGTGAACATTATTAGCCTTTATCATGTCAAGAATGTATAATGTTCTCTTCTTCCAGAAGCTTTCTTTCTCCCCAGCAAGTACTTCTTCCTAGAATACATGCAGTATAGAGGTCAGCTGGGGTACAAAACCCCACTCCCCTGTCCCTTGAATTTTATTTGCTTATTTATTTACCCCTTGGATTTCAAAGTGCAATTCCTTTAAACTGCCTCCCGGGTGCCTGGGTGGCTCAGTCGGTTAAGCGTCTGCCTTCGGCTCGGGTCATGATCCCAGGGTCCTGGATTGAGCCCCACATCGGGCTCCCTGCTCAGCAGGGAGCCTGCTTCTCCCTCTCCCTCTGCCTGTCACTCCTCCTGATTGTGCTCTCTCTCTCTGACAAATAAATAAAGTCTTAAAAAAATAAATAAATAAGCTGCCTCCCACCCTCAATTTCCAACAACTGGGAAAATTCTCAGGGGTTCCTCAAGATTTCTGAAAATTCCATGGATTTAGCTTTTAAGTCCCCTTGGCCCCATGGGTGATGTCTCTATTTCACCTCCCACGTCATCCCAGAAGGTGGAGCTCAACGCCATTTCCAGTTTCCACAAGAAATCTCTTCGTGCAAAACATGTTGTTTGAAAGTCTTTACCAGAGTTTGGAGGACTGCATAACACAGTTCCTAGCATTCTACCACCTCCTTTGCCTCCCTCTGCTCTCTTCATCTCCTGAATCCCCCTTCCCCTAGCCCCAAATTCTTCTCCCTCAGTTATTCAGGAAGTCTCTTTCTTATAAGCCAATGGTTCCCAAAATTTGGAAAAGCCAAATTCTTCCCTCCAAGCAGAGTTCATTGCTTTTCAAGCCACTAGCGGCCAGTCCTGATGGGGCAGCCTCCTGCCCCCTACTGCCCACTGTTCAGTGGGCCCAGCCAGACAGGGGTTCTCAGTGCTGCATGCAAGTGAGGCCCCGTCTCCAACCCCAGACTCTCACAGGGTCCTTCATCATCCAGTCCTACAGCTTCTACCTGCACTTCTCAGGGTCACCAGCATCAGCACCACCCAGGAATGTGCTAGAAATGCAAACTCTCAGTCTCTACTCCAGATCTACCAAATCAGAAATTGGGATCAGGGGCTGACAGTCTGTTTTAACAAGCCCTCCGGGGGTTCTGATGCATGCTGAAGTTGAAGAATTTCTGCATTCACATCCAGGGTTTAAACTCCACTCCCTATCTGCTTATAAAGTTATTTTGTGAATGAAGGAGCCCCCCCCCCACACACAAGAGACATTTTCACACCAGCTACTGAGAGACTAAGTATATTCTTCTCTCACTATATTCCATATCGATTATAATACATCTGCTTCTTGCTTTTCTTACTCTTGCCCTCTGATCAGACACCTTTTCTGTCTTGTTATGGAACGCAGAGATGGAGCCTGAGAACTGGCCATCCCTTTGACCACAGCCTGATTCACCGAGTCACCAAGCCACTCCAGAGTTACCTGGGTCCAGCCTGTGGGTGTCTGATAGGCAGGGGATTCACAATAGGACACCTAGGTCTGCACATGTAAGAGCGAGTGAGGATAAAGTGTGCATCGAATTAACTAGCAAACACCAAACTCTAAGATGAGAAGTTGAAAGGCTAATATATATTAGGAGCACTCCCACTAGCTAACAGGTAATTAATGTAAAGGCTTTGAGTTATTTGGGAGGAGCAGAGGAGATTCGGGAAGGGAAGAGTGGCCCAGCCCTTACCCCACTCTGCCCCGGAAGCTTAGGCGTGGGGGGAGTGGATATCCTATTTTCCAGAGACGGCTGCCCTTTATGAGAGCTGAATTTGCTCTCCCATTCCCACCTCCTGGTCTGCCTCTTCCTTCCCTCAAGTCCTGAGTGTCTTTGGTCGCTGCCATCTCTTACCATTTCTCCTCCCTTCTGCATATTCAACCCCTTATTCCTCTGGTCTTTCTTTCCCTGACCTAATTTTCTACTATTCCACTCCCTCTTGAACTTTCCATTCCACCGTGACTTCTGGAATTTCTGTTTCCAGGAAAACAAACTACATACTCCTCCTTTCCACTAACAGTTCCTTCCACTTCTGCAACCGGCTATTCCCAGAAGAGCCATGTCTCCTGCTGCTTTCTCTGAGAACACTGGGCTTTCTCCCACACCCGGGGACGGGGACCCAATCTCAGCATCTGTGGATATAAAATGAGAGCACATTTTGTGCTTGCTTCTTCATTCCCCACCACCAGCAAACCCTCAGCTCCCAAAGTCTCCCCAGGGATGTGTTGTGGCCTCAGAGGTCACTCACATGTAGTCTTGCCCTTCTGTCCAAGCTCTTAAATAGAGTTCACTCCTTTTCAAGCCATTAGAGGCTGGTCCTGCTGTTACCTCCCCCACCCTCTCCCCTCACCCCCAACACACACACTGCCTGCTGCTCTCTGGGCCCAGCCTGGGGTCCTCTGGGCTGCATGGAAGTGAGGCCCCGTCCCCAACCCTGTGCCCCATGGACCCTAGAGTCTCAGGTTCCCTCATCGTCCAGTCCTACAGCTTCTACCTGAACCTCTCAGGGTCTCCATTTTCTTCCTCTTTCTCCATCTCTTCATACACCCAGACCACAGTGTCTTTTTCCTCTTTTTTTGTTTTTTTTTCTCCAGCTTCATTGAGTTATAACTGACAAATAACATTGTGTAAATTTAAGGCATATTAAAGTGATGATTTGATACATGTATATACTGCAGAATGATTACAAGTAGCTTGATTAACCATATTTATCACCTTACATAGTGGTTATTTTCCCTTTTTCCTCTTTCAGACAAAAAAAAAGGGAACACCATCCATGCATATTGAGAATACAAATGAATTCCAGAGGGTGGGGGTTATTTACAGCCCCACACAGCAAGCTTTGGCAGCATTTTACACCCTTAAGCATCTCTATCTTCTAGAAAGGCTCTCGGTTTTGCTTTCAGGATACCACGTGCTTTGCTCTAACTCCTTCTCCCTGGCCATGTCTTCTCTTTTGGGAATCCTCTCCTATGTGTCTACATGTTGGTGTTCCTTTCTTGGGCCCCGCTTTCCTTTCACTGCACACATTTCTCTCCGCTAACCACACCCACCGTCACAGCTTCAGTTCCCATGGGTGGGCCAAGGATTTCCTAATCTACAGCTTTAGCCTAGACTTCCTTCTCTGCCCCAGAGCCACATACTTTCCTGCTCATTGGACATCTAACTCTTCTTGGATGTCTTCCAGGTCCCTTATCATGTCCTAACTCACAGTCCTACCTCACACCCTAGCTCTTTGCCTACATTCCCCATCTCTGCAAATGGCACCACCACCCTTCTGGCTGCCCAACACCTTGAGTCGTACTCCCCACTTTACAACTAGTGAAATACAAAGTCAAGAGTCAAATCCTGACCTCATGGTTTGGGTCAATATGATTCCCTCGTGGATATCCTATGGAATGGGGCTCCCCACCTAGAGTTTTGCTCTCCTCCGAGGCCATGCTTTCCAATCTGTTTCTTATCATTTCCAATCTGTTTCTTATCATTTGCACAGCACACTGGGACAACCATTCGAGGCTTCTGGAAGAAGCCACCAGGTTTTGCCTGTTGCCCCAGAGGCTAAGAGGTTCATCATCTGGGCTCTCTTCAAAGCCATTCGTGCCACTCTGGGAGCCACTGGACTAATTTCTTCACCCTGTTGTAGTCAGAGTGGGCTTTCTAATGCACAGACCTTACCAGGTCACTGTCCTGCTCAGACTCCTGTCGCTTCCCACCAGCCTGCATGGCTCTGCAAGATCTGACCCTGCCTCCTTCTCTAGCCTCCTCCCTCCTTCTTGTTTTCTCCTCACATCCCCTTCCTCACATTCCAGTCACACCAAAAGACTTGCAGTTGTTACCCAGAGAGGCCTGTGAGCTCTTGCCCCTGGACTTCCTTGCCCCGCCCACAGCACCCTCTACTCCCCTGAGGCCGGCGCTCACTACTGTCCAACACAGAAATTCACGGAGGGCGGAACCCTGCCCAGAACTGTGTCGGGCGCATAGTGAGAACCTAAACATTTCTTGAAGAGTGAGTGAAAGAATGCGTCAGGTTTGTGTTAAAGCACCAAACCAGGGGGAGAAACTTGGGTACCTGCTGAGCCTCCAGCCTACTAACCCCCTCCAGATACTACTATCTGGGCCTCAGTCTTCTCGCCCATCAAGTGAGGGGAGTGCTCTCTGAACTCCTTTCCAGCTTCAAAGGCCTGTGCTCCCCAGGGCTCTTTGGATCCCAGCAGTTCTACAAAACAATGGAACTCCTGACCTTTGCAAATAACGGGAGGTTTAAATTGGTAACAATTGCTACAAATTTCCTCACCAGCAGAAATTGGAAAGTAACTAATTGTAAACCAGTATATTTTTAATAATACTTTTTTTTTTTTTTTCCAAGTAGGCTCCACACCCAGCACAGAGCCCAGCATGGGGCTTGAACTCACAACCCTGAGATCGAGATCCAAGCTGTGGGATGGTCAACCAACTGAGCCATCCAGGTGCCCCAATTTTTAATAATACTTTTTTTTTTAATTCCACATTTGGGGAAGACAGCAGGCATGGCTCCCCCCTACCCCTCATACCCCACTCCTAGTGTTTGGTGTTTGGCTTGAGGAGGGAAGGTCGTGACTGGAGGAGGAAGGGTTTCACAGTCCCTGTGCCTCCTCTCTTTCTGCCTTCATTCCCTTCTCCTCCCTCCTCCACCCAGTTCATTTGGTTGGAGGAAAGAACAGATACACTGTTTCAAAGCTATGAAATAAGGTCCAGGCGGAGGAGGTGAAGAGGTAAGTAACACAAGTCTATGCAAGCTCTTCAGTAAGTCCTTTCAAGATTATACTGATCTTCTCAAACCATAGTCACCAAACAAAAAGCTTTAGTCATCAGGAGGAAAATGGGTTACATTCATGTTATACTTTATATTGGGCAGTGACTCAATGAAAATGAGGCTAATAAATGATCCAACTCAAGAAGAAAGAAAAGAAAGGTCAATCTTCCAAGGGAAGAGAAACTAAGAAACTGCCACTTTTAAGGACCTTTCCTCCTGAAATTCTCTTAGTGTATTTAAGACTAAAATCAAGTCTCAAACCAAAGTGATTGCTCCCATAAGAGTTTCTGCCAGGTAGAAATGTTACAGTTGAAAGACCTGGCTAATAAGTGCTAATCAAAATGATATTAGCCATCAAATGCTAGACCATTGAGTTACTGTATATAGATACAGTCTGAAGCCTATGCTATAGTATTCTTGTTCATTTATATATTTGCTCTTCTGTTTGAGAGGAGCTATTGCTATGCTAACCACATATATATACATAAACATAACTAACCCCTCTGGAATATAATCTAAACCTACATTCCAATGATAATTTTTATTTCTATAGTTCTTTTATACCTTTTTAAAAGAAGATTTATTTATTTACTTATTTTTGGAGATTGAGAGAGTGTGCATGGGGCAGAGGGGAGGGACAGAGGGAAAGGGAGAGAATCTCAAGCAGACTCCTACTGAGTGTGGAACCCAACCTGGAGTTTGATCTCACAACTGTGAGATCATGACCTGAGCTGGAACCAAGAGTCAGACGCTTAACCAACTGAGCCACCCAGGCGCCCCTGGTTCTTTTACTTTTATAGGTATGTATTCTTTCACCTTCACTCACATTTGCTTCTTCAAAATTTTTCTAATACAGGGGTACCTGGGTGGCTCAGTTGGTTAAGCATTTGCCTTCCGCTCAGGTCATGATCCCAGAGTTCTGGGATCGGGTCCCGCATTGGGCTCCCTGCTCAGCAGGGAATCTGCTTCTGCCTCTCCCCCTGCTTGTGCACTTGCTCTCTCTCTGTCAAGTAAATAAATAAAATCTTAAAAAAATAAAAAATAAACATTTTTTTTAAAGATTTTATTTATTTATTCATGAGAGACAGAGAGAGAGAGAGAGAGGCAGAGGGAGAAGCAGTCTCCCAAGAAGCAGGGAGCCTGATGCGGGACTTGATCCCAGGACCCTGGGATCATGACCTGAGCTGAAGGCAGACGCTTGCTTAACCATCTGAGCCACCTAGGCGCCCCAAAATAAAATTTTTCTAATACACCAAATAGAGTAGTAGACAGGACTTGAGATGTGAAGGTGGGGAGTGAAAATGAGGAGTGATAAGGGAGAACATTACAGGAGGAAGGGAAGTACAAGTTAAAATGTGTTCCTGCTTCGGCAGCTTATCATTTTGCAGTATGTCTCCCTGCAGATAAAATTATTTTTCTTCTAGCTTCACAGTGAGAGGTGCCAGGGTTGTTTCGATAAGCCTGCCTCCTGAGAGTGGCTGCTCGCCGGAGGATGGGCCCAAAGCTCTGTTTTCTAGGAGGTAGGGTCATCAGTCCCCTGGGTTTCAAGGGCTAGAACTGACCAACCCTAGAGAGAATGGGAACAGTGGTTTTGGTGTTCCCATTGGTGTGGGATGCCAGAGTGAATGCCAAAACACAGCTTCCAGTGTGGGGAATGTCCCACATGGGTCCTACAGAGTTGAGCACTCTGGGCTGGCACCCTGGGAGCTAACCCCAAGTGAGGGCCTTCCTTGGCTAAGCCCAGTGCTGAGGGAAGGAATGTCCTGCTTCAAAGGATCACTTACCTGGATCCATGGGGCACAACCACCCAGCGGCCAACAGTACCTGTCTATGATAATGGAGGACCAGCCTCAAAAATGACACTAAATACCAGTGAGACACTGTAGCCATAATGGCCATCTATACTGAGTGGACATGAGCACTTTCCTCGCTTGAGGTGCCTGACATCCTTTTAAATAGGGCAGGCCCTGGGTTTTTTGGCAAATTGGGAGGGGGGAGACTTAGATGCTCTGCAATGCCTTCAGTTTGTGTGAAAGCCCACCTTCAGGTATTTAGAGAGTTCTTTTAAGGTCTCAGGTACTTCTTGCTTATCACACTAGAAACACTAGAAACACTCTGCGACGACCCTTGCTGGAATGAAGGCAACACCAGAGAGGCGGGAGTCTGGAGTGACTTTTATCACGTATCACATTTTATCACAGGTAAGTACCATTCTCTGTTTAAGAGGGGAAACAAGACAAGAACTCTGGAGAGAGCCCTGTGGCCACCTAAACCCTGGGGTGGCCAGCTGGGGTCACCCAGAGGCCTTCACCTTCTCACCCTCTGGTGAGCTCTTCTTCGTGGATCCGGTGATTAAGTCCCAACAAAACCACTCACTGTACCAGAGACAGAAACACTGTAAACAGTAACACTTGCCCTGGGTTTCTGCTTGTTCTCTCTGTTTCTGCTTTCTTTTGGAGGGGGTAATAGATCAGTTATGATAATTTTGTTTGAAAGTAAAGTAATTGTAATAATCATTTTAAAATAAATTTTTTTAAAATCTCGACTGACTACTTGGTACTGTAGCTCTGAGGTGACTGTCCTCATGGAATTTATAGCCCCATGGCAAAATAAGAATAATACATGTGTATTTACTAGGAAATAGATTAATTCTACTCATTTTTTCATGTATTGAATACCTACAAAGTGCAGGTGTAAAAAGATGACTAAAGGTATATTAAGATAAATAAGAATATGAGTTTTTGAACATAGGGAGAAAAATTCTCAACTTCCAAATTGGCATATTTCAGATGTTTTTAAATGTTTGGAAGTCAAAATGTATTTTCCTACAGATGTGGCAAGAACTAGACAAACGAGGAAAGGAACATCATCCAAAAAAAAAGGGGGTCTCTAGGCTTTAGCACTAGTTGGGATTAAGAACTTCCTGCTATGGAATTTGAGGAAAGAAAGGAAACAATGGAAGGGTGGGAACAATTCTCAGGGCAGGTCACAAAGCACGGAACAGCTTGAATAACTTTCCAGAGTAATGGTTTTGCTTGGGGGCCAGGTAGCCACCTCCTTCGTCTCTTGTCCTACAAAGGTCTTTTATAACTCAGATTTCTGTCCCTTGGTCATCACTGCATGCACAGTCCAAAACCCCCGTTCTAATCTCCATGTGATTAAACCTGATACAGATTCTCTTCTCTAGTTTCATACCTCGCCCAGAATCTTCTTCGCTGAACAATCCCCTCATTTATCTTTGGCACAGTCACCTTCTCCTTTAGGGTACAGCAGAAATCTTTTATAGAAAGAACCTTTTTGACTCAGGTTAGAGGAACATCTCTACCACCACATTTTGACACTACCTAGAGAGAGGTAATCTCTATTTTTGTACATATTGCTTAGGCACTCCTTGTGCTGCTTCTATTCTGGATGGCCTCAGAGAGCCCTTGAAAGCTTTTTTTTGCATCCTAGAGCCATTTAAATGAGGGGAGTTTTCAAAGAAGGGAGGATTTTTTTTTTAAGATTATTTATTTATTTATTTGACAGAGAGACAGCGAGAGAGGGAACATAAGCAGGGGGAGTGGGAGAGGGAGAAGCAGGCTTCCCGCTGAGCAGGGAGCCCGATGCGGGGCTCCATCCCAGGACCCTGGGATCATGACCTGAGCCAAAGGCAGACGCTTAATGACTGAGCCACCCAGGCACCCCGAGAGGATTTTTTTTTAATGGAACCATTTTTATGTTAAATTTTTTTTTCTAAAATGAATTTCATTTCAAAGGCAAGTATTAAAGGTTGTTTAGTATCTCATAAACTATCATTATTTATTTATGATTAAAAACTAATCTTTTAGGCCAAATACACCACGGAGTGAGTGGATAGATCCATCCAAGGCTGTGATGAATGGATAAAAATTATTACAAATTATAAGAATAGCATTTGGAAAAAACCAATCATGCTAGTCATCATTCTAGTTATTTAATGACAACACAATGGTTTATTTAACAGCTAGTGGTTTCTTCATATTCCATCTCACAAAAGTACAAAAGCACTTACGTATATGCAGTGAGTGGATTCCTCATTAAATTGGCTCCAAGGTTAATTAGGGACTCGCTATATGTAGTTTTATTTGCAGGAAAAAATCAAACAAGTAACTCCATCACTCCTGTCTACCCGTTGCTTGGGAGTATTGAAGAAGCTGAAAACTACATAAATATTTACAAATGGACTTTAGTTTTAGTAATGAATAGCTGCCGACTTAATTTTGGATAAACCAAATCTTCATTGGTGCTAAAGGACCAAGGCCAGGGGTTTGACATCTACTTGATGCTCATTACAGAGAGTTTTTTTTTTTGTTTTTTTTTTAAGCCATTGTACCTCTGAATTGTTGCCTCAGAAGTGTGTGCCTGTGGTCAAGGGAAGCCAGCAGTGGAAAGCATGAAGCTGACTGAGAAATCAGTCCAAGTGTACCTCTTCTTGAATGAGTAGCCTGTGGTGCCTCCATACATGAAGAACAAGTTATTTTGGTTCTTTTTATAGATATGGACATACCATCTCATTTCACAAAGCATTTAAGGCAAACCACCATTCTTAATCCACAATTTAAAAACTGATCCTTGAGAAATCTGTTAAGAGATGAAGGAAATCATCTGTGAAAACACTTTTAAAAGTTGAACTATCTAGGATGCAACTGTCTGGTGTTCACCCCTTTGAATGATTCCCTCCGAGTGTGGGTGGGACCTATGATTTCCTTCTAATCAAAAGATTGTGGCAAATGGGATGGGATGGCACTCCGGTGATTACATGATGTTTGTAAGATTCCAACTTCCTGGCAGTTTTGCTCTAGCTCTCCTGCTGGCTTTGAAGAAGCAGGCACCCACGTCATGAACTGCCTGTGAAGCCACCATATGGCAAGGATCTGCAGATAGCTTGGTGGAGGGCTGACAGCTTCAAGGAGCTGAATTCTGCCAGCACCCTGAGTGAGCCTCAAAGTGGACCCTTCCCCAGTCAAACTGCAAGACGAGATTACAACCCCACCAACACCTCGGTTGAAGTTTGGCGAGATCCTGAAGCAGAGAACCCAGTTAAACCACACCTGGACTCTTGACCCACAGAAACTGTGAGATATAAATGTATGTTGTTTTAAGCTTCAAAAAAATAAAAGTTAAACTAACTAGGAATATTTTTTTTCAGCAACTCTATAAGCAGAAGGATTTTAAGTTCAGTAATTCTCGACCCTAATTTCCTAAAAACCTTAAGGCCTACACTATCCAAGAGAAGGAGGAGGCTTTAAGAAGAGAAATCAAAATGGCAAATAAAGAAAGTAAGTTTAGCAGTAATATTTAAGACATAAAGGAGACAGAACTTGCTAGAAGGGATTTTGTGAGATGACTAACTGTGGTCATTCTTGGTAGACTTTTGCTATGTTTTTTTCTTTTTCCTTTTTCTCCTCCTCCTCCATGTACCAGAAAGGATGCTTGGCACTTTGCATATATTACCTCATTTAACCCTACCACTCGATAGAACACATGTATTTTTCTCAGATTAACAAACTAAGGCTTAGATTGATTAAGTAGTTTTTCTCATCTAGTAAACAAGGCAGAGGTAGGATTCAAACTCAGTCCTGCTGAACACAGATGCCCATGCTCTTTCCACCACACTAAGGCCTAAGGAGACCAGAAAGGCTTAGTGTCGGCAAATACACAGGGTTTGGTGGACAGCTTCTACTTCCTTGGAGGCTACCTCTTTCTTTTTCCTTCTTTTCTTCCCTCTCTTCCTTCCTCCCTCCCTCCCTGTCTTCCTCTCTCCCTCCCTCCGTCCCTTCTTCCCTCCCTCCCTTCCTTCCTTCCCTACCTGTAGCACTTTGTAATGATTCTGCCTTCAGACCAAGAGCGTGTTGGAATAAGGATTGTTGAAGGCAAAAGTAGCTTCAAAAGGAGTTTATATAAGAGCACATATTTATACCTGAGACAATATTTTCAAAATTACTAATATGCATTATACCTTGCCTTTGTGAATATATGACCATTAGAGTTAGCCTTGGATCCATGTGCTTAGAAGATACATAGGAATATTAGCTTCTGACATTCAAAAAGAAAATTCTGAAACAAGATAATAGCCTTATAAGACATGCTACACTACTGTCTTGAGAAAAAAGCATCTACAAATCTTTTGTTTCCTCCATTAGCATATCAAGGATCAGACTTGGCTGGGAGGTCCAGAAGGGAAGAGGAAGGACAAAGTGGACCCTTTTCCATATCAGGGTTAAAAAAATATGCATCTATGATGCATCAATTTGTATATCAACTTGCCTAGGCCATGAGATATCCAGATATCCAGTTAAACATTATTTCTGAGTATGTCTGTGAGGCTGCTTCCAGGAGAGATTAACATTTGAATCAGTAGACTGAGTGAAGCAGACTGTCCTCCCCAGTGTGGTGGGGGCCTCATCCCATCCACTGGTGGCCCCAATAGAACAAAAAGGGGAAGGAAGAATTTACCCTGCCTGGTTGTATTCTCCTGTGCTCAGACTGGGATTTATGCAATTGGCTCCTGGTTGTCAGGCTGCAGGCTTGGACTAGAACTAAACTATGGGCTTTCTATAGCCTCCAGCTTGCAAACAGTAGATCCTGGGACTTCTCAGCCTCCATAATCTTCTGAGCCAATTCCTCATAATAAATCTCTTTCTCTCTACATGTGTGTGTGTGTGTCTGTACATATATATATATTTATGTGTGTACACATACACACACACTTTATTGGTTCTGTTTCTTTGGAGAACCCTAATATAGCATCCTACAACTTGGATGTGCAGAGAAAATGTACCTTATTTTAATCTTTAGTTGATCTGGCAGATCTGGTGATCTTTTTTTAATTTTTATTTTATTTTTTAAAGATTTTTTATTTATTCATTTGAGACACAGAGATACAGAGAGAGCATGAGCAGGGAGAGAGGCAGAGGGAGAAGCAGGCTCCCTGCCAAGCCAGGAGCCCGATGTGGGGCTCGATCCCAGGACCCCGGGATCATGACCCGAGCCGAAGGCAGATGCTTAACCATCTGAGCCACCCAGGCGCCCCAATCTTCTTTTTTGTTATTTTATTTTATTATGTTATGTTAATCACCATACATCACATCATTAGTTTTTGATGTAGTGTTCCATGATTCACTGTTTGCGTATAACACCCAGTGCTCCATGCAGTACGTGCCCTCTTTAATACCCATCACTGGGCTAACCCATCTCCCCACCCCCCGATCTGGTGATCTTCCCAATGAACTTCTACTCACAAGTTCTTAAAAAAACAATGTTTTTAAATAAGATTTCCATTTGAAGTTGTAATTTAAAAAGTCTCTTTAGGTAGTATTCGGCCTTGTGGAAACAATTATTGAGGCTCCTTCTCTCTCTTAGGCAGGTCCGGATGATGAGAGGAGAGGGGCTCCTCTGTGACTTTGTACAGTTGGGTGCATATCAAGGCAAGGTCCTTGGAACAATGCTCAGTTTTTGCTTTTGTACCTGGAGGCGGTGCACAATCCATCCTCGGCTCAGTCCCTCCGAGCTGCCAGACCTCACGGCTGAAGTCTGAGGCCAGCCTGAGTGGGGACTGGACTCTGTCCGTGTGGGCAGTGCTCCCAGTGGCTCCCCTAGCAGCCTGGCTTTCCCAGACTCCCGCTGCCTGCAGACCCCTGAGTCTGCCATATTCTCCCTCTGGTCGGTAGCTCTGCTGTCCAGCCTCATCTCTGGGTGAGGAATCACCGCTTGCTCTGCCTCGCTGGGCCAGCGTAGACCTGCTGCTCCCACATCACTGGCTGTACCACATGGGAGTGGGGAGTGGCAGCTCACGCGAGGGCCTCCTCTGTCCCACGTGCTCCATCGCTACACCCATGTGGAAGCTCCCTCGTTGGGACAGGCAGCCCGAGAGGGGGTGCTTTCGACGAGTCTTTCTCCCTCCCTATTTCTGATTTAAGGGAAAGCAGGAGTAAGAAAGACCAGCCAGTGTAGCCAGGGGACTCTGACCTTGTTCTCGGTAGTTGCTAAACAACTTTCAGGCAAACTGCTAGGGAGCAATGTTAAGGAGCCTTCATTAAGTTTCAAGATCAAATCCAAGACACCACAGGACTTGACAGCAAAATCGAAACAGTCACTGGAAAAATGAGAACTGCAGTTGTAAGGAAAGAGGCCTGCAGGAAGAAGATGGAACATGGAGACAGGGGAGCAGGGATCCTGAGCTGCAGCTACTCTTCACGTTATCCCTTTGGAATTCATGGCAAGTTCACATCAGCAGGAAGGACCAGTGTAAACAACGACCCTATGCTGACCTGTCCAGTTCTTCCTCAGATGCTTCACGCTTGTGGGCCCGGATTTAGAGTTACAACTGCAATGCCTAACAATTAAATATATCTGATATATATCATAAAGAAAATATGTATCATCTATATAAAACAGTCCTGTTACAATCAGTTTGAACATAAGCTCTTTGAGAACCAAAACCTTCTCTCATTTATTTACTACTAAACATTCCTTGGGCCTAGGGCCTAGGACAGAACCCAGTACATAGTAAGTGCTCAGGAAATACTTGTGACCTAATTAACCGATTATTGTGTGCTATGTTGAAAAATCTTTTCTCAGCATGTCCTATGTTGAAGGCAATAATTCTATATGGCTTACTTAAAATTTTCCAAGTAATAGTTACATTTTGAAGGTAAACTTTACGAGTTTCCACCCATTAAAAGATGCTTTTGGGGTGCATGGTGGCTCAGTTGGTTAAGCATCTGCCTTTGGCTCAGGTCATGATCCCAGGGTCCTGAGATTGGGTCCCACATCGGGCTCCATGCTCAGCGGGGAACCTGCTTCTCCCTCTGCCTGCCACTCCCCCTGCTTGTGCTCTCTCTCTCTGACCAATAAATAAATAAAATCTTAAAAAAAAAAAAAAGGAAAAAGAAAGAACGGGGAAGGTATAGAAGAACTGGTATGTAAGGAGATCAGAACATCTAGGAGAAATGCCATGAGTGAGGTCCATGTGAGGGGTAAAAGTGCATCTCTCTTAGTGCTCGGGAAGATGGATAATGGATACTTCTTTTCAACGAATAAGAGAAGCTCTTACCTGAACCTGTGTACACAAAAGTTAATAAATCATAAGTTCATATGACTTACGGTGATTCTATGGGCTATTTTCTTTCAATAAATTCCTTGTTGCTTAAACAGACTACACTTCTGAATTGCAATGAAGACTGGTATAACAAAGGCCAGGGACGATATGCTCTATAATAACAAATTAAACAAACAAGCAAACCAACCAACCAACAAAGCTGGGGCCAAGCAAAATGCCTAACAGAATTAGTGAGTAAATTATGGTTTACCCATATACTGAAATACTACATTGGCATTAAAAATCATGGAGTAGAAAATAATTTTGTGACTTAGGAAACTGCTCATGATGTAAGTGAAAAGAGAAGGATATGGGGCACCTGGGTGACTCAGTTGTTAGGCGTCTGCCTTCAGCTCGGGTCATGATCCCAGGGTCCTGGGATCGAGCCCCACATCGGGCTCCCTGCTCCGCGGAAAGCCTGCTTCTCCCTCTCCCACTCCCCCTGTTTGTGTTCCCTCTCTTGCTGTGTGTGTGTCTCTCTCTCTGTCAAATGAATAAATAAAATCTTAAAAAAAAAAAGAGAAGGATATAAAATTGTACATCATATAATGCCAAGTTTGTTTTGTTAAAATACACCATATGCATACTGAAAAGACTGAAAATAAATACATCATAATGGTAACAGTAATTATTTCTGTTTGGTGTATTATAGAAATTTATTTTCCCATATTTCCATATTTCAGAGGTTAAATATATATTACAATTATAAACTACTATATACACACATGCACACACACATAAGATCTGGGGAAAGGAAATAAAAAGCAAAACTAAGCACCAGAAAATTCCATTTCAATATGGTGATGTAATGTGTATTTTCTGTATTTCCATATGAGAATCTGTTGAAATGAAAATGTAGAAGAGCAAGAAACCCCTAAGAGTGAGGAGAACAAGTGAAGGAGTAAATCACTAGAAGAGAAGTATCAAGTGATTTCAGGAAAATGAGCAGCAGATAGGAGCAGGTTGGTCAGAGTGGAGGATGCTCACAACAAGAGTCTGCAGAGCCTGGAGTGGAGATGGGGTTTGACCTGAGTGGTGGAAAGCTGAAGGGGCTCCAGACCCTGGAGGGGTCTGGCAGACAGATGAGATAGGGTCTGAAAACAAGGATAAACTGAAGATTAATATTTGGCACTTTAAACTCTCTTCCCTTCCCTTATGTGCATGTAAAACAATTGACATTTATCTTGAGGGCAAAAAAAGGAAAAGAAAAACAAGTGGGCTCTAGCCAAAGAAAATGATCTGCTTAGGGAGAACTAAGGCTTCCTCCCTCCTCACTGTGAAACGTTGAGGACGTCAGTCTGATGATCAGCATCCTGTCCGTACACCCTAAAGCAAAGTCTGCAGTCAACAAGAACTTGCCAAAGCATGCAGAATTCTGAGTCTTGTCAGTTGAAGGAAAAGCTCCTGGGGAAAAGGACCTACAGTGCAGTAGCAGAGAAAACACACTAACTACCTGGCATAATCAACCTGATCCTCCATTCTTAAAGATGAACAGAAAACTAAGGATCACTGAAAATATGAAGACCAGTAAAAAGAAAGATAAGGATCAAGATAAGCAAAACACTTGATCATAGAAAAAACAATATAATTCAGGGAACAGATGGGGAAACATCCTTCAAATTAATATTTAGAGAGATTTAAGAAGCCAGTAACCCATAAAACAAGAATAGAATGCAAAGAAGGAACTTTAAGGAGCACAAATGAAACTACTGAAAATGAAAGAAACAAATGATTGCCAAGGTAAAAAAAGAAATTAAAAGAAGGACTGGTAGATAAAGTAAAAACAAAACAAAAACTCTTAGAATGTTAAACAAAAAAAAGACAAAGGGATGAAAAGTAGGTTTCAGCATTTATGTTCCAAAAAAAGAGAAGAGAGAAATGGAGAAGAAATTATCAAAGTACAAACATTTCCAAGATCTGAAGAAAGACATAAATCTGCCAAATAAGATAAACTAAGCAAGATCCGTGCTAGATACATCATCATGAAGTTTCAGAACACAAAATATAAAGAGATCATTAAAAGACTCAGAGGGGGAAGGGGGATAAACAGACTACCAATAAAGGAATGAGAATCCAAATGTCATAAAATTATCAACAGTAATATTAGGTGCCAGAAGACAATGAAATAACTTCTTCAGCATTCTGAGAATTCTAGATTTGAATGCAGAATTGTACATCTTGTCAAATTTTTGTGAAGGTAAAATAAAGATATTTTCAAATATGCAACGACTTCAAAAATTTACCTCTATGAGCCATTTCTGAGGAAGTTACTTGAAGATGAATATCTATAAGACAAAAGGAATAAACACGAAAGAGAAAGAAATGGTATCCACAAAGGAATTGATTAATTTCCTGGCTTACCACTTGCAGTGAGTCCACATTGTAAAACAGAGTGTAAGGCTCTGGAAGTGATGCCTCAGTGGGTAAGAAGGAGATTGTGATGTTAGTTTTGTAGAGAAGTAAATATAATCCTAGCACACTATTTTGCTCTGCAATGAGCAACATGTGCTTAATAATGTAACCTTATTCATTATTTTTCAATTTTTAGAATCCATAGTCAAGACAGGTAAGACAATTATGGTTACAGAATAAAATGAAAAATAAATCGAACAGTATACAGCAACATTATTCATAATAACAAAAAAAGGGGAAACAACCAAAATGTCCATTAACTGAGACAGACCAACAAAGTGTGGTATATCCAAACAATGGAATATTGTTCAGCAATAAAAAGGAATGAAATGCTGATACATGCCAAAACATGGGTGACCCTCAAAAACATTATGCCAAATTAAGAAAATTAGTCACAAAAACCACATATTGTATGACTCCCTATACCTGAAGTGCCAGAACTGTTAAATCTATAAAGACAAAAAGCAGAGTAGTGGTTGTGTAGGTCTGGAGGAGTTGTGGGGAAGAGGAAAGTAGCTGCTAATGGGAATGGGACGTCTTTTTGGAGTAATGAACATGTTCTAAAATTAGATTATGATGGCTGCACAACTCTGTTGTGCATTAAAACCATTGAATTGTACACTTTAAATGCATGGACTTTATGGCATATGAATTATATCTCAATCAAGATTTTTTTTAAAGCAAAGCCAACAAAAGTTGGGAGGTGGGAGAGGGACACAGGGGTGAAGAGAAGAGTTGAAGCGGTAATACTATTATCTTACATGCCAGGGGCTTAAGAGATAATGCTGAAAACTGACAGAATAAGAAACAGAGGTTCAATGAACAAAGTATAAAGATAAACATTAGAATTCAAAAATAATTTATCAAAATTGGGAAAAGAAAGAGAAGAATGAACTTGGAAGGTGTTATGAGCTAAATCTTTGTCTTTCATATTACAGGTAGCATGTACTATTTAACGTTGATAAAATAAAAACTAGAGATAGATGCATATTATTTAAAGTGTTGGATGTAACCCCAGTATCAATAAAAGGTAGTTACCTCTGGGGAATGGAATTGGGAGAGAAGATGACTGATGTTTCATTAAAAGTACTTTTGTACTATCTGTTTTGTTTTTAACCACAAGCCAATAGTGCTTTAATTAAAGCAAAAAGAAAACAAAATAGACTATGATTATAAAATTAGGGAAACAAAGGGAAAATATATGCATAGCTCACCAAATACGCTATCTTGTATGAAAATACATTTTATGTATTTTCAATCCCCAATTGGATCCTTGAAAATTACAAGCAAAATGAAAAAATTTGTCCTGAGATGAATTTCAGTATTGTGTTCCACAAAGTCTTCAACACTGCCCCCTGGTGGCAGCAAAAGTGAAACTTAACGTAAAAATTATGTTTTTGTTTATATTATTCACGTGAGGGCACAGGCCCAGCAGGAACTGATCTGGTCACTAGGCTCCAGTGGTCATAATAAAAATGGACACATGGCATCCAGAAGTGTCTTCCTCCCACAATAGTTTTGTGATGTCACCCCAGTGCTATCGACAAAGCCTAACATTGTGCCAGTTGGTAATGGAAAAATGTTTATATGGTCTAGCTCCAGTGTCACAGAGTAGGGCAAAGAAGGGAGGATTTGGAGATGAGGGAGAACGGATAATAGATATGTCTCTAAATAGTTTTTAGGCCATCCTTTTCTATTTCTACTATGAATTGCCCTATTCAGCATCCCCTTATCTCATGCTCAATTGCTCTAAAAGTTTCCTAGTCTTCCTGGCTCTATTCTTATCTTCCTGAAATCCATGTTCAACAAAGGTGACAGAGTGATTTATTTAAAAATTTGAAAAGGACCCTCTCCCACTTAAAATCCCGAACTCCCTCTCCCTAAACAAAGCATATTATGTGTTGCTTGTTCTGGTCCCTTCCCCACCACTCCCTGATGTGAACTTTTAGAATAAAAATGATTACATACACACCTTGAAGATATTGCAGTTTTAGTTCCAGACCAACTCAGTTAAGTGAATTACCACAATGAAGTGAGTCGAATGAATTTTTTGGTTTCCCAGTGCATATGAAAGTTATGTTTATACTATTCTGTATTCTATTAAGTGTGCAATAGCATTATGTCCAGAATGTACATACCTTAATTTAAAAATGCTATGTAGCTAAAAAATGCTAACTATCTGAGCTTCAGTTAATCCTAATGTTTTTGCTGGTGGAGGCTCTTGCCTCAGTGTTGATGGCTGTTGACTGCTCAGGGTGGTGGTTGCTGAAGGCTGGAGTGGCTGTGGTAATTTTTAAAAATAAGACAATACTAAAGTTTGCTGCATCAACTGACTCTTCCTTTAACAAATGATTTCTCTGTGACATGCAATGCTGTTTGACTGCATTTTACCCACAGAACTTTCAAAATTGGAGTCAATCCTCTCAAACCCTGCTGCTGCTTTATCAACTAAGTTTATGTAAGATTCTAAATCCTTTATCATTTCAACGATCTTTACAATATCTTCACCAGAAGTAGATTCCAGCTCAAGAAAGCATTTTTAAAAAAGATTTATTTTTTAAAAGATTTTATTTATTTGAGAGAGTGAGTACAAGTGAGAACAGGAGTGGAGGGGCAGAGGGAGACAGAGAAGCAGGCTCCCTGCTAAGCCGGGGGCCCTAAAGATTTTGTTTATTTGAGAGAGAGAAAGCAGGGGGAGGGACAGAGGGAGGAGGAGAGAATCTCAAGCAGACTGCGCACTGAGCATGGAGCATGACACAGGGCTCAATCTCACGACCCTGAGATCATGACCTGAGCCCAAACCAAAAGTCGGATGCTTAACTGACTGAGCCACCCAGGCACCCCAGCACTTTCTTTGTTCATCCATAAGAAGCAACTCCTCATCCATTCAAGTTTTATCACGAGATTGAAGCCATTCAGCCACATCTTCAGGCTCCACTTCTAATTCTTGCTCTTCTGCTATTTCCACCACATCTGCAGTTATTTTCTCCACAGAAGTCTTGAATTCCTCAGTCACTCGTAAGGGTTGGATTCAACTTCTTCCAAACTCTTCATATTGCTATTCTGACTTCTTCCCATAAATCACTAATGGTCTTAATGGCATCTAGAGTAGTGAATCCTCTCCAGAAGGTTTTCAATTTACTTTGCCCAGATCCGTCAGAAGAATCACTATCTATGGCCTTACAAAATGTAATTTTTAAATAATAAGACTTAAAAGTTGAAATTACTCCTTGATCCGTGGACTACAGAACTGATGTTGTGTTCACAGGCATGAAAACAACATTAATATCATTGTACATCTCCACCAGAGCCTTTGGGTGCTCTGTCAATGGGCAGTCATATTTTGAAAGGAATATTCCCCCCCGCCCCGAGCAGTAGGTCTCAATAGTGGGCTTAAAATATTCAGTAAACCATGTTGTAAACAGATGTGCTATCATCCAAGTTTTGTTCCATTTATAGAACACAGGCAGGGTATATTTAGCATATTTCTTAAGGGCCCTAGGGTTTTCAGAATGGCCAATATGCACTGGCTTCAACTTAGTCACCAGTTTCACTTGCCCCTAACAAGAGAGTCAGCCTGTCCTTTGAAGCTTTGAAGCCAGGCACTGACTTCTCCTCTCTAGCAATGAAAGTCCTAGATGGCATCTTTTTCCAATAGAAGACTATTTCATCTATATTGAAAATCTGTTGTTCAGTGTAAGTCACTTTTATTACTTATCTTAGCTAGCTCTTCTGGATAATATGCTGCAGCTTCTATATCAGAACTTGCTGCTTCATCTTGCACTTTTATGTTATGGAGATGCTTCTTTCTTTAACACTCATGAGCCAACCTCTGTTAGCATAAACTTTTCTTCTACAGCTTCCTTACCTATCTCAGTCTTCATAGTACTGAAGGGAGTTATGATCTTTCTCCAGATTAGGCTGTGACTTAAGGGAATGTTGTAGCTGGTTTGATCTTCTATCCAGACCACTAACTTTCTCCATCTCAGCAATAAGGCTGTTTTGCTTTCTTATCATTTTGTGTGTTCACTGAAGTAGCACTTTTAATTTCCTTCAAGAACTTTCCTTTACATTTATACCTTGACTAACTGGTGCAAGGACTTTGTACAAAAATATTATGAAAAATTACATGCCAACAAATTAGACAACCTAGAAGAAATGGATAAATTCCTAGAAACATATAACCTACCAAAACTGAAGCAGGAAGAAATAGGAAATTTGAACAGACCAAATACCAGCAGTGAAATTGAATCAATAATTAAAGAACTCCTGGGATGCCTGGGTGGCTCAGTTGGTTAAGCGGCTGCCTTGGGCTCAGGTCATGATCCCAGGGTCCTGGGATCGAGTCCCACACTGGGCTCCTTGCTCAGCGGGGAGCTTGCGTCTCCCTCTGCCTGCCTCTCCCCCTGCTTGTGCTGTCTCTCTCTCTGACAAATAAATAAATAAAGTCTTAAAAAAAAAATAAAGAGCTCCCAACAAACAAAAGTCTAGGACCAGACAGCTTCACAGGCAAATTCTACCAAACATTTAAAGAAGAGTTAGTGTCTATTCTCAGACTGTTCCAAAACATAGAAGAGGAAGGAAAACTTCTAAATTCATTCTATGAGGCCAGTATCATCCTGATACCAAAACCAGACAAAGACACCACCAAAAAAGAGAACTACAGGCAATATCTCTGATGAACACAGATGCAAAAATCCTCAACAAAATACCAGCAAACTGATCCAACAATATATTAAAAGAAACATTCATCATGATCAGGTGAGATTTATTCCCAGGATGCAAGAGTATTTGTTTTTTTGCAAGGGTTGTTCAATATTCACAAATCAATCAGTGTGATGCATCACATCAGTAAGACAAAGGATAAAAACCATATGATCATTTCAATAGATGCAGAAAAAGTATTAGACAAAGTAAACATCCATTCATGATAAAAACCTACAACAAAGGAGGTCTAGAGGGAACATAACTCAATATAATAAAGGCCATATATGAAAAACCCACAGCAAACATCATACTTAATGGGGAAAAGTAACTTTTCCCCTAAGTTCAGGAACAAGACAAGGATGTGTACTCTCAAATTTTTTTTTTAAGATTATTTATTTATTTACGTGAGAGAGAGAGAATGAGAGATAGAGAGCACGAGAGGGAAGAGGGTCAGAGGGAGAAGCAGACTCCCCGCCGAGCAGGGAGCCCGATGTGGGACTCGATCCTGGGATTCCAGGATCATGACCTGAGCCGAAGGCAGTCGCTTAACCAACTGAGCCACCCAGGCGGCCCTACTCTCAAATTTATTCAACATAGTACTAGAAGTCCTAGCCACAGCAATCAGACAAGAAAAAGATATAAAAGGCATCCAAATTGGTAAGGAAGAAGTAAAACTTTCACTGTTTGCAGAAGACATGATACTATATGTAGAAAACCCTACAGACTCCACCCCAAAATTACTAGAACTGAAAAATGAATTCAGTAAAGTTGCAGGATACAAAATCAAAGTACAGAAATCTGTTGCATTCCTACACACTAATAATGAAGGAGCAGAAACTGAAATTAAGAAAACAATCCCATTTACAATTGCACCAAAACCAAAAAATTATCTAGGAATAAATTTAACCAAAGAAGTGAAAGACCTGTACTCTGAAAACTATAAAATACTGGTAACAAAGAAATTCAAGAGGATGCAAAGAAATGAAGACATTCCATGCTCATGGATTGGAAGAACAAATATTGTTAAAATGGCTATATTACCCAAAGCAATCTGCAGATTTAGTGCAATCCCTATCAAAATGCCAACAGTTTGTCAACCATAAGAGACTCTTAATCTTAGGAAACAAACTGAGGGTTGCTGGAGGGGAGGAGGGTGGGGGGATGGGGTGGCTGGGTGATAGACATTGGGGAGGGTATGTGTTATGGTGAGCCCTGTGAATTGTGTAAGACTGTTGAATCATAGACCTATACCCCTGAAACAAATAATACATTACAAATTACAAAAAGAAAAAAAAAATGATGAAAATGTCAGGTGGTGACAGCACTGTTTTAGGCCAAGCACAGGGCCCTGCTGAGCAGGGACTCTGGCAGCATAGGTCATATGCTCACTAAGCAGGCCCTGGTCAGGACACACCATGTTTATCCCATATGCAAGTTTGTATGCGTCTTTGGAATTCCCTTGGCCAAGAAGGCCCTGTATCAATCATCTGTCCTCACATGATTTTCCCTTGAAAATGTAAAGGTCCAGTTCTACCCTTGGTAGCCTTCTGTAAATATTTATTCTTGAATGACCTGTGCCCTAAGGCTTAATTTAAAAAAATTTTTTTTAAAAATACAAACAGTATTTCTCACAGAACTAGAACAAACAATCCTAAAATTTGTATGGAACCAAAAAAGGCCCTAAAAGGCCAAAGCACTTTTGAAAAAGAAAAACAAAACTGGAGGTATCACAATTCCAGATTTCAAGCTGTATTACAAAGCTGCAGCAATCCAAACAGTATGGTACTGGCACAAAAACAGACACATAGATCAATAGAACAGAATAGAAAACCCAAAATGAACCTACAATTATATGGTCAATTAATCTTCAACAAAGGAGGAAAGAATACACAATGGAACTAGGAGGCAGTATGGTGATTTCAGAGAAAGCGGACACTAAATTGAGGATCAGTGGGCATGTCATAGATGATTGTTTAAGTGTGACCACTGTTGCCTGCAAAGATTAAAGGGGATTTGGTGTGAGAGAAGAATCTGGGTTGAGAATTAAATTCTTTAAGCATTTAATGACCAGAAAGATGTGCTAGAAAGGAGATAAAATGCTGGCTAGGGGTCTGGGATGGCATGAGAGGAGGCAGCAATGATCAAAGAGGAAAAACAATGAGGTATTGTGAAAATCTAGTGGTCAAGTATCTAATATTTCTGAGTCAAGATAAGAGAAAAATTGCCCATTTAATGAAATGTAGGCATTCGTGATTTTTCAAGGGCTTTATAGAATGATGGGGCAAATGAGATTGTAATGGGTTCAGAAGTGAATGGGACTTGAACAATTGGAGGGAGCAAACTTCTCAAGAGAACTTTGGCTTTGACAGGAAAGGGAGGATGGTGTAGTAGCTGGAAGGGGAGTGCTGCACTTCCGTTTTAAGATAGGAAATAACTGAGCCTCTTTAAATGCTGACAGGAAGAATCACATTGAAGAATAGTTGCATAGAGGGGTACCAGGGTGGCTTAGTCGTTAAGTGTCTGCCTTCAGCTCAGGTCATTATCCCACGGTCCTGGGATCGAGTCCCACATGGGGCTCCCTGCTCGGCGGGAAGCCTGCTTCTCCCTCTCCCACTCCCCCTGCTTAGGTTCCTGCTCTCTGAAACAAATAAATAAAATCTTTAAAAAAAAAAAGGAATAGTTGGATAGAAAGAAAAGAAAAGCTGTAATTCATAGTGTGAGATTCCTGAGAAATAGCAAGAAATAGAATTCAAGACAATGGGACTGCCCTGGTTATGAGGAAAAATACCTTCTTAATCAGAGCAGAAAGGAATGGATGAGTTATATACCTGGATTTTTTTTTTTTTTAAGATTTTATTTGAGAGAGAGCGCATGTGAGCAGGGGGAGGGGCAGAGGGAGAGGAGAGAATCCCAAGTGGACTCCACACGCAGCATGGAGCCTTACATGGGGCTTGATCCCATGACCCTGAGATCATGAATTGAGCCAAAATCAAGAGTGAGTTGCTCAACTGACTGAGCCACCCAGGCGCCCCATATGTGGATTTCTAATGTGGAAGTGAGCTGAGGAGTTCCTCCCATATAGTTCTCTTTGATGCCTCTGCCCCCCCAGATAGGAAAGGCCATCTACTAAGAATGAGGGGGAAGAGGGGTCAAGGGTTTGAAAAAAAATTAAATGTGAATAGATGAAGAAAAGTCTGAAGTTGGAGATAAGTGAATCCTGAGATACTAAATCTAAATTTTTTGTGTGCTCCATCAAATGCTGTGATACAATCCCCAAACAGGGGGGTCTAACAAAGGTATCACATACATCTATCACTGTATTTACTGCTTTTTATTTATCCACTTATGACTGTGTCTATCCCCATAAAAAAGAGCAAGTGCTACATTTTAATTGGCTTTGTATCCCAAGCTACTGATTTAATGCCTAATCCAATCAGTTCTCAGATATTTGTCAAATGTAAAGATGAAGATGAATAAAGCTTGTGTTTATTTGCAATAAAACTTAAAGGAAATTTCCCCTACCTGCTGTAAGTGCTTATTATTTACCTAGGACATTCAAAGTGTTTTACATGAATCTTTTTTTTTTTAAAAGATTTATTTATTTGAGAGAGCGAGAATGAGAGAGAGAGTACATGAGATGGGAGGAGGGTCAGAGGGAGAAGCAGGCTTCCCGCTGAGCAGGGAGCCCCATGCGGGGCTCGATCCCAGGACTCTGGGATCATGACCTGAGCCGAGGGCAGCCGCTTAACCAACTGAGCCACCCAGGCGCCCTACATGAATCTTTTAAAAAAGATGTTTTAGGGGCGCCTGGGTGGCTCAGTTGGTTAAGCGGCTGCCCTCGGCTCAGGTCATGATCCCAGAGTCCCGGGATCGAGCCCCGCATCGGGCTCCTTGCTCAGTGGGGAGCCTGCTTCTCCCTCTCTGCCTACTTGTCCTCACTCTCTGCCAAATAAATAAAATCTTTAAAAAATAAAATAAAAAATAAAAAAGATGATTTTTATTCATTCGAGAGTGAGCGAGCATGAGCAGGGGGGAGGGGCAGAGGGAGAGGAAGAAGCAGGCTCCCCGCTGAGCAGGGAGCCTGATGTGGAGCCTGATCCCAGGACCCCCGGATCACAACCTGAGCTGGAAGGCACATGCTTAACGGACACACCCAGGTGCCCGTTTTACATGAACTAAGTCTTTTAAGCTGTAAAATAACCCACTGAGGTAAGCATTATGATTATTTTCCATTTTTCAGATGAAGGAACAGAAGCACACAGATAAAATAACTTTACAAGGTCCCACAAGAATTAAGAGGCAGAGCTGGGATTTGAAGCCAGATTACCAAATGGGCCAAGGTGTGAATTTGTACTGAAGGCCTCTGCAATAGCAGGAAAAGAATGGGTAAACACCACGGTGATTATCAGAATTGTTTAGACTGGGACTAGACAAAATTGAGGGAGTTCCTTGTGCTTGTTCCTAATTATTTCTAGCAACTAAAATTTGTATAATTGCTATTCAGGCAGAAGAAATCTTATGCAATTATTTCAATCAATGAATACTGCAACATCAATAACCAAAATAGCATTCTAATAATTTTGTATGACAGACAGACTAAAACAGCAACCACTCACCTTTATGATTTGGATAGTTTCTTTGTAAAAACACCTACTGAATATGATGCAAAGTTACTTCAATAAAGTACATGTTTAAAAAAATTACATCAATATTAAGATAGTAGGTTGCCTCTGCTTCATAGTATGGAAAACTGATATTTGAAAACCTCAAAAAGATCCATTTCAAGATCTTCTGTGTGTCAGATATCCAGATCTGATATTGGGTAAAACATCAAAATTGAAGAAAAGAAATGACCATGCATTGACAAGGGATGAAATATCTTTCCTTTTGATAGGAAGCATTCTATACCTCAAGTGCAATGAGGCAAATTTTTAAATTCCAAATAGAAGGATGATTTTTAGAAGTAGTCCCCACCATCAGTTTGTCAGAGAGGATGCATCATTATTATTGCAAACCTTTATAGAACTCCAGGCACCTTCATGGGGTTTATGGAGCTTTGTTTATAGGCAGATCTCGCCCTAAGAAGCTTACAATCCAGTGGAAAGATGGAGAAATGCGGATGTGATAAGAGCAATGACTGACAGACTCCACAGACTGAAAGATAACCATAAATGTAAGACACATATTACAAAATAAGTTAATGGGGATGGCAAGGGTAGTATAAAGTACTCGATAAATTCAGCTTCCTGAAGGAGACAAAGATCTGGAAAATTCAAGGTATGAACAGTGGGGTTGAGAAAACCAGGAATGCAAAAAAGACACTCCCTAACTACTGCCTATTTGCAGCTGGGCAGAACTGCAAAACATGGGGATACATGAGGAACCTGGGGATAGAACAGGAAACAACTTTTTGGTTCTCTTTAGCACCTCTGAGCACTAGTTGACTTGGACTGCAACAAGGTTACTAAACTTAAGTACCTTAAGAGCTGTCCTATGGGGCACCTGGGTGGCTCAGTCGTTAAGCATCTGCCTTCGGCTCAGGTCGTGATCCCAGGGTCCTGGGATCGAGCCCCGCATCAGGCCCCCTGCTCTGCGGGAAGCCTGCTTGTCCCTCTCCCACTCCCCCTGCTTGTGTTCCCTCTCTCACTGTCAAATAAATAAAATCTTAAAAAAAAAAAAATCTGTCCTATAACCACCCTAAATGGGTTCAAAGAAGGTGAAAAGGAAGTAACAACCAGTTTTTATAAACCAGTTATGTAGTTACAAACATGGGACACCCTGAAGACTGCACTGGGAGCTAACAGATTTGAGGCAGAATGTTAACTTTTATGGAGAGAGCACAGTGGCAGTACAAAAGGAACTGGTTGGAGGTAGAAAATACCATTAGGTAAGTTTTACCTTAATGAGTTGAACAAGGGGACAACTTGTAAAAAACAACAACAAAAAAAAAGTATGGTATTATGGCAGGAGAAAATAAGCCTATGTTGATTCCTTCCCAATCCCACAATTTATGAGCCAAAATGGGGAGGTTTTTTTTTTTTTTTTGAGATAAGAAAAATACCCTCCTAAGCTGAGTGCAAGAGCTGGAAATAGCACTGATTAGTTTGTGTAAGAGAGTGAAAAGGTTTATGTGTACAAAGGATGGGGGAAAGCTGGCTCACAAGGCTCCAAAGACAGAGGAATGAAGACAGGATGCTGAACAAATTATCCGGAAGGGAGGTAACTGGAGATTGAGAGCATCATAAAAAGGATATAGATTTAAGCAGATTATTAAATATACTTTTTTTGATTAGACATTTGTAACTGTTGTTTAGAGTAAAAATAGATGAGGAAATCTCAGGTAAAGTTAGAGAGTAACCAGGAATCCTTCAGCTATACAAAACAGAAGTACAATCTGGACAGGGAAAAGAGGATTCACGCTTTCTAGAGTAACAGAAAAACGAAAGTGAAAAGATTGTAAAAAAATTCTTCATGAATAAAACTGGAAGAACTGATGGTCTGGAAAAGCTAAGTAATCTGGAGTAGGCAGCGTATTTAGAGCTGTAAGATACAAAATTTTGGAGAGAAGGCAGAAACTGATGCAAAAATATAAGCAATGATAGGGAGTAGTGCAAGGTTCTGGTAAGAGGTAGATCAGAAAGAATCTTTCAGCTGTCCTTATTCACAAGTTACCAACTGTCATTTTTATACACAGTACAACATGGTTATTCTGAGCCAAATTTGTCACCTAAGGAGCCTGAATTTAAAGGGAATATTAAAAATTAACAGAACTGCTAGGTTAAGTCTTAGGGAAAAATACTAAATCTTTCTTGTACATTGTTGCCGTGCTAGTTAGTATGTAATTTGATGCTACAGTCAGTCCAGTTCCTTCTGGTCACACCGAAATAGACTTGACAAATCTTCATTTTTAAAGTCCTCCTTCAATTTAGGAATTTGGATTATAATAAGGCTGTCAATGTGCACCTTGATTTTGCTTAAAGGGATCTAAGTATAACTTTTATTACCCTACTTCTTTTTTTAAAAATCTATTGTGTGCTTACTTTTTTTAAAGGTTTGTAGATAAACTTTTATTTTTAATATTTTAAAGTATGGGTTGTTTATTTTAAAAGGATTTTATCTATTTGTCAGAGAGAGAGAGAGAGAGCACACAAGCAGGGGGAGAGGCAAGGAGCCCAATGAGTGACTTGATCCCAGGACCCCAGGATCATGACCTGAGCCAAAGGCAGAGGCCCAACCGACTGAGCCACCTAGGTATCCCTCATTTTTATAACTAATCTCCACTCCTGATGTGGGGCTTGAACTCATGACCCCAAGTTCAAGAGTCATATGCTCCGCCAACTAAGCCAGCCAGGCAACCCAGTTACTAAAGATAAGGTTATTATCCTTCTATTAAGAAGAAAATCATTTTCTCCGTCAAATGTTCAAAACGTCAAGTTTGTTAGGCATGGATTTGATATTTTGGGAATATGGGAACAAATGTCTGGGCAAATTTTTCTTTCCTAGTCATATTAAATTACTAGCTGACATTTAATGAATTTTGCCAAGGAGTAAAATAATCAAGAAGTAAAAAGGTACAAAAATTTACCAGATACCCTGACCTTCGAAACAGTCAACTACTGAACCTTTATACTTGGGATCCTAACTGAACTTTTATACTTAAGAAGTAAATAATTCACCAAACCTCAGACATTAACAATTGGTAACTGCCTTTGGTTGAAGCTAAACTGGTCTGTTTATAGCTCACCAACTTAATATCTACAACAAAAGATTCAATTTTGAAAACGCAAAAGAAATCAAGTAATTTCAAAGCTCTCAGGCAAGCTTTTACAAAGTGTTAGCCATTCCTGAAAATAGTTAGAAAATCTATCAACACTTTATGAATTGATTCACGAATTTAAATGAATGATTCTAGAACAATAGCTGAAGCCCAGCTTCCAATGGTATGGGAGTTGAGATCTAAGTCCTACCAGTAGCTGTGTGACCCTGGATAAGTCACCTCTTGGCAATCATTTAAAGGGGAGGGTTAATTAAGACAGTTCATTTATACTTGGAAATTCATGGACTCCTGATTCCCTCAAGCTGTTATGCTTAAGCATTTGGGGAGGAAGCTGGTCCAGAGCTTTCATTAAATTCTTATAGGTGGTCCAAAAACAAACTTGCAATATATTAAGGGATCACTTCTAAATTGCTCTAGGGTCTAAAGATTGATACTCCTTTGTGATAGGCAGAACTCTAAGATGGCTCCCAAGATTCCCTGACGCACATGTCCTTTATAATCCCCTTCCCTCAAGTGTCAGCAGGATCTGTGAATATGATAGATATTATAGGTTACAGTATAGGACAAAGGGGAAGGGATTTTGCAAGTGTAATTAAGGTACTAATCAGTTTGGCTTTGAGGTCGTCAAAAGGGAGATTATCCTGAGTCTGATCAGGTGAGCCCTCAAAAAGAGGTGGTTTAGGGCCTTTTCCAAAATCAGATTCTCCTGCAGGCCTTGAAGTGGCAAGCTGCCTTGAATTCTACAGCTGCCAAGAAACTGATTTGCCATATGAGCATGGAAGAGGACCTCGAACTTCTGAGGCTGTGGCTCTGGCTGAAACCTTGACTGCAGCCTTGTGAGGTCTTGAGCCCTGGATCTAGCTAAGCTGTACCTGGGCTCCTGGCCTGTGGAAACTGTGAAATAATAAATATATGTTGGTTTAAGCCATAAATTTGTGGTAATTTGTTATACAGCAACAGAAGACATATCACTTCTTAAATTACAAAGCTTAGCTTAATTTCTCCTGTATCTCAAGGGAAATGAGGTGATGGAGAATCCAAATAGGGTTACTCCACAAATTACATTAATGTTACAATAAAGCCCATCACTTTGTAATGCAATGATACCGTCAAAGAAACAAAAAACCTATGAAAATGCAGTCACCAGGTAAGCCTAAACCAGAAGTTAAAAAGTCTTCCAGATCTATTTTTAATGACTAGTCAATAGTTTTAATTATAGGAATGTTCTGGTTTTGGTCCAAAGAAATGTGGAAAGTACTAGTTCCACCATGACACAAAATAGAAAAAAGTATCTTTAAAGATATATTTTAGACTAGGGCTACTCACACATTTGTAATAGAACATTCTTATTTTTATACAACTTGAGAAGAGCTCAATGCTCCAAAAAAGCAGTTTAAGACATGAAAAGCCAAGAACATTAAGCTTATTAAAGGCTTACTATTCCATTTTTCCCTTCCTCACAAATAATGCACTGTGTTAAAAATGAATGAAGTTTCTTAATCAGTGGAGAATAAAACGAAGAGTTGTGTTTACATCTGCTAAGTATGGTGAACTGTTAACTGTGCTGAAACAAATTTCAGGCAACAAAAGATCCCTCCAAGCATTCTATTACAAAATCAATGTCCTGTAAGAGACCACAGGTAGAAATGAAATATTTAGACCATCAGGTAGCCCTTGTATTCACAGATGTTGGTATCATCCACAACTGGATGTATGATAGGGTTAACTATTTTATAAAATCATTTGGCCTATTATAACCTTACTTTGAGCTAGATCTATTTACTAAGAAACATGGATTATACAAAATACTGTTATGGTCAACTTCTGTTAATTTAAGCCTTCTGTAAAAAAACAAGCTTTGTACGTAATCTGCCACTTGTAGCCATGTGCTGAGGTTATAGTAATATGTAAAATATAGTTCAAGTAGTCTCTCTCAGTCCATTTTGCTAGAAGAATAAAGGAAGGCCAAATCTTGGGCTGGACAGGGAGAAAGCAGAAGCAAAGACAGTGTCACCTGAACAGACTCAGTGGGTTAGAATATTAATATGTCTATACTGAAAGTTCCAAACTTAAGAAATTCCTTCTGTTACATCGGTTCTAGGTCAAAAGCTTAAGGACAATCTAAAATAAGCCATTGATTCATACTCTAACTTTATGTTTATATTTATATATTAAAATCCAAACAGCACACACACACACCCCATGTAAAACATTGCTTTAAGTTTTAATGTTTATTTCCCCAAGACAGCCTAGCCTGCATTCTACTTGGATAAATTTTACAAGCTAGTTTTCTGCTGCTTCTAGTTTTAACTTTAACCATGTTTCTGATGACAAGGAATGCTGCAAAAATACTCTAGTTCAACAAAGAGTTATGATCACAAAATAATTTTTATCCATTCTACAGTGTTTCAGAATTACCAGTTGATTTTAAACACAAAGTAGATATAGATGCTAATGGTGGCTAATCTGGTATGTTTCTTATAGCAAACTGTTGTTCATGCAACACTTGTGCTCAAAGGGGAAGGCACAGGATTTCCTACAATGAGCCACCTTATAAAGAGTTCTTTTTGTACAAATTAATTTATGTCACATTTAATTTAGTGTGCATAACCTCAAAACTGAGGTATTATTCCAATTTATAAAAACCACTTGCATAACTTTTATGCAAGTTTTAAAAATACAAAGTTTTCTCCCTAAAGTGGCTCAAAATAGATTGTTCATGGCTGCCTACATCTAAGATAAAAAGATTCTAAAACAATTGAACAGATTAGGCATATTATTAAAGGTGTTCAAACCATTACTTGATTTGTACATCTACTCAAACCTCTTCATCGGTCTTTATTCAGCAGTACATATGCACCAAATTCCATTTTAGAAGTTTCCATATCATTTTCATAGAAAACAAAGTTTGAAAACAAGTTAACATTTAAACACAGCACGGTATTCTACCACAACTGAAACTTTTTTCTTCTTCTTCTTTACAGGACTCAACAAAATCTAAAAATGAACTATGCTGTAGATTTACCTCATGCAAAGATCTTTATGTTATCTCTGAAAATGAAAAGAATGGCTTTTTAAAGCACATTTTACTGTTTTATACTATTATGGCAACTTGTGTACTGCAACACAGTCTATTTTGAGGGAAATTTATGATTTTTTTTCATGCAAAAATCTACACAAATTAGTTCTGATGATATGGAAAGCTTTTCATAGCATCAAACATTCATCTGGTGCAAATGCACAGGGAAACCTTCCTGAAAAGTTTTCTGACTTGAGAAGCAACTAAAAAGCCATACTAGGTAAAGTAAATAAAAACTAAAAAGAAAAAAAAAGGAGGGGGGTGGGTAAAGGGAAGACGGGGAATAGAAAACACAGGCTGCAGAGTAAACCAATGTCTGCTGCTAAACCGGTCTTTGTTTTCATGTCCAGTGTACATTAACACTTATGATCTCACTTTGATGATTTACTAGGTTTGTTATCAGCCCCCTGAAGGCGAATCAAGCTTGCATGCGTTCACATACAGCACCACAACCATACTCTCGTACACAGTCACTCCAGGACTAGGAGTCTGCTTCATGAGTGAAGAGCCCTAGATTTGAAAGATGAACCTGACTCCCTGTCACTGAGCCAGACATTCATTCAACATTGTCCACTCACACATTGCTTCATAGCAAGGCCTGGGCTCGTTTTCCTTTGACTTATATGGGCATCGCATCCTCTTTTATGCTTACAAGGCTTGAAGATGACAGTACTGCACTCTCCCCTCAATTGATACACAGTAAGTCAATGTTCCTTCTCAGGCACTGAAGATCTGTGACCTGTAGCCCTTTTTACTTTGAACAACCTAAATAAGCATTCATGTAAAGTTTTCGTTACATTTTGCCACTCATTCTCACTCGCACCCACTCGCCATCTTGACCTCATTTGGGCATTTTCTGTGATTCCAAATGAAATCTTCACATTTTCTTTCCCGATTTAATGCAGCAGCAGATCCCATGAGCCAAGCTTGATGGATCAAACCTTTTTATATATATGTATATATATATATATATCTCAGTGCTGCATTGTACCTAACTTCCACAACATCTTTCTAAAACTGGAACCCTTCTGTTGGTACGTTGGCAGATGAATTGAAACCAAATGTTCCACCTTGTATTGCCTCTGGAACAAGGCTAGGATCTTCATCAATCTAAAGGAAAAAAGAAAAAGTGATAATTAGTTTTAAAGATTACATAAATAACATTATAGAAATATTCTCATTTCCATAAAAAAAGTACGAGAGAGATGATGAAAGCCAACACTATCCTACCATCTCTTTACAAAGCTGAAACATTTTGTAAAGGCTTTTTCTTACAGGACACCAAAATGAGAGGAAACGAGAGAATACGCAAGATAGGTATCTTCCAAAAGAGTGATATAGAAGTAACAAATTGGAGATGGTCCTACATCTCAAACTGAGAGGATACTCACTATAATATCCCTTTTACTTGGGCAAATAGATAAAAGTTGATGACATTAAAAAACTTAATGCTGTCACTTTTGGAGAGTAAATGTAGTCTTTAGTTAATTTTTTAACTAGCAACTGGAGACAAATGACATTTGGGCTTAGAACGGTAAAATAATAGCTGTGCTATAATGAATAATATTCTATATACTTTATATCTAGGGGTTCTTTTTTGAAATACCACAAAAATCACTGACCTATATAGTACAGTTCCTATAAATATGCATATCATCTGAATTATTCTTTTCACAATGTAAGAGATTAACAGAGAACTTCATGTTAAGTTATTAGAAATCATAAGGTCTTGTGTATATCTATAGTTGCCAATTAGGACTTCCAAAAATCCAACTTTAGAACATGTGATAAAAGCTACCCTTAAGGTAGTATGTTTTCCTGGATTTTATTTCTGATTGATTTAACTAGCATTATATTCTAAATAGGACTTAGCTTGATCATCTGTAAGTAAACAGGCCACAAATTTTCTTTTCCAGTACTGTCCTTCCCAGGTTAATGTTCAAATCATATACACTTAAGAAAATATTTAATAACATTCCATTCTTTTTTGATAATGTGGAAAAGTTTGGGGTATATGAATTATTTTTTGAAAAGTTGAGAATTATCAAAAAATCCACTGGTGGCTGTATCTAATCATAATTTTCTAAGGAATAATGGCTTTTAGATTTACTTCTCCAAAGAAGCAACATTAAAAATAAGTTAATACTTTAATTTCAACTACCATATACTATGAAGATACTTTTGTATACTACACCTTACCTTATATGGTAACCTATCTTTCTTGATGATTTACTGTTTCCATTTTATGTAATTCAAATTTATTTTTGGTCACCTACTAAAAGTAACAGTGACAATATCTTCAAATATGGATGAACTACTGTCATAAAGGATTTATTATAGAATATACCAGTATCACTGTTTTGTTTATAAATATGCTATTAAAATACAATTTGAGAACTGTAAAGACATCAAGTGAAAATAAACCCTGACTTGTCCAGTGTCAAAAAAATTCTTCTCATAACAGCAAAAAAACAACCCAATTAAAAAATGGGCAGGGGCGCCTGGGTGGCTCAACCGTTAAGCATCTGCCTCCGGCTTGGATCATGATCCCAGGGTCCTGGGACTGAGCCCCGCATCTGGCTCCCTGCTCAGCGGGAAGCCTGCTTCTCCCTCTCCCACTCCCATTGCTTGTGTTCAACCCTTTCTCGCTGTCTCGCTCTCTGTCAAATAAATAAATAAAATCTTAAAAAAAAAAATGGGCAAAAGAGCTGAACAGACATTTCTCCAAAAGATATACAAAGGTGAATAGGTACATGAAAAGATACTCGATATCACTAATAATTAGGGCAATGCAAATTAAAACCACAATGAGGTATTACCTCACACCTGTTAAAATGGCCATCATTAAAAAGACAAGAGTTAACAAATGCTGGTGTGGATATGGAGAAAAGGGAAATCTTGTGCATTGTTAGTGGGACTTTAAATTAGTATACCCACTATGGAAAACAGTATGCAGGATCCTCAAAAAAATTAAAAATATAACTATCATATGATTATTTAACAATTCCACTTCTAGGAATACATTCAAAGGAAATGAAAACACTAATTTGAAAAGACATCTCCACCCCTAGGTTCACAGTAGCATTATTTACAATAGCCAAAGCATGGAAATAACCTAAATGTCCACCAACAGATGAATGGATAAAGAAAATGTGGTATATATACACAGTAGAATATCATAAAGACTAAAAGCAAATCCTGCCATTTGCAACCAACAAGTATAAACACTGAGGGCATTTAATGCTAAGTTAAATAAGTCAGACAGAGAAAGACAAATACTGTATGATCTAACTTACGTGTGGAATCTTTTTTTTTTTTTTTAAAGATTTTATTTATTTATTTGAGAGAGAGAGAATGAGAGATAGCGCGAGAGGGAAGAGGGTCAGAGGGAGAAGCAGACTCCCTGCTGAGCAGGGAGCCGGATGCGGGACTCGATCCTGGGACTCCAGGATCATGACCTGAGCCGAAGGCAGTCGCTTAACCAACTGAGCCACCCAGGCGCCCTTACATGTGGAATCTTAAAAAAGACAAAAAAAGCTCATAGGAAAGATCAAACTTGTGGTTACCATGGGTAGAGGGTGGGGGAAGAGAAAAGTGGAGGAAGGTGGTCAAAAAGTACAAACTTCCAGTTACAAGATAAAAAAAAAAAAAAGCTATTTTACAAGTAAACCTTTCAGCATTCCTGTAAAATAAAAAGTCCTCATTCTATTTTTAACTATTAATGGCAATAAATCTGTAAAAAATAAAAAAAATCCTTATTTTTTGCCCTTAGAAACAGTAACTACTTTTTAAAATGACCTGACAGACTTTAAAATATTAAAATATTTGTTTCTGAAAGTGACATTATTTTAATTCCATTCCAAAAAATGTATGTCCTAGCTTATATTATTTCTAGACTTATGTTTATACATAAAACTAAGAAAACTATAAAATTATTAAATACATCATCTGAAGAGAAGAACTGATCAATGATCTCATAGGCCAATTTGTAGATGTCTTCATTTTCATGATTTTGAAGCTGTTCAATTTTCTCCAGTCCTGCAAGAAATTTTATGAAGTGAAACAATGGTAATATTTAAAATGTAAGAACAAAAAATTTACAATAATCTTGGGACCACATATTCCCAATTTTTGGACTGCAAATCTATGATTTTTGGGACTCTATTCTAAAGGTGAATCTTAAAAAGGTTTTATGCACAAAGATATAGCATTATTTATCTTAAAAAGTTAACAACCTGAGTGTTTAAATGCATATAAATGTTTAAGCAAGCAACAGACCCCTCTCTATTCAGCAGAGTACTATATAACCAACGTTTATAAGGAATAATAACATGGATTACTTTTGTTTGTTACAAGTTAAAAGCAGATTCTTTCTACTTTCTAGCCTCTGCCAAGTTTTTCTAATGAGCATGTATAAAAACAATGAAAATACTGGTAATTAATAAATATGAATGTTAAGACATCTATTAAGTATTATGGGAAATGATCAAGATCAATCACAGTGTTTCAGGGGAAAGGGGAATCGTCCCTATAAACACTGAGCCTATTAAATCATAGGCAGAAACATTAAAAAGAATATATAAATTTAACTGGATATGCAAATTGCATCTTGTTTTGCTTTACAGGAATAATAATTTTAAGGCTTCTGAAGTAAAGTGAAATTGCCCTTTCATGAGTGTTGTTCTTTATCTCTATTCCTTAACATGGGAGAAGTTGTTTTGGGCTCATTTTTCACTCTATACACACTACTTAGTGGGCCCGCCTTAAGTAAAAAAGAATTTAGCTAGGGACTCCTGGCTAGCTTGGTCAGTGGAGTACGTAATTCTTGATCTAGGGGTTGTTTGAGCCCCACGTTGGGTGTGGGGATTGCTTAAAAAGAAAATCTTAAAAGAAAAAAGAATTTAGCCACTATGATAAGGTGAGGACTTGTTCTTTTCTGGGCTTCAGAAACATAAAATTAAAATGCCTGTGTGATAATTTCACCAGATGTTTCATGGGTACTTAAAACTCAAAATGTCCAAACACAATTTGTTACTTGCCTTTCCCTCAAACTATTCGTTCTAATGTATTCTTACTTTGTGATAATAAACAACTTGAAATTGCAGAGAAAGCCTAGTAAGTTCCCCTTTCCCTCAATACTCTATCATCAAATCTCAAAAACCTCAAAGTCTATCTATTTCTTGAATCCTGTCATCATTTATTGTGGCCCAACCGCTATATACTGTCCTAATTGGTTTCCTGCCTCTTGTCTCCAACGGTCTCACTTCCCTGATATCCATGCTCCATTTAAACATACCAATCCCTTAGGTAAAATCTTTCAATGGCTTTCTAACACCCTGGGGCAGAATTCATTGGGGAAGCTTGTAAGATACAGATTCCTAGCCTTACCTCCAGTGATGAGGGCAAGGCTCAGATCTGGATTTTAATTTTAATATATAAAAATAACACTTTTAATAATTAAAATGTTTATGTGGGGAAAAAAAGTAGTAAAAATTTTAAAACTATGTATTTTAAACTATACTTGTTTTAAATTTTCTGGTACTCAACTTCCCAATTAGGTTCTCTATTCTCTATCTCCTGTTCCTAACTTGATCGTTTCATGTTTTCTGTTGCTCTATTTATCACTTTAGTAACTTTAAAAATACTTCTTTCTTTCAAGCCTCCGAACTCTTCACTAAGCAAATTGAAGATATGGTTCTCCAACTCTTATAGTTACTTCTCTTTTCATTTACTTATCCACATACCCTTCCTTTTGTGCTTATCTGGGTTGGTAACATTTACATTTTGTTCCACAGCTACAACTGAGTCTTCCATCTTCTATCTACATGGTAATAACAGCTGAAAGCGAAGCCATGCTGTTTATACTCTGTGTGACTCTGGCACAGAATCAGATTTGGAAACTGCATGACAGAATAAAGAATCTGCTGTGCTACCAAGCTTGTAAGACTGCAGGGGCCTGGCTGGTGGCGGTATCTCCAGCCTCATATTTAGGCAGTTTCTACCCCATACTTTTGTGATTCAGCAACACTGAACTATACTTATAATTTGCTGAATGCTAGGTCTCACCTCAGACTTTGCTCATGGTGTTATCTCTGCCTGGAACACCTCTCATCCCTTTTTACTTTATTAATCCTTATTCATCTCTCAAAATCCAGCTCAGGTGTCACTTCCTGCTTCTTCCAGGTATTTCATTTTGTTGTACATTTCTATTAGGGTAATTAGCACATTAAATCAGTTCATATTTATCTTCATGACTAAACTACATGCCTTGAGGGCAAGGACTGTGTCTTGTTTACCACTGTTTTCCCAGTACCTTAGCACAGTGCCTGTTCAATACATGGCAGCAATTCAGTTACCTAAGCATATGCAAGAAGCTGAGCAGGACTGTACATATAGAATATAGTATTTACTTTATTCTGTTACTTGATAATCTAAGACAGAAAAATACAGAAGTGCTACATTAGTCAGAAAATAAAGGCAGTTACAAAAAGAACATTAAAATGTGAAAGAGCTTATAATAAACTTACCTCCACATTCTTCTATAAGATTGGCTATGGTTTCTGCCTCATCTTCAGCCATTTTTAATATATTACTTAGTCCATCAAGTACTACTTGCACAACTTGTGCATCTTTTACAGTCAGCAAGTTGCAAAAAGGTGGAATAACATTTTGTTGGATTAGATAGGCCACCTGAAGAAGAAAACCACCATGACAAAATAAACAAGAGAATTTTGTTGGTGTACCATATGATCTCACTGAAGTAATTTTGACTTTAAAAGTTTGAATATGGAAACATGACCTCACCTTTCACATTATGTTAGACCACATTAGATTATTTTATTATTTTGTTAGAATTATTTTACTATGAGATTCCTTCTCCTTTTAATGTAGTGTTTTCTTTAACTTAGGAAAAAAACAAGTGAAAATGAAGGAATCACTCAACTTCATATGAAACACCTGCCGTAAGGAGTGCTTTCTTCAAAGGCCCCTTCCTCCCCTTTAAGATTAAAAAATTACAAAATCTGTAAAGAGGATGGATGATTTTTTTTTTTAAAGCTACAACTGTTCAATGTTATAGTATTCAATCCTCAAATACGTGGCCACCTTCAATTCACTGTTCAATTAGTTCTATAATATTTTTGCAGTATTTTTCTATAATTTTTATATTTTGTTATATTGTCATTTCCATGTACTATGTATACATTCTGCTCTGTATTCATATGTAAGTGGATTCATTGCTCACCACCAGTCTATAGCTTATCTGTGACAATTATCAGCTTATTGTTTATCAGCTCTAAATTCACCCTTTTTACCTGTGAAATTTATCTGAAACTTTTAAAACTCATTTTCTTTTGCCAGTTGGCACAACGTTAAGCTTTGTCACCCACACAACTCCAGAATGAGTGCCTCTTTAAACTTTACACCCTATGCTCCTTACATCCCTTTCCCTAATTCCTAGACCCAGTCTTTTGGTTTACATTAGTTCCTTGCTTTGCTGCTGGTAAATTTTTGTTGCTGTTTGTGTTCTTTTTTTTGTTGGTGTTAATTTGTTACGAGAATCTGTGATGTTTCATTCTGCCCTATTATGCTAAAAAGTCCTGTTTTTTCTTAATACCGTTAAATAAATAAATAAATAAACCCCTGACTACGTATGTTTTGATCTTACCATGGATTAGAAAATTTTTGTAGGCCAACATGGTGTTAACACTTCTCATCTATAAAATATAACTAAAGGAAGTCAAGGTGACACTTTTATATTGGGGAAAAAAAAAAAATCACAGAACGCCTGTTATCTTGCTATTATTTTAAGTTCCAATTTACCTGAAATCTAAATCTTAGAATTATCTGTACTGTTATTTTACCAGTTTTGAGAAATAAATAAGAGCTGAACTTACTTGATCTTTCCTCCCACTAATTGTTAAGTTACTTATGGCCCAAGCAGCTTCTTTCTGAGTGCCAAAATCCCCCTGTAAAAAAGCAAAGGATACAAATTGCAATATAGTTTAAATTGGGGAAAAATGTCATCTGAAATGACTTTCAACTGCTTATTTCCCCAGGTTTTTTCTAGCCTTTCTATGTGCATACCTAATTTTTACTTCAGAGAAGCTTTTGAATTCAATTTACCCTCAACAAAACAAAACAACAATTTACTCTAAACAATTGTAGACTCCCTTTTGCAAACTCTCCTGGAAACAAACTGACTTGGTATTACTGTTCAGTGAAATCAGATTAAATGAAGTCAGTGATAAAATAAAAGCAGTAAAAATAAATAAATAAAAAGGAAAACGTACATTTCACTTTAATCAAAGAAATATCCAGTATCCTTTTAAACACAAAACAAGGTTTTAAAAATGATAATGTCCACCATAAATGAGACTATGATATAAAAACACCACCCTCCACAGGGCGCCTGGGTGGCTCAGTTGGTTAAGCGACTGCCTTCGGCTCGGGTCATGATCCTGGAGTCCCTGGATCGAGTCCCACATCCGGCTCCCTGCTCGGCAGGGAGTCTGCTTCTCCCTCTGACCCTCCCCCCATCTCATGTGCTCTCTCTCTCAAATTAACATCTTAAAAAAAAAAAATAAAAAATAAAAACATCACCCTCCTACATTACCTTTCAAATATAAATTGAAAAAAATATACTTAAAAATCATTTAAAAAGTCATATATATGACTTAGTAATATACTTAGTAATACATTTAATAATTATATGAAGTTCTCAAAGGTGAGAATCTCTGAGAACTTACCAAGAAAATAATTTAAAACAAATATGTATCTTTCTAGGTATCATCTTAGTAGCACATACTAGTCAAAAAGTAAAAGCAACCAGAATTCTCAACAACAGTGGAATAAATGACTAATTACAATAAATCTGCTGAATGGAATAATAACCTGTTGTTAAATATAAAGACGACTAGCAACCTGGAAAAATGCTTACAATTAAGAAAAAACCTATATAAATATGAGGAATAAAAATTAATATTGTAGTGGGATATCTTTTTATGTATCAGACTGATAAAATGTAAATATCTATCAGTGAGGCTGGTAGGATTGTAAAATGGTACAATCCTTACAGAGAGGGGATGACATTATACAGCAAAATTTACATATATGCCAAAAAAACCCTAAACAGGGGCACCTGGGTGGCTCAGTCATTAAGTGTCTGCCTTCGGCTTGGGTCATGATCCGGGGATCCCAGGATCAAGCCCTGCATTGGGCTCCCTGCTCAGTGGGAAGCCTGCTTCTCCCTCTCCCACTCCCCCTGCTTGTGTTCCCTCTCTCGCTGTGTCTCTCTGTGTCAAATAAATAAATAAAAATCTTAAAAAAAAACAAAAAACAAAAAATACTAATTTCCCCAAATAAAAAAGAAATAAGTAACGTAACTGTATACATCAAGTTGGTGAGCTAATCACATATAGAAAAATTATTTCAAGTGACAGATCATTTTTAAGTATACCACTGATGGAATACATCCTAAAGACAAAACCCCTCAAGGAAATCTTAAAAGTAGTCAGGTTGTTAGTGGCAATATGATCTTGTTATTTTGATAAATTTTATATATCTCAATATATACTGTAATCTTTTTAGTTCTCATGTTCACAAAATTACTATATATTTTCTACTTTTTTTTTTTTTAAAGTAGGCTCCATGCCCAAGGTGGGGCTTGAACTCATGACCCTGAAGATCAAGAGTCACATGAGGCATCCCTATTTTCTATTTTCTAAAAACAAAACCAAACAAAATCAAACACATTATCACCCATTTTGTTCACTAGGAACAATGACAACCTTGTAGCAATTATCATCCTTAAGCCCTGAACTATGATACTTATATACTGTCTGCTACCTAAAAGGACACCCTGGAAAGTCTAAGTCAGAAAATACATAAAATAAGCTTGAGAACTGTGTCATATGCAAAAGGTAGGAAGCTCTCATCTCAAAAACTACTGGGGTGATGTAAAAAAGACACAGGTGCTAAATTTAAGAGATTCCCATTGGTTAGGGACAATCTGCTAGAAAAAATACCTACAATGGACTAAAACTTACAAAATATATATAAGAATTCATAACGTCCTAATGACACTAAAAACTCCATCCTAGTGTCCTTTTGAGGTTGTTAGGGAACCATGTTATTCTAAAAACTGAGTGAATAATGGGATGCCTGGGTGGCTCAGTGGGTTAAGCATATGATTTTTCATCTCAGTTCAGGTCTTGATCTCAGGGTCGTGAGTTCAAGTCGTGAACGGAGCCTACTTAAACGCACACACTCACCTCCCCCATAACAACAAAACAAAAACTAAGTGATAATGAGAATTTATCTTGCCCTTCTTATATGAAACATATTTCAGAGTAAACCAATAGCTGATAAAGAAAAAAGTTTTTTATTTTTTTTTAAGATTTTATTTATTTAGAGAGAGATAGATAGTGACAGAGATAGGGAGAGGGACCGTAAGCGGGGAGGAGAGGGAGAAGCAGGCTCCCGCCGAGCAGGAATCCTGACATGGGGCTCAATTCCAGGACCCTGGGATCATGATCTGAGCTGAAGGTAGATGCTTAACTGACTGAGCCACCCAGGCGCCATGAAAAAAGCTTTTTATTGAAAAATCAAAGTTAATACATAAAGAACAACAGAATTAGAAAGTCACCATTTTGCAGTTCCTGGTAAAATAAGGGATCCACACAATGATCATTAATGACTACCTGAAAACCACTAGTGAAAGATTGATGGCTAGGTTTATAACAATCAATTGGAGTAGGCTCGTAACACCTGAGCTCACTCATCAATCTGAAGAGGACAGATGTAGGACATTTGGAGATATGGGACAAACAGTATATGTCTTCTGATACAAATCATTAGGAAATACAGAGTAGTGCATTAAGCCTTGCCTAAAAAACTGAACTGGCTCTACCAGTTCATAGGAAACTAAGCCTTTACTACCAGTTTGTAGAAAACATGGAGGGAAAGAACATAGAGTTATTTTCTAATTACTGATTAATATTTAGAAAAAACCCTCATGCTGTGACTATGACATTTTAAATTGTCTCTTTCGCAAACGTTAATGTAAGCATGAGTGATGATACAGCATATGATTAAATAGCACACTTAGTTGCTGTTTGATTTTGGACAATTTATTTGTCTATACCATAGTTTCTTCATCTGTCAAAAGGGGTAATTCTTAAGCTCATGGAGTTGCAGAATTATATGAAATAATACATGTGGAGTGATGAGAACAATACATAAGCATTTATAATCAGCAGTAATAATTATGATTATCAATAGTGTGTTTTTTAAAATAGTAATAATATATTTTTAATAAATCCCAGGATAATGGTAATATTGGTAAAGGAATGATACAGAAGAAGGGTCAGGGGTTCTAAAAAGAAATGTTTTTTATATGTAAAAACTGCTAGGTTCAAAGTTTTCACATTACTACTACTTTACTGTAGTATTCGTGCCACTGTGTAGGTTCTAATCAAACAAACAGAGGTATATAATCACATAATTTGTTAAATTTAAATCCTTTTCCTCTTACTCAGATTATATACAAGATGATTTTCTTACCTTATCCAAAAGGTGTATTATCATTGGTACAAGATTGGCATCAATTACTGCTTGAACCTGCTGCTGATTTCCTGCGGTGATGTTAGAGAGGAACCACACTGCTTCCTGCAGAACAAGACCCCTTCAATATTTCTCATTAAAAATTAAAATCTGCATCTTTACTAAATTCACTACATTTGTTACAATATTCAAATGATTTTATTATGGAATGAGTTCCATAATAAAAATTTCAGGAATCTCAACTCCTCTATCCCCCCACATTCTGTATTTTCTTTAAACAAATTGTTAATGGCCCTAATCCAAGTCATGATGAACTAACCCTTCTGAAAAATTCTTGAAAGCAATGTTTCCAAACGTAAGACTCAAAAGAAGCTTGTCTGAACAAATACTAAGGAATCCATGAGCTGTAATACAGATACAAATCCCAAAACTACTGTAAATGAGACTTAGCATCCCCTTCACACAATGTGCTTTTTCTCTATTCTATTGTGATCAAGAATGTTAGCCAAAGTTGGCAAATCTAAATAGTGGATTGTTTAGTATACTTATTTGTAAGTCATTCACTGCACCACTTCTCTCAAGAGCTAAAGTGGAACCAGATGTTTGATTGCTTCATTGGTCTACCTTAAGGATCTTTTTATGCTACCCTTTACACTTTAGTGGTGCTTACTGCTTTTGCCAAGATGAAGGTAGTCAAGTGTTTCACAAGTTTCATAGATAATAAATGCACACTGAGACCAGTTAGCATGAAATAAAACAAAATATCAACCTCATATCCTATGTAGGATATTACTGTCATTTATCAGACATAATAAATTTATTACATTAATCAATGTAAAGGGAAACATTTTCTCTATTAAAAAAAATTAGTAAACAAATTTTATTCCCGAAACTATTAGTATTAGCTAATGTGAAGTATGCTCTTTTGGAACAGATCACAGGACCATGTTTAATGAACCTGTTAGAGACTGTAGGGTGCTAGGCTACTTAGGTGAGCTGTTCTTGGGTTATAATCATCGGCAATGTTGTAATCAACGGCCCGTGTATTTCTACAACAGCCTCAGATGCACTCCAATATCAGCATCACCAATCAGTGCCCCCTTTCAATAGCCTCCATGAGCGAGGACACACACAAACACACACACACACACTCTATTATCTATAAATATTAAGCTTACTTAACTCACACATTAAAATTTTCCAATCACACAACATTCAACACCCAATTATCTCTATTTCATCATTTCCAAGAGAGCCAAATTTGCATTGTTTACAACTGGTTTTATATACAGAAAATCATAGAAATCCATGTTATAAAGAATAAAATATTCTATCTTCTCTTGATGTCTAAATGACGGTTTATATTAATCATTATAGATACTTCTGAATCCCTAATTTTACAAATGAAAACTGCTGAATATTTTGTGTTACTTATTAAGTAGTATTTAAAAATACTTACTTTATTAATTTTCTCTTTGGGATGTGTCAGAAGTGCTGGGAAGTGTGAAAGAGCATCACAGTTCAAAACTACTTGTGTTTGCTCATCGGTTCCAGTAACAATGTTGCCCACAGCTCGAAGTGCTGCAGTCTAAAACAGAAGATTTAATAAGACGTTCTACTATGAAAGATACACTTTCATTCATGCCAACCTACTGTTTTTGAGCAAGTTGTGTCTGATACCGATTTAGGAACAGAGGAGTGAAGAGGACAGGGTTAAGGAGCTTACTTACATTATTGTAGAAGGCAGTCAAGAAACAAACAAGGATAATTTTTTATAGTAATTAGGGCCATAGAGACAGTAAGTACTTTAGATTTCTGATTCAGTGTTTCAATAAATTACAAACAAAAACAGTGCTCTTCTGGAGAGCAGGAACCTGCTTAGTATGAGATTTCACTATCATATGAATTTGAGTTATCAATTATTTTTTATAGTTGTATTAGGTCTTTTTCTGTCAAGTTAAAGCTTTTTGGGAGGCTAATTTTAACATTTACAAGACAAATGACTCCGTTTCCCCCTCTCAATTGAGATATAATTTATATAACAAAAAATTTACCCTTTTGAAGTGTAAAATTCAGTGGTTCTTATATATTCAAAGTTGTGCAACCATAATAGGTAATTCCAGAACATTTTTATCACATCAAAAAGGGGTATCTGTAACCATCAGTAGTCACTCCCATTTCCCCGCACCCTGGGGTGGGGGAAGACAGCTACTATGCCTGAGACGTCTCTGAATTTGCCTATTCCAGACATTTCATATAATTGGAATCAGACGTAGGTGGCCTTTTTTGTCTGGCTTCCTTCACTTAACATAATGCTTTCAAGGTCCATTCATGTTGTACCATGTATAGATACTTCATTCCTTTTCATGGCCAAATAATATTCCAGTTATACATAAATGGAATATATTTTAACTATTCATCAGTGGATAAACATTTGGTTTTCACTGGCTATTATAAATAATAGTGCCATAAACGTGTGCCAGTTTTTGGGTGAACATGTGCTTTCAGTTCTCTTGGGTTTATATATACCTGGGAGTGGAACACGCAGGATTATACAGTAACTCTGTATCTAACTTTTTGAGGTAGTGTCACACTGTATTCCAAAGATGCTGTACCATTTTATATTTCTATAGGTGTATAAGGATTCCACTTTCTCTTGTCAAAACTTGTTAATGTCTTTTTGATTATACCATCCCGGTGTGTATGAAGCGGTATTTCATTGCAGCTTTGATCTGCATTTCCTTCATGACTAATAATGTTGAACATCTTCTCATGTGCTTACTGACGATTTGTATGTCTTCTCTGGATAACTGTATTTAAATATTTTGCCAATTTGTAATGGGATCATTTGTCTTTTTATTGTTGAGTTGTAAGAATTCTTTATGTATTTTGGATCCAAGTCCCTTTTCAGATATATGATTTGCAAATACTCCCTTCCATTCTGTGGGTTGTCTTTTTACTTCCTTGATGGTCTCCTTAGAAGCACAAGTTTTTAATTTTGGTGAAGTCCAATTTATTTTTCTCCTTGGTTGCTTGTACTTCTCGTATCATATCTAAAAAATTTGCTGCCTAATCCAAGGTCATGAAAATTTATGCCTATGTTTTCTTCTAAGAGATTTGCACTTTTAGCTCTTATATTTAGGTGTTTGATCTATTTTGAGCTAATTTTTACATATAGGGGTCGTCTAATTTCATTTGTTTACATGTATATATTCAGTAGTCTCAGATCCATTTGTTCAAAAGACTATTCTTTGCTAACTGAATTTTCTTGGCATCTTTGTTGAAAATCAATTGATCATAAATGTATGGGTTTGTATCTGGAGTCTTTTTATTTTATTTTATTTGAGAGAGAGAATGAGAGGAGAGAGGGGCAGAAGGAGAAGTAGGCTCCCCACTGAGCAGGGAGTCTGACACAGGACAGGGCTCCATCCTAGGACCCTGGGATCATGACCTGAGCTGAAGGCAGATGCTTAACTGACTGAGCCACCCAGGTGCCCCAACAGGAACTGCATTTAACCTGTAGGTAAATGTGAGGAGCACTGCCAACCTAACAACACTGTCTTCTAATCTATGAACATGGATGTCTTTCCATTTATTTAGGTCTTCTTTAATTTCTTTTAAAAATGTTTTGTAGTGACACAGCTTCTTTAACAAATTTAAAAGGGGAAAGAAAAAATAAAAGAAAATTGTAACATAAAGAAACAAAGACAAAGCTACCAAATGCAATGTGTCAATTAGAGACTGATTTGGTCAAACCGTGAAAAAATATGAAGCAATCAGTAAAATCTGGATACTGACTGGGTTTTAATATTAAAATTTTAAAAATACTCTAACAGTACTGTGGTTGTGTAAAAACACATAGTCTTATTTTTTTAAATTTATTTATTTGACACACAGAGACACAGCGAGAGAGGGAACACAAGCAGGGGGAGTGGGAGAGGGAGAAGCAGGTTTCCCACGGAGCAGGGAGCCCGATGTGGGGCTTGATCCCAGGACGCTGGGATCATGACCTGAGCCGAAGGCAGATGCTTAACGACTGAGCCACCCAGGTGCCCCCATAGCCTTATTTTTTAAGAGAAGCTGTATGAAATTATATGCTATCTGGGATGTGTCAAAATAATTTGGGGGGGAGGGAGTGAGCAGGGATATAGAGGAAATCTACATGGAGGTTCATTACAATTATTCTCTTTTCCTAAATTATGGAGTTAAAGTTGAAAAAAATTTTAAAAACCTCTACTAGATATCATGTAAAGTACAGAACATTGAGAGCTGCTAAAGAAAAATTCCAACCCTATTTCTGAATGAAATCCAATTTAAAACTAATGGTGCATTCTGAAAAAAAACCAAAAACAAATACCCATACCGAGACATAAGTACCATGCTTAAGAAATGCAAACTTAATGATATCTAGTATGAATATTCTGTTAACTTTTTTTTTAAGTTTATTTTTAAGAAATCTCTACACCTAACATGGGGCTTAAACTACTACCCTGAGATCAAGAGTCACATGCTCCTCTGAGCCAGTTAGGTGCCCCTATTAAAATATTTTAAATGAGCCACAAATACACCTAAATGGCAAACTATTCTATTCCTGAATTCAGCTAAATGTTCCCTCTTTCCTTAAACAGCTTTAAATTTTTAAGGTTTGTGTTCTCCATTCCAATTGTCCATGAGTATCATCTGAAGAGCTTTTTATTTATTTATTTTTAAAGATTTTATTTACTTATTTGAGAGAGAGAGAGAATGAGAGCGAGCACAAGAAGGAAGAGGGTCAGAGGGAGAAGCAGATTCCCTGCTGAGCAGGGAGCCCAATGTGGGACTCAATCCCAGGACTCCAGGATCATGACGCGAGCCGAAGGCAGTCGCTTAACCAACTGAGCCACCCAGGCGCCCCTGAAGAGCTTTTTAAAGCCCAGGTTTCTAGGAAATATCCCAGATTTATTAAAACAGAATCTCTAGGGGTCAAGCAAGGGAAATAAATTTTTTTTTTTTTCAAGCTTCACAGCTGATTTTAATGTCCACCCAGGGTTGAGAAATAGTTAATTAGGTTAACGGTTTTCCTTATGCTACTGCTAACAGACTATAAGTCATCATATGATTAAAGCATACTATTTACCTCAAAAGCATAGGAAAGCTTCTCTATCTCCCTTTACCACTGCAGTTTGACAGTTACTACTTGTAATATTTGTGTGAACTTCTCACCCTCTCTCTTTTGGCTTTCTAGATGCAGGATATTTATATGGAAGGATTTAAAAATAATAAAAGGATAACACAAAGTTAAAAAGGATTTTATTTATTTGAGAGAGAGAGAACGGGGGAGGGAGGGTTAGAAGGGGTGGGAGAGGGACAAGCAGACTCCCCACTGAGCAAGGAACTGCCTGGCAGCTTGGTCCCAGGACCCAGGACCCAGAGATCATGACCTGAGATGAAGTCAGATGCTTAACCAACTGAGCCACCCAGGTGCCCCATTAAAAAAAGATTTTAAATAACTAAAAGGAAACAATTTAGGAAGCCCCTAAGCAGCATATTTCAGTATAAAGCCTTTATCAATCACAGTGCCAATGAAACGATGCATTAACTAAGCTCGCCCAGTACAGTATGGAGAGTTAAAAAAAAGGGGGGGGGGGAGAAAAGGAAAAGAGTAGGAAAAATGAAGAAAAATAAAAAGAATAGAAAAAAAAATAAAGTATCAGTACTTATTTCAAATGCCACCCAAGTTAACATACGAATTTCCTAGGTCTGCATTAGTAATCAGTAAACTATAAAGGAGATGCCCTGGGGTGGGGTTTTTGGTGGGGTGTAGGGAAAGGGAAGGGGAGCGGGGGAAGGTTCTTGTTAACCTATAGTGATCTTACCTCACTCTCTCCACCTTTAAAATGTGGATTTAATACCTCACTCTTTTCAAAGATATGTTCTTATTTTATTTCAAAAAGATATATGCACCCCTATGTTTACTGTGGCATTACTTACAATAGCCAAGATATGAAAGCAACCCAAGTGTCCATCGACAGATGAATGGATAAAAACGTGCTATGTGTGCGTGTGTGTGTATACATACACACACACCAATGGAGTATTAACCATAAAGAGAATGAAACCTTACCATGTACAACCACATGGATGGACCTATAGAGTATTATGCTAGGTGAAGTAAATCAGAGAAAGAAAAATACCGTATGATTTCACCTATATGTGGAATCTAAAAAACAAAATGAACAAACAGAAAGCAGAAACAGACCCATAAATACAGAGAACAAATTGATGTTTGCCAGAGAGGAGAGAGGTGGGGGGATAGGCAAAATGGGTGAAGGGGAGTGGGAGATAGAGGCTTCCAGTAATTTGATGATTAAGTCAAGGGATACACAGTACAGCATAGGGAATACAGTCAGTGGTACTGCAATAGCATTATATTGTGACAGATGGTAGCTACACTTGTGATGAGCATAGCATAACTTATAGAGAAGCTGGATCACTATGTTCTATACCTGAAACTAATGTAACATTGTGTGTCAACTATACTTCAATAAAGAAAAAAAGATTTAAAAAAAGATGTGTTATAAGGCTAGAAATATACTTTGAACTAATGCAATTGTCTATTTTTGAATGCCATGCTTAAAGCAAATTAGTGGTAAACAAAACAAAACACCTTGTATTATTATCAACAACAAACTCACCTGAACTTTAACTTCCTGGTGGCTGAGCAGAGGAACCAAGTGAGGGACTATTCCAGAGTCTATTACCATCTGTATCTGTTCATTGCCAGCATCAGTAAGGTAAGAGAGGGCCCAGACTGTATCTACCAATATCTAATGGATAAAATGAAAATTCAAACAACCTTTGAATATTTTGTCACTTTAATAATTCTTAACTATAGTTAACTTAGTTATAGTTAACTAATCTATGATTGTTTCACAACCTTCTTTCTTCTTGTCTCACCTCAATTCACTGAAATCTTAATCTGCTCTATAATACTAAACATCATCATCTATCTCTGAATGTATCAAGTATGTGCATCTTTTAGCCATATTTAGGATGCTTCACTTAAGTATGATCCCAACCACAGGTTAGTATCCAGTCTTAATTCACTAAGATACACACTACACTATACATGAAATAGGAGAAAAAGACATTGTCTTTCTCAAATGCTCACACTGAGGCGTAACAGGTCCAAAGACATGTAGTAAGTACATATAATTGTAAATACTGAATGTAGTCAACATACACAGTGATTCAAAACACTGGGGCTAGATGTATACATTCAAGTTGTTTTCTAGTATCACTGGTATCATGTAGGTATGTCTAAAGCCAGTATTTCAGTATTAGAAGTATAGTAGTTTCATCTTTTCCAACCAGTTTGCTTTGCCTTATAAAACTGGAGGCAACTTCTCATAGTGGAAGCATCCCACAGCTGCAGATCAAGACATTAAAAGCAACCATGGGTCAGTCGTATGATCCATAATAAAAAACGTTCTAGTAAAAAAAAGAAAATGCATAATTTACAGCATCTGCCAAAACTATTTATAAAAAAACCCCACTGCAATTAAATTATACTAAAAATTAAACTATTTTAAATGTTATTTTTATTAACATCAAATGAAATATTGTAATTTTAAAAAATATTTTATTTATTTATTTGACAGAGAGAGACAGCGAGAGATGGAACACAAGCAGGGGGAGTGGGAGAGGGAGAAGCAGGTTTCCCGCCAAGCAGGGAGCCCGATGCGGGGCTCGATCCCAGGACCTTGGGATCATGACCTGAGCTGAAGGCAGATGCTTAACAACTGAGCCACCCAGGTGCCCCAAAATGTTATAATTTTTAATGAACCTTATTGTGAAGTTCAGCAGGCCATTGTGTTTCATCTTTCTTTTGCATTAAATCATAATTAGAAATTATATCCAAGAGGAAGTATGACAACTGTTAAACTGTTGCATAAATAGCACAGTTACTGACAAAGACACAGGAATAATAATTGTGCCTGGAACTTTACTTCTGAAGCCTTTCTGGAATATGAACTATGTATGTATCAAAAGACAAGTCAGAAAGGTCTGAAACCTTTTAAATTCTAAACCAATGTTATGTTTAAAACATCTGAGAATCTCCTAGAAGGAGAAAACAACACTTTGCCATTGTTCCTTTCAAAAACTCAAGAAAGTTCTTTGGCTATTTTTAATCTAAAAAGAAGACACCAAATGAAAGAATTCACACACATAAAGTGGTATCAAAATATGTGAAAGAACTAAATTTCAATTTACAAATGTAAATCTTTTTTCCAGAGTCCCAACATATGCCAAAATTTGTTGATATAGGCAATATATTTCAAGTTACTTCTCCATGACTGTACATAAAATCCAGATATAATTTTTTTAAAGGGCCTAACACTAAACATCATGAATATGCTCACATCAAAATCACAATTTAAATAGACTTGAGCTCACATATACTTCTTGTATCAAAGTTAATATTCTATGGTAAATTTACTAATTATAACTACCACCGTGTAATTTCAGTGTTTCACTATGCTTTGTGGAAGCAGTTTTATTTATTTATTTTTTACTTCTTTTATGGTCTGGTTTAAGAATTTGCTGCTAAGTGTTTACCTAAGAAGACTGTATTTTTAGTAAACATTATTATATAGTAAACTACTTAGTAAATGTGCTACTAAAGAACAATGAGACTGGCTTGAAAAATTCAAGATACATTAAAAGCAAGAAAACCTGAGCTGAAGGCAGATGCAATCTGCCTTCTCTGCAAAAGGCAGAGTTACAATCTCAACTGGATTGGGGTAAACAGGTGGAAAGAACACAATACAATCTCTGAATAAGGTCAACCAAGATGTCTGGTTTTTTGGTAGAGGTATAAAGTTTGAAATTAATCTTCCGTGGAACTTAATTAAAAGTAAAATATTAAAATCTGTAATTTAATAAAAACACTTGGCACTAAGGAGCCAAACCCCAAAATGGCTTATATATATACATATATATATATATATATATATAAAGGATTCTAGACTATCAGGATCTAAAACAAAGTATCTTTAGAGCAAGGATCATGTTCATCTAATGAATTTTATACATTATGTCACTGCTCGATGTAGTATAATTCTAACTTTAATTTGTTCCATATGCTTTAGAGAGATCCTGGAAAAATGGTATTACCCTAGAAACTGAAAAGGAATGAAGCAGCTTATCAAACACTGGTCATCACACCAAGCTGTTTTTAGGGAACCAAAGTTCCTGAATGTTGCTATGCATTGTATTCCTGTGATTTCCTTTACCTGTCATACTCCTAGCTTTTCTAACACAATGATGGCGAAGCTGGTTTTATAAGCAGTCAGTTTTCCACCTCATTTATACTTCCTGAGGTGCTTTTTCCTTTGCCATCTGTGTTGGTGAGAATGAGTAAGGTATATTTATTATGCTTAAAATCTAGTCTGCACTAGTTTTTTTTCTTGTTTGGATATTTATGAGTTCTCTCTATAACATGTGAAACCACTATCAAAGTCATCGTAGATGGAAAAATATAGTAAAAATAAATTAAAGAGCAACTGATGTTCTTGGATTGATGTATGCATATGAATACAAACTCACGCATAAAGGCACAAATATTTCCTTTTATCTTTCAAAAAATGAAATATTATTAGGCCTATGTATTCTCTCACTGGCCACGCCATCAAAATGAGCTTCTATAAAAAGCTCTTGACCAATCAAAAGATATAATTTTAGTGAGAGAGATCACTAACTGGCAACTTTTAAGAACTTCCAAAACGAGTTTTTACTCCCCCCAATTCTCCACATATGCTATTGCCCATACCAAAATATAGTTAGGCTTGATTTCTTCACTGTAAATTATATTTTGTGATATAGGTAAACACAAAGTAAATATAATAATAGCAAGCCATGTTATTACAACTCTTGAAATGGAAAAATCTAATCGAGTACACGAACATTATGTCCAGTATAACATTTTCTTCTCCATGTCATAAGGGCAACCCTAGACATACATATTATACACGTAAAAAATACTCACATTTACGTCTGTGTGATGAATTAAGACACAAAGAGCTGGAAGAATCTGAAGAAAGAAATATATAGATTTAAAAACATATACCTAATGGTATCTAGTTTAGTTAAAAAACAAAAAACAAAACATCTGTTTACCTCCTGAATGGTTTCCATTGGGGGTGGTGGATCTTTGTGACGACATAAGTTGACCATTACCCAAGTAACATTTCTTAAGAATGTTATAGGAATAGATGGACTTATGAAGGAAAGTAAAGGTTTCACAACTCCAAGACTTATGACATAATCTCTACACTGTGGCCCATCACCTGTAGGAAGGAGTGATTAATTCAATAAAATACACTGACAATAAGCAATTCAGAAAACATAAAACACTGGTTCAATATGCTGCTTTCTGTATTTTAACTAGATACACTATTTAGTTTTATACAGAAGTTTTAGACAATAACCAAGTTCTCATTTTAGGTCTCTGAGCCAAGAGAAGCAACATAAAGTAGTTAAGATATTACTCTACACACTAAAAAAAACTATGTCCAAAATAAAATTAAAAAATAAACCATGTCAAAAAAAGGAGGGGATGAACCAATATCCCTAGAGGAGTGATTCCCACAGTAATTTCTGGTCCTATTAAAAAATTTTGGCCCTGTTAAAAAACCTCTGTGGATCCAGAATTCTGGGTTTTAAGAAGCCCTTTCAAATGATTCTGAAAGCAGGCTAAAGTTTGAGAATCGCTGCCTTAGAGAAATGCCAAATGTAATTTCTGTATCTATAGCATCACTGTAATTTCTAGCATTAAAGCCCTGTTAAGTATTACATTCTATAAAAGAAGACCCTTTTCCTTGCACTGTAATATTTGGAGATAAAAATGCCTATTCTTTTGGCATCCATGTATCCTAATTATTCTACAATGTCACTGGAATTAAAAACCAAAGATCAAGATGCTGCATTAATAGTTCTAAATCTAAAATCTGGTATAAAAGCAAAGGGGTGAAGGAATCTGGATACACAAAAGATAGCATTCCTAATAGCAATATACCATATGTGAAGAACAGTTTACAGAGAAATTCTCCCATTTTAAAACTCCTAATTGTGGAACTAACCATCCCCTGCATTCTATCATGGCCCCCAAAGAGTAATATAGAAGAGGTACATGAAAGTAATATCGACTACTTCCATGCAAGAACAATAAACTCTAACATCAAGGGACATTATACAGTTCAGACCCCAGATTTTTTTCCATTCTCCACTCACTGGAGGATAGCTCTTCAAATTTTTGAGTTTGGGTAAAGTTCGTCTCTAGTTTAAAAACAAATCTTGAAATATTAGAATTGTCTTTAATTATAAATTCTTCTTACAATTATGTCAGAGAAAACCTGAAAGGTAGGATAATCATGGTATTCAACATTTAATGACACTGTCTATAAGCTACAAACACCTCCTGTATGATGACCTCATGATGATAATGGATAACATTATTGTATTTTACTGTACTAAAATCCAGGAAAGATAGTAAAAATTTCAATTAAGACTCTTTTTAAGAACTGTCATTATAGAGAAAAATTGTTTTACATTGTGCATCCTCCTTTTTTCTTATTAGTTTCTATGACAATGGAGAGAGTTAGGGAATAAAATGAATCCATCAACATAATAAAGGAGGGAGAGGAGATCTATTATCACATACATATTTCCTAATTATTCAAATAATTAAGAGTTGACTATATACTAAAAAAAAAAGTTGACTATATACAAAAAGATAAGCAACAAAAACATTCATCCTGTTTATTATAGGTTTATACTTAAAACAACTATAATTTCTATAAATTATTTCACAAAAATCCAGTCCTGAAAAAAACTGTTTTTCTTTTTTGACTACTAGTAGTCATTTTTATTACACAGTATATGATAACAATTGTTGAACTAGTATTACAAGTTTTATACAAACCTATGATATTTCCCAGGGCCCACACTGCTTGCTCACAGACGTTTTGATGGGGTGAATGTAGAAGCCTCAGGAAAAGTGGCACGGCATCTGAAGGATGAAAACATAAATTAACATTTAAGTTTAAAGACAGTCTTAGAGGTCAATTACATCTCAATAATATTGAAGAAAAAAAAAAGGACTGAGGATACTATACTCTAAACCAAAAATCAATCTTTTCTTTGCTGAAATCTAAGAAAGGAACCTATCAAAAATATATTTAAAATATATATTTATTAAATGATTTTCACTACAGTAACAGTAGTGGAAAATTTGTGATCAGCAAACCACTTATTCAGCACCAAAATCTGTTTTAACATACAAATATCAAATTGAGCTAGTAAATTTTCATTCATAATTAAACCTAAATAAAATTCCAAATTAAAAATCAATTCCTAAAAATAAATAATTCATTCCTTATAGATTCAAGCATTATTCTCAAACTTAGAAAACAAAAAGGGACTCCCAACTATTGAAGTAAGTTTTAAATACAGAAATTTAAAATAACAGGAGGGTGCAGTTCAAGATGGTGGCTGACCTCACCTACCATGGACACACCAAATCTATAGCTACATATACAATAATGCTTCCTATAGAACTAGCGGAACAGCTCCTCCACAACAAAGGATAAAAAGGTCACACTGAGATGGACAGGAGAGGCAGACTATGCTCCTAACAAAGCCATGCCCTATAACCTAGCAGTGACCCACAAGCAGGAGGGATTTCATAAATATGGAGCATATCCCTGAAGAGCCAGGGGTTAGAGCCCCAAATCAGGCACAAGAACCCTTGAGACCTACACCAGAGACAAACTCCCCAAATGTCTGGCTTTAAAAACCAACAGGGTAGGGGCGCCTGGGTGGCTCAGTTGGTTAGGGGGCTGCCTTCGGCTCAGGTCATGATCCTGGAGTCCCAGAATCGAGTCCCACATTGGGCTCCCCGCTCAGTGGGGAGTCTACTTCTCCCTCTGACCCTCCCCCCTCTCATGCTCCCTCTTCTCGATCTCATTCTCTCTCTCAAGTAAATAAATAAAATCTTTAAAAAAAAGAAAAACCAACAGGGTAATGTCCAAGAGACCCAAAGGGCTGTAAGAAACCAGGACTACGCTCTTAAGAGATTACTTGCCCACATGCCCCAGGATTCAGCACAAAAGCAGTGGGCTGAAAAGTGCCTAGAGCATATGCAAAGGAGGTTCACTGGCTAAGTTTAAAGCAACTGCCTAAGGGATGAGGGTCTGCTGGACCTTTCTCCAGGGATGGAGGTACTGGCAGGCGCCAGTTTTACACACTCTACCTTGCTAATGATACTTGCACCACCCCTGTACTCTCCAGTGCAGAGCACTGCTACAGCTCCACCACACCAAACCCAGTGGGATGGCTCATCCTGGCCTGGCACGCCCCTTTGGCCCTGCCAAAACTGGCAGGAGCACAAAGGCCACATAAGGGACACCCCTTGAATGCCTGGCACTGGTAGCTGGGGGGGGGGACAGGGGGGTCTTTTGCATTTCTGGGCTCCATAGGAGTGAAACAATCTGTGGCAAGCTACCACCCCCAAAGTATAGCACAGACAGCTGACTGAAACACATGCTGTCTTCCTGTGATCATTCAAGACTGGGAGAGGTAGCTGTTTCACCTAGTACGTAAAAACAAACACAGAAAATCAAGTTAAATAAGTAAACTGAAGAAAAGAACAAAACAAAACCCCAGAAAAAACCTTACTGAAATGGAGCTAATTTACCTGATAAGAAGTTCAAAAAAATGGTCATAAAGATGCTCCCCAAACTCGGGAGAAAATGGATGAATGCAGAAAAAATTTCAACAGATAGAAAATATAAGAAAGTACCAAACAAAAGTCACAGAGCTGAAGAACACAATAACTGAACTGAAAGATACAGTAGAGGCATTCAACAACAGATAAGGACAAAGCAGAAGAAAGGATCAGTGACCTGGAAGACAATGCAGTGGAACTCACCTAAACAGAGCAGCGAAACAAAAAAGAATTTTAGAAAGTGAAGATAGCTTAAGGGACCTACAGGACAACATCAAGTGGAACAACGTTCCCATAATGGGGTCCCAGAAAGAGAAGTGAGTCTAGAGAAAGATACAGAAAACTTGTCTGAAGAAATAATGGCTAAAAACTATCTCAACTTGGGGAAGGAAAGAGATACCCAGATCTGGGAAGCCAGGAAAGTTCCAAACACAATGAACCCAAAAAGAGCCACACCAAGACACATTATAATTCAAATGTCAAGAGTTAAAGATAAAGAGAGTATCTTAAAAGTGGCAATAGAACAACAACTTGTTGTGTACAAGACAAGCCCCATAAGACTATCAGAGACTTTTCAGAATAAAGTTTGCAGGCCAGAAAAGAATGGTATGATATATTCAAAGTGCTGAAAGCACTGGCATACACATGACCAACAGACATATGAAAAGATGCTCAACATCACTAATCATCAGGGAAATGCAAATCAAAACCATAATGAGATGCCACCTCACGCCAGTCAGAATGGCTAGAATCAAAAAGACAAGAAATAACAAATGTTGGACAGGATGTGGAAAAAAGGGTACTCTCGTGCACCGCCAGTGGGCATATAAATTGGTGCAGCCACTATGGAAAATAGTATGGAGGCTAATAAAAAAACTAAAAATAGAAGAAACTAATACAGAAACTAAAAATATAGGATCCAGCAATTCCACTTCTGGGTATTTATCTGAAGCAAATGAAAACAAATTTAAGAACAGTTCCCAGTATTTTCACCATAAGCATCTTTGCCGCAAACACTTTCACCCTATAATTTGCCGTATGGCAATTATGCCATAAAAGATAAAATCACAAAAATAAAAGACATCCATTAAAAAGGACATAATGAAATATGAAACATGCATTAACAAAATTAACAAGACTTTATTGCAAAATATAAAACATCTGAATACATTTAAAATGTATGTAGATTCATGCAATTCTATGCAAATAATTGATTTTTATTCTGCAGACTGTACCTAAGCACTTGTCCTCAAAGTTTCCCTTTCATAACATTATATATATATATAATTTTTTGCTTGTTGATTCATCTCTTCATCTGGCATCACGTTTTCATTTTTTGCTAAAATTTCTTTCTTCCATAAGAGAGGTATCAGTTTCTAAATACAAGGATGCGTATTTGTAACAGCTTTGTACTGCAGTGTGAAAGTCTTCTACACTGTTCTCTGTTCTCAGCATATTACCACGTCTACTGACAGATGTTCCAAAGTTCTATGAGAAATGTGGGTTCAAAACTCTATGCCACTGTACAGACTACTACAAGGGCTAAGATTTATTTAATATAAAAATGGGAGTACTGTGTCAATGAAGACATGAAAGCAAACTGTCAGCTAGCTGACGAAACCAAGAAACCATCAAATCAAACTGTCAACCAGTTATTCTTGTATCTTTTATGGCAAAATTGCCTTATGGCCAATTAGTTATGTGAGGAAAAATGCTTTCAGCAAATATGCTTATGGTGAAACCACTTAGAACCTTTGAAGATATATGCACCCTTATGTTCATTACCAAATAATTCACAATAGCCAATATATGGAAACAACCAAAGTGTCCAATGATGGATGGATGGGTAAGATGTGTGTACATACGTACACAGACACAATGGAATACTTCTCAGCCATTACCAAAAAATGAAATACTTGTAATCAGGACATCAATGGACCTTGAGGTACTAAGTGAAATAAGTCAGAAAAGAGAGACAAATAATGTATGATTTCACTAATAAGTGGAATCTAAAAAAACAAAACGAACAAACGAAACAAAAATTCATAGATGCAGAGAACAGATTCATGGTTGACAGAGGGGAGGGCTTTTGCGAGGTGGGTGAAATAGAAGGGGGTTAAGATGTACAAACATCCAATCATAAAACAAGTCATGGGAATGAAATGTAAAGCATGGTGACTGTAGTCAGTAATACTGTACTGCATATTATGTAATTTGATAGGATGATAGGAGAAACTAGACTTACTGTGATCATGTCTTGGTGTATACACTTCAAGTCATTATGTTGTACGTCTAAAACTAATTTAATGCTATATATGTCAATTATACCTCAATTAAAAAAATATAACATCACATGGGTCTTTAGGCAGGCCAGTGATTCCTGTACCACATGAGACCTTCTGAATCAGAAAGTGGTTCTGTGGCTTTACAACATCCTTGCTTTATAACAAGGATGGAAAACACAGAGAAAGGTCTGTATCTGAACAGAATACTACTACAATGAACAAATGATTCTTCTATTTTTTCTTTCTTCTGATAGTACTTTGAAAAATGTTATTTAAGTACATGTAGATCAATCATGCTTTACTCAAAAAATCATTCATATTATATCTGGTAAAACAAGACAGATTGGCAGTGTTAAAACAAATTCTAAGGCTCCTTCTAATCTTGAAAAAGCCACATAAAACAGAAAGGAAAAAGAGTGAGAGCTTAAAACATTGTTTTGAGATTATAAAATTTACTAATCAATTATACAAAATAAAACCAAAAGCCAAAAACAAAACCCATTTAAACCCCAAATTAAGCCAGTTTTATCATGACTTAAGGTAGCATTAATATTCTATGTAATATTACAACAGAAATGTCTACATAATTAAATGTTTACTCGGATAACACCTTTGTTCCCCTTTAAAACCATATAGAAATTAATGCTTAAGATTTTAACAAGCTTACACAAGCATACTGCTTATACATGTGTGAAGAGCACTTTAAAAGTACCTTCTTTAAAATTATTAATTTCTTTGATAGAAGAATTAAATAGTATTCATGAAAACGATACACTCAGGTTATTACTTCCAATAATAATTTCCCACTTACCTCTCTTGGAACATAAAAGAAAAACAATGCTATTATAATAACTATGAAAAAATTTCAAGCCATTTTTCAACAGGACTACTTTATAAAAGATTTCTCCAAAGCATATGATGAAAATTTCATTAAGAGAAGCCAAGAGGTAGTATGGCAATGGGAAAAACACCTTTATTTCTATGATGTCCTATAAATAAAGTGTAACTACAATAATGTAATCTGCTACTATAATTAGGAAATGTTTTCAGATTTAGCATCAAATGAATTTTTGAAAATAGAAAATATCAGTCACTGGAACAACATGATCAAAATAACATACTTAAGTTGGCCTATTTCAACTACCCTGTGATTGGGTAGCTATTATTTTATAATATAAATAGCTTTATTCTTTTAAGAGAATCACTATTTTTTTTTTTTACTAACTTCTTTTTTTATGTTAATCACCAACTTACTGGACTGAACTACTGCTTGAGTCTGTTCCGAGGTTCCAGATGCAATGTTTGTCAGAGCCCATGCAGCTTCAAACTGTAAGGAAGGACTACAAAGAACAAATAACGTTAAACAGTAAGGATTTTTACACTGGCCCAAATCTAGTATCTACCAACCATTTCTCCCTCAAGCATTTTTTAAAGTATTAAATATTTTGTTTCAAAGGTATCTATCTATGCATCCAGCACTTTTTTTAAACCTCCAGTAACGGGCGCCTGGGTGGCTCAGTTGGTTAAGCGACTGCTTTCGGCTCAGGTCATGATCCTGGAGTCCCGGGATCGAGTCCCGCATTGGGCTCCCTGCTCGGAGGGGAGCCTGCTTCTCCCTCTGACCCTCTCCCCTCTCATGCATTCTCTCTCACTCTCACTCTCTCAAATAAATAAATCTTTAAAAAATAAAAATAAAAAAATAAACCTCCAGTGACTATTTACAGTATCTTCTCAGTATAAAAAGCATACAATTTCCTCAGGTGTCCCACCTATTTTTAGTAAAAACTTTTTTTTTTTAATTAAGATTTTATTTCTTCATTTGAGAGAGAGAGAGTGCACAAGAACACGAACAGGACGGGGGTGGGGAGGAGGGGCAGAAGGAGAGGGAGAAGTAGGCTCCCTGCTAAGCAGGGAGCTTGATCCCAGGACCCAGGGATCATGACCTGAGCTGAAGGCAGACGCTTAACCAACTGAGCCATCCAGGCGCCCCAAAAACTCTTTATTTAGATACCTGCATATGACTACCCAAATAGTTTTCTCAAGTACTTATCAGCCAAACTAGTTTTTGCCAATTTTCAGAGCTTAAAAGTTCAATGTATCATTCTTGGGGTGCGTGGGTGGCTCAGTTGTTAAGCATCTGCCGTCAGCTCAGGTCATGATCCCAGGGTCCTGGGATCGAGCCCCGCATTGGGCTCCCTGCTCGGCGGGAGGCCTGCTTCTCCCTCTCCCACTCTCTCTGCTTGTGTTCACTCTCTCGCTGTGTCTCTCTCTCTCTCTCTCTCTCTGTCAAATAAATAAATAAAATCTTTTAAAAAAAAAGTTCAATGTATCATTCTCAAGTTCCTCTTTGGCCTTTATGTTCACCTCTTGGGGTAAACACACCCTGCACTATCACTGGCTTTTCAACTCTTATAGCCCCTTCCTTTTTTCTTTAAAGACCAAACTACTAGAAAATCTTGTCTTCTGCAAAGGATACATTCTAAATTACCTCTTAAAATAATGTACTTACTTGTCATCTCTTTCAAGACAATGGACTAAAATAGGCAATATTCCAGATTTTATTAAGTCATCAATTGGTGGATTTCGATCACTGGACAAAAGCTTCCTATGAGAGATATACATACTCTTGTGAAATTTAATGATATATATAATTAAATTCAAATTCATATTTGACATAGAGATAACACAAGTCCTCACCCATGTGAATACCCTGCACAGCCATGTTTATGAAAGCTTAATCAGATCATTCCCCTATATAAACCAAGGAATGGCTGCATATTTACTACCCAATGAACGTAACCTCCTTGTCCTCCACAAGTTGGCTCCATCTTACCTAACTGACCAATCTCACTCTCTGTAATTCAACAATAGAACAGTTGTCTGTCTTACCATTTCAATCTCATTTCCAGGCTCTTCACATCCTATTCCCCACACTTGGAATACCCTCTTTTCTATCTATTCAAGCTCTATCTATTCAAAGTCCATTTCAGTTTGTAAGTTTTCACTCTATCCTCTCTGAATTCCAAGAACATTTACACAGCATATTTACATTTGCTGTTATCACCCTATTTTTAATATACCTTTGCCTTCTCAATTAGGTTCCAGAGTTCTTACATAGCAAGAATTATACCACATGCTTTTTCACAGTATTTTCCACAGCACATGCCACCGTTCTTAGCACAAAGTAGGAAATAGCCCAGTCTTTCTTAATCTAGGTTCCAGATTTAATAAAAGAACTTGTTTCTACTACATTGAGGACATTCTTAAAGATTTAGAAATGGCCTTCTTTCTTCTGAGTGCACAATGGTGCATACAATATCTACAAAATATAATACAGAACCAGTTTGGTGCCACTGTCTAATTGATTTGCGCTAAGGTACCATCAAGTTTTAGTCACAGTTGCTTTTCCAACATCAGTGTAAATTGTTAACACATTAGAAAAAGGCAAAGTCTTAGTATTATTGTGAAAATGGGTTTGATCTTGTATACCCATAAAGTTGTCTCAGGATCTCCTAAGGATCCAAAGACCATAAAAAAATTCGAGAATATCGGCCTTAGGGGCCTTAAGGCTTTATTTAGAACTGTTGAGAAAAGCTGCTCCAAAACTCAAATAATCAACTCTGAAAATGGGGAGCATAATGTATCAATTTCTTAATCATTTATAAATATTATTTTGCCATTTTAAGATGTGAATACTTCTGTGAATTTTCTTCCTACATAACCAAGTCCTAAGAAGTTCTTTTACCTATAGTAGGCAACACTGCTAACTCTGTAATTTTCTTATCTGTTTTAGGTTATTTAAAATGAATACAAAAAGTAGGAAAACTCTAATAAATTTTTTTTATAAAGGATTCAAATACTAGCTAAGATATTGGATGGACCAGTGAAATCTTCTCCCACTAGGAAATTCTATGAATAGGATCAATTACTTAAGTGTCTGTGTCCTACTAATAATAACACAGAGCATTACTATTATATTTATAAATACAGAAAGCAAAGACTGTATGATACTATGAGACAACCATGCCTTAATACAAAGGTCCCAGAAGTTTCTCTGGTTCCCCCTTTAAAATACAGGAGCATACAACTCGAGAACATAGATTTCACAGCAGAAATATGCAAAATAACTTAATATTCCTACCTGGAAGTACACTGGGAAACTTTATAGCCCTAAATCTTAATGTCTACTTGCCTGTACACTGTGACAGTAAGCTTATAAATCAATTTATGATTTGATTAAAATAGGGATTGTGAAAAGAATTAGCTACCTGGGAAGGAGATAAAAAAATCTTTTTATAAAATTAAACCTGTTAATAAAAAGTGAAGTTTTATGATGTTTTTCTATTAGTTGATAGCAATAACCTATCAAAACAACTCTTCCCTAGCATCTGTACGTGCTACGCAAGCTGAAACTTGTTTATTTGTGAGTTTAGAAAACTGCTACCAATTTTAATACCTAGATCAGAGAAAAAATTTTGCAGTAAACGTAGATGGTCTATGGACTGTTCTTTATTGTTTGTCATCAAAGTCAGTATGAGTGACAGTACTACTATACAGTGGAAACTCAAACAGAACTCCTGGGTAAGTTATAAAATTTAAATATGTCCTCAAAATTTAACTTACCTAGCAGCTTGAACTGCACTTAATTGAATTCCTTGGTTATCACTTGAAGCATTCTATAAAAAATTAAAACGATTTTTGATATAGATACATAATAATTAGAAATACAAATGAAGAGAGGGGGAAAAAACTCAACTTACTTGAACAATAGCTTCTAGAGAGGTATTTTGCTGTGAAAAAAATTGAAGAGAAAACTAAGTTAAAAAGTCACCTTAAAATTCTACACTTATGTAAAATTTTTCACTGGTAGTTTTTAAGTTAACAGAGTAACAATAACTTACCACTCTATAATCGCCATCTATATCAGAATCTTCACAGATATCTTCATGTGGTACATTCCTTCTCTTTAAGAGATGCTCATCTCTTTTATTCTTAAAAAAATATATATATCAAAAAAAGAACTTTAGTTAAAAAAAGCTAAATACTTTCATACAAAGGATAGGCAATCCTGTGCCTACAAACTGAAATGGGAAGTGACTTTTAAAAGTAAAATGCAAAAAATTAAACCAAATTGTGATTCAAACACTTAAGCAACACTAATTTGAGCCCCAAGCCCCAAATATTACATTTTTAATGAACCGTGAACTATGTAAAAGCAAACTAAAAAAAAATTTTTTTTGATTAAAAAAGTGTACAGTTTAAGCCAGAACCAAACATATATATTTGTTTAAAAGTACTAAACCATTTTATACATCATCTGGGAGCTTCTCTTTATCACCTAAAAACAAAGTCAAAGCAAAAGTTGGGCAATTCAAAATCAGACAAAAATCAACAATGCCTTACAAAAATCAACGGTCACTTAAATTTCACTTAAAATGTGTGGAACAAATTTAAAGATATATTCCCAACTTTTTTTTTTTTTTTACACACATGAAATATAACCAATTTTAATACTTGAAAAGTTGATTAAATTTATAAGTAGAACAAGTTCTTTTCAGGGTATAACTACACCTGTAAATAGCAGAACTATTTAGTATAACTGTATAGAAAAGACTTTCACTTTATATAAATTATTAAAGAAAAACACCATATAACTCATTTATCTCCATTTACAGAGAGTGGCCAAGTTGTATCTTGCCAACTTTAATAGCCTGCTTAAGTTTAGTCAAAACCCTTCAGTTTTCAAAAAAAAAAAAAGAAATGGTAGGCACTTGGGATTAACATACATTTAGTATCTTCTATATATCCTGTACTGTTGTTTAGAATTATGCTTGGAAGTACTCAATATTATGCAGACTCACCTTCCTTAATTCAACTACAACTTCATTTCGTTGTCTTCTCATAGTCTACAAGAAATTAAAGAAAAATATTTTTAAAAAATCACCTCAATTTCCATCACCGAAGAAAATGACTATTAACATTTTAATGTATATCCCATAATCTTTTCTTCTAGTCATATGTAAACAGTCATACTTTACTCATAATAAAGATCATATTATAGACATGATTTTCTATATTAGATAAAAATTTTTTAAAACTGTAACATTTATAAGAATCCAAAGATACAAAGAATAAAAGAACCAACCCATAAGCTCACCTCCCATATGAATCATGACACTTAAAGAAGTAATACATGTACAAGGCTAGTAAATTCACCTGCTTAAAAGGAGGGGAAGGTGTCTTCCCATCCATTCATCCTATCCATCCAGTCTTTCTCTAAATACACACTGTTAGATTTTACTGTGTTTCTGACACACTTACCTACTTATTCTGTCTTTACCTTATTTTTGTTTACTTAATTTATAGATTTTTAGAGCCGTTCCATGGTGGTATAATACAGTAGATCTTTTTCATTATTTCTAATGACCACAACATTTTTCTATCACATCCTGTAACCATTCTCTTATTTTTTAACATGTGGTTTTCTCATTTTAAGCTCACCTAACACATGGATACATGCTTACTGTAAAACATTCAGAATTTCAGAAACAATACAAGTTTAAGCTCTATGTGTAAGTTCTTCTCATTCTTTCTAGTGACTGCATATGCCTGGGCAGATGTAGAAATAGCAAGTCACAAAGTAATACTCATATGTCTAACTAAAGATCTCAAACTTATATCCAAAACCAAACTTTTAATTTTTAACAAACATACATAACTCTATCTCATCTCGCATGATTCATGTGTGAGGTGAGACCAAGAGTTCTTATTCTTTGTATCTTTGTATCTTTATTTTTATAAGCCTTATGTTACTGGTTTAAAAAATTTATGACAGGGGCACTTCGGTGGCTTAGTCAGTTAAGTGTCTGGACTCTTGATCTCAAGGTCATGAGATCAAGCCCTGTGATAGGCTCTGCACTCAGTGGGGAGTCTACTTGAGATTCTCTCCCTCTCCCCCAGCTCGTGTGCTCTCTTAAATACATAAATCTTTAAAAAAAAACAAACAAAAATTTATGACATATCCAGCATTATAGATCTACTGATAATTTCAAAGGGATTTTCAGCAAATGGCAGCTCCATACTATGCAGAGACCAAAAACTTTAGAGCCATCCTTGATTCTTTTTCTCTCACATTACACATTCGATCGTACCAAATCCTCCTACTGGTTCAATCTTCAAAACTTATCTGAAATCCAACTACATATCACTACCTTCTCTGCCACTACTCTGGTCCAACTCACCATTAACTCTCACCTAGATTACTGCAAAAGCATCTTAACTTGTACCCCTCTTTCTGCTCTTGCCCTCCTTCTCTGTAGTTCGTTCTTATCACAATAACCAAAGTAACCCTCACAGGGAATCTTAATTTTTGAGTGCTATAGTCTCCTTTGGCAATCTGGTGAAATCAATGAACACCTTCTATATAGTGTTTTTATTTTTTATTTTTTTAAAGATTTATTTATTTATTGAGAGAGAACATGAACAGAGGGAGGGGCGGAGGGAGAGAAAGAGTCTCCAGAAGACTCCACGCAGAGCGCAGAGCCCAACAGAGGGCTCAATCCCACGACATATCTGAAATCAAGAGTCGGTCGCTTAAACCAACTGAGCCACCCAGGCGCCCCCATATAGTTTTTAAAGAGATAAGAAATACATAGGATTACAAAGAAAAACAATTATATTGCTCTATAGTTGTCAAAAATATATAAATATGAAAAATTAAACTGTAATATATGTGCTTCATTATCACATTAAGTGGGATCTAACAGTGAGTGAGTCTAATAACTACCATAATTTCAAAGTAATGTTGACCTTAAATGATATTTCAAGATATCCTGCAACAATAATGTTTTAGTGGTGGTGACAAAAAGTCACAGGTAACTTTAATAACTACTGAAGTTTATTGGCTACATTATTAAATGAAGGAAACACTGTTAGAAGTTAGTGAAAATAAAGATGTGATTTTTTCTAAGTCTCCAGGTCCTCCTGAATTCTACCCAGACTCTGAGGAAGGACTCAGTAAAGAACCCCTTTTTAAGAAGTCAGTCAGATCATGTTACTCGCCTGTTCAAAACTATCAAAGGCTCTCCATTTTGGAGTAAAGCCCAGTCATTAAAATGGTTTAAGTCCACTCAAATCTTCCTAGGTTATCCCTTCTCCAATTACCACCGCTCAGACCTCAGCTCCTATCATTCTCTTGATTCACTCTGCTTTATCTGCACTAACTTTGCTATTCCTCTAACACACTGGAAATTCTCTCTCTTCAGGGCCTTCACTTATACACTATACAGCAACTCCTAAGGATGGACTCCAGAGTCAAACTGCTTGGGTTCAATTTTCAGGCATACTACTTAGTAGCTCTCAGTGCCTCAGTTTTGTCATCTATAAAATGAGGACAGTAAAAATACCTATTTCATAGGATACTATAAAGATTAAGTAAGTTAATATATGTAAAGGAGTTAAATAGCTCCTGGCACATAACAGTATATGTATTAGCTATTATTATTACTGCTACTGCTAATTCCTCAGGCTGTAATGCTCTTCCCTCACTATCTGCAGTGCTTACTCTCATCTTTCAAATGTCACCTCCATGGTAAGGTCTTTCCCTTCCTAGCCATCTAGAAACTCTCCCACTGGGTACTCTCTACTCCTCTTCTCTGTCTTATTTTTTCCATACCACTTATCACATGCTAATATGCTATATAAAATTTAATTGCTACCCTCTCCCCACTAGAACATATATTCAATATGTAAGGAATAACATAATAAATATTATTCCTTCTTAAATTGTATTGGGTAATCTCATATGTCCAGAAATCTTTACCTCAATTTTTGATCAAACCAATTTATTCAATCTCTGTTTAAGTGAACTTTTGATGATCATTTGAGTTTTGGTAGATATATATTTTAAAAATACCCAAAGAATGAAACTGGATGACTTTCTTACACCATAAACAAAAATAAACTCAAAATGGGTTAAAGACCTAAATGTGAGATCTGAAACCATACAACTCCAGGAAGAAAACATAGGCAGTAATTTCTTTGACATGAACCACAGAAACATTTTACTAGATGTGTCCCCTCAGGCATGGGAGGCAAAGGCAAAATTAAACTATTGGGACTACACCAAAATAAAAAGTTTTTGCAGCAAAGGCAATCATCAACAAAACAAAAAGGCAACCTACTGAACAGGAGAAGATAAAATGACATATCCGATAAAGGGTTAATATCCAAAATATATACAAAATGTCATCTACAACTCCACACCAAAAAGAACAAATAATCCAATTAAAAAATGGGCAGGGGAACTGAATGAACATTTTTCCAAAGACATCCAGATGGCCAACAGACACATGAAAAGATGCTCAACATCACTAATCATCAAGGAAATGAAAATTAAAACCACAATGAGATATCACTTTACACCTGTCAGAATGGCTGAAACTGAAACCACAAGAAATAAGAAGTGTTGGTGAGGATGTGGAAAAAGGGGACCCATGTGTACTATTGGTAGACATGCAAACTGGTACAGCCACTGCAGTAAACAGTATGGAGGTTCCTCGAAAACCTAAAGATGGCAATATCACACAATCCAGGAATTCCACTGCTGGATAATTACCCCCCGAAATACAAAACACTAATTCAAAGGGATCCAGGCACCCCTATGTTTACTGGAGCATTACTTTCCAACAGCCAAATTATGAAAACTTCCCAAGTGCCCATCATGTAAATGAATAAAGAAGATGTGATGTATGTGTATGTATATATGTATATATGCATACATACACACACAATGAAATATTAGGCCATAAAAAAAGAATGAAATCTTGCTATTTGCAATGACATGGATGAAGCTAGAGAATATAATGCTAAGTGAAGTAAGTCAGAGAAGACAAATACCATGACTTCACGTATATGTGGAATTTAAGAAAAAAAGAACAAACAAAAAAATACAGAAAACGAACTGTTGGTGGCCAGAGGGAGCTGGGTGAGGGATGCGCAAAACAGGTGAAGGGGATTAAGAGTACACTTATGATGAGCACATTATATTGTACACTTGAAGCTAATAAAACATTGTATGTTAACTGTATCTGAATAAAAAAAATAAACAAAAACCAAAACCCCTGCAAACTGTTTTCCAAATTGGTTGTGTAATTGTCCATCCCAATAACAGTACACGAGAGTTCTAGTCCTTCACATTATCAACATTTGAAATGGTCAATCTTTTTCATGTAGCCATTTTAATAGATATGTAGTGGTTTTTCATTTCCCTAATGATTAATGATATTGAACAACTTTTCATGTGTTTTCATTATTTATTTATTTTAAGTAGGCTTGGGCGTGGAGCCAAACGCAGGGCTTGAACCCACAACCCTGAGATCAAAACCTGAGCCAAGATCAAGAGTTGGGCACTCAACCTACTGAGCCACCCAGGTGCCCCTCATGTATTTTTCTCCTACATTTTCTTTCATAAAGTCTTTTTGAATCTTTCGCCCTTAAAAAAAAAAGAAGACTCAATAAAAAAATACAAATAAGATAGGCTGCAAAATGAATAAAAATATTTAGCCAAGTACTATAATAAAAGTTTCAACATTCACTATCCTTTAACTATTATAGCCTTAAAAGCTTAAAAAAAGGGTTTCTTTTTTTTTTTTTTTTTTTTTTTTTACAAATAAGGGAACTGAGGCCTAGAGAAGTTAAATTATCTGGCCAAGACCACAATGCTGGGAATGGGATAGTGAGGATCAGAATTCAGATGGCCTACAGAGCCAATTAACCAGTAAGCCATATTATCTCCCCCAAGTCTTAAAAGCTCAAGCCAGTCTTATAGCCTATGGTTCATACTAAAGAAAAAGTACTATTATCAAGACAGTGGGCTTTGCACTGTATCACAATACAAAAACACTAAACAACTTTAGTAGCCAACAACAAAAAATTGGGTCCTATGTCTCACACACAGAAAATACAACTTATAAAATGTACTACTTAAAAGATTGTTCAATAAAAGGTAGACTTCTGAGGGACACGTATCTGTAGTCAAAAAAAGGTTTTTATTAGTAACTATTCCACCTAAAGAAGTGGAATTAAGTTATAATGGGTTTTAACTTCTTTTAAATAAAGTAAAATGTTACATAAATATTAAATATGTACATTTACATAAATATTTTATTTACACCCAAAGAATTTTTTCCCATTACAGTGTATCTTACTAAATTTGCAGTTTCTGATAATCTGGAACTATTAATAAAGGATTTATCAAACCAATTTAACATTGTAGTAGTGACATAAGCCTTGGGCTATTCCTACCCACAGAAATTTATTTGCAAAGTAAGAGATCTGACAATCTCTTTATTACGGAGCAAGAAAGCAAGTAAAGAATTTTCTTCTCTTGAGGAAAAGCTATTACCTTCAAGGTAAACAGAAGACTGAATGAACTAGCAGAAAGACATCCTCTGCACCAGCCTGGCAGCATTTACCCATGTTTTTTATTGCAAAAAAGCAAGTCTTAAAAGTGGTATTAGATATTTAGACATTTACCAAGTCACAAGTCCAACTCAAATAGAGGACTTTTATTTCTCTGGGTTCCCACGAAAGGGGTATATAACGTTTATTTTTCTAAGTCTTTACTCATCTTAAAGAGCCAAGTTTTTATATACTACTTGCAAATATAATAGTTGTGAATTCACATGACTTACAATTAGAATTCCAAAAGGCTGCCAAACTGGCCAAAGACTTATTTATAGGCCAAAGAGCTATCTAAAGGACAAAGGCTGTAAATGGGGGGATGGGGAGAGAGGCAGAGAAAGAGACTGAGTAAGGAAGGGGTAGAGTTTAGGCAGATCATCCCGTATTTTTCTATTTCTTTGCTTATAATAAATACAAATACAAAATCCTAAATTCCGCCAAAAGGGAACAAGAAATTATCAAAAAACTCAAACAAGTGAATCTTACAGAATACAATACAGTTTTTTAATTTAACAAATAATTACTGTGTCTATCACTATCCTAAATTCTAGGGATTAAACACTTTACTAAGGACAGTGTTCAGTCCTTCCTTTTCCAATTTATGGCTACTTATTTTCTAACTAGTGGCTACTTAATTTCTAAATCACTTTTTACCAATGTATAGTTTGTCTTTAAAACTCTAAAAACTACTAACATACTGTATGAAATTTAAATATTTTAAAATTTTTTGAGTAAAATATGAGGGTTTGGCTGACAATCTCACTAGAGAAAATTTTGAAAGTTAGTCATACAGAAGATAAGGAATATAATACTTTGATTTTATTTCATACAGCCTATCTCCATCCCCTAGGAATGTTAATATTTAGGTAACAGCACCAAAAAAAAAAAAAAAAAAGAAAAGAAAAGAAAAAAATTTAAAAGACTAATCAGGCATGAGATATTCTGTGGGATGATGGGATATATTCTAAAACTGGATTGTCGCAATGGCTGCATAGCTGAAAATTTACTAAAAATCATTGAATTGTACACTTTAAGAGGGTTTTATGCAACATATATTATATCTCAATAAAATAATTTTTAAAAAGTTATATATATATATATATATACATATATATACAGAAACATACATAACCTTCCCCTCCCCACAACATGGATTACTACTGTATTATTATTTAGAGCTGGCTGGGAAGCATTTACTCAAATATTAATCACCTATTTGTCAAGCACTAGAAATACAAAGGTGGACCAGATATAGCCTATCCGTGGCTTTGAGGAGGTAGTATTTATGACAGAGAAATATAATAAAATAGTAATAAAGACTAACATTTAGCAAACATTTGGTGCCAAACACCATTTATAACACATTACTTGATTTTACTCATCTAATGTGTTATAACATGTATATACTCCTCTTGACAGTAGAAAGACTACAGTAAGTAAAGATGAAATATAAGCTGGATCTTTAAGAATAAATGAAAACTCATCTAGAAACAGGCACTCCAAGTAGAAAATGCAGCATATACAAAAAGAGGGGATTACAAAGACGGTGCATGCAGGATCTGTTGAAGAAGGTCAGAAAGAATAGAAAGGCAGGCAAGGAGCCATACCAATCAATCAATCAGATCATAATCAATCATATAAAGCTAATCTACAGAACAGTTCAGAGAAAAGTTGAGTTACTGGTGTTTTCAACCCAAATGATCACCACATTTTTAAACATACCTGGTAGGTACAATAATTGTTCAACCCAATAAACATGGTAAACCAATAAAAATGCTAAAAGTGTGTAACTACAAAAGTCTGTTTTAGGGTGTCTGGGTGGCTCAGATCATGATCTCAGGGTTGTGGAATTGAGCCCCGAGTCCGGGCTCCATGCCAGTGGGGAGTCTGCTTGAGATTCTCTCTCTCCCTCTCCTTCTGTCCCTCCCCCCACTCGCACACTTGCTCACTCTCTCTCTCAAGTAAATAATCTTTAAAAAAAAAAAAAAAGCCTGTTTTCCCATTCCTTTCCACTTTTCCCTCCTTTCATTTCCACTTGAAGCAGCCATCACAGTGCTTATTCGTGTGTTTGCCAAATATCATGTATGCTGGCAAACTGTATGCGATTAGCAAATACATTCCAACTTTGTTTATGACATTTCCCATTTATGACAATAAAAGGGAAATTTTAAATGCTTAATGTTAAATGCTTACTCTGATGATTTCTCAAGATAGTATTTATTAATAGTAGTAAAGTTCCATATGCACTACTAGTGATGGGCAAGTCTTCATAAGCAGAATCAAACTCTTTATCTCTAACAAGTAAAAAGATTACTCAAGATAGAGTACAAGGTAAGTCTGAAAGTAAATTAAACAGGAGGCGGCCAAATTTAACCGTGGCAAGTTACTGAACAGTTTAAAATACTTCTACTAAACATACTACCACTTTAAAATGATCCTCATCTAAATTATAAGCACTGAAACAATTAGTACATAAATATAATTTAAAAATCACAAAAAATGTAAGAAATCACTAACAACTGTCAACTCCAGGGGCACCTGGGTGGCTCAGTTGGTTGTGTCTGCCTTTGGCTAAGGTCATGATCTCAGGCTCCTGGGATTGGGCCCTGCATCAGGCTCCCCTGCTCAGTAGGAGTTTGCTTCTCCCTCTCCCTCTGCCCCCCTCCACCTGCTTGTGTGCACGCTCTCCCTCTCTCTCAAATAAATAAAATCTTAAGGAAAAAAAAACAGTTGTTAACTCCAAGGAATGGGATTACAACAGAGAAATGTATTAAATTCAGAAGTTATACATATCTCTTTGGAAAAGTTAGGAAATAAATATAAGAACAGAAAAAAGTTCAATTTCCAGTTTCTTATATTTGTCTGTCTTGTACAAGATGTATATATATATACACATACACACACACACACACACACACCTTCAGTGTCATATCCAAGAAATCACTGCCCAATCTAATGTCATGAAGTTTCTGTCCTATTCCTTCTCCTGAGTTTTGTTTTAGGTCTTACATTTAGGTCCTTGATCCATTTTAATTTTTAGTATATGGTGTTAAGTAAGGGTCCAATTTCATTCTTTTGCTCGTGGCCACCAAATTTTCCCAGCCCGTTTTTGAAGACTGTCCTTTACCACTGAATGGTCTTAGCACTCTTGTCAAAAATCTCTGACCATATATGCAAGAGTTTATTTCTAGACTCCCTATTCTATTCCGTAGGTCAATGTTTGGCTTTATGTCAATACCACACTGCTTTGATTACTGTAACTTTCAAGTTTTAAATTAGGAAGTGTGAGACCTCCAACTTTCTCTTCTTTTTCAGGATTGTTTTGGTTATTTAGGGTCCCCTGAGATTCCATATGGACTTTCCCATTAAATCTGTAGATCACTTTAGGTAGTACTAACATTTAAGAATAGGTCTTCCAACTCATGAACATGGGATGCCTTTCCATTTAGTTTTGCTAATTTCTTTCAGCAACATTTTGCAGTTTTCAGTGTGAAAGTCTTTTACCTCATTAGTTAGGTTTATTCCTAAGTATTTTATACCTTCTGATGCTATTGTAACTCAATGTTTCTTAATTTCCTTTTCAAATTTTTCCTTATGAGCAAATGCTGATTTTACATCCTATAACTCTGCTGAATCATTTATTACTTCTTTTTTTTTAGGAGGATCATTAGGGTTTTCTACATATAAGATCAAACTGTCTACAGAGAATTTTACTTCCTCCTTTCCAATGTGGATGTCTTTTACTTCCTTTTCTTGCCTAACTGCTCTGGCTAGGACTTTTAGTACCATGTTGAATAGCACTGGTCAAAGTGGACATCCTTCTCTTTGTTCTTACTCTTATAGGAAAAGCTTTCAATCTTTCACCACTGAGTGTCATCTGCTGGGGCTTCATATTTGGTCTTTATTATATTGAGGTTGTTTCCTTCTATTCTTAGTTTGTTGAGTGTTTTTATCATGAGAGGGCACTGAATTTTGTCAAATGCTTTTTCTGCATCCATGGACATCAATGTGTAGTTTTGCCCTTCATTCCATTAATTTGGTACAGTACACTGATTTTCATATATTGAACCATCCCTTACATTCCAGGATTAAATCCCACTTGGTCAGGGTATACATTCCTTTTAAGATGCTGTTGAATTCAATTTGCTAGTATTTTGAAAATTTCTACATTGTTCATCAAGGATATTGGTCTGCAGTTTTCTTGTAGTGTCTTTGGCTTTGGTACCAGAGTAATGCTGACCTTACAGAATGGATGTGACCTTGTCTTCAGTTTTCTGGAAGAGTTTAAAGGGGATTGGTGTTAATTCTTTAAATGTTTGGTAGAATTCACCAGTGAAGCCATCTGGTCCTGAGCTTTTCTTTGTTGGGAGATTTTTGATTATTGATTCAGTCTCTTTACTAGTTATAGATCTGTTTAGATTTTGTCTCTTTAGGATTCAGTCTTGGTAGATTGTGTGTTTCTAGGAATTTATCCATTTCATCTAGGTTATCCAATTTGTTTGTGTATACATATCCTTTTGCAATACTCTTTTCTACAAAACACATGACAAAAACATTTATCTTATGTGAGGAAATACTAAAATATGGGTACATAAATAACAACTCTAAGAGTTCAATAAAGGAATGATTGATACAAACTGTTGATGAGGGAAAATTTGAATGCCAGGCTCTGTGATGAGAATTAAGAATAGTGTACAAAATAGACAAGGTCCATATTGAACTGAAGCCTCCAATTCCACTGAGGCTTCAGTTCGACCTGGAAATATAAATCAGAAATGGCAAGATAAAGGGAAGATGAGAAGGTGTTTCAAATAGGGACCCATAAAAACAAAGAAAGAAAAGCAAAACTGAGTGTTAAGTTAAGGTGGATTTACCTGCCTGAAGTGGGAGGAGTCTAAGATGAAGTTATAGAGAAAGGGGAATAAGCTAAAAAGGTAAGAATTAATCTGGTCAATATTTAGTGTTCTCCTGTTCCTAGCATTTATGCAGCAAACACTCAAATATCTGCTAAATTCAACTGACAGCCTGAAATAATAAAATTTTTTTTTAAAGATTTTATTTATTTATTTGAGAGAGAGAATGGTAGAGAGAGAGCATGAGAGGGAAGAGGGTCAGAGGGAGCAGCAGACTCCCTGCTGAGCAGGAAGCCCGATGTGGGACTCGATCCCGGGACTCCAGGATCATGACCTGAGCCAAAGGCAGTCGCTTAACCAACTGAGCCACCCAGGCGCCCCTGAAATACCAAAATTTTGACTGACTTTATACCCAACAGGAATCCACTGAAATAATGATGTTTATAGACAACAAGAATCCACTGACATAATGGTGTTCTGGGAAGTTTACTGAACTAAATTCCAATGGTTCTCAGTCTGGGGTGATTTTTGCCACTCGGAACATTTGGCAATTTCTGGAGACAATTTTGGCTTTTACAACTGGGAGGGAGCCTGCTACTGGCATCTTATGGCAGAGACAAGGGATGCTGCTAAAACATTCTACAATGCACAGGATGGTTCCCCACAACAAAAAATTATTTGGCTCACAGTATCAAAAGTGTCAAGGTGGAGAAAGTTGGCTGTATTCTACTATGAGTTATTCTCATAAGAACCCAAATTAAGTTCAAATATATTTGGAAAAAAGTACACAAGAAAAAGTAAACATTCTAAAAAATCTAATAGCAGTATGATTATAGAGGATTACTTTATTTTCCCATTTTTCTAAAAAATTTCTACAACTACCATGCCCTTACCATTTCAAGGACAAAAATTACCTTGATTTAAAAAATTTGATTTAGTCACTAATTCTATTTTTTTTTAAAGATTTTATTTATTTGAGAAAGAGCAAAAGCAAGAAAGATCACAGAAGGAGAGGGAGAAGCAGACTCGCCGCTGAGCAGAGCTGGATATGGGGCCCGATCCCAGGACCCCGAGATCATGATCCAAGCCAAAGGCAGATGCCCAACTGACTGAGCCACTCAGGTGCCCCTAGTCACTAATTCTAATCAGAGTGCACACACACATTTTTTAAAGTTTCATTTAATTCCCTGCCACTGATATGCCAGGCTCGGTAAGGAGAATTAAGACTGGTATACAAAATATATCCAGGTCTGTACTCTCAGGGAGCTTCGAGTCTGATGGGAGAAATTAATACTGAGTAAATACGCTAACAAATTATGCGGTGTTCTTAAGGAAAACAACAAGGGGGGGTGGGGTGAGAGGATGGCATCTCTAAGTAACATTGAGGACTCAAAGGATGAGAGATAACCAAGCAGTGAAAGGGATGAAGGTAAAAAAAGAGGGTGGAGAAAGCATTCAGACAGAACAGCATGTGTGAAGGGCCTAAAAAGAGCTATTGAAGTGTTAGAGTTAGAACAATTAAAAGAAGATGAGAATATAAGTAAGGGAGATAATAAAGTGACAGAGGCAGGAGAAATAGATAGGGATCAGAGCTGGCAAGGCCTTGAATGTCTCAGTAAAGAGTTTGGAAGCTAAGTGTGGTGGGAAGCTACTAAAGCAGAGAAGGGGCATGATTTCATTTTTTAAAAGAACCATGCTAGTTGTTTTATGAATTGGTGAAGAGCAATAGCAGAAATAAGGCAATCACTATGGAGATTAATAATGAGGTAATAATGATGTGCCTCATATTTTAATAGTGAGTAGAAAGTTAACAGAAAAGTAAGAATGGAGTGACATTAACTAAATGTCATACTTACAACCTTGTCTGAAAGAAACTTCTCTTTCCTTGCATTCTTAAAACCTTAATCAAAGCAAGTACTCATTAGGTAGGATTTTAATTTTACAGAAATTGAGGTTACAAAAAATTATTAAGCTTTCCTAATGGCATATATCTAATGAAATGTAATCCTAGGGGTGCCTGGGTGGCTCAGTTGTTAAGCGTCTGCCTTTGGCTAAGGTCCTGATCCCGGGGTCCTGGGATCGAGCCCCACATCAAGTTCCCTGCTCAGCAGGAAGCCTGCTTCTCCCTCTCCCACTCCCCCTGCTTGTGCTCCTTCTCTTGCTTTGTCTCTGTAAAATAAATAAATAAAAATCTTAAAAAAAAAAAACAAAAACGAAATGTAATCCTAGGCGCTCCCACTCTAAAAAATCAGGCTTTTCCACGAATCTCAAGGGAAGAGTTACTGGACAGTAAACATTTAGGATGTCCTTTCCCTTCATGTTTGAGGTATATTATTTATTGTAAATTTGAGTTTAGGAAAGAAAAATAAGAAATCCACCACAACACTAGCTCACAGTGGTTGAATATCCCCACAGGGTCAGTTTAGAGCAAGGATCTGAGAGATCTGGACTTGCTAGAATGTAAACTCCATGAGAATTCAGTCTGTGTTAATTATTGTTCTATCCTCACTGCTTACAACCGGACCTCAGACATACAAACTGAGTATTTGCTGAACAAATGAATCCAATAAAAGGAAGGGTAGACGGAGAAGTCAGTAAAAAAAGAGATAACAAGAGGTGACCCATGACCCTTAGGTAATGGAAAGTTGTCATAGTCCCTATTTCTCTTAAACTTCTTTAAAAAAAAATAAAGCTTTATTGAGATATAATTCACACACCATACAATTCGCCCACTTGAAGTGTACAATTCAGTGGTTTTTAGTATAAAGTTGCACATAAATCACCACCATCTAATTCCAGATCATTGTCTTCACCATAAAAAGTCCATATCCATTAGCAGTCATTCCCCAAGGCCTGGGCAACTACTAATCTACTTTCTGTCTCTATGAATTTGCCTATCCTGGATATTTCACATAACTGAAATTAGAGAATATGTGATCTCTTCTGACTGGCTTCTTTCAGGCAGCAAAATACTCTCAAGGTTCACCATGTTGTAGCATGTAGCAGTACTTCATTCCTTTTTATGGCAGAATAGTATTCCATCATATGTACAGCCAACATTTTGTTTATCCATCATCAGCTGATGGACATTTGGGTTGTCTGGCTTGGCTATTATGGATAATGCTATAAACGTTCATGTACAAGTTTTTGTGCAGACACTTATTTTTAATTCTCTTGGGTTTATACCTAGGGGTGGGATTGCTGGGTCACATGTTCTAACTTCGAGAACTGCCAAACTACAATCCAAGATGGAATGCACCATTTTATATTCCCATCAGCCCCACATAATATCCAAAGTCAAAGTAAGGAACCATTGTACATCTATAGCGAATGGTGCTGCTTTATAATTTTGTCTTCAGTAAATTTTTTCTTCCTTTCTTCTTACTCTATCGTACTCCTCATTCTTGTGGCAAATCTGGGGGTTAAGTGAAAATACCAACATCCCTCTCTATCTAACACACACACAGCTTGCGCTGGCCAATCACAGAACCATATTCCTCTGCCCAAAATGATTAATTCAGGCATAAGTATGCAATCAAATCTTGATCAATCTTCCCTAGACTTTCACGAGAACTCTCACACAATTAATACCAGTTGTAGTCCTGGACTTACTGGGTTATGAAAGCTAATGCTTAAACTAATGTGGGGGGGTTTCTGTTCCCTGAAACATAACTACATAGTATAAAATTCAGGTTTTTCAGCCTAAAGTTATCAGACTTAACTTTTAATACTAATGATCAACATGATGAAGGAAGAGTTTAGGGTATCCTTAAAGCCACTGTTCTAAAGAGAGCCAAAACATACTGGGTTTCATAGTTACTAAAGAACCAAGAATAATGTAACAATTATTTGAAAATATTAAGACTATATTTGCTTGCTTTTCTGGACCAGCAACAGCTGAAAGTGACCACAGAGGACCACCGTAAAGAGGCAGGATGGGTGGCAAAGAGGACAGGGTCATTTAATAAAACCAAGTAGACACTACTTGTAGAAGCTATCAGGATACAACTACCATTAACTAAACAAATTTATGTTAATACCTACATTAAGGAATCACAAAGACATGCTATAAAAACTAAAACAAGTATTAAGAGTAGATACTGAGCAACTAAAATTTTCATAAAAGCACAGGAAACTGAGATAGAATATGACTTGCTTTCTAATATTAAAAAATATGTCTACCACTAAATTATGAAACCCCACAAAATCTTAGGATTCTGACTTTTGTTAATAAAAATGTAGTTAAATTCCAGGTTTTTCAGAACACATTATTGAAAATGTAATTTATGGGACGCCTGGGTGGCTCAGTCGGTTAAGCGGCTGCCTTCGTCTCAGGTCATGGTCCCAGGGTCCTGGGATCGAGCCCCGCATCGGGCTCCTTGCTCAGCAGGGAGCCTGCTTCTCCCTCTGCCTCTCCCCCTGCTTGTGCTCTGTCTCTCTCTGACAAATAAATAAAATCTTAAAATAAAAAAAAAGAAAATATAATTTATGTTAGGTTTAATGTACATTAAATTTAGGGCAAAAGTGACAGCTAATAAAATTTTGGTCTAACAGTAAATAAACAGTAATAGAAAAACCTTAGGTTTTAAGTAGTTAGTAGTTTAAGTAGTTAGCCAGTCTTGTATTACCAGCATGTCTATGACCTTACCTCATTTTTCAACACAGGTACTAAAGAGTGTGAATCAAAACTACGTTCTGGTTAAATTTACAATCTTGTGGAAAAACCATTACAAACTACATAAAATACAACCAGAATTACAGAAATGAAGTCAGAAACTAGTAATTTTGCCACAATTTGGTTGAAGCACATAGGAGAAAGGCTTTTACTTGAGTGCTAATGAACGGAAAAGGAAGCCTTCCCCAATTCATGTGATGTGATCTGAACTATGGTACACAGTGGTACAAAAGGAACAGCAAACAAAATGTTATTCTGACAGGGAACACAAGGGGTTATTTGGATATAATGAATGATAAAGCAGGCTGGAAGAAATAAAATGAGCCTCAATTCACTCTGTATATACTACATGCCAGGCACTATTAAATATTTAAATGGTTGAGAGAGATTTAAAAAATATAAAAAATAAATGGTTTAGAGAGATTAAGTTAACTTCCATAACTATTAAATGGAGGAACCAGGGTTCAAACCCAGGTGTAAGTGACTCAATAGTCCATGTTTTTTAACTGTGATACTATAAAGCCTTTTAAGAGCTTTTATTAAAGTGATGGTCACCTCTTACAGAAGCAACACTAATAAAGACAGTGGTTCTCAAAGCCTGATCAATAGGTCCCTGTGGGGATACTGAAACCTTTTCAGAGGGTCCATAGATCAAAACTATTTTCATATTACTATTAATATTTATTATGGTGCTAATATTTGCACAGCAATGAAATGCAGTGGGTAAACTACTGGTGTTTTAGCATGAATTAAAGCAGTATCATCAGGCTGTATGAGTACTCACTGTATTTCAGGTAAAAACAACAACAAAAGGCCAGTTCACTCCACTTAATGTCCTTGATGAAATAGTAAAAAATTACCTTTATTAAAAACCTGCCTTTTCTTTCTAAAATTTTGTGATAAAATGGGGATTACATATAAACTACTTCTGCAGCATATCCACTTTTGCAGCACGATGACTGTCTCAAGGAAAAAGTTTCTTATGATTGAGTTGCAAATTGAACTACCATTTTCTCATGGAACACCATTTTTACTTGAAAGAATGACTGACAGACAAATTATGGCTATTCAGACAGTGTCTGGCAGATGTTTTCAAAAAATGAGCAAAGTGAGCTTATGGCTTCAAGGGAAACAACTTACGGTGTTTCTTGCTAATGATAAAATTTAAGCTTTCAAGTGAAAATAAGAATTTTGGAAAACCTGTTTTTACCACTGTGAGCTTCACAAATTTCCAATACTTAAGATTTTTCTGATAAACTATTTGATGACACTAATTGCCAATAATTGTGAATTTTCACTGTATAAAAAAGTGTGTCAGCATTTGGAAGATCTGCATTACTCTGTCAACTAATATTTTCCAAATGACCAATACATGCTGTTACAAAATCAGGCAATGGCAAAAGATATATTCCAAGTGCAAGACAGACCTATAAATTTTAACATAACAGAGTATGAAAGGCTCACTGATGTGGCTTAAGAGTCCATATTACAACTTTAAGAAACTACTATTTTGTGGAGTTACGATATAGTATCAAACAAAAATTTCCATAATTATCTGAAAAGGCTATTTAACACCCTCCCTCTCCAACTGCCTGTGTGAAGTTGGATATTCTTCATATACTTCAACCAAAACAGCATTACCATAAAGGACTGAATTCAGAAATAGACAGGATAATCCAACTATCTTTTCTGGCCAAACATAAAAGAGACCTCAAAAAAAATGTTTTCACCAAATTTTTTGGGTTTTAGAAAATAATTTATTTTTCATTAGAAATGTGTTTATATAAAATGGCTTATTATTTTTTTAGTTAATATTTTTTAAATTCTTAGTTTTAACTTCTGAAATGACAAATTTTTTTTGAAATAAGTTTTTTTTTGAAGATTTTATTTATTTATTTGACAGAGAGAGACACAGCCAGAGAGGGAACACAAGCAGGGGGAATAGGGGAGGTCTGGAGAAGCAAGCTTCCCGCCAAGCAGGGAGCCCGATGTGGGGCTCGATCCCAGGACCCCAGAATCATGACCTGAGCCAAAGGCAGAGGCTTAATGACTGAGCCACCCAAGCGCCCCTGAAATGATAAATATTAATAGAAACCCACAAACAACGCTCTTTGAGGGTCCCTAATTTTTAATAGTATAAACAGGTCTTCAGCCCCCAAAGCTTTGAAAACTTCTGAACTAAGGCCCTTAGAAGCACATATATATTGTTCTTATTTAGTAGGTGCCATATAAATATTGTTCTCCCATTAACTGTAAAAAAAAAAGGGAGTCTCCCGTAACCCTGTCTTTTACTAAATCTAAATGGAAAGCCTATAAATGTTTCTCTAGAGTTTAAAGTCCACAAAAGATACACAATTTCCAAAAATCTCTGGGAGAAAAAGGAAACACTTACTGAATACCTATTATACCCCATGGACTATGCTTTCACTATAATCTTTTAAGCAACTTTGAGACCTGCATCAAGGCTGAAAGCAGTTAAAAACAAGTAATATGGTATGGTATAAATATACAGACTTTACTTTGGACACATACCTGAATTAAAATCATTCCTTTAAGTGTGATGCTATTAAGTTACTTAACTCTAGGGATTTTTCTTCTATAAAATGAATAATTCCTATTATTAGACTGAGAGAAATGAGAATACAATTAAAAGCACATACAATATGTGTTTCAGTGATAGTTCTTTGTTCCAAAACTAAACCAGCAAGTACCAAAATCATCATTCAAGATTAGACTGGACAACAAACTCTCGTTTCACCATTACAGTCCTTAAGTAGATGAATTCTGCTCCAGAAAACATTTGAAAATATTTTGAGGGCCCACAGTAACTATCAGATATTAGAGATCAATGCTTAAAAACTACCTACACACTTTTCTAAAGTACTTTCATTCTTTTAAAGCTAAATCACTGCTACAACTCTTCCCAATCTTGTAAATATATTCATTTGACATACTAGAGACTATGAAAAATGGAGACATTTTGATAGCTCAAAGAAAATTATCAATGAGGCAATTCTGAAATTGACTGCCTTGTAAAACCAAGAAAGCCAGCAGGAAAGCACAAAAACAATTATTTAATTCCTAACTATATTTCTATCAGATATTTCATACTGTCACATGCTTAGACTATTATATGAAAAATTAGACTGTAGTTATTTTAAGTATAGTAAATATGTTCCAAGATTTGTGATGAGAGAGGTCAGTGTCTAAAAGTTAACAAGACTTAATAGCTTAACAATGCTTTTCGCTCTGTATAGTAACAAACCACCAAAGCCATTTAACAACAACAAATTAGCTGATCAATTTATTAAATTCTTGCCAACCAAGCAACTGTTTTTTTCCTAAAGTTCAAGCTCACTGCACACTTTATGTTGTGTGGACAATCACAAGTTTCCAGTCATTTAATATTTTATTATTCTTTTATTTTTAGGGTAAGTCTTTTTCTTAAAGTTGTGTTTTTATATCATCTAATTATTTTCCAACAATTTATGCTCTATTAGAACTTGGATACTCTCAGAAGTTCTATAAAAATCAAACAGATTATTGGAAAGTCTACAAAAGAATCCCCCCCTACTTTTAAAACATAAACTAGATGAGCTTTATTTGCTCTATTCTGACAAATATTTTATTTGAAGTTTGGTCACTACCCATTTCCTGTGTTGCATTCAGTGTATCCTTTCTATGGTTACTTTTCTCAAACTAATAATGATGATCCTCTACCACACTACAAGAAAGCAGCCAAGCCTTGAATATCATCTGAGAATGCCCATAAATTATTTTAAATGGATACTGACATATGCCTTCTTTAACGCTTTTGTGTTTCAAGAACTTAGCATGACCACATTTTGGAAGAGCCAGAATGGCAGACTGACAGGTAAGAATGATTACCATTTTGAAAGCTCTGAATCAGTTTCAACTTCTAACACTTAGAAATTACAACTTCCGAAGGGTCAACAGTTCCCTGTGGTCAAACTGCCCTTCAATGAGCAATTACAGAGCTCTATGTTAAAAACTTTCCCCTTCAATTTTAAGTTAAATGTAACTTAAGCTCTGTATGGACACAGAGAAAAAACAAAGAGCCAACTGCAAACAAGGGAGTAAAAGAATCAATTACAATGAATCCTATTTAATGACCCTAACCCCCAAGCAGAAGAGCTAAAAGTGATAAAATGCTCAGAGAACTGCTAGGCATCTTCCTAACATTAACCCATTAATTTTCACAACACTCATGAAGCAGATGTCAAGTATCTCTACTTTAACAGACAAGACTGAGGGACTCTCTCAAGGTCACAAACTTAGAGATCGTTAGATTACACTAAACTCTAGGACTTTGTACTCTATGTTAAATCAAACAATGTTAGATCAAACTGAAAAATGGTACAATTACCTCATTCTATATGTTGTTCTCTAACTGTACTGTCCGATAAGAGAGCCAATACCTTCACGTGCCTATTAAGCAGCTGAAATGTAGCTAGTCCAAACTGAGATATGCTTTAAACATAAAACACAAACTGGATTTTGAAGACTTAATATGAAAACAATATAAAATAACCCAATTTTTTTTACATTGCTGATGTTATATTGGTATTTTGGATGTACTGGGTTAAATAAAGTTCACTGGACAGCAATGGCCCATCCTTTTTTTAAAAGATTTTATTTATTTGAGAGAGAGACACAACAACAGAGAGAACTTGTGGGGAGGAGAGGGAAAAGAAGGCTCCCCACTGAGCAGGGAGCCTGACACGGGGCTCTATCCCAGGATCCTGGGATCATGACCTGAGCCGAAGGCAGACGCTAAACCGACTGAGCCACCCAGGCGCCCCAGGTTCATACTTCTTTACAAAAACCTCCCCATGAAACAGATGTCATCATTAAGACCTAAACCAAAAGCAGTATTTTCTTAGATTCTGTGGTAGCAAAACATAGCAACCATATTTGGAGGGGACGGTTAGGGGCATACTAAGTATTCTGAGGGACACAGCCATATATGTAATTAATAAATAAACAAAATAGGCCATTCTAGTGTTCTCTAAGGATGATGAAAGAAGTTGCTATCTCATTAAGGGTGTATGTGACTTTGAGTAAGTGAGGAGAAAGTACAATTTCCATTAGAGTCATGTCATTTCCTTAAATGAAAACATCCCTATTCTTTTTGTACACCAGGGTTACCAAAGTCACCAAGGATGCCCACAGGCACTATAAACGTTTAAAAAAAAAAATGTGGTGTGTATTTATAGTTATTTTTAAAAATCATTTATTATATTGTTCTAATGTGGTCATCACAATCTTATTTTGAGTAAACTAATAAGGAATTCACACTAAGAGGAAACATCAATTTACCAAAAAAAAAGGGGGGGGGCCCCTTTACAACAGTATGGCAGTCCCAGAAAATGTTACACATAAAGTTACCATATGACCCACTAATTCCACTCCGCAGTATATAACCAAAGAGAAATGAAAACACGTCCACACAAAAATGTGTACATAAATGTCCGTAGTAGCATTACGCATAATAGCTAAAGAGTGGAAACAATGCAAATGTCCATCAACTGATACATGGATAAACAAAATGCGGTATATCCATAGGCTGGAATATTATTCAGTGTTATTTTTCAGCCACAAAAAGGAATGAGGCACTGTTATGTTTTTGTTACGTGTGTGAACCTTGAAAGCATTATGCTACCTAAAAGCAGTCAGTCACAAAAGATCACACATTGTATAACTCCATTTATAGGAAATATCCAGAGTAGGCAAATCTAGACAGAGAGTAATGGGGAATAGAGATTGCTCATGAATTAGGATTTCTTTTCGGAGTGATAAAAAATTTTCTGAGATTGTGCTAATGGTTGCACAATTATGTGAAAACACCAAAAGCCACTTTAAGTAAGTGAATTGTATGGTATATGAATTACAGTTCAATGAAGCTGTTTTTTAAAAAAAAAATGCAGCCAGAAATGTAGGTGGGGGGAAAGGATTTGAAATTTTCAAGCATCTATCTAATTGCTATTTTTGGGGAGTTTGTAATTTGTGTTTTTAAATTTTGTAATTCTTTTCAATCTAAATATCGATATTAGTAAAAATTTTCCTTCATCACATCATTACACAACTAGGTAAATTTAATGAAAAAATCATAAATTGTACATTTAAAGTGATCAAACATTGTTTGATTTGAAATATGGCATATGAATTACCTCAATAAAAATGTTAAAATTTTTTCATTAAAAAAAGGAGCACAGAGTAATGTTTCACATTAACCTTAAAACAATCACAGAATTAAGAACCACAACCCCAGATACTTAATAGATCCTCAAACTATGAAACCCACTAAAAACAACATTAATTACCTTAGAGATTGAATGGCTTTGTGAAAAGCCCAAAAAATAGTTACTATCTCAGTCAAGCAAATGCTCAAAGTTCAGAAACAGGTGATGGAAATTTCAAGATTTTAGGATAAAAAAGGACAGAGGGCCAATATAAAAAATACTACTTGACCACTACTCTTTTAAAAGCTAAACTCCTGATTCAGATACAGGATCCAAGTACTTAAAAAACAAACCCGATTTACCTAGACTCTTAAAACTAAAGGGAAGAAGCCTTCTATCAAAATTCTGTGATTTGTGTGTGTATGTGTTTTACCCACACACCTCATGTAGCCTAACCCGGGAAGAGCTGTATCGAAGATACTGAAGGTTTTTTTTTTCACCCTTTTAAAATAATAAAACGTGATGGTGCCATTCCACAGCCCACCCCATCCCCCACTACCACCACCAGCAGGTGGAGGGAAAGGATACTGTAGACTAGAGGATGACAGCTTTGTATAACCCTGTGGACTTTATATATAAGAATGCAGCTGGTGGTCTCTCAGGAGGGGATAAAGAGATTTGTGAGCAAGCTGAAATAAGGGGTATTCTTTGCCTGGAAGAGGGCACACCGTGAGCCACATCTTGAATCAGCTATATCCAGAGTAAAACACAGGCCGCTGGAAGGCACTGTTAGCATCACCAGGATGGCCTCTCACGCCGGGGGTGTTTTTTTCAACGGAGAAGTTGACTCCTGTAGTTTGGATATTGGGGGGAGGCAGGGGTAAAGCGGGAGTCGGGAAGACCAGAAAAAATGCCTTTAAGTGGAGACGACTCGGACCCAGCAGGGGAAGTTCCGAGCCCCACTCGGTCGCCACACACTCGTCCCCGCACCTCCCACCGCCCTCCTCGCGGCGCCAGACGTCGCGGCCCGGGGGAAAGCCGGAATCGCCGCCGCAGCCCGGCCGGGGCAGCGCGGCACACGCACGCCTCCTCCGCACTCGCCGCGCCCGGCCTCCCCGCCGCGCGGCCCAGCCCCTCGCAACCGCGCCGGGCCAGCTCCCCGGGGCAGGCCTAGGCCGCGTCGGCCGTACCCCAGCACCTCGCTCCCGGGCGGAGGTGGACCAGGCCCGACACAAACTTCCCGGCGCGTTCGCAGAGGCGTCACGGACGGGCCGGCCCCCAGCGCCATTCCCCCGCGGCCCGGCGGCGGCACCCACCCCTACTCCCCACACTCGGGAGTCCCGGTGGAGATCGGCCCGAGGCCCACAGCCCCCACCCCTCCGGCGCCCCCGAGTTTACCTCCAAGTCGCGGCCTTTGTTCTTGAAATTCTTAAGCCGTTGGTTGTCCAGTTTCTCGTTGTCCGCCATGGCCGGGCCGGTGACTCCTTCCCCCGCCCGGGCCCCGCGGGATCCGCCCCAACCACCACGCCGCACCGACACTCCCAGGAACCGGGCCGCCGCCTGAGCTGCAATGCCCGCCGCGCCGCCGCTTCCTTCCTCCTCTCACCTGCCTCCGCCGCGGCCTACTCCTCCTCTCCCCGCCCGCCCCCCCCTGCCCTAACCCCAGCGCGACCGCAGCTCCGGCGAAGACAACTGCGGGGCCGGGCGGCGGCAACGGCGGCGGAATGTGCTGCCGGCTGAGAAGGGGGAGGCAGCCTCGATCTGAGGGCCCCGGAGCCGCGACCACGCCCATCACCGCCAGCCCAGTTCGCCGATTGGCCAACCAGGCTCCGGTGCGCTCGACCAATCAAAAAGGACGATGGAGAGCGGGGGCGGAAGAGAAAACGGAAAGGGGAAGAGAGCAGCGTTGGGAGGAAGGGCCGGAGGACTGGAAGGCTGGGAGGGGCGCGGCGGGGGCAGGGCGGAGAGCGACCACGTGCCTCCCGAGCGACGGGGAGGAAGCGAAAGAGAATTGGACAACTTGAGGGGAGGCGGGGAAGGGGGGAGAGGCCCGGGAACGAGTTGGTTTGCTCTTGTTGCCGCGCCGCCCCAGACCTCTGTGTTCCAGGATGGAAGCGGAGTTAAAGTATTTTTTTTTCTCCGGCGCGCCTTCTCTTCTAGGGCATTGCTTGCGCGCTCCGTTGGCTTTACAGGAAGTAGGAGCTGCACCTTGGCTCAGTCCGGGTCCGGGCACCCCCGCCCCCTCACCCCCAAGGTCCATTCCCAGGCTGGGGGTTCCCGCCGTTTGAGGGCCGGGCCGTGGGGCGGCCCGCAGGGGCGACGTGCGTTCGGGAGTCGCAGCGGAAAGCGAGAGGGACAGTGGGTGGGAAAGGGAAAGGACGCATTAGGCAAATCTGATTCATCCCTTCAGACCACGTCCCCACAACAGGTAGGAACTTGGGAAGCGCCGGTGATATCGTCTTTTAGGTATTTCGTTTTAGAAAGTTAAAGAAGTTACTTGGCCACAAAGTACTAACTTGTGGAAGGCGGGGACTGTGGCACCTGACATAATAATGTAGTATTGTAACTGTTGAGAAAGAAAATGAATTCCCAAGGATATACATTTCTATCAGGAATATTATTACTAGACGCAGAAATAAGCTACGGAGGAACGTGTTCAAATATTTCAGAAAAAGGGGGAAGGAAATGGTTTTAAAAATATATTTATCAATTAATACCTCCTCAAATATGCAGGGAAACGAAGTAGGCAGCAAAAAACTCAGATCGGAAGGAAAGGGGGCGGTATAGGAGCTTTGGGTGTGTTTAAATTTGGCGAGGCATGGGGATTTCTTTCGGGAACTTTTACTCCTCGCCCGCCCCCTTCCCTCCCACTTCCTTGCTGATATATATACCTTCAAAATTCTCAGTACTTTGTATACTTTCAGCCGCCTAGGGAAACAAGCTGTACCTGGAAATAATTCACACTGAAGGTTAACTGGAATGTAAATTCATTGCCAATCTTAAAATATAAATGAAATTCATTCTAGATCCTATTCTCCAAAGAATAATTTAATTGAAGTAACACTGCACACTGCAGCACTGATGTTTTCAAAATAAGTTTAAGAAAATTCAGTTGAAAAGATGGGGAGTGTGTGTGTGTGTGTGTGTGTGTGTGTGTGTGTGTGTGTGTTCCACCATCATGGATTTTTGTTATGAACAGGATTCTAGAAAACAAATTACTGGTGAATTCCCACCCTATGATTAGAAGTTATCCTGTCAACATGCATGTATAGACGAATGTTTTGTACTTCCTGGTATGAATTCCGTGTTAGCTTTCATGATGAAGTTTATAAAATTGTCTGTCATCCTGTGTGATTATTTCTCCCAGCTACAACTGGTTGTCTTTGGTAGTTAAACAAAAACTTGAGTTTCTCTGCAGAATACCCCTAAGAGTAGGGTGTGATCACAGTTACCCAGAGAGAGATGCAGTACAAACAGGAAATAACCACAAAATGATTTAGTTTCTTTTATTATTATCATTTAATGTCTTTCTAAGGTCTTTCTCCCTCTCTAGACAGTAAGTTCTCTGAAGTCAAGGAACATGCTTGTTTTGTTCTCTATCATGTATTCAGCACCTAGTAGTACTTTGCATATGGTATACACTCAGTGACTATTTGTCATAGAACCTGAATCTCAGCTCCTTTGAATATATGTTCCATAAGTTAAAAAACAAGCCAACACTTTTGGATTAAGAATGTGGATTAAGTTGTTACTGCTTTTAATTTACACTGGGTCCCTTCTAAGAATTCTTAATTTTGTATCATGCTTATTCCAGGGGCAAAGTTCAGGGAGTAGATCAGACATAGGCTTCAGGGCAGACCCCCCAATATGTTTAAAAATAGTTGTGACATGCTTCGCAAAGTGGAACAATTATCCTTAATTATAATGCTTAGGTAGTCTGTTTGCTGGCTTAAATTTTTCATTTGAAATTATTACTCCTGTTCTGTACTTCCGGTTCTTCCCAGATAAAACATATATCAGAAGGGTAAAGAAGTTCTTCCGGGAGTTGGTAATAGCTCTATATGCAGATTGGCAACCTAACTGGCAAGATATGGTAGCTCTAACTGTAGTTAGGAGATTGCAGAAATTGAACCTGCTGAACTAAGGAAGTAAATGGCAGCCATCAATACCATTTCAACAGATTTTTTAACAAATGTTTTTTGTGTATATGAAATATAGTTATAATCAAACTATAAAACCTACATATGACACCTGTTTTCAAATAGGATATTCAAGGTTAGGTAACTTCATATCCTGACTTATTACTACTTTAGTATAAGAAAACTCTCTAAAATATGGAGATACTCGCTTTCAATGAATGTGTCATGAAATTCTCCTCTTGGTCACTTTTGGAATAAAGAAACTTTCTTTGCTTTGCAGCAGAGATTTGTGAAAGGATTTGTGAAGCTTTACACAGGTTTTAGTTGATCAAATGTAATTTCAAAAAGAATTATAATTGATAATTCATTCAAGCAGTTTGGAGTATTCTCATGATACATAAATTGAAGACTGGAGTGTTTCTTTAATCTATAATATGGATCTTATAGTTTCTGTTTGGGGAATTATGTATGATTTCTTGAGCAAACTGGGTAGTATATGCTGAAACAGGAAGCAATTTTATATGTTGCTAAATCTTAACTAAAATGTAATTTGTGGGACGCCTGGGTGCCTCAGTTGGTTAAGTGTCTGCCTTCCTCTCAGGTCATGATCCCAGGGTCCTGGGATGGAGTCCCACATTAGGCTCCTTGCTCAGCAGAGCACCTGCTTCTCCCTCTTCCTGCCGTTCCCCCTGCTTATTCTGTCTCTCTGTATCTCTCTCTCTCTCTCTGACAAATAAATAAAATCTTTTAAAAAAAGTAATTTGTGTTTTTTATAGCTGGACTGGTTTGTTTTTTGAGAGAAAAACATTGGACCTTTGGTAGTACACCTTTATTTTCTTAGGAAAACATAGCCGGTCAGAATAGGGGGGCTTCATTTATTCCTCTTTATTGCGAGGACTTTTCTGACTTACAACTTGAGAACTCTGGAAAAAACTACTTCTTTACTTTGACTGAAGTTACTGAATGGTAAAAGATGATGAATTAAAAAGCTAGCTGTGGGTTTTAATTTGATTGAGAGAGATGAGCCACACAGTTTTTCTTTAACTTAGTTTTTTTTTTTTTTTAAGCTCAGTTTTGACTAATTAATGGGAGAAAACTTGTAATTCATGGGTACAAATCACTGATGACTGAGTCATCTCTATTTGTATTGCTACCTGGCAGACATGCCTAGATTTTCTAAATCTTTTTTTACTTGCTTTTTATTTGGGCATAAAATAATGTTTTTAATTTTTAAAACTATAGAAGGAACCATTTAAAAGCCAAATGATCAAGAAGATTGATCATGTGACTTAGAGCAGTTTCAAACAGAGAGTTCCTCAGAACCCCCCAGCATTAGTAAATGTTTGTTTAAAAAAAAAGGTTTTCTTGGTCTAACAATTTTAGGAACTTATAGGTGGTGGTAGTGGGAACTTTAAGACATTAGTGTGAAGCAGAACACTATTTGGAAACTTGAAACCAGTGAGCCCACAATGATCACTATCATTCCTCAATTAAAAATTTTTGTGTTAATAGCATCAACTAAGGATAATGACTTACAAATTGGTAGTATTTCAGAAGTTTGCTTGGAGATTAGTTCTTTGAAATATGTCCATAGGAACGTGGTCATGATTAGCGGGTAGGTGTTCAGGTTAGCCTACAAAGGCTTAGTTAATCTATAAAGGACTTACGTGAAAATCACGGAGCCTAATCACATTATGTGGCAGTATTTACATGCGGAAAATATTTGGATTTGCAATTTTGATCAGGAAGAGCACATCTCTTATCTTTACCTCTATGCACCAGGAATTGTGTTAGGTATTGAAGTTATAAGGATTACGATGTTCCTTACATTAGAATTCCATGCATCAGACATTCTGCAAGTTCATACCTTACCTGGTGTTATGGGTGCCTGGCCTAGCCTCTTACCTGTCAGGCTCCCGTGGTTTCCAGTAGCCTACACTAGTAAAGAGGAAGCTTAGGATTCCAGGACTGGTAAATAGGAACTGGGGGTGGATGAGGTAATAGGCCCAACCTCTTGCCCCAATACTTCTCAGTTCAGGTAAGCTCCCTACTCCTACTTTTTTTTTTTTTACTTTTTATTTCTAAATAATTACAGATTCATAGAGTTAAAGATGTATAAAGAGGCCCTACCTGCCCCTCACTCAGGCCCCTCCAATGGTAGCATCTTGTATAACTATAGTACACTATCCAAACCAGGAAATTGATATTAATATAATACATTACAGCTTATTCAGAGAGGAGGGAAGACATTAGAATGTAAAGAATATATAAAAAGTATCAGGGGGTGCCTATATACTGGAACCTCTTATAACCCTATGCTTTATGAGAAAAAGTTTTTTAATGACAATAATAATATTGAGTACCTACCATATCCTAGGTGTTTTATGTACATGAGATATTTTATTATTGTTTTTATTTGTATTCCTACTATTTTTTTTAAGATTTTTATTTATTTGAGAGAGAGAGCATGGGGGTTGGGGGGGAGGGGCAGAGGGAGAAGCAGACTCCCCACTGAGCAGGAGCCCAATGCACCAACTGAGCCACTCAGGCTGCCCTGTATTTCTACTATTACAAACTGATTATTGTTGAGCAATTCTGTGGCAGGCAGTCTTCTAAGCAATTGATAACATTAAGTCATTAAACCCTTACAACAACACTGTAAGGCAAGTATGTTATTACTCACTTTACAGATGAGAAAATTGAAGAACAGAGATGATTAGTAACTTGTCCAAGGTCACTGAGTAAGTAGAAAAGCTGGCATTTGAACTGGGCCTAACACCAGAACCAGCACTCCTGATTATCATGGAGGCACATAAACTTCATAGTTCTTTTCAAGGTAGACGTTACCATTTCCACTTTTTAAATAAGGAACCTGAAGTTCAGAGAGGCTGAGCAACTTGCTCAAGACCCTACACAACTAAGAAGTGCTGGAGCCCCAGTTTGATTTCAGGTCTGAGTAGCTGTAAAACTCCCACTGTTTCTAGTTGACCATTACTATGGACTGCATGTCTGTGTCCTCCTAAAATACACGTGTGGAAACCTCATCCCCAACATAATGGTGTTTTGAGGTGGGGCTTTTGGGAAGTAATCAGGTCATGAGGGTAAAACCCTCATTAATAGGATTCATACCCTTAGAAAAGAGGCCCCCGAGAGATTCCTTCTGCCAACTGAGGTTAGTGAGAAGATGGGGGCCTATGAGGAAATGTGTTCTCACCAAATTGGCTACTGCCTTGATCTTGGCACTTTCCAGCCTGTAGAACTGGGAGAAATACATTTCTGGGGGTGCTTGGCTGGCTCAGCTGGAAGAGCACGTGACTCCTGATCTTGGGGTTGCGAGTTCCAGCACCACATGGAGTGTAGAGTTTACTTGAAAATAAAATCTTTAAAAAAGAAAGAAAGAAATTGGGGCACCTGGGTGGTTCAGTCGGTTAAGCATCTGCCTTCGGCTCAGGTCACGATCCCAGGGTCCTGGGATTGAGCCCCGCATCAGGCTCCCTGCTCAGCGGGAAGCCTGCTTCTCCTTCTCCCACTCTCCCTGCTTGTGTTCTCTGTCTCGCTGTGTGTCTCTCTCTCTGTCAAATAAAATCTTAAAAAAAAAAAAGAAAAAGAAATTTCTGTTGTTTATAAGCACCCATTTATGGTATTTTGTTACAGCAGCCTGAACAGACAAAACCACCATGCTGCCTCCCTGGCCTATAACACAGATCTCTCCTGGGCCTCTGTGATATTGTGGTTTATATTAGGAAACCATGGTCTTCCTCCATGGTTCCTGGCACATAACTCCTAAAACCTTTGTAATTTCCTACGTAGTAAGAGTTATAGGGGTATCTTTCCTTCTCAGCTTCTGAAATAGATCCAGAATGAAATGGGTATCTTTTATTATTCATAACTAGCCCCTTTCAACCACATCTGAGTTTATGTTAATGCAGTGACTTTTGGAAAGTCCCTAAGGATACTGGGGGTTGGTTGCCAGGGGAACCAACTGTGTGATTAGAGGGTTGGAAATTTCAGTCCTACCCCCACCCTCTGACCTCTGGGGAGGGGAGAGGGACTGGAGGTTGAATCAATGGCCAATGATTTAATCAATCATGCATACTTAATGAAGCCTCCATAAAAACCCAAAAAGGATGGATTGGGAGAGCTTTCAGGTTGGTGGACATGTGGAGGTGCTCCAGAGAGATCTGGAAGCTCTGTGCCCCTTGCCCCATACTTGCCCTATGCATCTCTTCCATCTGACTGTTCTTAAGTTATATCCTTTTATAATAAACTGGTAGTCCAGTACATAAACTGTTTAACTCAGTTATGTGAGCTGCTCTAGCAAATTAATCAAGCCCCCCCCCGGGGGGGGTGTATATAAATCTCTGATTTATAGCTGGTTGGTCAGATGTACAGGTGACAGCTTGAACTTATGATTGGTGTCTGAAGTTGGGGGGGTGCACAGTGCTCAGTCTTGGGGGGCTGAGCCCTTAATCTGTGGGATCTGACACTATCTTCAGGTAGTGTCAAAACTGAGTTAGATTGTAGGACACCCAGCTGGTGTCACAGAATTGTTTGGGGTAGGAAAAAACTACCACACATCGGTAATGAGAAATGAGAATAGTACTGTGAATAGACAGAAAACAGAAGAATATTTTTTTTCTTCCTAAACAGGCTCTAAAGAGGTCTAGTTCTGAAATGCCTAAGGCAGTGGTTGTCAACCTTTAGAGTGCTTTAGAACCAGCTGGAAGACTGAAAACCCAAATTGATGGACTCCATCCCCAGAGTTTCTAATTCAGTAGGTCTAGGATAGCATGTGAGGAACTGAGGTTTTAACAAGTGCACAGGCAATGCTGATGGCACTGCTTCCTGGAACATACTTTGAAAAGTACTAGATCTGGCCTTCTGTCTCACAGATAAGGTGGTTTCAGCCTAAGGTAATGACAATTAAAATAAGGATAAATAGGCTTCACAGGAATATATGTGATATTTCATACAATATGTCAAAATATTACACATGTAAAATAATGATTATATGGCTCTTACTAAAAAAATGTACCAAATAATGTTTCAAGGACAGAATTTACATGCTGGTAATAGCTAGTTCCATTTCACTTTTTAAATAGATTTATGCAATATTTTCCTGGGTTCCTTTCTGCTTTCAAGCTTTTCTCTTGAGTTTTCTCAAATGCCATTTTCTTGATGACATTCTTCTAAAAGACTGGCTCCATTGAGCCCGGGAAGTCTAGTCCAAGTTCCTTGTTAGCTTAAATCTCATATCCTCTGCCACTGCCTTCCTCCTGTGTTTCCGTTCTTGAGTCACTTCCCAAAGAGGCAAAACTTGTCTCTTAACTGTTCTTCCTCTGCTCAATTGCAGCCCATTTGCCAGGCATTCTGGTCTCCCTCTACTAGCTTCCGCCTTAGGGCCATGCCCTCAGAGTTAAGAGTCAGGAGTCGAGTCCCCTGCCACATCTGCACTGATCTCCAGCAACCATCTCTGATACCAACAAAGAAATGCCTAGTTTTCCATGGTTAGTCTCCCTGTTCAGGGTGGATTCCTTCAAAACAATGAAAAAAGAAAAACCTAATGGTGCTAATCTACATGTAGTTTCTTAAACTGAAAATATTAGGTGTTTTTTATTTTTTTATTTTTTTTTCTCCTAGGTTCTATGTTCAAACAGTGGCAACTTGTATTGAATAAACAGAATGTCTTTATGGTGTTTCTCTCATTTGCCTTCTCTCCATTCTCTCTACCATCCTCTGTTTTGTTCAAGAACAGTAAAAATTATTTCGTGTTCATGATGTCTCAGAGTTAGAAGACAGCATACATGTTATTTTAGGCCAACCACCTCGTTTGTGCTTGAATTCTCACTTCAAAGGTTTCATCAAGTGCAACACAGTCATTAATGGGGAGTTCAGTATTTCTTGAATCACAGCCCATTCAGTCTTCAGAGGATATCATTACAAATTCTTCATGTCAAACACGTGTATATATAATATTACTTAAAAAGTCATTGTGATATTTAAGGTTGAACCAGTTAAGTATCTTGGAGAATACAAAGGGCAAGTGCATTAAATAGAGGGACTTTTTCACATTTGTGAAAATGATAGATTTCTACCAACTATAATATCTTGCACCTATGTTATGGGTCCTGTTTTGAATTTTGAGAATAGGAGTGCTAGTCCGACTGATGAAAATCCTCATGAATATGAATGATTTTAATAACTTGAATAAAGACAGAACTGATGCCCTAAAACAGACAACTACCTTGGATTATGACATATGAGGAGGACTCTGATGTATTTATTAGTTGTTTTTATCTATTACTGAGCATAGATTATATATGACATATGGTAGCATGTATACACATATAATTCAGGAAAATGAGCTAAAAAATAATACAAGATAGAAGACTTGTAAGTACAGAAATTAGTCTTGAAATTCACAATACCTAATAGAATTTATCAGCTTTCTATTTCTAGTTCTGTCACTATCTTATACAAAACCCTGAAGTCTGTTGGAGAACACAAACAGCTTCAGCAGATTCTCCAGATGCCTGTAAAGTCAAAGGTCTGTAGCTCCTGGGGTGTTATTTAGACTTTGACCACTGATTACCTTATGATGGACTGCAGAAAAATATTTAACAACAAATCTTTTAATGTTTTTTTCTCACCCCTTCCCCCTTTGGTTGAATCCTGGAAACCTTTGTCCTTTCACTTAGTACTTATCCCAACATCATTAGGCCCTGTTAAAAGTTTTTGTTTTTATGACTAATGAAAATCAGAGCCTGGTAGGTATTAAACCATCTTACTTAGAGCCCATTAGGTATTAAAATGTCTTATTCTCTGGCCTTTTGGCTTCAACCCTAAGATCTGCCTAATCAAACCTTGATGTTCTGCATGGCAGAACATAAGCTACCATGCTGATCCCAAATTAGACCTCCCAGGTTTTTAGTTCTACTTATAAATAGAAACATCAGAGGAAGCATTTAACTTGTAGACAGATCAAGTCAACTAATAACTAATAATATTATTTGGTTACTTCAAGGATATCACAGAACCATTTAGAGGTAGAAAAACATCCATGCGTGGGTGGCCTAGGAGAGCTATTTAATCTAGATATAGGAAATCCCTTTATATTCTTTCTTATTTTTTTTTCTTTTGCTTCTACTTGCCACATGAAAAGAGGGAAAAATTACCCATCATTTATGTGTCCTGATAGTCATTATCACAGAACCTCATTAAAAGTAATTAAAATTTGCCACAGAAATTTCTTTTGAGAGCTACACATCTCTGTCTCATTGAATCTCTGCTAGTCCTCTTGGAGGCACTCTTGTGGCATGCGAAGTGATCCAAAGGGTACACCAGCAAATTGTTAATCTCAGCACCCTTAATATGCTAACTTCTTTTAGGAATAAAATTTAAACACACTTTGGATTGCCCTTATCACAAAGTACTGTTCTTATTACAATACCCAAAATAACAACAGAAGTAGGGTGGGGCAGAGATAGACAACATGTATATCTTTAACCACCTGTTCGTATGTTACCACTAGTGTAGTATATGTCTTAGTGTATATCATACAGTGTAATGTATGGTACAGTGTAGCATATATCGAAGTGTAAAGCAGAGTGTATAGCCAGGGTCAGCTTCAAGGGCATGCTGCTTATAGAGTCTCACAGGGCCCTGCCTGCACTTAGGAGGGCCCCACACTTGGTTTAATGCTCAGTTGTCACCATCTTGAAATTTTTGATTTCTTTACAAGGGACTCCACATTTTCATTTTGCACCAGGCCTTGCAAATTATGTAGTCTGCCACGGATAATGCAGTGTATATTCTTCTAAATACCTCCCTACCCACAACTTTTTAGCATGTATTCCTTCAATCTAAAAAAAAAAATCCTGTAAAATATTTCTATTTCAAATGTAAGTAAGTAATGTAAATATCATAGGACCATCCTATATATTCTAGTTTTGCTTTTTCATTTAATATATTAGGGATATATTGAAGAATACTCTCTTGTATGGATAAACTATAATTTATTTAACTCCCTACTGATGGACACATATGTCTTCTATTCTTTGTTGTGATGGTGAACATCTTTGAATGTACATCTTTGGTCACTTGCCTATTTCCCTAGGATCAATTTCTAAAAGTAGAATTATTGAGTCAAAGGGTATGGACATTTAAAATGTGATACATATTACCTGATTGTTCCTCAGAAGATTATACTAGGTTATATCAATCTAAATCCCACCAAGAGATTATAAGCACCATGGTTGCCCCCCGTTGTTGCCCCCCATGTTAGCATAATAATTCACCTTCACCTCTGCCGATCTGATATTGCTGGTATTTATAATGGCATTAACCTGAGTTATTAGATCACTAGGATATCATTGATTCTGCTACTATGGAATGGAAGTTTATTGAATCAAACATCAATGCACCTATCAAAGTGACTACTCTTTAGGGAGAGATTTGGTAGAGATCTCCCTAGCCACCTATTTGAGGCACTCTAAGCTCCCACCTTTCTTTCAAAATAAGGGTATTGTGTTCCACGTGTAACATTCAAGGATGTTATAAGTGCTCAAACCCTCAGGACACTGACCCTGCTATTTTTCTGCTCTTAACCTCCCTACCTTTTAAAACCTTTTTTTATTTTGAAACAATTTCAGACTTTTGCTCAAGTTGTGAGAGACTAATTCACAGAATTTTCATATACCCTTCACCCAGATTCCCCAAATGTTAACATTTTACTACATTTGCTTTGACATCCTCGTTCTTTCTCTGAACTCTCTCAAAATAAGTTAAAGGCATGATGCCTCTGTACCCCAAATGTTTAAGGTTCATTCTCTTATAATCACAGTGTATTTATCCAAATCAGGAAAACTGATTCAAAATAGTTATTTATACACATTATTTAAATTTCATTAATTTTCCCAATAATTTTCTTTATAGAAAAAGAAGAAAAAAATATTCTGGTTCAGGATTCAAACCAAGATCACACGTTACATTTAGTTGTCATGAGCCCCCAACCACACATATTTTTTTGTTGGCATATTTTCCTAGATAAATACTAGGCTGATGTAAAAAAAAAACTTTTTGGCAACCTGGATTTAAAAAACCTGGTTGGTTAGCTTTTTTTCTATTTACATGTTTTAAAGTAAAGTTGCTTAAAAAGGAAAAATAAGATCCAAAAGTTAAAGAGGTGAGACACTGACTATAAGCAATAGAAATTTGCAGCAGTAAATCATTAACTGTAAAAAATGAAAATTTCAAAATGCTTTTATTGATGCCCTAGGCTTTTGAGAAAAGCCTTCTCAGGGCCTTTCTAAAAAGACTGCCACATTTGCTACTGAGTACTGAGGTACTGAGTACAGGTACTGAGAAGTCCTATTTGATTATATACACATAAAATGACCTCTTAGTTCCTAGAGAGTCTAGGGAGCAAAAAAAAAAAAAAAAAAAGAAGTAGATGTAATGAGAAATGACTAACCTCTGGAGACAAAGTCAGTTGTGTTCTCAGTAGGAAGACACTAAGCAGCTTTCTTTTGATTTTTTTTTTATTAAAATCTAAATAATGTGAGTTATGTTGATTGAGTAAATCAAAGCCTTAACTATGGTTATCACACATGAACAGACTTCCTGAGGCCCTGAGGATTTTGGATAGTTCCCATCAGTTGACCTGAGAGCTTCTACAACTTAAAGGTGAGTTCATAAAGAAAGTGCAGATGGGTATTTTACGTATTAAACATTCAAAAAGTGATCACTGCCTGTTAAATGGTATTTTAACCACCTTGAATGAAAACTTATTAGGCTATTACATTTTCCATTTTACAAATGGGGAAGCAGAGGCATAGAAAGATACAGCAATTTGTCCAAGGTCACACAGCTAGTGGGTGGCTGTGAAACTGAGGATCTCAAGGGAAGGCGTATAGGGACCAGTGTGTTAAGTTTAAAGCCACAAACTCTCAAAACTGACCCATTTGTTTCACCTGGAGGCTCACGGTGAGGAAAAACGGTTGGGTGCACAATCAAAATTCAGCCGGATAGGAACAGTAAAGAAGGAAAAAGAAGGTCCAGACTAATGTGGGAGAGGGAAATACTCAGGAAACCTCGAAAAGCAAACTGCCCTATATTTCACAACCACAGTTATAAATACTATCTGAACCAGTCTTCCTTCTTCAAGTTCAAGAAACCTAAATTCACATAAAAATGAGCAACAGAAAGATACCAAGGTCTGATGGCATTTGAAGTTATAAGAAAAAAGAATAAGGAGTGTAATAACATCCATATAGACAAGAAAAGCGTACCTGAAAGACATATTCGAGAAGGCAGGTCCAAAGCACTATATTAGTTCAAAATGAGGTTAAAATGCATGAAGAAAATTATATAAGAAATGAAAGACCAAAATAAATTAGAATTCAAAAAGGAAGTGAAAAACCTCAAGAAAGAATCCAAAATTAAAGTAGCAGAGTTAAAGTGGCCTCCTCAAAAGCCTGGCTCCAGGGCTCCTGCACTTTGGACCCAGCACAGGCCTCCTGGGGCACCTGCCTCTAGGTTTATTAATAAAGGTGCTAAATCCTTTACTTTTAAAAGTGGCCTTAAAATATTTTTAAATAATGAATGTGGAGTAATTTTAGTAAAGATGTTTATTTTAAATAAAATATGAACATTTTGTTTTATTTCATGGCTGCATCAGTAGAGAATTATAATTTTAATCTTAGGCCCTGTCGGTTCCATCCAAAGACTGTGGCGCCTTCCTATGCTAAATGCAATTCTGTGAAAAGTGAGTAAATTTTTTGGAAGCCAGAACCGTAAAAGTGGAAACAATGTCAATTAATAAATGGCAGCAAATGCCACAATATATTATGGAGACATTATGTAGAAACTCACTTGAAATTTATTTGAGCAATCTTTTGTAACGTTATATTGCATTATTATGAATTGGAATTTTGCCATCATAAAGGTGTGAGGAATATGTTTAGGAAAAGAATGCTGTTAGCAGAAGAACTGAATGGTAAACTTAGAACAATTGTTCTCAGGGTGGGAGACCATGTGCAATTTTAAGACTATGAATATCTCTTTCCTAATAGTTTTTTTTTTTAATTATTTATTTATTTATTTGAGAGAGGGTGAGAACCAGAGAGATCACAGAGGGAGAAGGAGAAGCAGATTCGCCCCTGAGCAGGGAGCCCAATGTGGGGCTTGATCCTGGGACTCCGAGATCATGACCTGAGCCAAAAACAGATGCTTTTCGGCTTACAAGAAAAGTAAGCTTGATAAAATCTGTTCAGTTGGTGGATGAGTTCTACTGTGAGAAGGCACTATAATGGAATAGAGTAAAATCTGACATAATGATATAGACCCTGACGTGTGTGTGTTTGTGTGTGTGTGTGTGTGTAAAGTGAACACCAGAAGTGGATCGGTGCAGACTCACTATATTCAAATCACCATGGTAGATTTTCCAAACTAAGTACACAGGTCAAGCACATCCTGCCCTAACTGAAAACCACAAATATGAAATATTAAGGGGAATTGGAGAGATATGTGGACTATGTGCAGAGGTTATGTATTCTAGTGTAGATAATCCAGGGAAATTTTCCAACCCCTAAATTTTGTTACACAAAACATCAAGTTAAATGCATGTTGAAAAGTCTTAAAGGAAAACCAAAGGCTTTGTCAGCAAGTTGTTTTTAAGTTCCCCATAACTGGTTCCATTACTCTGAACCAGCTGAAGGAGAAAGAAAATGTTTTTACTGGATTTTGATGAACATAGAGGTCCTAGACTCTGATTTGGACTTCTCCAGAATAATTTCAGATCCAATCTTTGGATTCCTGAGTGGGCCTTTCTCACCAATAAAGGAATGAAGGTGAACTAGATCTCTTTGCCCCCTATTCATAATAAGTTAATTTACTAGTACAGCTGAGCCACACATGAGCACAGATGACATTAATCAATTTATCTGGGTTTCATGTCCAGGTTGAATTTGGACCCTGGACTCCAGGTGAGTTGTACCTGCTTTGTTTCCTAGCACCTTAACCTCAGAGCCTAACACAGCCAATTCTTTCTCACCCAGTGGCTGAATCCTTTCAATACTTGTCCAGTTCTCTGCTCTAAAAAAAAAAGAATTGTCACTGCTCATGGCACATTCACTGGAGCTTGGAGGTTAAGAAATGAGACAATTTAACTCAATTTGACTCAGCCCATTTTATTTTTTGTTAGCGGCTTTAACAAAAAGTTTGTTGGGGTGTGATCAAAATATCTGATTAAAATGAAATTTGAATCTTGAAGAGTCCAGTTTATTCTTGATACCATGACCCTGGGAATACAGAAAGTTAACTTGTTCTTATTGACTATGTAGACATTCAGCTTTGTTTTTACATAATACAATAATTTTATAGTAAGAATATTAGGGGGTGCCTGGGTGGCTTGGTCAGTTAAGCATATGCCTTTGGCTCAGGTCATGATCCCAGGGTCCTGGGATCGATCCCTGCCTTGTGTCTGGGCTCCCCGTTCAGTGGGGAGTCTGCTTGTCTCCCTCGCCCTCTGCCCTTCCCTCCTGCTAATGCTTGCTCTCTCACGCACCCTCTCTCTCAAATAAAAAAAAAAATCTTTTTTAAAAAAGGAATATTAGTAAGTTCTAAGGAATTTTGGGGAAAGCACTATCTCTAAGGTGGAAACAAAAACACCCTACTTAGGTAGTTTTTAAAAAATGTAGCTGTGTTTTTTTTTTTTTAAGTTGTGTTTTGTGGTTATTGTAAGGAAATAAATAATGCACGTGGTAAAAAGACATAAAGAAAATCAAACAGTAGGGAGTTACCAAGTAAAAAATAAATCTTCCTCCCAGGTCTGCTCCCTAGTTTCCCTCTGAAAAAGACAACAGTTTCTGAAGCTAAGGTTGATGAGCAGGTGGTGCATTAATCCTTTTGCAACTCAATCTTAGTCTTTCAAAGACTTTAAAAAACCATGTTGGGCTATAAACCTTAGCACTATTGGAAAGAGCCACACAGCACTGGTTTCCTGAGAGTCATAACTGCTGTTGCTTACATGTGAAGTGGATACGATCCACAGTTTACAAATCATTGCAGTAAAAATTAGAATGCCCTGTTGTGGATCGTTGATAGGTACCGTTCAGATTACAATTTAACCATGCTAAAGAAACCAAGCTATGGAAATAAATGGTAATAAGTGAAACATGCATCAGAGATTTGAAACAATTTCATTTTAACTTACGGTTTATGGAATATTCCCCATCCCTCAGTTTTATAGAATCTGTTTAAAGTAATTGTTATCTTTGATAGAATAGGAGTTTTCAAAGAGATAGGTATATTAAAGATAAATCCATTCTCTATTTTTATAAGCCTAATTGTAAATGTTTATCTTTTCATTAACTGCTTTTTGATATATATTTTCTTCACATAAGAAATTCCTTATCTTGGGGTGCCTGGGTAGCTCAGTCGTTAAGCGTCTGCCTTTGGCTCAGGTCATGATCCCAGGGTCCTGGGATCGAGCCCCACATCGGGCTCCCTGCTCGGTGGGAAGCCCACTTCTCCCTCTCCCACTCCCCCTGCTTGTGTTCCCTCTCTTACTGTGTCTCTCTCTGTCAAATTAATAAATAAAATCTTAAAAAAAAAAAGAAATTCCTTATCTTTTCATGGTCAATACCTGCTTGTCTTTGATATCTGAAAACAACATTTCTAAATCATGGTGAATATAGTCTCCCTTTACAGTCATTGCATTAAGCTACAATCCTAGAGAGAACATAGAATAGATATTTTCTGTAAAAAAGTTATGTATGTTCTAGATTATTTTTTTGGTTGTATTTTGATAGCCCAGAACCCAATATTTTGTTAGTATGATCTGAGTTATTTTCTTCCAATGCATTTCTCTTAACACTTATCTATACTGAATTTGCTTGTCCTATTTCTGCATTTTTACAGCTATTATTGATCTTAACTATGTTTTACCATCCACACTATAAACATTCCTTTCTTTATCCAGCAAACATTAATTAAATATCTACCATGGCTCAAAGTTGGATAAGATATAGTGTCGTTTCTTTTTTTTTTTAAGTATTTTAAATTTCTCCCCTCCCCCCCTTTTTAAGATTTTATTTATCTGAGAGAAAGCAAGAGAGAAAGAGAGTGAGCACAAGCAGGAGAAGGGGCAGAGGAAGTGGGAGAAGCAGACTTCCTCCTAAGCAGGAAGCCCGATAAGGGCTTGATCCCAGGATGCTGGGATCAGGACCTGAGCTGAAGGCAGAGGCTTAACCGATAGAGCCACCCAGGCACCCTGACATAGGGCCATTTCTAACAGCCTCACGATGTTTGGCTTGAGAGGCCAACCCTCTCATGGAAAAGCAAAACGCACTTGAATGAATCAATTTTATAAAATGTTAATACAGAAGATACATTCACAATCTGGACACCACCCACCATGGATATCACAGTGAAACGTATTAATAATGTTGTCAGAATAAGCTTTATTCTTGCTTAAGAGAAATAATCACTTGTTATCCTCAGATAATTGGACAAGAGCTTAGGAATGTTCTTCTGGTACATTCAAAAGAGCAATGTTTGGTCATTCATGATTTTAATTTGTGTTCTACAAACTCTGAAAGAATTGTTCGGTCCTAGTTTGAAAAGTTTTACTTTTTGGTGGTTACTACATCAGTAAGAGTAACTGGGGATACTTCACTTGTTTAGTACTAACTTGCTAGAGTTGATTATGGAGAACATTGCCAAACGAAGATGGTGTCATTTGCATTTCCACTCAGAAATAAATTGTAGAAAAAGTCCAAAGGTTGCTCTGTAACATCATGGTCTGCTTCTGTAGCATATATACTCTTACCTCCTGTTAAGTCATATTTTGTATCGAAAAGCAAAAATCATGTGTTTCAACTGCTACCTAATCACTACAATCTTTTAAAATTGGCATAATGGGGTGATGGGCTTTAAGGAGGGCACTTGATGTAATGAGCACTGGGTGTTTTATGCAACTGATGAATCATTAAATTCTACCCTGAAATTAATAATACATGATATGTTAACTAACTTGAATTTAAAGAAAACAAAACAAAACAAAAATATTACCACTACCACCACCACCAGGGGCAAAAGAAAGGAGCATCTTACATCTTTTAACTGAAGCCTCTTGAACTTCTCCACAAACCTATTCCCATTTAGTTGTTCCTTTTATCAGTAAGTGGTAACTCTGTCCATCCAGTTGTTCATGCTAGAAACCAGTTGTCATGCTTGAAAATCCCATCTCTTCACACCCAGTCAGTGACCTTTCTACTTTCAAAATACTTGTTGCATCTGTCTACCTCTCTCCATCTCCATGGTCATTGCCCTAGTCCAAGCCACCAAGTATCTCTCTGGATGATTGTGAAAACCTTCTCACTGGCTGTTCCCTATCCACACTTGCCTCTTCTCCAGTCCAATCCTCAACAGCTATGAGAGTGACAGTTTAAAGAGAGATCACATTATGTTATTTGTCTTGGTCTGTTCTGGCTGCTATAATAAAATACCCCAGACTGGTTAGCTTATAAACAACAGAAATTTATTGCTCACAGTTCTGGAGGCCTCCAAGTCCAAGATCAAGGCCTTCTGGTGAAGGGCTTCTTCCTAGTTTATAGCCGGTATCTTCTCACTGTGCCTTCACATGGTTGAAGGGTTAGGGATCTCTCTGGAGTCTCTTTTCTACAGGTACTAATCCTATTCAGGAGGGTTCACGACCTAATCATCTCCCAAAGTCCCCACCTCCTAATACCATCATCTTTGAGGGTTGGGATTCTATATATGGATTGGGTGGAGGGGTGACCATAGCAATCATTTCTCTGCTTAAAATCTTCAAGTGGCTTCTCATTGCCCTTAAGATAAAAATTTAAAATCCTTAACATGACCTTCCAGGTCCTACATAATTATTAGTCATTTTGACCTCTTTCTCACCATGCCCCAGCCATATAGACCTCCTCCTCCTTCCATACCCCTCAAACTCTTTCCCATCTCAGGACCTTCTTACGTGTTGTTTCTTCTGCTGCCTTGTCCTTTCACCACTTCTTGGTGGGGAAACCCTTCCTCAGGTCTCAGCCTGAATGTCACTTTTCCTTTAATCCTGATTCCACAGACTGGATTGGATTCCCTGTTATACTTCTTTCAAAGTGCTCTGTTCTTGTTCTTTATAACAGTCACCGAAAATAATTATGTGGTTATATGTGTAATTATTCATTCAAGGTCCATCTTTCCCACTATTATAAACTCCATGAAGGCAGAGACCTCACCTGTTTTTTTTTTCACATTTTATTCCAAGTCCCTACAACATTTTCTAGCACAATAACTGTTCAACAAATATTTATTGAAAACAAATGAGGGTTGATACCCAAACACAGTAGAGTTTAGTTTAGGAGTGTTTTAGTATTAAAAATGAATCTATAATCAACTCAATCAGTAAGAAACTAATCAATTAGTTATCTTTTCTGAGCTTTGATAGCCATATATTATGGCCTAGTCAGCTGTGTACACATCAAATACCCCTGTCTTATTGAGTCGAATACAAATGTCTTTTTACATTTCTGTCCTTTTATTTTTATTTTTATTATTTATTTATATACATTTTTTTAGTGAGCGTGCACAAGCAGTGGGGGGGAGGGGCAGAGAGAGAATCATAGGCAGGCTCCATGCCCAGCTGGGCTCGATCTCATGATTCCAAGATTATGACCTGAGCTGAAATCATGAGTCCGTTGCTCAACCTACTGAACCACCCAGGCGCCCCTCTTTCTGTCTCTTTTAAAGTAGTCACAGAGTCTGTCTTGTCTGGCCTTTCATTGGAAAGGTTTTTTGAATCTCTGAGAAACTTCACCATGCACCCACTTCTCTCTTGCTGTGGGTCTGGCCAGCATGTTTTCCTCCACTGATGCTAACCTCTCTGGGCAGCACTACCTGACAACCAGGGAGGGAGGCACCTTGTCTTGCTCTTAGACTCCACCAAGACTGTTCCAATTATTGCTTGTGTCTTGGTTCTCAGATGTAAATCCACATACTGCTTGCCAGTGATGTTGCTACTGCTGCTGCTTGTGATTTCCATTCACCAGTCTTTCTTTACTTGTTCTCAGGGTCATGACATCTCACTATCTGGAAAACTATTTTCATTGGAAATTATTTTTCCTCTCTTCCAGATGATTTGAAACATTAACTAAAATGGTCCTAACATCCTTTGGGCACCACTGTGATACTTCTTCCGTTTTTATCTCTAAGCCAGTTCCCTATTGCATAGGGCAGACTGTAAGGAGACCCCATGATCTCTACCTGCTGGTATTCATGTCCTGTGTAATCCCCTTCCCTTGAGTGTGGGTGGGATCAGTGACTTGCTTCTAACCATCAGAACACAGTAAAGGTGATGGGATGTACTTGGTCACATGGGTATGATTACTTACTAGGGTTGTAACATCTATCTTACTGGAAGACTTTTATTGCAAGCTGCTGTGCTGTGAGCTTCCCTAAGGAGAGAATCATCGAATAAGGAACTGATGGCAGCTTCTAGCCAACAGCTAGCAAGAAATTGAAGATCTCAGTCTGGCATCCTGAAAGGAACTAGATGCTGCCAACAACCACTTAAGTGTAGAAGCAGATCCCTCCCCAGTCAAGTCTCAGGTGAAAATCCAGCTGTAGCCAACATCTTGATTGCATCTTGCAGAGGACCCAGTTAAGCTGTACTCCAATACTAAACTCACAAAACAAAGATAATAAATGTGTGTTAAGACACTAAATTTATAGTAATATTGTTATGCAGCAATAGATCATAGATGTACTAGAATACATCTATCCTTGACTGAAATGCTTTTCTGAAACACTATTTTCCCATCCATTTTTTAATACCTTTCAGCATGGAATTTGGTCATAATGAATTTTCAGAAAACATATTGTAGCTTCCTTTTCCTACATGTAATTATTTACCTACAAAAAAAATGTCTAATCAAGTATGACTTTTGCCTTAAGAATGCTTAGAATTATTCCTTCTGTGCCCAGGGATCACATATATGCACATATTCAGATGTAATACCTTTTATAATTGATTGCATCAGTTCCTGTCTCAAGGAAGTAGGACTGCAGCTACTCCTTCCTTGATAAAACCTCTATCATGAATAGGACAACTCCTACTCTAGCACAGTGTAATCTAACACAATGCCATTTATTGAGTGTACAGTCTAAAGATATTTCTCTGGAAAACTGGTGTCCGAATGTCTGGTTCCATACCATGTATATTATATTAGCAGTATGTCTGAATTAGAATGTATCTGCTCCTAAAAATGGCTAGATGTATAAGGGTAAACTGTAGGTTGTTAGCACCATCCAATAGAAATATAATGCAAGCCACATATTTAATTTTAAGTTTTCTAGGAGCTGCATTTAAAAAGGAAAAAGAAAAAGGTAAGATTGATTTTAATAATATATTTTAAACCCAAGATATCCAAAATAGTATAATTTTAATGTGTAATCAATGTAATAAAATTAATGAGATATTTTGTTTGTTTTTTTAAGTGAGTCTTTGAAATTCCACATGTTTTTTACATTTGTAGCACATCCATCTCTATTTAGACTAGCCATGTTTTACATGCTCAATAAACATATGTATCTTTGGGGCACCTGGGTGGCTCAGTCAGTTAAGCATCCAACTCTTGGTTTCATCTCAGGTCATGATCTCAAGGTCCTGGGATTGAGCCCCTTGAAGGGTTCCGCTCAACACGGAATCTGCTTGAGATTCTTTCCTCCTCCCTTTCCCTCTCCTTCTGGCCCTCCCCTTGCTCTTTCTCATGCTCTCTCTAAAATAAATAAATGAGTAAAATCTTAAGAAAATGTAATACACTAATGAATCGTTGAACACTACATCAAAAACTAATGATGTACTATGTGTTGGCTAAAATAATTAAAAAAACATGGAGTGTGTATTGAACAAGTACAGCTTTAGAGCTCTACATAAGCATGTTAAACCACAGACATAATAACCCACACAAAATTCTGCGTAAGGCAGCTGGATTCTTTTGAATTAAAAATGCATATCCTAGGGGCACCTGGGTGGCACAGTTGGTTGAGCGTCCAACTCTTGGTTGCAGCTCAGGGTGTGATCTCAGGGTCATGGGATTGAGCCCTGCATGGGGCTCTGCGCTCAGCACGGAGTCTGCTTAAGTTTCTCTCCCCCTCTGCTCCTCCCCGCTGTGCTCGCTCTCTAAAATAAATAAATCTTTTTAAAAAATGCATATCCTATGTACACATGTAAATATAACAAGATCTGAGTGGGTAGGCAGGCATGGATCAAAGAAGGGAGTCATAGTAAGTACAATGATTTAATAGTTATACAATGGACCTTGGCATGTGCAGATTTCATACCTGCCCAAGAGTGACTTTTGTGAATTTCCTGTAGTTCTTATAAATTTGCTGTGGTGTGAATCTGAATTGGCCTGACTACAGGAGCAATCCCTTTGCCGGGGTGTAAGCCTGTCCAACCTCCCTTGTCTGTATTTCTCTACTTATCTCAAAAGCACTAATGTTCACTAAAAGCCTGAAGGAGTCAGTTAATTTTTATCATTTATGTTTGTGGCACTTTAGGGGAGGTTTACATATATAGTGGAACATACAGACTTGGGGTCATACCCATGCTAAGACTGAATCCTTTGCCAAAGTCACATCTTGATGGAGCTATGAGGATCTTGTAAGACTAGATTAGGTTCTCCTGTCTGATCCCATTTAAGCAAAGTCCCCATGAAATATCATACTTCATTTATTGAAAGTTTTCTTTATAGCATATTGCAATTTTTCTTTCTTTTCTAGATATTATGCTATCTTAATGATATTCGTTAATATTGCTTAATGAGCCAAAGAGAAAATTCTTACTCTTAATAAATTATTCCTTTGAGAAACTTTCCATTTTAAAGTTCCGTGAAGGAGGAACAAAGGACCTTTACCTGAAGATATTTAAGTACTATTCCATCAGAGACAACTGATTTTTTGTCATAGAGGGCTAGAGTGTTTCTCAAGAATTATCCAGACTTATGGCTCCACCTCTTTCTCCTTGATGTAAATGAACCATATTATGAATATTTCTTAAATTTTAGTAGTAAGTATGTGTGTGTTTATTATATTTTAAATAGCCTTTAAATAGTTTATAATTTTTTTTTTTTAAAGATTTATCTATTTATTTGACAGAGAGAGACACAGCGAGAGAGGGAACACAAGCAGGGGGAGTGGGAGAGGGAGAAGCAGGCTTCCCGCGGAGCAGGGAGCCCGATGCGGGGCTCGATCCCAGGACCCCGGGACCATGACCTGAGCCAAAGGCAGATGCTTAACGACTGAGCCACCCAGGCGCCCCTAAATAGTTTATAATTTTAAGAAATTTTGAGGAAAGATCATTCAACTTGTTCTTTGATCTCTCTCCATTAATACAGGGTTTCTCCACCCTTGGCACTACTGACCTTTGGGCCAGATAAGTCTTTGTTTTTGATGGCTGTCTTATACATTGTAGGATCCTTGGCCTCTGCCCACTAGATGCTAATTTCTTATGTTCAGCCATTTCTGTTCCTACAGTCATTGTTTATTTGGGGCCCTCATCACCTCACCTAGATTCCATTTCAGTCCCTGAACTAGTCCATATATTCAATATCCTACCTTGCTAATATACCCTCCACATTGCCATAAATGAAATAATACCAGGCACCTGGGTGGATCAGTTGGTTAAATGTCCAACTCCTGATTTTGGCTCAGGTCATGGTCTCGAGGGTCGTGGGGTCAAGCCCCAAGTCAGGCTCTGTGCTCAGCAGGGAGTCTGCTTGAGATTCTCCCTCTCCCTCTGCCCCTCCCCTGGCTCACTCTGTGCTCTCTCAAATAAATAAATCTTTAAAATAATTAATAATAATAATAATAATAGTACCTACAATTTATTTAACCTCTGCTATGTGCCATGCAAGTATGCCTTTGCTCATTCATTAACTCTCGTCTGACATGATGAAACTGAGAACAGAGAAGTTAAGTGACTTGCCCCCGATGACACTGCTAGTGAGTAAAAGACAAGATTAAAATTTAGGTCTGCTTAACATCAAAGCCTGTGATTTGTAGGTTATCACACTGCCTAAATATAATGTCTTCCTAAAACATGAGTGAAATTTGTTTCTTCCTTTTCAGAAACTTTCCGTGGCTTCCAGTTCAGGCAACATGACCTGTCTGTTCCTTTAGGCATCCTGCTCCTATAAGTATTTCCATGCACACTGTATTCTTATCTCACTAGACAGTGACCATTTTGCCAAATTTGCCACACATATTGGTGTATTTATGCCTTTGCTCAAGCTGTTTCCTCAACCTGAAATGCATTTTCCATCTCTTTTTCTTCTCTAAAATTCTAATCACTGTTCACAATGTAGCTCAAATATGTGTTGTTGTTTTCTTCCCTGTGAAACCTTTCCCGATATGCCCAGGATGAATTGTTTCTTCTTCACTCCCATAGCACAACATTTGTTACATATAGCTTCTATATCGTCCTGTTCTATTGAGGACTTTCCTACATACCTGTCTGTAAATTCCTGGAAGGTGGGGATCACTCCTTATTTACATGCTGCCCCATCCAAAAAGATTGAGGCGACTAACTAGAGGCTTTCTCTTTGTAGCTCTGTATTTCCTAGAACACATCATATAGGAGTTTTTAGAAAACACTCACACGGCTCGATAAAAATTGGTTGAATACATGGACAAGTGAATGAGTGGATACATGACAAAATATTTATGAGTTCTTTCCCTGACTATGTGCATTATACAAAGTTTAGAAAATACAGGGAAAAAATAAGTAATTCATAGTCACATCACAAAGATTCTGGAAAATATCCTGGTTAGCTGATATTGAGAAATGGCTTAGGAAATCATCTCTGGGTGCCACCTGGTATAGAGTAGACCCAGTGGGCAGAAGGCTGCAGTTGCAGAGATCCCTGTCCTCTCAGAGAAGTAAACTTACATCAGTGAGGCTGGACACACCAAGAGACTGTACAGGTATTTTTATATATAGATCTAAAACTCAAAAGCTGCAAAAGGGTATGGAGTGAAAAGTAAATCTCCCTCCACTCTTGTCTTTCAGCCCCCTAATCCCCTTTCCCAGAGGCAACGATTGTTATCACTTGATTTTACAGATTTTAAAACATGATTATTTCAGATAATACTTACTTTTTATATATTATTCTTATATCTTGGACAAAAGATGCTATTAACAAATATAATATCTAAATAATAACCCTGATTTAGCTAGAATTACTAGTATATTAATTTTGCGAGCTAGCAATTATTTTTAAACGCAGGTGAATGAAGTCTTGAGGTTGCAGTAAACATGCTGTATTTGTCCATTGTGGTGGTTTTGCTTTTAGGGGCAGAGTAGTGCTTCTGGAGAAAAATCACATAACCATGTAGTCTAACATCTTCAAAACTGTCTCCAAGTCATTTCTTTGTTTTCTAAATTGTCTCTCTCTCATGTGTGGGTATTTTAAAACCTTTACATTCTTCAAATCTCTGACTCTGTCACTTTCTTCCCTCAGTTTTAGCAGGTGACTTTGCCTCTTCACAGGGAAAAAGAAATCATCCTCAAGGTTTTCAGATGCATTCATGCAAGTTTTGGAAGGAATGTATCATGGTCTATTTCGTTTGGAAGGACATGTTCTGAGGTGTGGATCTATATTGATTCATGGGAAGAGCTAAGTCAGATCATGGAAAAAACAAGACTGAAAGACTGTAACAAGGAGATATGGGGAAAGAAATGCATAAATGGACATGCTCAGATTGTGCCCAGACTATGAGAATAACTATGTCCCACATGGATGCTTGTCAAGGAATCCTACAGAGGAGATTCTCAATATTCTAAAACTGGCCTTTTCCCAGGCATCTAAGTGTTTGTTCAATAGGCTCATTTAAAAAGTCTTTGTAGTGGCAAAGAAGGAGATTATTCCTAGGTTCAATATTACCTCCCCCACCTCCCACACTGGAACTGACTTGGCTAGTACAACTCCTTAAGTGCCTAACATACCTGCTGTAGCAGCCAACAGCTGGGTCCCGGTCTTGCCCTCAGCCCTGGAATACCAAACCACCATCTAGTGGCACTTTGTTTAACTATGTAGGCTTCTTTCCATCATGGAGAGGGCAGCAATTCTCCTCACTGTAAATACATATTTACTATAAATATAGGTTGAATTTCCCCACATGCCAAAATTTTACCTGCATCATTACCTATAGTCCTATTACCTACCTAATTCGTTGTCATGGTATTTTATTAACCCTTGCTTCTGACCAGAGAATTTGTTTATTGGTGAATGAAATAATGCTGTAGAGGTTCACTGATCTGACCATGTCACCCAAAAGTGGGTGGGCTTTTAGAAAGGTAGGCAGTCCTTTGGGAGACCCAATTAAGGTACCAGCTGTGAGGCTGTAAAGCTGTCAGTCAGGATGCACTAAGGATATATCTCTCATGGCCACAATGCATAGGGTCAGAAAACAATGGATGTGAAGTAAGAGTGATACCTCCCACTAATAAACCTAATGACCCATTCTCAAAATTTTTCTATCCCTACAACTTTCAACTTTGATGGTCTAACAGTTTTACTATCCAAGGGAGGAAGGAGTCCATCAGGAAATGAAAGTGCTTACAGTGAAGTGGAGGTTGAGACTGACACCTGGTCTTTTTGGATTCCTTGTGCTTCGTGAACAGAGTGAGGGGGGATTACATGTATTGGCTGGAGTGTTTGAGATTTTAAAGGGGAAATGGGGTTTCTACCACACAATGAAGGCAAGGGGGAGCAGATCTGGAACCTAGAGTATCCTTTGCCTCCTTCTACTACCATGCCCAGGGGCAAAACCAATGGAAAAAAACTCAGGAATCTATAGGTTGTTGCAATTTGTGGTTTGTAATTTAAATTTGGGGAGAAAGATGAATAGATGCTGAATAGCCAAAGGGATGGAAAGTGGCAAACACTACTACCAACTGTCTCATTCTACACCTTTTCAATCCATTATAGCATGCCTTTCTGGGCTTTAGAAGCTGGAAAGCCAAGGAGTATGTTTTCAAGACTCCCATGAAGTGTAGCAAGAGTTACTCTGCTTTCTGCCAGGCAGAGGTGCCCCTGCCAGGCTTGGCAGGCAGAAGTGAGCATCACAAGGCAGAGGCCACATAGTTCTGGCAAGCACAGATTATAGAGGCTTTTGTTTTTTTGACTGCAGCTGTTGTAGAGATTCCAGTGACCAGATCCTGGTTCATGGGTTCAGGCATCAGGTGGTGACAGCAAGAACATATCTGTTGGAAAGTTCCCACGGTGTGGGTTGGGCTTTTTCCTGGCTGTGTTGTCAGTGACTGTTCAACAACCAGCTTGGTGTCTTGGCCTTCCCAGATATCCTGTAAACTAACGAATACCCTGGAATAAATTTCTTTCTACTTAAACTAGTGAGCATGTACTATGCTGTCTAAAATTAGTAATCTTGTCAATAGCCAGGGGAATAGGATTCCCCAGTTTTGGAGAGGGGTGGATATTTGAGAATCAGACACAATAACCACCTCACCACTTTCAGTCCTCAACCACTGAAATTTGGCAGCTACCTCCTCTGCTGCTACTCCTGTTAAGATCACCAAGATTTCCCTGATGTAATCTCTTGGCAACATTTGACCCTGTTGCCCACCTACCACTTTTTTGGAAAAAATCTCCCTTCCTTTAGCTTCTGTACACATGATCTTCTGGTTTCTTTCTTCTCCTTTTTCCCCCTCAGTATTCTTTGAGGGACCTTCTTTCTCTTTTGCTTATCAGTTAAAGGTAAGTATTCCTTGGTGTTGTATACTGTATCTGTTGATCTTTTTACTCTACATATTATTTAGGGGTGATTTTAGATTGTTTCTCCTTCATGGCTTTAGTTAATCTTTGTACAATGCTGACTTCCAAATTTATGTCTTCAGGACGGTTATGTCTCCTAAGCACCAACTGCATTCTGAATATCTCTCCTTCATTGTCTCATAAGCACTTTAAACACAGGATATACAAAACAGAACTTATTAGCTTCTCCTTCTCACCTCCTCAAAAATCCCTCGAACTAGCAAACCAGCAAAATAATACTCCTTATTATATTCCCTATCCTGGTGAATGGCATCACTGCCAACAGGATTGCTTAAGCCAGAAACTGGGTGTCAGCCTTCACTCATCACTCTTCTTTGCTTAGTCAAACAATCTTCAAGTCCCATTATTTCTACTTCTCTAAATATCTCCCCACTCATCTCTACGGCCTTAGTTTTAGACACCACCATCTCCAGACATTACTGCAACGGGCTCCGAAGCTGTCTCTCTTCCTGCAATCTTGCCCCCCTCTAGTTCATTCTTTACATTGAAGACAGACTAATACATCTAGAACACATGTCAAGTCATGTCTTTTCCCTCTGCTCATAATAAAATCTTTACTCCTTTCACAGGGCTTGTAGGGCCTCCATGGGTTGGCTTATCTTAGCATCCTTTATTGCACTCCTTGCTCCCTCTCCAGCACACTTTGTGTCCAGACATATTGAACTTCTCTCAGGTCCTAGGACATGCCATGCAATCTTTATCTTGTGGAACAGCATGCTATTTCTGCTCTAAAGGAATGAATTTCAGCTTAGATATTATTTTCTTTAGCAAGTCTTTCCCTTCTGGGTTGTTACTGCCTCTGCTTCATTCCCCAATAGCAGGAAGTACATTCTATTTCCCCATAATACATTTGTGCTATGTAATTGTAACTATTTTAAAAAGTATTTAGCTACAAATCTCTTCCTTGCCTCAGCTTGGTGAACGACTGCCATGTCTATTCTAACCCCAGCAGAAGTCTAAGGTTTTATTCTCAGGAGAAATTTCTGAACTGCTGGATACCAGGCACATACCCTCACCCTACACCTAACTCTAACCCATACCCTAGTTGTGAGGTGGGTTCCTGAATACACAATAAGAAATGCTGAGAAGCTGCCGACTTCTTCTAAAGAAGATCCCAAACCCTTAAGAATTTCTAATATTCCTGAAAATGGGTGTGAAGGTAGAGACAAAAACAGAAGGAACAATTGAATATCTATATAAAGCATATTTAGAGCCCTAAATCCCCTCCTTGCTTCATCTCAGTAGATGGCTGACATGTGTATTCACACCCCACATGTGTCTAGGAATTTGTTTTTCAAGTTTTTATTTAAATTCTAGTTAGTTGGGGCGCCTGGGTGGCTCAGTCATTAAGCGTCTGCCTTCGGCTCGGATCATGATCCCAGGGTCCTGGGATTGAGTCCCGCATTGGTCTCCCTGCTCTGCAGGGAGCCTGCTTCTCCCTCTCCCACTCCCCCTGCTTGTGTTCCCTCTCTCGCTGTGTCTCTCTCTGTCAAATAAATAAAGTCTTTAAAAAAAAATTCTAGTTAGTTAACATACAGTGTAATATTAGTTTCAGGTGTAGAATGTAATGATTCATCACTTACATTCAACACCCAGTGCTCATCGCACGTGCCCTCCTTAATCCCCATCACCTATTTAACCCATCCCTCCTCCCACCTACCCTCCAGTAACCCCCAGTTTGTTTTCTAAAGTTAAGAGCCTGTTTCCTGGTTTGCCTCTCTTTATTCCCCCCATGTTCATCTGTTTTGTTTCTTAAATTCCACACATGAGTGAAATCATATGGTATTTGTCTTTCTGTATATATACATACACCACCTCTTGTTTATCCGTTCATCAGTCGATGTTCAGATGGACATTTGGGGGTCTTCCCGTAATTTGGCTATTGTTGATGTTGCTGTAGACATTGGGGTGCATGCATCCCTTTGAATCAGTATTTTTGTATCCTTTGGGTAAATACCTAGTAGTGCAATTGCTGGATAGTAGAGCAGTTCTATTTTTAACTTTTGTTTTGTTTTGTTTTTAAGATTTTATTTATTTATTTGTCGGGTGGGGGAGAGAGAGAGCGAGCACAAACAGGGGGAGCGGCAGGCAGAGGGAGAAGCAGGCTCTCTGCTGAGCAAGGAGCCTGATGCAGGACTCAATCCCAGGATCCTGGGATCATGACCTGAGCTGAAGGCAGACAATTAACTGACTGAGCCACCCAGGTGTTCCTAATTTTTACTTTTTGAGGAACCTCCATACTGTTTTCCATGGTGGCTGCACCAGTTTGCATTCCCACCAACAGTATAAGCGGGTTCCCCTTTCTCTGCATCCTCACCAACACCTGTTGTTTCCTGTGTTGTTAATTTTAGCCATTCTGACTGGTGTGAGGTGGTATCTCATTGTAGTTTTGATTTGTATTTCCCTGATGATGAGTGATGTTGAGCATCTTTTCCATGTGTCTGTTGATAGGTATGGGTATGTCTTCTTAGGAAAAATGTCTATTCATGTCTTCTGCCCATTTTTTAACTGGATTATTTGGTTTTTGAGTGTTCCATTTTATAAGTTCTTTATATATTTTGGATGCTAACTCTTTATGAGATATGTTATTTGCAAATATCTTCTCCCATTCCATAGGTTACCTTTTAGTTTTGTTGATTGTTTCCTTCACTCTGCAGAAGGTTTTTATTTTAATGAAGTCCCAAGAGTTTTATTTTTGCTTTTGTTTCCCTTGCCTCAGAAGACATATCTAGAATGAAGTTGCTATGGCTGATGTCAAAGAAGTTACTGCCTGTGTTCTCCTCTAGGATTTTTATGGTTTTAGATCTCACGTTTAGGTCTTTCATCCAGTTTTAATTTATTTTTATGTATGGTATAAGAAAGTGGTCCAGTTTCATTCTTTTGCATGTTGCTGTCCAGTTTTCCCAACACCATTTATTGAAGAGACTGTCTGTTTTCCATTGGATATTCTTTCCTGCTTTGTCGAAGATTAATTGACCATAGAGTTGTGGGTTCATTTGCAGGTTTTCTATTCTGTTCCATTGATCTATGTGTCTGTTTTTGTGCTAGTACCATACTGTCTTGATCACTACAGCTTTGTGATATAACTTGAAGTCTGGAATTGTGATGCCTCCAGCTTTGCTTTTCTTTTTCAAGAGTACATTGGCTATTTGGGGTCTTTTGTAGTTCCATACAAATTTTAGGATTGTTTGTTCTAGTTCTGTGAAAACTGGTGGCATTTTCGTAGGGATTGCATTAAATGTGTATTGCATTAAATGCTTTGTGTGGTATAGACATTTTAACAATATTTCTTCTTCCAATCCATAGCGTGGAATGTTTTTCCATTTCTTTGTGTCATCTTCAATTCCTTTCATCAGTGTTTTATAGTTTTCAGAGTGCTATCTCTTTGGTTAGATTTATCCCGAGGTATCTTATGGGTTTTGGTACAGTTGTAAATGGGCTCCATTCCTTGAGTTCTCTTTCTGTTTCATTATCGGTGTATAGAAAGGCAACAGATTTCTGTACATTGATTTTGTATCCTGTGACTTTACTGAATTCGTATATCCGTTCTAGCAATTTTTAGTAGGGTCTTTTGGGTTTTCTAAATAGAGTATCATGTCATCTGCAAAGAGTGACAGTTTGACTTCTTCCTTGCTGACCTGGATGCTTTTTATTTATTGTTGTTGTCTGATTGCTGAGGCTAAGACTTCCAGTACTATGTTAAATAAGAGTGGGAAGAGTGGACATCCCTGTCTTGTTCCTGACCATGGAGGAAAAGCTTTCAGTTTTTCCCCATTGAAGATCATATTGGCTGTGGGTTTTTCATATATGGCCTTTATGATGTTGAGGTATGTTCCCTCTATCCTTACTTTCTTGAGGATTTTTTTTTTTTATCATGAATGGATGTTGTACTTTGTCAAATGCTTTTTCTGCATTTATTGAGAGCATCATATGGCTCTTATCCTTTCTTTGTATTAATGTGGTGTATCACATTGATTGATTTGTGAATATTGAACCACCCTTGTAGCCCAGGAATAAATCCCACTTGATCATGGTGAATGATTCTTTTAATGTACTGTTGGATTTGATTTGCTAGTACTTTGTAGAGAATTTTTGCATCTATGTTCATCAGGGATATTGGCCTGTAGTTCTCTCTCTTTTTTTTTTCTTTTCTTTTTCTTTTTTTGCCTGTAGTTCTCTTTTTTAGTGGAGTCTTTTTCTGGTTTTGGAATCAGGGTAACGCTGGCCTCATAGAATGAATGTGGAAGTTTTCCATCCATTTCTATTTTTTGGAATAGTTGGAAAAGAACAGGTATTAACTCTTCTTTAAATGTTTGGTAGAATTATCCTGTGAAGCCATCTGGCCCTGGACTTTTATTTGTTGGGAGATTTTTGATTACTGATTCAATTTCTTTGCTGGTTATCAGTCTTTTCAAGTTTTCTACTTCTTCCTGTTTCAGTTTTGGTAGTTTATGTGTTTCTGGGAATTTATCCATTTCTTCCAGATTGTCCCATTTGTTGGCACAGAATTTTCCTTAATATTCTCTTATAATTGTTTGTATTTCTGTGGAGTTGGTTGTGACTTCTCCTCTCTCATTTGTGATTTTATTTATTTGGGTCCTTTCTCTTTTCTTTTTGATAAGTCTGGCTTATCAATTTTATTCATTTTTTTAAAGAACCAGCTCCTGGTTTCATTGATCTGTTCCACTGTTTTTGTTTTAGTTTCTAGATCATTTATTTCTGCTCTAATCTTCATTATTTTTCTTCTGCTGCTGGCTTTATGTTTCATTTGTTCTTTTTCTAGCTCCCTTAGGTGTAAGGTTAGGTTGTTTATTTGAGATTTTTCTTGCATCTTGAGTTATGTCTGTATTGCTATATACTTTCCTCTTATGACTGCTTTTGCTGCATCCCAAAGGTTTTGGACCATCACGTTTTCATTATCATTTGTTTTCGTGTATTTTTTAATTTCTTCTTTAATTTCTTGGTTGACCCATTCATTCCTTTTTTTTTTTTGGAACTAAATGTTACAATGTATTTCATATTCATTGATTACAGCTATTACAGGGCAGGGTGAGTACACAGGCAAATAAAACAAACTCTTCTCCCATTTAACCAGATGCAGCATTTTGGCAGTTTTATCATAATACAGGTTGGCTTAATTAATTGACTCGGGCTGAAAGCTGGCAACAGCAAATCTTTGCAATTTAGGATCTTCCTCCATTGTTACTCCAAGGATTTTAATTCCTAAATTACACTATGAGCTCTGAAATGGTGTGTACTGCAACATTCTTCAAGCTTTCACATCTTAATCAGAAATCTGACACCTCTTCTTAAGGCAGGGAACTCTTAAAGCTGTCTTCCTCTTGGCTAACACAGTCCACCAGCAATCTTAAAAGTTATTATATAAAAATAAAACTGCTCCTAAGCATTGATTAAAACCATTGTGCTGGGATCCCTTTTCAGAGCATTAGCTCCCTGAGAGAAAAGAATGATCCTAACCAATTGCTTCCATGAATAATAACCCTAGTACAATATACCTAATGTCCTTTGCAGCAAAACTCAAGAGGTCAGGCAACTCTGATCATCCTGACAAGTTTATCAGTATTTACATACAAAGGATATTTAAAGTTGATCCCAGACCAAGTATTGCAACCATAATCCCAAGAAATCACTTAGTTTTAGCACATGGAGTTCCTGCAAAATGCCAGAGCAAGTGAGAAATCATCTCAAAGCAGAGTGATCTTTTATAAATAAGAGGAAATCTAGGAGGAAAGAAAACTTCTCCCTCCTAAACTCCCATCAAATTGATGGCTATTTTCACAGCTTTAATTGACGAAATCCAGTGTCCTCGATTTCCTGACTGGAGGAGTCTATTTTCAAGGTGACTGTCAAGGTCAAGAAGAGCTTTCGGACTTTTCTTTGCCATGGCCTATGAATTCCAGTCCTTCAAAGGGAATCTCCTTCTCCTTTATTGCTTTCTGAATACACTGCTGATAGCGCTTGAAGAGGTCGGTGCACAGGTCTTTGGAGCTGTCCCCCTTGAGGAATTTCTTGGCTAACCAGTGATGGAAGCACTAGTTGAACTTGCACTTCATGTTGGTGCTGGCCTCCCCTACACTATTCACGGCAGTGGCTGACCCATTCATTCTTTAGTAGCATGTTGTTTAACTTCCATGTATTTGTGGTCTTCCCAATTTTTTCTATTGGTTGACTTCAAGTTTCATAGCGTTATGGTCAGAAAATATGCTTGGTATGATCTTTTTGTATTTGCTGAGACCTGATTTGTGACCTAGTATGTGATCTATTCTGGAGAATGTCCCATGTGCACTTGAAAAGAATGTGTACTCTGCTGCTTTAGGATGAAATGCTCTGAATATATCTGTTAAGTCCATCTGGTCCAGTGTGTCATTCAGAGTTTTTATTTCCCTGTTGATTTTCTGCTTAGATGATCCGTCCATTGCTGTAAGTAGGGTGTTAAAGTCCCCTACTATTATTGCAATAATATCAATTAGGGTTTTTTTTAATTTTTTTTTTATTTATTTGACAGAGAGAGAGAGACACGGCGAGAGAGGGAACACAAGCAGCGGGAGTGGGAGAGGGAGAAGCAGGCTTCCTGTGGACCAGGGAGCCCGATGTGGGGCTTGATCCCAGGACCCTGGGATCATGACCTGAGCCGAAGGCAGATGCTTAATGACTGAGCCACCCAAGTGCCCCTCAGTTAGTTCTTTTATGTTATTAACTGTTTGATGTATTTGGGTACTCCTATGTTGGGTGCATAAATATTTATAATTGTTAGATGGTCTTCTTGGATTGTCCCCTTTATTATTATATAGTGTCTGTCTTTGTGTCTTGTTACAGTCTTCTTTTTAAAGTCTATTTTGTCTGATACAAGTATAGTTACTCTTTTCACATCCATTAGCATGATAGATGTCTTTCCATCCCCTCACTTTCAATCTGTAGGTGTCTTTGGGTCTAAAATGAGTCTTTTGTAGGCAGCATATAGACGCTTTTGTTTTGTTTTTGTTTTTTTATCCTTTCTGAGACCCTATGTCTTTTGATTGGAGCATTTATTCCATTTACATTCAGAGTAATTATTGATAGATGTGTAGTTAGTGCCATTTTGTTACATGTTCTGTCATTGTTTCTAGAGATTTTCTCTGTTCCTTTCTAGTCTGTCACTTTTGGTCTTTCCCACTCAGAGTCCCCTTTAATATTTCTTTTTTTTTTTTAAAGATTTTATTTATTTAATTGACAGAGAGAGAGAGAGAGACAGAGAGAGAGGGAACACAAGCAGGGGGAGTGGGAGAGGGAGAAGCAGGCTTCCTGCCGAGCAGGGAGCCCGATGCGGGGCTCGATCCCAGGACTCCAGGATCATGACCTGAGCCGAAGGCAGTCGCTTAACCAACTGAGCCACCCAGGCGCCCCCCCCCCTTTAATATTTCTTGCACGGCTGGTTTAGTAGTCATGAACTCCTTTAGGTTTTGTTTGTATGGGAAACTCGTTATCTCTCCTTCTATTCTGAATGATAGCCTTGCTGGATAGAGTATTCTTAGCTGCAGATTTTTCCCATTCAGCATATTGAATATATCATGCCACTGTCTTCTGGCTTGCCACATTTCTGTGGAGAGACAGCTAGCCTTGTGGGTCTTCCCTTGTAAGTTAGGGACTTCTTTTGTCTTGCTGCTTTTAGGATTTTTTCCTATTACTATATTTTGCAAGTTAAACTACAATATGTCTTGGTGTTGGCCTGCTTTTGTTGATTTTGATGGGAGTTCTCTGTGCCTCCTGGATTTGGATGTCTGTTTCCCTTTTTCTCTCTCTTCTTCTTCCAGGATTCCTATGATATGAATGTTGTCACATTTGATGGAGTCACTGAGTTCCCTAAGTGTATTCTTGTGATGTATAATTCTTCTTTCTCTCTTTTGTTCAACTTCATTATTTTCCATTATTCTATCTTTTATATCACTTATTCATTCCTCTGCTTCTTCCATCCTTGTCGTCATTACATACATCAGTTTTGAATCACAGGTTTTGCATTTTTCATTTCTGTTTTTTTAACTCTTTTATCTCTGCAGTAAGGCTCTCCCTGATGTCTTCCTTACTTATTTCAAGCCAAGCAAGTATCCTTATTATTGTTGCTTTAAATTCTCCATCAGGCATATTACTTATATCTGTTTTGATTAGATCTCTGGCTGTGACCTTTTTCTTGTTCTTTCTTTTGGGATGAATTCCTCCATCTTGGCATTTTGTCTAGGCCTCTGTCTTTCTCTCTGTGTTAGAAAAGCCTGTTATGTTTCCTGCTTTTGAGAGTAATGGCTTTATGAAGAAGAGGTCATACAGTGTCCTGGACCTGGTGCTTCAGGGAGTGTCTCTGGTGTGTGCTGCCTGCACTCTGCTGCTGTGTTTTCATTATTCTATCCCTCAGGTCAGTTGTCTGCAGAGGCTCCCCTTGCCTGCAGTGGGCAGTGTTTGGTCCTTGGTCAGAATGTGGTGAGATTTAACTAGGTGTGTTCTGGTCTGCTTGTTAAATGAGACCTGATGCTACTTGCACTAGAACTGATGCCTTGCAGAACTCTCTGGTGGGTAGACGTGGTGCATGTGGAGGTCTCTGCTGGTCTTCTGTGGAAGGGGCCCACTGCATTGGGCCCTAGGCACACTTACCTAAGAAAAGCAGTACCAGCAGAGTGCAGGGGGGTGGGACTTGGTGTAAGCAGGTTAGGGAGCACTGTGCTGTTTACTGAAGCTGGTTTATGCTGAGGGCTGGGGGAGGGAAATGGTGCCAGCCAGTTCCTTTATACCCAGAGAGGGGTCTCCGTGCTTGCTGCTCTCAGGGAAGCCCTCCCAGAAGAGTGAATAATATCCCCCTCCTAAGTCCCGGGTGTTTCAGACCTCTGTTTTCACACTGTCTTTACCTGCCTGGAGCAGCACAGTGCACTTTGGGCTCTATCCCAGCCAAGCCTTCTGACTTTTAAATCTTCAAATGTGAGGGCTATGCTGCGGTGGGCCCTGTGCTGGTCTTCTAGGGGAGGGTCTGTGCTAGGATGGATACAGGTTTGGCCAAGAAGGGCGCGAGAGTGCAGGGGCATAGGATTTGGAACAAACAGGCTAAACAGCCAGTGTCCGGGTTAGCTGCCCTCAGCAGATGTCTCTGTGCCTATGCTGAGGGGCAGGGGAGGTAATGGGGCCCACTGGCCCTTTTGTCCCCAGAGAGGTGTCTCTGCAAATGCTACCTCTCACAGATGCACTCCAAAAAGAGTGAATGCTCTCTTCCCATGCACCATAGGTGATCCTCAGATCACACCATCTGCCCCGGTGTTGCTTGCCTGCCTTCTCCAGGAGTAGGGCAGACCCCTCAGGTCTCTATCCCAGTCAAGCCCGCCCACCTCTAAAACTCCTGTCTTTGAGCCCTGCTGGTTGCAAAAAGTCACGAAAATCAGTCCCTCGTTTTCCCAGCCAGTGACTTTGGGTAAATGTTCCTGTGCGCATCCCTCTACACGCCACTCTCTCTCCGCAATTTTAACTTCTGATTTACTCTCTATCTTGCCCGATACACCTAGCTCTGTGGAGGTAAAAGCTATGTCTATTTTGTTCATTGTTAATGATCCCATCACCTAGCAGAGCATCTGGCACTTAAATATTTGTGAAATGAGTGAACAATTGACACAGTTAATAAGGTAGTATATGATAGGAGAGTAATAATTAATTATTCATTAATTACTACCTAAGACCATAACTGTCAAAAATTTAGTTAAGATGAAACAGAAATACATAAATCTAAATCATGGTCGAGCTTCTTTTCCTATATCAATGATATCAGCAATGTATTTTGTTATACCATTACCAACTTTAAAAATGTTTTATTGAGATGCAACTTACAATAAGATATGCAAGTCTTAAATCTAAAGCTTGACTAATTTTTGACACATGTACACACCTGTGAAACCCCTACTCAGCTCAATATGTAGAAATTTCCAGTACCCCAGAAAGCTCCCTCTACCCTCTTTTCCAATCAATATTTTTTCAAAGATAATCATTCTTCTGACCTCCATTACCACAGTTTTGTTTGCCTGATTTTGAACTCTAAGTACTGCGATCATGAAGTATGCATTTTACATCTTTGGCTTTTACTCAACATCATGTTGGTGAGATTTGTTCTTTTCACTGCTATATTCATTCTACTGTATGAATATACTTTACTTTTTCCATTCTGCTGTTGAAAGACATTTGGTTTGTTTTCAGTTTGACTATTACCAATAAAGCTATAATGAATATTCTCATATGTATCTTTTGGTGGACATAGCACTAATATATGTTCAGTTTAGCCAGGAGATGATTTGCTGGGTCGTAAGATATGTGTAAGTTTAGCTTACGTGGATATATTATTAAATATTTTACTGAAGTCATTACTTCAGTTTATACTCCCATCAGTAAATGTATGAGAGTTGTAGTTGTTCCACAACCTTGATATTACTTCATATTATCTTTTACTCACTTATAAAAATTTACACAGTCATCTGAGATGAAAATTGAAATTACAAATTACTGTGATACTACAAAACTATTCAAAATAGGCTTCCTGAGGTTGGTTAATTTTCAGGCATAAAATAGTGAGAATGGCTAATATTTACTGAGCATGCACTGCTTGCTAGGATTTTTGGGATACTTTACATAGGCTGCCTCATTTAATCATCACTACACCTCTGTGAAGTAGATATTGTTATCCCCGTATTATGGTGAGAAATTTGTAGCAGAAAGAGACATATCTGGAAGTGCCTGTATAGATCAGTTAATGCAACCACTCGTATTGACAAAGGCAATTTAGAGAGCAGGCTGCGTTGTATGAAAGGAAGATCACCCAGTTTGTTAGAGGTAGAATGTGGATTGACATTCAGATCTCCTAACTTCTTATCTAGCATTGATAACAAATCAGCAGTGTGCAAACTATATAATATTAACAGTCATGAAAACAAACACACCTTGAAAAAGTATTTCATCCCTTCAGAATTAGTTATAATGGTTTTGGTTTGTGGAATAGATCCACCATGTTCTAAAATTATTATAAAGGTTCAGGCAAGGTCATATAAGAAAAGGATTCATGTTTTGTGGTGCCATAAGCTAATACAATTGAGGAGGACTCATTAAGAAAAAGAACATAAAAAAAAAAATCTTACTTTTGCCAATGCGACAAAAAACATGTGAACACATTTACTGGAGCCTGTTGATAGCCAGCCTCATATATGAAGATTCCCACCGCCCACCCGTTATCCCTGTCTCCTGGTATTCACGCCCCAGTGTAACTCCTCTCATACTATATTGGGGCTGGTCTGTGAAACCAATAGAATTTAGTAGAAGTGATGTCTCTTTGGAGGCTAGGTTATAAAGAACATTATGACTTGTACCCCTCTCTCTCAGATCATTGATTCTGGGGGAACTCAGCTACCATGTCATGAGAACCGTCACACAACACTGTGGAGAAGACTATGTAGTGACAAACTGAGGCCTCCAGCCCACACCTTTGTGATTATCATTTCAGGAGTGGATGCTCCAGCCCTGGTCAAGGCTTTGCTGCACCCAAGCCAACTGCATCCTTTTCTGACAGCTTAATATTCTGAGCCAGAGTCACTCAAGAGAAGCTGCTTCTAGATTCCAGACTCTCAGGAATTGTGGGATAATAAGGTTATTGTTTTAAGCTGATAAGTTTTGGAGTAATTTGTTATACAGAAATTGCTAACTCATACAGGCCCCTAACAGAGCTTTGGAAGAAGCCATACAAATGAGAGGCCTAGAAGTTTAAGTTTCCTAAGTTCTATGACAAATTGGTCTCTGCCTGTGTTAATGGTTAAGTCTACTAAATTGTTGTGGCATTGACAGCTAGTTTTCCACCAAAATTTGTTCTTTCTTTCTTCCACAGCAGCTGTAACTAGGTCATGCCTGTCTAGCCACATGCCACGTTGTCTAGCCTCCTTTGCTGTAGTGTTTCATGTGACTAAGCTCTTGCTAATGGAATGCAGCAGATGTTATGTGTGTCCTCCTGGACTGTGCTTTCAAGAGGCGAGGCATTGTGCTCCTTTCCTCCTTCTCATGGGCCAGGATGGTGACAGGCAGAGTGACCTTGGAAGCCAAGATTAAAGATGGCAGAAACTCTGTCTTGCCAAGTTCCTGAATGACTTCATGGAGCTGAACCCTTCCAGGCTGGAATACCTCTCTGAACCATCTTGTTAGAGAGAAATAGGCTTCTGTTGTGTTTGAGTGATTGTATGTTAAGGTCTATGTTTTAAAACGAATAAGACTACTTTAATTAGTTATGTTCTTCAAAAATTAGATACTTTATTTTTTGCCCTGAATCTAGCCTTGATGTTATTTATTTGTTAATTTATTTTTAAAAAAGATTTTACTATTTATTTAAGAGAGAGCGAGAGAGAGAGAGCATTAGCAGGGTGAGGGGCAGAGGGAGAAGCAGACTCCACACTGAGCAGGGAGCCCAATGTGGGGCTGGATTCTGGGACTCTGGGATCATGACCTGAGCTGAAGGCAGGCACTTAACTAACTGAGCCACCCAGGCGCCCCTATTTGTTAATTTATTAACTTTTTGTTCTTCTGAAAATCTTTTTTTTTTTTTTTTAGATTTATCTATTTTAGAGAGAGAGAGAGAGAGAGAGAGAGTGCATGCTTGCCTGCACACGAGTGGGGGCAGGGGCAGAGGCAAAGAATCTCCAAGCAGACAGAGCCCAATGAGGGGCTTGATCTCATGACCCATAATATCAGGACCTGAGCTGAAACCAAGAGTCAGAGGCTTAACCCACTGAGCCACCCAGGTGCCCCTAAACCTTTTTTTGGATGTACTTTGTTTTAAGTCCTGGTTCCATCACTTAGTAGCTATGTGATTAGGATAATTATTTCTCTGAGCTTCAGTTCTTCTCTGAGCTTTATAGTTCCCTCTGTAAAATAGAGAGGATACATTCTTCATAGCCTGTTATGAGAGTTGGTGAGCTCATGTTTACAAAACACTGCCTGGGCCATAGGAAGAACTCAGTAAATAACAGCACTTTTTATTGTAATAATAATAATAATCATTACTATTTAAAGTTATTTATTTATTTATTTATTTATTTAGTAATCTCTGCAGCCAACATGGGGCTCAAATTCATGACACCAAGATCAGGAGTCGCATGCTCTTCAACTGAGCCAGCCAGGCACCCCATTTTTATTGTTAATACTACCTGTGCAGTGTTATACCTTGGACAGAGCATAAGATTTGGAGGTATAAAACCTGAGTTCAAATTCTGTCACTTTTGCATGCTGTGACCTGGGATAAGTTAACTTATCCAGTCTTTGTCCATCTTAGACTCATCACCTATGTTGTTGAACACCTAGGTGCCCTAATTATCTTTCTTTTTTATTCTAAGCCTACCCAGGAGAGTTGTAAGTCAGATACATAGTGAGTTTGGATGAATGGGTTTGTATCCCTGGGACAGGGGAAGGTGTGACTGAATATGACAGCATGTTCAAAACTAGACTGAACGTGGCGGCTGAGCCCACGTGAGCAAGAGACCAGGTTGGGGAAGCTGGGAAATGTTTCTAGTGATTTTTTTCCTTTCTTTTGTCATGACGATCCATGTCACCCTACAAGGGAATGTTGGACTTATTCTGAATTAAATTCCTGGGAAGATATGATAATCACCTCGTTTGGTGTGCTTAGCCTGTCCCTTCTGTTGGGGAACTCCTACCCCACTTCCCATGGCCCTTGAGGTGCTGTCAGTTGCAGCATTCCATTTTACTACATACCCTCTCTCAGAATGACCAGAAATGTCGGTAAAAAGCTTCCCTACCACATGGAAAGAGAACCTGTCAGAACAGGGGAGATGGAGATAGAGACAGGTGGCAGTGAGAGAGAGGCTGATTGGATAGCTTGAGCTCTTGGATTCATCTGTGCCTGAAGCCAGACTACTCCTCAGACTTCCAAGCCACATGAGCCAACACAGTTCCTTTTATTGCTTATACTTATTTGAATTGGGGTTTTGTAACTAAACATGTCCTGGCTAATAATATAGGAACTTTTGCAAAATGCACATGCTCCAAGTCTGGAGTTTCTGATGCAGCTGGGTCTGAAACGGGGCTGAAGCATGTGTGTTCTTTTAAAATTTCTCTAAATTCTACCTCCCTGCCCAAGTTAAGAACCGCTACTTTTTTTTTTTTTTTTTTTAGATTTCAAGTTCATAGGACAGATTTGATCATACTCAGTTCATGGCATGTTATCATTGTTGGTCCATGCAATATCCCTGTCTCATTTTGTTTATTTCATTTTCTTGCCATACTCCACTTCCATTACCACTGCCCACAAAGACCATCATTCTAATGTATTAAATGAGTGTCTTCTCTTTTTATCTGCTTTTGTAAAATGTGTTTTGTTGTTTTCCACCAATGCATTTCTCAGTTACAAAAAGAGCACTTTGTTACATAGCCTATTCTGTTTTTTACTTTGAAGAAATTAATGGACTCTATTTTTTAGAGCAGTTTCAGGTTTACAGAAAAATCAAGCGGGAAGTACAGAAAGGTCCCATATACTCTCCCCCCTCCCAAACCAGTTTCTTCTATTATTAACATCCTGCATTAGTGATTAACTTTTGAACTTCAGCTGTCCTAGAAATGAATAATAGGACAGTACTGGGTAAGGGAACTTTTGACTCCCAATAAATGGCAATACTTTTCTTTTTTTTTTTAAAGATTATTTATTTATTTGAGAGAGAGAGAGAGAATGAGAGAGAGAGAAAGCACATGAGATGGGGGTGGTCAGGGGGAGAAGCAGACTCCCTGCCGAGCAGGGAGCCCGATGCGGGACTCGATCCAGGGACTCAGGATCATGACCTGAGCCGAAGGCAGTTGCTTAACCAACTGAGCCACCCAGGCGCCCCAATGGCAATACTTTTCTATGAATGGAAATAAAGAGATGTCCTAGAATGTGGAGATAAATAACAACAAAACTCCAAAGTCTACTATACAAATAGATGCTAAATCATGTAAAAAATTTTCTTTTCCTTCTGATTTTAAAACTCTTGACTCATCTTTAAAAGGAAAAAGAACAGGGGTCATTAGAAATATCATAGCAAAGTTGTAAGCTCTGTGATTTTATACTTGTGAGAACTAGTTTCAAAGTAAGTTCTCAATTCAATTCTTTGAATTAAATAGGGGAAAACTGCCTATGAGAAGGAGAGTCGGCATCTGGACAGAGATGGCTGAAGTTCTTCTAATGGCGACTACCAAGCGAAGATGTCACCAAGATATCCCCAGGAAAAAGACATTTCTCTCTCTGCTGGTGAGGCTGTGGGCAAACAGGCACACAACATTTCTGGGGAACATTGGTAAACCCCTCCGAGAGGCATTTGGGCAGTATCTGTCAAATTTTCATATGCAGCTACCTTCAGATCCAAGGAAATCTTCTTCAGTTTGGACTCAACTAGAAGTTATTTTTTCCCAAAAGGAACTCAACGGGATGTAAATCTCACTGAAAGCCTCCACGGAGGCAGAGCAGAGATTCTGGTCAGAGATAGACATGAAGCTGTGAGTGTGGAAAAGCTGCTGTTCCCTAGCCGTAAGAAGCTGGTAGCAGGTCAGCACAATGCAGTCAAGGACTGCTACACCCCACGCAGCCAGCATCCAGGGAGCTATCTTAGTAAAATCTCAACTTTGAGTAACTGCAGATGTAGATTTTGAGTATTTTTCATGACTTATAAATGAAGGAGTTTTTCCTGGGCAAACGGGTCTGTAGCAAGAAGAGTGTTACCTGGAGGAAGATCAGTAAAGCCTAGATAATAAGTGAAATACAATTGAGAACAGAAACATTTCCCAGGAGTGGCCGAAGAATTTCTACCACTTCTTTAGCGAAGAGATATTGGAAAGGGGCACACAGAACTCTTTGGCGGGGTATTCATTGTACTCTTTGGTGTGGGCATAATTTGTGAACTGCGTGCATTTTCTTTTATACTGTGATTCAGTCAGTTTCAACTGATCTATATTGTTTTCATAAAGCCCCAAGCTGTAGATAATGACCCAGATGGTGGACCCAGACAACACTTGCAGTCAGTTGCTCCAATGAGGTGACCTGGTACCCCGTGGCCTTGGCAGCACGGTGCCTGAGTGTTCTGTCTGGTGTGCTGCCCCTTACAATGGCACTGGGCAAGAAGTGATGTTCATCATAGTGACTCTGGCCCCACAAGAAAGGAGCACTTTGTGTTTAGCCTGTTCTGTTCCAGAAGGCAAGGAAGTATATCATGTATTATAGAACTAGTGTTATATAGTGAGTAACGTTTAAGTTTTTATGTTCTAAAGCACTGGTTCTCTAAACATTATTGTGCATCAGAATCACCTAGAATGCTATTAAAACACAGATTGCTGGGCCCCACTCTCAGAGATGCTGATTCAGTAGGTCTGGAATGCAGTCCAATAATGTGCATGATAAACTTCCATTATCTAAGATGTTCACATGTTAAATTTCTTATTCCTCATGATGCTGAACTTAGAACTTAAGGTGTTATTGCCAAGTGATGTGGAAAGGAGGATGCTCCTTGCAACTGTCCCTGCTTCCTTTCCTGTACCAAAGGCTTCTGGGACCACTCCGCTGTACTTCCTCCGTCCTCGCCAAACACCCACCTCCAAATTGGAATCTAAAACAGGGATTTCACACTTCTCTGTTATTAATTTCTCTCTTCTCTTTCCTCCAGTTCCTGGTGCTAACATGTAAGAGAATAATGACTAATATATGGCAGTATATAATTGATGAATTGTGTTTTAGGAGTTCAAAGAAAGGGACAATCTAGAAAGACCCATGATGGAATTGAAATGTAAGCTCGACCTTGACAGAAGGATGTCATTTGGCTAGGCAGACAAGAGACAGCATACATTTCAGACCAAGACAGCATCTTGGGCAAAGGTCCAGAAGCAAAACAAGTGGAGAGACAGGTCTCAGAGAGGGTTCTGCACTGGAGAGAACTAAGAAGGAAGACTGAACAGCCACGGTGGGGCTAGAGGGCCAGGCAGAGCTCAGAGTGGATTTTGTAAGACATGAAGGTTTTATAGTGATTAAAAGCTTGTTTCAGGCAGATTAGTTAGGCAACGGAGTGTGCAAGATGGCTTGACAGTGAAGGCCACCTAGCAGGCTGTTCTGGAAATTCAAATCTGTACAAGCCAGCACCAGGTTCCTTCTTACAGCCTAAAATGCATTTAATTCATAATCTAAGACATCCTTAGAGATTACTTCAGTGTGTCTGGGCAAGCTAAGCCACATCATGTTCTGCTGACTTTTTTATATTTAAACTTTCTAAAAATCACTTTTACTTATTTTCAATACTTTATAGTAATTGCTCAAACTGATTTTAAATAAAGCCTTCCCAAGCTTAAAACTCTATTCTTCCCATTTTACATTGTTGGTCATTATTTCCAAACTAGCCTTTAATTTCCTTGCACCACCTCACCTTCTCATCCCTCCAGGCCTTTTCTTTCCAGCCTCAATAACCTTTCTCCTCATTTCAAAATCTAAGTCTAAGTTATCTTTACATTCTTTTTCCACCTGGCCTAGTTTAGAGGTAAGCATTTCCTTTTGCCTAATGATTAGACTCACAAAAATATACAGTGACAGATGGGTTTTTGCTCCAATGTTGCTTCCATTTAATTTATGTCATAGATGATTCATAGATGATCTCAGGATAAAAATGGACTATGTTCCTCATTTGAATGTGGGAATAGGAGCACTGTCCCCTGTTCTATGTGTAGCCACATTTCTCTAGGTCATACTGATGAAACAGCAGCATGTGGCTCAGTCTTTACTAGCAAAATAGGGAGAGCCCCGGCCTCAGATCCTTCACAGAAGCTTTAGGGTGTCTTCTTCAGTGGGTATTTTCCTGGCTCCTATCATCCCCATTTGCCCTTCTGATGTCAGCCCTGTGCTTCCCACTACCCTGACCCCCCCCCCCCCACTCCCAACACAGGCATATTTGTGGTTGCTCCTTAATTCCATTCTTAAGGGCTGCCAGACCACCCTTCTCTCCTGGCCTACCCTCTTCCCGGATGTGCTTTGTGCTCAGGGGCTCTGTTCTTTATTACTGTCCCTTTCTAGGATCAAAGCCGGAGCCAGAGGCTGGGCTGAGCTGCAATCACAGGGACACTCATGGTGCTGCTTCATAGCCATCTTCCCTTTGATCTCCTACAGCGCACCCAGATCAAGCATGTGTGCCCCAGCTCTCCTCTCAGGGAGTAAACAGAATCATGAATTACACTGCAACATTTCTATAGCTGATTTCATAAACTTTGGACAGTTTTATCATGGTTTCTATAAAATTTTGTCCTTGGGTAATTTGGAAATGATGATGAGGTACATTTCTCCACTCTTCCTGTTTCTTATTCCCCTCCCTAGACACTATACACATGGCCTCACTGGGGTCTCTGAGGTTCTCATTTGATAGCCCCCAAATAGCCTCAAAATGTCTAAATTTCCAATGTACACAAATTAGGTCCCATTCATTCACTCAAAATATATTTTTTGAGCATCTACTCTGTGTCAGGCATCATTCTTAGAACTTGGGTGATAGCAGTGAACTAGGCAGGCAAAATCTTTGCTCTCAGAGAGTTTATGTATAAACAAATAACTTCAGAGAGTGATAAGTGCTGTGAAGAAAATAATACAAGGTAATATGATAGACAGTGATGGTGATGGTGAGGGAAGACTTGCTGAGGAGGTGACATTAGCCTGAGACCTCCATGAAAAGGGAGAGGTGGCCATGAGAAGCCCTGGACAAAGAATACTCTACTCAGAGGAGGGAGATTAAGTGAAAAGACTGGAGCTGGAAGTGGGAGGCCAGTGAACCTGGACTATAATGTAAACGGAGGATGGGTTGTGAGGGAAGTGATGGAGGATGAGATAAGAAAGGCAGGTAGGGGTCACATCATGTAGGGCCTTGCAGGACTAGGTAAGGAGGTTCGATTTTATCTGAGTGCCACAGGAAGTCATTGAAGAGTTTAGCCAGTAGAAGATCAAGGTTTTTTTCCCTAACTACTGTGTTTTTTTAAAAATTAAGATATAATTCACATAACAAAAACTTTATCATCTTAACTGTACAGTTTATTGGTTTTAGCATGTCATAATGAGTGCAACCATTACCACTAGTTCTAGAACATTTCTTTTACCCCAAAAAGAAACCTTGTACCTGTTAGCAGTTGGCCCCCCTTTCCCTTTCCTCAGCCCTTGGCAAATAGTAATACTGTTTCACTTGGCTTTTATGAATAATGTTGCTATGAACATTTGTGTAGAAGTTTTTATATGAGTATATGCTTTCATTTCTCTTGGGTATATACCTAGGAGTAGAATTGCTAGGTCATTTGGTAATTCTGTGTGTAATTTTTTGAGGAACTACCAAATTCTTTTCCAAAATGCCTGCTCTGGGAAAGAGCAATTTTATATTCTAACCAGCAATGTATGAGGATTCCAGTTTCCCCACATCCTTGCCAACACTTGTTATTTTATGTTTTTGTGATTATAGCCATCGTAGGGGGTGTGAAGAGGTAGGTATCTTATTGTGGTTTTGATTTGCCACTTCCCTAATGACTAACGATGTTGAGAGTTATTTCATGTGCTTATTGGCTGTTTGTATACTTCTCTGAAGAAACGTCTAAGTCTTTTGCCCATTTTTATATTGAGTTATTAGTCTTTTTATTGTTGAATTGTAGGAGCTCTTTTTATATTCAGGATACTTGGCCCTTATCAGACATATGATTTGCAAAAACATTCTCCCATTCTATGGGTTATCTTTTCACTTTCTTGATAGTATTTTTTGACCTTATATAAGTTTTTTAAAAGATCATTCTGGCTATATGGAAATGGACTATTAGGAAGCAAAAATGGTGATTGGGAACCATTGTAGTGATCTAGGCAAGAGATGACAAAAGCTTGGACGGTGAAAAAAGTTCTGGCTTTAAATCATCATTGTCAGTTCTAGGTAGGAGGTGCTAGATCAGCTGTCTGAAATTTTGTTATACTTTATATTGTTTTGAGCCCAAGAGAGAAAACTATAACACAACTAATATTCATGTGGCTTGTCCGTAGTCTCAAAAATCAGCTCCATCATGTAGCCTCAAGTGGCTCTGGATTTACTACACAAGTCCTGACCATGGTTGTAGATTTTGGAGATCCAAATTGCAAATCTCACCCATAAAAAGATGCTAAACCTTACTAATAAACCCATATACAGGAATGAAAACTCTTAAGGTAAGGAGAATGTGCTATTTTAGGGGTTGAGGTAGAAAAACAACTCAAAGGCCTGTGCCTAGGCCCCCCATCCCTAGCAATGAAGTTTCCTCAGGCAATCAAGGAGAAACTGGGGTGATATGAAAGTTATATTTTATTTTGAATATAAGGGCAAAGGAAGTGGAAGAATGAAATCAAAATAAAGGATGAAAACATGATTAACTGGAGGGAAGGTGAACTTTTTTTTTTTAAGATTATTTATTTTAGAGAGAGAGCAGAGGGAGGGGTAGAGGGCAAGGGAGAGAATCCTTAAGCAGACTCCACACTGAGTGTGGAGCCCGACTTGAGGCTTAATCCCAGGACCCTGAGATCATGACCTGAGCCAAAACCAAGAGTTGGATCCTTAACTGACGTACGCCACCCAGGCGCCCCAGGAGGGTGAACTTTTTAAAGGAAACTCTCTTAGTCTGTTCAGGCTGCTATAACAAAATGCCATTGACTGGGTGGCTTATAAAAACAGAAATTTACAGTTCTGGAAGCTGAGAAGTCCAATATCAAGGCACTGGCAAATCTGGTGTCTTGGTTCATAAATTGCCATCTTCTCACTCTGATCTCACCTGGTGGAAGGGAACTCTCTGGGGCCTCTTTTGTAAGGGCACTAAGCTCAAATGAGCACCTAGTGGACAGACTAGACATATAGGAAGATCAACATGAGCTCTTGGCAGTAAGGATGGATATATACAAAAGGAATAGGAGGTGTACTGGGCTCTATTTGTTCAGAAAAGGGGTATTAGAAAAAGTAAAGATGTTTTTAATTATTATTAGTTCAGGAGTAGTGACTGGGCCCATTAAAAAACGAAAGAGGTAAGATCTCTGATTCCCTACTCACAAGAAACCAAATTCATGAATGAACTCAGAGGCTCCTCTGAAAAGAGCAGATGAAGAATCCATAGTAAAAGCATTGAAGAACAACCTTTTGAAGACTGGGGTAGTTCTACCAAGTGGTCACAAAGAATTTGAATAGAGTTGAGAGGGGAAGACCAGGAAGAAAAGCACATTATACTGGAATCATTATTATATGGGTTTGATTCAGAGACAGACAGTTAGTGCAGGTGGCAAGTAGATCTTGCCTGTACCTTGAGGACACATTATAGAGAAATTTATGGAATTGGCATTCTAAGGGAAGGTACATCAGAGACGAGAAATAAAAATAGAAAGCCAGACAGAAATAATGATGGAGTCCAGGCCCAGATTGGATGTTGGTTTGATGGCAAAATATCCTCCAGGTGGGACTATCCAACATGGGTAGGAGAAGGTGGTCAAGATTTGTTTAAACAGTGTAGCTTTTGGTAGCCTTAAAAATTATTGATTTCATATTCTTCACTAAGGTAGGCCTATACACATCAAATGCTAGAGAAATATACTAGAAAAACTATTTTTTGGGTCCTCAGGCAAAGAGAAGATGAAGGCAAAGAGAAAACGAAGGAAGGCCCTCGATTCTAGCCCTGTGTGTGTTAGAAAAGGAAAGGAATCAATTTAAGAAGTAGGTTAGGGGCGCCTGCGTGGCTCAGTCGGTTGGGCGACTGCCTTTGGCTCAGGTCATGGCCCTGGAGTCCCGGGATCGAGTCCCGCATCGGGCTCCCTGCTCAGCAGGAAGTCTGCTTCTCCCTCTGACCCTCCCCCTCTCGTGCTCTCTGTCTCTCATTGTCTCACTCTCAAAAAAATAAATAAAAATCTTTAAAAAAAAAAAAAGAAGTAGGTTAACCTTTTAGAAATACAACTGGAGTCTCTGTGGAAGTAGCAGGGTAATGGCAGAGGGGAATGAAGCAGTATAGGCATATACTAGTACATCAGTTAAAGGTGTCCTAGACACAAATGCTCTTCAAGGCCTGGAATATACAAAAGTTGACAAAACAGTGAATCAAGGAACCCATTGGAGAAGAACTGATTCACATAGACCACGAGAAACATAAGCTCTGAAGCATCAACAGTAATATAGTTTAGGAATCTGCTAAGAGTGATTCTTTAGCTGAATCAAATATGACAACTAGGCAAAAATCTCTTTCCTAGACAGATTTTATAGTCCTAAGCAATTTAATAGCAAGAAGCTATAGGAGCACCTTCTATAGTCTAGGATCAAAAAGGCCTGCTCATTGGTTGTTGATGAGGCCCACAATTACTTCACCATCAGGATGCCAGAAACATGAGCTAAAGGGAGAATGCAAAATTAGAGATTATGACTGTGTAGAAAGGCAGGAGCACGTCAAATAAAACAGTGATTTTATTTGCACGTTTCTAACTTGGTAAGATTGTAATGTCCAAAAAAAAAGATTGTAATGTCCCAAATGTTACTATCTTAGAAAGAAGACTATGGCCAGAGCCCCAGCATCCCTCCCATATGAAGATACATAGTGTCAAAATTAACTACCAGATAGGAGACTGACCCTGATCCAGTATAAATTCAGAGACTGTGGACCTCAGATAACCAGCCTAGACTCACTGGAATCATGAAGAGGTTAAACCAAGATATTTTCTTGATCTCACTTCCTTTTGTCCAATACTACTGAATCTCTGTTAGGGTCTTTGTTGACACTAACTCTGGGCTCTGGAAACATAATTTTACTTAAGATAACAAGATTGAGTTGTTTTTCTAGATTTGGCGGATTGGGGGCCAGTGTTGTGATGGTCTTTGGTGTTCTGTTAAGTCTTGGAGCCTCTAAACACAGGACATCCCAGACACGCAGTCACTATGCACCCTAAAGGATCTATATCCATTCCACAGAAGACAGCGTAGGTCGGAGCTGCGAAAGACACCCCAGCTCACTTGGCAGCAAAGACCTTTCTAGCTGAGAGTAGGCAGAAAAAGAAATTGGAAAAGATGAAGTCTGGACTTTAATTTCTTTGGATATTTAACTTGCAAGTGTAAGAGAATGTGATTTTGCACTTTAATTCTTTTGACCTCTGAAATCTTTGGACTAATTTGCATGGAATTTAATTTTTAACTTCAATTTCCTCCCAGGAAAATCCATAAGAAAAGGCAGTTAAGATTACATTTGGGGGATGCCTGGGTGGCTCAGTCGGTTAAGCGTCTGCCTTCAGCTCAGATCGTGATCCCAGGGTCCTGGGATCGAGTCCCACATTGGGCTCCTCACTCAGTGGGGAGTCTGCTTCTCCCTCTGTCTGCCACACCCCTGCTTGTGCTCTCTCGCTGACAAATAAATAAATAAAACTGTTTAAAAAAAAAAGATTACATTTGGGAATTCATATGTTGATGACATTTTTATGATTTAAATGTATTTGTTATTTTACCACATTGCCAAACCTTTGATGAATTACATTGGACAATGTAGCTGGACATATTTTGGGAAGGGAAACAGAATATAGAATTTTTAGCCTTGGATGCAGGTTTTAGAATTAATTTAATTAAGGTGTTATTCTGACCCATTTCAGAGCCTCCCAGACTTAAAAATAAAACACTGCCCACCAGCATCCCAGAACTACAGCTGGTGCTTGGGGAATAGTCTTTTGAAAGTGGGGGACCAGGACTGCCCAGGTAGATTGTTAACTTTGTCTCCAGGGGCAGCCACACCGCTAGCTAATGGTTAAGCTTAATGGAGCAAGAGAAGAAAAATCTGGAGAATGTTGGAAGAGGGTAATCTTCTTTCCTGTGACTTCTTGATAACCTTCCTGGTCTTTCCTCCTCATCACTCGCTCCTCGCAGAACTTGTCAGACTTACTGCCAGCACAAGCAGTGCTGCAGGCTCTCCCCTGACTCCCTCCTCCTCATCATGGAGGTCGGCCTGCCCCCTGCACACGTGTTCCACCCTGTTCTTCCATGCTGCGTGTATTCCAGTAGCCGCACTCTGCCCTGAGCAGGGGCTCCGCGGTGACCCACAGAGCCTATGATTTGCGTAGGAAGCCTGTCTAGCTGTGGGTTCACAATTTTAGGATGCATTCACCTGCAGGTAGCATGAGCCATCAATATTAGCTCTCTTACTGATAAAGGTCATCATTTGATTGCCACTTGTGTGACTTCTGTATTTGCCTTTCAGTTGGTTCTTAACTTGGGCTCGGGACCTAAGTATCATTTTAACTCTTTATCTCTGTTAGAATTACTGTAAATTTTAGGAGGTAGAACTGACAGGGCTTGCTTATTAATTAGGTATGGAGTATGAAGGAAAATGACAGATCAAAGATGATTCCTAGGTTTCCGGCTTGTGTGAGTAGGTAAATAGTGGGGCTATTTCATGATACAGAAGCCCTAATTCTGAGATTAGAGGTATGCATGAGCTGAGAATGACTAGTGTGTGAGAGGGAGGCTGTACCCAAGGTGAGGGATTTGGGGGAGGCTGGGTTGGCACTATCCATACAGTGAGAATGACTTAGGGTGGGATGGCTTGGTGGCTGGGAGAATGAGTAGGAGGCCATTGATTTAGTTCAGGTAAGAGACAAGGTCTTCAAATAGGGTATTGGAATAGAAAGGGGGATTAATGTAGGAGACATTTAGGAGGTAGACTCAATGGAACTTGGTGACCAGCTGGATGTGGATAGAGGGATGAGGGGAGTTGGAGACATTCCAAGGTTTTCAGTTTATGAACTTGCCCATCCAAGTTAAACATCTGGTAGTGACAAATGTTGATTTGATAGATTCTGTCATTTTAAATATGATAACTCTTCTAACTACAATGAAGGCATGCAGGATATAGGGAAAGAAAAATGAAAGATAAACTTCTCAAAAGTGTAAATCTCCTATTCAAACAAGAAAAGAAGAAACTATCCAAACCCCTTAAATCAGCCTCAAGAGTAATCTTTTAGGTTGAGACAGTCTTCCTTTTAGATGTGATACACTATATTGGGGGTTGGCAAACTTTTCTAGAAGAAACCAGATAGTAAATATTTTAGGCTTTGCAGACCATGTGGTCACTGCTGTAACTAATCAACTTCGCTGCTGTAGAACAAAAGCAGTCTTAAACAATAGGTAAATTAATGGGCATGTCTGTGTCCAATAAAACTTTATTTATAAAACAGGCCATGGGCTGGATGTGGCTTACAGGTCATAAGCCACAGTTTGTTGACTTCTGCAACTTACATAATACCTTACACATGTGGTAAGGTTACCTTGCCTTCAACCCTTACAAGAGGGCAAATGGTGGGGCACCTGGGTGGCTCAGTTGGTTAAACATCCCACTCTTGATTTTAGCTCAGGTCATGATCTCAGGGTCATGAGACTGAGCCCTGCATCAGGCTGTGGGCTGAGTGTGGAGCCTACTTAAGATTCTCTATCCCTCTCCATCTGCCCCTTCCCCTGACCACTCTGCTGTTGCGCATGCACGCTCATTCTCTCTCTCTCTCTCTCTCTCTCAAGAAAGAAAGAAAGAAAGAAAGAAAGAAAGAAAGAAAGAAAGAAAGAAAGAGAAAGAAAGAAAGAGGGCTATGGCTAGTCCCGAGACTAGTTAATAAGAGAGGGTCGTGCAATGTTATATGAAGTTGGAAGAAAAGGAGTGCTCTTTTGACTAATAAGGTCCTAAGTTACAGTAGTAAGGGGAATATGACTCCCATATACGAATGTGTTGAGAGCCATTGGAAGAAGATTCACAATCCGATGCAAGATGTCTGAATTTTTAAACGAGATGGCCAAAGCAGAGAGGGGGAAAAAAGAGATAGAAAACAAATCTCACCAGCCCATGTCCTTCTGACCACATCTCTACCATCAGGATATAAACCTTCCCTCTTCTCCCATCTGGTGGCAGGAACAACTAGAACAAAGAAAGGTTGTGACTCATGCTTATGGCAGGGACTGACTTTGGCCTTGTCCTAGGACAAGGACAAAGGCTTGCTAGGGTTGGCGAAGGGCCCCTGCTGTAGAGGGAAGGTGGGGACCACAGAGAGTGAGAAACAAAGTGAAAGCATAATAGGAGTAGGGGAGAAGTAGGAGGTCTGATGACAGACAAGGCATCTCTGAGAACACTTCCCATCGCTAAGGGAACATCCATGGAGGAACGATCTCAAAGGCTGGTCAGTGAAGCTTATGCTCATGGACCATGCTCAGAGATGCATCAGTTTGATAAGGAGGGCAATGGTGAACTTCTTTCCTCTACCAGAGTCATACAGTTTGGAATCTGTCTGTGGGAATGCTTGAGATAAGAATTATTTGACTGCCCTTCTGTGGTGTACATGTGTGTGTTCACTTGGCCAGAGAAGGGGCATAGATCATCCCCCAGTAATACCAGTCAATGGAAAATATGAGAGACAATGAATGATGTAAATGAAAACAAGAGAAGCCAAGAGAATTCTGCTATGCTATTAGTTTTATGATCATAAAACCACAGAACTAGAAAGCACTGTGGAAGAGTATCTGACCTAGTCTTCCGCCTTTAAGAAAAGTTAGTCTTTCTTAATGATGTGCCTGACAAAAGACCAGGCATTCCCCCTCAATAATCCATTCCAGTTTTTTTTTTTTTCATTCTGGCAGTCTGGAAATTCTTTATGTCCAATAGAAACCTCTCCTACTTTAATCCCATCTTCTCTTATTTGATCTTCTGTGCTATACACAAAACAAAAACCCTTTACCATTTTTAAGACACAGTAGAGTATCATTTATTAGGGTGTCTGAACACTAGGAATATTCACACCACAGAATTGTGATGATGATTCTGCCAGTGTGTTGGCTCAGTGGCTCAGATCACTTGGTGCAGACAGGCTGGTGTAGATTATAATGGACAAATAAAAAACCTTGTCAGTGGCTATTCAGGTGAAAGAATATCATATGTTTTATGAAATAAAGGTCATTTACTACTGCATAGAAAAAACTAGTGTTGTACAGTCCAAATAGACATTTGAAAAGGAAAAGGGCTGCAAAAGCAAGCAGACATTGATGAATCTGTTCAAGTGAGAGTAGCATTCACGTCTCCTTTAGTTGTGCTGGAAGCAATTTCAACAAATCCTGTTAGCAATTTTCTCATACTCCTTTCTGCAGACAATCAAGAATTTCACAATAAGTAAATATGGTTTGCCTTTTTATTATTGCATATGGCTTTTTTGGAGGATTATTTTAAGGAAATATGTATCACAAATTATACTTTTTATAGTGTGAGAATTGAAAAGCATAACCTATTTGTTGTTTTTAAAATCATTAACTATTTAGGGTTTCTCATAATGTGTTACATTTTTATCATTGTTGCTTTCAGGTAAACCCAGATATCTTTACTTGAGGCAAAATGACAACACATCCTGAATCCATTCTTTATTTGATGTAGCTTTATTAGATAAAATGTTCTCTAATTGTACAAAGCTTTTATATTTATATTTATTTATTTAGATTATTAAACACATCCCATTTTAGATACCATTAGGTTATTTATCAGGCTAGGCTAGGCTATGCCGTGGTAACAAATTAACTCCCAAATCTCAGTGGCCTAACATAACAGAGGTTTATTTCTTGCTCACATCACATGTCCTATTTGGATCAATGGGGAGCTCTCTTCTACAGTCTTTTCAAATGTTAAAGATCTTTTGTTTGATCACAACGTTCTTTGGAAGTTCAGAGTGATCTTCTCATTATTTGTGTCATCCCTCATTCATCTTTTCTTAGGTGAATTCCAGTTTTGTTAGCCTTTCCATCTGCTAGCATTCTCAGGTGTAGACAAAAGAATCAACTCTAGGTCATTCAAATGAGAAGGGATTAATTAAGGGAAATTAGAAAGTCCAGGTAACCACTGGAAAGGGTAGAGGAACAGGTTCTAACCTGAGTTACCATCAATCCCAGAACTTTGTTGCAATGCGGAAGCTACTATTCCCACTTTTGTCCCCAGCACAATGACATCGAAGCCTCCTGTGCTGGCAGAATGGATATCTGGATCCTGTCTGTTCTTCAGGTAATTTCTGATAAATGCAACCGAGAGCTAGAAATTAAGTTCTAGAAACTCACCCTAGACTCAGAGGCTAGGGAGATTAGGAAATATTTAATTTTAGAATTTACTTTGGGAAGACAGAATTCACAATGTGGGAAACTATCAAAATGTGGGGTGGTTTTTCAAAAGATATGGGACTGCCACAAATAACAGATGATTACTATATTTCTTTTATAGAACTCATTTTCTTTGTACTTGTAAATTTCTTTTTCTGTTACAGGAGTAATATAACTAGGGATAAGAAAGAAGCATTCATATTGCCACCACCCTAACACAGCTGTTATTATTTTGGTATATTTTCTTTTTGTCCCTTTTCTGTGCAGAATTCTCTTCTATAAAATTGTGTAACAGTGAATACTGATTTCCTAGTGAAATATTAAAACACAAACATTTTTCCTCGTGTTGCCACATTATCTTCAAGAGCATGAATTTTAGAGGCTGTGCAGTATTGCAACAGTTGGAATGGCTTTACTGTGTACATTTACCATGTAAATATAATATTGTGATACAAGTCCATAGGTATAACTTTTCTGATTACAGTTGTATGCTTATTTCTTCATTTATTCTGTGATTACATCAACATCTTGATGGTTACCTTATTTTCCAGTTTTCATCAAGATGTGTGACCTCACAGAGACATAGTCCAAGACTCAATGTAGATAGGCAAAGAAGTATGAAATTTTCAGGCAACTGTTTTCACTAAGTACAAAAACATAATGTTCACTCTTTAGAATAAGGGGCTTTTAGTATGTATCATCCATGCTGGCAGCCAGTCTTCCTTTATAAGATGCCAGATAATTTAAAAAATTCCAGATAACTGTTCCATTATTCATTTGCTTATGTCATCATAAACTTAATGTAATTTGTAACCATTATATACAGCAAAATCCAATTTTGTTGAACTATACTCCCCAAAAGAAAAAGTCACACACACTAAAGCCTTAAGAAAAATCCACTAATTCATTTGAAATATTTGTAGTGTGCACTCACTATTCCAAAGAATTCTGCTAACCCCCGTGTGAACACAACGATAACATATGAGTTCTGCCAAGGAGACATGTAAAGTGTCTGATCAGAAACTTTTTTTTTTTTCAAAAAGCAGCAATATGTTACATTGCTTTAAAGTTTTAATTAAGGCACAAAAAGAACATTGGACTGGTAGAATTTTCACAATTCTAGCACTATGTGACTTTGGACAAGTTACCCAAACTCTCTGGGCCTCAGTTTTCTCATCTGTGAAGAAACGTTGTTAGACTGCTGAGAGCTCAGATTTCTCATCTCTGAAATTCTGAAAATGAGGAAGTATTCCACAGGCTGTCAGTGGCTCTCTACCACAAAAGAATATTAAACATATATATATGTATTATATGTATGTCTATTTACACACAGACAGACACACACATATAAAAGATCCTGCTTTAGAAAACTTAAAAAATGGATATCCCATGTAAGATTCATGAAGTACTAATAGAACCTTAGAATCTATCATGAAAAGGACAATGTCCCTTAAGAGTTATCAATAGTGCTTGTAGTAAGAGAAGTCTTAATCTGCTTCAATTCTGTGAAAATGTCAATCAACTGCTGGACAGGGTTCTCTCAAATGGGATCATTTAGGCTCCTGTAGGTACAGTATGCAGTTAAAAGAGAATAGTCAACATTTTTAAGTGACTAATGGACAGCCAGACTCTGAATAAGGTACTTTTCAAATGTAATCTCATTTAATCCTTACAGCAGCCCAGTGAGGGTGGTGTATTATTCATTGTTTCACAGGCAAGAAAACTGAGACCCAGGAGGTAAAGTGATTTGTCCAAAATGGCAGAGCCGTTTTCTTACCCAGGTCTGTCCGACTCCAAAGTCCATGCTACTCCCGTCCCAACCTATTTTGTAGAGCTCTCTCACTGGACTTAATTAATATTGATATTCCTCTTATGCAATTATCTGAACTAATTTCTCATATCCTGATGTGGTCAAAAAGAGGAAAGTCACTTAGAGAATAGAGGCAATTTTCAGAATAAAGTTTTAAAATATAACCTTACCTAAAATTTAGTCATACACACACACACACACACACACACACACACACACACACACACGCACGCACGCACTGGCATCAGAAGGCATCATTAATTAGGGCATAAATAATTCCCTTTATATTCTGTTTTTCCCATGTATCTTTCTGAAATGAGGTAAAGAAGAACTTTCTCTCCTGAATCCATAGCTGCTCAAGATTGGAGCCAGTTTCTTTCTGAGTCCCAATCATTCCCAAGTGAACCCCAAAGTAGTTTCCTTTTTTCTCTAAGCTTCTTTTGAAGGAGCCTCATTTGTAATCATTATTATTAACATGCAACTAGTACATCGGGCTTGTAAAGTCTTTTATGATTATTATTGAATACATTTTTCTAGCCTGGGAGACCAACATTTTACAGAAAAACAAAATGAGATGTAGATGTTCATTTCCTTGGCCAGAGTGACAGAGTGACTTTCTGCAGATACAGCCAAAGGAAAGCTGAAGCAGTCTTGGATTTTTAGGACAGAAACTCTGCTCCTTGAATGATAACATTTAACAGTTGCACTGAACCTATGAATGCAGAAAACCCACTTCACTTTGCAAACTAATCAGTGACAGAAGTGCCTTAAAAAAAAAAAAAAAAAAAAGAACAACAACAAACCCAGAGTTCCAATTTATCACTCAGATTTGATACACCTTATTTTTCTGGTTACTCTTCAAGTGTTTGCCCTTGAATTAATTGATAAAAAGCTGCTGTAGCTCTTCATTCTTATCTTTAATTTGTGCACTGATTTCAAAATGAGAGATGCAAGGTTATTTTATGTACAACAGACCTCCTTGCCACTGTTTTGGTTTGCTCTTTTAAATTCGGAATTAACGTAAGACTTGATGCTAAATAAATGGAGAGAGAAGTTGCAGCTCTCTCCAGAAACAGAAGTCCTCCTGTATTTGACTTCTAGCCAGATCCATCTCAACATAGGTCCCTGTTTTTAAATCGATATTTTAAAATTCGCTTTAATGCTCACTCTTGGCAAGAGGAGCTTCTGTCTTTTAACCTTTATGATGACTAAGCTGAATGTGTCTTTAATTTGGATGAAAAATTATACAGCTAAAAGAAGGTAGTAAATCTTTGCTGTATGGCTAATAAATAAGACCACGGCATTTTATATTAGATTTCATGATGTTTTGGATTTGTAGTTAATAAGCAGACTCTCCAGCACATTATAAATGAAATGCCAACTTTATTTAAAATTTTATATTAGGTCATATGATAATTTGACAATAATTTTGATAGCTACAAAGGAAATGAAACACCAGCAGAATTTATTTAAGAAGCTGTGTCATCCTGTACATTTAGGATCAGAAAAATAAAACTCCAGTAACAGAAGCATTAGTATGTTTTATAGGTAAAATCTGAGCAATAATCTTTAGGTTGATTTATAGGTAATTTTACAGATGAGATATTCGCTAATTTCTCTGAAGTATAATTTAGAAAATTCAGAACACAGATAATTTCATTACTTGGCAAATATTGGCAGTCCTCCTTGCAACTGATTTTTCTCTGAACTGCCCTTTAAGGATGTTTTCTTAAAGTTAATTAAGATGATATTTTACAACTAGTTTTATTTAATCTTTTGAATTAAATTACCTCTTTAAAAATATTTACATAAGGTCAGATTTCTTGAGAAATCTGGAATAAGTGGAAATAAATTTATGAAGCCAAGAAAAAACACATATATCTGAAGTATACATAAACATAACTTCACTCATTTCTGTTTGATGGCTCTAGTGTGATGGACTTTAGTCTTTATAGAATTAGGAAAAAATTGAACTAGTAAAATGATGTTTCTTTCACCAGATTAGTTAACTGACTCATTTCTGGGCAGAGGGAGTAAGGCTGTCCATATGCAGTAGTCACTGGACTGGGGTTCCAGAATGAGTGGGTCCAAACCTGGCTCTCTTGATGAGCCACTAATGTCTGTGTGTCAGATCCTCACCAATATAATGTCATAATGATATTTGTAGATGTAGGTGGATGGTGAAGAATATTTTTATCAAGTAACTACAACATGCTTTGAAGGTTGCAAGTCCTGAATATTATTAGATCATAACATACAGAGTAGATATTTATATAAAAAACTGCTCACTCATTACTGTCATGTTTGAATGGATTTCCTGGGATTGAGAAACTTACTTAGCTAAATATAGAGCCCAGTTGCTGGTGTTGGAGGAAAACTGCTATGCTAGACTCCCTGAGCAATAGTATGTCAGTCTCTAATGTAGCCTGGATGTAGAATTACATACTCTACTTGACTTTCCTCATTTTGGTGTCTTTCAAAATGGTCCTCTGGAGAGTTCATAATTTTAACTTTGAATTATTTATTTTAATATTACTTTTGGTCCCATCCAATCCTAACAGACAAGGAAATATTTGCTTGAATGCAAACACGGAAACATAAATGGTTCCACTACATATTGGTCTAGCTATGACTCTTTTATTACCAATGCTGATTATTCTGTCACTGACTGCTGGGAGCTCCAGTTTTGTGGCTGACTTGGTTATGTGAATTTGACTGTCTTCCCAACAGATGACAGTCCTGGGAATGACTTTTCCTCTCTAAACCACCCGTTACAGAAATGCTTTCATTAATAGCACTTCTGAGAATCTCCAATGTAAAACAAACAAAAAGTTTCAAAATCCTGAATATTAGCATGCACATATAATTACATGATTATTAAAGTATCTTCTAGTCCAAGTTCTACAATTTAAAGGGAAAAAAAAGCTCTCCCAGCAGTTTCTACTTATCCCACCCAGTGGATGGTACCCAGGATTGACCTGCAGCTGTGTGGCAATTTTCTCATTGTTCCAGGAGACTGGGTGTTTGGGAGAGACCTGAAAACTGAGGTGTTAACAAGGCAGCCCACAAAGACAGACTACAGGAGAGTCCAGGCACTATCAGTTGTTTGATTTCCAGGCAGTAGAAAGTGACAGGGCCTCAGCTAGGGTGAGGCAGCGAAGCACCTGGGATGCAAAATTTAAGATGCCTACTCTCAAGGGCAGCCAAAGAGTGAGTGCCTCCTTGAATTTGGTACCCCAGGAGTCTGGCCCTAGGAAAAGATCTTACTAAGGTCTGTGCCAGGGAGAAAACCAGCCACAAACCTGGGAATCTTGAAGCTAGGAGTGTAAGTTTGAGAAGCCAATCAAATCAAAGGAAGAGCTAGACAGAGAAATTCTCTGTGTTCTGTTGTATACTATCTCTACCAAATTCTAGCAGTTTCATAGCCTAATGTTGCCCGCTAATCCCTTGTTCTCCCAGGAGCACCCTCAAAAAGCAAGAGACAATTCCAGAAGTCAATAGAAATAGATGTGGAAAGGAAAAAAAAAGGGGCCAGGTCAAAATGAATTATGTACACAAAAGCTTGGCCATAGCGTTCCTCCTAGGCCAACATTCCCTCTGCTGGGCTGGGCATGGGTCTTCACAAAGGCCTTCTTTAAAGCTATTGGTTGTGCTTTGAGGAACCATTTGACCCTCCTGGTAGTTACTCTTCTCTTTGCACGGAGTCTAGGGTAGCTAAGACCAGTTTTATTTCACAAAACTGAACTTAAAAACTTACAATTGAATTTAAATTTCTATTTCAAGCTTCCATTCTGCTTGATAGCAGAAATACAGTTCAGTAGATTGCAGATAAGGTTATTTCCGGTTTCTTTTATCATTTCTGGTAAACTCCATGAATTCAGAATTTCCCCTTTCCTTTCTCTGTCCCCAGAGTGGCATCTATGTCTATGGACATGGGGTGAAGTGTTGGGTTCTTGGCCACCGATGCCCTCCAGGCTGGCATTCATAGCTATGTCTATGACATGCCTATCATCTTTGATTCTGGAAACCTGTAGCTCCCTGACTGTGATGACTCTCCCAGAGCCATGTCCTCACCCCTCTTAGGGATTGGGAAATTGTTGGATGCTCTCCTGTGCCATTCTGGAGACCCTAGGGGCTGTGGAAGACTTGGGGGCGGGAACTGTGTTAGACATATCTGGTTGCCACTTCTACCCTTTCCTGTTTACCCTGGCCCCACCTAAGAAGTGAACACAGGTCCCTCTGCTCTCAGATTCCCAAAATTTAGCTGGGAATTCTATCAGTCATTGTGACTCTCTCAATTCCTCTTGGGACCTCAGCCATATCTTGGAGACTCTCTCTCTTGCTCTTTTATCTGACCTCTCTCTTCAGCTTAGAGAATTGTCTAATGCTACATGGTCCAATATAATAGCCAATAGTCACATGTGCTGAACTCTTGAAATGTGGCTAGTCCAAAATGAGATGTACTGAAAGTGAAAATGCACACCAATTTCAAAGACTCAGTATGAAGAAAAGATCATAAAATATCTCCTTATAGTTTACACATTGAAATGGTAATATTTTGGATATGCTGAATGAAATGAAAAATAGTGTTACAATTAATTTCACTTGTTTCTGTTTACTTTTTTTAAAAAATGTGGCTACTAGAAAAATTTTGATTACATTATATTTGTTTTGGACAGAGCTCATCTAACAAGTTTAAGGAAGTGTTAGGAACTGAACTGTGTGCGCCTCAGCCTTCACCCCAGTTTAATCTGTTGAAGCTCTAATCCCCAATGTGACTGTATCTGGAGATAGGACCTTTAGGGAGGTAATTACTGTTTACTGAAGTCATGAGGGTAGGGCCCTAATCCAATAAGACTGGTGTCCATATTAGACTAAGAAGAAGAGGCACAAGGAAGGTGCAAGCACAGAAGAAAGGCAATGCAAGGACACACAGAGAAGGGATCAGTCTGTAAACCAGGAAAAGAGGACTCATCAGAAACCAACCCTGCCAGCACTCTGATCTTGGATGTCCAGCTTCCAACTGTGAGAAAACAGATTTCTGTTGTTTAAGCCACCCAGTCCGTGGTATTCTGTTATGGCAGCCCTAGCAGACTAATACAGGAAGGAAAACTATTCTGATATCATGTATCCTTCCAAAATGAAGTATTTATGGCATTCATTTTAGCTTTTAAGCCTCAAAACCCTTTCTTTTCTAGGCTATTGTTTGTGCCAGGAATTTTTTAAAGTCTTAATTTGAAACTCAAATGGACTCTTTTGTTGTGTTGTCTGTTTGTGACCTTCTTTCTCCAAAGCCATAGAAGCATCTACCCTCTGCTGCCTGAAGTTGAGGAAAAGGTCACAGAGCAAAAGCAAAATATAGAAAATGAAAAATACATTGGTCAGTATCAAAATATCAGTATTCCTTACCCAATGCCTACCATGTAAGAGGTGCATAATAAAAGTTTTTGAAATGAAACAAAATGAATTCATGAATCCTACAAGTTCTGCCATCAGATCCTCACTTCAGGCTTTCTCTTACCTCTTTTCTCTTCTGGCCTAGACACAGGTCAAGCATCCTCCTCCAGCCCCTTTAATCTTAACCAACCTCTCCTTTCTTTATAAAAACAAATTCTTTTAAAAAATTGTTTAATTACCCAAGTACTACATGAAGATATCCTCAGTGTAACATGGTAAAATAAGGGCGCCTGTGTGGCTCAGATGGTTAAGCATCTGCCTTCGGCTCAGGTCATGATCCCAGGGTCCTGGGATCGAGTCCCACATCGGGCTCCCTGCTCCTTTGGAGCCTGCTTCTCCCTCTGCTTCTCTCTCTCTCTCTCTCTCTCTCCTCCTCTGTCTCTCATGAATAAATAAATAAAATCTTTAAAAAAAAAAACATGGTAAAATAATACAAAGAAAATTTAAACACCCATTACCCCTCCATGGCAATCCCCTCCGTTGGGTAGTGCTGTGGGAATAACTTTCTAAACCTTTTCCCATGCATTTTTAAATATATGCAATGTGTATCTACTAAAATAGACATATTTACCATTTGCAACGACGTGGATGGAACTAGAGGGTATTATGCTAAGCAAAATCAATCAATCAGAGAAAGACAATTATATGATTTCACTCATATGTGGAATTTAAGAAACAAAACAGAGGATCATAGGGGAAGGGCTGGAAAAATAAAATATGACAAAATCAGAGAGGGAGACAAACCATAAGAGGCTCTTTATAGGAAACAAACTGTGGGTTGCTGGAGGGGAGGTGGGTGGGTGGATGGGGTAACTGGGTGATAGGTATTAAGGAGGGCACTTGATTTAATGAGCACCGGATGTTTTATGCAACTGATGAAATCATTAAATTCTACCTCTGAAACTAATAATATACTATATGTTAATTAATTGAATTTAAATAAAAATAAAATAAAATAGATACATATGTGTGTTTGTTAATATATTAATGCTAATAGGTATAATATATTAATACATATATTTAGTCTAAATGATTTTATGCTGTTGTATACTATTTTGCAACTTGCTTTTTTTTTCACTTAATAACATGCTGTCCTTTTATATCACTATACATACATGTCCCTCATTCTTTTTTTAGTTGCTGCAAAGTATTCCATAGTACAGACAAACCAAAATGCATTTAAAATATATTTAATCTTTTCTCTGTTGATCATCATATAGGCTGTTGGCAGTTTTTCACTGTCATAAACAATGAGGCAATGAACATCAACTTCTTAGGACACATCAGCAAATGTTTTTCTATGATAGATTTTTAGAGGATTACTTGCTGGGTTAAAGGTATATGTAGGTGCTAGAGACAATCCTGAGGAAGAGGCTTTCTTGGCCATTTGCCATACAATTACTTGTAAACCAAATCGACTTACTAAACTGTACCAGGGTGGAATGGCACAGAACAACTTAGGCTGTTCCAGTCCAAGGGTATAATTTATGTAAATTATGTGGCCACAGACAGACTCTTATGATGTCCTTTAACATCCCGTAGCAATCTTCCTCCATTGCATAGCAGTATGGAAAGCGATCTAAGTCCTTTCCCATACATTTGCATTGTATCTTAAGGATTTCTGCATGCCTGCTACTTTGTAATACTTCCATTAATGAATGGAGGAAGCTGCCTTCAGTACTCCAAATGAGGAAGGAAATGTTATTGGATGTCATTACTGTCTATCACTTGTTCCAAAGGGGGTAAGTGAGTCATTTCAAGAGAATGAGTCACCAAGTCATAGCCAAGGTGATAAAGATTTGAATCAAGATCTGAATCTATCTGTTCCATGGACACAGTTCAACAGTTAATAAGGAAAACCTTACCACCTGAGTGGTGAGAAACCAGAGTGGGTACTACCTGAACACTTAATGTTATCTTGAGAAAAAAAAAATAAAGTGACATTCCAAAAAAATTTTCTGCTGTCTCCTGAAGTTCAGAACTTTTTTACTCACTGACATATAAAAAAAACAACAACAATTAATTACTGTAGTTTTGGCAGGAGGATGAATATATACTCTAACCACTGAACCAAAATTCCCTGAAATATTATATTTTAAATTTTGACAGATATATTGCCAAATTACCCTTCAACAAACCTCTATCAATTTGTACTCCCACTGATATTGAATGTTTCTAACATATTATCAATCTTTTAAAGTGTCATCTGATGGGTGAAAAATGGTATCTTACAAGTTAATATGCATTTCTCTGATGACCAGTCACATTCAGCCTAATTTTACATAATTTTTAGGCATCTGTGTATCCTCCTCTCTGAATTATCTGTTCATATCCATTGCTTATTTTCTAATTGATTCTGTAGGTCTTCTTTATTGACTTGTATGAGTTAATTATATATTATATATATGGATCTTTCATCATACACGGTTAATATTTTCTTCTAGCTTCTTTTGGTCTTTTGATTTTGTTTCAGATGTTGTTTTCATACAAAAATTTTAAATTCTTACACAGTTAAATATATTAATCAATATTAATTCTTTATAGGATTTACAATTTTTTGCAGTTTTAGCTTAAGAAGGCCATCTATAAGTTATTAACACATTCTTCAATATTTTCTTCTAATATTTTGTTTTAAATGTATTTTTAACTAAAGTTCTAAAATAAAATTTAACTGAAAATTAATTTCTGGTAATATAATGAAGTAGGTGTTAAGTAAAACTCTTCCCAGTATAGGGAAGTATGTAAAAATACAGTATAAAATATTAGAGCAAACAAACAAAAACCCAATAAATATTTTTCGTATGTTTGTCTGAGGCTGAGCCAGTGAGAAATTAAGGGAATTTTTCAGAGGTCAGGAAAAAAGGAGAAAATGACAATCTGTAGAGTCAGGAAGCCCTGAGTGTTTATGTGATCCCTACTGGCCACCAGCCGAAGTTTTAATGGGTTCATTGTACCAGGGCTGAAGATAAAGCCTGGGCCCCAACCAAGGTGGGAACTAGAATGAACTAGAACTTCAAGGATGACTCAGTGGCTAAACTAGAAAAATTCCACCCATCAGAGGGCATTAATGGTGATATATGCCAATCTTTTTATGTTTTTGTTTTTTAGAGAGAGAGCAGGGTGCATGTGGCAGTGGGGAGGGGCAGAGGGAGAGAGAGAATCTTAAGCAGGCTCCATGCTGAGCCCCACATGGGGCTTGATCTCATGACCCTGAGATCATGACCTGAGTCAAAATCATGAGTCAGACGCTTAACCGACTGAGCCACCCAGGCACTCCTGTATTTGCCAATCTTATCTGGGCTCTGAGCAGAGCTGTACAAAGAGGAAAAAGGCTTAATCACAAGTCTACTTTAACATGTGTTTAGAACCCAAATTCATATTAACCATACATTTCTCAAAGCCCTAAGTCAGAAATGTAGTTGGTGGCATTCCACCGATAGCTAGAGGAAATAAATCCAAATCCTCTTCAAAAGAATGGTCATTAAATTCAACCCTACATACACATTTTCAATATATACGAGGAAATAGCAGAACTAACACACTGCAGAGTGAGACATTAAAATCTTCAAATAATGGAATGATCTGGTACAGAATAAAATATAAGCATGTTTAATATATTTAAAGAAAAATTTTTAAATATTGGAAGAATGCCAAACTATAAACTGTCAGAGTTGACCACACAGGCTTGAAAAACAACCAACAGAAGTCCTACATATTAAAAATGTAATAATTAAAATTAGAAATTCAGGTGTAGATAAAGCATAGTTGAAGAGACAATTCATGATGAATAGGAGGAAATTATAACAAATTCAGAAAAAGACAACAAAGAGGATGAAATTATAAAAGAAATATTAAGAGATATGGAGGACACAGAAGTAAAATTCCAACATATATTTAACTGGAGTTCCAGGAGGTGATAACAAAGATGAAGGGAGAAATAATACTATTAAAGAGATAATGGCTGAAAATTTCTTGAATTCTGAGGAGAGAATTTCTTTGTATCTGGTGATGAGAAACACCAACATACAGATTCAGAAAACAAAACTGCAAACAGAAAAAATAAAAAGAAATCACCTAGACACGTTATAGTGAAATTTCAGAATGCTAAAAGTCAGGAGACTGTATTAGAAGCATTTAGAGAAAGAGACAATGTTATCTATTAAGGAACTATATTTAAACTGACAGGAGATTTTGCCACAGCAACAAAGGAAGCCAGAAGACGGTGGAATGGTGCATTTAATGTACTGAGGGAAGATAAATGTCAAACTATTCTATTATCCAGCAGAATAATCTTTCAAACATGAGGTTAAAATACAGTTATTTTCTGAGTAAAAAAATTGAGAGCTTTTATTACAGCAAACCCTTTTTTAAAGATCTAGAGACTATACTTCACGATGAGGGTAAATAAACACTAGAGAAAGTCTGAATATAAGAAGAAATGGTGAGCAATGAATGTAAACTTGTGGAAAATGCTAAGCAAGCATTTACTGAATAAACCAACGATGAAAATGTTTACTTTGAGGGTTAAATAAGTCAAGCTAGATAAACACAGCCAACAATAGAATGTATAATGAAAGAGTGGTAAAAAGGAGTTAAAACACTCTAAGGTCCTTGTATTTTCCTAAACATGGGTATTGATATTATCTTCAGACATTAAGTTAAATATGAATGTTAAGATTTCTAAGGCAATTATATTCATTTTCTATTGCTACACAGCAAATTCCTGTAAATTAAGCAGCTTAAAGTAACATACATTTCTATTTCACAGTTTCTATGGGTCTGTGGTCAGAAGTCCAGGCATGGCATAGCTGAATCCTCTGCTCAGTGTCGTTCACAAGGACTGCTGACCAGGCTGGGATTCTCATCTGGAGGTCAGTGTCCTCTTCTAAGCTCATTCAGGTTATTAGCAGGATTCAGTTTCTTGTGGTTGTAGGACGGAGGGCTCAGTTACTAGAGGCTACCCCTCTTCACAGGCCATTAACAACATGACTGCTTTCTTCCAGGCCAGGAGGACAAATCTAATGCTTCAAATTTCCCTTTTCAGGAAGGGCCCAGTCCCTTTTAAGGTTCTCCTGATTAGGCCAGGCCTACCCAGGATAATCTCCCTTTTGATCAACTCAAAGTCAACCAACATGAGACCTTAATATCTTAAAAATGTCATCACCTTTGTCATATAATTTAATGAGGGGAGTAACCTCCATCACATTAACAGGCACATCTACAATCATAGAAAGGGAATTATAAGCCACAGGATGGGAATTTTGGAGGCTCTCTGAATGCTGCCTACCATGGTTGAATTAGATTCCATAATTTCCAAATCAGTGGAGGTGAAAAAAAGGAAGGGAAGAAAAATTATAGTCAACTGAAACAAAGATTAAGGGCGAAAACACTGAAGAAACAGAAAATATAAAACAAAATGATAAATAAATACAATGTCAAGAAACTATGTTCTCCAGATGTAGACTAAGAATGTCAAACAGAATTTGAAAAAAAAAAAAAGTTTAACTCTATATTATTAACAAGAAATATATCTCACCATAAGAACACAGAAAGGTTGAAAGGTAGGACAAGCAAACACTAACCAAAAGGAAATTGAGATGGTTATATTAGAAACAGGCCAACTCAAGAGAAAAAAATACTACTAGAGATCAAATGGGTCATTGCTATTGAGAAAAAGGTCAATCTACCAGCAAGATCTGACAATTCTAAACTTGTCAGTACTTAATGTAATTGCTTCAGCATATAGGATGCAAAAATTATCAAAGGTATGAGAAGAAATGAACATATCACCGTTAGTTGGCAAGGTTTTACCATTCCTCCCTCTTTGGTCAATAAATCAAGCAGACAAGATCTGAATGAACAATGCTCAAACTTGGCCTAAGAGATACAGAATAGTGTACTTAAATACGAAAGAATATACATGTTTTTCAAACATATGTGGAACATTTACAAAAAGTGACTACATACTAGGACATAAAGCATCTCAATAAATGTCCAAGAATCAGTATTTTTGACCACAGTGAAATTAAGTTAGAAATAAATTTTAAGAAGAATTTAAAACTGCTATCCTGTGCAAAGTTAGAAAAATACTTCTAAATAATTGATGGATCAAAGGAAAAATGTGTAATGGAAATTAGAAAATACTTGAAAAAAAACAATGAGTAAAAAAATGTGTGGCATGCAGATAAAATGATACTTTGGGAAAATTTACAGACTTAATGCTTATATGGAAAAGAAAAAACTGATAATGAGACTGAGAATAAATGAGAATTCACCATAAGCTATTATTATAAACCAACAAACAACAAAAGCAACAGGAGACAAAGCAGAGAAAGTAGGATGTGGAAAATAATAGAGATAAAAGCAGAAATTAATGAAGTAGAAAATAAAGTAAATAATATACTATTTAGTTATATATGTTTCCCTTACATATTAGTAATATATTACTTAGATCTTTTTATTCAGTAAATATTACTTAAGTAATATTGCTTAGAAGTATATAATAAATACTACTTATTATATATTACTTATATATTATTTTCTATAGAAACTAAAGACTAAAACCAAAAACAAGGAATGAGTAACATTATTTCAGGTTAAAGGTTATTTCTCTGGGGAAGGAGAGAAATGTAATCATTTAGGGGCATGCCGAGGTCTTCAGTGATATTGGTGATGTTCTATTTCCCTAGCTGGGTGGGAGAGACATTATGACCCTTTAAAATTTTACTTCTGTTCGTCTTTAAAATGCACATATGTATTACATAATCCTTCATATTGTGATGTTTCACATTTTTTAAAATAAAAAAAAATTTAAATAAGATAAAACAAAAATCTTTTAACCAGGCCTGCTCCAAAGGAGAATAAACTCATTGGTTTTATGTGTATCTTTCTGAATTATTTTCTATGCACTGACATGTATATATCTGAGAAACATGTAGTTTGTTATTTTGTGGGGCAGGGTTAACATAAGTGATATTATACCAACTGTACTATTTTAGAATTTGTTTTTTCCCCTTAATACCTTTTAGCAAGCTCTTCCTGTAAGTATATGGACACAATACTGCTACACAGTATTATGTAGTTTGGGGACATTCTTTATTTACCGTCTCCTTGTATCAACCAGCAAGCGAGGCTGTGCAATAGTAATAAACAAACTTAGAATCTTGGTAGCTCGGGGCGCATGGGTGGCTCAGTCGTTAAGCGTCTGCCTTCAGCTCAGGTCATGATCCCAGGGTCTGGGATCCAGCCCCACATCCGGCTCCCTGCTCAGCGGGAAGCCGGCTTCTCCCTCTCCCACTCCCCCTGCTTGTGTTCCCTCTCTCGCTGTCTCTTTCTCTGTCAAATAAATAAATAAAATTAAAAAAAAAAAAAAAGAATCTTGGTAGCTCAAGAACAGTTTCATTTCATCCTCATGACACCTGTCCACTATGAGTTGACTGTCATCCTGTGTAGCTGAGATAGAGAAGGTATGAAGATTCTGTCCCAGGCCCTTTCTGCCCAAACCCTTTAGGGAAGCAGCACTCCATAGAAGGAATACTTTGATGGAAGAGAAAGCTGTGGTTTCCATGATAGGCCCCCGCAATCTGGACTCTCCAAGAAAGGCGCAAATCTTCCTGGAGGATAATGGGTTATTCTTTGTCGCTAACCAGCATGACTCAGTGGGCCTTAGATTCAGCACCATACAGCTGCCCTGGGGAGGCTCCCTTGACGTAGGACTGAGTCATAGATTGTTCCACTAAGCTTCTTAGAAGCCTCTGTGCCCACTACCCCTCATACCTGGCACAGTGCTTGGCACAGGACAATTAATAAATATTTGTCTAATTGCTGGCAAAAGGATATTTTCTGAATAAATATATTTGATTTCTGTAAACCCATGAAATTAAAAAAATAAAAATTTTCCATACTGAATTCAAGAGAAAGCCACATCATATCATCTGTGAACTTGAGGTCTTCCTTACTTTCAGGTATTTACATTTCATACTGAGATTTCTATAAATGTTTTCATGCAAACTTAGGTGTATCTTTTTGACTTGGCAAGTATTCAGTAACGGGTTGGTGGAGCAAGATGTCCCAACATGTAGTTGGATAGAAAACTGATGGAGAATATGGAGTGGGCAGTAATGAGAAGCCTATATTCAACAACAAAGATGTTTTCAATGGTTAAAAAGGGCTTTATCCAGAAAGTTAGATTTCAAGCGTTAAGGATGCTAGCTTAGGAAAGAGTATGGCAAATGTGAGTCAGGGAACCTATTTTAGGAAGGGACTGGAGTACAAGAAACTGAGTTACCAGACTTGAATTCAACAGCTGGGACTAGGACTTATTTAAAAAGGCAAAGAATAAAAATACAAATAAAATTTAAAAAGGTAGGGGCACCTGGGTGGCTCAGTCGGTTAAGCGGCTCCTTTGGCTCAGGTCATGATCCTGGGGTCCTGGGATGGAGCCCCACATCCGGCTCCCTGCTCAGCGGGGAGTCTGCTTCTCCCTCTGCCTGCCGCTCTGCTTACTTGTGCTCTCTCTCTGTCAAATAAATAAATAAAATCTTTAAAAAAAATAAATAAAAAGTAAAATTTAAAAAGGTAATTGTTTAGTTGTTAAAATTAAGATACCATGTTATGACTAAGTTAGTGGTTAGGAAAACTCTATGCTGGGTTTTAGAAAGGAGGATTGGAGCTGCTTAAGTACTTGATGTCTCAGATAGGGATTGAGACAATTAGATTCTAAAAGAGGATCAAGTGGGGCGCCTGAGTGGCTCAGTCGGTTAAGCGTCTGGCTTCGGCTCAGGTCATGATCTTGGGGTCCTGGGATTGAGCCCCACGGTGGGCTCCCCACTCAGCGGGGGGATCTGCTTATTCCTCACCCTCTCCCTCTGCCCCTCTGCCCAACTCATGCCCTCTCTTTCTCTCAAATAAATAAATCTTTAAAAAAGTAAAAGAGGATCAAGTGGCCTCAACTATGGGGACAAGGGATTGCAGTTGTTGTGCCTGATAGCAGCAACCGAGAACGGTAAATAGGATAAATAGGGCACTATGCCCCTCTTACTCATAATAGTCTGTATTAGTCAGGGTTCTGCAGAGAAGTGAACACATACAGATATGGATATGTAGAAAGAGATTTATTATGAGAAACTGACTCATGTGGTAGAGGATAAGTCCCATGATCTGCAGTCTGCAGGCTGGAGGCCCAGGAAAGCAGGGGGTAAAAGTCCAGTCCAAACCCAAAGGCTGGAGAACCATGGGAGCCAATGGTGGAAGTCCTACTCTGAGTCGGAAGGCCTGGGAACCAGGAGGACTGATGCCTGAGGGCCAGAGAAGATGGACGTCCCCTATCACACAGAGAGCAAATTCACCTTTCCCTCGAATTTTTCTTCTATCAGGCCTTCAGAGGATTGGATGATGACCAATGGTGTGGCTGAGGATAACCTTCTTTACTCAGTTTATGGATTCAAATGCCAATCTCGTCCAGAAATACTTTTACAAACACACCAAGAGTAATGTTTTGCTGCTTTCTAGGCACGCCTTAGCCCAGTCAAGTTGACACATAAGATTAACCATCCCACAGACATTTGTAATGGAGGACAGTACTCTTTCCCACAGAGCCAAGATACAATTTTATACTCCCTCTCAAAAAAGTTATTAACTGTAAATCTCATTTGGCCAGCAAATATAAACCTATCTGCTATCCTTTTGATTAGTAATAAAATAATAACAGATACCATTTAATGAGTGTGTACCATGTGTCATGTACTAGGCTGTCTTATATCTCATTTATTACTTAAAATAACCCTGAGAGGTAGATAAGATTATTTTCCAACTTACAGAGAAAGAAATTAAGGTGAGAAGTAACTTGCTCAGATTTATACAGAAAAAAAAAAGGTACAGTTGTGACTCTGACTGGAAGCCAGGTCTGTCTGATTTCAGAGTCTGTGCTAAACTAATTAAATTTAGATAGTATTAACGCTTCAAGCCTGTACCCAGCTAAATACTCTGATGTGCTTCTACAGTATTTAATCTGTACCCTGACATTTCTCATTCTGGAGTTAATTTTAGCTATGTCCTTGAACCAGCTGTTTGCCCTAGGTTGCATTATTTGAGGTAAGAGGGCTATCAGTGGAAAGCAAAGTCTAATGAAAATAATTTTGTCTCATCTGACCTTGGTGGGCTTCCTGGAAAGCCAACCCTGGAGCAATAGAACAGGGCCTGGGAAAACTTGAGGGGCTGCCCTAACTCTTGGGGGCCTTTTAAATAGCTTGTCACTTTAAATCTGATAACATTTCCCTTTTTTATCCCAACATTCCTTTTACCTGCTTACACAAAAGTTCCCTTTGGAATTTTTTACAAAAACTATCATCTGGACCCTAAAGACTCCACCAAAAAACTACTAGACTGTTAAATGAATTGAGTAAGGTCTCAGGATACAAAAACCAATGTACAGAAATCTGTTGCATTTCTATACACCAATAATGAAACATCAGAAAGAGAAATTAAGAAAATAGTCCACTTATAATCTCACCAAAAACTGTAAGATACCCAGGAATAAACTTTACCAAAGAGGTGGAAGACCTGTACTCTGAAAACTGTAAAACACTGATGAAAGCAATTGAAGATGACACAAAGAAATGGAAAGACATTCCATGCTCATGGATTGGAAGAACAAATATTGTTAAAATGTCTATACTACCCAAAGCAATCTATACATTTAATGCAATCCCTATCAAAATACCAGCAGCATTTTTCACAGAACTAGAACAATCTTAAAATTTATATGGAACCAAAAAATACCCAAAATAGCCAGTGTACTCTTGAAAAAGAAAAGCAAAGCTGGCGGCATCACAATTCCAGACTTCAAGTTGTATTACAAAGCTGTAGTGATCAAAACAGTATGGTACTGCCACAAAAGCAGACACACAGATCAATGGAACAGAATAGAAAACCCAGAAATGAACCCAACTCTATGGTCAATTAATCCTTGACAAAGCAGGAAAGAATATCCAATGGAAAACAGACAGTCTCTTCAATAAATGGTGTTGGGAAAACTGGACAGCAACATAAGAAAAAGAAACTGGACCACTTTCTTATACCATACACAAAAATAAATTCAAAATGGATTAAAGACCTAAGTGTGAGACTAAAACCATAAAAATCTTAGAGGAGGACACAGGCAGTAACTTCTTTGACATCAACTGTAGCAACTTCCTACTAGATATGTCTCTTGAGGCAGGGAAACAAAAGCAAAAATAAACTATTGGGACTTCATCAAAATAAAAAGCTTCTACACAGCAAAGGAAACAACAAAACTAAAAGACATCTATTGAATGGGAGAAGATATTTGCAAATGACATATTTGATGAAGGGTTAGTATCCAAAATATATAAAGAGCTTGTAAAATGGAACACCCCAAAACCAAATAATCCAGTTAAAAAATGGGCAGAAGAAACGAACAGACATTTTTCCAAAGAAGACATACAGATGGCTAACAGACACATGAAAAAATGCTCAATATCACTTATCATCAGGGAAGTGCAAATCAAAACCCCAATGAGATACCACCTCACACCTGTCAGAATGGCTAAAATTAACAAGTCAGGAAACAACAGGTATTGGTGAAGATGCAGAGAAAGGGGAACCCTCTTACACTGTTGGTGGGAATGCAAACTGGGGCAGCCACTGTGGAAAACAGTATGGAGGTTTCTCAGAAAGTTAAAAATAGATTTATCCTATAATCCAGCAATCACACTACTGGGTATTTACTCAAAGAATACAAAAACACGGGCAACCCTCTCAGGTCCCCTCCCTCTTTGGGAGCTTTGTACTATCACTTTGCTATTGCTCAATAAACCTTGCTTTGCTGCCCACCACTCTGTCTTCATTCTTTGAAGCAGTGTGACCAAGGACCATGTGTACCGACAGAGAAAAAAATACTGTACCATTTACCCATTTACGGGGGCTTGTCAGGGATCTCCACCATTGTTAAGGACAACTAACCAATAAAGGTCCTCAAACTCCAAATGGTGGTTCAGATGGAGCCTCACATGGAGGTCAAACCAGACATCTACAAGGGACCCCTTGATAGATTGGGATGATAGGAACCTTGGCTGCCACCCCATCCAACGCCCCTGACCAGAAAGAAGTAGCAATGATCAGTCGTTGCCCTTCTTCCCTAACAGCAGTTAGGGTTACCTCTTCAGAGGGGAGAACGATGTATAGTTGGAAGGCAGGCACGCAGGCAGGGACAAGGGGCTCCCGCCCGAAGAGGAAGCCACCCTTAAAAGGATTTTACACCACCCTGGAAGGAGTCCTCCACCCTTTCCCAGATGATAGACAAATATCTGATTGGATGACAGGTGTAGGGAGGGTTAATCAGATTAAAACAGCCCAACAAGCCCATAAAAACCCCTAGACTTAGAAACTTCGGTGGCAACCCTCTTGGGTCCCCTCCCTCCTCGGGAGCTTTGTACTATCACTTTATCATTGCTCAGTAAACCTTGCTTTGCTGCCCCCCCCAGAAAACCCCACTAATGCAAAGGGATACATGCACCCCTATATTTATAACAGCATTATTTATAATAGCCAAGATATGGATGTAGCCCAAGTGTCCATCAATTGGTGAATGGAAAAAGAAGATGTGATACACACACACACACACACACACACACACACACACACACACACACACACACACACAGGAATATTATTCAGCCATAAAAAAGAATGAAATCTTGCTATTTGCAAAGACATGGATGGAGCTAGAGAGTATAATGCTAAGAGAAATAAGTCAGTCAGAGAAAGACAAATACCATATGATTTCACTCGTATGTGGAATTTAAGAAACAAAACAAAGGAGCAAAGGGGGGAAAAAGAGAGACAAATTAAACAGACTCTTTTTTAAAATTTTTTTAAATTAACATATAATGTATTATTTGTTTCAGGGGTACAGATCTGTGATTCATCAGTCTTACACAATTCACAGCACTTACCACAGTACCTACCCTCCCCAATGTCCATCACCCAGTTACCCCAACCCTTGCACCCCGCCCCCACTCCAGCAGCCCTCAGTTTGTTTCCTGAGATTAAGAGTCTCTTATGGTTTGTCGCCCTCTCCGGTTTCGTCTTGTTTCATTTCCCCCCCTCTTCCCCTATGATCCTCTGTCTTGTTTCTCAAATTCCTCATATCAGTGAGATCAAATGATACTTGTCTTTCTCTGACAGACTTATTTCGCTTAGCATAATACCCTCTAGTTCCATCCACGTCATTGCAAATGGTAAGATTTCATTTTTTGATGGCTGCATAATATTCCATGTGTATATATAGTACATCTTCTTGATCCATTCATCTGTTGATGGACATCTAGGCTCTTTCCATAGTTTGGCTACTGTGGACATTGGGGTGCATGTGTCCCTTCAGATCACTACATTTGTATCTTTGGGGTAAATATCCAGTAATGCAATTGCTGGATCGTATGGTAGCTCTATTTTCAACTTTTTGAGGAACCTCCATACTGTTTTCCAGAGTGGCTGCACCAGCTTGCATTCCCACCAACAGTGTAGGAGGGTCCCCCTAGGAAACGGACTCTTAACTATAGAGAACATAGTGATGGTTACCAGAGGGGAGGGGGGAGGGATATATCCTCTGCCCCACCCCCTGCATGCCCTCTCTCTCAAATAAATAAAATCTTTAAAAATAAATAAATAAAATGTCTGGATTGATCCTCTACATCTCTTTCTTTTTCATATTTTCTATCTTCTATTTTCTGAAAGATTTTCTTCCAACCTATTATTGATCTGTTCAAATTTTGGAAATCATGTATTTATTTTTCAAGAGTTCTATTTTGTTTTTTGAGTAGCCTTTTGAATAGCATCTTTGTCTTGTTTTATGGATGCAGTACCTTTTCAAATCTCTTTGGAAATATTTAAAACTTATTGAAAATTTTCTTTTGTTCCCTGCATTACCCCTGTTTAAGCTTCTATAAAGCCTTATTTTTATCTTGGTCTTTCTCTCATTATATTGAAGGCATGCCATGTATTAAGTATGGGAACCTCTGTGCATTGAAAAGCTGATTGGGCATTCTGTGTACATGAGCAATGTTTGCCAACTGTCAGGTTGGATAAAGTTAATTAAATGTTGAGTTGGGCATTACGATGTGGAAACTCCCAACTGTCCAAACCTGGAGGTCTTTTTTCTGATATCATTCAATTTCTTTAAATTTTTTTTTTCCTGGAATAACATCTTGTTGCTGAATGGTCAGTCAGCAGAAGTGTGTATGCGTGTGGTTTTATTTATTTATCTATCTTGGGAGTCTTCATTTGGACATTTAACCCCCCTCTATTTTTAGTCCCTCATTTCATCCCTTCCATCTGTATCCTGTGCATCAAGACTCCAAGCTTTGGCTTTATCCTGCTGCATCAGTTACCACTGTTAAAAAGAAAACCACAGGCCCAAAATGGCATCACTTGGGCCAGGCTGAGTCACCAAACTGGGGCTTAAAACCTAACCTAACTGCAGATTCAACCTCCCCCAGAAATAGAACTTAACCTGTCAATCAGAAATTTTCTGAACAGCACCAATGATATAATTTGTCACATGGGCCCTCTCCATTCCCCCAAAAAGGAAGATGAAGTAATCCATCTAAAAAGATCCCCTGCCCTTCTCCCTAAGGGAGGGTGACTTTGCCTGAAACAATCCTTTCTTTTCTTTTGCTTGCCCCATTCTCCTTTCTTTTTATTTTTTTTAATGAAATATAGTTAATACACAATGTTACATGAGTTTCAGGTGTACAACATAGTGAATCAACAATTCTAACCATTATACTATGCTCACAAGTGTGGCTACCATCTATCATCATACAATGCTACTGCAATATCACTGACTATATTCTTTATGCTGTGCCTTTTATTCCTGTAACTTATTCATTCCAGAATAGGGAGCCTGTATCTCCCATTCCCTATACCCATTTTGCCCATCTCCTACCCCATCCTCCTTTCTATAGAAAGCTTCCATTTCGTACAACTTCTTGAAACTCCCCTTTACTTGCTAGATGGGATGCTGCCCAATTCATGAATCACTTAATAAAGCCAATCAGATCTTCAAATTTACTCAGTTGAATTTTGTTAATACCACTCATCCTCCATCTATATTCCACCTTGCAGAATTTTGTTGAAATCTCTCACCCTCTGACGGGTTCTCCTGCTCTTGTTATAGGTTTATATGTTCTTTTTATTCCTTCACCATCATTTTGGTGGAGTGTTGAGGAAAGTAGATAAAAACACATATTCAATTTACCACCTTGAATCAGACTGCTTAATTTCAAAAGTATTTGTGTTACAAACTGCCCTCCTATCCTTGTATATTTGGTCTTGTGAACAGTATAAATTTTCTAGAAGAATAAAGAAGTGTCTCTGTATATTATGGGAGTAAGGTTCACATAACCTTGGGTGGTTTAAAGTATCCTACTGAGTGATCTGGACAAGGGGAAGTACTAAAGATACTTATGGCACTGTGAGATAAACTCTCTCTTCATGACTTCAGAAGCCTGGTTACTCATTTACAACTGGGATAAGAGAAATGTTCAAATAACTAGAGAAGTTCTATAAAACACTTGTTAAGTTTTTATTCTACTACCGAACCGTGTTCCCATTAACCTCTGGTTACCTCTAAATTTCCAACATCTGGAAGAGAACAAGCTCTGGCATCACCCAGCCAGCCCCTCCTACATCCTACTCACTCAAAGAATTTCCCCTTTGAGCGATTATAACATTGGCTGCTTACTCACACCAGATTCCTTAGGATTGGCCGGGACTGCAAATAAAACGTTGTTTGCCTATAATGAGGTCGATAAGCTGCTACGTAAATGCACACAAGCTCCCAGTCTTAAAACAGGACACGAAGCATTTGCTATCTTCTTTCCTTTTATTATTTTCATGTGAAAGCTGGAGAGTAAACATTCTCCCTGGCCAAAAGAAAAGGTCTTTGAAGGAAGGAAAAAAAAACAGACCCTAAAATGGGTCTACTGAGTTCTAAAAACCGCGAGACCAAGCAAGCCCAGATTCTTCTTTTGGGACTTGACTCAGCTGGGAAGTCTACCCTCCTTTACAAATTAAAGCTTGCTAAGGGTATTACGACCATCCCAACAGTAGGTTTCAACGTGGAGATGATCGAGTTGGAAAAGAGTCTTTCACTCACGGTCTGGGATGTTGGAGGACAGGAGAAAATGAGAACCGTGTGGAAGTATTACTGTGAGAACACCGATGGGCTGATGTATGTTGTGGATAGTACGGACAAGCAGCGACTGGAAGACTCCAGGAGAGAGCTGAAGCACATTTTGAAGAATGAACACATTAAAAATGTGCCTGTTGTCCTGTTAGCCAACAAACAGGATGTACCTGGAGCTCTGACTGCCGAAGACATCACCAGAACGTTCAGAGTGAAGAAGCTCTGCAGTGACAGGAACTGGTATGTGCAACCCTGCTGTGCCATCACCGGGGATGGACTGATGGAGGGGTTCAGGAAATTGACTGGATTTGTGAAAAGCCACATGAAATCAAGAGGAGACACTTTAGCATTCTTTAAGCAGAACTGAGGTCCAAGCAGTGACATACTGATGAAATTGAAAAGGTAATTTTTTTCCTATGCCAAGTGAGAAAAGCAAGTTGCCGAGTTAGCAAACTTTTCCTAAAAGGTTATTTCACCTAAATTCAGCTAAAAACTTAGAATAATATCTAGAAAATATTATTTTTAGTAAACTATGTGGTAATGGTAGTTGAGAATAAAATCTTACAATTTTGTGCATGTTGGATGAATAAGAATAATTGTGTTTGGGACCAAATAAATTATTGCTTTATTGTTTTTATATGACTACTAGAACAAAGTTTAAGTAAACTGCTAATAGGGTCAAAATTCTTTCAGATGGTTTCCAGCTGTTACAGTATTGAATTTCTACCACACTCCTATGAAACAGCCAGTAAAAAATAGAACTTTAAATTATGGAGAGGAAAAAGTTTGATGTTAACATCTTGTAGATCCCCATGCCTTAAATGAAGTTTTTTTCTGGATTCCGGCCAACTCTTTGAAATCTATTGCTGGGAACTTCCTACAGTGAGTCAAACAAAGAACTTCAGGCTGTTAATTGCCCAGAAACATAGGAAGAAGTTTATACTTTAAAGTTCTGGGGACCAGGGTAGCTAGCTCCTTAGAGTTTAGGGCGAGGCCTGGGTTTTGCTCAGCTTGAGGTTAGAGCCCCAAGATGGGCTTATGTAGAATTCGGTAGAACAGTCATTACTCAGGAATATATGAACAGCTCACTGCAATGATCAAACAGGAACCAGAGCCAGACTTTAATCTCAGAGACTTTGCAATTCACAGGAGGAAGCAACGTAAAGCTAGTAGCTAGAATAGGGCAATAAGTACTATGTGTGATAACAGGAGCAACTCTTTTCTGACCTGGGAAAACAGGAAGTGCTTCATGCAGGAGGTAGTCTTTTTTTTTTTTTTTAAAGATTTTATTTATTTATTTGACAGAGAGACACAGCGAGAGCAGGAACACAAGCAGGGGGAGTGGAAGAGGGAGAAGCAGGCTTTCCACTGAGCAGGGAGCCCGATGTGGGACTCGGTTCCAGGACTCTGGGATCATGACCTGAGCTAAAGGCAGACGCTTAACGACTGAGCCACCCAGGCGCCCGAAGGAGGTAGTCTTTAAGAAGGTTCCCAACTCCTAGGGACCCATGAAGGTGGAGGTTAGTCACTGGAAGTTCCCATCACTAGAAGACCCTAAAGAGCCACGTTGGGGAGGGGAGGAGGAACTGGGGATTGAATTGGAATTCCCCTGACAGGCTCAGAACTCCCAGGAAGGTCCTGGTGCTAACAGATGACACTTTCTTCCTGCCCCACCTCCAACAAAGCTCATTTGGGCTAGAAGAAGCAGGCGTCAAGCCCTGACAGCAGCCCCTGGGGCTCCAAATCTTAAGGTCACAGAAGAAAATAAATGTTCAAGGGTGCTAGCCCCTGAATTCCTCTCATGGTTTCCTTCTCTCACCCTAGCCATGATCTTTATAGCAAAGATCTGAGTGCTGCATGGTAGGGATTCAAATATAAAGTAGACATACATATGGTTAACAGTTACCATTGGTTGAATGCTTGTCTGTGCCAGGTGTTGTGTAATCGCTTTCATTCATCTCATTTAATGCTGACAACTGCCCTGAGAGAAATTAGCATTATTATGTCAATTTTACAGAGGAGAGTACTGAGACTAAACAAGGTAATAACAATAACAACCACACAAAACCTAATTTGTATTTTAACTGAGGAGTGGCAGAGTCAAGATTCAAACTCATCTGTCTGACTTCAAGGCCAGTACTGTTACTTGTCATATTGTTCTGTAAATAAGGTATGGTGTCTATCTTCTATGAGCTTACTATACACAATCAAGAATAAATCCAAGCTAAGGGCACCTGGCTGGCTCAGTCAGTGGAGCATGTGACTCTTGATCTCTGGGTTTTAAGTTTGAGCCACACAGTGGGTATAGAGATTACTTAGAAAAATAAAATAAAATCTTTAGAAAAAAAGGGAAGCTAAATTAAAAATAAAACTACCATATGATCCAGCAATCCTACTACTGGGTATATATCCAAAGCAAATGAAATCACTACCTTGAAGAGGTATCTGCACTTCCATATTAATTGCAACATTATTCACGATAGTCAAAATGTGGAAACAACCTAAGCATCCATCAATGGATTAATGGATGAATGGATAAAGAAAATGTGGTACATATACACAATGAAATATTATTCAGCCATACAAAAGGGAAATCCTGATATCTGTGACAACATGGATGAAACCGGAGGGCATTATGTTAAGTGAAATAAGTCAGACACAGAAAGACAAATATTCTGTGATTTCACCTTTATGGGGAATCTAAAACAGCCAAACTCACAGAAACAAAGTAGATTGGTGGTTAAAAGAGGTTGGGGATGGGGCAAGGGGAAATGGGGAGACATCTGTAATAGGGCACAAACTTTCAATTATAAGATGAGTAAGTTCTGAGGATCTAATGTACAGCATGGTGACTACAGTTAATAATACTGTATTGCATACTTGAATTTGCTAAGAGAGTCAATCTTAAGCATTCTCCTTAAAAAAAAAGTAAGGAGGATGTGTTAACTCAACTGTGGGAATCCTTTTACAATGTATATCAAATCATCACATAGTGCACTTTAATATATTACTATATATGTAATACATATTACAATTTTATTTGTCAATTATACTTTAGTAAAGCTGGGGGGGAAATAAATGCAGGCCAACATATAATACTTCTATATTAAGAAGGTTCTTTGAGGGGTACCTGGCTCGGTGGGTTAAGCATCTGACTCTGCTCGGGTCATAATCTCAGGGTCTTGAGATCAAGCCCTGCGTCAGGCTCTGCGCTCAGTGGGGAGTCGGCTTGAGATTCTCTCCCTCTCCCTCTGCTCCTCTCTACCCACCCCCCCAATAAATAAATAACATCTTAAAAAAAGAGAAGTTTCTTCGAAAAAACGAGCCAGACAGAATAAATTAAGTGCAATAACAGAGATATAAGAAACATGCTGACAGACTGGCAAAAAAAGTTTCTGATTTCAGGAAGATCTCAGTGGGGATCTTCAATGTTAAATGCTTGGTAGTAGTTTTTCCTAAGTTCCACAAAATTATTAAAACCACAAATATGCATCTTTTTTAAAAAATGCATCCTCTCTGGGCGCCTGGGTGGCTCAGTTGGTTAAGCGACTGCCTTCGGCTCAGGTCATGATCCCGGAGTCCCGGGATCGAGTTCCACATCAGGCTCCCTGCTCAGCGGGGAATCTGCTTCTCCCTCTGACCCTCCCCCCTCTCATGCTCTCTCTCTCTCTCTTTCTCTCTCTCAAATAAATAAATAAATAAAATCTTGAAAAAAAATGCATCCTCTCTTACCGGTTTCCCTATGGGGTTAAAAAAAAATCTTCCCAATAATCTTAAAATCAGGAGTCACTAACTTACGTCTATAGGAAATGTCTGACTAGAAAACATCACCTGGTGGTCCTCAGTATTTTTGTATTCTGAATTGAGGAAAGCCCTTGTGGCCTAGTCTTAGCATAATGTAAAATTAAAAAGAAATAATTCCCCCAAATATAAAAATCAATTAAAATCTTCAATTGAGAAAGCTCTAGCTGTGGGTAGTGGGTGTGCTGGGCAGATACATTCTTAATGTAAGAGCAAAAGTTACAAAGTAGCTTTTCCTCTGTCATTTCAACATCTCCCCCAGAGGGCAGTTATTCCTCAAAGTCTCTAGCAATCTTGTCTGAGAAACTTGAACATTTCCATGCTTTTCCCCTTTCTTCCCTGGGATCCAATCTATTTTTTTTCATCAGTCACTTGCTTTCGTTTCAATGTATATTTTACCAATCTTTCCTTTCTGTGGCATCTCCCTCCAACTCTCCCTAGCATGCTCCTCTTACCCTCCAACACACATACAAACACATACCTCCACACTCTTCATTCTGATTCACCTAATAAAGCCCAAAATTGAGGGTAGGGGAAAAGATGAGGTGCACAAAAGCAAAATATTCCTTAACAGGCAAGAGGAAAGAGGCTGTGAATATTCATGCCTTGATATTTATTATTGTCATTCATCTTATTCTGTTATCTATATGTAACAAGGCAAAACTTTTAATTCATCAAAATAGCATATTGCCATGGATCTGTAGCAAACAAAAGCACATCACTTCTGAAATGTTCCTTCCTTAAGGACTTAAAACTCTGAAAGGTAAATACCAGTTAAATATTTTTATCTGATTTTCTAAGTATTCCCAGGTGAGAAAAAAATCCCAACAGGGTCTAAGAATAAAGAATGACAAATAAATAAAGCATCAGCAGTGACTAATACATGTTAAAATTAATTGGTCAATTTAAAAAGCTGAACATCACTATGTTCTGATGATGAACAATTTGGCTTCTGCCAAAACAAGAAAGACTGGGAATTTCAGAGTCCTGAAGTTCTTGTACCTTATGGGCGGTACTGGAGGACGACCTGCAGAGGCTTCAGTGTGTTGAGTATGTGAAGGAACAACCCAAGAAACAGTATATCTCTCATGCTTCTCGAAGAGTTGGCCTGCTCTTGTATGCAAGAACTCTCCAGAGTGAAAGAGGGAGAATGAAAGAGACAAAATGAGAGAGAGACAGAGAGAGGCAAAGCACAGACTTCTCCTTTGGTAGTGCTAACGTGTACTTTAACATAATCTGGGATTTAGTGTCACAGGGGTTTCAGTCCACCAGATGTTTAGCATAGTGTTGACTGTTAACAGATTCAGCTACTTCAAGCAGGAGAATGTGCATTTTACCTTGAAAGTGCCACACAAATATAAAAGTGAGTTATTAGATGACTTAGTATTTTCACAAACATTACCTCATTCTGTTCTCTCAAAATCTTATGGGGAGTCAAAACAAATATTGTCAACATCATTTTAAAGATAGGAAGAACTGATTTAAGCAGTTATTGAGCCTAGTCCTCTGATTTCCAGGATTTTTCAAAAAGTGTAATTATTATCATACAATGAATTTAACAATAATGTGGCACATGCACTTTTACCATCAAATGTCTGTTTCTATAAGTCACATAGAACTGGCCAGAGTACTTCCTAGGCCAAAAACCTAGGAGCCATCCTCCCTTTTCCCTCATGTCTTACATCTATCTGCAAATTCTGTCAGCTCTCCCTTCAAAATATATCTCCCTTCTGGCCATTTCTCAATCTCCATCACTACCACAAGGCCACCACTGATTCTTCCCTGGGTGGCTACATTCTCCACACTGGAGAGGTATAAAAATGACAATCAGCTCCCTTCACCGCCCTGCCTTACAAACCTCTATTCGTTTCTTACCTCATTATGGTACCTTCTTCCTGTTTCTCCCACCTCACTCCCAGAACGGCCAAATTTGCTGTTTCTCTAGCTCAGAATATGCTTTCCTCAGGTCTTCCAATGGTTCACAGCTTCATAGCCTTCAGGTCTCCAAGCAAATATGCACAGGCATTCCCCGAATCCTTATCTAAATGAACCTCCTCATCCCCGCCACTCCCTACCCCCTCTCCCTTACCCCGCTTTATTATTTTACATAGAATTTATCATGGCTTTAAAGCATATCATTCACTCATTTACTTATTGTCTCTTTCCCTCCCTAGAAGGTAAACTTCATGGGAGCAGGGACTTCGTTTGCTGTTGTATCCTAGAACGGATACAGGTAGAGAACATAGTGATGTTCAGCTTTAGGACACAACAGTATCTAAAAGGTATTTGTAGAATGAATGAATGAATGAATGAATGGTCTGAACCATAAAGTGAGGTCTTGTCAGGGCCTTAGGATATGTCTCAAGATGGAATATGGATCCAATAACGGAGAGATAATGGAATGGCAGATTTGGACCTAGCACACTCAGGGTCCTTGGGGGCAGTGTGCTGGACTGGAATGAACATAGACTTTGGAGCCACGACTAGGTGGGAATTCTGGTGTATCACTTGTTTTGGCTTTCAGGAAGTTTACTTCACCTTTCTGAGTCTCAGACTAGAATGAGACTTGAACAAGAAATAAACTTTTCTTGCGTTAAACCATGGGCACTTGGAAGTTGTTACAGCCACCACTGTTAACTACCCTAAACTAGGGCCATGCTTCTTGCTCCTCCCATGTGTCCCAACACACTCCTTTTCCCAGGCCTCTTTTCCACATAAATCCCCTCTTCTCGGTCTTCCTGCTTATTCTAGGACCCTCGTTTGATTCACCCCAGAACAGGAAAGGAAAGGGGAATTTAACTTTTCCTCAACTTTTTATTTTGAAAATTTTCAAGTCTTCAGAAAACTTGAAAGAAAAGTAAAATTAAGACAGGTGTACTTTTCACCTAAATTCACCAGTTATAACAAGTTTGCCATGTCTGGGCTCTTTTCTCCATCTCTCTCCCCCCCCCCTCCAAACACACACACACACACACACACACACACACACACACACACACACACGATTACAATCATCCTGATACTTCACACCTAAATATTTTATCATCTCTTTAAAGAGACATTCTCTCATATAAGAATACCATTATTACAAATTAAAGTTTAAGCATTAACTAAATATCATCTAATAGTCCATAATCAAATTTCCCCCAAAGAGAACTTATTTATACAACTTATTTTATCCAAGATCTACTGCATTTGGTTATGTCACTTTTTTAGAGTATTTTGCCTGACTTTTGCTAGTTCTTCATGACCTAAAAATTTCTGAAGACTCTAGGCCAGATCATTTAAAGAAATGTCCCACAGACTGGGGGCACCTGGGTCACTCGGTTAAGTACCCAACTCTTGGTTTCTTTGGCTCAGGTCATGATCTCAGGGTGGTGAGATCAAGCCCTGTGTTGGGTTCACGCTCAGGGCAAAGTTGGCTTGAGATTCTCTCCCCCTCTCCCCCATCCCTCCCCCTTCCCTAAAATAAATAAGTAAATAAATAAAATCTTAAAAAAAAAATGCCCCACAGTCTGACTTTGTCTGATTGTTCCTTCACAATTAAGCTCAGGTTAAACATTTTTGGCAAGAATATTCCACAGCTCAATAAAAAAAAAAAAAGAATATTCCACAGTTGATGTACTTCTTGTTGTATCCATTAACACGCACAGAGTGTCAGTTTGTCCCATTATTGATGAAGTTTCTAGTAAATCTTAGAATTGTACATTAGAGCTAAATGAGATACACAAAAAGATTTATTTCTGCACTAATCATGACTCAGGCACATGGGCGAGGTGGGGGGGGACCTCCAAGCTATTTTCAGCATGTCAAAAGACCCTAACAGGAAATTGTGCATTTCACCTCAACAAGGCTGAATAGGGTTGAAACTGCTTAAATGCATAAAGTGGAACAAAAATAAAAATGGCTGCACTAATACTTCGGTGAAGCTTGGTTTTAAACTAAGTAATCTTTTTCCTCTTTTCTGTAAAGCTCCCTTCCTCCCTTCTTAGCCTTTTGTTTCAGGATCCTAGTACCACCCTGAAGACAGGACGGAGGACCTGGCAGCAGTACACAATTCCTGTCAAGACCGGCTAGACTGTATTTTCCTATACCACTGTCCCCTCCCCGCCCCCCCAACCAGCGCATTCCTCCCAGCGGGCTTGCTGTTAAGAGGGCCTTAGCCTGCAACAGCCCCCTTCGCCCCGCAAAGCAGGAAAGTTATTGTTCCTCTTTATCCCAAACTCTGTCTTACCATTGGTTTTGGCTCTAAAGCACAAGGCTGGTTTTCAACAGGGTGAATACAATTTCATATTTATTTGCTTTGGTTTGGAATTTATAGGAATTCATTATGGCAACACTGATAATCTTAGGTGGATCAAAAGCTCTGATGGGATAATATAGGTATCTGGTTTCTTAAAAGAGAAACTAAAATTTAAAGTAGTCTGATCAGTAAAATTATTCAGAATGTGTATGAAGGGAAGGGGAATATGTAGGAGAGAAAAGTAACGAAGTTCAGATCCCACCTCTATCTACAGTCTTCTTTACATAGAAGCCAAACCTGCTTCTTCTCACCTGTTTTCCAGCTCAGTGATGGCCTTGCCATTCATTCACCTACAAACCCCAGAAGCCTAGGCATCATTCTCAATGCCTGCCTCAATTTATTCCTTCTATTTAATCACACACCTCAAACTGTTGACTCTACCTCTTAAACTCTTGAAAAATTTTACTGTCTTTATTCACACAATTATGGCCTTGCTTGGTGTTTATAAGAAACACTCTTCCTTTACCACATTATGGCTTTTTCCTTTGTTTTGCAGAATAGGTAGAATTAACTGTAAATGGACTGTTGAGCAGACCTTTGTTTAAAGGTCTGACTGTTTTCAAGAGGATAAATTATGATAATGTACTAGGGAAGAAAACGTCATATTTGTCCAATTCCTATAAGGTGTCCTTCTATATCCAAGGGTAACACTTGCTATTTAGTTTTTTATGAGAAAAGAGGGAGGGATGTATCTTTCAGTGTCCTGAAAGAGCTAGAAAGTTGTGATTGGTTATCATAATTGAATCTGCCTAAAATGATATAAGAAAGTGTGATTGGACATCACCACAGGCTCACCATTCCTGCCTCAAAAAACCTTATAATGTGGTCAGATCACTTCCCTCCTGGGCAGTTGGGCCTGGTGGTGTCCATGCAGAAATGCAAGTAATAATTATTGCTTAGCATTGTCTTGGATAGCGACAGGGTTCAGGACACACCATGCCAAAATATGGTACATTAGCATATTAAATATTTTAAATTGAAGTAGTCTGAGAAAACAGCAGAAGCAGGAAAGTCACTTTGACACCCCACTCATCTTTTCTTTCCTAAAATGGGTCATAAAGCCCTCATAAGAAAAGCCCCTCCCTCTACCCAGAAAGGAGCATTTTTATCTCTGAAGACAAAGGGACACAGAGAAGAATCTGAAGAGGTCTTGCTAAGTTTCCTACAGTTTACTACATTTACCTCATACTCTGACCTATCATATTTCTTCATGACTACCCACTCTTCATCAGCCTAGCATAAAATTACACAAATACTCAGAATTAACCCTCTCTTTGGATCTTCATTTTCTTATGAAAACTCCTCTGTCATATGAAACTGTTAAATACATGTGAATGCTTTTTTCCTGTTAATCTTTGTAGGTTTCATTTTCATATCCAGCTAGGAACCCTAAGTGGGTCAATGACAACTTTTTCCTCGACTACAGTGAGTAATAAAAGTTCAAAAACCCCTAACACTTTCAGCTTATTCCACGCAATTAAAAAAATCAGAGTAAAACCTAGCTTAGTCGAAATAAGTCAATCACTTACACCAGTCAGAATGGCAAAAATTGACAAGGCAAGAGACAACAAATGTTGAAGAGGTTGTGGAGAAAGGGGAACCCTCTTACACTGTTGGTGGGAATGCAAGTTGGTACAGCCACTTTGGAAAACAGTGTGGAGGTGTTTCAAAAAACTAAAAATAGGGCTATCCTATGACCCAGCAATTGCACTACTGGGTATTTACCCCAAAGACACAGATGTAGTGAAAAGAAGGGTGATAGGCACCCCAATGTTCATAGCAGCAATGTCTGCAATAGCCAAGCTGTGGAAAGAGCCAAGATGCCCTTCAACAGATAAATGGATAAAGAAGATGTGGTCCATATATACAGTGGAATATTACTCAGCCATCAGAAAGGATGAATACCTAACTTATACATCAACATGGATGGGACTGGAAGAGATGATGCTAAGTGAAATAATTCAAGCAGAGAAAGACAATTATCATATGATTTCACTCATATGTGGAACACAAGGAATGGCATGGAGGACATTAGGAGAAGGAAGGGAAAAATGAAGGGGGGGAAATCGGAGAGAGAGATGAACCATGAGAAACTATGGACTCTGAGAAACAACGGAGGGTTTTAGAGGGGAGGCAGGTGGGGGGATGGGTTAGCTTGGTGATGGGTATTGAAGGCATGTATATGCAAACAATGAATCATGGAACTAATGGACATCAAAAGAACACTGGGGTAGCAATCCTTATATCAGACAACTTAGATTTTATTTTTTTTAAAAGATTTTATTTATTTGAGAGAGTGAGAGAGAGAGAGCACAAGCAGGGGGAGTGATAGGCAGAGGGAGAAGCAGGCTCTGCGCTGAGCAAGGAGCCCAACATGGGACTCGATCCCAGGACCCTAGGATCATGACCTGAGCTGAAGGCAGACGCTTAACCGACTGAGCCACCCAGGTGCCCAAGCCAAACTAGATTTTAAACCGAAGACTGTAATAAGAGATGAAGAAGGATGCTATATCATAATAAAAGGGTCTATCCAACAGGAAGATCTAACAATTGTAAATATTTATGCCCCTAACATGGGAGCAGCCAACTATATAAGCCAATTAATAACAAAATCAAAGAAACACATTGACAACAATACAATAATAGTAGGGAACTTTAACACCCCACTCACAGTAATGGACAAATTGTTTAAGCAAAAAAAAATCAACAAGGAAACAAGGGCTTTGAATGACACACTGGACCAGATGGACTTAACAGACATATTCAGAACATTCTACCCTAAAGGAACAGAATACACATTCTTCTCAAGTGCATATGGGACATTCTCCAGAACTGATCACATACTGGGTCATAAATCAGGTCTCAATCAATACAAAAAGACTGAGATTTTACCATGCAATTTTCAGACTGCAATGCTTTAAAACGAACTCAATCACAAGAAACAATTTCGAAGGAACACAAAGTTAAAGAGCATCCTACTAAAGAATGAATGGGCCAACCAGGAAATTAAAGAAGAATTAAAAAATACATGAAAGAAAAATGAAAATGAAAACACGGCAGTTCAGAACCTTTGGGATGCAGCAAAGGCAGTCCTAAGAGAGAAGTATATAGCAATATAGGCCTTTCTCAAGAAACAAGAAAAGTCTCAAATACACAAGCTAACCTTGCACCTAAAAGAGCTGGAAAAAGAACAAATAAAGCTTAAATCCAGCAGGAAAAGAGAAATAATAAAGATTCGAACAGACATCAATGATAAAGAAATTAAAAAAAAAAAAAACAGTAGAATGGATCAACGAAATTAGGAGCTGGTTCTTTGAAAGACTTGGTAAGATTGATAAACCCCTAGCCAGACTTATCAGTAAGAAAAGAGAAAGGACCCAAATAAATAAAATCATAAATGAAAGAGGAGAGATCACAACCAACACCAAAGAAATACAATTATAACGGAATATTATAAGCAATTATATGCCAACAAATTAAGCAATGTGGAAGAAATGGATGCACTCCTAGAAACATATAAACTACCAAAATTGAAACAGGAAGACATGGGAAACCTGAACAGACCCATCACCAGCACAGAAATTAAAGCACTACTCAAAAATCTCCCAAGAAACAAGAGTCCAGGGCTGGATGGCCTCCCAGCAGAATTCTTCCAAACATTTAAAGAAGGGTTAATACCTATTCTTCTGAAACTGTTTCTAAAAATAGGAATGAAAGGAACATTTCCAAACTCATTCCATGAGGCCAACATTACCTTGATTCCAAAACTAGACAAAGAAACCACCAAAAAGGGGAATTACAAACCAATATCCCTGATGAACATGAATGCAAAAATCCTCACCAAGATACTAGTTAATAGTGTCCAACAGTATATTAAAAGGATTTTTCACCATGACCAAAAGGGATTTATTCCTGGCTGCAAGGGTAGTTCAATACCCACAAATGTAATACACCACATTAATAAAAGAAAGGACAAGAACCATATAATCCTCTCAATAGATGCGGGAAAAGCATTTGACATAATACAGCATCTCTTCTTGATAAAAACTCTCCGTAGTGTAGGGATAGAAGGAAATTACCTTAATATCATAAAAACCATATATGAAAAACACACAGCGAATGTCATCCTCAATGGGGAAAAACTGAGAGCTTTTCCTCTAAGATCAGGAACATGACAGAGATGTCCACTCTCACCACTGTTGTTCACATAGTACTAGAAGTCCTAGCCTCAGCAGTCAGACAACAAAAAGAAATAGAAGTATTCAAATCAGCAAAGAAGAAGTCAAACTTTCACTCTTTGCAGACAACATGAGACACTATGTAGAAAACCCAAAAGATGCCACCAAAAAATTGCTAGAACTCATACAGGAACTCAGCAACGTCACAGGATATAAAATCAATGTACAGAAGTCAGCTACATTTTGATACACTAACAATGAGGCAGAAGAAAGAGAAATCAAGGAATTGATCCCACTTACAGTTGCACTAAAAACCATAAGATACCTAGGAGAAAACCTAACCAGAGAGGTAAAGGATCTGTATTCTGAAAACTATAGGACACTTTTGAAAGAAATTGAGGAAGACACAAAGAAATGGAAAGACATTCCATGCTTATGGATTGGAAGAACAAATATTATTAAAATGTCTATGCTACCCAAAGTAATCTACACATTCAATGCAATCCCTATCAAAATACCATCAGCATTTTTCATAGAGCTGGAACATACAATCCTAAAATTTGTGTGGAACCAGAAAAGACCCCAAATAGCTAAAGGAGTGTTGAAAAAGAAAACCAAAGTTGGAGGCATCACAGTTCCAGACTTCAGGCTCCATTACAAAGCTGTAATCATCAAATAGTATGGTACTGGCACAAAAATAGACACATAGATCAACGGAACAGAATAGAAAACCCAGAAATAGACCCTCAACTGTCTAGTCAACTAATCTTCAACAAAGCAGGAAAGAATATCCAACAGGAAAAAGACAATCTCTTCAACAAGTGGTGTTGGGAAAACTGAACACCAACATACAGAAAAATGAAACTTTCTTACACCATACACAAAAATAAGTTCAAAGTTGTTGAAAGACCTAAAGGTGAGACCTAAAACCATAAAGTCCTAGAGGAGAACACAGGCAGTAACTTCTTTGACATCGACCATAGCAACTTCATACTAGATATGCCTTCTGAGGCAAGGGAAACAAAAGCAGAAATAAACTGTTGGGGCTTCATTAAAATAAAAAGCTTCTGCACAGTGAAGGAAACAATCAACAAAACTGAAAGGCAACCTATGGAATGGAGAAGATACTTGCAAATGACATACCTGATAAAGTGTTAGTATTCAAAGTATATGAAGAGCTTGTAAAATGGAACATCCCCAAACCAAACAATCCAGTTAAAAAATGGGAAGATAATAGACATTTTTCCAAAGAAGACATACACATGGCTAACAGACACATGAGAAGATGCTCAACATCACTCATCATCAGGGAAATGCAAATCAAAACCCCAATGCGATATCACCTCATACCTGTCAGAATGGCTAAAATTAACAACTGAGGAAACAACAGATTTTGGTGAGGATACAGAGAAAGGGGAACCCTCCTACGCTGTTGGTGGGAATGCAAACTGGTGCAGCCACTGTGGAAAACAGTATGGAGGTTCCTCAAAAAGTTAAAAATAGAGCTACCCTACGACCCAGCAATTGCACTATTCGTCATTTATCTGAAAAATACAAACAGTAAAATCTGAAGGGGCATCTGCACCCCAATGTTCATAGCAGCAATGTCCACAATAGCCAAAATATGGAAAGAGTCCAGATATCCATCTACTGATGAATAGATAAAGAAGAGGTGGTATCTATATACAATGGAATATTAGTCATCAAAAAGAATGAAATCTTGCCATTTGCAATGATGTGGATGGAACTAGAGGGTATTATGCTAAGTGACATAAGTAAGTCAGAGAAAGACAAACACCATATGATTTCACTCATATGTGGAATTTAAGAAACAAAACAGATGCACCTAGGGGAAAGGAAGGAAAAATAAAATATGACAAGACAGAGAGGGAGACAAACCATAAGAGACTCTTAACCAAAGGGAACAAACAGAATTGCTGGAGGGGAGGTGGGTGGGGGGATGGGCTAAATGGGTGATGGGCATTAAGGAGGGCATGTGATGTAATGAGCACTGGGTGTTGTATACAACTGATGAATCACTAAATTCTACCTCTGAAAATAATAATACAGTATATTTTAATTAAATTGAATTTAAATAAAAACATTTTAAAAACCACAAATTTTATAGGTAATGAATTGCACACACCAATACAAAACTAGAACTCCTCTCTTCATTTTGAATAATAATAAAAAGCCATACCAGAAATATCAGATTTTTAAAAAATATTTTATTTATTTATTTTATAGAGAGATAGAGAGAGCACAAGCCAAGGGAGGGGCAGAGGGAGAGGGAAAAGCGGCCTCCCCGCTGAGCAGGGAGTCCAATGCAAGGCTTGATCCCAGGACCAGGAGATCATGACCTGAACCGAGTCAGATGCTTAACTGACTGAGCCACCCAGGTGCCCAGTATCAGATTATCTTTTAACAAATATAAATTATACACTATAGACAAAGAATTAAGTATCTTGACTTAACATTTAGGAAAATTTGTGCAAGACTTTGAAATGGCAAAAAAAAGATTACCTAGTGTTCTATCTTGTGCATCTTTCCAAGTTATCTCCTCCTTTGATTTTCCTTGATCTATTTATAACTTTGTAAATGGGAGATAACTGAAAACAATGCAAATGACTCTTGGTCATAAATGTGCAAACGAATTTTGTGGAGCGGAGGGGCAATTGATTTTTCTCCCCACCTTGGTATAAAAAGCCAGTTTTGCATTTATATGTCAATTCATTTCAGCAATCCAAACACATCTATTTAGCTCTCACTTTGAATTCTCCTTCAAGCCAATTATCATACCTTGCTGGTTTCTCCATTCACTAATAAAATAACGAAATAAAGCCTTTGACACATATTCATCTTATATTTGTATGAGAATGATGATTTTTACCTTTAAACATATATATCCTTTAGCAAATACATTTTGAAAGATAAATCAGTTCATTGATACTTGATCAGTTCATGCTAGGATATATTCTCAATCATCTCAGGAGCATTTCTGGTTGGTTGGTTGTTTTTAGCAATTCCAAAGCAAGGCATTTCTTTACATATACTTTTGGTAGTATCTCTTGCTGGAGGAAAGTAACTGTAATGACCAACAACGTAAAATCTGAGGCATTGTTTGCCATAGGGAAGCCTGGCAAAATAATTAGATGAAAAGGGTGAGGGAAGGCCAGGAGAAAGAGAATGATAATGGATATCTTTTTTTCAGTAGAATAAAGTATAACCCTTGCATCAAATCCTTGCAGATAGATGGACAAGACTTTTAGCACTATGAACCAATCCACAGCTTTCATCTTAGGCACTTCTAACCCAGTACGAGGACCAATTCTTGGGGAAGAAGAAAGGAAGGAAAGAAATGGGGAGAAAAGCCTTTCAACCCTTCCCCTAGATGTCAGCATACCACTTCTGTTCTGTTTTACCCCTTCCAGACATTTCCTCTTTAAAACATCTTCTTCCCATGAGTCCTGTCTCTTTGATGCCATAAGGCAGGAAAAAGTTTTCTTCAAGCCTCTTAGCTGGGTCTGAAAATTAAACTGGCAAAGCCAGATTAGCTGGAGAAAAGCATACACATTTATTGAATTTTTACATGCACGAGAGCCTTCACAAGAGAATGAAGACCACAATAAGTGACCAGAGCAGAAAGCTTTTATATCTTTTAGACAAAAAAACAAAAAACAAAACAAAACAAAAAAACTCCAATAAATTTGTGAAGAATTGCCAAGACAAAGGGGCTTGGGCTAGGGGTGTTAAATAGTGTAGAATTAACTAGGAAGATAGGGTGAGTTTAACAAGGTTTGTTTGTACAGATTTCTTGGCTCCAAATTCCCACCGCCATAATAAGTATGTCTTTCCTCTTCCTGGCACGGGGAGAGTTTCACATGGGAGTTTTATGAGTTTTATGAGTTTTATGACCTATTTCAAGGAAGAAGAGGGGAGGTGGGAGGTCAGAGTGACCCTCTTGCATTTAGTGTTTTTTAAAAATTTCCTTCGGCTGAAAGTATTTTAAGATGCCGACGTGCCATATTTGGGAGTAGTGTGTCCTGAACCCGATCAATGCCTTAACTGTACATAGGGACTATGCAGAGAGGCAATATGAGAAGTATTTCAAAAACAGCACAGATGGGGAGCAGCGATTTGGGTGGTGGGTAGCTCTGGGCTGCATCCTGCAGGAAGTGAGGAGCTGGGAGAAGAGAAATAACCACAGGGGCATCTGATAAGGTAGGTGTGTGAATCTCTCTGAATACTAAGACTTTAGCAAGCTCTCCAATGAGGGCCGTTTAAGGCTGCACACTTTCTCCCCACTCTCGGTACCCAAACCCTCTAGCTGTCCTATCAGGTGCCTCCTCAGAGCAGACCCAGGGGTAGAAGGCAAATGTATGCAAAGGTCCTCAGCACCAGTTGGGACAACGGTGTTGAAGGGTGAGTGGAGAGGGGGTGCGTGAGTACAGATCTATGATCTGACAACAGCATTGGCAGGTTCCACACACCACACTTGGGAATTTGGTGAAGGCAGTGGCATTCTCCAATACCGGGGCCGTCCTCATAGCTCCCAGAGTCTGGAAAGGCTCTCTCCTCAATCCCTAATGAAAGTGTGGGTGCCAGAAGTACCTCTGTCCCTAAATGATCTGTCGTGTTCACTGTTGGGCGCAGCCCTGCGCTTCTACCAGTCACAGCTGCTGTTTCCATTCCAGACACAAATAACTGTAGTAACTTACTTATTACTGCAATATCTCTGCATCTATGATCTTCAGTTTTCCAAATAACTCTGCAGGGCAGCTATTATTAAAAACTGGGCTTGAATAGCATAAGCAGATAATTAAGAGCCTTGCTAAATTTGAGAATGGGCTGGATCCTACAGAGCATAAGGAGCCACAGTCGTGTCTTCTGCAAAGGCCTGGGTCTTCCTCTGGCCCCTCAGTGTACCCTCTGAATGTGTCCTGCTCCCATCACCAGCAGAGGCCTCCACAGGAAGAGATACCGCCTTCACCCTCCCCATGTAAATGTCCTTCCTGAGTCCTGGCCTGGGGGAAGGCCATGTCCAGGCTTGTGCCAGGGAAATATTAAACCACATTAAACCCTGATGAATGTGGTTGTAACTCGTCTGGTTTTAACCCGAATTAGTCATGCTTACTAACCAAATCAAGGGGTCCCTGCAAACAGCAGGTTTAGTCCAACACCCACTTGCTGGGCACCGGTGAGGCACCAACAAAGGCTCAAGACATTTTCTGCATTCAAGGAATACGCAGTTTAGGGTACAGAGTAGCAGGGAAGAGGGAGGGAGAAGATGCAGGCCTTCTGATGTATCAGGAAAGAGAGGCTCCTGTTGCAGCTGGTTTCCAAACCCTGTCCATCCTTTAAGGCCCAAGTGGAATCCCAGTGACTGGAGAACTTCTGCAGGTGTTCCAGCCCCAAATAATCTCTTCCCACTCCAACCTCCTCTAAGAACATAGGGTCTGCTCTTTTAACGGAGCCCTCTTCACGCATCACTTTGTGTCAGTCTTAGTTTAGCTACTTAGAACAGTGCCCACACTATTTACCTATTAAATACTAATAGTAAATGTTATATTATTAGTGACATTAATAACTATTAGCTATCATCACCATCATCATCTTTAGTATTACATGGCTTATATCTCTCCCTTGATTGGCAGCTCCATTAATTTTGCCCTGAGTCACGAAGAAAAGATGGTGGTGGTAGGGTTCTCTGTAACAGTCCCCCTGCCATCTGCATTCCAGGACCCACACTGGAGGTCCAGTATCAAGTCCTCAAAATCTATATCCCAAAGGCCCAGGGATCCCGGCCCAGGGCTTCAACTTTGTGCACATTAAGAGCCATGTTATGTGGTAACAAGTCTAGTACCTGTAGGGCTGTGCTAGCAAAAAAAAAAAAAGAGAGAGAGAGAGAGAAGTTGTTGGCCCAGTACAAATCCTCTAAAGAGAAATTGTGATGCTGATGATCCATGAGTGAAGACAAAGTGACATCCAGTCAGCATCTCCATTTCCTGTCAAAGAGAAAAATAGATTCTCTGAGCAGAAACGGCATAGCCAGGGGCTCCTGGGTGGCTCAGTCGTTATGCTTCTGCCTTTGGCTGAGGTCATGATCCCAGGGTCCTGGGATAAAGCCCCGCATTGGGCTCTCTGCTTAGGGGGGAGCCTGGTTCTCCCTCTCCCACTGCCGCTCCCCACCACTTGTGATCTCTCATGCTCTCTCTCTCTCAAATAAATAAAATCTTAAAAGAAAAATGGTATAGCCAGGCCTACTTTTTCCAGAGGGGGATGTTACATTTCCTTACATCATTCAGATTTCTGGCTGTGGACAAAGCAAACAGACCTGTAGAGGATATGAGGCCTCTTTTCCAAGATTTCTTACTTTGTCTGACAGAGTCTCCGGGAGAGACCCATTCTTTGTCCTTTAATGTCCTTCCTTGAGTACTCCTCCACCCAGACTGATGGCGGTCCTTGTGGAACCCAAAGCACACAGAGGCCTTGTAACTCTGAGGCCCATGTCTCATGATCAAGCATCTGCTCCATCTTCCCCAGGTCTGCACATGATCCTCGGGGCTGCATAGGGTTCTTGCTCTGGTCAGGCACCACTTCCATGCCACACTTCCACTAAGCCACAGCATGCATCCGGAACGTCCACGGAGCTTCGGTTGTTGCCATCACTTCTCTTTGAGACAAAGGTCAAAAGAGGAAGAGAGGCAGGCAGCCAGAGCTGACTCTGCACATCTGAAGGTGAGGCTGACCACCTCTATATCCTCTTTCCCTCCCCCTGGGCCCAAGTGGGGGTGCCCCCTCCATGATGTCAAGATGAGGTTCTCCATTTTCATTTTTACCTTTCAGCCCTGGACCTGCTTATTAGCTTAGTGCTCTCTCTCTCTCTATGTGTGTGTATATATATATGTATATATATACACTGCCTTATGAGTCTCATACCTTTTGTTACAGGAAGTCTTGGTCAAAAACTCAGAAGGATAAAGGAAAAATATTTTTCCTCCCTTTCAAGTACAGAGAACACAGGCTTTGGAATTATTCAGTCTTTCTAACCCTGCCTCCATTCTGTCCTCTACAATTCATTCTTTACAGTACTTTTTTTTTTCTTTTACATTTGTCATTTATCAAAATGTATTTTGTTTTACTATTATTTACTTTTTTGCTTGTTTATTCATTGCAATCTTTAGTCTCACTAGTTTAGGGTAGGGGCCATGTACACCCAAACCCTAGAACAGTGCCTGGCACACAGAAGGTATTCAGTAAATATTGGTTGGAAGAAATGAACATATCATATGCAATCTTTTGTTTTGATCACACTAGAAAACAAAAGAATGCAATGCTCCTTTAGCTTAAGTAAGTGTTGGATTATTAATGATGAACTAGTTGAAAATTCAACAGCAGACTGCTAGTATTGGCCAATATAATGAATTCCCTATTTTGTGTACCAGATCCAGATACATATAATTAGATTCCTTAGTACAATCATACAATCTTGCAAGGAAAATGAGCACAGGTTACATTTAAGAAAATTATACGATAATACATGCACATAATAAAAATTCAAACAACACAGAAGTACGGATAGGGAAAGTAAGAGTCTCCTTCAGTGCTACCCACGCCAGTCCTACTTGTTATCTTTTAAGGTTTTTTATAAGTATGTGTAGTGATTTTACATAAATAGAGCTATGATCTACATCTTGTTCACTATTTGACATTTCATTATCACCTTTCCACTTCGGTATATTTAACTCTGTCTGCTGGTTGCCTAGTATGGATATTCCATAAATTATTAAAGCAGTCTCTTGCTGATAGTTTGTCAGGGTGCTTCTGATTTTTTGATCTTAGAACAATGCTGCTAAGTATGCATAAAAATCTTGTATTTGCTTATACTTTTGTAGAATGTATCTCTAGAAGTAACATCACTGGATCAAAATATATGGACATATGAAATTTTTTAAAAAAATATTTATTTGAGAGAGCGAGAATGAGAGAGAGAGAGTACATGAGGGTGAGGGTCAGAAGGAGAAGCAGGGAGCTTCCCACTGAGCAGGGAGCCTGCTCAGGGACTCGATCCCGGGAGTCCGGGATCATGACCTGAGCCGAAGGCAGTCACTTAACCAACTGAGCCACCCAGGTGCCCGGGCATATGAAATTTTGACAGATACCACCAAATTGCTTTCCAAAAATAATATCGTAACTGATAAGGCCTGATTGATGATACAGATGATGTACCCATCAACTGTATTTGATAGCCCCTTAGCTACATTTTTACCAATACTGAATTTTAGCACTATTTTCCAATTTTTCCATTTGTAAGGGTGAAAAATTTACATTTCATTGTTATATTTTTTTTATTTTCCAAACCACTAGTGAAAGTGAACATCTTTTATAAAGCCTCCTGGCCGTTCACCTTTTATCATACATGAATTACCTGTGCATGTCCTCAGGAGGCAGATATCCCCATCCTCCTGTAGCCAATGGGGCTGAGAGTTTGAGAGCATATGTAAAATGTCCAGAATCATTTGTCTGATACCTACTCACTCATGCTTCCAAAAGCTGGGAGGTTTGGCTTGGGAAAACTTTACATGGCTGTCAGGGGTGGGCTTTAGCCAACAAATCCAAGCTGGGGAAAAGACCTATAGGTTGGGATTTAAGAGTTGGATTACTGTTGGGGCGCTTGGGTGGCTCAGTAGGTTAAGCTTCTGACTCTTGGTTTCAGTGTGGGTCATGATCTCAGGGTCCTGGGATCGGGCGTCATGTCAGGCTCCACGCTGAGCAGGGAATCTGCTTCTCTGCCTCTCTCCCCCTCTCCCTCTGCCACTACCGCCACTTGCCCTCTATCTCAAATAAACACATCTTTAAAAAAAAAAGAGGGGGGGCGCCTGAGTGGTCCAATCGTTAAGTGTCTGCCTTTGGCTCAGGTCATGATCCCAAGGTCCTGGGATCGAGCCCCACATCGGGCTCCCTGCTCGGCAGAAGCCTGCTTCTCCCTCTCCCACCCCCTTTGCTTGTGTTCCCTCTCTCGCTGTGTCTCTTGTCAAATAAATAAATAAAATCTTAAAAAAAAGAAGTCAGATTACAGTCTACCTAAAAATGATAAGGACTCCTATCACTGGTGGTAAATGGGATAGTAATAACCTTGGCATATACTAGCGTATTTCTAAGGCTTTCCTCTATAATTAATTGGGATTGAGTGCAGATGGAGGGCAAGGTGTTGGGAGACCAACTCCCTGCTTCTCTAAATCAGTATGGAGTCATTGATAATTTTTAGAATTGTAGAATGGGATACTCCTTTATAACCATATGGGAGGCCTTAGAAAAAGAAAACAAGAGGCTTATTATGTTGGGTAATTGCCAACCTGAAGAATGCTCTGAAAGCCAGAAGGCCTCAATGGCAATTCACAAGTAGACCCATCTGAGGACTCCTGGAAATCAGGCTTGGATCTGATTATGAGAATGGCAGAGCTGCAAAGGAGACTAGTACACAGCTTCAACAGGTCTCCTACATCAAACCAGGTCTCCAATAAGGAAAGAAAGGGCCCCTGAGACCTGGCATAGGGACATTTTGGTGCATGAGTCTAAGCATCTTAAACCTCAGATTTGCCTGAGCCTTACCAGCTGTCAGAGAGAGCTCTTTCCTCTGAGGAAAAGTCTCCTCTTGCCTGGTGAGTATGCAGAAGAGACCTTACGTGAGGCACGTACCTCACAAGATGATACCGGCTTTCTTCAAGGTCTTCCTCCACTACCCTTCAGGCTTATAACCCGAGTCTGCTCTAAACCCAGCTTTACTTCTAAAGGAACCCTGTTCTAGGAATAGTTTCTACATCAAAGGGATTGCAGAACTTTAGTCATATTATCAGGAAGGAGGTGAGAAGAAGATATCAGTGGATCTTGAAGGTGTTATTACAGTGGAAAGAGTGTCCAATATGCTAAAGAAGGAGGGCTCAATGGTGACTCAGGACTTAATGTTCAGCAGAGACTCTGCAATTGGTTCTAAGAGTTTTCTGTGATAATGGAAACCTAAACATGATGAATGCCTGTGGTAAATGAAGTGGAGTTTCCAGAACTTTCTTGGCATGATATTGAGTTGGTTCTTGGTGTAGGAATATTAGAATGGATTTATTATGCAAGGTGTAAAACTCATAACCTACCTGTGTTCCCTAGGAGGGTTAAGACACTCCCTTTACTAAGATAATAAGAAAGGCACTGGAGAAAAACCATTGACATTTAAGCAAAAAGCTTGGTAATCTCTGTTCCCCGCAGGCTGGAGATCAAGAGTCACTCACTCTATCGACTGAGCCAGACAGGGGCTCCTGAAATGGGACTTTTCTTCAGAAATGAGATTTCCAGAGCTAAAGTCATGACCATTTTCCCGAATGATAGTTTTTATACTTTTCAGAATTTCCTTAAGGTTTCTAGCATGAAATTCTTGGACTACACTTACAAATATGGATGTGTTCTATTATCTCTTTTTAAATTATTAAGTAAACATTTAAACTTGGGGAAAAGGGAAGTTAAGAAACATGAACTCAGGGCGCCTGGGTGGCTCGGTTGGTTAAGCGACTGCCTTCGGCTCAGGCCATGATCCTGGAGTCGCGGGATCGAGTCCCGCATTGGCCTCCCTGCTCAGCAGGGAGTCTACTTCTCCCTCTTCCCTCTCGTGCTCTCTGTCTCTCATTCTCTCTTTCTCAAATAAATAAATAAAATCTTAAAAAAAAAAAGAAACATGAGCTCAGATTACCAATTGGTGTTTTATGATTTTTAAATTGCTTCTAAATCCATCCCCTGAATGTTTAAGCTCTGAATCTTGACCAGGGTCTCATGTTCAGAACAAGTGAGTTAGATCTGTGACCTTATACAAGTGACCATGATGCTTTGGAAAGAGATTTTTGCAACATGAACCAGTAGTTTAGTGGATGATTTCTGAGTCTTAAGAAAAATATTTCATTGACCATCCCACCTTGGCATCCAAATGTGGCAATTAAGTGTTTCCCAGTCTCTCCCATCCATAGCTTCATTGATCCTCATGCTAGTATTTACTGGCTAGGTTCCTAACTCATGGCTCCTTGTCTCAGTCTGTGAACCATTGCTGATTTTCTCTAGAGAAAGGGAACTTACTCCTTCTACTCTATTCCATCTTTGTTTTCTGCTTCTCTAGGGAAATCTCTACCGTTACTGTCTTCCCTTTTCCTTTGAAGTTAACTTACCTTTTGATTGATTTTTTTCCCCCTAACCCTTATCTCTGAGTACCTCTCTCTAAACTATGTTTCCATATAATATCCCTGATTTAGAAAGAAGCTCATCATTCCTTTTATTTTCATTTGTTCTAGTAGATGGGACTCTGGGGAGATAGTGGAGTCAGGCATTCAGATTGTTTAAAAAATTATCTCAGTTCATGTTTTTATGAATTCATTCTTCATTTATGCTTCCATTCATGTTTTCACATGGGTATCATTCACTTGCTTAGTCATTATGCATTTATTCATGCATGAAATATTAATATACTCCAAACGGTTGCATTCAGTTCTCACATTCATTCACATTCATTCTAGCACCCATTCATTCATTTCCTCATGCCTTCACTCATTCAGTTATTGAATTCAATCATTGGTTTACATAAAATTCATATATTCAATCACATATTTATTAATTTTTTCTCTATCAGTCAAGGAAGCAGAAAACCAATGGCATGTTCAAATTAGGATGATTTGAAGGGATTATTTACAAAGGTGTGGGCAGAATATAGGAAAAACACAAGAATTAGTGTAGCACACTGGGGCTAGTAACAGCGGGGTCTGAAAGGTGGGGGATAAATTGAGATCTGTCATTGAGGGCTCCCTCTCTGGATAAGAGGGAAACCAGGCATAAATACTGTGATCTAATTCTTCTTCCTTTTGCAGATCTCCTGCCAAAACTTCCTCACTACCAATATGCTCTGAATAGAACCAGAAGTCAGCATGCAAGAGAGGGGATAGAGGCAGTCCACATGGGTCAGCCTTCTAGGAATAGAGCAGCAGGATGAAGGTTGTTTCTGGAGAGGCAAAGGAAAGATATTACACATACTGAGATTCTGAGGCTGGTCAGCATCCCATCTTCCCCCATCTCCTTTTCTGCTAATGGGGAAGAACCAGTAGGAATGGGCAGAAAAACCCTGTTTAGGAAATTATTTTCATAGCAAAAGTCACATTGAGTAGAGTCAGCCTAGCTATCTATGAATCTGTGGATTATACCTCCTAGGGAAAGTCTTTGGGCTTCTCCATTACCCCTACGCAGTAAGACTACTTTCTTCTGGGGCAATATTTTAACAGCACATTGTATCTGGACGATTGCATCCTACATACGTTGGGGGCACAGACCGTGTCTTACTTGTCTTATATCCACAGAGCCTAGCCAGGGAGTGGCGCCGTGTAAATGATGAATGAAATGATGAATGACACATGAATGTCTAAATCAGAGGGTGCTAGGAAGCTTAGGGAGGTTAACAGTATCTTGAATTTCTTTCATTCTCCCACAGGGTGGCAGCAGTTACCGTGGTCCAATTTTCTTATGCGTGGCATTCAGATACATAACTTCATCCAGTATCTTATGAATGGAATTAATCAATTTTAAAAATCATTATATCAAGGACAGAATAATACGCCGAAGATCAGAGAAAAAATAAACTGTTTACTGTCACAAAGTATTAGATATGGCCCTGTAAATTTTACTTTAAAAAGCATTTGGAAAATACATGTTACTAAATTTCTGAAAGAAGTATAATTTGCTGTGCAAATGGTGGATAAACAGATGAATTATCTCTACCTCATATGGTGCCTCGCTCTATTATCCGTTCACCCCATGTCACCAGGCTCCTCCAAACACCTGGCCCTGTTTCTTTCTCTCAAAGATAAAAAGTTCCACAGGTTCCAGTTTCTTACGTGGCTTGATTCTTTCCCCTCTCCTCTCCAGCCCGTTTTAATCTGTGCAGAAACTATACACTGTGATTCTTATACTGGCCTGAAAATGCTTGATCAGGTCATATTAACTTCTGAAAAATGGCACCATTTTTAGAAGACTGTTACTGTATAAGTGTTCTTTACAAGTTCAGGAGTGATGGTGTCCCACTGAGGTCAAGGGTAACTTATTGAGCATGGTCCCTTCACTTAATTGTTTTTCCCCCAGAAAGCTTGCTTGTATTTTGCTCCTTTTGCACCGCAGCAAAGATTGCCAAGACTTGTTTTCAAATTTACCAACATTCTGGATTTAGCATAAATTTTGCCTTGCAACTTTAAACAAAGCTACTAAGAGATTAAGAAAAAGAATGCTAAATATGGGGTGCCTGGTGGCTCAGTGGGTTAAGCATCCAACTCTTGATTTTGACTCAGGTCATGATCTCAGGGTCTTGAGATGGAGCCCTGTTGGGCTTGGTGCTGGGCATGAAGCCTGCTTAAAATTCTCTCTCCCTCTCTCTGCCCTTCCCCCCACCCCCACTCTTTGTTGAGCATGCTCTCTCTTCAAAAAACAAAAAAAAAGAATGCTAATACAAGGAGACTTTTTGTAATCAAGGGGTCACTGCACAAGCCCAATAAGAAGACTTGGGTCAGCTGGCCCAGGAGTGAGTTCTTGAGGTAGGGGAGAGGACAAGCCGAAGCTCTAGCGCGGAAGAAAGCGGTGACACAATTAAAGGTTTCAACTCCTCAAACACAGAGGAATTCAAGAAGTTTTAAAAATTGTCAGTTAAGATGTCTGCCTTAGTACCAGACAAGAACAATCGGGATAAAGAAGAATTAGTGTATAACACAACTTCTTTGGTGTACCTTGGTTCCTTGGCAGTGAAGAGAGTCCCTAAGAGATCGCTTCTCTTGAATCTCCCAGGCTTTTCTCAGTTGTTAAGGGAGAGCTCACACTCATTCAATACCTACCACATTGCAGGATCCATATTAATCTTCTTTATCATTTAAGCTTTGCAATAGCTTTATGTCAAACTACAATTTTCAAAGTTAAAAGCATAACCTTCATATGAAAACAAAGTCAACATGTGTCAAAAATTTATTCAACTCATTAACGACGAATGAAGGAACTGGGAAGGTGGCAAAGTTGTTTTCTAAGAGCATTTGAGGAAGAGGGGTTTGTGTAGCACATAAAGAATGTTTTGTTTTTTTTTTTAAGTAAGTCAGGCAGAGAAAGACAAACACCTTATGATTATCTCTTATATGTGGAATCTAAAAAGAACTGAACTCAAACAAACAGGAAATGATGGCTACCAGGAGCTAGGGGGTGGGGGAATGGGAGAAATGTTGTTTAAGGGTACATATTTGCAACTAGAAATAAGTCTTGGAGATCTAATATACAGTACAGTGATTATACACAACAAAACTGTATTATAAACATTAAACTTGATACTAGATGTTAGTTTTTTCCATCACTAGAAGAAATGATAATTATGTGATGTGACAGAGGTGTTAGTTACCATTACAATGGCAATCATATTGCAATATAAATGTATCAAATTAGTATATTGTACACCTTAAATTTACAAAATGTTATATGTCAATTATATCTCAATTTTTAAAAAATCTGTTATTGGAAAAAAGAATGTTAATGTACCATAGACAATAAAATTGTAACCTTTGGTATTATTTTTTTCTACTGAACAGAAATCTACAAATTAATATATAACTTGTAATTTTGGAAGCTCTAATCAAATAGCAAATAGGAAAGTCAAACAAGGTAAATTTTAGGGAATGAATCCTTGGGCAGGCCTGATAAACAATGACCAAGCATAACATTGAAAGAACATGAAATCATGCTTTCATTTTTAATTCCTTTTTTTAAAAGTATTTTTTATTTAAGAAATTAATTTATTTGAGAGAGAGAGAGAGACAGTGAGAGAAATCATGAGCAGGGGGGAAGGGCAGAAGGAGAAGCAGACTCCCTGCTGGGCAGGGAGCCCAATGTGGGACTGGATCCCAGGACTCTGGGATCATGACCTGAGCTGAAGGCAGACACTTAACTGACGGAGCCACCCAGGCGCCCCACATTTTTATAATTTCTTATTTAACCTCCAGCCTTTTTCTCTCTAGACTGAAAGCTCCCTGGGGTCAGGAGCTGGCTGTGTCTTGTCTTTTTCATTATCGTAAAAAACGTGCAAACTCATATTGTGCCATGACAAGTAGTAAGTATGCAGTGAATAAATATTTAGCTGAACTGAATTAATGTTTAGCTGAACTGAACTGAGTTTTAGAAAGGCTAGTAACTTGAATAAAAGCAAATATTAGATGAGTGGCAGATTTCCTGAGATTTCTTATAACTTCTCAATAGGGAGGTGTATTAGTTTTCTAGGACTACTGTCACCAATTATCCCAAACTGGGTACTCTAAAACAACAGAAATTTATTCTCTCACAGTTCTGGAGTCTAAAAGTCTGAATCAAGGAGTTAGTTGGGCCATGATCCTTTTGAAGTCTCTAAAGAATCCTTCCTTGTCTTTTCCTAGCTTCTGGCGGTTGCCACCAATCCTTGGTGTTTCTTCACTTTTAGCTGCCTCACTCCAGTTTCTGCCTGTCTACATGGCTGTCTTCCTCTGTGTGTCTGTATCATAAGGACACCAGGGATTGATGGGGTACCACCCTAATCCGGTATGACCTCATCTTACTTTTATCTTCATTAAATCTGCAAAGACTCTATTTTCAAGTTGCATAACATACACAGTACCCAGCGTTAGGAATTGAACATCATCTTTATGGGGGACAGAATTCACAATTTACAGTAGGTTTTGGAGTCGGGAGGTCTTGGGTTTGAATACCTCTGGACCATTTAGGCAGCTGAGGGTTTCTCACTGTTTTTTGTAGGCTTTCTGTTTCCCCAGGTGCTGGGGAAAAATTCTGTTCTTAGCCGGGTGGAGTTTCAGAAGCCCCAGGCACTTATCGGCACTATTTTACATCAAGTCACCTTGATCTTATATCTTAACTTCTAATAATAAATCCCTTTCATGTTCCCCGCTATAAAGTCCTTGCCTTTCACCCAGGTTCTAGTAAATGGCTTCTTATCTTGACCCTGCCATGTCTGAGGTACTGGTACCCACCTGGGAGACCATTTCTTCTGGGATCTAGACTATGTCCTGCTCTTGCCAAGAGTACCCAGCTGCCATTGGCTCCGGATGAGCAGCATGAGTTTAAGGAAGGAGCAGACGCTCCACTCTGATTGGCAAGGAGGAAAGTGACTGCAGGTGACCTGTTCCTTTCTGCAGTCCGCCTGGCACCTGCACGATGGGTGGTCAACAGATTTTTAATCCAGGTGGGTGCCAGTAGCATGACATCAAGGGGCCTGTGCCAGAGACATCTTCTGGGGTTGGGAAGCAGCCACCGTTCTCAGCCCTTGGTGGCTGTAAAGAGCAGTAGTCTTCACGTTTTAGCTTAAAAAAACTTGCAAGTCTATTTTGAAAAACTAGGAATCCCCTCACACATTTAGTTAGCATCTGAAATTCTTCACCATTAGTTTAAATAATTGCCAAAATTGTTAATGTTTAAAAATAAAACTGTTTTCATTATTCTTTTAAAAGCTTCCAGAGGAATCTAAATACTATAATGATTTGATATCCACTACTATGTCTTTGCATTTTTATGAGCAGTATCTTTTAAAATGGTTGGAATCTTCCCATATTTCTTTTTTCTTCCTTGAACTCATATTTCCATTTTAATTCTACCATAGAATTTAACCCTGTATACATTTTTAAGCATGGAAGTCTTTTATTATTTACTCTGTCCAATTTCTCTGCAAAAAAAACCCAAAAAAACCCCACAAAAACACAAATAAACCCCATAATTTAAAATTGTTTTCTTGACAATAACCGTAAGGTTTGGGGATTAATACATTCTTCTTTTGGGTTGAATTATTATAACCATTATCAGTACATAATCAAAACAACACAAAGATAATAAATTTTGGTAAATAATCAATAATTAAAACAAAACAAAATTTTTATTGGAAATCCAGTTCCCAGTGAAATAACTGGGTCTTCCCCTACAATTAGTTCATGAACCTATGAATGATTATTACTTACTGCTGGAATGAGACAGAGTTTTGTATTAATTCTATTACTTTTTCATTTTTATAGATATCTGCACTAAGAAATTTCATATATATTATATTTATATATTTATTATATATTATATATTATTATATTACATATATGTTATATTTATATATTATAATATTATTATATTATTAGAAATAGGTAGCAAAAATGGAAGGAGGTAATAACAATTCCATTCAATTCTTTGAGCTCCTTCTGACTTACGTGCCAAAAATAATGATAATAAATAATTATTTTAACTCATCTATTATCTGACAATTTAATTAGATCTTCTTTCAAATGGGCAAAAGAAATGAATTGGAAACTACACGACTTACAAAATGACTTGTTGCCCAGTCAGAGGCATTCGTTTTCCCAAATTTCTGGGAAATATATCAGAAAGGCTTTACCAAGAGTTAACAAGTGATTATTAATTATACTTATTACTCTGTGACTTTGAGATACCTTAAGTAATTCAGTATACCTAGAGAGAACTGGGAAAATTGAAATGTCACTTATCTTCTATACCTGTGCCAATACAATTTGTTTTATAAAATGCTGTTATCTTATCACATCATTTAAATATGCTTTAATCTAAATCTTGGAGCTGAAAATTTTCTTTATTTGGATAGTAGAAGGCTCTAATTGGCAAACCTGTCATCTTTGTTAGTCCAGTCAGCTCCAATCAGATTTAGTGTCTATCAGAAAAAGTCTGACCTCATTTTTCAACTTAAATATATGTGTTATGCATTTTAAAAAACAGTACAGAAATCACTGGGAAATGGTTATGGAACATATTTTGTAAGATAGATTACTCAACAGTCAAGGTTTAAATGGTATCGATCTAACATGGTTAATTCATCAATGCTATTAACAAGTTATAAATAGGTAATAAATCAAAATGCTAGTTCTCATTATTTAATTTATAATGATACAGTGTAATTTGTAGCTTGAAATATTAGTTTGTGACATAAGAGTATGATAAAAAGTATGCTGAGATGCTGGTGTTCAGCTTTTGGGAGTAACTAAGTAAGAGTCATATCTAAAATTAGAATTAACTCCATTAATTTTGTTAGACATAGTGACCAAGCTTCCTATATACTTAAAGAAAAAGAAATATAAATAGTACTATTAAAAATAATCAGCTCAGCAGCTAACATTTATTTTTTAAAACAAAAAATAGAAAATATTAAACATTTTGTGATGAAATAAAGATCAAGACTGATTGTAATTGAAAAATATTTCATTGTATGATTTGATAAAAATAGATTATAACCCTATATTGCACCAATTCTCAAACACTATAAAGTTTTACAGGTGATTTATACCCACTGAGTCTTTAAATTCTTGGTAATTCAAGAAAACATTTTAGTTACATGAAGAATCAGTTACTTTGGTAGATAGTGTTTAGGTGATTCTCCATGAACCTTGCCACCCGAATTCACACCTTTCTGTAATCCCTTCCCCTCACTTCTAACCAAAAGAATATGGCAAAAGTGATGGGAAACAATTCTGTGACTATATAATGTTATGTAGGGCTCTGTCTTGCTAGGAAACACTTTAGAACCTCTCCTTGGCTGGTTTGGTGAAGTAATTGGCCATACTGAGGAAGTTTATGTGGCAAGGGATTGTGAATGGCCTTTAGGAGCTGATCGTAGTCTCAAAAAGCTAAAAGACTGCTAGAACTAGACAGTCAGCAAGAAGCCAAGGCCCTCAGTCCTACAACTCCAGGAAGTGAATTCTGCCAATAACCTGAGTGAGATTGGAAGTTGATCCTTCTCCAGTCAAATCTTCAGATGAGACTTCAGCCCAGCTAATATTCTGATTGCAACTTTATGAGACCCCATGTGGAAGACTCAGCTAAACTCTGACTAGACCTTTAACCCACAGAAACTGTGATATAATAAATGTGTGTTGTTTTAAGCTGCTAGGTTTGTGATGATTTGTTGGGCAGCAAATAACTAATATATTAATCTATTCAGCTTTGGCATTATTAAGGTGCTTTTCTTTATAAATAACTACAAATCCTAGAAAAGAATATTAAAACATCTGAAAAGAATTGTTTATGTTTAAATATGGTGGGGAGAAGTCCTCATTTTTTTTAAGCACTAAATATATCTCATTGATTATTTTTTTGCTTTGCTTTCATGGAACTCTTCCAGAATAATGCTTTTTTTGTCAGTAGATAGGAAATGGAAGAGGCTAAGTCCTTACATGAGAATTTTCATTTTTCCCATTACCTTACTACCACATGGCAGAATCCTTAGGTTAAAATACTCTGTTTATAGCACAATGTTTTCCTCTTAACAGAAATGTATACAAGACCAGGAAAGACAAGAAGCTCTAATGGTTTATTATGACCTGATTAATCATTAAAGTAATCTACTCTTTGTTCAGCCCCCTGGAGGTTTTTACACTCAAAGAAATGCTTCACTGTAAGGCTTGGGGTAGGTGAGAGTTGTGTCTTTATTTTAAAAGTGGGAGAAGGGCTGATGTGAACACAGGCACATTCTTTGGCATATCAGTTTTGGGAAAGAGTATCTCTGGAAGTTAAGGATCTGGAAATTGATTCTCTTTACATTTTCCCTGTTTACATATCCCTTGGAAAGTTTTAGGAATTGGCGATTAATCAGAGGCATCCCTAACAATGAAAAAATCCAGCCTCCTGATGCTGATGTTTAAAGCCAGGCTTCAGTGCTCAAAGGAAGGATAAAACTGAAGGGAAGAAAACAGTCTCCACCCTGTTGAAGCTTATATTTTGGTGGAAGGAGACGAAGACTAAGCAAAATAAATAAGTTATATAGTACGTTAGGAGGTTGTTATAGAAGAAAATAAAGAGGCAGTTTAAAGAGTTGGTAAGAGAAATCCTCATTGAGCAGGTTGAATTTGAACAAAGATTTGAAGGAGAGGGCAGGAGCTATGTTAGTATCTGGAAGAGAGTTCCATGCAAAGTAAAGTGAATTTGATTGGTATTGGATTTCTAATTTGTAACATCATGTACTGGAAAACAATGTATCAGTATTTTTGTAAGATTATGAGGGAATGGTTGTATCCCTAGAATTCTATACCCAGCTAAACCATCATTCACATAATGGGGGAAGAAAAGGCAACTTTAAATATGCAAGAACTTATATCTCCTTTAGGACAAAAGTACTTGAGGAAGTTATTTCAGTCAAATTAATGTGATCCAGAAAGAAATTGTCAAGAAAAGAAGAAAAAAAAAACATAGTCTACAAGAAATGGTGATGAGCAATAAAACTCGTAAAAATTATAATTAAATCTAAGTAATTGTTTAAAGTTGTGGTTGAAGAGTTTAATATCATTTAAACAGTTTTTTGAAATTGAAGAATAAAGTTAAAAAAAAGAGCCTACAGTTTTATATACAGATTTTTAGAAAGAAAAACATGGTAAATGGCACAGTAGAAATGTGGGGAGAAGTGTAGTAGAGAAGGGGCAAGTAAAAAGCATTACAAACTTTTTATCTTTTTGGGAGAAAGACATAGAAACATTAACTCTGGACTTTTTTTCTTTCTAACATTTAAAGGTTAACACAATCAGAATGAAAATGGAGTATAAAGCCTCATCCTTACAAGAAGGGCAAAAATGAGTGGTACTGATAAAAAGAGTATGGCTTTATCCTGAAGCTTCATTTTGCAGTAACATTAACCAGTAGAAGGAAAAAAAAATTTTTAAAGGAAGAGAGGGAAAATGGGAGAGAATGTATATATGTAGAATATATTTGAAACAGGGAGTCAACAGTAATGATGAACTAGATAATAAACCCAGTATAACCTTGTAAACTTCCTGCTGAGAACTAGAAAAATCTCAAGAAAAAAAAATATACTGTCTCTCCTCCTTCTACCTCCTTTTTTCACTCTTCTCCCATTTCTTTGAAGATGGAAGCCTAGAGAGAAATGTGAGCCCATTTGGGATTGCTTTTTCCTAGTGACATCTGCCAATTCTAGAAGAGTCAAAGGACAAAAACTGAGTAGAGTTCCTGAGAGACTCTTAAGGTTAGGAAGACAAAAATGGTGTTCCAGACCCATCAAACCAGGGAGCCTTGGTAAGCCCTCCAGTCTTTGAGCTGTGATCTGGAAGGGCTATCCTCTAGAGTAAACCAGAACTGACTGGCCCTCCCCAGCACTGACGCCCAGCTTTAAATAGTCTCAATCAGAATTAAAGAAATCAGGAATTGCTAGTGTCTCCAGCCACCAACAAGAAGTAAACATAAATCCTCCCTAAAACTTTTTATATACACTGTCTGATATTAGTAAAAAGACCTTTAAGATACAAGACAACATGTTCAAAACTGAGGGAAGAAACAGAAAATACAAATGGATCTGTGGAGGGTCTAGATATTGGGGTTATCACTCACAGACTTTAGCTACCTCAGTACATTCAAGAAAATTAAAGGGGGCACCTGGGTGGCTCATTCAGTTAAGTGACCAACTCTTTGATTTCAGCTCGCGTAGTGATCTCAGGGTTGTGGGACTGAGACCCGCCTCTGCCTCTGCACTGGGCATGTAGCCTGCTTAATATTCTCTCTCTCTGTCTCCCTCTGCCCCTCCCTCTCTAAAAAAAGAAAAGAAAAGACGCAAAATTTCGGTGGTGAACTATAAAGCACATGTGCACATGCACACATGCGCACACACACACACACACACACAAAGCAGATGGAAATTCTGGAACTGAAAAATATGGTAATTGAAATTAAAAAAGTCATCTTTTTCGGGGCACCTGGCTGGCTTAGTCAGTGGTGCATGCTACCCTGATCTCTGGGTCCTGAATTCAAGCCCCATGTTGGGTGTAGAGATTACTTAAACGAAAAAAACAAATCCTCTTTTTAAAGTCCAGTCATATAATGCAATAGATCTGGGACAGCTTATGGAATTGAAGTGCATTGGTCGGGTATTACCCACTGGTCTAAGTAGATATGCAACACTAGATGGGGGCAGGGTACTGGATCCACCAGGAGCCTAGGAGCAAAACAGAATACTCAAGGGAAAGTAAAAATGTTTCCATATTACAAAATCAGTTATTACACATTAACAAATTAAGGGTGAAATATTAAATCATATAGATGAAAAAATAAATTTAATAAAATCAAATATTAATTCTTGACTCTTAGAATTGACTCTCTGTAAACTAGAAGACAATTACCTTAATGATACCAAAATTATGTTCCAGGAATCAACAACACACATTGTACCTGAGTGAAATATAAGACTAGACCTATTTCTGTTAAGTGTAGAAATTAGGGATATCTATCTTTTTTACTATTTTTTAACATTCTTCTGAATGCTCTAGTCAATGCCATTAAGAAAAGTAAACAAAAAGCATACTATTAGAGAAGCAAATTTATTTGCAGATGTTATAATCTAGATATATATATCCAGGAACCCCAGGATAGTTGACTTAAAGGCGTATTAAACCAATGGAAAGGTCAGATATCCAGATATGAGATAATTTTTTAAAAATCGGGATACACAGGATGGCAATTTGCACTAAGCAGAGTTACAGGCAAGCCAACAATGGTAAACATATCTAGCACTGCAGGCTGGCATAATATTAACACAAAACCTGATGAAGTTTAGGATAACACCACACACACACACACACACACACACACACACACACACACACACAACCAGAACAATCTCTTTTATGCATTAGCTTTCCTTTCCTGTGGTTATAGTTGGTAAGAAAGCATGGGGAGAAAAAACAACTCTCTTCAGAATAACAACCTATAAAATACCCAAGAAACACTTAACAAGGAATATCTAAGGCATAGATATATTGAATATAAAAGATGGTTTCAGTAATTTGAGGAATATATTCTTATATGAGGAATTTCAGTATCTTAAATATAATAGTCCTCCTCAATAAATTCAATGCAATCCTCATCCAAATCTCAAGAGTCTGGGGTGGGGGCTGTGGAAAAGACAGATGAACAATGCATACTAAAATTTCTCTGGGAGAATAAATTAAAATCACCATGAATATTTTGAAGATGAAGATTAATTATGGGAGACTTACCCTATCCAATATCAAAACGTACTGTATTTTATAAATTAAAGTTATTAAATAGTGTGGTACTGATCCAGGAATCAATAAATAAAGTGAAATCTATAAATTATACATACACACACATAAATGTGTATGTATAAATTAAGTATATGATAAAGATACTGTATTTTCAGTCAGTGGGAGAAGATACAGATTATTCAGTATATGGTGCTGTGTTAATTGAATAGCCCTTTGAAATATGTATGTATAATATAATACGTATGTTCCTATTTCATATCATAATTAAAATAATTATCAGAAATATGAAATGTTTATATATAAAAGGGAAAACACTGAAGTAATAGAAAATAGCAGACAATATAATCTCTGATGGGAAGAAGTTTCATTAGCGTATGTCAAAATCATAAAGAAAAGATTGACAAGTTTGAGTGCATGAAGACACCAAAAACAACTAAAATGAAAAGTTGGGAAAATACCTAAGCATGTGTGGCAGAAAAAAATTACTCTTAATGAATAAAGGGCCTTCGCAAATAAATGATGAAAAAGGTAACCAATGTGATAGATAAATGAGCAAAGGACATGAAGAGGTAATTCAAAAAAGAAATGCAAGTGACCAATAAGCATTTGAAGAGACCTCAGACTCAGGAACAATCAAAGAAATGCAAATTCAAGTGAGATAACTTTTATTTCCAGTTTGACTGGCAAAGATGAAAAAGTCACGTTGGTGAGAGTGTGAGGAAACAGACTTTGTTAATGGCAATGTAAACTGGTAGAGCTTTGCTGAAGGTTAGTTAGGCAATATATATGGAAATTTTTTAGGGTGTAAGGCCTCGAATTCAGAAATGCCACTTACAGGAGTTAATCTAAGTATCGTGTACAGATGGACAAAAGTGTATATTGCAATATCAGAAACAGCCTAAATTTCATGAGAGGGGATCGGTTAAGTGAACTAAGATATATCCACAGAAGAGAATATGCAGCCATGAAAACTAACAAACATAGATCTATGAAAACATGGCTACTACACATTAAGAGAAAAATCAAGTTGCACTCATAACTTGCTGCTGGGAGAGTGAATTGGTAGGGTAGTTTGGCAACATCTATCAAAAATTTAAATGCAAAAATGCTCTAACTCAAACATACTTTTCTAAATATAATAAAGATGTATATGTGTCTGCTCTTTGAGGCATTTTTAAAATAGATTTTACTTTTTAGAATAGCTTTAGATTTACAGATAAGTTGAGAAGATAGTACAGAGTTTTCATAGACCCCCGTGCCCAGGTTCCCCTTATTATCACCATCTTACATTAATATGGTACATTTGTAAGAATTAATGAACTGATATTGATACATTATTAGTAACAATATTCCATAATATATTCCGATTCCTTAGTTTTTTTCCAGTTTTATTGAAAAATAATTGACCTATTCGCCATGTAAGTTTAAGGTATACAGCATTGTTCTGAGCAGAAAATTCACGGTAGCCATACTCTCAGTTTTGAAGGGGGAAAAGCACTATCGATATCATAAAAATCTAATAGAAACAGTAAGAAAGGGTAATCTGTACATAGATGATGGCAATAGTAAGCAGTAAAGGAGAATAAGACTAAGTTACATCAAATCACGTCCTTACTCTGTCAAATAAATAAATAAATAACGTCTTAAAAAAAAAAAGAAAAAAATCAGGTACTTACAACATCCAACCTCATTAGCTGGGGAAGCCCCATGGAGGCAGCTGGGCTGGAGTCCTGACTGAGAGGCCTGGTAGAAGCGGCCTCCCCTCAGGAGAAACTTCCAATGGACCATCCACATAAGGTCCGTATTTATAGGGCAAATGATGGGCGTCTGAAACTAAGCATTTGTTTGCCTACGTGCAGTTTGGAGCAAGCTGCATTTTTATGTTATCATGTCTTTACACTTCAAGGACCCTGGGCTAGGTGTGCTTGCCTCCTGTCCCAGATTCCACTGGGGGGTGGGGCGGGTGGAAGGGAGGGCACAGCCCAGCCTGGAGCCTGGAGCCTGGAGCCTGGAGCCGGAGGGGATGTAAGGCAAGATTTATAGCTCTTGGAGTCTAGGCCAGAAAGGCCAATTCTGACCTGGAGGCCAGCTAATGTCAACTAATCAGGCTCCTGAGGTCACTTATGCAGCACAAGTCTCACAAACAACATTCCTTAACCTGCCTGTGTATGTGCTGGTCAGGGTGGTCAGTTATGCAGGACAAATCACAGAAACTTGTATCCATACCATACAAGCATGATGGTTTGATTTACATATATTGTGAAGGACTACCACAATAGGTTCAGCTAACATCCGTCTTCTCATATCAGTATCTTTTTTTTTAGTTTTTACTTAATGTCCTTTTTTATTCTAGGATTCTATCTAGGATACCCCATTACATGTACTTGTCATGTCTCCTTAGGCTCTTCTTGGCTGTGGCAGTTTCTTAGACTTACCTTATTTTTTATTATCTCAACATTTTCGAGGAGTACTGGTCAAGTATTCATAGAATACCTTTCTGTTGGAATTTGTCTGATTTTTTTGTGATTAGCTTGGAGTTATGGAGTTTTGGAGGAAGACAACAGAGGTACAGTGTCATTTTGAGCATATCAAGTCTCCACACTATCAACATGATTTATTACTGTTGATGTCAACCTTGATCACCTGGCTAGACAGTGGAGGCATTTTTTTTTTAAGTTGTAAGACATTAAAGTTAACCTAAAATATCTCTATGTAGGGGATAATTGTACATGTGTGCAGTGGTACATTATGCCACATTAAGAGTAAAGAGGTAGGGGTGCCTGGGTGTCTCAGTTGGTTAAGCATCTGACTCTTGGTTTCGGCTCAGGTCATGATCTCAGAGTCATGAGATGGAGCCCTGTGTCGGGCCCCATTGGGAGTCTGCTTAAGACTTTCTCTCCATCTGCCCCTCACCCTGCTCTCTCTCTCTTTCTAAAATAAATAAGTAAATCTTTTTTAAAAAGGAGTAAAGAGGTAGATCTTTATGTGATATTACCAGAAGATATTCAAGATGAATATAAAAAATAAGTTACAAATAGTATGATCTTATGCAAAAAAGAACATATACATAAACATTCATTCAGGGTCCTTGCACCTGCTATTCTCTCCGCTTGGACACAATTCCCCTCCCAGATTTCCCACCATCTGCTTAACTTGCTCCCTCATCCCCTTTAGGTCTCTGTTCAAATGGCAGGACTTTGGGGACAGGAACAAGCAGTAGTCGGGAGCAGTGGATTTTCTGGGAAGCCATGGCAATACTCCTGGGAAGGGATGAATGGTGGCTTCTGGTGGTAGCCATGGAGAGGGAGAAGCAGACTCCCCGCTGAGCAGGGAGCCTGATGTGGGGCTGCATTTCAGGATCATGACCTGAGCCAAAGGCAGACGCTTCACTGACAGAGACACCCAGGTGCCCCTAAAAAAATTTTTTTATAATGACTGTGTACAACTTTTGTGACAGAAAAAAAAGAGTATGTAGGACTTTCCTTTGATTTCATTAATGATATTGTCTTCTTAATGTTGCCTGGATTCAAACATTTTGAGCCTTTTGGCAGATGTTGTGGAATCTGAGAAAGGATTAGCAGATCGTAGATTACCTAGACCCAGGGGACATTTCTGCCAAAAGAAAAAGACTGTGGAACTCCATAAATTTGTACCCTTTAGACATATTACCCTGACTCTGATAGTAGTAAGTTGGTAATAAATGCTCAGAACATATCATGCTCAGAAGACTTGATTGTTATTGACTTCCGAATTGAGGGATCAATAGGAATAATATATGCCTGGAGACAGATGTCTTCATGCTGTCTGATCTCAGAAGAGTAGGCAGCTGTGGAAGCCCCCTTGGGAGTTGGAGGCAGTGGAGGGGCGAGTTTGGAGCAGGAATGGAGCATAGCTGCTTTGTTTAGTTTTGCATGTTGAACTTCTCCTCATCCTTTGTACAAAGGGATTGGGACTAAACTAAATCTGAAAACAACACTAAGACCCATTATTTATCAGAGAAATAGATTTGAATTGGCAGAAGTAAGTTCCTGGTGAATGGAACAGATGTCACGGACACTCTGACCAGTATACAGAAGTCAAATTTGTGGCTATTCAAAGTCCATTCAAATAGAGGGTCAACAAGGGGCTTCCCAGGTGCCAGAGAACTCCCCAAATTGCTGGATTGTATCTACATCAGTGAAATATAGCAAGATGGAGAAAAGCCGATTTATGAGAACTTCTGTGGAGGAGATGACTAAAGGTAGTTGGAAAGCATTCATTCATTTATTTATTAAGTATTCACTGCTTGCTTTCTGTTATGCCTTGCATTGTCCTGGATGCTGGGAATAGGCAGTGAATGAAAAGCCAGAGCTCCTGTTCTTGTAGAGACTACAATCTAGTGGAGGGTATAGACAGTACAGAATAACTATAGAAAATTCCAGGGAGTGATAAGAGTTATGAAGAAGTTAAAGCAGATTAAGGGGACAGTGTGAGGGGAAGAACATTTTGTATAGGGTGGAGAGGAAAGACTTTAAAGGCGACTTTGAGCAGAGATCCGACAGGGTAAGGGAGCAATGGGGAAGAGCATACCACAAAGAAAAAAACAGAATCACAAAGGCCAGGAGGCATTTGAGGAACAAAAAAGAGGTCAGTGTGGCTGGAGTGGAGAAAGACTGGGGAAGGAGATGGGCCAGAACACTTTTATAGGGTCACAGATGTGGATTCTGAGACCTCCAAGGAGACTTGCTTAAGGAGCAACAAATCATCACAAAATTCCTTCTAAGATGTGTAAGTCTGTGTAGTTTATTTTGTGATGGGGCTTTTGTTTCGCTGAATGTGTGGGACATACAGATTTGGAGCCTGGGCTGACCCGCAGAGCAGGGAAGCTATGCGTTGTCCTTCTCACCTTCTGGGCTCTTCTTGCACACAACTCTGAGCCTCTCTAAATAAATGGTGAGTCAATACTGAAAGAACAGAGGATGGGAGTAGTTTGAAATTGTGACCCTGCCTTGGTGCCCATTTATTCTTAAAATTGTCTTGTCTGATGACCAGATAAAATGAGAAGGGTCTGAAAACTTAGCAAAGGTAACCCCCTGGCTCAGGCCCCCTTCCACCTACAAAGCCTGCAGTGGCCATTCAAGGCTTTCTCTCCGTGCTGAGTCTCTAGCTCTGACTCTTTTGTCTTCCTGTTCCCCATGTAAGGACTCTCGTGATTACATTGGGCCCACCCAGATAACCCAGGATAATGTCTTTAAGGTTGGCTGATTAACATATCTAATTCTATCTACAACCTTAATTCCCAAATACATTTTTTATTTCAATATTAATTTTGTTGTACTTATGCTTTTTAACGTAAGCTTCCTCAAACCTGTTTTTGAAAGAGGGCAATGAAAAATGGACCCTAATATACTTAACAAATATTAATTACGGACAGACTGTATGGTGGTAGAGAAGTCATAGAGTTGTCTTGTGGCTTTCCCTGTACCACCACCTCACCATTCAAATAAAAAGAGGGGCTGTGTCAAAAGGTGAGTTGATAACCTTGAACCCATTCTCCTTTTTTCAGAACTGACAATCCATTTTACAATATTGTGTGTTGAAATAAGTGGAGCCTAAGAGCGTTTATTAGAAAAGTGAAAATATTACTAGAATTCTCCATCACTAGAATACATTCTGGAGTAGCAAAAAAAATCATACTAATCTAAATATATTAGAACTGAAGGAGAACCATACATCAGAACATTCACAGAAACCCACAGTATGTCTTTGGTTTCTGTGAGAACAATTTAATGCAAAACAAATAATAAGGCATGGCAAATGTAATTTCTAGAGTGAGGGACTGATGATATTAAAAAAAATTCAAAAGAAGTAGTGGTATATGTATAGTAATATCTCTGAAAACATAGATGTCACTATATTTGGGTGTTTTTTTTTAATGGTAGCGAGACATATACAATTTAAAAAATATAATTATTTTTATTGCTTTCCCTTTCTGTATTTCCCTTTTTCCTTAGTTCAATTTCCTTTTTCTTTTCTAATTTTTTTGTTTCTTCTATATGTCACTTCTTAAGTTATTGTTGGTTAAACTTTGTTTCTAATTTTATAAATACAACTAAGTTTTACAATGGTATATCTTGAATCACAAGTATATGGAACAAATATTTTAGTTACTCTCGGGTTACCAACTTATTTTCCTCAAGGGAAGATACTGAGAGGATATTAACTTCCTGATCTGATACACCTTGCTTGCACAACAGGTAATTGAGCATCCTCTTCTGTTCAATATCTTTGATCTTGAATTCACTGAGGTCCAGGGACTTTGTGTTTTAATATTAAAACATGGATCAGGGGTGCCTGGGTGTCTCAGTTGGTTAGGCATTGGACTCTTGATTTTGGATCAGGTCACGATCTCAGGGTCATGAGATGAAACCTGCCTCAGGCTCTGTGCTGAGCATGAAGACTGTTCAAGATCCTCCCTCCCACTTCCGCTCCTCCTTCCTCCTCCCCCAACCCTGGCTCTCTCTCTCTCTCTCTCAGATCAATCAGTCAATCAGTCAATCATGGATCAGGTATGACAGTTAGGATACCACTACTAATTATAACATGATTATTTTAACAACTTTATTGAGGTATAATTGACACATAATAAAATGAATATTAAAAACTTACATCTGAATTTTACTTTTTTTTTAAAAAGATTTTATTCATTTATTTGATAGAGAGAGAGAGCACAAGCAGGGGGAGTGGCAGGCAGAGGGAGAGGGAGAAGCAGGCTCCCTGTTGAGCAAGGAGCCTGATTCGGGACTCCGATGTGGATCTTGATGCGGGTCTCAATCCCAGGACCCTGGGATCATGACCTTAGCCAAAGGCAGACACCTAACTGACTGAACCACCCAGACATCCCTGAATTTTACTTTTTTCTTTTCACTTTGAGTATTTGGAGAGAAATACTTCTCTCAAGGTAGAACATAAACAAATTTGTAACAAATATTTTTGATGATACCTTTGGTGGATATGGCAACACTGTTAGTTGCCCATGCAGCCTTCCTTGTTAAGAACCCTGATTTTTTTCAGATTATCAGGTGGCAATGTATACAAGGAAGGTGGGATCCTTCTGAGTCCCAAAACATAAATTATGATTTTTCCAATCCCATTCATCTTTGCTTTTGTGTAGGGAGGTGATTCAGTTCTGGTCAATGAGCTATGAGTCAAAGTCTGCAGGGCACTTCTGAGAAAATGTTTTTCTCCTTGTCAGCTATCTTGGGACTATAAGGGACCAAGCCAAACCACTGAGGATGCAGAGTGGAAAGATGAAAGAATTGAGGTCTTTAATGATCTTGCTGAGTTGCAAATTGACTGACTCTGTTTCAGGCCTACCTCTGAATTTCTTATGAAGTGATGTTATAGCCTTATCAAAACTACTATATTGCATAACTCTAGGGAGAACCATTCACTTCGTACAACATGGCAGTCCTGGATCTTACTGTTTAAGCCACTTTTAGATAGATATTCTATAGTTGCAGCCAAAAGCATCCTACTTCATAAAATGTGGCAGATGGTGTTCCAATATTAAGAAACTTTCTCTGTGTACCAGTTTATACCTTGTAAGACTATTACTGCAAAGTTTTAAATTATAAGTAACAGAAGCCACATCTCAGATCTAAATAATAAAAGGAACTCATTGGCTCATGTAAATGAGAAGTTCAGAGGTAGGGCAGGCTTCAGGGGGTTTGGGACTTCTTGAGGTCATCAGTAATCTGGCTCTTTTCTAGCCTGATGTTCTCAACTCTGTTCTCCCCATGTTTTGGCTTCTTCAGGCTGTCTTCATGGTGCAAAATTTTACAGTTATTTCAGACCTAACCCCACCCTTCAAACTCTGATTGAGCCATTGGCTTAGCTTAAGTCACATGCTCCATCTTAGGAGCTGAAGATGGAATCAAATTTCTAAGAAGTCCCTAAATCGAAACTGGAGGTTGGCAAAAAGAGATGAAATGCTGGGACCTAAGCATGAAGTATCAACTCCATGGACTTGGAATTATAATGCAAAGGGACTTTTAAAAATGTGTTTAAAATTCACTGATACTCTCAGGATGTCTGGGTGGCTCCGTCGGTTAAGCATCTGCCTTTGGCTGAGGTCATGATCCCAGGGTCCTGGGATTGAATCCCACATTGGGCTCCTTGCTTGGCGGGGAGCCTGCTTCTCCCTCTGCCTGCTTCTCCATCTGCTTATGCTCTCTCTCTCTCACAATTAAATAAATAAAATCTTTAAAAATAAATAAATAAAATGTACTGATACTCTCAAAAGAATGTTAGATGGAGATAATCAATGACCTTAGGCATGGGTTACCAATAAAGCACGAGATTTGGTGAACTAAGTATAGATCTGACTGTCTGTAAACCTCTGCGAAGTCCTAGTTTGAACATTTGTGAGATAGGACTTCTGTTTATTTCTAGAACTAGATGTCAAGGCAATCAATAGTGATTTAAAGCAGCTGCTTCAGGAGAAATGTCAAACTCTTTGCTCTTTAAAAATGTTAATGGAAAATTTAAAAACCTGTGAACTCTTTTCAACACCTTCAGTTTTCTGAAATCCAAAATTACTAGTGTTAAAAAACAAAATTCAACTGAGTGAATCTAAAGATCAAACTGACTTTACTCAACAATTCATGAATCAGGCAACATCCCAACTAGCAAATAGAAATGAACTCTGAAGAACTACAAAATGGGAGATTTTTATAAGGCAGAAGGGGGCAGGAACAGGAAAAGAGTGGATTACCTCATCTTTTTCTTGGGGGAAGAATGGGTCTATCAGGTGGATTACCATATTAGGGCTGAGCAGGAAATTCCAGATTTACTGGTTTAAGATTACATTCCTGGGAGAGGTTGAAATTAAGTGTTCAGTCTTGGTTTGCTGATGTGGGGCTTAGCACAAGTAACTCCATTTTGGACCTGTTGTCTCCTTTTTTTTTTTTTTAACACTAGTATAAAAAAAGAATGCAATTCAGTCAAATCCACAGACACTTACTGACACAGCTGCCATTTGCACCAGAAAATTAAGCAAAATTGGCAGGATACACAACTAGCTATTTGCAGAGGCACTTGAAATCCACAGCCTATGTTTGCATGGATTCTTGGCACAAGATGCTCAGTGGCAAACCATGGTCATCTGAGAGCCTGAATTAGGTACTCATCACCCTGTAAACAATAAATCTATTTCACACCTGCTTTTGAAACCTGGAAATACTGCCGACTTATTTTCCCAGACGGATTTGGCGAAAATTCCAGCATATTGTACAAAATTATAGATCGGAGTAAATCCAGTTCTCAAATTCATTGGCCATCTGGAATCATAAAAAATGTGATATCTATTTCAGAAAGGACCCTGATGCCCTCAGAGGGCCTTATCATTTTGACCAGAGCAGTACAGACTGGGAACAGAGAAGCAGGGGTCCCAGGATTGGCTGGCCCAAGATTTTCCCTTTAGAAACCATTCCCGGGTAGGTGACGCTATCCACGCCCAAAGCTATAACAAATTTGCTACTTTCTCTCAGAAAAACCGTTCTACAAGCTAATTGCTTTTATTATGGAAATGTATTCCCTGACTGAACTGGAAGGGTGATTCTGAAAATTCAATGTGGTGCAATGTGTATATAAATAAGCTGCTCAGGAGAGGGAGGAAAGAGGTAGCCAATGATAATTCTTTCCTAATGCTCTGAGATTGTCTGTGGTTTAAGCAATTAACCTTTTATTTTTTTTCTTCAGTTTTTAGAAAAGACAATTTGGGCACTTTAAATAACCATAGCAGCGCTAGGTTCACATTGTAAGTAGGAAGTGCAAGTGATGGAAAACATCGATATCTCCCTGACCATAGACTTCATCTTTCCTCTTTCCTCTTTCAGGAACTAAAAGGGCCATATAGAGTAGTGGTTAAGGGCTCGGGTCTAGACCAGATTGCCTGAATCCTGGCTCTGCCATTTGTTACCTGGACAACAGGTAACAATTTATCTAATTTGTGGATAAATTACAAACTCTTTGTGCCTAGGCTTCTTTGTCTATGAAATGGAGATAATAATTCCCTGTGCCATAGGGTTGTTAGAGGTTTTAATTAATTAATACATGTAGAGTATTTTAAAGCGGTTAGCACTATGTAAACATTAGCAGTAATTATTTGATACATTTAATTTTCAGATGCATTGACCCAAGGAAGCTTTATTGGAATCCCAAGATAACTAAATCATTATGTACTTTCATACTATATGTTTGCAGACATTTGCTTTGAAAAGTCACTTAACCATCTCAATAGAAGATGAATAACTCTATAGTTAAATGTAATTTAGTAGACCATCTTAGTATTGTATTCTATACAATACTCCCAAATGTATATTATTTGAAGGGTCTATAACTTATTTAACAAATATTTGTGGTGCACCTACCTTGTGTAAGGCATTGTCCTAGAATGGAGTTGATGGTACATGTGTGTGTGTGTGTGAGGGCATGCATGCGAAATCCTGTCTTATGTGGAACTTACGTCCTTTCAGGAGGACACAGACAGTAAATAAGCAAATAGGTGATTTGTGAGTTCTATGAAAAAATATAAAGCAAAGTCAGGATAGAGAGTGATGGAGAGAGGGCTTTTATAGGGAAGGCCTCTCTGATAAGCTTACACTTGAGAAATTAGCTGAAGAGGTGAGGGAATGAGCCCTGTGAATATTTGAGAAAAAGGTTGTCTGGGAAGAGGGTATGACAAAGTGCAAAGGCCCTGAAGTGGGAGAAGGCTTGGTATATTTAAGGAGTGGCCATGTGGAATTGAAACCTGCATGTCTGTCTCTATACTGCCTTCCATATACCCACATTATTTCCTGCATTCTCCTTCATAAACTCTCTGCTTCAGACAGGAAGATTATGTGAGAAAAAGAAAAAGATCACCACAGTGAAATATAAGTAATATAACTTTACGTTTGTTAGGTTGACTTAACACACAGATTCCAAAGAATCGGTGTGGACAACAAAATTGACTTTCCCATTTCAAAAGCAGCTCAGACTAGGAAGCAAAAAATATTCAACTAAGAGCAGCAACTAGGACATTCTGGAATGCCTCTTAGCCTGGAAAGACCCTCAGCCTAGGGTTTTTGTGTAACATTTTGCACGCCTAGGTCTTTTTCTGGGGTGAGTGCGGGGTCCCTGAAGGGTCTCTGAACCCAATAAAAGTTAAGAATCACCACTTCAGCAAACAGTATTTTAGAAACCAGAAATATTCTTAGTTTTATTTAAAAAAAAAACTCAAATGAGCAAAAATGTACCAGAGAAATAAACATATTTTTGATTGCCTTATGTTGTTGAAAAGGGGAGTGTTAGGAAACCAATTGCTTTTTTTTTTAAAGGTTTTGTGGATATGGCATCATTTAGAAAATAATTACTGATTTGTTGAATTAAAGCTGAGACGTTAAGTCTGGAAGAGCTTATTTTGAGGGCAAATTGTAAAGAGTAGCAGCCAACTTTGTAGAAAAGCAACCTCCTGGCTAGAGGAATATTCTGAAGAACATTCACAACTGAGTATTACAAGTTTTCTATTTCTGAGGCGGTGCCAAAATTTCTGGGTAAACAGAATCTAAATCAGTTGTTATAAACTAAGAAAGTGTGTTATTCTGGGTCCTCTGAGAACCAGCCACCAAAATGAGATTAGATGTGAAAGGATTTTATTAAGGGAAACCTCTGAGTGAGAGAAAATGGGGAGGAAGGCAGATAAGCTGGGAGTGCCATCAAATTCCAAGGCAAATGAAGGAGATCGAGAAGGAAGGTTAGGTGGAAGTGTCCTAGGTCTCCTGCAGCCTGAAGTTCAGCAAGGCTGTCAGGGAGTCCTAGAGCCAAAGTCATGTGCTAGAGAAGTCCCACGTCTCCCAGGACTGGGCCTGTCTTGGTCCTTACTGGCTCTGGAGCACTCAGTCCTTGGCTGGGCATAGCTTGTGGGAGGCCCGGCCTCAGCCCAAACTCTGCAATGGATTTCAGTGCAGGGTCATCAATTATGCTATAGTTGATATTGGAGGTGTGCATTCTCTGGGCCACAGAGAGGGTATCTGCATCACCTGGGGGAGTTGTATCTCTGCAGCTTCCACCAGCTTCAACCCTGGCCCCTCCACCCCAACTCAAGAGGTCGTTAGCAGCCATGGGGGCCTGCCGCTTGGGAGAGAAGTGCTGGCCAGGCCGCCAGAAACTGGTGGGGTGTGTCATGTCCCTTGTGTTCTGACGGGGTAGAAGGGGTTGAGACCATGGGAAATAGAAAAAATATCTTGTTTGATGTTTATTTTATGAATTATTGGAAATGATCTTTTATAACTGGCTTCCTAAGGATCAGTTACAAAGTTACTGAGTAGCCATACATTGCTCTGTCTGCATCTCTGATTTGTTCTAAAAAGTCAGAAGACAGTTGTTTAGTAAACAATTTCCATGGGCATAAGGACAGAGCCCGGTTCCTGTGGTCTCAAGAACATTTCAACAAAAGATGAGTTTAAATACCCACTGGTGAAGGGTAGCTCAGTGAAGATTACGCTGTGGTTAGCTACATCACAGGAGTTTCAGCAATACATCTGACCCCGCCCACACCTCAGTCATGCTCCCTCTGCACACATTCTGCTCTTCCTCCTCGCCGAACACTCTACTCTCAGGCTGTGTCCTACCTACTACAGCATATAAGGATCTCTTTTTACACAATGTGATCTGACCTAGAGTATAGAATTTGCTTATAAATAGGCCTCTCCCTCTGAACATGAATACTCCAGTGCTGAAAATCAGGTATTATATGAACAGACACTAACCAGGTCCTATTTGTCATTATTTTAAACGGAAAAAGTGTAATGGATATTGGTGAATGTTAAGCGTATCCTAAAATGCAACATAACACAGTGAAAAATCTAAAAGAAATAAATAAAATGCTCATGTTGGGATGTAAATTGCTCAAATCATCACTTTCTGATCACCAAAAAAATTTGTGCAATTAACTAATGATTGCTCTATATGCAGTAATATGTGCAGTTTACATGTCCTATGCAGCCGTGATGGTTAATTTTATGTGTCAATTTGACTGGCTGAAGGGATGCCCAGATAACAGGTAAAACATTTTTTGGGGGTGTGTCTGCGAGGATGTTTCTGGAAGAAATTAGCATTTGATTTGGTAGACTGAGGAAAGAGACTGCTCTTACCAATGTGGGTGGGCATCATCCAATCTGTTGAGGGCCAGAAAAGAACAAAAAGTTAGAGAAAGGATGAATTCTCTCTGGAACATCCATTTTCTCCTGCCCTTGACATCGAAGCTCCTGGTTCTCAAGCCTTTGGCCTCAAACCGAATCACACTGGCAGTTTTCCCAGCTCTCTTGGCTCTCCAGCTTGCAGGTGGCAGACTGTGGGACTTCTTGGCCTCCGTAACCACGTGAGCCAATTACTACAAGAAATCTCCTCCTATATACCCGCTTATATTGGTTCTACTTATTCTGTTTCTTTGGAGAATCCTGACTAATAGATTAGCAGACACTGTCTGTGACCCTGGCCTTTTCTGTGATGATCTGATTTCTAGCTGCCCGCACCTGAGAATCTTTGCCTGAGGGTTTCCAGTCCACAGGATAAGGACTTTGTTATAGGGCAGAACTGTTTTCCAATTAATGCCCTCTGGGGGCAGTTCTCACCGAATGACTGATGAGAGTAGGCGGATAAAGGCTGCGGCTCCCTTACCTCTCACGTGGAATAACAGCGAGGCATGTATTTATACTGACTTCTTTATTGGTGTTTCCCAGATTATTAACCAAATAGGTATTTGCACCCAAATACTTGTGTCAGGTTTCTGTTGTTGACGGACCTAACCCAAGACTTCTTACCATGAACTTTATGCACTATAGATGACTGTGATGTTTTAATCTATTTCTTAGCCCCAAAAGTATCCCAGATGGACATCCCCTTCATTGAGACTCAGCACACTTTTCAAAATATCTATGATTCTGACATCGTACCACTTTTATTTAGAATATAAACCATTACTTTCCTCCTACATAATTTTGTTTAAAATTGAGGATGGAAATATAAATTTTTCCTATACAAACATTGCTGGAAAACAGTATTTCAGGAGATGTGACATGGATGGAACTTAAGTGTTAAAAATCAAGAAGTATCAATATGTGGAAAAACCCAAAATCTCCATTGACTGATGAGTGGATAAACAAAATGGTGTAGGTACAAACAATAGAATATTATACAGCCATAAATAGGAATGAAGTTCCGATACATGTTACAACATGGATGAACCTTGAAAATGTGCTAAGTGAAAGGTGCCACTCACAAAGGGCCACTAACTGTATGACTCTGATTACATGGGATCTCCTGAATAGGCAAATAAAGAGACAGAAAACAGATTAGCAGTTGACAGGGGCTGGAGGAAGGGCAAATGAGAGTGGCTGCTGATGTGTTCAGACTTTCTTTTGGGAGTGAGAAAAGCGTTCTGGAATTAGAGGGTGGTGATGGTTGCACAACTTTGTAAATATGCTGAAAACCACTGAAATCAAGAAGCATCCTACTGGGAAAATGTTAATTGGGGAGATGTTTTGTGGGATAGACTTATACTGCCCTGCACTGATCTCTAATTATTTTCTAGTTGAGTAGGTACTAGATTTAGTTTATGAAACTTCCCAGATTTTCTTGAAGATGGCTTTTTGCTCAACGCCGGTGATAATCCCTGGGAAGATTGCCTGACATGAACCACATTCTCATGGGCCGCAGAGAGGAGATTATGATCATTATTGGAGGAAGGCTCTCAAGGAGCTTACCTTGGAAGTTGTGTTGTCATGGCATTTTACTAGTTGGCAGTTGGGCTCTCTGCAATGGTTGTTACTAGTCCCCCATGCTCACAGCACAACTCATTAGCACCTCACCTCACGCCTCAGCCCACATCCCTCTCATCTGCCTCCCTGGGGCCTCATTGTCACTCCTGAGGCACCACAGGCTGCAAGATTGTTTAGTACGCATGACATGCACTGGTCTGACCAGTGATGAGGCTCCAGGTATGCAGGCAAGAGTGTTCTGGTTTTTTCTCTGATTCTTGCTGACTCCCTCTTGGTCTTCACCTCACTCAGAGGAAGCCCCCTTGGCCAACATGGGCTTTGGCAAGTCTAACAGCTGCCCAGAGGGCTGAGTAACAGCTGGGGAGTATGGGGGAGTTAGTGCCCCTTCGGATAAAATTTGACCAATAAAAGAGTAGATGTGAAGAAGCAGGCAAATAAATACTTCTCCCCCCAGCCCCACCATGAACTGTTCTGAGATGCAATGTTTCTGTGTAGTTTCTTGAGAGATGAATGTCACGGAGTGAGCACCCAGCTGTGTTTTCTGGTGTAGTTGTGGCCAGCAATAATGTACCACCTTGTATATCTTGCCCTCTTTTCTGGATTCATTTCCCTTTCCCCTTCACTTTACTTCTTGGTATTGCACCCCCACAAATGAAGAGATCGCATATTAGTGTTGCCTCGGGCTCTGTTTTCTTGGGGACCTGGGCTAAGATAGTATATCATTTTTTCTCACAAAAAAGCATAACCTGTCCAGAGCAGAGATTAGCACACACTAGGGGCAAAGTGGAGGAAATGTTGGTGCCTAGCGTGGTATGCTATCAAAACATAATAAATTGATTTGGACAAATGAGATTATCTAACTCACTTCCTTGCCATTAGACAAAGCTACCACTTCCTTTTATGTGGTATGCAAATTTATATTTTGTAAAGAAAATAAAACTATACCACCGTCTGTTTACCAATTTAAAATATCCTATTGCATATCATCATTTTCACCTATGTGTACCACAAGTGATAAGCATAATGTATTGAAATAAAACTAAATACACTGGCAAACGCAAACATTCAACTAAATGACTTTTGTCCTTAAAAATATTTACTGGTGGAGATTAATCACTTCAAAATTTGTACAATTATTCTAAAGTTTGGAAACTAGTAGCCTACATTTGGTGTATGGGCACTTCACATAAACTATTCTATATAGCTTGCCCTTCTCAGTTAGCACCTTTGTTTGCTAATGAGTTAATACTGTACAGTGTATTGGGAATGGTAGGAAAAATAGCTGGAGAAATGTACCCTGAGTGCATTGGAGATTCTGGTGTGCATGGAGGAATAAAAAGCTTGCTTGTCCACTCTAAGCACGATATAAAAGGCACAGATTATTAAAAAAAAGAATTGATTTTATAAAAATAAAATATAAGCAACAAAACCAGAAACAAAGCTCCTTATATTTCAAAGCATCATAGACAATGGAAAGGTAAATGATAAGATGGGAAAAATATTTACAGCTTGAATAATAGCCTTAGGATAAAAAAAAAACTTTTACACTTCAAAAGAAAAAAGACAAATATTCTAGTAGAAAAATGGACAAAGGACACTCATTTTGTAAAAATGTTCTTGCAAAGAATTTCCCTGTGTCATAATGAAAGTATGATCTTAAGAAGAAGAGCAATGTAAACAAAACAACCCTGAATGGCCTTTAACATTTGGTCTGTTAGTAAAATCAATTTTTAACTATCCGTGGGTGAGTTCTTTTTTTTTTTTAGAAATTCTTTTTTTTTAAAGATTTTATTTATTTATTTGAGAGAGAGAGAATGAAAGAGAGCATGAGAGGAAAGAGGGTCAGAGGGAGAAACAGACCCCCCGCTGAGCAGGGAGCCTGATGTGGGACTCAATCCTGGGACTCCAGGATCATGACCTGAGCCGAAGGCAGTCGCTTAACCAACTGAGCCACCCAGGCGCCTGGTGAGTTGTTCTTTGACTTTTCTTTTTTATTGCTATCCAGGATTCAAAGGCACAGAGATTAGTTTCACTTATTAACAGCAATAGTAGACAGAATTTGAGTGGGGCTGAAATAATGATTTTAGAATAACTACCTTCATTCATTCATGAGCAAATATTTATAGTGCTTACTATGCCAGGCATTGTGTTAGGTGCTGCAGGTACATTGGAGAGCAAAACAGAAATGGTTCCTGCTCTCATGGAGCATATAAACTATAGTGAGACTCAGGGTGGGAAGCAGGCATTAACTTCATAAAATCACACAAAATATATATGTACAACTTTGATGAGCACTCTGAAGTAAAGTACAGGTTGCCATGACAGAGAGAAGAGGGACCTCATTTCGATTGTTGAGTCAGGAAGAGCTCTTGAGGGAGTGATATAGAGCTGAGATCTGAGGGATGATAGGTAACTAGGAAGTGTGGATGGAAGAGTGGGCTTGGGAAAAGTGAGCATACCAGCTAAATGGAACTGCATGAATAAAGGTCCTGACTCAAAAGTGAGGTTGACGCTTTATAGGAACTGTAAGAAGGCAAATGTGGCTGAAGTGGATGGGCTGAGGGAACAGGTGCCATGGCATAAGGCTGAGAAGGACAAGAAGGCCATAGCTAAGACTTGTGCCTTTATTCTAAGAGCACTGAGAAGTCATTTAGGGGTTTTAAGCAAGATTATTCAACTATTCATAATGTTTCACATTATAAAGTAGCTAGAATGTTGATGTGTGTTAATTAGGATAAAAATTTAGGTAATGCTTTAGATTAACTTTATAATTTTGGAAGCTTGTTTGAAGATTATCATAGAGAAGCCTAGGGTAATTAGATGAAGAATTCTTAGGATAAGTGTGGTTCATGTACATAGACTTGCAATGATATAAAAATCTTATTCAGAAAAGAGGTCTCCTTGATACATCTTTGTAATTAATACAAAAACATGGGTTATAGAAAAAGACCCTGTGTTCTTGGAGTCCAGTGAAATAAAATTGTATTACACCGTAACATGATTGGTGTCTGTCAGATTAGTTTTCCATTTGACACACAATTGAGATATTAAAATTACAAGTCCAGATTGATATACTTACTTAAAAGGATGAATTTATTTTCTTAAGTGTACTACTAAAACAGATTCATTTCCACTTAAAGTGCATTTAAAACTGAAGCTTTATTATTGAATTGTACATCTAAGAAGGTTTTATGAAAAGCACTGAAGGTTAAATATGGGTTAATAGTCACGATCATTTACTTAAAGACCAATGTTGAAAATCACATTTAGGATAGAATTTATAGTAATGGTCCTTTTTATGAAAGAGCTTTGATCACACTGTTGGTGGGAGTGTAAATGAGAACAATGTATTTTCAAAAATAATTTGGCCCCAAATTGTAAAGTTGAACATTTTCATTCCCAACTACCCAGTAATTTCACTGCTGGGTATATATTGTAGAGAAAGTTTTACACACATGTCCCAAGAGATAGTACAAAAATTAGTCATGAAATCATTGATCATAACAGCAAAAAACTGGCTACTTAAATGTCTACAGAAGGAAGATAGATAAATTGTAGAATAGTCACACAGTAGAATATCACGTAGCAGTGAAAATGAACTATATGTAATGGAAGGATCTAGAAATCAGTATTAAGTAAAAAAAAAAAAAAAAATACCAGAGGACTACACACAGTAAGATACCTGTTTTATAAAAAGCTTAAAACCAAGCAAAACTAAAAAAATATATTACTTAGGGATGCAGACATATATGATGACGTTATTTTTTAAAAAGACAAGGGGATGGTAAAACACAAAATTCATGATAGCGGTTACCTGCGGAGGACAAGGAGGGAAGTGGGATAGGGAAAGAAACTCCTAGGCTGGTACAGAGATCGGTCACAGTTTGGTTTTTAGGTGGGATGATGGGTTCATAGGTGTAGTACTCATGGTTGTTGTGCTTCATGCACCCTTTTGTATGTATAGTTTAAAAATACAGATGTATATTGATAGAATATTAGTAAAAGAATATGACTCAATACTTGGTATATATTTGTACGCAGAAGGCAGGAACAATACAGAATACAAATATGAATGCTATAGAATACAAACATAAACTATAGAATACAAATCAAATTTGTAATTGGGAAATAGAAAAATGTGCAGAGAATTTCTACATGTATAGAAGATAATTTAAAATTATTTCAGGGATTCTTTATTACATTCATCAGTCAGAGCTGATAAGTCATTTTACTTAATTTTTACAACTTTGTTATAAGTGGCAAAAAAAAAGAAATGAGGACATCATAGAATGACATCATACAGAAAATAGATATGTTATCAAACTGTTTTAAAGATTTCTTAAACCTAAAAGCTACAATTCTGAAGTTTTTTCTGAGAATATATTACTTCCAAAAGCTTTATTTTTTGTTCTTTATATTCTTGCAAGGCTGACATGAGTTCACTGCAGAGTTAAAAATGGTAATTACCTGGTAAATATTTATTACTATTACTGTATTTCATGAAAACCTAGGATTGCAATTAGCTCTTGGTTCATTACTGTGTCACCTGTAATGGTATAGTATTTGCACAAGGCACAGTCTATGGTACTCTTTCTGTGAAATTCAGATAGTATTTTACTCTAGCAACAAATCTTTTAGACTTTTATGTAGAGATGAAGGACAGTTTACTTGTACTTGTCCACTGCCCAGCACATATTCTCTGTGGGTGAGGTACTTAACAGTGCAGTGCTGACAATGCTAAAGTCAAAGGTTAAAGTCAGAACTGTGGGATAAGAGCCTGTGTACTCTTTCTCAGATTTCTGCAACAAAGAGCCACTGAAATGTTACTAGAGAAGCATAAAAATTAGACTAATCATCTCAGTATCACTGGGCAATCAATGGATGCTAAGAGGATTGAATTGGTGGTCAGAAGAACTGAGTTGAGTTTCCAACCTCTTATACTGAATTGTGGTATTTAGTTAACATCTTTGTGCCTCATTTTCCTCATATTTATAACAGAGATAATAGCTCTTTTATCTTCCTCCTAGGATTGTTATGAGAATGGAAATAAATTGATATACATGAAAAACCTGTATAATGTCTAGGAATATGCAAATGTTAGTTTGTCACTAGAGGAAGGTCTTTTTCTCAAATACATTAACATTCACAGTGACCTCTAACAAAACGCTTTATTAGGCCTTTAAAAGTTACTATGTAAACGATATGAATTTCTTAAAAAAAATGAGAAAATGCCTATAGGGTCTGCTTGAAAAATCATTTTATTGATTTTTCACAAAAATGAACTATTTAGATGTAAATGTCAAAGCTTATCTCCACAGAATCCACAGGGTATCTAGATTTATTAATCAAGTCAAGACCTCCTTTTGCTATTTAACTTCCAAGGAAACCAGTATGGTCCTTTCTCTTCTTTATTTAGGTATGGAAGAAACACAAGTCATGCATCTCATGAGTATCTGCTGCTATCATCAATACAGTAATGTTGTGGGCAGGCTGGTTGGGCCCCTAGGTTTGGAATTTTACTTCTGCTCCAGGGCCTGGTTAGACTTGTAGTTCTGGAATCTTGATCAACTTATCTGGAAGGTGACTTTGCCTCAGAGAAAGGTTCTGATAATGCACCCAAAAGCCATTTGCTAATTTACAGTAAGAAATAATGTAAACGCGTATCTTCATGACAACACTAATGTATTACTTTTGCTCTATAGTTCCTAAAGGCTTTTTAAACTCATTATCTCATTTTGGAATCTCATGACTTATGACTTTTGAACAGAATGACTTAATTTATTTCAAAACTGTTTATTCATCAGATGGAATATACCAAAAAGTGCAAAACAAAATAGGGGACCATATCTTAGTTGTCAAAAACAACATACTGTTGGGGCGCCTGGGTGGCTCATTTGGTTAAGCGACTGCCTTCGGCTCAGGTCATGATCCTGGGGTCCCGGGATAGAGTCCTGCATTGGGCTCCCTGCTCATAAGGAAGTTGGCTTCTCCCTTTCACCCTCCCCCCCATGCTCTCTTTCTCTCAAAAAACAAACAAAAAGACAAAAACCAACAACATGCTGTTAACAGTTCTTCGTATTTCCTTCCTGTCTTTTCTATGCATGCTTATGTAATTGAGAACATACTGTATATGTCATTTAAATGTCAAAGTTTTCTTTCTTCCTTTCTTTGGTTATGATGGCAATCTATGCTTTTTGTAAATATTTTGGAAAAGTTGTAGAAAGCACACAAAAGTCCAAGGCAGAACATGAAAACCACATATCATCTACTACTGTAGTTAAACACACTGAACATTTTGGTGTATTCCTTCCAGTATTTTATTCCTATCTATCTCTCTCTCTCTCTCTCTATTTATTTATTTATTAAAAACGTAGTCGGGATCATACCAAGGCAGGAATGCTTGGGGACACAGACACTGCCTGGGCTTGGATCAGGCAGCCTCTACTCTCCAGTGTAGCGGACTGGAAGTTGCAGATCAGCACTTTTCTTCCTGGACAGGGGTAGGGAGAATGACTATTTTCCCTTAAAGCTCAATTCTTTCTATATTTTTAGCTGATTTGTACATTGTTCATTTCCCCCAAATCTTCAAGGCCAGTGACACCTGCCCGTATTTCAACAAGTTATCCTTGATGGTTTCGGGAAGCCCGTACTCTTCTCTGCGGCCCTTCACTTCCGCTCATCGAGAGACTCCCGCCCCGACTGCACTTTCTCCTGCGATGACTGAGCAGGTGGAACGAGGCCTCGAGTTTGGAGCTTCAAAAGGATCCTGAAACTCGAACAGCCCAGGCACAGGTCCCGCCCCGCGGCGGGGTCGGGAGCGCCCCGGGGCTCCACTAGGAGGCCCCGAGTCTCTCCGCCGAAGGGTTGCCACCACCGAAGGCCTTCGCGGTTAGTCCTCTGCTCCAACGGCGGCCGCAGCCCTCAGGGAGGCCAGCCCATCCTCGCCCCTCCCGAGGTTATCCTCAGAGCTCACTTCCCTGGGGCTCCGAGTCCTCACATCCTGCTGTCGTCGGGAGGGTCTTTTCTCGTCGCGAGAAAGGTTCTAGGCCTCAGCCTCGCTCTCCGCCTCTCTTGAGATCCCGGCAGGCCTCTGTCACAGAACCCAACGGTCGGATCCTCTCCGCCTCGCTTTGCGAGCCTGGAGAAGTGCGTCCCTTCTCGCTTGCCTTATGCCAGGCGAGGCGGGGACCGCACTACAGTGCTGCCAGCCGGAGGGGGGGAACGCTCACGTGCGGCACTTTGCTTTCCAGCCGGCGACAATAGCTCTCGAGAAAACCAGCGTTCAGACGACCAGGACTAGTATTATTTTGTCCTGGGAGCCCGCACAGGAGGGAGGAAAGGCCATCTACTCGACCTGGGCAGCGGACGCACCCCTTTTCTCCCCCTCGGTTCGTCTGAACGGCCCGGAGCGGCGAGCGCTCCAGCCACCGCGGAGCTGCCTCAGCCTTTGACAGCTCCGCGCGAGCACCTCGGGCCTGAAGTCCAAGCTCCAGGGGAGGGACGGGGCGGGGCGAGCGCGCGCGGGGCGGGGCGAACGCGAGCTGGGGCGAGAGGAAGGAGCGCGCGAGCGAGCCGAGCGGTGCCGAGCGGAGCAGGGAGGTACCGGGGAGAGGCTGGCTGAGCCCGCCGGCAGCCTGCGGCTCAGCGCCGATCGTGCTGCGTCGCCGGGCTCCGCGTACCCCCGCCTCTGCCCAGGCTCCCGCAAAACTTTTATTCTCTGGGGCTTCCCGGGGTGTCTGAAGGAATCGGAGCGCTCGGCAGGCTCTGCGCTCCCCTGCCGCGGCGACCCAGGGGACGTGCATCCCTTGCCCGCTGGGCTCTCGCGCCCCGCGCCTCCTCACCTGCTGCTGATCTCTCCCCAGAGCGGCGAGGGGGCACCCGCGGAGGGGCCGCGCGGGGGCCAGCGCCCCCGAATTTCCCCGCCCACCACCGTAGACTCGCCCGGCGCAACTTTAACTTGATTCCTCTAGCCCAGCTCGGGCACCCGCGGCTGCTGCTTTGCTGCCACCGCTGCCGTCTCGGCCGCCGCCTCACAAAGGGGCGCGTGGAGGGGAGGCGGCGCGGTCCGCGGGCACAGGCGCCGGTGCGCAAGGCGCGGGCCTCCTTGCCGCCAAGGCCGGGAGACAAAAGGGAAACTGCCTCTGTTCGCCGTACGGGCTGGGAGCAGCCTGCTCGTCCGCCTCCTGCCCGGCTCCGCGAGTCTCCTCCCCCATCCCTCGGCTGCTGCTCCTCCTCCCTCCCCGCGGGCTGTTCCCGCAGTGCTCCGGGACCCGGCGAGCCTTCGGGGCGCGCGTCGCTGCTGGTGGTTGGGGCTGTAGCGATAATAAATGATAGAGGATACAATGACTTTGCTGTCTCTGCTGGGTCGCATCATGCGCTACTTCTTGCTGAGACCCGAGACGCTCTTCCTGCTGTGCATCAGCTTGGCACTGTGGAGTTACTTCTTCCACACGGACGAGGTGAAGACCATCGTCAAGTCCAGTCGGGACGCCGTGAAGATGGTGAAGGGCAAGGTGGCCGAGATCATGCAGAACGATCGGCTCGGGGGGCTCGACGTCCTAGAGGCCGAGTTTTCCAAGACCTGGGAGTTTAAGAGCCACAACGTGGCTGTGTATTCCATCCAGGGCCGGAGAGACCACATGGAGGACCGATTTGAAGTTCTTACGGACCTAGCCAACAAGACGCACCCGTCCATCTTCGGGATCTTTGATGGACACGGGGGTGAGGTAGGAGTTCTCTGGGGTTTTGTTTGTGTGGGTGTGCGTAAACAAGAGGATGTGTGAGCAGCGGGGTAGGAACTGGGTGCGAGGGGCGTGGTGATGACCTGGTGCCCGGCTGGACAAAGACACTAGATCCAAATGTGGTTCAGCTTGCTAAAAAATACTGCTGGATCCAGACCTCTTGGTCTCAGTGGCCAATTTGGGGGAGGGAGGGTCGTCCACAATCTATTTTGTGCCTCATAATTTGAGGTTTCCCGAGACCAGAACCCAGGAAATGACTGTGCTAGTTTTTCGGGGAGCGTTAATGCTTTCTGCTGTGAACTTTGGCCCAGGGCCTCAGCGCTCCTGTTCTAGGGTTTGAGGCTAAGCTAGGCACAAAGAAGAAAGAAAATACCTTTGATTCTGTTTAGGGAAAAGAGACAAAATCTGCAGAGCCGAGTTAGTGAGGGCTCATTGAAGATGAAGGAAGCTGTGACTCCTTCCCATCCCATTCTCCTAGAGGAAGAACCCGAAGGGCAGCTCTTCGCTTCTTCCCAACTCCATTAACTTTGCAAGTTAACAGTGGCGCCTCACTGGTCGCCTGCTTTTAGCTGGATCGTGGCACGGGACCGGGATGCCTCTGGCCTTTGCAGAGGCGGCAATGACCGCAGAGGCGGCGGTGCCCAGATCTCGCCCCGGGCGCCCTGGCCGGCTTGGTGCGCAGGCATCTCCCTGCTTCTAAACTCCTTTATTTGGGGTTCATCTGGGACAAAAGATGATGTTGGAGGCCGGTTCGGGTCCCTCTGCCGCATATCTGCGCAGGGGCTCAGATTTCCTGGAGGTAGGGGCGAAGGTTGGCTCTTGTCCTTGGCATTGGCCCAGGGGAAGTGAGTGGCAAATGTGGCTCCAGCGCCGTTCTCCGAGGTGCATCAGTCAGCCACCCTATCTGTCTCAATTGGCAGTTTGTAAGAGTTTCAATGCTGCATACTTTTTTTTTTTGCAGGATACTTTTTTACTCATATTCCCTCTGCCCCCTTTGCCACCCCCTCTTCATGAGTCCCCCACCCCACCCCACTCCCCGTGCTCTGTATCCTCATCCAACTTTCCCTCCAACTCTCATTTTGGCCCTCTGGTCTCTGGTGGGCTGTAGGGGATGTCAGCAGGTCATGATTTGCTTTTTCTTTGGCCTTTGTTTTGGGTGAACATTGAGAAAGCTTTCAATTGGTTATTTTATTTGCATTCTGTCTTTGATACAAAGTCACTTCACCCACCACCCTGCTAATCTTTCCCAGGTACTCTATCTATCTGCCTTAAACCAACTTTGCCAGGAATGACAAACTTAGTTGGAAAATTTATGTGGTAGAATTGAAATCAATTTTTGCTATTTTCCATCCACCCTAGCCCTCTGTTCTGTCTTTCAAAATGTTGGTTTCAAAGGAAGGTTTTTTTACTGGTTGTAATTTTGTAGCTTTTTGTGTAGGGTGGGGTTCCTTTCCCTTTGGTCACAGGATAGGTGAAAGACCTGAAATTAATTGAGGGAAGAGATGCTCTGTGCTTGGGTAAAAACATATTTGAATGATAATATTCCCAGTATAAAGACTAAGTTCTTTTCTTGGTTTGATCAGAATGTCTATATTTTCATTTTATGTGCTTCGCCTAGACTGTTTTAAATCATTTAATAAAGCTTCTATTTATTTTATATTTTTAAATTAAAATTGGGCAGCTGTTAATCTGCTTCTGGTCTTAGAAAGCACAGCTTTATTTTTAATTTAAAGGTCCAGATGTAATATTAATGTTGTGAAACTTTGGGTTGTGCTTGCTTGGGTGTGCTGTACTGATATATTTTGAGGCTGCACGTGTAAGTGAATGAGTATTTTAAATTTTCTTTTAAGTTGATATTCTAAAACCTGGAAGTTGTGGACCTAAACAGATTTCAGGTTGAAGAATTTCCAGTACTATCTTCTGGTAAATGTATCATCCAGAAAAGGGACATGATAAATGTTTTTATTTAAACAGAAGAATTTTACACGTATAGGTACCCTCCTTAAAAATAAAGTAATTGTTCTATCTATAATCTCCTATAGTATGTAGCCCATTCATTCATCTTGGCTTTGTTTTAAGGCAAAATAAGAAAAGTAATATAAAAGGTAGTTCTTTAGTTGCTATTGGGAATGTGATAATAACAAATAATATTAGGTATTTTCTTTCTTGCTTTTTCATTCATTCAAAGAAAACCCCACCATCTAATTGTTGTCTTTTGTGTTGTTTTAGCTCCTGTAACATTCACCAGAGGAGGGTGCCACTGTTTGATTTTGGTATAGATGATAGTTGTCTCCTTTCAGAAAAGAGGAAGCTTTTTCTGAGCTCCCTATTATTTGTATATGTTGTGTACAGAAGATAAATGAGGACTTTAATTTCATTTCTACTAATTCAAACTAATAAGATAGTTTATAAAAAATGAGGGCCCATCTACAATGGTACTGCTTTTTAAATGTAGAAAGGAGCTAAGCCAACTTGTATATATAGATTTCATCCCATTTTTTAGATGAGGTATTTGTTGATGGGCTTAAGATGTGACCTTCCTAAGGTTAGTTCAAGGCCTTCAGTTTGGTAATTTTTATATTAAACCGCTGGACAAGTTAATTTGCATGTTCACCTCGATAGATAGCACACTAGGGATACAAAGGTGAATGAGATAGGCTTCCTGTCCTCGCAAAGTTTCAGTGTAGTAAGAAAGATCTGTATAACAAAAATTACAGTCATGATGTGCTTAGGGTGTTATGGGAACACTGAGTAGGGGCATTTAAATTGTACTGGGAGGTGGGAGGCCCAGGGAAAGACACTTTGAAGACATTATTTACTGCAAGTTAAAGGCACAGGTTTTGGTTTGAGATCTGGCTTTGAATCTCTGCTCTGCCTTATATTAGCTGTGACCATGGACAAGTTGCTTAGTCAACTTTATCTGGGAGTTATTAATCTGAAAAATAGGGATAATAATGCACATAAGGTACACCTCTATCAGTTGTATTTTACCGTATCTAGAGAAATACTTAATGAACGTGGAAGGATGTGGAAAAGAAAGCTTAGAGACCGAGAAGTCTGCATTGTTAGGGCAACAATATCCTAGGAAGAGAGACTCTACATGTGAAAGCCACAGTTTTGATCACTAGAAAGGCATGTGTTGGATATGGATAATTTCAAACTTTATACCTCTTTGTTCTAACTTATGGTAAACTGATTACTAATTTGGGATTTCAGGTATCTTAGCATTGGGGAAGAAGCAGCATCCTGGCTTCTGGTGCAAATTTTCTGATTAATGGAAAGGAATATTCTCTATGATTGATTAATAAGTTGGTGTTCTGATTCCCACTTCAGCCTCTTAGCATGAGTTGGTACTCTTTAGTCTATTCAATTGCGTATTTTTGACAAAGATTTATCTCTGGACTTCTTATGCTGAGGACCAGACTCTGGATAGCTGTGACTTCTACATGAATGACATCTTAAAGAGCTTTGTCTCAGTGTTCTTATAGGCCAGCTTCCTCACTTGATGCTGTTGGGCCCTTGAGACATTCTCATGATACTGTGAGTAGATAGATGGTTGATTCTGTGTGTGTGTGTGTGTGTGTGTGTGTGTGTGTGTGTGTGTTTGTTTGTCTAAAGCGATGGCAGTGATTGTTTTTCTGTATAATAAAAGATTTAAAAAAGATTAAAACAACAAAAAGGTAAAAAAAATAGCTCAAATTATACCAAGTGATGTGGAAAGGTTATTTTTAAAATTAAAAAATAATGTTTATCTAGGAAAATGTTTTTGTGTGTGTGTGCTTATCTCCAATTTTTATCTACCATCAAAAGGTGGGTGTTTTTTTGTTTGCTTCTTTTACTTTTTATATTATGTGGAAGAAATATCACCAGTCCTTTGAGGCAACTTTGTCAATGTTCATGGCTTAGACCTATCTGGAAAAACAGATTGCTATGTGCTTCATCATTACTGTATTAAAGGTCATTGTATCATACAGTTGACACATAGCTTGGCCAGTGGTTAAGCTTAGAGTTCCACACTTGGCATCAGAGAAGTTGTACTTCAGATGCTTGTTGGGGACTGCAGTCTTGAGGCTCAGCACTTCTCAGAAGTTCAGAGGAGAAACTGCTTATGGAAGGTTCCCTGAAGGATACATATAGTCTAGTTCTTTAGATTAATGGTTCTTAACTTTTCTTGAGTCATGCTTCCCTTTGAGGATGTTATGAAACGACAGACATAGCCCAAGAAGAATGGACATGTGCATCAAGTTTTGTTTATAATTTTAAAGATAAGTGGATACATGAAGCCTCTCGATTTTAGGTTAGTTCAGGTAGAATAAAATCTGTTTCTGATAAATCTAGACCTGCGGGGAGCTGTGTACCTGGACCCCTTCCTTGGCCTGATTGTCATCTTCTCCATCATTTGCATTTATTGACCGTGTGCCATCATTTGCCTATGAGGGATGTTAGGAGGAATGGTCTTCCCAGTTTTCTGAGAAATCAACGGCAAAGATGTCCTCGAGGACTTTATTTGTTGCATTATATAGTATCCTTTTTATGAGGACTAAGGGAAAGACAGTTCTCTGATAGCTTTGTGTTTTTAGCTTAAGGATTGAATCATGTGACTGACTGGATCATCCTGTGTTTGTTGGCTACTAGAAGTGTTAGAGCCAAGCCTTCTGACCTACCTCTAACAAATGTGCAGAATTTTATAGAATACATTGATTTGGTATATAAATCTCACTCGCAGGACAGCTTATCTTTCCTACATTCAGTTTTCCATTGTTTTATTATTTTCTTTCTCTTCTGAGATAATGTCATTTTATCTTGTTGTGGTGTATGTATTTATGTAAGTTTCATTGGATCCTTTCTGAAATAAGATACAGTTCTGAATAATTAAATAATGAGTGGCACGATGAATGATCTGCTTTTCAGACATAGCTGCTATTAGTAAATGTTGAAATCCCACATTACCAAGGTTACAAGAGGCCTGTGGATTTAATGTGGACAAATGCCTTTTGATTTAAGAGAAAACTCAGATTACTTTGGTTTAAAATTACACATTGACATTTCTGCCAAAAAAAGGTAGTTTCCTTCTTAGTCAGCCCCCCTCTCCCAGGCCTAGGAACCTATTTGTAGGTGATTGTAGGATTATGACTGCTGACCTTGGTGCATCTTCTGAACAGATTGTTTAGAAATTCAGTTCATTTAAACCAACATTTTCTGTAGAGTCTGACACAGGTGGAAAACCGCATTATGTTCTCTGTGATGCCTAAAGAGGAATCAGTGCATTCTCTGCCCTCAGGGAGCATTCCATCCACTTGGAGAGATGAGCTTCTTAATAGCAGAGCTATGAGGTGGGGTCGGGCCAACTACAAGAGTGTGATAGCCTGACTGAGGGAGCTTGGGGAGTCTTGGATAAATTTGAAAAGGAGCTGGCTTTTTATATCCTAGCATTTCAGGAGACAGAGATTAGGTGGAGGGAGGATGAGAAGATGACATTACAGGTTGAAGGAAAAAGAAAATGTTATGGAAGAAGTAAAATGCAGGCACAGTTGGAAAAAATGCAGTTAGCCCATGTGTTTAGAGCAGGCTTTCCCCAACTGTTATCATTTTAGAAGCCAATAACTTATTTTTTTTCATTTTTGAGTCACCTCTGTGTTTTGATAGTCAATAATATTTTTTAGCTTGACTGTTTTTTTAAATTAAGTATATTTATTTAAAAAAGAAACTTCATATCAGCACTGTGAATGGAAAATCATTAAATGAAGTTTTTGGCCTCCAATCTGCTAAGAAGCCATTTCTGTTGTGATGGAGTAAAATGATTTTTATTTTTTATTTTATTTTATTTTATTTTTAAAAGAGTAGAATGATTTTTATAAGGTTCTTCTCCTAGTCTGTGACTGTCTCTAAACTCTCTCTATCCCTCTCCCCTTGCTTTTTAATGAACAAAAAAGTGGCTTTTAAAATTTAATTGTTGGCCAGGCTGCTTACTCCCTTCCCAGGTAGGAGGTACATCTAGTGATGCCACTCTTTGAAGAACACTGGTTTGGAACAGCTTTCCACTGTGACTTCTGTGGCAGCTAAGATTTCATGTGTCACATACCTTCATAGGGAACCCAGAGTTATGGGCAGTTCTCAGTGGTCTAGCAGAAATCCCACCCCCATTTCTAATGCAGGTAAATGAGGACATTATAGTAATAAACCTGAATTCCTTCTAGCTCAGTTTAAAAAGTAAATAATTCACCAGTTGGGGTACTTGAGTCATTACTGGTCACAAAACCAAGCTCAAAGATACAGAGAGTAGATTGGTGATTGCCAGAGGCAGGGGTGAGGCATGGGCAAAATGGATGAAAAGAGTCAAAAGGTAAAAAATTCCAGTTATAAAATAAATAAGTCATGGGGATATAATGTACAGTGTGGTGACTATAGTTAATACTATTGTATTGTGTATTTGAAAGTTGCTGAGAGGAAATCTTAAAAGTTTTCATCACAAGAAAAAAGAATTCTGTAACCATGTGTGGTAAAAGATATTAACTAGACTTTAATTTCTCAATATGTGGTGACCATTTCTCAATATGTATAAATATCAAATCATTGTCTCATATGCCTGAAACTAATATAATATTGTATGTCCACTATACCTCAATACAAAAATACTTGAAAAACTCAAAAAAGTAATATTTTTATTTTGAGTGCTAATATTTGAAATATTTGATTATTCTTAATTTCTATTTTGAACTTCAACCACTTCAGTAATATATTTTTGTGGTTTAACTTTTAATTCCATTTGAAGAATCCTATTTAGTGGATATATCTGTAGCAAGTTAAACATATTTAAAAATAGATTGACTTTAAAATTATAAAACTGATACAACTACATGATAGTATAGAAAAGAAAAGAAAAAAAATCACTCAAAATCTCATCCTCTTGTCACATCCACTCTTATGATTTTGGTGTATTACTTGCTCATCTTTTATTTAAAAATGCATTTTAAATATATTTTTACATTGTTATAATGATGTACATATAGTTTTAAAATCTTGGCTTTTTTCACTTTTTATAAGCCTATAAACATGAAGTCATTTTGCTCCATAATTCTTTAATATATTTCTAATGTATTTCTTAGTGATAGATTAATATTTTACTGAATGGCTATTTGATAAATAACTCAATTGCTTTCTAATTGATATAAATATATAATTGGTATATATTTAGGTAACATTAACTTTAACTTTAACTTTTTACCATTGTAAATAACATTATAATAATAATTATTATTTTTGAAATAATAACAATTTTTGTGTTTCTGCTATAGTTTTGATTATTTCTTCAGGGTGGATTTCCAGAAGTGGGGTTTCTGGATCAGAGGAGAAATAAAGAAACCACCATTATTGATAATAATAGTAATAATAATAATAATAATGGCTGACATTTATTGAACATGTATACTATTTCCAAGCAGTGTTTAAGTACTTTATGTATATTATCTAATTATCATAACAGTGTTTGAGGTAGGTACTATATATATGTGGAAATTAGGCACTGAGAAGTTAAATAATTTACCTAAAGTCTCTTGTAGCTCATAGGTGGTGGAGCTAGAATTTGAAACTGGGATTCTGATTTAGAGCTATCTGTCTCCAAACCCTGTGCTATCAGTTTAAACTCCATGAATCTCATAATTTGGGCAATGATGTGTGGATAGCATTGTTAGGGGACCAGTGCCTGGTCTTCTCATGTTGCTCAGTAGGACTTGGAGTTTCTCATTTGACTCTTGACAGTTGTGTCCCTGTGACATGTGGTATTGTTGAAAGCTCTATGCTGGAAATCTTGCTAGGTAGATCTTATAATTGTCTAAGGAAGTCCTACAGTTAAAAAAAATTGGGGTCAGGGCAGAAGTCAGAGCAGGTGGTGACTCACAAACAGCCATTCTCATCCACTCCCCTTCTTTGCTGGCAGAATCTCTGACCCATTACAGAGAATCTCTAACATTTTGCCTGTTAGCTCATGAACGGCTTGCATAGAATTTACAGTGTCATTAACATAGCCATTCGCAAAAATGGTTTAGGTTTTATTTTACTTTAAAGTACCAAAGGCTTAATTTTAGGATAAATATGTAATGATGTGTGTGTGTTTGAAAATTTCTCTTTATACTGAAGCACTTTTTTTTAGAATTAAAATAATTTCTTAATGTGTAAACAGTTGTTAATTTTAAGGTGTAAAATATTATTTTTTCATTTGTTTATAATATTGAGTTGGTACGTTTAGTTTGAGTAAATGATGGTCTTCTGTTTCCATTCTAGAAGGCTGCTTCATACGTTGTTCTCTTAGTCAACCTTAAGTTAAGCCCAAGCTTTGGTGATAGCTAGTTATAATCTATTTTAAATATGAATCTTCAATTAAATAAACAAAGGAAGCCATCATTTAAAACATAGTTAATGGCGCTACAGTACCTTTTATAGCTTTCTTTTATAGTTATAGGTCCTCCCTATGAAGCACTTTAAGTATTCATATAGAGAAAAATTATGCATATTGATTAATTGATATTCTTTCAATAAAGTTGAAGTCTGTGCTATGAAAAGCTGTGCTTAAAAAGTGAAGATATAATAACTAACCTGAAAAACAAATCTATAAAGTTTGATCACTTGGTCTTTCTGGAGAATGTTTTTTTCCCCCTTTCTCTGTTTAATGAGACTAAGACTCAATTTAATGGAGCCTTAGCTGCCTCCAACTTGTCTAGAATGAGGGAAGGTTTTGGTAGTTGAATCTGTTAAAAATGAGACCTACTTTCCTCCATTCCTAGAAGAGAAGGGAGTTCTTGTCTGTTACTGGGCACAGGGCTCCTGATGGTAAGTCGGGCTACTACAAATAATTATGTAAAATGTTTATTGTACAATGATACCAGATAGAGAGATACCATTTCTAATGTAAAAAAGAACTGTCTGCTCCCCAAGCTAGGCACAATCACTTGGAAAGGGTGCCTTTTTCTAATTGGTACAAAGTGAAAGTCACCATAGCAGTCGTCTGTGTTTCTGAGACTCACGTTCTTTACCATACTGTCCATCATTATTACCCTCCTTGTTCTGCTCCAGGGTCGAGCAGCTGACAGATAATCTATGTGTCTTAGTTGCTAAACCAAAGACGAGTTATCCATTGCACATTATGTCCACAAACCTATGACTTCCCTAGAGAAGTGAACACTTATTTGCATTTGCTTTTCAACACGAATATTCCGTTTTAGTCATTATAAATGTGAGTGGGGATTTAATGGTCTGTAGGAATAAATCTTAAATACTTCAAATTGTAATTTTAATAGGACAGTCTATATTCAGCACTACTCTTGTACAGTAAAATTATTCATCTAAAAACATTTAAGGGGTGCCTGGGTGGCTCAGTGGTTACACATCTGACTCTTGATTTCAGCTCAGGTCATGATCTTGGGGTCCTGGGATCCAGCTCCCTGCTCAGAGGGGAGTCTGCTTGTTTCCGTCTCCCTCTGCCCCTTCCCTACTCTGTATCTCTCTTAAATAAATAAATAAATCTTAAAAAACAAAACCAAAAAACAACAACAAAAAAACCATTTAAAAATTATTCTTTTAGTTATAGAATTGCCATTTGGGCAAAAACTGTTTTGTTCTGGTAAGTACATACCATTTCTTTTTAATCTAGTAAGTGCTTTCAGATCTCTTTTTAATTAAATAAATTAACTTTCAGTTTAATTAGTCACTGGACATTTTCTGGTCAAATAAGTCTCTTACTGACACTTGTATTTTCTGGAAATTGAGACATAGTCAGATTTTTTGTCATACTGTTTACCTTTTTGCTCTCTAGAATAATGAGGTGAATTTAATATAACAACTGGTTTGCATAGGTATATGATAAATATGACTGACCCAGAATTTGGGGTTAAGAAGTTTCTGCTTCTCTTTTATTTAAACACTTAGAGGTTTTCTACTTTTCTGTTTAGAAAGAAGATACATTTTCTCTTTAGATAGGCCTGGCAGGAATCTTGAATTGTCATATAATCCAAATATGGTGCCTAAGGCTTCACAAACTACATGAGTACTCTATTTAAAATAAAGACTTTCATCAAGGAGAGTCCATACTGTCCATGGAGAATTTTTTTTTCTATAGTCTTTTCTTTCAGGAAACCCATCCTTATATATGAACTATTTGCCTTTGGTTTAAACCTATTTCTCTTAGTTTGGCCTCAACAGAGATATATTAGGATTAGGTTGTGACCATTTGTAAGTCAATAAGATTATGGTAATCAAAAACCTTCCTCCCCTCATATTAAATAAGTACATCAGATTTATAGGAGAAACACTCGTCTCAAAGAAAGGAGACACAAGGTGATTTTACCAAGAAAGAATAGTTTCCAGATGATCAATAATAGCTCCTCTTTGTAATGAGCTGTTTTGGCAATAAAGGAAATGTCCTCTTCAAGTTTTACAGATTGGTTAGTTTTGTCTTTTATGTCCATTGTCAGGTGCTTAGGCCATAGGTGGAATAAATTCTAGCTGGACATTTACATGGTATATTATTTGGGAGGTTTTGGTTGCAAATGACAGAAAACTCTAGTGGAAGCAGTTTAAACACTAGGGTCATTTATTATCTCACTTAACAAAAGGCCCGGAAGTGTGGATATTTCCAAAGTTGGTTAATCAAGCAGTTCAGTGACTTCAAGTCTTTATATAACTATATCCAGAGACATAAAAAAATAAATTATACCTGTCCTGTGTTCTTAAAGCCCAAGGAAACCTTTCTAGAAACACCCCCACATCTCCTAGGCCAGAATTGTGTCCATGCCTAAACAAATGACTTGGTCATGGGAATTACATCACCACGATGAACTCTGACCCAACATAATTCACCTTGGTCTGGGGAGGAGCCCAGTCTTCTCTGGAGGTCATGACAGCTTAGAAAGACGAACAAGGCTAGAGTTTTGTTAGCTAGGAAGAAGGGGAAGTGGGAACAGTTGTTGGGTGGGCCACACCGTTGGGAAGGGAGTTCAGAGAAGGTGGCCTGGAACATTCCTTGTCTGCACATTAGCAAACTCATTGAAGAATGTTGCTGTAAAGTATATAACACTGACGTGAGGAAAAAAGAAAGCTTTAGAAGACTTTAGAAAAGGGGAAACCATCTTAGTTTTGGATTGGCTTACAGGTGACTTTGCCTGGGAGCTGAGATGTAGATTTGGTATTTAAGGGCTCCAACAAGTCTTAAGAAACTATTAGGTAGTTTTCTGACTCAGATTTTCTCTCTGTTCTGTATAAGCTAGCAACAAAGAGTGGCCTGAGTGTTTGGAGAACAGCAAGGTGCTTTTTGCTCTAATACATGACTGTGTGTTCAGTACAGGTAGTACTGCTGATAAATGTGAAGGTATCCTAGCAGTTCTTTTGTGGGCTATCCATTTCTCTTTTGCTACCTTCCTGTTTTAGACAACGAATTTGTTCAAATTCAGTAGGATTTTTGTCTCCTAATTATTAATTATCTTAAATTTTGTTATTTTGTTTTAATATATTCTGATCTACACCAGGCCCGAGGGAAGAGATTCCTGGGAGGGTCAGAATTTTTGTACACATTTTAGAGGGGGATGGCCTGGCAGTGATCTGGGCTCCAGTGAGAGGGGAGGGCATTAGTCTTCTGATTTTTCTGTAGGCTGAATTGGAGTAAAATTCTGTGTGTGAGGATGGAGTAGTCATCCTGCTGCTGCTGCTATAAATTGATTACATTGAGGCCATCTTTTCATTATATTTTCCTAACTGTTGATTACCAGTCTATGGAAATGCTGCCTGATGAAACTTCCTATTTAGATTTAGTGGCTTTTCTGGTGATTCATTCTCTCTACTTTTTTTTTTTCTTTTAAGAGATATGCAATCATATTACCTACAAATAATGTAATTTTGTCCCCTTTCTAAATAGTTATACTTTATGTTTTTGTTTCCTGCCTCCTTGCATTAACTAGAACAGAATAATGTTCTGTAATACACACGACAGTGAGCGTTATATTCCTATATTTGGGATTATTTTAAAGGTTGAGATCAGAGAAATGTGAAATGGCTTCAGTTTATGGATAATAAGGCTAAAGTATCTTTACTGATATAATGAAAGATGAAATCCAAAGGTAAAATAAGAGTCAAAGAAGAAAGGATATTCAAGGTATGGTAATCAAGAGAATGAATGATCATGAGGATGGACTAGAACTTGGTGTAGATGTGATGCTGAAAATTAGTGTGCATTGATTACCTGAAGGGGAGAACACTGTCTTTTCTGCTTTGGGGAAAAATTATCATCAGTAGATCCATATCATGGGAATGTCCCAGAAAGCATTAGTCTAAACAGTAAGTACAGTATCTAACCATATAGAATACTGATTCTGCAGGTTATGAAGACCTAGCAAGATACACACAGGAATGTCTCACACTGGTTCTAGAGGAGTGGGAAGTCTGGAGCCATCTTGCCCTTCCACTGCTGCTGGTTTTGGTGAAGGTTGTCCTTATTTTCTCTGGGATTTCCTTTGTAGAAAATCCTTGCCCTATTTCTGTTACCTGTCTTGTAAGGAAACTGCAGCTGCTTACACAAGGTTCTCATCCTAAGTGGGGTTAGGTAGTGTTAGTGTACAGAGACAAAATCTTAGGTAAGATCCCTCAAATTGCCCATAAAGAAGAGTGTGTGATTTTCACCTCTTATTCTGTAGAGTTATACGTAATTATAAATGTATAACTACATGTCCAAAGTAATGTACAGTACAGAATAAAATATATGCATATAAAATAGAGTTTTACAGTGTTTTAGATGATAAGAAAAGAGTATCTTGAGTTTGTGTAAATTTGTGAATGGTACTGTTTCACTGTACCTTCTGAAAGATAACAATAAGAAATTGATGAATATTTTGAGATTTTCAGATGACAAGAACTTCTCTTCTTTTAAAGAGAGCATATTGTATATTTCTATGTGTGATCACTTTAAGAAAATTTAGTTTGTTAAAGATACAAAGCAGCATATAAATATGTGGCTTTTGGAATTGGAAGTAAGATTAATTTATCCTGATTATTTTTAAAGTCAATTTTAGAAGGATAATTATGATGCCATATTGAGTGCTTTATTTTTAATCTAAGTGCCAGCCATATCTTTGACACCAGATGGGAATATGGAGATGGGCACTTAGCCCGGTAATTTATGCTCATAAATACATACAAAAAGTTTACACTTGCTGTTTCTTTCTTGCCTATGGCTTGAGACGCTGGGGGATTTTATCCTGCAGTGATTTGAGGAGAGAGACCTATCTAGGATTCTGACCATTCCCATTTTTCTGGCATCCCTCCTGAGTACCTGATAAGGTACCTGTAGATCTAGACTATTTTGATAACTGTCTGGCCATGGGTTTGTCTAAGAGCGAGACTCTCTGAGCAGCAAAGAATTCTTGGAAAAGAAGCTTGTATTTTTAATGCCATGTAGAAGATCCAAGTGGTTGCTGCTAAAGAAGCACACGGGTACAGAACCAAGAACATGACAGCAGCCAGAGACGTTCTCTGCACCTTTCTGTTAGAGCCACACAGAGATGGAAATTGTTTATCCCCAAAGGATTATGTAATGCAAACAGTTTTAGACATGAAAGAGTACAGGCAGGCATGTACTTTGGAAATACTGCTTAAGAGAGAATTCTTCGATGAAGAGGACAGCTAGTTTTTTTTTTTCTCTCTCTCTCTCAAAAATCGGATAATAGTGGAAGTGCCCAAATGATGTTCCTGGTTTACCAGAGAGAATCTCTCATCCCCAGCCTTTGTGGTGACTTTATGTTATGGGGATTAGGACATCCACTTTCTTCAGTTTTAAAAATTTACCATTGTTAAGATATGATTATCTGATACACGGTCTATATTCAAATTTTGCCTATTGTCCCAACTGTTTTTAAAAATAGCTGAGGTATGATTGGCATAAAAGAAACTGCATATATTTAATATATGTGATTTGATCAGTTTTGCATATATTTGTGAAACTATCACCACCATCAAGATAATGAACATATCCAACACTGTTTAAAGTCTCTTAATGCCCTTTGGTAATACCTTTCTTCTGTCTTCCTTTAGTACCCCCTTCATCCCTAGGCAACCATCAATCTGCTTTCTGTCCTTATAGACTTAGTTTGCATCTTGTAACATTTTTATATACATGGAGATGTATGGCATGCACTTCTTTTTTGTTTTCTGGCTTTTTTCACCACTCAGCATAATCATTTTGAAATTCATCCATGTTGCTGCATCTATCAACAGTAGATTCGTTTTTATCACTTACTATTATATTGTATGGATATACCAAAATTTGTTTATCCATTGCCTTATTGTTGGACATTTAAGTTGCTTTCAGTTTTTGACTGTGAACATTCATGTATAAGTCTTTGTATGGACGTAGGCATTTCTCTTGGGCAAATACCTAGGAGTAGAATTGTTAGATAATATGCTAGGTGTAGGTTAAGTTTTTAAAAAATTGCTAAACTATTTTCTAAAGTGGTTGTATTGTTTTACATTTCCATCAGTAATGTATGAGAATTCTAGTTGTTCCACATCCTTGCCAGTCTTTTTAATTTTAATCATTCTAGTAGTTATGAAGTGTTTTTTTTAAAGATTTTATTTATTATTTATTTATTTTTTAAGATTTTATTTATTTATTTGACAGAGAGAGACACAGCGAGAGAAGGAACACAAGCAGGGGGAGTGGGAGAGGGAGAGAAGCAGGCTCCCCTCTGAGCAGGGAGCCCAATGTGGGGCTCAATCCCAGGACCCTGGGATCATGACCTGAGCTGAAGGCAGAAGCTTAACGACTAAGCCATCCAGGAGCCCCGTCTCCCTCTTTTATATCCATACCACCACCATGCTAATTCAGCCTTTCATCTCTTCCTGCTTGGACTGTGACCGTGGCTTCTTAACCGATCACTTAGTTTCTAGTCTCTCTTCTGTCCAGCCCACTCACTGATATCTCTGATAGATCAGTCTTCTCAGCTCACTAGGTTATACATTGTTTCTTTTTTAAAAGTCTGTAATTTATACCAACCATGATTTATTTCTTTGAAAAAAAATATTTTGGGTTCTTCTAATTCGTCCCTGACTACTTTACCTTACTCAACCTTATCTTCTGTGGCTCCTCTACACAAAAGTCTGCACTACAGCAAAAATGGTCTATTATTCCCTGAATGCCCGACGGATACATATGTCCACTGCCGCTCCTTTGTCAGCTCTGTTCCGTCCTCTGAGAGTTCTTAATTCCTCTTCTCATACCTGGTGTCTTGTCCTAATTTCAAGGCTCCCCTCAATTTCTAGCTCTTTCATGAGTTCTTGCTTGGTCGTGTCAGCTTTAAGTAATCATTCCCTCCTCTGAACTTATTGTCTGTCATGGGCAATTGAACATTTTTTGTTATTTTTTGTTTTTTAAGGTATTTTTTCTCTCCAACCAGATTCCAGCTTCCTTGAGTTTCAAGCCTCTGATGTGTTCCTGTGGTGTGCCTGCACTGTCCCAGATGCTTGTTTTAATAATAACAATGCCTTACAGTAATTCTAGAAAGAATAATGCCCAAGAAATGAAAAGAAAACACCAAGTTGTGTGACTGCATTTTCCATGTCTTGTATGTGTTGGATACCAAAGGTCTCTGCTCATTCTGGCTTTTGAATGCGTGCAGCATATCAGGTGCTTGCACTGATTCTTTCTTGCTGAGTCCTCATGGTTTTTTTGAGGCAGTTGTTATTCCATTCTACAGTTGCGGGTACTGAAGCTCAGACTTCTGTGTGCCCAGGCTTACACACCTGCTAAGTGGCAGAGCGGGGATTAAAATATTTCCCATGTCTGTCTGATTCTAAAGTCCTCTTCTCTGCACCACACTGTCTTTTTGTAAGGATGGCTTGGCAAGGCATTCATATGGGGGTCATCTCTGAGGTATCTAACGCTTTAGATTATCTGTAATAAATGTTTCAAGTATATGGGAATGGAATCAAGTTGAGGAGGTGAAGTAATTTATTTATACTATTCACTTGTGTTTATTCTCTTTATTTCTTTCATCAACTCTCATAGCTTATGCAGTGTGTAGTCCACCCGGAAGTCCTTTAAATAATGACCAAGGAAAACAAAAATATGGAGAATTCTGCAGGATAGTCTAGGCAAGTGATTTTCATGTGTTTGACAGGTAACTCTATTTCTGGTTGTAAGGCAGGAATTTGGGGAATTGAGGCTGGCTCCTTAGAGGAAGCTAGGCAACATTTTCAGATTCACCTCAATGTACGCTTCTAAAAGGTGGCTCAGTTATTTGGTTAGTAGTGTTATTGATTATAGGACACTAGTCATGCCTCAGTTTTTAAATGTAAGTACAAAAGAACACATCCTAGAGCTCAGCTGAAAAATCTATAGCTTCCCTCCCAAAAGCATCATGCAAAGTAATATTATATGTAGTATTTAGTGAGTGTCAGAGAGTGGGGAAATGTAAATGAACAATTTCAGCTGCCTGGGGGTGGAAACAGTGATTCATAGATTTAAGATTTGGAATTCAGGGTGCCTGGGTGGCTCAGTTGGTTAAGCATTGATTTCTGCTCGGGTCATGATCTCTCAGGGTCATGAGATCAAGCACCCCCCCCCCCCACCGCCTCAGGCTCCATGCTGGGTGTGGAGCTTAAGATTCTCTCTCACCCTCTTTTCTGCCCCCGCCCCCCACCCCCCCCGAAAGATGTTGGAACTCAAACAGTCTTGGTTTATGTTCAAAGAAGAGAGGCGTCAAATAAGTTGTATGAATGGAAAACTGCTTATTGATAGTGTGGGAATACTTTTGAAAGGAATAGAAATCATCAACCTTATTTTATTTTATATAATGTCATCAAAATATACTAGTTTCCTCTATGCTAATTATTGAGTTAAAGGAATGGCATTTTAAGAAAACATCCAGCATGAAGGAGTTTATAGAATTCTCATGTACAAAAGGGACATTTTCCACTTTGGGGAGCTTTATGAATCATATTGAAAACCATAATAACTCACTTCTTAACAGGTAACACCATTAGCTTCCTCTTTCTCAGCTCAACCAGCCATGGGAAACAGAAGTTGCTTTGTGGTTTTTTTCACCCATGTAATTACACTAATAATCATTTCAGAGAAAGGTGGGGTCTCAGGATGAGAACATGATATTTCCTTGGCAGTACTGAATCTGAGTTGAAAAACATTTTTACTTTTCTGAAATTGGGTAGAAGTTATGGGGAGGGATGTTTAGGCTAGCATTATGCCTGTTTTCACTCATCGGTTCTTGTATGTCTACATCGGATATACTGTACCACCTCGGTGTTTTATACAGAGTGGGTACCCCATAAATGTTTCTTAAATTAATCATTCAGTATTTGTCTTTTTGTGACTGGCTTATTTCATTTAGCAGAATGTTCTCAAAATTCATCCATGTTGTAGAATGCATTAAGATTTCCTTCCTTTTTATGAAAAAGATTTTACTTATTTAAGAGAGAGAGAAGCAGAGAGAGAGAGAGAGAGAAGCAGAGGGAGTGCAAAAGCAGGGTGGCGGGCAGAGGGAGAGGGAGAAACAGACTCCCCACTGAGCAGGGAGCCCATGTGGGCTCAATCCCAGAACTTTGAGATCATGACCTGAGCTGAAGACAGATGTTAACTGACTGAGCCACCCAGGCACCCCACATTCCTTCTGTTTTAAGGCTGAATAATATTCTATTGTATGTATATACCACATTTTGTTTATCCATTCACCTGGCAATGGGTATCTGGGTTGTTTCCATCTCTTTGCTATTGTGAATAATGCTGCTATGAACATAGATGTGTAAATATTTCTTCAAAATCTTGCTTTCAATTCTTTTGGATATATACCTAGAAGTGAGATGGCTGGATCATATGGTAGTTCTATTTTTAATTTTTTGAGGAACTGCCGTGCTATTTTCCATAGTGGTTGCCCCATTTTACACTCCTACAACAGTGCACAAGAGTTCCTACTTCTCTACATACTTGACAAAACTATTATTTTTTGTTTCTTAAATAGTAGCCATCCTAATGGGTGTGATTTTGATTTGCATTTCTCTAATGATTAACGATGTTGAGTATATTTTCATATCCTTATTGGCCATTGGTATATCATCTTTAGAGAAATGTCTGTTCAAGTCTTTTGGCCATTTTTTAACCAGGTTATTTGTTTTTTTTGGTTGTTGTTGTTGAGTTTTAGCAGTTTTTATGTTCTAGATATTAACCCCTTGTCAGATATGATTTGCAAACATTTTCTCTTATATTTCTAAAAATATTTTTGCAACTTTTTATACTGATATAATTTCAAACTTACAGAAAAATTACAAGACTAGTACAAGGAACTTCCATATACCCTTTCTTCAGAGTTAGTATTTTTTTTAAGGAGCACCTGGATTTCTTGACATTTTGACATTTTGTTGAGTCCTTTAAACAGAGCGAATGACTTGCAGCTGTGGGAGTTGTAAAAGTATAAACATGGTCCCTGTCTGAATATGCAAAACAAATAAGGATGTTTATAAAGCAGCCACTACAGATGAGAATAATACAAATAAGAACAAAAGTGAGAGGGGGCCAAAAGTAAGAATAATTTGAACTATTAGAATTGGAGACCTGTCCCAGTGTTTCTCAACACGGGATGATTTTTTTTCCCTAGAGAAATTTTTTTTTTTTAAGATTTTAGATTTAAAGATTTTGTTTATTTATTTTAGAGAGAGAGAGTGCGCGCACGCACGTGTGAACTAGCAGGGGGAGGAGCAGAAGGGGAGGGAGAGTGAGGGGGAAAGAATCTCAGGCTGACTCTGTGCTCAGGATGAGCCCAACACAGGGCTTGATCTCATGACCCGAGATCACGACCCAAGATCATGACCTGAGCGGAAACCAAGAGCTGACTGAGTTGACAGACTGAGCCACCCAGGTGCCCCCACCTAGAGGACTTTTTGCAATGTTTGGTGACATACTGGTTGTCACAACTGCTGGGGGCATGGGAGAAGTTATATTACTGGTGTACAGTGCGTAGAAACCAAAGATACTGCTAAACATCCTACAATGCACAGGACATCCCCCCTTACAACAAAGAAGTTTCCAGCCTAAATGTCAGTAGTGCCAGGGCAGAGAAACTATGCCGTATCCTTGGGAAGCAGACTTTGCTGAAAACCTGTCTTGAGGACTTTAAAGGCTCTGGGCCCAGAAACTCTCTCAAACACATCCAAACACTTGAACAACACAATGAAGACTCTGCCTGGTAAAATAATAAGGTATGAAAATATATTTTCTTCTCTTTTTTGTGCATAAGCCACAATAAGAGGGCTTAGTTGCTGTGCTTACTATACATTTTCTGCAGTAAAGAGTCTAAAAATGCTTTGCCCAGCTATACTCTATATTGCAGTCACTTATGGTTAACATGTTCCTGTTATTGCATTCTTTTCTTTGCCGCTTTCTGCTGTAAAAAAATATGTAAACTCTGAAAAAAGCAAACAGTACTATACAAAAGATCCTGAAGCTTTGAGAAAGCAAGCAGAGGTGTTGGGGGAATGTGCATTAGATGGCTTCTTTTCAATCCTTGTTTCACTGCAAAGAAGCTAGGTGTCAGTTCTGTTTTATCACTAAGTCCAGTAACCTGGGAAGAGAATAAAAATAGCATGGACTTTGACCTCCTGTAGGGCTGGATTTGAATCCAGGCGCATTCATTACTAGCTGTCTGACCTTGGGCAAGTAAATTATGTACTTTGAACTCAGTATTGCCTTCTCTGCCAGGGGGATAATATCTGCTTCACTGAGTGGTGAAAGGCAATGGAGGACAGTGGCTAAGGCTGTGGACTCTCACACCTAATTGCCTGGCTTCAGATCTTCACTCAGCTACTTCTAGTTGTGTGCCCTTTGGTAAATTTCTCAACCTTTTCTAGACCTCAATTTCTTCATATGAAAAATGAGAATAATTGTATTAGTAATTATCTTGTAGGACTGTTATGACATTAAATGAATTAATAAATGTAAAATACTTAAAGTGATGCCTGGCACATAGTAGGCACGGTAAATGTTAGCTGTTTTGAGGGTTAATTTGAAATAAAGGTTATAGAGAACCCTGTAGTGTCTAGCAAAAGAAGGTGCTTGATAACTGGTTTTTCAAAATTTAAATTTTAGTAGCTGACAGTTTATTATAATATAATGCCATCATACCAAAATTTCATTAGCCCCTGAAGTTAAATTAGTAGGGATTTGGTCTTAAGAAATCTTCAGGATACAAAAAGAAAAATGGTCATTCTTTTGCTTCTTACTTGCACTTGGCAAAGACTCCTTTGGACCCAGGTTCAAAAATGTGCTTAAAAGAATTGCAGGCCTAGCCAGACTTCTGTGGAATTATAAGGGGACAACTAGAACAGCCACCTGAGTGTGTGGAGTGGTGAGGGATGTTTGGGTTGGAAAGAGCGGTTTTTCTAGCCCAGCTTTCATGAAAGCCCCCTTGGTAGGAGGAAGTAGAGAAATAGCAGGAAAAGTTTGATTGTTTTTGAACTCCCTGTTTATCCTTGGGTTGTGGGTGTTTCAAGTGAAGGGCTCCGCTCCTTGACAGTGTAGGGGGTTTAGACTCACTCAGAGGTCATTTACAGTTGAACCAAATATCCTGCTATACCAGTCCCCTGCTAGATATTGGGTCGTAGACATATTTATAGAGCGGACATGGTCCAGCCCTTTTTTAAAATATGAGACTGTGTTATCTCATTGTAAAATAAAGTGTATGTAAAGGGTTTAGCCTGGCATTGTAGTGCTTTATTCATCATCCTTACTCTTAAACTTATGTTTTAGTTTAGTTAAGAAACCATTAATACTTATTAATATTAATAAGTAAGGAACTATTAATATTTATGCAGCAATTCTGTTTCCCTTTTTTTTTCTGTTTTTTTTTCTCTTTCTGTTTCCCTTTTTAAATTTTTTACGACACACATACATTCAGAAAAGTGCATGTCATAATTGTACAGCTTGATGAATTTTCACAAACTAAACACACACATGCCTTCAACACCTAACTCAAGGAACGGAATATTACCAGTACCCCAGAAGTCCTGCTCATGTTCCCTTCTTGCCATTATCCTTTAGTTTTTAGGAAAAAAATTGTTTTTCTCTTTAGTGACATTCAAAGCTACTCATGCTTGGCTTTATGTAAACTCTTAATAGCTATGGCTGACAGTTATAGCTGGCCTCATTACATGCTTTTATTTTCTTGTGGTTTAAAAAGCACATCTCCTGGAAAGGGATTTCAGTCCTGCAGGCTCTTGCATTTGGACACAGATTGGCTGAATGATCTTGTAGATCGTCCTCTGCAAATAGGTGATGTGTTCTTTGCTTTTATTTGTCCATACTATAGAAGTCCATTGAAACCAAAAAGTTGTCCATTGTACTAAAAGAAAAGGAAATTGGCTCAGCTGCACAGACCTCTTAGATGTCTTCTCTAAAAGCATTCCACACTCAAAAGAGCTCAAGGCACATGAAAGAAATCCTTTGGTGGAGGAAGACAGCACAATGCTGGCTGCACTTGTGGGTGCTCATCTCCTGCCATCGAACAAGGTGATAAGGCTGAAGGACTGGCTACTTCTGGAAGTAATGGACTTCAGTGTGTTTCCTTTGCTTTTGTCTGGACATATTTAGAAAACCATGGGGAATTTTTCAGAAGGCAGCTTCCCAGAGGAAGAATAAAAATTGGGGGATTGAGTTCGAGGCTCTTCATATCTTCTTTTTGAAATCAAAGTACTGATCACATTAACTCTGAAATCACCAGGATATTAGCCTTGCATTGTGGGTCTCGTTTAACTTTTTTGGGCCCTGCTAATGGCTGTGCTAAAATATTATACGTGCATTTCAGAATGTCATTAGTCATTTTCAGCCATTGTTTTATTTCCTGAGATTTATTAGTTAGTTTAAAAAAATTAAGGTGTAATTCACATACCATAAAATCTACCCCTTTAAAATGTGCAGGTCAAGGGGTTTTAGTACGGGTATTTACCACCACTGTCTCATTCAAGAGCATTTTGTTCAATCCTGAGAAGAAACCTCTACCCATTAGCAGTCACTCTCCCCATTCTGTTTATTTAGTTTTGCCAGATCAATGTCATTAGCTATCTTTATTTCATGGAAGTCTTTCTTTTACAGGGCGTCATGACAGTTGTGTGACCTTCTGCATAGAAGTTTGTCCCATCTAATGTCCATCCTAAAGTTGATTTGGGGGTGCATTTTCAGCACTGCCACCAACACCATGTTGACTGAAATTGTTCTTGGACATAAAATGACATATGTTTAGTTACAGTTCAGTGCATGTGAACTACAGTGTAGTTCCCACGAAACTAACTGAGCATGTTGAAGATTTCTGAATATCTGCCAAATCTGGGCTCTGTTTTATTAGTTTAATGGATTGAGAAATCAGTTCTTCTGGCTTATATGGGAAGGTTTAAGTTTGTTTCTTTAACTAGTTTTTGAAAAAAATACATAAAATGTATTTGTATTTACACTTAGTTGATTTCTGAAGGATTGGAATTGATTATTTCTACATGACTGAGATTAACTTATTTAAAGTTTAGATTAACAATTTAGATTGATATTTTTTTGAATCTGTATTTTTATTATTATTTCAAAAGTAATATATGCTGATTGAAAAAAATTTTTAGGTACGTAAAGCTTAGAAGAGTTGTTAAGTACAAAAAGAGAGTTGTCATTCTGCCTGTCACTTTATAGAGTTTATACTTAAACTATTTTTATGTCTAATCATATAACCTGCTTAATTTTTACTTAACTTTTAAATATCCTGTAGCAGTGCTTATTTATTGAATTGTGTTGTTCTACATTCTAACACTGTTTAAAGTTTCTGGAAGGTTTAAAAATTTTTTCCTTTCAAAATGGTGATTGATATATACTCTCAGTAATCTTTTGTAAAAGTTACTGTGGTCTGCTGTACTCTGAAAACTATAAAACGCTGATGAAAGCAATTGAAGATGACATTTCTTTAATGGAAAGACATTCCATGCTCATGGATTGGAAGAACAAATATTATTAAAATGTGTATATTGCTCAAAGCAATCTATACATTTAATGCAATCCCTATCAAATTACCACCATCATTTTTCACAGAGGTAGAACAAACAATCCCAAAATTTGTATGGAACCACAAAAGACCCCAAATAGCCAAAGCAACCTTGAAAAAGAAAAACAAAGCTGGAGGTATCACAATTCCAGACTTCAAGTTATATTACAAAGCTGCAAAGATCAAAAAAAGTATGGTATTAAAAAAAAAACACAGTATGGTACTGGCACAAAAATAGACATGTAAATCAATGGAACAGAAGAGAAAACTCAGAAATGAACCCACAATTATATGGTCAACTAATCTTCAACAAAGCAGGAAAGAATAGCCAATTGGTAAAAGACAGTCTCTTCAACACATGGTATTGGTAAAAGACAGTCTCTTCAACACATGGTATTGGGAAAACAACATGCTAAAGAATGAAACTGGAACACGTTATTACACCATACACAAAAAATAAATTCAAAATGGATGAAAGACCTAAATGTGAAACCTGAAACCATAAAAATCCTAGAAGAGAACACAGGCAGTAACCTCTTGGACATCAGCCATAGCAGCTTTTTTCTAGATATATCTCCTGAGGCAAGGGAAATAAAAGTAAGAACAAACTATTGGGGCTTCATCAAAATAAAAAGCTTCTGCACAGTGGAGGAAATAATCAACAATACTAAAAGGCAACCTACGGAATGGGAGAAGATATTTGCAAATGACATATCTGATAAAGAGTTAGTATCCAAAATCTATAAAGAACTTATAAAACTGAACACCCCCAAAATGAATAATCTAGTTAAAAAATGGGTAGAAGGCACGAACATTTTTCCAAAGAAGACAAATAGATGACCGATAGACACATGAAAAGATGTTCAACATCACTCATCATCAGGGAAATGCTAATCAAAACCACAATGAGATATCACCTCACACCCCTCAGAACAGCTAAAATCAACAACACAAGAAACAACAAGTGTTGATGAGGATGCAGAGAAAGGGGAACCCTCTTGTACTGTTGGGGGGAATGCAAAGTGGTGCAGCCACTGTGGAAAGCAGTATGGAGATTCCTCAAAAAGTTAAAAATAGAACTACCCTATGATCTAACAATTGCACTACTAGATATTTATCCAAAGAGTACAAAAATACTAATTCAAAAGGATACTGCACCTCAATGTTTATTTATAGCATCATTATCTAAATCATGGAAAGAGCCCAAATGTCCATCGACTAATGAATGGATAAAGAAGATGTGGTATATAGACAGAATGGAATATTACTCAGCCATTAAAAAGAATGAAATTTTGCCATTTGCAATGACATGGATGGAGCTAGAGAGTATTATGCTAAGTGAAATAAATCAGAGAAAGACAAATATCATATGAGTTCACTCATATGTGGAATTTAAGAATCAAAACAAATGAGCAAAGAGGAAAGAGAGAGAGAGAGAGAGAGGCAAATCATGAAACAGACTCTTAACTATAGAGAACAAACTGATGGTTACCAGAGAGGAGGTGGGTGGGAGAATGAGTTAATAGGTGATGGGAATTAATGGATACACTTGTTGTGACAAGCACTGGATGTTGTATGGAAGTGTTGAATCACTGTATTGTACACCAGAAACTAGTGTTGTGCTTCGTGTTAACTAACTGGAATTTAAAGAAAAACTTAAAGAAAAAAAAAAAAAGAAGAGGTGGTATAGAAACACAATGGAATACTATTTAGCCATAAAAAAGAATGAAATCTTGCCATTTGTAATGACATGGATGAAGCTAGAGAGTATAATGCTAAGTGAAATAAGTCAGTCAGAGAAAGATAAATACCATATGATTTCACTCATATGTGGAATTTAAAAAGCAAAATAAACCAGCAAAGGGAAAAAAGAAAAAAGAAAAAGAGAAAGCAAGAAACAGACTGTTAACTATAGAGAACAATTTGATGGTTACCAGAGGGAGGTGGGTGGGGGGATGGGTGAAATAGGTGATGGGGATTAAGGAGGGCACTTGTCCTGTTAAGCACTGGGTGATGTATGGAACTGTTGAATCACTATATTGTACACCTGAAACTAATATAACACTTCACCATATTGGAATTAGAATAATAATAATAATAATAAAAAGAAGACATAAAAAAATTACCATCATCTGTTCCTGGTCTAGTGGAACTTCTGAGCAACTGTGGAAATGTACATGCTTCCAGAGCTGGGTCTGTTTATCATCAAAGAAGTCCAGAAGGACTCTGGAGGGAGTCCAGAACTGTTAAAGAGGCCTCTTCCCTCAGAGCAGCTTTTATCCAAAGATTTTAGGACCAAATGACTTCCATCTCATCTGAATTTTTTCAGGACAAATATTTCATCGTGGTGATACAGTTGAACATGCACAGTTTTCAGTGATTCTCACGAATAGAATGGTATTTATCATGTACCATGTAAAAACGCCTGGGTGGCTCAGTTGGTTGAGCGGCTGCCTTCGGCTTGGGTCATGATCCTGGAGTCCTGGGATGGAGTCCCGCATCGGGCTCCCTGCTCAGCGGGGAGTCTGCTTCTCCCTCTGACCGTCTTCCCTCTCGTGCTCTCTATCTCTCATTCTCTCTCTCTCAAATAAAAAATAAATAAATAAAATCTTAAAAAAAACATTAAATAGAAGGCATCAAAAGTTGGTGGCTAACTGGATTCACTAAAAAAAAGCCACCCCCTCACCTCAGCCCTTGATTAATTGCCTGTTTTTTTTTCACTCTTGAATCCACATGGTCTCCTGGAGTTTCCCAAAGACTCTTTGTAATTATGTAGGGATGCTTGATTAGAACTACTCTTGGGAATCAGTTATTGGACTGAAGAAATGCCTTAGAGGCAGAAGAGATGGCTCTAGCTGTAAGCTTTTTGAAGTACCAAAGAGGAATTTGGAAGAGAATCCTAACTTTCTTTTAGGTCCGAAGTATCTAGGAAGGCTGCATAATGGATGTGAACTACTATTTATAAACAAGTTGAATTCAGCTATCACCTGAGCAACTACCTAATAATGGATTTGGCATCTTTGAATGTACAATGTTTTCATTCTATTAGGGTAACTTGTAGCAAAATAATTTTAGGATGTATATATCTGTATCTTCACTGTATTTTTTAAATGGTTTAATACTGTTCTCATCTGCTACACTGTTTCATTCATATATAGTATCATATGCTGGAGTTATGTGGCTGTTGGACTGTGACTTGATATTGATAATGGACTGGAAAGGGTTGTAAAGAGCCAAACAAACCATCTTCTACTATATGAATAGTTAATCAGCAATAAGAGTATCTTGCAGAAAATGCTGGAGTTTTAATGGATATTAGATAGCACTCACTGTTGGAAGAGAAAATGGAAAAAAAAAAATGCCACACAGTATAAAATGAGGTCAGGTTACACTTACTCTGTATTCCCCGTGAAACAGGGAAGAATTGGTAGGCTCTGAAGTTTACCTTGTGTGTTGAACAGTCCACAAAAGGTTGGGCTTTATACTTACTAAATAGTACTTTTAAGATTGTTTTTGTTTTTTCCCCTGTATGCTCTCACCCAAAGGTGAGTTCATTTCCTTGTGTAATCACCCTGTCAAATGTTAATTTATCTCAACAAATTCTTATTGTGTTCCTCCTATGTAGTAGGTACAGAATTTTGGATAAATATTGAATTTTAGATAGATCAGTGGTCAGTTGGGATCGTTGAAAAGAGAGTACTTTTATTTGTCCCAGATAAACCTTACCCTGAGGGAAGAACTGGGAGATTGAAGAAAAGGTGTACTGATCAACAAGCCAGAATTGGGAAGACAAAAGTGGTGATTGTTTGGGAAAGACTATGTTATCAAGAATCCACTGGAACCATTATATCTGGCTCTGTGGTTGTTCTGAAGGTGACTGAAAACTTCTAAGCTTTTGACACAACACGGAAGTTGTTTCTCCTGTATGAAAGGCAAATAGTGGGGAGTATGTTTTGTTTTACTCAGTTCATTTTTGCTTTATCTCCTCCAACAAGCGTTTATAAAGTATTTGCTTACTCTTTGTTAACCAGTGTGCTAGGTATTCAAAACCAGTGGTTAAATCATTAGACTTGTGCTTAAGGGTCTTAGTATCTATGTTTTTATAGGAAAGAATTTTGAAAGTTCACTTCATAGAACATTGTGAATGTTCTATATAATTTTAAGCTTTGTGTAAGAAATAGTAAATGGTTATTTTATTTATTTAAAAAGAAAAACATTTATTTAGAAGTAAAATTGGTGTTTTGTAAGTACCATGTCTGAAACTAAGATTAAGGATATATTCTTTTTATAACTTAAAAATGCCCAATCTAGGGCCCCTGGGTGGCCCAGTTGTTTAAGTGTCTGACTCTTGGTCTCAGCTCAGGTCTCGATCTCCGGGTTGTGAGTTCAAGCCCCACACTGGACTCCATGCTGGGCATGGAGCCTACTTAAAAAAAATTATATATATATATAATATAATATATAAAATAAAGAAATAAAAATACCCAAACTAAAAAACTCAAACACTGTAAAAACAATGTTCAGTAACAAATTCCCTTCTACTCCAGATCTGTCCTTCAACTCCACGTCTCCCTCCCCAGAAACAACTATTTATCAGTTTCCTGTTTCATATTTTGAGTAATAGTTTAAGCATGCACAAACATACGTGGTTCCAGTTCCCTTTTCATAGAAATGGGAACATATTACGTAAACTCTACTGCTCCTTGTACTTTTTCAGGTCTATTGCAGTCCTTTTAACTGGCTGCTCAGTATTCCATTGTCTGGGTGAACTGTTCATTACTTAACCATCCCTTGCCAATGAACATTTAAAATTTCCCCAGGTTTTTGCTCTTAGAGACTGTTATATATAAAAATTTATCTATTTTTTTTACATATATCTTTCCCATGTGTTTTATCTTTGGGATAAATTTCTAGAAGTGGAATTCTAGAAGCTGGGTCAAAGGGTATATAGTTCCAATTTTGATAGATACAGTCAAAGGAGGTTCTTGGGGGTTGACCAATTTATACCATTAGTGCTAGGTCAGAGTACCTGAATCCCCACATTCTTACCAGAACACTGCATTTAAATTTTGACCTTTGCCTGTTGGCTAGGTGAAAATGTTATCTCATTTTTTAACTTTTCTTTGTTTATGACTAAAGTTGAACATCTTATGGATTAAAAGCCATTTGTTAGTATTTGTTTTGTGAACTTCTGGTTTCATGTCCTTTGCCTTTTTCTTATTGCTTTATTGATCTTTTCTGATCAAGTTGTAAGAGTTCCCTTCTCTCTATATAAGAAAATTTGCCCTTTGTTGTATGTGCTGCCGGTATATTTTGCAGTTTGTTTATGTTTTGACTTATCACACTTTTTTCTTTGTATATTTAAAAAAAAATCTTATGCTGTCAAATTTAACTATTTTCTGTTTTTTTTTTAATTTAACTATTTTATAGTTTTGGGATTTTGTGTTTTACTTAGAAAGCACTTTCACATTTAGAGGCAAGAAAGATTATCTGTTGTTTTCTTCTAGTATTTTCATGGATTAATTATATTTACCTTTGATCAATCGGAATTTATTGTTAGGAGAAGTGAGGGAGATAGAAATTTAGTTTTATTTTTCCAGCCTACTAGAATCTATGTTTTCTCCACCTGTTTGAAGTTTTATTGTATACTAAATTCTTATATAAGTGGGTCTATTGCTGGACATTTTTCTATTTCATTGCTTTTCATGCTCCCAGTGCAAACTTTTAATCACTATAGCTTTACAGTATTTTAAAAAATCTAGAATTTTTGGGGCGCCTGGGTGGCTCAGTCGTTAAGCATCTGCCTTCGGCTCAGGTCGTGATCCCAGGGTCCTGGGATCGGGTCCCGCATCGGGCTCCCTGCTCTTTGGGAGCCTGCTTCTCCCTCTCCCACTCCCCCTGCTTGTGTTCCCTCTCTCGCTGTGTCTCTCTCTGTCAAATAAATAAATAAAATCTTTAAAAAAAAATCTGGAATTTTCCTAGCTATACTAGCCTGTTTCATTTTATTATCTGACCTTGAGAATCAGCTTATCTGATTGCAAATGACAACAATGACAAAAATTCTGTTAGTATTTTTATTGAGATTGCATTGCCTTTGTAATTTAATTGAGAGAAGTTGATAATTTTACAATACCCAGGAACAGGATACATTTAAAATTTATTTGAAACTGTATTATGGCTTTCTGGAGTCTTAAAGTTCGTATAGTTTTTTTACGTTTGTTATTAAACTTATTCTTAGGAATTTTTTGTTTAGTTACTGCTCTTATAAATGGGATCTTTTTTTGGCATGTTTTCCAAGTTTTTTTGTTTGTAATAGTTTTTCCAGTTTCATCTCACAGGTCTTCTTTTTATCCAGTTATATTAAATGTAAATACTGATAATTTTGCCTCTTATTTTGCTGGTTGGGTCTTTCATTTCTTTCTCTCTTCTAATTGCATTGACTCATACTTTTCGGATAGTGTTAAATAATAGTGGTGATAATGTGTATCTATGTTTTGCTCCTGAATTTAGTAGGATTGTTTCTAGAATTTTATCATTAGTCACAATATAGGCCTTGGATTTCAGATACACACATATCCCCACATATAATCACGTTAAGGAACTATAACTACTTTTTTGTTTTATTAAGAATTTTTAAGGCATGCCTGGGTGGTGCAGTCAGCTGACCGTCGGACTCTTGGTTTTGGCTCAGGTCGTGATCTTAGGGGTGGTGGGATCAAGCCCTGAGTGGGGCTCCATGCTCGGTGCGTCTGTTTGGGACTCGCCCTCTCCCTCTGTCCCTCCCCTCTCTGTGCTCTCTTTCTCTCTCTCTCTAAAATAGATAAATCTTAAAAAAAGAATTTTTAAAATTAGGAATTTATATTGAATTTTGTCAAACATGTTCTAAATTTATAAATATTACCATTTTTTTCTCCTTTGACCTGCTAAAGAGATCTGGTAAATCTCCTAATACTGAGCCATCTTTGTCTTACTAGTAAAAACCTCACATGATCATGCATGTATTATCTTTTTAAAGTATTGATGGATTCTGTTTATTGATGTTTTCATTAAGATTTCTTTATTGATATTTACATGAATATCTGTATGAATCATAAATGAGATGGCTCTGTGGGTTTTTATCTTTTTTAAAGGGTGCTTGCATCAGTTTTTTTTCTGGCAGTATACAAAGAATTTTATATCTTTCTACCTTTTACTCCCACACATTTAAATATCATTAGAATTATTCATTCCTTTGAAAATTTGGTAGAATTTGTCTGTGTAGCTATTTGGGTTTGGTGCTTTGTGAGGTAGGGCATTGATACATTTCTTAGTTACAACATAGGTTTATTAGCCTATTTTGATGGAGTCTAACACTAATTAATGACACGATGTTTATATATTTGATACTATTTGTGAGAGTTTAGATGATCATTTTTAGCTGTTGGATATTCTTCATAGAGATAGGACAGGGGGACAAAGTTAGGCTTCGGGGAAATTGCTGAGGGATAGCAGAAACTACCATGGGAAAACCAGCCATATCCTGGTCATTGAAGGGTTGGCATTTAGATATATGTATGTAACTGCATATTTTCTCATTCATTTTGGTCAAAATGTGTATGTTTGACTGGGGAAGGAAATTGTTAAGGATTATGTTAGTCAGGGTTAAGCTGATCTGGTAGAGTTATTTGCCGGCTGTACAGTGTTCGTAGAGGATTCTAGGCACTAAAAGGCTTCTTTAAGTCATCTTCATTTGAATTTGAGCTGTTTTGGCCAATACATTTATTTATTTATTTATTTACATTTATTTGTTTATTTACTTTTATCCAAAATCTGTTTATTGGGATCGTGTCTCACTCACCTTGCTTCAGGGAGCTTTTAGTGCTGTTTCGGCCTGAAGGAGCATCCTTCTGTAAGCTTGCTTTTCCTCCTGTGGGCTGGCAGAGGCCAGCAGAGCAGCTGGCACACAGAACTACTGTTTTTGCGTGGCTACAGACGGTGGGGATTTTGTGGCAGCCCAGGCACTTCATGTCCGTGGAGCAGGAGTGGGGGCTCTGCACCGGGCACTGCTTTTTGTGCTTCCTCTTCTCCTCTCCCGGGGCAGGTGCAGGAGGTCCTTCGCGAGGGCCATGTTCTCGTGGGTAGGTCATCAACTGCCGAAAAGGTGGCCAGTACTCTCAGAAGTTCTTTGACTTGGAAACACCTCACAGCTCACAGTATGCTCATGCTTTGTGGCTGGCTCCATAAGTGCTTTTCTGCCGTCTGGTCTTATGCGCTAGTTTTATCAAGGCTAAGGTCATAACACAGTCACTGCGGGTGGCATTCTCCTAGACTCCCAGTGGTCATGAGACCATTTTTTAAAGAGGGTCGTACATGAAGAATTGGGTGTATACCTTAAAGAAGGAGTGGAAAGAGCACACAGGCTTTGAGTCAGTCAGATGTGAAGTTACGTTATTTTTGCCGTTGAACTACTTACTAGGCTTCCCCCAGCCTTCATCTGTAAATAGTCAATAGGGTTAATAATATGTACTTTGCAGGGTTTTATGAAGATTTAATGAGATAACGTATCTGATGAACCTGGAGTATAATTAGCTAGCATTTAATAAATTTCATAATAAATTCATTCCTTTCCCTTAATAGCTCATAATTTAGTTTTATTGCATGGTTTTCTTTAAATCTGGTTCCACTTCATTCGTTCATTCAAAAACCATTTATTGAGCACCTGCTCTGTTTCAGGCACTGTTCCAGGGGGGCTTAGAGCAATGATTAAGGCAGGCAGTGTCTGTGTTCTTATGAAATTTGCATTCTAATGCATAGGTAGAAAGAGATAAAAAACAAACTAGAAAATATCAGGTGGTGATTAGCAATGTGACAAAAAAACAAACAAACAAGGAGAGAGAGAAATCTAGTGTTAGAAGCGCTTCTTTAGATTGGGTGGACAGGAAAGGCCTCTTGAATAAAGTGACATTTTACTGAGACCTGAATAACAAGAAGGATCCAGCAATGTTAAGATCTGGAGGTAGAACATTCCAGGCAGAGGCACCAGGGAGCAGAAAAGTGGTAGTGAGCTTGTTATGCTCCATGAATAGAAGGATGGAACTGTTCAGACAAGGGCCAGATCTTGAGGGACCTCATAGGCCAGCATCTGGAGTTTGATGTGAGGGGAGTTTGGAGTTTCTCTTAAGCCTAAGATCTATGGGTGTGTGTTAATTATCATGGCTGAACTGTTGTGGTAATAGTCTAATCTCAGCATGTACCCAGATAACATACATAATATTATCCTTTGGGGAGAATGGGAATGAGAGCCTTATCTTAATATAGTGAAATAAGTGGATTAAAAATCAAAGTGAGGCGTAATACACATAACGAATTTTTGTGTTAGCTAATGAGAGGTGATTAAAGTAATATGCTCATATAATTAACTTTTAATTATTTTTCTTAGTGACCTTCAGTTTATGATAACTCTTTTTGGGATATTGTGGCATAATATGAAAAGTTATGACCACCTAAGTAACAAATTTGTTCTGAACATCGCTCATATTTGATGGTAGCTTAGAATAGAGATAAAGGTATATTTTTTAAAATAAATTTTTTAGAATAGTTTTAGGCTTGCAGAAAAAGTTGTAAAGACAGTACAAAGAGTTCACACATACTCTACATCCAGTTCTGCTCTTACTAACATCTTACCTTAGTCAAAACTGAGGAACCAGTATTGCTACATCGTTAAGAAACGAAATTTTTACTTGCAAAGCAATTCTGATGCTAACCATCAGAATTAGTTAGTTAGTGCACATTCACAGGTTGAGGTCACAGTTCTTCACAAAACTCTTCTCATTTCATACATCAGCCGGAGGCTTCAGGGTTGCTAGACCACCTGTGTTTCTGACCAAGGAGTTATATAAATTCAGGGGTTTCCACTAACTATTTCTCAGGGTAAGTAATTCCTTGGAATGACCGGAACTTAGGAAAGGACTATACTTATGATTACAGTTTTATTATAAAGAATACAAATGAGGACTAGCCAATGAAGTGATGCATAGGGCCAGGTATAGGAGGGTCCCAAATGGGAAGCTTCCATGGCGTCAGGATGCATCATCACCCTGAGGCGCATTGATATATATGATTACCAACCAGGAAAGCTCACTGTGGAATGTCTCTCAGTTTTTTTTTTTTTAAGATTTTATTTATTTATTTTACAGAGAGAGAGAGAGAGACTGCAAGAGAGGGAACACAAGCAGGGGGAGTGGGAGAGGGAGAAGCAGGCTTCCCGCTGAGCAGGTAGCCTGATGCGGGGCTTGATCTCGATCCCAGGACCCTGGAATCATGACCTGAGCTGAAGGCAGACGCTTAAGGACTGAGCCACCTAGGCGCCCCTCGGTTTGTGTTTGTAAGATTTTCTCATGATTAAATTGGGGGTACGGTTTTTTTTAGGGAAGAAGACCATAGAGCTAAGGTGCCATTCTTACCACATCATATCCAGGGTACGTAATCAATCTGACTTAGGACTGTTGATGTTGACCTCAGTCATCTGACTGAGATGATGTTTGTCAGGTTTCTCCACTGTAAAGTTACCCTTCCCTTCCTTCCCCCTTTTTCATATTAAGCTCTTTGGAAAGAAGATACTATGTGCAGCCCACACTTAAGGACTGGGGAATTATGCTCTGCTTCCTTGAGCATGGAATAAGATTTAGGAATTTTTGATAGAAAGAGAAAAGACTTGGAATGTGTAGGTCATTAAGAATCTGTTAACCTTTTTCAAGTATTAGAAAAATGGAATCTTAGAGCTGGATGGGACCTGAAGGGGCCATAGTTTGAGACTGATAGAGTCCTCTGCTGGGGAGAGGGACTATAATAACTCAAGTGCTCATTTACACGTTTCTGTTTCAAGTTGCTGTCTATGGAGTGGGAGATTACCTATGGTAACCTTGCTGAATGAAAAGCCTTCAGTCTTCTCCCAACCATCAAATGTGTTTTATGATAGGAAATACAGTGAGAGCTGCTTCTTTCCATGTGTACAGTGGTTGTGCACGTTACTTAATTTCAGCCTATTAAAGTGGTGCAGGCTATTTTCCATGAAATTTAATTCTTCTATAGGTTTGACTTTTAGAAATTGAATTTTGATTTTGTTATCGTTGTTTTTATCTGGAAAGGTTCAACTTTTGGCTTATGGGAAAATTGTTTTAATGTGTTAAGTACGTTCAGGTTCTGTGGTCTGGGATGTCAAATTACTTATAGGACTGTTTAGAGAAAAGATGATCACTATATTAAATCTGATAGTTGATGAGTGGGAAAAATACATTCAGAGTTGGCTGAGGTATTTGAGAACCCTACTGTGACAGGTGTCCTCACGCAAATAGCTGTCCTCATGATAAAACTCTAGCTTCCAGCCACATGCAGATAATATGAAATTTTAAGTCAGAATATTCACTGAAAGGCGCATTTGGTCTGGGATGAGGGGAAGAGATGTTGTTCACTTTGTAGTTTGATTTGCATCTTTTTAATATTATTCTTTCAAGTGCTCCAAGCAACAAGCATCATTTGTAACATCTAAAAACACTTAGCCTTTTTTGTGCTCATTATAAAACATGCAGTTCTTAATGGGCTGATTAATCCAAACAACACCCTCTGAGAGCAAGAGTGTTACCTCCACTTTATAGAAAGAAGAAACCCAGGGGGTGATAGTGACATGGTCTGATCTGAGGCAGTGGCTGGTTGTTGTCTTGACTGGGTCCATATCTAACTGAAAAGAAAAGCTGCTTCTTATACGTTAGCTGGTGAACCTCACCCTGCCGTGCAGGGAATAATACTTCTAGGGAGAAATGTTGCTTAGGGACTGGAAGATGGGAAAGTCCCACCCAGACAGCACACTGTGTCATGTATTGCTATACCTTTTCATCTTCAAAATGTTGATCCATCAATAAGTATTGTTTTCCCCAGTAATTTTTCCAACTTTATCTATCTATCTATCTATCTATCTATCTATCTCTATCTAAAACAAATACACCTTTTTCTAATTAACTTCAGATCAGGGTTTCTCAACCTGGATACGGTTGGCCTTTTGGGCCAGGTAGTTCTTCAATGTCGTGGAGGCTGTCCTGTTCATTGTAGGATGTTTAGCAGCATCCTTGGCGCCTGCTCAACCCCCACCCCCACCCCAGATTGTGACAAACAGAACTGTTTTCAGATATTACCAAATACCCTTCAGGAGGCAAAAATCACCCCTAGGTGGGAACTACTGCTCTAAAGTTAGCCAGGCAAGCTTCAGACCCCAGTTTTTTTTTTTTTTTTAAAGATTTTATTTATTTATTTGGGAGAGAGAGACAGCATGAGAGGGGAGAGGGTCAGAGGGAGAAGCAGGCTCCCCACTGAGCAGGGAGCCCGACGTGGGATTCGATCCCAGGACTCTGGGATCACGACCCGAGCCGAAGGCAGTCGCCCAACCAACTGAGCCACCCAGGTGCCCCGAGACCCCAGTTTTGACTGTCATGTGTAACTAGTCAGTGCCATGCATCACCACCAGTCCTTTTCTCTAGCTGTAAAATCAGGGACATTATTTGTGCCTGTTTATAGTGTTTCAGGATTTGGTTTAGAAGATAAAACACTAAAGAATAACTTTGTGTAGCAAATTTATTTTGACACAACATTGAGCAGTTTTAAAGTAATCCAAATTATATTTACAAGTTAAGTACATTTCCCCAGGTGAATTTAAACTATCTTGTCACTGCTTAATTATATTCATATCTACTTTTAGGAAAACCACAAACATGTCCCCACTTACCTCTTTGTAAAGCTTCACAGGGCCCCCCGCCCCCAGCAGTTTTTGTCTGCAGCTCTTTGGTCTCAGAGTGGTTTTGCTAACCAGTTCTCAGTGCTGGTGGTTTCAGTTAGCTGTTTCCCTAAAGACCTAATGGGGTAGATCTCGGGGAAATCACTTTACTATTTTCCCCTAAATCTGAACTTAAAGCTGAGAAAGGGAATACTTTCTCTTCAATCAGGGAACCAACCAACCAACACAGATTTCCTCCTCTCTACCTCTTCTTAATTCAAAGCTGAGAGTTTAGGAAACCCTGGCCTGGGAATACTTAAAGGAATAAATCTCTCCGACTTTCTTTGAACAGCTTGTGTACATCATAGATAAAGGTTCATGCTGTTTGCTTAGATGCTGTTATGCAAGAATGGAGTAAAGCAAAAGAAAACCTGCAAGCATCATCTCTTGCCCCCATCATCTTTTCCTTTTGGATATATATATCCAAAAGATAGATTGAGAGGTTGCTTCTGACCAGGGGCTGGATTTAGGGGTGGGGTTGGGGGAAGGGGTAGAATGAGCTGCCTAGACTCTGTGGAAGGTATTTTTGGGCTGCATCTCTGCTACTTTGCTCCCAAATCTACCCTTCATCCTCAATTTTTGAAAGTATCTTTTACATCAATTAGCACATTTTCTTCTTTTGGGTGATCTGGAAAAAATAAGAAACCCTGAGTAGAAGGATTTCATGGGTATCAGCTTTGTAACTGTATTTTTTTTCCCTTTGTGGGACTCATTTAATTTGAATATTCTCCCTTTTACAGCTGGTACCGTTGGCTGTCCCAGGAAAGCAGAGGAGCATAATGATTAAGGGCTTCAACTTTGGAGTTGGAAGGATCTGCATTTAAATTTCGTTATGCCCATTCCTAGCTCTGTCTCCTAGCTTCTCCGTGCCTCATCTGTAAAACAGGTGTTAACAACACCAGTTCCATAGGATAGGAGTGTGGATTGAATGAGATAATGTCTTTTATCAGGTACTTGGTAGAAGCTCAGTGAAATGTGCTTCCTGTCCTTTCACCCTCCCCTCCTTCTTTTCTTACCCTGCACCTACTGAAGCCAGTCAATTGCATATACTTTGGATAATCCAGAATAAACAAAAGCCCCTCCTCTCCTGCTATTCCCTCCCGTGCTCACTCTGCCTATCTTTTCTAAGCCTCAACACCCTAAGTGTGTTCATGCCCAGGGCCTTTGCATTTACTATTCTCTTTGCCTGGCACATGCTTCCCACATAGCCACATAGCTTTCTCCTTCATTTCCTTCAGGTCTCCGTTCATCTGTCACTTACTAGATAAACCTTTTCTGAGGGTGCCTGGGTGGCTCAGTTGGCTAAGTGTCTGACTGTTGATTTCTGCTCAGGTCATGGGATCCAGCCCTGGATAGGGCTCTGCACTGGGCGTGGAGTCTGCATAAGATTCTCTCTCCCCTCTCCCTCTGCCCCTCCCCTGGCATACTCACACACTCTCTAGAAAAATAAAATGTTAAAAAAAGAAAGAAAGAAAGAAAGAAAGAAAGACCTTCTCTGACCACTGTATATGAAATAGGGCTTGCTGTCTTCCCTGGTACTTCCTAACTTCCTTGCCTTGCATATTTTTTCCCCACGCCACTCAGCATCTGTTGGTGTGTTTTTGTTTCTGGACTGTCTCTATCTCCCCACTAGAGTAGAAGCCTCATAAGGACAGGGACTCTGCTAATTGCCATATTGCTCAGTGCTTAGGACAATACTTGGCCTGTTTTGGTACTCAATAAATATTTGTTAGATGCATGAATAAATAAATATTATTTTTTTACTCATGTTACATTTTTGAGTTTTTCAAGAGAAAACACATGTGGATTGAATTTAAAAAGTAGTTAAAATATTTAAATTGTCTCTTATTGTTATTGCCTCAAAATATTATTCAACTTAGAGGTGACCAATTTTAGCTTTCACTGTTTTATGTTCAAATATGATTTCTTCTGAGGCTTTTTTCCTTTATACAGTTTTAATTTTAGAGAACTTTTAATTGTATCATTAACATTCCCATCTGTAGGTCACTGTTGTGTGGTGGATTGGGAAAACAGGGAGAGTCCTATATTCTACTTATATCAATTTTTTGTGACCTTCAGCTGATTGTCAAAATCCCAGCACTTTTTTCTTTTTATGGAGAAGTTGAAATACGTGATATACTGAGGTAGATTTTCTCAATAACCTAAATTGATGTCAAGAGATATTTTGTGATCAAAACTCAGTTGGCTGCTATGGGGAAAAAAAATCTGATTTGCTTTTTAAAAATTAAATATTGAAAATTAAATTAAATTAAAAAATTAAAGTTAAAATAAAAAATTGAAGTTAAAATAAAATTAAAATTAAAAAGAAAATTAAATATTAAATAGCATGCAATATTTAAACAACTGGAGTTGTGGTCATTTTAATTTTAGCAATCTGATGATAATTACATGTGTCAGCCAAATGATTTGCCATGTATCTTTTTTTAAAAGATTTTATTTATTTGAAAGGGAAAGTGATTGAGAGAGGGCATGAGTGGGGGGGGCAGAGGGAGAGGGAGAGGAGAAGCAGACTCCCTGCTGAGCAGGAAGCCCAAAGATGGGGAGTATGTGGGGCTCAATCCCAGGACCCTGGGATCATGACCTGAGCTGTAGGTAGATGCTTAACTGACTGAGCCACCTAGGTGCCCCTTGCCGTGAATCTTTAAAACTCTCACCTAAGATGCTATTTTATTTCTGCTCTGTTTGTGCTTTACCTCTGATTCTGTACCTGGCCTCCTTTGGATTAATAAACCATTCTAAGAACAGGAAAATCTGGTATCCTTGTGAATTCTATGGCTTTCACATATTATCTGTCTTTATTTCAGGTAGGGAACAATGATAAACAGTTTAAACAATTTTTTAAACAAACTTTGATAAGCAATTTCTTTATGAGCTAGTTTATGACTTCTGGCTTTTTTTTTTTTTTAAGGTTTTATTCATTTATTCATGAGAGACAGAGGAGGAGAGAGAGAGGGAGAGAGAGAGAGAGAGAGAAGCAGAGGGAGAAGCAGGCTCCCAAGGAGCAGGGAGCCCGACGCGGGACTCGATCCCAGGACCCTGGGATCATGACCCGAGCCGAAGGCAGACGCCTAACCATCTGAGCCACCCAGGCGCCCGGCTTTTTTTTTTTTTTTTAACAAGACTGCATAATGTTTTTCATTTTCTGTTTAGTACTGCCTGTTCTGAGAGTGTTATACTTTGCTCTCATAATTTATTTGAGAAAACATAGGTCTATAAATAAGTCTTTTCAGTGTGGGAATGATGAGATTTATTAAATGTTTACTAATATTCATATGGCAGGGCTTTTTTGTCCTTTTAATAATGGTAAGAGAAAAAGCAAAAATGTTTACCACACACATTATTTACTGTACCTACCAAGATCATCCCAAACATTTGTGATTTTTATCTAGAAGGTTTATCCATTTTAGGGCCAGTCTTTTCTGAAATATGAAAATAAAACCTTTGCTTTGAAGGACATTTTGCACTTGGAACAAAGCAAAATTTGTTAAGTAAGTGGACTTTATATCCTGTGGGGCTACAGGAGTAGTAATATTTTATTTCTGGCACCCTGGGATGGGTAACACGGTCCTATGTAAGATTACCCGTCCACAGCCGTTCACACAATGAGGAGTATTTAAAGCAGAACCATCTACATTTTCTGAGTTTTATGTACATCAGCAAATAATTCAAACTATGTTTGTTCTCCTGTGCCAAGGAGTTCTTGTGTTGTTGGGATGCAGCTTGGCATAGCACAGTCCTCCAGCAGAGCAGTGCCTGGCTGTTTGTGCCAAGGTAACTTGTACTCTCTTTACTCAGGGGACTTCTGCAGGTTGTGTTTTTTTTTTTTTTTTCCCAAACTGTGTCCACTTCCCCCAGTGCATTTCTCTTTTAGTATTTTTCCTCTCTCACAGTGTCTCAGCCTGAGATAAATTTAACTCTCCATAGTGTATGGGAATTTGGGGGCTTGTATTATCTACAAAGTAGGATGTTATATTGAGTCACATTGCTTAATCCTGGTTAGCTCAGTGTCACACAGAGTTTGAGTTTATACAGCCATTTCCAGCTCTCCTTCCACTTTCTCCTACTTCCAGCCACTGTCTAATCTGGGCTAGAGCTATTTCTATCCATTGCCTTGGTCACTGGGAATGCAAGCTCCAGTCTCCACCCCCCTCATTGCCTCCTCCCCACTCTTGCTTCCCCACCCCCCACACCCACCAGCCCTGCTCAGCTTCAGAGATATCAGAAATATTTTTTGTAACTTCATAGAAGGCATCTTGGTGGCTAACCAGGGTCCTGCCCAGCAGGACCCTACTTAGATGTTTTGTCTTAGGAATAAACTCTACAAACTTCTCTTTCCTGAACAGACTCTTTACATTGGAAAGGTTCATCTTTGTCTTTTTGATTCCACAATGTTCCAAAAGCTGTAGCTTTCTCACAATTCTGCCCTCATGGTTTTTCTCTGCTTTCTCTTACCCAGGGTCCCCAACCCCACTCCAGGCATTCTCTGGGATCTATGACAGTGCTCAGTCATATGATTAGTAGAGAAGGATGTGGTCATTGTGTGGCTAGGCTGTGGTATGCCGTATAAGCTAGTGGCTAGAAACATGCAAACCAGACTTCAGAATCAGGGTTTAAAGATACCATTGTGATCCTATGCAGGCAAAAATCCACTCTGTTAGAATTCCTTCATTTTAAAAAAGGTAGGCAATTGGGTCTTAAAAGATAGGAAGGGCACCAATGTTTACTGAGCCCTGTTCTCATTCAGTCCTCACAGCATTCCTGTAGAGGAGCTAGTGGGTGGCAGATGCAGCTAAGAAAACAAATACAAATACAGATACAAAAATACAGATACAAAAAGGTGCACAAATTATAAATGTGCCTAATAAAGTCACACAGTGACTTTAGAAGTCAGTGTGCTATGGCATGGTTTTGGAAAGTCATGGAGACCTCACTTTTATCCCAACAAAAGCAATAGTCCTGCTGGGGCAATGTCCTTTTTTTTTTTTTTTTAAAAGATTTTTATTTATTTATTTGACACAGAGAGACACAGCGAGAGAGGGAACACAAGCAGGGGGAGTGGGAGAGGGAGAAGCAGGCTTTCCGCCGAGCAGGGAGCCCAGTGCAGGGCTCGATCCCAGGACACCGAGATCATGACCTGAGCCGAAGGCAGACGCTTAACGACTGAGCCAGCCAGGTGCCCTGCAATGTCCTTTTTTAAAAGTAATAAATACAAGGGGATCTGGGGGGCTCAGTCGTTAAGTGTCTGTCTTCGACTCAGGGTCCTGGGATCGAGCCCTGCATCAGGCTCCCTGCTCCATTGTGTCTCTCTCTGTCAAATAAAGTCTTAAAAAAAAAAAAAAAAGTAACAAATACAGAATTTTGGTTAAAAAAAGTACAATTAAAAAATTTTAAATGAAAAAATCTCCCTTCTCATAGCACTGGTATGGTTGTATAGGCTCTTTGGAGGTAGAACATGGACTCTATTAAGAAAGAGAATGGCATGTCATTTGCAAATATCTTCTCCCATTCTGTTGGCTGTCTTTTGGTTTTGTTGACTGTTTCTTTTGCTGTGCAAAAGCTTTTTATCTTGATGAAGTCCCAATAGTTCATTTTTGCCCTTGTTTCCCTTGCCTTTGGTGATGTTTCTAGGAAGAAGTTGCTGCGGCTGTGGTTGAAGAGGTTGCTGCCTGTGTTCTCCTTTAGGATTTTGATGGACTCCTGTCTCACATTGAGGTCTTTCAACCATTTTTAGTCTATTTTTGTGTGTGGTGTAAGGAAATGGTCCGGTTTCATTCTTCTGCATGTGGCCGTCCAATTTTCCCAACACCATTTGTTGAAGAGACTGTCTTTTTTCCATTGGACATTCTTTCCTGCTTTGTCGAAGATGAGTTGACCATAGATTTGAGGGTCCGTTTCTGGGCTCTCTATTCTGTTCCATTGATCTATGTGTCTGTTTTTGTGCCAGTACCATACCGTCTTGATGATTACAGCTTTGTAATAGAGCTTGAAGTCTGGAATTGTGATGCCACCAGCTTTGCTTTGCTTTTTCAACATTCCTCTGGCTCTTCGGGGTCTTTTCTGGTTCCATACAAATTTTAGGATTATTTGTTCCATTTCTTTGAAAAAAAGTGGATGATGGTATTTTGATAGGGATTGCACTGAATGTGTAGATTGCTCTAGGTAGCATTGACATCATCACAATATTTGTCCTTCCAATCCATGAGCAGGGAACATTTTTCCATTTCTTTGCGTCTTCCTCAATTTCTTTCATGAGTATTTTCTAGTTTTCTGAGTACAGATTCTTTGCCTCTTTGGTTAGATTTATTCCTAGGTATCTTATTGTTTTGTGTGCAATTGTAAATGGGATGGAGTCTTTAATTTCTCTTTTTTCTGTCTTGTTGTTGGTGTATAGGAATGCCACTGATTTCTGTGCATTGATTTTATATCCTGCCACTTTACTGAATTCCTGCAAATGATATATCAGATAAAGGGCTAGTATCCAAAATCTATAAAGAACTTCTCAAACTCAACACCCAAAGAACAAATGATCCAATCAAGAAATGGGCAGAAGACATGAACAGACATTTTTCCAAAGAAGACATCCAGATGGCCAACAGACACATGAAAAAGTGCTCAACATCGCTCGGCATCAGGGAAATCCAAATCAAAACCTCAATGAGATACCACCTCACACCAGTCAAAATGGCTAAAATAAACAAGTCAAGAAACGACAGATGTTGGCGGGGATGCGGAGAAAGGGGAACCCTCCTACACTGTTGGTGGGAATGCAAGCTGGTGCAGCCACTCTGGAAAACAGTATGGAGGTTCCTCAAAAAGTTGAAAATAGAGCTAGCCTATGACCCAGCAATTGCACTACTGGGTATTTACCCCAAAGATACAAATGTAGGGATCCGAAGGGGTACGTGCACCCCGACGTTTATAACAGCAATGTCCACAATAGCCAAACTATGGAAAGAGCCAAGATGTCCATCAACAGATGAAAGGATAAAGAAGATGTGGTATATATATACAATGGAATATTATGCAGCCATCAAAAGGAATGAGATCTTGCCATTTGCAACGACGTGGATGGAACTGGAGGGTGTTATGCTGAGTGAAATAAGTCAATCAGAGAAAGACATGTATCATATGATCTCACTGATATAAGGAATTCTTAATCTCAGGAAACAAACTGAGGGTTGCTGGAGTGGTGGGGGGTGGGAGGGATGGGGTGGCTGAGTGATAGACATTGGGGAGGGTATGTACTATGGTGAGCACTGTGAATTGTGTAAGACTGTTGAATCATAGACCTATACCTCTGAAACAAATAATACATTATATGTTAAAAAAAAAAGAAGATAGTGGGAGGGGAAGAATGAAGGGGGGGAAATCGGAGGGGGAGATGAACCATGAGAGACTATGGACTCTGAGAAACAAACTGAGGGTTCTAGAGGGGAGGGGGGTGGGGGGATGGGTTAGCCTGGTGATGGATATTAACGAGGGCACCTATTGAATGGAGCACTGGGTGTTATATGTAAACAATGAATCATGGAACACTACATCAAAAACTAATGATGTAATGTATGGTGATTAACATAACATAATAAAATAAAATAAAAAGCTTCTGCCCCCCCCCCAAAAAAAAAAGAGAGAGAGAGAGAATGGCAAAATTCCCTCCATGAATTAACTGCAAGATTCCTAGATTTTTCAGAAAGCCTTACAGGTGAATGGAAGACACTGGCTGGCCAGCTGGTCTGGCTGCAGCATTAAAGCAAATCCTGGAGATAACTCAACACTCAGTGTAAAATATGCATAGGAGAAATTTAGGGTGCTACTCTGAAGTTAAATCAGGAATAATACAAAGAGTTGGTTTTTTTTGTTTGTTTGTGCCCCCCCCCCCCCCGTAGGCAGGCATATACTTATTTTCATTCTTTCCTGTGTGGTGTTGTTAATCTAGGCTTCATTCCCTGGCAGGACCAACTCTTTCCAGCATCTGATGATTTGTTTAATCAAAGTTATATTTTCTTTCAGTAAAAATTTTAGAAATTAAAAACTTATCCCATACTTTAAAGAAACCACTGGTAAATTTTGCACAAATATTAATTTCCATGTCAAGAAAAAATGAAAATAGTATGGCGGATAAATTGAGGTAAGATACATTCTAATATATAATCCTTTCTAATACATACTTTATGGGTTCCCTAAGGTGACTTTTTTCTCACTGAAAAAAAAACCCTCTTCTAATGATTTCACTGCTATTATTTCTTTATTTAGCTATTTAATTATGCATGACAATTGATGGACGGAGAACAATTTTTCAAATTAAGCTCTGAGCCTTCATATTCAAAGGTATTTTCCCTTCTCTGCCTTTAGAGCTCTTTTTTGAGTTTATGTAATATTTAATCTTTAAAAATATTTGAGAGACTCAGCATAGGGATTGTTAAATGTAATTTAAATAACCTCTTTCTTATGAGAGGACAGTTGTTTTTGCTGAATTATAAATGTTATTATATAATTTCAAGCTTTCAGAGATTCTAATATCTCGCAGTTCAACAACCCCTCTTTGAAAGTCAGAATGCCTGAGAGAATCCCATTTCCATATCTAAAATTAGAAATGGCATGCAGAGACTCCAGGCATTTTACCAGACATAGTCATGATATGTTTTCTCTTTTTGTTAAAACTTGAAGAAAAAAATCACCCAGGTCGCTCTCTACAAAATATAGTCTGTCTTTCTTTGGACAGTCCTTCTGTCCGTTTATTTGATTTGAGAATCAGTTGTTGCTGTGTATCTATGATGTGTTCCTTACCACTGCCCAGTTTTTGATTTAGGATTTTCTTTCTCCTAATCAAATCTGTGAGGTCATACAAATGTTCTTCTTTCTATATTTTGTTTATGGACAACTATATTTGTGAAATACACCTCTGCCAAATTTAAGCCAAGTGTTATAGATATCTTGGAGGGTCTTCTGTAAGTGCTTTGTTTGCCATGCATGGGGCTTTGCCTTGTGACTTTAAATAGATACCAACTGCTAGAGCAGGTGCAGAGAATTCACATTTGCGGTTGGCCCTTACATTATTTGACAACTGATCATTATGTGTAAGGAATCTGCTAACTCCCTTACATTTGGGACATTGACCTTGGGGAGGAGATTGGGCTAGGGCCCCAAATGGAAGAAGCAAAATCCTCTCTGGGGACTGGACGACATTCTCTTGGCATCTGGCTTTTCCACCCTGTCCAGTCAAGCTGCCCTGCTTGGGCAGCTGGCTGTGTTCCCAGCCTATAGAGGATCACTGCCCAGGGCCTAGAGCCCTAGCTCAGTTTGGCAGATCATCCGTGATTTTTTTTTATTACTACCACTACCACTCCAGTGGCATATGTAATTCAAATCTGTAATTTATGTCACCTTGAAGCCTAATAAGTGTAGTCTTTACCTACATCTTAATATTTGCCCGATTGTTTTTTCTCCCTACAGTTAAAAGTCAGAAGGTCCTGTATTAAATCTGAGAAATGAAAAAGTAGGGGCCTAATTTCAGAACAGTGGTCCCTTGACTAGCATTACTGTGGGGGTAAAGCTTTGTGCTGGTGGACTTGTCAGATTGCTGTCTGCAACACTGCAGTTCAATTTCACATTTGAAAACATAGTGAAATCTAAATTGGACACCACCCCCTTCTTCCCTTTAAAATCTTTCAGTAAGGTGTGCCTGGCTGGCTCAGTGGGTGGAGCATGCGACTCGATCTCAGAGTTGTAATTTCGAGTCCCTGTTGGGTGTAGAGATGGCTTGCAAATAAAATCTTTTTTGAAAAAGAATCAAATTCCTCAGTAATTTTTCATTAAGCCCATACCTGAAGCCCATAGGCAGTATCTGGCCTGTAAACTTGTTTATTTGTCCTGCTCAGCATTTAAAAATCTGTAAATTTCACATAAGGACCAGATTCTCAGCATCCCTTGAAAATCTGGAAGATGTGTCAATATTGAACCTTTATTCTCACATTGGCTGGAGCTAAGAAGAAATAGCCCCCCACCCCTTGGGTTGGGCAGTCTGCCATACCAACTGTTGCCTTACACTCTGAGTACTTGGTCCATTTACATTAATTGGGCCCTCTAGACACCCTGGAAAACCCCTCCAACCTCATTGCCTTCTTGTATTCACATCCTTCTCCACATTACCTATATAAAAAAAAACAAAAACATTTGCAGAACACTAAGGAGAGGATAGTCCTCCCCAGCTTCTGGGTTTTTGCAGAGTCTAGTCTCTCTTCCTGTGATGCCTCTCCCTACCTTCTCCTCCTGATAGACTCTTACTTAGCCTTCAAGACCCAGCTCCCCCTCTGCCTGTTTGTGTTAGATGCCCCTCCCCCAGGCTCCCTTTAGTGTTCTCTGTGCCTTGGTCATAGCACTTAGCACACTGTGTGGCAACTGTTGAGTTACATGTCTTTCTCTCCCTTAGATTGAGGGTCTTGAAGGCAGAGTCTGTCTTATACCTTTTCTTTTACTCAGTCACAATTCTTGGCTCATGGTAAGCTTGCAGTATAGTATTATCAATTGATAGGTTTAATATTGTGTAAGGCTGTGGCTTCTCTACCTTAGCTGTATGATGGAATCATCTGGACAGCTCTAAACAATCCCAGTATCCAGGCTTCACCCCAGACCAATTACATCAGAATCTGAGAGTGGGGTCCAGGAATTAGTAGTTTTTAATGGTTCCACAGGTGGTTCCAATGTGCAGCGAAAGTTGAGAGCCACTGGTCTAAGATGTTTGACTTGGGTACTGTGAAGAAATTTGCCATGATTTTAGTTTGGGATTAGACCATTTCATGATGATTTTATGAGAGTCCACCTGGGATGAACATTTTTACCTGACTTTGGCAGCACGTGGGCGTTTAAATAAGTAGGAATCTATTTTCAAGAAATCAGTTTCTCTTACAACAGTCAAATAATTTTGCAAGCTATAATGGTGATGGATAGCTGATGAGCAATGTCATGTGCAGTACATTAACAGCTTTTTATAATTTCGGTAGTTTATGTTGTGTAGCCATGTGCCATTTTCCACATTGCTGCTTTTTGATTTAAAATTCAAGTGAGTTATTTTTCAGTCACTCTATAAATTAGCTCAGGCATTTGTTGAATTTCCAATACCAACTGCTTCTCTATTCTGCATATTCTTTTTTGTTTTATATTGGAACTGCTAGTTGGAAAATAGACAAAGCCAAAACATTAATTGGTGTTCGTGTGGAAAACACACTTGGGATAAAAGCCATTTTAAGTTGGTGAAAGCTTTCACCAGCTGCATTGTCTAGTAATTAAATGATCAGTCCTGAGCTCATGATTAGTTTGGAGAGAGTTCAGCAAAAAAAAGAAAGAAAATAGTGAAAGAATTGAGGAAACATTTATGACTTGGAATTGTCTTTATGTTGGAGAAGAACAGACTGAGGCAAAAGAATTTCTGTATGGACACTTTTTTTTGTGGATGGTAATTTTTGTCTCCCCTGAGAATGAGGTAGTAGGCATTCAGTTTAAAATTAAGGGAGTTTTAGGGATTTATGTCTAAAGAATCATTTCTTGTTTATAAAGACTCTTAGATAGTGGTATTAACTGTGTGATCTCTTTTTTAGGAGATTTTTCTGAAGATTGACTACTATCTGTCTGACCGGATAACTTCTTGAGGTTTCTTTTCATCTCTATGATTAGAAAATCTCTTTCAATTAATCTTTTGTATCTGAAGCAAATATCTTTTTTCAGGCTTCTCATTTATCTACTGGGAAAGTTGATTTATCTAGATTGACTCTAGCAATAGTACCTTATTGCTGTAGTATTTTAGCTTTTCTAAAAATTTTCTGCTTACTTCACTCTTATTTTCCTCTTTGGGCTAACAGAGGCTAGGAGGGAGGGATCTGGGCTGTTCTGACCTCTCTTCACAGGGATTCTCCTCATGGGAAGAGGTTGGGGAGATGCTGGGCTTCTGGAGGGATGCAAGAGCTGTCTGGGGAGCCCTGGCCAGGAGCTGTGTCCTCATTTTCCAGCCCCACCACTTGACCGCAACTGGCTCATTCCCAGGCCCCGAGCAATAGCGTGACTTGTCCTGGAGCATCACAAAGCAGAGAAGGGGACTGATTAATCACCTAGTCAGCCTGGCACACTTAGCTGGATCTCTCTTCAGTCATAGCCTAGTGAATCAGGGGTTGAATTTTGAAATCCTGGCTCCCCCACCCCCCCACCCCATCTTTATAGAGCCGTTCCTTCTTTCTGGAGGAAAGGAACTCTTCCTCTTCCTCCTCTCCCCTGGGGAGGAGGGGAAGGTTGCCATTGGAGGCATTTTCTGCTTCCTGGACACCTGTCCTTCTGCTGACTGCTTCTGCTGCTGGCTGCCTTCCCTTCTGCCTCACATGACCCAGGACTGGCTTCACACGTTTGCCTGGATGACTCGGGGAAAAAAGTGGTAGGCAGTAGCCCACAGGAGGGCGAGAGTGCTGGCCTCAAGGGCAGGGGAGGGATGCCAGCTCCTAATATTGGTGTGCCTGGCACCAGTGTTCTTTCCAGAATCTGCTCCCGAGGCCCAGCTCTGCCAGCACGAGGCTGCTGTGTTTGGAAATACAAAATTCTGATTTAATTCTGGCAACAATAGTTCTTTTTTCTTGATTTTGCTTAGATTAGTATCCTGACCCCCTCTGTTCCTTTGATTGTGGAGATCTGGTCTCGTGTGAAAGTTATCAACATGATGGGATGGAAAGGAGAGTTGATTGTATTTGCCATGGGCCTGAAGTAAAAAATCGCCAGTTCTATCGAATAACCTCCGCCTCTACTTCCTCTTCTTTACCACATCACGTTTCTAATCTGAAGACTCAGCTTTGGTTCCTGGACCAATCTGGAGCCAAGATGGACAGTATCTTAACAGCTTCAGCCTCAGTCAGTGGAGTCCAGGTTACCTGGAGTCAAGACAGGTGACCCCCCGGATGCCCATGGTGCCAACTGAGTCTCAGCTGTCCCATGTCCCTACCTGGTGCCCTGGTTTCTAAGCTGCATGTTCATGGTGCTGGGCCTTGGGAACTGACCTTGGGAAGATTGTTGGTGCCAAGTAGGATGTCATTTGCTCCTATGGCACTTGCGTCCTGGCTTGTTCTTGCCATCTCTCTCCTGGGACGGTAGATTCCTGGCCTGAGCTTGGAGACCTGCTGCTTACCAGTACTATTTGCCTGTTTAACTCCTCCTGAATGTTGTTTACTCCATACTCTCTTTTGGTATTTTTCCTGTGGGTAACAAAGAATGATGGAATGAAAGGGCAGGTTTGATCCCGGACAGACTCATTTGAACAAATGCCAGCCCTGGCACTTCCTACTTGTGTGATCTTGAGTAAATTTCTCTCTGAGGGTCAGTTTTTCCATCTGTAAAATGGGGGTACTAATTCCTGTCTTATAAGTTAATGATGATTATATCATATACTGTATGTAAAATGCCTAGCACATTTACATGTCCTTAGGAGGAACTCACATCTGATTCCTTTCCTTTCTCTGCTTGGTGTCTTAATCACGACTGAAATTGCCATGCCCTTTGTACACAAGGAAGCACCTTCCTTGTTTGACTGCACCATGTTACAGGCTTTTTGAGTTAGTCACTTTCTCCAGTCTTTGTTTATCTGTGTTAGTAGGTCTTAGGCCAGCTCTTTTTCCTGACTGCCCTGGGTTTCACGGGAGGGGATTATGCAGTTGGACAAAGGGAGCAAAATCCAGGAAGGGAGCATTTTAATTGCTCTTACTCTTGTTCCATTTTGCTAGCTGTTCCTGTGATTAAAATTGGCCTGTATTTATTTACCTGTAAAATGGGCTACATGGTTCTGCACGCAGGCTTATGAGATACGGTTATGAGATACGGTACCAATCTTTGGAATCTGTTGCCTTCTGGCTTCCAACTTGTTTAGCTTAACAGTGAAAATAACATTTGTTGTTGTTAAATTGGTCCCTAGTGGCCATCTTCTGCTTCCACTCTGTAGCTACCAAGCAGCTGGGCATGAATCAGCAGAGTTGAAAATACTTTAACCAGAAACACTTGGACCTGGCACTAGGGTTGTATTGCCTGGACCAAGGCAGAGGTTAGTCAGCCAACTGACAGGGCACAGGGCTAGAGTATGCTTTATGGAGGGCCTGAGAGCAAATCCTGGATGCAAGTTCAGTATCTAAGATAATTAAGGAGATTATAAATTGTACATTATTTTGCCTAGCATCTCAAAATCTGAATGTCATTTGAAATGCATTTCATTATGTGCTCTAGTGTTGATGAACTGGATCCAGTTTGCAACATCTGTTAGGTTGACTTGATGGTTATTGTAAGTTGCAGGGAGTGTTCAAAAGCCTGTTTTACAAGTGTCATAAAGTGAATGGAAAATATTTTCTATAATTTTAAATAGCAGAACCCCAGAGGCCTTTGATCATACTGAAGGAGCCCATGGTTAGTTCAAATCTACCTACGTTTCTGTTCATTATGTTATGGCCCACTGAAATAGTCAGTTTTAATTAGACTGCAGAAAGAGTTGATTTTCAGTGACAGATTAATGCCTAACTTGGAATAGGCAAAGGCATGGATATAGAAAGAAGAAATAAATGAAATAAATGCAGGATAGCTTCTAAAACTACTCCAATGAAGGAGTTTAAGTAAGGGACCGCTATTCTTTACACTTAATAATGCAATGTATATGAAGTGACTAGATGGAGTACTCATTCTCTCCTGGCTTCCTCTTTCCTCCCCATCTGGAAGCAAAAAGCACATTGGTAAATTAAGACATTGAGTCAGTGACACAGTTCTCATCCATCAGAATCACTGAGCTTTGCTTGGACCCTGTGTTCTAACACAGGGCTCACATGGCTGGTTTTTGTATAACCTCAGGAACTAAGAATGGTTTTTATATTTTTGAAGGGTTGTAAGAGAAAACAAAAATGAATATTCGGCATAGCTTGCAAAGCCTAAAATATTCACTTTTTTTTTTTTACAAAAGAAGTTTGTCAACTCCTGTTTTAATATAAGATCTTTCTCTTTATGAGCTTAAATTGGACTTTCTAAACTGTCCGTCTGGGAAGCCAAGCACAGAGCAAGAGTGGAAAAGGCGTGGGCTTCTGAGCTGAATGGACCCACTCTGCGTTGTGTCTGTGTGGCTTCTACCTGAGAACCTCAGGAGAAGTTACTTTATTTCTCTAAAGCCTCAGCTTCTTCAGGGTTTCACGGTTTTGACTCTGTCCCTTGCACATATAGGATCATAGCAAATGATAATTCTTGATCATTTGTAAAGCCTGTCAAGAGCTGTAGAAGGATTGCCACAGGCTCAACTGCAAATGGGCAGAGAGGGTATGCTGGACACTTGATTGGCACTGAGCAGGCCTCATCTTATCACTTCAATCCCAGAGCAGGTTCCCCTGGGCCGTGGTACTGCTGTGGTTCCTCCGGAGCTGGCCCTTGCTTCAGACCTTGATGAGGACACTTTTTTCTAGCTCACTGTTCTGATGCTTTCAGTGCTCCTCAGCTGCCTGAAGATAGTCATGTCTTCCAGTGTAAGTACTAGCACTTACATGTGAACATGTGCACCTTTGATTTGATGCCAAGAACTATGCTTTCTCCCCTCTCCTCTTCTTCCTTAGAGACAGTGTGTGCATTAACAGGGTCAAAAAGAATTTGATCCTTCTTAATTGTCCCTTTCCTAAGTTGTCACCGTGCTTTCCAGCTGCCTTCAGGCAAGGGATTTAAACTGTTGTTTCTTTTTCTTTCTAAATAAAGCAAAATAGACAACATCTGTGCTTTATACCAGGAGGACTCAGAAGCATGCGTTCTGGGGTGAGAGCACCTGGGCTGAAGTTGTGGGTATGGTTTTAGAAAAAGTCTCCTTTACACTTGCTGTTTTGAAATGATTGGGACTGAGAGGTTCTCCAGCTTTGTAGTTATGCCCTACTTAATTTTCCAAGGGAAAGTTTGACAGATTGTTCCTATGGACCCCCACACTCGTCCTATGAGATTCTGAGCGGTGTGTGCAGAGATCAGGCTGTTCTCTTCCTGGAAGGGTAAGGCTGCGGGGCAAGCCTGGCCTTACAGCAGTGCTTGGTGTGTGACCTCAGCAACGGGGCTGCTTGCCAGGATTTCTAACACTGGGTAAAGGTAGCAAATGCTGAATTAGGGCTCTGCACCTCCAAGCACATGGCTGCATTTAGCAGGAAGTGAAGAAACCCGAATGTGAGCAGGTCCTTGCCAACCTTGTAAGAAAGTAGATGTTTATAATTCCTCTTATTCATGTAACATTTCCCCATTAATGATAGAAGGCTTTATTAAGATATTACTTAAGTATTCTGTGAGAATATTTCTTTTGTCTCCCTATGTATTATCAATAAATAGGTTTTTTTTGTTGTTTAAGGGCCAGATGGCTCTTCTGAACTGGCCTGAGTTTTCTGGATGTGAAAATCAATTTTATATACTTAATGCCATTGAACCGTATAATTAAAAATAGTCGAGAGCAAATTTCATGTTATGTATGTTTTATCACTTTAAAAAATCTATTTTAAATTATCAAAATTTATTTTTATTTTTTTAAAGATTTTTGTTTATCTCTCAGAGAGAGAGAGAGAGAGCACAGCAGGGGGAGTGGCGTGGCAGAAGGAGAAGCAGGCTCTGAGTGAGCAGGGAGCCCCGTGGAGGACTTGATCTTAGGACTCTGGGGTCATGACCTGAGCTGAAGGCAGACGCTTAACCGACTGAACCACCCAGGAATCCCTCAAAATTTAGTTTTAAAGAAATTATTAAATAGCAGTTATCTCTTGGTATTTTTTCTTCGGCTTTTTTTTTCTTTTACATTTTCCAAGTTTCTTGTTGTTTTTCAATAAATATACATTGAAGTGGGTTTTTTTAGCACTGTTCTATGAATACTAACAAGTACTCCTTATCTCATCATACTTTTTAAAATTAATTAATTTAAAGATTTATTTATTTATTTTAAAGAGTGTGAGAGCATGCGAGTGCGAGCACGGGGAGGGGCAGGGGGAGAGGGAAAGGGAGAGAGAATCTCAAGCCGACTCCACACTGAGGGCGGAGCCCTTGCGGGGCTCGATCTCATGACCCTGGATCATGACCTGAGCTGAAATCAAGAGTGGGACGCTTAATCGATTGTGACATCCAGGCGCCCCTCTCCTCATACTTCTAGAGCAAATTTAGGCCATTGGTTTAGCTTCATGCATACATTTAAGACAAATGTTTATTTTGAAATTCAAAAATATTTTTCTTTAATAATCCCTGTCTGAGAGATTTAGAAGTGAAGGGAATGATTTTGACTCATTGGAACTATCTGCACACAGTGCATATCTCCTTTTGCTAGAAAGCAATAATTTTTGAAAACTTGACATGCAGATCTCTACATCTGAAACAAAGTGGGGCTGTAGTATAGTTTACACATTTGGGAAACTTTGTTTACAGATACATAGAAAAGGATTTGTCATTTAAAAACAGCAACTGGCAAGATATATTAACTTGCTTAGACCAAAGAGAGTTAAATAAGGAAATATTTGGAAGGAAGTAGGGGTGGATGGGAAGTTAGCTCACAACCTTCTATCAGGAAGTTGGCCCTTTTCTCCTACCTGATGTCTCATTGCTCTCCCTCCTCTTTGGATCTGTGTCTTCATGCCTGTCTGGGGCCTGGTGGGGTCTGAGGAACAGATCTGCCTCCGAGTAGGTTCAGCCCAGAGCACAAGGCAGGGCAGATGACACAGAGTGATTGAGAGGTGCTGCCCCCATGACTGCCCCGCACGTGGCTTCTCTGCCTTTCTTCCCGTTTCTGCACAGTCACATTTTATCCATCCTTAGGACCTGGTTCAAATATTCTCCCATGAGGCTATTTCTAATTCTTCCACTGCAACATAGGTGCTCTCTGCTTTCAGTCAGTTCTCCGAGCACAACTTCTTCCAAACCCTTTTGCAGAGCAGCAGATCGATGTTCATTGAAAATAGCACTGGTCCGGGGCGCCTGGGTGGCTCAGTTGGTTAAGCGACTGCCTTCGGCTCAGGTCATGATCCTGGAGTCCCGGGATCGAGTCCTACATCGGGCTCCCTGCTCAGCGGGGAGTCTGCTTCTCCCTCTGACTCTCTTCCCTCTCGTGCTCTCTCTCATTCTCTCTCTCTCAAATAAATAAATAAAATCTTAAAAAAAAAAAAAAAGAAAATAGCACTGGTCCAACAAGTCTGGGATTCCCTGCATGGCAGAACTGCCTCTTGTAGAGTCCTGGGTGCTCATTTGCATAGTAAATGTTCTGAGAACCCTGTTTAATCCAGTGTTTTAAAAAAACCAAAAAAAACAAGAAATTTTGATTACAGAACTTTTCCAGGAACAATGATTGACATTTTGAGGAAGGTCCGAGTGGTCCATAGTTGGTGCTTAGTAATAAGTATTCTTCCAATGAATAAGTGTCCTCATAATATAATATTTAATATCCTACCATTAGAAATTATTCCCAGGGGCTGTGCAGGGAGCAGCAGATTTCTGGGATATACAGTTACAAAGAGAAGGGGAAGGGTGAAGAATGCAGAGAGGGAGGTTTGCTAAAACAAACAAACATTTTACATTTTGCCTAGGGCAGGGCTCTGAATGAGGATTCACGTTCGATCCAGTGGACAGATATGGGAGCAATGAAAGGTTATAAATGTTTTGGGTCCTTTTTTCCTAGGAAGTTTAGTGCTTAACTATATGCCAAAAACTGAAAGGAAGAGAAATCCTAAATATAAACACTACTCCTCAGTTACCGAGAAGTCATCTTTCTCTCCTCTGTTTTTTTGCATTCTCACAAAGATACACTGTCAGAATACATATGGTCTGGCTTTTTGCATAGAGCCCCCAATTTTGCTTTTAACTCAGGAAGAGATAGAGGAAAGAGGATAAGTTTAAAAATACCTGGATTTCAATTAAACTGATTCTTCCTTCTTAGGAGTAAAAAGTATGAGGGCTAAGGAGAGAGGAGTGAATTGTATGTATGTATGTGTGTGATATATCTGCGATCAACAGCAATTTCATTTTTAGGTGAAACCCGTAGACCTCAGATTGGGGGTTTAAATATTTGTGAGTACAGTGAGAATTGTTTGTTATATTTCATTTACGTGAAAAACAGAACGTTTTATGAAATGGGAAAGGAAATTCATTTCCCTTTGAAGATGTAAATCCAGCCTAAGAGGAAAATGCAGTTGAAATGTGAAATTTATGAAAGGCAAAGAAAGTATGTTTTTTAACCCGACAAATTACAGACTCTGTAAAGATAAACTATCTTTGGTTTGTTGTGGGGAGGGGGAGAAGAGAATATTAAAAATTTCCCAAGATTCCTGACGACCACTGCCGCGCAGTCATGCCTTCTGCTTGGTGGAGGGGCCGGGCCTGTGCTTTCTCCTCCTTCCTCCCCGCCTCCCGTTTCCGGCAGGATCCGTCTCCCACTGCCGCTGGGACCTCGTGTCATTGCCCGCCCCGAGCATGATGCCCCCCCCAAAAAGGGAGGTGATGGAATTAAATCACTCCAATCATTGGAAGATTTGGAACCTCCTTGAAAATTGGTATTGCTGGATTGCCAAATGTTGGGAAATCTACCTTCTAAAATGTATTAACCAATAGTCAGGCTTCAGCAGAAAACTTCCCATTCTGCACCCCTGATCCTAATGAAAGCGGGTACCTGTGCCAGATGAAAGGTTTGACTTTTTTTGCCGGTACCACACACCAGCAAGCAAAATTCCTGCCTTTCTAAATGTAGTGGATATTGCTGGCCTTGTGAAAGGAGCTTCACAATGGTCAAGCCTTGGGAAATGCCTTTTTATCTTGTATCAGTGCCTGTGATGGAATCTTTCATCTAACACGTGCTTTTGAAGATGATGATATCACGTATGTTGAAGGAAGTGTAGATCCTATTCGAGATATAGAAATAATACACGAAGAACTTCAGCTTAAAGATGAGGAAATGATTGGGCCCATTATAGATAAACTAGAAAAAGTGGTTGTGAGAGGAGGAGATAAAAAATTAAAACCTGAATATGATATAATGTGCAAAGTCAAATCCTGGGTTATAGATCAGAAGAAACCTGTTCGCTTCTATCATGATTGGAACGACAAAGAGATTGAAGTGTTGAATAAACACTTATTTCTGACTTCAAAACCAATGTCTACTTGGTTAATCTTTCTGGAAAAAAACTACATTAGAAAGAAAAACAAATGGTTGATAAAAATTAAAGAGTGGGTGGACAAGTATGACCCAGGTGCCTTGGTCATTCCTTTTAGTGGGGCCTTGGAACCCAAGTTGCAAGAATTGAGTGCTGAGGAGAGACAGAAGTATCTGGAAGTGAACATGACACAAAGCGCTTTGCCAACCATCATTAAAGCTGGGTTTGCAGCACTCCAACTAGAACACTGCAGGCCCAGATGGAGTACATGCATGGACCATCAGGAAAGGGACAAAGGCTCCTCAAGTTGCAGGAAAGATTCACACAGATTTTGAAAAAGGATTCATTATGGCTGAAGTAATGAAATATGAAGATTTTAAAGAGGAAGGTTCTGAAAATGCGGTCAAGGCTGCTGGAAAGTACAGACAACAAGGCAGAAATTATATTGTTGAAGATGGAGATATTATCTTCTTCAAATTTAATACAACTCAGCAACTGAAGAAGAAATAAATTTTAGTTACTATTCAGATAAATGTACAACTTCCAAAAATGGATATGATTTTTTTAAATCAACATTTCTGAAAACTGAGGGGAAAATAAAGTTGGGGAATGGGAATCTTCTAAAAACAGAATTATTTTTGTTTTAAAATTAAAATACTGTGTACCGCCAGTGAAATGCAAGTTCACTGAATGTGAACAGCTTGCTTTTCACGTGATTAAGACCCTACTCCAAATTGTAGATGCTTTTCAGGAACCATATTACTCTCATGATACTTCATTAATCTCCATCATGTATTCCAAGCCTGACACATTTTGACAGTGAGGACAATGTGGCTTGCTCCTTTTTGAATCTACAGATAATGCATGTTTTACAGTACTCCAGATGTCTACACTCAATAAAACATTTGACAAAAAAAATTTTTTTCCCCCCAAGATTCCTTTATTTTGTATTGAGTTCTTTTCCATGTGATATTTATCTATACTGGAGGAAAACCCAGGGCTCTGTCTAGCTTTGGATGAGATATAGGGGCAAATCTAGAAAACTATACTGAGAGATGTTATATTTATGCTACTTCTGTATTCCTGAATAAGTGGGTGGCAAGGCATACTTTTCATCCTCAGTGAGGCCTCCATCATCAGATATGGGAGCTTGTATGGCCTCACTCCTGATTTTTGTCTTAGAATTGCAACGGGAAGCTTGGATACATGGTTATTCCACAGCTAAGATCTCCTTCCTTCCATTTTCCATTCTGTTATGTCTGAGTCTTTCTTTCTTTTTTTTCCCCCAAGTTTTTATTTATTTATTTAAGTAATCTTTACACCCCAAGACCAAGAGTCACATACTCTTCTACTGTGCCAGACAGGCACCCCATGTCTGAGTCTTTCTTATTGGTAACTATTGACTAGAACAATGGTCAGTCTTTTTAGTACTTAGAATAACTGCGGATTAGAAATTCCTGTTGATGCCATTGGCATAGAGAAGAAGGTGAAAAAGAAGTATAAGAAAGTGGTAGAAAAGAAGAAAAGTTATGAAGAGAAAAATAGGAGGAGAGAAAGAGAATAAAAAGGAAGCTGTAAATGTGAGTTGGATCTACCAGTCATTTCTTGATCTCACACCTGCATGGGCACCTTCAATCTGTGAGCTGTGAGGATGTATCTGAAGTGGAAGGGCTCCCAATCCCAGTGGCAGAATGGAATATAAGATTATATGCCCCCCCCCAAAAAAAAGATTATGTGCCAGACTAAGGAGTTTGAAGAGTCACTGAAGGTCTTTGGACAAGTGAATGTTATAATAAATTTGAAGCACTGATTGCTGTCAGAGGTTGATGGGCAAAGTGGATGAGAAGAGGGGCAAGATTGGTTAAGATGTGAGGTGAGGAAAGCTTGAACTAGAGCAATGGTGTTGGTGAGTAGACAGGAGGGGATGGCTATGAAGACAAGAAATTCTAAGATGGAGGTGACAGTGATTGGATGTGTATGATAGCCAGACATCTAGGTTTCTACATAGCACATATTTACAAATATCTGTCTTCAAACTCTAGTAATATTTGACAAATCCCAATATTTTAATATTCAAACTATTTTTTCTTTAATTGCTTTGCTTTCGTGGTGGCACTTTTCTTTTTCTTCCAGTTTTGTAGATCATTTCCTGATTTTGTCTCCATAAGTAAAGATTTCAGTACCTTAATGACTGAAGGAGACAGAGAGAGGTGAGTAAAGGTCTGCGTCTTAGTAACTGAGAGAGCTGTGGTACCATGGATGAAGACAGAGAAGTTGAGAATGGGAGCTGGTTTCGTTGTGGGGTGAGGGTGGTTTGGAAGAGGGTGAGTTCAGTTTGGGACATATTTAGATTGAGGAGACAGTTGACCAGGTAAGTGTCTGTTATTGGCTGTAACCTGAATGGATCGTGGGGATGGAGACTGGAAGTAGAGATCTGAGAATCAGTTATGTGGAGCTGTTGGTTAACACTGTGGAATGCAGTCTGTTTATCAAGGGATAGTTAGCAGATGGAGGAAAAAGGATAATTTAAAGAGACGTAGAATTGTAGTATGAGAGAACCAGAAATGCGCAGGTCAGGGAAGCTCAAGGAGGAAAGACTGAAGAAAAAGTTTAAAATTGCCAGGTGCTGCGAAGATATCAAAGTGAACTCAGCACACCAGGTTTGCCCTCCTAAAGAGGAGCAGTATCAAACACAAAGGAAAGGTTATGGAGCAAAGACGAAACTGCAGCTTAAGAAAGGTTGGTGGTGAAGTTGAGACCAATATAACCTTAAGGAGACTAGGACGTTTTGTATGAAATTAGTGCCTTACTCAAGATTGCGCAGACCTTGTATTTGTTTGAAAGCCATTGTCTAGTATTTGCGACACAGTTCTAGTAAACTGGAATGCCTTTGATCTGATGTCCAACTGAGTTATTGAGTCACTGCCCTACATTTCTTTCAGTTCCTTACCCCATTTAGTAGTATTCCTAGTACACCAAAATACTGACTAATCAATTGATAGTTTCTTAAATTCTGAAAAATAATATAGTCCACAGAAAAATGTAGCAGTCATCCTATTAAAAATCTGATTCTCCTTATCTTTCAACTGCCGTTGGTCTTTTCAGCCTGCTTTTCTTCTGCCATCATTTTGTGCTATCTTCTGATATGTTTTGGGATAAGCAAAAACAAGCCTTCCTTTGTTTTGCTTGTGCATGGTAACTTCTAACTTCTGTTGCCCTCTTTTTGTGTGCTGCCAGAAATCTTGCCTTGATATTTATAATTTTGTCAAAAGTTATGGATATATAGCTGTTTAACTACCTGGTGGCAAAGTTGAACAGTAGATGAAAAGAAATTCAGGAGTATAAACTGAGTATCCTTATTATGGTAGAAGGTAGTGCTGAGTCTGAAGTGATACTGTGAGTCCAAGAGTACTAACCCTGTCTTTAATAAGTTTGACTTCAGGCAAATTGCTTAATGTCAGTTGGCCTAAGTTTTTTTTCTTTTGCATCATTACACAAACATTTTTAAAATTAAGACACATTTTTGTAAGGTATGCTGAGATATGTGAATTAGTGATATTACATAGTCTCATTGAATATAGCATAAGAAACTGAGTAGTTCAAGTCATAAGAATCACTTGGTGGAGGTCTAGACTGTAGATTTAAGTTTTCATTCAGATTCCAGCATTGTTGAAGGCATTGTTGAAGCATTTCATTCAGATTCCACCACGTTTTGGCTTTCCAAAATTCACTTCCCATTATCATTGAACGTGTAGTAGGGAAGGCCTATGACAGATACAGTGATAGGGATAGTAGCAGTTAACATTTGCTGAACATTTATTTTGCCATATATTGATCATTCCTTCAACAAATACTTACTGATCACCTTCTATGTGTCAGGTGGTATTCTTTGTGCTGGGGATACAATAATGAAAAAATTCTTGCCCTCTTGGAGCTTACGTTTTAGAAAAAGTAACTGGTAGTAAACAAAATAAGTTTCACTCCTAACATACTGTAAATTTTAGGGATTACTTTTGTTAGTTGTCTTTCTTTTTCTACTAGCATGTAAGATCCATGAGGGAAGGTAGATTAGCCTGGAGAGCTAGATTGACACCATTATTATTTTTTAATTTTTATTTATTTATTTATTTTTAAAAAGATTTTACTTATTTGACAGAGAGAGCACAAGCAGAGGGAGAGAGAGGGAGAAGCAGTTTCCCTGCTGGGCAAGGAGCCTGATGTGGGACTCGATCCCAGGACCCTGGGATCATGACCTGGGTCAAAGGCAGCCGCTTAACCGACTGAGCCATCCAGGCGTCCCATCCATTATTATTTTTTTAAACGGACCTTATGTATATAGAATTAGATTGATCATAATCTTTGCTTCTGACAAACTGCATCATTGGTCATTTTATTTTTAGTTTTTTTATGTACTAATAATGTAAGGAATACCTATGAACCTATCACCAATGCCAAGAACTAGAACATTGACACCAATTTTGATCTATTAGGTAGGTTCTATTTGTGTCTTATTTTGAAGGACTTTTTCTCTCATTATTATTAAAAAAAAATTTAATTCCAGTATAGTTAACACAGAGTGTTATATTAGCTTCAGGTGTACCATGTAGTGATTCAACAATTCTATATGTTACTTGGTGCTCATCATGATTAAGTGTATTCTTAACCCCCCTCCCCCCCACCTATCTCCTCTCTGTTTACTGTCAATTTGTTAAGAGTCTGCTTCTTGGGGTGCCTGGGTGGCTCAGTCATTAAGTGTCTGCCTTCAGCTCAGGTCATGATCCTAGGGTCCTGGGATGGAGCCCCACATCGGGCTCCCTGCTCGGTGGCAAGCCTGCTTCTCCCTCTCCTGCTCCCCCTGCTTGTGTCCCCTCTCTCGCTGTGTCTCTCTCTGTCAAATAAATACATTAAAAAAAAAAAATCTTTAAAAAAAAAAAGTCTGCTTCTTGGTTTCTCTCTCTCTCTTTTTTAGATTTATTTATTTATTAGAGAGAGAGAGAGAGGGTGCATGAGTGAGCAGCAGGAGGGGCAGAGTGAGAAGGAGAGAGAGAGTACTTAAGCAGACTCCCTGCAGAGCACGGAGCCCAATGCAGGGCTGGATCCCAGGACCCCAAGATCATGACCTGAGCCAAAATCAAGCATTGGCCACTCGACTGACTGAGCCACTCAGGTGCCCCTGATTTGTCTCTTTTTGTTTTGTTTCTTAAATTCCACATATGAGTGAAATCATATGGTATTTGTCTTTCTCTGAGTTATTTTACTTAGCATTATACCCTCTAGATCCACCCATGTTGTTACAAATGGCAAGATGTCATTCTTTTTTATGGCTGAGTAATATTCCTATCTATCTATCTATCTATCCTATATATATATATATATATTATATATATGTATATATATATATAATATATATATATATATATATACCACATCTTTTTTATCCATTCATCTGTTGATGGACACTTGGGCTGCTTCCATAATTTGGCTATTGTAAATAATGCTGCAATAAACATAGGGGTGCATATATCTCTTTGAGTTAATATTTTCATATTCTTTGGGTAAATAGTAGTGGAATTACTGGATCATATCGTAATCATTTTTTAACTTTTTGAGGAAGCTCCATACTGTTTTCTACAGTGGCTGCATCAGTTTGCATTGGTTCATGAGAGTTCCTTTTTTTCCACATCCTCGCCAATACTTGTTTCTTGTGTTTTTGATTTTAGCCATTCTGACAGGTATTGTATTTCCTCTTAATGAGTGATGTTGAGCATCATTTCATGTGTCTGTTAGCCACCTGTATGTTGAAGTGACTTTTTTTAAAGCAGGCAGTGGGGACAATATGGAGTCCAGAGAGGAGGTGGGCAGGGAATGAAGTGAGGTGACCAGGTCAAGATGAAGGATGATGAGGCATAATCTGAGCAGTGACAGTGGAATGAGGAACTGCATGGAGTTAGATTTAAGAGAAAATGCATTATTGCACTGCCATTGTGGCACAGAGTTATTATTCGCTAACTCTTCACACGTGTTTAGATAAGGTGCATGATGATGAAATCACCCTTGGTTTTATTTGCTTTCATACTTTCAACATCTAGTGCTACAAAGCCAGAGAGTCTCAGAATTTTATATGAGATTTAAATTTTTATTATAAAATATTTAGGACATAAAAAGATATGCAAAAGTAAAAAAATTTAATGCATTAGACTCCCATATTCATACTTCCTAGGGTAAGAAATTAAATATATTGGCCCCTGTATTTTGCTCCTTGATTTCATTTCTCTCTTTTCAACCTCAGTAGTAACTTCACTATTTAAATTGGCTGTGTATCATTCTTTTAAAACAAACAAACAAACCCCAAACTATATATGTTTGTATCTCTAAGAAATTTATAGTATCACTTTGTATGGTCTTAAACTTTATATGTATGGTATTCTGCTGTATATATTTTTTTGCAGCTCTATTTAGCTGAGTTATTTATGAGATTCATTCATGTTGATGCAGGTAGCATTAGTTCACTCCTTTTCACTGCTGTTCATTGTGTGGCTATATCATGATTCATTTATCTCTTTTCCTGTTAATGGACATTTCAATGTTTTCTATGTTTTGGTACTATAAACAGTGTTGCTATGTAAATTTTTGTACATGTTTCTTTTTGTACACATGTAAGAGGTTTTTTTTTAAGATTTTATTTATTTATTAGAGAGAGAGAGCGAGAGAGCATGAGCGTGAGCAGGAGGAGGGGCAGGGGGGAGAGGGAGAAGGACAAGCAGACTCCCCGCTGAGCAGGGAGCCTGACGCTGGGGTCCATCCCAGGACTCCAGGATCATGACCGACCTGAGCCGAAGTCAGATGCTTAACTGACTGAGCCACCTAGGCGCCCCTGTACATGTATGAGAGTTTTTAGAATATATTTGTAGGAGTGGAATTGCTAGATGGTAGGATATGCACACTTTATACTTTACTAGATATTACTAAATTGTTCTCCAAATAGATTGTACCAATTTACACTTTCATCAGTGTGCATTGCAGAGAGTGTTCTTGAACTTGACAGATGGGAAGTGAGCCTATATTTTGTAGACTAGTGCTAGTATAGACAGGGACAAGGCAGTACGTGATGTAGGAGAACTACCTCCCAGAGTACACACTTTTCCTCTCTCTGTTTCTATCTAGGTTTTGACCCATTGGTGTGTATGTGTTGTTGGTACTGGGGACTGGGAACTTTAATTGTAAAAAGTCCTTACTTGGTGAGCCTTACTTGTTCTTTGAGAAACTTCAACTTGGTGGCTAGTTGATTTAATGCTTATACCATCTCTAAAGGTATTATAACCCCTCATTTTAATTTGTTTTTTTATTGGTGAATTTGCCCAATTCGAATCATTTGTTTTTTTTTTATTTCTGCAGTTAAAAAATGGAAATATATTAGGATTCTCATCTCCAGTGTTATTGTCATATACTGTCTGAAACAGTGGATTGCAGTTTTATATGTAACCTCAAAATTTTTTTTGCTTAGCTGGCATTTTAAAGATAGGATTTTTTTTTTTTTAAGTAAGCTGTACCCCCAGCGTAGGGCTTGAACTCACAACCCTGAGATCAGGAGTCACATGCTCTACCGACTGAGCCAGCCAGGTGCCCCTAGATAGGAATGTTTTAATATAATAAAACTATAATAGGTAATTAGATTTCTTTGATAAATTTTAGTTTAAAACAGTACAGCTAAGAGTCCTGGAAGAGATCTAGGATTCAGCCTTGTCAACTCTGCTAGGTTAGTTAAGACTCCATTCCTTTGCTTTCAAGCTCCCCAAATTTTGTTATTGTCTTCCCTTTTCATTGTATTTGTGGGGTTCTTTCTTTATTTTGAATCTCATTACATTCTAGTAGGATTTTGAGAGAGTACAAAACTAAATATGAATTCAGCAGGCCTTCTTTTAATGGTAATAGTATTATTATTTATGGAGCCCTTACTGTGTGTTAGGTAGTGCTCTAAATATATTACCTATGTAATTGTATTTAATTCTCTTGATAGCTTTAGGAGTAAAGAGGCAAAGGTGGAATCAGAACTGACATTTTCTGGTGGCCAACACTGTGTTCTTCCTACCATGCCACATAGCCTCTAGCCTTTTTATTATAATTTGAAAAAGATTTATAATACAGTATGTATGTGTTTATTTTTTGTACTTTTTTTTTTGTAACAGTGTTAATTATATGCTATTTAAGATTTTGGAGAAATCACCCAACACAATTGTCATTCTTTTAAAATCTTTTCATTTTAGCTTTTCTTTACAAAAGCTGACCTCATGGCAGATCATCAAATGAGATATTCTTTATATGAAGAAATTAGTGTTCTTTTAATGAGCATAATGAAGTATTTCCAGGATTCTTGGATCTAAAAGACTCAGAACTCTTATCATTTAAATAAACTAAAATAGTTCTTATCTTCTCTGTTAGTAATTGCTTTTTGTTACAGGACATCTGCCATGATTAGGGTCCTTTCAAAGGAAAAATTTCCTAGGGATATTTTATATCTATTAGATATTTTATATCTATTTCATATCTATCTACACACACACGTGTGTGTGTGTGTGTGTGTGTGTGTGTGTGTGTATAATTTATGGATATGTTTATGTATAACAAGAGTGTTTCTGGGTCCAAAAATTTTGGTTTGTGAATTTAGTATTTAATGCTTTAGGTTCCTCAGGTTCCTTAAAAGTCTCTTTTTAAAAAATTTCCAACTTATTTTCTATAAGTAAACTTCATTCCTAACTTCATTTATTTATTTAAGATTTATTTATTTATTTATTTGAGGGGGGAGGGGCAGAGGAGAGAGATTCTTAAGCAGACTCCACGTGGAGCCCATTGTGGGGCTCGATCTCACCACCTGAGATCACGACCTTAGCTGAAACCAGGAGTCGGATGCTTAACTGACTGAGCTACCCAGGCGGCCCCCTTCCTAACTTTATTGATCATAATGATAGTAATTACCTATGAGCAATATAGATTGGAAGGCATATTTCAATTTGAAATGTGGTCAAATAGAAATTACCCTAGTGCAAGTGATAATTTATGTAGTCCCACAATGGTGAAAATGTTTTAGTAGTAATGAAAGCTAACATGCACCAGATGTAACAATGTTGAAATGGCTGGGCTGTCCATTGATACTCTGCTACAATTATTGAACAAATAGCTGAAGTATCTATTATGTTTAAGACACTATCCCAGGCCTAAAAGATACATGAAAAAGTGCTCAACATCGCTCGGCATCAGGGAAATCCAAATCAAAACCTCAATGAGATACCACCTCACACCAGTCAAAATGGCTAAAATAAACAAGTCAGGAAACGACAGATGTTGGCGGGGATGCGGAGAAAGGGGAACCCTCCTACACTGTTGGTGGGAATGCAAGCTGGTGCAGCCACTCTGGAAAACAGTGTGGAGGTTCCTCAAAAAGTTGAAAATAGAGCTAGCCTATGACCCAGCAATTGCACTACTGGGTATTTACCCTAAAGATACAAATGTAGGGATCCGAAGGGGTACGTGCACCCCGACGTTTATAACAGCAATGTCCACAATAGCCAAACTATGGAAAGAGCCAAGATGTCCATCAACAGATGAAAGGATAAAGAAGATGTGGTATATATATACAATGGAATATTATGCAGCCATCAAAAGGAATGAGATCTTGCCATTTGCAACGACGTGGATGGAACTGGAGGGTGTTATGCTGAGTGAAATAAGTCAATCAGAGAAAGACATGTATCATATGATCTCACTGATATGAGGAATTCTTAATCTCAGGAAACAAACTGAGGGTTGCTGGAGTGGTGGGGGGTGGGAGGGATGGGGTGGCTGAGTGATAGACATTGGGGAGGGTATGTGCTATGGTGAGCACTGTGAATTGTGCAAGACTGGTAAATCACAGATCAGTACCTCTGAAACAAATAATGCAATATATGTTAAGGAAAAAAAAAAGATAGCAGGAGGGGAAGAATGAAGGGGGGGGCAATTGGAGGGGCAGACGAACCATGAGAGACTATGGACTCTGAGAAACAAACTGAGGGTTCTAGAGGGGAGGGGAGTAGGGGGATGGGGGTATCAAAGAGGGTACGTTCTGTATGGAGCACTGGGTGTTATGCACAAACAATGAATCATGGAATACTACATCAAAAACTAATGATGTAATGTATGGTGATTAACATAACAATAAAAATGTAAAGGAAAAAAAAAAAAGACACTATCCCAGGCCTATAGTGCATAAAATTGAATGAAAAATTGAGAAAAGTTGAATTAGAATATCTAAAAGGAAGAATATTCAACAAAGTACTGTGTTTAAGAAAAAGAACATGATTTCATTCTTTTTTATGGCTAATATTCTGTTCTCTCTCTCTCCTTATGTATATGTATATATATATAACGAGAGAGAGAATACAGACACACACACACACACACACACACACACACCCCACATCTTCTTTATCCATTCATCAGTTGATGGACATTTGGGCTCTTTCCATAATTTGGCTATTGTTGATAGTGCTGCTATAAACATTGGGGTGCATGTACCCCTTGAATCAGTTTTTTTTGTATATTTTGGGTAAATACTTAGTAGTGGAATTGCTGGATTGTAGGGTAGTTCTATTTTTAACTTTTTGAAGAACTTCCTTACTGTTTTCCAGAGTGGCTGTACCAGTTTGCATTCCCACCAAAAGTACAAGACAGTTCCCCTTTCTCTGCATCTTCATCAACATCTGTTGTTCCTGTGTTGTTTTTAGCCATTCTGACTGGTGTGAGGTGGTATCTCATTGTAGTTTTGATTTGTATCTCCCTTATGATGAGTGATGTTGAGCATCTTTTCATGTGTCTGTTAGCCATGTGTATGTCTTCTTTGGAAAAATGTCTATTCATGTCTTCTGCCCATTTCTTAACTGGATTATTTGTTTTTTGGGTGTTGAGTTTGATAAGTTCTCTATATATTTTGGATACTAACCCTTTATCAGATATGTCATTTGCAGATATCTTCTCCCATTCCATAAGTTGCCTTTTAGTTTTGTTGATTGTTTCTTTTGCTATGCAGAAGCTTTTTATCTTGATGAAGTCCCAGTAAGTTTATTTTTGCTTTTGTTTCCCTGGCCTCAGGAGGCATATCTAGTAAGAAGTTGCTATGACTGATGTCCAAGGGGTTACTGTCTGTGTTCTCCTCTACGATTTTGATGGTTTGCTGTCTCAGATTTAGGTCTTTCATCCATTTTGAATTTATTTTTGTGTATCGTGCAAGAAAGTGGTCCAGTTTCATTCTTTGGCATGTTGCAATGATGTCAATGGAGGTAGGAGTACTATGCTACATGAAATCAGTCAGAGCAAGACAAATACCATATGATTTCACTCATATGTGGAATTTAAGAAACAAAACAAATGAACATGGGGCAAGGAAAAAAGAGAGGCAAACCAAGAAACAGACTCTTTTTTTTAAGATTTTATTTATTTATTTGTCAGAGAGAGAGAGAGAGAGCACAAGCAGGGGGAGGGGCAGGAGAAGCAGGCGTCCCACTGAGCAAGGAGCCTGATGTGGGACTCAATCTCAGGATCATGACCTGAGCTGAAGGCAGATGCTTAACCGACTGAGCCACCCAGGTGTCCCCTAAGAAACAGACTCTTAACTATGGAGAACAAACAGGATTACTGGAGAGCAGGTGGGTGGGGGGATGGATTAATTAATTGGGTGATGGGTATTAAGTAGGGCACTAGTCGTAATGAGCTCTGGGGTTGTATGTAAGTGGTAAATCCCTTAAATTCTGCACCTGAAACTAATATTATACTGTATGTTAACTAATAGGAATTTACATAAAAATTTAGAGGAAAAAGGGGACATGAGCTCAAAAGGGGAAAACATACACACAAAAACTATGAGATAAAAGGAATATGAAAAGTGAATTTTAGAAGACAAAGTAAAAAAAAAGTCACTAATAAGACTGAAACTGTCTTCTGTCATCTCAAGAGAAACAAAAAGCCCGATTTACATAAATTGGTATGCATCATTTGTACAAGCTCTGTATGCCTGGAAGGTTGCCAGCATCTCCTTTGGTGAGACAAAGTTCAGGGGAGTTCTAATTTACAAGAAACCAGTTGATGTTGTTTTCTGTTCTTTATCTAGTTGTTTACTGCCTTTGATTTTTCTTAATGCTCTTCTTGATTACAGATGGCTAGAGTAATGAGGGAGTTTTAAAAAATGGTTAATGTATCATATATTAATAGGAGATAAGAATCTGTTGTGCGAATATATAAATGATTATACTTTTGATCTTCATATATAATGATTCATCTTTCTAATGTTCATCATTCATTTTCTATATTTATAAAACCACTGTTAGTATAGATATGACCAGAGGTAAAAGTATACAATAATACTAAATAACTGCTACCATTTTTTCAATATTTACTATGTGTGAGGTACTCTGCTAAGTACTTTAATATAAGTGTATTTAATTTTCTTTCTTTTTTTTTAAGGCATCTTTTTTTTTTTAAGATTTTATTTATTTATTTGAGAGAGAGAGCACGAGAGAGAGCATGAGAGGGAAGAGGGCCAGGGGCAGAAGCAGACTCCCTGCTGAGCAGGGAGCCCGATGCGGGACTCGATCCCGGGACTCCAGGATCATGACCTGAGCCGAAGGCAGTTGCTTAACTAACTGAGCCACCCAGGCACCCTAGTGTATTTAATTTTCACAAGAACCCTATGAGGTCGGCATACTAGTACTCCTCATTTACAGATGATGGAAGTGAGGCACCGAGAAGTTCAATAATTTAAGTTCCTATAGCTTCGAAGCCTGGGATTTAAATCCCAGTAGCCCTGACAATAGTGCTATTCAGCATAGATGACCAGGCTGATTTAATCTAAAGTTGGTTTATTTGAATTACTGTGGACATAATATCCAGAGACTATCTTCTTGCTTTTAATATGCATTTCATCTCTAGACATACAGTTCTCATGGAATTTTCAAAAACAGTTATTTATGAGTGCTTGTTAACCTACTGAATCATAAAGTTGGTGGTATTTTGAATGCATGTTTTAGCATTGTTAGTGTGTGATTAGGGGAGGGAGTTCTTATGAGGGAAAGGTCATGGGCTGGAATCCTGTGGGTGTCCGTTAGCTTGCTCAATCTGTGTGGTCAAAGTCTGTCCTTTTAACCCTAGCTGCCCATCTGACAAAAGTAGGCATTTGGGCAGCATGGGTGCCAGATGTGAGGATGTGGATAGATTAGTGCACCTCCATCACTAGGATGATGGCCACAAATCCAAGCTCTGTCACTGAAAGCCTCAGTGGAAAAAAAAAATTGTATACACTAGTCAGTCCTCCCTTATCTGCGGTTTTGCTTTCTGAGGTTTCACTTACCTTGTCAGGATTTCATTGTTTTCAGACATGACCTCACTGTAGGTAAAAGTTAATAGTCTTGCCTCTGAGATTAGTCTTATGATAGACATAGAGATGTATTGGCATTTAGGTGTTTCAGCCTTAATTGTTGAAAGAATATGAACTGCAGCTTGGGCTTTCACATGGATTTTGATCTGTGACTCAGACCCTGGCTTGGGGTCTTTTTTTTTTTTTTATTTTTTTAAGGATTTTATTTATTTATTTAAGAGAGAGAGAGAGCCAGAGAGCATAAGTTGGGGGAATGGCAGAGGCAGAGGGAGAAGCAGGCTCCCTGCTGAGCAGGGAGCCTGATGTGGGGCTCCATCCCGGGACCCTGGGATCGTGACCTGAGCTGAAGGCAGACGCTTCACCAACTGAGCCCCTGGCTTGGGATCTTTGTTAGACACTGGCTTAATGATGCCATCTGCTTTAGAACAATCGGTAAATTGAGTATAGTAAATGAAATGTTTTGTGAAATTAATGGAGATGTACTGATAGTGACAAAAAAAGTCACACTTGAGTATTGAGTATTATAGAGCTTCTTTGGCAATTTTACATAGTAATTGCTAAAAATATATCAGCACATTTTACGTGATTATACTTACCAGGTACAGATGAATCCCCTCCCTGATAGAATCATTATGTGAAGTCTATTTAGATTTTTTTCATCTTTATGTCTCTTAAAGTTCATTTTTAAAGATAATGTGACCTTGGAGTAGCGAGTGAAGCAAATGGTGAAAATGTTATTTCCTGATACTACTCAGCCTAGTTTTTCTCATTGAAAAGTACTATCTTTAAAAGAAAATACGTATTTACAATGCTTATTGAAGCCACTTTATTGGATAATGCAACAATCTTTGGGTCAAAAACAGCAATGCAAAATTGGATTTAGTTTTATCACTCTCAGGAATTTTTATTAGATCCCTGTACAGAATTATCAGCTATAAATAGAGATCCGCTAATTTGATGAAGAGGCTCTAGGTCTACAGATAATTGAACAAATATATCATGGTTTAAAAAAACTCTTGCACAAGATGACAGTAATAGTGAATAGGGCAGAAGAAAGAAAAGAAGTGGGAAAGAAAAGGAAAAGAAAATATAAAGGAACAATGACGGATTTGTGTGTAACAAAATGCGGTTCCAATACCGACCTACTTAACACGCTTTCTCACTGGGAGGCCATTGTTCTTTCTCAAACTCTTTTTGCTTGGCTGCTTTCCCTTCCCATTTAGAAGGAGGACAGTCCCCCTCCCTCCTCCTCTGGTCCTTTGACCAGAGACTAATGTTGCTGAGGTTGTTGGGGGATGTAATGGAATTTTGCATCTGCAAATGTGGTCAGCCTCTGCAAGGGCTAGCTTCCAGCAGAAATCTTGTTATCCTCTGAGATATATTTTTACTGGCTGATTAAAAAAAAAATCTTAATCTTTAAAGAGATTTCTTTAGATAGATAAGTAATATTCCTTTTTGTTCTTCTCTCTTTCCCCCTTCTAGGGGTATGCATGCCTTGATGTATAAAATGCCTACTGGGAAAGTGTTTTGGTATAAGGTGTGTGCTCATGTGTGCATATGCATGTATTTTAAATTCCAAGGGTAGGACTGGCAAAATTGGGAAAAGTGTGCTCATACTCTAATATCCAGAAAGACTTCTTTAAAGAAGACACTTGGAGAGGTAGGACAGAAAGTATCAAAGTATATGGCCAAATCACAGTGCCTGATAAAGGGATAGTTATTAGACTTTTCTCACACAGGCCTCTGCGCTCCATCCAGTTGACTGATGACTTAATGTCATTAGTGTAGGTTAATGTATGTAGAAACCATGTGGGTTAGTGTGTTAGTGTTTCTTGATGCTATGTAAGTTCGGTGCTTAACAATCTTTAGAAATGGCAACTGTTAAGTACTTTTAGCTATGATTAGCAGATTTAAGCTACTTTAGCTACACATGTATGTATTCCATGCCTTGCTTGATCATATTTGCCAAATCCTAAATCACGACACATGATGTAGTTAGGGAGATATTTGTGGGAATAGTGCAACAAAGTATTTAGAATTGGGACTATCCCATAGAATTTGTATATTCACCATGCATTCAGCAAGTACTCATTGAATGCTTGCTATATACCAGGCATTTTTATGGATGCTGGGGATGCAGTAGTGACAAAATAAGTGAAATCCCTTATGTTCTAGAGGGGCAAGATAGACAATATATAGCTAAATAAGTGAAAAAAGAGTAGGTTAAATAGTGACGGGTACTAGGGAGAAAACAAAGTATAGAAAGGGGTTAGCAAGTGTTGCTGGGGTGGGCAAAGGGATTGCAGTTTATGATAAGGAGTGGGACACAGGGTCATGGGCCACTTATGTGTTCTGCCCAACCACAGCTCTTGTCTCCTGTATTCTTCCCTTAGATTTCATAACCTGCTCTGACCTCAAGGAAGGAGAACCTTTGAACATAGATAGGTAGAACCACTAAAAACTAAACCAAAGCACAACACTCCAAACACCTTTTATTTATAATAGATTACCAAAATACCCAGATACCCTGAGAAAGATGCACAGTTTAAAAAACACAAAAAACCCTGCTCTCAGTTGAAACATTTGTGTCTGCATCTGTGTACCTCCAATAGGATTGTCATTCTTAGCTTAGTTTAGGAGACCAGTTGTTAGAAGGAAGTGGTAATTCTGGGGCAGGGAAGTCACACAGTGAGAACATAATACATGTTGTCATTTACTGGCCCAAGGAAGAGCAAGTGGTGGAAGACTCTGGTCTCCTCAGCATTCCAGAACATGCTCTGCACTGGCTGCGTACCTCTGCATATGTTGTTTCCCCTACCAGATAGGTGGGTTTCTTTGACTTGGAATGCCCTCCCTCCTTGTTTTGTTGATCAAAACCCCACCCATCTCCTGGAAGGTAGGGACCCAGCCCTTTATCTCTGTATCCTAACAGCGCCTGTGGTATCTGGCACCAGTAAGTGGCCCATAAATGGGTGATCTATGAACAGGTGAATGGAATGAAATTGGGGAACGAAATCTGGCAGTTGCCTACCTCACTTTTCAGTCCACAACTAGCTGGTAGAAGCGGCTTTTCCAGGCTATGCCCCATCTCTGATTTGTCTTGGACCCTCCTTCCTATCACATTCCTCTAATTAAAACAAAGCAAAACTGAGGTTGAGGAGGTTGCCAGACAACTCGCTCGACTACCAGAGAGGGAGGCTCTTCTGCTTTTGTATCTCTAAGTACATCAGATAGAGTTTACTGCTTTTCCATCCACCTTTAAAAAAAAATGGCTGATTTTCCCTTATTGGGGGCCTTCTGTTCCCTTCTTGCCTCACTAACTCTGTTCACATCCTGCAGGTAGACAGGCTGGCACAGGGTTTCATTTGTAGCCTGTCAGCTGGCAGAGATATGGTTGAGCATTAAGAGGGGCTTGGGAGGTTGGGTTAGTAAGGGAACACAGCTTTGGTTTATCAAGGGGTGGGAGGTGCGAGATGAATCCACAGATACTTTCTAGTTCATTAAAGAGGGCAAAAAACCTCAAGCTTTGGTCCCATTGGCATACCTTTCCTGGCCTGTTCCTCAACACATTGGTTGTCCTTCACACATGCTGCACCAGCTGCTTCCCAGCGCTGGGAAACTCAAGTGGATTGGCCTGTCACATAAGCAGGACTGAAATCCTTAGGGCAGTGGAGAAAACCAAAGAATTTCAAAAGCCTGGCATGATGAATCTTGGCTCTATGAACTGACCTTGCTCTCTGTTTAGGCATTTCTTTGAGTACAGTGGTTTTAATTTAAAAACAAAATGCTGGGTTTTCTTTTGTCATCATCATCATCATTCTCCTCATTATTCTTTTGGTCATTGTCATAGCTGCTATTTATTGAATGTCAACTCTGAGCCAGCTGTGGTCTTTATGCTTTACATGGATTAACTCATTTAATCTTCCAATAACCTTCCCAAGAAAAGATTGACCCTGAGCTTTAAACAATAATCTAGTACTAGATCAGAAAGAAAAAGCATATAAATTTTCCTTTGGAGGCATTAGTTTGACGTAGGGTAAAGCCATGAAGGGAAACCATTTATAAGCTATTTCCTGGGAATGAGAGTACTTAATATTATTCCCACCCTACTGTAAAAGTTTAATATTTAGTTTTCTAAATGGATTAGAGAGGTTTGGGTTCACATGGAAGAGAAACAAGTCAATCATCATTATACTTTGTTGCTCTGAAAATAAATTTTCATTTATTGCTGAAATTTTTTGGTCTCAAGGTTATTTAAGATTGATAGGTCATATTCTGTCCTCAGTCTATAGTTGCACATTCTGCAGTGGGGAAAATTAAGACCTAAAAATTGTACTCAAAGCTTTTTTTTTCCCTGGTGAATCTTGATATTATAATTTCTCATGAAATTTCAAAACTAAATACTTTAAAAATATCCTTAAGTCTTTTACTTGTAAGTGTGCATAAGATTACAGCAGTAGTAGATTTAAGAGTATTTAAGAACTATTTAAAGAAGCCTTCTAATTGCCCACTTTAGCACAGATTATAAATCAAGAAAACATTTTCCAAATTCCTGTCTATGCCAGGAACTATGTTGAGTATTGGGGATAGAATTCAGTTGAACGGCACCAGCTATAGCCTCCACCTACCTTGGACAGCACCCAAGAGGGTTTAATATTGGACACATTGGAATGCACTTTTTAAAACATGTTTCATATCTTGCCAGGGAGAACCCAGGTTTTTCAGTACTGGGCACATGATTAAAAAATCAACCTATGTGTGGTCTGAATTAACTTTTTAATAACAATCAGTGATGAGTTAGGGGCAAGGGGGTATTAGGTGTGGTCTGAATATGAGTTGATGGCAATTGAAGCTTTGCTCATTTATGTTTTCTTTTTGTCAGCAATCCTTTGTGATGCTTAGTATCATTCTGTAATTTGAGTGGAATTAAGCTGAAACTGTTCAGAATTATATAACTAATATCATTCTGTAATTTGAGTGGAATTAAGCTTAAACTGTTCAGAATTATATAACTAAGACATTATGTTTCAAATACTATTTGAAGTTAATCTCAGCCAGCTAACTTGGCCTCTGCTACACAAAGACTGGTGCAGAGAGGATGAGAGGCAGGTGGCTAGGCTCCCCTACGTTGCTAGTTCATGGGACTGATTTAGTGTTTTGTGTTTTTCCCCCTAGGCTACCCTTCTAGAGCCAGACAGGCTGTTTGTGAGAAGCTAGGATCTGTGTGAAGCAATGAACAGAGGCATAAGAAATCTAGATTTGAATCCCAGCTCCCTCTTATTTACCACCTATGTTATCTTAATGAAACTTAAGCTCTCTGAAGTTTGGTTTTCTTATCAGCAAAATGGATATAATAGTACTTATTTGCAGGTTGTTGTGAAGATTAAATCCAAAGCACCTAGCACAATGCCTGACGTGTTTCAGGCCAGCGCTGGCAGTCTCTCTTCCACTCCTAGGGATTTCTAGCTGGGAAATGGTGCTGGGACAGATACCGTGGATTGTTCCAAAGTAATATTTATGTAGTTAATGATAGTTTTATATCATTCTATAACTAGTTTTTACACTGCACTTTGGAAGATAGTGTTTTCATTATAAATCAGATGTACATCTATATTTACTTACTGTACACCTTTTATACAGCAAGCTTTTTGGAATATTAGAAGTATAAAGATGAATAAGACTACATTTTATTCAAAGAATTCACAGTGTATGAAGAAAAGGGATGCAAAGTTAACTAACCAGAGTACAAGATGGAGAAATGTTTTACTATGAATGGGTACACTGCTGTGGATTATGGGGATGGAGGAGAACAATCTGAACTCTGCCTGGTAGGGTGGTGGAACTCAGGCCAGGCAATGCTTTCCAGAAGTATCACTGAAGTGGGTCTTGAGATATAATGGAGTTCTGAGAGACACAGACGGGGTGTGGAAGGGCATTCCAGCAAGAGGGGATAGCCTGAGAGAGGCATGGAATGCTGGCCAGGAGACTCAGGAGCCTCCTGCTGTAGTTCTGTTCTTGTAGCTCTCTGGCAAGAAGATGTGTGCCTTTGAGCAAGTCATTTAACCTAATTTCATAATTTATAAAATATGGGGGCTCAAGTGAGTTTTTTTCAACTCTAAAATTTTGGTATTTGTGATCCACAGATGCAGAGAAGCTAAATAAATTGTTTAATGTTTTAGTCAGTTTGGGCTGCTACAATAAGATACCATAGACTGGGTGGCTTAAACAACAAATATCTTTCACAGTTCTTAAACAACAAATATTTTTCACAGTTCTAGAAGCTAGGGCCCAAGATCAAGGTGCCAACAGATTTGGTATCTGGAGAGGGAGGGCTTTCTTCCTGGTTTGCAAATGATTGCCTTCTTGCTGTATCCTCATATGGTGGAGAGAGAGAGAGAGAGAGAGAGAGAGAGAGAGAGAGAGAGAGAGAGAGAAAGCTCTGTCTCCTCCTTGTCTTATAAGAGCACTAATCTCATCATAGGGGCTCTACCCTCATGATTTCATCTAAAACTAATATTCTCCCTAAGGCTTCACCTCCAAATACCATCACATTGGAGATTTGGGCTTTAACATACAAATTTTGGGGCAGACGAAATATCCATCTGTAGCACTTAAGGTCACATGATTCACCCATGGCAGGCCCAGCTTTGGAACTCTGTCATTTTTTTTTTTTTAAGATTTTATTTATTTGACAGATAGAGAGCACAAGCAGGGGGAGGGGCAGAGGGAGAGGGAGAAGCAGACTCTCCGCTGAGCGGGGAGCCCGGTGCGGGACTCAATCCCAGGACTCTGGGATCATGACCTGAGGCGAAGGTAGATGCTTCACTGACTGAGCCACCCAGGTGCCCTGAACTCTGTCATTGTTACATTCCATTCTTTTCCCTCATCTCTGTCCGTATAGCAACTGCTTTGTACATGGATGGTCAATTAGCTGAGTGGAGGTTGGACACCTTCTATGCTTTCTGAATGGACTCCTTTAGTCAGCTAATCAGTCTTGGTTATTACCATGTACATTCCAAGTGTTTTTAGGTTCCTTAGACTGGTTGGTATCCTCTTGACCTCAGTGGATTTTTATCAGTCTCATTTGATAAAGATTTTGGAAGCCCTAAATAATGTTCTCTAAATGCAAATTGATATCCCACTTCTCTTCTTAAAGAGACATTAACTCCAGTGGAGGAAAAAAACACAAAAGCATATTTCATCTTAAGAATAAGAGTTCTCGGGGCACCTGGGTGGCTCAGTCATTAAGTGTCTGCCTTCGGCTCAGGTCATGATCCCAGGGTCCTGGGATCAAGCCCCGTATCGGGCTCCCTGCTCCGTGGGAAGCCTGCTTCTCCCTCTCGCACTCCCTCTGCTGTGTTCCCTCTCTCGCTGTGTCTCTCTTTGTCAAATAAATAAATAAAATCTTAAAAACAAAACAAAACAAAAATAAAACAAAAGAATAAGAGTTCTCTTGACGTGTAATTTAAAGCAGCTTTTCTGCATTAAATTATTTGAGTTCCACCTTGACATTTTTTCCTTTCTGAGTGCCACCCCTACTGTTAATATTATATATATTAATATAATATAATAATCCTTAATATTTTTCATTAAAATGATGTACTTTATATTAATTAATTACATTTTAAAAATGTAGTAACCACAAACTCACAGGTTGATATCATTATATTCTTCATTATATTGGTTCAATATATTTTTATTATGTTATATATTGTTTATTATATATTTGTTTCATTATATTGTTTCCAATTTACTTCAAAGTAATTAACTAATATAAAAAAAGTATGCTTGTGCCATCTGAGGCCTTCTTGTGTGTATGTACTATGCTTTGGAAAACCTTAAGACTATCTGGGGTCTATTGGTTGAATGGTGAAAGAAGGGAGGAATAAAAAAGACAAAAAAAAAGATAAATAAAAATGATGCTCTTTTAAGTGTATAAGTCATATGGGTGATAAATGAGAATGGAAACCTGAGTTTATAAAAGACAAACAAATAAGTTTCCTTGGCTTCAAGCCCCTGTTATTGTCAAGGTAAATAGTGCATATAAAGAAGGAAGTCTAACAAAATGACATTTCATTTTGGGCCTTAAATATTTGCACACTCTTTTTTATGACTTTTGCTTCATTCAGTAACACCAGGGTCAAGACCGTGTAGGCATAAATGCTTTGCAGTTTATCTTGTCAAGAAGGTTAGTGTCTGTGCCAGAGTAAGGAATTCTTCTCCTTATTGCAGGAAGGTAAAACAGAGTCAGAAGCAAATGAGATCAGATTCAGACTGCCAAACCTAGGGCAGAACCCTTAGCATCGAGAAAAACAGATTGGAGGATTGGACAGCAAGGTTAAAAGAAAGGGGGTGGGTAGGGCTACCTTCACAGGCATGTGACCTGTGTGGTTGCTCAGGTTCCCACATTTAGAGGGGCTCTGTACTTGGTTTAATGCTCTGCTATCATCATCCTGAAATTCTTAATAATTTTTGGAAAAGGGGCCCTACATTTTTATTTTGTACTGGGCCCTGCAAATATGGCCAGTTCTTGGGGTAGGGTAGGGAGATGTTTGTTGAAGGTTTCATGGTTTAGGTTCATGGGATAGAAATGGAAGAATAAAAACTAGAAATGAGTTGCGAAAAGTTGATTTGAGGTCTTACCTGGTGGGTCCCTTCTGATTGACCCTGGTTCATAGGTTAAGGTATCTAACAAGGATTTCTTTTGCCTTAAACTCCTAGGGTGGCAGACTGCCTTCCTACCTTCCTTTTATAGTTATAGGTAGTAGCAAATTATACAGAGAAAACCTGGGTGATACAATGAACTCATCCTTAAGAATTTGAAAACATTGTGCAGTAAGATTGTTCCCTGTGAATTACATTGTAAAGTCAACCCATAGTGGATCAAGCAGGGGTGGGCAAATGGAAATACCCACCAAGAATGACTGTAAGACAACAGGGAGTGGTAGGCAGGAGGGTGGGCACCAGGGCAAGTATGGCCTGTGTTCTCCTTCAGCCTGTTATGTTATGCCATGTCATTGTCCAGAGCAGCTAAACCCTCTAGGTTTTTTAGGAGCTGGAAATCTGGATTTTTTGTCTGTGACAGTTTCCAGTTAAAAAAAACAAGTGCTCTGTGGACTAGATTAAACATGTCTAATTGAATTCATTTCAGTCTTAAGCAGACATTTTTAAACTACTGGTTTTCTATAGGTAAACATGAGAAGTGACTAAATGACTATTTTGGGGGAGGGACCAAATGACCTAATGGACAATGGACCTGATTTTAATATTTTTGATGAAGGCATCCTTAGTACAGAGATGGAGTTAGGGCAAGAGCTGCTCCTTGGATGTTGAGGGTTATGATACAAAAGAACTCCAGATTTTCTATATTGGAGGGGCTTAGAGGTTAGAAGGGACATTGGTTTCGGAGGACTTATTTTGAGCGGAGTTTGCATAGCAAACTCACTGTTTTTACTTAGGTTCTATGACATAGATCATAAAAAGCCTGCTATCTCTAATACATTTCCCCCCACACTTTAGATAAGATTGAAAAGACAGCAACTGCTCATCTTCGGGAATGGACAGAGCAGTTTTAGGGCTGCTAGAGATTTAAGGAGGAATACAAGCTTCTCACACCCCCAGACCAATCTTTTGCCCAGTGCTGTTATGATTTATTGTTAAGGAAGACATTATGAGATGGACACATCAGGCTTTCTTAGTCTGATGCCATCAAAAATACAAAGTGATCTAATCATTTCCCTTTCAACTGTGTGCTCACCTGAATACGATTTGACCTCCCAAGTGGATCTACCAGAGGGAGGGAATGAATGGGTTCTGCAGGTTTGCATGTTATAGGTGTTTCTATGGCTACTTACTGTTAATTGTAATTTAAAAAATTGACATTCTGGTGTGCTTATGACTGTGGTTACTGTGGAGCTGCCAGTGAAATGTAGAATCTCAAACTCAATTTTGAACTTGCACGGCTCAGGGCCAGACCTTATACTATGGTAAATTTGCCAAAGTAGTGAATGCCACTTTGAGAGGCCCTCTGGGGGGGCCTCTCCCTAAGTGACACCAAAAATATACCTTGAATATAGGCAAAGATCTTTCCTATTTAAATATCTTTAGTAATAGAGATGAGACATATAGTGCATAAAAGTCATGGGGTGAAATGGGGCAGCCCCATGGAAGTATTACTAGGATTTCAGATGAGTTTGGGAAATGCTGGCTTAAGTGATGGTAAATTGATTTCCTTTTTAAAAAATTGATTTCTTTTTAAGAGTACTTTTCCAAAACATTTCATCTAACCAGTGCTCTCCAGTACAAATACATTGTAAGTAGTTTTTCCCAACTTCATTTGCTAATGGCACCTTTAAAATGTTTCCTTTGGCAATCAGTGCTTTTGGAAAACATCATGAAATATTTGCAAAGCATGGTCTTAAGAACATAGTGAAATTGAAGTATTTCCGGTATTCTCCTGGGGGAGAGATGTGTATCTAGTCAGCTTGCAGAATTTATGTTGAATCCCAGTTTGCACTGGGTTCCATAAGATCTACCTGAGTGTTCTGGAGTGTTTGCTTACCAGCTATGTGAACCTGGAATTGTCCCAGCATTGACCTGGGCAGAAATGGAACTTGGCAATCTGGATTTGGGAATTTGGATCTACATATTGTGAGTCAGCCTGGAATTCCCAGAGTCCACGACTTCCTTTATTAGTATGTTTTTTCTCCTGGTAGTTCACCGCTTAAAAGGGAACTTGGGAGATTGCTTCCTAAGATCTATCCTAGAACTCAGCCGTATCCTCACAGCTAGGACTCAATGAATGCGATTGTTATCTATATAGAGATTATTTTCAGAGAATCAGAGATCAGATTATAGAGTAATATGGTTTTAGAGACACATCATTTTCTTTAATTCTAGAATAAGGAAAACAAATGCAGAACTCTATTTCCAAATATGAAATGGTGATTGCAGGTACAACTCAATTGTGTATTCTTCGTGTATAATGACAACATTGAGAGGAAAATTGATTAGTATTTTTAAAACAGCAGGAAAATTATTTCTTGCCCATACATTGATTAGTCTTTGAATAGACTTTCTTATAATCCTTTTCTTTTATTGACTGCAGGGAGCAGCATGGTTGTATTTTATGTGGAGTCAAGCAGAGAAACCTACTTAAACTTATTGCAGCTTTTTTTCAGCAGGTGCAAATAACTTTGTCTTCAGTAGTTACACTTTCCTGGCTTGATAACACATCAAGACGTCTCTAGTTTTATTTTGATTAAGGAGATTAAAGGAACTATTGTCTTCAAAATATGGAAACAATGAAATATTGAAGTTTTCTGGTGGTATACATTCCTCCCTTTGGCTTATAAATAGCCAATTTGCTTAGCATCCCTGCACGAGTGCTTTAAAATCCTGTTAGCTGAAGGTCATGTAACATTAATTTGTTCCTTGTTAGATGTTATGTAAAATATAGGGATAAAGAAGACTGAAGCTCTTTCCCTCAGGGAACTTCAGGTCTATTTGAGGAGGTAAGACATAGAATTAAGATAAATAAATAGTGTGAGAGAGGTTGTGATGAGTCCCAAATGAGTGGTTTGGAATATTACATAACTGGTATAAGGATGTCAGAGAAGAGAGACTTTTTATGCCTCCTGAGGTAGTTAGGGAGTCCTCATGCAGGAGCTGGGCCTTGAGCTTGTCCCTGGGGACAGAGAGGATTTAGCCAAGGGGAGAAGGTTAGGCAGGACGTGGGTGGCATTACCAAAGGCAGCTAGGCCAGGATGTACTGGTCTTTTCACCAGTGAGGGGATCTGTCTGGCTCTACAGAGGCCTCACAAAGGAGGATAATGGAAAATAAAGCTGGAGAGGTAGGTTGAATTCAAATTGGAAAGGGCTTTGAACATCAGGCAAAGGAATTGGGACTTTATTCTGTAGAAAGTGGATAAGTAGTAAAGGTTCTTGAACAATAATAAGTAGAAAATGCAAGAAATGGCTTTGTAGTTAGAGTAGAAACAGTGCACATCTCTGAACTGAGCTGCCTTACGTTGGTAGACAATAGTAAAAAGTATGAACAGCTCTGTCTTCATTTGTGATCGGGATATAGGTTGGGTTAGCTGCTTAATTTTCATTCTTCCCTTTATTTTTCCTCTTCTAAGGCTTGTATAAAAACCTTTTTTTTTAAGTCTTAAAATACATTAATTCAAATTTGACCTTCCTTACTGCATGATAGTTTGAATGCCCAAAGCTATTTTCAGTTGTTCCAGATTGTCGTAAGAGTTTGATGTCCAGGTGCCAACTGGAAGGGCCAGACCTGGCCTGTGGAGGATTGTTTTTAAAATCTGATTCTAAATTAAGCACTTTGGGACAGAAAAATGAGATGTGGCCTACTTCTAACTCACCATTTAACTGAAAGTATATGTGTTTTTTTTTCTTCTCTGCTTAAATATTTGTCTGGCTCTTTCAGACTCGAAAGGCATATAACTCAGAGCTAAGAATATTTAGATTCCTCTTCATTCCATTTTTTTCTGGAGTAGTTTTTGGCTTCTACTATAAAAAGTGATACTTATAAAGGAATTTCTCTAAATATTGGGTAATAATTCTCAAAAAAATTTTTTTGTTCTTAGTCCTCATGAATTCTATACCTCACAAATTATTGAAATGGAATTAAAAAAATTTTTTTTGAAGTTTGAGCCATTGATAGAAGTTAGACTTTTAAATGTCTAAAATTAAGTTCTAAATTGGCAGCAGTTGTGGTATAGGAGAATAGATCATAGTACAGGCTTTGGAGCCAGAAAAACCTGGTTTCAGATCCTCCCTTTGCCACTCCACCTGGGTGACCTGAGTGTACTACTTGATTACATGTAATTTTCCAAGTTCTGTGGGTAGAATTTAAAGCAGGTTTTCTTTCTATATACGTGGAATTTATTTGGAGACTCACAGTGACAGAGAATGGATAAAAGCACAAATAGACTTTTAAGGATATCTCAGCTTAAAGACCTTCTGAGATCTACTGAGATACAGAGTAGAGGATGTAGAGAGAATCTGTGGGCAAAAAGGGAAATTAAGAGTTATGTCACCTCAGATTCTAGGCCTTTATACTCTCCGAGCCTCAGATGCTTCATCTTTAAAATGGAGAATAATACTTACCTTACAGGGTGGTTACAAAGATAAAAATAAATAATTTAGTACAATATGAGATCCATATTAGGCACTCAGTAAAATAGTAGCTGTTGTTGGTAGTGAGATTTGGGTGGGTTTAATTTTTTTTCCGTCTGTGCCATTCTTTTTCCTATATTTTATTTCCTTTCCTACCACCCTAGGGGATGTGGATATGTTCAGAACCTAGGAACTTGAGCTAGGAGAAAGAAAAAACAAAAAATCCTTAGAGATCACAGTAGTCTTTTAAGGGGGGTGCCAAGAGATCAGAGTAGTCTTTTAAGGAGGGTGCCAAGACACTATCATGTGATACTTAGGCTTTCATTCCAAAACTTAGTCACATGGCCATACCTGGTTGGAGTGGAGGCTGGAAGATGAGGTCTCCACCCTGGGTGGTCCCTACATGGAAGAGGGGAAGATCAGATTTTGATGGCTAACCAACAGTCTCTGCCAAGGTATTCCGTATGCTGCTGTGACGTAGGCCAGTGTCCCCACAGAAACAAAACCAATTATGATGCTTTTCTTACGGATATGTAATCATCTTAAATATGTGTTTCCATTTGACCAGTACCCTTAATGTAGAATATTTCATTCTCAGTTTTTAATCTATGAAGCATTTTGACTTTCCAATTAAAAAGTTTAAAATTTTGTTTGTAATTACTAAGCTAGCATTACCATTATTCCTTTTTTTAGTTATGAGGTCTTAGGATTTGGGATCTGACCTCAACAATCTTACCTCACAGCCTCCACTGATATATGCTTTGTGCCACTTTCTGCTTTACAGTTGCAGATACCTGTACTGGTCCTCACCTCTAAAATTCTGAGGGTCAGACTCAGTAAAATATATACCATAATCATGTAACAACAAATATGTATAAACGTTTGTCACATATTTGTAGATACTCTTTTGTGTACTCAAACCTGCTATTGTAGAAACTCTTACCTGTTGTTCATCATCTATTTGGGTCTCTAAACTGGATTAAATTTTTTTATGTTGAGATAATTATAGATTCACATGCAGTTGTAAGAAATAATAGAGATATCCTACACACCCTTTACCCATTTTTCCCCAATAGTAGTGTCTTGCATAACTATAGTGCAATATCACAAACACAATTCACAGTGCTTATTTAGATTTCACTGGTTTCACATGCACCAGTGTGAGGGAGTGTGTGTGTGTGTGTATGTGTGTGTGGGTCTGTGCAGTTTTATCACATGTATAGATTCATGTGATCACATCAAAGTCAAGATACAGAGCAGTTCACTCAATATTAAGACTCCTTTGTATTACCCTTTTTAGCCCACCTCTCTCCTTCCCTGCCTCCCTAACTCCTAGCAACCACTAATCTGTTCTCCATCTTTGCCATTTCAAGAATATTATATAAATGGAATCATGCAGCATGTTTCCTTTTTTTAGGCAAACATTCTGGGCCTAGGAACCACTCTTTAAGTCATTTACCACAGGAGAAGGACAAACAACAGCTAATCCTCTAGGGTCTAAGATACCTTCTCTATTTTGCAGAGACATTTATGAAAATACACAAATCTGATGTGCATGATTTATTTATTTATTTAAAAATTTTTTTTAAGATTTTATTTCTTTATTTGACAGAGAGAGACACAGTGAGAGAGGGAACATAAACAGGGGGAGTGGGAGAGGGAGAAGCAGGCTTCCCCCCGAGCAGGGAGCCCAATGCGGGGCTCGATCCCAGGACCCTGAGATCATGACCTGAGCTGAAGGCAGTCGCTTAATGACTGAGCCACCCAGGCGCCCTGATTTTTTTTATTAATTGAATTTTTTATTAAGGTAATTGCATATGTAAGTGTTTTCAGATTGGCTTTTTTCACTCAGCCTAATTCCTTTGAGATCCATCCAAGTTGTTGTGTCTATCAGTAGCTCATTCCTTTTTAATGTGGACTAGTAGTCCACAGTATGGATGTAGTACAGTTGGTTTAACCATTCACCCACTGGAAGGACATTTGGATTGTTGTCAGTTTTTGGCTAATACTTTTAAAGTTGCTATGAACATTTGCGTACAGGTTTTTGTGGATATAAGTTTTCTTTTCTGTTGGTCAAATGTCCAACAGTGCAATTGTTAAGTTTTATGAGAGACACATGTTTAGTTTTATAAGAAACTGCCATACTCTTTTCCAGAGTGGCTGTAGCATTTTACATTTCTATAAGCAAAGTATGAGAGATCCAGTTTCTCTGCATTCTCTGAGTCCCCACCAGAATTGGTATTATCTCTGTTTTTTTGTTTTTACTTTAGCTAATCTGATAAGTGTGTAGTGATATCTCATTGTGATTTTAATTAGCATTTCCCTAATGGGAATACATGCTTGTGTATGGACGCGTCATGTGCAATGAAGAGAATATGGTATATCTTTTTTAGAGAAATATCTGTTTGGATCCTTTGCACCACCATCCCCCTTTCTTTTTTAAAGGGAGGGAGAGAGTGTGGGGGAGGGGAGAGGCAAAAGGAGAGGGAGAGAATCTTAAGCAGGATCTCATGTCCCAGAGATCATGACCTGAGCAGAAATCAAGAGTTGGATGCTTAACCAACTGAGCCACCTAGGCGCCCCACCTTTGTCCGTTTTTAAATTGAGTTATCTTTTTATTGTTGACTTGTAAGAGTTCTTTATATATTCTGAGATAAATCCCTTATCGGACATGATTTATCAATATTTTCTGCCATTCTTTGGATTGTCTTTTCACTTCTTGATGACATCATTTGCAATACAAAGATTTTTAATTTCACTGAAGTACAATTTATCTTTTTTGTCTTTTGTGTACTTTTGGTGTTATATCTAAGAAGCAATTGCCTGACCCAAGGTCACAAATTTACCCCAATGTTTTCTTTTAAGAGTTTTGTAGTTTTAACTTTTATGTTTAGGTTTATGGTCCATTTTGAAATAATTCTTTATGTATGGCATAAATATTTCTTATGCTTTAAAATTTTTTCAGCTTTATTGAGATATAATTGACATATGACATTGTGTAAGTTTAAGGTATACAACATAGAGATTTGACACACACATATATTGTGAAATGATTACCATGATAAGGTTGGTTAACACCTCTCTTAGCTGACATAATTACCTTTTTTTGTAGTGATAACATTTAAGATCTGCTCTCTTAGTAAATTTCAAGTTATACAGTATTGTTAAGTATAGTCGCCATGCTGTACATTACATCCCAGAACTTACTCATCATATATCTTATGCTTTAAAGTTTTATAACGTTAAGTTTTACATTTAAGTCTGTGATCCATTTCAGTTATTTTTGTGAAAGTTATGTCCAGTCGTGCCACTACCATTTGGTGAACTCAAAATTTTTAGGTTAAAATCTAACTGTCCCATATGTAGTCAGACTTCAAGCTGGTTTTTCTTCTGAGAAGGAGGTACATCTGAGATGGAATCTTCCACTTATTAGCCTTTATTTTTTTTTTTTTTAAGATTTTATTTATTTATTTGAGAGAGAGAGCTCCAGCAGGGGGCGGGGGTGGAGAGGGCATATTGAGAGGGAGAAGGAGAAGCAGACTCCCCACTTAGTGAGGAGCCTGAGTCAGAGCTTGGCAGGGCTCAAAGCCGGACTCCATCCTGGGACCCTGAGATCATGACCTGAGGTGAAGTTAGACACTTAACCAACTGAGCCACCCACACGCCCCCACTTATTAGCATTTAAAGGGGAAAAATAAATAGAAAGTAGAGGTATGGAGAATCTAAGAAGTGGCTGTACCACCTCAGTTTTCTACCTGTGCAAAAGGAAGATAATGCTTACTTTTGCCAAAATAAAAATATGAGGATTAAAATCAGAAATACCAATTTCTGGGGCGCCTGGGTGGCTCAGATGGTTAGGCATCTGCCTTCGGCTCAGGTCATGATCCCAGGGTTATGGGATCGAGCTCCACATTGGGCTCCTGGCTCAGCGGGGAGCCTGCTTCTCCCTCTGCCTCTCCCCCTGCTCATGCTTTCTCTCTCTGTATCTCTGTGTCTCAAATGAATAAATAAAATCTTAAAAAAAATACCAATTTCTTGTTATAAAGCTACTTGATAATGTCACTTAAAAAACTTACAAATGGAATAACACTTGATAAGTTTACCTCCCAATAAAGAAAATGGAAAGGAAGTTTCTCTTTAAAGATGAAAACATAGTATTATTTTTAAAGTTCCAAAGACTTCAAGCTAAAATAATGAACTACGATAAAAAAAAAAAAAAGAATTGGCTTTTCATATTTCAAGTCTTTTTGTCTGGAACTTTGTTCAACCATGACTTTTTATTAGGTTGTTTGTGAACAGTTGGTGCACTTATGGTGCAGTTATACCTCATTAATAGAAAATAAATTTTCCATGCGGTTTTGTTGCCTTTTTCTTTGCAGTTATTTTGCTTTAAGACAAACTTCTGTTTTATGAAAGTTTGGCCTTTCTGTCTTGGGGAATTTCTGCAGATACTTTTTATTTGTTTTAAATTACCCATCTTCTCTTAAGTTTTGCAGCCATGCATGAGATGCTGTATACCTCATTGTGTTCCTTCAAAAATTTGTATCATTAAGTTGCTCAATTTGAAAGATATATTTCAAAAAAGATTATGGCATATAAGATAAGCCTTTAAAAGTACAACAGTTTTGGGGTACCCAGGTGACTCAGTCGGTTGAGCGATTGACTCTTGATCTCAGCTCATGTCTCATATTTTGATGTTAGGGTCTTGAGTTCAAGCCTAGTTAAAACAAAATATGACAATCTCCCCTCCACCTTTTTTTTTTTAAGCAACAGTCTCCTTTTATCTATAATAGCTGAATAACTGAGAATTATCATATATACTATAGGTGGGTTATCAGTAAAATCAATTGGTTAGTTATAAAGTATATTTTGACAATGTGTCTAGTGCTTTTGCTATGTTCTTTTTCAAACATTTCTTATTGGCATGTAATTTTATAATTCACATATCATAAAATTTACCTTTTTAAAGTATATAGATAGTGGTTTTTAGTATGTTTACAAAGTTGTGCAATCATCACCACTAATTCTAGAATATTATTTTGATTTTTTTGTCAATCCCTTTTGATTTACTTTTGCCAATTTTATATGTCAAAAACAGATCAGAGGTAGTTTACAATAGGATACTCATTGTAACAGTATGATTTAAGAGTTCAAAATCATTAGTTGGAAAGGAGGAATAAATATACCAAAACTTTAAACTGAAGATAATGTAATATTCTTTTAAGCAAAGTGTGTAATTTTACAATTTTGAGTCTGATAGTGCTTCACTTCTATCATGGATCCAAACTTATATTCCTAAAAACAGGTCACATCACTCTGCTTCCCTCTTTAAAACTCCCTCTTGGTTCTTACAGCCAAAAGGTCATGTTTCAAGGTAATGAATGAGACTCATTCAAGGTTATGCATATAACCTTGGTGGGTGGGTAGGGGTTTGTGTGTGTGGGTAAACTTTGCACATCTTTTTATAGTATCAACTCTACCTAAACATTTTAGAGAAAAACCAATATTTTGTATTAACTTGAAGACATTGCTTAATATAAAAAATACATAAAGGGTAGAATGCAAAATTTGTATGAAATACATTAGACTTCAAATCAATTGGTAAGAGGTATGATCCCAGGAACCCTTCCTAAATACATGTTCTCTCTTTGCCACTGGTAATTCTGCCTTGGAAATAACTGTGAAGTTCTGGCATACCAAAACAAATACACAACAAAAACAACCCAACAAACTCCAAAGCCCTATGCACAATCCTTAGTCTGGTATGAAAGCCCTTCACAATATGTTAAACTTCTCCCAGATCTGGATCAATATCCAATCCTTTTCAGATTCTTTCTGCCTGGCATGCCCCCACTGTCAACCTGTTCTGCCCCAACCTGTCTGATTCCCCACCCCTTCCTCCATGTCCAGCTCACGTAATTTCTGTCCATGTGTTCTCTATTATTATGCTGCTCAGGTACATTCTTCCTGTCTCTGTTGCTGTAATTACCCTGGTATATTATTATGGCATTGCGGGCAGTCTGGTTAGGTAGATAGAGGTGGTAATGGATGTATATCTCTTTGTAACTGTAGACTCCTCAAAGACGGGGCTCGTCTTTTACTCACCTTTGTATTCTGGTGCATCATATGGGTTCTGACACATAGTGAAGGTTTAATAAATGTTTTCTTGAATTAATGAGTGAATTCTGGATGACAAAGATTTATGGAATATAATAGTGCAGATAATTTTGTTTTTCGAAGCTTCGTAGATTTTTTTTTTTAATTTCAGGATAAATTGAGCTTTTGGTACTTCTTATTTCCTCTTCAGTGCATTGCAGTTAGGCGTCTAGCACCCATCAGAGTACTGAAATTGCTCTTGGTAAGTCAACAATGACCTAGTTTCCAAATCCAATGTACCCTTTCCCCCCCAGTGCTATCTTTCTGGAGCTCTCTGCTGGTTTGACACTGATATAACTTCTCCACTATTGAAGCTCTTTATTATCTTATTTCTGGAACAACCCTCTCGCACATTCCCTCACGTCAGCCATCACACTTCCATAGGCTCCTCTTCCTCCGACTGCCTCTCAAGTTGGTGTCTGCAGTTGCGTCTTCTACTCCCACCTTCTCTACACTGCACTGGAGCATCTCAGCCACTCTCCCTGTTTCTGTTCTCTGACCGTAATCCCCAGATTGGGGTCCTTAGTGCAGTCCTTTTGAGTGAGCATTCTTCTCATCTCCATGGCTGCCTCCTTGGCATTGTTACCAGGATAGTCCAAAGCCTCACCAACTCTACGTGTCTAAAATGAAATTGCCCTTCTTTTCTGCTGAATTAATTCTTCTCCTATATTCCCATTTTCTTTCTCTCATTTGGTGAAACCACCATCTACTCAATTACTGAAGCTAGGAACCTAGCAGTTCTGTATGATCCTTCTTCCTCATGTATCCCTTTCAAATTAGCCAAGAAGACTTCTCAGTTTTATTCCCAGATATTTTGTGAATTAATTTCGATATTCCAAAGCTATTGCCTTCCCTCTCCAGTAATGCTGCAGGTTGGAGAGTTCATGTGGGTAGTGGAGAAATTGACACCATCCAGCCCAGTGATTTCATTATGAACCTCAGGCTAGTAATTCAGGACCTTTCGGTTATATGGACATACATCAAACATTCAATATTTGTGTTGTTTTCTGGTCCTGACATTTCTGGACCAGAAAATTCTTTTTCCTCCTCACCTACACATGCACTATTTCTTGATTTCTCTGACTGCCTTAGAATGCTTTGGACTGCCCTAGACCTAGAAAGACTTGGGTCTTTAACGGGGCCACATGGCATTGTCCATTCAGGAATGTTCTCCAGACCTTCTCTCGCACATTCAGCATACCCTTGTATTTGAGCGGCAGACAGAGGATTCCGCTATGTCCAGGAGACCTGTATTCTCCTGGTTGTCACAGAGCTTGGGCTGGAATTGGGCAGTTCTAATTTTTTCTGGGCTGGGCAGGGAATAGGGCTGCTTAGCTGGCTCCATGTCTTGGCCCCACTGCTGATTCCATGGGAGAAGGGAGCTTACTTTACTTTAAGGAAGGCTGCTTTATTGTCATTATTGTCATTATTCTCTCTCTGTCCTTTCCCATACTTGTCAGAGAGTAATTTCTTTCCACAGTCATTCCTTTAAGGGTTTCTTTGTCCTTCCTGTTCCCAGTGCCCATCCCTCTCTAAAGCCATCCTTGCAAATATTGCCAATCTACACATTTATGTTTATTCCCCTCCTTCTTTCACAAAGGATTTGAAGTATTATACAGCTATGGGACCTGACAGATGTTAAATTTCACTTATAGGCAGGATTTATTTTAAACATGGGAGTGGTGTGAGGGGATCTTGTTTCTAAAACCAGAGGGTTAGCCCCTGCCATCAGAGATGATTACAAATTAAAGACAGTATCGCCTCTTATTAATCTGTGTTTACTTAAGTAGATGTATTTTTGATTGTCTATCACCTAAGGTTAAAAAAAGGCATCAAAGCAGTGACTGTATTTTTTTCTTTGGAAAGCTGAGGGTTATGTCCAAACTTGAGGCCAACCTATGTGAAAAAAGGAAATCCAAATGACTTTTTTCTTAGAAGTAAATTAACCTATGCCAGTAGGTTCCATGGCTGCTTAGCAAGGGTAATTTGGTTTGGTACAAGGCTTTCTAAGTTGAGGTAAATTATTCCTTGTAGGAAGTTCGATCTTCCTGGAAGAAGTAAACACTTCATCTTTAAGAAGAATAACTTATCAAAATATTGAAAGCCTTCATTGAATATCTAACATGAAGCTTTGATGGGGGAAGAAAAGAGATAAATTTTTGAGAATAAAACTTTTTATAAGGAGGATGTCTTGGGTAAAGTGCCTCGTAGGAACATTGGTTAACTAGAGGGAAAGATCAGCTATTCGGGGAATGGAGAGAGGCAAGCCAGGAAACGGGAGGGAAGGAGGAATGTGGGAAGGCACCTAGACACATACTGCCATTCTTCCTTAGAGCGACCCTGGCTTGAGCCCGTTTTCTCTGAGCCAAGATCCTACATTCTTTCAAGTGTCAGTCCTCGTTTTGCTCTTCATAGAAAATGAGTTCATTGTTGTTTTTGACATCATGTCTATTTTTCCCCCATGGGATAGATAATTAGAACTGTCTGATGAAGAAAAAGTCCCATGGTCTGTTTTATAGATAATCATTTTCTGAACCATCAAGTGAAATTCAGCTTTAATCTTCAGAGCAAATGAAGATTAGTTAGGATGTATTAAACTCTGTGAGTTTAATGTTCATGACAAGTGTTTCATAAAGGAAGATGCTTGCTATTGTCCCTTCTCAGAAGGAAATTGTTGATAAGAAGCCATTTTGAGAAGTAAGATTTATGTCAACGTCAGAAGCTAGAGAGGCTGGGGCAGCTAAGCATCCAGGACAATCAGGGTGCCTGGGACAAGAGAGATTTCTTGTTCAGTCTTATGGCTCACCAAAAAAAAAAAAAAAAAAAAAAAAAAAATGCGTATTTATGTAGTCTCCTCCCTCCAGGGCAGTTAAGGAAAATATTTACTCTTTAAAAATAGAACTCTATTTTAATGAAGCATGTTAATTCCTGACAGAGTTCAGAGAACCAGAAAGAGCTTCCCCCATTTTCATCTTGTTATTTTTCCCTGAAAATAAAATTGTTATAGTTGGATAATCTATTTAGGATACAGTGGATTGGTAATTTTATCTTGATCATTCAAAGGAGCATATGACCCAAATGCAAAAAGTCAGACCCTTATACTACAAAACCAGTTCATCCCCTTTAAACAAACTGGTGGAAAGGGTCCCAACTTTTCACTGTCAGTCAGCAACTATACTTTTAACATTGTATTTTTCCAACTGTATTCTGTGCACAGTCACCTCTAAAGGTACTTGAGGTGGTTTATTGTAGAATTTAAATTTACAGTACAATGGTATCTATATTTTATTTTCTTTGGGGTTCACCCAAACCAGTATCATTTCCCCCACTTAACTGAAAACAGATATTCTTTATGATACTGTGTTAGTTTCTTGTTGCTGCTGTTACAAATTACTATATATAAAGTTGGTGGCTTAAAACAATAGAAATTTATTCTCTGACAGTTCTGGAGGCTGGATGTCTGAAATCAAGGTGATGGCAAGGCCGTGCTCCTTATGGAGGCTTAAGGGAAACATCCATTCCTTGCCTCTTCCGGCTTCTGGTGGCTCCTGGCATTTTTTGGCTTGTGGCTCCATCACTCCATTTTCTTTTTTTTTTTTTTAAGATTTTATTTATTTATTTGACAGAGAGAGTTAGCGAGAGCAGGAACACAAGCAGGGGCAGTGGGAGAGGGAGAAGCAGGCTTCCCGCAGAGCAGGGAGCCCGATGCAGGGCTTGATCCCAGGACCCTGGGATCATGACCTGAGCCGAAGGCAGACGCTTAATGGCTGAGCCACCCAGGCGCCCCTGCATCACTCCATTTTCTGCCTCTGTGCTCATATTGCCTAATTCTCTGAAAACTCCTTCTGATTGCATTTAGGACACACTAAACTCCTTTAGATCCTTGACTTAATCATATCTTTTGCCATATAAGGTAATATTTACAGATTCCAATGATTAGGGTGTGGACCTATCTTTTTGGAGGCCATCATTCAGCCCACTTTGTCCTTTCTTATTGGTCTATAAGATTTAGAATGTTCAGTATACCTATTCTACCTGCATCATCATAATCTTTCTACAATTCTGAATAGATCTAGATAGAGGTGAAAATATGAACTTTTTGCCTTTCCCGGTAATCAACCTCAAATTAATTATTCATGCTATAGACTGCACTAGTGGAATAGAAAATAGAAAATATGAAAGGGAAGATAATCCCAGTATTGCTTATATTTCACCTGTCCAACTGTAAAGTATAAAAATATTAAAATCATTAAAATATTAAAAGTCATTTTTACCATCATTTATACAGCTGGAAAGTACTGAATGATGAGGGGTACATTTGGGTTATGCTGAATGGATATTGAAAATAACTTATCTGGGGTTGAAATTTTGTCAGTTAAATAATCCATAAAGTGCATACATTACAAACAATTTAGCAAGAGTATTTTGATACAAAATATTTGTGAAACTAAAGATAGTTTGTACTGGATTTATTTCCAGTTTAATTCATTTTGACAGATGCCAACAAAATGTTTCATCTTTTTATACTATTCAGAATAAAGAGCATGTAATGTCAAACTTTAACTAAACTTTCTCTGCCTATACCTGGACTTTCCTTACATAAACAGGTGTTTGTAATTATGAATCCACATACATCAGTTATTGATAGCAGTGTCAAGTTGGTGTGTTACCCAACTAGTAAGGTTTACTGAAGTTTTAGGGGGTCTTGGCATGCTAAACAAGCAATGCCAAGTTATTTAGAGATATCTATTTGGGACCTTAAAAATGTCTTCTATGTGTAAACCAGATAGATATCTTGACCCCCATTATGTGGTTCAGCTAATTTAAAAATGAAGACTAGGGCCTGGGAAAGAGTTCCTCTTGTTTGCTTATGTTTACGTGAAATTCAGGGAACTCATTTTGAAGGAGCCAGAGACAGTTGGTATATCTCTGGGGACTCTTCTTAGAGTCTTGTGTGGGTGGTGGTTTCCTACTCTTTCCATAGAGTGGTAGAAGTGATAGAATGTACAAGTGAGGTCTTTTTAGAATATACCTGTCTGGGTGTCACAGAGAGTGAATAGGGAACAGTGAAAGATAAGAGTGGGAACTGTTCATTGAATCCTAATCATGGAAGGCCTTTAAAACTAGGCTTAGAAATTTGGATTTTATACTTTTTCTGATCCTCTCATTTAATCTCCTTCTTCCTACTTATTTCATCCTAGATGGCAGTGGATTTGCTTAAATCTTTTTTTGTGTTGATCAGTAATATTTTCCTTTCTAATAATTTTAAACAAATTTCTGAAACTCCTTTCCAAAAGTGTGTTTTGTGGTTTGATTCTAAACTTCCTATCCTTCACTTGGCCAAAAGCAACAAACAAAAAAAACCCTGATTTTGGATTTTTAAAGTTTTTACCTTTTTAAAGAAAAAGAAAGAGGTTAATATTCTTGATGTTACACTTCTCTTTAGAAAATGTCTTTGGTTTCCTCAAACTGAGGGTTGCTGGAGTGGTGGGGGATGGGAGGGATGGGGTGGCTGGGTGATGGACATTGGGGAGGGTATGTGCTATGGTGAGTGCTGTGAATTGTGTAAGACTGATGAATCACAGACCTGTACCTCTGAAACAAATAATACATTATATGGCAAAAAAAAGTAATAGGAAGGGAAAATGAAGGGGGGGAAATCAGAGGGGAGATGAACCATGAGAGACTATGGACTCTGAGAAACAAACTGAGGGTTTTAGAGGGGAGGGGGGTGGGGGGATGGGTTCGCCCGGTGATGGGTATTAGGGAGGGCACGTATTGAATGGGGCACTGGGTGTTATATGCAAATAATGAATCATAGAACACTACATCAAAAACTAATGATGTGGGCGCCTGGGTGGCTCAGTTGGTTGGGCGACTGCCTTCGGCTCAGGTCATGATCCTGGAGTCCCGGGATCGAGTCCCACATCGGGATTCCTGCTCGGCGGGGAGTCTGCTTCTCCCTCTGACCCTCTTCCCTCTCGTGCTTTCTATCTCTCATTCTCTCTCTCTCTCAAATAAATAAATAAAATCTTTAAAAAAAATAAAAATAAAAAAAATAAAAAAAATAATGATGTAATGTATAGTGACTAACATAACATAATAAAATAAAATTTAAAAAAATGTCTTTGGTTTCCATACAAAAATATGGAAATTTGCTTTCAGAAGGTCATGGTTTCTTCTAATTATGCTCTTTAAAATTCTGACAGTGCGGGCCCTGCAAATTATACTACCATAACTTTTAAATGTACTTTTCATAAAATTCAACACATTTCATCTTTATTCCTAATAGTTCATAGGACTTAAACCATTATTCATAAAAACTACAAGTTTAGAATTAAAAACCAAAACAGAACTCCTATTTTGATATACAACTAAAATTGTTTTGGTTGTTTCTGGTTGGATCATCAAGGTTAGACTCTGTGACTAAGTAGTAAATTAATATGGCTGCCTTAAAAGTATAATGCAAAAACCAATCATCTCTTGTCTTTTGGGACCATATCATTTTCTGAACTTCATATGTATAATACTTCTTTTTTCTGTGGACTCCATTTCATTTATATTCTGCTGTTTATTCACTCATTCTTTCATAGTGAGTATCTATTCTCTACCAGTCCTGTGAATACAGAAATGCAAGGCATGGTCCCTACCCTGAAGAGGTTGCAGGCTGTGGGAGAGGCAGGCATATAAACAAATAATTATGGCCTAAAATAATAAATGCTTTTATGTGGTAAGACAAAGTCGCCCTTGTGGCTTAAACTTTCTACCCACTTTTCCCAACTGATTATTTCTTTCCATGGGTCTTTTCCCCTTGTTCAACTTCTTTCTCAGATACACACATGTACATATTGCTTACTTACTCTTTTCTGCTTTTACTTTTCCCCATTTTAGGTGTAAAAACGTTTTCCTGCAATTACTTTCTTTCCTGATTGTTCTGGTAGCCCTCTCTAATATTCCAGCTTTGCCTTTAAATGTTAACAGAGAAAAAATAATGTATTTTATTATTTGTGAAGCATTTAAGGTGTTGCAATTGATATGAAAAGTGGCAGAGCCTATTGTCCTAAAAGAAAAAGTATTCATATTCTATAATGTGAGCTATTTGTAGAATATGATACCTGGTGTGTGTGTGTGTGTGTAAAGCATTTTTAGGACAAAGAGCTTTAAAAGCAGCTTAAAGTGTGATGAATCACAGTAGAGACTTACCTCCTTATTTGTTTTTATAATGAAAGACGGGCGCCTGAGTGGCTTTGTTGTTAAGCATCTGTGGTAATGATCCCAGGGTTCTGGGATCGAGCCCGCATAGGGCTCCCTGCTCAGTGGGGCTCTCTGCTCAGCGGAGCCTGCTTCTCCCTCTCCCACTCTTCCAACTTGTGTTCCCTCTCTCGCTGTCTCTCTCTGTGTCAAATAAATAAATAAAATCTTTAAAAAAAATGAATATATTACCCTTAAAGGGAAATTTCTCCCTTTATTTCATAATATATTTTGAGTAAAAATACAGGGCTTAAGAGTGTTTGCTAAACAATGAAGCACAGGTAAATAAAATCCAAGTGTAGGTGGTGTTAATTTATCTGTTTAAATTCTGAATGAGTCACTGAAAGCTTGAGATATAGTCTTAACTCTTGAGCTTGGGCACTTCAGTTTTTCCAGCTGTAATAATAAGTGGTTGGCATGGTAGACATTTATTTTCTGCTTAGCTTCCATTCCTTGTTATTCTTGGGGGGTTGCTTTCCCATATTTGGTCTTCATTGTACAGGTGGGTCCAACCCAGTACAATCCCTTTTTTCCAGAGTTGTGTGGGTGACCCAGACCAGGTCAATTAATTGCTGCCTCCTCTGGTCACTGTAGTTGGTTAGAGTCAGTGGGCAACCGCAGGCTGGACAAATCAGAAGTTGACTGCTGGGCTTTGTCTGGAACTATTGAGAAATTACTTACCAGAAGGTTCCTAAGTTAAGTAGGGTGGAAAGCTGGAAATGTAGGGAAAATCTACATGGGGAGATGGAGATGGAGATGGAGCCAATACAGAGGAAAGCAGATCTGGTAGATACCTAGATAGACTACTGCCTTTTTGGATATTTGCCCAATAATATTTGTTGTTTTTCTTATGTCAGTTTGAGTTGTCCTTTCTTCTGTCTCATGCAAAGGGCAAAAGTACAGGCTAATTCATTTGGGTTAGTTAACCTCCAAAGCCTTTCCATTTCCCACATTCTCTGATTCTCTGCCTTCCTGTATCACATGCAAGTTAGATTACTTTGGTTGAACAAAGTTAGACTAATAATAGGATATTTTCTGGAGGAGTTTACTTCTCCATCTGAGAAATACCAGTGGAAGGGTCAAGAGTAGTTGTTCTACATTTTGATCTCTTTTATCTTTATTTTATAGCATACTTCACCTTCTGTAACTTTTACACACTCTTGATCCAATTGTATTCACCAGAGCCTACAAAATAAAATGACAACAACAAGAAAGAAAGAAAGAAAGAAAGAAAAAGAGAAAAACTCTGATCCTAGAAATGATAAACAAAAATTATTCCTTTCTGAATCACATGCACAAGTGGTCCCTTTCTAAGCCACTCCATCCCTGGGTTAATATGTGCATTTTGTGATGATGACTTTTTAGGAATACTATGTAAAGATACAAAGGAAAGCAACTGGGGAATGCCTGAAAAATTATGTGTTTGTGGGAGTGTTCATGAGGTAGTGACATAGAATGGATGGGACACAGTAACATGGTAACTGGTAAGCAGTAATGAAGTAATGTTGATGTAGAATTCTGTCCCAGGTGAGAGTCCTGACTCTGCCCTTTCTTTACCTGTAACCTTGATAAACCTGTAAGCTATCTTCATCTGCCCTCATGTTTGGGTTTTTGTGAGGATAATGTGGCTTAAAGTGTGTAAAAGCAGTTTTCATACACAGTTCGATAATGGCTGAAATCATTTGGGAATGAATGAGCCTAGTTTATTCAGTGAGTTTCATTGATGAATTTGTGACAGAAGCAACAGATTGGGAAATATTGGGAGATAAGATTAGATATGGAGACAATTTTAGATTTTGAAATCCAGCCTGAGAAGTTAAAACTTGTATAAAGAAGTGAGTGTTAGCTGCCACTTCTAGGTGCCTTCCTCCAGAGCATATCCTAACCTTTGTTCTTCTCTCTTCATTCCCACAACCAGTAAAAACTCCTAACTCACCTGGTGGATGCCAGTCTATTCCATATTCAACATCGGGTTGCCGCATTTCTCTTCCTCAAAAGTAGTATACTCTAATTACATGCAGTAGGCATCTGGATGTGGTGACTGATAGAATACAGAGAGTGAAAGATAGGATTGAAGATTCAGTAAAAGTATATCTGAGAGACTGGGACAGTGGTGGTATTATTAATAGAAGGAGGCAGGTTGGTAAAGAGCCCATGATGAGGTGATAAGACATCCAACTGGAATCATTGTGTAGGAAGTTGGAGATTTAGGACGAGCACTTGGGAGTAGAGTCCCTGTATATTTGGAAGTTATAAAGTTATTGAACTTTATAGCTTAAAGGGTCCTGTCTTAGGTTGGGCTGCTGTAACAAAATACCACAGGATAGGTGGCTTAAGCAGTGAACATTTATTTCTCACAGTTCTGAAGGCTGTGAAGTCTAAGATTAAGGTGCTGGCAGGTTCAAGGTCTGGTCAGGGCCCTCTTCCTGGTTTGCAGATAGCTGCCTTCTTGCTGTTACCTTCACATGGTAGGAAGAGAGGAAAAGGAAGCAAGCTCTCTTTGACTCCTGTGAGGCCCCTCAGCCCATTCATGAGGGCTTCACCCTCATGGCCTAGTTATTTCAAGGCCCCACCTCCAGATACAATCCCATTGTGGATTATGGCTTCAACATATGAATTGGGGGGTGGGGAGGAAGGAGTTCAGTCCATAGCAGGCTCTTACAATGTCATTTGGCTTTGATTTTTTTCAGATAAGAAGTTGAATCAAAGTGGAAGTTCACATAGTAAGAACATAACAATGTTAGAAATAAATTTTTATTTGCTGACTCCAAGGCCAGTTCTTTCTTCTCCACCATATAGCCTGTCTGTGACATCAACTCGAGATTACAATGGACCCTGTAATGATAAAAGTTAGGAATATAAGGAGGATCAGATAATGTATGGATAGCTGATCTTTGTTATTTAGTGACTTAAAACAACAAAAGTTTATTATTACAGTGTGGAGGTCAGACTTCTGTGAAAATGGGTCTTAGGGGCTAGGTGACAGCAAGGATGTGTTCCTTTGAGAGGCTCTGGGGAGAATTTTCCCCTTGCCTTTTCCAGCTTTTTAGAGACTGACACATTCTTGGTTCATGGCCCCTTTCAGCAGTGGCATCACTCCGACTCAGCTTCCATTGTCCCGTTTCCTCTGACTGTGATGGTCCTACTTCCTTCTTGTACAGATAATCCAGGATAATCTTCTCATCGCAAGATCCTTTTTTTTTTTTTTTTTTTTTTTAAGAGAGGGAGAGAGGTGTGGGAGGGTCAAAGGGAGAAGGGAGAGGGAGAGTCTTAAGCAGGTTCCGTGCTCAGTGGGGAGCCAGATGCGGGGCTTGAACTGACAACCCTGAGATCACGACCTGAGCTGAAATCAAGAGTCCGACGCTTCACCGACTGAGTCCCCCAGGCGCCCCTCATCTCAAGATTCTTAACATCATCATATCTGCCAAGTCTCATATGCCATGTAAGATAATCCCTAATGTGTCAGGGATTAGGATGTGGACATCTTTGGGGATCACTGTTTTGCCTACCATGCTGCTGCTGATGAGCAGTTTTACTAATTAGGCACAGTAAAAGAGACATTGCCTGCCATACTGATGATAATGATTATACTACTGAAGATAATGAGAAATAGTAGCTACTATTAATATTTCACTTGCTCCCCAAGTTACTTCTAGTATTTTGTCAAAGAAAATAAATTCTTCTGTCCCAAAACATGTATGAAGAGCAAGGCTGGCCTAATAAGGGGATTGAGCTGATTTGATAAAAGTTTCTTCAGCCTGCAGATGAACATGGCTTCTTTCACAGGGCTGCCTGGAACCCCCTGGAATGTTTACATTAGTCATCCTTTTGATTCAAGCATTGAAAGGCTCGTAAAATGCAATTATGTTTTCTGGAGAGAAACCAACCATCAGCCTAGCTCAAGTGACTGTTAGGAAAATCAAGTGAGGCACTGAGATGTTGTGAAACAAGACAGGTGGGTTTTGATTTAGAATGAGGTTAAGGAATTGTTCATAGCAGGAGGTCAGTTTTTGTATTTGAAATATTGAACAACTTGGCTAAAGTTTGGTGAGGGGACAGTCTTTTTTAAAATTTATTTATTTTTAAAATTTATTTATTTATTTGAGAGAGAGACAGCACGTGCACTCACGCATGAGTGGGGATGGGGGCAGAGGGAGAGAAGCAGACTCCCCACGGAGCAGAGAACCCGAAGACTCAGTGCTCTATCCCAGGGCCTTGGGATCATGACCAGAGCTGAAGGCAGACGCTTAACTGACTGAGCCACCCAGGCGCCCTGGTGAGACAATCTTACACAGAAGATGCACAGAAAGTTTCTGTCTCCTCTCTGATTCTACACACACACACACACACACAAACACACACACGGAGTTCTAAAACCATAATACTGCCAAATTTCCAAATGAGTGTTAGTTTTCAGGGAAAACTGTAGATAAAAATAAAGAGGCCAGGAGGGCACTTGTTATGAGGAGCACTGGTGTTATATGTAAGTGATGAATCACTAAATTCTACTCCTGAAACAAATGTTACACTATATGTTAACTAGAATTTAAATAAAAATTTGGAAGAAAAAAATAAAAATAAATAACAATGAAGAGACCATATTCAGGAAAGTAGTAAAAAAAAAAATGCTTGAGTAAAGTGGCAGTAGAATAAACGATCAGCTTTTTACAAACATTATAGAGAATACCTCTTGCTTTAATTTTCCTAATTTATTATAAATTATCTGCTGAAGAGAAAAAAAAATAAAGAGTAGGCTGTCATGTCCTTTAACTGAAATCAGACAAATTGTTACACAGCATGAGGATATTTCACTAATTTTGACAACCACCTAATGTGTTCGTTTACTAGCCTTTCTCAGACACAATATTGGCATAGTTTTTATTTTTCCAGACTTTTCCACCAAACATTTTCATATATTGGGTGCTTTTATCAATTTATAGCATAAATTAGAATATTTTTTCTTCACATAAAATAGCACAGATTAAAATAGTGATTTTAAAACTAAAGTCTAGAATTTTAAAAATGCAGACCTGGAGATCACATTCAAAACAGTCTGTAGTGAACCAGAGGCCTCCGTTATCTGGTCTGACTATAGCTTTCTAGCCTTCTTTCCCAGCTCCTGGGGTACCCAGTGCTGTCTACCAGCCAGCTAACCTCAGTCTTTCCTGCTTGGCATTTGTGTTTCCCTTTACCCCACTAACTGACTTTTGAGATTATATTATTATTTCCTACAGAAATTTAACTGTGTCCATCATTATTATTACCTGGAGACAGCTTGGTTCTCATCACCCAGTGATGAAACAGGTTGTCATTTCTCATTAAAGCTCCAGGCCCTGGTTCTGGCCCTGCGTTAAGTCATGTGCTATTGTGAAAAGTGTCCAATATCTGCATAAAGTAGGACTCTGAAGTTATGAGACTGTGAGGACCACTTTCTAGATTGAGCATTTTATCAAGTGTGTTGCTGCAGTTTGAACCTTCACAATTTATGATTAGTAGTTGGCCCCTTGGTCGAATAAGCTTAATTCTTCAAGTAGACTGTTCTTTCTATCTGAAACTCTCATGTCCCACTTTTCTCCACGAACACTCTTTTCTTCCAGATGTCCAAGGTGCTGTCCTAGGGACTTGATAGTCCCTGGAAAGCTCCCATAGAGAACTCAGGGTGAGAAAGTTTATTCTGTGAGGAAGTTAACTAATCTCATTGGAATATTTGAGCTGGAAAACCCAGCTGGATGGAAGTAGCTATATGAAGGAATGCTGGGTAGATAAAGAGGCTGATTTCAGCACTGCCTCAAAGTCTTCTGACAGACCATCTCAGAATCTCTATCTTGATCACTCAGAATTCTATTAGATTTGCTACCACCCTATATCAAACTGTAGGTCCCTCTGACTCTTTTTGAAAAATCATGTCCCAGGGAGAACTTCAAACCTTATTCTCTCTGTCTTTCTTTAATACCACCTACCACTGCCCCAGATGGAAGGTGTGAAAGGATATGTAAATGAAAATTAGAAATTAGAAAATTAGAATTCCAGAGTAATCCGTTTATCTCCAGGTAGTTGCTTTCGAATCTCGATCAATTGTTTCAGCAAGTTTGTTTTTTTGTTTGTTTGTTTTTGTTTTTGTTTTGAGCAGCTACTATTTGCCAGGTGCTAGGCATAAATGGACAAATAATGAGTCTTGTCCTCTTGGATAACCACCACCACTGACATGGTGCCATTTCCACAAGAGATCCTTCCTATCCCCAGGGAAAGGCCTAATGCTCCCTGTTCCTTGTGGAATTATAGTGCTTATTCTCAGTGGGAAGTGTAGAGTAGACGGTTGTGGAAATTTCTGGGTAAAGTATTAACCAAGATTGTCTAGGAGTTTATATCTTATGAGTGAGTAGAAAAATTGGCAGTGAATTCAGAGTTGCAAGTTTAAAGAAATGCACTTACCAAAAAATCCAATGCTATTTCTAAAAAGATGGACTTGAATCTATCAAGTATCCAAGCTTCAGGTAAAAATCCAGCACTTTAATCTGCCAGGTGTTGTCTGCAGATGAAGACAGCCCACTGTAGCAGTTTATTAGTTCAGTAAAAACCAGCCAAACAAGAAAGGATTTTTTGAAAAACAAAACAAATTTTTAAATTCTAGTATTTCTGTCCTAGTCATAGTTTGTTTTTAATATATCCAGTTCTAATGTCACATTTCAGAAAGCAGAGAGCTGAGGTGTTCTGGGAAAGTCGGTAATCGAGGCTCTAAAGCGGCTTCAGTATTATGACTAACCAGGAAGACTGACTTTCCAGAAAGACAAAGTCTCAGAGGAGACATGATCTAGGTTTTCTGAAATTATGAAGTATGTGAATAGGGCAAATATGAATGCGTTCATCAAATTCTAGAAGCATTTTAAAACTTTGAAAAAGTAACTTTAGGATAGATGGAAGGCCACAGGGACTGTATTTTATTGTTGACCTTAAGGTCTAAGCTGTAAGATTGCCTAATACGAAACTACTTTAAGAAGACTATCTTTTGCTATTGTAGTAATTATCCCCCCTTGTGTTAGTCTTTTTGTTTTCTTCTGAATTTATAGTTACAAGGCAAATGGGTTTTTTTTAACAGATTTTCAGATAAAAGTAGAAATTATTTCAGTGAGTGGTAAAGACTTAGTAAATTAATACCTATTAATTAGTGGATGGTTGATTCACAGTGGATTATTAAAAAATAGACAATGTTAAATGGGAATCTCTTAGCATCAGAAGTTGTCATGGAAAGCAAATGTATTTTTTCTTAAAATGTGTTTTGATATTTCTGTTGGAGACCAAATACCAAGTCAACAATTAATAGTATTCAAAGGGCATCTCTTTTATTATCCTGAACTATTAGAGCTGCTGTGGCTCCCCTGGTACCCCACGTCCCTTTAGACTTAGTCAGGGAAGTGTTTTCCTTCCTGTGTCCAGAAAGGTACTATTGGCTAAAGCGCTTTTGAATATCAAGAGTCTCCCACTTACAAAACATCTGCTTTGTATTTAGTACTAAGCAGAATGGCCATACAGACACGCTTTGGGATTTTAATATTAATGGGATAGTTTTACTTCATTAGTTTATAAATTATAAAGGCCAGTAGAGCTGTTTGCTGCATTTTACTGTAGGCTCAAGCAAGAGGGGCCTTAATCCATGGAAACGTGATACACCTTTACAATTTCATAAAAACTTTTTTTCATTGCCTTTTTATACTCTTTTTAAAAATGCCTTTTTATACTCTTAGAATCAATTGATTTTATAACTTTTAAAAGAACTGAGAGAAAAAAATGATCAGCAAATAATATGTAGTTACTAGAAATTACTTGACTGTTTTTGAATTTTTAACGAACTCTTAAAAGTACCTGAAGCCAGGCACCTGGGTGGCTCAGTCGGTTGAGCGACTGCCTTCGGCTCGGGTCGTGATCCTGGAGTCCCGGGATCGAGTCCCGCATCGGGCTCCCTGCTCGGCGGGGAGTCTGCTTCTCCCTCTGACCCTCCACCCCTCTTGTGCTCTCTCTCTCTCTCTCAAATAAATAAATAAAATGTTTAAAAAAAAAAAAAGTACCTGAAGCCTTCCTTGATTTAGAGGAATCTGAAAATCAGACCCCTATTTATTGTTCTGGCCTAGAGTCCGTGCCATATTCTGTTTCTTGAAGTAGGGCAAACAGGCTTGTTGTTTGTATTTCTCTCCTTTTATTTCCAGTTTTAAGTACATATACCCAAGTATTACTCTGGGTTTTGTCTCTCTCTTCCTCTCTCCCTCCTCCGACACATACTCTGTACTATTAATATGTCAACTAAAATTATATTAGTTATAGGTAACTTTTCTTGATAGTTCACATTTCCTAGTCTTCTCCCTTTCCCTTAGATGTTTAAGTCTAGAAGAAATTTTTATCCTGAATGAAATATTTTTTAGTCAGTATTGCAAGCAGACAGTTGTAAACCTCATCTTTGTTGATGAAGTATAGAGACAAGAGGGTTCACTTTCTTCTTTGTTGTTTCGGGTAAAACCCTGCGTGCGGCAAGGTTCTGATGAGCGGCTGGTGTAATGTGGCTGGTATGGTGCAGTTGGCGGCATGCTGTCATCCTAAAGGTTAAACGGCTGTGCTGAAAAGAGTCATTTTGGTTTCGTGCTTTTAATTGGGACCTTTTTTGGAGGCTGAGTTCTAGGACAGAATGTCTATGACACTCTTAGCATATTTAACATATTCTCAGAAATGATCAGAATTTAGGCTAAGTAACTTCAACCACTTGACTTTCTACTGGATTACATTTTGGTTGTCATGAAAAAATAAAGTTGGTTTTTAGAAGAGCAGGCTGGTCTGCAAAAAGACTATGAAGAAACATCAGTCTTTGATGGAGTTGGAGAACTATCATAGAAGCCTTAGGTTTCTAAGACAATGGAATTAGAGTCATCCGGTTTTAATCCTCTGTAACCCAGTCAGACTGAGCGCTGTTAATACCTGATATTTTTAAAAAGGCTAAGAGACCTGTTTTTCTGTGGACAGTGACAAATGCGAAAGTGACGTCCATTGCCTTTTCTCCCTATTCCCACAGCCCTGGTCTGAGAGAAGGAGGGCCCTGCCATTTTTCACCTGGAAGTTCAGGTGGCTGACAGCATATGCAATGTCGTTGGTGACTCCCCAGACTGTGACTTATCTTCAGGGCACCCTGCCAAGACTTCAGCGTAGGGGGAGCTGGAGGATTAGAGTCAGGTTTCAGGGCCTCACGTGCACAGCATGGCCATAACATTAACTCCAGTAGCCCTGTGGGGTGTGATGTGTCAGACCATTTATATAGTGCTCCTTACCTCCTTGGCCACCAGAGCAGGGCCTGCTTCTTAACTGGTCCCTCTTCCTTGGATGGGTTTCAATAAAAATGTGAGGTTTATTTTTTTTTTTCCCACCTAAAACTGAGGAATAGAGATCTAATTAATCCTTGATGCAGCTGCTTTATTTTACGGAGGTGGTTTGGTAACTTAAGAATTAAATTATTTTTAAGTCATGGTTTCACTATTAGTACAAAGTTATCTAGATTTTAAACCAAACACAATTTTTGAATCTAAACGTATTTAATATGACTCTTAACTTTACCTTTTTCAAAGTGAGAAAATTGCAATCAGAACTAAGAAATTTTGGGGTGCCTCAGTGGCTCAGTCGGTCTGACTCCTGATTTTGGCTTGGGTCATGATCTCAGAGTTGTGGGATTGAGCCCCACTTCGGGCTCCCCACTGGGCATGGAGCCTGCTTAAGATTCTCTTTCTCCCTCTCCCTTTGCCCCTCCACCTCTCCCCACCCCCAAAAAAACTTTAAGAAATTTCCTGTGCAGCTAGATACACACATTTCAGATTCATGAAATGTGATGCCTCTGGCCTTAAGTTGCTGCTTTGGGTTTAAAACTCCGAGGTCTTGCCCTTGTTCTCAGGGGGCATCTTTTATCTGAATAGAATTTCTAGGATTGTGCTGTGCTCAGAAGCTATATCAGAGCTCTGAACTGGGAATCTGGTCACTGTCATACTTGCTCAAAGAATTTGCTTAAATCACTCAGCTTCTCTAAACCTTAATTCCCCCAACTGTACAATGGTATCTAGCTCCCCAGGTTGTTGTTAGGTTTTAAATGAGCTCATGTTTGTGAAATCTAGTAGTACGGTGCCAGGGACAAAAAGGATTCTTTCTTCGTTCCCTTTGCTCCAGCCTGTTAACACCCGGACAGTTAGGAGCATTAGGGTAGACGTAGAGCTATAAAATTATCATTATCTTAATAGTAACAGTATAACTATTTACATATAAAAATTTTCTTCCTCTTCTTTTGTGAATTTCCTGTTTACCTCCTTTGCCCATTTCCCTATTGTTTGCTCAGCTTTGGTTTGATTTGTAAAAGCTCCTAGTTATTATGGATATAAACCTTATGTTAGGCATGTTGTGAATGTTTTTTTCTGTTTTGCCTTTTAACCGTATATGTGGTGTTTTCTGTCATGTAGAAATTTAAAGTTTTGTTTTCATGTCATGAGATATATTGTTTTTCTTTGAATATATGAACCATTGGTTGTATGATATATATTGATTTTTAGAGACGTCAAAATGTGAAAAAACGAAGTCTTAATTTCAATGAAATAGAATGTTAATTTCTGTACAGAGAATCCCTAAATTACAATGGTTTGACTTACGACTTTTTTGACTTTAGGATGGTGTGAAAGTGATACGCACTCAGTAGAAACTGTATTTTGAATTTTGAATTTTGAACTTTTCCTGGGCTAGTGATATGCTGTATGATCCTCTCTTGTGATGCTGGGCAGTGGCAGTAACCCGCAGCTCAGAGTCAGCCCCTCAGGTAGGAGGGTAAACACTGATATACTGACAACTGTTCTGAACCCATGCAGCCATTCTGTTATTCACTTTCAGCACAGTATTCAATGAATTACATGAGATATTTAACACTTTACTACAACACAGACTTTGTGTTAAATGATTTTACCCAGTTGTAGGCTAATGTATGTGTTTTGAGCATGTTTAAGGTAGGTTAGACTAAGCTGTGATGTTCAGTGAGTTAGGTGTATTAAATGCGTTTTTAACTTATGATATTTTCAACTTACAATGGGCTTATCAGGACATGACCTCATTATTAAGTGGAGGAAGGTTCCTATGTAAATTGCACTTATTTTCAGTACTCAAACATAATGCAAACATGACTGGGTATGGCTGGATCTCTCCAGCCAAGTAAATTCTAGAAAGAATGTGTTGAACAGAGCTCTGAAGCCCCAGCATGTACTTCAGGTATTGCTATAGGATGCTTTAGTCCTGACTTGTCCATTACCAGAATCATGTGCTGCCCTGGCTGATGCTCTTGCCCAGCTGTCACTGAAACTTGATCCCTCCTAACATCTATCTGCGGTGGCCACAATTCAGAATTGGCCTTGGCTTAGTATTTGTTGCCTGCACCTGCCAGACCCTAACTATAAGAGAAAGGGTGGAGGGCTGAGGAGGAGGAGGACAGACCCTGTAAAGCAGGCCACAAAGTAGAAAGCTAAAATACCAGGTAAAAGCTCTCAAGGCAGAGTGCTATAACTACCTCTTCACCGCTGTAAGAAAGTCATCCTGTCTTCTTCTCCAGCAAAGAGTCAAGGTTGGTCTAAGGCCACGAAGCAACTAGCCTCCTAAAGTAACCCAAGAATAAAAGAATATAATGGAAGATTGCTTATTTGGGAGTCAAGACCCCAGGGATAGCTAAATAGTTCAAAAGGGATTTTACATTTATTACCCATTTAAAAAATCATGCCACTGTAATAATTAAGAGCCATTTGCTCTGGTGCAGGGCATGGTAATCACCAGCAAATCATTAGTTGATGATGTCACGGTGGCCTAAGACCCACAATACAGACAGGGTGGTGAGCACTTAGCAGAACATTGCCTTGCCTCCGTGGTAATTCATGAACTGCGACAGTTCTTTGTCATTTCTGTGTTTTGGCAAGTACCAGCGGCTTTAAAGCCATTGAATCTAAAACTTTAAAATTGTGATTTGTTGTTCTGTAGGTGATACTAGACTTGCTGAGGTCCTTCCACATGAGATGGGTCTTTACACGTAATTTATGAAAATGGAATAATTAATAGAGAATTATTTAAATTTATCTTCTGTAATATTTCATTTAAACAAATGTTGTGGTATGGTTTTAGCTCTTGGCAAATCCTAACATCATCATCATCATCGAGTGAAAGCAGCTGTGGAAAAGAATAGTTATTTTTAAATCTCAGTAGACAAGTGGGACCTGCCCACTCATCTATTGAGCACACCTTTGTGATTTCTCAGAAATTAAATAGCATGACCCTTTGAATCCAAAGCTGGAAATTTAAATAGGTAACTTCAGAGTAATTGGCTTGAAATCCAAGGATCTATTCTGGGATACTGTAGAAATTTTTATTCCCCTTTCACCCCAGCCTTAATATATATATGTATATATATCAAGACTTCAGTTTCATAGTCTGCTGTTATACTTTCTCTAAGCTATTTTCTTATAATTGGCACTTTTTGGAATAGGATTTGAACTTGAGTGGGAAGAGAAGATGGTTTGGAAGAATCAAGAAGTATGTAACAGTGGGATGTAAAAACCAAAACAAAAGAGGTTGAAGGGACAGATCTGATTTATTCCAGAGGAGCAAGTGTAGAAAGCTGATGTATTATCATAAAGGTCTTTATGCACATGAACTGTTTGATTTTAGACTTTGGGGCTTAGCTGTTCTTCATCTCTGCTAAGGGCAAAATAAAAGGAAATGGTTTTAAGACTGAAACATGAAGAGGCTAAGGTGAGACAAGGAAGCATTTAGAAATATTTGTTTGTTAAACCAAGTACCTCAACCATCTAGACAAGACAAAGTATACCAATAATTCTACACTATTAGTGTGATTAGGTTGTAGAATCTTGAGTCTTCTCTAGATAGCTTTTAAACTGACATGAGATGGTTAGGTATGTCTCAAGGTTATTTCCAATCCTAAGATTTAGTGATTTATTTCAGCAGGCTCTGTAGCTAAATTATGTGTATGTTTCTGTCTCCCCTTCCCTTCTTTCCTCCCTCTTTTTTTTCTTATTTTGTGTAATATTGAAAACTATTTTACCTAGGTGTCATTTATTTTTTATTTATTTTTAAAAAAGATTTTGTTTATTTATTTGATAGAGAGAGATACAGCGAGAGAGGGAACACAGGCAGGGGGAGTGGGAGAGGGAGAAGCAGGCTTCCCACGGAGCAGGAAGCCTGATGCAGGGCTCGATCCAGGACCCTGGGATCATGACCTGAGCTGAAGGCAGTCGCTTAACGACTAAGCCACCCAGGCGCCCCCATAGGTGTCATTTAAAGATTTTATATTAAAGTGCCCCTTTTTACTGTGGCTCATGTGTATGTTCAGATAGCATAATTGGAACATTTTTATTGAGCAGGAAATGTACACTTTTGTGTTCCAATTAAAGCATCCCTTTAATCCATTATTTATTTCTTAAAGCAGTTCCTGAACACCGAAGCTATGTTATATGCAACACGGATCTTTTCTCCATCTTACTGAGAAGAATAATTTCCAGAGAAATAAATCTTTACCCCAAGTGAGACACCCCTGTAGTGTTGAAAGGTGATATGGGCTTTTAGTGTGCACTGAAGCTTATAGCTGACAATCACTCAGCAGTTTAAGAAATGTGTGTTGGCCATTTTCTGTCATTCTTGGTGGGGTGGTAGTGGGGTGGGAGTGAGAGATGAGGCATCTGAATTTTGGAGGAGAAAGGTTTAGGAGTTATTTACAGCATCCAGCTATTGAGAAGAAATGAATGAACAATTCTTACAGAAGGTATCATTGGCCCAAATATTTTTTTCTAAAAAAAAAACCCCATTATTTTCTTTTCACCATTTTTTTTAATCCTCTCTCTTTCCCATCCATTTAAGGCTTCAACAACAACAATTAATTTTTGTCAAGCACCTGCCATATACCCTGTGCTAGGAACTGGGGACATAGCACTGAACAAGACAGACAGGTTCCTGCCCTCATGGTGGTTACATTTTTTTCCCATTAGTTTTTGCTCATTTACATGGCAAGGAACAAACTAGAATTAGTGTCTGAGATGTAGCTCATAGTAAATATTCCGATTACATTTTAATTTATTTTTAAAGTAATATAAGAAAAAGACTGAATGTACTACTCGTTTTATGTATGCAAAACTTACATAAAGATATTAACTATACTGTTTAGGATTTTCGGAGAGTTACTTGTCTGTCAACATTTGCATTCAAAAGTTTGTCTAAGATTTAGGTAGATCCTTTGTCCTGATATTTAGGTGGTGTCTAAGATGACTTTTAAAAAGTCAATGTGCAGAATTTCCTTCCATACAGTCACCTCGCCATGGGAAGCTTTTTCTTCCCACCATGTTGGCGTACCTCCTTTGGTGCCACCAAAGATGAGGCAGGGAGAATTTTTCTGCTGCCAAGGCTAAGGCAAGGGTGTTCAAGGTTTTGATGAGCATCTGGGTGATTCCTCCCCCATAAAAGCCATGTTCTAAATACTGCTTATGTTCTGTAGGCAATATTATTGTCTGTAGCCCACTGCATTCATTTTTTCAGATTACTTAGATGGTTATGGGTCAACCTGGCAATCTAGTCATTGTTTGGAAAATTTTGTTTTAAATTCAGAACAGCTGACCTATAGGTGGATGTTGAAATATTAATTACCTACCCTTGCACTGGGTGTATATACATATAAGGCCATCCTCTGTGAAGAGAACACATACATTTCTATTTGTGGGATGTCCATAGTGTTAGAATTCACTATGTTCCAGTAGAATTATTATCTTAGTTAACTTAATATACTTCACCGTGAGGAATCTTTTCATCCTCGTGGATTGCATCATGGATTGAGGATTTGGCCTTTATTCCATGTTAAAATCTGGTTATTAATCAGCCTCTGTTCTTGCTCTTTGCTCCCAGAAAATGGTATGATCTTTCATTTCAGAGTTGTAGAGGACTGTTAGTTTTCTTTGTGTATCAGACATTTGCTGGGATTTTGGCTACCCAGCACCTGAACTTCTATTCTTACTTGGGTGAGTTCCTTGCTGTATGGGCCTTTGTGGGAGGCAGGGAACGAGATCTTCCCTCTTCTTGTCCCTGTTTACTAGGTCTCAGACATGTGGTAGGCTAAGCCAATCGGAATCACTCAGATCTTTGAGTCTTGAAAGCGTGACTCGAAGAAGCATGGGCAGTTTACTCTTGTGAGCAGTGGTGGTGTTGAGTCCTGCAGCATCACTATCCGGCCATGACAGTTGGTGGTGAGAAAGGTGTGTTTAATGGGATTCTTCTGTGGCTGAGACTTCTGTTTCCCAGCCTCCCCTAATTCTGGCTCATTTCCAGGCCAGGCATCTAGCCTTTTCTTAGAGTCTCAGAATCCTCAGTATCCTTCAGATAAACTCCTTTTTTTTCTCCTGTAAGTCTGCCAAAGTTGGTTTCTGTTGTTTATAACCAAGAACCCTGACTGATTTGTTGTGTTAAAGCTCACTGCAGCTGATTATATCTTCCCAAAAATGGTCCCACCAATATATATCCTATCTTAGATGCCTTTTTTTAAAAAGATTTTATTTATTTTGACAGAGAGAGAGAGAGAGAGAGAGAGCCAGCACACAAGCTGGGGGAGGGGCAGGCAGAGGGAGAGGGAGAAGCAGACTCCCCTGCTGAGCAGGGAGCCCGCCTTGAGACTCAGTCCCAGGACCCTGGGATCATGACCTGAGCCAAAGGCAGATACTTGACAACTGAGCCACCCAGGCTCCCCTTCGATGCCCCCCCCTTTTTAAAAGATTTTTATTTATTTATTTGAGAGAGAGAATGAGAGAGAGAGAGAGCATGAGAGGGGGGAGGGTCAGAGGGAGAAGCAGACTCCCCGCTGAGCAGGGAGCCCAATGAAGGACTCGATCCTGGGACTCCAGGATCATGACCTGAGCCGAAGGCAGTCGCTCAACAGACTGAGCCACCCAGGCGCTCCTCGATGCCCTTTTTACAGTGTGGTTTCACAGACCTCCAGGAGGTGTGTGTTCGTACTCCTTTAAACCTGGGCAGATCAGTAGAATGTGGTGGAACTGGTGGTGGGTGACTTTCAAGGTGAAGCCATTAAAGGCAACAGTTTCCTCCTGGTTCTCTTTCTTTTGTGACCCGTTCCTTATGAACCTGAGTCCAGGTATCCTGAATCTGCCATGTTGGAGCGATCACATGGAAAGACAGTTACATCAAGTCAGAGGGGATGCAAGAGGAGTCCCAAGTGCTCCGCTCCCAGCTGATTGAGTTTTCCCAGTTTGGATGACTTACAGTGAGTAAGCTTTCAGATGATTTCAGCCCCCAGCCTTCGAGCTGGCCCACCAGATGCTGATTGATCTCCGTTGAGGCTGCATTGCAGATTCGTGAACAAAATAGGCATTGCTGTTGTTTTAAGATGCTTTGGGGTTTATCACACAGCATTGTATATTCAGAACTATTACTATAATAAATATTCAAACCAGAACACCTAGTTGTAACTACTAGTATAGAATCATGTCTTCAGATCCTTAAAAGACAGGAATGTTGATATGAAATGGAATTACTGACCTAGTTTCCTCCTTTTTTGCATTTTATAGATTAAGAGAGTGGTATTTATTTGGTCTGTTTTATAGAATTACTTACCTGGAATAATATTTATTATTGGAAATACAAAATATCAAGGCTATCTTCAATATTAAGATATTAAAAATACTAGTTTTCTGGATATTTATAGCAGCTTTACATCTGCTACCATTGTGGCCATGATAAAACATTGCTTGGACATCATGTAAATAAGTCTCTAAATGTAAATTCATTCCCTCTGTTAAGACACATCTTTTAGAAGCAAAATGAAAGTCCTAATTTTCTTTTGGGTTGGATGTCCCACTTAGTATGGGATTTAGAGGGAGTTTTAGAAATTAAGCAAAAATAGCCAGAAGTTGTTGAGAATTTAACTATGTGTCAGGCACTATGCTAAGTGCCTCCAGGTCTTCTCATTTAATCATTACAATAATTTTATGAGGTAGATTTTATTGCTCTCCCTATTTTATAGGTGAGGAAACACATTTAGGGTAAATAAGACTGGCCCAGATCACATAGCTAGCAGCTGGGATTTGAACCCACAGGTGTATGTGTCTCTAAGACCATACGTGTATTTGTAACCACCATGCCTCACAGCCGGGATGGATACAAGTGATACTTGAGCATTTAGCTCCTGCCTTCCTCTTCCTTATCCTGGGTTACCTTTGGGTAATCCTGTTACTGATATTCAGTGACAACACACACAGACTCTAGCTTTTCCCACAGATTTCCCTCTCAGAGTCAGACAAAGAAACACTGTTCACACCTTCTCCCTAGTCTTGAAGTGTTCGAAGAGGCTCCACTTACTCCTTTAGGAAAAGCATGAGAACAGAAGCTTTATGCAGACCTTGATGGCCTCTGTGGCACCTGTTTCCACCAGTTCTTTGAAGCAAATCTATTTTTTGTAGGAAGTGTACAAATTGTATACAAATGATGTAAAGTAATTTGTCCCTCATGGTGACATTGATTGGTAAGTGTTGAAAGTAGAAGATTCCTACCTCTAATACTTAAAATTCGGGAGACTTTGCCAGTAATGCAAGGGATTGAGGGCTTCTGAAGGAAGAGCTTGAAGACTGTGCTGCTTTTGTGTGTTTATGTGTGCACACTCTCCCTGCACATTATTAGCATGGGATGACAGCAAACTGGACCTCGAGTTGAAGGAGAACAGGAAAATGATATTGGTGTTGAATGAGATCCTGATTACTTTAGCTTTTTTTTTTAATGTATACATCATACTTAGCTTCATCAGCATAGATGATTTATAGGAGAAAATTTGCAAACAAGACTGTAGAAAAAATTCATCTCTGTGTTCCTCACCAAAGCCCAAATCTCTTGTCTGAAAGGGTTCCTGTATGTTACTGCAGATAAACAATGCTCTGCCATATGTTAGCACCGCTGCATTTTCTATTTAGAGAAATTGATTTCCTAGCAAACAACAGGGCCCTGGAAATTCAGAACTCCCATATACCCTGCATCGAGTTACCAGAAGTTCTTTTCATGTACAGGCTCCATGAAGGTACAACTAAAATGGTTGAAGTGCCTGACTGGGAGATGGGCATGTCCCATTTTCCCTAATGACACAGAGGGAGTGAAAAAAGACTTCATGTTCTTTTTGAGTCTCGCACACAGCAACCTGAGCCTAGCGTATGACAAAAAGCCTTTGCTGTTTTTATATCCTTTGAGAATGACTTCTGCACCTAGGTAACCAATCATAGCCTGTGGACCCCCAACCACAGAGGAAAAGAGCAGTTTTACTAATGAGCCACAGAGAAAGGGACATGGCCACATTCTAGAGCATCTAGGTTTGCAAGAATCCAGCCTAGACAAAGGTTTGCATTTTTTTTTTTTAAGTCTAATATTTACTCTGGTGTTTCACTGTAGAGACCTGGATTTTTAACTTGAATTCTCCTGTAAGGGCTATTTATTATGAGCCGTGTGTGTCACAGGTATAAATCTGACTTCAAACTCGGGTCTGTAAGAAATATTCACAATTTTAAATGCTTTTTGGTTAGCTGAATTTTCAGCAGAGGACTTTGCCCATTCCCACCAGGCTGGAGAGAAATTTGATCTTTGCCATCTTTAAAGTTCTTCCCAAGTCTGAGTTCATGGCAAGCTGGGGAGTGTAGTCGTTTCTGCTGAGATGCCGCTTGCCTCAGTATTTACCTCCTCTTCAGGCCTGGCTACTCTGTTGCTTTCTGATTATGCCTGATTCATAGAAACTGTTTTGGTTTTTTTTTGGAGGCTGGGCACCCAGTGCCTGCCATCTCATCTCCGTAGGGCACCACTTACATCGGCCCAGTTGGACTACATGCAGATAATTCAGCTCACACCTGAATTGGCATAGACAGACAAAAGGTTTTCTTATCTTTACTAAGGATTTGGGGTTCGAGGTCTAGTGAGAAGCCATGGACGAGATGCTCAGAGTTGGGGCCTACATTAGTCTACTCAGGCTGCTGTACCAAAATACAATAGACTGGGTGGCTTAAACAATAAACATTTATTTCTCACAGTTCTGAAAAGTCCAAGATCAAGGTACCGGCAGATTTGGCTCCTGGTGAGAGTTCTGTTTATATGCCCCCCAAATTTATATGTTGAAACTCTAATCCCCATGGTATTTGGAGATGGGGCCTTTGGGAGGTAATTAGGTTTAGATGAGGTTATGAGCTTGGGTCCTCATGATGGGTTTAGTGCCCTCCCAAGACATCTGAGAGCTCATGCATGAGCTTGCTCTCTACCAGGTGAGGACAAAGCAAGAAAGCAGCTGTCCATAAGCTGGGGGCGGGGGAGCAGAGGGAGAAGCAGACTCCCCACTGAGCGGGGAGCCCGACGTGGGACTTGATCCCAGGCATATAAACATTCAGTCCAAAAGAAGGCCCCTTTTCAGATCAGCTTGAAGACCTACCAGATGTATTCATTGGAGGACTGGAAGAACCTAGGAGAAGCCTTACTTTTAAGTGCGCAGACACTTAAAAAATATGGGGTTTTGGACAGGGGAGGTACAGGTGATCCTTTCCATCATAATGGGGAACATTTCTGCACATTCAGTTTAACAGGATACATGCTCAATGCTAACAGAACCCATCTGAACAAATTTCATTTATTTATGCCAGATGGAGGAATTCCCCTGTGGTTAGATCCTCCCCAGGAACCACCACTAAATTCCCAACATTTTTAAAACTCAGAACCTGAATCATTAACAACTGAGCAACCAGTTCCACTTTGCTCAAGGATAGAGAGGACACCCTGTGTGTGGGGGGAGATATTTGCCTTTCATGTTGTGAATGTAGCAAAGAAAGAGAAGGCAAACAAAAGAGCACTTTCATATAAAAAGAGTTTGGAAGGTTAGATCTTGCCACAGGGGTAACTAATGAATGTTCCCATGTATATGATTCCTACTGTGTGCTTCTGAGAAAGAAATGCTACCTCTTCTTCCTCTCCTCACCATTGAAGGTTGCCAAGCCTTTGAGGGAAATATTTTATACAACTATTAATTTGTTTTTAGTTGGATTATCCAAATTCTGAAGCTGAGCAGTTCTATCTCAAGAATAAGCGAATCCTCTCTAGACTGTATAAATTGGAGAACTCGGGTCCTTTATTCCTAGATCATAATTAAGGGAAATAGATATCTCTGGTGGATGGGAGTATCATATTAAAAAAGGGGGAACTCTATCCAGGGTCTCCCTCCCCAGTTTCTCTCATCAGGAATGCTCATTATGGTCGCTTTTGCTTATTAGCTCTAGGAAAGGTACTAGTGGGGAAGAGAAAGCAAAGGGGACAAGGGAAGAGAGAATTTTTGCCCCAAGGATCTTATAAATTAGCTGGAGAATGTATACACATAAAAATGTGTAGTAACAATTCCAGTAGCATATGATTAAAAGCCAGAATGAATTGGCAGGTAGTAAGTTGTTGCTGTAGGTTATGGTTAATCAAGTCAGAATCCCATCGAATGCTTGTTGAAACAGATTCCTGTGTCCTGCCCCTAGAGTTTCTGATTCTGTAGGTCTAGAGTGGGGCCCAAGAATTTGGATTTTTAAATTTCCCAACTGGTGCCGCTGCTGCTGACCTGGACACAGCAACTTGCTAACTGCTGCTCCAGGAGATCAGGGAATAGAGAGATGATGGCAAAAGGTATGACTGACAGATATTGGGATGGTGCTTCTTGTTGTCACCCATGTGATGCAGTTACCCACGCTTCACTTTTTCTGGCCCCATTTTAAGAGGACAGCTTGTAGGATTCTTTAAAATATCCACTTGTGATATTATAAGCAGAGAGCAAGCTCTTTCCTATAATTAGGTAATTCTTTGCAAGGAGAGGAAATTTATATCGTTTTCTTGGCAACAATAGGAAGGAAACTCTATTCTTGTTTTTTTTTTTTTATTTTGACCATTATTATTTTATTTTTCACCATGCTCCTACCTCCCACATTCACCCCTGCATTCCCTAATGTACATTAAGAATTTTTCTATGCAGCCAAATGCAAATTAGAAACATGTGTCTTTGGATTCAGAAGCAGTTAAGTTAAAATTAGGAAAATGGAGAGGAGTAAAATCTAGGAATAATGTAGGGTGAAGAGTTCAGAAAACAAGCTTCCTTGGAAGGGGTTATTTGGTGCTTGGAGAAGAACACTTGCTGATTGAGTATATACATTTCTGGAGAAGAAATGCAATAACATTTTCCCATTCTCTAGATGGGGGTTTGTCATTATGTTTTACTGCAGCAAAGTGGAAGATTTCATTGCTATTAAGTTAGTAGCAATCCAAACGATTCTACTCCCAAATATGTGTTCCTACTCCTTCGTATTACTGAGGAAATAGCATTATGCAGCTTGGTTTTTTTTTTTTAAGCAAAGAATCCTTATTTTAAATGCATTTGAATCCTTACTTCATTGCATTTGAAGTTTTTATCAAATACCAGTACAAGCAGAATAAGAAGTTTTGCTAAAGTATCTCTGTCCTCTGGGGAAACCGGCTCCTAATATGCTGATAACTTAAGGTGGATCTAATCAAGTTGATCTGGGGCATTCTGAGGAAGAAGAAGTTACCACAAGTTCTTCTCCCCTCCAACCCAGATTTTGCAGCTTTGTCCCTTTTCTTCATTCTCTTCTGTTGATACACATTCAACTTCCCAAATACAGTGGTATTAGGATTTGGGATATAGTGAAACTCAGTGTGTATTTCATAGGACAGTAGTTCTTTGTTTTACTTTATGGTGATTTTTTATTATGTTAATCACCATACATTACATCATTATTTTTTAAATGCTTGGTTGCATGTGATTCCTAATATAGAGAGCAGCTTGTTATTTTTTCTTACTTTTTTAGCAGCATTAAAAAAATACCACTTTCTAAGGTAATGTTCTTTTATCTTGAAGGATACCAACGCATACATATAATTAGGCACTAAGGAAGACTGTACCTTTTTTTTTTTTTGCAAAGATTTAAACGACAGGTTTATACAACAATCCTTTGGATGTGAAGATGCATGTTAACATGTCTGATACTTTTGCTCTATTTTTACTTCTGAGAAGATTGAGGACCTGGTTCCAAGAGAGGGCACCATTTCTTTTAAATGTTTTCTTCTAATTTTTTTTCATGAGGAGGAAACACTAAATTATGCTGTCAATTTCTAGAAACTGAGTTATCAATTTTTCTTAATTTGGCAATAGCATTGGAACAGAAGGTTAGGAGAGAGGATAGTGTGAAGAAGTTTGTTGAGCCTTTTGTACATAATGTTTTTGATCAGTATCTTTTCAGAATTCTTCCCCTACTTTTTTAAGATGATAGAATCCTCCAAAATGACTCATTTGTCTCTAGTTTTCATTCTCTTAACCCTAGAGTTTTAGTGATTTCAGAATCTTCCTCCATTTTCAACTGTTCTCCCAAGCGTGTTTTTTAAAATTTTTGTATGTATTCTTCCTTTTCAGAATTCTTGATAGGGTTTTCATGCCATGGTACATATCCAGTGACCTTATGTCTTGCAGTTTGCATCTTATCTCCCAAGATCCTTCTCGAAACAGTCAAGTAATTAATGTGTATTTGATATCATTAATCTTTGAATAGAGGGAAGGAGAAAGATCATCTGTCACAGGTACATAGTTGAATGGCACTTAAAAACTTGATCTTAATCTTAATTTCCCAAGATACATGAATAATACTTTCACTATAAGTTGATATAATCTATTTGCTCTACAATTATTTATTAGAGTAGACATCATCTTAAAGGACAGAAGTATCTGATTTCTGGATTCTCTAGAACCTTTCCCAGGCTACCACAGTATTCTGGCACAGAATTAGCACTTTAGTTGAAGTTTGAGTAAACAAATGAAATGAACAAAGGAACATGTAAAGCTTTGAGGAAAAATAGCATGTTTTGGTCATGGGTTCAAAATGGTTAGTAAATTTATAATATAAAAAAGAGCAGAGGGCACCTGGGTGGCTCAGTCCGTTAAGTGTCTGCCTTAGGCTCAGGTCGTGATCCCGGGGTCCTGGGATCGAGCCAGGCATCAGTTTCCCTGCTCAGCGGGGAACCTGCTTCTCCCTCTCCCTCTGCCCCTCTCCCAGCTCATGCTTTCTCTCTCTCTAATAAATAAGTAAAATCTAAAAAAAAAAAAAAAAAAAAATAGAGCAGAACTTGGGGCACCTGGCTGGCTTAGTCGGTAGGGCATGTGACTTTTGACCTTGGGCCTGTGAGTTCAAGCCCCACATTGGGAGTAAAGTTCACTTCTTCTTTTTTAAGATTTTATTTTTTTTAAGTAATCTCTACACCCAACATGGAGCTCAAGCTCACAACCCTAAAGCCAAGAGTCACATGCTCTACTGACTGAGCCAGCCAGGTGCCCTGAGGGTGGGGTGGGGGGAGCAGAATTTGCTTTAAAAAAAAAAAGAGCAGAACTTTTGGCTTACTTTATGATTTAAAAAAAATTTTTTTAAAGATTTTATTTATTTATTTGACAGAGGGGGACACAGTGAGAGAAGGAACACAAGCAGGGGGAGTGGGAGAGGGAGAAGCAGGCTTCCTGCGGAGCAGGGAGCCCGATGCGGGGCTCGATCCCAGGACCCCGGGATCATGACCCGAGCCGAAGGCCTTTGTATTTGAGAGCAGTTTTAAAATTCACAGCAAAATTGAGTGGGAAGTACAAAGATTTTCCATTTATCCCCTGCCCCACGCATGGATGACCTTAATTATCAACATTCACACTAGAGTGATACATTTCTTACAGTTGACGAAACTATGTTGACACATCATTATCACCCAAAGTCCATAATTTACATTAGGGTTCACGTGGTGTTGTACGTTCTATGGTTTGGACAAATATATAATGACATGGATCCACCATAATAGTTTCATACAGAAAAGTTTCACTGCCCTGAAAATCCTCTGTGCTCTGCTTATTCATCCCTCCTTCCACCCTAATCCCTGGCGATTGCTAATCTTTTTATTGTCTTCATTGTTTTTCCTTTTCCAGAATGTCGTATGGTTGGGAATTGTGCATGTGTAATCTTGTCACATTAGTTTCTTAACTTAGTAATATGCATTGAAGCTTTTCCATGTCGTTTCATAGCTTGGTGGCTCATTTCTTGTTAGCGCTGAATAATATTCTATTGTCTGGATGTACTACAGTTTGTTTATTTATTCACCTCCTGAAGGACATCTTGGTTGTAAGTTTTGACGGTTATAAATAAGCTGCTCTAAGCATTTGTGTGCAGATTTTTTGTGAGGACATAGTTTTCAACTTCTTTGGGTAAATACCAAGGAGTATGATTGCTAGATTCTGTGGTAAGAGTATGTTGAGTTTTGTAAGAAACTGTCAAACTGTTTTCCAAAGTGGCTGTACCATTTTGCATTCCCCCCAGCAATTAATCAGAGTTCCTGGTTGCTCCTGGTCAGCATTTATTTGGTGGTGTCAGCGTTCCAGATTATGACCATTTTACTAGATATGTAGTGGTATCTCATTGTTGTTTTAATTTGCATTTCCTTGATGACATCTGATGTGGATGGAGCACGTATTCATATTCTTATTTGCCATTTGTATATCTTCTTTAGAGAGGTGTCTGTTAGGACTTTAGCTGATTTTCAATTGGGCTGTTTTCTGTTTTCTTACTGTTTATTTACTTGTCTATTTTCTTACCATTGAGGTTTTTCTTTTTTAAAGATTTTATTTATTTATTTGAGAGAGAGAGAGAGAGCGAGCATGAGTGGGGGGGGCGGGGAGAGGGGGAAGCAGGCTCCCCACTGAGCAGGGAGCCCGATGCAGGGCTTGATCCCAGGACCCTGAGATCATGACCTGAGCTGAAGGCAGACACAACCTACTGAGCCACCCAGATGCCCCTCTTACCATTGAGTTTTAAGAGTTTTTTTGGTATATTTTAAATGACAGTCTCCTTTATCAGATATATCTTTTGCTAATATTTTCTCTCAGTCTGTGGCTTGTGTTTTCATTCCATTGAGCTTACTTTAATTTGATTAATTTTTGAACAAGTAGTATAGTGGCAATGTATACAATTTCAAAAGTATTGTATTATTTTCCTAAGGTTGCCATAACAAAGTACTCTGGGTGGTTTTAAGCAACAGAAATTCATTCTCTTATGTCCTGGAGGCTACAAGTCTGAAAACAAGGTGTTGGTAGGGCCATGGTCTCTCTGAAGGCTCTAGGAAAGAATCCTTCCTTGCCTCTTCTAGCTTCTGCTGGCAGGGAAATCCTTGGTGTTCCTTGGCCTGCAACTGTATCACTGTTCTCTGCTTCTGTCATCTGTGGGGTTCTCCCTGTGTGCCCCTCTATGTCTGCATTCATTTTTCTCTCTTCTTTTAAGGACATTGGTTATTGGGTTAGGACCCAGCCTAATCCACTATGACCTCTTTTTAACTTGATTATATCTGCAAAGACCCACTTTCCAAATAAAGTCACATTTATAAGTATGGGAAGAGGTGTTGGGACTTGAACATGTCTCTCTTTGGGGACACGGTCTACCTACTACAGATATAAAAGTGTGTAAATGAAAAGTTTCTCTCTCACCTGTGTCCCCAAGTCAACCAGTTCCCCTCCTGAGAGGTCACCAATATTATTTGAGTTATTTTAAATAATTGCAACTGATCTAAAAATGACTTAATGGAGGAAAGTCTCATTTTCTCCTAGAAGAGTCAGTCTTGTTCTCAACTGTTTCATTCATCAAAACTTCCTGATTTTTAGTCATCAAATTTATCCCATGTCCTTGGCTGAGTTCAGGGATGGGGAAAAAAAAAAGGTGAAACGTTCAAGTAGAAACTAAATATAGTGAACCTATATTAATCATTGAGTGAAACATATTCTATATCCATGTGACTCTCACCTCATTAAATGTCAGACATTGTGTGGGTAGCACTTAATCACTCACTTGCTGGCACAAAGTAGATTGTTGCTAGTTTTAAATCCTAGTAACATTAAATCCTGTTGCATTTGTGATATTTCTTATTTCTTATTTAGATGCATGTTATTAAGTGGTTTTGAAATGAATTTATATTGTGAAAATGATGCTATTAAAATAAAACTCTTTGAAGCCCTGCTCTGTTGAACTAGATGAAACTTATGAAGGATAGTTCTATTCTTTGATACTTAAAATAGGTGCCAATATCTTATGCCTTCTAAAACTGTAAAATATATAATGCTGCATAGTATCATATTAAATGATATGCAAAGTCGTGCAGTAAGGAACAAATATTTTTAGCTTTGTTTAGCATACAATTTCTCATAAGCTCTTTTTAAAAAATGATTTGCATCTCTCATTACTATTGTTTCCCAGAATATGCTTGGAGAAATGAAGGTCTAAAAGCAGAAGATAGAGTTAACACATTGAGTCAGAAGCCAGGCAATGAGTTAGGCAGATAGGTAGAGCTTTTATACTACCTGTCTCTGAGAGGAGGTGACTTAGGTTCTTTTTGTTGCCATAGGGACTATTGCCTTGCTGTCTGAGAGATGGGGGGATGGAGGATAAGGGGAAAATCCTGGGTTTTGGGGTTGGACGGGTCTGGTATAAATCCCAGCACTGCCACTTACTAGTTTTGTGACCTTAGACAAGTTGCTACATTTTTCTAGGCTTAAATTTCTTCATCTACATGGGGAGAAAACACAGTTCCTGTGCCTGAAGAATTTGCCATCTAATTAGAGGATGAGATTCGAAGACCTATGGTTACAAGATAAGAATTTGATTCTTGCTTTAAGAGGTACTCACAGTGGTTGGGGAGTTTTAAAGGAGGTGGAAGCCAGCGAGTTGTGGAAAACCAGGAAGGGCTTTGTGGAGGACCTGGTGTTCAGGCAGGTAGATGTACCTGGGTTAGGAAGACTGATATTTAGAGACCTGGTAGGGGGAGCATTGCAGGCAGAGCAAAAAACAAAAGCAATGATATGGAGATGAGAAATAACAGACATTTGAGGTATAACAAGTGGCCTTATTTCTTCAGAGACAGTTGAGATTAAGCAGCCTTATAACTTTGTGGCCTGTGTGCTCTCACGGATCCAATGGTACAGATAGTTTTAGCAGTGCTTATGGTGGCTTTTGAGTAGACTAATGCATTTAATAACCACTATGACACCATTACCAAGTAAATAACCTTGTACTTGAATAAGATTAAACTTTTACTGGATGTTCTTAGAAATCTGGTTACATACTAAAGTGCCAGCCAGCACACATATATTCTGGTACAGAGCCCCCATACAATGGAATAGGGACATTTTCAAAAATACTTCAGGATTTCTAAATTATCCTCCCAAATTGGTGTTGAGAGAAAGCTTAATAGATGAATAAAATTTTAACATCATTAAATAAAGTTAAACAGGTTTCTTTACTCCTGAACTTTTTGGAAAGCTTACTGTGCTAACGTGCAGTGTGAGTCCCATGAGGGGAGATATAGTGTGTGTCATTTCCAGGTTTATGGAACCTCAGAACCCTTTGTTTCTTGACTTCATATTAAAAGCTCCCCAAAGACGTTCTCTTCCAGTTATCAGGGTCAGTATTCTTAGAGCGGTGGAGCTTTTTCAGAGGCAGATGTTATACTTACCCTTATCCTTACTCTTTCACCTTTCCAGCCTAACAGACTTATGGGGGGTGTCGGGGAGGGTAGGCCTGGGCCAGTACCTAGAAGGTTAGGAGCAGTGCAGGCTCCCTGGTGATTCTGGTATCTTGCGTCCATTCCTCCAACCTCCCACTTCCTACCTCCATTCCATCTTTGACTTGACCTAAGGTATAAATTATGCTGTCAGTTGTGTGCACAGTTAAGGCTCAAGCTGTAATTGCTCAACTTTTGTGAGAAAAATCTTATTGAAAAGTTGTGAAGAGTCTCTCGTGGTCTGTTGCTCTGGGAAACAAACTGAGGGTTACAGAAGGGAGGGGTGGGGGGGAATGGGGTAACGAGGTGATGGGTATTAAGGAGGGCACGTGTTGTGATGACTATAACACCGGGTATTACAGGCAACTAATGAATCGTTGAACACTACATCAAAAACTAATAATGTACTATATGCTGGCTAACTGAACATAATAAAAAAAACAAAAAAGAAAAGTTGTGAAGAAAAATATAAATATAAACATAAGTAAAGGTAAAGTAGGTTATAGATTACCTCTAAAATAGTGGCAGATATCATACCTGGACTATTATCGTGCAAAGGGAATACCTTTGAGAATTTACAAGTTTATTTCTTTTTTTAAAAAATGTATTTATTTATTTGAGAGACGGGGGGGGTGGAGGGGCAGAGGGAGAGGGAGAAAGAAACCCAAGCAGACTCCGTTCTAAATGTGGGGCTCGTCAGGGGACTAATCTCGGGGCTAAAGCGGGGGGGGGCTCCATCTCATGACCCTGAGATCATGACCCTGCGATCATGACCTGAGTGGAAACCAAGAGTTGGAAACTTAACTGACTGCACCACCCAGGTGCCCTGAAAATTTACAAGTTTGTTTCTAAGTCTAATTTACTTTGATATGAATATTTTAAACCCACGTTAATGTATCCTCCAACCAAACAATACATGTATAGAAAACTTTCTGCTAAAGATTGATATTTGATATTTTTAGATTTAAATAAAACACGTAATTTGGCTCAGAATTATCAAGGATATGCTCTGCAACTGGTATTACTACTCTTTGCACTTTTCTTTTGATTCTTAGATTCTTAGCACTTTTTTAAGAGTCCAGAAAAAAATTCAAATTCAAATTTTTGCTACATGTTATCATTTGTGGAAGTTGGGGGAGATTATATAATTGCTTATTAGATTCCTGAAATTGACTGATAGGGATCAATCATTTCAGTAGAAATCATCATTCTTTTGGCTGCATAACTGTATTTCTTTTTTAAATCTACATGTTTAGTATTTTGACAAAGATCTCCATGATAATTTTTTCTTAATAGTTTTCAGGTAGAAGAGTGTGTGTGTGTGTGTATGTGTGTGTGTGCGCGCATGCATGTGCGCACACGTGAGCGTGCAAAATTGCATGCCTAATGTGGTATCATGTAGGAGACCCATAGAAGACTGTCTTCAGTGATTCTCAGAAGCAAGATACGTTTACTTTCTGACCAAGTACCTCAAAATATACTGAATTTGCTTTCCTTTCATCATCAAAATGCATACGCTTCCTATTGGAAATGATAATATCTCTCCTTTTTGTGATAAGAATTTTTTGTATATAGAAGGCAGGGAACCAATATAGGAAAATGCCTAAAGGAATGTGTATAAGTTGCCAAAATTTATATCTCCTGAGACGTTTCTACGAGCGTCATAAATAGCATACAGTGAATGCCTTCCCTCCAGCTGAGCCTTTGAAATAGCTCACTCAGCACTTTTGTTAAATAATATCCCTGGGACATGAACCGAATAGCATTTCCTGTTCAGTCTCATCCTTCATTTTCCTGATTCCACAAACCAGTCTCCAGATGTCAAAATATAAAGGTGAATGGAATTGTTTTTATTTACAGTGCTCCCTAAATCAAACTGAGATTATCCCCTGCCACCCATGACCCTATGTGTCTCTAAACCATCTTTAACCTTCATTGTAGTTTAAAACAATATACTGTACTTGGAGGCCATTTTAGCTGAGTTATATAATCTGCTGTTACAAATTTTGCCAGAGTAAAATTATCATGGGCCTTGAATAATCATTGTAACAAATGCTTCTAAAACCTTTATAAATACTACACTGAAACTGTTGCTATTTTAACATCTCCAGTGTTGCAAGAAAGATCTAGATCATTGGTTTCTGTTTCTGTTGCAAGTACTTATGATATGAGTGTGCCTTCAAGGTGTGGAGGAAACATGAAGTGCAAGTGTATTGTGAAACACTAAAGTGCTATGTAAGTATTGGGGTATTATATTGGTTTCATGAAGCTTGACTTACCTGTTCTGTGTGCACTTTAGGTTTTCAGGTGTGCAAGTTTTATTATATTCCATTAGGGGAAAATGGCTCATGTAGTATTTTGAATTGCCTCTCATATGTCCAGAAGCTTGGGTATTAATAGACTCAATTTTAGAAAAGAAGGACCCATAAATAATACCTAGTTGAGTTGCTTCATTTTTCAGATCAGAAACTAAGTTCTAGAGAGATAAGTTACCTTGACCAAGCCAGTTATTAAGAGTGCTGAGTTAGGAGCTGTCTAGTTGTCTAGCCAGATCCCCAGTTTATTATTCATACTTCAGTTCAGTAGATATGGAATCTTGTCAGACAACACCACCAACAACCACAAAACATATTGGCTTTGCCCATATTTTTAGCATACTTTTTTTTGCATTAAAAATATACGCAATAATAAATCTGCCTTCAGCAGATTTGATTTTCCCATAATCAGGCATCATGATCAATTTAGAAGTGTGGATCTAATGATTTTGAAATTCTGTATTTTTATGATATTTTAATTCACTTCATAGAAACTTGTTAACTTATTGTTATGTTTTTATTACTTTTTAAAATACAGGTTTTAAAAAATACACTCTTTTTTCTCCTGTGAGAAAAGTTTTTATCTCCTGATTTTAGTTTTATTTTTTATTACACTATGTCTTGGGGAAGAAAAGTAAGTTTTCATAGCTTGTATCTAATGTTACATTCACATTATTGCTTAAGAACAGGGGTTAGATGTCACTTGGGACTTTACTATGGTATAGCCTGACTCTGAATTTCATCCTCACATTGGTGAGGTGGTGTGAAAATCTCTTAACATTAGAAGACCTGGTTGAGTTCCTGCGATTGCTACTTTTCACCTACTGTTTTCATTTGGGTCATCACTATGCCCTCTGAACCTGTTTTGTAGTAGATACAGTGGGAATAATACTTGTCCAGTCTGTCTTAGAATGTGACAGTCATAGCATTTCTGAGAAATTTATAAAAGAGTGCTTTATTTTGTTTGGAAGCCCTTGATCCTTTTGGGTATTTTTCTCTCAATAGGGAGGGACATCAAGGGGTCACATCAAACCCCCAGTATCTGTTCCTGAAGAAGAAGGAGGAATAAGAAGAGGGGAGGAGGAGGAGAAAATGTTTTATAAATTGAAAAATGTAATCTAAAGACAGTATAAAGTGGTCTAATATTGTTAGCAGGAAACCCCCCTCCTTCAAAGGTTTTTTAATTGATACCTTGGGACCGGGAAAGTGCTCTACTCTGCTATTTGCTATCCTGCCCTATTTTTCAAAATCTTACCCTTCCCTCACGTCCCCTCTCAAATGCTGCTCTTCTTGAAGCTTCTCTGATCCCCTCCCCCATTAGGTTGGGTATCATAGTGGTTTTTTTGTAGTTATTCTATAACTAGAATGGAAGCTTCAGGGATTGCTCTCATGAAGCATTTAGGAGAAGGTCTTGCACATTGTAGTAACTCAGTAATATTTATTAAGCTGATATGGGGGGAAATGCATTTTTTTATTATTGTTTCTCAGTTCCTTCCTTTTAATTTTACTTTGTGTTATTTATCTAGAGTTGAAATAATAGGTGGGAGAAAAATCTTTACCTTCAAATGTCTTTCAGTATATGTTTTTTTATTAACTTGAATTTGAGAGGTTGAAAAAAAGTGATATTTTAGAGGATCATAATTTATTTTATAAATCAATTCAGCTGCACATCTTGATTTTTAAATCTTATTTTCCATTCATATTTTTTTTTCTAGTGATCATAGTTAAGCATTCAAAGCTAAGAACTGAGTCTTGGGCAAATGATTCCTCAAAAAATTATATTCATTTTTTAAAAGGAATTTATTTCCATTTACTCATAGAAAAATCAATTTTTAGGAGAAAAGTGTGTTGTCTCAAAGACTGATGACATGTTCAAGAGAGAGACCAGAGCATTCCTACCCTAGTTCAAAAGTACGTGTAGGAGCCGTTGTGAACGATGATGCTTCACATTTTGTTTTCCACTACTAGAGTGTTCTAAAGTGATAAAAATCATTCTTTACAATATTATGGTCAAAGAGAAAAGATATTTATTGGCTGAGGGCCTTGTGTTTCTAAATCTTTGTCTGCAGTTATGATGGAAATTTTGATAGAATTGTAACTCAAGTTGACATTAATGGGAATTGCTTCATTAGGATCTTGTCTTGCCTTATTAGATGGTCATTTGGAAACGTTAGATAATCAGATGGTTCTATGACCAAGCAGAAATAGTGCTTTATCTTTTGTGTTTTAATCTTTGGGTGGTCCCACTAAGTATAGCTTTAGTGTGCACCCTTCCTTTGACTGTTAACATCTCTTATGATGATTACTAGGCTAGCCACAGTGACCAACTGACATTTCTGTTATTACTGACTTCCCTGAAGATTCATTATCAGATGATGACAGTACTCCTAAAGTTTCTGACTGGGTAGTCACTCTTTGCTTTTCTTAGTCTTCTGCTGTCACCGTCCCCCCACCCCCCACCCCCACCCCCCGCATGAACCTCTATAGTGGAGGTGGCCCTCACCTTTAATCCTAATGTAAAGGAATGTGGAATGGGGCAAAGAGACCAAGAGAGCTCAATGGTAGCATTGGCTCTGACCACTAATGAGCTTTAGAGCTTTGAGCAAATGACTCCAGACTTCATTTTTCTGATCAGTGATATGTAGGTTGTATTAGGTAATTTCAAAGATGCCTGTGGCTCTAAGATTCTATAATTCATCAAAATTCATCTGCCAGAATGGCACTGTAATAATTAGATAGACTGACAGCTGGATGCAGGGAAATGGCAGAGCTAAAAGCTTCAGTCTACACTATCCCTGGTGAACATTCATGTTTGCATATTTTAATAACAATATTCTCAGCATCCCACCTGCACCCAATCACTCACTTAGCAAGAAGCTTTCTCCCTCTTAACATTTTACAACTGTGTAATTTACTGGAATTCATTAGTACCAACAAAAGGAGTAACAGTGATATTTTAATATACCTTTAATATCATTGCTTGTATTTGAGAAACCAATTGAAAGACTTAGCTTTGACTTCTAAGGAAGAAAAAAATTGCCTGTCTTTAATGGAAGAAAAAAGACCCCCAATAAAGAATAAAGCCCCAGAATTGTCATTCACTTCACACTTTCTCCTCTTTAGGCATGCAGAACCTCATGCGTTCTTAAGCATAAAATGGAAGGTGACACATTAAATGAAGGGTCTTTCTGAAAAATAAAGTAGACAAAATCACTTTACTCTCAAGAATAGTTGTGAAGTTAAAACCAAAATAATAGCTTATTCATAGCTAATATTTGGGAGGGATTGCTTAAGTCCAGAAAGGTCAGAGGGAAATCCAGTAAATGTCAACAGTGTTTGTCAGGTGGGGAGACTCACAACATCTCCTGAGAAATTTAATTTATATTAATGAGGAGTGAGGCCTGCCTAAGGCTCTCTCAGAGATTGCTCTGGTGTCAATTTTAATGATCTAACTTCATGAAAAGGATTTTTAACAAATTATTCAGCTAGACAACCTCATATGAGATTACTTTTTAATCGTGAAGCCTCAGTTGCTCTGACCCCGGCTGAACCACCATCACATGTTGGGGCTTCTTGAGGACTTGCCTCACTAAATTGATAACTTACTATCATTTCTGGCCCTTGTTGGGTTATCAGGGGACCAAGCCAACCCAAGTCAGATTCTGACAGTAAAGTTCTAATTCAGTTCAGCAGACATTCATGCAGACCTCTCACTGAGGCAATGTGGGAGTGACAACAAGGGCTACTATTTATAAACACTTACTATGTGCCAGGCACCCTACTAAGCATTTTTTATTGCCAGTTTCTAAGCTCAACAATGGTTTTACAGAATTACAGAAGAGGAGATGGAGACTCAGAGACGTTAAGTCACTTGCTCAAGGTCATATTGTTAAGTGACTGGCAGAACCAGGATTTCATAAGTCTGTTTGGCTCCAAAGTCCATGGTTTCCCACTACTCACCTATTTCTTAGATTTTTCCTTTACTTGTGTAACTTCTTCATGTTCACAACAGCTTCCATTTATCTAGCAAAGGTATGTTTCAAATATTGTGCTTGGTGTTGTATTATGTAAACCTCTGAAATAGACTTCTGAGTGAAGAAGGAGGGCTAGGGGGTTCAGCAGCTTGTCCCATGTCAGATAAGCTTGGAGTCAGCTCCAAAATAATGGGGCTAGGATGCTAACCTGAGGCTATCTCATCTTCCCAACCTATGTTCTTACTGTTAGAGAGCTGGAACTCCAACCGTGTGTCCTGAGTTGGTAGAAAGGTGACAAAGCCTGCTCCCTACACTCCAGTAGCAGGAAGTCCACTGGGTTGAGACGGGCACAAATTCAGGTGTCTATAAAACCAAGCAGAATGATGTAAATGTGAAATGAAGTGATTTTTAAAAGGTGCTGGGCAAGCACAGAAGTAGGAAAATTAATGCCAAATAAAAGGTACAGAATGGTTTTGCCAAGATGGAGGCATTTAATGAACTGGATTTCAAAATACAGAAAACAAAAGGAAACATATTTCAGGCCAAGGGACTAGTTTCCCCTTAAATACAGCTCTGGCCATATTTCTTATATTTGAATGTATAGTGTTTTTGTTATTAATTTCAAATAGTTTATAACTTCAGTCTTAATTTTCTCATTGGTTCATGACTTAATTTCTAATTATCAGAATCTATAACTGGTTAGATTTTTTTTTGTTATCTATTAAGTTGTTTTTGTTTGTATTGTTTTTGAGTCAAAGAGAATTACTGAACTCTTCTTGGTTTAGGAATTCATTAAGGCTTTCTGTGTTACCTATTAAATGATCAATTTTTATAAATGTTCTATGGAGGGGCATCTGGAGGGTTCAGTTGGTTAGGCATCCAACTCTTGATTTCGGCTCAGGTCATGATCTTGGGGTCATGAGATCAAGCCCCATGTCCTGCTCCCCAATTAGCAGGGAGTCTGCTTGAGATTCTCTCTCTCTCTCCCTCTTCTTTTGCTCCTCCCCCTCTCTAAAATAGATAAATAAATCTTTTTTAAAAAATAAATGGTCCATGGATATTTGAAATGAATATTCAAATGTAGATAAATTTTCTAAGGAGTCAAAGGTATGAAACTGTTCATTCATCAAGTTTATTAATTGTATTATTCTAATCCTTATTTTTTCTTTGACGAGCTAACAAATTCTGAGACAAGAGTCTTCCACTGGTTTTTTGGATTCATGAAATTCTTAATATTTCTCAGTTTTTACTTCATGTAACTAGAGGCTGTATGTTTTGGTGTATAAAAATGTGAGATTGTTATGTCTGCTTCAGTTATACTTGCTAATCAATATAAAATATCTATTTTCCTCCATTTAATTTTTGTGAATTAAATTTACTGTAAAACAGGAGACAGGGAGATACAGGCTTCCAGTTATGGAATGAATAAGACATAGGAATAAAAGACACAGCATAGGGAATACAGTCAATGGTACTGAAATAATGATATAAGGGGACAGGTGTTAGCTATACTTGTAGTAAACATAGCACAATGTATAACTTGTTGAATCTCTAAATGGTATACCTGAAGCTAATGTAACATAGTGTGTCAACTATACTCAAAGATTAAAAAATTTACTGTAAAACAAATATCATAGCTAATCTGTTTATATACAAGATACATTGTATCCACCACCCTTTTTTCATTTTGTTTTAGGATTATCTCTTATAATCATAGTTTTTTACTCGTGTTAAGAATGTGGCCAATTGGGCACCTGGGTGGCTCAGTCGTTAGGCGTCTGCCTTCAGCTCAGGTCATGATCCCAGAGTCCTGGGATCTAGCCCCGCTTCGGGCTCCCTGCTCCGAGGGAAGCCTGCTTCTCCATCTCCCACTCCCCCTGCTTGTGTTCCCTCTCTCGCTGCGTCTCTCTCTGTCAAATAAATAAATATGCGTCTCTCTCTGTCAAATAAATAAATAAAATCTTTAAAAAAAATGTAGCCAATTAATATTTATTTTGATTGCTCATATGATAGGTCCTATGCTTGCCACCATTTTATTTTGTGTTTTCTGATACTTTGTTGGTGTGTTTTATTTTAGCCTTTAATTCTTTCTTTCACTTATTGACTTCTTTTAAAAATGCTTGAAAATTGTTCATTTTCTTTTCTACTAGTGGTGCCTTTTTAATCAATACATATATACTTTATCAATATTCAGAATAAAAGTAACTGTAACCTCCAAATAAATAAGAAAACCTATTTAGCATGCTTTAACTGATCCTTTCTTACTCCTCCCTCTTCCTTCAATACCTCAAATATTTTATAGAAATAATCTGAAAATTTATTTTCACATCATCATCCATGTAGGTATATTTTACCTATATATTATGTCTCTCTCTCTTTTTTAAAAAGATTTCAGTTATTTATTTGACAGAGAGAGAGAGAGACCAAGAGCAGGAACACAAGCAGGGGGAGTGGGAAAGCGAGAAGCAGGCTTCCCACTGAGCAGGGAGCCCGATGTGGGGCTTGATCCCAGGACCCTGAGATCATGACCTGAGCTGAAGGCAGACGCTTAACGACTGAGCCACCCAGGCGCCCTATTATGTCTCTTTTAAAAACATTTTCTCAGTAATGAATTACATGAACATTTACAGCCACAGTGAAGTAATTTAACTTTGTTTTACTGCGTTCATTGCTCCTAACCATTTTTGTCTGAGATTACACCCATTTCTTGAGTTTTTTATTTGGATTAATTTGTCATTTGGCTGGAGTAATTTTTCTTCCTCAAGTAATTTTTCCTGAAAGGGTAAATGAGTCGACAGTATTATTGGTACCACCAGTGACTTTCATATTATTATACCTAACAATCAGTTCTTTGTCTTCATCTTAAGCTTTCTGTAGCAGCTGACAATCACTTTCTCTTACATTCATTTGGCTTCTAAGATGCCACTTTAAAACAGTTCTCTTTTTTAAAAGATTTTTGTTATGTTAATCACCATACATTACATCATTAGTTTTTGATGTAGTGTTCCATGATTCATTGTTTGCATATAACACCCAGTGCTCCATGCAGAACGTGCCCTCTTTAATACCCATCACCAGGCTAACCCATTGCCCCCACCCCCTCTAGAACCCTCAGTTTGTTTTTCAGAGTCGATCATCTCTCATGGTTCGTCTCCCCCTCTGATTTTCCCCACTTCATTCTTCCCCTCCTGCTATCTTCTTCTTCTTCTTTTTTTTCTCTTAACATATATTGCATTATTTGTTTTGGTACAGATCTGTGATTCAACAGTCTTGCACAATTTACAGCACTCACCACAGCACATACCCTTCCCAATGTCTATCACCCAGCCACCCCATCCCTCCCACCCCCCACCCACTCCAGCAACCCTCAGTTTGTTTCCTGAGATTAAGAATTCCTCATATCAGTGAGGTCATATGATACATGTCTTTCTCTGATTGACTTATTTCGCTCAGCATAACACCCTCCAGTTCCATCCATGTCGTTGCAAATGGCAAGATTTCATTCCTTTTGATGGCTGCATAATATTCCATTGTGTGTGTGTGTGTGTGTGTGTGTGTGTGTGTGTGTATACATATACATATATATACATATACATATACATATATATATACATATACATATATATATACCACATCTTCTTTATCCATTCATCTCTGGATGGACATCTTGGCTCTTTCCACAGTTTGGCTATTGTGGACGTTGCTGCTATAAACATTGGGGTGCACGTACCCCTTCGGATCCCTACATTTGTATCTTTGTGGTAAATACCCAGTAGTGCAATTGCTGGGTCATAGGCTAGCTCTATTTTCAACTTTTTGAGGAACCTCCATACTGTTTTCCAGAGTGGCTGCACCAGCTTGCATTCCCACCAACAGTGTAGGAGGGTTCCCCTTTCTCCACATCCCTGCCAACATCTGTCGTTTCCTGACTTGTTAATTTTAGCCATTCTGACTGGTGTGAGGTGGTATCTCATTGAGGTTTTGATTTGGATTTCCCTGATGCTGAGAGATGTTGAGCACTTTTTCATGTGTCTGCTGCCATTTGGATGTCTTCTTTTGAAAACTGTCAGTTCATGTCTTTTGCCCATTTCTTGATTGGATTAATTGTTCTTTGGGTGTTGAGTTTGAGAAGTTCTTTATAGATTTTGGATACTAGCCCTTTATCTGATATGTCGTTTGCAGATATTTTCTCCCATTCTGTTGGCTGTCTTTTGGTTTTGTTGACTGTTTCTTTTGCTGTGCAAAAGCTTTTTATCTTGATGAGGTCCCAATAATTCATTTTTGCCCTTGTTTCCCTTGCCTTTGGCGATGTTTCTAGGAAGAAGTTGCTGCAGCTCAGGTCGAAGAGGTTGCTGCCTGTGTTCTCCTTTAGGATTTTGATGGACTGCTGTCTCACATTGAGGTCTTTCAACCATTTTGAGTCTATTTTTGTGTGTGGTGTAAGGAAATGGTCCAGTTTCATTCTTCTGCATGTGGCTGTCCAATTTTCCCAACACCATTTGTTGAAGAGACTGTCTTTTTTCCATTGGACATTCTTTCCTGCTTTGTCAAAGATTAGTTGACCATAGAGTTGAGGGTCCATTTCTGGGCTCTCCGTTCTGTTCCATTGATTTATGTGTTTGTTTTGTGTCAGTACCATACTGTCTTGATGATGACAGCTTTGTAATAGAGCTGGAAGTCCAGAATTGTGATGCTGCCAGCTTTGCTTTTCTTTTTCAACATTCCTCTGGCTATTCGGGGTCTTTTCTGGTTCCATACTAATTTTAGGATTATTTGTTCCATTTCTTTGAAAAAAGTGGATGGTATTTTGATGGGGATTGCATTGAATGTGTAGATTGCTCTAGGAGGCATTGACATCTTCACAATGTTTGTTCTTCCAATCTATGAGCATGGAACGTTTTTCCATTTCTTTGTGTCTTCCTCAATTTCTTTCATGAGTATTTTATAATTTTCTGAGTACAGATCCTTTGCCTCTTTGGTTAGATTTATTCCTGGGTATCTTATGGTTTTGGGTGCAATTGTAAATGGGATCGACTCCTTGATTTCTCTTTCTTCTGTCTTGTTGTTGGTGTATAGGAATGCCACTGATTTCTGTGCATTGATTTTATATCCTGCCACTTTACTGAATTCCTGTACGAGATCTAGCAGTTTTGGGGTGGAGTCTTTTGGGTTTTCCACATAAAGTATCATATCATCTGCAAACAGTGAGAGTTTGACTTCTTCTTTGCTGAATCGGATGCCTTTTATTTCTTTTTGTTGTCTGATTGCTGTGGCTAGGACTTCTAATACTATGTTGAATAGCGGTGGTGATAGTGGACATCCCTGCCACGTTCCTGACCTTAGGGGGAAAGCTCTCAGTTTTTCCCCATTGAGAATGATATTTGCTGTAGGTTTTTCGTAGATGGCTTTATGACATTGAGGTATGTACCCTCTATCCCTATACTCTGAAGAGTTTTGATCAAGAAAGGATGCTGTACTTTGTCAAATGCTTTTTCTACATCTATTGAGAGGATCATATGATTCTTGTTCTTTCTTTTGTTGATGTATTGTATCAGTTGATTGATTTGCGGATGTTGAACTAACCTTGCAGCCCAGGGATAAATCCCACTTGGTTGTGGTGAATAATCCTTTTAATGTACTGTTGGATCCTATTGGCTAGTATTTTGGTGAGAATTTTTGCATCCATATTCATCAAGGATATTAAGGTCTCCTTTTATCTTAACTATAGAGAACAATCAGATGGTTACCAGAGGGGATGTGTGTGGGGAGTTGGGTGAAATAGATGAAGGGGATTAAGCATACTCTTATCTTGATGAGCACTGTGTAATATATGGAACTGTTGAATCACTGTATTGTACACCTGAAATTAATATAACACTGTTTGTTAACTAAAATGGAATTAAAAATTTAAAAATTTCTCCTTTTAGCTCACTGGACTGTATTTCTTTGCCAGTTCTTCTTTATCTCCCTAGTCTCTTTATGTTAAGATGTCTCAAGGGCTTGTTTTTCAACTCTGCTTTCTTCTGTTTACTCTTACTCCCTAGGTGATCTCATTTAGGTTCATGGCTTTAAATGCCATCTATATAATTCCAAAGTTTACATCTTTAGCTCTTATGAATGTGAATGAATACCTACTACTGTATACTTGATATCTCAAAATTGACATGCCCCAAACTGAACTCTCATTTTCCCTACCCAAACCTGAACTTCCTTTCTTTCTTTTTTTTTTTCCCCATTAAACTTTTGTTTTAATGGGTTTCAAAATTCTGTGACAGATTTTTGGTCATGTTGTTTCCATTAAAAAGTACTGATATTAAAAACTAATAACTTAAAACTGCCACATACACACACACACAAAACAAATGGTCCACAAAACATTCTCCTTTCCTTCTGAAGGTTTTACAATGCATTGTTATCATTAACCAGTCTCTTACTATTAAACTTAAATGGCCAATTGACACAAACAGTTCTGAGACCATTCTTCCACCACTGATTAAGACTGGGGGGGGCAAGTATTGGGGATGCTATTCATTTAGCCTTCTGAGCTTTCTGGGCAGACTTAGTGACCTTGCCAACTCCAGCTGCCGTCTTGTCCACTGCTTTGATTGCACCCACAGCAACCATCTGACTCATGTCACGAACAGCAAAACAGCCCAGAGGAGGAGAGTCAGAGAAGCTCTCAACACACATAGGCTTGCCAGGAACCATATCAACGATGGCAGCATCACCAGATTTCAAGAACTTGGGACCATCTTCCAGCTTTTTTCCGGAACGACGATCTGTCTTCTCCTTCAGCTCAGCAAACTTGCAAGCAATGTGAGCTGTGTGACAATCCAGCATAGGTGCATATCCAGCACTGATTTGGCCTGGATGGTTCAGGATAATCACCTGAGCCATGAAGCCAGCTGCTTCCATTGGTGGGTCATTTTTGCTGTCACCAGCCACATTGCCAGGACGAACATCTTTGACAGTATGCTCTTTACATTGAAGCCCACCTTGTCCCCAGGAAGAGCCTCACTCAAAGCTTCACGGTGCATTTCAACAGACTTTACTTCAGTTGTAACATTGACTGGAGCAAAGGTGACCACCTTGCCAGGTTTAAGAACACCAGTCTCCACTCGGCCCACAGGCACAGTACCAATACCAACAATTTTGTAGACATCCTGGAGAGGCAGACGCAAGGGCTTGTCAGTTGGATGAGTTGGTGGCAGAATGCAATCCAGAGCTTCAAGCAGTGTGGTTCCACTGACATTCCCATCTTTACAGGTGACTTTCCATCCCTTGAACCAGGGCATGTTAGCACTTGGCTCCAGCATGTTGTCACCATTCCAACCAGAAATTGGCACAAATGCTACTGTGTCAGTGTTGTAGCAATTTTCTTAATGTAGGTGCTGACTTCCTTAATGATTTCCTCGTATCTCTTCTGGCTGTAGGGTGGCTCAGTGGAATCCATCTTGTTAACACCAACAATTAGTTGTTTTACAGCCAGTGTGTAAGCCAGAATGGCATGCTCATGGGTCTGCCCATTCTTGGAGATACCAGCTTCAAATTCACCAACACCAGCAGCAACAATCAGGACAGCACAGTCAGCCTGAGATGTGTCTGTAATCATGTTTTTGATAAAGTCTCTGTGTCCTGGGGCATCAATGATGGTCACATAATACTTGCTGGTCTCAAATTTCCACAGGGAGATATCAGTGGTGATACCACGTTCACGTTCAGCTTTCAGTTTATCCAAGACCCAGGCATACTTGAAGGAGCCCTTTCCCATCTCAGCAGCCTCCTTCTCAAATTTTTCGATAGTTCTTTTGTTGATCCCACCACATTTGTGGATCAGATGACCAGTAGTGGTAGACTTGCCTGAATCTATGTGTTCAATGATGACGATGTTGATGGGAGTCTTTTCCTTTCCCATTTTGGTTTAGGTTGAGTGGTGGTTTTCACGACACCTGTGTTCTGGCGGCAAACCTGTTGTGGAAAAGCCAAACCTGAACTTTCTTAAGTATTACTCATCTTACTAAGTGTCAAATTTAGCATTTTCAGTTGCTTAAGCCAAAAACATTGGAGTCATCCAGTTCATCAAGCAATATAAAACCTTTTGGTTGTCGAATTCACTGGAAGATCTTATAAGCTCTATCATCCAAAATATATCCAGAATTGGACCATTTCTTACCATCATCCTGGTTACTACCCTTGTCTAAGCTACTAGCATCTATTTCTGTTGCTGCACAGTCTCCTAGCTGGTTTCTCCATTTCTACCTTTGGCCCTCCACAGCCCATTCTAGCAGCCAGCCAGCATCCATTTCACTAAGAGTAAAAGTCCATATCCATATGATGGTCTACAAGATCTGTACCCACCCCGCACTCTGAATTCATCTTCCCCTAACAATCTCCTCCTCATCCACTCTTCTCTAGCCTTATTGATCTCCTTGTTGTTCCTCCTTCATAGCAGGTGTTTATTTCAAGGCCTTTGCATTTGCTGTTCTTTCTACCTGAATGCTTTCTCCCAGATTTCAACATCCTTCACTTCCTTCAGGTTTCTGCTCATAGGTCGCCTTATCTACAGTGCTTGGAATGTGCCTCACATGTTGTAATTACTCCATAAACATTTGTTGATGTCTGTGCATAGTTGAAAAATGTTTTTATCAAGAATGGGTAGGGATGCCTAGGTGGCTTGGTGTTAAGTCTGCCTTCAGCTCAGGTCATGATCCCAGGGTCCTGGGATCGAGTCCCACATCTGGCTCCCTGCTCAGTGGGGAGCCTGCTTCTCCCTCTGCCTGCTGCTGCTCCCCCTGCTTGTGCTTGATCACTCTCTCTCTCTCTCTCTCTCTCCCTCTCCCCCTTTCTCTCTCTGACAAATAAATAAAATCTTTAAAAAAAAAGAATGGGTGTAAAATTTTATGTCCTAATCCTTTTTTCTTAGAATTATGATCAGACCAATTTTTAAGAATCTTTTTGGGGAAAGATATTTAATAAATGGTAGCTATAATTTTTAAGGATGACACTTTCTGTTACTTTGATTATCTTTTTTTTTTTACTCCAGTAAACATTTATTAAGGGTCTACCATATATTGGGCATGTGCTAGGTATGTGTGTGAGGAGGATAAAGATGGATAAGATAAGTCACTTGTTCTCTAGGAGTTTATACTTTAATTGGGGGGAAATTATACTATACTAGGAATTGTGGATAAGTAACACTGTAAAATATATTTATGTGATTGGTATATATTTATATCTATAGTTATATTTATCTTTACTCAAATTCTTTTTGTATCCATCCATCATCCATCCATCCATCCACCCAGCCAGCCAGCCATCTAATCAGTGGAGTCTTGTTTCCATTTTTGCCCTGAGTTGAAGAGAAGAAAAAAATGGTCTTGGATGAACCTACTCTGGATAAGCATTGGTTGATGTCAATTTACCATGATTATAGTGGGTCAGGCAGCTCTATTGTTTAAAAATGTGTTGCAAAATGCATGAATAAAATACTTTTCCTGTGTGAACCAAGGCTGAAGCTCTACTCCCTTATAGGTTTTATAATGTTGCTCTAGATAATGTGTACTGTTAAATTATGACTCATCCATATGATAAAATAGTATGAGGTTATTATATCATTCTAAAAGAATACTTGACATTCTTATAATTTGTTAGATAGGGGAAAATTCATAGAAAATGCTATTTAGTATAGTCTTTATATGCATTGAAGATGACTGGAAGAGAATATGCCAGAAAGTTCACCATAGCTATTTTGGGGTAAAGGGATTATAGCTGGTTTTGATTGTATGCTTTATATGTAGTTTTTCTTAAGTTTTCTAATATGAATGTCTATTACTTTCTTCCTTTTTTTTTAAAATTGTGGTAAAATCTGCATCATGATTCACTTTTCCCTTGCTGCTTTCAAAATTCTGTCTTTGTCTTTTGCAAGTTTGATTATACTGTGTCTCAGTGTGAGCCTCTTTGAGTTCATTTTGTTTGGAATTTGTTGGGTTTCTTGGATCTTTACATTCATGTTTTTCATCAAATTTGGGAAGTTTTCAGCCATTATTTTTTCAAATTTTGACTCTGCCTCTTTCTCTTTTCTGGATAATGAAAACATCTGTCTTTCACTTTATAATGAAATCATCTTAAGGGTATTATAAAATTGTTTTTTAGTGAATGAATGAATGCCAGGGAGAGGGAAAACTGGGTATTGTGTGGATGGACAAGAATTTGTTTGCTGGTTATCTACCCCAACACTTCTGGGTATGGAGATAGTACGGATAGTGGATGTGGCATACCATCCAGCATTCTAAAACAATGTTTTCAAAGTGTGGTCCTGACCAGCCACATCAGCATCAATATCAGCATCACTGAGCAACCTGTTGGGCAAATTCTACTCAGGGAGATAGTCTTCTTCATTTAAGAGGTCCTCCAGATGACTCTGATGTTTGCTAAAATTTGAGAACCACTGTTCTATAGGAAGGGATCCTTAACTTGAAGTTTAATATCTATACCATTCCCCTCTGTCCTTTGCTCTATTTGAAAGTTTTCCCTATTTTTGTATTATAGGAAGGGAATATTTCATATCTTTTTACTCTGTCAGATTGATCCTTGCAACATCTGAATGAAGTTGCAAGGAATCTGAGGCATAGAACTTAAATAAATATTCATAGGCTATGGAGGCAGTGTCAGAAATAGAGTCAGGTCTTCAGATTCAGAACTCTGTCCACAAGAACATACGTGCTCAGGTTTTCCTATCAAGGAGGGCACGTACTGCACGGAGCGCTGGGTGTTATACGCAAACAGTGAATCATGGATCGCTGCATCAAAAACTAATGATGTGGTGTATGGTGACTAACATAACATAATAAAAAAAACCCAAACTGACAAATTGTAAAAATTTATCATAGAAGCTTTTTGTTCATGTTTTTGTTTCCTTTTGTGTTTAATTATCCAAATATTAATTGATGTGAACTAATTAAAAATCATTATTAGATAAAAATTTTTTTGTTGCTGTTTTGCTCTCATATTGTCACATCCTATTGCTGTTTATTGTTAGTTGTAGGTACCTGCACTGACTGGCAAAGGAAACCATTTTGGGCCCTCAGGGTTAATCTAGAGAACCCAGGCTTTCTCTTGGTTACTTTTTAGCAAAGTCCTGTTTTACCTTCAAAGGTAAGACAAATCAAGACCAGTGCTTTGAGATGTTTATTTGATTTCATCTTTATTTTCTTTTGGCGTTATATTTATTTTCCAGTAGCTGTGGTGAAGTAAAAACCAACAAAAAAATCAAGAACAAGTGTTTGAGGATAAAAATGAGTTGAGATTTAGGGCGGTACAAGGTGTGGATAAAATATACTGAAATACATGCCACCTAGAGCAAACAGGTAAAATAGAACAGTCGGAGTTCAAGTGTTCCAGAAGCTGATATGAGTGGAAAACTCATCAGCTAAAGCAATTTATCTAAAGGCCAAATGAACCCATTTTCTTGCACAAAATGGATATATAGTATATACCATTAAAAGTAAGGTTTTCTTAGGTTAATATCCACTAGAAGAACAGACTTTTTAAGAAAAGAAATACTCATTTTACTCTCACTGTTGTATTTTCTAGATTTGAATTGGTTCTGTGTTTTGGGATTAAATTGCTCTTTGATGGATAAATGCTAACTGAAATAAACATGCTAATTATGTTTTCTGTTATCATAATGCCTTTTCAAATAATTTGTTTTTAATTAACTTTCTTGTATGGCATATAAGTTCTTGTCTTCAACTTTTCTATCAGCAGAATTTTAATTCTAGGCATTTTCATCTCTTTTTCTGCCTCTTCCTTTTTTTTTTTTTTTAAAGATTTTATTTATTTATTTGACAGAGAGAGACACAACAAGAGAGGGAACACAAGCAGGGGGAGTGGGAGAGGGAGAAGCAGGCTCCCCACTGAGCAGGGAGCCAGATGTGGGACTCGATCCCAGGACCCTGGGATCATGACCGGAGCCGAAGGGAGACGCCCAACAACTGAGCCACCCAGGCGCCCTGCCTCCTTCTTTTTAAACCTACCTTTTAAACTTAAAAAAGTTGCTAAGAAGGGGGTGTGTGATTTTTAAAGCAGAATAAAATCTCAGATAAACTTCTTTGACTTCCTCATATAACCAATAATCTCAGTTTTAAACAGGTTTCCTATTTCTGTGTAGGCAAAAGCTACTGTCCATAGTTTAGAAGCCTGTCCTAGACTGTGATGCCAGAATAGATATGATACCTTGGACAGGATTTGATTTGGAGAGTTTTGTAGATTGGCACAAGGAGCTAATGAGGGAAGGGTGTTGGTTTGATATCCCAGGATGTCATTTGCTTCCTGTTCTTCTGTAAGTAAGGCCTGGGGCTTTACTCTAAACAGGTATTTAATGCATTTTATTCCAGTAACATCACCATCATCATCATTAATGATAACATATATTTAGGGCTTACAGTGTACTAGACACTGTACTAGGTATTTATATATGTTACCTGCTTATTCTTCATAGCAGTCCTAGTGCAAAAGGGATATTATTGTCCCCATTTTAGATGGGAAAACAGAGGTTCACAGAGGTTAGCAACTTGCCCATTGTCTCAGTTAAAAAGTGGCAGCCCTGGGATATGAACCCAGATTTACTGGACTCCCAAGCCCCAGCTCTTAAGCATTAGGCTGTAACGCTTCACAAGAAATTCATCATAGTACTAGAAAAAACAGATTTCACAACATGATATACTGGGAAATAGATGCATAATCTAAAGCCAAAAATTGTCTTAGAGAGATCACTGTCTAGGATAATGCTTATATTTCTAAAAAGAGAAAATCGAGGTCTAGAGAAGTCATGGGACCTGGTCATGTTCACACAGTTAGTGTAGGGTGGAACCAATCTAGAGTCCAGGTCTCTTGACTTTTAGATTGGTGCTATTCCCACTCCCTCTCCCTTCATGTGTCTGTCCTCCTGGTAGGGGAGTACTTAGTGTAATCCCAGTATAGAAAAGGAACAAATGGTAAGGGTATGACTATGGCCTATTGTGTTCAGAAGTTGAGCTCAAGTCAATGGGCCAAATTCTTCCTGACCTTTTTTAAAAGTATCAGTGCCACATTGCTGTCAGCTGCCATTATAACTAGATGTTTTCTACCCTGTTTGACTGTAATGGCTTATTGTCATATGCACTTTACCTTAGGGAGTGGAGAGGGAGAGAAGGAGGTGAAGGAAAGGAGGGAGGGAGGGAGAAGGTGAGAGAGGGGGAGAGAGACAGGCTATAACATCTTTCATGATATGAGTGATTCCCCTGTGCTATTCCTGGAGCAAGCCTGCAATGTGAGATGTGAACCTGCTGTTCCTCAGTCATCTTGGTTGCTTTGTGCCTTGTGCTTGTGTTATGAGCCTCTTGCCATTCTTGGTGTTATTTTGGCGTTGAAAGATATGTGATTTTGTACAACACGCTCTGACTTCTTCATCTGGTTTACAGCAGAAAGATAAAAGCCTGATTCAGTGCTGGAGGAAGGACTGGCTGAGAGATGTTACAATCTGTATTCCCATGACCCTTTCCAAGGGATCTTAAGGGTAATTCTGACCATATGATTTACTAATCTTACTTCATATTAAGTTACTCTACTGAATTTCCTTTTTGCATTTTTTTTCTAGCTCTAATATATAACATTGTCTTACAGGATAAGTGTTCTTTTCCCATTGTGGCCTACTTTGATATCACTCTCTTTTATAAAAAGCATGTTCTTCTGCCAGTCAGTCATTCTCAATCTCATTACACCCCAACCGAATCCTGTCCACCTTGGAACATTGTTTTTACAGGTTGAAACTGATTCATTGATAAGCATGGAATTTTGACGTTTCAATCACCTGAATGTCCATCAATAGTTCTGAGAACTGTATTTTATTTTCCTAGTTTTTTGGTGACTCTTCTCCGTCATTGAAGTTAAGCTTACAAAACAGTAATTTCTAGGTCTTTTTTTAATAGTCCTAATCAAAATCATAACATATTTATAACTTTTATACATTACAGATACTCTTTTAAATAATTAGGACAATAATCTCTTGATCATCAAGAGATTTAAGCAATTTCTTTTAGTACCCTAAGAGAAAGTCATCATCTACAGATTCAAATCTATGTAGCTTTTTATATTATCTTTCACTGATTCTTTTCCTTCCTTAGTCCTTGTTCCCTTTAAGAACAGTTTTCTGTTGTTAAGATTCTAGTATTGGCTAACCTTTTTCCCATTTACTTTTTTTTTTAATTTTATTTTATTATGTTATGTTAGTCACCATACATTACATCATTCGTTTTTGATGTAGTGTTCCATGATTCGTTGTTTGCGAATAACACCCAGTGCTCCATTCAATATGTGCTCTCCTTAATACCCATCACCGGGCTAACCCATCCCCCCACCCCCCTCCCCTCTAGAACCCTCAGTTTGTTTCTCAGAGTCCGTAGTCTCTCATGGTTCATCTCCCCCTCCGATTTCTGCCTCCCCTTCATTTTTCCCTTCCTACTATCTTCTTTTTTTTTTTTTTTTTAACATATAATGTATTATTTGTTTCAGAGGTACTTTTTGATGGGAAAAGTAGAACTAGAGAAAACCTTTTTTTTAAAAGATTTACTTATTTGAGAGAGAGAATGTGTGCACTAGTGGAGTGTTGGGGAAGGGGCAGGAGGAGAGGGAGAAAGAGTATTAAGCAGACTCCATGATGAGCGAGGAGCCTGATGTGGGGCTCAGTTCCACAACCCTGAGATCATGACCTGAACCAAAGCCAAGAATCAGATGCTCAACCAACTGGGCCACCCAGGCACCCCTAGAGAAAACATATTTTAAAACTTTTTAAGAATACCACAAATATGTAACACAAGACAGAACACCCAAGATAAAGGCCATAATCTTTTTCTAACTCCAGAATCATCACTTTTGCCATATTCTATTCATTTGAAGCAAGTCACTTGGTCCAGCACACATTCAAGGGGAGACATATTATAAGGGCATAAATACCAGGAGGCAGGGGTACCTGGGTGGCTTAGGCAGTTAAGCATCCAACTCTTGGTTTCAGTTTAGGTCATGATCTTGGGGTTGTGAGATCAAGCCCTGAATCTGGCTCCATGCTCAGTGGGGAGTCTGCTTGAGATTCTCTCTCTTCATTTCCCTTTGCCCCCAATCCCTGCCCCGTGCTCACACTCTCTCTCTCCAAAAATAAATAAAGAAATCCTTTAAAAATTTTTTTATTGTTATGTTAATCACCATACATTACATCATTAGTTCTTGATGTAGTGTTCCATGATTCATTGTTTGTGCATTCCTTTTTTTTTTAAAGAATGAACCATAATACATACTTGGATGCAACAAAAGCATAGTGTCCGTGGAACATGGAAGGCAGTAAAAGTACAAATTTGAGATAATTCCTTGAGTTTCCACACTAGAACAGTAGCATGACTTTGTAAAAATACAGATACTAAGAAGCAGCTTAGGATAAAAATTAAAGAAAAATTTTTTATCGTCATTTCCAGTCTACTTAGGAAGAAAAATCACATCAAAAACAGAATAATTATGAAATTTAAGAAATTATCATAAAATTTAAAAGACTTATGCATGCTTTTCTTTTTCTCTCAAGTTTATATTTTTTATTCTATTTTTCTTAATTGACAATTTAGTGTTTTCCCTCTTAGGTATATATTATATTATATTTGTTTTGTTTTATCTATTGCTGAGATTCAGTATTTTCTTCATCAAAAATTAACTTGCCAAATTCCCTTCCAAGTATTGTCACTATATTTAATGAAAGGACTATTTACAAAAGTCAGAGTTAAGGAAAATCAAAAAGGGATGGGTCAGCAACAGTGGGAAGCTGTCACTACCCCTAAGCCTTAAAGCAAGGGCTATCATGTTAGTGGAAACCAGCAAGAGCTGAAGATAGGAGAGAGGCACTGCTTTACAGGAACAGGAGCACAGCTACTGCCAGCCTGTAGTTTGGCAGGGAGGAATCCAAGGAGATAAATGTCTTAACTTCATTCTCTTCCCACCTTCTGATCTCCTGCTTCCCATTGGCCAGACCCAATGAGAAGCCAGAAAGCAGGGAGTCCAATTGATGCTGGCTATATAGATCAGTCTTTCAGGGCAGAGCATGGGAGAAGGTGGAGAATGATTCTAGAGGGGCAAAGGGAGAATATTCAGCAAAGAAGGAAAAGTCTTTTTATTTCTTTGTATCGTCCTTGTTTGGAATATGAACCCCTTTGGATGTACTCACTGTCTACTCTAAGAAGTTCTGAATTTTTGCTAGTCTTTAAAGAATGACCCTATAATGGTTACAACTAACTCAAAAAACTTGGCCTTAGGCTTTCTTTTTTAAGTATTAGATCATGTTTATATTAGATTCTATTTATGATCAAAGTCATGACCTAAGAGTTGCTTTTACTGTGGCTGTTTGTCCTTAAAATGACTTACAAGGAAGAAATATGGATCCTTGTTAAATTTGGAACAATAAGAAATGGATACCATGCTATTTATTGCAAATAAATAATTTTTGTTAAATAGTTGTTTATCAGTTTCTTGAGCCCTGTTTTATAAATACCCATAAACTTGGAGGAGAAAGTCTGCTTAACATAACTTGAGACTAAATGTAATCTACTTATCACTACTCTCCTTTTTTAAAAGCATATCTTATATTTGGAAACAGTAATGATTATGCAGAAGCAAAGAGGGTTGATGAAATTTATTCACCAAATATTTATGGAGGCCTGTCTACTGAACGTGAATGCATGGAGATAAATAGTGTAGGAATATTATGATCACCAAGATAGTCTTTGCTCTCAAGCATTTCACCACCAAGTAGGGCAGTTAAATGTTTAAACAACTGATAGCAATGATGGGCAGAGTCCTATATACTCTGTTGGAGATACAGGCTCTCGCACTCCTTGAGAAGAGTACAGAGTGATCACAAAGGAGCTAGAGTTGAGCTGAGCCTTGAGTAGTGAGTATGATAATACAGTAGAGGAGAGGGGAATTCAGGTTTCTTGATTTTCATTTGGGATGATTGGTTAAAGGTGATGCTGTTACCTAACAGGCAACAGAAGAGAAAGAGTTGGCCCTAGGAGGCATGCCAACAAGTTCAATTTTAGACTGGTTGCATTTGAGGTTTTGGAGTATTGGTCTAATATAGATGTCCACTAGATCCACTGGAAATTTTAGTCAGAAGCTCAGGAGTTGCCTGGGCTCAGAATAGAAATCTGGGAACATCGGCCTGATATTTTTAAAGCCATGAGAATAAATGGACCCTCTCCCACAGAGAGAATTCATTCAGAATTCAGAGTGGGCCAAAGAGAGAACTGTTTAAGGAGAGGTTGAACAAAAGGCCATAAAGAAGACCGAGAAGGAGAAATCAAAGAGGAGGAAAATCAGAGGACTGCAGTTATCATAGAAACTAAGGAGGAGTTTTTAGAAGTTAACAATGTGACATTAAGAGAACTGTGTTTATAGCAACTTGTAGGTTAGCACCCCTTGCCCCCAAGAAATCATATGGGGGGCTGAGGGGGATCTTCATCATTTGCAGGAGTGACTTCAGATCTCTAAAAAACGTGAAAGTGGTCCCTGGCCTAGTTCATACCCCTTAGTTCTCAGAAGAAGGAAGGGGGTGTGGCGGCAGAATCCATTTCTTGTCATGATAGGTCCTGTCATGTCGTGTCAAATCTTGTCATGAATAGTAACCATTTCCCACTTGAAGCCACAAGTGAAAGAAAAAATTGGGTGTTCTGTTAAAACTTTCAACACATAGGAAGAACAATAATGCTTTCTATCATGGATTTTCAGTCTTCAAATATAATCAGAACTTGAAACTTTTCACCTTTCTGTCAGTTAATTTCATGACTTTTCTTTCTTTTTTTAAAGTCAGTTCTTTCCTAAACCTTTTTTAATGTGTGTTTAAAAGTTTTCTTTTCTTATTTTTTGGGGGGAGGGGCAGAGGGAGAGGGAGAAAGAGAATCTTAAGCAGGCTCTACACCCAGCACAGAGCATGATGCGGGGCTCAATCTCATAACCATGAGATCATGATCTGAGCCAAAATCAAGAGTTGGACATTAACCAACTGAGCCCCACAGGCGCCACTAAAAGTTTTCTTAACAACTGCCTATCAACTGTTTCTTTTGGGTTTTGTGTTTCTGTTTCTTCAAAGACATTGAAATAACTTTTTTAATGTTATCTTGGTTGGAGGCTGCAGTAGGTAACCAAGATGATATGCATCATGGTAAGCCATTTTTTTGGGGGACTCAAAGACATTTCTTGAACTCAGGGATTTAGGAACTGAAATTTGAATTTACCCTTCTCTATAAACAACTTCAGCAATATGGCACTTTTATACATAGTTTGAAGATTAAAGAGCATGAACAAACAGGACAGATTAGCGTTCAATTAGGGCCAGCAAAATTACCTGTTTGATATATGATGGTTTGCACATCAGGGATGTGCATCTTTAGCTTCATGGACAATTAGGAGTTTTATTGATATTTTTTCTACCACAGTTGTACTGTTCTGATAATAACAGCTTCATCCTTTACCTCTCTTTTAGCTATGGCACAATTTAAGAGATCTCAATAAAGACTAACGTTGTTGAGTGTGTTCTTGGTGGGAAGGTAAATCACTGGAGAGTCATGATACTTAGAGTGAGGTTGTACTGTATGTGTCTCTGATGGACAGAGTTGGAGGGATGGTTAGGCAGGACCCCAAACCTCAACCATAGACATCTAGCACTGCCATAGGTTCTGCAGAGAGCTCTGTAGTGTAGCCCTTCCTAGCAAATGCACACTGCTCATTGTTGCTGGGCTTTGATGCCAAAGCCTCTGTGGAAGCCCTAGCTCAACCACTTATGAGTGCGTACTGATTTTATCCCTCTGATCTATGACTTAGACTAAAAGGAGTCTCCCTGAGCTCCTTTCACAAGTCCAATCTTCTTATTTTTACTCGTGGGTTCCTGTCATTTCAATGGTATGGGAAAAATAAACCCCAGTAGCAGAAAGAAGAGTGTACTAGTATAGTTTCCTAGTCTAGGCCTTTATGGGGCAAGGGTCCTACCAAGCAAGAGGCAGCCTATTACACACGGAAGGAGGCATTTCAAAGGAAGAACAGTAACCTCTATAGACTGTAACCTAATAGAGCCAATAACCTCTATTGACTCTAATATAACCTCTATTGACTCTATTGACTCTAACCCAAAAGGAACATGCCCAAGAAGTTCAGACTGTCCCACTTTCTAACATGTGGATCATTTGGCATGATCCCACATCAATACCAATTCTTCTGTTTCTTTTTTTTTTTCCTCCCCTTTTTGTTTTTTAGATTGGGAGAGGGTGGGGGGTATGGAGAGGGAGGGAGAGAATCTTAAGTGGGCTCCACGCCCAGGGCAGAGCCTGATGCAGGTCTCAATCCCAGGACTCTGAGATCATGACCTGAGCTGAAATCAAGAGTCAGACGCTTACCCAACTGAGCCACACAGGCACTCCTCTTCTGTTTCTTACAGTGAAAGAGGGGGAGTCTTGAAATCCTGAGGGTAGTTTGTATCTCTGCATTTAAGAAGGAAAGCAGAGAGGCTGGTAGAAAAGGCTTTTCAGTTTATGAGATTAATCTGTGTTAAATCAGGGGCAGTAGTGAAATGGGAAAGTGGGGATTTAAAAGGATTGGGAAGACCTGTGTGTGTAAAGTCATAAAGAGGCATGGTTTTGACAAAGCTAGAATCACACACCCTGAACGTTGAACAGAATTTAGAGAATCCTTGGATATTTAGTCTTCAAAACTCCTCCTGAGCCCAGGGTAAACCTTTCAGCTTTTCCTAACGTAGAGCTTCAGGCAATTCTGCAAGGCGGGGTCTACTTGCCATCCCTTTGCAAGTCCATACCTCCCCACCTCTTTATAGGTTAGGAAATAATCCTTTTATATTTGTTAGTGTTGCATTTACAAAGGACCTCCCCATATATTAACATTTAACCCAGCCCATTAATCACAGAGGAAGAAATTGAGGCACTCTTTGAGTAAAGCCTTGGTCTAGGGTTGGTGCTCTTTAAAACACTGCAGAGCTACCTTCTTTTCATAGGATTCTGTATTGGGAGAGCAAACCCTTAACACAGGGAAAAGGATAATAAGAGGCAGTTAGTTGTTTGAGAGATTCTGAAGGCATTCCCTTTCCTCTCCTAGGATCTGAAATTCCATCAGTTCTGGCAATTTACTTTTCTAAGTCTTCTATGACCTTCTATAAGAATGTGACTGTCCATGCAAGAGAGTTATTTGCTTAAATTGAAGTATGTCATATAGAAATTGTTGAATAAGTAGTAATTATAGCAGATTGGCTGGTAGTTTGATGAACAAATTTATGTGACAGTTATTAAGAAATTGTGAAGTTCAGGGCATTGCGGTAGATACTGTGAGGGATAAAATGTGGAATAATAAGTTATCTCTTCCCCAGAGATTTTACAATGTAGTAGGAGATCCTCCAGTCAGGAGAGGGGGAGATTTTGGAAACAGAATAGCTGTGGGAAGTGAAGAATAGTGATATAAATAACCCTAAGTTTTCTTTTGTGAAAGTTGGATTTGGTAACCAATTTAAGAGAATATGAATATGAAGCAAGTTCCCAGAGGATAGATGAGATGTTTAGTGGGATGTCCTATAACCAAGATGTTCTGTGAATAACACATGGGTGTCCTATGCAGATGATATATGAATTTTTCTAAATAAATTAGCTGTCCCTGGGACTGTGCTTAAAAGGAAGAAGAGCAGAGGTTCCTAATAGCACATAGAGTCCTAGGTCTCTCAACAGCTGGTAGAGTTGGATTAATGAGTTTGAAGGATTAATATAGAAAAAGTTAAATTATGAAGTTGCAAAATAGGTAAATGCCATATTCTGAACAAGTGTAGGGAACCTAGGCTCTCAAGGAGTAGACAGTGAACCATGTCAGAGGCTGAAGAAGATCTGATTTTTTAGTTTTGTTAACATGAAACTAATTCTTAAATCAACTTTATTGAGGTTTAATTTATCTATAATAACACAAACCATTTTAAGTACATTTCAGTGAGTTCTGATATATTTATATAGCTGTGTAATGACCACCACGGCTGAGATACAGAACATTTCCTCACTACAGAAAGTTCCCTTGTGCCTCTTCTCAGTTATCCTTTACCTTGACCTTTGGTCCCAGGCAACCACTGGTATGCTTTCTGTCACTATAGATTAAATTTGTCTTTTCTAGAGTTTCATCTGGATGGACTCATATAATACCTTCTCTTTTGTGTCTGGCTTGTTTTTGCTCAGCATGTCTCTCAGATTCATCTATGTTGTTGTATATATCAGTAGTTATTTTCTTTTCATTTCTGAATAATATGTATCCATTCAGCTATTGGTGGATATTTGGGTCATTTCCAGTTTTTGACTACCATCAATAAAACTGCTGTGAACGTTCATGTACAAATCTCTGAATAGAAATATCTTCATTTTTCTTGGGTGAATATGTAGGAGTGGAATTTCTAAGTCATACATATCTTCTTTTGTGGAGTGTCTTTTCAAGTCTTTGGTCAATTTGTTTCTAATTGTGTTTGCCTTCTTATTATTGAGTTGTAAGATTTTCTTTATATATTCTAGATAGAAATTCTTTATCAGATATATGTGCTGTGAATATTGAAACTAATTTTTGGCCACTAGAAATTACTGGAAATCTTGTCATAGTAGGGGGCTCAGTGCGTAATTGAAATAAAAATAATGGTCTAGATGCTAAAATGTAACACATCTGCTGTGATGTCATTCATTTGAGTATACAAATTAATAGAAAAATCCAGATTAAAAATACTCTGTCATCTTCAACTTCCATGATGTCAGATTTTAACCAGGATGCCTGCCCACATATCTCTTTTCAGTACACTCTGAAATCCACCTTTTTAAGAAATATATTTTTTTAGACAGCTGCCAGTTGAGTGCCAGTTTTATATTTGAGTTTTTTTTCTGGCAGCACCTTTGAGAAACATATGCTTCCAACTTCAGCTACTGCTTTTTGCTCCATATGCTTCTTGTTCCATTTCTAGGTATCAGAAACGCATTTGGGCTGAATATATGCATGGCTAAGATCATGGAGCTTATTGGTGGAGTCAGGCTTTCCAAATATGAGAGAAAAGAAAATTTGACCACCACCAATTTTTAAAGTGACTTGGAAACATATAGCGCCAAATACTTTTCTGCCAGGAACTTTAATTTTTAAGCTACAGGAACACTTGTTCATCAGCTATTTCTTGTTCCATCTCTGTGCATTCTTCTAAGCTTAACTCCATGGGGGCAGAACACAGACACTGCTCTCAAGAGCCTAGAGAACAGGTGCTGAGGACAAGAGAGGGAATTAGTATTTTTGAATGCTTCCAGTGCCATTCATTTCTGTTCCTCTGCAACTGCATATCATCATCTGCTCTCATTGACTTAGAGGCTTTATATGACAACACTTGGTTCAGTGACATTGAGTAGGCATTCTGCAAATGCATTAGTGGGACAAATTTGGTCTCACAATCCCACTAATGCTTAAAGGTATTAAGAAGTCTCCCAATCTACTGGCATTATAAATAGACTGTTCTAGCTAGGTTCATCTAAGCTTATGTTGTTATGTAAACTATAGAGTGACAGGCCAGTGAAAGTGCTTCTACCTTTAGAAATTGTTGACCTTCCTAGGACTTGCATTTTTGGCCTTGATCATTTTGAATATAACTAATCAATGGACAGTAAATAAAGTGATCTTTGGATGACTAAAATAGATATCTAAGGTCCTTTCTTCCTATCTTATATACTTTAAGCATAGCGGAATTCCTTCAGCCTTATGCATAGCTTATGTATTCTTATATTAGACATGATTTTCATAAGCCTGGTTATCTGGTTTCCATGTCCACAGTTATTAAAAGCAAAAAGGCAGGTGGGTTGGAGAAGGACTCTTATATGCAGAAACACTGATAGCAGATCAGAAGAAGAGACCACCATATAGAACAATAGGACATAACAGACACATGGAAAGATGCTCAACATCACTCATCAGGGAAATGCAAATCAAAACTACAATGAGATATCACCTCACACCTGGCTAAAATAAAAAAATGCAAGAAGCAACAAATATTATGAGAACATGGAGAAAAAAGAACACTCACGCATTGATGGGAATGGAAACTGGTGCATCCACTGTGGAAAACAGTATGGACATTTCTCAAAACGTTAAAAATAGAACTACCTATGATTCAGTAATTGTACTACTGGGTATTTACCCCCAAAATACAAAAACACTAATTCAAGGAGATACATGCGCCCCTTTGTTTAATGCAGCATTGTTTACAATAGCCAAATTATGGAAGCAGCCCAAGTGTCCATTGATAGATGAATGGGTAAAGAAGATGTGATATATATACATATATATATATATATATATGTATATATATAAGAAAATGTGATATATATGTGTATATGTATATATATTACATCACATATATGACATATATGATGGATATAATATATAATATTCCATTATATATTATACAAATCATATACAAGATACAATATGATTAATTATAGTAATTATTAATATTATGATTAATAATATAATCAATAATATAATTATATTATATATTATCATATATTATATATATTATTTTTATGTTGGAATTATTCAGCCATAGAAAAGAATGAAGTCTTGCCATTTGCAATGACATGGGTAGAGCCAGAGAGTATTATGCTAAGTGAAATAAGTCAGTCAGAGACAGACAAATACAAATTTGATTTCATTCAAATGTGGAATGTAAGAAACAAAACAAATGAGTAAAGGAAAAAAAGAGAGAGAGAGCGAGGCAAACCAAGAAACAGACTCTTAACTATAGAGAACAAAGTGATGGTTACCAGAGAGGAGGTGGGTGGGGGATGGGTGAAATAGGTGATGGGGATTAAGGAGTGCCCCTGTCGTGATGAGCACTGAGTAATGTATGGAACTGTTGAATCACTGTATTGTACACCTGAAAATAATATAACACTGTATGTTAACTATGCTGGAATTAAAATAAAGTGAAGGGCATGATTTCGAAGCCAAAGCAATTTAGAATTATTTAATATAGGTGTAGCAGATCCCAGTGGAGCCTGAGGGCATCCCTGTGTAATGTGATGCGACGGCCTTGAATTGTAAAGAAAATATTAATTATCATCAGTGTTCTTTTTGTTCTTTGTATAAAATTCTAGACAGATTTCAAACCAGAATGATTAAATATAAATTGTTCTGCATCAGGATTTAATGGTCTTGACCATCAGGAAAACTTTTTCTTTTTCCCTGTCCTGATGCCTGTTTGCCCTCCCTCCACTCCTCTGCACACGTACACATACACACTGACTCCTTACGCAGAACTCACCTGCTAAGGGCATTTCCCTTAGGAAAGACTGGTTTAGCTGCCCCTCCTTTGGTGTCGTTTACTTGTAGTTTCATGACTTTCACAACTGTGTATGGTAATTGCCTGTTGACTTGCTCATCTTTCCCACCAAACCAAAAGCTATTCACTAATGTGTATGCCTACCCTTTTGCACAGTAATACCTGGCACATAATAAATGCTTCATAGATAATTCTTGAATAAATGAATGGTTAAATAAATGTGAATGAATCCAAAATAACTTCTGGGTATCAAGGTTTGTCTGTATAGTAGTTTGGAAAAGCAGCATGCCCAAACGTTTTGAAAATTTGTCCTCTAATCTGTTTGGAAATTTCTATTACAAAGCATCACAGTGGATTAGAATTCAGAGTAGGATCAGGAATGTCTTTCAGATGTGAAAAACAAAACTGAATCTAAATAGTAGCACTATGGGGGTACCTGGCTTGCTCAGGCAGTGGAACATGTAACTCTTGATTGCGGGGTTGTGAGTTTGAACTCCACATTGGATGTAGAGATTACTTAAAAAGTAAAACCTTTAGAAAAAAAGTGGTACTGTGTATAAATAGTCTAACATAACACAGAAGTTATAGATTAAATGTATTGTTCCTTTTTTTTAGATTTTATTTATTTATCAGAGAGAGAGAGAGAGAGAGAGCAAGCACAAGCAGGGGGAGAAACAGGGTCTCCACTGAGCAAGGAGCGCGATGCGGGGCTCAATCCCAGGACCCTCGGATTATGACCTGAGCCGAAAGCAGACACTTAATAGACTGAGCCACCCAGGCATCCCTAAATGTATCGTTCCTTAAGAGCTCTTGATATTAAAATATCTACATCAAATTACACAATTGAATGGACTATATTCCTATAATTAAAAAAATTATTTTGGAAAATGATACTTTAAGAACAATTAATAGTTCACCATTGATTTGGCTGAAAGAGAACAATAAGAAGCATGTTACTTCATGGATCTAGTAATTAATAAAATGCTGTTATATGGAATAATTTGAATCCAGAAAAGAGAAAAGCACATTGCTGACAAGTTTGCTAATGGCCAAAAATTAGATGGCAGTAGAAAACATTAGGTGATAGCATTAAATTTCAAAATGCCACATTCAAGTCATTAGACTCGGAAGCACAATGATACATATGAATGAAGAGGGCACTAGGCTTTAAGTATAGCACCAGGACTAAAACAGAGATTAAAGAGAAGGGTTAGTAAACCCTGGATGGTTAGTGAAAAAGATTGTGAAATTTTCTCAGAGTCATAGAATGGCTTTGAAATTCCTTTTATTTGTCTGAGTGAGCAGCATAGCCATCAGTACTATTTAGTGTTAGAATAAAATTAGTGAAACCCACAAAATACAGGAAGAGTCGGGTTAGACTGGATATTTTAGGGCCAGCTCTGTGAACTGTCTGACTTAGCAGCCTGACTGCCTGAGAAGCCTTTTCTGAGGTCTTTCTTTTCTTCCTTTACCTGCTTCATCTGGCCTGTGTCAACTATGTTCTGCTTTTTCATTATCTGAGATCATAATTGGGCCACTTAAGAACTGGGCTTTCTTCCAAAATAGGGTATTTGGTTGTGGCCATCTAAGTGTTGCCTTAAAAATAAAAAGGCGCCCTTAAAAAGAAAAATCAAACCAATTAATATAAGTATGCATGACCTCATCCTCATGCCCCCTATGGAGGGTACCCTCATAGGCTCGGGGATGGAGTAAAGCTCTTGGGAAAGAAGAGGATGTCTGTTGAACATATTATATTATTACTTATACAAAAGCTAAAGTTGATAGTTTGTTTTTAGACTGAATAAAAATTTCCTCCTGTCAGAAATAGCTGCATCAAAATGTCAGATACCTGCTTTTTCCTGTTTTGCTTTAGAAAGTTAATAAGAGAGGAGCTGGTGTGAATTGCTGTATGAAACATGGGCTCAAGAAAGCATTACTTGTCTATTTTTATCACTCAAAATAAATCAGTTTCTGAGCCTTTCTTGCCAGGACTGGTGAGGGATCTGATGTCAGCCATTATTTGGGTTCTCCGCCTCCCCCCACCACATGCACGCATGCACGCATGCACGCATGCACGCGCACATGCGCACTGTATTGTCCTGGCCTTGGTCTCTCAGGGCCGTTTTGGTCCAGGGAACACTGGGTTAGGACTGGTCCTGAGCCATCGTCATGGTCACCATGGATTTTTCTGTTCACTTTGCCCAGGAGCTCCACTACTTGGGCATGGGGAACTCCCAGAAGTGCCTGCCCGTGGTTCTTGGGCTTGCAGTCAGGCTCCACAAGTGCCAGTTAAGGGCAGCATGCTCCAAAGCCACCTATTTGTGGGCACCCTGCTCAGAGGTCTGCCACCTCTGGGTGCTCTATGGGAATAAGGGCTGGGGCCCCCACACTGGAGCCTGCCCCTCTCCATCCCAGCCTCCACGTACCTCAACTCTGGAAGGACCTTTCTTGGCCTCCTCTTCCACAGTGAGGTTTAATGACCCATCTGGAAGCTCTAAATGGATGAAACTCTATGACCGTAACAGCCTGTTTACCCTTCCTGCACGTAAGAGGGTTTTAATTTTTAGGAATGCAGATATTACTGCCTCCCCTCCCCCGAGGATAGACTGCACCTTTATGTGAGGCAGTTGAACCCCAGCAGTTGCATTTATGCACTTAGTTTTCATATCCTGCCACATTAAATTCTCAATCACCTGCTTTCCTCCCCCACCCAAGTTTTTGCAAGTTTAGTCATGGCATGTTCTACAGCTTAAGGATTTAGGGTCTTATATTCCTTGCGAGTGTGTGGCTGTCACATAATCTTAAAGACTGGTCTATTTGTCTCTCTCTGTCTTTCATCTTTCTCTGTCTCCCTATTTCTGTTTCTCTCTCTCTCTCACACACACACATAGACACACACTTTTAAAGATTTGAGAATATTTGTTTTGAAAAATCTCTTACCAGTCAGAGTGGTGGTGAGGGAATCTTTGTCTCAGAATGCTAATGTTATGGTTATTTTTTCCTTATCCACCACACTTTCTCCATGTATTAGAGACCAACCATAACCACCCAATTTTAGTGTGGAATGTAGCATATACCCAGGTCCCCTGGCAACTAAGAAGGAGTAGGTACTAGAAGGTCCTCGTTATAATGTGGCCACACTTGTGAGACAGTGCACAGTAGTGACTATGACAGCCTTTCCTTCTATTTTTATTTAGCTTTCCAACCCCATCTTGCTTAGCTTAAATCAGAAATTTACAAATCCCTTTTTAAACTCTGCTTTTGCCAAAGATATACAAATCGGATCAGATTTCTCCAGTCAAAAGTCATTGAAATTCCTGAAATTTAGTTTAGACAATCCCTGCTCTTCACTGTAGTATATTCCTATAAAGGATACCAGAAAACAGAGACAACAAAAAAATTCATGTAAGTATACCTCATTCATTTGCACTTGACTTTATTGTGCTTTGCAGATTTTGCATTTTTACATATTGAAAGTTGGCGTCAAGCAAGTCTCGGGGCACCATTTTTCCAACAGCATTTGCTCACTTTGTGTCTCTGTGTCATGTTTTGGTAATTTTCACAATATTTTGAACTTTTTCATTAATAGTATATTTGTTATGGTGATCTGTGATCAATGATCTTTGATGTTACTATTGTAACTATTTTGGGGTGCCAGGAATCATGCCCATATAAGATGGTGAACTTAATCAATGCATGTTGTGGGTTCTGACTGCTCCACTGACTGGCCATTCCTTGTCTCTCTCCCTCTCCTGGGGCCTCCCTGTTCTCTGAGACACAATATTGAAATTAAGCCAATTAATAAGCCTATAATGGCTTCTAAGCATTCAAGTGAAAGGACAAGTCCCATGTCACTCACTTGAGATTAAAAGCTAGAAATGATTAAGCTTAGTGAGGAAGACATGTTGAAAGCCAAGACAGGCTGAAAGCTAGGTTTCTTACACCAAATAGTCAGCCAAGTTGTGAATGCATGGGAAGAGTTCTTAAAGGAAATGAAAAGTGCTACCCCAGCAAACACGTGGATGATAACGAAGTGAAACAGTCTTATTACTAACATGGAGAAAGTTTTGGTGGTCTGGGTGGAAAATCAAAGCAGCCACAACATTCCCTTAAGTCAGAACCTGATCCAGAGCAAGGCCCTAACTCTCAAGTTCTGTGAAGGCTGAAAGGTGAGGAAGCTGCAGAAGAAAAGTCTGAAGATTAGCAGAGGTTGGTTCATGAGGTTTCAGGAAAGAAACCATCTCTATAACATAAAAGTGCAAAGTGAAGCAGCAGGTGCTTGTGTAGAAGTTGCAGCAGCTTATCCAGAAAATCTAGCTAAGATAATTAGTGAAGGTGGCTACACTAAACAGCAGATTTTCAATGTAGATGAAACAGCCTTCATTGAAAAAATATGCCAACTAGACCTTTCATAGCTGGAGAGGAGAAGCCTGGCTTCAAATCTTCAAAGGACAGGCTGACTCTTTTTTAGGGGCTATTGGGACTTTAAGTTAATGCCAGTGTTCATTGATCATTTTGAAGATCCTAAGGCCTTTAAGAATTATGCTAAATCTACTCTTCTGTGCTCTCTAAATGGAACAACAAAGCCTGGATGACAACACGTCTGTTCACAACATGGTTTCCTGAATATTTTAAGCCCATTGGTGAGACCTACTGCTCCAAGAATAAAAGTTCTTTCAAAATATGACTGCTCATTGACAATGCACCTGGTAATCCAAGAGCTCTGATGGACATTATAATGAGATTAATGTTGTTTTGTGCCTGCTAATGCAACATCCATTCTGTAGCCCATGAATTAAGAAGTAATTTCAATTTTAAGTCTTATTATTTAAGAAATACAGTTCATAAGACTGTAGATGCCATGGATAGTGATTCCTCTGATCTGGGCAAAGTAAATTGAAAACTTTCTGGAAAGGATTCACTATTTTAGATGCCATTAAGAACATTCATGGTTCATAGGAAGAGGTCAAAGTATAAGCATGAACAGGAGTTTGGAAGAAGTTGATTCCAACCCTCATGGATGACTTTGAGGGGTTTAAAACTTAAGTGGAGGAAGTAACTGCAGATGTAGAGGAAATAGCTAGAGAACTAGATGTGGAGCCTGACTTGCTGCGATCTCATGGTAAAACATTAATGGACAAGGACTTGCTTCTAATGGAGGAGCAAAGAAAGTGGTTTCTTGAGCTGGAATGTTCTGGTGAAGATGCTGTGAAGACTGTTGAAATGACAACAAAGGATGTAGAATCTTACATAAACTTTGGTTGATAAAGCAGTGCAGGGTTTGAAAGGATTGACTTTCTACTTGAAAGAAGTTCTACTCTGGGTAAAATGCTACCAAACAGTATCACATTCTACAGAGATATTATTTATGAAAGGAAGAGTCAATCAATGAGGCAAACTTCACTGCTGCCTCATTTTAAGAAATTGCTACAGCCACCCCAGCCTTCAGCAACCACCACCCTGATCAGTCAGCAGCCATCAACGTCCAGGCAAGACCCTCCACCAGCAAAAAGTTTAGGACTAGCTGAAGCCTGAGAGGATGGCTAGCATTTTTTTTTAACAATAAATGTTTTTAAATTAGTATATGTACATTTTTTTAGACATAATGCTATTGCACATTAATAGATTATAATAGAGTATACACATAATTTTATATGCACTGGGAAACCAAAAAATTCATTTGACTTGCTCTCTTGCAATATTTGCTTTATTGCTGTGGTCTGGAACTGAACCCTCAATACCTTGAGAAATGCCTGTATTTAAGCGCCCCCCCTCCCCCATAATTACTGTAGAGCCTGCAGTGACCCTTTGAAGTCACTTCATTGTCAAGTCTAGCTCTGGTACCTGGCCAATCAATAGGCTGAATATTAGGCTGGTGGAAACAGAGGTTGTGGGTGATAGGAGTTTTTTTTGAAGTTCTTAAAGGTGATTTTGTATGTGACCAAAAGACTATTCAGAAGGTTTAATTTTGGTTTTGAGAATTCTGTAGGCTTTTCAGTTCATTTTGTAACCGCAATTTCTTCTTTTTTAGGTATGACTACATTTAGTAATAATCTTAAGGGGCCTTTGAATGATGTTTGGTCTCATTTAAAAAATTGATTAAGCATTTAAGCTGCTTATAAATTTCAGATATTTACTGTTTTCTTTTTAAGTACTTAAAAGTTAAACAAAATGTTCATGGGTGGTAAATAACACTTTCAGATCTAATAAATCAAACTTATAAGTACAGTGATCCTTAAATTTTCTTAAATGTTCTAATTACATAAAGTTCCAAAAAAATGGATAGATTCTTAGATAGGAAATTATTTGATTTAAAAAAAGCTTTCATATACTTACATTTATTTAACTTTTGAAACTTCTGGGATATAAAAGACACAACTGTATTTAAGGAAGGCAGGTGACATTTCAGCTAAGGTTACTTATTATTATTTTTTTAGGATTTATTTATTTGAGAGAGAAAGAGTAGGGGGGCGAGGGGCAGAGGAGAGAATCTTCAAGCAGACTCCCTGCTGAGTGCAGAGCCTGATGCGGGGCTCGATCTCACGACCCATGAGATCACGGACCTGAGCCGAAACCAAGAATCCGATGCTTAGCTGATGGAGCCACCCAGGTGCTCCACTAAGGTTATTTTTGACCAGAGATTTCAGTCAATACAAGTCCTAGACTTGTAGAGACCCAGAGAACTTCTCATTGCCAACTAGGGAAACCACCAAATGTCAAGTAAGTCAGGGCTATTTCTCAGTATACTGGAGTTACTAATGACTAGGGATTTCCATATGGACATTGGTTAGATTCCAGTTAACTGGGACACAGAGAAATTATTTTATAATTGCTCTCTCATGAACTTCAAAACAGTTAGTCTTACATGTTCATATGCCCTTGGGTTTAGATTATGTACACCTTATCAAGTTCTGATTACTGACACAAGTCTCCATCACATACCAGGTCACTGTTTGTATCCTTTTGGTTCCTAAATTACATAAGACTTTCCCATTTACATCTGAAGACTTTTGAACTAGGTGAGATCTTCTTACATATTCTTAGGACCACATTAACTCTAACTTAAAATGATGTAGATTGAATTGAAATATTTTGGTATCTACCTTAAAGTCACCTCTCATGAAGTCATGGTTCCCACAGCAGTAAAAAGTGAAAAGATTTAAGCATTTTTGGTATTTGCAGATAAGCAAACTTATGTAACAACTTTCATTTTTTTTTTAGAACCATCTCTATATCAGGCACTATGCTAGGCAAAAGGAATGCAACCATTGTTAAGACAAACGTGGATTCTCTCTTCTTTTTATTTTAAGATTATTTATTTATTTGGCAGAGAGAGACACAGTGAGAGAACGAACACAAGCAGGGGAAATGGGAGAGGGAGAAGCAGGCCTCCCGCTGAGCAGGGAGCCTGATGTGGGGCTCGATTCCAGGACCCTGGGATCATGACCTGAGCCGAAGGCAGACGCTTAACGACTGAGCCACCCAGGCGCCCCTGGATTCTCTCTTCTTAAAGCATATGATAAAGTGAGGTTGACCATATCTTAGTAGTGAAATTTGGGGACTATAAGGGCAAGTATTTATATATTGGGCCTGATTTCTGCCAATGAATAAAATAAAAGATACTAATTTTCCTCTTCTCTGGAGTGAAACTAATGCCTGTTTAGTTGGACTTGTTATAAAATTAACTTGGAGATAATTACTAGCAAAGTAACTAGAATTTGTGTTTGGTTATATCAAGAATAACCTCATGGAACAAAGAAAAAAGTTCACTTCTAAAAGCAATCATTCAGTTTATTCCCTATTCACTGATGAGCTTCATTTTAAAATGAAACTACTCTGCCTTTTAAGATCTTACTATAGATATCACAATAAAGCTTGATCATTGGAAATTGGAATGAGTCATACGTCACAGAAACCAGTTAGGCTGATTCCTGCCTTATTCCACTTGAAGATATTTTTTGAATGAATAGCATTCTGAAAGACCTTCACGTGAAAACTACTTTTACTTCCTGATTCTCAAGAAAAGGCTTTAGAAGTTATTCTAATCACTCAAGATGACTTAAAAAAATGTGACCTTATTTTCACAAGTTTTAGGTCATTAAATAGTATATGTAACTGGATTCCTAAGTGAGTTCAACTCATGGCAACCCTTGGAAAAGAGCTTTATTCTTCTTTCACCACTGCTCTTAAATGACATAGCATCAAAGGATATGGAAATGGGTCCTAGAAGATTAAATAGAAAAGTAGGTAGCCATAGGAAATACCTGTTTCCTCTTCAGTCATCATCATTTTAAATGAATATTGAGGAAATTCAGATGCTACCTGTGTTTGATAGGACCCAAGAATGATTCTCTGCTAGGCAAAATAGTCTTTTTCAACAAAGCATGCTGGGGTGCATTTGAACCTTTGAGAATAATAAAGTCTCAGGATGATCTTTTCCTGGGACTCTGGGAGTCCTGACACCTTCACAAGATGTTTTGTTTTTTGTTTTTGTTTTTTTTTTCCTTCTCAGGGGAAGCAGATGGAATTAACAGGCTCCATTATCTGCTATTCTTAGGCAAGTTAAAGCAGGATCTGTGCTCCCCTTTCCCAGAGGATGAGCTACTCTAGCCAAAAAAGAAATTTTTCTGCAAATGTCCTGTTAAAAGTCCCTCTTTAGAAATTATAATCACTTGTTTCTGTTTCTTTTAGAAAAGAGTATAAGGTTTGCCATCTCTCCCAAATGATGAAAGAGGATGTGATTGGATGTTGCCCATGAGCCACAAATTTTGCCCCCCCGGAAAACAATGATCCTCTTTGGAACAGTCAGTTGGTTGCTCCCACAGTGCTTGGCTATGGGCTGTGAGCCACATGAGCTTGAAGCTTAGAAAGATTGGATACAATGAAGAATCCAGTCTTTTGCAGAAGGTTAGAAGCAGTGTAATAGCAAAAGACTATTTGAGAGGGACATTTAAAACTTTTGGGTTTTCTCTGTTTTTTTCTATTCTGAAACTTCCAGAATCAAAGGAAGGTCTAGCCCAGAGAGGGAATCATCTGTGGTTTTGGCATATTCTATCATAGAGAATGAGAGAATCAAATCTAGCCAGCCAAATCTAGCTTGATAATCAATGGGGCAACTTCCAAATGTGGAATTCAGCACACATTTACCTATACATTTTCTGTAGAACAATATAAAATAGTTTAATAAGTCATAGAACTTAAGTGTTAGAAAAATGCAGCATCCTCAGTATAATTGATGCCTGGAAAAACGTTTGCTGTTTGAAGGCTTAACAGAGGTACTGGCATATGTCCTCCTCAATCTAAATGTAATATATAGCACCTCATGGCATATCATAGAGAAGAATCTCTAGAGCAGAGGGAGCAGTTATATAATAATGAGGCTGACTTCTCCATATGGGATCAAGATAGGTCAGTTATATTTTTGCAAAGTGAACCTAAAATTACAAGCTAAATTCTGATTTAACGTCTGATGATAGGAAATAATTCACATTTAGATTTCCTTGCAGATATGTTATCCTTCTGTCAGCTCTTTACTGACATAAAACCTCATTGTAGAAGTGCTAGAAGGTTCATATTTACCTAGCTCAGCAAAAATGTGTAAAATGACTATTTTCTCCTGTTTGTTTTATATTCCCTTTAAGAATAAACTGCATCTGTCCAAACAAATTCAACTTGTAAAAATCAGAAAATCAGGAAGCTATTCCTAATCACTGAAACCAGCTCTTAGAATTTTAAATATGGAAACTATGTGTTATTATCAAATGAGAAGCAGTCGTGACCATTTGCAACAGCCTCTGTTCTGCAAATCTGATTTACCAGTTCACTAAAACCCCAATTTATAAGTGTCACATTTGCATGCATAAAATTGAACTTCTCATTCCAATCTACGCTGCCAGTGAGTTTTGGAAGTAGGAAACATGAAATTTTTGAGAGGCTTTTTATTTTACTTAGTATCCATATGTTATAGAGCAAATAGATGGAAATACAATATAGTTTTACTTTAAGCTAGCCAGTTGGTGACCAAAACAATGTTTGAGTTGAGTTTGGCATATTGTTTTAACCACAAACTTTGTGGTTCTGAATTTTTACAGCAGTTGTCCTTGGATTCTCAGGAGGCTGTTTTGCATAGACTAGTCCACCATTGCTGGAAGTAGAATATCAAACTCTTTTAGTTCTTTGTCTCATTAAGTTTCTACATCTGTATCATTATTAAGAAGGATAAAAAGAGCTACCTTATAATTTTAGAGAGCTTAAGGTTTAGTCATGCTTATTATTATTTTTTTAAGTAAGTTTTTACGCCCAGTGTGGGGCTGGAACTCACGACCCCAAGATCGAGTCACATGCTCTACCGACTGAGCCAGCCAGATGCCCCTAATCATATTTATTATATCATGTAGTTTCTTCAGACTAGTCATATTTATTATATCATGTAGTTTCTTCAAATAAAATTGGTGATATAACTAAAGCGGATATTTTGAAGGAGGAAATTGAAGTCTAGAGAGGTAAATGACTGGTCCAGGGTTGAAGAATTAGTTAAAGTGAGAACCAGCCAGTCAGAAACCCTGCTCATTCTACTCTTACAGGGTGCTAGCATTCTTTAAAGGATGGTCTTGACAGAGTTGGTGAATTCTAGTGAATTCCTCTTTCTGGAGGGCTCCAACAGCACCCTCCCTTTATCATTTCTGAACCTTAATAGATTGCACCATGCATTTTGATACTTGATTAGAATTCCAGAATTTGCGAACAAAAGATCATCTAGCCAAGCCCTTTGTTCAAATGAGTGGAGTGAAGAGGCTGCCATGTTTGAGATGAAGCGGCTAATAAATAGTAGACCTGGAGCCAGAACTCCTATTTCATATCTCTTTATACCACATGATTGCTTTCTGTAGTTTCATTTCGATAAGCCAGGCTCCACACCAAGAATTTAAGCTTTTGGAAGACAAGGACTTCTTAGATCTCTCCATGACCATTCCACAGTGCTGAATACATTCCTAAGGTCATGGAATTACGTACTGAATTGCTTTTGGAGCAAAAGAATTTTGCTGGTTGTGCTGGCTCTGGCTCCCTCCAACCAAGTAGGGGGGATATTTGTCTCAATTTGAGAAGTCCTTTTCTGGCTCTGCTATGAATGTGCTATAGGGGTGGTGGCTGTGGGTGATGGATACAAAGTCAAGTGCTAATTTCACAGGACTGCACTCTGCCCTAAATAAATGGTCATCATGAAAATATTCTCCTGAGCCTCCTTACTTGTTTGGAATATTGGATGTGTAGAGCTTGAATTGAATTGATAGAGGAACTTCTTTAAGAGGCAAGACACTCACGCTTGTTTTATTTCAAGTATATTCCAAGGAGCTTGTTATAGCCCTATAAATAATCATTGATGCTCTCAGGATGCCTCACAGCAAGTATTTCTGTTTTGCAGATGAATCAAGAAAGCCAGAGTTGTTAAATTTTCTACCTAAGGCAAATGGGTTGATATCGTGCAGATAGATACTCTGAAGGATGATGGTGCAGGAGGCCTTTCTCTGCGTCTTTGCCCTTGCCAGATGTGTGTACAAGGAACATCCCGTGCCTGAAGAGAGGATAGAAAACCCTAACCTCTGTCACATTAATACACCAACATCAGCAAAGGCTCAGAATCAAAGCCGGCTGTGTTATCTCTTCTAACCAGAAGCTTTCTCAGGAAAGGACAGTTGGAAAAGCAAAATAATTTCCAGTTGTGTCTTTGAAGTTGTGTGGTGTGTTATCGTGGGTTTTTAATACCTACTGTGGATATTTTTAAAATAGGGAGAAATTATAAAGTGATAAATAGAAGAACTATTTGAACAACTACATTTAAGGCCTAAAAAGTGACCTACATAAAATTTTATTTTCCTCCTTTACTTTGTAGTTGTGTCTGGATTCTGATGCTGGGGAATTTTCTTTTTAAATTAGAGACTGATACATGCTTGTGATGAAACTGTTACACATTACGTGATTTTATACCATGAAGCTTCTCGTCTTTATGGCAATTGTCGTTTCCTCCGAGTGTATGTGTGTATGTGTGTGTGTGTGTGTGTGTGTGTGTGTGTGTGTGTTAGTGATTAACATGTCTATAAGAAAATCTGTTTGCTTCTGTCTTCTCCTGTGGCTGGGCAAATGAATCTTGCCACTAATGGCTTATTTTAAATGATGACTATATGAATTTATTATACTAATTTTTCCATTCTTTTGTCAGGCTGCTGCTGTGTGGTTCAGCGGTTTAGTTCTGTTTTGGGGCTCGTACGTGAGCAATACTGTAAGAGAAGAGGTTGCCTGGCATGTAGTAGGTAATAGGTGCCCAGTAAATGTACATTGAATGGACTAAACAGCAGAATGAATGACTCCAGAGCATACCACAAAACCTGGAATAAATCAGTTAATGACCTATGTTAGAATCATATAATGCTATAGCTGGAAATGACATTAGAGGTCAGTCTAGTTCCCTATTAGGAGATATCAAATTAACTAGATCTGTTTGCTTTAGAAAATCTTAAAAAGAGATTTAGAGTATTGGAAAGGATATTAGATTTACGTGTGGCTAGATGATCTGGGTGCCATACTGGCTAACCGTGTGCTTTTTAGTATCACCTTGGATATGTTACTCAGTTTTTTGCCCTCTGAAGGATAAAATGAGACAATGGATCCAAATTGTAGGGTTTGTGTATTTTGTCTGCTGGGCACCCTTTTGCATTTTTAGCAACAGATGACACCCCCATCCTGAATACCGGACACAGGGCCTGGTACCTCACCCCAGCTGAACACAGCGATTGGTTTGCGAGGTGGAAACATGATTGAAGCAGGACCAGTGTTAAAAAACAAAATCAACCAAGTAAATTTGAAGATCTAGTTGGCTTTATTCATGAATCAGGCAGCATCTTATCCAGCAAGTAGGTTGGGAACTCTGAGGAGTTGTACAAATTGGAAGGTTTTCATAGAAGGAAGGTGGAGCAAGAAACTTATTAGCAAAAGAGAAGGATTGTTCTAGGCAAGGCCAGCTTTCCCTTAGGGGAAAAAGCAAGGGGTCTTAGCATGCAGATTACCTCATCATCCTTTGGGGGATCGAAAGGGCTTAAGAGGCAGACTCTTTGGTGCTGATCCAAAAATTGCTGACTCACCAGTTAAGACTAATTTCTGGGGTAGGTTGAAACTGCAATTGATTATATATTAAGCCCCGCTTTGGGGACTCTGCCTAAGTGATACCATTTTGGGCCTGTGGTTTTCTTTTTAACAACAGTTAGAGTCTTTCTGTGGGATTCTTCAAACCAAACCTGATAAGGCCCTTTTTTCTCATTGGGTATTGCAGTAAGGACTTGAGCTTGGAGCTTTTAGTTGTCAGTTCCTGCTTTCCTGCTCCCACTGCTGGAGAGTCAGATGACAGAGTAGTAGAGATAAAGGGCCAGGGAGGCTTAGGTTCCTTGGCCGTGAGGTAAACTTCTTGTCTTTGCTACAGTTTTCCTCCTTTCCAGCCTCAAAATTCCTACTTATGTGTAAGGGAGTGTGCTGGGGCTGCCAGAATAAAGTGCCACAGACTGGCGGCTAAGCAGCATAAATGTTATTTTCTCACAACTCTAGATGCTGGAGGCCAAAATCGAGGTGTTGGCAGGGTTGGTTTCTTCTGAGGCCTCTCTCTTTGGCTTGCAGATGGCTGACTTTTCTCTGTGTCTTCACATGATCTTCCCTCCATGTATGTCTATGTCTGAATCATCTCTTCCTATAAGGGCACCAATTATATTGGATTAGGGTCACCTTAATAACCTTATTTTAACTTAGTTACCTCTTCAAAGGCCCTGTCTCCGAATACAGTCACACTGTAGGATCCTGAGGGTTAGGACTTCAACATATGAATTTTAGAGGGTACAGCTCATAACAGGTATTTTGCTGGGTGTCTACGACTTCCTACTCAAGAGTTTCAGTTAATCTAGTAACCATGAATTGAATAAACAAGATTCATGGGATCTAGTCAGAAAGCATCTTTGTTTTTGTTTCCCACTGCCCATTAGAATATATTCGGTAGAGGAAGTTCTTCCAGCACCCCAGAATGAAAACTTGAGCAGTTCTATGACTTGTCTGATAATTTGTAAGTAATACACTTAATTACAGTCACTTTGAGTTGTAAATACACTCTTGGATCAGAGACTAGAATGGCCAGTTCGATGAGGTAATCAAAACTTCAAACTTGATTTGAAATTAAATCTCTCTGCTTCTGTCCCCTAGGTAAGGCCTTTGACAACTGGGAATCCTACCCTAAGTTTCTGATCTTACTAGGGTCTAAGTTGGGAAAGGAAGGAGAAGGAGAGGAAATGAAAAGGGCAGGGAAGTGCTTCTTGACTGAAAATGACACAAAATGGCTTCAGGCTCTCAGTGTCTCCTAAGTGCTTAAAGCTTAGCACACTTTCTTTCCTGGTCCCTTTTGGGAGTTTTTCTGACAACATAAATGCGCCCCTGCATTTTACTTTCTTGTAATGTAAGCAATGCATCTTCCTTACCTCCTGGTTTTTAGTGGTCTGGTCCACACAGATGCCACTGAGGAGTCCCTTCACTCTTGGAGGCAGCCCTCTTGAGCAGGACCTGAGTGGCTTCAGACCAGCTCTCTCCCCCATGTGGCCTACATCCGTCCCAGAAGGTCATCTGTCCCTCATGGTCCTTGGACAAACTGGAAGTACAGGCCTGGCTGGTGTAGTCACACCACCATCCCACCTCTCCTTCAGCTCTCGTTTCCTTCACCTTTTCCAGGCAGGAGTCAGACCTACATCCCCCGTGTACTCCTAACTGGTGTACACACTAGGCTTTCTCAGTGGCCCTTTTGAAGCCCCTCCTGTCCTGACATGAAGTGAGGGGAGATGCACCCTTCCTTCTGTGTTATGTGTGAGAAGGGACACCCGTCTCACAGAAACCCTTCATTTTCATACTCTTGACCCTCTCAGTTTGAGTGTGGGTTAGGGCTTTTTAGAATCACAAAGCAGGTTGTTCAGTGTTTCTCTGACAAATGTGTGTGTGGGCCTGGACTTCAAGCTGGAATGTCTTGACCAGTGTCTTGATATCTCAGTTGAAACTTACAATTTAACAGACCTTAAAAAAAGTTCTTTGTAAACTGTGAAGTGCTACACAAATGTAGGGAATTAACTCCCTTTGCCTTGAAGAGGTACGGAGACTCGATGAGATAGAATGAAGAATAAAATGTGGCTGTACTTCTTGAAGAAGCAAATATCTCCAAGAGATTTATATAGGTTAGTCGGGGTGATTTTGTGTTGTGTTTAGTTAATACCTACTTCATTACTTAGTTAAGGTAGAATTGTTACTAATACACAGTGCTGCTCTTCTAACTAAATGTCTAAATGGCAGTAATCAAGACAGTAGGGGACAGACATTTGAAATGAAAGATGAGTCACCCACGGAGCCAGCATTTCTCTCCCTTTCAGTTTACACAACCTACAATTTGTACAAATACACACCATGTCCATCCACACACTTGGTGTCATGATACTTTGCAAAGGTCCACAAACTGACCATCTTATACTTCACTCAAAGAAGCCCTTTCTTCACTCAAAGGTTGGAGAAATTGTCAGAAAAGTAGAGAGCCAGTGGGAAACTGCACCAATCACTTGGAATCCGCCAAGTCCTCATTCATCCATTTAGTTCATCCATTTCATGATTTACTGGATGCCAGTTTTTTCCTAGGCACTTATGATAGCCACTAGGTCTGTAGTGGTGAGTCAAACTGGCAGAGTTTGCAATCTAATAGGGCAACCAGATAAACACATAACTTAGTGTACAATGGCAAATTGTGCTAAGTGACAAGAAGAATGATGACAGGACAGGGGAGGGCAGGGATCTCCTACCTTAGTTTGGGGTTCGGGTCTGGAGGCATTCCTGGCAGAGGAAGTGTGAGGGGTGGGGCCCACTCTTTGTCCAAGCCTGCAGTTCCTATGTATTCCTAATTAGTAGTAGTCAGTAATTCTAAATGAACTATTACATTTGATTAGGACGTGTGTTTCTCAGGGTACTACTCAGGCCTGTTCTTCCAGATGTTCTTTTCTTCAGATGATGCTTTACCCTTTTTCCAAGTAGAGCTTAGAATTTGTTTAAAAAGACTACTTTGGGAGACATTGCTGTTTACTGGAATAGAAGTTTGTGTATAATATTTTTCTCTAAGTGGTCAAGTCTGCCCTCTCAGATCTTCTTGTTATCAGAAATCTAAAGAGCTCTCCCAGAGGAGTTATTCTTTTGTTTTCTGCTTTCTCATTTGTGTGGTTAATCCCTCTGTTTATTCCACTTCAAAGCAGGGATCCCAGGGAAGGAGGGGGTTCAGAGGACTGAGTGAGGAAGGACTTTTTGGCTATGAATAGTTGACTAATAAGAATATTTTCTCCAAAACAAATCACTTCACGTTTTCTTCAAGAAAGCAAAAAAGTGAATATGGTTAGGAGCATCTTGTGAACACAGAACAATTTGGCTAGACTGAAATGTGATGAATTCAGAAAAGGCCTGTATTTCCACTGGGATGCAAGGTCTGCTTGTCGTGTGGCCCACACCTGCCCAAGCTATCAGTTCTCAGTTTTATTCTGGTAAAAGCTGTTTCCTGAATGCTGCCTGACGTGGGAGAAGTAGTGCTGGGCAGTGCATTAAGAAACTTGGTTCATGGCTTCTCTTTTGCCACTGACTAGTGGCCACCGTTGGTGAGTCAGTTGGTGGAATCTGTCTCAGTTTCCCTAGGTCCGAGATGAGGGGAGTGGTAGTACCAGCCACACTGCCTCTCAGGTTTGCTGTGAGGATAAGGGAAGTAACCTTAAGATGTGTGGAGAATAAAAACTCTCACGTTTGATACACCGTTATCATTACCATCTGTCCGACTTTGAGTTTTCTGTTCACCACTGATCTTAGCCTGTAAAACCATTCTGCCCCCGTTCATTTATGCTGAGGCCAAGATTTATGACCTCTGATCTGTGTACCTGGTTGGGTAAAAGTGTTCTGACATGGCTGCACTCATACAGTTATTCCTCGTGTGGGCGTATATTCCACAAGTATGTCTGTTGAAGCACAGGAGAACTGGGTTTGAATCTCAGCCCCGTCATTTAGTGTTAAATACCCTGGGGTGGGGCCGGGGGATTTCCTCTGTCTGTGCTTTAGTTTCCTCATCCTATGACATGGCTTTGAGGATTAAATGATACAGATTATGAAAAGGCTTACCACACTGCCTGGTGTTAGGCTTTTAATAAGTTCTAGTGCTCTTGCCCTTTAAAACAAACAGTATGGAAGCCAGGATTTGCAAAACAGATTTTTTAACTTTAATTTTTTAAAATTTTATTTATTTATTATTTAGAGAGAGAGAGAGAGAGTGAGTGGGAGAGGGGCAGAGGAAGAGGGAGAGAGAGAATCCTAAGCAGACTCCACGCCCAGTGTGGAGCCCGACGCAGGGCTCAGTCTCACCACCCTGAGATCATGACCTGAGCCGAAATCAAGAGTCGGGTGCTTAACCGACTGAGCCACCAAACCAGGCACCCCCAAAACAGATTTTTTTTAAATAAAAGGATCCACGAGGGGTTATGATGAACACAAACTCAGCTTCTTTTCACATTTTGCTGCAGCTGAGAAAACTAGATACCTCTGCACTTGTTTTCTAATATTTTAGTATTGTACACCTATTATTAGTAATGGAACTGAGGACAGCTGTTTTTTAATAGAAATATTAGAGGAAGCAATTTATTTTTATTTTATTACAATTTGAAATGTTACCACTTGAGTAAATTATTTTTTATATGGGATTTATATCTTACCTTTTTTCAGAAAAGTTTTAAGACTGTTTACAAAATGAAGCCCGATAGAAAACAAAGCAATTAAAAATGTAATTGGAACAAGAATAAGATAAGCAGCTAGCTATCTTCAGAGGCCTGATGATAAGCCTGGAAAAGTCTCTCCTCGGGAAGAGGACAGCAAGAGTTCTCCCTGTTTTTTGCGTTTCTTGTCCGTGTACCGGCAGTTTTCGTTTTCCTTAGAGAGCTCCCCACCTCCCTCCCTGCCCGGCCTCTTCATTATTTGCAGGAATGGAAGACATGGGAGCTCCTGAGGCTGGTGGGAAATGAGCCAGAGCTGACCGAAAATTTGCAGCGCACAAATAGGAAGTGTACATTCTTTTTGTTGCCTTGACAATTTTTCTTGCACTGAGAGCCTCAAATACTGCGTCTGCATGTGTGTTGTCTCTTGCCTGGGATGTAACCTAACTTTCTCTCTTTATCTGAAATGTTTCCAGGGCCGGGAATGCTGGAACGAATGACTTCAGACAATCTGATTACAGAAAAAAAAGGATTTTTGATACATAGCTTTCTGCTTATGAATTCAAAATGACTGAATTTCTCTTTTATAAAAGTGCCTCCTGAGGAATGTGTTTAATGGAGGTTTACACTGTTATGGATATTTAAACCTAATGGTGTAATTACCATATGTCATTAATCCTATTCCCACAGGGAATTTATCTTTTTTTTTTCTTTCAAAGCTAGAGGGTAACAAGAGCAAATGTTTTCAACTTTAGCCGTTACTCATTTTAAATGTAAGTTGACAAGTTGAGGATATGAAAAACTAGAAATCAAGATAATCAGTTTTTTAAAAGGTGGAAACCATGAGAAAGACTGGCTTCACAGTGCCTTTCTCCTGTGCTGGTATAAACTTCTTGCTGCATCTTCTATTTTTAGACTTTGATTTTCTGTGGGTTGCTTCTGGGCAACTCTGCTCTTCCCCACCCTAAATACTTTCTTGGTAGGTTTCCTGCTGTGACCGAAGTCAAATGACTAGAAATGAGGGAAGGTTAACATTTAAGGGGTACATTTAAGAGATTACACAGTCAACGTTCCTTTGCTCCCTCTTCTTTGGGAGAAGGAGGTGGTAACGATCTTACTGCTTTTTCTTCTCTTCTTTTTACCCAAGATTATTTTACTACAAAAGTAATATGTACTCATTTTAGAAATCTTAAGAAGTACAAAAAACTTGAAGAAAAAAAATCGCTTGTAATTCCTCCACCCGGAGAGAACCGCTGTTGATCGTGATTCTGCGTGGTGACTGTGTCCTTATTTTAGGGGTATGTGAGTTCACACCATAGGGCACCTTGGAAAACTTTCTTCTCAGTTAGCAATATATTGTAACTCTTTCATGTTGTTAAAAATTCTTTCCCCTCATCATGTTTGATGGGCTCTATGGTGTTCTATCATCTAAATGTATCTAAATAGGGACAAAGCGTATTTATCTGAAGACAACAGCCTTCAGGCCTTGAACCCCGAAGGTAAATGGCAATCCATTCAACTCTGGCACTAGTGAGGACCTGCGTGCTGCTGGCTGAAGGCTGGCTGCGGGGTCGGCCCGAGGGCTTTGAGGAGGGTCTGGACTGTTCCATTCCTGTGTTCTCATGCCTGCTACCTCACTTCCTGGGTGGCTGAGAAAAGCCCGGGGAGAGGGTTTCTCAGCCATCATTGCTTGAAGCGAACGAGATAATTTATATACAACTTTTTTTCCTTAAAGCCACAAGAACGTGTACTCTGCAGGGACTGTTCAACTCCTTTTAATTCTAAATAATGACTCCTTTGAACTTTATATTGGCAATCATTTAATTCTGTCATCCTGCAGAATGTAGTTTAGATTCTAATCTATTCATCTGATCTCTGCTCCAGCTCCATCTTTAAAGAACTGTGTCATTTGCAACGGCCAGGATAACCTTTCTGGTGGGGCGGAGGCTAAGGGAGGCTACTGGCTGCATACATCTGTACGTGTCAATCAACGCCCATTTCTCGTATTTGGTTTCATGTTGTCCAAAGAGTAGTGATCCATCAGTTACACTTCGCCAGGGCAGACATGCAAACATGCTGTAGTGCAGCAGAGACCCTGGAAAATGTGAAGACAGCGAAGGCTCGGGCAGTGCTGAAGGAGCCGTGTAGAAATAGTGGATGCTGCCCGGGCTTGGGGCCTGGAGCTGTGCACCTCGGGAACCCGAGAGGAGAGTGAGCCTCCATGAAGGAGTCCTAATTGCACCAAATCAAAGCTCATTGAGTCAGCCAGGTCATTAACTCCTTGATATTTAATTACTAGCTGCTCTGCGGCTGGCAAATGTCATCAGGCCCTTGTACTACATCAGCTCCTAAAGAATGCATGCTCCCTTTGAATGGTTCATATTTGGTTGTACCGTAGAAAGATCAGAAAAACATTTTGACAGTCTATTAAAGCTGGCTGTGTCCTCGGTCGCGTTTCTCTCCCAGGCCTGCTTCTGAGGGCTCGCGAAGCCCTGCAGAAGAAATTCCAAGATTTGGCAATAACAACCTAAGACTCACCTGGGTCAGATCTGACATGGATCCTTGATCTAGGCATTCTGTTTGTCTGTTTCTCTCCTCTATTACAACTGTCTTGTGTGGGGAATGGGGGGGAGAGTTTTATTTATTTATTTTTTAAAGATTTTATTTATTTGACAGAGAGACAGCGAGAGAGAGAACACAAGCAGGGGGAGTGGGAGAGGGAGAAGCGGACTCCCCGCTGAGCAGGGAGCCCAATGCAGGGCTCTATCCCAGGACCCTGGGATCATGACCTGAGCCAAAGGCGGACGCTTAATCAACTGAGCCACCCAGGTGCCCTTGGGGGAGAATTTTTAATTGAATTTCATGACGTTAGTCTCATGGCCCAAGATTCATTCAGTCTTAGGTATCAGTCTAATGACATGTGAAGAAGTTTTGCAGTATCTTCTCTAAACAGCTGTAAGTGAATAGACTTTGAATAGATTTTTAGTATTCCCAAGACTGTGTTTGGTTTTGTGTTTTGAAATATGATTTAACAGAATTGTTTTTTAACATACTAGGTATTTTGCTTGTGTAATTATACCAGATCGCTAATGGCTAAAACATTATAATGCAAAACCACCTAAACTATGAAGCATTAGAAAGAGTTGTGAGATTTATGTTTCCCAGATGGGCTTAATAATTCCTGCCTAATAATATTATATTTCTTTTTTAGGAGAGCTTAATTAATTTGTCACCATAATTATGTTTTTGGTCATGACCTTTTAAATTACCTTCTTATATTTTTCGTTTCACCTAGGTGTAGCCCCATATGTATTAATAATTATGCAATGTTTGACAGAATCACTCTGAAGTGGAATGAATTTCACTTGAGAAAACCAATCTAGTGGAATTTTTGTGCTGACCAAATGGATATTTTTCCTCCCAGTTTTTGTTTACTTTCATTGCAGTAATGTGTGTGTGATTCTTAGCTTAGTGTCTGGCCCATAGTACATGCTCAATAAATGTTAGTAGTTGTGACCATTTTTCATATACTCACCAAAATACTTCCGTTCATTTTTTTTTACCTCTAGTAACAGTTCGTAGGTTTTTGTTTGAAATAATTAAATTTCTGAGTATTTACAGTCTCACAGAATTAAAAAAAACATAAACTGAATAAATTTTAATAAAATATGTTTCCCAGGAGCTGGTAAAATAATTTAAATTCATTTCATAGTCATCTCTCAATTAAAACTCTTCTAATTTATCATCCATTTCATTTGATGGTAAAAGAATGTAAAAATCATGTAAAGGAAATCTTTGGCACAATAGGAATAAAATGCCTTTTGTCTGGTTAAAGCATTTCAACACTTTGTATGTTTTTAAAATTCTGTATTCATCTAGGTCCCAGATGTTTGATGCCCAAAAGTGCAGTGAATTAGCATGAGTCATTGAATGGTACAGACCTGTGCCACACATTCAGGCTATCTTCTAAGTGTGTGTATTTCAATATTTAAATTATTGTTGAATGTTATTTTTTACAGGTATAGATCTACATAAAATTAAGAGCATGTGGTTTTAAGTTTAATAATATTTCAGTTTTTTTAAATATTTTTAAAAATTTTAAATTTATTTATTTTAGAGAGAGAGAGTGAGCGTGCGTGCGAGCAGGGGGAAGGGCAGAGGGTAAGGGAGACAGAGAGAAGCAGACTCCCCACTGAACGCAGAGTCCTGACGCAGGGCTCGATCCCATGACCCCGAGGTCATGACCTGAGCTGAAATCAAGAGTCAGAAGCTTAACCAACTGAGCCACCCAGGTGCACCTGATATTTCAATTTTTTTTTTTTTTTAAGACTGGCATCAAGAGTGCTTACCCTAAGTGTTGTGTTTTTAAAGTCTTACAAGTATTTTTTCTGTTCTGTTCTTAAGTCATGACTGCTTATTAACATCATACTCTTATAACATTGAAAGACAGTCACACTAGGTCTCATTTTTGCTGCTTTAAGACTCAGCAAGAGAATTGCAGTTCTTTAAGAAATGGATGTGTTCATTGTCGCTTATGTGACAGAAGGAATTTGAAGCCATCTGATTTCTTAGCTGGTTCTGTTAACTCAGTAATGGCTTCATACTGCCGATTGATGGCAGCTAAGTCACTAAAGCTAACTACAGGTTTGCAAGAAACTTCTGTTCCAATGATACATGAAAATATGAGCATATTTTTTAACTATCTGGATAATCAATATGCCTTCTGTTGGCTAGGCTTATACAATTTAACTTTGAGAGATTACTGCTTACTATGAGACTTGCAACAGAGAAAGCTTGCAAAACATATTAGGAACCCCTGAACTATTATTTTTCTTCTGCGATTAGTGTACTGAATTATAATTAATTCTCAGGCTTTCTAGGTTATATAGATCTTACAAATTCTTGGTATCCTGCTTTATATTACTCATTAGCACCTCCTAAGTAGGATGGTATGATAGAGGGAAATAGATAGTTGATAGATAAAATTTAAAAATTCATAGAGTAAAATTTAAGACACAAAGGGATTTTGAAGGTCCTCGGACCTAGCATTTTCCCTTCAGCCCACTCCCCTGTCTTATAGATGGCCTTACTGAAGGCCAGAGATATTTAAGAAATGTGTTCAAGGAGGGGCACCTGGGTGGCTCAGTTGGTTAAGCATCTGCCTTCGGCTCAGGTCATGATCCCAGGGTCCTGGGATCAAGCCCCACATCATGCTCCCTGCTCAGCGGGAAGCCTGCTTCTCTCTCTCCCACTCCCCCTACTATGTTTCCCTCTGTCTCTGTTTCTCTCTCTGTCAAATAAATAAATAAAATCTTAAAAAAGAAAAAACGTGTTCAAGGGGCGCCTGGGTGATACAGTCAGTTAAGCATCCAACTCTTGGTTTTGGCCTAGGTCGTGATCTCAGGGTTGTGAGATCCAGCCCTGAGACACGGGCTCCGGATTCAGTGGGGTGTCTGCTTGGGTTTCTCTCTGTCCCTCTCCCGTTGCCCTTACCCCCATTTGCATGTGTGTGTGTGTGTGTGTGTGTGTGTGTTCTCTCTCTCTTTCAAATACATACATACATACATACATACACAGAATCTTAAAAAAAAGAAATGTGTTTAAGAGCACACAACTGCAGAGCTGGCCAACTGCAGTGTGATCTGGGACTCAGCTTTCCTATCTTGTTTGGGACTCCTTCCAGAAGAAGTTGGAACAGTGGAAAAATTCATTGTCCTTCAGTTTACTATGGAGTAGAATGAATTGCCCAAGGAAAGAATGCTTAGCCCACTTCCAAAGGTTTTTAAAGTAGGTGGGTGGTGGGGAGAGATTGTTACTAGAATGGGTCCACAGTGGGAAAGAATCCAAGGACAGACCAACAGGACTGCTCCAACATACTGTTTAGAAAGAGTTCTGAGAATTAGCTGGGAAATTATTTTTTAAAAGAACATCCATCCAAAATTGGTTCAAATCTTTTAAAGTCAGGGAACAAGAACTCCATTTTCTATGCACTCTCAAGCTTTGATCCATTTAATTCACAGGTCTGTAGCTCAAAAAGAGTCATCGCTCAACGAGTGTTATATTTCTTCCTTTTCCCATTAGAACGTAAATTAGAAAAGTAAGTTATCTTGTAGATTGTTTTAAGTCGTTCCTGCCCTGATTATTCCCTGCTTAAAGAACAAGTGAATTGTATCACTGAAATTTGCTAAGAGAGTAGAACTTAAATGTTCCCACCAAAAAGAAAAGAAAAGAAAGAAAGAAAGAAGAAAAATGTGAGGCGATGGATGTGTTAATGAACTAGATGAGGGGGAATCCTTTCACAATGTATACACATATCAATTCACCATGATGTGTGCTACTTTAAATTTCTTGCAAATTTATATGTCAACTACACCTCAATAAAGTTGAAGAAAAAAAAGAACTGAAATTTGATTCAATCATATCTTGGAAATTCACTGGGAAATACTTAGTTTATAAAACCCCAAAGCATAATTAACTGTGCAGGCTGGAAATTGTTTCTAAAAAAAACCTTTTCAATCTTAATATGATAAAGTCAGTTTAAGGCCCTGGTAAGCAATTGTGTTTGAAAATAATTTATCTATTTCCATCTGGTTTAATTTAATGAACTTAATATACCTACTTCAGGTCTCCCTTCTACCAGACATCCCCGCCCCCATCAATGCATCTTCCCCACTGCTGCCCCACTTGCCCTTTTAAATCACAAACCTGGTGGTTCGTTCTTTTATTTAAAACACTTGAAGGAATTGTTTATATTGTAGACTCTACAAGAAGATCCTTTACTACAGATTTAATATATTGATCCTACAATCAAATAGTGACTTGGGTTCAAATCCCAACTCTACCATTTACTAAGCTAAGTTGAACCAATTTTGGATGGATGTTCTTTTTTGGGCCTTATCTGAAAAGTGGGTAGAGTCATAATAAGGAGTAAATAATGTAATGAATTTGAGTGCTTAGCTTAGTGTTCAGTACATAGAAATGTTTCAATAAATATTAGCTATTGCTCTTTATTATTATTATAGAATTTAAATTCATAAGTATACATACATGGCTCTGGCCTGATTTTAGTTCTTCATCTTCTGCCTCTTCTTCCACCTTTCCCTCCCACCTTGAAATATATGTACACACTCTTCACTCGAGCCCTGAAACCCGAGATTAGCCTCAAACACACCAGGATTTTTCGTGCCTCTTTGTGTGATCTGTGCTCTTTGCCTGGATTGCTATCCTGCCCATTGTTCTACTCTTCCCTTATATCCCTCAAGACTCAGCTCACGGATCTCGTGTGTCTTGGTGTTTCCAAGTCTTCTTAAATTTATTCTACTCTTTTGTAGTTGTCTCTTTACCACTCATCTGCTTCTTTAAATTATAAGCTCTTTGAGGGCGAGGACTTTTTTCTTTTTTGCTATCTGTATTCAGCATAATGTAGGAGCATCGTTACCACTCAATAAATGTTGAAAGAATGAACACTCGAATGAATTCCGAGGCCTGCTTTGTAACCCAGTACAGGCAGCCATCTGCATTTCCTAACTGGATTTTGACAATTGTTCATCTAGTAGACACAAGGACAACCACACCTTACTACATTTATTCGATTTCCCTGTTAAGTAGCTTGGAAGTTGGGCATTTCGCTTGATTCGTGGATGCCATCTGGTGGAGGACGGGGTTACTACAGGTGCATGCTTAACCAAAAGCATATGGAAATGAAAATGATTACTGTTCATTAATATGGAAGTTTCCACTGTTTTACAGCGGTTTCCAGAAGCATAGTCAGGAAAAACTCCCTGATAATTGTTCTTTCATTCTTGTACATTTGGTTTCTTAGTATTTCAAGAAGTTGGTCAATTATAAATAATGTTTGAAAACTTGACTGGCTAATATGATTATGTAACTAAATATGGTCTACTTGTTCCAGTATGTGATAGAATAAAACTGGAAAGTTTTATAATGCTTGTTTATAAAAATATTTAAACCCTATGAATTTAGGAACTTTCCAGACCCTAATTTCTAATTGCTTTAGCTCATATAGAATATAGTGAAAACCAGTGGCAGAGATCCAAGAGCAAATGAGCCATCCAGTGTATTCAACTCTAAATTCTTAGATTGCATATGAATTTTTATAATAAAATGGAGAAAAATCTAGCACAATAACTTAAGTGAGGCTAGGTCAACTGATTATCTAAAATTTAGATATTGAGTTTTTAATATCTAATATCTCAGTGTCTGTGACACTGAGGTCTTTTGATTCATTCATTCCCCAAGCGTTTATTCAGTACCTGATGCCCAGTATTGTACAAAGTGCTAAAGAACCAGAGATAAAAGACATAGTTCCAATTTTGGCCCAAGTAGTAAAGGCAAGAATGGAAAGCTAAATAACTTTTCATGAGAGAAATCATACCAACTCCATTTAGATTTTCATGAGTTCCTTATATTCATTGGCCCATCCCTGTGCGTTATAAGCGTCATAAGTACGAAGTTACCAGTTTTGTTCGTGCCATTTTGATGGGTTTTCTTACAGTATATGAATCTAAAGGGAAATTCTTTATGATTTTTAATAAAAAGTAGATATGCATTCAATATTCACATTTTTTACTTACACTCCACCTATCTGAAGGCTAGACTCCCCCTCTCCCCCATTTCAACCATCTGGAGCACTGTAATGAACGAGGCAGTAAACAAAAAAGGACTAAGGAGAAAATAATCCTAAAGTCCGTGCATTTTTCTCCAATAAGAAGGTCAAACATTTTACAGGTCTTTAGGTTAGATAATTATACAATAAAGTAGCCACTTACATGCAGAATTATCCACCTATGGAGGGAGAACCAAGAGCTTCTCACAGCAATCAGGGTTCTTGAGTGGGAACCTGGAATCCTTCCCAGGAACTTCATATGCAGGAGAAATGAATGTTTCCACAAACTTTCATGTTCCAAAGATGGCTTTAAGTCATCAAAAAAATGCTAGATTTTCTTCTGTGTATTTTTGTTGAAAAACTGTGGAATATGTGTTTCACTTTAGAAGCATTTCCATCAGAAGAGGTTAAAATAATTTTTCATCATTTAGAGTAGTAGAGTTAAATGGGACATTCAGTTATGTGAAACTCTTCATTCCCTGATGACAATTATTAAATGAGGTATTACAGAATTGAGCTATCATTTATAGAACTCTCATTTGAAAAATTACATAGGACACGCATATATCCAAACCTAATTTTCTCTTTAACTAAAGAACTGGAATGGACTCTGAGAATTTTACCTAGTTCCTGGGAAGGATGCCATTAAAGTATTATATTAAAATGTGTTATGTATAGAATTTTGTTTTGTGCAAGTCTTAAAGGAAAGATTTCAAACCAAACTGGCAACTCACTTAACTTATAAATAGCTATTCAAAGCTAAATGGCCAGCTACCTGTCTTCTGAAGTTCTATTAATCTTTACTACTTAATTGCCTGAATGTGGCTATATAATTTGTGTTAGAAAAGAAAGCTTGATTTGGTGAGTGTGTCTCATAAGTCATGTTGCCTTATTTAATGACCTCTTCCATCCTGGGGCACTTAGATCAACATAATATGTTTTGAAGAAGAATCATAGGTACTATCTTTGAAATAAAAGGAAGATGTAGATGGCAAAGTTTATACTTTTTCTAGTCTGACAATTTCCATGCTGATTTATGACATTTGGAAATTGCTTGTTGCAACAATAAATCTTTAGGTGGATTTCCCTTGTATTTGGACTATCTGGGTATAGGACATAAAGATAGGACACTGCTCCATAGCAAATGGGTTTTGCTTGCCATTTCATAGACACCAGCCCATACCAAGAAATTCATTACGTTCTAAGCTTGAACAGCTGTGGATTATTATAATTATGAATTTATTATGTCTCCGCCAATCTACTGTGAATCCTAATTCAAACTTTACATGTCTCTTTGGAACCTTGTTAATTTTCTTGTGATAATGTGGTTCCTGACAAATGACAGTTGTGAGAATCCAAAGTTGCTCAAGTTAGTTTTTTGTGGTGCATCGCCACTTGCCCATTGTTTCTAGAATGCCTAATGACCTTTTCATTTTTAATGTTACATCCAGTTAAAGCAGCTACTCTTTATAATGCCCGGCTGCATTTTTAGCCACCCATTTCCTCTGAGGATTGCTACAGAGATGCTGTTCTCCCTGACTTTTTAGGTTATATGGTCAAGTGGAAAGCAATAGAGTGTTTAAGAAATCTCTCTGGGTGTTGGATATTTTAAATCACTTTGTTGGGTTCACATAATAAATTGTATCACTTAACGTTTTAGAACTGATCAAATTGTTTTGTGATTACCTCTTTAGTCATTTCTGTAGCTATATTGTGAGCTATTTGTAGGTGATGACTATGTATAACTTATTTGTGTACACCTGAAATGCAACACACTGTTCAGTACATGAAGCCAAATAATAAATGTGAGCTCACCAGTATCAATAATTTATATATATAAATAATGTATATACACACACACACCTGCTGATTTTGCTTTAGTTTAGCTATTCATCTATACCAGGGTTTGGCAAACTTTTCCTGTAAAGAGCCATATAATAAATATTTTAGCCTTTGTATATCATACGTACTCTGTCTCAACTGTTCAACTCTGCCATTGAAGTTGGAAGCAGCCATAGGCAATATGTAAACAATTGGTCAGGGCTGTGTCCCAGTAAAACTTTATTTACAAAAACAGGTGTTTGGGCTGTAGTTTGCTACCCTGGATTTAGACCAAGGTTCATAAACAGGTTTCATCTCTTGTGCTAATTTTGGTTGGCAGCTGCCTGGAATACAGTATTGAGGAGGGTTCTCAGTATGGGTCAGAGCTCAATGACAATTCTTCGACTGAATAGTAATGTCTGCTGGAAGCATTATTTTGGCCCTTTCTATAATTCATTCTAAGGGCACTGTGACCTGTGCAAATGGTTGCCTTTATTTCTTTGTTTTGGGTGCCAGGGAACTCAATGGGTTTTTAATTCATCTTTAACAAATAAATGGAATCTTAACACATATCTTTTGTGTCTCAAGTTTATCCCTGGCTTCATCTCAATTTTACTATCTTATTTTTCTTAGCCCCAAATTCCTAAAACTTGCCCACACAAAATATTTATGAAACTACAGATTTTGTTGAAGAGCAAAGGACTACGAGAGGTGCAGGTGCAGCACATCTGTAAAACATTGACAGTCATATCTACCTTTTGGGGTTGTGAGGATTAAATGAAGTAATTTATATAAAGTACCAAGCGTAGTACCTGGCACACAATAAGAACTCAGTAAATGGTAGCTGTCAAATATATGCCTACGAAAGAGCTGGGCCAGCCCACCCAGAAGGGTAAATTACATTTCTTAGGATTTGCCAGCCATACTCCCAGGTAGGTGGGGAAAACCCTAGAGATGTGAATTGCAATTATTCAGATTTTATCTTTCTCTCCCAGTGGGAAATACTAAGCAATAGTATACCTTTGAGTCTTTTTTCCTACTCTTTTATTGGTGGGGAACTTTCTACATGGAATAGGACCATGTATCCATGTGGAAGGATCATGAAGTGGGGAGACCATTGGGCTTCTTTCTTACCCTGCTGAGGCAACTTGCATACATTTCTTATAAGAAGTTTAGTTTTATTTATTTCATGTTAGTTTTATTTCTCTGACTTTTGGGGCAAGAATTTTACAACTTGGGAAGAATGACTCCAAGCTAGTTTATGCTTATTAGTTGATGCTATTTTAGCTCACAGTTCCCTTTTAAAATGAACATCTTCAAAAAAATAAAAAAATAAACGAATATCTTCTCTGACTTAAAGAAAAAAAAAGACTAGTATAAGATAAAAAATTAAAAATACACAAGGCATTAACTGGGGAGGTGAAGAGCTTTTTGGAGCCCATTGTTCTTAACTCAACTTCTTTATAAGAAACCCATGTTAATGAAAAGAAATTCAGAAACTAACCCCCCCCAACACACACACAGTAGAGAGTTATTATTGGTTTAATTTGGGCAAGTGTAGTGCATATTGCTCCCTTGCATATGCTCCTCAATGGACTCAGTAGCCCATTATCTAACACCTTAGAGTGCAAGTCCATCTTGAAGCCTTCCCTCCTATAAAATTCCAACTTTTATTCATTTTGGGTCTCATTGATTCACATTTTAGAAAACCCGTATCAATAGAATAGGCTCTTTCTACTGCCTTGTGTATTGACCTCTTCTGAACTCTTTACTCCTTACCCCCTTACCTGTGCACCTCCTAGGTTTTAGACCTCTGCATCATTCTCTCGGGGACACCTCCCCTCTCCCCACCAGGTTGTTTAGGTTTGCTATATCCCTTCAGAGAACCTTACTCCTTTCTTAGAGCACTTCTGTTTATATTTATACACTTACTTAAGAGACTACATAGTTGGTTAATTTTTGTCTCCCCACCAGGAGAGCAGAGACATGTCTACTTTTGCCCACCGTTTATTCCCAGCAACTAGCACGGAGCCTGGCACATAGTAGGCAATAAATATTAGTTGAAAGGATGTAGTTCTAGCCCATGACTGCATGTCTGCTCATCCAGCTCTTGTTGTTTGGGGTTGAAGTAGGACTTGGGAAAGGATATATTTTTCTCTGTAAGGTCCGTGAACTATTTGCCCATTCAGATTTTAAAATGGGTCGTTTTATATTCACATAAGCAGGTGCATTCACTGCTAAATTATAGCTTTGCCACGCAATTAGGTATCCCATTTTCCTCTTGCTAAAATAAGATACCCTCTCAAACTCTGTATGCAAAGTTATGCAGCACTGCCAGTGATGCTGATTTGCTTTCCTTTCTGCTACATTTTGCTGCGACTTTCCAGGCTTCAGAATTCCACTGGCGTTCCTGGCAGAGGTCAAGACGGTGTTCTGACCATGCCTGGGCACGGTCAGGAGGGTATCACTGTGCTTTTAAGGGGCTTTGCCACGGTTATTTTGTGGCCTGTTTCACACAGCTTGCCGAGACTTGCTTGATTGCGCACAAGCTGTTGGAAAAGGGTTCCAGGTGCTCCTGGCATCAGAAGTACTCAAGGTCAGTTAGCTTGCTTTAGGGAGGGCTCAGCCTTTGGGAGGCGGAACAGATTGGCAATTTTATACAATAAAGAAAGCCTGTGGCACAGAGGGTAGACAGGCCAGGTGGGAATGTCACCGCATACGGTCAAGGTTTTTACAAGAATTAAAAATATTTATTTGCCAAACTGAGTCCTGGGGGTTGCAGAAAGGCTGTTATCATAGACGGTCTGGTATATACATCAGAATTTGTTGTATAGCTTTACAAAAATATGCATGCCTAACACCTTATAAAATCAGAAATCTAAGGGGTAGAAACTGGTAGGTTTCACCCTTTAAGGAGCTTGTTAAAAAACACAGCACAAATTTAAAAAGCAGATTCTAGAGTCCCACCCAAAATATCTTGATTTGCTAAATAGGGAGCAGACCTCATAGTCTCCATTTTTAAGAAGACATTCCCTACCCCCATCCCAGGTGATTCAGAAGCAGTTGGTTTTAGTAACACCCCTGAGAAACACTGATCGAGTCCATCCACCAAATTTTGTAGAGAAAACTAAAGCTCTGTCCCTAGTGTCCTTTCCATGAGTTGATCTAATAAGGCTTCTCAAGACCTGTTCATGAACTTCATACTTGGGTTCCTAAAATGGGACACTGTATACATACATACAAACATACATATGTATATGGACATATACATATATATGTATAACACACACACTACATGCATACATATGAGTCTTTTTCCTCTTGTATACTTTTAATTTCTTTTTTTATATGTATGTGTATGTGTATATATATACATATAGTGTGTGTGTGTGTGTGTGTGTGTTTCTGGGAAGAGGATCCATTGCTCTCCTCAGATTTTCAAAATTATACAAAAGCAGCAAGAAACACTTTCTTAGTTTGAGATACAACAGGGGCTAGCTCTGTCCAAACTAGTAGTCCTGTTTCCTATAGTATTAAACAAGATTTGGTGCTCAAGGAGTGTAAAATAGATATGACATTTATATAAATGGCAGAAGACTGGCAAATGTCAGAGTGGTTGGAAGAAACACAATGGGCCTGGTGCTTTTGTCTTCTCTGTTTGTGATCATAGAGAATTAACATTCTAGAGCGTTAAGCTTCATGTTCAAGTCCCGCTCTCCACCCTTTTCCCCCCACATGCCCACACTGCATTTGATGTTATGGGAATCCATCTGTGTGAAAACACTTTTGTCCCACCTGTTAGTTGCTCATAAATTAGGAGGAAAATAGGTGACTGGAGAGACAGTGTGAGTGGTTGAGAGCTGTGATAGAGGTCCGAGCGAAGGGACAAGTGGGGGAAACAGTAGCTTTTGTTCTGGAAGACTAGTTTTATAACCTAAGTAATGACTCCTATCTGCACAGGAAGAGTTCTGAACCTATGTGCATGCAGTAGATGCTACCGAATGCATTCTTTACTTCCCTATGTGTAAGATGCAACAGATTAAGGGTTTTGTTGTTGTTGTTGTTGTTAGGTTAGCCTCAAAAAAGTCTCACAAGTGGAGCCAGAGATGAGAAGAGTAAATTAAAGCTTAAAGTGGATTTTTGTGTTTTCCTCCATGCAGAGTTAAATCTCAGAGTAATAATGTCTGTCTCTTCAGACCTTCACTTTCCCCACTTTGCAGCTCATTCCCAGGAATTTCTGTGGGTGCTTTATCGCTTCTCATTTTACATCCCTATATGTAAAAACCTGTTCGTCTTGTCCACGTTAAGACTGAACATTTCTTAGTGTATTACTCCTTCAGATGTTTGCCTTTCAATAGGAGAAGAGCTAGCATAGACCAGACATTGAAAGTTCCATGCAGAAAATGGAAGGGTAGAATGAGATAGTTACCAGCATCCTGGACAGAAAGATGGACCCTTCTCCACACCTCCACCACACATACAAGGAGCCTAAATCTAATACTGGCTTTGAAGGCCCTCTTTAAAGTCATATCAGGCTGGGGACATCAAGCTCAGTTTGCATTGGCCTTGGACTTCCCTGCCAGCCTGGCCACATCTGCTCTTTGGAGGTGCTGCCTGAAGAGCCTGACACGTAGCTGTGGAGCAGAAGCCAAGTGAAGCCCAAGAGGGGTTCTCTGGCCCTATTTCCAGTCAAGGAACATTTTGTCTGACTATGTTCTGGCTGCCTCCCTAAGGGGCTGTTCGATTGTTAGAGAGTTCTTTTTGATTAAAAACTCATGAGTGTTTTATAATTCATTTATAACAGTTGGTACCCCTGGCTTCCTGAATCACCAAGGGCATTTTCAGTTAGCATTCTGCATGGAACTTTCTAGAACACATTCAGATAGCACCTAGGGAAATTAGTATTTCCTCAAGCCCAAGATTCAGAAATGGAGGGGAATTTTATCAGTAATTAACCATAATTTTCTTTGAAATATGCAACATTTTTCTCTCTGTAAACATACATTACCTTCCTTTTTTCTTCTATAAATCTCAAGTGTATAGAATGTGAAACAATTTCTTCTTTCTATAACTGCTGAAATAATAGGAACTCACCTATCACAAAAATTTAACAAGACTGCTTTGGCTGAGTGCTGCTTGTTTTCTCAATAGATTTATGAAGACTGCTGGTAGGCTGTTTTTATGTTGCCATCTCTCAGGAGAACTGTGTATGTGTGCTTTAAGAGAAAGATTAGAAGAAGGACCATGGCCCTTGTATAGTCTAATCCCTGCTCCCCCGGCCCCGACTCTCTAGAATGTGTGTGGTAACTGAGGGGCAAAGGCTTCATGAATCATCACTTTGGCATAGAGAAATAATTTCACCTTTTCTTCAGACTGTAAACAGATGAACTTTTAATCTCTTAGAGTTTGAATATAGATTTGACCAAAGTAATAAGATTAGGAAAATAGACCACGTGGCTAAACAATGTTTGATACCTTGGTTAATTATAGCTTACTGCGATGGGAGAACAGGGGTCTAGAAAAGGAAGGTAACTTGGTTTTTATATTTATAAAAAACAACCATCTGCAGTCTGGGAAGCCATCACTCAAGGAGTGGAATTTGAGTTATATTTTCACACTCTGACATGCTTGGTGCTACCACAAGGATAAGGCCTCAGATCAAATATGGATCAGATGACTGATAAAGTTATTAAAGGTTTGTCACTTGAAGAATCCCAGGCGAATCATCCTGAATAATCTATAACTTAGCAGTCAGCACCTTTATGATTAAACTAAATGAAAACTTCAATCTCTATATTAAGTAGGTAATATGATTTCAAGTCCCCTACTTGCCAAATGTTGTGCCCTCTTTGGTGGTCATTTTGTCACACGACTGACTAACATTTGCACAGCTGCAGCTTTGGTTCTCCAGAGCAATCTCAAATCTCCATAATAAGCAAAGGATTTCATTTATATACTTCAGGTTTGAGCCTGGAACTTTTTCCTGATACTGTCTCTCTTGGAGGAATCAAATTTGCCTTCTTGAGCCAGGATTATGAATTCAGGAGTGCAAGATGGTCCTCTCAAAGATGACTTTCTTATTTAAATAACCCCCTCTGGGTTAGAAGTGGCAGAGACTAAAATGGCAAGAAATGAGGCTCTTGGCAGGTATGAGAGAGGAACAGCTCCCTTGCCTTATGTCCTCTTTCTGGTGGGCAAGGGCATTCACTCTGACTTTGTTTTAAAGTGCCTGGAGCCACAGAGCGGTTGTCAAAAGTTAATGATATGTTACCCTAAGAAAGATGGATTCCAAGGTGGACCTAAGTAAATTAACGTGTGATCTGTGTGCTGGCTGCTGCCAAATCAGCACATGCACACTCACTTCCCTTCAAGGGCAGGCAGTCCTTGTCTGCAATAAAAATAGTACTTACTCCCTTCTCTCTTCTATCTTCCTATGGCACGAATTTTGAAGGATCTCCTTTATGGTCTCTCCTTTTTCTTGTGAATACCTAGCTATCATTCCTGGGCCATCATTTCCCAAAATTCAGCTTTTCTTCCTACTCGGTATTTGCAGAACTGATTCCCCATCTTAGCTCTCTCATAGGTCTCCGTCAGCTCCAAAGTCTGCTTCTCACCCAAAGGGTCACTGATTAGATGCGCTTAGAGCCAGATCCAGCACCACCTTATTGTGTATGAGAGCACTGTTATCTGTGGGTAACGTGGCTCCAAGGATCAGCCCCTTTAGTCTCTTTTTGATCCAATTTTAAAAGCCTGTGTTCATTCACAATCAACACTCATCTGAAGCAGTTGTACTGTGTGTTCCAAGTCAGGCATATCAAACGCTATAAATATAAACTGAACAGTGCTACTATCAATTATTTGTCCTGTTCATGTCAATGGAGGATTTCTTTCAGCCAATTACAATTGTGTGTGTTTGTGTGTATATGCGTGTATGTGCGCGCGTGTGCTCCCACATCCGCGTTTGCATTAAATAAAACAAAAGGGGAAGGGTAATTTATAAAATCAGAGAATTTGAAAGATATTGAAGTTCTGAAACTTCTTTTTTATCTTGGCAAAGCGTACTCTAGACCATCCTTGAGGAAGAAGAGGGTATGTCTTTTTAAGATGCATTTCCAGTTTTGTAATCTTAGAATCTCATTCGTTAGTTTTTCAATGTTGTCTTTGAAACTGGGTCTTTACATCAGGACTAGCATTTATAACACAGATCATTACAAACTTAATGATAAAAGCCATTCCTTGGGGCTGGAAACTGGCTGGCTCAGTAGGTGGAGCATGCGACTCTCGATCTAGTTGGGGTTGTGAGTTTGGGCTCCATGTTGGGTGTAGAGATTACTTAAAAAATAAAATCTTAAAAAAAATCCATTTCTTGGTTTTAAAAAATCTTTTTTTTTTAAAGATTTTATTCATTTATATGTCAGAGAGAGAGAGAGAGAGAGACAGAGCACAAGTAGGGGGAGCAGCAGAGGGAGAAGCAGGCTCCCGGCTGAGCAGGGAGCCCAACATGGGGCTCTATCCCAGGACCCTGGGATGATGACCTGAGTTGAAGGCAGATGCTTAACCGACTGAGCCACCCAGGCATCCCTTAAAAATATCTTCTAAGTAAGAATTTATTGAGGTTAGAGGGAGCTTTCTTTTTTGAACACACCATACCTAAAATTTTTAAATATAAAATTACATATGGTAAGTCTAAGTCTTAGAATTGGTAATAAGATAGAATATTTGATTAGAAAGGAAGGGGCAAAAAATTCAAAACTCCCACAGCTATGAAATATGCAGTATTAAATAAAAATTGTAAAGCATATTTTCATTAATGACATCAGAAACCTATTTTTATATCTGTTCAAAATGGATAGAAACTTGACCTCTGCAAATTCTCAGGGAAAAATACTAAAAGTGATTTGAACGTAGGTCTAATATGCTCGTGATCTTTCTCAAATGGGGGCTCCATTAAAATTTAATTCAATATCACCTAATATCTTTTCTTGAAAATAGCTTTTGCCTTCCTAGCACTTGTAACCAAAGTCATTTGGTATTTTTCTTTTGAGTTTTATAAAATAAGCCTAATCCTTTCTCCTTGTGGAGGTTTTTCCTTTTTGAGAGGTGGTAGTGGAGGTGGATAGTCCTCAGGCTTACAGTTCAGTGTTCAAAAGTAAGTTTATTCTGTTCCACTTTACTCCGTTTTCCCATTTACTCTCAATATCACCAACCTCATCTTTAGCTTCCATTTTGGAACATGCAAGCCATTTTACATGTTTTTCTTTCCCATCTGTCACCACGCTTGGCTCAAGTGCTCTTTTGTTCTCTTCTCAGGGTCTTTATCCCAGCCTGGGCCTGCTTTACCTTACAAAGGAATGACCACAGTCTTTCTCTTTTGGCTCACAAACGGTGGGTGTTTCCTGTTCCACCACTTATTGCAGAGCCAGGGATAAATTATTTAACCTGAGTCTGTCTTGTCATCTGTAGAAACCTCTCAGGGTTGTTGTGAGGATTAAAGAAGTGAATACACGTAAGGCATTCAGCTCGGTGCCTGGCACATAGAAAGTGGGCAAGCCTTTCCTACCATTTTTATTTTAGAAAATGTGGAAAACACAGAAAACTACATAGAGGAAAAAATTAATATCCCCTGAACTCTTACTACTCTGAGATAACTGTGATCAATAGTAACATATTTCAGCCAATTTTTTCCTCACACATGTAGTATACAAACTGCTTTGTAATCTGCTTTTCATTATGAACATTTTCCCATAATTTAGTGTTCTTTCTTTCATAATGTGATTTTGAATAGTTGTGTTGTATTCCATTGCATGGATGCTCCATAATTCAGTCAACCAATTTCAAGACCGATTTTCATTATCATGAATAATACTTTGATAAGCATGTTTACACCCAAATCTCTAGGCTCATCTTTAACTTCTTTCATAAAATAAGTTCCTAGAAAGGCAATTACTAGGTAAAAGCTATAAAGTGTTTTAAAATTTTTATTACATTTTTTTCATTTTCTGTCCAAAAAGATTGTCCAATTTATACTCCAACCACAGTGTAAAAGGACAGTTTTCCTTTCCTTCAGACTTTTTACTTGTCTCCATGCTTTAATTTTTTTCAAGTGCATTTTTTTTTAAGTAAGCTCCATGCTGGGCATGGAGCCTGACACAGGGGCTTGAACTCATGACCCTGAGATCATGACCTGAGCAGAGATCAAGAGTTGGGTGCTTAACCAACTGAGCCACCCAGATGCCCCCCTCAAGTGCATTTTATTATTTATTTATTTATTTATTTATTTATTTATAGAGAGCAGGAGGGGGGCAGAGGGAGAGAGAGACTCTTAAGCAGGCTCCATGCCTAGCGCGGAGCCTGACTTGGGGCTCAGTCTCATGACCCTGAGATCATGACCCGAGCCGAAATCAAGAGTGAGATGCTAACCTACTGAGACACCCAGGCGCCGCCCCCCCTCCAGTGCACTTTAAACTCAGCTCCAAGCACATTCTTTCTCAAACAAGATATGATCGTTTATTTCACTCAAAGATGTTCAGTATTTCCTATTACTAACTGCTACAAATCAAAACGCCCTGGTTTAAAAGGGAGTTAAAACTTCTACAACTGCCAAGCTCTCTTTTACTCCTAGTTTTTATCAACTTCATTTCTTAATATTTCTTTCTATGAACTCACATTCACTACTTTCTAGATTACTTTTCTTTCCTCCAGTAAGTACCTCTTACCTCAAAACTGATCTTTAAACTCCATTGATTTCTTGATTCTTTTCTTGTCCCCACTCTTTAATTTTTCTTCCTAGAGGCCATTCAGCACTCAATATGGCTCATATTATTAAATAAATATGTTAATTTATCTCAAGATTCATGCATTTTTTTTTTTATTGCTTTGTGAGGAGTGTTTTTCCAGTATTTCATGTGTGTGTTTTGTTTGCGCATTAAACTTGCAGGTTCCTTTATGGCAGAGGTTTGTTCTTGTAGCAGCGGTGGGTTTAATGCACTTTAACTCAGCACACACTCAGTAAGTTGGAACTGGCTGGCTGACAGGTTTTTAAGATGAATTGTGAAGCATTTAGCAGTATTTAAAATACTTTGCAACCCTCCCCATTCTTTCATATATATTGATTATTTCTTAAAGAACATACCACTGCAGTAGTAAATAGTTTTTTAGCCTAATGACCTGTATCAGCATTCTACCTACTAGGTTCCCAAATTTAAACCCATAGTCATTCTCCTTTTCTTTTATCCTTTTGAGTATTTTTTACAGGGTCTCCTCTGGCCCTTTACTGTCTTCCAGACTGAAGTTGGCATGTATATAACTTCTGTAAGAAGGTACACTGGCTGGACGCCTTTTGTGTCCTGCCTCGCAAGCTTGCAGTTCATCTTTCCAGCTGCTGACCATCTGCTCACGTGTAACCTGGGGAACCAGGGAACTATGCATCTTCCACTCTCTGCCCTGAGGTTTCGCTGCTGCCACCTGAACAAGCACAAACTTGAACTTGTAGGCAGAGTGAACCTCTGCAAGGCAACCCTTAGCTGAGGGGTCCAGTTCTGAAGTACGGTCCACATGACTCCTCTGAGGGTCCCTAGCGGAAGCAAGCCCATTGCTGAATGAATTAAAAAAGACAAGGAGAGAGGCAATCAAACAATTATTAAGAGGAGCACATTGCATAAAGCTTCATATACAGTTTTGTATGTGAAGTACATAATTTGCTCTTTTGGCATATAAATGATTTGGGTTTAAGCTGTTTGCTTTCCTAAAATAATGGCATCGATGATAATTAAAGAGGAAATGTAGTATAGTACCATTTGCCAGTGGAAAATGACTCTTAGGCCCTATCTGGAATCATGAAAGCAAGTTCAGATTGCAGGCAAATAATTATGAACTGTCAGAAGATTTTCACCAAAGGCTATCTCAAAGTACCTGAATCTTGGATATAGTCAAGATATTAAACTTCTTTGGTGCAAAGCACTGAAACATACTGGGCAAACTCAAGGTTGTATAAAATATAGTTCTTATGTCAGCCAAACTGGGGAACTAAAATACTTTCCCCTATACAAATACCTGTATAAAAACTTGAAAGACTTTTGGCTGCTATTAGGTGTGTTCCCTAAGAGAATTTGTAGCATTTGAGCCAAACTTTGAAGGATGTGAAGGACTGGCCAAAACCAGTAAGTTGTCTACTTTCACTCAAAGTTATGCTGAACAAACAGAATGGTAACAGCATAAATTGCTCGGAAAAATATAAAGTACCACACAAATGCAAGATACTGATAATGATAACAATATTATTGTTTCTGAAATGGTTGATTATAAGAACCTGCAATTTAGGATTTAAACTTCCAGTAGTACTTCTCATTGATTAAAGGATAGATAATTAAATTTTAATTTCATTTTTCACTTTTTTAAAATTCCAGTGAAAATTTAAATTTAATTTTTCTTTGCATTATCTAGTACTTGTGGAATAATTATAATCTCAGTTAATAAGATGACAGCCTGGTTTTGTATTAAGGTATATTGACATATTAGTTTCAGGTATACAACATAATGATTTGGTATTTGTATGTATTATGAAATGATTACCACAATAAGCCTAATTAACATCTGCCACCACACATAGTTACCATTTCTTTTCTTGTGGTAAGAATCTTTGAGACCTATTCTCTTAGCAACTTTCAAATATACAATACAGTATTATCAACTGTAGCCACCATGCAAAGCATGATATCCCCAAGACTTATTTATTTACAACTGGAATTTTGTACCTTTTGACCACCTTTATCTGTTTTGTCCACCCTCACCCCACCAATCTGTTCTCAGCATCTCTGAGTTCAGGTTTATTTTGTTTTGTTTTAGATTGCATATATAAGTAAGATCATATGGTATTTGTATGACAGCCTTTTTTTTTTAACAAAGGTTCATACTTTAACATAAGGTTTTAACTGCCATTTGAATACATTTAGAGTATCACCTCAATATAAAGGTGATTTCTTGAAATATCTTGACAGAATCTAGTATTTTGCTAGAGTTGCTTTCTTTCTGTTCCTCTTGAGAATGTTTCCCAACAAAAAGAACTCTATACATGATATTATACTGTTTTAGAAATGAAGTGCCGGGGCACTTGGGTGGCTCAGTTGGTTAAGCATCCGACTCTTGGTTTCAAGTCATGATCTCAGGGTTGTGAGATGGAGCCCGTGTCTAGCTCCACACTTAGTGCAAAGCCTGCTTTTCCCTCTCCCTCTGCTCTTCCCCCTGCTCTCTCTCTCTCCCTAACATAAGTAAATAAAATCTTTTAAAAAAATGAAATGCTAAAATATAACTCCAACATAGTAAAAAAAATATATACTCTGTTCAAAGACCTATATCATGATTTTAATTTAAAAAGTAAATTGGTAGACACAATTGGAAGGAAATGTGTATGCTTTAAATAATAGAGAGTATACCAATATTTGTAAAATGTACATTTTAAATTACTTCTGGTACCTCATAGATTATCTCCAAGGAAAAAAATTACAGATAGATGTTAAACTGAATAGCAAGGTAGTATGAGTCTAAAAATAGTTATTCAGCAGTGTGTCTCTTTGTTTTCCAGTATCAGGAGAAAATTGTTATTAAATTCTAGAATTAAATATGCTGTGCTAATGTGCTGAGTCCATTTACATTTTATGGAATAATTTTATTTGTTCTGCACTAACTGGCTGGCAGAGAAATTGAACAATGTTTGGTGATATTTTAAAATTGTAATTCCATCTGACTTATGGAATCTAAATGTATATCTGGAAATAAAAAGTGTTGTGTGCTGTATTTGGCAACTCTGAGAACTGATCTATAACTTTTCCTCACCATTTCTCAGTAGACTTTTCCTGGGAAGTCAGTTGTCATTGTTTTGGCGAGCTTCTCTTTATCTTAAATTGTGCTAACATTTAAAAGGAAAACTATGAAGGTTACAAAAAAAATTTTAAAGATAATTCTTAAAAATTACAATAGTAAGAGCACTGAAACAATACAGAAGTGTGGAGAGTAAAAAGTGAGTATGTTGTGCAATTGGAATATAGCCCTCAATGTCTTCTCCCACACGTATGATATTACAGAATACAACATACACACATATGTATGCTTTCCATAAAAAGGATGAACTGTCACTGGTATTCTTTGACTTTGTTTTTTAACCTTAACAGTAATACCATGACGTTCTTCCTTGTTGGTACATATAGATCTATCTCATTTTTTTCCAGAGGTTATAGAGCATACTGTTTGATAAATGAAAAAAAAAAAAAAACCTACAACAAACCCCTGTTGATGAGCCTGTACCGTATATATGTCTGTGCATGTGTTTAACTCAAACTTGTCTTAAATTATGCAATTAATAGCTGTACAGGAATTTTTAAAAATACATTAAACTATGTGGATGGGTCTTCTAGGCACATTTCAGAGACAGTCCTTTTTCACAGTTTCTTTTATTTACATTTTCAAGTAGTTGTGAGTATAATTTTAAACAATATACGTATGCCTTTATTTTATCAACTTTAAACCCTATGCGTATGATGCAGTACTGGTCTGCAAGGAGATGCCAAACTCTTGGCGTTCCTAAGAGAGATGTTTTAAGAATTTCAGAATTCCCCTGATTCACACATGCCTCTCTGTCACTTAATTTCTCTCTTAAAGTTCTGTTTAACTTTCAACTGTGATTCTCAACTGGGAGGGAGAAGAGTATGTTTTCTCCCAGCCCAGCAGCAGAGCCTATCAGAATCTTTGGGGAGGTCTTTTTCAAAGTACACATGCCTTCTTCCTACCTCAAATGGAAGCATGCTTACCTGGTTGAAAAATCACTGCATGTAATTTCAGAGGTTATTAATTAGGAGTGCTTTGGGCGGATTGTGTAGCAGAGAAAAAACAAGTTAAGAATTCTATATATATGTAAGATACATATATATAAAAGGCCAAGACATTGGTGAACAGTTCTTTTTTCAGGTTAAGGGGCATCCTTGTTTTAGATCTCTTCATTCTCTGTTTATCCCATTATTCCATTATCAGCCCCAACAGAGGACTCTCCTTTCTATTCACTTCACAAGAGTTCCCGTGGAAGCGTTAATGAGCACAGAACATCAAAGCAAAGATGTGGATGCCATAACTTAGGTGGGCTCACTGCTGGGATGAGTGACTAGCTTCTGCATTCTAGACAAGGGCAAGTCAGATTTATGTCCAGTAAAATCACCATCACGGGGCCTTCAGAGTTCAGTGGAATAGTTGAAACGCTGAATATTAACTCTTTCTATGCCAAACCAAATCCCCCATCATCTTTCATACCTTTAAACCTGGTAGAAAATTTCTACAGGGGGGCGCCTGGGTGGCTCAGTCGGTTAAACATTTGCCTTCAGCTCGGGTCATGGTCCCAGGGTCCTGGGATCGAGCCCCGCATCGGGCTCCCTGCTCAGCGGGAAGCCTGCTTTTCCCTCTCCCACTCCCCCTGCTTGTGTTCCCTCTCTCTCTGTGTCTCTCTCTGTCAAATTAATAAAATAAATAAATAAAATAAATAAAAATCTTAAAAAAAAATTCCTACAGGTCTGTGAGTCTCTCTATTTGAAGATTCGTTGTACTTGGTAGAGTGGAATCCAATACTGATGATGACAAGGATATGCTTGTCTAAAGGGTTGGTTTCATGGGGAAGTGAAAAGCCTAAGATGAGAAATATTAATGGGGTTCTCTACCTGTTTTAACTGCAGACTGCAGCTGAATATGTAAAATCGAGACTCCCAGAGGCCCTTAAACAGCATCTTCAGGACTACGAGAAGGACAAAGAAAATAGTGTTCTGTCTTACCAGACCATCCTTGAACAGCAGATTCTGTCAATTGACCGAGAAATGCTAGAAAAATTGACTGTATCCTATGATGAAGCAGGTATGTTTGTCTTTAACACACACACACACACACACACACACACACACACACACACACAGACACAGACTTTTGCTCCCACAGAAATGTCTTTATAGACTTTGGTCAAATTTAAGCCCTTTTCTGAGGTAGAAGATGAAGGGCAGACTGGATTCAAAGTTATATAACATGGATTAACAGTAAGTTTCTTCTCTGCAGTTTTACTATCAAAAATTTCATCAAGAGACTTCTAAAAATGGCTCTTAAATCAAATCCCTTTAAAATTTTCGCTTTTTTTTTAATGGAATTTTTCTGGCCTTTTATGAACCATGTACTCTTATTGATTTAATCTTTGAAAGTGTCACTTCAGTTTTAGATACCAACTAAAAACTTTTACATCCAATAATCCCAGGATTGTTACTTGCTTCAAGTATTATTTTTTTAATTTCAGAGATTTTCTTTTCTGAAGAGGTACCATTTTTTTTCCTTGAAGTTTCAAGGCTTGACTTTCTTTTCCTTTAGCTCCTCAGATAAATTCTCATCCTTAATACCCCTCTGGTGACTTTGGCTCACTCCCTGCCATAAATTCATCCCATCTAAGGGAGTTTCTTAATCAAGGCATGGGCAGACCTCCTATAACACCATTTTAATCTATTACAAGGTCTGTCAGCTAAAACCCAATTTTAGTGAAACCAGTACAGTATTACTTGGAATTTAAAAATCCTTAATAAAATTAAACTTAAGAGAAATATTCTGATTAAAATTGTCATTACTTACCCCTTCCTCCTCCCAAATGGAGGAAAATATAGGAAAATAGGCTGCTAATGGTCAAACGTTGGTAATATTAATCCTCATTTTAATACCAGGAACTTCTGTCTTTAGTTTCACAAAGAAGTTAGTTTACATTTTATTTTCTTCCTCCTGATCTCAGCATTCTCTGTGCTGACATTCTTAACATTTGATTTCAAGCTTGAAGAGCAAACGGAAGAGCAGATTTAAAAAGCAAACATCACGCTACATATGCCTAACCACTATAGCAATTTTCTAGTTACTGATCTGCTCCCATTTACATTCCACCCTCCAAGCCCTTTACATCCCTGTCAGACAGGATTCACACTTCTAGCCCAAGGCATCTCTACTCCTTCTTATTCTCTTTTGCTTATTAATTTTCCAGACACATTGGCTTTCTTCTGCCTGTTAGGGGGCTAGTTATTTGATCTCTGTATTTGTCTTGTTTTTAACATTCTTTTCTTTGGAATTCACATTTATCTCCTCTCTCATCCCTAATGAAATAAAGTAAGGCTGTGATCAACCCAATCAAAATAATATAAATATTCATAGAATCTTAGAGATCATAGATCTCATGTAGTCCACCCACTTCATGTTCCCACAACCATTTTATGTTGAGAAAACCGGAACCCATAGACTTGCCTGAAATCACACACTTAGATGTAGAGCTGGGACTCCAGCCTCCTACTGACTAATCCAGTTGGGCTTTCCCCATACTCATGCAGGTTCTCATTCCCTCAGAAGGCATTTGTTAATCCTAGGCAGTTGGGAGATACGGGGAAGAGTGTTGAAAAGGTAGGGAGGAATCTGAGATGTAGAAAACATAGATCTTGCTTAAAGTCTAGCTGGGGAGCTCACACATCTGTGTACGGCTTCTGGAGAAAAATTCCTGAGGAATTGGGGAATAGGAACACTCTGTAATAGCTACACGCTATCAGAGTTAAGCTGAGGGATGTGGAGTAAAGGAATAGTGAAAGTGGCTCAGATTTTTAATGGAATTCTTTTGGGGCCAGCATTCATTTAAACCATGAAGGACAAATGATGAACATGGTTTTATGAAGAGAAGAGAGACACAGTCTGTGTGGATGAAGGGGCCCAAGTGGAGACCAAGGTGGCAATGAACATCAGACTCAACCTCCTCCCACTCAATTTTAACTTCTTTGGGAATAATTTTTCACTCACCTTCACTGTTGTTAAGCAGCTACTAATCTGCTGAGGTACCCCTGTATGTGGACTTTAGGGGCAAATACTTTGGCATGGAAGTTATCAGTAAAGCCTGCGGTGTGAAGCAGTGGAAAGAATACAGGCTTGGGAGCCAGAGATCTAAATTGGGGGACTTTTCCCTCTACCTTAATATTGGTATGATCTTTAGCAAATTAATCTGTTAGAGCCTCTGTTTCTGCATCTATGACGTTGGGCTAGTAATATCTCACAGGGTTACTATAATAAAACATAGCATGTTTGGAGAAGTCCTTAGAAATCATATTGCAAATGCTACTAATGTTGAATGAGAACAGATTTGGATCTTGTCTGTCCCTCAGACCAGTTTAAAATACTCTTAAGAGTTTTTCTTGGCATATAATGTTCGTGAAGGCAGAGGGAAGTCTTTAAAAAATGAAATTTTGAAAAATGATCTTCAGAAGCTTTGAGAAGTCAAGCAACATCTATTTGTTAAATCACCTACTCTGGGCTCAGTTTGCCCTTGGTCATTCCTGCATGAGGTGACACATTTTATGGGGGCTGAGTATATGTATATGAATAAATGAGTGTCACTGCGTGTTGTCAGATCAAAAGGTCACTGCCTCCTCCTCCATTACCCATATACTAAAGATTTCATTTAAAGAAAGAAGAGAAAATACAAAAAAGATATTGCTATTTAACAGAAAAATATTTCATCATATTACAAAAGAATTGGGATAGAAAATTGGGGAAAAAACTATCTATTTATCTATCTATCTATATATATATCCAGTACCTTCAGTTATAAACATCCTACACTAAGACACTCATCTGCTTCAACTGCTTAGCTTCTCATGCTGTCCTGGCTCTGATGTTCTCGCATTCTTAATTCAGCTCTCCTGGTTCGAAGAAGTAGTTAATTGTTAATTGGACACTAGCCTGATCTCTAGAGGGGTTAATTTGTCTTTAATGCTCATCCACTGATAAATCAGTCTGAGTGACTTAATGACAGTTGCCACCATCTGTGGCTTCTAAACTTCTTAAAACCAATTAATGAAAAAAATCCTTAGACGCTTGTCTGAAAGCATTGGCTTAGAACATTTTCTCCCTCCCTCCTCTTTCTTGGTCTTTTCTTCTCAGTGTTCTCTCTTTTCCTCTAAGTATACAGACCTTAATGCTTTACTCATCCACAGTTCAAATATCCAGCAACCTGACAAACCTGAAATTTAGTAAAGAAATGGGAAGTAAGGAAACGCCACCTGCAACTATACCATGTTGCTGAATTCTTGGGCAAACCCGTACAACAGAGGCTTTAGATTCTCACCTAGAATCTATATATTTTTATTTTATATTGTTCTCATCAGTTAGGTTATATTTTTCCAATGCAATTATTTTCTTTTTTAAAATTCTTTTTCTGACTTTGAGTGTTACATTTTTATTGCAGAAATAGAGATAAGTAGAATGATATAAGAGAATAGTAATTATAAATAATCCTACCATTGTAAACATTTTTGTGTATTTCTGATCAAAGCATTTTTGCAATATGGTTGATATTCTGCAGTTTTATATTCTGCTTTCTTCACTTAACATTAGTACATCAGTGCTTCCTCATTATCAAACCTCTTTATGTGAAAATAATTTTAATGGCTGCACAATATTCTGTTCTTGAAAATACTAGTCACTAAACATTCTTCTATGTTGAACATTTATGGTTTTTGTTTTTGCTTTTGCTATAATGAATAATGCTGCAGTGAATATGGTGGGCATTTGTTCTTCATTTCATATTACTCTAGAGAATAGACTTTAGAAAACATGAGTTTAAAATTAGAATTAAGGGGCACCTAGGTGGCTCAGTTGTTAAGCGTCTGCCTTCGGCTCAGGTCGTGATCCCAGGTTCCTGGGATTGAGCCCCGCATCAGGCTCCCTGCTCAGCGGGAAGCCGGCTTCTCTCTCTCCCACTCTCCCTGCTTGTGTTCCTTCTCTCGCTGTGTCTCTCTCTGTCAAAAATAAATAAAATCTTTAAAAAAATACAATTAGAATTAGAAGGTGGGGGAAAGGGATGATAATTGGAGCAGAGACACTGAGGGCAGTGAGGAATACAAGTAGAGTAAATCCACAGAAATCCATAAAAACAGTTGCCATACTCCCAGCATTGTACTATACTCTGCAAAATCAGCATTCATACACTATATTATAGAATTAACATTGTTGATCTTCATAGTAGTGACCTTAATTCACAGAGAATGTTAATTATATTTTGTATATAAAAATAGGAATTGTGTAAACCAGTTCAGAAAGTGGTTTATTTTTAAGTTTTGACAGGAATAAAGATGTTTTGTGGCATAATTGAAAGAGTACCTGGAACCAAAAGACCCAGACTATATTCTAACTCTACTGCCAACCAGATGTATGATCTTGAGTGAGTCACCAAACCTCCCTAAGGCCCATTTTCCCGTAAATCAAAGGCACAGGGGCTCCTGGGTGGTGCAGTTGGTTAAATGTCTGACTCGGTTTTGGCTCAGGTCATGATCTCAGGGTCGTGAGATCAAGCCCTGCATTACACTCTGCATGCTCCGTGAGGAGTCTGCTCAAGTTTCTCTCTCCCTCTTCCTCTGCCCCTCCCCATGCTCACACTCTTTCTCTCTCTCTCTCTCAAGTGAATAAATAAATCTTAAATAAATAAATAAATCTTTAAATAAAAGGCTTGGACAGGATCTCGTAGAAGTCTTCCATTTCTAAAACTGTAACTGGTCTCTTGACACTGGAAAAGTCAGGTTGCCATAGTTTCTCCAAGGTTGTATTTAGCTTCATCTTGAACCTTCTGCTTGCTCTACTGTCTTTCTCTTTTCTCACACAACCTGTGTGATCTGTACAAAATATGTGACTAAAAAAACCATTCTCAGCTTTCCTGGCATCTGCACATGAAAATGCCTAGACATACTTTTGTTAGTGGGATGGGGAATGAGACTATAAGAGTCAAGCAAAACTAGATTTTGGAAGGAGAGGTTCTGAGCCATCATTCATGGATCCTCATTAAGACAGCGTAGGTATTTTTATTAGCATTTATTAATACTAAGCAAAATTCAGAGTAAGAATTGGGGTGTATTTTGCATTTGATCTATTAATGTTTTTATTTGAATTGAAGTACAGGTTCATACACATTTCAGTAGGTTGGGCTTAACATACAGACATTTTCAAAGAAAACAGTGACATGATTTGAGAAGAGATCAAAATAGCATTTCACACTGTCTCACAGAACATGATTAACATAAATTTTCTTAATTTGTCATAGTGGGCAAAAGTTGAAGGGCTGAAATCGCAGGAGAGGGAATCTTTCCTCTTATTTATTTTTATGCTGGTATATTATTCATATTTCTCTAAATAATCTCAAGTTGTTTTTAAGGTTTTGTTTGTTTTGTTTTTTTAGTTTGGGCATGAATAAATAACCTACATATTCTCTTGTTAAGGATAAAATAGTATGGCTTGTAATGCCTTGTATTTGAGGAGAGTAGGCCCAGTTATTTGAGAGTGATATTCTCTACCTCACACTCAGGAACCCTAAGGCATGAAAAACAGGAGTAAAGAGCTGCCCACCTCCTTTGGGGAACAGCCAAGTGTACCTGTAGTGGGCGGCCTGCCCAGTCATGCCATCTTGCTGCAGGCCTCGGACACAGTTGCCTAAGTTACTGATCAGAGCTTCTTCTCAGAGTTAAACCTAAGACCAGTAAGGATTTTATTTCTGTTCTGACAGTTTACTCAAAACCCATATAGCTTTCCGACGAGCGTATGTTTCCACCTTGTAGAAAGAGCACTTATAAGTAGAACGTGAACCAGATAGTGCAGATGAGGGAAGGAGAGAACTCAGCTGGCTGTTTATTGTGTTCATTCGGGCATCAGTTAAACCTAGGGACCTGTAGATCCACTTACAAGTGTCAGGCAATCACATACAATGAATTTTTCAGCCTTGGCTTTGTGATTCCCTGATGCAGCTCTGCATTAGAAGTTCCCGGGAGCTGTACCCAACCAAGCAAAGCTACCTGTCATGAAGACACCAAGTACTATGATGGACGTTTTGGATAAATAGCTTTTAAAAAGGGTGGAGAATGTGCTCTGAGCAGTTTAGGAAGTAGCCGGAGGGTTACCTCCTATTGAGCTTATTTTATTCTTCTTAAAATAGACGGTACCTAGAAGTTACACCTACGATTTAATTGAGCCATTATTGTCAGAGTAATCCGTGATCTCAAAAGGAAAGCCATTTACTGTCATGGGGAAAAAATTGAACACCCAAGGGGAAACCAAACCCAGGAAAGAGACTGTGAATTATTTAGGGCCCTTTCAGGTTTTCTGAGAACATAAGAAATGCAGTAAAAGGCATGTGCAGGAAGTTCTTCACTCCAATAAATAGAGTGAATTTCTCAGTATGTTTCTCAAACATGTCCTGAGGGAAGGAGTAGCACTAAGGTTTCCTTACATTATATCTTCAATCAGGACTTCATTTCTGGGCTCAAAAGATACTTTTGCCAGAGCCTTGGTGACAGGATTTGGAAAAAAGGGAAAAACAGGGACCCAAAAGAAACTTATTAAGGGAAATTCAGTATTCATTGTGCGACCTCTGACACCAACTTCTGAACTTCTTTTTTTTTTTTAAGTAGGCTCTGTGGAGCCCAACACTGGGCTTGAGCTCATGACCCTGAGATCAAGACCTGAGCTGAGATCAAGAGTCAGATGCTTAACCGACTGAGCCACCCGGGTGCCCCCCAATTTCTGAATTTCTGTAAAAAATTAAATCTTTTATTTTTCCATTATAAGAGTAATAGAAATACATTTTAGGACATTTTCTAAAATGGCAAAATAGAAAAGATAATCTCTAATTCTACCACTTAAACGTAACCACCATCTTTAGTATAATTACTTTTACTCATTTTTCTCTGTTGGGTTTTAGTTCTTCATGCCCAATTATATATATTTCATTTAAGACTGAAATGTAGTCATATTTCTCTATGCTCTTATAAACTACTCAGAAAAGTAATCGGTAATGGTTGCATAATAACCTATTGAGTGGATATGCCATAGTTACCATTCACATAACCTTTTAATATTTCCAGCATGGTGCCTCCCTTTTTTATCCACGTTTCAGTTCTTATCACCATATAGAATCCCTGAATTTGGAGGTCTGTGAAAGATGAGAATGGTAGTACTATTAACAAAAACATAATGAGGACTTTTGTAATGCAGCCAATTATTAGTCATGTAACAATGGGAGCAGAAGACTAAAATAGGGAGTCAGAATCCACTTATAAACTGAGAACTCTTGGCCAACGATAACAATCTTTTAAACCATGCTAATTTGAATTTCAGTTAAAATTCTTCCATTTCCCCTTTTTATCATGGATTTCAAAAGCCAAAAGATAAGGGTCAGGGAGTAGTAACAAAGTGACTTTGCCATCTACAAACTAGAAAACTCTAGGCATAGCTGTTGGAAAGTATCCAAAAAGGTGATCCATGAGCCCTGGGGCTGGTCTCCATGTCCATGACGGGACATTGCCCCTCTCTCTGCTTGCTTTCTTCCACTGCTAAAAAGGACATTGCATTAGGTATCTTCTTCAGTTGCTGTCAGCTTTACCATTGTGTGATTCTGTCTTTAGTTCATTTGACATTCATTGGTTTATTCATGTATTCAGCCTGTAAATATTGAGCACCTTCGAGCCAGGCATGGTGCCTCCACTGGGAATGCCCAGATGACCATGTGGTCCTTCACTTGCAGGTGTGTGTGTGTGTGTGTGTGTGTGTGTGTGTGTGTGTGCGCGTGCACGCGCGCAGACAGCGGTAGAAACATAGAGCTAGAGGACAGTGCAATTGGTGCTGTAGAGGGTGTGCTGGGAGGACCGTAAATGTGTAGAGGAGGAAGGAATTAGGTTTGGGAGGAGGAAATGTTCTTAAATCAGAAAATCATAAGAGATTCCATAAGCCTCTTAACCGTAATGTCAGTTGCATTTTTAAAGGCAGGCTTATTGTGACTAATGCTTTATTTGTTCTTTTCTCCTGTGACTATGTGCCACTACCTATTCTTGCCCTCTGCCATAGCATCACTTTCCACACTTTATTTTTTTAAAGATTTATTTGTTTATTTGAGAGAGAGAGTGCACATGCGTGTGCAAGTCAGGGAAGGGGCAGAGAGAGAATCTCAAGCAGACTCCGTGCTGAGCGTGGAGCCCTACCCAGGGCTCCATCTCATGACCCTGAGATCATGACCTGAGCCAAAACCAAGAGTCAGACATTTAACTGACTGAGCCACCCGGGCGCCCCCATCTTCCACATTTTAAATGTTGCTCTCCAGATAATATTAGTTTACATTAATTAGCTTACATCAATATATTGTCAGCATTGCCTCTTTTCTTATGAGATCTCCGAAATTTAAAGAAAAGATAATTCAGACTGAATTTTGTAAAAGCGATATGGTGGGGAGTTATTTTTTAAAAAATCACCATCCCCCACTTCTAATTGCATTTTTAACAGAAAGCCTCATATCCACTCTGTAAAGACATTGGTCCAAGTTTTGTAGTGTGCAGAATAAAATTCTAAATTTTAAAGAACTTTACTGAGAATACTGGAAACTGCCAGCTAACACTGAGATTTAGAATCAGGAAGTGCCACCTCTAGTGATTAAAACATTTCAATGGAGCTGTGTTTATCTTTCTAATCAAGTTGTCATTGTTTGCCACAGGGGAAGTAATGTTATTACCTGCTCGAAAGTAGTATTTGATTACGGGGACTGAAGAAAATGTGTACACTTCAAAGAAAATAATTGTACCAGGTGGTCACAATTTAGACTGCATCAGCCAGCCAGAGACAGGCTCTGGTACTATCTGTGTCTCCTCCTCTCGGCACTATTGGAATTTCGTAACCAAGATTCTACAGACTTCGTTGGAATGCTTGTAATAAATTTTAATGAGATCCAAGTTAATTGTAAAACCTTCAGTCTGTAGGGAAAAACAGGATAGTTTTTAAAGGGCCAGAATTTCTAATGTACCATGACTGTCCATTTGCAGTAGTGAGATGTAAGCAAAATGCCTCCTCTGGCTGACTTTCAGACTTGGAAGATCTGTAATCATAGGCAGCTGGACTGCTGTTTAATGTCATTTTGCAAGAATGTTAAATTTAATCTTTGGGAGCTACTAAACATTCCGAAGTTTCATTTGGTAAATTGCCTTCTAAAAGGCACTGTTTTCTAGCCACCCTCTCTTGCCCGGAGGAATTCTCTGTGTTTCTTTCTTTAGTTAATGTCCTTGTCTCAAGGCTGTGTGGCTTAGGCCATTTCTGATGAGGCCAGTGTGATGAAGAATCTCTGCAGTACGTCCCCTCTAGAGGCACCAGAATGTGCTCTTGTCGTTCTGTAATCAGTCCAAGGGACCTGTAAATCAACCACAGAGAGATCACTGGGACAAACACTGTTCAACACACACAGCCACTGTGTACCAGGCTCTGGCTAAGCGCCTAGAGTCTAAGAAATGGGGAGGATGGTCAACTTCGAAGCCCCTTCCCTTTGAATTTATTGCTAATGTTGACTGTTGTCTCTATAAATCCATCTTCTAAGTGAGACCTGCCTCAAAATGACACCTTAACTGGCTTCTTCCTTACCTGAGTCTGGGCTTTCCGTTCCTCTGATATCAGTCCTTCTTGCTCAAGGAGGTAACACAAATGGCACTCTTGTTATTTATATCCTACTTGCTTCCTCAGAGTTTGATTTACATACAATCAATAGATACACACATACAATAATGATGTTCCAATAAAAATAGAAAAGCAAAGCCAAAAAAGAGAAGGCAGCAAATGTACTAACCATGAAGGATAGACGAAATAAAAACGTTTTTCAATGGGGTCAACGTCTCTTCTGGTACTCGAGCTTTTTCAAAAGGCACCTTGTAAACAGGACATTGAACAACGTTATCTCAGCCCGGGTTCCCTTAAAGCAGAGCCTAGAACAAAAGCCTTGGTGAAGATAATTAATTTGGGAATGCAATCCCAAAGAATGGGAGTGAAGGGCATTGGGAGTGAAAAAGGAAGCAAGGGAAGGGAGAAACGAGGGAAAGCTAATATGAGGACTCATTATGGAGTTGGCCTCCCCAGCGGGTGACTGCTGCTTATGCCTACAAAGAAAGCTTATGAACTGCATCCCAGAACCATCCACCAGGAGGTGAAAGGGGAAGCACTTAGCTACTAGTCCCACTCTCCATTTGTCAACGGTAGCACCACCGACATGAACTTCTCCGCACTTCTGGTTTACCTGTGCCTGAGTGCTGAGTGTGGCAGGCTTCCCACTCCTTGGCATCAGGGAAGCTCCTGGGAAGGAAGCAAGTGAGAAATGGCTCAGGGCAAGGCTGTACCTGGGCTGAACCGGTCCCTGCACCAGTGGCCAGGTTAAGAGGTGGGACCAAGAGGATGCAAAATGGTACGTAGGAGATGTCCCATATGAGCACAACAAATGAAATCTTAAAGAAAACTTCATAGGAAACACATGTGAGTTTGTCTTATTGTCATTTCTTGCACAACAACCATCTGTAAAAGCCCAGGATACATTATTCATGTTTTTCAAAGCTCTAGTATAGCATGTGGCTCTATCCAATGCAGAGAGTATTCAAATGGATTTATAGAAAAATCTTACGTACAGCAGAAGACAAAAGGAGAGGGTATTTTTTTTGATGTAACAGTTGGGGTCTTCCCAGCTCAAACCAGAATAATTGACTAATCCTCATTTTTATGGCTAATGAATTCAAGTACCTGGGCTGTTCAACCTGAGTGGCACAGTGAGATCCTACTTTTCACTTGTGTAAAAATTAATTACCTTCCATAGATAACTCACAACAGTGGTTACTCTGGAGAGGAGAAGCTGGGGAAGGAGACTTAAATTTTTATCCTCTTGTATTGTTCGAATTTTTAACTTTGTTCATGCCTTTTCTATTTTTTTTAATTTTTCAAAAAAATAAATAAAACTATACATCCCCTTGTCTTCAATGCTGGAAATAGAATATAATAAGGCCGGAAGCATTCTGCTTGTTTTCAGTAAAGCTTTTCACCCCTAAGTTGTCATGTATATCCCTGGAATAAGTCAAGAAAGGAACTAAGCAACAAGGTCATCATCATGGAACTCAATGTCAAGGTCAGAGAAGGTCAGTAGTGAGACCAACTCAGTACCCTGCCAATGAACACCTGGGCTCCAGGGCTTCTACCATAGGGTTCTTGGAAGCCTTTATGCCCTTAACCAGCACTGGTACCAGTGTACAGTGAGAGCTAACCTTATTGGGGAAAAAAAAAAAAGTTCACCTGAAAGAGAACAGGACTCATGGGCAGTGAGTTGATGTGGATTCAGCATTTTCTTTTTTTGTTTGTTTGTTTCAAATTTTTATTTAAATTCTTGTCAGTTAACATATAGTGTAACATTGGTTTCAGGAGTAGAATTTAGTGATTCATCGCTTACATATAACACCCAGTGCTCATCACAACAGGTGCCCTCCTTAATACCCATCACCCATTTAGCCCATCCCCCACCCACCTCCCTCCATCAACCCTTGGTTTGTTCTCTATAGTTAAGAATCTCTTATGGTTTGTTTCCTTCTCTCTTTTTCCCCCTTCCCCTATGTTCACCTGTTTTGTTTCTTAAATTCCACGTATGACTGAAATCATATTGTATTTGTCTTTCTCTGACTGACTTATTTCACTTAGCATAATACCCACTAGTTCCATCCATGTCACTACAAATAGTGAGATTTCATTCTTTCTGATGACTGAGTAATATTCCATTGTATCTATATATACCACATCTTCTTTATCCATTCATCTGTTGATAGACACTTGGGCTCTTTCCATAGTTTGGCTATTGTTGATAGTGCTGCTATGAACATCGGGATGCATGTGTCCCTTTGAATCTTTGAATCTGTATTGGATTCACCATTTTCTGATCTTACTTTCTGGTGGTTGCCTCTGCTTCACCCAAGTTTGATTTTCCTGTGTCTGACAAGTCACCTGACTTGCTGCTTTACTTGACCATTTAGTCTGATTCTCTTTCCCGAACTAGAGCCAAACCTCTGCTGATTTTCTTGCAAGGAGGTATAGCATAATGAAAAGAGCCTAGGCTTTGAAGCTAAACTGGCTTCAAGATAATTCCTTATGATAATATCATGCCGTATGGGGCTTTTTATGAGGATTAAAGATAATGTATGGAAAATGACAGACATAGGGTAGCTGCTCTAACAGTGATGGCCTTTTTGTTATTACCTTTGCTGTTTCCTAACTTGAATATTTTTAGTTTGGTATACAGGGGCATTTTTCAAACCCCTTCATGGTAGAGAGGATTACTTATCTGCTACTGTGCATAAGCTAACTTCCCACACAGGACACAACAGAAACCAGCAAAATGCTGACTCTGTCAACCTCCTCTTTCTTCCTTGTGCTGTCCTGAATGGAAGAGCAATTCCTCAAGTGTACTGGTACTCTGTTTTGGGTTTTGCTTTTTCCTAATGCTGTGTATTAGTTATCTCTTACTGCATAACAAATCACTCCAAAACTTTGCAGCTTTAAACAATAACTCTTTATCACCTCACACAGTTTCTGAAGATCCAGAATTCTGGTTGTTTCTCTTGTGAAGTTGTAGTCAAGTTGTCAGCCAGGGCAGCAATCTTTGAAGACTGAGGCTGGAAGTACTGCTTTCCAGCTTACTCATGTGGCTCTTGGCACGGGCCTCAGTTCTTTCCCCATAGCTTCGCCATAAGGCTGTTTGTTACGTGGCTTCCCTCTAAGAGAGAGCAAGGGAGTACCCAACATTGAAACGGCAGTCTTTTGTAACCTAATACTGAAAGTGACATACCATGATTTCTGCCATATGCAATTGGTCACAAAGACCAATCCGCACTCAGTGTGGGAGGGGACCACAGAAGGGTATGAATACCAGGAGGTGGGGATCACTGGGGGCATCTTAGAGGTTAGCTACCACAGTCTTGAGTTGTAAAAATATCTACTCTTAATTCTGCCAACTCCTTCGCGTCCCTTCTCTATTATCACCCATCCTCTCATTTTCTCATCCATACCTTCATCCTGCTTCCCTTAAGTCCAGAGCTGGAGTGTTCAGCACTAGGATGGTCTTAGGACTGTTTAGACTTAGCGTTCTTTCCCACAACTGCAGCTTGTGTTTCATTTGGCCAGTGCCAATGCCATCAATGTATTGGTTGTTAAATATTTTGAATATTAACTTCTAACTCCTCTCATTCACAAGGACCTTTCCTTCTAGAACTTCTTGACACAATGCCCGGTGTCTTAGTCCCTTCAGCCTGCTATAACGTATGCCACAGACTTAGGTGGCTTATAAACAACAGAAATTTATTTCTCACAGTTCTGCAGACTCTAGCGTCTGAGATCAGGATGTCAGCATGATCCGGTAAGGGCCCTCCTCTTGCTCATAGACTTCTGACTCCTAACTGCATCCTCACACAGTGGAAGGGGCTAGGGAGCTCTCTCTGGCTTCTTTTAAAAGGGTACTAAGCCCATTCCAGAGGTTGCTGTCCTCGGGACCTAATCACTTCCCAAAAGGCCCCACCTGCAGATACTATCATATTAGGATTTCAACAGGAGAATTTGGCGTGGAGGCAAATATCTGGGCCAGAGTCTTCAGGTATGTCTGCAGGTGTGAGACTGCAGCTTTGTATTCACAGCAGCATCCTAACTGCTTCAAGATGAAGGCGCTGCTCTGTAGCTGGTAGTGGTTTCTGTCTCTCTCTCTCTCTCTCCTTCCTCATTCCCAGACTTTATTTTTCTTTCTTTGTTTCTTTCCTTTAGCTATGTTCTAAAATTCATCACGTTTAAATTTTTTATATTTATTAAATAATTTGATGACCTGTTCTGTTTTACATTTTTAAAATAGATGAATAGAATAACTAGAGAAATTATTTTTACATTTGACCCAGCGGTTGCCCTCAGTAAACTTTCCTCTCCTTTATTGCTTCTTGGCTGCCTCTTCTTTTGTGTAGAGAAAAAGTAAAGAGGCAAAAAGGAAGAAGTCACTGAATATCTTGTCTGTCTTTTCCACTTTTTACTATTCCACAATTTCCCATGCTTGTGGGCTTCTCGTTCCCTACCAAATTACCACCTCAGATTCTTTGCTCCTAGAGAAAGCAGCAGTAAACAAGTGCGTCTCTCATCGTGTCAGTGTTAGTGCAAGAAGAATGTGGATGGAACTAACAAGTAACTTTCCCCCATTTCCTAGAAACTGCTTCATTGTGACTAGATTTTTTTTTTTTTAAGATTTATTTATGTATTTGAGAGAGAGAGCACACATGGGCAGGGGTAGGGGCAGAGGGAGAGGAGAATCTGAAGCAGACTCCCTGTTGAGTGTAGAGCCCCACAGGGGGATCCATCTCAGGACTCTGAGATCATGACCTGAGCTGAAATCAAGAGTTGAACGCCAAGCCCACTGAGCCACCCAGGTGCCCCTGTGGCTAGATTTTTAAAAAATGTTTTGAGAAAAGTGTTATTTTTGAAAGCGTGCACATATTTTTTTACCTACCACTCTTTTAAAATTGCTTTCTGATCTAGACGAGATTCAGTCTGAGAGTAAGCATTAAAAGAGCTAGGAAAAGCAAAAATGCCCTCACCGAATTAGAGATGCATTTGATTTTTGCACTTAGAGTCAGCTTGTGGAAAGTATTGGCCCACATAAATAGAAGGAAATAAACTCAACCAAATTTGCCTACTTATCTGAAGGCCTACATGTGTTTTAAAATCATACCTGAAATGTTATGGGCCTGGTGTAATTGCGTTTGCAAATAAAATGTAGGAAGGTCGAGTGCTCGGAGTACAATTAGGCATGTTAATTTTCCCTTTTGGCTGTAATGTCAGAACGTCAAGCCTCTTCAGTTGACTGTACTTCCTTGTAAACCTTACCCTGTAGGGGAAATCAGTATTCTAGAGCCACCAAAGAAAATGAGCTTGTCTAAAAATAGTTGCCTGTTGACAAGATTTTAGCAGATTTCTTTTCTATTCTTTTTTTTTTTTTGTAATATGAAAGCTTTACAAAATGGAATGAGGTCATACATGACAGATGCAGTCAAGTCCACTTCTAATCTGTAAATCCCTGAGTAGCTGCAGTTGTATTAATTTTCAAATGGCTATTTTGAAGTCGTACTGGATTTATGACCTCCTCAGCATTTTCTCTATTTCTAAGCATTTGGGGGTACTCGGTTGCATTTTGTGCTTTGGCGATCAGCGTGCACTGTTCACTGGTGTCCACTGGGTCCTACTTACTAGAGTCTCAGATGAGGTTCTGTTTTGCCCTGCTTATATTTGTCTGGAATTGTTTTCTAACAGCCCAAAATGATAAAATTGGTTTACTATAATACTCTACAGCAGTGGTTTTCAACCAGGGACAATTTTTAACACATTTACCCCATCTCCTGACATTTGGCAATGTCTGGAGGCATTTTTAGTGTCACAACTAAGGAGGAGGAGTCAGGGGGAAGGATCAGTGGTATCTAGTGGGTAGAAGCCAAGGATGCTGGTAAAATAAGCTGGAATGTACAGGACAACCCTCACAGCAAAGAATTATCTGGCCCAAAATGTTGATAGCGCTGAGGTTGAGAACTGCTTTAGAGCAGGTGTTCTCAACCTCTGTGGCATATTAGAATCATTTTGGGGGGGTTTATGCCCCGACTACACCCAGACCAATTAAATCAGAATCTCTGAGCAGTGAGACCCAGGCCTCGGTATTTTTTAAATCTCCCCAGGTGATTCCAGTGCACAGCCAAGGTTGAGAGCTGCTGCTTTAGAGCAGACAATTTTGGAGAGCAAGTCTAGAGTAGGGCATCATCCCAGATAATTTCCTTACTAAAGTACCTGAAAGGGCCTTATTAAAATGGGGATGGATGTATGGGCAATGTCCCATTATAGTATTATTGTGAGGTTCAAGTGAATTTGTAGTAACTTTTTATATTCTCCAAAGCCAGCACTTAAAACTGTTCTCATCGCCATATTGGAAGCTTGTTTTCCCTTGGTTCTGTGTAATAAAATATGTTCTTTTCTCCTGCTGGTAAGTGGAGATAACAAGTATTTACTAGTAGCTTTAGTTAGGGAAGTTCTCTCAGTTAACATTTGGGGTGTTCGGAGCATTGGAGATTTATTTTCCTTGAAGGTGTCTGATGTGTTTTTATGACTTGTTGAACAAGTCTCATTGTTTGCATCTATCTGAATCCATGTGCTATGCAAAGCAACTAAAGTATCTCTCTAAGAATATATGCTTTGAATGTGTTCCCCCGCATCCCTTTCTTAACCATGTTCTCTCACCAAAAACCAAATTTTCAAATGCATGGACAGTCACTCTAAACTCTAAAGGAATAAATATTCTCTAAGTATTTATAATGTATACTTTTTGTTAATGTATAATTTTTTATTTTATTTTCGATGCCTTCTTGATGGCACAGGTTCTCAGGGAACCCCGAACTGGCTCCCAAAAAAACCATAAATGCATCTCAAAGCTTTTGACAGTTAAGGGTAAATTGAACAATTCTTAGTGATGTATTATATCGTCAAAAGCATTCCATTTATAAAAATCAGCACACGCTTGCCTAGTAGACAATAAAACTGTCCTTGTCCACATTTGTCCCAAAGCCTCACGGTAGATCAGATTGTCAAGCTCCAGCTCCTTTGAAGTAGTGGAGTGTGGTGTACTCATGGAGAGCCCTCTGAAATTTGGGTCATTAACTTGTTCTTCCACCTGTGTCCCACAAGTCTGTCAGTAGGTGTTGGACAGCAGTCAAAGGGCATGGGAATAAGGAAGAAAGTGGTAGTGACCACAGAACCCAGGGGCTGCCCATGTTCTGTTGGTTTGTCAGGTTCCTCAGGCAGGACAGGGAGAGGCCCAGATTTCCTGGGGCCTGAGTCTTATATGATATGGAGAACCCTCTTTAGGAAAAAAAGAATAAAAAGTAGGTACAAAATGCAGATTTATTTAGAATGAGAAAAGAAATCACAATAAATTGCAAATTTAAAGAGGTAACAAATACCCAAATATTACAGAACCTAGAAAATAACATTTTTTATTTTTATTTTTAAAATATTTGTTTATTTATTTGAGAGAGAGAACATGAGCGGGAGGGGCAAAGGGAGAGGGAGAGAGAATCTCAAGCGGATTCCATGCTCAGTGTGGAGCCCAACGTCTGGCTCAGTCTCACGACCCTGAGATCACAACCTGAGCTGAAACCAAGAGTCAGATGCTTAACTGACTGCACCATCCAGGTGCCCCCTCAAATAATAATATTTTTATTGATTGCCAAACATAGGCTGTAGTCTGACACATGCTTTATTTTTCCCCACATTTTTGGCATACTCTTTGTTTACCTCTTCCTATAATGATACGTTTGTAACATTATTTCCTCTATAGGGACTAAGAAGATAACGCAGTCTCTCCTTTAGAATGGTTGAAGAAAATTTGTTTTGTTTTTTAAAAAATTTGTTTTTAAAAATTATTTTGTTTTGTTTTTTAACTGATGTTTTAGAAAGTCTCCTTCGGCATTTCAACTTGTTATTGGAAATGTCATGTCAATTTTGAGAATTGCTGCCAAACCTGGGAAAACCTCTATCAAAGTTTCTTATGTGCATGAGCTGGAAGATTTTAGGTCATTTGAAGTTTTCTGATGCGGTGGCTAATCATAAATACTCCTTGAATTTATAACACTCATAAAGTGATTGGTTATTATTGTCTTTGTTGTAATGGTGCATTATGAGTTTTATTTATCCTCACTGAATGTCAGATTACCAGTAAGAACATACTGAGACGTAATGGAGCGAGGCCATTTTTTTATTATTATTATTTTATTTTGAGAGAGAGAGAGGGAGCAAGCACAGGAGCAAGGGGAGGGGCAGAGGGAGAGAAAGAATCCCAAGCAGACTCCACGCTGAGTATGGAACCAGACATGGGGCTCATCTCATGACCCTGAGGTCATGACCTGAGCTGAAAATCAAGTCGGCCGCTTAACCAACTAAGCCACCCGGTGCCCCTGAGAGGCCATTTTAGGTCAAAGGAGAGCAATGGTATGATCTGGCAAAGGCATTGTGTCCAGTTTGGGTGCAGTAGAGTGTACAAGCAGGACAGCAGTGGGGAACAGGACTAGGAAGGTGTGCTGGAGCCAGGCAGGCAAGGGGGAAACAAAGTGTCAAAATTTGGCAGGTGCCTCAGGATAGACTGTCTGGTGTGCTTTAGTTTAAGAAGTGCAAAGCCGTTGGTGGACCATCGAGCATATGAAAGCAGCATGGTGTAATATTAGTATCACTTGCCTAAGAGCCAGCCAAATTCTGATTTGAGTCCTAGCTCTTCCCCCAGTGGGCCTGTGAAAACTTGCTAGCAAAACCTTAACTATATGTGAAAGTAAGTGCAAGCTACATAAATATATTTCACTATGTTCAAACTTGATATATCTTCAACTCAGTTGCCCCTTAGCTAGCTCCCCACTGGAGGCTAATCTAACCTCCCTCTATGCAGGGAAAATATAACCAAGGGCTGTCAGAGTAAAAACAGACAGTGGTCTTATCTGATTACTTCTTACTTCAAATATCTTTTCCAGATTTTCCAAAAATATATGAGGCAGGCCTTAGAAAGGGCTTGTGCAAGGATAGGCCCTCAAGTTTAAACTGCATTAGCTTCAAGTAAATCTGCCTCTGGTCAGGGCTGATTCTTTCCTTCCTCTATGACTTCAGAATCAGACAGGCGATTTTTAATGCAATTATATAGGCAGTTATTATCATTTCTGACAGTAATGTAGGAAAGATATACTCTGATTACATTTTAGACTCGGTCATAAAACCCAAGCAAAGGAACATAAATGTCTGATATGAAGACTCAGGCAGAAGAAAGGATGATTATTCAGGGCAGGCCAGGATCTAAAACCAATCACAGCATGGCCGGCCACCCCCTCCATCCAAAAGTGAGAGTTGGTGGCAGGCAAAAGTCTAAAGGGTGCAACGAGTGCATCATAGTTTAAGCAGTAGTTGATCTTAAGGTTTCTAGAAGAAAGCAGAGTTGCAGGAATAGGAGGCCCGTAGCAACCAGATTCTGGGCAGTGATATTTTGTCCTGAATCACACAGGTGTGAACCCTGCCGCAGAGGCCTATTTAGCTGGGGAAGCAGAAGCTAGGGAAAGGCACTGATTAGTATTTTAAAACCATGCCTTTAAAAAAGATAAAAATGTTTGAATGTCTTCTGATAGAATTTTGAAAACTATAGAGTCCTCTTGCACATTTATAAATCGACATGTAAGACTTTCATCGTAAGTTTAAATAGTTACAAAGGATATAATCTCTGGGTATATTACATATGAGCTTTAAATATTTTAATCCAAATCTTGAGCCACATATTTAGATCAGAAAATGCCTGTTTTCATTTTTCAACTCAAAGTAAAGACAGGAAAACAATTCCCTATAAAAGTCATTCTCTGTCTGAATTCTCATTCTAAGATTGATAGCCAGATGATGGATGAATGGATGAATGCATAGAAGGAAAGAAAGGAGGGTTGGCGGAGGGAGGAAGATGGATGGATAGATCATCATCTGGGTGACACCTTGCCCTAGGTATGTCCACCAGGTGAAAAAATGCACTTTCAAATTCTTCCTTTGACCTCCAGTAAGTTTTTATACTCTGGGCAATGTTGCATTGTAAGATTCTGACGAATGTGGGAAATACTGTTCTTTTGCAATGTGAGAGGAGGGCAAATAGGAAGGAAGATGGGAAAGGAGAACCATCTCAGGCAGACCAAAGTTACAAAAAAAAAATCTGAGGAATGGGATCTGAAGTTGATTCCATTAAAACTCAATGTCCACATGTCTTCGGAAAGTTTTTGTGTATCCCTAAAAGTAAAATTAAAGACAAAAAGCAATAGCTTTTTACCTGACTGAGCATCGGAGTCAGAGACATTTAAGGCGAGACTACCTAGATAAATATGTGGGTTTTTTTTTTAAAGATTTTTTTAATTTATTTGTCAGAGAGAGTGAGAGACCAAGAGAGAGCATAGGCAGGGGGAGTGGCAGGCAGAGGGAGGAGCAGGCTCCCCGCCGAGCTAGGAGCCTGATATGGGACTCGATCCTGGGACCCTGGAATTATGACCTGAGCTGAAGGCAGACGCTTAACTGACTGAGCCACCCAGGCGCCCGATAAATATGTTTTGATACTTTTCTCATTATGGGAAGAAATTTATGCAGATCTGATAGTGGTAACTAGGCTCTTATATGGTAATCTGTTGGATAAGATTTCGAAGTTTAGTTAGACCGTTGGAATAAGGGTTTCCTACTTTGACCCAAACTGGCTTTAAATCCTGCCCCAACCAGTTTATCAGCTGTATAACTTTGGGATAATTACTTAATTTTTCCAATTAATAGTTTCCTCGTCTGTAAAATGGGGCTAATAAAGAATGGCACTTACAATATAGGATTGCTGTTAAGATTAAATGACATAATACATGTAAAGCAGTGTACAGGGGTTCCATGCATGGGATTTATTTATTTGTTTTTTGTTTGCTTGGCTAAGAGGAGGGAGTGGATATCTTTTTAAAATTGGTTCCTAATATGTCCATTGAAGACAATGGAGAGAATGTGATGATGTCATGCTAAGAATACCCTCTGATTCACCACCTGGCACATCCCAGAACTTAAGGCAAATTTCTCAAAGCTTGGAATATTCGGTAGGTTTTCTTAAGGAAAGAGAGAACTTACAAGGCCAACATTAGCAAGAGAAGGTCTAGGTTCCGCACAATCCAGCACTCCACAGAGATACGTATCCCTGGCCAGGACCCTCTACTGGACATGTCACAGTATCTATGTTATAAAGGAAAACTACATGTTATTTTCCCCTCTCTATAAGCAAAGGTGAGAGATGCTTCTCAGTCATAGAACCCAAACTTCTCAAGCAATATAGATTTAGATGCCAGCTTTTTATACTTGTTGTCTGGGAATACCAGCTTCCCAGCCACTGGAGACCTTGGACCATGGGAAGTTGTAGCCCATCTGGCTGCAGGAGGGAACTCCAGATACTATGGGAAGCTGAGTTTGGATGAAACCTTCCTGCTGAGAGAATCCTTGGTCCTACCTAGCTCATCATCCAGGCAATCACAGTGAGACCTCGGTGGCACTTTGGACAGTGCTGCTCCTCCAATCACAGGTATCCTCTGTCCTCTGCTTAACTCCTCGTCTGGATCTGAATTCCAATGGGAACAAGGATTTGGGCAAGAAACTTAAAGGAATTTAAATGCTGTTTCCTGTGGGAGACTCTGGGCATAGTTAGTGCTGCTTTATAGTAGAGGACCAATTTTACCCCACTGCATGGGACTATCCTAAGAACCCTGAGGTTCCATGAGAATTGGCAGTTTGGGATGCAACAGGAGACAGCACCTTTGTCATGGACAACCTCATGATGGGCATTCCCTTACAGTACATTGTATTATAAGGAAGGAATCTGTTCAGATTATCTCAAGAAAAAAGGGAGAATTATTAGAAGAATAGAATCTTTTGGGGGGCTTAGGAAAGAGGTAAACAGGCAGAGCTAGAGAAGGTTATAAAGAAGGTAGCTCTTGAAAGTCTCATAGAAGTATGCAGATCTTCATTCTGGGACACTGTCAATCATGTGTTTGGATGTTTAGTTACTTCTGCTATGTAACAAACCACCCCAAGCTCTGTGGGGCTGGGGGGGGATGCATAATATTTTCTTGTGCTCATGGATTCTAGGGGTCAAGGCTGGTCTTTGCCTCTCAGTGTGCAGGGCTTCAGCTGGAAAGACTTACATGGCTGGGGACCTGGTGCTGGAGGAGCCACTTTCAAGATAGCTTCTTCATATTTAAACTTCTAGGACCTTGGTGTAGGAATGGGCTTCACTGGTACTATTAGCCACAGTGTCTATACATGGGCTCATTTGCATGGGAGCCAAAAGATAATCACATTTTTTATATGGCCATGTAGTGTTTTGAGAGGAAGTGTCCTAAGAGGGGGGTATCCAAAGAATGATCATTCCAGAAGATCCAGGTAGATGTTGCTTGCCTTTTTTACCTAGCCTGGGAGTCACTTCTGCCAAATGCTATTGGTCAAAGTAGTCGAAGGCCCACTCAGATTCAATGAAGGAACAGAGACTCCACCTCTTCTTGAACTAGGGAATCTGATTGGCTCAGCTCATTCTATGGGTCAGTTCCTCTGGTCCTGCCAGCTCTGGCCAAAGGGGCAGGCTTACATAGTTAGTACAAAGTCTCTTCCCTGGCTCTGAAAGAAGCACGCTCTCTAAAAGGAGTTGATGACTGAGAAGGAAATAATGAGATCTCTAGCCTCTATGCTAGAGATGGTAACCATATCACTGCCTTCCACAAGCAGTTTGGTGCATAGAGAGAACCTGGGCAAGAAAGAGGAACAGGGCAAATGCTATGAGGTGACTGAAGCTCCTGGGAGGCACAGATTCTGTCAAGAGGATGACATTTGAATGATTTATGTTTATATGACCTTGACAAGGAAGTGAGGTCTGGGAGGATTCAGGTTAAGCCATAAGGGAATGATAGAAGAAAATCAACCTTATTCTTGAAAGGAGAACAGTTTTGACCTTGAGCAGTATCAAAGAGTGATAGAACCATTTCACAGCTGCTATAGATTTCTGACTTTTAGAAGCAGATGTTAAATATCAGATTTTCTTGGCTTTTAGTGTGTCAGTCCCAGTCAATAATTAACAACACTGAATGAAACATCTTTCTTGAGACTCTCAAGCTGCTTAACTGATCACCTTAGCTTAGCTGAGCATCCTGGGGTAGTAAGCAAAGGGAAAATATGGTTCCAATTTTGGTGTGTGTGCTACTAGAGCAGGCACCAAAAAAGAAATAAAATGTTTTCTCATCTTCCTTTCTGCTTAGGAGAACTAATTCATGGGGAGGCTAAGTGACTTTCTCAGGGTCTCAGAATAGAGAATTAGTAGAATAGAATAGAATAGCCAGTCTTTAACTACCAAAGCTTTCCTGGGAGCCACAATTTTATGCTCTACGAACCTGCTTCTTCTATTCAGGTAGAACTTACAGTGGTAGTGAGGTTAGCTGAAGAGGTCTGTGTGATTCTTTATGCTTGAGAAGAGGACAAGGAATGTCTGATTTCATAAACTAGTTCCATGGATCTCATGAGTAGCCGATTTTAAAGATAATCAGAACCTTTACTAGAAAAAAAATTTTGCTATGGAAAGGAAGAAGACATGGTTCTTTTGTAGAACAGAGCAAACCAGAGCTGGCTGATATAAAACCCAATGTATTGATTAAAGTGGATGTTGTTACTCACTTCTTCTGTCAAGAGGATGAAAGGAGGAAATAGACCAAAATGAACTGAACAATTCCTTAGGAGAATCTGTCACCTGAAGACTTTGAGGGCTTCAGTGCCTCAGGCTGAAGTCCTGTCGTTCCTTTCCTGCCTTTATTTCCTATTTTGTAATCCATTTACTTTGGATCTGTTGACTGCCCATTTTTCCTTTCTTTGGCTTTAATTTTTATCACACCAAATCCTGTAAACCAACATGATGATTGCCTTGTAATAAGTTCCTCTAGTAGTGGGAACAGTTTAAGTATTTCCTTCATCTCTATTAATAATGCTAAAACAGTAATTCTCATCCTTACAGAACCAACACGTTCTTTTTATAACAAATATTTAACATTCTATTTATCATCTTGAAATGAAATTCAGAAATTCATGTGCATGATATTTTTAAAATTCAGTGAAATGTCCTAATAATACAAAGGGAAAGTAATGTATAATAAAATTAAATGTATTTCAATCTGTAAATATTCAGGCACTAATACATCAGAAGTTATAATGGTCGGATGCCTGCACTTAGATGCTCATGGCACCTCCGTAAATACAACAGCTATGAATGCAGACTGGTGATTGGATTGTTTTGACAACTCAAATACAGTAAGTGGTTCTATTGTTGGTGAACTGATTTTTCCAAGATGGGACTAACTCTTCGTAAAGTTCTGAACAAAACAAAGTGCAAGCTCCTCTTCATTTTCACAGTAGTTGCATTCCTGGAAAATTCAATGGATAACAAAACCATCTCAAAAATATTTTTTGTTAACATGCCAAGCAGAAGGCCCAGGCTCATGCGGTTACAAACAGGTTTTTCACTTCCATTATTTGAGAGTTGCATGCAACATAGGAAAGTCTTTGTTTTGTAAGACTGTCCATTGTGTTGCAGAATATCTAGTGTCACTGACCCTTGCATTTATGTGTGTGTGTGTGGAACTTGCAGTCCCTGTGACAACCAAAAATGTCCCCACAAATATTCAAAATGCCCCCATTCAGAACCAATGCTCTAGAGTCTGGAACAGAGGTGAAGAATTAAGTTCAGGTGAGAGATGTGAGTCTTTGAGTCTGTTTTGAATGTTTTTTTTATTATTTTTTTTTTTGGCTTTAGATGCTGAGAGCAACTGTTTCATTTTCAAATCTTAGAACCTTAAGATCCTAGTATCTTCCTAGGAAAAAGAAAGATGGTGTGATGGTTAAAATGGCATGCTCAGTTTATAGCTTTTAAAAACCATTTGAGGGGCGCCTGGGTGGCTCAGTTGGTTAAGCGACTGCCTTCGGCTCAGGTCATGATCCTGGAGTCCCGGGATCGAGTCCCGCATCGGGCTCCCTGCTCAGCAGGGAGTCTGCTTCTCCCTCTGACCTTCTTCCCTCTCGTGCTCTCTATCTCTCATTCTCTCTCTCTCAAATAAATAAATAAAATCTTTAAAAAAAAAAATAAAAACCATTTGAGTTTCATTAGAATCCCTAAGAAGGGTTTGATCAGGGAAAGAAGACTCCCAATTGCAGGAATTGGAAGCCTAAACACCATCTTGAGGGACCTACAAAATGGGGTCAGTTATGTCTTGGGTAGAAGTGTAACTATCTTATGAAATTTTTTAAATGTTCTTTCTAGGATTAATCTAGATCTATGGTAAGTGTATTAGAATCTCCTGAAGTTTACACTGTCTCATTTTCTGAGGAGTCCTGGAAACCTGGGCCTTAGTTCTAGTCCCAAGGTCTGTGACCTATAGGAATGACCCATAGGAGGTGCCTGAAACCACTCATGTAATAATGAGAACCCAAAGTGCTTAACTAGAAATTGGCTAGCCTAATGTCTATAAGTTTATACCACTTATCTCATTATGTTATGTAAGTTCATACCCCTTTTCTCATTCTGTATGTATAGTTATAAATATGCATATGCCTTTATAATAAATTAATGAAGTGAGCTTAATCTCTATTTTTCCCTAGATAATATAACTAATAATGAAACTAACAATTATTGAGCACTTCCATGTGCTAGATACTATTCCAAGCATTTCATATGTTCCATTGTCTCAAGAATGCTAAGTGGGAGGTGTTATTTTTTTACACGGAGAATTTTTACACGGAGAAACTGAGGCACAAAGAGGTTAAGTGACTCACCTAAGGTTCTATAATAAGTAGCAAAGGCAGAATTTAAACCCAGGCAGTCTGTGGTTTTAGAACACATGCTCTTCCCCATTATGCTGCACATGTATTAGTAAAGGATATGGGTTGGCAATTTATAATATACAAAGTGGTGCCTCTTTAAATATCATCCTGCTCCCAGGTCTGATCCAGCTAAATGTTTGGAGGTGGTGATGGTTGAGAAAACTGTTTTATTCCTTAAGTGTCTACAGGGAACTCCCTGTGTCAATTCCAGTGTAACCAGAAACACATGAGCAGCAGTATCTCTAAAACTGAGAAAATAAGTGTAGCCTTCACTCAGTTCATAAACATTTGGGCCCAGGACTCTCCATTCCAGCTGACAGACATTCAATTCTGACTCTATTAAGCAAAAACAAAACAAAACAAAACAAAACCAAAAAAATGGAACGTGGAATTTATTGGTCTGTAAGTGAAAAGTCCAGAGGATATACTCAATTTAGAAATGACTTGATCCAGGTCTGGAACACTGTCAAAGCTCTAACTCTCCCTCCTTGTGCTCTGCTTTTCTTTGCATGTTAACCTTATTCTTATCGATTGCAAATAGTTTCCTCCTAGAAGCCACAAAAGATGTTCATTGCTTGCAATTCCAGAGGAAGAGAGAGACTCTTTCCTGGTATCCACAGGGAAGATTTTGATTGGCCAGTGTGGGTCACATGCTTATCTTTGAGCCAAGAACAGGACCAAGGAGGAAGAACTCTAATTGGCCAGCCTGTGCCTTAGGCTTATCTGCTTAACCCCTCTGCAGGAGGGTCGTCAGGAACTGGGGACCTCATGGCTTGGAAGATAGGTGGCTCCCTGGGGAAAGCAATGCTGGACATTTACAAATAACAGGTCACTGCTTCAAGGACTCAAACTGAGCCAGAACCTGACTGCTATTATTTCTGCATTGCCAGGCCATTTCATCTCCTGACTTGTAATGGAATTGTTGATCCACGCACATTGTTAATACGATGAGGTTTTTTTTCCCCTTCGTTTTGTACATGAAGCTATAGAATTATATATAAACCCTGGCAGAGGGTAATAGTTCATTAATTGTTAGCTGATGTTATTATATGCTCATGAGTAAAAATGATATTTTTGCTATTGCCTCAGTAATGAATGTCCAACAAAAAACTTATTACAGTGTATACTTGTCTCAGGTGAGGCCTAGCAACAATATCCCAAGGCTTGTCAACAACTAGATGAATTATAGCACAAGGTTTTCTAATCTAGATTGCTCTTGAGTTTGATAAATTATCTGATTCTCTGAAACAGAATTGAGGACGCGAAAAGGAAGTCAGATAAAAAAATAATGGGAACTGAACTACAACCTTTCATGCTAAAGAGGATCAGAATGAAATGATCACAAGGGGGCAAAAAATTGCCTCTTGCTTGCCCTCGGGCCGCCGGTTGGAAAACATTTTTCTGGTAATGATTCTAAGCCATCAGCATCACTCTGCCTACATTGGGTAACTTGGGGAGCTTTATAAAATTATAGCTCATAGGCCTTAACCCTGGAGACTGATCTGGTAAATGGGGAGGGGCCCAGATTCCTAGTGTAAGTCTGATGTGCAGCTAAACATGAGACTTGCAGGAATTAACCTCTGGAATTTACAGAGGAGCATATGCTCCGGTAAGAACAGAGAGCAGCAGTTGAAGTACACCCAAGCTACAAAAACTGAACCTTCAGGTGGTGTCTACAAACATACAGGTGTTCGCATCTGCCCCTCTTTTTGATGATAGAGCCATTCTGGACTCTGAGCACAGCTAATAGGTCCTCTGTAGTTCCTCATTTTTCTCCCATCAAGGACTGATACACAAAGCCTATTCTTTACTCTTCCATTCCTGACCCCCTCCCCATTTTTCCCTTTTTCTTTGACTGCTCAGTTAATTTCACTTTGAACGGTTTCTTTCCCATGCATATAAGCAAATTCATCTGACACCTTTTCTGGTCTCTTTTGCAAGTCTTACTCAAGATTTATTTTGGAGGGAAAATATTCTGTTTGTTCATGAATAATAATAGCCTTAAATATAGCTGTTAAATTTTATTCATTCATTCAAAAAATAGTTATTGGACACCTACTTTGTGCCAGGCATGGTTCCGGGTACTAGAAATTAAACTGTGAACAAGCCAGACAAGTTCCTTGCCCTTGTGCAGATTACAGGGTACTGACAGAGACAAAATGATGAACAAGTGATTGATAGGATGGCAAATGGTGATTAAGTGCTCTGGAGAAAAATAAAGCAGGGCAAGATACTAGAGCTTGACGGGTGGGGCAAAGGAGGGGCGGAGGTTGAGTGGGTGAGCAAAGCCTCTGACCACAGGCCTGAATGAAGTGAGGCCTTCTAAGAGCTCAGCAATAGCGTTCCTGGCAAAATGACCAGGAAGTGGAGGGACCCTGAGGCAGGAATGTTTAGCCTGTTCAAGGAATAACAGAATGAGCAAGCCAGTGGAGGTAGGATGTAAAATTAGAAAGATGAGGAGAGTCAAGAGACTTACTTTAAATACTATGAAGTGGTGGTACAAGATGAACAACAAAGGTTGACAGTGGGATTTGGCAAGACACGATGGTCGGTGTCTTCCACAAGGGCAGCCTTGTCGGCATGGTGAGAACAAAATCCTCTTTGAAGTGGGTTAAGGAAAAATTGTGGGAGTTACGGAAGTGGAAATTTCAAGGAAAGACAAATTTTGCTTGCAATTTGCTGTGGAGATAAGGAAACAATTGTGCCAGTAGCCAGAGGGTTTGTGGTATCTAGGTAGAGATTTTTTTAAGATGAGAGAAGTAACAACATACTGATATGCTAATGAACGATCCTCTAGAATGGGAGAAATGCCTGGTTCAGGAGAGAGAATTTTAAGAGGAAAGCTCTTTAGTTGGTAGGGGAGTCAGGAACAGGGAGGAAGGAAGGCAAGAGATTTTTGTTTCTGTTAGTGAATAAATTGATGTTGGGAGAATACCTTAGTTTTCTCTGATTGCGTCTCTTTTCTCAGTAAAACAGGGAGGTCATGAGTTGAGAGTGAGGATAGGGAAAGTGGTTTTGGAAATTAGAGAAAAGGTGGAAATATATAAAACAGTCAACTCAGACACTGAGAGATGGAATTAATTAGGAAAATAGAATAAAAGTGCAATGATGAGTGTCCTGAGATTTATAGTCATAAAATTAAAGGTGAAAACAATCAGGAAGATTATGTTTATAGCGTTCATACATGAAGTCAAAAGAGGATTTAAGCAGATTTGGAGATTTTCCAGGCCAGGCCACAGAGAGAAGAGCCAGGGTAAGAGAGACGATATGAGGATTATGGGGGGTGAGGGATAGTAAAAAAGTGGTAGACTAATGGATCCTGTGTTCTGTTGGGCTGAAGAGTTACTGGAATCTGAGTAGCAGTGCGAGTGCTATGGAAAGTTAGGGGGTAGTGGTTCGAGAAAAAGATGCTTCAAGGAAAGATTTCTGAGGTGGACCAAGGAACTAAGTAGCAGGGCTTCCAGTGGATGGTCTATGTGGAGGCTGACAATGGCAGTGGTACAGAAGGTAATAGAGAGAGAGAGGTGCTAGTCCTCCTGGCCACCAGGAGGACAGTAAAGGGTTACAACATAGAGCAGGAGATTGAATAGTCTAACTGCAGACCCTTCAAAGGAGTTGGATGTTTGTGGGAGGGGAAGTGGTTTGATGCAGCACCCAGGAAAGAGAACCCTGCCCTTGGATCTTTTGGTGTTAGGGAGGGGAAAGAAGCCCGCCACCACTTCAGAAGGATGCTGCAGAAGCCGTGCCCTCAGCTTAGAGCCAGGCTGAGTTGGAGCAAGAAAGTGAAGGCAGTGGTCAAAAAAGAGTTTTGAGCATCAGGAGCTTATGCTGATTAGAAATTCTAGTGGATATACTGGAAAAAGATGGAAAGGGGTAGCAAAAGGGAGAAGCAGGAGATGGGGGGCAGCATAGGGGATGTATAAAGGTGAATTGGGATGAGTCCTGGTGATGAGGCTTGGACTTCCCATGGTGACAGAGTAAACAGGGACATGCCCAAAGGTGAGTGATGATCTTTTGGGGGAACATGAGTGTAACCTCCTTTTAGAGATTGCTGTCTGGGCTAGAGACTGCTGGCTGCCCACCCTAATATCTTAGAACCTCGATTTTTATTTGGACATAATGCTCAATGCTGTCTAGAATAAAAACTATTTCCCAGCCTTCCTTGCAGCCCAGTGGGACCTTGTGGGACTTGACATGACTGCTTGGGATTCAGAGTCTAGGGCCGGTTCTCCTGATTGCCAGGCCCCGGCTATGTGCTAGTCATCAGCTGTCAAGGGGGTTGAGAAAGGGAGTATCTGGGTGATTTGCAATAGCATAAAGTCAAACAATCTAAATCCCTGACGATAGGGGATAACTGGAGTAAGCTAAAAGTTCAAAATAGCCTGTGATATCCACCCACTGAGGATTAGTTAGAACAACCTCAGTGCTTCAAATAAGGGATTAGATGAGAAAATGAAATGTGTAATAATTAGAATGACCTAAATGTACTTCAACCTTATACATAAAAGTTAAAAATATAAACGAATAAGGGCAAGCAAACATAATTGTCTTAAAATGAGTTAGAAAAACATTTAAAATAGAAAACATACTACAAATCCCTTATAAGCTCAGATTTGGGGGACATGTGGTTTACTTTTCAATGTTTTGTCTTATTTATTAGAAAAGCAATGGATATTTATTCTAGGGAAACCAGAAAATACAGACAACCAAAAGTATATGTAAAAATCCATAATTCTGTTTAGAGACAAATACTGCTTCCATCATCGGATGTATTATTTTGCCAGAATCCTTTTCCTATACATATATAATCATGTTATTATTTTCTGTAAAATGGAAATCATTCTGTTCCTGCTGTTTTATAACTTAACCATAATTTATTCAAACTACCCACTAATTTTGGATATTTCAGCTATTCCAACTAATCCCTATTGTGGGCCTTTAATTTGTTCTGACTAATCATTCATTTACTGTTAGACATTTAGGCCACTCTGACTTTTCACTGTTGGCAACAATAGGCGTAACTGGTCAAACATGAATTAGGAATTACATGAGACAACAGCAATAAATAAACTAATATAAAAAAAATTGTAAGTCTATTTAGGAGGTTCTCCTCACCAACCTCCACGTAATTGACTTGTCAGATTCACTGACTGTTTCTGGTCCCTTTGTAAAACTGATGCTGACCGACACCCATGGGAGCCAAACCCCCACAGAAGAAAGCTGCTCTTGAGCATATACATCGCTGGAAGGTCAGCTGCACCAGGGCTGGGATTTTTGTTAGCTCTATTTAATGTATGTCCTAGGTGCTTTCGAGCTGCTTGGCATTTATTGAATGAGCAAATAAATAAGGGGAAAGATGTAAAAATTATGATTTTTAAAAACAGAAGATTCTGCTTGCAGGTGGGTTTTGTTTTGTTTTGTTTTGTTTGCACTTGTCTGTAAATGCATGACATGTTGTTCTGCTTAGAGAATCTGAAATTGGACATCTGAGATCAGTTGTGCTCAGACTTCAGCATACATCAGAATCACTTAGAGGGCCAAGTCCCACCTTGGGCTTTCTGACTCAGTAAGTCTGGAGTGGGCTCTGAACATCTGTATTTCCGTCAAGTTTCCAAGTGATGCTGCTGCGGCTGGTCCGGATGACAACTGTTCCAGATGATACCTAGTGGATGTGGTTTATATAAAAAGATGGTCTTGAACTTGGGGATCGGACAAACTAGCAGGGTCAAATGTGCTGGCTAAGGGAGTTTCTACTGTACTTAAACTTTGATCAGGTTGGGCAACCAGCCTTGAAAAATAGGCAAGAATAGAGAAGGCGGCATATCAGGACAATAGCTGAAATACCCTCACTGAAGGAATCCAGTAAGGTCTCTGTTTCCACAGTTTATATTACCCACACTGGGTGCTGGACACTATTATTTTTCTCCTGAAAACTGGCTGATACTACCTAAAGAAATCTCCCACATCCCTGTAATTTTTTTATGCTTAGCTCTGGATTCCAGTGTCAAGAAACCCGATTGGCTAGGCCTTCCTCGTGTGCAGCATCCTGGCTGGCAAAGGAAGCTGCAAAAGTCAGTCTCTTGGCTTTTCAGCTTCTGTAACAGGAATTGGACTCTGTCTCCCCTTTAATTCAAAAGATGAGGATATTCCCAAATATGTTAAATATCCACCATAGATAAGGAAATAGGTTTAATGAGAAACTTTTTGTTTGTTTCAAGATTTTATTTAAATTCTAGTTAACATATAGTGTAATATTGATTTCATTGATTCATCCCTTACATATAACACCCAGTGCTCATCACAAGTGCCCTCCTTAATGCCCCTTAGCCCATCTCCTGCCCCGCCTGCCTTCCAGCAACCCTGCTTGTTCTCCATAGTTAAGAGTCTGTTTTCTGGTTTGCCTCCCTCTCTTTTTTTCCTTCCTTCCCCTATGTTCATCTGTTTTGTTTCTTAAATTACACAAATGAGTGAAATCATATGGTATTTGTCTTTCTCTGACTTATTTCAAGTAGCATAATACTCTGTAGCTCCATCCATGTTGTTGCAAGTGGCAAGATTTCATTCTTTTTTATGGCTCCTATTCCATTGTACATATACACATCACAACTTCTTATCCATTCATCAGTTGATAGACATTTGGGCTCTTTCCATAATTTGGCTACTGTTGATAATGCTGCTATAAACATCGGAAAACATGTGCCCCTTCAAATCAGTGTTTTTGTATCCTTTGGGTAAATACCTGGTAGTGCAATTGCTAGGTCATAGGGTAGTTCTATTTTCAACTTTTTGAGGAACCTCCATACTGTTCTCCAGAGTGGCTGCACCAGTTTGCATTCCCACCAACAGTATAAGCGGGTTCCCCTTTCTCCACATCCTCGCCAACATCTGTTGCTTCCTGAGTTGTTAATTTTAGCCATTCTGACTGGTGTGAGGTGATATCTCGTTGTGGTTTTGATTTATATTTCCCTGATGATGAGTGATGTTGAGCATCTTTTTGTGTGTCTGTTAGCCATGTGTATGTCATCTTTGGAAAAATGTCTGTTCATGTCCTCTGCCCATTTCTTAACTGGATTATTTGTTTTATGGGTGTTGAGTTTGGTAAATTCTTTTTTTTTTAAGATTTTATTTATTTATTTGACAGAGAGAGAGATCACAAGTAGGCAGACAGGCAGGCAGAGGGAGAGGGAGAAGCAGGCTCCCCACCGAGCACGGAGCCCAATGCGGGACTCCATCCCAGCACCCTGAGATCACAACCTGAGCTGAAGGCGGCCGCTTAACCGACTGAGCCACCCCGGTGCCCCAAGTTTGGTAAATTCTTTACAGATGTTGTATACCAACCCCTTATCAGATATGTCATTTGCAAATATCTTCTCCCATTCTGTAGGTTGCCTTTTAGATTTTTTTTTTTATTTTAAAGATTTTATTTCTTTATTTGAGAGAGAGAGAGAGAGCAAGAGAGAACAAGTGGAGGGAGGGGCAGAGGGAGAAACAGATGCCCTGCAGAGCAGGGAGCCCAACATGGGACTCGATCCCAGGCTCCCGGGACATGACCTGAGCAAAAGGCAGACACTTAACCAACTGAGCCACCCAGGCGCCCTGCCTTTTAGTTTAGTTGATTGTTTCCTTTACTGTGCAGAAGCTTTTTATTTTGACGAAAGCCCACTAGTTTATTTTTGCTTTTGTTTCCCTTGCCTCTGGAGACATGTCTAGTAAGAAGTTGCTACGGCCAATATCAAAGAGGTTGCTCCCGTGTGTTCTCCCCTAGGATTTTGATGGTTTTCTGTCTCACATTTAGGTCTTTCATCCATTTTGAATTTATTTTTGTGTATGGTTTAAGAAAGTGGTCCAGTTTCATTCTTCTGCATGTTGCTGTCCAACACCATTTGTTGAAGAGACTTTTTTCCACTGGGTATTCTTTCCTGCTTTGTTGAAGATTAGTTGACCCTAGAGTTGTGGGTCCATTTCTGGGTTTTCTATTCTGTTCTGCTCCATTGATCTATGTGTCTATTCTCGTGCCAGTGAAATACTATCTTGATGACTACAGTTTTGTAATAGAGCTGGAAGTCCGGAATTGTGATACCTCTAGGTTTGCTTTTCTTTTTCAAGATTGCTTTGGCCATTCAGGGTCTTTTGTGGTTCCATACAAATTTCTGGATTGTTTGTTCTAGCTCTGCGAAAAATACTGGTGGCATTTTGATAGGGATTGCTTTATTAAATGCATAGATTGCTTTGGATAGTTTAGACATTTTAACAGTATTTGTTCTTCCCACCCATGAGCATGAACTATTTTTCCATTTCTTTGTGTCTTTCTCAATTTCTTTCGTTAGTATTCTACAGTTTTCAGAGTACAGATCTTTCACCTCTTTGATTAGGTTTATTCCTAGGTATCTTGTGGTTTTCAGTGCTATTATAAAATGGGATCAAGTCCTTGATTTCTCTTTCTGCTGCTTCATTACTGGTGTGTAGAAATGCAACAGATTTCTGTACATTGATTTTATATTTTGCAACTTTGCTGAATTTGTGTATCAGTTCTAACAATTTTTTGGTGGAGTCTTCTGGGTTTTCTACATAAGAGTATCATGTCATCTGTCAATAGAGAAAGTTTGACTTCTTCCTTGCCGATTTGGGTGCCTTTTATTTCTTTTTGTTGTCTTATTACTGAAGCTAGGATTTCCAGGACTATGTTAAATAACAGTGGTGAGAGTGGACATCCCTGTCTTGTTCCTGACCTTAGAGGAAAAGCTGTCAGTTTTTCCCCATTGAGGAGGATATTCACTGTGGGTCTTTCACATATGGCCTTTTGTGGTATTGAGGTATGTTCCCTCTAGCGCTACTTTGTTGAGGGTTTTTATCAAGAATGGATGCTGTACTTTGTCAAATGCTTTCTCTGCATTTATCAAGAGTATCATATAGTTCTTATCCTTTCTTTTATTAATGTGGTATATCACATTGATTGATTTGAGAATATTGAACCACCCTTGCAGACCAGGAATAAATCCCACTTGCTTGTGGTGAATATGTACTTTTAATGTACTGTTGGATTTGATTTGCTAGTATCTTGTTGAGCATTTTTGCATCCATGTTCATCAGGGTATTGACCTGTAATTCTTCTTTTTAGTGGGGTCTTTGGTTTGGAAATAAGGTAGTGCTGGCCTCATAGAAGGAGCTTGGCAGTTTTCCTTCCACTTCTATTTTTTGGAACAGTTTGAGAAGAATAGGTGTTAACTCTTCCTTAAATGTCTGGTAGAATTCCCCTGGGAAGCCATCTGGCCTTAGACTTTGGTTTCTTGGGAGATTTTTGATTACTGACTCACTTTCTTTGCTGGTTAGGTCTGTTCAAATTTTCTATTCCTGTTTCAGTTGAGGTAAGTTTTTATGTTTCTAGGAATTTATCCATTTCTTCCAGATTGCCCAATTTGTTGGCATATAATTCTTCATAATATTCTCTTATAATTGTTTGTATATATGTAATGTTGGCTGTGAACTCTCCTCTCTCATTTGCAATTTTATTTATTTGGGTCCTTCCTCTTTTCTTTTTGATAAATCTGGCTAGGGGTTTATCAGTTTTATTCATTCTTTCAAATAACCAGCTCCTAGTTTCATTGATCTGTTCTCCTCGGTTTTCTTGTTTGTTTGTTTCTATATTATTTCTTCCTGCTCTAATCTTTATTATTTTCCTTCTTCTGCTGGTTTTAGGCTTCATTTGCTGTTCCTTTTATAGCTCCTTTAGGTGTAGGGTTAGGTCATGTATTTGAGATTTTTTTCTTGCTTCTTGTGGTAGGCCTGTATTATATATTTCCCTCCTATGACTGCTTTTGCTGCATCCCAAAGGTTTTGGATTGCCACATTTTCATTTTCATTTGCTTCTGTGTATTTTTTTTTATTTCTTACTTAATTTCCTGGTTAAACCTTTCATTCTTTAGTAGGCTGATCTTTAACCTCCATGTATTAGTGGTCTGTCCAAATATTTTCTTGTGGTTGACTTCAAGTTTCATAGCATTGTGGTAGGAAAGTATGCATGGTATGATCTCAATCTTTTTGTATTTGTTGAGGCCTGATTTGTGACCCAGTTTGTGATCTGTTCTGGAGAATATTCCATATGCATTCGAAAAAAAATGTGTATTCTACTGCTTTAGGGTGAAATGTTGTGAATATATCTGTTAAATCCATCTGGTCCAGTGTGTCATTCAAAGCCATTATTTCCTTGTTGATTTTCTGCTTAGATGATGCGTCCATTGCTGTAAGTGGGGTTTTAAAGTCCCCTACTATTATTGTATTATTATCAATAAGTTTCTTTATGTTTATTATTAATTGATTTATATATTTGGGTGCTCTTGAGTTGGGGGCATAAATATTTATAATTGTTAGATCTTCTTGTTGGATAGACCCCTTTATTATGATATAGTGCCCTCTTCATCTGTTGTTATAGTCTTTGGTTTAGAATCTAGTTTGTCTGATTTAAGTATGGCTACTCTGGCTTTCTTTTGACATCCATCAGCATGTTAAATGGTTTTCCATCCCCTCATTTTCCATCTGTAGGTGTCTTTAGGTTTAAAATGAGTCTCTTGTAGGCAGCATATAGATGGGTCTTGTTTTTTTCTTTTTTTTTCCCATTCTGATACCCTATGTCCTTTTTTTTTTAAGATTTTCTTTATGTATTTGAGAGAGAGCACAAGAAGGGGGAGTAGCAGGCAGAAAGAGAGGGAGAAGCAGGCTCCCCGCTGAGCAGGAAGCCCGAAGTGGGACTTGATCACAGGAACCTGAGATCGTGACCTGAGCCAAAGGCAGGTGCTTAACAGACTGAGCCACCTAGGTGCCCCACCATATGTCTTTTGATTAGAGGATTTAGTCCATTTACATTCAGAGTGGTTATTTATAGACATGAATTTAGTGCCATTGTATTACCTGTAAAGTTGTTTCTAGAGATTTTCTCCGTTCCTTATTAGTCTTTGTTGCTTTTGGTCTTCCTTTTCCACTCAGAGTCCCCTTTAGTATTTCTTTCAGGGCTGTTTAGTAGTCACAAACTCCTTTAGCTTCTTTGTCTGGGAAACTCTTTATCTCTCCTTCTATTCTGAATGACAGCCTTGCTGGATAAAGTATTTTTGGCTGCATATTTTGCCCATTCAGCACAATGAATATATCATGCCACTCTCTTCTGGCTGCTAGGTTTCTGTGGATAGATCTGCTGCTAACCTTATCTGTCTTCCCTTGTAAGTTAGGGATTTCTTTTCCCTTGCTGCTTTCAGGATTTTTTCCTTATTTCTGTATTTTGCACATTTTTCTATGATATGTCTTGGTGTTGGCTGGCTTTTGCTGATTTTGACGGGCGCTCTCTGTGCCTCCTCGATCTGGGTGTCTGTTTCCTTCCCTAGATTAGGGAAGTTTTCAGCTGTAATTTGCTCAAATAAACCTTATGCCCCTTTTTCCCTCTCTTCTTCTTCTGTGACTCCTATGATATGATATAATGCTTTATGGAATTGCTGAGTTCCCTAAGTCTATATTCATCATCCAATATTTTTCTTTCCCTCTTCTCAGCTTCATTATTTTCCATAATTTTATCTTCTGTATCACTTATTCGTTCCTCTGCTTCTTCCATTTTTGTGGTCATTACATATGTCAGTTTTGCATCTCAGTTATAGCACTTTTTATTTCAGCCTGACTAGTTTTTAGGCCTTTTATCTCTGCAGTAAGGGACTCCATGATGTCTTCTATGCTTTTCTCAAGCCCAGCTAGTACCCTTATGATTGTTGTTTTAATTTCTGGTTCAGGCATATTATTTATATCTGTTTCGATTAGTTCGCTGGCCGTGACCTTTTCTCGTTTTCTCTTTTGGGGTGAATTCCTCCATGTTGGCATTTTGTCTAGGTCTCTGTCTTCTGTATGTTAGGAGAGCCTGTTATATGTTTCCTCCTTCTGAGAGTAATGGCTATATTAAGAAGAGGCCATATACAACAGGGCCTGGTTCTTCCGGAATTGTTTCTATTGTGCTGTGTGCACTTTGCTGCTGTGTTTTGGCTGCTCTTTCCCTCAGGTCAGTCCTCTGCAGAGTTTCTCCTTGCCTGCAGTGGGGAGTATTTGGACCTTGTCCAGTGTGTGATGAGTTTTAACTAAGTGTGCTCTGGTCTCCTTGTTAAAAGAGACCTGGAGGCTCCTGACTGGCTTACTTGGAAGAGCATGTGACTCTTTATCTCGGGATTGTGAGTTTGAACTCCACGTTGGGTTGTACAGATTACTTAAAAAAAAAAGAGAGAGAGTTCTGATCCTATTTCCACTAGAGCTAAAGCTTTGTTGCACTCTCTGGTCAATAGACTTGGTGTGTGGGGGTGGTTAGTGCTAGTGTTCTGGGGGAAGGGCCTGCTGCTGAGTACAGGGGGCTGGGGCTTGGTGTAAGCAGCTCAGGCCTCCACTGTGGCTGCTGTGCTGCTCACTGAAGTCTGTCTGTGCTGATATGCGGGGGGAGAAATGGCATCAGCCTGCTGTCTTGTCCCAGGAGAGGGGAGTTCACATGGGCCACTGTTCAGGAAGCCCTCACAGAAGAGTGAATAATCTCCCCTTGTGTGTCCCGGGCATTCCTCAGATCCCTGCCTTCACCCTGTCTGTGTCCGAGCTGTCTGGCCAACAGGTGGCACAGTACTCCTGTATTTTATCTCAGACACAGCTGGGTTCAAAACTCCAAATTTTAGGGACCCAACGCAGCACGGATTTGCACTGATCCTCTAGGAGACGGTCTCACTGCACTGGGGCTGGTGCTGGTTTATCCCAGAAGGGTAATTGCATGAATGCACAGGGGCTTGGAGTTTATGGTAAAGCTCAGTGAAAAGCTGGTGTCCAGGTTAGTTACCTTCAGCAACTGCCTCTGCTGCTGTGCTAATTAACAGGGCCACACAATGGCACCTGTTGGCTCTTTTGTCCCTGAAAGGCAGTGCCACCTCTCCCAAATGCACTCCAGAAAAGAGAACTGTCTCTCCCAGTGCGACCCAGAGAATCCTCAGACCATGCTGTCTGCTCCCAGGCCTCTGTCCCCCTTCTCCACAGGAACACCTCTACACCCACCAGACTCGACCCCAGTGATGGCATAGACTTCTAAAACTTCAGTCTTTGAGCTCCACTACTTGTAAAAACAGGATAATTAGCCCCTCTTGTTTTCCCAGTCAGTGATTTTGGGGAAGTTTTTCTTATGTAATCCCCTCTGTGCTGCTTTCACTCTATCTGTCTGTCTGTCTGTCACTCTCTGTGATCAGGGCTTCCTCCCCTCTGCAGCACCTGTGATTATTTTCTCCCCCAAATCATGTCTCCACACCTCCTACCTTCCACAATGTGACCTCTTTTCTACCTCTAGTTGTGAAGTTTGTTCTCTCAGTCCTCAGATCAGTTTCTTGGGTGTTCAGAATGATTTGATATTGTTCTAGCTGTTTTTGAGGGACAAGTAGGGTCCTACTACTTGTCCTACTACTCCGCCATCTTAATTCCTCCCATCTTGATGAGAAACTTGAGAATGTTATCACAGAACCTATTTGGAAAATATAACAGAAGAAAAGTGATATTTAAGTAAGAGTTCCAATTGTACAAATTACTTTGAAAATACAAGTAGTAGGGCTCCTGGGTGGCTCAGTTAACTAAGCGTCCAACTCTTGATTTGGGCCCTGCATTGGCTCTGGGCTGAGCGTGGAGCTTGCTTAAGATTCTCTCTCTTCTTCTCTCTCTGCCCTTGCCCCCTATTGTGTGCGTGTGTGTTCTTTCGCTCTCTCAAAAAAGAAAGAAAGAAAAAAAGAGAGAGAGAAAGAAAGAAGAAAGAAGGAAAGAAAGACAGAAGAAAGAAAGGAAAGAAAATACAAGTAGTATTGTATTTTGCATTCGAGTCAAATAACAGTACTGGAAAAATTTCTCTCTATTGGAAGATGTTTCCACATTCCAGTTTCCACATTAAAACAGCTTAATGAAAGTGCCCCAAATTGTATTGAAATGACCACAAACACCATACTTAGGCATAACAGGATTGATTGTCACCTGGGACTCACTATTCCAGTTGTTTACAGCCAGCATCTGTTCTAATTGTTTACTATCTGTGCCTTGCTGGTTGTTAATGTTTTTATCACCCTTGCTAGAGTATGTATTTATCTGCCAACTAGCAAAGAATATACACAAATTGATAAAACAGGAACAAAACATAAATATTTTTTAATCTGATGTGGTTGTTATTCTCCCTCTCTCCTCCCTTTTTTCTTTATAGCAAATCATAAAGGTGACTTTGTTGTCACCTTCATTAGAGTCACAGAACTCAAAAGGACTTTTATGAGGAAGATTTTTGACAGACATCTTTGAAGAGGTGTCTGGGGAGACTTGGAGCCCCTAGATGACATTTTAGAAAATTGAGCAAGAATGAATAAATTTATTGGCTGTATTAGCAGGATTATTAAAAGTCTTTTCTTTAGTATAAATTTTTATGGAACAAGAATAAATATTGACCACTGAGTTATATAACTATAATGGTGACCATTTGTAAGGCATTGTGGATGGAAAATGATACGATGCCTATAAGCCCAAAACTGACAGGGTTGACCTGAAAGTTATTTCATAATTGCGTTTATTAATACTGAGTTACAAAGGTACATGGGTTTTTCAGTAAAAAACTTGACCTGGGAAGAGAATGAGTTTCAGTTTTTATGACTCTATTAAAAAAAAAAAAACAAAAACCACTTGTGAAAGGAACCATGTTTTCTCAGTAAAGCCACTCAAAGTATGACATGGTTGCTAACCTCCTGGCAAAACATGCAGTTTTGGTGCAACATGGAGTAAAATGTAGACCCCTAATGATAGCTTAGATTTAGCACCTTCTGTGTGCCTGTACTCTTTTATGCATTCTAGATATAGTAACTCATTTAATTCTGACAGCCATCCTAGGATGAAAAAAGGAATAATTCATATGTCCATTTTTATAGATTAAGAGACTGAGGCATAGAAAGGTCAAGTAACCTGCTCAAGACGACATCACTTGTAAATGGCCAAGCCGGACCTCTACTGCAGACAGTCTGATTCCCGGGCCTCTCATCTACCACGGCTTTATGTCATACTGTGTTGCATTTAGTAAGCTATATTTCACTGTCCTAATCTGACTCGTAATACAAATTTTGAATCACGATTATGGTACCATAAGGCCCGACCAGCCTGAGGGAAATAGGAATGTCTCAAACCTCAGCTCTGCTCCCCGGGGTACTGCTTCCGTGTGCTCAGTGTCTTCTTTCCAGCCTCTCACCTTGCTGCCGTGCTTCTCTTACCCTCTTAGGATTTTGCTGCTCTGCCAGGCCTAATCATTTTTTGGAGGCAACCATCTTGATCCCCCAACTCTGACCTCAGGAAGGACACAGCTTTCAGCAGTTCCTTGGAGTTCAGTTGAAATCACCTAGTGATTTTCTAAGTCCATGCTCAGTATACAAGGCCAGTATCTCAGTCTGCAGCTTCTATCATCTGGGTCATTTTGCTTTGTTCAGGACTTCACCAAGGACAAAGCAAAATTTCTTCTTTTTCGCTTCCTAGAAGTGTCCTTTCCAGGATCAAGAGGGGATGTGTAGCCCAATTCTAATCGCAACCCTTAATGTGGCAGTTTTATGGCTTCAAAATCTTTTGTGTGTTTGTATTTTAAGAACTTACTTACAGGTGTTTTTCCTTCCCAAGACACTGCATCCCAAGATGCAGAGCACCTTTGCATCCACAGAATCTAGCACATAACAGACATTTAGTAAATGTTTGTTGTGTGAGCAGATGATTGAATCAACAGGCCATAGAAAGGAACAGCTCTTTGGTACAGTAAATTGATAGTGAAACATTCAAATACACTTTAAGTAATTAGAGGTTAGAAGCCAGAAATTGGATAAGAGGTGAGAGCTATACATATAGACACTCAGATTTCCAATAAAGAATTCAAAGTTGAAGCTGTAATTCAAAATAGGTCTTAAAGAGAAAAGCAGTGAAAGATGGGAAAGCAAAGAGTGAGTCTTGAACACACATGAAGTATGGGTGAACGAGATCCAGCAAAGAAGCTAGAGAAGTATCATTTAGAGAGATTAGAAGCAATTCAAGAGCATGCATGTATCAGAAGCTAAGAAAGAAGTGAGTTTCGAAAAATGACCGGTAAAAACAAGCAAATAAAACACATGACCAGTAAGCAGGGTCAGATATATAAGGCAAGTCAAGACAAATGAGGGACAGAAGGCCAATAAATTTGGCAAAAACAAAATAAGTTATTAGAGACCTTTAACATTTCATTTCCAGTGGAATAGTTTTTCACATTTCTGACTTACTCATATTGATTGCATCAATTTTTAACAAAAACTATTTCCCAATATGTAGCCTTTTGTCATTTTTACAAGATTTTTGTAAAGATATACTGGAGAAATCAGTTAGAAATCAGCATTTGGGTTGATCCCAGGTTCACTGGAATAATTTTAAAAATTTCTCCCCATTAGCACTGTATAATCTTTTTTTTTTTTAATTTTGAGTAAACTCTGTGCCACAGATGGGGTTTGAACTCACGACCCCAACATCAAGAGTCGCATGCTCTACCAGCTGAGCCAGGCAGGCACCCAAAAGTATATTCTTTAATAGGTCATTGGATTTTTTTCTGTAAACACTTTACACAGCTCCAAGATACATCTGATTAAAACCTCTTTAACCCATCAGTAATGATGTTAAAGGCTATGCTGGGTAGTTTCTTGCAGGTAATAATAAGAACACCATGGTAAGATTATTGAAGAATTAATTTTACTTCCTAAGGTTCAGGTGTATTTTAAACTCTTCCTAGGAATTTAATTTCCGGAACATGGCTTGAGTATACTTCAAACTATTAAGATTTAAGATCTTCTATAAGTAGTTTTAATTTCTCATCAAGTCTAATAACCATAATTATTTGTTCCTCTCAGTTATCTTTCTAAAAATCACAGACCAATTATTTGACCAATTCTAGAGCATTCTATAGACTAGACTACAAGAAAACACCCAAGAACTAAAAGGCTATAGTTTTAAAGCCAATAAAACCAGCTTTTCCCAATGATAGGAAAATATATGAAACTCTATACTATATGTTTATATATCAGGCCCAGCCATAAAAAAATCTTAATTATACACCCCCAGGCCTTCTTTTTCCCTCCTATCAAATATCACGAGCTGTCAATGCCCTCCTTTCTTCTCCCTCCTGTTAGAATTTAGGATTGGAAAAGGATTTTTTTCTCAACCATTCATAACAATGTGAATTTAATATGAACCTTCTCAGGGTATTTACATTTTAAGCATTTTTCTAATTTATGTATTTATTCACCCAATAAATATTTGAGTTTTGTGTGTAATAGTAGTTTCTGTGAGAAATAGAAGGTGAATTAAATATGAAAGGTACCTTTTAAAGTAGCATGAAATATGTTCAATTAACTATGATCTAAGATTAAAAAAAAAAAGTAAGGAGTACAGGTCTTCTAGAGTTTAAGGAAAAGAGGGGGCCATATTATGCTCAGAGTGGGAAAGTGTTATGAAAGGGTGGTAGTTGAGAGGGTAACACAGCATGATGATTAAAAACAGAATCTGGAACCAGCTTTGCCCCTTTTAGATCCTACCTGTCACTTACTGAATGACCTTGGGCAAGTTGCTCAGTAAGCTATCTATGACTCATTTTCTTCATCTATGAAATGAAAATAGTAGTATTTACCTATGGATCTCTTTTGAGTATTGAGTGATGACATGTAAAGCACTTAGAACACAATGAAAGTCTTCCACAAAGGACTTACTAGCTATTATTCTTTAGATTGGGCCTTGAAAGATAGGATAAGTAGGATTTAGACACGCAAAAATGAGTCAGAATGAAATGAATTTTGGAAGGAGCAAAGGTTGAAATGTAAAAAATTAAACCACAGAAGTCTTTTTTTTTTAAGATTTTATTTATTTATTTGACAGAGAGATGCAGCAAGAGAGGGAACACAAGCAGGGGGAGTGGGAGAGGGAGAAGCAGGCCTCCTGCCGAGCAGGGAGCCCGATGCGGGACTCGATCCCAGGACCCTGGAACCATGACCTGAGCCGAAGGCAGACGCTTTAGAAGCACCCAGGTGCTTCTAAACCACAGAAGTCTTAAAAGAAATAGGAATAATTTTTATTTATAATCTCAGGGTAGGAAAGGCCTTCCTGGGTATGACTCCAGATCCAGAAGGAATTAATTAAAGGGTTGATAAATTTTCCATTAAAATAAAAAACAGCATTTTAAAAATATCATAAACAACACCCACATTTTACATTATTGAGTGAGTTGACCAAAAAGATAAACTTAAGTATTAACTAACTGCTTATGTGATTATTTTTAAAAAATAAACTTTGAACATAAAACTATAAAACTCCCAGAAGGAAACATAAGGGGAAAACTTCTCGACAATGGATTTGGCAATAATTTCTCAGATATGACACCAAAAGCAAAGGCAACAAAAGCAAAAATAGTCAGATGGAACTACACAAACTTAACTTCCACACAAAAGGAAACAACAAATAGAATGAAAAGCCAACCTACAGAATGGGAGCAAACAATTGCAAATCATATATCTAATAAGGAATTAAGGAATATGTATACAAAGGACTACTTTAACAACAACAATGACAACAACAAAACCTGATTTAAAATTGTTCAAAAGACCTAAATAGACATTTTTCCGAAAATATATAAATGGTCAACAAGCATATGAAAAGTTATTTAGTATCACTAGTCATTAGAGAAGTGCAAATCAAAACCACAATATCATCTCACATCCATTGGGATAGCCACTATAAACAACAACAACAACTAAACTAGAAACCAGAAAATAACAAGTGTTTGTGAAGATGTAGAAAAATTGGGACACTTGTGCACTGTTGGTGGGAATGTAAAATGGTGCAGCCACTACGGAGTTACTATATTCTGAGTGGCATTTCCAAAAAATGAAAAATGCAATTACCATATGGATCCTGCAATCCTATTTCTGGGTCTATATCCAAAAGAACTGAAAAGATCTCAAGGAGGTATTTGCACAACCATGTTTGTTGCAACATTATTCTCAATGACCAGAAGGTGGCAGTAGCCTAGATGTCCATCAACAGATGAATGTATAAAGAAATGTGGCACATATATATGAGGGAATATTCAGCCCTTAAAAAAAAAAGAAATTAAAAATAAAAAAAAAATTACACGGCGCCTGGGGGCTCAGTCCATTAAGCGTCTGCTTTCGGCTCAGGTCTTGATCCCACCGTCCTGGGATCAACCTCTGCATTGGGCTCCCTGCTTAGTGGGGAATCTGCTTCTCTCTCTCTGTCCTTCCCCCGACTCATGCTCTCTCTCTCTCTCTCTCTCTCTCTCTCACTCACTCTCAAATAAATAAATAAAATATTTTTTTAAAAAAGGGAATTCCATTACATAGTACAATATGAATGAACCTTGAGGACATGATGCTGAGTGAAATAAATCAGTCACAAAAGGAAAAATGTTGTATGTTTCTACTTATATGAGATACCTAGAGTAGTCAAATTCATGGAAAAAGAAAGTGGAATGATGGTTGTTGCAAAGGGCTAGGGATGGGGGGGAATGAGGAGCTGTTTGGTGGTATTGAGTTTCAGTTTTGCAAGTGAAAAAATTCTAGAGATCTGTTTGTTACACAACAATTTGAATATAGTTAACACTACTGAAAGGTATATTTAAAAATGGCTAAGATGGTAAATTTTATAGTGTATGTTTACGACAATTAAATTTTTTTAAAAATTTAAGTAAACTGAATAATGCTGAAGACAAAGTGGGAAAAAACATTTTTTAAAAACCAGTTTTCTTCAAAATCCCATTTTTTTCCCCTTTGCTCTGGTGTTTGAAGCTTTTATGCTATATAATACCTTCTGAAATCCTACCCTCTCCAATGTTACTCCTTTCCTTTTACCATTAGGAAAATGTGCCACTTCTAATTACCCCTCTTACCTTCCCAGTCATGCATTCATTTAATATTTATTGAGCATATACGATGTGCTAGATATTTTTTAGACTGTAGGATTTAGCAGTGAAGAACACAGAATCCTTACAGCCCTTGATTTCTATTCTAATGGGGGGAGACAGATAATAAACAACAAGTAAATATATAGTATGTCAGGTGGTGTTAGGGGCTTTAAAGAAAATAGAATAGAGTGAGCTGGAAAGGAATGCCAGGGCATAAGAGAAATGCTATTACATTCAATGTAATCAAAGGAAACCTCACATAGAAGGTGACATTTGAGTAAGTATATCGGAAGAAAATGAAGGAAGATGAATGGTAGATATCTAGGGGAAGACTGATGTAGAGGGACCACTGAGGGCAAAGGACCAGAGGCGGGGACAGCTTGATGGGTTTGGGGATAAGGAAGGAATCCAGTGGAACTGGAGAAGAGCAAGCAAATGGGGAGGAATAGCGATTAGATCAGAGAAGTTGGGGGCAGGGCATTGACTCTGTGGGCCATCATATGGACTTCATTTTTACTGTGAGACGGGAGCCATCAGATGATGCTGAGCAGAGGGATGATCTAACTTTTTTAAATGGTCTCTCTGACACCTGGGTAAGTAATAGACCATAGGAGGGAGAAGAGGGAAGTAGAGAGGCAAGTCAGGAGAGAAATGATGGTAGCACCGGAGGTGTGAAAAGTGTCAGCTTCTGGTAGATTGTAAAGGTAGAGCCAGTGGGCATTCTAATGGTTTGCATATGAAGTGTGAGAGAAGGAAGATTCAAGGATGACACCAAGCTTTTTGTCCTGAGCTGCTATTGGGATGGGGTTACTATATTCTGAGACAGGGAACACTAGAAGAGGAACATGTTTGCTGGGATAATGTCAGGATATTAGTTTTGGACTGAGATGCTAAATTAGGTCAAGTAGGTAATTGAATATATGAGTCTACAGTTCAGTGGAAAGAGCAGGGTTGGAAATAAAAGTCTGGAAATAACCAGCAGATAGATGATATTTAAAGCCATTAGACTGCATGAGACCTGCTAGGGAGTAAGTGTAATTGAGGAAGTCTTCTATGGACTGAGCCCTGGGGTGCCCCACTTCAGGGTGGGACAAATGAGGAAGAAGCTGCAGAGGCTGAGGAGCAGCCAGTGAGGTGGGAGACTGCTCTCTCCAAAAAAAAACCCCTTTGCAAGTGACTCTGATTAATACATAGCTCTATAGTGTTTTTATCAGTTGCCAGTATGATCTTTACTCTTGCTTACATAGATGGTGTTGATCTTGGATTCAATGGTGAGACCAGTGTACCGGATAGTTTGCCCAGTGTTTTCCCCATAGGTGGTTTCAGTTTTGGTTTTTGTTTTTCCTTTTGGAATGGAACATTTACTATTATGTAAGCTTATGTATGGAAAGTTAAGATAACTTTATCCAGAAGTTAAAAAAATACACATATGGGACCACATATTACCCATACTATTTAAAGGTGTAGTATTTGGTGTGTTGTGTTGTGTTTTGTTTAATAGGATGCAAATCAACTCTCTCCATCATCTCACTGAAAATAATGTTTTGAAATCCCAGTGCAACTAGATTTGGTACCTAGCCCCTCTTCTCATTCATCTCACACCCTGGGCATTCAAAGCACCCTGTTAAAATGCAGTGTAAGAACCTATTGATTTCACTCATTATTACCCCTCCCTCCCTTGCCTCTGGCCACAAATTAGTGTGAGTCAGAAAAGTTGGCGAAATAAAAAGGCTATATATAGACCGTCCTTTTCTATTCTTTCCAAAAGCCTTTTTTTTTTTTTAACTAGAAGGTGACAAAAGCCAAGCTCAAAACCAGCTGTCTGCTATGTGTCCTACAGTCAAAGTCCTTTGTACTTTGAAAGCAAACATATTAGCCGGCTATACCCTATTAGTTAAGCACAGGAAGCGTTGCTTGCCATGATTTACCTTTTCCTAAGAGTATATTATAGAAGATATTCAAATTCAGTTGTCGTTAATGGAAGTCATTGTTTCTAACACCAACCCCAAAACATAAAATAGTCATGTGGTTTTTGTGTCCCTATTCTCTAAATGAGGGAAGAAATTGACACTATGGGCTCACTAAAGCCAAACAGTATCACTTTCTTTTTCCAAGTCAAGATTTTGAATAGTACAGCAGTAGAAAGTAGCAGAAGCACTAACTCTTCAGATATCTCCCTCCTTGCCTTGTCTTTTGGTTGAGGATGTTTGGGGGTTATATTATACTACCTCCAAGTAACTGAATTCTATGACTCATGGAGCTAAATGAGGATGCTTGAGTTTTGTGCTGGCAACTCCACTTCCATATTTAAGGAGGTGACAGAGAAGAGAGCCCTACCTGGGGAAAGGTCACAGTTGTAAATCAAGGAGAACTAAGTCTAGGTGTGTGGAAGGCAGTTGGTAGGGGAGGCGCAAAGTAGAAAATGGGGAAAATTGTTCATGAATTCTCTAAATTCCCCCTACACACACACACACACACACACACACACACACCAAAAGCATCATAATATGTGTTTTTTATTTGGACATATTCTATTTTTTAATTAATAATCATGCACTACGTTGGGTTCTACTTTCCAGATTTGGGCATTTTAGCTCTAGAATCCCATTGCAGACCTTGTTTCATTTGTGAGATAATGCTGGTCATCCCTCTTTCATTTCAGTGCTTCCAAACTAGCTGGAAAGGTAAGTAGTTATTTACAGGGTACCACAGTGAAATTAGCAGTAGACTGAAATATGGTTGTGCCACTGATATGTGCAAGTTCTTCATAAAATCTCACTGCTGGGGCCTGGAGATAATACAGTTGTAGAAAAACAATTTGTCAAGTGTGATCTGAAATCCTAAAGGGGATTTTCCAGCAGATGTTAATGCTGGTGCTGACCAAATTGATCAGAAGATGCAAGCTGCATCTCAAAACTGGTCATTATTTATATCCTTCAGCTGCATTCACTAATTAAATCCCCTGAGTTATCTCTGACACTTACCACCTGGGACCAGTCTCCAGACAAAGGCTTTCTTGTGGCATGCAGCTGAGCCAGGTCTGACCCTTCTGTTTCATGTCAGAGTATATATTTTAGCTCTAATCTTTTTGTCCAACTGGATTCAGTGGTTTTCTTGTTGGTGTGCTTTATTTCTTCAGCAAGAATCAGTTTACCAAGCTAGCTTCTGTTTAGACTGGCTAATTAAAACCTGCTCAGTGTGAGTGCAGGCAGCCTCCAAGCCAAATACTGCTCTCCTCAGAACTGGAGTGCCATTTTTATTCATTAGAACAGATGGGCACTGTGAGTTACCCCCAGCCAATCTGACCCCTGTGTTTGCTTTTGAATAGCATGCCCTTATGAAAGTATATCCCCATTTGAATAGAGTCTTCCAGTCTTTGGGGGATCCTATAGAAAGGAGAGATGTGACCTGTGTGTTCCTGAGAACAGATGAAGAATTGCTTCTTGCAGGAAACTATTACTTTATCATGTCCCTGTCAGAGAAGTAAGGCATAGTACAAATAGGTTTTGATAGGAGAGAGAAATAAGTAAAAGGTTGAGAGTAGAGGACACAATGAGAGGACACTAGTAAGCTTGTGAAGAGCAGCTTTCCTAATTCTCAATTGTATTTAGAATATGTCCATGATTTGGAAACTTTCTGAGAGGTTAACTGGTCAATGAGTCTTTAAGAGAACAGCACATGCTCATGGATGGGTATTCATTCGGAGAAGATTCTGTTTTCTAGTCTCTTAGAAGATGATATTTGGAATGTTGTCTGAACCAAACACAATTCACTTTTTTTCTTTTTTTATGCTTGTCTCACAAGATCACAAAAGAGCTTGTTTGAAATATTTCAACTGGCATTTCTAGCTGGAAATGAATAGATTTATAGAATATGTCATTATTTTTATTTTTTAACTCTCTTTTATTAAAAATTATTATTAACATATAATGTATTATTTGTTTCTAGGGTACAGGTCTGCGATTCATCAGTCTTACACAATACATAGCGCTCACCATAGCACATAGCCTCCCCAGTGTCCATCACCCAGCCACCCCATCCTCCCACCACCCTCCCCTCCAGCAACCCTCAGTTTGTTTCCTGAGATTAAGAGTCTCTTATGGTTTGTCTCCCTCTCTGGTTTCATCTTGTTTCATTTGAGTTGTTATTATTTTTAAAGTAGAACTGTGAGTAGAGGTACTTCACAGCCTTAGTTTTTGCATGTGACTCCTTAGAAACAGGGAGTTGAGGATGTGTGTCCAGTTATCTCAAGAAACATAATCTCCCCACGATGATCCCAAGTTAAAGAACATTTTTTGAATCGATGCCATGGTGAGAAATTGAAGAGGAAAGGGACTGTCACAGAATACAGTGAATAGCAAGCTGTGAGAACTGTAAGGAGCTTGAGGGAGATAGATATGGAGCAGTGCTGCATTTTTCTTTTTTGCCCAATTATGGAGTCTGAGCATCTTGACTCAACTGATTATGCTGATTGGCTCTTCAGTGGCAGTTTCATTTCTTCACCAATTTTCCTATTCTCCAAAGACCTTCAGGGTTCTAGCACATTGCTTAATGGCCTGCCTACATTTTGGTGTTTTATTGAAGGTCCACTGGATTCCATCTTCATAAGTAAATGCCAACCTTAGAAGTAAGTGCCCATTATGCTTATCGTGTTACAATTTCACTAAGCTCAGAATTGTCGTGGGAGGTTGAAAACATTTCAGTGGTCAAAGAGAGAGGGTAATTAGCTCATTTAAATCCTCTTCCGTGTTCCATTCTGTCCTTGGAGCAAAGGTGCCAGCCTGTCTTTATAAGAGTAAATGGGGCATGTAGCCTGGCATTATTTAATTCAGCTATCAATCTTAAAAGAAAGTGAGCAGATTATAAACCAAATTAAATTTGCATGCAGCCTGTGTGTGAATATGTTTGTCTCCTCATATGGATTGAGTGCTGGCAACCCCATTTTCTGCAGCGGTTCGTGAAGAAGGGCCATCTTTATAGAAGAATGCTCCATGGCACATTGCAAATACAGGATTTGCATTTACACATAAAAGACCATGACAAGTCAATTTTTAAAAGTGCTCTTTTCATTTTACAAGTAAATTGGCTCTAAACAAGAATTTCTCAAGTAGAAATCTTCAAATCTATTTTGTTTATTCAACAATAATAATATCAAGTGTTTTGCCTATCTTGTCTTATTTTTCTATTAACATGGAAGGTAGCATAGATATTTTTATAAATGAAATTCTACTATTATGGCTTTAGGCTTTTTTAAAATTTGGGTTTAAGGCACCATATTATGTAAGATGTCAAACTACACTTGATGACAACAATTTAAATCTAAGAATAATATTTCTAAAATAGATAACAATAGTAAAAAATTAAGAAAACAAAAATTTTTATTACTATAGGAAGCTGATGGCCAGAGAGTCAAAGCAGAGCTGTACATTCTCCAGTGTATATTTCTTGGAACTCAGGTATTCCAGATATTTTGGGGTAAAAGACATTGGGGGTATGTTGCATACCATACCTCTTATTGGGGATCCACCATTTGACCAATAATTTAACTGATTTAACTTTGATAACTTGGTATTTCCCATACTTACCAAAGCATCAACCCTTTTACTGAATAACCCCAGCTAAACTGGTACTCCATGAAAACCACTTTGGGAAGCACTGAAGTAGAGGATATGATTATTTGATGAATTTAGTCATTGATTATCAATTTTACATAATATGATATGCGTTGCTGAACATCTCAATCCAAATTCAGACATTTTTGGTAATTCTGTTTTGTTTTTTCTTTAACTACTAAGCTAAATCATATATACTTTTTGGTGAGGTCTATAACTAGTTTTTAAATATTGCAAACATATGAAAATTCATTCAGAAGTAAAATAGCATCAAAGGACCATTTAGTGGTAAGAGTTTTGTGTATAAAACAAATTCACAAATAAGTAAATTTCAGTAGGTTTTTGTTTTCTGCCATTGCTGTATCATCGGTCTGCTCATATTTGCTGAGTGTTTACTGCATGACATACATCTGCTAGGATCACAGTGACATATTAACAAGATGATGTATCTGAGAACATGGTGGCCTTGTCCTCTAAGATCTTAAACCAGGCTAACTGTTAAAAAAAAGAAAAAGCCATCTCATGACTCAATTTTATGCTCTAATATATTCTACACTTCAAAATATTTGAACATGTACTTAAGTCCTGAACTCTTATGTAGTCAGATTTGTTCTTTATTTATTACTTCAGCAGGACATCTAAAATAATACCCTCTTTTCCCTCTAAAGTTAAAAGCAATTGAGAAATAAGACATAGGAGATAGTCAAGAAGCAATCAAAATAACAGCTTTATTTTGAAGAAACTGATTGAGGAACCTGACTTCAACATGAGACAGCATTTCAGAGAAGAGGAAATAGGACTATCCCTTAAAAAGATGCTCAACTGCACTACTAATCAGGCAAATGCAAATTAAATTCACCATGAGACACCATCTTATCCACGTGAGATTAACAAGAATTAACAAGTCAGCAATAAGAAGTATTGTTGAGGCTGTGGAGTGACCGAATCACTTTGGAAAACAATTTGGCATTATCTAGTAAAGTTGAAACTGCATATGCTGTGACCGAACAGATTCATCCCTAGATATATTTCTTAGAGAAATGTATATATTTGTATCAGAAACATGTGCAACAACATTTGTAGTCACTTGCTTATAGTTAGAAAAAAAAAACTGGAGGGGCACCTGGGTGGTGCAGTCAGATGGGCATCTGACTCTTGGTTTTGGCTCAGGTCGTGATCTCCAGGTTGTGGGATCGAGCCCCTCGATGGGCTCCACACTCAGCATGGAGTCTGCTTGAGATTCTCTCTCCCTCTCCCTCTGGCCCTCCCACTTGTGCTTTCTCTCTCTCTCTCTCAGATAAATATTTTTTTAAAAAAAAGAAAGAAAAAACTGGAAACAAAAATATTGATCACCAGGAAAATGAATAAATAAAACATGGTGTATATAAGGAATGGAATAGTATACATCAGTGAAAATGAATTACAGCCATATATGTCAACACAGATAAGTCTCAAGAATATACTAGATGAAAACAGCACAGTGAAGAATACACACAGAATGATTCTATTTTTGTAAAGTTAAAACATGACAAAACAAAGCAATATACTGCTTAGAGAACCATCCATGTGTGATTAAACTAAAAAGAAAAGCAAGGGACTGATAAACACCTGCTTCAGGGTGGAGGGGAGCACAATGAGTCAAGAAGGGAATACTGAAGGCTTTCCGGTCACTCTGCCGTTCAGCCTTAGCTGGAATCCTCATACTGCAGCGGTTTTGCATGGTGTTCAGGTTGCCTTTCACTGTTTCGGTGCTTAACTGGTGTTTTTGTTAGATCTGAGTATCCTTGATAAGACTAAAAAGGGGTTTTCTTTTGTTCGTGTGGAGAGAGGAGTTTCCAGCCCCTCAACCTACCGGCAACTGCCCAGAATCCCATTAGAAGTCAGAGAAACTCTCTGTGAGTGGGACGTGGAAACATGTTTGGCTTGTGGTTGGATTGGGTTATGTTATGTGAGCATGTGGATGGGGCAGTCATCCCATGATGATATTGCGTTCTATAAGGTTACTGCTCCTGCTGGCTTGAACGCTGTCGTGTTGTAAGAGGGCCATGTGGCTAGGAACTAGGGACTGAAAGGGACTGCCTGCCAATAGCTGGAAATGGCTTCAGTCCTACGACTTCAAGAACCTGAATTCTGTCATCAACCTGAATGAGCTTGGAGAGGACACCAAGGTCCAGGTGAGAACCGCAACTCTGCTGACACCTTGATTACACTCTGGGGCAACTCTGAGCAGTGTCCAGACTCCTGGGACCCCCAAGAAATTACACAATAGTAGATTTGTGTTGTTTTAAGCTGCTGAATTTGCCACAAGTTGTTACACCGCAACAGAAGATGACTACACTCCCTGGCTTGTTTCTAACTGTGAAAAACTCTGGGCTGTCAACCTGGTCTGGCCCTCCTTTCTTTCCTTTCCTCACATTTTCATCAAGTTATCATTTTCTGGGTCCAGGCCAGAGCTGATATTCTCCTCTTTCATCATGAATAAGAAAGAAGAGTGCCACAGTTTAGAGCCTGCCTTCCAGACTGTTCTTCCTCCCCTTCTTCCCAAGATATACCTTCATCATGTGCCAGGGCCAGGCTGCCAGGGCAGTGACACTGTCACTAGACAGCACAAGTCAAGCCGCCTCCCTCCTTCCCTTCCCCCCTCCCTCCTTCCCTTCCCCCCTCCCTCCTTCCCCCTTCCCCCCTCCCTCCTTCCCCCTTCCCCCCTCCCCTCCTTCCCCTTCCCCCCTCCCCTCCTTCCCCCTTCCCCCTCCCCTCCTTCCCCCCTTCCTCCTTTCCTCCCTTCCTTCCTTTGTCCCTTCCTTCTTCCCTCTGTCCCTCCCTTCCCTTTCTTTCTTTTCTTTCCCTTCTTCCTTCCTTCCCTTCACAAACACTTTTTTGAGCAGCAGCTATAAAGAAAACAGTCTTTTTTCTTTAAGGAGTTCACGATTTAATGGTAGAGACAAATGACCACGTGGTGATTTCTCTGCCTTCTCTCTCTGCTCTCGGACAAGTGGCTCAAGAGTGGGAGACAGAAGAAGGTAATTATGCTAGAATCTCCTTTCCTGCTGCCACACACCCACTCTCTCCGTTTTCTCATACACACTCATTAGCATCCTGTATAAATAAAATCTTTGGTCTCAATAGAAGTTGATTCTCAGCTTAAATCACTACATGGCTGTTAAGAAATGATGAGGTTCTTTTAAACTGATTTGTGAATCATCACGTAGAAGGAAGGCAGGAAGTGGAAGAAACAGATTTGGATTCTAAGCCTCCATTTCCCTAGAAGTTTGAGCCAGGCCATTGATGTTATCTTTTGTGTTTTTTCAAAGTGTGGAGTTTGTCCTCATAGTCAGTTGAATATGATTTCAGGAACATCATCCTGAAACATTAGAAGTGGCAGGAGTACAAAAATAACCATTTGTTGGTAATGCTTGCAGCTGTTTCTGCAACTGACGCTTCCAGAGTTTTATAATTACAGCATTTTGCACTTGCACTATGTCTTATATCTAGAAATGGCCATGTTAAACAGGATGTTGATAATCAGCTTTTATAACAGGTTCTCTAGATATCTGCCCTATACCTAGGCAGTTGTAACCAAAGACAAAATTAGATGAATATGATGAAAACAAGTTGCTGTCGTCAAAAGGAATTGTTTACAGTGCTTCGATTTTCAAGTTAAAATAGGGTCCTACCAAAATCCCGGGGTCACAGATGAAGAAAAGCAATCACAGGACTAAGCTAAACATTGCTTCTACTCTTCTAAATACCAAACCTGTTCGATTGCTTACTGGTGGCTTCCTAAAGAAACTTTTAGGGATGCCTGGGTGGCTCAGTCGGTTAAGCAACTGCCTTCAGCTCGGGTCATGATCCCAGGGTCCTGGGATAGAGCCCCACATCGGGCTCCTTGCTAGCGGGGAGTCTGCTTCTCCCTCTCCCCCTGCTTGAGCACACACACACACTCTCTCCCTCTCTCTCTCTCTCTCTCTCTCTCTGTCAAATAAATAAAATCTTAAAAAAAAACACCTTTTAAAAAATATATCAAAACAGCTATAGAAGACAGCTTAGTCTTGGCCTTTGGCTCAAGGGCTGGTTTTTATTGCTATCCTTTTACCACTGTTCAGAAATAAATGGCTTGATGTCTCTGTGGGGTGAACATTCAGAAGATGAAGAGGCCCCCAAAGGCATTTTGTTATTTGGGAATTAGCTCTCCTGACCGCGCTACATAAGATTTCACATGAAGGTCCACTTACGTGGAGACTTTCATTTCATTTCACATGATCATTTTGCTATCCGAGCTTAATTATAGACACTGTTACTGATGTTGCCATCCTCTGCATTCTTCTTCTCCATTTGACTTAAATTGGATAAATGGGGTCATGTTCTATACACGCAGAAACTAGAACGGAGGGGAGAGAGAGAGAGACGGGCAGCCTCTGCATAAGACATACAGTCCAGATTTAGGGGGACCATCCAAATGGTCAATGTGAACAGCCGCAGAAAGATCCAGTAAGGAAAGATAACTCATCACAGATTCACAGCAGGGTGCTTAGATTCCAGTGCAATTACTGCTTCTACCAGATTTAGTTTTCTAAAGGAACAAATATGGTGTTTGACGTTTGCTTCTTAGCAAGGATTGTTCGGGGTCTCAGGAGATGCCAGAGTAATTTGAAATATACCTGCTTGTTTTTTAATATATCTGTAAAACAGCTTTGAAAAATAAAATAATTCACAGACCATAAAATGCATGCCTTTGAAGACTGCGGTTCAGTGGTTTGTAGTATATATACGGAGTTGTGCGACCATCACCACTACTGCCCTTTAGAATATTTTCATCACCCACAAAAGAAACCTCATACCCTTTAAGAGTCATTCCCTAGTCCTCCACCTCCATACCCTCCAGCCCTAAGAAACCACTAAACTAGTTTCTATCTCTAGATTTGCTTATTCTGGGCATTTCATGTAAACGGAATCATACAATATGTGATCTTTGGTGGCTGGTTTCTTTCATTTAGCATGTTTTCACATTTTATCCATATCATAGCATCTGTCACTACTCCATTTCTCCTTATAGCTGAATAATATTCCACTCTGGATATGCCACATTTGGTTTACCCATACATCAATTAATGGACATTTAGGTTCTTTCCACTTTTTGGCTATTGTGACAAATATACAGTATGTACAGGTTTTTGTGTGGACATGTTTTTCATTTCTCTTGGGCATATATCTAGGAGTGCAATTGCTGGGTATTATGATAACTCTATGTATAACTTTTTCAAGAACTGCGAAACTGTTTTCCAAACTGAATGCATCATTTCACATTCTTACCAGCAATGTATGAGGGTTCTAGTTTCTCCACATCCTTGCCAAAAGGTGTTATTGTGTATTTAATTTTAGCCATCAAACCAGGTGTGAAGTGATATCTCACTGTGGATTTGCATTTCCCTAATGATTAATGATGTTGAGCATCATTCTGTATGTTTATTGACCATCTATACATCCTTGGAGAAATGTCTGTACTTTTTGCCTATTTATAAGTTGGCTTGTTTGTCTTTCTGTTGAGTTATAACTGTTCTTTATGTATTAAGGTATAAATCCCTTATCAGATATGTGATTTGCAATATTTTCCCCCATTCTGTGGGTTGTCTTTTCCTTTTTTGATGATGTTCTTTGAAGCACAGTAGTTTTTAATTTTGATGAATTTTTATCAAAATTTTATAAAATTTATTAATCAAATTTTATATGATAAAATAAATTTTATAAAATTTATTTATCACTTTTGCTTTCACTGTTATATCTAAGAACCATTGCATAATTCAAAGTCACAAAGCTTTAGCCCTGTGTTTTCAGCTAAGAGTTTCATAGTTTTAGTTCTTACATTTAGGTGTATGATCATTTTAAATTCATTTTTGTATATAGTGTGAGGCAAGGATCAACGTGAATTCATTCCTTTTGCATGTGGTTATCCAGTTGTCTCACCACCATTTGTTGAATGGACTATTCTTTCCCCATCAAATTATCTTGGCACCCTTGTCAAAAATTAATTGACCATAAATGTAAGGGTTTATTTTTGATTCTCATTTCTATTCCACTGATAGTTCCATCTTTATGACAATATCACATTATTTTTATTACAAAGCTTTGTAAATAAGTTTTGAAATTGGGAAGTCTGAGTTTTCCAACTTGTTCATTTTTTAAGAAGGTGTTGTCTATTCTGAATACTTTGCATTACCATATGAATTTTAGTAGCAGCTTATCAATTTCTTTCCCCCCAAAGCGGGTGTGATTTTGATAGGGATTGAGTTGAATCTATCGATCAGTTTTGGGAATATTGCAATCTTAACAATATTAAGTTTTCTAATCCATGAACATGGAATTCTTTGCATTTAATTAGATCTTTTAAAATTTCTATTAACAGTGTTTTGTGGTTTTTCAGTGTACAAGTCTCACTTTTGTTAAATATATTCTTCCATATTTTATCTTTAAAAAAAATTTTTTTTAAGTAAGCTCTATGCTGAATGTGGGGCTTGAACTCACAATTCCAAGATCAAGAGTTACATGACTGAGCTGCCCAGGTGTTCCTGTATTTTGCCTCTTCAATGCCATTATATGTGGAATTATTTTCTTAATTTCATTTTCAGGTTGTTCATTGCTAGTGTTTAGAAATGGTATGTTTACTATTGGATCTTGCAATCTAAGCAGCTCATTTATTCTAATAGTCGTTGTGTTGTATGTACGTGGATTCTTTTGGGTTTTCTGTATGCAAGATTAAATTATCTATGTTGCCTTTCCTTTCTGGATGCCTTTTATTTCATTTTCTTGCCTAATTGCCCTGGCTAGAAGCTCCAGTACAGTGTTGAATAGAAGTGGCAAGAGTGGACATCTTTGTCTGGTTCCCTAATTAGAGAGGAAGCCTTCATTCGGTCTCTCGACATTAAATATGATGTTAGCTCTATTTTTGGTAGATCTTTACTTGGTTGAGCAAATTCTCTTGTACTCCTAGTTTGTGAGATGCTTTTATATGAATAGGTGCTGGATTTTGTCGAGTGCTTTTTTGTGTCTATTGAGATGAGCATGTGGTTTTTGTCTTTTATTCTCTTAAGATGGTATGTTACATTAATTTTCATATGATGAATCAATTTTACATTCCTGGGATGAATTACTCTTGAGCAGGGTATAAAACACTTTTTATATGTTGTTGAATTTTGTTTGCTAGTATTTTTTGAGGGTTTTTGTACTATTTTCCTAAGAGAGAAGAGATCCTGGTCTGTGGTTTTCTTGTGATCTCTTTGTCTGGTTTTGTTATCAGGGTAACACTAGCCTCATAGAATGAATTGGAAGTGTTCCCTCCTTTTCTATTTTTTGGAAGAGTTTGTGAAAGATTAGTATTAATTCTTCTTTTCATGTTTATTGGAATTTACCCATGAATCCATCTGCACTTTGGCTTTTCTTTGTGAGAATTTTTTGATTACTTATTCGATCTCTTTACTTGCTGTAGGTCTATTCAAATTTTCTGTTTCTTCTCCAGTTAGTTTAGGTAGTTTGTGTTTTTATAGAAATGTATTAATTTCATCCAGAATATCTAATTTGTTGATATACAGTTGTTCAGTATATTCCCTTAGAATTCTTTTTTATTTCTGTAAGGTCGTTATTGATCCCTTCTTTAATTCCTGATCACAGTAATTTGAGTCTTTTTTTTTTTTTTCTTCATCTATCTGGCTAAAGTTTTGTTAATTTTGGTGATATTTTCAAAGAACCAACATTAGTTCTGTTGATTTTTGCTCTGATTTTTATTATATCCTTACTTTTGGGTTTAGTTTGCACCTCTTTTTCCAGTTTCTCAGGGTGAAAACAGGTGTTTCATTTTAATCCATCTCAAAGTATTTTCTAATTTCCCTTGTGATTTCTTCTTTGATTCGTGGGTTATTTAGGATTGTGTTCATTACTTTTTATATATTGTCGAATTTCCCAAATTTATTCCTGCTATAGATTTCTAATTTCATTCCTTTGTGGTCAAAGAACATACTTTGTATGATCCCACTCTCTTAAATTTATTAAAGTTTGTTTTATGACCTAACATATGGTCTGTCCTGGAGAATATTCTATATATAGTTGATAACTGTGCATTCTCCTGCTCTTGGGTGGCCTGTTCTATAGATGTCTGTTAGGTGTTGTGATTTATAGTGTTGTTCAGGTCTTCTGTTTCCTTGTTGATCTTCTGCCTCGTTGTTCTATTCATCATTGAAAGTGAGGTTTTGAAGTCTCCATCTGTTATCATTATCTGTTTCTCCCTTCAGTTGTCAGCTTTGGCTTCATGAGTCGAAGAGCTCTGTTGTTATGTGCATGCATGTTTGTAATTGTATCTCCCTGATGGATTCATCCTTTTATCATATTAAAATATTCCTTTATGTCTCTAGTAATAATTTTTGTGTGAAGTCTATTATGTCTAATATTAGTATAGCCACTTCAGTTCTCTTTTGATTGCCTTTTATAGTATACTCTTTCCCCCCTTTTTACTGTCAACCTATTTGTGCCTTTAAAGTATTTCCTAGACAGGATATAGTTGGATCATTTTTCTTTTTTTTCTCTTTAAAGATTCTATTTATTTATTTGAGAGAAAGAGACAGAGATAGCAAGAGAGAGAAAGAGCAGGGAGAAGAGGGAGAAGCAGATTCCCACTGAGCAGGGAGCCCAGTGTGGGGCTCGATCCCAGGGCCCTGGGATCATGACCTGAGCCGAAGGCAGACGGCTTAACCTGAGCCACCCAGGTGCCCCTAGTTGGATGGATCATTTTTCAAATCCATTCTCCCAATCCATTTCTTTTGATTTAGAGTCTTTATGTTTAATGTAATTACTGATAAGGTAGGATTTATGTTTGCTGTTTGTCTTCTCTTTGTCATGTCTGTTTGTCCCTCTGTTTTTTCATTATTGCTTTCTTTTGCATTAACTAGAAATTTGAGGAAACTCTGAATCAGGTCAAATAATAAAAAGCCTTACAGATAGAGTCTTTCCAAGGAGCTGCCAGATAAGCCAAATAGTGATAATTGTCTGGAGACGAAGCTTTTTTAGGAGCTCCCAACTTGCTCTTCCCCTTCTATTGGCTATTAGGCTAATTTTTACAGCTGCTACGTTCATAAGGCTTTTGGTTTTCAAGGTTACCACAGTGCTGGGAAGAGAGGAATGGAAAAAGGGCAAGTTAAAATACAAAGCTCACTCTTCCTACCAAGATTCAGCCATTTTTTTCTTGAATAAACACTTCTTAGTTTCCAGAATTCTAAAGAGGTTGATTTTGACAACTTTTACCAGTGTTCTCATTGCTTTATGGAGGAGCAGATTTTTGGAGGTCCTTACTCTGCAATTCCAGGAATCCCCCATCTATAGATTTGTTAAAATTAAATAATTAAATTAAATAATTTAAATCTAAACAAAAACTTTGAGATTAAGTATCTTTTCTAATTCATTAGCAAACTGGTTGTTGCAGTTATTTTTCTGTAACATATTTAAAAGATCTGAAACAAAGTAACATGTTAAAAGTTATTAAAGCTGGGTGGTAGGTGTATGGATACTTGTTACATTTTACATTTTATCACTGAGGGAAATATTCAATGATAAACATAAATAAAATATTTTTTAAAAATATATAATCAAGGGGTGCCTGGGTGGCGCAGTTGGTTAAATGTCCCACTCTTGATTTTGGCTCAGGTGGTGATCTCATGGTTGTGAGAGCAAACCGTGCCTCGGGCTCCGTGCTCAGCATGGAGTCTGCTTGAGATTCTCTCCCTCTCCCTCTGCCCCTCCTGCTCCTGCTCTCTCTCTCTCTCCCTTTCTAAAATAAATAAATAAATCTTTAAATTATATATATATAATCAAGACTGGTTCTGCACACGGTCCTGAGGGAGCACAAAGAAGGAACCCACTGAGGAGGTGGTAGGAGAGAGCCTGAACGTGCCATTGGGTGTGGTTTATATTCACTCATTAACAGATGGTCATTAACTGCCTACCAGGTACATTGACAAGAGTCTGCAGTGCCCTGAGGAGGGGTCTCACTGTTTGTTGAAGGGTTAGAGAAGTAAGCAGGTGTGCACAGGATAGCTCCAAGAGACAGAGCTAAGTGCTAGGTGCGATGCGAACTTCCACCAAAGGAGGGCCCTTAATCCACAGTTGGTGGGGAAAAGCAGGGTGCTTCTCAAAAGAGTTAACAGCTGAACTCCAAAATGGATAAAATAGGAGTTGGTAGAGGGGTGTTTCATGCAGGGAAAAGTGTACTTGACAAGTTTTTAAAGATTGGTGCTCAGGAAACAAGGTGAAAAAGGAGGCTTGAGGGTCACATAGGCCATCCTAAGGGTCGGGTTTAATCCCATAGGCTGAAGGATTGAAGGATTTTAAGATGGGGAAATAGCAGTGTGAGGGCAGCGTGTACAGTGGTTATGATCCTGGGCTCTGGAACTAAAGGCCGGAATCTGGTCTCAAATTCTGGTTCTGAAATTTTCTACCTTTGCAACCTTGGACAAGTTACTTAAACTCTCTATGCTTCGGTTTCCTCCTCTATAACGTGGAGAAAATATTCTCTCTCTCACAAGCTGTTCTCAGCTTTAAAAAGTTCATTCATGTTAAGCACTTAGAATGTTCTGACCACTTAGCAATTACTAAGAAATTCAAGCCATTTTCCATGTAAAGATCAGGTACTGTTTTAGAAGAATGGCTTTGACAGAGCTGCGGGGAAGGTAAGGGTGGGCGGGGGAGACTGCAGGAAGAGACCCTTAGGCTGTCCCAGCAGCGAGGTGTAGGGCTTAGGAGCAGCAGGGTCAGCATCCCTGGGAACTTGTTAGAAATGCACATTTTCTGGGATGGGGCCCAGCAATCTAGAGTTCAACAAACCCTCCAGGTGAATCTTAACGTGTGCTCAGGTTTGCAAAGCATTACCAAATAGATGTTGTCTCCATTTTACAGATGAAGGAACTAAAGCTCAGAAAGACTAGGGTCCTTGCTCATGACCACACAGCTATTACATGGTAAAACGGAATCAGACCCAAAGCCAATGATTTGAACCACTATGCTCTTCTTCTCATAATCAGAAAGAGACAGGAAAGGGAATTTCAGAGACAGTAAAGTGATAGAATTAGCAAGACACTGGGTGATTAGCTATGGGCATAGAGGCGGGTGTCAGTATTGACTCCTACGTCTCTGGTCTGGATTAACGTTGATGCCATTCTCTGACTCAGGCTACATGAATGAATGAAGCAAGTTGAAGAGAGAGAGAGTTTGAGGTGCCTGTAGGAAACCAGAATGCAGAGTCTTGGTAGGTTGGACACTCAGGCTGGTGATACAGATCTGGCAGGCGGATGTATACAGATAGGTGTGGCTGAAGATGTGGTTGGGGGAGGGGGCCCTAGCAAGGACAGCAGAAGACAGGGGCACCAAGGACAGAATCCGGGGGGCAAGTGGAGGAAGAAACTTCTGCAAAGTAGACTGTCAAAAGGCACTGAGCAGAGGTAATGGAGAAAGGGGAAAGAGGAGGGGCTCAGAAATCCAGGAGAAAATCAGCTCCAAGTCAGTTCAGACAGGGGCTGGGTTAAGCATTAGCTGTTGCTGTTTACAGCCACACTGCAAAGCAGAATCTGATAACCATCCCTTTTCCTACCATCCCTCCCACATCAGTAAACAGGGATACATGACATCAAAGACAAAAAGGCCCTCCCATATGGCAGAATGGTAGGAGAGGGTGCCCTAGGCCGGAGGCGGTCATTAATAAAAACTTATCAGGATGCTGACAGAATGCCAGTGTGCATGCCCTAAAAAATTTAAATTGGTAAGATTATATTCCTTAACATGCAACTCCATGCAATAGCTGTAATCTTGATGAATTCTGGTCAGTGTGGATTCAGGGAGGTCATATGCACTAACAGAGTCTAATTTATCACATTTAATGGGTTTGTGGTTTTATATTACACTCACAGTGCCATTAAACACTTACAGTGATCATAATGCTCATTGGCTTTTTCATCTCAACTCTTAAGGTCAAAGCTCACACGTATACAAACAAAAGCCCTGACTGTATAGTCCGTTGGAAGCTCATAAAATATAAAATGGGTTATTTCATTTTATCCTCTTGAGCACCCACTGAGGTAGCTGTGGGAAAGAGCCAGACTTAGTGAACAATGAGGAAGTTGAGTCATGTAACTAGTAAGTATGGAGCTAAGACTTGAAACCGCTGCCCATCTCGCTCCAAAGTTCATATTATTTCCATTAATGATGTCAAAATGGAAGCACATTAAGTTGGCCTGCATGCCTGATAAGGATGTCCTAAACTTTAGATAAATAAGCTATGTGAAAGTGCTTTAAAACTTTGGGAAGAAAGCTGTATGTAGGCAGGATATTTTTGACTATTACCATTAGAAGCAGTATCTGAAAATATAAAAGATGCCTCTAAATAATCCCTAAAAGTACATTCTCATTAGCCCCGCAAAAGAGGATTTTAATATATTACTATTTTCTGCTAACTTTGCTGTTTCTGTCTCCCTGCAGGGGCTCGTTTTTTATACATACCACTTTGGGAGCACCATCTTCCCCTCTCCCATCACCCTTAACACACTCACCCCATGGAAATGCTTCTCTCCTTGCTATTCTATGAGGATACAGAACAGTTCTGGCAAGAGGAATCAAAAGAGAGTGAGCCTTTAATCTCTCTGCCTCCATAGCTGTTTTATAAAAGGTGTAACTTGATTATAGTCCTGATATCAGGACCCTTCCTGCCCCTACCTGCCCCCCCAGAGCCTCCCCGAGATCCTGAAAACCATAGAGAAAAGGCTGGGCCCACGCTGGCCCATGGAAGCTTGGGAAATTTTCTTTTTTCCTTTCTTTTCTTTTTCTCAGGGCTACCTGGCTGCTTGGAGTTTACTTTCCACTTGGTGCAAGGCACACAGTTACAAGATGTCAGGAAGGCTTGCCTGTGGCTTGGATAGTGAAGGGCAGGGTTTTCTCAACTTCGTTTTTGGTGTTTGCTGTTTTGATACACAAGTGTCTGCTGCTGGCTGCAGCCTGCCTAGTCTATGGGAAGGGGAGGGCTGGGCTCTGGTGAGCTAGCACCTGCTCAAGCCTGGTCATGGCCACTTAGGATGGGGGCCCGGTGTTGGCTTGGCCAGGCTGGCTGCCAGGCTGCTTCCTCAGGCCTTCCAGAGCCACATCACAGGTGATCGTGCGGCTGGAGGCCTGGGCAGAGTCCGAGCGTTCTGGGGACTCCAACCCTGTAGCCATGAACAGGAGAGTGAACTTCCCGAAGAAGAAGCTTGCACACCAGTGACCAGGGTCGGCCTGGGGGAGACTGGGGTGATGAGGCATGGCGTCGCCAGGATACTCTGCACTTCCACAGGAGCTGTTACTGGAAGTGGAGCCCCAGTGGCATTGGCAATAGTCGTGGGTGGCCACGAGCGAGCCGCTGCAGGGGGTGGCTGCCATGCTGTCGCTTGTGGGTGGGTGGAAACGGTTGGCGGGTCCGGGGACGCTAGGCCATGGAGCCCATTTGCAGAGGAGACTGCCGAAGGCTGCTCCACGACTGAGACGCACGTTGGGAGATCTTTCTTGACCTCCTGTGTGCCAGTACCGTGGGAGCACACCATGAGCTCAGACAAAACCCTACAGACTCTCTCCTGTTTTCCAGTAACCTCTCCATCATTTCCCGGTCATCAGTCTCCTGTCATTACAATCACATCTATTATCAAGAGGGGCAGAAGTGGGAATTTGGGTCTTTAGAGGACCACTTCTAGACTTCTAGATGGAGTCAGACTTCTAGACGGGTCCAGGCTTCCAGTATATTTGCTTCCAAAAGTGTTTTTCGAAGTTTTCCAGTACAGTAGCCACAATTCAAAATCCCAAGTTACATGAAATGAGAGAAGGTCCCTAATGTACCTATTCTAATCACCACACAGATTACAGAAACAACGTCCCTTGAGCCAAAAAGGACGGTTTTCAGAGGTCCTTCCTTTGGTATAATCCAGTAGTCCTCAGAAGAGGAATGGGGTGTCAGACAAGACTTCTAAGTAAAAGAACAAGGACACCTGGGTGGCTCAGTTGTTTAAGCGTCTGCCTTTGGCTCAGTTCATGATCCCAGGGCCCTGGGATCGAGTCCCATATCTGGCTCCTTGCTCAGTGGGGAGTCCTGCTTCTTCCTCTGCCCCTCCCCTGGCTCATGCTCTCCCTTTCCGTTTTTCTCTCTCCCCCTGACAAATAAAATCTTTTTTAAAAAAAGACTTTTAAGTACAAGAACAGAAAGAGAAAGATCTTAGGCAAGTAGACTTCATCCTGAAGACTGTTCCCCCTCTTTCCTCCTGAAATAGGGACACAAAATGATTCACCCTCATTCTGTTTCATTGCCTTTGTAAGTTGCCACCAAGACCAGATGATCGCTAAGGTCCCTTCCAGCAGAAATCTAGACCTCTCAGAGGCTTGTATTTCTGAGAACTACAAAGGAAGATTCAGATGTCCTTTATCTGTCTGAGTAGGCAAGAGGTCAGGTGCAGTTCAGGCAGAAAGTTCAGGAAGACACCACAGATGCAAGCTGGCAGTAGGGGTTATGCTGGCCTTGTAGTGACCTGGAGGGAAAGCCACAGAGAACAATCATTGAGCAACAGGTACACACCAGATGATTTCTTGGGTCTTGTTATATGTTGCGGAAACCAGGAGAGCTTTGGTCATTTGCCTGAAGGTATCTAGCTAGACGATGAAGCTAGATTGTGTGATCTAAAGCTCACTTTTTTTCCATCACACTCTCTGGCAGAACAGCTCTTCCCTGTCCTTGTGGATGGCAGCCATGTGTTCTGCATCCTGAAGCAGAAACAGCAAATCTGTGATGATGTTCAGCTGATTTTGCCAACCTGTTGAATCCCAAACAGCTTTTCTGTAGAGGTCACGGGAGTGTGAAATGGGTCAACAAGGGAGTAGTGGTAGTAGCATCTTCCTTTGCCTGGGGGGATAATGCAGAAGAGAAATCACAGTCTAACAGGGCTGACCTTTCTACCTTTTTGTCTCCCTCCCACCTCCCATTTTCCCCCAACTCACTTTATTTCAGGGCTTGAACACAAGAGGCCAAGTTTAAAACTACTTCCTTTTAACAGTATCAGCAGATTTAATCAAATGGTCAAAATGGAGCCAATTCCTTTTCCTACAAGTGCCAGTAATGAAATTACCTCCATTGTATTCTGTTAGGATTGGGTATTCATTCCAGTTTTCAAAGAGATTGTACCCTCACCTTGGTTCATTGTTCTATCACCTGATAGGTCACCCCTGAGTAATTTGTGAACACCCAGAGTGACTTAAAAATTAGTGATTTTTAGGGCTAGAGTGATTACAAGGGCTAGCCTTACACATAAATGGAGTTAGCATCACCTACCCGATATACTTTGAAAAGCTCAAGACTTCCTTTCTCAAATACATATAGAGAAATAATAGATATATATCTCCTGCTAGCGTATGACATTCCCTGAAATCCTGACCTTTTGTTACTAGATCAAGTTGCTGTTATTCGGTGTTCGCCTAACCCCTAGGATCCTCAAACCAAGGTAATAGGAACTTTACCTTACAGGGGACAGATGTAGAGAGAAGGGGTGGGAGTAGGAGATTTTGGGGACTTGAAGCATTGCTTGTGAAGAACAGACCCAAGTAGAATGCCTCAGGAGACAGAAAGCTCTAAAGTACTGGGTGCTAGGGTAGGGGGTCACCACCACCCCCAGCCCATGGAGAGGAGATAGAGTATGAAACCATTTGAGACAAAACCAGACTGTCTCACAGTTGTGTTTGAGCTTGGTTCTGCTTACAGAAGAGGTGAGTAGCCTCAGCAAAAGTGGCGGGCAGGCAGGAAGCTCTCGAACCTGATGTAAAACACACACTTTTCATGGTTATGTGGTACAGAGCCCCTTGGTGGAAGAGGAGAAAGTAAATTTTGAGAGACATCAACATTGCTTTTAAGTCTCTAGAAAGTGGTTTTGACTTGTCTTCAGAAGTGCAGAGAGCTTTGTCTCATTGTTTGAAGGGAAGATACAGCTTCTTTTTGTTTTTGATATTAGAAATACTTGCCAAGAAATGAATAAAAAGAATAAGAGATACAGGATTAAAATGACGCGAATGGGAGAAGTACAGGGCGAAAACTCACCCACGTCAGAATGATTGGCTGATTTCCCAACTAAATAAAACCATGTCACATATGAGTATCAGTGGTGATTCCTGCTACAGACATTAAAGTGACTCTACAGATTGTTTCAGTCTTCCCAGTTCCAGGACTGTGGACAAGTCCATTTTCCCTGCCAAGAATGTAAGTGGCTTCTGTGAATCCCATGTGACAATATTTCTAAGAGATGGTTTTGCTGTCTTTAGGACATAGTTCAGGCTTGAACACATTAGGTCTTTTTTGCAGTGCTTTTCAGTTTATAGCCTAACATATTTAGAAAGGGTCACGATAACCCAGCCAGCTGATTTCAACATTTCTTACTTGTCTCCAGTTAAGAGGCTGCACATGTGATATCCTCTTTTATTTTTATCGTCAGAAACCACAGAAATAAAGGGGGAAAGAGTATACCCGGAAGTCTGAATCAAGCTATGACTCAGATTTCCTAAGAAAGTGAAGATCAGAATCTACTTTGACCTCTTCAGTCCTAAGTTCAGAACCACTTTTGGGGCAACATTAACTAATATCCAAGTTGACGACCTTTCTGCCTTTTTGTATCCCTCCCACAAAAGTATATAGCACATCTTCCCTAATCATCCTGTTCATACAGTATTCTCCTGACTTGACCTATCTTTATTGCTAAGTTCTTTACTCCTGGGGAATGGCTAAATTTTAAGTGTATATACGGACGACAGTGGTTCCAGGGTGTGTAGGTTTAAGCCCCATCTTCTCCCTTAACACCTATATGACCTTGGGAAAATTACTCTTTGCGTCTTAGTTCCACTATCCATAAAATGGGAATGCTGAGAGTTTTATTTAATAGAATTGCTGTGAGAATTATGTGAATTACTATGTGTCCAGCACTTAGAACAATGCTTGGTACAGAGTAGGTGCTCAATAAATGTGAGCTGTTGTTATTCTCTTTCAGTAAATAGTGAATTTTACATATATATAGAGTTGGGTGAAGCCAAGCCAGGTGCTGTGCAAGACATTACAGATCCGTGAGGGAGTTTTAATTGCACAGTATGCATTCCTTTGTGTTATCTGGGGATTTTTTTCCTCTTTATTCATGTTACCATCAGTCTCTTTGCTCGGTACCATCAACCTGTGGTCACCAGTCAGGGCATTCTATTTGTGTTTAATGCTGGAAATTCAAGGGTGCTTTCAGAGCAGAGCTCCATGATTTTAAGAGATTCCCATTAAAGCTAAAAAAAGTATGTGACAAGTCCATTTTCCCTGCCAAGAATGTAAGTGGCTTCTGTGAATCCCATGTGACAATATTTCTTTTTTTTTTAAGATTTTATTTATTTATGTTAGAGAGAGAGAGCTCACACAAACAGGGGGAGGGGCAGAGGGAGAGGGAGAAGCAGACTCCCCGCTGAGCAGGGAGCCCGCCCAATGTGGGGCTCGATCCCAGGACCCTGAGATCATGACTCGAGCCGAAGGCAGATGCTTAACCAACTGAGCCACCCAGATGCCCCTACGTGACTATATTTCTTGATCCATTGAGGACTAGTTCTCTAGGAAGTCCCTCATTTTTTAATCCTAAAAGAAGTCAGTATTCAAAGTAAAAATCCTTTAAAAAAATTCTTCATATTCTGATCTATGCTTTGTTAGTTTAGATTTTTATTTTCTGATAATGGTAACCATTAGCAAACATTTACTGTGATGGTTTTAAAGGTATGCCCATATATTCCTTGATGCTTGTTCCTTCAAGAGATGGAGCTTAATCTGTCTCCTCTTGAGTGTGGGCTGGACTTAGTAAGTCCCTTCTAGTGACCAAAGATGGTGGGGAATGACCAGATGTCATGTCTGATATTAGGTTATAAAAAGACTGTGACTTCTGTCTTGGATGTCTCTTGTGCTCTCCCTTTGTTTCTTGAATCACTTCCTCTGAGGGAAGTCAGCTATCATCCTGGGGCAGCCTGGGGAGTAGGAAGTCAGCTGCCATGTCATGAGGACACTTGGGCCGCCATCGGAGAGACCCACAAAGTGAGGAACTGAGACCTGCCAAAAGCCATGTGAATGAGCCTGGAAGTGTACTTTCCCCTCATTGAGCCCCAGGTAACTGACAGCTTGACTGCAAATTCATGAGAAACTCTGAGTCCCAACCACTGAGCTAAACCATTCTAGAATTCCTTCAGAAGCTGTGTGAAATAATAAATGTTTTAAGCTGCAATCATGATGAATGACTCTATCTTGTATCCATTTCTTCAGCAATAGACTAAGTCACACTGCCTCACATAATTTGTAGCAGAAGGCTAGTTATAGGTTGTATATAACAATAAGTGTGGCCAGGAGGTTTTATTTTTCTTTTAAAAAGCAAAATTGACTCTATCCTGACACTTTTCATTCTTTATCGTAAGTACATCTCCTTGGTGCATATTATAATTCAGTCTCTCCTCTTTAGTGATTAGTCTGACAATCATGTGAAAATTCTTCCATTTTCTTCAGTGGTTCTGCCTCTTACCAGTCAAGGAAGAGCCAGCCCCAAACACTCTCCCTCTGGAAAAATGATCCCAGTTCTTGGTGCTCTGCCCTGTTATAAAGCAGGGTAACTGAATGGGGAAGCTGTATGGAGGAAGCATGTATTTTTTTTCATCTGAACCTATCTTAGTATTGGAACCTCCAAGGTTCAGTTTCTCTTAGAATTGTATGAAGCTCATACCTCATCGTATTTTAAAATATAATACATAACTTGTACCATTTGGCAAATTTAGGTAGAAGGCATTGAATAAACCTGCCTTCCATCTGCTGATCAAATGGAGTCTGAATTAAATAAACTTCTCCAATATAGTTGCTAAAATCTGATTTCCGCAAGCCTTTGGACCTTTAAAAGTTGACCTCCAGAAAGGTGGTCCTAAATCTCAGGCAACCTGTACTCCCTTTGGAAACTAGGTATAAATCTACCAGGTTTGGGTCTAGGATAGATTATTCCATTTGTGGACATTCTTGAAGGCCATAAGAATTTGCTAGAGTTCGTGATCATATTTTGAAAAGTATTAGCTGTCAATCCCTCGATGCTAGGTGAAATACATTCTTTTATCTCTGGATAATCCTTTACTTTCTTCTTTATATTAAGATATTTCTTTCATGGAGTGACAGTTCAGTGTTTTGCGGTCAGAAACTTTCAGTACAATACATAGTTTTATAATTATTTTTAAATTATAGCCTTAGAGATTTCATTCTTAAATAGTGCTAAGATACTCCTCCACCCCCCCTTTATTAAAACTCAACTGAATGTCAGTTAGCCATCATAACAAAGGACTGATATAACATGTGTTTTTAATTTAAGATCCCGAAGGCTGGGAATTTCCCATTGTACATTCATTTAAATTTGCCAGCAAGCAAAAGCTCTTTAGAAGGTTAAACATATAAACTGAAAATAGAGCAAAAGGAAATCAAGTATTGGAAAATGGGCACTACAGCATATGGTCAAAGCTTTTACTATAAATTAGGTAATCACAGAAAATTCCATATGGATGATTTGTGAACATTCTAAAGTCAGGCTGGGAATTTGCTTCTTTATCATGTTTTCTTTCTAAACACAATTTTCTTAAATAGCATGTGGGTCCATATTCATATTTATAACTCGGTGATGTTTAAGAGCTTTGACATTTCCTAATGTCACTAATTTCCATATTAAGATTTGACATATATTTGGACTCACGTTAACTCGCATGTCCTAGTCATCATCACATGTAAAGAATATTTGAAAAATCTTTCTCAGAGTATGGAAGAGGGAAAAAGATCCCCTTTCGTTGACTTCCTTAACCCTCACCCCCATGCGTATACACACATACACACACATACATGTACACATATGGTCCGAGCTTTCCCCCCCACCAGCTTTGTTCCACTAACTCGTATTCATCAGTCAAAACTCAGCTCAGATATCTTCTTCTCATACCACTGCAAGCAGGTTTCTGTGCTCACCTCTCTCAAGTTCAACCGAAATAGAATTCTTTTTCTGTTCTCTCCCCTCTGGCACCCCACTAAACTGTGACTTCTTCACCTCAAGACTGCATCTTTTGTTTTTGAGTTCCCAGTTCATATCAGAATGCCCGGCAAGGAGTCACAGTTCATCTGAAGCTATTTATAACCAGAAAGGGCTGGTTAAAAGCTTGCTAAATGAATGAATAACTTCAGCCTCCAGGCTAGCTCGCAGATGAGTTCAGAGGCTATATATGCATCATTTATAAGCTCAACCAGAATCTTGTTACAGCCAGAGCGGCAGATACTCAGCAAGTAAGAAATAATGCCACCCTGGGGTTTATAGCTCCTTCAGGGGCTGTATGAAGCCAGGCCAACATGGGAAACCACATGCTGGGGTGCCCTCCCGCCCCACATCCCTGCTGCCTGGCGGTTTGCACTGTCTGTGGGCCAGGATCACCTCTGTGTGAGCGAGCCTCCTGCAAACATTTTGCCTATTCAGGAACTACAAGGAGTGAAGTAGGTGAAGAGAAGCATTCCCCCTGTGGGGCTCTAAACAAAATTCAATTACATGAATCATACTTCATGTTTAAAAACCTTGTTCTCTGTTCAAGTCAGAGGTTGGCTTCATTACATTGGCCTGGAAAACAGACTGGCAACGAGTGAAGAAACTACCTTCAGAAGAAGCCAGTTCAACTTGGGGTGGATCCAAGGGAGCGGTGGGGACGTGTGAAGGTTCACTTCTTGCTGCTAAGCAGAGCGGGGGCTTTCTGGGGATGCCAGGAGTAGAGCTCAGATAAACGGAGGGGGTGCCCCTTGAAGTATTGTGATTTTCAGTTCAAAAGATGTCACCGGCAGTTCACATAGTAAGAAATTAGGGGTCAAGAGGGGATTTAGACCTATTTAGAGCACAGTGTTGCCTGTTTAATTATAGAGTCTCGTCCTTCTTACCTGACCCAGCCAGCTCCTTTATCAGTTATGTTCCTGAGACTCATGCCTTAAGTGTCAATTTCAGCTCTTGGGCCCGTAACTGCTGAGGCTTTCTTTTCACACTGGGAAAAGGGTCATTTTCACAAAATAACATGGCTGTGTTTGCTCAGGTTTTTTTTTTTTAAGATTTATTTATTTATTTGAGAGAGAGAGAGAACGGAGGGATGGGCAGAGGGAGAGGGAATGAGAATCCCAAGCAGATTCCATGCTGAGCTTGAAGCCCAACGTTGGGCTCGATCTCACAACCCAGAGATCATGACCTGAACGAAAACCAAGAATCGGGGTCGCCCAACACACTGCACCACCCAGGCGCTTGGTATTGTCCCAGTTGTTGAGGCATAGATGGGATATCACTTTTTGGTATGTGCCCAGATGGGCCAGAAGGATTTTATCCGATCTTCGGGACCGCGGCTTGCCTGGAGACACAGCTTTAGAGTCAGTTTCATAGTCCATTGAACCCAAAACAAGCTGGAAAGTTGATAAGTATTGGATGAAATTGGCCCCAAATCTGATTTGGTTTTATTTATTTGTTCTAAACGAACATAATTATACAGCCTTTATTTTGTCCCTTTAAATGGGGATATCAGTGACTGTGTTGTGTTTGGATGGAAGAGATTGTCTGGAAATAATTTATATGTAACTGCAGAACCTGCCAATGGCATGCTTCTCAAGGGCAAACTCGGCTTTGGAGACTGTTTCTCCTTCCAGCTAGAATTCTTCAGTAATAGATGTGTGCTAATTGACTTGGTGGCCAGGGAAGTCACGTCTGGTTATCAAACATTGTTGGTGCTGGCTATAGTATTTTTAAAATTAAATTTCATACTTGCTAGGCCAGGGTAAAATTTAAGATGTGTAATGGGTAATAGACATGAGATATCTATCCTCTATCTATCCATCCACACACACTACACAGCTACAAAATAAACGTATAAAGATGTATCTTCATTTATCTCTCTAGAACTGAATATAACTTGGATTTTGAATCCACGTTGGATCTGATTCTAAAATCTTGCTCTCTTTACTTCCAGGTATATTCCATAATTTCCTGATTTTTCTCACGTTCTTCTATTAAGTTCATGTTTTCATTCCCCTCTTCCCCAGGGGTGATCTGAGTGTCTGAATGTTGTTACTGTCCTGGTATATCTGCTGGGATGATCCAGGTCTCCAGAACCTGTGGTTGGAAGGCCCACTCATCTCAGCTCTGAAGCACCTGAGAGTTGCCCTTCCTCCCTCAGGGGAAGCCCAGCACTTCTCAGTGGTTCTGTTTCTTCACACGAGGCTGCCTGCCTTAGCTCATTCAACCTTTGCGTCTCCATACCGGGACAAAGGTTTATGATTGCTTGGGCTGTGCCCTGGAAAGCAAGGTCTAGGTCTTCTGTGCTTCAAGCTCCACATGATTCTTCGAGACCTACACATCAAAGACTCCCTCCTGTTTTCCTCTTTGTCTCCCCTCCATCCCCCCAAGCCCCCACCACTTGGCCAACCTTAGTGGTGGGGGGCCAGGAAGGGAGGACTCACGAGCGGGAAAACTCGCTGTTTGCTCCATCTTCATATGCCTGTGGTTTAAGTCCAGAACCTGGACTGATGGATGTTCAAAAAGATTTTCTCTTGAGAATACTGTTTCTTTGTGAGCTTCCATAGTCCCTTTAAAGCTCAAAAGCTAAACATGACTACTTCTTTCTCTTTGCACTTTGGCCACAGCAATCCGAGTCTTCCCTAGGATGACAAATGCCGCAGACTGAATGAAGGAGAGTCGTGTACACGCAAGGGGACAGGGACTTCAGGGGATATCTCCAAGTGGCCTTCTTCCAACACATGAATACGTAAATAGATTTATAGCTATACGGTAATTTAAGTAATGATAACTGAACAAACTCAAAGGCCAGGTTTGTTTTAAATTGAAACCAAAGGGAAGAGGGTTGATTCTACACTAAGAGAAAAAAAAGTCAAAAGAAGTGTAATTAGTGGTTAAAGCACCAGAGGGCTCAGGCTGCGCCCCTCGTTTTCAGCCTTCCTCTCCCCTCTTCTCTCTCTGCCTTTCTCCTCTCTGCCTTTTATTAAAAAGCAAATGGCCCTTTTATAAAGCTCGGTTTCCGAAGTTCCTATTATACCCACTCCCACAGCATTCATAAAGAAGCAGAGACAGCACTTGTAATTTGCTGGCAACCCTAAAGAGAAGTGAGATATCTCACTGAAGAATTCTCAAATAACGTGAAGACATGAAAAAATGTACACAGCACTTCTCTGGCTTGTGTAGGAAGCATCAAAGAACCATGCAATTAATTTTATTTATCATTAATAGATACTGGGCTTAGGACCCAGTATGTGATAATATAATTATAAGTTAAGTTCAGTAGCATGCTATCATCTGAACTAAATATCAGCAGTAGTTATGAAAAGTGTATCAGTAGGCATCACAAAAGCTCGTCTGCTTCCTTGTACCTCAAAATAGTCATGCCCAGCGAGTATAGATAAAAGCTCCTGTAGCAAGAGGACCTCCTAGGGTTTTGTAAGTCTCCCCAATGCATGCAATCAGTTTAATAGGAACCAACTCTCCTTAACATGTTCATACTTAACTGAAAAGGAAGGATTAGAAGGCTGTCCATAAGCCACACTCAAGGGTGAAATAAAGATTATTATTACAGCATTTGAAAGTAAAGTTGAAGAACATTTCAATTTCAAAACAGCAAGCAAGAGCAACAGACGACACATCTATATTTTAACTCTGGCAAAGTGTGAAAATTAAGTGAATATCCCATCAGATTCTAAAAGCTTGAATTATGACCTCTCCCCACCCCATTAAATAGATTATTTTTCATATTTAGGATGTCACACCTCTTTTGTGGGAAAAAAACCTTTCTGGCACTGATACACTGTTTCTTATTTCTTCTAGTCATTTTATTAATAAATTAATTATTTATATGTTTGCCAAGGAAGAGCCCAAGTATACCTAAATCTAGAATTAAACTACATAGCACTAGGGTTTAAAATAATAGAATTTGTCATCCACTTGACTGGCTCACATTCAGCCAGTGTCAAGCTCAACGGGTGAAATTTTTGCTCAGGCAAAAATCTCACTGAGGAAATGAAAATTCACAATTTGTAATAGACTTTTTCTCATAAAATGTTATTCCTGCCACTGTGCCCTCTGGAATGTGATGGGGGGGAGTTGAGGCAGCTTTGGGTTGCAAAGGAGGACCCAAAAAGGTGCGATTTGGGGGAGCTATCTGTGCCCAGCCCGGGGACTCATATAAGCCTCCCTGCATATATGGGTGTGTCCCATCCCTGCTTCCTCCCTTTGGAAACCCACAAAGATAGTTTGCCATACTAGTACTTCAGATCTTGAGTAAAGAAGTCTTTAATGTGTCCTCAGTAAGACTCACATGTGGCCTTAGAGATGTTGCTAACAATATTTCATTCTTCAGGTTGGCTCTGGGGCTCCTACCAGTCTCTGTGTGAAGTAGAAACCCTCTAATGTGCTCTTCTGCTGGAATTCCTCATTGAGTGGCCTTCTTCTATGGTGGCTTTCTTCCTGGGGTGGGTGGGGGCAGGGTACGGCCTTAGAAGCAGGGTTCCCCATATGTACCTGAATATGTATTTTAGTGATTTTATGGAGATTGTAGTAAAATGTCTTAGGGAAGAAATACCTTTTTCTGCTTTGCACAGAAACATTGAATATGGGCTAGCAACAGCCTGCCTCCAGGTTGAAAGCAAGGAACACTCTGGCAACACACTGGTTGAGTTTTGCCACTCTCTGGCTGTGTGACCTTGAGCTAATCCCTTAATCTCAGTTTTGTCATATGCAAAATGGAGATTTTAGTACCTCATAGGCTGTTAAGATTAAAGAAATTACCTATGCCAAGGACTGGGCATAGGGCCTGACTCTAGTAAATGGTCAGCATGTGGTAGTTCTCATCACTTGGCTGGTACAAGCCTCTCTACACACATAGATCTCTTTCCAGACGCCTCCCACTCTAGGCTCTCATAGCATAAAATAACTTTCAGGCTCATTACTACTGTAAGACTCATTACAGTGGAACTATTGGTTTTTAGTATGAATCGTTAATTAGTATTAATTCAATAACCTTGTGCACGGAGTTAGCCGAACGAGCGGTGATTCTCCCGGCCCAGCTACATGCATTAAGGTAACGTTGAAGAGGGCCTGCGTCTGAGGGAACAAGGACTCAGGCAGTAGACGAGCTAAAAGGAATAAAGAAGGAAAGATTAGAGCTCCCTCTTTAGTTTTCCAGACAGCAGATCGGCCCTGACAGGTCTGTCTCTGCCGTGGCATTAATTATTACAAGAAAGACTGGCGAACAAGCTCTGAGCAGGTCAGCTTTGGTGGACTTAAAGATTATGCAGAAGGGGATGGGGGCCAGGGAGTCTTATCTATAAACTACCTGGCGCTTTACTGTGTTTCGGGGCCCAGCACAGCGCTGGCTGTGGGAGGTGGAGGCTGGAAGTCCCCGCTGACAGTGATCTTATCATTCCCCGTGATTCTTTCATTAGTGACTGCCTTTGCGGGCTCTTTTTCCAATATGTTGCTCACCAATATAATTTCTGTCAGTCACCGTGCCCGGATGTCATCTAGGCCCTGGAATTGTGTTATTGAGCTAACATTTATTGTAAGAATTTTACAAGATAAACCTGTTTCTCCTCATCCTATAAATGTGTTGGTTTCCCTATGCTGCATATATTGAATGGCCTTCAGGCTGTTGACACCTTCACCGAATGCTCTGTCATGCATCTGTGTGTGTGTGTGTGTGTGTGTGTGTGTGTGTGTCCCCGTCTCCCCCTCCCCTTCCCTACCACTGGCGACCTCCTCTCCACCCCACCCCCAATCTCTTGCTCCCTTTCCTAAAGAAAAAAATGGCACTTTTCCTTATACTTTTACAGAAGACTTGATGTCACAGAGGGGCATCACTATGTGGCATTGTGTGGGAGCGTGTCCTGGAGCATTATGAAACAAGGTTCCCAAGCCATGTTCATTCTACCTGGTTTTCCCCATTCTGCCCAGCCTCCCACTCCCACTCCAAGAAAAAATAAAACTATTTGCATAAGAAAATGTGGTAAGGTGAATTTCAGAAAATAAAGATTCTCGTGACTCCAGCTTTTATCTTTTTTAAAAAAGATTTATGTATTTATTTTAGAGAGAGAGAGAGCATGTGAGGGGGGGCACAGAGGGAGAGAGAGTCTTTTTTTAAAGATTTTATTTATTTATTAGAGAGACAGGAGAGAGATGGGGCAGTGAGCATGAGCAGGCACGAGCCAGGATGAGAGAGAGAAGCAGGCCCCCTGCTGAGCAGGGGATGATGTGGGGCTTCATCCCAGGGCCCTGGGATCAGGACGTGAACCGAAGGCAGATGCCTAACCGACTGAGCCACCCAGGCGCCCCCAGGGAGAAAGAGTCAAGCAGACTCCACACTGAGCAGAGCCCGACATGGGGCTCCATCTCGATCACGACCTTGAGATGACGACCTTGAGATCACGACCTGAGTTGAAACCAAGAGTCAGATGCTTAACTGACTGCACCACCCAGATGCCCCTCGTGGCTCCAGTTTTTAAATCACAGCTGTGGGCATACAGAAAGTGGGGGTGGGGAACACAAGGGGTTGAGGGTAATGTGCTTTGATTGGCACCAGGGCAGGGAGTTCTGCTCTGAGGAGAAGTTGAAGGTAGCTCTGCTAGAGATAAGGTGAGGCTATTTGGCAGGGGGTGGGGGAGCTGCGGGGCCTCAGGGCAGCTGAGCCTTGCTTGTCTGCCACTGAGTCACTCACTGATGGATAGTCACTGATGGTAGAATTTGAATCTGAACTTGAGCTGTCTGTGGGCCGTGCTGCTGTCACCATTGTCGCTGCTGTTCTCCTGGGCTTTGTTTCCACCTGTACCGAGATTGTCAGCTCTGCTTTTCCTGTTTTATGTCTTGTGTACTTTGCTTTATGCAGTGGATCTGCTCCTGAAGTGTTGTGAATACGTTTTGGTTTTAAATGACATATCATGTTCATCTTAATACAGAAGTATAAAGAAAACAAAGTGGTCTAAAATCTCATCACCTAGATAGCCCTGCTCATATATTTTTTTAATAAGGGTGTGAATATTTACATGGTTAGAATATATATATTTACAAAGTCCAAAGCGTGAGTCATACCAGTGCTACCACTGGTACATGTTGTAAAAGCACCTCATGTCACCTCCCTGCTTAGTATCAATGCTTAGCATCGCCCTTAGCATTCAGAGCCTGTGCAGTGTACAAAGCACTATTATTGAATGAGTGCTATAAGAAGAAGCACTTTCTTTTAAGGGACTTTCTGATTATATATATATATACAACAATGAATAAAGAAGGCATCACCTTGGCCCAAAAAGAGGCTGTTAGTCTAATGAGTCAAAGAATCATTTGACCACAGTTGCCTTTTCTTTGGCTTGCACTTTTTTTTTTAAATAAAAGCTGCCAACATTTAGAAATCAGGAGAGTTCACATAACAATGGCTTCCCTTAAAAAATCTGAAGAAAGGGGTGCCTGGCTGGCCCGGTCAGAAGAGCGTGTGACTCTTGATCGCAGGGTTGAGTTCGAGCCCCACGTTGGGTGTAGAGACTATTTAAATAAGTAAATAAACTTAAAAAAAATCTGAAGAACTATTCACAAGGGGCCTGCATTCCCACATGGCGGTGACCTTCTTCGCTGAGGAACTGCTGTCCCCTTCGCAGGTGTTCGCTGCAAGCCCCACTCACACTCCGTGTTGTGGACCTGACACCGAAACCCGAGGCGTGTTGTGCCTTGTCTTCCTGCCTGCCCTCTCTTAGAGTAGAAAACACTTCAGGGGAGTGCCTGGGTGGCTCAGTCATTGAGCGTCTGCCTTCAGCTCAGGTCATGATCCTGGGGTCCTGGGATCAAGCCCCCCATCGGGCTCCCTGCTCGGCGGGAAGCCTGCTTCTCCCTCTCCCACTCCCCCTGCTTGTGTTCCCTCTCTCGCCGTGTCTCTCTCTGTCAAATAAATAAATAAAATCTTAAAAAAAAAAAAAAAGGAAAACACTTCAGAACCCGTGCTCCTGTCAAAAGTAGGGGGATAAAGCTACTCCAAGAGGGCCACGAGCTTTTTCTTACTGGCCCACTTCCCTGGAGACATTCGAGTTTGCAGTTCCAATTCAAGAGCAGCAGGGTATTAAAGTTGAAAAGGACCTAGAGGTCAACTCATCCCAGCTACTTGTTTCTGATTTCGGAGAGGTTTGGCTGCCTTCTGATTGCTCGTTATTGAGAATTTTCCCTATACCAGCTTTGTTTAAGTGAATACAGTCACATTTCTATTACATCAACTTTGTATCACATAATCAAATTTTTTCCTGACTCTCAAACTTTTCTGTGACTTGCACCAAGGTACACTGTAAAAGGGGGCTAGTTGATGGGGACCATTCAGAACAGAAAGGTAGAAACAGGACACACAAATCTTGACTTCTGGGAGTAGGAGGAGAACAGCCTAGAATAGGAAGAAGCGCTGATTGTTAAAGTGGAATCAGACGATCCAAGTGTGTGACCTGGCCAGGTTGTTATCCTACCCAAGACCTAGTTTCCCCATCTGGAAAATGGGGACAACCATGCCTTATCTTGAAGGGTAATGCAGATTAAGTTACACAATGTGTTTAGCATTATAATGAAAAATTTCAGTCCTAGGGTCTATCGTTGTTATTACTAGAGTAATCACTCTGGACTCCCAGGTGACTGGGAGTGACTGTTTACTGGGAGTACTGGGAGTACTTTTAGTCACGTAGTCACTCAGTACATACGCCTTGAGCGGTGACACCATGGATAAGACACTGGAAGTTTCTGCGCCCCATTTTCCTGTCTGCTCAAACGGGGGGAATAATACCTGCCCCTCACCCACCCCGACGAGTCAGGAAATCAACTACAAGTGTGTTTGTGAGCCACTTAGTGGTGTTTATAGTGCTGAGCAAATTGTTATTACCACTTTGCTATTAATTAAACTAAGTTTTAAAAATATGATAACTAGGGTTTCCAAAGATGCGTGAACTAACCCACGTTACTTAACCTCCCTTAGGATTTCCATTTTTCTCAGGGCGCCCCGGTGGCTCAGTCGGTTAAGCGTCCAGCTCTTGATCTCAGCTCAGGTCTTAATCTCAGGGTCGTGAGATCCATGCTGGATGTGGAGTCTACTTAAAAGAAAAAAAAAAGAATTTACATTTTTCTCAAGCTCAACTCACCAAGTGAATGAAGTGCCTAATACCATCCAACCAGAATATTTAGATAAGTCTAGAAGAGATTTTCTTGTGTGCCTTTACTTTGCCTCCCAGAAATTAAATCAGAGGAGAGAATGCTGGTTTAGAGGAATAGACTAATGACTAATTTGCATTTGTGGGTTTTCCCTAAAGAAAACAAGAATTAACAGGACAACGTGAAACTGTGCCTGATTTGCTCAAGTACAGACTGAGGTCAGAAGCAGACACAGAATATGCATGTAATGACTACCGTGAGGCACTTTTATCACTTCACAAGGTGCCACGGCTTTGGAGGGTGTGGTGAGGATAGAAGCCCTACCCATGTTTCATTTGCATTGGACCAGAAGCCTCGACTGACTGGATGGAAGAACTCGGGATAGGCCTGGGCAGGAGGCTCTTTCTAGTTATGGGCAGTGTGCCTGTGAGCGGGGTTATACTTGTACAGGACGGTTCTCATGTTTTGATCAATGTGTAAAATGTATTTTGCTACAGTTGAGCATCTCCCTGCTGTGGCAATATCTGGAAGATGGTGTGCATTGTATTATTAACCTAAGTGGACATGTTCAGAGCAAGTCAGAAGGAGCTTAGCATTATGTCAGATCGGGATCAAAGAGACAGCATGTGATTATTTATTCATTCATCTCTTACTTTGTTTATTCAGCAGATATTGAGAACCTGCCATGTTCTAGGCATCAGCACTGTAGTAGGGAAGACAAGCAATGTCTTTACCCTTGTGAAGTTTATATGGTACAGGGGAAGATTGGCATTAATTAAATTGTTTAAATAAATATACAAGATATATACACAACTGTGCGTTGTGAGGGCAGTGAGGAAAGTAAAGAGGAGATAAGATCTACCCCATCAGAGAAGACCTGTGTGATGATGTCACACTTGTACTAAGACATCCCATATGCATTAATTGGCCAGTCAAAGACAGGGAAATATACTAGGCAGAGGGAACAGAAGACAACAAACGGACTGGCATGTTTGGGAGCAGAAGGGGGGGAGAGCAAGGGAAAGAGTAGCATGATATGACATTGGACAGTTTGGGTGGGGGCCAGACCACGCAGCACCTGGCCACCATTGTTTTCACCTGACGCTGAAATGGCAGCGCTTAGAAAGGACCGTGGCTTGGGCTAGAGTCAATGCAATGAGAACAAGAGAGCTGGAGGGGGTTAAGATGTACCTTAAAGGTAAGAGTGGCAGAACTTAATGCAGGACTGAATGTCAGGAATGAGGAAAAGAAAAGAAACAAGAAAAACAAGGATGACTCCTGGCTTGAGTAACTGGATTGTGGTGCCATTTTCTGCGGCTGGAAAGTTAAATAACTTGCCAGACCTCACTCGATTCGGACACTGAAGTCTAGTCTGTGTGAATTTGCTTTTTTCATTTTTTTAATCTGTGAAGTGAGGTTAATAGGTTATATAGGTTTCCAAGATATCTTCCAGATTTGCAATTACATTCTCTGCTAGATTAAATTGTTAATATAGACACATCCTGAGGTCTTAAGGAATATTGTCAGACCCTGGCATGTGATAAATAGTACTATTAATGAATAAATCTTTTATATCAAAACTTGTGGCCAAAATTTGGAGGGTGTTTTTTTTCCTTATGCAAGCAAAAGAAAAGGTGATTTTGTCCATTTTCTCTTGGACACGATGTTTTTCTGGAGTCTTTCAGCAACAAGGTAGTTTGTTCTATAAAGTAAGATTACATTACAGACTATCTCTTGCAACCCCAAACTACAGCTGCAAGGCCCAAACGATAAATTGCCTACAGTGAAGCAGTTTTTGAAGATTATGCTTGGGCCGCCACTCAGGATACAGGCAGGTTTCTATAGAGAGGGAAAGGTGACATTTCAGTGATCCTAAAAACTGCCTGCAGCTCTAATCCACCATCTGGGGCTCATCCGTTTTGGCCAGGTCTAAGATTCTATTGCTAACAAAGGCAGTCCCCGCTGTCTCAAAGCAATAAATTTCTGAAATACACGTCATGAGATAGATCGTTTTTACCCATGGAAACAATGGAATTGTGTCCTTGACAAAGGAATTGGCAGGCCAGGAATCTTAGGTATATGCAACAACATGTGAGTAAAGCAAAGCAGACACTCTAAATCCACCCAAAGACCCCCTTATTGGACTATAAGCCCCAGAACCAGTTAGGATGCTACAAGGAGCAGAAAAATCCAACTTCAAAAGCCATGAGCAGTAAAGATATTTAATGTCTCATGGAGCAAGTCCTTTTGAGGCTGGTTCAACCGTTCCGTGATATCTTAGGGACTCAGGCTCTTTACCTCTCTGCTCTACCTGCAGCAGAGTGCCTTGACCCGGAGGCATATTGCCTCATATTTCAAGATGGCTGCCACAGTTCTGGAAAACAGGTGAGCCAACACTGGACCAAAGAAGTGGGTCATTTTCTTCATTGTGTCTCCTTTAGTGAGAGAGAGAGCCTTTCCCAGAAGCCCCAAGCAGACATCCCCTTAAGTCCTTGTCTATGGAGCACCCAGGTCTCCCACCGCCCACTGTCTAGAAGGTAGGACATTACCCTAGACTTGTTCCCCTCTCCTTTATTTCCTTCACTCTCTATGACCTCTCCATTCAGGCTTTAAATAGTCTGTCTCCTACCCTCTATCTCTATGTTTACTACATTAATTCAGATCTTCATTATCTCAATCTTTCTCTCTGGTTCCACTTTATCTTCCATATTGCCACTGAAACGATCTTTTAGAACACATATCTCATCATGACACTATCCTGCTTAAAACCCTTGTGATTCTTAATCACATATGTGATTACATTTCAGTTTTTTTTCTAGCTGTAGGAATGACCTCTCCCTTCCCTCTTTTATTAAAAAAAAGACTTACGTGGAAGCCCAGTACAGCTAACAGATGGGTGTAGACCTGCTGTGCTGAAATGGGGTGGGGAAAGGGCCCAGAGCCAGGTGGATCCCTCTGTTCTTCTCAAAGGGAGGCCGCAGAGCCCTTCCCTGGGTCCCTGGCGGTACAGGCAAATCGAAACACCTCCATGCCAATTGATACGGACCTCAGGTGTCAACCAGGCTAGCGGCACAGGCTTAGATGGTAGTGGAGGCCAGGGTCAGGAACATGGTCTCTCAGAGTGTGCAGAGTGAGAAGGAAAGAGTTAGGGTTATGAATGTACTGCCCCCAAGCCATGCAATATTCCAATAAAGTTTCTGTTTCACCTTCAGACTTTACGAACGTGCCTTATAGTCTCTGATTGTGTTAGACAAGTTAACCCAATCAGATGCTTGAGGATAAAGTGAGAATGGTTGAAGAACAAAAGGCAACTAAGAGCAAAAACTGAGAATAACAATTTCTAATGGTATGAATGGCTATCTTGGTGTTTACATTTTCATTTTTACAGTGTTTTTTACAGGTAAAAGATTTGCAATTTGCTTGGAATCCCTAAGATTAGACTTTTTTTTTTCTTTCACAAAGCTTGTCATATCAGAAATCCTGAGCTGACCAATATTTCATGTATTTTCATTGCTGACCAAGGCAGTTTTGAGTTAAATAGGCGTAAGAATGGAATTTCAAACTGAAATATAATACCTGAATATGCTAAATATTCTAATTATTCTCCCTGCTCCTGATATTGACCTGTATTTATTCTTTGTGTCCACTTAAGAATTCAGTCTTGTTTATTGTTCTGTGAAGGCTAAAGAGCTGTTTAGGTGCAGTTTACATTCTGTTATAGAATAGGCCTTCTAAATGAGGAGGGAAATATTAATGAAGACACTGATGGATAATTTTCACAAACAAAGGCGTTAACAGTTTCAAGCATCAGCTTAATGGGTCGTACATTTCAGCAGGCATTTGCATACTCAGTGACACTGTCAGGAGGGAGGGAGGAGAGAGGAAAGAGTCGGACAGAGGACACCAGGCAGAAAATAAGGCCAGGCTCCAGGGGGACCACACTGTCCATCTCTATTTGCTTTTATCCACTCTCATTTCAAGAGGGGTTTGAGAAGAGCTTGTCCTTTTGTGTCTTTTATAGGTTCCAGGCAAGCAGGTCGTCAGTCTGGCTCCCCTTCTGACTCTGACCACCCCAACCCCCACCTTCCATCTACCTAGATCTCATTTCTGTCTTCAGAAGGTTTTTCTGCTTCTGCCTTTATAGTCTGCCCCCATTACACCCTGGAGCTGACCTGTTTCTGGCTGCCTGTCTTTGCATCAGACTTTGTGTAGGCAAGTTTGTATGGGCAGCTCCTTCACGGCGCCATAGGATCAGGCTGTTGGCATCTGTCATTTACTGCCTCTTCCAGACCCTCCAGCCGAGGAGCTCACAAGACCCCGCCGCCTCCCCACTTTCAACTGGGGCTCCACAGAAATGAGGCACCAATGAGAAGCAAAAACAAATATATCAACTGCCAGAAGCTTCAAACTGATTTTGATTCTCTCCTAATCTTTTTAAATGTGATATGTGTTTAAATTAAGAGGAGCAGAAACAAAAATGATTTGGGAAAATGATAATGTTATCCTAGCCTATTTCAGTAACATTCTAACATGGTTAAGAAAACTGCCTGTCAGATTTGATCAGTGTTGTTGAAGTGAACAGCCATCATTCTCAGGAGTGTCTGGAGTTAAATTCTCACCCAGCAGGAGCAGTTTTAATGGCTGAAGAATCCAGTAACAACAAGAAATAGCTGAATCTCAATGCACCGCTGACCTCTTACAATGCCTCTCTCTGTTTCCCAGGTACAACGTGTCTGATTGCTCTACTATCAGATAAGGACCTCACGGTGGCCAATGTGGGTGACTCGAGAGGGGTCCTGTGTGACAAGGACGGGAACGCCATTCCTCTGTCTCATGATCACAAGCCTTACCAACTGAAGGAGAGAAAGAGAATAAAGAGAGCCGGTGAGCTTGTGAGCACCTCCAAGTGCTGCCTGCCGTCCTGTCCGGTGAACAGGGTGGCTTGCTTGCATTGCCTGTGGGGGATGAGACGTTCGGTTACCCCGTGACTAGTAGATCAGCACAGAGGATGCTGCTGAGGTAGCTGACACTTGACTTTGTGACATTTCTTGTCGAATAAGTGGCCACCGAACTTGCCCTTCCTCGTGGCCAAAGATTCCAAAAAAGCCCCCCAAAAAGCCCTTTCCTAGTTTAAAGGCTAATGAGATCTTTGGGCTCCTGCTTGCCTCACCCTGCTTCCCTCACCCTGCTTCCCTCCAGCCACACCAGACTAGCCGTTCCCCAAATGAGCCATGTTTCTGCCAGCTCTGTGCCTTGGCAAGCGCCAACCCCACCAGCCAGTGGATAACAATTACTTGTCCTTTAAGACCCAGTTTAAGGGTATCCTTTTGGTAAGCCTTCCCTGTCACTGCACCAAAGGCTCCCCCAGTCTAGGTTAGGTGCCCCTTCAGTTTCCCCACATCCTGTGTGGGTAACCTATTGGGTTACCCTTCACAATATGGACATACTTGGTTCTCTCATCTGTTCTGCCTTCCTGATTGTGAGCTCTTTGAGGGCAGGAATTTGGTCTTGTTCTTTCTGTACTCCCAGCATCTAGCTCAGTGCCTGGCACAAGTAAATATTCTGGGGTTGGGTGGCAGCGGGGGAGGGTCTCTTTTCATATTTTTTTCAACATCTAGAGACTGGGGATACAAACTTACATTCTGGAATTGGGATGGGATGGGGGAATGTTAACAATAAATAAGTAAAAATAAGTAAATTATCTAGTATATTATAAATGATAACTATTATGAAGAGACATAAAGCAGGCAAGGGAATGGGGAGTATCGGGGGTGGTCACTACAGGCCTCACTAAGGTGATATTAGGACAAAGACTTGAAGGAAGATTATCAGTTGATGATTACACTTTCATGATTCACTTTGCGGGATTCTTTTCTGCCCATGGAAGGGAGGACTCCCTCCCTCTCCAGACTGACAACTGCAGCATGTTGGCTGTGCATGATATGCCAGGTGGCAGGCCCAGTGGTCCAAGGGGAGCTCACGTACCCTGGGCCTCTAACCAGAATGGGCCCCTGCTGTCTGGGGTAATTGCAGTTGACTTTCTCTCTCTACAGGTCAGCCTCTGCCCGGAACCTAATCAACATTTGAGTTTTCACAGTAAGAAACTGTACTTTTGAGTCAAAAACTGTTGAAATGTATTACAACCTCCTGCTTCAGTAACTGCTTGAGATGCAGAATAATTTTTAATGAGAGCTTTAGTCAGGCTTTTTGTTGGTGGGACGGAACAAATGATGTTTTAGGAGTATCCATCAAGCTCTGATGAGCTGCAAGCAGTATGAGCAAATACTCCAGCTTCCTTACTTACAAAGACACCATTTCCCTCTGAGTCTGCTGTGACCCTGGACTTAAGATTCAGTTAACCTACTCTTGTGGAAGCACACGCAAGGATGTGTGTACAACACCTGGAAATGTCATCTTAGCATCCTGCGTGCCCTTCTGCAATGGCATTCCCATTGTATCCTCTCTCCTCGTCCTTCCCATACCCCCCACCTGCACCCCCATCCTCCAGGGATGCTTTATAGAGGCCGGTTTGGACACTGTCTCCAAGGAGGTTAATTTAACCTGTGTCAAGGGTGTATTTTATAGCAAGGCTTAAGGGACAGTGATTGGTGTTATTACCTTGATGTGTATTTTCTCTGACCTCAGCCTTCCCTTTCAGGACGCCTTTCCCTGTCCTACTTAGCATAACAATACACTACGACCAGTCTGGGCCAAATACGAGTTGGTCCTTCTGTCTTAACTCCTTTTGTTGTTTCCAACAACAGCAACATCAGCTGCCATTTATTGTTTGCTCACTCTGTGCTGGGAGCCAAGCCTAGTTTTTTACATATGCTTTCTCTTTACTTAATAATGTTATCCTCATTTTACAACCGAGGAAGTAGACCCTCAAAGAGGCACGTGTGCCTCTTTGGCACACAGGACACACAGCTAGTGAATAGTGGGACGAGAATCGAGACCCAGGACACTGACTCTGGAGCCCATGCTCTTGCTTACTAGACCACACTTCCTGGAATGTTCTCATACATCCCTGCCCATAGAAGTCCTACCCATCGTTCAAAGCCTCGCTTTATTGCTCACTCTTCCCTGATCATCACAACCAGGTATCATTGCTCCTCCTCCATCTGACTACAGCATTTAGCAGGTACTAGTTTCTTCTCAAAAGAATACTGCTTTGTGCTTACAGTTGTTAATACATGTAGCTTTTCCTTTCTGCTAGACTATCTGCTTCTTTAGAGAAAGGTCTGGATCTTGTATAACTTTATAGCCTACAAAATGCCTTGCATGGAGTATACATTTGATAGATATCTGACAAATAATATGTGAATGAACAAAGCCCTAGCTCCCTTAAAGAAAAAATAATAATAGGTAATACTGAATGCATGGAATACATGTGATACACAGGCACTATGCTAAGTGATTTATACGGAGTAACTCCTTTATTTCTCACAACTCAGTGGAAGAGGTACTATTATTGTCCCCATTTTGTAGCCAGGACAACCTAGAATCAGAAAGCTAGAGCTTCTCATCTGAAGTGACAGAGCCAAGAATCAAATCTACGCAGTCCGACCAAAGAGCCTGAACCTTTCTCCACTGTGCTAAAATACACCCTTCTTTAATCCCGATTCTATTTGGGGAGCTGTTTTGAGATCTAGATGCACCCAGGGGCAGCCTAAAGCTAAATGAAGTAGCCCAGTGGTGTCTCTGGTTCCTGTCCTCATGCCTTTCAGCGCTCTTTGGCCATTGTCCTCGAATCCCTACCCTAGGGCTACCTACTGTCAATCAAGGAGCCCTAAAGGTGTTAAGTTAAAACCAATGCCCTCACCTATATGTATCTGCCTACCCTCACTATTTTTACTGATATATTCCTCAGAGCCTTTAAGATGAGGATCTCCTGATAAAGTGTGAAACCTCAAGCCATGCGGCAGGAAGGCTACTCCTTCCTGGCAGTGCCCAGGGGAGGTGAGGGGTGCATACGCAGGAGATGAGCCTTGTGTACGTGCACCCAGACTCTCCCGTGTGTGTGAGATACCAGCTGCTCAAGCTAATGAGCTCATTCTGTCTTTGCAGGTGGTTTTATCAGTTTCAATGGCTCCTGGAGGGTCCAGGGAATCCTGGCCATGTCTCGGTCCCTGGGGGATTATCCGCTGAAAAATCTCAATGTGGTCATCCCGGACCCAGATATCCTGACCTTTGACCTGGACAAGCTTCAGCCGGAGTTCATGATCTTGGCATCAGATGGCCTCTGGGATGCTTTCAGCAATGAAGAAGCTGTTCGATTCATCAAGGAGCGCTTGGATGAACCTCACTTTGGGGCTAAGAGCATAGTTTTACAGTCATTTTACAGAGGCTGCCCTGACAATATAACGGTCATGGTGGTGAAGTTCAGGAATAGCAGCAAAACGGAAGAGCAGTGAACCCTTCCGGGTCTTGGCTTCCCTTGCCTAAAGGACTCTCAACACACTGGTCTCTTCTAATGTAGTGAAAGCGTGGGAGTTACAGTTAGGATCAGCCACCTAGACGTGGGATTCCCCGCCCTGGTGGGCATAGGTCTATATGCAGTAATGAACAGAGGGTGCTCTTGGCCCACGTAGCTGAGAGGCTGGAAAATGGTTTCTTCATGTGTTCCCAATTCTTTCCTCCGATGTTCAAAATATATAAATATATAGCTGTAGATTCACAAGTATGACGTGAACGGCACATGTGCCATATATTCTCCCCTTTGGGATTCTTTTCAAGACCTCTTCCTGGATTCTCCAGGCATCAGACTCTGTCCTGTCTTTGGAGTGGTGCACAGAGCAGGCCTCCAGAGCTGCAGGGGACGGCCTACCGTGGCCCCTGTGAGTCTGGGCGGACAGGCCGATGCCCGCTGCTGAGCGGCAGAGCTATCCTGAGAGGGCTTTGTCCTCCTGAGCCCAGCTTTTCTGCTCAGCAGCAGCCCAGACACAGATGTGAAATGGTTTATTATTCCGTGGCCGCTTTTGGAGACGGGGGGGGGAAGTGGGAGGATGGGAGCCGCCTGCACAGCAGACATAACCTTTTCCCCTGGCTTCCTTTCTTACTTAAATAGACTCTGTGTGCCACCTGACCTGTCTTCATGCGTTTATCCTAATCGTGCATGACCTTAACCTTTTGCTTCTACCTTACCTTATGTAATAGGCAGCTGTGAAACCACCACCAGACGCCACGATTTTTTGTGTACCAAGAAACCTATTAGGGGAAATGAACAAAGCAAATCACAATACCATAATTTCTGCACTCTTTAAGGGTAGATAGAGGGAAATAGTGGCCAAATAAGTCACAGTGCCCCCTGGGAAATCTGCTGTTTGCGTTAGGAAAGAAAGCTGGGGAGGTCACCACCCTGAACTGAGCTCCGGTGGCCATTTTTATGCGGGTTTTTTTCCTTCTCTCTCCTGTCCCAGTAGCTTTCAAGTGTCTTTCAAGCAGTGTTCTGATCGGCACAGCCTTGAACTGCATGTGTGTTCCTTGAAGCCGAGGACAGAGTTCCCAGCACAGCTGGGCATTTGGTGATAAAATGCTGGCACGTGCTTCCCCTTGACAGTGGAAAGGCAGCTGCCCGTAACATTTGGATGCAGATCACTGTCCACACCAGGTAGCTTTCCCCAGGCAAGCACAGCCCGCGCCCCCCTGCCCTGCGTGCTGTGGCAACCATGCTCGCTGGCTGGGAATTCAAGCCCAAACCTGTATTGGTAAGTGGCTCAGAGTTATTTCGGGGCCAGTCTTGCCGCTCTTCGTGCCCTGTCCACCAGAATCATGTTTCCAACCTCAGTGTTTTATAAATTAATTGACCGAGTGCTGGGTCGGCCCGTTTGCCTGACTGAGGTGGCTCAAACAACCAGACAAGATTTTTGTTGTGTCCCTACCCTTCTGTGTCTGAAATGCCGAGGTGTCCACCTGGTTTTGTCTTTCTCAAGTGGAAACATTAGTCTTTAGAGCTTCTCAAAGGTCCAATTTACTGGCCACCTCCAGCCCACAGTGCCCCTCCCTCCCTTGCCTTTCTTCAACTGTGGAGCTTTCCCGAAGCGGGTTCCAGGGGAGAACTTGGGAGGATGAAGTTTCCCTTGTGGCTGCCAAGGGCTGCAGCCTGACTGGATTCCTCTAAGCACTTACCGTCTTTTGACTGCAATGAGAATTAATAATGGTTTCCCAAGCGATTTGCTCACTTTTGTAAACTGTAGCATTAGAATTTCCAGCATTAGAATTAGAACCCTGGTTATTTTTTTTTTTTTTTAGGTACAGAATGTTCTAGTACAAAATATCTGTCACCATTTTAGATTGAAATATTTGCCTATTGAGAGACAATGAACAATTGGATGTGTGTATTTGGGGACGGGGTCAGGGGAGAGGAAGATGGGAGACAGGCTGGTTGTGCTCAGTGATGGGATGGGCAAGCCAGGTGGCCTTGCTTGGAGATCTAGGACATTCTGACTCTGGCGAGTTACCAAAGCCCACCATCTAACTGAAGGTCAGGAATAAGCAATTTCAGCATTTTATGCTACCCAGTCCAATTTCCTTTTTTTATTTTTAACCCTAAAATTTATATTGACAAGGGAAAGAGATCTTTTAATTCCATGATCATTATTAGTAAGATGAAAATAGACATGTTTTGGTGAAGATGAAAAAGCAAAGCTACAGGAAATTAGTGTTTGTTTACCCTGCACAGGGTCTTCCTGGGTGGTGCCGAGGGCAGGCGTGCTGGCCTTCCCCTCCAGCTGAGGTTACCGGGTGTCTTCTACAGTTTGCTTTGTAGAATTAATTCATTTCTGAATTTAACCATGTAGTGTGTGTATTTCCTACTCCCTTTCTTCTGCCTCTTTTCCTCCCACTTTGGCTTGTAGATTTTTTAAAGACAGATGTTTTAGGCAAAATAGTAGCAGTTTGATTAAGAGTTATGTCTAAAATCAGAGCACTTTGCTCCCCGCGCCCCCCCCCCCCCCCCCCCCCCCCCCCCGTCCTGGAGCTCTCTCTCTCTCTCTGCCCCTCATCCAGCTGTTAGGGGTCTGCAGACATCACCCCAGGGGTGCCCTGTGGCTCATTTTCTAGGGACAACAAGGGAAAAGTTGAATCTAGCCTTTAGGGAAATTGTTTTGAGAAGTTTGCATGTGAAGCTTCCCTAAACAGCACTGCCAAAGCTTTGGAATTATCACATGAGGCTGCCCGGACTCCCCAGCCCGAGTTCGCATTGCCAATAGCCCCATAGTGCCAAATTTGGGGATGGTTTTTCATTTCTTTTAGAAATGACGTTGGGAATGAATGACCACATGCTTACGAGCCCCCAGCAAGATGCCAAGCGCAGACCCTCATGAATGCTCCGCTCCGCTGTTGCCCCACCAGCAGTTTGTACTCTTAACATGGGTTGGGATTGGGGGGAGGGGATAGGACAAGATAGGGAAAATTTTTTTGAAAATTCACTGTATTTGCAATTCTCCAATTAAAGGAATAAATAATACATTAAAAACTCCAAAGCTAGTTCCCAAGACCTGCATTCATTTTATGTGACCAACTTGCCCAAGGCACTGAGCTCTGAAGTCACTATTCTAATACAACATGACTGTGCGCATATGTACACATTACTGGTAACCCGCGGCTGTGTTCTATGCCTTGCCTTAGATAGAAGGTATTGGCCTCTTGAATCTTGTCTCTGTAAAAAGAGTATTACAGAGAGTGTTTTCTAGAGTGAAGGAGCATATGCAATCTGGGTAACTTAAAACAGGGCTTATTTCATGCAACTGTAATGATTTCAGCCCACATACATTCTGTGCAGACAGGATTGTGTGAGGATGATGGCATTGTTTCAATCCTATCTGAAGTAATTCTGGGAAACTGATGACGTTATTGAATTGGATCATTTGGATATCCGGCAATACATGAGGGATACGCAAGGGAGTGATCACCTTTTCCTTTGCCAAGTATATCTTGATTTTCTGGATGTTTTTCCCCCTGAATTATTGCTAGATCTAATACTCTTACAACCATGTCAATGAAGAAGGTTTAGAAAGGGCAACATTTCACTGTACATTTGAAAGTATGTGAATACACACTCTGGATGAAGTTTTATTCTTCCATGATTTCAGAAATGATTTTTTTCTCCTTTGACCCATCATCATTAGACTGATCTTCCCTTAATATTCTCCTAAAATTGCCTTAGCCGGTCACACCAGCGTTCCTGAACCAGCTCTGCAGAAATGACATGACTGTTAGATACCACACTGGGGCCTATTTAATTGCCTCTAGGTTAAATCATTGGTATCTGGACTTTTGAACTACTTAGTTGAACACTGCAGGAGTAAAAGAATCCAGTGTTCCCCCAGAGTGTGTTCCATAGAACACAGTTCCAAAGATGATCTTCCAAATATAGGGTTCCATGGTCAAATGAGTTTGGGAAAGATACTATCTTAAAAAGTTAGTGCATATAAGCACACAGAAGGTTTTAATTTAAATGCCCTATGGGTGGGCGGTGGAGACAGGGGAAGAAACACACCATAAATGTAATTTCAGTTAGCTCTGTGCTTTCCAGATTAATTTGGCCAGAGAAACTTTTTTGAGTAACACCTAGTAACATTCCAAGGAGCTTGTGTTCCACAGGACCCACGTTGGGAATTTCTGGCATATGGAAATAGTACTATTTTCTCATTCACTACAACTCTTAGTGGTAGCCGCACATTTTGCAATTTTGAAACACGAGTCCTTTTCACATATGAGGCTGATTTGTTAATGAAAGTGGGAAGAAACAGTATGACTTAATAAGACCCATCAGCAGCTTCCCATTGATAACAGAAGCCCAGCAGTCCTACCTGAAGCTCTAAACTTCTCTCTTTTGTGTTAATAATAGGCAGGAGCCTTGCCATATAGCTAGGGATTTCTCATATTCATTCCAAGAGCTTTCAGTTGTATTTTTGAAGTCATCTTTGCTTTCCAGATTGAATCAAAATAAATATTTTTACATCTCATCACTATGTGAAAGTTTAGAAATACATATTTAAAACAGTAGAAAAGGAGGAAAAAGACATTTGGTTATAATTCATTTTAAAATTTTAACTAGATTTTTAAAATTATGTATCCATTGTATAATAATGGAAATGTAAACTATTAACACTTATTTACTCTTTGTCCTCTGTCATTCTTTCCAGATTCAATGAAATAATCTGAAATCAACCAAAGCTCATTTGTTCTAAAATCCCTGTCCCATGTTGTCCCACTTTTCACATATTATGTATAGGATTAAGTTTGGTGAGTTACCTCTTGCTTAAAATGTAGGGCTTGGCTATAACTCTGTACTCGTCACGCTCGCCCTGGGCAGGCCTGGGACGCGCTAGGGAATCCTGAAATAACAGATGAAACAAATTTAGTCCAAAACACCACGCACAGTGAAGTTAGGGTAAAGTCATTAATCAGAATTATCAGGAATACATCCACCCTGTGGACATTATCCAAAATAGTAAAAAACTGAAAGTAAAACTGCTTAAGCTAGGTGGCAGATTTCAGAGGGCAAGTGACAGTTGAATTAGATATGTGCTTCTAGACATGTTTGGTAATATGTAAATTTTTTTTGCTAATTCTTAATGTCGGTGCTTTGTTATTTTCTCTTTTTACCACTGTTAAACCGCAGACTGTTTAACTAAGGGTGGATTATGATCATTTTGATGTGTTTAGTAATAACCACACCATCATTTGTACAACCACTTTAATAAATCCAAGTTAAGGACTTTGAAGAGAGCATGAAGTAGCTATTCATTTTAACGAATCACAAAGGCATTTTCATAGTTCAAAACTCTGCCAACAAGCAAGCAGCAAAGGTGCAGTTTATATTTAGAGATGTGGTTTCATTTATTCTATAAGTCCTATAACCTGGCATTATTTAACCACAAAATCCCCTCTGACATTTGCCAAATCCAAATTAATCTCAAAATCTCCGAGGACCTGAGTCCTTGGCTCTGAGCACAAGCAGACTGCTATGGAGGTTCTGGTGGCAGATTGTGATGGGGGACGATTGGGGGCTGGACAGTGTGCCTGGGTTGCTTGCTGTCTCTGTGGGAGAGGGACTGTGTGTGTATCTGCCACACTCTCTCTTCACCTTTTGTCATGAGGAAATTCAGAGATTAAAGATGATAACATGTTTCTATATAAATCTGACAATGCATAATTTAAAACATGTTCACACAGAAGCAAAGACAGAAGTAATAATCAAGGAATTGGGGAAGAAAACCTGTAGGGTACCCAGACTTTAAAAATGTAAAAAAGTAGTTTTTCCAAAAATCAGACTTCAGTCATAGCAACTGCGGACACCTGCACACAGATCAGTAGAAGGCAGTTTTCCCACATCTCACCTATTCAAACAAGAGGCTTCCTAGGTAGAGTATTGGCTAATGCTTTTTTTACGTGTTAGTCAAAGACAGAATTCTAAAGCTTGTATAGGACTGTTAGAATAGGCAGCATCACATCTAAGAAAAATAGTTTGGAACATTTTTTAATTTAAAAAAAGGCAAAATTAATTACCAGTATGGTCAAAGTCAGAATGTAAAGAAAAGCATTTTTGAGAAAATATAAAAGACAAAATTAAAAGAGAATCGTATCAGAGGAAATATTTTAAATTAAGAAAAGGAGGCATATTTTATTACATAATGAATCATGCTTTCTGATATTTGTGTTTTTTCTGGAACTAAGGAGATAACATTGAAATAAGAAAATGAACATTGAGTTATTTGTAAATGCAGTAACATTACAGTCCCTATTCCATTCTTTCCCAATGAAAATGGATATGTGTGGCCTTATTTATTGCTGTCCTAAACGACCTTCACTGTTCTAGGTTCTGTTTACTTTGCAAATCTTAGAAGTGGTTTTACCCTGCATCCTTCGAATTTTTGCATCTTCCAAGCAGAAATACCCCCTTTTAAGAGTTTTTTAAACAGTAAGACAAAGTGATAGGCCCTTCATTTTCCAGTGCCCAGATAAAACCGAAGCCAGATCAACACAGTCACAGCTCCAACAGAGAGCGAGGTTTAGTAGACATAATTTTTCAAAGGCCAACATGAATACCAGTGAGTATTCAGTTTAAAACAGACAGTTACAAACAACAGGGTGATTCAGTGTTCTTGCTTTTTGGAGGTTTTCTAATCCGTATAATACAAAAGGTCATATTTGCTCATATAATTAAAAAAAAAAAAAACACCAATCGTGGAGATGATGATTTAGACATCTTTAACCCAAGAGAATGATGTTGCTTGTGCAAATTTTAAATTTCTGCCTGTATTAGTACATGTAAGAATAAACAATGATTGCTTAGTGTACTAATGAAAAGATATAAATCCTGCTATTTGAGAAAAAACTAGAACCGTGGGACGTGAAGCAAGACTACTGTCCCCATTTAGGCTTCAAGACTACAGCCCGTCTTCATGTGTTGATCATTTTGGTTGTCTTTTTACCTCAGGTATATACTCAGAAAATAGAGTAATAAACACAAAAAATGGAGAGAATCCAATAACTTTTGCTTCTATTTTAGAAAGCAGAGGCACCTGGCTGGCTCCATCAGTGGAGCATGCAACTCTTGATCTCGGGGTCATGAGTTCAAGCTTCATGTTGGGTGTAGAGATTACTTAAAAAAAAATTAGAAAGCAGTGTTTGCCCTTTTCAATTTATCTGAAATACTTGTTCATATTGAAACGTTAACACCTACAACATGGTCTCCGGTTTACCCTTTGATTACTCAAGCAAATGGATTTGATTTAGAGCACTTACACGACTTCAAATCAGGCTGTCCAGTTAAAATCTATTTTGCAATGCCTCAGCGTTCCTATGGTGAGCCAGGAAAAAGAAAACAAAAACAAAAGAGAAAAACACTTTAGTAAGGCCAGAGAATGGTTATACTGACAAGCCTGGAAAATAGTAATGAAAAAGCTAATTCCAAAACACTCCAATGTGAACCATGTTCACGTATATAATTTCTATATGCCAAATGTACAGGGTGTATTTTTAAATATAAGCATCATTGCATTTATAACAGATTGATCTACCTTATGAACAGATTTAATTAGAAATCTGTTTTTAGAGCAAAAATTCTGTATTTTTGCTGTAAGTACATCTACTTGTATGTTTTGTTCTTTCCTTTCCTTTTTTTTTTCTTTTTTCCTGAGCACCTACCATGTGCCAAGCAGAGGGAGTCTGAGTAGGTCTAGAGGTGACCACTCAGGCATCATCTCTGCCTTCTTTTACAGCCCAACGGAGGCTTCACAGATATTATAACACTCAGCATTGGCTGAATGGGATGAAAATCGGCATCTTTCATGATTTCCTCCAATGGCCTTGGATTTGTGAGGACAAGGCAGAATTACATACAGTAATTCCTTCCTACACACAAGAGAGTGCACGACAAAAGGTTAAGCATATCTTGCTTATATCCAAGCAAATTCCATCAGATATGTTAGATTACCTAAGTTTCCCAAGGATTGAGTGAGGAAGTGAGACAGGGAGCCCCTGGGGACCAGGGCAGGGGTAAGGCTGTCTCCGTAGGAGGCCTCCACCCAAGTGGGACAGCAGCTAGACAAGAGCTCAGTAGTAGTATGGTCAAAGCCAAGGTGTCTCTCCCTTCAGGATCCTTTCCTGAAGGAAAGAGAGAATTGCAAAAAAAGAATAGGGAATAATGAGAACATCTCTCCGTGGCCAATTTTAATTTTTGTTCCCAAGAAGCTATATAGTGTAACAACCTTATGCCCCAAAAAAGAACCCAGAACTGAGAGTGTTTTGTTTTGTTTTAAGATTTTATTTATTTAATAGAGAGAGAGTGTGCAAGCAGGGGGAGAAGAGGGAGAGGGAGAAGCAGACTCCCCACAGTGCAGGGAGCCCGATGTGGGACTCGATCCCAGGACCCTGGGATTACAACCTGAGCCGAAGGCAGACACTTAACTGACTGAACCACCCAGGCGCCCCCTGAGAGTATTTATCAACAGTGTTCATGAATCTATAAATTAGTGAATTCATCACACAGAAAATTGACATGTCTCAGTAATATAATAATTTCTTGGTTTTAAATACGAACAGAAGACTAAATGCCAGATTTTTTTTTTTTTTTAAATCATAAAGTTGGTATCCATAGTAACTTTAAATATTCCAGAGTCTGGGCATGGAATTTAAGTTTTATATTTTGAACAAAATAGCAACATCTATTTTTTGTATGGCACAGCAAAACTAAATACCAGACTTTTATTTTTAACTACAGAGGCCACCACTTATTTCTAAGTTCTTTGCCTGGGCATCTTCCCTAGACATCTCTTTCTGTCTATGCCAACTGCTTCTTTACCAAGTAATATTAGCTACTGCCAAATTACATTAGAATCCTATTGAATTCGAAGAACAGAAAGTGAATGATAAGAGATTGGGAATATCTCAGAGTGATCAGAAGTGGGGGATTCTGTTGCCATTTTGTTTCCTTTTTTTATTTTATTTTATTATGTTATGTTAGTCACCATACATCCCATCATTAGTTTTTTATTTATTTTTTAAATTTTATTATGTTAATCACCATACACTACATCATTAGTTTTTGATGTAGTATTCCATGATTCATTGTTTGCGTATAACACCCAGTGCTCCACGCAGAACGTGCCCTCTTTAATACCCATCACCAGGCTAACCCATCCCCCTACCCCCCTCCCCTCTAGAACCCTCAGTGTGTTTCTCAGAGTCCATAGTCTCTCATGGTTTGTCTCCCCATCCTATATCCCCCCCTTCATTTTTCCCTTCCTGCTATCTTCTTCTTCTTCTTTTTTAAACGTAAATGTATTATTTGTTTCAGAGGTACAGGTCTGTGATTCAACAGTCTCGCACAAGTCACAGCGCTCACCATAGCACATACCCTCCCCAGTGTCTATCACCCAGCCACCCTGTTTCTAAGCATGAGAACATATAAAATTCAAATTACATCAAAACAATTTATGATTCGGTAAGATTAAAACCAGAGGTGGAGCTCCATTATTAATGAAGGAAAGAAGGAAAGGAGAGTTGAAGAGAGAAAGAAAAATATCACATAATTGAGTAGTGTTTTTTATGAATGGTATATCCCCAAAATTCTGATCTGATTCCCTGCTGGATCTTGAAACAGTGACTTTGTATAAGGCTTTATAAAACCAATTTCACCATCGTGAATGTTTTTCCATCAGCATTTTCTTGCTATTTTAAAAATTATAAGAGATGATTTATAAAAAGATTCCAGGATCCATAATTTATTAGACAGTGTTTTCTTTTAGGAATCTTCAGATTGTATTTAATAATTAAATTGAAGTTCAAAATGGCTGCTCAGATCAATCAGGCTTTCTGGTAAGTTAGTCCCTAAAAACTATCCATAATAAATACAACAAAACCTTGGCAAAACCTCATTATTCTTGGTACTCTTCAGAGGTTTTTATACCTACTATTCTATATTTGTCTCTAAGAGACATTTGAAACAATGTTAAAATGTCAGTTTGGTGTAGAACTCAGAGTATATGGCGGTGCACGGTCACTCAAGATGCATGGCGTGTCATTCAGGTCCCTTTGATGTGTGCTAGGGGTAGATTTAGCCTTGTAGAGACTAATGTGTTCATGCAATCACTGATTCTGTGTTGTTGTATACAAAATGAACAGCTAAAAATTCACTCTTGTTGACAAGATTAAAGCAAAAATAAACATTAAAGTTACTGGACTTTATACATGGGACTGCTGCTAGTCTTTTGGTTAAACTTATTTTCCATTCTAGTGTCTGCTTTGGAATTTTATCATTTCTCAGTGCTGTTCAGTTAGAATAGCTGTTGAGGTGAGATGCCATGTGGAAAGCAGAAGAACAATTCAAGACCAGTTCAAGGCCAAGACCAAAGCACAACAGACGCAAGAGACAGGAGATATGGAAACTTTGGGTGTTTTCATTTGGAACAGGAATAAGCCTGGCTCTGGCTCAAAACAAGGTAACTTTTAAAAGTGTATGCAACAAAAATTGTTTGTTGTTCACACAACACAACTTTTACGCAGCTCTATACCTCATCAACCAAGTTTATATAGTATATAACCAGTATTTGGTGATAAGGGTTAGAGAAGCTATGCATACATGCCAACTATAGCAACATGGTATGACACATGTCTGAGAAAAGTGTTCAGAAGAGGATAACCATCTACCAAATGTTTCACAGATGCAGCAAAGAACACTGTGGAATCTGGACACTGTAAAATAGATATATATCTACACACATCACACATGTAATACTACTTTTAGGTATTCTAAAGATGAAATGCTGAAGCATGAGCAGTACCTGGAACCTAGATGAAGAACAATAAAAGTGAATCAGCAGATTGCTGATTTTGGAATTGGGTGTAACAAAGCAGAAAGATATGGCCTTGGATTATTTTTCTCCTTTTTGTTAAAAATATTTGATAGCCAGAGTAGAAAATGCCTCCCACAAATTCTAGTCTTCTACCCCTTTCTCTAGAAATTTTTTTTTTCTTTTTATTTTATTTAGAGAGAGGGGAGAGAGAGAGTGAACACAGGGGCAGAGGAAGAGGGAGAAAGAGAATCCCAAGCAGGCTCCATGTCCAGTATGGGACCCAATGCAGGCTTGACCCCATACCCCCAAGACCAGGACCTAAGCCGAAATCAAGAGTCAGACCCTCAACTGACTGAGCCACCCAGATGCCCCAGAAAATTTCCAGTATAGAATGAGGGATGCGATTCAAGATTTCAGGATGGATGATCGTCATCTGGGTTAGAGTAAGAATTATGGACTTTTCCAGTACCAGCCACCGACCCAAAGAAATAGGAATCAAGAGCCACAAACACCACACCTTCACTTACAGTGATGGTTTATATTCTCTCTCTCTTTCTTTCCCTCTGTTTCGTTTTAAAAATATAGTAGTGGCAATCTCTCTGGCTTTTTGAGGTAACAACAGCAGATCCTGGTAGCTTAAGCAGAAAGGGAACTTTAAGGATTTCAGTATAAGTGGTGCCTTGTGGAATTCAAGGTCAGTCAGTATTTAGAGGCAGTCTTGGGAACAATTCACACCTAAGACTCAAAAGCTATCAAGGAGTCTACAGAGTTTCCTCTTCCAGCTCGAACAGATTAACTGCTATTGAACTAGGCCATCTACCATAAACAACTCTGTAACTGGGCATGCTATATTAAGCAGCTGTTTTCAGGCTGTGGACAACAGACAGTGCAAGATAGCAATCCTTGAGAGAAGGATCACAAATTGTCCCATGATCAACTCAGCTGCCTGTAAGGAGACAGTTTTCTTTCTTTCTTTTTTTTAAAGATTTTTATTTATTTATTTGAGAGAGAGAGCAAGCGAGTGCGTGAGAGAGAGCATGAGCGGGGGAGGGGCAGAGGGAGAGGGAGAAGCCGGCTCCCATAGGGAGCCTGATTCGGGGCTCGATCCCAGGACCCCGGATCATGACCTGAGCTGAAAGCAGATGCTTAATGACTGAGCCACCCAGGCACCCCAAGGGGACAGCTTTCTGATTGTGGCACAGCAAGCTGGAGTCCAAGCTGGACTGAACCAAAGATACGGACATCAGAGTTTAGGGCAAGTGGCATGACTAGAGTCTGTGGAGAGAGATACAGAAGGGGAGCTTCAGGAGTTATGGGTGGGCCCCTCCTGAGTCCTTAGCTGAAGGCTTTACTGAGTGTGCACAGGGTGAAACACCGAGGCTTAACAGAAGATGGCTGTTGCTGTTTTGAGAGTGGAAGAGAAACACTGGGTACGGAGCATGGCTGGGGAATACCAAGTTCTGGTCCAAGCAGAGTGGGGAGACCTCCTTAACACTGTCAACAACCCATGGGCGGCTGGGTGGCTCTGTTAGGTGTCTGCCTTCAGCTCAGGTCATGATCTCAGGGTCCTGAGATAGAGTCCCTGTCAGGGCTCCCTGCTCAGTGGGGAGTCTGCCTCTCCCTCTGCCTCTGCTCCTCCCCTCACTCATGTGTGCTCTTTCTCTCTCTCTCAAATAAATAAATAAAAATCTTAAAAAGCAAAACAAAACAAAAAAACACTGTTAACAACCCAGACATCCAACCTGAGACACTTAGGCCATGCCTTAAGAGTAAAAACCACTATGTAGATTAAGGCCTACTTCAGACCTAACCTAAATGAGTCTAAAACCAAGCGCTAACAAGATCCACAAGGGAGGCTGAGGTGGGAAGTTGAATTTTAACAAGTTGGAGGGGTTTGAGAACACTTCAGGCTTTTCCAGACAGGCTGAAACAAACCATAACATGTACCCCCTTCCTCCCTCCATCCTTCCAAGCAAGGTCAAGATGATCAGCATTTTCTAGTATAATACAAAATCAGTAAGTCACCAGACACCCAAAGAAACAGGAAAATGTGACCAAGAAACAGCAGTCAATAGCAACCACCTCTGAGTGGCCTAGATAATTGATCTTAGCATATTTTACAGCAGCTATAACAAGTATATTCAAGGAATTAAAGGCAACTATGACCTTAATGAAAAAACAGATAAAGAATCTCAACAGAGAAATGGAAAATTAAAAGTGAAAATTCTAGAACAGAAAAGTAAATAACTGGAATGAAAAATTCACAGATTAGGGTAACAGAACTTGGAGATGGCAAAAGAAGGAGTCAGTGAACTTGATCAATACAAATTAACCAATTTGAAGAAAAGGTGAAAAAAAAAGTTGAAGGAAAAGTAATGGAACCTTAGGGATATGTAGGACACTATAAAACAGTGTAAGATACATGTTACTCAAATGCCAGAAAGAGATGGGGCGCCTGGGTGGCTCAGTCATTAAGCGTCTGTTCGTCTCAGGTCATGATCCCAGGGTCCTGGGATCGAGTCCCACACTGGGCTCCTTGCTCAGTGAGTTGCTCAGTGAGGAGCCTGCTTCTCCCTCTCCCTCTGCTGCTCCCCCTGCTTGTACTCTCTCTCTCTCTGACAAATAAATAAAAATCTTTAAATAAAAAGAAAAAAAAATGCCAGAAAGAGACAAGAGTGAGAATGGAGCAGAAGAATAGTTGAAGAAATGATGGCCACAAATTTCTCAAATAAAGAAAAATATCAATATACTTCCAGGAAGATCAGCAAACCACAGGAAAGCTAAACACAAAGAAAGTAACACCCCAAAATGTCATAATGCCATGGTTGAGAAGTCCTGCTCTAAAACAATCAACTTAAAAAACAATTTTAAAAAAGAGAAATAGCTAAGAAGGCAATTGAGGAAATTACGTGGAATATTACTGCTTAGTTAGTTAACTCAAAAGAGGGGATGGTAGGAGCCACAAAGGTGCAAAATGGAAAGTAAATAATGGGATGGTATACTTAAACCCAATCACACCAATAATTACATTAAATATAAATGGACTAAGCACTCTCTGATGGAGCAAGTCTTTTTTTTTTTTTTAAATGTTGCTGAGACAACTGGGTATTTACATGGAAAAAATGAACTTCAACCCCTTTCTCACTCTGATTAAAATTTTAAATTAGAGATGGATTATAGACCTAAATTTAAATCTTAAAACTCATAAAGCTTCTAGAAGAAAATATGAGAAAATCTCTCTGACTTTGGTGTAGGTAAAGATTTCTTGGGTGGGGCACAAAAAACATGAACCATAAAAGAAAAAAATGTGTAGGAATGTACAATGATATACTTTTGAGAACTATCTGGCATTTTATAATAAAGTTATACACACATCTCCTGGTTGTCCCAGCAATTCCATTCCTATGTGTTTACACAAGAGAAACAAAAACAAGTAACACACACAAAAAACCTGTACAAGAATCTTCATAGCAGTCTTATTCATAATAGCCCCAAACTGCAAACAACCGAAACGGATAAACAAATTGCTATTTATTCATATAACAGAAGAATTCTTGGCAATAAGAATAATAAACTGACACATTTGTGATCTGGAACCATAAAGCTCCTGAAGGTGCTAGGTGCCCCATCAAGATCTTTTGACTCCAGATGTCAACCCTTTACCCTCTTGGGCTCTATCTGGCCTGCCCAGTAGGGAGGCCAATCTGGGGTTGGCATCCACAGGAATCTTTGCTCTCTCTTGCAAGGTCTGAATGGAGGAGAAGCCTATAGAGTCTCAGGCCTACCAGCCTGGCCCTAGACCAGCCATGGAAAAAGGGCACTGGCCCTGGCGAAGGGTCTATTTGAACATGGGCATTTTCTCTGTTTCCGTAAGCTACTGCCCTTCCATGAGCCCTGGACTCAATTTCTGAAGCTCTCCCCAGAGATTATAATCTTGGCTTCACTGAGAATCCACCAAGGGTCCAATGTGAACTATGGGCTTGGGTGATAATGATGTGTCACTGTGGTGTCAGCCCCCGTGATAAAAGCACCACTCTGGTGAGGAGTGTTGGTAATAGAAGAGGCTGTGCATGTGTAGGACAAGGGAGAATGTGGGAAGTTGCTGTGCCTTCCTCTCAATTTTGCTGTGAATTTAAAACTGCTCTAAAAAATGAAATCCAATTTTAAGAGAAAAAAACCCAGCTAATAGCAAAATTTCCCAGATTTATATCTCCTTAGTTGGAAATAATGCTCACTCTTAGTTTGGGCTGCTTAGCCCTCATTCTAAATTTTTTGAGAGGGATTGCCATTGCCAAATAGTGTCAAGTAGACCAATGGACTGTCTCCAGGGTTCTGGGAATCTTAAGAGGGGGAAATCCTCATAGCTTGGGTCACATTGTACTAACATGGTGAGTTATACTAACCATGTAGGTGGAGTTAGCTGATGACCCATTTCTCAGAAATTTCTAGAAGTTTCTAGTATTACTTTGCAGGCAAAGTGATAATGTTCCCTCTACCTGCTTTCAAACGTAAGTTTGAAAACTTACTTTCTGACTGAGAAAAATAAAATTTCACTTCTACAAATTTCATGCTTTTTAAAATTTTACTTTAGGTACAAATCAAGAGAGTTTCAATAACAAAAGTGAGGTTAAGTTGCTCTCCTACCACTCATTGAGCGAAGCGATAGGGTTAATTATCACTTGAACTTAGAACATCAAATTAATCACTATTTATAGGTTTTTGACTCTCCTGAAATCTTGAGACACTTCATTTGGAATAAAGTAATTACAGCAGCCTTGAGGCAGGAAGAACAGTTAGGACCTGTGTCCCGAGCACCGGTCACTTCACTGTGACCTTACCAACAGCCAGAGATTTTCCAGCTTCTCATTTATAAAGAGGACATACTGAGTGTTGTTACCATCAGACCCTGAAACTACTTTGTGCCAAGCTCATAAAACAAACCTTCTCTGACAATAGTCAGGAGCAAACCTTAAAAGGCAAGCAAATGTGGCCCTGACCTCTCTTCTTACCCAAGTAAGAAGCCCTGGTTCCACAGGTGAGAGGCGTACAGACTCTTGGGGCTACAACCCTTGGCCTCCTGCTCTTCTGTCTCGGCTCCCAGCAGAGGGAACCACGGACACTGCTTCCTTAAACGGAAGACGAGAAGGCAGTGAGGAAGAGAGAAGGCATTTCCTTTTTGCTCCACTCTCCACTGCGTCCCTGCGGGCCGCTCACAGGCAGGGCACCATTCTCCTGCAAGATCTAGCCCACACCCTCAAAGCTCCCGGGTCACAAACCAGAGGAGGGTTTGATTTATTTCCTCACATCTCCCCACTCACCTGGGGCACAACTCGTCCCGGACAGGGAGATGGTTCTTGTGACCCCGCAGCTAGGATGCCCTCAGTTGTGAGTCACAGACTACTGGCCTCACCACAGCAGTGACTTCCTGTACAAAAGGTCTAGAAGTAAGCGGTCTCAGGGTTGCCCAGGCCCATCGCCTCAGTCCACGGCCCTGATCTTTAGCCTTGTCTCTTCTTGGGATCAACATGGAAGCTATGGGTCTCCGCATTGTAGACAGAACATCTGACCAAAGAAAAGAGCTTTTCTCCTTTGTCTTTTTTTTTTTAGGGAGGAGGCCTCCCAGACATCCCCCGGGGTCCCACTGGCTGGGACTGGTTTGCTCACCGTGGCCTCCACGGTGGGAGAAGGCAGGAGGGTGGGCAGACTGGGCAGGTGGCTCAGCAGCAAGCACAGCATTTGATCCTGTCCCCCACTAGCCTCTCCCCAGGACAGTTTCTGACCTTGCTTTTCACCTTTACCTAAATTTGTTAACATATTTGTTAAAACATAAAAGTGATTTATCCTTGTTGTTGAAAATGAAGTAATAAAAGGTACTTTAAACAGGAAAAAGTGATTGGGAGGCAACTCTTGTTAACATTTTGGTACATTCTCATCCTGCTAATTTCTGTATGGTTTCTACACCTGTAGTGAGGGGAGAAGAGCGGCATTTAAAATCATCACTTTAGAGGTGCCGGGGTGGCTCAGTGCGTTGAGCATCCGACTCTTGGTTTCAGCTCAGGTCCTGATCTCAGGGGTTGTGGGATCAAGCCCCGGCATCGGACTCAGCATCGGGAGTCTGCTTGGATATTCTCTCCCTCTGCCCTTACCCGACTCGTGCTCTCTCTCAAATAAATAAATCTTTAAACAAATAAAATAAAATAATCACTTCAGCCGCTGCAAACTTTCGAGAGAATGCCATAATTTTTCTTGAGGGAAGTTGATTTCTTTTTATCTGGGAAAAGTCTCGAGCGGGCTTCCTTCAGGGGGAAACGTGAAACGGCACTCACCTCCACACTACCTGCCACACAGTCTAAAAGGCAACAGTAAAACATAACGGGGACTAAGTTGAAAAACATGTTTTAAATTATTCTTTGATGACCTAAAACAGACGTGAGCGCTTGCGACTGTGGAGAAAGGGCCAGATGTGTTGCGGGCAGGGTTAGCCAGCGCCTGAGGAGGGTCTGTGAGGATTGCTGTAACAAAGTACCACAGACTGAGTGGCTTATAAACAACAAAGTATTTGGTACAGTTGTGGAGGCTGCAAGTCCAAAGTGAGGGCAGCAGTCGGGTTCTGTGGGGGGCCCCTTCCCAGTTACAGATGACAAATTTGTTCATCCTCAGATGGTGGCAAAAGGGAGACCAACTCTCTGACCTCTTCTTATAAGGGCACTAATCCCATTCATGAAGGCTCTACCCGCATGACCCAATTACCCCCCCAAAGGCCCAACCCCCTAATACCATCACAATGGGAATTCGATTTCAACATACGAATTTTGGAGGGACACAAACCTTCGGTCCATAACAGAGGGCTACAAATGATGGGAAATTTTCTTGAGGAGAGATGTTTTAATTATCTGTGCATGACAAACCACTGCAAAACTTGAAAGCTTAAAGCAAAATTTAGGATTTCTCTTGGTTCTGTGGGTTGATGGGGACAGTTGGGAGGCTCTCGTTTGAGGTCTTATACAGTTGGAGCTGGAGTTGTCTGAAGGCTCAACTCCAAAATGAGTTCTTTACTCACATGTCTGGTGCTTCAGCTGGCTTGGCAGGAGCATGGGAGCTGGCCAGGCATCTCTTCTCTCTCCACCCAGCCTTGCACGGGGCTACCTTGGCTTTTCTTCGTGTGGGCTCTTAGTGGGACTTCTTACAGAAACATCATTTCCAAAAGACCAAGGCCAAGCTGTAAGGCTTCTTTTGACCTAGTCTCAGGGGACATGCAGCATCTCTGTTACATTTAGTTGGCTTACAATTATTACTCTAACCATAGTGTAGGCACTCCATGAAAATTCTGAATTACTATTTCAGAAGTCCAAATGCAGCTTTTCATCAACAACACAAAAAACAATAGTTATATAGCATTTACCGTGTGCCAACAACCCTATGAGGTAGGTCATTTCCTCTTTTTTGTAGGTAAAGAAACTGAGGCACAAAAAAGGTAGTGATCTGCCAGCGACCACGGAGCTAGTAATCAGAGAAGTCTTAATTCAAACCCAGGCAACCTGGCTCAGGCTTCCTGAAGAAGAAGAGAACCCATTTTAGTGTTTCCGGCACTGGGGTCTGAAACTGCAAATTAATATATTCCCCAAGACAGGTGACTTGAGGGTTGCAACAGACATTTTGCTGTATTCTTTCCTCCTGGGTAACTGATGCCTCTTCACTGAAATTGTAAGAAACAAGCAGAAGCCTGTGGCACAAAGACCCAGGTCCTATGTGTAACTATCTCCCTGGTCTTGGCCCTTGCCCCCTTCTGGAAACCTGAAATCGACATCCCTGCCTTCTACATAGCCCAAGCATTTCCGTAAGCAAACACCCCGACCCTATGCACTGAGGACACGCATTTATTTTGAAATGCCTGTGCAGCCAGCTTCATATGATGTCTTCTCTTGCTGGGGCCTGGTTACAGGAACGTGTCATGCTTCTGGGGGCAGCACTGGTCCCTGGCTCGACTGGCCACTGCCCACTGGCATCTTACTCTGCAGCCTGCATGACTTCCCCAAGATGCCTGGTGGCCACACATTTCCTTAAATCCTTTGGAGACTATAGCCTGGCACCTCCAAGTTCCTCTCACCCCTGAGTCAGGCGTAATCCTTTTTAGAAATTTCTGCATTTCCACTGAGGAATGTGCTCTAACCAAATTTGATGTTAGCAAGGGAAGAACAGTGTAGCTGGACCTGGAACATTCTAGTCCTGGCTTGACAATGACCTTGGACAAGTTGCATGCCTTCGTATCAGAGAACAAGAGTTCCCAAGCCTTTTCTTGGCAAAGATCCCTTCGCCCTCAATGAACCATCATCCATGACTCTGCACTCACTTAATTATAACTTGGTTTCTCCATTTTATTAATCAAACAAAATTAACCCCCACTTAAGCTTCTGTTAAGTATAAGCTGATCATGGCTACTGTCTCAGCTGATTAAATTCTAGCCAATGGAAACATTTTCCTTAGCTTGGGCGACCTTATCTTAGGTAAGCATATGGATTCTTCTCAGCTTTTGGAATTTTGAAAATTGTGTAGACTCCATTAACTACTACTCCTGGCTCTGTTGACCATACCCAGGACTCAAAGACTAAGTCCAAGTTTTGTGCCTCCATCACTTACCTTAAATACAGAGGGATGGTATCTATCCTTGTTGGGCCCTTCTTTGTCCTTACAGGACCCACGAGATGGCCCTTCCCTTGGGCACAAATTCTGTCAAGGGACTGCCCACCCAAATCTCCCCTTGGCTTTCAGGGCCTTGCTAACATCCATCTCCTACCAACACCATCAACATGTGCCATCTATTCTGATGGACTCCTTGAAGGTTTACTCCCATATTAACCACACTGGGACAACCAAGGAGCTGATGAAGAGTGTGAGGGGATTCCCTATTAGAGTTAGTCTTCAGCTCACATAAAATCCAGAGAAGTTGGCTTAACATAAAGATTCTCAGTGGATTAAAGGATGGAACAACCCTAAGATGGCAGGATGGACCTGCCACATATTTACCACACCCCCTCCACTGAAATCTGGCCCCCTTCCAACTCTTCTTGCTCTCCTTCCATCCCGCAACTGCCTACCACACTGCAACAGAGAAGGGCTTTGTCCCCAACCTCATGCTCAGAAATACTATTGTTACAAATAGCTCAGCTCTGGCTGCCATCTGCTGAGTTGCTGGGGAACACGATAATGCCCAGCACACTTAGGGTGGAGCTCGGGAAAGATTAACAGGGGTGAAAGGGTAGCCAGCTCGGGGAAGGGATCAAAACACCAGCTCCATGTGAGCCAGAAAACTCCAGATCCACTCAGGCCAGACTCAGAACTGCAGGTCCCTGAGCCTCCTCTCCCTTTCACACACTAGGCGTGGCAGATTCAATTACTGCACTCCATCCTATACAACACATTCCTGCCTGCCACCACGTGACTTGCACTATTTCCTGTGAGAATACACTACCCCCACCCGCCACTGGCACTTGGCACGGGATTTACTTCGGTCAGTGGATATATGCATACATATATGCCAATGTGTCTTGCCAGCTCTTCTTTCCTTCCCTCTGTAAGAATGGCATGTTCCAGATAGGGCGTGCCCTACAGTGGGGATCCCGAGATGAGAAGATAGAAGCAGCAGGTCGTGGCCAATGCCAGCAACCAGTGGTGTGCGATGTGCATGAAAAGAAAACATGGCTGATGTCACCCGAGATTTGAGAGTTATTCTTGCAGCATAATCTGGCAGAAGCTAATGTGCTAGGAGTCACAAACTCCAAGCTATGGGCAAGCAAAGCGAATGAGTGAGGCACAGTGTGTAAGGCCATGGGGATGGTGGGGCTGTGGCAGGTGGGAGAGAATCTGCCTAAGGTTAGCCTCCAGCATTAAACTGTGTTATGAGTTAAAATAAGAAATGCTATTTGGTTAAACATCAAGAGGCCAAGATTTTAATAACACAGCTGACTGATATTTACTCCTGAAAATTTAGACTATTAAGAAACATGTAGTTAAAAACAAAAAGCATAATGACCCAGCTTTTGGTTTTTCATAATCATTTTAACATTTTAGAGATCTTTTAGGCACCAATTTCTAGTTGAAAAGAAACAATCTTCTGAAATTTAGCAATTATTCACATTTCAGTTGTGATTTTTGTTTTAAAGGGAAATTTTATTTTAAAAATTCCTTAAGAAATTCTTTGACTTAGCTTCCCCAACATCAATATAAACTTCTACAAAACCAATCTAATCATACCTCAAAAATAACCACCATCTGTCTTAAAGAAAGTGACTCCTATATGAATGGGGATTAGCAAGGGCATATAGATTGATTCCATAGACTATTTAATTGATTTTATTGTAACTGATTATCAGGTCTTAGACCAGGAAAATGGAAATAACGGTCTTATAGAGAATCACACATTAAAATAGTTCTAATTGGGGGCACCTGGTGGCTCAGTCAGTTAAGCATCCAACTCTTGATTTCAGCTCAGGTCATGATCTCAGGGTCGTGGGATCCAGCCCTGAGTCAGGCTCTGAGCTCAGCGGGGAGTCCATGCTTAAGATTTTCTCTCTTCTCCCTCTGCCCTCCGCCCCTCTCAAATAAATATATCTTTAGAAAAATAAAATAGGTCTAATTGAAATTAAGTATTTCTTATAGAATTATAAATATTTGAGTGTTACTAAGAGCTAACTACGTATTTTCAAGTTTATATTTTCTGCCAATGGCTTTGATCTTTTGCCAACCTGTCCTCCAGAAAAAAGGAATCACTTGTCCCATATCGGCCACAATGGGAAATTGCACAACCCCAAGAATATGGGGCAAGGAGTTTTCCTCTTTGACCTACCGGTAGGTCAAAGCACATGTAGAAATGTGCTTCTACGTGACATGGAATTCAGTTATGATCTACGACCACACATTAAGGCTTTCCTTTTGATGTGAAACTAGTAACAATAGCAGCAGCGTGTTTTTTCCCTCTTTATTCTCAAATTGACAGTTAATGAGAACACACATGGAACAGATTCATAATAACAGTCATAATATCCTGGCCATCGGGTTCTCTCTTTTCTTTTTTGTCTTCAGAGTCCTTTCCAAAAAAAGCAAACATGCTGCCTGGCATTCTATATATTATTCCCAATTTTCAAGTGGAAAAATGAGACAGATGTAGTGATGTAAAAACACTGGGAATTGTATTTTTAAAAACAAGACAATAATTCAGATCTTCTTGTTTTAATTCTTCTCCGTATTACCACGGTAAGATATTTATCAAAGTCCAGGAGATTACTGATATGCAGTAATGACCAATAACTTTACACTAATGGAGCTATCAAACAATAAACTCGTCAGTGAAGTAACCGGAGAAAAGTTCAAATGTAAAGGGTGATTCACTATTCTCTTTATACAGTATTGAAACAACCATAACACTCAAACATCAGAAAGTCCTACGTAATATTAGACAGTAATTTGTAACTGTGAAATGCTGTAACATTTTGAAGTACCTTCTGAATGACCAAAACGGATGAAATTTTGCTCAGTATAACTTTAGTTTTTTTTACACAGAACTATGTATTTTTAAAAACTGGTAACCCATGTAAGATATACACAAAACCTTTACCTGACTATTCTGTTCAATGACTAGAACTCCACATTGCTTTGTTGTTATGGACTGATGAGCTTGTAATCCAATGAAATCCTTTTAACACATTCTAGTTTTTAGAATGGCATGTTCAAATAATTTTGTCCTATTAGCTTTATTAACAAAAATCTCCCATTTCCTTTATAAGATGTTTAATTCCTCTTACTATCACCTTTAAGGGGCCTGACTTGATTTTTGTCTAAATAACTCACAAGCGTAACCTTCCAGTCCCCAGTCCATGGGCACTTCATGAGTCTCAGTTCAGTGTAAGTCAACACAGTGACCTTCCCATGAGTTTTCCATTGGCGATTTTAAAGTAATTTTAATATTATCCACAGAATATCCTGTCTTTCTCTAGGCTTTTGCCAAATTAATAATGGCATGTGGTATTCCTCAGCATAACCTGCCAAAATGTGATAATTTCCTTGGAAGAAAAGCCATGTGCTGCAATCACACGTCTGAGTTGACAGACATCCAAATGGATCCTATATAAAAAGAAAAGGTTTGTGTCTTCTGGAATATGGATGTCCACTTTTAATAAATTCAAACAGATCCCAACATAAACATCTTCAAACTTGATGGGTTTTACGTGACTCATCATTTCATAGATTCTTGGCACCAAATCTCTGGACATTATATAACCCAACCCACTGCAGTAGGGAGGAAACACCTTGAAGGGATACTCTTGGTATGAAATATGGGCTTTCTGGTAAAATCCTCTATAGGAATAGTTATCGATTAGAGGATAACCTGTGAAAAACTTTTCTGAGTGGTTTACATTTAAAAGGTACTTCACTAAGTTGCCAGTATTGATGAAAACATCAGTGTCTGTCTTCATGATGTACTTGGCATTGGGGCAAAACTCAGTTACCCACCTGAATGCCATAATTGTTTTCAAGGTCAGATTATTATACGTGTCTAAAAAATCCTGTCGTATTATGTCACCGTAAAGAAGGTGTTCATCCTCTAAGGACAATGCTAACATTTTGTCTTCCTTTTCGACCTGTTGGCCTAGTAAGAAAAATGTAAGAACCTCATATCCCCACCAAGACTTTTTTTCACCCCAAGTAACTCTAACGGCCTGTCTGGCTTTCACGTCTGAAGGGTGTGAGGTCACCAGGATGACAAGAAATGGGTTTTGATGAGAGCAGTTTGAATGCTCTCGAAGTGTGAAGCGGAAGTCTTGTCTGTAAATTGGCTCATACTCATAGAAGTACATCCAGTTTACACGTTCTATCACATTGTAGTGGGGCAGGCTGAGGTACCACATCACAAGGAAACTCAGCAGGGACAGCAGCAGGAGGCTCCATTTGAGGGATCTCAGTGACATTCTGCTCGGAAGGGTGGTCAAGAGAGCCAGGGCCATCCACAGCAGCTCCGAAGCACGCGAGCCTCAGGTTCTGGAAGATTCATCAAAGACCTGCTTAGTACTGCACCACCCAAGACACATCATTAAATGATATCTGATTATCTCCTTGTTTTAAAGTGAAAGAGTTGGGACAATAAAAGCCCCCAAGCAAAACCAAGAATCCTGACCTGAGCCTCCTTAATTTCATTTAACTATAAGCAAATGGATACCAACAGTCAAGAGTGTATTTTAGCTTTTTACACCAAGATCAAGGTTAAAAACATATCCTTCATTACTTTGGGGAAAATAATACTTTTTGTTTGATTTAAATAACTGTTGAAATTCGATTCTGTCCTGGATATCCAGAGGGACAGAGAGAGATGAGTAACGGGGGTTAAAAAATAAACCTGCAGTGAAAACCAAAACAAAAAGCTGCATTTTTCCTTCACCGGTATGGAAAAGACGTAAAGAAATTAATGCAAGGAGATATTACCAGCGACATGTCCCAATAAACCAAGGGTCGTTCTCAGCTGTGTGATCTGATGTGGATTCTAACAAACTCGGAACAAGGAAAACCCAGTAGCTACAGTTATTCACGGCAGATGCGAGGAAAGCAGAGGCTGCTCACCTGAGGGGCAAGTCCTCTGGACAGAAACAGGATAACCAGTGCTCAGGGCTGTGAAAGAGCTTTTACTTGCCCAAACACACCCCAGCTCCCCTTCACCTCACTGGCTGAACTCAGGGCTCAGTCTGGACAGCAAGCGCTTAAATGAAAGGCCTGTCCCTGGTATGGAGTGTTCATGTGTTTCCCATTCTGATCTAGTCAGAAACCGCGCGCCAGATCAGAATCCTGGGAGGCAACCTCCAAGAACAAGTGCTTTTACACAGAGCCCCCGCTGAGACGGGACCAGAGGTAGGGGACACAGAGCCCTTGGCCCGCAGTGACAGTGTGGCCTCAGCTCTGTGCTGGGTCCCGAGGACGAGGCTGGTGTACAGTTCAGGATCCCGCAGGGCTTTCCCGGTACCATGATCTAAGGACAAACACAAACACAGAGTTTCCTAGATCCTCCCACCCATAGACCACACCAAGCACTAAGAAGACCAGAGGAAGGAGACGGGAGAAGGCGGCAAGCCCAAGGTAATGGGGAAACATGGCAGGCTGTTTGTATCAAATGCTAAGAGACTTCAGAAGGAGGACAGGTCAAAAACCTGGGGGGCAGGATGAGGAGGCCCTGATGGTGCCCTTTCACCCACAGTCATCTGGGGGGAGGACTCTGGGAAGCCAGAATTTGTTATGGGGGGGACGTACATTAATGTCACTATACGGGAAGGCTGGCCTCCCAAAGCTTCTACTTTGGGGCACTCTTAGGTCTCCGGACACACAGCTCTTCTGCCTCTTCATACTAGGAAGCTGACAGGGTCTCAGGACCCCTGGTCCTCTCTGTCTGGCCATATCTTACCTGCTCTGACTAGTCTGGTCACGGTAATCTTTCCTTTCTCTAGTGCTTTCTATACTTTAAGTCACACAATACAATGGATGTATTTCATGTATGTGTCTTGCCTCTCCAATTATATTCTATGACCTTGGTGGCAAAGTTGTTCTCACAACTGTCAAAGTGCAAGACAGAGAGAGACCTACAGCAGGAGTGCAATTAACACAGACTTGTCTGTTATGCTATTTCTAGTTGTATAAGGATAAAGGGTAGGTCTGTCCATCCCACTCCATCCTTCTGCCTCCCCCTTACTAGCCTTACATAGCCAGCTCCTGGAAAAACCTGAAACAGAAGAGACCTAGAGAAAGGATTAGAGAAGTAATTAAGCTCTTCTTACATTTTCTCCTCATCTGGCTACAGGACACCGCACAACCTTAGGGCGTTCAATTTATACCTCGGCCAACAATAGCCTGTACATTACACCAGTTTTACATCTCATTCTAACAAATAAGCACATTATAATAAATTTCGGACAAAAAGAAAGAAAGTATCTTGTGTGAGGAGCAGCCTTTATAACTGCATAGAGGCAACGAAGGCCCCATTACTCTTCGATAATGGGAAGAACTCAAAACAGCAAATCTGATTACAGAAGTGATCTTACGTGCATTCTAGAAGCCATGGTTTCTAAAAGTGAAAATGTGCCTGTGGTCGTGAGGTCTACTGCTTGTGGGCCCACAAAGAAAATAAAGCAGCAGCAAGGAGAAGAAGAACTCTCTAGTCCAAAAACGGGGAAAGGTCTTTTCGAGGACTGGCCGGACAGACTTTAGATTACCCACAACACAGGCGGCTCTAAAGGCAGAGACCGCAGTCCCCACCCCAGCTCTGACCTTCAACAAACAGGGCGAGCAGGTATGTTCTTTATCTTTTGGAGCCTCAGTTTCCACGTCTCTGCCCTGAATATGTCAGGACAGCGTAAACGGGGGATAACGTGTACAAAACACGTAGCTGGCCAGTAAGTGTTCAGTAAATAGGGTCTGTCATCACCAGCTGTGTTCCTCCCTGGGCAGCTATTCTTTCCTGTTTGTGTTCTCTAAATTGATTTTTATTGTCAAAGGAGTTATCCTAAAAAAAAATAATCATCATCTTTATGAAATCTTACTACTTAAAGGAAAATAGGTTTCAAAGCCATAAATATATTTCTATTTCTTACCTGCTTCTTGATTTATTTCTTCTGAGTGAAAGACCTTCAATTTCACCAACTGGACATTCAGTAGTATGCAGCAAAAATAATGCTTGAAATTTCTATAAGACAGAGAAGAAACTTAACAGCATTTACCTAGGGGTCAGGGGATCAGAGGTCATAAAAAGTTAAAAAAGTTACCACTAGCCCATAGAATTCAGAGAGTCCATGGCTTCATCATGGAAAAAGAGCACCTGGCGTTCAAGGCTTAAAACATACATCTAAGTTCTCACGTCGTTCTCACGTCACCTGGTGTCTTCGGTCACCCTACCACAGTTTCACTTCCCTGAGTAAGAACTCAGTGGTCACTCAAATAAGCGAAACACAAAACTTCTAAGAGACACTGTGCTGGTATCCTCTCTTCCATCCCGGGTTCCACACCTGCATTCACAGCAGGTAACCCCGGCATGCGACTGCTGACTACCACTTCCCAACCCCCCCTTCCCCTCTGAGCACATACCCCGGGCACACTGATAGACTGTGAGAAGAGAAACAGTGAGGCAAATCTCACCTCCTGCCATGGTTCACTATGTTCCTGTCTTGGTCTTTACTAGGCAAGCTGGAAAACCAGAGCAGGACATGAAAAACAGGGAGGCACTGACATATATCCCTCCTTATTCAAAAAAAGTTTCCAATGGATTAAAGACTCAAGTGGGAAAAAAAATGAACCTTTCAAAGCACTAAAAGAAAATATGGATGAATATTTTAATAGTTTTGAAGTGGGGAAGACCTTTCAATTACTCAACTGTAAGGAACTAATATAATTTCAAAAATTTCTTGAACAAGATTGAAAAGCAAAAAAATAAAAACAAACAGAAAACTGGAGAAACAAAACAATAAAAAGCACAAACAAGGTTGAAAGATAAAAAACAAACTGGGAAAAAAAACACCTGACATTTTATGACAAAGATTTGTAAACCCAATAAAAAAAAGACTTCATACAAATTAAGAACAAGATGAATACTACAAGAGAATTAATGTCCAAAAGAGAAATTCTCAAGAGAACTACAAATGATCAATTAAATGAGAAAAGATACTCAAACTCACAAATAAGCAAAAATATTGACAAAAATCGCAAACCAGCAAATTCAAGGAAAAAAACATGACAGTACTCAGCATGTGTGAGGGGAAAAGGCATTCTCATGCACTCTGGAGGTAAATTTGAAAACAAGTATCAAAATTTTAAACATGCACACCCTTTGACCAAGCAATATCACTGCTAGCAATTTATCCTAAAGAAATAAGCAGGCAACTGTAATTTAAAATATGAAAAAATTTGATTTAAATGCCTCCCAATAGAGAACTGGTTAAACAAAACTATGACACATCTATACAAGAGGATATACTTATTCATTATATGCAATGAAACTATATTACCTATATTCCCTTGATATATTACTAAATGAAAAGTGCAGTTGCAAAACTGCTTATGTGCTATGAGTCCTTTTGAAAAATGAAAAGATAATTATCTACAAACCCATAGAGTCACATATGCTGAGCAAGATTTCTAGAAAGACGTGTCCCAGTATGTCAATGGTTTCTATTCTGTGGGATTTCTGGAAGATTTCTTCTTTCTTTCATTTTTCTTTTTGTATCATTTGGATTTTCCACGCTATTCATGTATTGTCTTTGTAAATATATAAAAACAAAGCCAAAAAATTTAATTTTATGCTTGCATATCTCAAAGTTCCACTGAGTGGTAGCAACCCTAAGCTAGCAGTCAGGATTCTGAGTTTCATCTTATCCTTGTTCTTCTCCCAAAGTGTGACTACGTACAATTCATGATATTTCTATTAGGTATTATATTCTCTTATTTGAGTGAATATTACCTCAACATAGTAAGGAATGATTTTAAAAATCCACTCAAAATACAGTAATTCTAATATAAATCTAACAGGATTTACATTAGCTAATAATAATAGTACTTTATATATATATATGTATATATACACACAGATAAATATAAAAATTTATGAAGTGTTCACAACAAATATTATTAGTTTTCCCCCAATAATGCTATATAGTGGGCCAGTTGGTTTTACTGTACCTATCTTATGGATGAATTTTAGAGATTTCAAGTGAATTGAAGATGAAATAAAGACACTTTCAAACAGACTAGGACTTATAAAGTCTACAAACTCTAGCTCAAAGTACCAAAGGAATATATATTTTAGTATGTAGAAAAATGAACTCAGGAGGAAGGAACGGCATGAAAGAAACAAATGGGAGCAGGGAGATAATTAAAAGATAGTAAAAACTAATACAGATAGTAAAACAAAAAGAGAGAGGGAGAAGAAGAAGAAGAAAAAATTATTCTTTTTAATGAGGTCAGAAAAAGTGAAACTAAAATACCATATAAAAATGACGTGGTTGCTGTAAAAAAAGATTTTCACAAAATTAAAATATGTTAATATTCTTACCTAATTCAGAAGGAACAAGGAGAGAGTGATAAACTTTAAGACTGTGCAAAAAATTCATTTAAGAATATACATTAACCTTTAGAAGGACCACTGAATTAGTAGGTACAGATTATGTATCTTCCATACTGAGAAATAAAAGAAACAAAGCAAGCTATCAAATCAATAGGGGGTAGGACAAGAGAAAAAAAGCAGAGAAAATGCATGGCAAATAGAAAACACAAAAGATGTCAGAAGTAAATATAAATGGAAGCCCCTGGGTGGCTTAGTCGGTTGGGCATCTGACTCTTGGGTTTTGGCTCAGGTCATCATCTCAAGGTCATGAGATGAAGCCCTGCATCAGGCTCTGCCCTGGGTGTGGATCCTGCTTGAGATTCTCTCTCCCTCTCCCTCTGCCCCTACCCCCAGCCCTGCTCTAAAAAAATAAAATAAAAAGTTTTAAAAAATAAAAAAAGAAGTAAATATAAATGTATTGTCAGAGTAAATATAAACTCATCTACTAAAAGACAAGAGATTCTCAAATTGGCTTAAAATTCTGCCATAATACTGCTTATAAGACACATGCCTAAAACAAAACAACACAAAAGTTTTAAAATTAGTAAATAAGAAAACATATCAGGAAAATGCCAATCAGAAGGCTGTTGCAATTAAATACTAATGTCACATATTTTAAATGAACAGCATTCAAAAAGGACAAGAAGATTTTGCTACTAATAAAAGCAGCCATCAAATAAGAAAATTTAACAATCATGAAGCTATATAAACATAACATAGCCTCAAAAAAATATAAAGCAAACTGTGAAAAGTATGAGTACAAGTGGAAAAATCTATAATCCTAATGGAAGGTTTTTAACAAATCCCCCTAAATAACTAATACGTCAGCAGGCCAAAAATAAGGATATGCGTGTTTCAAATAATATTAACAAATTTGGTTTAATAGAATAGTAACAGTCATTTCAAAAGCACATGAAACATTTATTAAAAAATTGATGTTAGGTTATATAAGTCATTTCAATTTTTAAAACTCAATTTAACAGGAGTGCCTGGCTAGCTCAGTTGACAGAGCATGCAACTGGATCTCAGGATTGGGAGTTCAAGACCCACACTGGGTGTAGAGACTACTTAAAGAAAAAAAACAAAAACAAACCTCAATTTAACAGAGGCCAAATTATTTGACCACAATATAATTATAACAAAAACATAACTTGAAAAACACATAAAAAAACTTGTTTGGAAACTGAACATCCTTACACACACAATTTCTGTTTAATCCATAAATTTAAAGAGAACACCATACTGGAAAGTGTACAATATGTGCAACTGAATAAGATCAATTTGCTACATTTCAGTGAGGTACTATTACATCAAGCCCTTAATTGAAAACCATTGGTTTGGGGCAGGGAAGACAAGCTTTTATTTTTTTCTGCTTTAAAGAATGATCTATAGTTCAGGGGAGACAAACAGCTCTAATTGAAGAGGGAAAACTCCTCTTTATAGAAAAATGCCAATTTTAAATGTAGGTAGAATGACAGAATAAGAAAACTGTAATTTTGCAACTTCTCATGAAATTATGGATTCACGCAATGATTATTAATCAGTGTTTTAATCATCAAGGGGAAGATTAATAAGGAGTTGGACATCTGTGTGGTATCAAAGTAACACCATCTGACTCTGGATTTTGGCTCAGGTCATGATTTCAGGTCCTACTCACAAGGAACTGAAGCAATATAAACTTTACATTGGAGGAATCAGAGTGCTAATTATCAATGTGAGCATTATAAATGGGAGAACAAACACATACTGTTTCCCTCCTAAGGAAATGATACAGTGTGAAATGACAATATTATCTCTGATGAATCCTAGCCAAAAATGTTAACTGGAATTTAATCAAAATTTACACAAAATACAGAGAATAGAAGAACAAGCTAAGGAACACCACAAGCAACATTCAAAGAAAGCCAAGAGCTAGGACTGTCAGCTAGCATGGTGTCTTTAATGAGAAAAGGGAGAGCTGTAGATTAAAAAAGATTTAAGGACACACAAATTGCAATGGATGGTCCTGGACTGGATCCTGGAGAGATCTGAATACAGCCTAAGTATTAGGTGATGCCAGGACGATTATTAATCTGTTTAGGTGTGATAATGTTAACAGGCTACAACAGGCTATTAACTGGGTAAATAAATGTGGTATAGCTACACAACAGAATACTATTCAGCTACAAAAAGAAACAAAGTACTGATACAGGCTGTAACATACCAGTTTTCAAGAATTCAGAACATGGGGGCGCCCAGGTGGCTCAGTCAGTTGAGTGTCTGACTCTTGATTTCGGCTCGGGTCACGATCTCGGGATTGTGGGATTAAGCCCTGTGTTGGGCTCCATGCTCAGCATGGGGTCTGATTGGGATTCTCTCTCCCTCTGCCTCTGCCCCTCCCCCTGCTTATGTTCTCTCTCTCTTTCAAAATAAATAAATAGAATCTTAAAAAAAAAAAAGAACTCAGAACATGGATGAACCTAAAAAAACATTAAGCTAAGTAAAAGAAGCATGAAACAAAAAACCATATATATGCGACTCTATTAATGGGAAATATCCAGAAAAGGCAAATCTATAGACAGTAGGTTAGTGGTTCCCTGGGGGTAGAATAAGCAACTGGCCGCAAATGGAGATAAAGAATCATTTTGGGGTAATGGAACTATTTTAAAATTTGACTGGGTGATGGTTGCAGATCTCTGTAAATTTAGTAAAAATCACTGAATTACAATTAAAATGAAATAATTTTATGGTAAGTCATACCTTAATAAGGCTCTTAAAAATAAAATTTAAAAAATTTTCCTATTTCTAGGAGTATGTATTTAGGAGTAGAAAGTCAAGATACCTGTATTTACTTTTAAAATATTCCAGTAATAAAAACTAAAAAGAGTTAAGAAAACAAATTCCCTCTCTCATTCATTTATGGTGGAACAGGAAATGGTAACAGCTCTCTGGAGGGCAATTTGGACATACTTATACAAATTACAAATACTTTACTCTTTTCTCAGTAATTTTGATCCTGGAAATTATTTTAGGCACAGCCGTATATGTCTAAAATGATAAGACAACTTATTGTTATTAGCTACAACATTATAATAGCAAATGATTAGAAATAACCCAAGGGATCAATAAGGGATTACTTACATAAATAATGATACATCCACACAATGAAATACTATACAGATGTTTAAAAAAAGAACAAAGATGTTTTCTACGTACTGATCATGAAAGATTTTTAGAATACATCAAGTGGAGAAGGAAGATCTAGAACAATGTTTATAATGTGCTAACTTTTGTGTTAAAAGGAAGAGAAAAGGGGCACCTGGGTGGCTCAGTCTGTTAAGCATCTGACTCTGGATTTTGGCTCAGGTCATGATTTCAGGGTCGTGAGATCAAGCCCCACATCGGGATTCTTGCTCCGTGGGGAGTCTGCCTGAGATTCTCTCCCCCTCCCTCTCCCTCTGGGGCCCCTGCTCTCTCTCTCTCAAATAAATAAATAAATGTTAAAAAAAAAGGAAGAGAAAAAATATGTGTATTTGTGTGTGTATGAGAAAAACAATGGAAAGACACATACAATGGGTAGGGAGGAATGGGGTAGATCAGAAAAGGGGTGAGAGCATCCCTTTTTTTTTAAAGATTTTATTTATTTATTTGACAGAGAGAGAGACAGCGAGAGAGGGAACACAAGCAGGGGGAGTGGGAGGAGAAGCAGACTCCCCAGTGAGCAAGGAGGCCAATGCAGGGCTTCATCACAGGACCCTGGGATCATGACCTGAGCCAAAAACAGACACTTAACTGACCAAGCCACCCAGGCTCCCCGAGAGCATCCCTTTCTTATATTACTTGATATTTCTTTGTTATATTACTTAAATAACATTACTTGGTTATATTACTTTGTAAGTTATATAGTTCTTACATTGATTCTCAAATCACTTGAATACATTAAAATTCAAAACAATGAAAATAAAAATTTTTCCCTCCCCATTTTAAAGTGGTACATATAAAAACACACTGGATGTAACTAATGCAGTCCTTACAGAAAACTCATAACCTTTTAAAACAATACACATTTTTAAAAGTAGAATTATCTTATATACATTTTTTGTATCCACTTGATTTTTTTTAAACGGGTATATAATTTACATACAATAAAATTCACCCTTTTTATTTTACTGTTCTGAACATGTAACCACCAGCACAATCAAGATATGAATCAATTCCATCACAACAAAAATTCTACTGTCCCTTAATCAATCCTTCCCTGAACCTCCAGGCAACCACTGATCTGTTTTTCACCCCTATAGCTTTGCCAAACCAGAATATGTCACATAAATAGAATGATACAGTATGCAGACTTTCAAGTATAATGAATATTTTTTTTAAAAAAAGATTGAAAATAAATGAGCTGACTACTTAGCTCAAGAAGTTAAAAGAATAATTCCAATGTTATTACAGAAACAAGAAAACAGAAGGCATAACAAAGATAACGCGGAAAACAATGAAAAACAAAACAAAAGAAAAAAAGGAAGATTATTTAAAAAACACACATTAGGAATAGAAGGGAAGTATCTAACCTGTTAGAGAAACCATAGCAAACTTACGATGAAACTTTAGAAATATTTCTATTAAAGTCAGTAAAAAGACAAGGATGCCCATTATTGCCTCCACCATCCAGTGTTGCTTTAGAGAGTGTTACTGCCACTAAAACAAGAAGAGGAAATAAGATGTAAAAACTGTTAAGGAAGAGAAGAAAACCTGCCATGATTTTCTACAGAGAAAACTCAAAGGGAAAAAGACAACAGGTAAGAACAGGTTTACCAAGATGTTGGATATGAGCTCACATATATATCCAAAACATTAAAAAAACCAAAAATCTAAGGAAAAACACAGCACCAACAAAAACTACAGTGTCAAATGAAGCTAACAAAAAATGTGCAGGACCCTGATGTGGAAAGGTAAAAATCTTTTCTGAAGAATTAAAAAAAAAAAAGTGAATAAACAAGAGACAACATATTCAGTGATAAGAAAACTCAAAAGTAAAGATTCCACTTTCCCAAATTAATCAATAAATCCATAGGATTATGAAAGGAATTTAATGATCTAGGAATAACCAACACAATTTTGAACACAAAGAATGAAGCTGGGGTGGGTTGGGTGCTATCAAATCGTACTGAAGAGCTACTGTGATTAAAACAGAGTAGCAGAAAGATTAAACAGCTGAATAGTGCCAAGACTGGAAGCAGATCCAAGTAAACACTGGGACCTGAAAAATGGCAGAAGCTGCATCACAAACCAATGGCGAAAAGATCCAATAAATGGTTTCGGAATAAATGTGGCAAAAGTAAAACCATGTTCATATTTATTTTCAAAATAAAATTCAGGTGGATATGAGAATTTTAAAAAGCAAAAACTAAAACTATTATAGAAAAACAGAGCAGAATATATCTGAACCTATGTGTCAGCAAAGCCTTTGTAAACAAGTTACAAAAAGCATATCCCATAAAAAAGAGGAGAAATACATTGGGTAACATTAAAATAATAAAGCTTACAGGACAAGGCAAGTTAAAAGGTGAGCCACAGACTCAGAGAAGATATTTACAACAAGTGAAACAAAGGACTGGTATCCAGAATCTTCACTATATTTGTTATATAGTATATATTTGTAATAATCTGTTATTCTTTGTTTATATAAAGTTTATATAAAGCTTACAAATCAAAAAGAAAATGGGTGACATGTGAATAAAAAATTCACAGAAGAGGAAATCAGAAAGGCCAATAAATATGAAAAGAGGGTCAAACTCACTAGTGATCAGGGAAATGCAAATTAAAGTCAGATACCAAATTTTTAACCCATCAGGAAATATCAAAAAGTTTATTATTAATCAGGTATTGGAGTAAATGCTATTTATCACACCCTGTGGGTTGAAGTACACCATTACCACCCCTTTGGTAGGTAAGCAATATGGCTACATCTAGTAAACTGAAAACTGGACTTTCGTTTCCTGGGACTACATCCTAGAAAAACTCTCATATATGTACACACATGGAGATATGTGCAAGCATGCTCACTATGGGGCTATGAAAACGGATAATCTGAGGCAACTTAAATGTCTATCCAAAATGTCTATCCATAAGATAATAAATCAATAAAACCTGGTACTTTCTTCCAAAGGAATCCTACAAGACAGTTAAAAGAAATGAACTAGATTTATACCCAGAGCATCAATTTGGATAGTATTAAAAAATAAAATGTTGAGTAAAATATACAAGTTGAAAAATTAAATACATATGTAATACCATTTATATAAGTAGTTTTAAACAGCACCCAAGAAACAGTGAGCTTTCAGAAGCAGCTATGCAAACAAAACTTCTTTTTCTCTCCAAAGATTTTATTTATTTATTTGAGAGAGACAGAGAGAGAGAGCATGCACGGGCGCTCGAGCGAGCAGAGGGAAGGGGAGGCAAAGGGGGAGGGAGAAGCAGACTGCCTGCTGAGCGGGGAGCCTGATGCAGGTCTCCCAAGATCATGACCTGAATCAGTCAGCCGCTCAACCAACTGAGCCCCCCAGGAGCCCCCCCACAAAATTATCTTTTAAAGAAACTGCAGGAATTCCTCCCACACTCAGCAGTGTGGGTGTCACTGTGGAAGAATGAAAGGGGCATGCGGTGTAAAGGGGAAAGAGAAGACTAGCTACAAATACTATAAAGTATTAGCATCTGTTAATTCAGGGTGATGGAAATATAGGCATTCTCTTCTATTTTTAGTTTTCTTTGTATTTAAAATTTATCAAAACAGGAAAAAAAGCGTGATAACAACGCTTGGATATCAGAGTTAAATGGCTCACCTAAATCTTGGCTGTAATATTTAATGGTTGTGTGACTTTGGGGAAGTGACTTAATTTCTCAAAAGCGTCTTTTTTTCAGCTATAAACCAAGTACCACAATACCAATTCAGTTACCATGGGGTTTCTGTGGGAACATGGACTATTCAGTCAGTACACTCGGTAGTTTCTGAAGTTAAAGTGACACTCAGGTGTGTGGATAAATGTGGACCCACTATGATGTCACAGGAATCAAACTGGCCTGGCCTGAGACTTGGGATTGGCTCATACCCTGGCAGTGGGGGCACAGGGCAGCAGTTCTCCTAGCACAAGCCTCCTCAGGAAGGCCATGAACCCTGACACTTCTAAATCACATGTCCCAGGAAAGGGGCAGATAGAATCTAAAGCGTCGATGAATAGAAAAATATAAAAAGGCCCAACGGGAAAATACACCACTATTTTATTACTGACTTCTTAAATAATAATGTCATTTATCACTGTGAAGAAGTTATATTTATAATTTTAAAATGATTTCTATTTTATAAAAGATGAACTTGTGATTATATTAACTAAATGTACAGGCACCGACTAGATTCTAAAAAATTAATTTACTTTAAACAGATAATCTCTATCCCACAAGTCTAGCATGCTAGATGCTGGTGCACAGCAGGCCACCAGTAATTACTGGTCGATTTGGTGGTTGATCCACAACAGCTGAAGAAAACATCTCAGGGGCGCCTGGGTGGCTCAGTTGGTTGAGTGACTGCCTTTGGCTCGGGTCATGGTCCTGGAGTCCCGGGATCGAGTCCCACATCGGGTTCCCTGCTCAACGGGGAGTCTGCTTCTCCCTCTGACCCTCTCCCCTCTCATGTGCTCTCTCTCATTCTCTCTCTCAAATAAATAAATAAAATCTTTAAAAAAAAAAAGAAAGAAACATCTCAAATAATAGAAAAGCCCAGAAAACCTCCAGAGACAAAACAGGTTGGCTGCTTCCAAAGCTTTAACTATCAAACGAAACCTCCATCCTCAGAGAAGAAATCTGCATTTCAGTTATTAACACCAGAACTTTCTGGGAGCCAAAGAGGGCTGCATCTGTCTTATCCACAAGTGTTACAGAGCCCTCAAAAGGGCTCCAGGGACCGAAAAAAAAGGAAATCATTCAAATAAACTTACATTAGTATTTCTTAATGGAGGGCTCCTCAGTTTTAATATGCTAATGTACATTCTCTGAGAAGGGGATATATTCTGCAATGTTTCTCAAATCTGAAGAAACTTTTTTAATTTTCAGTGCCTCTGGCAAGGACTGAAATGGAAAATCCTGTCCTCGATCATCTTTGTAGTCACTGAATTAATAAACTAATTTTGGTGAATTAATAAGTAAAAATTTAAGCAGTAGTTTTGGAATTAAAAAAAATTGTACAAACTGGTTCAATTTTTTTTGGCAAAGTTTTTAGTGTTATTCCACTAAAGCTGAAGAAACATGTACCCTGCGATGTAGCAGCTCCTCGTCCTAGGTAGAATACTCAACAATATGTAAATAGGAACACCAAAAATGTTCAAGAAAGTTCATAACAGCACACTATCCACGATAACCCCAACCTGGAAACAACCATGGTACAAGGGAGAAACAAATTTATATAACAGCCCCTTATACAAAATGGAAATGAACAAACTACAACCTCATGTGAATTCTAGAGAGTCTCTCAAACACAATGTGGAGCTAAAGAAGCCAGACACATAAAGACTAGACACTATGATTCCATTTACACAAAGCTGAAAAGCAGGAAAAAGTAATCTATGGTGTCAAAGATGACCAAGGACACCGGTAACCCCTGGAGACAATTAGGGAATATAATAGGTAGGGGCCTGAGGGGACTCTCCCGGGTGCTGGCCATGTTCTATTTCTTGACCTGGATGGTGCCTACAGGTGTGTTCACTGTGATAATTCATTTCCTAATCTGCACATTTTTTTTTTTTTTGGCAAGTTATGCTTTAAAAAAGAAAGCTAAAACAGCTTGGCAATCCAATCAGTCATTCTGTTTATTTGGTTACTGTGCACAATCAATGTTGGCAGGTGCATACATGACATGCTGGCCCTAGGTGCCCAGTGCTCTCTGTGGTGAGAGCACTGGGAACGGCTACCAGGCACTAACTCATGTAATCTTCCAGACACCCCACAAATAAAGGCACTTCTGAAATCTTTATTGTTTGCATTGAATAGGTGAGGAAACTAAGGCTCAGGGAGAGTCAATAACTTGCCCAAAGTCACAGGCCTGTAAGTGGCAGAGATAGAGACAAAATCAAACAGGACTCCAAATCTCATGTTCTTGGCACCATCCTCCCCATCCCAGGGAATCTGCTACCTGCCTACTGACCAGAGTTGCTCGAGTGCTTTTAATTTCTCATGACCATCGAACCTTGAAACAGTAAAGCAGCATCACAGTCTTACCATCTTTACACAGAAAGACTCAAAATTCTCCCTCTCAAAACCTGAAATATGGATTATTAACATCAGGAAAAAACAATAATAATGGGGTGCCTCGGTGGCTTCAGCTCAGGTAGTGATCCCAAGATCCTGGGATCAAGCCCTGCGTTGGGATCCCTGCTCAGCAGGGAACCTGCTTCTCCTTCTCCCTCTGCCCCTCCCCCCGCCCCGCTCATTGCTCTATCTCCAATAAATGAAATCTTTTTAAAAAATGGTAACTAATAATTTATGCAGATACAGACCTTCTTATTTTGCATCAAAAATATGCTGGGAACTAAGGGGCGCCTAGGTGGCTCAGTCAGTTAAGCATCTGACTTTTGATTTCAGCTCAGGTCATGATCTCAGGGTCCTGAGATGGAACCCAGAGTTGGAGTCTGTGCTCAGCAGAGAGTCTGCTTGAGAATCTCTCCCTCTACCTGTCCCCTCACTTGTGCACTGCCCCCATTTCTAAAATAAATAAATAAATCTTTAGAAACATATGCTGGACACTAGGAAATTGGGGGACTGGGAAGGTGGTTGGAGGGATCAGTCCAAATGCAAGGACTCCAGAGAAACAGAAGAATTATTACAATGGTACAATTATTTAAGCCAAAAAAACCTGAAATTCTTTCCTGGGGTACAAAAATGTTGCTTATTTTCTGCGAGGGGAAAGAAAATTCAATTATTTAAAAAAATATATAAAACTCTTCTAAGTGCAAGTCTAATATATGTTCATTAGAGAATTGTGAATGCAAAAACAAAGCACAAAGACAATGAAAGCTTAAGGGTAACAATCTTAACATTTTTTGAAGAAAATCTATCTATCCCATCTGTCTCTCAGGAATATATAAGCCCCCCATCTCATCGCTGCCATGCCTCCTCCCATCCCTATTTCGGCCATAATGGCTTCGTTTTTGAGCCCTGACTGTGTCAAACTTTCCCTCCCTCGGGGAGTCTGCACTTGTTGTCCCTCTAACTCAAAAGCTGGTTCCTAAAAAGGCTGGCTCCTTCTCCTGCTTCAGATCCCAGCAAAATGTCACTTAGGCGAGTCCTTCCTTGACCTCTTATCCCAAGTTGTTCCCAGGCCCACACCTTCTATCACACCCCTCATTATTCTCCTCTCAGCAGTTAACCCACCTGGATTTTCTATTGTCTATTGTCTGTTCCCTTCCCAAGAATCTGAGGTTTGTGAGGGAAAAGGCCTTGCACACAGTAGGTGCTGGGTGGATATCTGAATGCTGCGCAAATGGTCTGGTAACGTGCTTTTACCCATTCGATATATTAAGAAAAGATCCCCAAGAGTAAATTGAATCCAAAAGCAAACTCCTGAATCTGTTCGTTTACGCTTACTTTTCCTCAGCTCTCTCGTGATACAAAGCCTTCTTCTAATAGGCTATCCTAATTCTGATCCTGTTCATTTTAAAAGGTCCAGACGTGAAAAAGCAAAAAAAGACCCACCAAAAACCACATTTCAATAAAATTCTAAGCCCAAGCATACTAGATTTAGGATCACCGAAGGAGAAAACGTGTGCTATCATTAAAGATAATTATAAAAGTATCACCAGTTGTGCAAATTATGACTCTTCTTCCACATAAAAAAACAGTAGGTGCAAAGGGTAGAAATCCTAATAGCCCCAACAAGCCCTGTGCACACTGAGTTTAGTACAAATCATAATTACACACATCAGTCATGTCCTATTTCTTATAGAGGGAGACATACACATATCAATACGCATCATGAAGAAAATTTCCCTACTAGCTCCCTCTGCAATTGAACATATTAATTCATAAACAAAGCAATATAAAACTCTACCATTCTGACCTCCTCTGTTTATGTTAGAAACAAACAAAACCAGTGATGCCTGGTCACTACCTCTCTCTTTCCTTTTCTTTCTGGACCCAGTGGTTCTTAAACTTGGCTGTCTATTATAAGCTCTTGGAGAACTTGAAAACCTCTGGAAGCCTGGCTGTACCCGGGACTAACTGAATGAGAGTTGCAGAGCGCAGTGAGGCCCCCATGGCAGTATCTTTAAAAGTTTTCTAGGTGATTCCAATGTGCTGCTTTAGACCTCACTATTCCAAGTGCAGTGCCTGGGCACCACCTGGGAGCTTGCTAGAAATGCAGAGCCTCAGGCCCAACCCCATTTGATCGCAGTGAATCAGAAACTCTGTTTCATGAAACAACACATGTTGAACATTTAGGATGGGGCTGGCATGCAATAAGAACTAAGTAGATGGCACTGCTATTATTATTTATTAAAGTCCACTACACGGTCCTCTAACGTATTCTTATTTGCTTACATTTGTCCCATTTGCAGACCCTGCAGCAGCTCCCAATGTCTCTTATAGGACACCATATGGTCTACAGCACATGTAGACATGCAAATAAATCCTAGTTTATCCACATTCTCCCTCCAAATCAGTAAGTTTTCTTTTTTTCTTTTAGTGGGCTCCCTACCCAACATAGGGCTTGAACTCACGACCCTGAGATCAAGAGTCACATGCTCTACTGACTGAGCCAGCCAGGCACCCTGATAAGCTTCCTTTTAGAATCCAAAGATGATGTTTCCTCTAGCATCTTAAAGTTGCTAACGTTTTGCCACCCTGAACATATAAGCCCACAGGAACTACTAGTAGAGGTTCACATGCCAAATGCGACATTTCTCAGTTCCTCTTCCACACAAGCTCCCCTCTCCTGTGATCTTCCTCCTGCCCCCTGATCTTCCCGTAACTGGGAATGATTGGAACTCTCAAAAGTCCTACAACAGGCATTTCTGGCATCTGGTGGAGAATTACAAAATACATTAACCTTTTCAAACTGAGGTGTGAAATATTCGAGTGGCATCAAATTATTTTAAGGATTGTGCCTATTTGATAAAGCTTACACTCTTCCCTCTTACTCTGAAGCACAGCTGGACATATAATAGAGAATCAAATTTTATTTACTGCATGGATGAACTGGAACCGCGATACTTGCCGAATTAGTAACACTTAAGAATGAGATACACTTTACTCTGTTCGGGCAAACAAAGTTAATGTTAAAAAAAAAAACCTTGCTTTCTACTTAATCCAATTTCTTCATATTCCCCTCTCTGCATACTTTTAGCAAAAGCCCCTGCTTGGTCCTAGCACTGTAGGAAGTACTCTCCACATTCCACTATTTGTTGGTTAAAATAATCTATGAGGTATGCACTACTACCACAGCATTTATTTTCCAGTTGAGGAGACTGAGACGTGGAGACCTGATCATGAGTCAGGGTCTCACAGCCAGCAAGCAGGGCTGGGAATCCCGGACTCCTCATCCTGAGTGGGGTCCACAACCACCGCCTCACTAGGCGCCTTCCCTAATCTATGTTAATCTCGTTGGCATCTTCATGCTTTCTTCCACATAGTGCAGCACCTCTGATCTTCCTCAGGGTAAAGAGCTGTCAAAGCTAACCCAGAAACTTAAAAAACAGAGGAATCTTATGTGCAAACACTGTTCAATTTCCAAGCAGATCATGGTCTTTCTAATTCTCATCCAGACAAGATCCAACTAGTGTTCCCTTCACATACACTTCTCAGAAAAAGAGGAACTGCTGATAAGAATAACATTAATGAGTTTATATTCCAAATAACCGTGAATAAATTACTGAGCTTCAGTAAAAATTAGCAAACACTCCGACACAAAGGCAATGACCATCAGGAGCCAGCAGAAATTCAGAGCACTTGTCTGACTAACTCATCTCCATATTCAAAAGGTTCCTTCACCTGAAGATCAAGGGAAGCCTTAGATAATTCACAAGAATTAAGTTTCTCTGAAGAGGGCAGGGCACTGAATGGTCTTTCTGAAAAAAGTAGACAAGTGAGCCCAGTGCTGGTGCCTCACTGGTTTCAAAACTGGCTGATCCCTCATGACCCATGTGTTTTCCATAGCTTTTGGGCTCGTGCTGGACTGTGAGAACACCATACTGACCAAAACACCCAAACAGAGCAAAAGTGGATGTACCTCTGCAGTCAGGGGTGAGCAGTCTGAAAGAGCCACATGACAGAACAGCCCGGGGGAAGAGGCAACAAGATGACTGGGTCTGGAGAGAAGCTAGGAAAACTGGAGCAGAGCAAAGATCACACAAGTCAGGCAGAACAGTAGGAAGGCTGGCTTGAAAGCTGGGCTTCCTGTCTCTGTTTTGTTATAAACAGTTTTACCTATTGGAGGAAAAGAACAGGGGAAGCCGCTCTAGTTAATATTTCTTCTCATTGTTGCCCTCAGTTAGGAATGTTACATATCTTTGTCATTCTTGTCTGTTAGGCTAAGTCACCAATTACCTTTTCCTTAGTTATCATTTCTTCATTCGACATGCCAGACCTGAGTTAGAGGCTGGGGCTGCCATGGGGAAAAAGAACCCTGCCTTGCCCTCAAGTTGTTGACACCATGCAGAGCATGGAGGAAGGTTGAGGACTCCAAGGTTCAGACTGAACATTATGGGTAAAATCCACCTGGAGAAGATGGGAGGAAGACCTCCCAGCTCAAGTGTCTCTAAATGTGTGGTCAGGGTCCATGGCAGGGAACTGACTTTGCACTCTCAGAAAGTGCAGATGCTTGATAAAAATGCAAATTACAGAACCTGTTATCAGTTTAGAGAAAGGAACTATTTAACATTAAGACAGAAGAGCTGATAAGAGTTTTTTCTCTTAGAAAGGAGGTATCTCCATCCTTGAAAACAAAGTCTGTTACAAAATAGGAGCCAAATATAGTGCTTTATGCTAACTTAAAAATGCCTGTACAAAACGCACACCTTGGGAGTTTAGCAGAATTCTATGTTCTAGTCCAGGAGTGGCAAAAAAAATTTTTTTAATAAAAGGGCAGATAGCAAACATTTTCTTTGTGGGCCATACAGTCTCTATCCCAGCCACTTGATTCTGTCTTTGCAGGAAAAATGGAGCTATAGATTATATTAAGCAAATAGATGTGGCTATGCTCCAAAAACCTTTATTTACCAAACAGGCTGCTGGTCTGGAGGTGTTCTAGCCCCATGAAATGGTGTACCTTAGAATATCAAGAAAATCTCAATTTCCTGGGGTGCCTGTCTGGTTCAGTCAGTAGAGCATGTGACTCTTGATCTCAGGGTCATGAGTTCAAGCCCTACACTGGGCATGGAGCCTACTAAAAAAAAAAGAAAATCTCAATCTCCTAAAATCTTTCTTCTCTGTGTTTCCTTATTACTGAAGAGGGGATCCTAGTGGTGGTAACATGTTCCCATATAACATGGTTCCCGGAGGGTAGACAGGGCTGAATAGTATTAAGCTAGGCTATGGATGCTCTATGGGGACAACAAAAGGCCTGGCATCCTCACTAATTCACGGTCAGAAACACATAAAATGAAAAATTAATAATCTACTCTAGCTTTCCGGCTTTACTCCCTCACTTCTCAGAGCTTCAAGGGTTACAAGTTATCTCCCTAGCCAAATCTTCCATCGGGCAGCGTCTCAGGGCCTCACCATTGGGATGTTCTGTGGCTTCATCTTCCCCTCATTTAGACAAACCACCTACAAATCACTATGCTTCCTGCACATACCCTCACCATCCCCTCTCATCTAATTCACAACATACCCAAAACTCTGGTGCCAAAAGCAAATCAATATTCATAATAGGCAACTTTTTACTGAAATAAAACCATTGTTCACAGTCCCAAAAGAGATACTTGCAAAAGAAATGCTATCAAATGAACTGCAACTTTTGAATGTAACTGCTGTACAAGGCCATTTAAGAGCATCCTATTTGACTCCCCACATTTGACCTCATTCATGCAGTTGTACAGTGTGGTTACCACACAGTGAGCAAGGATGAGCAATGACAACTGTTAGAACTGCAAAAGAAAAGTGTATTTGGCCTCAACATTATATGGTTGTGAATGGGATAAAGGCACTTTTTCAAATGGGATTCTACCTGTATCACCCAATGAAGGAAAGAATAGAGCTGCAGACTGGGCACAGAAATCATTTCAAGGGATATGAACAGAGGAAAAAGTATCCACTGGAGTATTTTCTTAGGAACAAAGAGAGTGAGGGGCGCCTGGGTGGCTCAGTCGTTAAAACGTCTGCCTTCGGCTCAGGTCATGATCCCAGGGTCCTAGGATCAAGCCCCACATCGGGCTCCCTGCTCACCTGGAAGCCTGCTTCTTCCTCTCCCACTCCCCCTGCTTGTGTTCCCTCTCTCGCTGTGTCTGTCTCTATCAAATAAATAAATAAAGGAATAAAGGAATAAAGAGAGTGGAGTCTGAGGTTGAATATGGCCACCAAATTAAGTTTACATAGTTAACTTTTCCTGAGTTATCACGGTATTTTAATAATAATCCAATTTTTAGAAATACATGTATCATCCAAAATGGTTTAGTAAAGCTTAACTCTTACAACCCTCAAATCCTTCAGGGAAAAAAGATATACCAGAATATACAACAGAATTTGTAGCTGTGTAAATGATCCTTAAAATCTTATAAAGGAGACTATTACAGTCAATTTTAACCAGTCAGGATAATTTCTAAATTAAAATAAGATGAACTTACCCACAGAATTTCAGATGAGATTAAAGCACTAGCAGAAGTTTTTCTGCTGTTTTCCATACTCCATGCTTAATTAAAAGATTTGCTGTGAACTACTGAGCAAAAGAACAGAAAAAGAATACATCTAAGTCATAACTCAACACCATCGAGCAATATGACATCTAAAATCAATGCTCTATACCGAGCAAATTATTATACATCAACATTCTCTTCATTTTTGGAAAAGCTTTGGTCCTCTCTTCTTCCTCCTTGCTTTTAAATCACCTCACGCATCCGATCTGGAATTATAATTTGGCCACTGTTTTGATAACAGGCTTTATTTTCATGGCTGGAATTACCCAATGACCATTCATTTGAATGAACCTTCTAGTCTAGAAGAAAAAAATGTTTTAGACTCTTATCTCTTAATAAATAGCTCCCTTCTTTAGACTGATAAAAGTTCAGATGCGCTTTTATCAGGCATCAACACATTCTGAGAGCACAAACTCAGCTCTCTACATCCCTCTAAGACACCTGGGAAAAGCTAAAACACAAACTTATTCTCAGTTGAAGACTGCAAACTCAAATCTTCCTTACGTCTGAAAACAGAAAAAAAGATATGGTTTGGTAACCTGTTCCTTGGTACTAGCTTTTCCTGACAAAGCAGCACGTCCTAAACATTGGTACTATGTGCAAAATACAGAGAGGGAAAAAAAAACAACCCATCTCTGCCTTGCAAATCTCCCTCCTAGTCCAACAGTGAGAGGAGTGGAAGAGAAGGAAGGAAATACGGAATGCAACGCATCATTCCTTACTGCTTGGAAAAGTGAGGCTCCATTGCACGTTTCAGATTTCTTTTAAAATGCCTGTATGCTGGGCGCCTGGGTGGCTCAGATGGTTAAGCGTCCGCCTTCGGCTCAGGTCATGATCCCAGGGTCCTGGGATCGAGTCCCGCATCGGGCTCCCTGCTCCTTGGGAGCCTGCTTCTCCCTCTGCCTCTCTCTCTCTCTCTGTCTCTCATGAATAAATAAATAAAATCTTTAAAAAAAAATAAAAAAAAATAAAATGCCTGTATGCCGTTAAGATCGCCTCTTACAGCCCTAGCTCCTTGGGGTTTCCTTTTCTCTCTGCCCAATTCGCCCCTTCTCCTCCTTGGGTCCATATTCATTACAATCCCTCCCGATGAAGAACAACCCTCCCACAAGCCGACTCCCAGGCCCTTCCCCAACGCCTTGGGTGTGCGTTCGCCCCGGGCCTGCTGGGAAATCCACCAAAACCGAGACACCATTCCCTCCTCTCCCCCCGCAGCCGCGGCCAACGCGCCCCGGGCTGCTCCCCGAGTTTGTCGCCGGAGCGGCCCAGGGCAACGGGGATTCCGGGGCTGCGCCCTAAGACAGAGCAGGCAGGACAGCGTGCTCCTTGCAGCCGCGGCCTGGGCCCTCCACGCGTCCCTGCGCCCCTCAACGTCGCCCAGGGCCCCACCGGGTCCCCTTTTTCCCCGCTCACCGGGATCCGGTAGCTAATCGTCACCGAGGCCGTAGTCCCTGGGCGCGGCTACTCCCGCGCCACCCCGGCGGCGCTCTGGGAGAGGGCCGGAGTGGGCGGCACCGCCCTGCCCGCCTCCCGGCCTCGCCGCCCCGGCAGTGCCGTCCAGGGAAAAGCTAGTCCCAAGGCCAAGCCCGCCACCCAGCCCTGGGGTCTCCAAGGCTTTCGGATCGCCCCCAGTGACCCCGCCTGGCACTCACCTCCCGCGCGCGGCACGAAGCCTGCTCCGACACCACCTGGCAGGTTGCCGACGCTGCCGCCCCGCGCGCACACGCAGCCTCCCGCAGCCTCACGCACGGCCGGGCGCGCGCAGACCACGCGCCGAGGCCCGGGAGCCCCCTTGCTCGCTCGCACGCACGCGCGGGCCCTGAGCCCCGGCAGCGCGGCCCCACTCGGCCCGCAGTCGTACGCGCTCTCCTGGGCGCGCCCTGTCTATCTTCGCCATCACCTTGCGTTCCGAGTAGGGTATGTATTTTACATTTGGGGCTTGCAGAGGCTGGGGAACTTAGCGACCGACCTCCGGCCAGGATTTTGCTCTGTTTACTAGCGGCGTAAATTCACGGCCTCGAGGCAGTCCTGGAGGGATTTACTTGTTAGAGTCCGCAAAGAGCTGTTGAGAGAAGAAACCTCGGGAAGTTCCTTATCTCAGAAGAAATGTGCGTTCTTCTAGAATCGATGGAGAATGAAGGGAGTTGGGGGTGGATACGTCAGGTTACAATGGTCTGGTGTATGAACAGGAGTCCCAGGAAGTCTCTTGCTTTCGGGGAATTCATCTCGAAACTCTTCTTTGGTCTGGAGAATTCAGTCTGTCCTACCCAGAGCCTTCACTAAGTGGAAGAAGTGGTGAGGCTTTTAGGCGTGGGAGCTGGGTGTTGCTGTATGGGTTCTTCTGGTCGTGCTGGTCTTTGGGTGGAGGTGGTTGAATTAATCCAGAAATAATGTTTCCTCTCTTCTCCTGACACCACTGGCATAGTGCCATCTGAAAAGAGTTCCCCATCCAGGCCGCTTGGCTGTGGGACTGTGAAGAGCTTGGCTCCAGCATCACCACGTGGAAAGTTGAAAGAATAGTTCAGGGAGCACCCAAGTACTTACTCCAAGGTTGAATAAGTGTTAATCTTTTGCCATAACTGCTTTTTCTCTCGCCTAAATATTTCAGCCTGCATTTCCTAAAAATAAAGACAGACATCCTTCTGTGCAACCGCATAAGAAACTTAATCACATCTAAGAAACTTAATAATGTGATAATATAACCTGATATCTAGCCCATATACAAATTTCTCCCGTTGCCAAAAGATGTCTCATACATTGGTTTTGTAGAAAGATAGTCCAATGAAGATTCATGCATTGCACTTGTTATGTTCCTCTCTTTTAATGCAGAACAACCCCCCCACACACACACAAACACATTTTTTTTGTTGTTGTTTTCATGGCATTAACTTTTTGGAGAGTCTAGGACAGTTACCTGACAGAGGATTCTGCTCTCTCCATTTGTTTGACTTTTTATTCCTCCTGATATCATTTAACCTTTTCTCTAGCTCCCACATTTACTGTAAATTAGAAGGAAGAGAAGGACGTTTGATTAGATGTCAAGAATCCTTCAGACTTTAGGAGGTGCTCTTCATATTGTTTCCCATCCGGAAGAACATAGTAGTAAATATTAAACACATAATATTAATTTCTAAATATATAATATTAGGTTGCCCCAGTATCAACTGAAATCTGAATTGTCCTACAGATTTCTCTATATAGTCCATTATAAAGTCTACTTTCCCTTTTGCAGTTAATAGGTAATCCAGGGAGTGGAGGCTTTGGAACTCTTTGTAGGAGAAAATCTTAGATTCCTGCAAGGAGAACACAGGTTAAAAATCCATTCACCTGGGTGGGTAGAGTAATCATCTGGTTCATTCTGGTACCTACTACCTCAGATCACCTTGTGATAGATGCTTCATTGAATTAAATTCTAGCTTTATTCAAAGAACAGTAAAACTCTGGTCTCTTTAGAGTTTGGGCCACTGTAGAGTTCCTGTGGTTAATTCTGTAAAAGCAATGGTGCTTCCTATAGGTCTTGTGATGTATGTGTTAAGAAGATTTTATAGAGGCACCTGGGTGGCTCAGTCAGTTAAGCGTCTGCCTTTGGCTCAGATCGTGATCTCAGGGTCCTGGGATTGAGCCCTTCATCCGGCTCCTTGCTTAGTGGGGAGCCTGCTTCTCCCCCTGCTTGTGCTTTCTCTCCGTCAAATAAATAAATAAAATCTTAAAAAGAAGATTTTATAAAATCCAGGAGTGTCCTATATGTACCTGGGCATACCTGATGTATACTACCCGCTCCGTTCTAATAACAGAAAAAAATCAAGAATATGTAATGCTGTGTGTTATCTCTGCCTGTGGTCCTCTGGTCTCTGACTCATATAAATATCTATGGATGTGAGCTCATCTGTTTTAAGCTCATAAGCTGTGCTGGGCAAGAGCTATGTCAAGTTTACTCTATATAACAATGACCACCTCAGCTTCCCCAAGAGAACTCCCAAAGGGCATCATCTATTGCACAGACAAATGGAGAGTTACAAACAGACAGCCTATATCCCCACTTCTCAAAAAAGGACAATTTTAATAAGTTGGTCTAAGTCACTGGGTTGTATCAGTGATTTTCATTTAAATCAGCTAATTAGTGTCTGCTCTTGCCCCTAACCGTTGACCTGAATTTCATCAGAGTCAGCATACTAAAAGTCCCAAAGCCTGAAGCTGCAAGGCAGAAGCGAGCCTTGTAAGTGATATAGCCTCATTTTTGTCACATTCTATTGGTTAAAATCAAGTGAGGGACTATTCAAGGTTCAAGTGGAGGAGATCAGACAAGGGCATGATCACCAGGAGATGAGGCCCACTGTGGGAGAGGAGGGAAATATTTGGAAAGGAGCTACTGCACTGCTCTAGGCCAAATGCAAATCCAGATGTGTAGTATTGATCGTATTAGTCCTGTGCTCAAAATTTGGTGGGTCTGTGTCATCTATTGAACTTTGAGCCTAGCCATAACTGTCCATCCCCAGATGTAACCCACACATTTGCTTCAGCTGTAAATATGGCCTACTGTTTCTTCTGGCTTACGGATTCCTTGGTTCATCTGCTGCTGCTTCCTTGTCAGACTGCTGCTTTCCTTTGTCCGCAAAAGGGAAAGAATAGAGGAGTGAAATATGCATTTAAAAATCATTTGTGATAATTTGAAGGTTCTCTGAAAAATAATATAGGTGAATATAGGAGTTAAAATGGATATACAACAAAACTATATTTAGATAGTAGTAGTAGAAGTTCAGGCTAAATGAATATTCAGGTCTAAGTCACTGTTGTGATTCTTTTCCTGGTTCCAGCCCTGGCAGGTGGCTGTGCCCTTTGCAAAGGGTAAAGTGATTACTGCTAGCTAATGCCTTTATCACAGCCATTCTTCACCCCACCTTGGCTGAGAGTTTACCTCACTAAGGAAAGGAAGTCCATTGGGATAACAAAACTAGGCAGGCTCCATTGCAAATAGGTTAATCTAGGGAGTGGAAAGACCTCTGTATTTGGAAGGATGCTTTAGGACATTGATACTATATCTTATAAATTCTGTATTTTTATTTTAGAAAAGTTATAGTTCAATACTTGTTTTTTTTTTAAGGATTTTTTGTTTTTAAGTAATCTCTATACCCAATGTGGGGCTCGAACTCACAACCCTGAGATCAAGAGTCACATGCTGTGCTGACTGAGCCAGCCAGGTGTCCCCCAATACTTGCTCTAAAAATATTTTGAATGTACCATGAATAACTAGTATGTATGTGTGCTTATAGCTGCCAAAATCTCCCTAGAATGAAAAACAGAGCCATGGACAGCCAGATTGGGATAAGAAATCCACCTAAATTAAATGAGTGAGAAGAAAAGGTCCAAAACCTTTTAGAGATTATTTCCTTTGAGGCAGTCTCTTTGTTCATTGTGTAGCATTTAGCAGCTTATGATTCAGTTACCCATTGCGGTAGAACAAACTCTCCCATGTATTAAAAATATATGTTTGATATTTCTCACAATTCTGAGGGTTGGTTGGTTCCTTTGTGGTTTTGTTTTGGCTTACACAGTTATGTTCAGTTATGCTGTAGCAGGGATCAGCAACATTTTCTATAAAGGGCCTGATAATGTGTATTTTAGGCTTTGTCTCTGTTGCATATTATTCTTATTTATTTCATTTTTTTGCAAACCTCTGAAAAGCAAAAGCTATTCTTAGCTCAAGGGCCCAACATAAAAACAGTCTGAGGGCCAGATTTGGCCCTTAAGCTGTAGTTTTCCAAACCCTGAATTGAAGAGTCAGTTGAGCTGAAGGTCCAAGGTAGTCTTACATGTCTGGCAGTTGGTGACGCTATCCACTGAGGGCCACGATTCTTCTCCTGGAGAATCTTCTGGGAGGATTCTCTCATTGACAGGAGGATGTGGCCCCTCAACCTTCACAGGCTACATTGTCTGTGTGTGGGCAGCATCTATGCATGTGGAAGCTGTCAGACTTATTAAAGCATAACCTGGGGAGTCAACAAGGTCACATATGCCACATTCTGTGGATCAGAGGAAACCCAGAGGCCAATTTGAATTCAAGGGCTGGGCAAATAGTAATAGTTTCTCACTTTCTATGGGAGTTGCTGCAGATACTGTGGTCACAGCTAGCTGAACTAAATGGCAAATTTCTGCTGTGTGCCCCACCAAGGGAGATCAAGGGCTGATGATGACCTTGACATTAGACTGGCTCTCAGAGCCTTATTCAGATCATTTCAAATTGAGTCATAAAACTTCGAATTTATGGTCTCCGATGGCAGCTTATTGTCTTACTCTCTCCTTTATCATTTCTTTTTTTTTTTTTAAGATTTTATTTATTTATTTGAGAGAGAGAGAATGAGAGAGAGAGAGAGCACGAGAGGGAAGAGGGTCAGAGGGAGAAGCAGACTCCCTGCTGAGCAGGGAGCCCGATGCGGGACTCGATCCCGGGACTCCAGGATCATGACCTGAGCCGAAGACAGTCGCCTAACCAACTGAGCCACCCAGGTGCCCCATACTGCATTTCTCTAGCTCCTGCATTTCCTGTAAGCTAGCAGGAAGGTTGAGAGGTTTTATTAGATGGAAAGAATCCCTTACACTTTATGATGCCTTTATACTTACCATCCTGTTCCTGATTCTGTGGGCACTGACTCACGTTCCTCAGTACTTGTTTAGAAGTGCCCCTGCCTTGAGATTATCTACTCCCTGAGAGAAGTGATCATGCCCTCCCACCCCACCTGGCTATGATATATCTTCATCAAATATGTATTGAATTTAACTGAATAGTTTTATGAAGTTTCAAGTCAGATCATTTGCTTACTTCACAAAAGCAGAACAAATTTAAGAATCCCAGCACTACCTATAAATTCTAGAAGAATGGCATGCATCAAAGAATTATATTTCATACCCCGATAGTGTCTAACCAATCAGATGGTTAAACTCCCTAGACGTTTTCCAAATATATAATCAAGAGTTAGGAAGCAGTCGGCTTAATGATAAGTTTGAACTAGCAATCACCTTTAAAGACTTACTACATTTTAACTTTAAATTTGTCTGCAGATGAAAATCGAAACATAACGAACAGTTTGTAATGTATGCTGAGTATCTTCCAAGGCAGAAGTGATTCTGAAGAGGATTTCTAATCTATAGTAAATGCTGCTACTAATTGCTCAGTTGAATTTTTTAATATGTGTTTTCTCCCAGATCTCATTGTAACTCTGTCTTCTTCTACTTGATGGAAACCTTTGACAATTTATTATGTTTAGAAGCAGCTAGGGTGTATTTCTAATTGATGATTTGTTATCTTATATTTCTTACTTGACTGTCCACATTTTTCATTCTCTTCAGCATTTTCCTCCAGCGTCTCCTGTCTTACTGAACTAGATGGATGGTGCTGCTTTGGTGCAAAGGCAGGCAGTATTTCAGTCTCTCCTCTGTGTCCTTCCATCACATTGTGGGTACGTGCAGGGCTGATGCTAGATGACATGTCTATGGCTTGAACATTAACAAAGTGTATGTATTCACATACACTCTATCAGCTGATTGTTAATGCATCAGTCCTGGGGGATGGATGCTATCACTGTCTTCATTTGGCAGGTGAGGAAACCAGTGAACAGATGTCCCAGAATACCTCAGATTTAACATGTCCAAGTCAACCTCATAAAATCTTTTTATTCTCTGGATACCTGATTTGGCTAAAAGCAGCCCCATTTATCAGTCACCCAAGTTTGACCTTCAGTTCTTCCTTTTTCTCCCTTAACTTCACAGGTCCAGTCAGTCACCAAAATCCTGTGGCTTCTCTCTCTCTCTCTCTGTGAGACCCCTGCCCTTCTGATCCATCACGTGCTCCCTAGAAAGCTTTATCTCACACCTGGGTTTATGTCCTAGCTTTCTGTCCACTCCCCTGACATCCAGGTTGCCTGTCTGGTCTTTCACATTGAGCAGTTTTCCTCAAACCCAAATCTTTTCATGCACTCTTGTTTTAAATTGGTCAGTAGTTCCCTGCAGGGCATAATCCAAAGGGCTATAAAGCCCTTTACAATCTGCCTCAGCCTATCAGTTCCTTTTGTTCTGGTTCCTACTGTGGGTACATTTTCATGTACTTGTCTTTGCACCCACTGTACCCTCAGAATGTAGTTTCACTCTCTGATTCCCTCCACCCTAGAAACTCACCTACCTAACTCACCCAAGGCCTATGTCTTCTGTAGTTGTGCTTCTCAAACTTGAATGTGCATGAGAATCACTGGGGCGGTAGGGGGTGTCTGGTTGAAGGCAGATTCTGATTTAATAGGTCCCTGGATGGAGTATGAGATTCTGCACTTTAACAGACTGATTGGTGATAGGATACTACTGGTCGGTGGGCCATACTTCAAGCAGAAGAGTCTAGAGCTGCAATGTCCAATAGAACTTTCTGTAAAGATAAACATGCTCTTTGCTTTCTAATACCGTAGACACTAACCACTTGAACCTATTGAGCACATGAAATGTAGCTCATGAGACTGAAGAATTGAATTTTTAATTTTACTTAATTTTAAGTAGCCACATGTAGCTAAGTGGCCACCGTGTTGAACAGCAGATCTATATGAATCCCTTTTCATCTTTCAAAATTCATTTCAAACATGGCTCAAGCTCAGGACCAGGCACATAATTTGTGGAGGCCAGGGCAAAATGAAAATGCAGGGACCCTTGTTAAAAAATTATTAAGAATTTCAGGATAGCAACAGCAGAGCGTTAAATAAAGCACACTTCTAAGTGCATGAGTCCCATGCCCATGAAGACTGCCCTGCATAGACCAGGAGAAAAACTAACAAAAGATATGGACAGGTAATTCACTAAAGAGGAAATCTGCATGGTCAATAAATATTTGAAAAGACGCACATTTTCATAGGAATCAAGGAAATGCAAATTAAAGCCACATTGAGATATACTTCCATATCTGCCAGAAATTTTAAAGTCCAGTAATACCAGTTTGTCAGTATATAGTCACTGCTGGTGAAGGTATTGTGTATCACTTCTCTAGCAAGTTGTACCACCTCTCTAGCAAGATTGAAGATGTACATGTTCTATAAATCAGCAGCTCCACTCTTAGGTGTCTTCCCTGGAGAAACCCTTGCACATGCGTACAAGAGGATATCTGCAAGAATGTTTATGACAGCTGTCTTTTAATGAGGGGAATTTGAAACAAACTAAAAATACACACATGGGAGGCTGATAAAGCAGTATTTTCTTAGGAAGAATTTTATGTTAACATTTAAAATGAATGGATTAGAGCTATATTTCTTATCTTGGATAAATTTCAAAAATATGATATTGATCAAAGAAAACAAGTTCCAGAAGGGTGCTATTTGTGAGTATGTTTTACAGATGTGAAAGCCATAGCTATATATTGTTTGTAAATATACACATATGGTAAACATATATAACCAAAGCACAAAAGTGATAAATGCCAAAATCAGCTTTGTGATTACTTCTGGGGATGGGATAAAGGGACAGAGACTAGGGTGCCCAGGGCACTTCACTGGATCCACAATGATTTATTTCTTTAAAAATAATGTTTTGGCTGAGACAGACACACACACAGAGGAAATAATGCAAGTACTAGAAAAAAGTAATGGATGAATTGCTTTTTAAGAGAAGGAAAACTCTGCACAATGTGACTCAAAGTTAAGCAATAAGAGATTCACAAGGACATCTCTAAATAATTTTAAAAACATTTTTTCATGAGAAAAAAAAACCTTAAAAGTAAAAGAAAAAAATGACAACTTGGAGAAAATATTTGTATTGTGTATGATTAAAGGGCTACTATTTTTTCTCAGTATTTCATTATGAACATTGTCAAACATATAGCAAATTTGAAAAAAATTATGTAGGAAACACCCATATATCCACTTATATTATTTTTGATGGATTCAAAGTAAACCACAAACATCTGTAAACTGCTTTTTAAGTACTTCTGCATGTTTATCACTAATCAAAGTTCAATATTTGTTTATGTCTCCAGACATAAAATTTAAATGCAATAATGCACAAAACTTAAGTGTACATTCACTGATTTTTGACATGCATACACTTGTGTAACTCAAACCCCTATCCAGAGAGCTAATATTAGTAATATACCGAGCTTCTAAAAATTGAGAATCAAATACCAACAATACAATAAGAAAATGAGTAAAAGATATGAACAGACAGTTCCACCAAAAAATACAAATAGCCTATAAGTGTATGAAAAGATGCTCAACCTTTCTATAATAAGGGAAATATTTAACAATGAACAATCAGAAAAGGAAATTAAGAAAACAACTCCATTTACAACAGCATCAAAAATAATAAAATACTTAGGAATTAACCAAGGAAGTGAAAGACTCATACACTGGAAACTATAAAACATTGCTCAAAGAAATGAAAGAAGACATAAATGGAAAGATATTCTGGGGGTGCCTAGGTGGCTCAGTCAGTTAAGCGTCCCATCTTGGTTTTTGCTCATGTCATGATCTCCGGGTCCTGAGATCAAGCCCCACGTCGGGCTCCACACTCAGCACTGGGTCTGCTTGTCCCTCTCCCTCTGCTCTTCCACTCCCTTCCCCACTCCCCGACTCTCATAAAGAAATAAAATCTTTAAAAAAAAAAGAAAGGTATTCTGTATTCGTGGACTGAAAGACTTAATATTGGTAAGATATCAGTATTACCCGAAGTGATCTACAGATTCAATGCAATCCCTATGAGAATTCAAATAGCATTTTTTGCAGAAATAGAAAAATCCATTTTAAAATTCATCAGAATCTCAGGGGTCCCCAAATAACCAAAGTAATCTTGAAAAAGAAGAGAACAAAGTTGTAGGTCTCACATTTCCTGATTTAAAAATTTATTACAAAACTATAGTAATCAAAACAGTATGGTTTTGTGCTCGCTTCGGCAGCACATATACAAAACAGTATGGTTTTGGCAATGAGACCAAAGGAATAGAATAGAGAGCCCAGAAATAATCTGTCATCTGTATGTTCAAATGACTTCAGTAAGGGTGCCAGTATCAACCATGGTGAAAATCCAGTCTTTTCAACTGGATATCATGTCCAAAAGAATGAAGTTGGACCCTGACCTAACATCATATATAAAAGTTAACTAAAAATGGATCAAATATTTACACATAGAAGCTAAAACCGTAAAACTCAGAAGAAAATGTAGAGGAAAACCACATTTGTTTGTGCAAAGGCAAAATGTATAACCACCATGGGGGTGATACTTGGCAATATTACCTTTGACCCAACAATCTCACTTCTAGGAATGTCTCCCAAAGATATACTTTCAAAAAATATGAAATTACAGGCACAAACCTGTAAAACTGTAAACCACTCAAATGTTCAGTGACAGGGAACTGGTTTAATAAACTCCAGTGCATCTAAGCAGTGGAGAATTATGCAGCTGTAGAAAGGAATGAGAAATATCTTGATATATTGGTATGGGACAACTGCCAGGCTATATCGTTAAGTGAAATAAAGTAAAATGCAAGTTATGGTACACTACCTTTTGTATGAGAAATGGTGAGAAAATATTGGTATAGTGGGAAAACATTTCTTTATATTTTTCACAAAGTAACAATGAAACAATACATCAAAAACTAATGAAAATGGTTTCCTATGTTGGGAGAGAGAGTGCAGGATAAAAGGGCAAAGATAGAAGAAAAAGTTCTGTGGGTGCATCTTGTTATATAGTTTTGGCTTCTGAACCATATAAACGGTTTATATAATTAGAAAACAGGAAAAATAAATCCCTAAAATTGAGAACAAATGGAACCAAATGAACATAACCATATATCAATTTGGTACCATAGCTATGTAGATAAAACAATTACTTCATTTTAAAATACAGTATACCCCTGGTAGGATGTATTCTAAAGAAAAAAGAACTGCGAAGAAATTTTATACTGCATTTGGTTGTCTTATTTGTAGTAAAAATAGTGATGACATAGGAAAAGACATATAATTGTGTTAATACCATTAGAATTTGAGAATTTCACTGTAAAGGAGATACAAGTATAAAATTTTAAAAGTTAAGTAAAAACGGTAATGACTGCAATGAATTGAAACATCAAATATGTATAAATCTGTTCATGATGATGCTTTAAAGAACACATTGGTTACCATTGGAGGTTGCCAGATTACTGAGTAATGTAATTTAAACATTGATGAATAGGGGGGGTTAATCAAGTATCCTGCCTTTCCTGTATAAATAAATAATTAGTGAGGAATAGTTCTTCATAGATGAGGAAGGCTTTTGTTTTTGTTTTTTAAGATTTTACTTTTAAGTAATCTCTACACCCAATGTGGGGCCCAAACTCACACCCCGAGGTCAAGAGTCACACATTGGTACTGACTGAACCTGCCAGGTGCCCTGAGGAAAAGTTTTTTGTAGATGAGTGCCAGCTAATGAATAAAGAAGCAATGATAGGATAGACCACCACCATTTTGCATCCTCTAATGATGTAAAGGCTATCTGGGAAACATCACCTAAGGTTACTAAAAATATTAGGTAAAATGTTGATAGGGAACCTTACAATAGAGAAAGCTGGCTACACCACCAGAGCCCAGTGATCAATTTTAGCAACAATATAGCTAGGACAATAATGTGTACTTTGTGGTGTGGTGTAATTGAAAGTACACAACCATCCGTTGAGTATTCTTGCATAAAAAAATCTAATTAGGCTTCTAACTTATTTTACAGGAAATATGGGAGATAGATAATTAGAGCAATGATAGGAGAAACAGCAATAGCTTAAAATAATTTTATCAGTGAAAGGAGAGGAAAATGAAACTAAATGAACTAAACTTTCAATTCCAAACCTTTAAGCAAACAGTAAAAGAAATCAAAGAAAGCAGGAAGAAGAAAATAATAAAGATTAAAAAGCAGAAATTAATTATTGGAAAAGAAAAAATAACAACTAATAAATAAATCTTCGGGAAAAGGAAATAAAATAGTTCTTAGGCAAAAAATAAATAGACACACTACCAGCTAACCTAATCAAGAGAGGAAACAAAGGGAGAGAATGCACAAAATGAGAAATGACAAGGAAGATCTAAACTTTGCAATGGTAGACATTTTTTAAAGTTTGCAACTACTTTGTACAATTTCGTGCAAATGCACTTGAAAATCTAGTTGAAATAAATAATTTCCTAGCAAACTTAAAATTTCTAAAATTGTCCCTAGTAGAGATAAAAATTTAAATAAATCAATATTCATGGCAGGAATAGAGAACAGCCTATGCAGCAGAGATTTCTGTAAACAGACTTGGAGTGTTTTCAAGGAATATTGTTAAATGAAAAAAAAAAGTTGTGGAAGAGTATATATAATACAAATATTTTTATAGGAATGGGGGAATAAGACAACATATATATTTGCATAGTATTATTATTTTTTTAAAGAAAGTGTACACCAGTGGTGGAAGAGGGAAAGGGAGAATCCCAAGCAGTGGAGCCCAGCACTGGGCTCAATCTCCTGACCCTGAGATCATGACTTGAGTGGAAATCAACATCAGACATTTAACCAGCTGAGCCACCCAGGTGCCCCTATATGTGCATATATATATATATATATATGGATAAACCAGAAACTAATGAAAATGTTGAAATAGTATGACTGCTCTGAGCTCACTTCTTTATGTAGTTTTGACTTTTGAACCATGTAAATGTTTTGCATATTAAATCAATAAAAATTTAAAAAACAAACCTTAATATTGAACACAGATACAAATTAACCATACTGATGAAACTATCACATTGATCCTATAACCATTCAGAAAAAAGAATTCAGTTTACTTTTGAGCACAGTACTCCCTTAACAGAAGGTATTTTAAGTACAAAAAGAATTGTGAATAATGACATTTTCTTCATAGGTTTGTTTTTTATAATGCTATCAGTAAAGAGATTCTGAAGTTATTTTGTGTATGTTGAGAAAATTGTTGGAAACCAGGAGATCTTTCCTCACTATGGGAGAAGGGAGATTGTGATTGGAGTAAGAGGAGGATAGGAAGAATTATGTTCTTTTGAAATTAGATTTGATTTGAATTAGAAGTATCAGTATTAACTCATGCTTCTTTAAAAATGTTTATTTCCTAGCTCTGTCTCCTGAAGAAGCCTAGAAGCAATAACGTTCCAGTAACACTGGGCATACGTCGTACACAGATGCTGATTTCTAAATACTATTTATTCTCCACTGAAAGGAACCCAGTTTCTTTGGGGAAATGGCTGATTTTAAGTCTGGGATACAGGAAATACACAGTAAGTTGGAAACGTCTTGTGCAAAAAACTGAGGAAGTACTCAAAATTAATGGGGACATGTCAAAAAGATACAGGAATTAGCTTAAAATGTTTCCTGCTGCCCAAATTTGTGATACATTGAACATCAAAAAGAACAATGATGATAATGGTTTATATCATCTTGACTCAGAAAAGAACCCATTAGTCCATAGTGACACTCAAACTAAAGGTGGTGGTGGAGGTAAGCTTTCTTCTTTCAAAGGCTGCCAGCTAAAAAATGGGGAAAAAATTATAGAATTAGAAAAATCACCATTTGCAGCCACCATTATAATCATCATCAGGATCATCAAAGGATGCTAAAATTATTGGGCGGTAGATTTTTGAGGATTATTGGGCAATGGGATATTCACACATTACCATGTATCACCCTGCAGATTGGAATATATAGTATACACACTCACACACCCACAATGTATTGAGATTGTACCCTAATCTTTATAAACTTTCAGTAGCCCAGAATTGGGGGAAGCTCTTTTATAAGATCTTCAACAGTAATCTTCACTGGAAAGGAGGAGACTTCCCTTTGCTTTGTGTGTGTTGTTTTGGAACATTCCTCACTTCTAGAGACATAAAAGTATTGTTCCTGAGGGAAACTGAGCCTACCAGAATGGAGATGTTTAGATTGAGAAGCTAAACCAAACATTTTATTTTGTAATGTGAAACTGGTGTGTCTTGCCAAAGAGTGGTATTTTAGCAAAGCCAAGACAATGCAGACTTGTGTCTTCCATAGGAGAAAGGATTATTTTCCATATTTGGATTTAGATTTTACTCTGTTTGGTTTTTTATTGCTGGAGATGTGTATATATGTGTTCTTTGTGGAGTCATGCACAGAGAATTAGGAGCAGAACCTCTAAAGCTGCAGGAGAGATAGGCATACCTGATCTACCTCTGGGACTTTGAAGAAGTGGTTTGGACTTAGTCCAGTTTAGCACAGAGTGGATTGTGGATGTGCCCACTAAGATTCTATAACCCAGAATGTCCTGATGTTGGCTGCCATATGTCATAATTATCTTGAGAGGTATGAGGGGGTGGAGCTTAGAATAACCATAGCCCTGTTTGGGTGGTGATTCTTTTGAAGGGGAATAATTCTACTGGTGATCATCCACTTGACTAGTAATTGTAAATTATTGTGGTGCAAAATTTAAAGATGGAGGAGGTACAGGAACTAATAAAGAAGAACTTTTTTCTCTTTTGAGTCCTTGCTGGGAGTATGATATGGACCTTGAGACATCAAGATAGACAGGGGCCAAACAGGGAGGCAGTCAAGGCAGGGTCCCACTGGGGGTGGCATCTTTGACAGAAGCCATTTTTAATGACAGTAAGAGGGGACTGCCTGTGCTAAGCTTCCCTGCCAACATTTCTCAGCTCTGGTGGGGGGATGAGGGAAGGGCTTGTCCCAGCCAGGGCTCAGTGGTAAAGGGCAAAATGTTGCCTCTCCCCTGTAGGGCAAAGGGGTGATAATGAGGATGTCCCAAGTTAGCAAAAACACACAAATATTTTCCAAAGGGCGTAACTTCTGTATAAATCAATTAATTGATGGGAGTGTGTACCCATTATTCATTGGTTCTGTCTTTTCCTTATAATGAATTCACAATCTCCTATCATTAGGAGAAATCCCAATGGTTTTGAAAAATTAATATTTTTTCATAAGTTTGCCAACAGCAGATCTTGGACTTCTCAGCCTCCATAATTCATGAGCCAACTCCTTATGATAAATCTCTGTCTCTATCATTATGTGTATATAGATAGGTAGGTAGGTAGATTTAGAAGATATACATTTATTGGTTCTATTTCTCTGGACATCCCAGACTAATACACTAGATAACGAATATACTCCTTCTTTCATGAAATACTTGGTTAGAGAGAGTTTAACTGTCATATATTTATATCAGTCTCATTCTTTTAACTGCTGTATGATATCCCTTGTTCTATGGTATATTTAGCCATTTCCTTTTTGATAGGTACATAAGTTCTTTCGGGATTCTATTCTCAGAATAATTGCAAGCAATATTTTGGCAAAGTACGTTCCTTCCATTATGGATTGAGAATAGCTGAGCCAGTTCTGGCCATAGGGTAAAACACACATGAGAGGAAAATGGAAGTATCTTCCACAGTGAGGATTTGTTCATACTGTATCACAGACCTCAGGACAATAGCTCCCATTCTTAAGGCTTTGTGACCTTATTTTGCCAAGTCAGGACATTTTTTAAAAAGCAAAACAAAATAAAACAAAGAATTTTCTGTTGCCATCATCATTTTCAAAAGCAGGCTATTATAGGGGCACTTGGGTGGCTCAGCAGGTTGAGCATCTGGCTCTTGATTTTGGCTCAGGTCATGATCTGAGGGTCATGAGATTGAGCCCTGAGTCGGGTTCCATGCTCAAAGCACAGAGTCTGCTTGAGACTCTCTCTCCCTCTGCCCCTCCTTCCCCTTCTAAAATAAGTAAATAAATCTTAAAAAAATGAATAAACAAACAAATAAAAACCCTGGCTATTTTAACATAAAACCTCAGTTTAAAGGATGGTTGAATAAAATTCAATTTTATTCAGAATTCACTGCACTGTCTTTATTCTCTCTTTGTAGTCAGCAGGTGAATACATTCTCACTCACCTGTTTTGGTCTCCATATACATTAATACTATTCTGACTTTTAGATTAACAAAGAATTTGGAAGATAAGTAAAGTGAGAGAGTTCCTGCCTTCTGACAAAGGGAGAGATCACAACCTAAGAAAAGATAGTTAAGGATGTTTCCTCAGACTCTGACCTAGGAAGTGATTCTAGAATGAGTTGGAGAGAATTCAAACCTGGGTTCTTGAGGTCTCAACCAAAAGGAGGCCTGGCATGGAAGGATGAGTGTGAGGTTGCCTGAAGAGATTGAAACCCATTGGGAAAATGCTGTGACCCAGTATGCTCTGCAATGATACCACAATTATAGATACCAGAACAAGTTATTTAAAGAATAACATCTGAATCTATTATGTCATCTTTATGCTGCTTTCTTTAACACATTTCCCTTCTATAGCATGAAAAAATTGTGAGAATATAAAGTTCATGTGAAGTGAAAAAATTGGTGATTGTCTTTTGAAATAAAATAGCACTTTTAGTGGTCATAGCAGCTGTTCTATCTTCAAAGACAAGAAGAAGAGGGAGGATTGCTGGCCCAGCAAAAAAGTAAATGTGAAAAATAAGAGGATGGAAAAGCACTTTCTGTGGTTAGAAAGGCCCTGGAGATGGGATGCCTGGCTCAGTCAGTAGACCATGCAGTTCTTGATCTCAGGGTTGTGAGTTTGAACCCCACGTTGGGCATAGGGCTTACTTAAAAATAAAATCTTAAAAAACAAACAACAACAACAACAAAATGAAAGACAGGCCCTGGAGCATCAGTTCAGCCAGCACTGTGGTTCTCCCCCTATAATCGCATTGGAGGCAGCGAGGTATAGAGTGAGACCCCAGCTAAAGATCTGTGACTTAGGGTCAATTCTGCCACTCTCAGAGAAAAACTTTGGACCAACCAATGGTCTCATTGATTCTTTGTTTACTCTATAAAATTGGGGTAAGAAGATCGCCTTGTGTGACAAGAGGATAAATTTAAAGCCCTGTGAAAATTAGAAAGTGTTATACAAACCAATTATAATAGTTACAAAAACCAGAAAGGTGAGGGGGGAGTTGGGATGGGCCAAAGCTAGGTCATATGGGGACTTTGTGCAAATTAGAAAAAGATCCCCCTTTGTTGGACACAGCGTGGTGCCAGGCTCACAGCTGGGTTAGTGGAACTTGGGCTGAATTGTAGCCCTACCATGTTCCTTGAGTTGCATGTGAACTATCTGCAAAACTGCATGTGGTTGACCCAGTGGTCAGGGCCCTTTGTTCTGGGCCTCAATTTCAAGGGAGTCTCCAATTCTGACTTCCATTCAGTAGAAATACATGCAAGGGATCAGGATGAAGCTCTATCGCAATGATGATTCTAAATGGTATTCATCTAGCAAAATACAAAGAGTAAGCGGTCTCAGTCTCAAGCTGCTTGGGCCTTCCTGAGACTTTTGTAGAGCCTAGTTATTTAATAATCTTAAAAATATCCAGTGACATTCAGCTTTAGTTAAGGTCATTGGTTAAGTAGCTGTGTCAGCAATATTTAGATGTAGGACAAATAAAATAATAATTGCACATAGACACATAACCGGTATATGGTCTTCACCCTTGGACAGCATTTCATTTTGCCGTGTTTGAAACCAGCCTCGAAAGTGGACTCAGTACTTTGTTTCATCTGCCTTCTACCCTCCCCATTAATGGCTCATTTTATCTGTTATGCTGGCTTTCTTTTCTTCTGTTAAACACATCAAATTCCCCAAAGGAGGCAAAAATGATACATGCACCCCTATGTTTATAGGAGCATTATCAACAATAGCCAAATTATGGAAAGAGCCCAAATGTCCATCAACTGATGAATGGATAAAAAATATGTGTACACACACACACACACACACACACACACACACACACACACACACACACACAGGAGTATTACTTAGCCATCAAAAAGAATGGAATCTTGCCATTTGCAACGATATGGATGGAGCTAGAGTGTATTATGCCAAGCGAAGTAAGTCAGTCAGAGAAAGACAAATACCATATGATTTCGCTCATATGTGGAATTTAAGAAATAAAACAGATGAACCTAGGGAAAGGGGGAAAAAAGAGAGAGAGAGAGAGAGAGAGAAGCAAACCATAAAAGACTCTTAACTCTAGAGGACAAACTGAAGACTGATGGAGGAAGATGGGTGGGGGATGGGCTAAATGGGTGACGGGTATATCGGAGAGCACTTTTGATGAGCATTGGGTGTTTTATGTAAGTGACAAATCATTAAATTTTACACCTGAAACCAATTTTACCATATATGTTAACTAATTAGAATTTAAATATAAACTTGAAATAAACACACACACACACACACACACACACACACACACACACACACACACACCAAGTTCATCCTACCTCTGGACATTCGCACTTGCTGTTCCCTCTGCCTAGAATGTTTTTCTCCCAGATTTTTGCATGGCTCAGTTCTTTCAACTCAAATGACCTCTCTCATCAGAGAGGCATCTGAAATAATTATATTGCTTCTGAGCCGCACTTTTTTTAAATTTAACATTTTAACATCTCTGAACCTGAGATGCATTTAACAATTCCTAGTGTCTTATGGCTGTGATTAGCCAGGCAGCAGGCATGGCTTAATTGTCATTGCTCATGTGTACAGATGCAAATTGGGATGTTATTCTTGGTGGACCTACTGGACATTGGCCTCTTCTTCACAATTTAGTCAACCAGTCAGTTACACTAGATACTTACATATCTAAGAGAGAAACTCAAATGATATTCTAACGATCAGGAATATTTTTTTTCTAAAGATTTTCTAAAGATTCACAGCAAAATTGAAAGGAAAGTACAGAGACTTACCATAGACTCCCTCCCCTCACAGGTGCACAGACTTCCCCATTACCAATATCCCTTACCATCACAGTACATTTGCAGGAAGGTTCTTTGTGTTTGAAAAGGTTGAAGCAATGCTGACTTTCCTCACCAAAAATGAGAAAACACAATTCATTCTCTGGAGGGCTTCTCCTGTGACAGAAGCCCACCTCAGGTATAACTGTTCATGCATATATTCTAAACTTCAAATTTGTTTAAAAAATTATGTACCATAGATATTTATGAGTAATATGCATCTTTCCTAAGAAGATTTTATCAAGAGTATGATGGAAGAATTGAGTTATTTATCTTAAAAATATTTGCTCTCCAAAGGCTGAGAGGATTTATTGTTCTGTTCATCTTAAAAATGAAAAACTAGTAAAATAATAAATAAAAAAACTCAGTGACAGCTGACAGTAAATATTTTCTAGGATCTGCAACTTGTATTCTTCTGAAAATGAATCTTTTGGGGATTCAAACTTTCTCACTATTCACTAACCAAAGCTATTTCAAATAGCTGATCTTTCTCAAGTGGAGCTTGTAGCTTAGTTTGTAAAGTATTTGCTTCCAAAATATGTATTTTACTTGGTCTGTTTTGCTTATATTAAGTTCAGTAGCTAACCTCTCCATGTCCATTTAAACAAAATATTTCAGAAGCTCTATACTACTCACATTTTCAGTTTACTGGAGAATCTAAATTTGCTTCTGAAAAAAGTAACAGAACAGTGCTCAGCAAACATATCCTTTTTAAAACTCAGAATTCAGTTTGGGTTTTTGTTTTATGTTGTTTTTATTGCTTCTAATCTCCCAGGCAGCAATTGTATGTCTCACAATCTTGATTTTGTTTCAGAAAATAATGTTGAAGATGAGGTAGAAAAGATCTCCTAGTTCTTATTCATTCTTCTAGTTTTTGAACCAGTTTTTCTTACTCCTGATTCTTCATAAGTAGATGTCACGTGTAAAATACCCATGTCTAATGTTGATGGAAGTAAAAGTATGGATTTCATACCCGCTTTGTCTGTTTGGCTCCCTATTTTCCAAGACCTGACTCTTCTTTCCACTTGCACTGCCCCTCTTCTTTCTCATCCTCAGGCTCTATCCATGCCAGCATTCGATCACGGTGGGAACACCCCTGTTCTCACAACTTGCCTCCACTCTCTTGGCCCTCGTCATGCACTCAGAGCACCTGAATCAAAGCTGGGCCAATCACAGTCCCTCTGAGGGCATTTGGAATGTAGACTAGAAATTCTAGGCTTATTTTGCTTCATTTTCGGAACAGAGGAAATGGAAACTCAGATATCAATGGATACTTTCCACCTTATGAACCAGGAAGTAGGCCAAACCAGTGTGTAGTAAGAGAGGAGGAAAGAAGAAGATACAGAGATTGAAGCAGCTTTGAAGGGGGGGTGAGGGGGTAGCGCACCTTCCTGGCCTGGCTGCGTTCTACCCTTGAGCCATTTGAATAAGCTCTGCTTTTTATGATAAATTATCGTTTTAAAATTTCAGCTGGTTAGAAATGGTTCCTGTTACTTATAAGAGAAATGTTAACCAGTACGGTGCTTTCTACATGAAACTTTGGGGAATTTCTCTTATTTTCTTAATTATTTTTATTAGACAGCTGTTGTAATAGCCACAAAAGGACTTTCCTCAGAAAATTTTTCTTCCTTTTTTTATAACTCAGATTTACATGTTTAATCTTTCTTCTTTCCTTGATAGAATCAATATTACATATCTCTCTGTGGGGGGAATGCAAAGGGTTGCAGGAAAATCTGAAAAGGCTGGAATGATATGGTCCATATATGTTCTCTAAGTAAAGCTCCCTTCAGGGACAAAACTCCTCAAAGAGGAGAAACATCTGGGGATAGAATCCAAATTTAGCAGGACACAGCAAAGGCCAAAGAAAAAGAACATCCAGCTTAATAGTGGGATGGGGGTAGGAAGGAACAAATTTCAAAATGTAGGCTTGCCATTTTCTTGCCAATTTTTCATTAGAAAAAACATTGAGGGGCACCTGGGTGGCTCAGTCAATAGGTGTCTGCTTTTGACTCAGGTCATGATCCCAGTCCTGGGATCGAGCCCCACATCGAGCTCCCTGCTCAGCCTGCTTTTCCCTCTCCCTCTACTCCTCCCCTCTGCTCACATGCTTGCTCTCTCTTTCTCATAAATAAATAAATAAAATTTCTTAAAAAAGAAAAACCTTGAAACAAGAGAACTCTAGAATTATGTTCTAATATAAACTTATTAAGGTTTCATCTATCTTATCAAAGTTTCACTCTAAAGAGTTATCCAAAACAACATCATTTTTTAAAGCTTAAGAAAACTAACATAAAAATTGAGAAACAGAAAAGATGGAGATTAAGTTCCGTCAAAGTTCAGGAAAGAGGGCACCTGGGTGGCTCAGATGGTTAAGCGTCTGCCTTCGGCTCAGGTCATGATCCCGGGGTCCTGGGATCGAGTCCTGCATCGGGCTACTTGCTCAGTGCAGAGCCTGCTTCTCCCTCTCCCTCTGCCTTGTGCTCTTCTATCTCTCTGTCAAATAAATAAATAAAATCTTAAAAAAAAGTTCAGGAAACAGAGAATATACCTATAGATGATGAAAACTTGCCCAAAAGACATTCTCAGAAAGCAGATTAAAAATGATAATCTAATATCTCAAATCAACACAAAGAAAATAATATAACAAATGAAAGAACAAATAAATTTTATTTGAGGTGATAGAACTCAGAAAAGAATTAAAATTATTCAGAAATAAACAAAATGAAAAGGCAACTTACTGAATGGGAGAGGATATTTGCAGATGACATATCCAATAAGGGGTTAATATCCAAACTATATAAAGAACTGATACAACATCATTAACATGAAAAATCTGGTTAAAAAAATGGGCAGAGGGCCTGAATAGTCATTTTTCCAAAGAAGACATACACAGGGTGAACAGACACATGAAAAAATGCTGATCACTAATCATCAGGGAAATGCAATTCAAACCACAATGAGATATTACCTCACACCAGTCAGAATGGCTAATATAAAAAAGACAAGGACTAACAGTGTTGGCAAGGATGTGGAGAAAAAGGAACACTTGTGCACTGTTAGTGGGAATATAAATTGGTGCAGCCACTGTGGAAAACAGTGTGGAATTTCCTCAAAAAGTTAAAAAGAAATACCACATAGGGGCACCTGGGTGGCTCAGTTGGTTAAGCGACTGCCTTCGGCTCAGGTCATGATCCTGGAGTCCCGGGATCGAGTCCCACATCGGGCTTCCTGCTCAGCAGGGAGTCTGCTTCTCCCTCTGACCCTCTTCCCTCTCGTGCTTTCTATCTCTCGTTCTCTCTCTCTCTCAAATAAATAAATAAAATCTTTAAAAAAAAAAAAAAAAAAAAAAAAAAAAAAAAAAGAAATACCACATAGCCAAGTAATTTCACTGCTGGGTATTTACTGAAAGAAAACAAAACACTAATTCAAAAGGATGTAGGCACTCATTTGTTTATTGACACATTATTTATAATAGCCAGATCCAAAAGATTTGGAAACAACGTAAGTGTCCATTGATAGATCAATGGATAAAGATGTGGTATGTGTATACAATGAAATATTACTCAGCCATAAAAAAGAATGAAATCTTTCAATTGCAACAACGTGGATGGACTTCGAGTATATTACTCTAAGTGAAATAAGTCACACAGAGAAAGACAAATACCACATGATTTCACTTATATGTGAAATCTGAAAAACAAATGAACAAGTAAAAAAACAGAAACAGACTTGGGCGCCTGGGTGGCTCAGTTGATTGGGCAACTGCCTTCGGCTCAGGTCATGATCCTGGAGTCCCGGGATCGAGTCCGGCATCGAGCTCCCTGCTCAGCGGCGAGTCTGCTTCTCCCTCTGACCCTCTTCCCTCTCGTGCTCTGTCTCTCAAATAAATAAATAAAATCCTAAAAAAAAAAAAAAGAAACAGACTCAAATACAGAGAACAAACTGGTGAGTGCTGTAGGGGAGAGAGGGAGAACAAAATGGGTGAAGGGTATTAAGAGGGACAAACTTCCAGTTATAAAATAAATAAGGAATGAAAAGTATAGCGTAGGCAATATAGTCAATAATACTGAAATAACTGTGTGGTGACAAATGGTTAACTACTCTTAATGTGGTGAGCATTGCATAATATGTAGACTTTTGTAATCACTGTGTTGTACACCTGAAACTAATAGAACATTGTATGTCAGTTAAGCGTCTGCCTTCAGCTCCGGTCACGATCCTGAGGTCCTGGGATCAAGCCCCACGTCAGGTTCCCTGCTCAGCGGGGAGCCTGCTTCTCCCTCTGCCTGCCACTCTCCCTGCTTGTGCTCTCTCTCTCTCTCTCTCTCTCTCTCGACAAATAAGTAAATAAAATCTTTAAAAACAAATAAAATTACTCAATGGAATAAAAAAATAGAATTCTGCCATTAAGTGACTTAGGTCTAACAGATTATGTTCTGGGTGACTCTTAGTCCAAAATTTCAAATTCCTTGGAATATTTGATTGGCTCAGCTTAGGCTGGGTATCAATCCCAGAACTGATGATCAATTCTGGGGGACAATTTTATGTATTATAGATATGACTGATGAATGGTCCACCTTGTGTATCAAGGGAAGTTTCCAAAGAAACATAAAGTATTGCTGGCTGAACAGTACTTTGAAAACTGTCTTCTCCACTATGCCCACCAACCCATTTCATACATCTGAAGTTTTCCTATCTCTGCGTGTTGCAATTCTCCCACACACAATTGCAGCCATCCCTTTCCAATAGAAGATGATACAAATTTGTGTCCCTTCATTCATCTAGAGGAAATGCCATAGGAAACATACACCTGTAAGCCAAGGATTTCCTAGAGCATGCTTATTCCTCTAGTTCTGTGAAAATATCCTTATATATTCTACAACCCATGAATTAGCTGGAAAAATTTATCTTTTGTTAAACGCTTATTTAGATTGCTAAAAAGAATCATTTTCATTAACTTTAACAAGAGTATTGCTTACTCTAGGGGCGCCTGGGTGGCTCAGTCAATTAAGTTTCTGACTTCAGCTCAGGTCATGATCTCAGGGTCCTGGGATCATGCTCTTACCCCTTCTGGGCTCTGTGCTTAGTAGGGAGTCTGCTTGTCCCTCTTCCTCTGCCCCTCCCCCCCGCTCATTCTTGTGCGCCCGGGTTCTCTCTCTCTCTCTCAAGTAAATAAAAAAAATATTTAAAAAAAAAAAGTATTGCTTACTCTAAATCTTTATTTAATTTTACTTGAAATCTACTGCTGGCTGTCACTCATTAACTAATTCTCTGCTCATTTATTTATTCCTAAAAGGTACTAATTAGATATATATTAACAGGAATATGTTTTTAATTTTTGAATTAATGAATTCACTGAAATGCTTTCTTTAGATCTGCTTTACTAGTAACCCAACATTTTTCTTTTATTTTGTTAATTTGCACAAAATAGATTAAACTGTACTCTTAGAAACCACAATTATGATGAGTGTTATCCAAATGGAGTCAGGATGTAATGTCCCAAATTAAATATTTTATTCAACTAAGATTGGTTCCTTTTTTGCAAATGATGATTTGCTGTTCTAATTCTGTCAAAGGCACAATTACCAACTATCGTTTTCAGACATTAAATGCAATTGCATGTGGGATGCCTGGCTGGCTCAGTTGGTGGAACATGCAACTCGTGATCTCAAGGTCAGGAGCTCGAGCCCCAAGTTGGGGGGTGGAGATTGCTTGGGGGAAAAAAAAAAGGGAAATGAAATTTCTCTCTCTCTCTCTTTCTCTCTCTCTCTCTCTATATATATATATAGGAATAGCACTTCTCAGAAATAAAATCTGTAGATTTAAAAATTAGAATATAATTGATGTTGTATCCTGTCTCATTCTACTGAGTATTTTTCATCCATAAATCCATAGCTGTATAGTTTATAAGCTCTGTCTAATTCAGTAAGAGATGAATATCTAATAAATCTTTTTATATTGATTCTTTTTCTTTTTCTTTTTTTTGAGATTTTATTTATTTGACACACAGAGAGAGAGAGCAGGAACACAAGCAGGGGAGTGGGAGAGGGAGAAACAGGCTTCCCATGGAGCAGGGAGTCCGATGCGGGGCTCGATCCCAGGACCCTGGAATCATGACCTGAGCCGAAGGCAGACACTTAACGACTGAGCTACCCAGTGCCCCATATTGATTATTTTTCATCAAAAATTTTTTTGTATGTATGTTTTGATCATTTGTGTTTACATAATAATTGTAAGGTTGATTTAACGTAGGAGACATTTTTTTAACCTTAGAGTCTTGTGTTCCAGAGATTCTAAAAACATTAATTTCAGTGTATATGCGTATTTTTGTGACAGAGTAGGAAAGAACGGTCAATATAAGACACTTAAGTGTAAAAATACAATACATGAGGATAAAATTTTGGGAGGGGAGTAGACTGCAAATATAAATTCAAGGAGAAAACACATGACATACAACTTTTGACTGTTAAAAAAGAACTTGTTCGGGTGCCTGGATGGCTCAGTTTGTTAAGCAACTGCCTTTGGCTCAGGTCATGATCCCAGGATCCTGGGATCAAGTCCCACATCAGACTCCCCCTGCTCTGCGGGGAGCCTGTTCTCCCTCTGCCTCTGCCTGCCACTCCCCCTGCTTGTGCTTTCTCTCTCTCTCTTTCTGTCAAATAAATAAATAAAATCTTTAAAAAAAGAACTTGTTCAAAACTGCTGGTTACCAGAGGGGAAGTGGGGAGGGGGGATGGGTGAAATAGGTGAAGGGAATTAAGAGTATGGTTATCATCATGAGCACTGAAAAGTGTATGGAATTGTTGAATTACTATATTGTACACTTGAAGCTAATATAATACTGTATGTTAACTACACGGGAATTAAAAAGGGAAATTGTTCATATATTTTTTAATGGATGCTAGTAGCTTTCAAATTGCTATACTGTAAAGTTTCTATTGAATTTATTTAAAAGAATAATGCATCTTATTTTTTTGAAATGTGAATATATATAATATGTCACGAATTATAACCACTTAAACTTATGCTGAAAAATTTTAGGTTACTTAAAATCATGCAACAATGTTTTTTAAATATTCTTTTGAAGAATTACGGCAAAGAAGTTTGAACACTGCTGCTATAAACAGCAACAGGGAAAAGAGGAAAGAGATTAAAGATTCTGTTTAAATTATGCTAATTCTTAAAAAGAATAAGGGGAAGGGGCAATTATTTAATCTTCTGGCACTACTTTCGGATGCCAGGCAGAAGCCTGAAGTCTGAAGAAGAAGTGAAAGCTATTACCTTCCCTTTAGAGGCAAGAGCCAGAAGTTGAGTCCCTCACTTCCTTCTTTCCACTAACCCTTAGTTCATAGTCATAGACAGTTGGAAGGGAGGCTGGACAAAGTAGTTATTCTGATGGCCATTTGCCCACCCAAGAAAATACAGTACAGGCCTTGTTCTCATTTTCATAAGTGGTCATGCAGCTTTAGCTTGGTGTTAATGATTTCCCTCTTTTATCCATTCTACTGTTTGTTCTTTATAGCCAGAGTACATGATAGGAATAGCAGGAGCATTATACTACTGCTTGACATTTTTTTGCCATTAAATAAATTTTTGTTTAGAGGCGATATTGACTAAGAAAGCATGTTGGTATGGGATGTTCAATAAGTGAACAGATGTTAATACTGGCAGAGGAATGATGGATAGGGGAAGCCTATTCAAATGCACATTTAAGCATTTTTTCTTGTTATAGTCTACATGATGAAAGGAATCAAATAAAATCAGCCTGACAACAGGTAACTAGCTCTCAGGACCCTAGAGGAATGGTACCATCCTGGTGCCAGGGGTTGCTACCCTGCTAGAAAATTAGGTAGTCAACAGTAGCAGGGTTGGCCTCTGTGAGGGAAGATCCCTTATTGAGTCCACGCATATGCCGTCCCTGTAAAAACTATTGGTACTAGATAATTCTCTAATAGACAAGTAGTTTTTGCCTGTTAGATAATTGAATATGCACCCAGCAGGTTGAGGAAAATGGATAACTGACATCCACAGAAACAGTACTCGTATGTATATGGTCATTAAGAGCCTTTTTGTACCCCATGGCTTTGTGTGATGAGTTAAATGGGATATGTATTAGTGAGTGATCTGTTTGCTTTGTAGTAAGATCCAAATTAACCGTGGCTTAAGTAAGATAGAAGTTTAAGTCTCCCATAATAGTTTAAACATCAACAGTCTGGGGTTGCAATGGTATTGAGGATCCAGATTCATTCTAATTGCTCTGTCATCTCTAGAATATTGCTTGCAGGCTTATGGTGTTTCACAGTCATCATTACATTCACATGTCAGGCAGAAGTCTGAAGTCTGAAGAAGGAAGAGTGAAAGCTAACTATCTGCCTTTAGGGGCAAGATCCAGAAGTCCCTTCCCACTAAAACCCAGCTCATAGCTGTAGATAACTAGAAGGCAGACTGGAAAATTCAGTTCCTCAGTTATTTCAAGGGCCTACTCATTACGTACAGTCATGAAAACTCTATTGGACAGCATAGACATAAAAAATTTGCATCCCTGTAGAAAGTAACATTGAACAGTGTTGCCTTGAGTCAAACTACAGTTTATAGGAAGTATGAAAGCTAGAAGAACAAATTAAATGATGCCATGAGGAAACAACCAGCCAAATTTTAAATTCTTGATCCAGTTTTATCAATTAAATGATATTTTAAAAGGGTTTTAAGAGACATAGCATTCAAAGGTGATTAGTAATTTTGAATCTTGATTGGAACAACTAATTATAAAAAAGCAATTTTGAGATAAGAAAATATGAGTATATACTGTATATTAGATGCTATTAAGGAAATATTGCTTATTTTTAAAGATGTAACAATGGCATAGTGCCAAAGGCATACTAAAATATCTGGGATTTGCTTTAAAAATATTTAAACAAAAAGCAAAATAATGGAGAGGGATAGGTGAAATGAGATTGGAAACATTTTAATAATTGCTAGTTATATAACAAGTACATGAGAATTCACAGTAAATGATATTCATAATAAAAATTAGAAAAAGAAATAAAGGTGGCAGCTACTAATATGTCCAAGCTGACTATTGCTACACAGGAACAAAGCCTTGAGTTGCCAAATCTCTACATTTTTCAAAGAAGTGAAAACTCCACATTTTTTAAAAATAAAATCTCTTGATTTCATAAAACAACATCAATGTGGCCAAACAAAATATATCAGTGGGCTGGAATTTGTCCTTAGCCATCTGTTTCTCTCTAGGAAAAACTTGTTTTGTTAATGAGCTGTTTCCCCCCAAATTTAGAGTGTGTTCAAGCTTTTGAATAACTTCTGGAAACCAGTGGTTCATGGTTCCGTGTCTGGGGACTCAGAGGTGAGTGACACATTGCTACTGTCCAAATGGAGCTCTGAGTCTTGTCAGGGGAAGGGCATGTAGCCAAAGGCTTAGATCACAACATAAGTGTATGCAGAGAGGAGCAGGCAGAGATGCAGTATTAGTCCTGCCATGGTGTTTTGAGCTGAATTTTGTACCCCCCCCGACACACAAAGTCATATTTTGAAGTCCTAACCCTCAGTGCCTCAGAATGTGACTTTATTTGGAGACAGGGACTTTGAAGAGTTAAGTTGAAATCGAGTCATTAGGGTGGGCCCTAATCCAATATAACTGATGTCCTTTTCAGAATAGATTAGGAAGAGAGCCAGGGAAATGGCAGAGTAGGAGGATCCTGAATTCACATCCTCCCACATACACACCAAGGCAACAACTACGTGTAATGCAACTCTAAAAATGACCTGAAGACTGGCAGAACAGACTATCCCAGCTAAAGACATAAAGAGAAGACTACATCAAGAAGGGTAGGAGAGGCAGAGAGGCTGTTGCCAACCAAACCCATGGTGTGGCAACCCGCAAGTGGGAGGAATATCACAGGCACAGAGGAGGGAGGGGATCAAGTCCCACACTGGGCACTGGTTTTTATTATTTCCTTCCTTCTACCAACTTTGGGCTTTGTTTGTCATTCTTTTTCCAGATCCTTTAGGTTAGATTGCTTATTTGAAATTTTTCTTATTTCTTGAGGTAGGTCTGTATTACTATAAACTTCCCTTCTTAAAACTCCCTCTCTCTCCCCCTCTACCCTCCCCTCGCTTGTGATCTCTCTCTCTAAAATAAATATGGGGCGCCTGGGTGGCTCAGATGGTTAAGTGTCTGCCTTTGGCTCAGGTCATGATCCCAGTTTCTGGGATCAAGCCCCATGTCGGGCTCTCTGCTCGGCCCGGAGCCTCCTTCTCCCTCTCCCTCTGCCTCTCCCCCTGCTCATGTTCTCTCTCTCTCTCTCTGTATCTCTGTGTCTCAAATGAATAAATAAAATCTTGGAAAAAAAATAAAGTATCAGTGTGTCATGCTATCATTAAAATAAATAAATAAATAAACAAGCAAATAAATAAAATCTTTTAAAAAATAAAATAAATGAAAGTTACAACTGACACCACATACAAAGGATTAGGAGACTACTACAAAAAATTATATGCCAACAAATTGGACAATCTAGAAGAAATTGATAAACTCTTAGAAACATTCAATCTTCTGAGACTGAATCAGGAAGTAATAGAACTGACTGATTACTAGTAATGAAATTGAATCAGTAATTAAAAAAAAAACCTCCCAACAAAATAATCTGAGACCAAATGGCTCCACAAGTGAATTCTACCAAAATTTTTAAAATTTTAATTATTTATTTAAATTCAATTAATTAACATATAATGTATTATTGGTTTCAGAGGTGGAGGTGAGTGATTCATTAGTCTTATATAATACCCAGTGCTCATTACATCGCATACCTTCCTTGATTTCCATCACCTAGTTACTCCATCCCCCACCCCCCTCCCCTCCAGCAAACCTCAGTTTGTTTCCTATGATAAAACCATCTCTTACGGTCTATCTCGCTCTCTGATTTTGTCTTTTATTTTTTTCCTCTCTTCCCCTATGATCCTCTGTTTTCTTTCTTAAATTCCACATGAGTGAGATCATATGATAATTGTCTTTCTCTGATTGACTTATTTCACTTAGCATAATACCCTCTAGTTCCATCCACATCATTGCAAATGGCAAGATTTCAGTTTTTTTGATGGCTGAGTAGTATTCCATTACACACACACACACACACACACACACACACACACACACACACACACACCCCACATCTTTTTTATCCATTCACCTGTTGATGGGCATCTGGGCTTTTTCCATAGTTTGGCTATTGTGGACGTTGCTACTATAAACATTGGGGTGCACGTGCCCCTTCAGATCACTACATTTGTATCTTTGTGGTAAATCCCTAGTAGTTCAATTGCTAGGTCATAGGGTAACTCTACTTTCAATTTTGTGAGGAACCTCCATACTGTTTTCCAGAGTGGCTATACCAGCTTGCATTCCCACCAACAGTGTAGGAGGGTTTCTCTTTCTCTGCATCCTCGCCAACAGCTGTCATTTCCTGAGTGGTTAATTTTAGCCATTCTGACCAGTGTGAGGTGGTATCTCATTGTGATTTGTATTTCCCTGATGACAAGTCATGTTGAGCATTTTTTCATGTGTCTATTTTTTGCCATTTGTATGTCTTCTTTAGAGAAGTGTCTGTTCATGTCTTCTGCCCATTTCTTGCTGGATTTTTTGTTCTTTGGGTGTTGAGTTTGATAAGTTCTTTACAGATTTTGGATACTAGCCCTTTATCTGATAAAACATTTACAAATATCTTCTCCCATTCTGTCAGTTGTTTTTTGAGTTTGTTGACTGTTTCCTTTGCTGTGCAAAAGTTTTTACCTTGATGAAGTCCCATAGTTCATTTCTGCCTTTGTTTCTCTGGCCTTTGGAGATGTGTTTAGCAAGAAGTTGCTGTGGCTGAGGTCACAGAGGTTGCTGCTTGTGATCTCCTCTAGGATTTTGTTGGATTCCTGTCTCACATTTAGGTCTTTCATCCATTTGAGTCTATCTTTGTGGATGGTGTAAGGAAATGGTCCAGTTTTATTTTTCTGCATGAGGCTGTCCAATTTTCCCAGCACCATTTGTTGAAGAGACTGTCCTTTTTCCATTGGATATTCTTTCCTGCTTTGTCAAAGTTTAGTTGACCATAGAGTCAAGATTCTCTATTCTGTTCCATTGATCTGTGTCTGTTTTTGTGCCAGTACCATACTGTCTTGATGATTATAGCTTTGTAATAGAACTTGAAGTCCAGGATTGTGATGCTACCAGCTTTGGTTTTCTTTTTTCTACTAAACATTTTAAAGAAGAGTTAATTTCTATCCTTCTCAAACTATTCTAAAAAAAATAGAAGAGGAAGGAATGTTAATTCATTCTACAAGCCCACTATTACCCTGATACCAAAACCAGACAAAGTCACTACAAAAAAAAAAAATTATAGATCAATATCCCTGATAGAGATGCAAAAATCCTCAACAAAATATTGGCAAACTGAAATCAACAATACATTAAGAGGATCATTCACCACGATCAAGTAGGATATAATCCAGGGATGCAGGGATGGTTCAATACCCACAAATCAATCAACATGATATACTGCATGAATAAAATGAAGGATAAAAATCATACAATCATCTTAATATATGCAGAAAAAGCATTTAATAAAATTCAATATCATTTATGATAAAAAGCTCTCCACAAAGTAGGTAAATGTATCTCAACATAATAAAGGTCATATATGACAAACTCAGAGCTAACATCATGCCTCATTGTAAAGAGCTAAAAGCTTTTCCTCTAAGATCAGGAACATCAAGGATGCCCACTCTCACCACTTTTATTCAACATAGTACTGTAAGTCCTAGCCACATCAATCAGACAAGAAAAAGAAGTAAATCATCCACATTGGTAAGGAAAAAGTAAAACTGTCACTATTGGCAGATGATATGAAAACCCTAAAGATTCCACCAAAAAACTATTGGAACTAGTTAATGAATTCAGTAAAGTGGCAGGATACAAAAGAAATCTGTTGCATTTCTATGCCCTAATTACAAAGTAGCAGAAAGAGAAATTAAAAAACCAGTCCCATTTACAATTGCATCAAAAAGAATAAAATGCCTAGTAATAAATTTAAGCAAGGAAGTGAAAGACCTGTACTCTGAAAACTAAGATATTGATGAAAGAAATTGAGGACACAAATAAATGGAAAGATATATCATCTTGGTAGATGAAAACTAAGATATTGATGAAAGAAATTGAGGAGGACACAAATAAATGGAAAGATATATCATCTTGGTAGAATTAATATTGTTGGGGGAGCCTGGGTGGCTCAGTCTGTTAAGCATCCAACTTTTGATTTCAGGTCAGGTCATGATCTCAGAGTCATGAGATCGAGTCCTAAATCAGGCTCTGTGCTGGACGTGGAGCCTGCTTATGATTTTCTCTCTCCCTCTCCTTTTGCCCCTCCCTCATCTCTCTAAAAAAAACCCAAACTCAAATGGATTAAAGCCCTAACTGTGAGACCTAAAACCATATAACTCCTAAATGAGAACATAGGCAGTAAAAACTTGGACATTGGTGTTCACAATATTTTTCTGGGTATGTCTCCTCAGGCAAGGGGAACAAAAGTAAAAATAAACAGTTGGGATTACATCAAACTAAAGAACTTTTGCACAATGAAGGAAACGATCAAAAAAAGGAAAAGTCAACCTACTGAATAGGAGAAGATATCTGATAAGGGGTTAATATCCAAAATATATGAAGAACTCATAAAATCCAACACAGATTTAAAAAAATAAAACCACTCACAAATAATACAGTTAGAAAATGGACAGAGGGTGCTCACTTTGGCAGCACATATACTAAAATTGGAACAATACAGAGAAGATTAGCATGGCCCTGTGCAAGGATGACATGCAAATTCATGAAGCATTCCATATTTTTTAAAACATGGGCAATAAAAAATATTACAAGAAAAAATGGTCAGAGGACCTAAATAGACATTTTTCCAAAGACATACAGATAGCCAACAGATACATGAAAAGATGTTCAACACCACTAATCATCAGGGAAATGCAAATCAAAACAATAATGAGAAAACAAAACAAAACAAAGAAAACAAAACCATAATGAGATATCACCTTACACCTGTCAGAGTGGCTACTATCAAAACCGACAAGAAATAACAAGCATTGGTGAGAATGTGGAGAAAAAGGAACCCTCGTGCTCTGTTGGTGGAAATATAATCGGTGCAGCCACAGTGGAAAATATTATGGATTTTCCTCAAAAAATTAAAAGGAGAAATACCATAAAACCCAGTAATTCTACTTCTGGGTATTTACCAAAGAAAACAAAGACACTAATTCAAAAAGATATATGCATCCCTATATTTACCACAGCATGATTTACCATAGCCACGATTTGGAAGCAACCTAAGTGTCCATCAATAGATGTATGGAAAAAGAAGAAGTGATATATATACACAATGGAATATTATCAGCCATTAGAGAAATGAAACCTTGCCATTTGCAACAACATGGATGGACCTAGAGCATATTATACTAAGTGAAATAAGTCAGACAAAGTCAAATTCTATATGATTGCACTCATATGTGGAGTCTAAAAAATAAACAAAAAGCAGAAACAGACACATAAATACAGAGAACAAACTCATGGTTGCCAGAGGGCAGGGGGAGGGGGGAGGGGCAAAATAGTTGAAGGTTATTAAGAGGTACAAACTTCCAGTTATAAACTAAAGAAGTCATGGGGATGGAAAGCACAACATTATATAGTCAATAATATTGTAATAATGTTGTATGGTGACAGATGGTAACTACACTTTTCATGGTGAGCATTTTGTAACGTATATAATTATCAAATCATTTTGTTGTATACCTGAAAGTAATATAATTGTAATACTATATGTCAATTATACTTCAATTAAAAACAAAGAAGCTGGTCATCCAAATGACTTGTTTAAACAAACAAATTTTTTAAGAAGGAGAAGAGATTAGGATACAGACATACACACACACACACAGATGACCATGTGAAGACATAGCCAGTAGACAGCTATCTGCAAGCCAAGGAGAGAAACCTTGGAATTAAACAGACAACATCTTGATCTTGGGTTTCTAGTCTCCAGCCTTGTAAGAAAATAAGTCTCTGTTGTTTAAACCACCCTGTCTTTCATATTTTGTTATGGCAGCCCTTGCAAAATAATACACGTGGGAAGTCTTACTTTTGCTCAGGGAAGTCTGTGAAGGTTTCATAAAGAAATTGCTACCTGGAGTGCCTGGGTGGCTCATTCGGTTGAGAATCTGACTCTTCATTTAGGCCCAGGTCGTGATCTCAGCGTCACGAGATTGAGCCCTGCATCAAGCCCACGCTCAAGCATGGAGTCTGCTTGAGATCCTCTCCCTCTGTCACCCCCACAACCCCCGCTCCCTGCTCGTGCATACACATTCTCTCTCTAAAATAAATAAATAAAATAAACCTTTAAAAGAAAAAGAAAAGAAATTGCTACCCCTATATTGCAATAAAAGTCCTAATTTCCCCGTCATGAGGAAATTCTTAGGTTCAGGGCATAGTCTGCACCTCTCTAGGCAAGGTCCAGTGACTTTAATTGCTTCCTATATGTTTATGTCTTTTAAATCTGTCTCTCAGTCCTCATTTTTTCTCTATACCTGACCACTCGCCTGACCACTAGATGTGTTCACCTGGATGTCTCATAAACTCTAAATGAAATATCTTCCTTTCTACCCACCACTCAAACACACACCTTCTCTTGTGCTCTCATTTACCATCCATCCATTGTCAAGTGGAGAACTCTGGGACTCAGCTAGACTCTTCCCTTTATCTCCACTTGTAATTCATCACTAGTTCTAGCTTACCCCACCTCCTGATGATCCTGTCTTCCTTTGCAGACATGTCTAGACCTGCCTCAGTACAGGCCCTTACCATTTCCTCTCTTATTTGTTGGTCTTTTTGGTTTTTTTCTTCTCCAGAGTTTCTCCAAAAAATGTGAAGCTGATGATGTCATTTCTTTGTTTAAAATCCTCTGATGGTTTCTCATCACCCATGGCATAAAATGAAAAATCCTAGGCCTGTCAGATAAGGACTTTCACCACAGGTAAGTGGTGATTCCACATATAAGTGCCTACTTTCCTTGGTTTTATCTTCTCTCTTCTCCAAGTGTACACAATAATACCATACCCGACTACTAGCAGTTCTGCAGATAAGCCATTATTTTACAACTCCTTTGCATATTCATGGTCTCTTTTTTCTTCCCTGTTAACTTGGGGAGCGTCTGGTCATTGTTAAAGACTCTGTGCCATTATTACCCCCTTTTATGAAGCCTTTCTCACCTGTACCTTCCTAAGCACTATGTTCTTGAAGACAGTTGATGGAGACCTTTCAGTATAGGCGGCAAATAAATGTCTATAAACAGCTCTGTGTAACTTTGCTTGAAAGCCACCAAAAGCACCCTGGGAAAGGATGCTGTTTCTACCAGGATGACTGGTTACAGATGAACCGGCAGCCAATACTCTTGCTTTGCTACAAAATCAACAGCGGGACATCCTGCTGCTTCGAAATTTTTCACATGGTCTTTGAATACTTTTGGTGCCTCTCCATTCAGTATAACACCTTCAGACACATAACTAATCTACATACATGTATCTGGACCCAGATCATTGGGATACCATCATGAGACAGTCCAGGTCAAGGTCCAGGTCCTGATGACATCCTATTGATATTGAGCATCATTCCCAAATGTGCTGGCCTGCCCTGCCCTTCCCATCCCCACTCCACTGGAGCAGTCACTGTCATTGATCAAGAAAATCATCTGCTCCTGAGATATCACAGCTACCTACTTTCTGACCACAGCCCCCCATTTGGTGCTCTGGCTCTGGAAGGTGCTACTTCATACCCTCCATGTCACTGCCATTTATTTATATCCACTACTTGTAGACACACAAACAAAGATTCTAGAACAGAGCATCTCTAGGACAACACCTTTGAAACAGATTAATCACTGGAGAAGTGTAAGGCCAACACCAATCAAAGCCAGTGTTTGGCTCAATAGGAGAGAAGAAAGTCTTTGGAAGCAAGATCTTGTTATTTGATGTGTTATTGGTTTCCTGCATAATCATTTCCTTTTTGTTCTTTTATAATAGTTTGCAAAACATTTTTAAACATGGTGACTGTCACAGCAGTGCTAAGTTGCACATAAAAATATAGAAATTGAAATAAATTACAAGTCTTTATGTTTCAATGCACATAAACCTAAATTGGGTTAAACAATAAAGAGAAGTGAAGGGTTTCTGAATGGTAACTGAAAAATCTGGAAGTAGGGCTAGCTTCAAATAAGGCTTGATCAGGCTTCTGGGCTATGTCATTAAGAGCTGACTGAGTCTTTGAAGGAGAGCATTACCCTCACTGAACTGAGGAGAACAGATTACAGTGACACCAGCTATAGACTTTGGTGGTAGACAGCTGCAGGATGCCCCAAGGTACCTGCCTGACAGGGAGTCAGTCCAGGAAGCAGTAGAGACCAGCCACTCGATCTTAGACCATGGAGAATATAGAAGACACTTTGTTTTTCCCAGGACCTACCTTGTCTCTATTTCCTGGCTATGACCTTGTATAGCTGCACACCTCACCGGTGGACCCAGAGCCTGCCTTGGAGAGAATCTGGGAAAAGGAGTGAAGCTCTGAAAAATAGCATTTATCCTGAGATCATGACCTGAGCTGAGATCAAAAGTCGAACACTTAACCACTGAGCCATCCAGGTACTCCTCAATTGATCTTTTAATGCCTATCATATTCTTTAAAAAAAGAGGGAAAGTAAAAAAAAAAAAAAAAAGTACATTAAAAAGAGAATAATTTTCATTACTTCTTATCCTATACAGATCTTTTCCCTGAATATATCTTGGTTTATAATGAATCAAACTAAAATATTGGTCCAAAGCACTTAATAAGCTCTAAAAGTAAACTGTCACATATATTAACAATGCAGAACTTGTCCTTCCAACCAGTTTTGATGCAGTCAGATCAAATGGGGTGGCAAGAGTTAGCTGGTAAATGTGGGCAGTATCTGTTCCCAGCTCACACCACCCTGGATTGTTCTACCCTGGATTTGGCACCTTATTAATGAGTGGGCTGGGTATCTACTCTGCTTTGGTTGTGCAAACCTGGCCAGTTCTCTACTATAAACTTCCAGACTAACAAGCTCACAGGAAGTGTTTGGGACACTGGAGCAGTGTCATTTTATTTTTTCTTTGTCATTTTAACGTACATGCAAGCTACCCAAATTGCTTTCCATAAATGAATTTCATAAGGAAATTATATATATAATATATATAATATATATATTATATGTATATATACAGTCCCAAATTATATATATTTCTAATGCGAGTAGCATTTCTTAACTTCTTATTCAGCAGCATCTCCTTTAGTCTGCACTAGCATCAAATTTCTTGGCTGACTCCTTTTCTCTGACAGAGGTGAAGCCAAGTGGAAAAAACAGTCAACATTTTCCATTTCTTTGGCCCAGATGACCAGGATCCTGCATTTTGCTCCACTCTGCCTAAATAGCTACACAAATGAACATATAAAAAATAATATTAAATGAGGTAAGAGTAGGAACATGTAAAACACTGCCTTTTTTATTTGATGAAGCAATCAAGCTATTCTCTAAATATTTCTCATTGTGGTAAAAAGCACCCATGCTTGCATAGGCATTGTTTTATACTTCTGGTCACATACATACATTTAACTGCACACACAAAAGGTAATAGTTATAAGGTACAATAACATGTGAAATCTATTCTTAAAATTTGTTTTAGCAACATAGCCTCTGTGTTGTATGCAAGTTAAATTTCATGTTTAAAGTATTTCTTGCACTGACTAATATATAATTTATTTATTCCAATTTAAGAAGGGGTTTCAGAAAAGAAATGTTTAAATAATGGTCAAATTTTACCATAGGTCAATTCTGATCTAGTATGCAAGGTCCAATTACAATGGAAGCTGTACTTTGGCCCTCTTATTAAGGTCAGCAAAGAGAATTCTATACATCTTAATCATATCTCCTATGACTAATTCAGTCCCTAGGATTATGCTTATGAATATTTTATATGTAGCTTCCAGTAATAGTGCTCATTCTATCAATCAATATCAAATTAACCTCAAGATTACTGAAAATCTGGAATAAAATATAAAATATTGAATCATTCATTTTTAATAGCATAGGTTATAAATGTGTATTGCTCTGGAGAAATGACTCTTGATTTTCTAATGCAAAATTTATGAGACACTTTGGAACAGTGGAGAAAGTTCTGCCTTCTTCCCACCACGTTGGAGGATCTGCTCAGTGGAAACAACTAGTAGCTATCATGCATAGAACGTTGGTTCACCTGTGCCTTGTATTCCTGAAGCTGCCCAGTGACAATTCAACTTGAGGAAATACTACCTTAATGTAATGTTGTCTAACAATTCAATTTAATAAACATTTAATGAGCAAAGTAAATGCTAGGTTGTATTAATAAGGTATCCCTTAGTTGCAAGGAAAGACAGTTCTAATTCAGGTTTGTTTATGTGAAGGCTAAGGGTGCAGAGAAGTCTCATAGTGCCTATGCTAACAGGGCAGGCTGGCCTCACTGGAACTAGCAAGCTGCCAGACATCTTCCTTCCCTTCCCCTGACTTACACACCCTTTTCCTTTCTGTCTTCCTGTCTTCTGTTTCCTTTTTTTTTCCCCCACTGCATGACATTTTGCCCCTGCCATATTTCCGCTTCATTCTGCCTTCTGTCAGCCTCCTGTCTGCTCTCTGACCAGCTTATACATGAACCATAGGAGCTACCCCTAACTCATAGTTTCAGGCTCTATGTCTACGTGACCTGCCAACTAGAGTTTGTGTGTGATTTTGTGTGTGTTCTGTTTCCAAATTCAGAAGAAGAGAATCTGATTGGCATAGCCTAAGTTTCCATTTTGCTCCAATTCGCTATTGCCCCAGGAAGTAGAATTCAAAGGTCGTGTGTAGTTAGTGATGCCCCTTTTATACTTTTATACCACACAGGTAAATTATCCAAGAAGACATGGGAGTGAGGAGGATGAATGAAATACTAATTCTGGTCCCTGTGTTTCAGTTTTATGGAAGAGGCCAATACATAGATCAGTTTAGCACAAGATAGATGGTTAAAAGAGGTTCAGAAAGCTCCTGGAGTATGGAGGAAGGTCTAGGAGAACTTCTACGGTTGGTGAACATTCAGTATATCAGGAATACCTTGAACAACGGTTGAAAGGAGTGTGGAATGAGGCCCAAGTCGATGTGGGGTTATGGAGGTGGGCATGACTTGAGAGGCAGCTAGTGTTTATCTTTTGCAACAGGAAATCATTAAAGATTTTTGATTGGGAGAGTCTCACGATCAAATCTGTGCTTCATGAAGATGTCTTAGAACATGGTAGGTAGATAAATTGGAGGTAATGTAGGGCCTGGAACTCCTGTCCTCCAGGAGCTAGGCAGATCCATGGATCTCCATGAGGTGTATTAATGGTCTGAATTAGGAGAAAAGCCATGGAAGAGAGTGCTCACGAATAAACACTATATTTAACAAGATGATGTAACTTTCCTGTGGAATGTATAAGTAATAACTGGAGTTTGGAGTGATGGCAACATGTTAAATATTCTTAGTAAAATCTGGCATGATTTTTATAGTTATTTTCCTCCATTATTATTTTTTATTGAAGTATAGCTAACATACAGTATTATATTAGTTTCAGGTATACAACATAAGGATTCAACAATTCTGTACATTACTCGGCACTCGCCACAATAAGTGTAGTCACCATCTGTCACCAAACAATGTTATTATAATCTAATTGACTGTATTTCCTACGCTGTACTTTTCATCTCTGTGATTATTTTGTAACTGGAAGTTTGTACCTGTTAATCCCTGTCACCTATTTCACCCATCCCCCATCCACCTCCCAACTGATGGTTATAGGTAACCATCAGTTCTCTATAGTTAAGAGTCTGTTTCTTGCTTTCTTCTATGTTGTTCATTTGTTTCTTAAATTCCACATATGAGTGAATCATATGGTATTTGTCTTTCTCTGTCTAACTTATTTCACTTAGCATTATACTCTCTAGTTCCATCCATGTTGTTGTAAATAGCAAGTTCTTTTCTTTTTTATGGCTGAGTAGTATTCTGTTGTGTAAATACACCACATCTTCTTTATTTATCTACTGATGGACACTTAGGTTGCATATCTTGGCTATTGTAATCATGCTGCAACAAACATAAGGATGCATATATCTTTTTGCATTAGTGTTTTCATTTTCTTTGGGTAAATACCCAGTAGTGGAATTACTGGATCATATGGTATTTCTATTTTTAATTTTTTGAGGAACCTCCATACTGTTTTCCACTGTGGCTGTACCAGTTTGCATTCCCATCAACAGCGCACAAGGGTTCCTTTTTCTCCACATCCTGCCAATACTTGTTATTTCTTGTCATTTTGATAGTAGCCACTCTGACAAGTGTAAGGTGATATCTCATTATGGTTTTGATTTGCATTTCCCTGATAATTAATGATGTTAAGCTTCTTTTCATGTATCTGTTGGCCATCTGTATGTCTTTGGAAAAATGTTTATTCAGGTCCTCTGCCCATTTTTCAATCGGATTATTTGTGGGGTTTTTGGTGTGTGTTGAGTTTTATGATTTCTTTATATATTTTGAATATTAACCCCTTATCACATATATCATTTGCAAATATCTTCTCCCATTCAGTAAGCTTCCTTTTCATTTTGTTGATGCGTTTTTCCACTGTGCAAAAGCTTTTTATTTTGGTGCAATCCCAACTGTTTATTTTTGCTTTTGTTTCCCTTGCCTGAAGAGACAAACCTAGAAAAATTTTCCTACAGCTGATGTCAGAGACATTTCTGCCTATGTTTTCTTTCTAGGAATTTTATGGTTTCAGGTCTCACATTTAGGTCTTTAATCCATTTTGAGTTTATTTTTGTGTATAGTGTAAGGAAGTGGTCCAGTTTCTTTCTTCCTTCCTCCCTTTCTTTCTTTCTTCCTTCCTCCCTTTCTTTCTTTCTTTCTTTTTCTCTTCCTTCCTACCTTCCTTCCTTCCTTCCTTCCTTCCTTCCTTTCTTTCGCCATCCAATTTTTCCAGTGATGCAGGCAGCCTGGGTCTGAGGACCATGTTTGGGGAGGGGGGCAGTCCCATGGGACCAGCCAAGAGGGTCCTTGGATTCACGAAGGATGGAAATCAAACATGAGCCAGAAGAAAGTGAAAGCAGAGTTTATTGAAGCTATAGAGATAGACTCTCTGGGAGATTCAGAAAGGAAAGGAACATGAGTCCCGTCTTTGGGGTTTGGGGGTTTTTATTGAAGATGGTGATCTGGTACACATGTCCTCTCAGGCATCCAGGAACCAGTTAGAACAAAGATGAGGGCCCAGGTGTTATTCCTGGGAGCCAGGGAGCCTTGGCATCGAGATGTCTAATGCCTGTGGTCTGGAATACGCACATGGTAGCTTCTTCCAGTCATTCTCACCTGGTCCTTCCTCAAATGTTATCTATTCTAGAGAAATCATTAACTCCTTGTCCCTTGCAGGGAAGACATATGCTATTTGTATTACAAGGCATGTGTAGAGTGGGTGGGGGTGCAGACCTTAGCAAGAATAGAAATGGGAAAAGAAGCCAAGGAGAAAGAACCAGCTTTTTTTCCTCATGAGGTCTCTTCAGTTTCCCTGTCTCACCAGCAGCATTTGTTGAAGAGACCATCTTTTCCCCATTGTATAGAAAGCTTTCTGTCAGCACCTGAGGACTGCTGGCCCACAGGCCAGTGGTTAGGATGGAGTCCTCTACTTGGTCCGAGCCTGATGTGATGAGGTGCCATGGCTGGTGTCTTAGTGGGGGACAATGAGCAGCACAGTTAGTGATAGCGTTGCTGTGAGGAAGAGAGGTGCTGTGCAATCACCAGCAAGTGACAGACAAATCTTGAGTCTTGGATTAAAATGCTGACGAGGAAAGAGATCCCATAGGCTACAGGTTACAGAGCTCCGTGACACAGACAGGTCCCTGTTCTCTGGAAGATAGTAAAGACAGAGAAATCAACCCAGGGGATGCCAGGATTACAAATCTGAAAGACATCTTGTACAAATGTTATCTCCTGGGATGATCCGTCTGGGGCCATCAGTCCAATCCTCAGTCATGTATGTTCTTAGTGAACAATTAACAAATGCAAAACACAGTACAGGCACCAAGGGGCCTACAAAGCCAGTGAGGCAGAAGGGATGAACATTTTTGAGGAGACTTTGCAATGCCACCTAATTAACTTAATTTAATTTAACTTAATTTAATTTTTACTTCTAGACCTGTAAAAGTTTTATTGCAATCATAGGACTTTTTCTCTGTCCATCTCCTTGCTTACTTTGTGCCATTCTCTAGAATTCATGACTTTTCCCCAAACACACAAGGGTCAGAGGGAACTACTTCCCTCCAGAAGTCAATAGTCGAGATGAGGAACTAGCCTTGCCCCACATCCTCTGAATTTCCCCCAGCCCAGGTTTCTGACTCATCCTTCCTACCCTCAGTGCCTCTTGATCCTGTCAGCTCTGGGCTCTGAACCTCATCCCGAGCTGCTCCTGTTCCTCCTCAGGCAGCTGCTTCCTCCAACCAGAGCATACAATCTACTTCCAGAGCTTCACCTTCTGAAACCTCCCCTTCCAATGCGTGGGTTACACTCTTTCTCAAAGAGACAATAGTTTTTTTAAAATACAAAAAAACCTGTTACCTCCTCTCCTTCCAATTTTAGTATATGTGCTGCTGATTGAGCACCCTGTCACCTACTCTCAAACAGAATTTTGGAAAACAAAGTGCAGAGAAGAGAACATATTGCACTCTTTACTCTTTTAGACCTCACTACTTTGTATCTCTTTGTTTATGCAAATAAGAAAAACATTTGCATTAATTCTTCGCTGTAATAATTGGTTTCCAGTTTACAAAGTAGAAAGTTGTTTGAAATTACAGATAGGTAAAACATGTACACAGAAGGATAGGGAATGGAAGGACAGAAATCTTTTAAATTTAAAAATTGTCAGAGGGCGCCTGGCTTGCTCAGTTGGAGGAGCGTGTGACTCTTGATCTCTGGGTCATGAGTTCAAGCCCCACATCCGGTGTAGAGATTACTTAAAATAAATTAATAAAATTTAAAAAATGTTCACTTTTAAAAAAATAAAATAAATAGCTGTAGAGTAATTGAGGGTAAGTTTTTGTTGTTTCCAAGCTTCGATCTCATGTTACTATTTGATTTACAAATAAATGTGGGTTTTTTTTAGTTTTTTTAGTATGAAGAGCAAATAATAGATTTTTTTCACTTGGGCTGGTGCATGATTCTCTCCAGTTTCCCAACTGCCTGGGTATGAGTGAATGCTATAATAACAACCAAACCAGTGCTTAACCTACATGAAGCATTTTCTGTGTTCCAGCTTTTAGTTTATTCTAAATGTTCATCTTGAACACAGTGCATTATGTTGCATAAGAAATGCATTATAACGGTTTAGATCATTTTAGCAATTCATCTTTTTAATGAAAAGTATATACAATCACATACAATTATACTAGAAATATTTTCCATATATTTAGATATTTTAAATCAGATGATTTTCTCTATCTGGAATGCCCGTCCTCCACTCATTGTCTACATAAATTCTTTATAAATTAAAAATCCACACATACACTCCATAAGTACATTCTTATCATAAAACTGGAAATACTATAGGAGTATATATATATATATATATAAACTATCTTTTCTCCCTTAATGTTAAGCAATTCTGTTATGTTTGAGGGATTAATGTGCCCACTGACAAGCTAGGTTTTTCAGTTTCCTGCCCCCGTGTGGTCATATGGCCCCGTCAGCCAATGAGATAGATGCTAACTGGGCATGACTTCAGGGAGAGCTGTTTTTTTTTTTCCCCCTGAGAAAGACATAAACTCATCTGGAACACATTTTTTTTCTCTTTATCTTCTTCATGACTGGAATTTGGAGGTAATGCCTGGAGGTACAACAACAATCTTGTGACTGTGAATATGGGAGACACACCTGAAAGATGGTGGAACCAAACCTGGAAAAGCCTAGAGCCTAGATTTATGTGACCCCAAAGTAAACTTCCTTCTTGTTTAGGTTAATGTTCCTATTCTAGGCAGCTACATATCACTTACTTCCAGCCCCCAATTCCAGACCCACCCCAGAGATACTGTGTATTTTTTGAGACCCATCAATATACATACATTAAATTTTTATCCCAGTTTTTTTCCAGAAATGGGATAATACTATATGTATTATTCTGAACCTCCTTTTTTGACTCAAGAATATGATCTAGATATCTTTCCATGTCAGTACAAAAGGAGTTATCCTTTTAAAAAATATTTTGCAGTGTGCCTGGCTGGCTCAGTCAGTCGAACATGCAACTCTTGATCTTGAGGTTATGAGTTCAAGCCTCACATTGGGTGTAGAATTTATTTAAAAATAAAATCTTGGGGTACCTGGGTGGCTCAGTGGGTTAAGTGTCTGACTTGATTTTGGCTCAGGACATGATCTCAAGGTTGTGAGATCAAGCCCCACAAAGGGCTCTGTGCTGAGCGTGGAGCCTGCTTAAGATTCTCTCTCTCCCTTTCTATCTGCCCCTTCTCTGCTCGTGTGCACGTGCTCTCTCTCCTTCTCTCTCTCTAAAAAAAAAAGAAATAAAATCTTAAAAAAATAAAATAGAGAGCTTTTCTTTTTTTCTTTTAAAGTTGACACTTGCTTGTTCAAGCAATAGAGAAAAAAAATTAGGTAAAAAGCAGCAAATATTCCTAAATCCCACTATTTTGAAATCACTGGTATTATTATTGGTGAATATTCTTATCAGCTCTCTCTGAAAATACTGGGAGTCATTCTCTTCCACTACCACCTCACACACATACACATGTGTACAAACACATACAAATACACAAATACATAAATACACAAACACACACAAATACACACAACACACAATCACAAAGACATATGCAAATATATGGGAGAGTGAGCGAGAGAGAGAAACTTACAAATCAGAAGCTATTAAAAAGTGTTTAATTTGGGGGTACCTGGGTGGCTCAATCAGATAAGTGTCTGCCTTCAGCTCAGGTCATGATCCTGAGGTCCTAGGATCAAACCCCACATCAGGATCCCTGATCATTGAGGAGTCTGTTTCTCCTTCTCCCTCTGATACTCCCCCAGTCATGCTATTGCTCGAGCTCTCTCTCTAATGAATAATAAAAAAACCTTTTTTAAAAAAGTGTTTAATTTTGGGGTGCCTGGGTGGCTCAGTCGTTAAGCGGCTGCCTTCGGCTCAGGTCATGATCCCAGGGTCCTGGGATCGAGCCCCGCATTGGGTTCCCTGTTCAGCGGGAAGCCTGCTTCTCCCTCTCCCACCCCCCCTGCTTGTGTTCCCTCTCTCACTGTGTCTCTCTCTGTCAAATAAATAAATAAAATCTTTAAAAAAAAGTGTTTAATTTTAATTGAATTAAACAGAGGAACTAGTAGAATGCCTTTAAAAGTTATGACTACAATTGTTATAGAAAACCAGAAAGAAATACCCAAAATTCAGACCAGATATCATTTTTAATACCCATAAGAGTTATAGAATTAATAATAGAAATAGTTGAGGCCAAATTAATATGTCATTAATGTCATATTAATATTTTCTTTTGCTAAAGAATCTGTGCATATTTAGCATTATAGGTTGTAATACTAACAAGAATTATACTTATTAGATTAACAACATAGACATGTGATTCCAATTTAAAATGTAGAATTGAGGGGCGCCTGGGTGGTTCAGAGGGTTAAGCATCTGCCTTCAGCTCAGGTTATGATCTCTAGGTCCTGGGATCGAGCCCCACATCCAGCCCCATGTTGAGCCCCATGTCAGGCTCCCAGCTCGGTGGGGAGTCTACTTCTTCCACTCCCTCTTCCTCTCTCCCTGCTTGTGCTCTTTGTCTCTCTCTCTCTCTCAAGTGAGTAAGTAAAATCTTTTAAAATAAATAAATAAATAAAATGTAGAATTGAGTAATTGATTTAGATTTATGAACTTAAGTAGAAATTTTACTGTTTATATATAGTATTAGAACATTTAGTGGACCTTAAGTTTCACCATATTTTTAAATTTAACTAATTTCGGGGCGCCTGGGTGGCTCAGATGGTTAAGCGTCTGCCTTCGGCTCAGGTCATGATCCCAGCGTCCTGGGATCGAGTCCCGCATCGGGCTCCCTGCTCCTTGAGAGCCTGCTTCTCCCTCTGCTTCTCTCTCTCTCTCTCTCTCTGTCTCTCATGAATAAATAAAAAAATCTTAAAAAAAAAAAATAAATTTAACTAATTTGGTTCATAAGGGGGCGCCTGGGTGGCTCAGTTGTTAAGCGTCTGTCTTCATGATCCCAGGGTCCTGGGATCAAGCCCTGCATCGGGCTCTATGCTCAGCAGGAAGCCTGCTGCTCCCTCTCCCACTCCCCCTGCTTGTGTTCCCTCTCTCGCTGTCTCTCTCTCTGTCAAATAAATAAATAAAATCTTTAAAAAAAATTTAGTTCATACGAATGATTTAATTACTTGGGAAGGTTTGTCATTTAGACAATTGAAGGACTTAAAAGAAAGTCAATATATTAAATTTATAAACCCTGTTTAAAACATTTAAAAGAGTTTAACTACATTTGAGAATGTAACCAAATATTAATTGAAGGCCATTAAAAGTGACAGTTCAAATCTGCTTGACTTATAATGGAATAATGAGATTTGTAAGCCAAAGTTAAATGCTTAAAGAAGAATGAAATTAGAATCTGTAGATTAATAAATTGATTATTCAATTTTAAAACCAAAATTACTTCTAAATTGCCTTTTCTGTGACCATAAGAAAACTCACATTTATGTAAGAAGGAAAAATAAATGAAGTGAAACTTAAAGAATTTTGGATAAATGTTTCTTCACCATTCAGACGTATTGTGTCTCCTATCTTCTAAGATTAAGACAAAGATTATGAAAACCACTAAGGATTTGTGGTCATTATGTTTTTATTGTTCTTGAAAACTATTTGTTGATTTTAGCATTGAAAACGTTGAGAGACCTTGAGAAGAAATGGTGTCGATTACATGACTCCCTGAGAGGAATCTGAAAATATTTCTCTCTTTGATTTAATCATTTGGTTTTGAGCCCAGGATTATTATCTTTCCATTTTGCTCTTTTCCCACCATCCTGGTTTTTTTAAAAAACTGGAATTTGGATGTATTTATTATCAGAAAATAAATGCATTTTTACAAAAATTCTTTATAGATTATGGTTTACTGATTAGTTCAAGTCTATTATTACCAATAAAATATATTGTTGTTTAAAAAACAAGAAAATGTTCCTGCTATGAAAGATAACAGGATTAACTCTTGGAGATAACAGGATTAACTCTTGGAGATGGGGTAACCAACCATTCCAGTGTGCCTGGGACTGAGGGGTGTATTGGAACTCAGGACTGTCTGTGCTAAATCCAATAACCTTGGTCACCCTAATGGAAGGCATTGGGGCACAGGTGCAAAGACTATAGATTCTAACACCTACATTTGAGATTTGGCTCTTCAGCTTATTTTCTATTTATCATGAGCAAGTAGCTTCTTTTCATGCCTCTACTTTCTCATCTCTGAAATGGTGAAAAAACACCTTTTCCCACTACCCAGGGAGGGAATCATAGGGCTTAGTTCTGCACTCCCATTGTAACCTAAAGAGAAACTTTCACAATGTCCAGAGCCCTGACATCCTGCAAATGAAGGAGGAGGATGTCCTCAAATTCCTTGCAGGAGGAGCCCATTTAGGTGGGATCAACCTTGACTTCCAAATGGAACAGTACATCTACAAAGGGAAAAGTGGTGGCGTCTACATCATAAATCTGAAGAGAACCTGAGAGAAGTGTCTACCGGCAGCTCGTGCTGTTGTTGCCATCAAAAACCCAGCTGATGTCAGTGTCATATCGTCCAGGCACAGTGGCCCGGGGGCTGTGCTCAAGTCAGCTGCTGCCGCTGGAGCCACTCTGATTGTGGCCGCTTCGTTCCCGGAACCTTCGCTAACCAGGTGCTGGGAGCCTGCAGGGGCTGTGTCTCCTGGTGGTTACGGATCCCCGGGCTGACCACCAGTCTCTCACAGAGATGTCTTCTGTTAACCCGCCTGCCATTGCTCTGTGTAACCCAGACTCTCCTCTGCCCTGTGTGGACACGGCCACCCACACAACAGCTCGGGAGCTCACGCAGTGGGTTGGAGGTGATGGATGTTCGAAGTTCTGCACACGTGTGGCACCGTCTCCCGTGAACACCCATGGGAGCCCACCCCTGATCTCTCCTTCTACAGAGAGCCTGAAGAGACTGAAAAGGAAGAGTAGGCCGCTGCTGCAAAGGCCATGACCAAGGAAGAATTTCCGGGTGAATGGACTGTTCCTGCTCCTGAGTTCACTGCTACTCAACCTGAAGTTGTGGACTTGTCCAAAGGCATGAAGGTGTCCTCTGTGCCTATTCAGCAGTTCCCTATGAAGACTGGAGTGTTCAGCCTGCCACGGAAGACTGGTCTGCACCTCCCACTGCTCAGGCCCCTGAATGGGTAGGAACAACCACTGAATGGTCTTAAGCTGTTCTTCCACAAAGGCAAAGAAAATGGAAATAAGGCTGATGGAAAATAAGCAGTTTCAATAAACAAGCAAACAGTGAATATTTATCTCAAAGGATTACTGTGAAAATTAAATGAGTTACTCTATGGAAAGCATCTGCAGTAATTACCTACAGTAATACCTAGAGTGTGGTAAGCACTAAATATATACTAACTGCTCTTGCGAGCTCCCCACAGGAACATCAATTATTGGACAGGTCATGTTTGTTCTTCATTTTATTTTGTTCTCTGAAATTGTTTTAATTTCTCTGCCCTTCTCCTCTGCATTCATTGTGATATCCTCACATCTTTCTATCATGTCATCTAGCAGACAATGGCAGTTGCCTGCCTGATAGAAGTTTCTCTCTTCTTCCTCACTAACAGAACTCTAATTTAGTTTTGATGGCAACATATATAGCTTAAATACTTGATTTAAATACTTGAAGCAAGGGGTGGATGGATGACGTAGGACACAGTTCTGGCCAAGGAGATACTGTGTAAATCTACCATGTGGGATATTTAGGAAAACTCTCTGAAAGGAGGCTGACTAAGCTGGGGCAGGCATATCTTTTGTCTTTTTCCTCCTCATTATTTCTTTCTAGAATATAGATGCAAGGTGGAGGAGAAGAGCTCTCTTGGTATAAGAACTACACCCTGGAGATGCTAGAGCAGAAAGCTAGCTGGATCTTTCCAGCTCCTTTGAAGAATCAAAAAAAAAATAGCTCCTTTGAAGAATCAAAAAAAAAAAAAAAAATCACACCATGATTTGTTTAAACATTTCTCAAGTTTCCTGTTGCACACCAGTGAAAATAATGCCTAGTATTACAAACCATTCACTTAATTTTTTAGCAATGTAAAAAATGTGGAGTACTTTAGTAGTTTTCATGTCATTTTGAGTTGGAGTCATGCTAATCCCATTTTTGAGATTTGCTCCAATTTCAATGTATGTGCTACTGAAAAGACCAGGATACTGTTTCTTCTTTGATGGTGAAAAAGTGTTTAAGAGGAAAGTAAGGTCACCAATATCAAGCAAATCTTGTCATCTTCAATGATAATTACATGAGCCAGTGGGGCGAGCCACAGAAGGGGAGAAAGGAATGCAATGGGCTGTTCTCCATAGAGAAATAGGCATTATCTTTTGTCTCTTTCTGCCAGGCATTCAAATTACCATTTTCAAATTTTTGAGAAAGAGATGTCTCTAAAAATTATTTTCTGTCTTCTGTAGTTTTGCATTGTCTACTGTATAATAAATGCATATTGAGATAATAAATTTGATAACAGGTAATTAAAGCAAGAAAGCTTAAAATAGTTCAACTCCAGAAAAAGGACTATGGCCAACATTGGTCTGGGATTGAGAACAAATCTGTACCTGTTGTTGTTATTACTGAATTAGAGTTGCCTGGTAACTCTGCCCAGCTGTTAATTAAGCACTTAGGCAGCCACGGCCATTAACTCTTTCAGGTCCCCAGGACACTGCTTAGTTATTGCTTCAATTTACTCTACTAAGCTTACTCGTAGGTAATGCCTTAAAACATTGCGACTATCTGGCTCATAATATGTTTCATCTTCTTTATGAATAGATGGAAAAAGCAATTCTAATTTCATTCCTCGTTCATTTTAATTTGGGTTAGCAGATGTTCTATGTGTACTGCAGTCAACTATTTAATTTGCATTATAGAAGAGCCTATAATAGCAATTTATCAGTGGTTTTGTGTGTGTGTGTTGTTATAGTGTGGTTTTAATTTCCTCCAAAATGCGGCTATAAAAATGGGATATATTTTATTTTTTTAATTCACGTGGAATATCCTAAGAGCAAAATTGGGTCTATAAAATTCAAGCAATGTTTTAAAATTAGCTCTGTTCGAAGAGGAAATGAGGGAAATAGAGGGGAAAAAAAAAAAAGGAAAGCAAGGAAAAGAAGGAAAGCAACAGTGAAGCTCTCAGCCTGCCAAGGATGCGGATCCATTCGGAGAACAGGTTTGTGGTGGGCGGGGGAACATTCCTCGTTGTGGTATGATGTTTCAAAAGCTTTTCTTATATGTCTTTTTTTCATGGGTGTGTGTATTAAGGAGGATGTTTGTACAAGCCACCATCTGAACAAATGGAAGGGAATGTATATATCAATATTTTAGTTTGGTAATTATAGGCTTTCCCAAGTCTTATTTAGGGTTAACCAAACAGTAAATGTTTGTTGTTCTAAGCTTCTAAGTTTTGGGGTAATTTTTTATGTGGTAATAGATAACAAATAACAATCTATATCATAAGATTGTCTTGATGACCAAATGAAAGCAAGTGAATAATATAGATTATGATCATTAGGTTGGTCTATCAGAACTTTGGTCAGGAATTTACTTCTTTCATATAGATTGTACCCATTCTCTTAACAAGCTCAATTTTTTTTGATGTTCTGATAACTTTCAGTTCTTGTTTTAAATTTCTCCAAATTCCCGCACCACTCTTAGAGGGTAAAGACATTTCTACTTTCACTTCACATTGGAAATATATGATTGGCAAAAATAGTGAATTCCTAGATCTTACAATAAAAATAAATTTCATTGAAAAAGTATTCAGCTGGGCTCCTGGGTGGCTCAGATGGTTAAGCATCTGCCTTCGGCTCGGGTCATGATCCCAGGGTCCTGGGATCGAGTCCCACATCGGACTCCCTGCTCCTTGGGAGCCTGCTTCTCCCCTCTGCCTCTCTCTCTCTCTCTCTCTCTCATGAATAAATAAATAAAATCTTAAAAAAAAAGTATTCAGCTGTTCTCTAAAAACCTGTATACATGGATTTAAAAAAAATAGTTTCTGGCTGGTATGCTGGAAAATCACCTTGACAAAGCCTACATATTCTCTGTAGGGGTTTGATTAAAGAGTGGTTACTCTATAATCTCCTATATTCGGGACTGTTTCTCAAAGACTACTGGGCCTTATCAATAACAACCTCATCTTTACATCCACTGGTGAATAATGTTTACAAGATAGTATTTTAATTGCTCAAGGCCTAGATCTCAAACTCAATTCCTCTAGGGGCTGAGCAGGTCAGGAAAATGAATGGGAAGCACAGGTCCTCCAGAAGCTGCAAATACTCAGATCACCTCAGTGTTCTCATGCAGGAATTTGAATGCTGGGTTGCCAGATTCTTCTAGTTTCAAGAGAAGATGGAAATCTGGGTTTAAATTTATGTGCTTTAAAAAATTTTTCAGAAAAAACTCCCCATAGTTTAAAATATTATTTCATTTGTTTTAAACATTTGCAGATTGAATAAAATATATCTGTGAACTACAATCATTTCCCAGATACCAAGAGATGAGAGAGAAGCTGAGTGTATAGACTGCAAAGTTATTATTTTGTGGACAAAACCTGTATGTGCTAGAAGAAAGTTTCAGAAGCTTGTGTTTTTCATATTTCCAGGTGTTGGATAAATAAGGCGTGGTTTCTATAAAGAGGCCAACTATGACACTGCATCATCAGACAATTATAGTGTTTAAAGTCTTCTCATCAAGCGCTCTCATTCATACAGACAAACTAACTTTAATTTCCAAAAAAGATATTTCCCCCACGCCTGTAATCACTTTCCTGTGGATTCACAGTGGCCTATGTTACAACACTGCTGTTTAACCAGCTGCAAAAACAATAAATGGAAGCCAGTGTAGAAAAAGGTTTTCTGTCAGTTGGTTAGCACTGATTCATCATCATAAGGGCCAGGAAAGCTGGGGTTCTGTCACCATCACCTCAGGGATGTCAGCAACCTGCAGGGTCCAAAATAAATGTGCTCCACTTTTACTCTTTTCACTTTCACAATGTTTGTTACTTTATTCAGCATGACAGCTCACGTAAATGTGAATCTATTGTCATCATCTCAGGAATATTATTAATGCATAATTACAAGGCAGGAGCTACCTTTTGAATTGTTGGAAAATGAGAGAAGATGACACCTTTAGCCTCTTCTAGGGTGGTTCACATTCTGCTATTTCTACCATATGTGTTGTTCTTCTTATAGCTACTATTTTGGACCTATTGATTTCTGGCTATTGAAAAGAATAATATAGAATACTTTGTTTTTCTGATAGGTCTGTTGGGTAAGATTTATTGCATCCTTAATTTCAATCCGGAAACTAAACTTTCCCAATTAAATCATAAAGAGAATGGTTCTATTAATAGTAGACATTACTCATTGTATAAAGTTTATTTTAAAAACTTATTAAGTGGTCATACTTTCCCAGACTGCTATTGATGATAAAATGTTGAGCAAGACCCTAAATTAGTGAAGTCAATTTAAGTGGAAGACAATTGATTACTAACAATATTTACTTTCATATATAAGAAAAATCAATAGTTTTATCTCCTTTACATATAATAGACAATGGACATTTTTCATTAGCCTATCAGTAAAAATGAAGACATTTAATATTAGCAGTTCTTTAAAGAATGGGGATATTTTGTATAAAAACAAGATTAAGCAATTTCTAGGGGCACCTGGGTGGCTCAGTAGTTAAGCGTCTACCTTTGGCTCAGGTCATGATACCAGGGTCCTGGGATCAAACCCCACATCGGGCTCCCTGCTCAGCAGGAAGCCTGCTTCTCCCTCTCCCACTCCCCCTGCTTGTGTCCCCTCTCTCGCTGTGTCTCTCTCTGTCAAATAAATAAAATCTTAAAAAAAAAAAGATTAAGCAATTTCTATACAGATTTTGAGCCTCTTTATGTTATGTTTTCAGTAAGGTTGAATACCTGAAAACTGTGAGTCCATTGTCATATTTCTTTTGTCTTCTGAAAGAGAATTATGAAGTAAGTGTGAACTAGCTTCTCCTAGTCCAATCCTCCTGCATACGACACCTGTAAACTCTGGGCAAAGATAAACAACTACCTGGAGGCATTGGAGACTAAAATCAGGTAGAAATTGGGTCAAAAGTTGGAAGAGGAAAATTGCACTGGGTGAGTTTCTCCATTTTCAAAGACTTTTAGTTTGAGGACAAGCACTAGGAGGGGTAGCTAAAACCTCTGTGCACAGAAATCCACAATTTCTTGGCTTGAAGAACCAGAGAGCAGAATTCAGAGGGACCACAACAGCTGGAGAATAAAGGGAACATCCTGGAAAGGAGAGAGCCTGAGAGGGGAACCTCAAATTCTGCATATGAGCTCTGATCAAATTTCTGGTTGAGCCCTAAACCACACATACATGGGGAAGGCTCTAAGCAGCCCAGGTGAGGCTAAAATAACTGAATAATGATTTCAGATGTACACCCACTGCGGGGAAGACAAAGTTTGAAAATTGGTTCCACCCACTAAAACAACAAAAAATCAGCACTTTTCAGAGGAATGGGACCAGAATGGGGTCACCTGCCCCTGTCCTAAGTGCAGCAGAGTTAGGGCAGTGATAATTTGCCATTTTGAATCTTTTTCATAGGAAAAGACCCTGCTAGAAAAAACATAGAGGGTTGGAAAGCAGGTAGATAACCTAGAGGGTCTATACATTTACGAAATCGATAGAGCCTAGTTGGGGCAACAGAAGGAATTCAGTTCTGTTGGATTGGACTAGGAAACTTTTTTTTCTTATTTTTTTATTTTTATTTATCCCATTTTTAAAGATTCATTTATTTATTTTAGAAAGGGAGAGAGAGAGTATGCATGAGCAGGGGGAGGGGCAGAGACAGGAAGCAGACTTCCTGCTGAGTGCAGAGCCCCACAGGGCTCAATTTCTTGACTCAGATGGTGAACTGAGCCAAAATCAAGAGTGATTGCTTAACCGAATGAGCCACCCAGGTGCCCCAGAAATTTTTTTTTTTAACAGGAGAAAAGCATACAAATCTAATGCAAGTTTTATGTGGCATGGAAGCCTTCATAAGGAAATAAAGACCCAAAGGAATAGTTAGGCCTTTGTATTTTTATGCCAGGTTTGTTGTGACAGCCTGAGCAACTAATACAACTCATCTGCATAATTACCTCTTTTCTCTTCCATATTGTAATCGACATCTGAGTCCAGGACTTTCCCACATTTTCAATATGCAGATTCTCTGCAGATCATCATGGAGATATGGTAATGTCCGGACCATGTGCTCCTGAATTTCAAGGTTTTGACTATGTTACCTATTTGGTTAAACCCATAAGCTTTGTTGCTTTTCTTAACTGAATTCTATTTTGAAGGAAGATAAATAGCTCTCGTAAAAGTCAGCGTGAGGCTTTTTGATAGATTGATGGTCAACATGTCGCTGTGAGTCCTTCATGAAGCAGGGATGAGTCACACCAGCCTCCTCTATCCTTGAAAATTCTATGATCTATTCCAAAACTCTGATAATTTCTCTAATCTTTTGACAGCATTTCCTGGCATGTGACAGGCAGTTATTTTGCACTTGTATTAGTGACAATAAGAAAGGCAGCTTTATCTATGTGTGGTCATTCCTCAGTGGCTATTACTTACTTTACATGATTTATACTTTCTATAGCTCTTTTGCTGTGCTCTTTGGATACGTGATTTTTGAAGACAATTTAAGAGCATTTGGAGTCCAAACTTAGGTTAAAATTGAGCCTTGAATACAGTTATCAGTCCCATTTATTATTCAGCTAGGCATTGGCAACATATTTTTTAACCCCTCTGGTCATACAAAACCAAAAATCTTTGCTAATTTCATATAAAAGTAGTATCTCATCACTTAATGGCAAATAAAAGCTATAGCTCATTTTTAGATAAGACATGACTAAAAATAGATATCTGAGAACAAAGAAATATGAAAAATCAAAGAAAAATAATAATTTAAAACTACACCCAAGTATAGACATTTCTGCCTTCTGCGGGGGGTGGGCGGGGTATGGAGGTGAAGGATCATGTTGGAGAGGAAGGAATTTTCCACTGTTCAAGGTTCTTCTTGAACCAGGGGCACTTGCCTGACTCTGTTGGTGGAGCATGTGACTCTTGATCTCAAGGTTATGAGTTTGATCCCCACATTGGGTGTGGAGATTACTTAAAAATAAAATCTTTTAAAAAAAAAGATTCTTCTAACTGGACTAAGAATTAAATTAACATGAGGCAGATTAACAGGAGAAAATCAAATTTCATTTTGTACATGAGGGGAATCCACACCGATATGAAATTACAAAGACAGGCGAAATGAGGTATATATGTCATTCTGAACTAAGGAGAAGGGGATAGGAATCTGGGACTTCAAAGGGAAAGAAAGCAATTCACTGGAAGATGAAACAGGGTAAATGGTAAACAAATGTTTACTGGGCCATGCAGAAATAATGGGACATAGGAATTTTAACAAACACACTTTGCTAAACTTCTCTACAATCCCTAATTCATATTATAGTATAGTTATCCGTGGCGATGTCTCTCTTCCTGGAGCAAGTCCTCTATCTATTCTTTCCAGGCAGTGGGAAGGGAGGTCAGAGTTTCTTCTTGAGGCTTTTGGGCCTTGATCGTTTTCAATTCAAAAATAATCTACATCCAAGGTGGCTTGTCTTGGGGCAACTTGTCCTTGGCCCCTACAATAGCATAATTCCTATTAGCAGTTGAACAATGTATCTTTACTTCTCTCTTCCTTCAGACACTGATGAGAAAGGAAGAAGGGAAAAGACTGAAATTGCAAAGCCTCTGCCCATTTTTCTCTGCAATTAGAGAGTGGGATTTGGAGTCAATGCCCACCATTATTAAAGCATTTGGGAGTGGAAATGTCTTTGATGTGCCAGAGCCTAGTTAGTGGTTGGGAAACAAAATTGCTCTGCATAATAATACAAGGGAAATTGAGTTTACTGGGGAAACCTAGGGGAGGAAGTTTTCTAGAGGGGAGAAACAGGAAGTGTGGAAAGGGAATATGAAAACATGGCAGGAGACCAGAGCCTTTGGAGATGGAGGTGCTCTGGGCAAAATTCCAGTCATTGGTGTGACCCACAGAACTTAACAAGGACATCTAAAGTTCCACTTTCTGTTGTTTGCCAGGTGCCACTATCTTATAGTCTCATGCTTCAGATACATCATTCCAGAAGTCTCAAAAGCTGCTGCACATGTGTGAGGATAAATAAAAATGATTTTTCTCTGCTTGTAAAGGGAAAGAAAAATGTTCCCTGTTCCTTCTTCCTTGAAAGGGTCTCTTTAGAAACAAAACAGCCCTTGATTCCCTACTCTAACACTTGGGAAGGTAGACAAATCTCTCCAGGGCTAGATAAGCCCCATGTTACCTGTGCAAAGATGTATCCAAAATCTGGGCTTCATACTCCCTTGAAAGTTCCACACACAACTCTGGAGTTAACCTAGCAGACTATCTTGAGTAACTATTTGTCTCTCAAGTAGATAAGAGGGGTTTAATTATTCTTTCTTCTGCTTTATTCAGTTAATTATATGAAATTTTATTCTCACTTCATAGTTACTCATGGCTACCTATGTGCATGTACTGCTCTGTTGGCTTACTGAGTAGTAAATTAGATTCTTGGACTCAATTCTAATATGTGTGTTTGGCAGTGCTAGCATGTCCCAAACACCAAGCAATTCTCAGAAACCAGCAGGGTGTCCAAGAATTTAACTAAATTTTGACACTATCTTCCTGGAGACAGTATCAGATTCCTCAGACTAGGGACTGAGGAATATAAGATAAGACATAAGACTGCTCTCTACCGATAACACTCCCCTGCCTTAAGACACTAGCCGGTCATAACCCCAGACTGTTACCTGTGATTCTGAACAACTAGCTGTAAATCAGATTCCCTTCACCTCCCTTTAATTTCCTAAAGATGGAAGAAATGCTAAGATAAGGTATGGGGAACGGGGTTGGAGTTCCATGCCTTCTCCAAGCATGCCACTCTCTCCAATCTCCACATGGTCACCAACCTGGAAACTCTCCAAACCCCATCCTTTTAGGTTTCAATGGAGGCTTTATTAGACAGGCATGATTAATTCAATCACTGGCCACTGGTGATTGACTCAACCTCCAGCCCCTACCCCCTTTCTCCTCCCTAAAGGTAGTTGGGGTAGGACTGAAAGTTCCAAATCTGTAATCACATCATTGGCTGCATTGGCTACCAGCCCCCATCCTTATGTGCTTTCCAAAAGTCACCTCATTAACATAACAAAAACACCTATATCACTCTCCACTCTCATAATTATGAAATTCCAAGGGTTTGGGGAGCTGTATGAGCCAGGAACAGTGGACAAAGACCAAATATATATGAGAAATATATATTTGGTCATCTAAATGACCAAATATATATTTCTTAGAAATCACATTATCACAAGTACTAAATCAATTTTCTTTCTTTTCTGCATTGATGTGGAGGGATCTCTATTCATAGGACTTTTATTTCTTTAACAAATGCAAATGTCTTATTTTATGCTTTAAAATGAAATTAAGAAAAAGGAGATGTCACTTATATTGGGGACCATGCTCTAAAGAGGAGATATGGCATCCATACACAAATAATTTATCAAAAGCAAAAATTTGGAGCCAAAGAAGACAAGGAGAAAAATAGTACCTCCTCCTCCACACCCACTCCCACACCAACACAGACACAGGATCTTCTTACCTTAGTTGACATCTGGGACAAACACATAAACTAATGTTTGACCTAATTGGGATTATGCTGCATGGATTGTTTTGATTTCTACTCTTTTTTTTTTTTAAGTAAGCTCTACACCCAACATGGGGCTCAAACTCACGACCCCAAGATCAAGAGTTGCCTGCTCCACTGATGGAACCAGCAGGCACCCTCTAATCTTTTTTAAAAAGGAACATTTGTGTAACATCTTTCATGTTATGGAACATTTTTTAAAACATCAGCTTGATGACTGTATGATAACATTGAATGGATACATAAAAATTTATTTAATAAATTTACTCTTTTTTGTTATCATAGATAATATTTCATCAAGTAGGTCTGTTTTTTGTTCACTTTGTATTTTCCCTGTATTTTTATTTGGATATAATTTCAAACTTCCAGAAATTTCCAAGAATAGTACAAAGAACACCCATATACCCTCTACCTAAACTCACTTATTAACATCTTGTCTCATTTGCTCTATCATTTGCTTTTTATGTTGGGGGGGGGGTTGGGGGGGACTTTCTCTACCAACTTAAGTCAGATTGGGGTCATGAGGACCTGTGAATTAACTGACAATAGCCAGATTCACAGGATAAAAGACAAGATTTACTTACATACAGTGGGAGTACTCAGAATAGTTTATATAGCAGCTTAGTAAGGGGAAAAGGGTGTGGGTAATTAAGAGCTTCAATGGGAATGTATGCAAGATTCCTGATGTTAATGCGCCATCTCCTTCCTGGCTGGAAACTCCCCTGGAGGGCAATTAATGGCAGCTGGATTCTCAACTACTGGTGCTAAGAGTCCGTTTACTCACAAACAGGAAAATTCCTCAAAGTGGGGTTAATGGCAGCTGTATATTCTGGGTGCTCTGCTTTAGTTAGATAAGGAAATTTCAGATAAGATTTGTTTGTGCACCTTTTGTAGCTCAAATGTTTCTTATTTAAAATAATCTTTATGACTTTTTGGTGGATTATTAGTATCTTCATCTCTCTCGCTCCATGTATATGTATGTCCAGTATATACACATATATATGTGTGTGTATATATTTATATTTACATTTATAGAAAGGAAGCAAAATATGCCACCCTAAAATATGTCTCTTTGGCATATTCATTATTTTAAGCTGGTTATTTTTTTTAAGATTTTATTAATTAATTTGAAAGAGCGAGAGAGCACTCCAGCAGAGGGAGGGGCAGAGGGAGAGGAAGAGAGAGAATCTCAAGCAGACTCCCTGCTGAGCTCAGAGATCCACATGGGGCTTAATCCCAGGACCCTGAGATCATGACCTGAGCTGAAATCAATAATTGGACACTTAACCAACTGAGCCACCCAGGCACCCCTAAGCTGGTTATTTTTAAGAAACCGCAGACACAAGAAACTTTGGAAACCCAGTGGAAGTAATCTTTTTGTAAGAGACATGTACATTTATAAGAAAAATCTCCTTTTGTAAGGGTGTCTTCTGACTGTACCAGGAAGAGGAGAAAACTGTATGGTTTCTTAACCTCCACAAACTGTTATCAATGGAGAAAGCCTGGAGTTACATCTGCATTACAACCTTACTCTTATTTACTGTGCTTTTCCTGGTAACCTCCCACAACTGACTCCCCACCCCCAACATCTTCTTTTGCCTTTAGCTGAGGATGGTGTTTAAAGTGATGCCTTTGGCCATTTGTGGAAATTACTGTTTTCCTGGGTCTCTCCCATGTATGCGGAAGGTATACATGTTATCGAACTTTTACTTGTTTTTGTCCTGCTGATCTGTCTTACATCAACCCAATTATTAGCCCACCCAAAGAACCTAGATGAGAAGAAGGGAAAAATTTTCCACCTCTGCAGACGGCAACCACGAAGGACAAACTTCACGGACTTGACTTTTTGCTTGCTCTGAGCTGTAGCAGCTGAGAGCCTGGGATGTCTGACAGGACCCCGCAGAAAGTAAGAATTCTTTCCATGTTGGTTTCCCAGTTCTCTGTCTGCAGGGTCTGATGAAAGCAAGAGTGGGGACGGAAATTTTCCTTTTCTGAATGTAGATTAGCAGAAGAAAATATTTGTAAAACTAGTTCCTTTGGTATAGTGACTCTGTTAAGGAATTGATTGTGGGTGACTGGTGATAAAGAATTCACCCAAGGCAAAACAAAGGAGATGGAAGTTTATTGACTACAATGCAAGGGAGCTGTGGGCAGGACAGCAAAGGAGAGACTGCCAGGAGACAGTGACAGGGAGCAATAATTAAGGGAGAAAGTGAGGAGGTATGGGAACGTATGGCCTTTTCCTTATTTGGTGACTGTGTCCAGTTGTAAGTAGCCTATTGGTCAGCTAGGACTTATAGATATTTTGAGGTGGGTTGCCTAATTAATGAGCCTGTTTGCATTCAGCCCGGTGGTCACCATGGGCCCTTTTACCTTACTCAGGTTTCTATTACTCAAGCCTATTTCCTAAAAGTGGCCTCTACATTGGTAATGAATACTCTTGTTTTTTATTGATCCTTTCCATCCCAGGGATAGGCACTGTTTTTCTTCATCTCTGTCTGCTGTTTCATTTGTTATCTTGTTCTATGTCCTGAGATTGTGGCTTTGTGACCACTGAGAATATTCTGTCTGGGCTCTCAACCCAAAGATGCACCTACTGGGGTGCATTTTGGTGGCCAGTTGAATAGACAAGGATTCTGAGACACAAAGTCACAAACAGCATTCTCTTTGTCCAACTGTGCCAACTCTCAGAGGATTTCGTGATAGAAGGTCCTGATCTGTAAGGGGCTTTTGTCATCTCAACCTCTGCTGTTTTGTTAGTGCTGAAAAAGTCCCATTACAGGAGCCTCTGCTGGCTGTCACAGATTAGTGGGTCTGCATCTGGAGTTATCTCATGTTCTTGTGGGAAATGGGAAACATTATTTTCACCATACCATTCTTACCACCTGTAGCAATGAAGGCCTTTGCTTTCTTAGACTGTCTTTGGGAGCAAACTTTCTGGGATCTTGTGAGGTCTGCACTTTTTTTTTTTTTTTTTTGCACTCTCTTGTGGGATGGCTTTTTCATCTTTGGTCAAGCCATAAAAGGCTTCTTGTTTTGAGTTGCTGTTAAGATTAATAGACACTACTTATCAATGGCCAGATGATGAATCCTTTGAATTGGACAAACTTCTATATTTGAATTTTTTAAAAAAGAGAGCGCTCCTCTAAACAATGATCTTTTTGGTACCTTTGGAAAGACCAAATTAAAAAAGTGGACACAGAGGTATAATAGCTAGCCTTAAAGGTTCTCTTCACAAGATGAAGGAACAGAAATTTGACTTAAGACAAAAATCAATATTCACATCCAACATAAATTCCCTTCCCCAAAACCTGACCCCATCTGCCTGTTTTAATTTCCCTTTCCTTACAAGATTTATAAAGAACACTCTGGCCTAATCTCTAGGCCCAAACTATACAGGTTACTCATGTAAATGCTGAAAGCCAGAAAGTAAATTTAGCAGAAGCATCTAGGACCGGCAGTAGGGCTCACTTGCCTATTTCCTACCACCCCTACTTTCCAGGGCTCTGAAATCAGCCAGCTTCAGACCTTCTAATGCAACCTCCTTTGTGGAGCTATCCTAGACCCCACACACAAAGAACTCATGTCCCCTGGACAGCAACAGATCTTTGAAATTATAAAGCCTTTCTACCTCTACTTTCAGAATATCTTTCCAAATTTAAAGAGGAGTTAGAAAGATTAGTGTCCATTCACAACCCACCTCACAGAGGAAACAGATGACCAAAATTCCTCCTAGGCCCTCCTAAAAATGATCAGCTGAAGGCTAGCATTCGGGGGCTGATAAAAGCCAAGGTTGAACTGTATACTCAGAAAAAGGTTTTTGTTAAAACACTTCATACAGACTTTAACAAAAGCATAATTATTTTGATTCCCACCTTAGCTGGAAATCTCCGTGATGTAAAGAAGCAAGTTTACCTGGCAAGATGGGTCAGTCCCTTGATATTCAGGCTGTAATCCAGTTCTTTAGGAGTATTGGAAACCACTGTTTTTGTCTTGCAGCACTATATAAAACCAGAAATGTGACTCTTAGAAGCAGTTCAGAGCCCATCTATCTTTACCAATTCCCAGGCCTCTTGTATTCATCTCAAAATGCTTGCAGATATTGGGATGTTGGAAATGGAATTTTCCTGCACTTCAGAAAAAGAAGGAATTATTTAAATTACCGTAGACCTCCGATAGTAGGCCAATATTCCCCCAAAACTCCACCTCTGGAGGAAACTTGAATACTTTCTCCGTGCCTTTGTTCTGTAGATTTTCTATACCCTTCTCTAAGACCTAAGAGCCACTCTGAAATGCAAACGTTAGGGAGAGGTTTCTCATTAGTAAGGTTAAAAAAAAAAGAGATAGTATTTGGAAATTGGGCAAATGAAAAATCTTCTTCCCAAATATTGGTAATTGTAAGATCTATGTTTGTGTCTGTTTGTATGTTTATGTGTATCTATAAATGTATGTTGTAATGTGTGATATTTTTCTACCTCCAGATAGTATTGTCAAAATTAATTTGTGAAAGAGCTATATTTAATTGGCTTAGACAGGGGTGCCTGGGTGGCCCACACTGTTAAACATCCAATTCTTGGTTTTTGGCTCAGGTCAAGTCTCAGTGTTGTGAGATTGAGCCGCGAGACGGGCTCTGTGCTTAATCTGGAGTCCACTTAAGATTTTCTCTCCCTCTCCCTCTATCCCTCCTGCTCGTGCTCTCTCTTTCTCTCTCTCTAAAATAAATAAATAAGTATTTAAAAAAATAAACAATTGGCTTAAACAAACAAAAATATTTACAAAAATATTTAGTATTCATAAAAATTCTGAAAAAAATATAACTGAGTAACAGAAACTAACCCAAATGCTTTTCAAGTTCACCTGATCTAAGATAATCTTTGGTAAATAAAAGCTACTTGAAATGTATTGGTTTAATTAATATAGACATGTTTTCAGAGTTACCAACATTAAGTGTGATGCAGATAGACAACTACATGGGTTTACTGATCAAATTCATATTATTTCTGTTAAAAATTTGTCAACAAAACATGAAGTTTTCATAACTAATCTGAACATAATTATTAAGAACAAGTGAATTAAGTAAATGTAAGGTTAAAGTTTATAAATGAACTTTTCAGCAATATTTTTGTCTACTGAAATAGTTTCCCCAAATCTTTTTGGTAACTTAAAACCTTAGAGTTTTACTAAGTTAAGTTAGAGGATGGAAATTCATGAAATATGTAGATCATTTCTAACTAACATAAATACTGAAACATTAGTTACTGAAAATAAGTTTATTTACTTTTATCTTCTTATTACAGAGAAACTAAAGATGTTAGTAAACATATCCTGTGCCACAATGAAAGATTGTACTATTAAAAGGGGGTACATACTTCTAGGAAGTATGAAATGTATTCATAAATTTGCCCATCTAAAGAATGCTGGTATAACTGACAGTTCACAATTTCTTATTTCTTAGTTTTTACTAGAAATTAAAGTTTCTATGGCTTGAGAATTCTATTATATGTAATTAAAACTACTAGAAATAATGAGGGACACATTTCTATATGCAAAGAAAACAAGATGTGTGCTTTTTTGCATTTCTATACACCACCAAGACAGAAGAAAGAGAAATTAAGGAGTCGATCCCATTTATAATTGCACCCAAAACCATAAGATACCCAGGAATAAATCTAACCAAAGAGGCATAGGATCTATGCTCAGAAAACTATAGAATACTCATGAAAGAAATTGAGGAAGACGCAAAGAAATGGAAAAACCTCCCATGCTCATGGGTTGGAAGAAAAAATATTGTGAAAATGTCTATGCTACATAGAGCAATCTACACATTTAATGCAATCCCTATCAAAATACCATTCACTTTTTTCAAAGAAATGGAACAAATAATCCTAAAATTTGTATGGAACCAGAAAAGACCCCGAATAGCCAGAGGAATGTTGAAAAAGCAAAGCAAAGCTGGTGGCATCACCATTCTGGACTTCAAGCTCTATTACAAAGCTGTCATCATCAAGACAGTATGGTACTGGCACAAAAACAGACCCATAGATCAATGGAACAGAATAGAGAGCCCAGAAATGGACCCTCAACTGTATGGTCAACTAATCTTCGACAAAGCAGGAAAGAATGTCCAATGGCAAAAAGACAGTCTCTTCTACAAATGGTGTTGGGAAAATTGGACAGCCACATGCAGAAGAATGAAACTGGACCATTTGCTTACACCACATACAAAAATAGACTCAGAATGGATGAAAGACCTAAATGTGAGACAGGAATCCATCAAAATCCTAAAGGAGAACACAGGCAGCAACCTCCTCAACCTTAGCCTCAGCAACTTCTTCCTAGAAACATTGCCAAAGGCAAGGGAAGCAAGGGCAAAAATCAACTATTGGGACTTCAAGATAAAAAGCTTTTGCGCAGCAAAGGAAACAGTCAACAAATCCAAAAGACAACCAACAGAACAGGAGAAGACATTTGCAAATGATATATCAGATATCCAAAATCTATAAAGAACGTATCAAACTCAACACCCAGAAAACAACTAATCCAATCAAGAAATGGGCAGAAGACATGAACAGACATTTCTGCAAAGAAGACGTCGAAATGGCCAACAGACACATGAAAAAGCACTCAACATCACTCGGCATCGGGGAAATCCAAATCAAAACCTCAATGAGATACCACCTCACACCAGTCAGAATGGCTGAGATTAACAAGTCAGGAAATGACAGATGTTGGTGGGGATGCAGAGAAAGGGGAACCCTCCTACACTGTTGGTGGGAATGCAAGCTGGTGCAACCACTCTGGAAAACAGTATGGAGGTTCCTCAAAAAGTTGAAAATAGAGCTACACTATGACCCAGCAATTGCACTGCTGGCTTTTTACCCCAAAGACACAAATGTAGTGATCCAAAGGGGTACGTGCACCCCAATATTTATAGCAGCAATGTCCACAATAGCCAAACTATGGAATAAGCCCAGATGTCCATCAACAGATGAATGTATGAAGAAGATGTGGTATATATATACAATGGAATATTATGCAGCCATCAAAAAAATGAAATCTTGCCATTTGCAATGATGTGGATGGAACTAGAGGGTATTATGCTAAGAAAAATAAGTCAGTCAGAGAAAGACAAGTATCATCTGATCTCACTGATATAAGGAATTTGAGAAACAAGACAGAGGATCATAGGGGAAGGGAGAGAAAAATGAAACAAGATGAAACCAGAGAGGGAGATAAACCATAAGAGACTCTTAATCTCAGGAAACAAACTGAGGGTTGCTGGAGTGGAGGGGGGTGGGAGGGATGGGGTGGCTGGGTGATAGACACTGGGGAGGGTATGTGCTATGGTGAGCGCTGTGAATTGTGTAAGACTGATGAATCACAGACCTGTATCCTTGAAACATAATACATTATATGTTAATAAAAAAATTTTTTTTTTAAAAAAGATGTGTACTTTTAGTAAGAAAAAGTATGAGGAATAGAGTTACATTTTTGTTGAGGGAAAAGAAAGTCATTTTGTCCTAAAGCAAAGCTGATTATCTCTGAATGGGAGAGAACTAGGGACAAACTAAAACACTCATAGAAAGTTGTAGGTTTACAAAAAAGGAATCTTGGGAAAGGAATTTTATATGCGATCAAGCTAGATAAGATTGAATTCATTTGATACAAAGGTTTTAAAAATAAGCTGTAATATCAATAATGTACTTATATGAAACTGGAACTTAGATTATTGGTCTGCTCCTGAAGAGGCTGTAAAGGGTCTTTCCTTACCTTTTGGGTATGGCCTAGAACAAAGAATTTGTATTTTATCAAAGTGATTTCCTGTGTTCCATGTTGTTTTCATCAGGTTTTTGATTACACTAAAGTAAACGTAGTCTTCTCAATATTAAAAGAACTAAGTTTTGCTCAGAACTATGTAGCCTTTTATATTTGCCTTTGAAATCTTTAAATGTCAGTTAAGTAGATAACTAAGTATTTCACAGTGACCTATGGTCCTATTTAGTCAATTGTCCAAACATTTTGATATTTTTGATAAAGTTTCCAAAATAAAATTCTTTTAAAAAATGTTATTAAGTTTTTAATTTTAATTCCAGTGTAGTTAACATACAGTTTTATATTAGTTTCAGGTGTACAATATAGTGATTCAACAATTCTATACATTACTCAGTGCTTGTTATGTTAAGTGTACTCTTAATCACCCTCACCTATTTCACTCTTCCCCTCACTCGCCTCCTTTCTGGTAACCATCTCTTCCCCTCACTCGCCTCCTTTCTGGTAACCATCTCTAGTTAAGAGTCTGTTTCTTGTTTTGTCTCTCTTTTCTTTTTCCTTTGCTTGTTTGTTTTGTTTCTTAAATTCCACATATGAGTGAAATCATATGGAATTTGTCTTTCTTTGACTGATTTTGCTTAGCATTATACTCCCTAGCTCCATCCATGTTGCAAATGTTAATATTTATTTTTTATGGCTGAATAATATTCGTGTGTGTGTGTGTGTGTGTGTGTGTGTGTGTAATATAGGACCTCTTCCTCATCCATTCATCTATTGATGGACACTTGGGCTGCTGTCATAATTTGGCTATTGTAAATAATGCTATAAGAAACATAGAGTGCATATACCCTTTCAAATTAGTGTTTTTGTATTCTTTGAGTAAATACCCAGTAGTGTGATTACTGGATAGTGGTGTAGTTCTATTTTAAATTGTTTGAGGAACCTCCATATTCTTTTCCACAGTGGCTGCACCAGTTTGCATTTCCACCAACAGTGCACTAGTGTTCCTTTTCCCCCACATCCTTGCCAAGTCTTATTGTTTCTTTAAAATCAAATTCTTTTTTTTAAGGATTTTTATTTATTTATTATTTGACAGAGAGAGAGAGAGACAGTGAGAGAGGGAACACAAGCAGGGGGAGTGGGAGAGGGAGAAGCAGACTTCCTGCTGAGCAGGGAGCCCGATGCGGGGCTCGATCCCAGCACCCTGGGATCATGATCTGAGCTGAAGGCAGACAATTAATGACTGAGCCACCTAGGCGCCCCTAAAATCAAATTCTTAATGAAGTTATTTTTTGACCCAGAAGAAATTTTGGGATATTTAAGAAGGTCCCAAGAACATCTTAAAAGATTTGTTAATCTAATTAGGCTTATTTGGTATATTACACAGGAAGCATTGTCAAATAAGTGATGCTAAACCTTTTTAGATTCTATTTGTGAAGATATATGTTATTAAAATAAGTGTTCTAGAAAATGTATGAAATTTTTAAAAATTTTGTTTGTCTTGGTATGATGTTAGCACTTGTAATTCCTTGTAATTCTAGTTATTATCTTGAAGTGTTGTGTGTCACAGAAATAACTGAATTTCCTTGTCAATTGCATCACAGTGAACTCTCAGCAGATCTTTAATCATGGACATTTTTAAGTCTTTTGTCATTTATAGATATTGTTTTACTCTGATAATCTTGCAAGTGTGTTTTATCTTCAGAGATTCTGGAAAGGACTTTTGACAAATACAGGGTTCTGATAACCTGAAGTTCACAAAACTGAATTGGGTAAGAATTTCTGGAACTAGGAGAAAAACTGGATTCAAGCAAAAAAGAATAACATGGGACTGAATGAACTGAAGAGGATAATTGTAATTTTTATGATTTTTTTTGCTTGAAACATTGCTGACTTTTCTTAAACTTTCTAAAGATTTATTTATTTATTTATTTTTGAGAGAGAGAGAGAGAGAGAGAGAGAGAGAGAGAGAAAGAGAGAAAGAGTGGGGGAGGAGCAGAGGGGAAGGAAGAGAGAAAATTAAGTAAGCTCCGTGCCAAGCGTGGAGCCTGGTGTGGGGCTCTATCTCACGATCCAAGATCATGACCTGAGCCAAAATCAAGTGTTGGATGCTTAACCAACTGAGTCATCCAGGCACCCCAGAAATATTACTGATTTTTAAAAATGTTTTGTCTTTCCAGATTTAAGGAAACTTTTTCTCTTAAGCTGATTATGACTTACAGCAATCTGATAAAATATACCTTTGTGAACAAACTGAAACATTTATATTTTTCTTCCTACCCAATCCCTCCAGAATTCAGAAACTCTCAGTGAGCATTCTTATATTTTCATGATAATATATTTATTTGCCTAAGTTCAATAATAATCTATTGTCCTTGTAACAGAACACACACACAATTATAAACATTGGTTACAAGGCTTTGACTGGAATGTCATATTTGAGAGAGACGTTCGTAGACTCAGATATGAAGAAACAGATTTAAGAAAGTAAGGTTGACTTTATGGAGTTAATAAAACCCCTTGGAAAAACAGCCTGGTACCTTGTTTACAGAGTTTCCAGCAGCCTTACCAGGTGAGTAAGGAGGTCACTTTCTGGCAGATGCAGGAACCTCAGGATATTTTGGGAACCTTGAGAAGAGGAGTTTACCCAAATCTATAGGTATTGCAGGTGAATCTGATGGCAAATCTTTGGCTTGGCTTCCTGGCCTGGAGAGACTTTTAAAAGTTCAATATGAAACTCCTTAAGAGAGCTTCCATCAGAGGAGATTTTATTAAAAAGAGCCTACGTGGTCAACCACAATTTTTGTCACGCTTAATGTAAATAATCGGGTCAAGTTTATTGAAACTAGATTTATTTTGCAAAAAATATTAGTCTTAATTTGGCTCTCTTTTGTGGAAATGAGGGTAATTTTAGAGAGAAAAAGTATGTTTCAGTAACATACCTTTGTGGTTATTAGATTTTAGTTCTGATTGTCTTTGAGGATTTGTTGTTTGCCTACAAAGTGGACTGGATCCTAAATTCTTCTGGTTTCCTCAAATATCTGGCTATGACTCCCCAAATTAATGTTTCCAATTTTCTTGCATCCTTTTGATTTAGAATCATTGAAAACTAAAACTGCTTTTTTTCCTGAAGTCCTGCAAACTGAAGCTAGACTGCTTGATATAAACTTCAGAAAATTGCTAAAATAGCTCATGTTTAGCCAATGTTCAATCCTATTGCCATGTGGGCCTCTCAGAAAGATCACCAGAGACATTCAAACTGCAAACCAAGAAAATCTTTCAGATTGCCACTGCCTGCCCTCACTTTTTCTGAAGATGCTTTGATCCTGACATCAGAAATCTTGATTGGCTCCTACCTAGGCTCAAAAACTAGTTTATAATCTGCTCCAACCATTAACCTTTGTTTTTCTTTTGTTTCCATAAAAATGACTCTTATTATTTACCTGATCGCTTATACAGTATAGGCCTGAACTTGGGAGTCCACCTGCAAGATCACCTCCTGAAATGAGACACAAATGTTTAACTGAACTGACATATTCTCTAGACAGAGACTGGTTCAATGAGATATAGAGCAGTTTATCAACTTAGCTTCTAGATTTTGAAATTTTTAGTTTCAAAGATGAAACGGAAGGGGGACAAAATATACCAACCCCAAATATGCCTGCCTCTATGACATACTGATTATTTTAAGCTGGTTATTTTTAAGGAACTGCCAACACAAGAGAAGCTCTGAAAATCCAATGGAGGTTACCTTCTTGTAAGAGACATTTACATTTATAAGGGAAATCTCCATTTGTAAGGGTGTCTCCCTCTCTGTACCAGGAGGAGGAGGATATCTAAATCTAGAAACTCTTATCAGTGCAGAAGGCAGGGACTTACATTATAATCTTACATGTGTTTACTGTGCTTTTCCTGGTAACCTCCCATAACTGATTCTCCACCCCCAACATCTCCTTTTGCCTTTAGCTGAGGATGGTGTTTAAAATGATACCTTTCGCCATTTGGGGGAGTTACTCAGTTTTCCTGGGTCTCTCATGTATACAGAAGGTATACATGTTCTTAACCTTTTGTTTGGTTTTCTTCTGTTAATCTTATATCAATTTAATTGTTAGATCAAGCAAAGAACCTAGAAAGGTAGAAAGTAAAATTTTCTTCCCCTACAATCTGTCTTTCTATCTATCCAGATAGATGGAAACATAGATTTAAACTCAGAGAATATGTATCTTTTTGTGAACCATTTCTTCCTACTATATTTACCTTTAATACTCCAGTCTGTTTGAACTGTTAAAAGATAATGAGGCATATTTATAATTTTTTTAAGTTTATTTGAGCAAAAATTTATTAGAATCAAGCAGCTGCCACACTGGAAGTGGTTAGGGATGCTCCACTGACAGAAGCAAGAAGAGATCCTTATAGAGAAAGTGTAGAAGTGAGGTAAGGAAATTATTTGATTGGTTATAACTTATTTAAGTTTAAATCTTAAATTTAAAATTGCCTTATTTGGAAAAGCCTAGCTAGCTGGGTGTGATTGGTTGTCCTTTGGTTTTGATTTCTTAATGTTGAAATATTTACAGTCTTAGGTTTTGGTTTGCTTATGTAGAATGCTAAGGTATTAAAACCACCTCAGTCTAATGGCCTCCTTGTTTACTTAATATAACATTACTAAGAACAGGTAGATCTGTTAGATAACCACAGTGCAGTTATCAACTTTAACATATTTAATATTGATAATAATTATATTTCCTAATCTACCATGCACAGTCCAATTTTGTCAATTGACCCAATAATGTATTTTATAGCAATTTTTTCCCCTTCAGCACAGGATGCAGTCTAGGATCAGGCATTATATTTAGTTGTCACATCTTTTTAGTCTCTCTCTATTTTTTAAAGATATCTCCCATGTATATATGAAGTATACATGTTAATATACTTCTGTTTATTTTTCTTGTGTTAATCTGTCTTTTATTATGGAGGGTTCTTAGCCACAAAACCTGAAAGGTACAGGGAAAATTGTTTCTCTCTCTACAGTGTAAGATCCCATAAGACCCTGCAAATACTCTCCTTTTCATCAAAAATTTCCCTCTTGGGCTGCCTGGGTAGTGCAGTCAGGTAAGTGGCCGAACTCTTGGTTTCAGCCAGGTTATGATCTCAGATCATGAGATCAAGCCCCACGTTAGGCTCTGCGCTCAGTCAGACTCTGTGCTCAGTGTGGGGTCTGCTTGGGATTCTCTCTTCCTCTCCATCTGTCCCTCCTATTCATGCTGTCTCCCCCTCTTTCTAAAATAAATAAATACATCTTAAAAATATTTTCCCTCTAGATTTAGCATTTATTAATGATTTGTACCTGAACCAATTTTACTGTTTTGGTTGAAAAATAAAGATTTTCCCATTCAAGCACTCTTTTCATATTAACAAGTCAGCACTTTCTTATGCCTGGAGTGCATGAAATCGTGCTTCTCTCTCCACCCTCATTAACATTTATTATCTTTTGCCTAACTTTGTAGGTTAGAAAGTATATCATAATTTTTGTGTTTCTAGGTTATTAATAAGGTAATTTTAATTTTGTTCATTAAATTATTCATATTATATCTACTTTTATCAAGAGCTTTGTGTTTTATACATCTGCATGAGGTATATATATTTTAATGCTGTTAACCTATTCTCATATTTGTGACAGTTATTTTTCTAGTTTGTTATTTGCATTTTGATTTTGTTTATACTTTTACCTTATATCTAAATATTTTTTTATATTGGGGGCACCTGGGTGGTTCAGTCAGTTAAGCATCCGACTCTTGATTTTGGCTCAGGTCGTGATCTCAGGGTCGTGAGATCCAGCCCTGCATCTGACTCTGCGCTGGGTGTGGAGCTGGCATGGGATTCTGTCTCTCCTTCCCCCTCTGTCCCCCCCACCCCCCACTTGTGGGCTCGTTCTCTAAAAAATAAATAAATAAATATTTTTTGTGTGTCGAGTCAAAATATATCCATGTTTTCCTTTGTGATTTTTTCCATTATATAATAATTAGAAAGTCTGTTTTATGGAGTACATAATAAATTACATAATCAATACTTCAGCGTTGAGTATGTTCATGCTGCCTATATTGAAAGGGACTTTGTGCACGCACGTGCGCACAGGGGTGGGGGGGAAGAAGAGATAAGGAATTATGGTGATTAGTTCCAAAGATTTCATAATAGTAGCAGTTATTAATACTGTAACTGATAGTGAAAAAGACTGTGTGTGTGTGTTTATAAGAACTCTTTTAACACCAGGATCATTCACAACTTTCTCCTTAGGGTCAGGTGTAGTTAAAAGGTATGTGGAATTTAAGAAACAAACCAGAGGATCATAGGGGAAGGGAGGGAAAAATAAAGTAAGATGAAGTCAGAGAAGGAGACAAACCGTAAGAGACTCTTAACTGAGGACACAAACAGGGTTGCTGGAGGGGAGGTGGGTGGGGGGATGGGGTAACTGGGTGACGGGCATTAAGGAGGGCACTTGATGTAATGAGCACTGAGTGTTATATGCAACTGATGAATAACTGAATTCTACATCTGAAACTAATGATACACTATATGTTAACTAATTGAATTTAAATAAAATAAGTTTTAAAAAAGGTAATAAGACAACATGAAGCAAAAGATTAGTTGCTGTTATTTATTTTTACCAAAGACCAAATGGGGTAAAGATGCCCTCTAGTGGAAGGTTAGGTCCCCCCAAAGTCAAACTGAAAGTATAAAAAATCTGCTATCGTTTTATAAAATGCTCTACTTATGCAATTGAGATGTGGGGTTTTTGCTTTCTTTCTGAACAATAGAATCAATAACAATTAAAAAATTAATTCTCTTACATAAGAAATTATATTCCCATTCATATGTTCTTCCTGGATGGATTTTATTTATCTTAATCACTTCTACGGTATATTATCCTATAAATAGGAAAAACCAAATTGTCACAGTCTCTTTTTTGAAAAAAGAATTGGTCACTCTTTATTGACAAGTATACCTACTCTTATAAGTATATGCAAGTAAATATTGACCTGTTCAATAGATAATCTGAGTGTGTTATCAGAATTTGCTTTAATTTTATGAAATTGTTTTAATATTGTGAAAGTAAATAGTTCGTAAAGTTATCAAAAGAGCTAATGATAAATATTAGAAAAGGAAGATGTTGACAGAAATACTTACTATATGACTTTAGGTGTTGATGTGGTTGAAAAAGAGATAAAAGGATAAAGGAATTGGGTGTGTAGGGTTAATTTTGTGGTCTTTAAAAAAAACCATTCTGGGCCAATTGGATATCCATCTGGACCAAAAAAAAAAAAAAATGAATCTTAACTTCCCCCTCACACCATAGAGAAAAATTGATTCCAAGTGGATTGCAGATTCCAAGTGGATTGCAGAAAGGTAAAACACAGAAGAAGAAAACAGTCATCTTCAGGATAACAAATATTTCTCAAACTGTATACACAGAGCACTAACTACAAAGGAAAACGATAATTGTACTAAATGAAAATTAAGAACTTCTTTAAATATAAACCACTACTAAAGGGAGTGAAAAGGCAAATCACACCCTGGGAGAAGACATTTGAATTACACATATTCAATAAAGGACTCATCAAGAGGGAATATGTAAGGAATTCTTATAAATCAATAAGAAAAGAACATAGTAGAAAAATGGACAACGTAATAGGGACTTTACAAAAAAATTCTAGTGACCAATAAGCTTATGAAAATGTGTTCAACTTCCTTAGTCATCAGGGAAAGTAAACTTAAATCACAGTGTGATAAATAACACTATAACCAGAACTGCGCTGGGGCTCCTGCTTGGCTCAGTCGGGTAAGCGTCTGCCTTTGGCTCCGGCGGATTCCAGGGTGCTGGGATCGAACCCCACGTCGGGCTCCGTGGGGAGCCCGCTTCTCCCTCTGACTCTGCTTCCCTCTTTCTGTCTCTCATGCATAAATAAATAAAACCTTAGAAAAACAAAACAAAACCAACCAGAACTGTGCTGGTAAATGTTGGACAATGGGCTTTCTATAGGGGAAAAAGAAAGTATGGTGTATGTATCACAAATTGACAAATAATAAAAAATGAAATATAAATGTATTCTTTATTCTAAATTCCATATGGCGAATTGGTTTTTATTGAATGCTTTTATTGACTTTTGCTGAACTCTGGTATTCATATCTGTTTGTAATTCAACCATGCTTTGATAAATTTTTTAGCTATTCACAACAATATCAGCTATAAATATGACAATTTTGGGTTTAACCAGCATTATTAACATTTCCCCATCACTTTCTTAAGTCTATATAAATCAACAGTACAATAAATCAAGCCCTGATAAGTAACATTTCTCAGTTTCTATGGTGTAAATACTCCACTGTAGTCAATTTCATATTACCCACAAGATATTGCTGAAGAGATGCATGTCAGTGCCCCATTATATAGTATTTCCACCATACAAATACAACTAATGTAAATATCTTAGTAGCATTGATGATAGTCAGATGTAGTAAAATAGGAGATATTGAAATTTGAATACTTATTACCTTTGTTTTAATATAACTTACTTAAATTTATATATAATTTAATTTTTAATAATGATTGTGTTTAATACCTACCTCTCAAAATTATTGAAAATGTAACCATTGGCTCTTGAGAGCTGGTATGAGCCAACTCTAGCATACTCTTCAACCTACCAGAAGAAATAAGACAGCCAATACCAAGTGAGGCCCTATGACCTGACAATTCAATTCCTAGATATATGACAGAAATGCACACATATATTCACCAAAGATATATACAAGAATGTTCATAGCAGCACTATTTATAATAGCCCTAAGCTAAGCCCTAAGCTTAGCCCTAAGTGACCCCAGAGTCCATCAATAATAGAATAAATAAATAAATCACAGTGTATTCAGTGAGAATATACCAACTATTATTACATATACCAATATGGATGAATCTCATAAATGTAATGTTGAGCGAGAGAAGCCAGACCCAAGGCATACATACTGTATGTTTACATTTATATAAAGTTCAGAAATAGGCAAAATTGATCTACAATATAAAGTTCAGGAGAGTAAATACCTCTTGGGGTTAGGGCTCAAGGGATTCATCTAGTGTCCTGGTTATGTTCTTTTTCTTAACCTAATCTTTTTTTTTTTTTTAAGTAATCTCTACCCTCAGTGTGGGGCTTGAACTCACAACCACAAGATCAAAAGGCACATGCTTTATCAACTGAGCCAGCCAAGTACTCCATGTTCTTTTTCTTATCTAGAATTGTTTATACAAATGTGTCCAGTTTGTGAACATTCATCAAACTGTACAACTTGAGACCTGTGTGCTTTTCCATGGTTGTTGCATTTCAATAAAGCATTTACTTTAAAACATTTTTATTTTATCTTTTAAAAAGATTTTACTTATTTAACAGAGAGAGAGAGAGAATAAGCGGGGGGAGCGGCAGGCAGAGGGAGAGGGATAAGCAGACTCCCCACTGAGCAGGGAGCCCGATGCAGGGCTCGATCCCAGGACCCTGGGATTATGACCTGAGCTGAAGGCAGACGCTTAACCAACTGAGCCACCCATGTGCCCACCTTAAAACATTTTTAAATGCACTCTCTCAATTTCAAAAAAATAAAACTGACCTAACTGATAATTCCAAGGTAAAAGTAAATTGGTTGATTTCATTATATTTGAAGGAGTAGGGGAGTAGAAACCTGAAGGCTAATGGCGTCCCATTATTTAACCAGGAGACCATGTGAAAGGAATTTTATACCTTTGTGACTCAATCCTTTCTACTACAAGACAGTAGTATTGGTGAATTACACAAACCAGAAAATGATTGAAAGAAAAAGCTTATCAAATATCTGTATTAACCTTAAAAATATCTAAATGCTTTATGAAGCTAAATTATGTCAGAGAGTGCTATATCCAAAAAAATTATGTGTTTTCCCTAAAAATATGGTTTCAATGATAAGAGTGAAGTAGCCATTTAAAAAGTTTTCAAAGACATAATAACCTTATTCATTTTTGCCTTTGGCCTGGATCCAGAGGGGAAAACAGCTGCAGGCCAATAAAATAAAAAGCAAAGGAGTGCTTCTTGGTGAAAGATATGGGTAAATGGTAAAATGAATATTGGAAATGGAGTGAAGGTTCCATCACCTGTAAACACGAGGGAAAGCAAGAAACAGCTTTCTGCTGAGTGGAAGTTAATAGCATATGTTGCAGATAAAAATATTTTCCAAAGATTATTAATTCCTATAGACACCTACATTTTCAAATTAGTATCAAATTAATTTTGAAGGCTTTCTCCTCCCATAGATAGTATATCAAAATATTATGTAAAAAAAGACATTTGATTCTATTGCTACACAAAGACCCTCCTAGAAGTTACTGCTACAGCACATTTCACATTTCATAAATTTTTATCTCTGGTTTGACCTCGACTTGCCTTTCTGTGTAAGTTACTTAGCAGAACTTGGCTTAAGAATATGTGATATGTCTAAAAGAGTATTTGTTTTAGATGGATGTGATGGAAAGAGATCCTGTCTTGAAGATTCCTGTGAGGTTTACGTTTTGGTCAAGGGGGAGCACCACCACCGAGCACCAGTTTGGCAATAATCCTACACATCTCCTTTGAAAAGATCTCAGAATTTTAACCAACAATCAAAGATCTTGGGATTGTTTTAGACACTTTGGCTCTGCACGCCTAACCAAGTTAATAAATGTGAACATGAGGCTCAGATCAACTGAACAACCAGATGCAGACACCACTTGGCTAAGTCAAACAAGGTTTATGCATTTAGAGGTGCGGCATGAAGTCAGGGCGGGTAGGGTATACAGTGGAGAGATCAGTTCTCATTTCCTGTGAACAGACAGAAGTGCTTCCCTTGAATAGCCCTCAAAAAAGCCACACCAGCAGACACACCATCGGGGATAGTCAATCTGAGCAAATGAAGTTCATATCCTACCTTTCAAAACTCAGCTGCCCCATCAAAAAGAATGAGATCTTGCCATTTGCAACGACGTGGATGGAACTGGAGGGTGTTATGCTGAGCGAAATAAGTCAATCAGAGAAAGACATGTATCATATGATCTCACTGATATGATGAATTCTTAATCTCAGGAAACAAACTGAGGGTTGCTGGAGTGGTGGGGGGTGGGAGGGATGGGGTGGCTGGGTGATAGACATTGGGGAGGGTGTGTGCTATGGTGAGTGCTGTGAATTGTGCAAGACTGTTGAATCACAGATCTGTACCTCTGAAACAAATAATACAATATATGTTAAAAAAAAAAAACGAAGAAGATAGCAGGAGGGGAAGAATGAAGGGGGGAAATCGGAGGGGGAGACGAACCATGAGAGACAATGGACTCTAAAAAACAAACAGGGTTCTAGAAGGGAGGGGGGGATGGGTTAGCCTGGTGATGGGTATTAAAGAGGGCGCATTCTGCATGGAGCACTGGGTGTTATATGCAAACAATGAATCATGGAACACCACATCAAAAACTAATGGTGTAATGTATGGTGATTAACATAACAATAAAAAAAACCCTTAGCTGCCACTTCAGACCCAGTCTTTTTTTTTTTTTAAGATTTTATTTATTGATTTGACAGAGACACAGTGAGAGAAGGAACACAACCAGGGGGAATGGGAGAGGGAGAAACAGGCTCCCTGCCAGGTAGGGAGCCCGACGCGGGGCTCAATCCCAGGACCCTGGAATCATGACCCGAGCCGAATGCAGACGCCCAACGACTGAGCCACCCAGGCACCCCCAGACCCAGTCTTAAACACACGGTGCCAAAGCAGTCTAGGACGTGGTCTTGCTTGGGGACATGCTGGAGATAGCTGCACCATGGCCAGGGATATCTCATCTGTCCCAGAGTCGTATGACACATATAAGGTTTGCAAGTGTAGAGTACGTAGTACTTGTACTCTTAACCAAATTGAGCCACCCAGGCACCCTACTTGTACTCTTAAATAAACTTGGCATTCATTACTCTAACCTCTAAAAGCTAAACTAGCTTGGGCCAGATAACATCCTGATTTCCATGCTGGGGAGCAGAGCAAGAATCCATTACCCTGATGGCCCAGGAGTCATGTTAAGGCACCACTGGACCAACACTAGGGGCCTAGTCAACAAGTCCAGACTTACTTAGGTTGACAAGGAATCATAAGACTGAAGAAAGAGGGGCACCTGGGTAGCTCAGTTGTTAAGCCTCTGCCTGCAGCTCAGGTCATGATCCCAGGGTCCTGGGATCAAGCCCCACATCGGGCTCCCTGCTCAGCGGGAAGCCTGCTTCTCCCTCTCCCTCTGCCCCTGCTTGTGTTCCCTCTCCCACTGTGTCTCTCTCTCTGTCAAATAAATAAAATCTTAAAAAAAAAAAAAAACTGACAAAGGATAAAAAAGACCGCAAAATACCTACCCAAGCCATAGACTGTCCATTATGTAGTCACTGGCCGTTATAAGACAACTTTTCTACATCATTATTTTCTATGTGGTTTTGTTTTACTTTGTTCATTTGTTTTTGCCTTCTAAACCTCTTCATTGAGATATGAGGAGAATTCTATCTAGTCATCCTTTCATCAGGTGAAATAACCATTTGCTTTGGACATGCCCTTCCTTTCAACCCAGTTTTTTTTTTTAAGTTTTTATTTATTTATTTGTTAGAGAGACAGAGAGCACACACATAAGCAGGGGGAGTGGCAGGCAGAGGGAGAAGTTGGCTTCCTGATGAGCAAGGAGCCCGATGCAGGACCCTGGAATCATGACCCGAGCCGACTGAGCCACCCAGGTATCCCTGAACCCAATTTTAAATGATAGGATGCAAAGTTGGAGTTTCTCCATGCAATCCTAGCAATTCAGGTTCATCATTGGATTAATCCATAATGTTTTAATCAGGGAAGAATTGCTAGATGTTACACATCTCTGCCTAAAGCTTAGCTTACCTTAACTACTTTTTTGTGCTGAAACTCTTATTCATCCTGGATCATTCTGCTAAGGCAGAGAGCTGATTAGAATCAGGAGCCAGGTTCAAACCCTGGCTTTACCACTTTCTAGCTTTGTAATCTTTGTTAGGTCCCATAAACCTTGAACTTTGCTTTCCTCATCAGTAAGGCAGGATTAAATCTACCTCATGGATTTGTAATGACAGTTAAGATAATGTTTGAAGCCTTGACTAGAACTGTGCTTGACATATAGTCTATGTTCAGTAAATATAAATTGAGTCTAAATCTGACAGTTTGGTCTTTTGGAATATGTAGCATATGCCAAAATTCTTTATCATCCACAATTTTTACTGCCAGGGATGGGTTTTACTGAAAACCTTTAAATTTCAGCAATAAATTAATTGCTAGGATTTTAGAGGATGAGTTTGTTATGTTCTATACAGAAATAAAAATGCTTGCAGCTAAAAGCATTTCCTTGTATGTGAAACTAAGGCTCGTGACTACATGCCAGGCAACTCACAAATACATATCATATTCTGGGCCACCACTTATTTTCTTGGAAGCTTCTTGAGAAAATTAATGAGTGTATCCAAGAGTTTGTTGAACTCAAGTAAATTTTCACTGAGGTGTTTGCTTGCTCACTTTGTTAGTTGGATTAAAGGTTATGGGAGAGGGGCATAGTTGACAGTGCAGTTGATGGACTAGGAAACAGAGCCTGCACAATAATGCAGGCAAGGAAAATCACTCCACATAGGGAAGATTTTAATTGGTTTCTCAAGGTACTTACAGACTCTATTCATGAGCTAATTCTGAATTTTAAAGGAATACTGGAGGAGTGCAGCCATGACCATTTAGGGCTTTCTATTTTACATTTATAAATATTAATTGAACACATTACCACTGTCTAAAAATGGTCTAGCCAGCTTTTAGACTTCTTAACTTAGTGCTTCCAACTGTGTTAATTTTGGCAATGAATGTGCAAATTATTAAGCTCGTTTAAGGATTCTAAACTTGGAAGGGGCAGAGATAGGGAAATAGGGGGAGTTGTTTGAAAATTAGCAAGAAAGGGACAGGACAGTAGTGGGCAATGGCTCAACAACTTTCCATCTCTAGTTGCTGCCCAGTCTCTGTCCGCTCCCATGATCTAGGCTGACCTAATTATAGGTGCCAGCCCTGAACTTCAGAGCTAATTAATGCAAAGAAACAAGGGACTGCTGGAAGCCCTACAGGTGTCACCTAGTCAAGTTCCCAGGGGAGCAGGGACCACAATGCTAGCAGCAAAGCTGTGTCCCTGGTGCATCCCACAGAGTGATGTCTTTGTGAGCTTGACTGGGTGAGTTGGCTCTGCTGTGTGATGTTGGGTGGTGTTCCTGGCTGCATGGCCCAAGTCTGGTCCTCCAACTTCCTTTGTCTTCTGGGGCCTACCAAGAGCATGTTCACAAATTCCTTTCTGCTAAATAAGCCAGAGTCAGTTTCTCTTGCTTGTAACTAGGAATATTATGTGATGGAACAATTAAGTCAATTTTTAAAAAACCAATGTTGGGCTATCAAAATTTCCATGGATTGGATTTGGTGTGGCCAGTTTGAGACCCCTCCTGATAAATTATAAACTCCTTTATAAACGAAGTGGGAGAATAGAAAATATGAACAGAATCCATACAAGTTAGGTTTCTTCATTTTTTTCTCCTCATTGTCAAAGTAATACATCATCCTAATTTTTTAAGATGGTGTTTTTAATAGAGGAATACTTATCTAATAATTCTTTAACAGATTGTCATAGGTTCAAAGAAAAGGCAAGGGTCGAGGTGGAATGGCTAATGCATGGGGCACACACAATTAGTGTGCTGGATCTCTTGGCACACTATGGTGTTCATGAAAGCTGGCTGGAGAATGCATATTTCCTAATACCTGGAAAAATAGTGTAGCTTGGTGAGAAAGACAAAGGAGACTTTCCCTTTCTTTCTTTTAACACTCATGCCAAGCAATAAATGTTGTCTATTTTAAGCAAAACATTGTGCTAGCAATCTGGAAAAACTCAAAGAAGCAGGAGTCACCTGAATACCCTTGAAGGAAACATTTACTCATTCATCTTTCAAATGTTTATTACATGCTACTGTATTAGATACAATGGATACAAAGGTATACAAGGTACAGCCCTTGTCCCCCAAGGCTTATGGTTAATAAGTCCCATCATTCTCATGACACCTGTGTGGCCTGGTGATACACAGGAGCCTATTAAATATATTTATTTACTTACTAGGTTATTTATTTTTGGCTAACATTTTAGACATGTCCAACCAATTACCATAGCCTATGATTTTTTTTAAAAAATTGATATTCATTGCAGCATCTCGAGTTTGCAGAGTTAAGCAGTATATAATCAGCAAGTTATAAATAAATTCAGATTATACATGTATGTTCCTAAAGGTGACATGTATAAGTACATTAACTAAAAGCATGTATCTAAAATAATGATTAACCTCATGGGGCGCCTGGGTGGCTCAGTTGGTTAAGTTTCTGATTCTTGATTTCAGCTCAGGTCATGACCTCAGGGTTGTGAGATTGAGCCCGGAATGGGGAGGGAGGCTCTCCTTCTCCCTCTGCTCCTCCCTCCACCCCTGCTTGCACACATGCGTGTTCTCTCTCTCTCAAAAAATAAAATAAAATAAAATTATGACTAACCTCTTTTTAAAATGCAGAAATATAAAATTATACTTTCTTTTTAAAAGAGATTATATACTTCAAAAATCAAATTTGGTTTATATCAGAGATGGATGACAGCTACAGGATTGTACTCTTCAAAGCCAATTACCTAATTTTTTGGTAATAGCAATGACATTAAAAGAAAAATTACCCCCGCATTTTAATTGCCAATCTAGCATTGAAGAAAGTTCTGCAAAAAGGAAATGCAACTTTTGAAAGGCTTCAAACTCCAGATAAAGATCTGCTAGGTTCAGATTAAAATCGGGAATGTTGCAGATGAAAAAGAAAGGTACAGTTTATTGGATGGAATCAAAAGTTGTTGACATTTCTTTGAATCTTGAACTACTAAATTTCATTTCTCTAAATATTTCTTTCTATTAGTTTTTCTTAGTGGTGCAAGTTATCTCAAATAGTTTGCAAAGTTCTTCTCTACAAAACACTTCTATTTGCTGCAGAACAAAAACTGTTCTGCATTGACTTAACAATATATATGTTTTTGCTATAAAATTGTATCATGGCAGACATCTAACAATTTTTCTACTAAAACAGAACAGTATAATATTTTTGTTCTATCAACATTGCATTTAAAAAATGTTAATGTTAAACACAAAGAACCATTATCTTATTTGGCTATGAGATACTGAGTTGGAAAAACCTACTTTTGTGTTTCCCCTATACTCTCACACTCTGCCACCCTCATAACTTCTGATACTTCTGGTCACCAAATGTGTGGAGGGTCCCCATATCCAGCAATTCTCCAGGACACCTGCTGGGTGTCCTACAATTTAACTCAATCCTGGCGCTATCAACCCGGAGACAATGTCAGAAGATAGTGTCAGATCCCACAGTTTAAGGGCTCAGTCCCACAAGACTGCTCTCACCCCACTTCAGATGTCAGTCTCAAGTGGTAGGTCCTCAGCTTACCCACAATTTCTGTCCGACATGGCTACAAATCAGTGGTTCCCACCACCCACTCCCCAGATTCACAGAACTGAGTAGCTCACAGAACTCAGGGAAACACTTATGTTATCAATTTATTAAAGGATATGATTGAGGATACAGATAAACATCCATATGAAAAGATACCTAGGGCTAAGTCTGGCAGGGTCCTGAGCACAGGGGCATTTGTCCCCATGGAATTGGGGTGCATTGCCCTCCCAGTACATGGATATGCTCACCTACTTGGAAGGTCTCTGAAACCCTTACTGTTGGGATTTTATAGAGGCTTCCCTCACATAAGCAGATAAATTATTAACTCCATTTCCAGCCCTTCTCCCCCTCTGGAGGATGGGGGTCGGTGAAGCTAAAGATTTCAAGCTTCTAATAATGACTTGGTCTTTCTGATAACCAGCCCCCATCCAGGAACCAAAGAGGATCCCACCCAGAGTCACCTCAACAGAACAAAAAATGCTCCTAGTGCTCTTATCATTTAGGTATTTACAAGGGTTTTAGGAGTCCTGTGTCAGGGACTGTGGATGAAGACCAATTATATATTTCTTATTACGCATCTCATTGTCACAGATATAATTTAAATCTTTTATTAAGAGAGAAAGCCTATAAACAGAATGCAGAATTTGAAGTTTAAAGGTTGAAGAACCACAAAAGGCGAAATCCAATCAAGTGGTTTAGCAACTTGGAAAGAGGTTAAAAGCACTTAAGTATCTTAAAATCTGAGTCAAAATCTGGGCTTCCCCTCTTTCTAGGTATCATACTTTTGCTAAGTGAGCTTCAGTTCCTTCACCTGTCAAATGGGGATCACCACCAACTTCTTAGGATTGTTGTGAAAATTAAATTAAATAGTGAGTGTAAGGTGTCTGGCTTGTCACATGGTAATTTAACAAATGTCTGTTCTGTATCTTTCTCTTCTCTAAAAGTTTAAGATCTAGTTGGGACTATATGATGTACACCCAGTAGGGGGTAAAGAAAAATCCAAGAGTTAAGCCACAACTCACATGCATGGAGGTGGTTGGAGAAGATGATCTTTAATGTCCCTTCTAGCTCGAAACATCAATTATTCTGTGACAGCTGTATGAGAAGTGGCAGGGGGCAGTGCATGATGAATCGGCAGTTGGGAAGTGCAGACAGTAAGTGCTGTGAGGTCGAAGAAGGGAGCATCTGCCCTGGGCTGGAATGGTTTTGGAAGACCATTAAAAAATTCTGAGCCATCTCAGTGACAACAAAAGCCCAATTCAATTAGGAGAGCAACTGGCAAGAGTCTGATTATAATACAAATGCAGGTCTAGCTGAGGAGAATAAGAAACAAAATACTGGAGAGAAAGAAGAAAGGAAAATGCAGTGTCAGCAATTTGGTTTCTGAAACACACAAAGAATATTAAGTAGCTATCGTGCTTTTCGTCCTTAAAATAGTCTTTTAAGGTGGACAAAGTATATCAGCCCTGCTGAGAATCTTCCAAGAGTAAAGAATTTGTTAGAAATGTGTTTGGTTATAGGTGTGCCTGGGTGGCTCAGTCGTTAAGCGTCTGCCTTCGGCTGGGGTCATGATCCCAGAGACCTGGGATCGAGCCCCACATCGAGCCCCTCATCGAGCCCCACATCGGTCTCCCTGCTCCACAGGAAGCCTGCTTCTCCTTCTCCCACTCCCCCTGCTTATGTTCCCTCTCTGCTGTGTCTCTCTGTGTCAAATAAAATAAAATCTAAAAAAAAAAGAAAGAAAGAAATGTGTTTGGTTACAAATAAGAGATAACCTGCCCAGCATTGTTAAACTGCTTAAATAAATAAAAAAAAGTTTTTTTCTTAAATAGAAAGAACTCTAAAGGTGAATAGTCCAGGGTTGGAGCATCTCATAATAACACAGTCAAGACACAGCTTCTTTCTAGCTCTCTGCCTCAGCATCCTTAGCGTGATGGCATATGCCCTCACTGCTTGTTGCCTTCTGGTCAAGATACGGCATCACCTTTGCATTCTAGACAGGAAGCAGACAGGCAAAGGAGCAAAGAGTGAGGACAAAATGGCATATTCATTGAGCCTGTGCCTCTTTATTAAGAAAGCTAAAGTTCTCCTGGAAGATTGCCCAATAGACTTACCCTTCTAACCTGCTGGCCAATATTGTATCTCATGGTTGTTCCGAGTCCTAAGGACACCGGGGAGAAGGGGTTCGTCCGCCAACCAACAGTGTAGACAAAAGTATTGAAGCCTAGTGAAAAAAATTACTACGAGAGATAGAAATGAGGAGTTGTTTTCCTTAAACAGAAAATTTTACCTGTTCTTTAAATAAATCAGACATTTTAAAACTTTGTAATAATTGTAGATGCACATGCACTTGTAAGAAATAGCACAGAGAGACTGCCTGAACCCTTTAATCTGTCCCCGCAAAGGGTTACATCTTGCAAAACTGTGAGTACAATATCGCAACTAGGATATTGACTCAGATATAATCCAAATACAGATCATTTCTATCACCACAAGGATCCTTCATGGTGTCCTTTTAGAGCTGCACCTACTTCCCTCCTGCCCTTTCCTTCATTCTTAATTTCTGGCAACCACTCATCAGTTCTCCAGCTCTCGAATTTTGTCATTTTGAGAATGTTCCATAAATGGAATCATAGGTATATAACCTTTTGGAAATGGCTTTTCACTCAGCATAATTCTCTGGAGAAGCTGGAGATTCACCCAGGTTGTCCTTTGTACAATAGTTTTTTTCTTCATGGCTGAATGGTATTTCATCATGTAGATTTAAGACAGTTTATTCACTCTTTGAAAGATATCTGGGTACTTAGGCTATTGCAAAACAAAACCAAAAAAAAAAAAAGCTGCTGTATACATTTGTGTACAGGTCTTTATGTGAACATAAGTTTTAATTTCATTGGGATAACTGCCTAGGAGTACAATAGCTAGATTGTATGATAGTTGCATTTTTGGCTTTTTAAGAAACTGCTAAGTTGTTTCCTAGAGTGGCTATACCACTTTGTATTCCCACCAGCAGTGTGTGAGTAATCCAGGTTCTTTGCATCCTTGCCAGCATATGGCATTATCACTATTTTTTCATTTTAGCCATTCTGATAGATGGGTAGTAATATCTCATGTTTTTAATTTGCATATTCCTAAAGGCTAATGATGTTAAACATCTTCATATCTGCTTTTTTGGTTAGGATATCTTCTTCAGTGAAATATGTCTTCATGGTTTTTTTGCCCATTTTCTAACTGGATTGTTTTTTCACTTAAAAATTTTGAGAGTTCTTTATTTTATTTATTATTTTTAAAGTTTATTTTTTTAAAAACCACATCCAATGTGGGGCTCAAACCCATGACTCCAAGATCGAGAAGTGTACTCTCTTCCAACTGAGCCAGTCAGGAGGCTCAAGAGTTCTTTATATGTTCAAGATCCTGGTCTTTGGTTGGATATGGTTTGAACATATATTCATATTTTCTCCCACTCTGTAGCTTGCTTTTTATCCTCTTAACAGGGTCTTTCACAGAGCAAGTTTTTGATTTTGATGACATCCAACTTATCAGTTTTTTCTTTTATGGATCATGCTTTTGGAGTCAAGTATAAGAATTCTTTGCCTAGTCCTAGATCCCAAAGATTTTTTTTTCTGAAATTTTTTGTAAAAGTTTCATAGTTTTACATTTCATCTTAAATCTGTGATCCATTTTGAGTTAATTTTTATGAGTGGTCAAAAAATTAAGTCATCCAATAAGATATTGGATTAAATTTATACATTAATTTGAGGAGGATTGACATCTTTATTGTGTTGAGTGTTTGAATCCATGAAAAGAGCATGTCTCTCTCCTGATTTAGGTCTTTGTTTTCTTTCATCAGCATTTTGTAGTTTTCAGCATACAAATTTTGTGCACATTTGGTTAGATTTACCTATGTTTTTCACTTTTTTTAAAGCAATTGTAAATAGTATTGTATTTTTAATTTCAGCGTCACAAGTTCATTGTTAGTATATATAAATACAGTTGCTTTTTTAAAGGATTTATTTATTTATTTTTGAGAGAAAGAGCGATTGAGAGTGTTAGTGGGGGGAGGGGCAGAGAGAGAGGGAGAGAGAGAATCCTCAAGCAGACTCCCTGCTGAGCGTGGACACTGAGCTCATGACCTGAGCCAAAACCAAGAGTAGGACGCTTAACTGACTGAGCCACCCAGATGCCCCCAGTACAATTGATTTTTATTTTATTTATTTATGTATTTATTTATATATTTTTTAAAGATTTTATTTATTCATTTGAGAGACAGAGAGAGCATGAGTGGAGGGGAGAGGGAGAAGCAGACTCCCCACTGAGCAGGGAGCCTGACGTGGGGCTCAATCCCAGGACCCTGAGAGCATGACCTGAGCCGAAGGCAGATGCTTAACCATCTGAGCCACCCAGGCGCCCTGCAATTGATTTTTAATGTTTATCTTGGATCTGTGACCTGATGAACTTACTTCTTAATTCTAGGAGGATTTTGTTCTGTTTTGGTTTGGTTTTGTTTTTTCTAGATCCCTTGTGATTTTTCCATTTAGGCAATCATGTCATTTGCATTTCAGGGGAGTTTTATTTCTTTTTTTCTGATATGTTTGCTTATTTCCTTTTCTTGCCTTATTGCACTGAACAGAACTTTCAGCACTATGCTGTACAGGAGTGGTAAGAGTGAACATACTTGCCTTGTTCCCAGTCCTAGGAGGGGGAAGCATTCAATCTTTTACCATTAAATATAATGTTAGCTGTAGGGTTTTTGTTGATGCTCTTTATCAAGTTGAACAAGTTCTGCTCTATTTCTATTTTACTAAGAATTTTTATCATGAATGGTTGTTGAATTTTGTTAAGTGTTTCTTCTGCATCAGTTGATATGATCATGTGATTTTCTTTTTTAGCCTGTTAATATGGTGAATTACATTAATTTTCTATTACTGAACCAGGCTTGCATCCCTGGAATAAAGTCCGCTTAGTCATAGTGTATAATTCCTTGTATGTATTGTTGAATTCTACTTGCTAATATTTTGTTAAAGATTTTTGCATCTATATTTATGAGGGTATTGGTCTGTAGCTTTAGTATTCTTTCTCTTTCCTTCCTTCCTTCCTTCCTTTTTTTGTACTGTCTTTGTCTGGTTTTGGTATCAAGGTAATAAATGTTTCAAAAAAAGTTTCAGAAAATGAATTGAAATTCTCACTTTCTCTTTTATTTTCTGAAAGAAATTTTGTAGAATTGATGCTAATTCTTCTTTAAACTTCTGGTAAAATTCTCTAGTGAAATATCTGGAAGGTTTTTTTGGGGGAAGGTGGGATTTTTTATTTTATTTTATTTTATTCATTTATTTGACAGAGAGAGACACAGCGAGAGAGGGAACACAAGCAGGGGGAGTGGGAGAGGGAGAAGCAAACTTCCCGCTGAGCAGGGAGCCCGAAGCGGGGCTCGATCCCAGGACCCTGGGATCATGACCTGAGCCAAAGGCAGACGCTTAACGACTGAGCCACCCAGGCGCCCCGAAGGTGGGATTTTTTAATTACAAATTCAATTTCCTTACTAATTATTGGGTATTTAATCTACTAAATTTTAGGTAAGTTGTAGTGGTTTGTCCTTTTTGAGAAACTGGACTATTTCATCTAAGTTTTCAAAGTTTTGTGTGTAGATTTGTTCATAGTATTCCCTTATCAGTCTCTGATGCTTTGCCAGTTATCTAAATCTTCAAGATATTAAAAAACATTGTATGTATCATCAATTTTTAGTTTCTTGTAGAAATGCCCCTCAGAGCCATCTTATTGCTCCAGTGTAGAGGCATCTTCTTTCTTTCTTTTTCTTTCTTTCTTTCTTTCTTTCTTTCTTTCTTTCTTTCTTTCTTTCTTTCTTTCTTTCTTTCTTTCTTTCTTTCTTTCTTTTTCTTTGTTTCTTTTTTAGAGCGAGGGCATGAGCAGGGAAGGGATAGAGGGAAAGGGGGAGAGAGAATCCCAAGCAGGCTCCATGCTGGGTGCCCAACTCCACGACCCTGAAATCATGACTCAAGGAGAAATCAAGAGTTGGTTGCCCAACTGATTGAGCCACACAGGCGCTCCTGGAGCCATCTTATTGCACCCTCTGTGTAGCATAAAGCTGTCACCGGGATTTTGTTTAATTTCTTTCCTGTTTCCTAAGTTCTGTGCCTTCCTTTTTCTTGGTCTATATCTATCAGTAACTTACTCAGAAGGGTGAAACTGAAAAGGTCTTTATTATACACTCACATTTTATTGATAATTTTGGCTGAGAATACAATTCAAGTTTGGAAATAATTGTACTTCAGAATTTTCAAAGTATTTCTCCATTGCTTTCTTGTTTCTGGCATTGCTGTTGAAAGTTTGAAGCTATTCTGATCTCGATCCTCAGTTTGTGACTTGTTTTTTTCCCCTCAGAAGTTTCCAGAATCTTCCTTTCATCACCAGTGTTCTAAACCTCACGATAATGATCTCTGGTATATACCTATTTATACCCATTTTGATAAGAATATGGTAGATTCTTTCATTTGGTAAGTGTCCTTACATTTTGGAAAATATTTCTTGGATTAGTTTTTCGATAATAATTTTTATAATAATTTGTGAGATTAATTGGGAGACCATAGTCAACTAACTGAAAAGTGTCCCAAAACAAATCAGCTACACACCCAGACATTTTAGAAAGTACTTTTTCTGACATCCAAATTTGTTTATTTACACTCCCTGTACATCCTTGGGATCTGCCCCGAAACTCAACTTTAGATGCTATAGAATGCCCACATAATAAAAGTAAGTTCATTTCTATACAGTTTTGAAAAGCACATTTTCCCCATCATCTCCAGACTGGCTGGCCACCGCAAGTACAGTCTGATGTCTTCTCCATTCTTGCTATCGGAGTGAAATGAGAAAACAGCACCAGTAATCTTGGAGATCACCTGAGAGTAAGAGGTGAGGAGGATTTCATCATGAATGGGGCAATGACATGGTAGCAATTACTGAAAAGGATTAGAGCAAAAATGTCAGTTTTGTATCTCCAGATTCTTAGTTTTTTTGGACCCAGCACATACAAGTTTTTGGTGAAATTTATTTTGGTGTTTCTAAAGTTGTTCATTTCTGATTTTTTCTTTGTTCATCTTCTCTTTTATGAAGCCTATAAAATATATCATTATAAGATATTTCTTCATCTATTACTGTAGTAGTAGTTCTCTTCCATCATTAACATCTTGAAGCTGGAGGTCATGCGGTGATTACATTTCTTTTTTTTTTTAAAGATTTTATTTATTTATTTGACAGAGAGAGAGAGCACAAGCAGGAGGAGTGGCAGGTAGAGGGAGAAGCAGGCTCCCCGCTGAGCAAGGAGCCTGATGTGGGGCTCCATCCCAGGATCCCAGACCCTGGGATCATGACCTGAGCCGAAGGCAGATGCTCAACCGACTAAGCCACCCAGGAGGCGCCTGGGTGGCTCAGTCAGTTGAGCATCTGACTCTTGATTTCAGCTAGGGTTGTGATCTCAGAGTCATGGGATTGCCCTACATAAGGCTCCGCACTCAGCAAGGAATCTCCTTCTCTCTCTCCCCCCTTGCCCTCCTCCAATCCCTCCCCCATACTCTCTCTCAAATAAATAAATAAATAAATCTTAAAAAAAAACCTACAGTAAACCATTATAAATTCAATCAATATCAATTTTGGAATTTGCAAAAGTGAAGAGATTTCTTGAGTATTATTGTAATTTTATTTTTTCTGTTTTATTTACTATGATTCTATGTGAGCTTTTTTTGTATTTTTAAAACTTTTGTTGAAGTATAATATATATGCATGGATCATGTTATAGCTTAATGAATTTTACAAACTGAACACTCAAATTTCAGTGTTTATAATCTCTTTCTTTCTTTCTTTCTTTCTTTCTTTCTTTCTTTCTTTCTTTCTTTCTTTCTTTCTTTAGAGAGAGAGAGAGAGAGCATGAGTGGGGGCGAGGGGCAGAGGGATTAGGAGAGAGAATCTTAAGCAGACTCCACACCCAGCGCAAGGCTTGATCTCACGACCCTGAGATCATGACTCGCCACCTGAAATCAAGACTCAGATGCTTAACCTACTGAGCCACCCAGGCGTTCCAGGAATTCCATTTCAATGCCAAGGTCAAACACACAGAATTTAAGTTTGTAAACACACACTGAAGCAAAGATTTGAATAAGGACAGAGATCCTGAATACAGGGACTATGGGACAAGAGAACCCATTTTTCCAAGATGAGATTTGAGAACTAATAAGTGCAAAACAAATTTCTCTCTGGTGTAATTTGCCCGTATTATTTCATTCTGAGGCCAATCTTAGCAAGCTCATCTTAGGCTTGTGGCTGAGACATTTGAGACCAAACACTTACTTCTGACATCTGGAGGTCTTATCTGGAGGGAGAGAAGTATGAGGAGAGATATAGGTACTTTCTGCCACATAAGTATTTCATTTGTCAAAAGCCTGTGGCCTTTCTGTGCTAACAAGAGAGGGGTCCATATGAGGGTCTATATTTTTCTAGGTCCCCATGGAACTTAAAGGGAAACTTTCACAATGTTCAGAGCCCTTGGCATTCTCCTGCGAAGGGAGGAAGATGTCCTGTAATTACTTGCAGCAAGAACCCACTTAGGTGGCACCAACCCTGACCTCCAAATGAAACAGCACATCTACAAAAGGGAAAGAGATGGCGTATTTCAAATCTGGAGAGATCTTATGAGAAGCTTCTGCTGACAGCTCGTGCCATTGTTGCCATTGAAAAACCCGGTTGATGTCAGTGTCATATCGTCCAGGCACAGTGGCCCGGGGCCTGTGCTCAAGCCAGCTGCTGCCGCTGGAGCCACTTCAATGGTGGCCGCTTCGCTCCCAGAACTCTCGCTAACCAGGTGCAGGCAGCCTGCAGGGGCTGTGTCTCCTGGTGGTTACGGATCCCCAGGCTGACCACCAGCCTCTCACAGAGATGTCTTCTGTTAACCCTCCTGCCATCGCTCTGTGTAATCCAGACTCTCCTCTGCGCTGTGTGGACATGGCCACCCACACAACAGCTCGGGAGCTCACGCAGTGGGTCAGGGGCGGTGGATGCTGGCCCGGGAAGTTCTGCACACGTGTGGCACCATCTCCCGTGAACCCCCAGGGGAGGCTAGGCTTGATCTCTCCTGAAAAGGCCATGACCAAGGAGGAATTTCCGGGTGAATGGGCTGCCCCAGATCCCGAATTTACTGCTACTCAGCCTGAGGTCTCAGATGGTGTGCAGGTGTCCTGCCGTTCCCTATGGAAGACTGGAGCTCCCAGCCACGGCTCAGAAGTGCTCTGCAGCTCCCATTGCTCAGGCCACTTGGTGGGTAGCAACAACCCCTGAGTGATCCTAAGCTGCTCTTCCACAGACTCTTTTATTTTTTTTTAAGATTTTATTTATTTATTTATTTATTTATTTGTGAGAGAGAGAGAAAGAGAGAGAGAGCACATGAGAGTGAGTGCGTTCATGTGTGCAAGTCGGGGGAGGGGAACAAGGAGAAGGAGAGAGTCTTAAGTAGATTCCACGTTAGGGACGGAGCCCAATGTGGGGCTCGATCTCATGACCCAGAGATCATGATGTGAGCCAAAATCAAGAGTCTGATGCTTAACCAACTGATCCACCCATGCACACCTCTTCCATAGACTCTTAAACAGAAAGTGGATCTCTCCTGAAAAGGAAATAAGGTTAATGGAAAATAAACAGTCTCTTAAAAAAGAAAGAAAAGAAAAAAGTCTGTGAATAATAGATGTCCTGAGCCTCAGAAAGGCATGCAGCCTGGTGTGGTGGTGAGGGCATGGGTACAGTTAGATTAACCATAGTTCAGGTCCCAGTTCTGCCACTTAACTTGCTATAGAATTCTCAGCAAGTTACCTAAGCTTCTGGAATATCACCTTGTCTGTAAAGTGTAAGCTCCACAAGGGATGTCTGTGTTGTTCGCTGTTGTATATCCAGTCCCTAACAAGCCTGGCACTGTGGCACTTGGTGCCAAATCAAATAGGGTATTAAGGGACTATTCTGACAAAGAAAAGAACTGCCCCTGACATTCAGAAGCTGCCCTGTACTCACAGGTAGCCTACATTATTCTCCTGTTAGACAAAAACAATTTCACAGAACATCCACCCCTGACAAGGTTACTCTACACCATACTAAAATGAGACAAAGCAAGGCCACTGCATAATTTTGTATAACCATAGATAAATACAAGGTCACTGTGCCACCCACAAAATACCAAATACTCCCTCTCTTGGCCAAAATGAGTAATTGCTACTTCTTTACCAACTGCAGTTTTATCTTTTGCCTCTCTTCCTATACATAAGATTTGTGGAGATATCCATTCATAGAATTACCCCTACTTTCTGACAGCATCCAATGTAGAGCAGACCCCTACTTTCTTAGAGACTCTCTCAAGTTACCCAAGAAAGCCCAAATTCTATGCTAGGTTTCTTTCTTTTTTTTTTTTAAGATTTTATTTAAAGATTTTATTTATTTATTTGAGAGAGCAAGCGAGCAAGCAAGAGAGAGCACAAGCAGAAAGGGGGTGGGAGGGGAGGGGCAGAGGGAAAAACACAGACCTCCCTGCTAAGCAGGGAGCCTGATGGGGGTGGGGGGTACTCCATGAGAGGACCCTAGGATCATGACCTGAAGGCAGATGCTTAACCAACTGAGCCACCCAGGGGCCCCTATTTATTTATTGAGGGGGGAGAGAGAGCGCGTTCACATGTGCGCACAAGCATGAGTCGGGGGAGGGGTAGAGGGAGAGGGAAAGAATCTCAAGCCGACTTCCCACTGAGCAAAGAGCGCAGTGCTGGGCTTGATCTCATGACCCTGAGATCATGACCTGAGCCAAAATCAGAGTCAGATGCTTAACCAACTGAGCCACCCAGGCGCCCCTATGATAGGTTTTTTTCTAACACCCTCTTAATGAGACACTCCATGATTCCTCACAATATGTTTGCATTCACTTCAGTGAATAATAAACACAATCTGTTTAACTACAGTTGTGTTCCTAGTGGTATTTGGCTTAAGGGAAATGACAATATGGATGGAAAAAGTGGGAAGATAAGCTTTCTTCAGAGTTGTTGTATCAAATGGATAATTAATTCACCAAAATACATTGAGGGTCTGTTTTGCACCAGGCTCTGTGCTAGGTGCAGAGAAGATGGAGAAGAACGAGACTCAGACTGCTCTCCAGCAGCTGAACCTGTGGAACATGCAGAGTAGAAAATTTATGATCAAATTTAATGTTGTTGGCACCATTATAGAGGCATACACCTTCTATAAAGATGTTGTAGGACCACACACAAAGGAAGAACATCTTTTTTAAACTTACCACCTCCAGAAGTGTAAGATAATAAATCTGTATTATTCTATTGCAGCAGCAATAGGAAACTAATATATGATACTACAGCTTAATCTTTAAGGCAGACTGTCCCAGGCATAAGCAAAGGTGGACTAGTTCCTGTAGGACCCTCCAGCTGGTCTGTATGGCTGCATGCTTGGGAATGTGACAGGGTGTGTCAGGATTAGATCCTGAAGGATCTTCTTTCCATGCAGAGAAATTGGAAAGAATCTGAAAGTTGTCAGAGACCACTGAAGGATTAAAAGCAGGAGAGTGTGACAAAATCAGATTTGCACTTAGAAGGATAGGTTGGAGTCTGGAAGTAAGGAGAAGGAATGGGAGATTACTTAAGTACCCTAGGCAAGAAATGAGAAGCCTACTTTGGTCACCTTCTATAAGATGACTGCTTATTCCTTGACATTTGGGGTGAGAAGACAGAAAAAAATGATTGTGTTCTTTAAATATTTGAAATTCCGTCATGAGAAGAAGTGGTTAGGCATGGTCTGTGCTGTTCTAAGATCAAGGTATAAAATCATAGGAAATATTAAATGCACTAAGGGAAGCACATTCTAACAATTAGTGGACTAAAAATAACAGACTTCACAAATAATTGGGTCTTACCTTTCTTTCATCTCTCCAGCAAAAATGCATTTGAGTAGTTAGGCTGTAGCAGGCATTAGGCATATGATGGGAACAAAAGAGACAAAGACACTGCCCTTGATGGAGTTTGTTTGTGTATTGTGTGTGGTACTGTTTACAGATAACTTTTATATAATCACTTAACAACAAGAAGCAAGCAAGCTCCCAATCAGGATATCTGATGGGCGAGTTTAGCCTGGAGCGAACTCTGGCCAGGGAAAATCGGGAAGGACGATAACCCAGGAGAAGAGTTGGAATGTCTGTGCGAGTCTCAGGCACCGTTGCATGAGGGAGGCCACGCCTTCTCTCCCCACTCCTCCCCACTTGCCCCGCCTCTAAGCTCCGTTCCCACCCCCAGTGCTCGCCTAAGCCTTCCCCTTCCTCCGCCTCCTAGCCGCCCCTTTAACCTCCTTCTCTAGGACTGCGGGATTTCGAGCTTTTCTCTCGCGAGATCTTCGCTGTATTGGAGCAGGCTGTGGTCGGCGCTAAGGGGGCGATAGGGGTTGTTCCGTTGCTGTTTCCTCGCAAACCTGGGTCTGTTCCAGACTAGCTAAGTAGGTTCTGGGGCGGAGATCTGGCCTGCTATCGCGCGGGGTCCCTGAAGAGAGAATAGGGCGGATTCCCCCAGTTGGGGCAGGCCTCAGGCCGCGTGCGTGCCGCGTGTGCTCCGCGGTCCAGGAGCCTGCGTGAGGTCCCACCCGCTGGGTGTGGGGTCGGGGTAGGTGGCCCGCGGCGCTGTGGCACCGCCGGCGATTTCTGCAGCGAGTGTCCGAGGCCCGGTCGCTGCAGGCGTGAAGGTGAGGGTGGCGGCCCTAGCCTTTCAGACCCCTGCTTGGGCCGGTAGGGGTTGGCGCCGAGGTGGTAACAGCGGTCAGCGGCCGAGTTTAATGGCCCGAGGGTCTTATTTATGGGAAACTCCGGAATTCCCTGGGTTCTGATATAAAGGAAGTTATTTCTTGGAGTTGCCACGTGGAATTGGTTGTTAATTAGTGCTTTACGAGGCTTGGCTGCCTTATTAAGAGGAGAAGGAAGATTTGTGTAGAGCTGAATAGACAAATGACTTAAATCCCACAATTCATTCTCTTAAAATCAGGGCATACAGAAAAATGGAGTATATGACAGAATCCACCGACCGCACCCCTGGACACATGTGAGTCGTATCTCTTTCCCCCATTCCCTTTAAATTTAACGGTATTAAAGTGAGTCTTTGAAACTTACTGCCTGTGGGGAAAGCTTTTTTTTTTTTTTGGAGGGGAATTCTTTTAAGTGGGAAAAGTGGAAAGCTTTATTTCCTGAGACAAATTCATTTTTAGTTGGAAAGTTTGTTGTAGTAAATACTTGCTTTAAGAGTGTTAAAATATTCCCTGTATCTTCTCGATTGGCGTTGTCCATGTGATAGCCATTAGCCATATGTGGCTATTTAAATTTAAAGAAATTAAAATGAAATAAAACTCAATATTAAGTTCTTCAATCATACTAGCCACGTTTCAGGTCCTCAGTAGCCACATGTGCCTGGTGGCTACCTTATTGAACATCATAGATTAGAGAACATTTCTTTGGGACAGCATCAGTGATTGCTAAAAATTTCTTGTCCCCAGTGCACGTAGAGTTATGACACCAGTCCATTATACTGAATCACTAGATGTAATATTCTTTTCATCCTTCGAAAAATTTTCTGCTCTGGTTAAATGTTGCATTTTGGCAGTCTTAAAAAAATGTCTTTGGACTATAAAGCTGTCTGATAATTACCCTTAGAAATCTGTTAGAGTCTCTAGACTATTTGGACAATACCATACTTTGAGGATTTTTGGAATTATAGCCATCCTTGTTTTTCTTGCCTTAGTATTCCAAGGTGACACTTTATCTACAGCATCTTTGAAGATGTCTTTGCCAGGTTGTTTTTTTTTTTTTTTTTTAAACAGAGATATTATGGCCTAAACTTGAAGGCTTTTATTTGTTTGATAACCAGTGCATTTGTGAAACCTAATTTGAAAATTTTATGTTTTATTTATTTAAGCTTGTGCTGTGAGTGTGGTGTCCCAATTAGTCCAAATCCTGCCAATATTTGTGTGGCCTGTTTGCGAAGTAAAGTAGACATCAGCCAAGGCATTCCGAAACAGGTCTCTGTATCTTTCTGCAAGCAATGTCAAAGGTATGGTGCAGTACTATTTTATTCTACTTAAAGTTGAGATTTATATATAGGAGAGCCAGTGGGGTATGCTGAGATGACACCAAGGTACATAGAATAAAGCACATGTAATTGAGATATAATTATTTATGTTGATGTCGCCAAAGATTTTAGGATTTGCAATTTTGTAGTGTACTCTTCTGGTTTGCCCTCGTAAGCTGGTAAGTTAGTGTAAAGGTATTTGAATCTGCTTTTTTTCTTGTAAGGGTGTAATAGGTTTGATGTATACAGTTAATAGGTATGAGTTGGTGTTTGTAAGGGTAAGTGAAAGCAGATAACTAAGGACATAATATTGTTATTATCATGAGGGTTTTTTCTTTTTCATTTTAGTCACCAGAAGTTATGTATGATAAAAAAAACCTTAAGTTTTAATGTTTTAAGTAATTAGCAAGGTGTTTTAAAAATCTATTAAAATGCCAGTGTAACAAAATGATAATGGTTAGCTGTTGAGTAACACAAAACTGCCTAGTGACACTGCCCATATAAAGTTAATTGCCTGTGATTTCCTAAGTGGGTTAGGACTCTAGTGGTTCTTAACTTTTTTGGGGGGTTGGTGAGAGGGTTGGCTCATGAATCCCTTTGACAATTTGAAAACTATCTTTCCAGAAAAATGCTTAAAATGTACATATATACAAACACATGAAACTTTACTGTTTCAACGAGTTTACAGTTTGCAAGTTTGGCATGTATGAGGCTTGATCAATTACAGATATTTGGTATTCTTAAAAGCATGGTGGAGTGAAAAAAGCACAGGACAAAGAATCAGGAGACCTGGTTTGTCTTGGATTTCTCACAGACTAGCTTTTTGAAACTGCCAGTTAACCTCTCTAAGCCTTAATTTCCTCATCAGAATGAAAGGGCTTTATTAGGTGATAGATGAAGCCCTTTCTGACTCCAAAAGCATGCTTATAATAAAGGAACCTCTATAAGGTTTTTGAATGAACCTTTAAAAGTGAAAATCAGGCGCCTGGCTGGTTCAGTAGGTAGAGCTTGTGACTCTGGATCTTGGGGTTGTGGGTTCAAGCCCCACATTGGGTGTAGATATTACTTAAAATCTTAAAAATAAATAAAAGTGAAAATCAGAACATTCACTTAACAAATATAGCAAAAACAAGCACTCATATAACATATTTAGAAGTGTTACGTATTTAACAAACATTTACTGAGCACTTACTATGTGCTTGGCAAGGCTTTTTTTTTTTTAGGATTTTATTTAGGGGTGCCTGGGTGGCTCAGTCGGTTAAGTGTTTGCCTTCAGCTCAAGTCATGATCCCAGGGTTCTGGGATCGAGCCCCGTGTCTGGCTCCCTGCTCAGTGGGGAGCCTGCTTCTCCCTCTGTGCATGCGCCCCCCCACTTGTGCTCACTCCCTCTCTCTGTCAAATAAATAAATAAAATATAAAAAAATAAAGATTTTGTTTATTTGACAGAGAGAGAGAGAAAGCATAAGGAGGGGGAGTGGCAGAGGGAGAGGGAGAAGCAAGCTCCCCTGTTAAGCAGGGAGCCCAGTGTGCGGCATGGTCCTGGGATCATGACCTGAGCCGAAGGCAGATGCTTAACCGACTGAGCCACATGTGCCCAGGGATTGAAATTTTATTTTAATTAGGTTTTATGTAAAATTTAAAAACAAGTTTTACAATTTAAAATTTGGGAAGGGACTTGAAATAGATGAATAGTCTGAACTACTGTTGATACATAGTATGAGGTACTAATTTACCTTTTTTGTAAATCAGCAATTTTTAAGCATTTTAGATGTTTAACCATTTTAATGCCGTTTTAAGATGATTTCTTACCTGTTTTTCAAAGTATAGCTTCAAGGAACTCTTAGGAATTTTGTCAGACCTCACTGGAATTCTTTGCTGGTGTTTGAAGTAATAAGATCTCTTTAATAGATTATATCAGATTGGCTTTCTCAAATATACTTAGGATTTCACTTTTTAAACTAAAGCTACTGATCTAATTGAAAGTTTTCTGAAACTATTAAATATATTTGGGTTAAATGCTTCATATCAACCTTGGGAATTATTGTCTGATTAGTAATCAGTGTTATATCTGCAGATTCACATTGAATTTTTTGGTTTTCCTGAGAGATGCTGGGTTTCAGTATTTTTTTTTTTTCTTTCTCAGATATTTCCAGCCGCCTGGAACTTGGATACAGTGTGCATTAGAATCCAGGGAGCTTCTTGCTTTGTGTTTGAAAAAAATCAAAGCCCCTCTGAGTAAGGTAGGTTAGTCAGTTAAAATCAGTTTTTGTAGGTATGTGTTTTTGTTTTTATATTTTAATCTGTTATTTTCAGAAGATCCTATATGATTAGGTTTCCCCAAAATAACCTAAATGTTGGTAAGCATCCTACTACAAAACTATGTTCATTTTTTAAAGTTATATATATTTATACATATATATATTTTATGGAAATGAAAATCTTTTTGCTTTGAAAGATTTAATGTAGAATCATTTTTTTCACTATTTATTGAGAACCTCTTATGTGCAATAGATTTTTTCCTGAAAATACACAAAACCATTGCTAAACATAATTTAGAAGGTTATAGTATTAGGGCTACGGTATTCAGTCTCTTTATTTTCAGTATTACTCTAGAAAGAAAATATTTGTGCCTGTTACTTAAAGTCAGTGCATTAATATCTCCAAAAAACAAATAGAATTTTAGCCCAGTTTACCTCTCTGCATAACACTTTCAGTTGTCTTTGTGTTAAATTTTATGACTGATTCATTTCCACCAGATTTGTTTTTAATTGAAATGGACTCTTGGTTTGAAAGTCTTCAGATTCTCTTTTAAGCTCTGATAAAATTTCATGTAATAGTTCTTTGAAATTTTTTCCTTTCTTTTCTTTTTTTTTTCTCCTTGGAATTTCTGTTAGTCTGTGTTGGCCCTACTGGCTTAAAACTTTGTCTTTTTCCCCCTTATTGTTTTTAATCTTTTTGTCTTTTTTTCTGTGTTCTTGGTGAGTTACTTTATGTTCTGGTTTGTGTATTGATTTTTTTTGTTCCAGCAGTGATATTTTTATGTTCCAGAGTCTTTACCATAGTCTTAATGTTTTGATGCATTCTGTTCTTTTTTAAAAATTTTTTTCTTTTTAATTTTTCTTTAAAATTTTTTCTTTATTTGAGTATCGTTGACAAACAGTATCACATTAGTTTCAGGCATACAACATAGTGATTTGACATCTTTATACATTATGCTGTGCGTATAAGTGTAGCTACCATCTTTTACTATACAACGCTATTACAATATCATTGTCTATATTACCCGTGCTATACCTTTTATCCCTGTGACTTATTCATTCCATAACCGGAAGCTTGTTTCCCACTCCCTTTCCCATTTTGTCTATCTCCATAGCCCCCTTCCCTCTGGCAATCATTAGTTTGTTCTCTGTATTTATGGGTCTTACTCTGCCTTTTGTTTATTCATTTGTTTTTTAGATTCCACATATGAGTGATAGCATATGGTATTTGTCTTTCTCAGTCTGACTTATTTCACTAGGTCCATCCGTGTTGTTGCAAATGGCAAGCTCTCATCCTTTTTATGGCTGTGTAATATTCCATTCTCTCTATATACCACATCTTCTTTATCCATTCATCAATCGATTAACACTTAGGTTGTTTCCATATCTTGGCTATGGTAAATCATGCTGCAGTGAACATAGAGTGCATATATCTTTTCAAGTTAGTGTTTTTGTTTTCTGTGGGTAAATATCTAGTAATGGCAATTTTACATCTACGGTATTTCTGTTTCTAACTTTTTGAGACACCTCCATACTGTTTTCCACAGTGGCTGTACCAATTTACATCCCTACCAACAGCAATGCTTTCTGTTGAATTTTTCTGAAGGTTTGCTAATAGGTTTTTAAAAAATTTCCTTCTGTTCCCTAATTTGTCTCCGGAGTCAGTTTTTTGTGTAACTTTCACTTTCATACTCTGGCTTTCAGGCTTTTGTCAAATGCCTGGTGAGTCTTAATGATTCATTAGTTCATTCAGGAATGATGATTAAGTGTCAGTTCTGTGTCAGTCTGCTTTTGGTGTTGGGGATATAGCAGCGAATGACAGAGGCAAAAATGTCTGTCTTAGGTAACTTTTACTCTAGTTGGAGGGGAGGGTGTGGAGCAGGTGTATTATACAGTATGTTAAAAGGGTCTCAATTCTGTGGAAGGAAAAACCAGGAAGGGAATAAGAACTGCATAGGGAAGAGTTGCAGTTTAATATAGAGTGGTTAGCATTATATGTCAGCTATACTCAAACAAAATAAATAATTGAAATAGAGTGGTTGGGCCTCTCGGATGAGGTGACATTTGAGTAAACATTAAAGGCAGTGTGGGAGGGAGCTGTGCAGAAATCTGGAGAAGGGGAAAACTAGTGGGGGATGAAAACAGCAATCATGGAAAGTCCCAGGTCAGCTTTTACTCTGAGTGTAGTGGGTATAAAGGGTATAGGGTAGGGTAGTAAGATGAATGATTTATGATTTATCAGGATCCCTCGCTGCTGTGTTTAGAATACATATGAGGGAAATGGGGGTGAGGATAGAAGTGGGGACCTTTAGGAAGTGATTGTAGTAATCATGAGTAATGGTGGTATTTGGATCAGTAGTGGCAGTGGTGAGAGCGGACAGCCTGGATCTCCTTTGAAGGTAGCCAGTAGTGTTTACCGATGAAGCTGGATGTATGTATGTGACGGATGAGCATAAGGATTATTTGACTTCTGTGATTCTTGACTTGATTAACCAGAAGGAGGGAGTTGCTGTTAGTGAGGTAGGGAAGGCTTCAAGAGGAGCAGGTCAGGGTGGGAGAGATGAGCCATCTCATAGTGGTACTTAGGTGTCCATTAAACATGGAAGTAGACATAGTAGGCAGCTGTATAAATAAGCAATGGACTGGTCCAGACTGGGGATAATGAATTTGGGATATAGATGGTATTTAAAGCTGTGAAATTGAGTGAGATTTCCTAGGGAGTTTAGTTAGAGAAGGGAAGAAATGTGAGGATTGAATCCTGGGGTCTTTTACTGATAAAAGCTTGGAAAGATGATAAAGGAGACTGAAAAGGAGTTGCTAGTGAGGTAGATGAAAAATTAGGTGAGACACTACTGTCTTGGAACACAAGGGAAGTATTTTACAAAGGAAGTGACTGGCTATGTAATTTGCAGATGATGGGTCAAGTAATGAATTTGTAGATTTAGTAATGTGAAGACCATTAATGACTTTGATGAGCAGTTTCTGTTTAGTGGTGGAAGTAAAGACCTGATTGGAATGGAAATGAGAGAATAGGAGGACAGGAATTGGAGATGGCAAGTATAGATAATTTTTCTGAGTTTTGCTGTAAAGGGAAACGAATGGGGTAGTGAGTAGAGGGAAATAAGGGGAAGGGACCCATTTCTCGAAGACGTGAGAGGTTATAGTATATTTATAAGCTATCTGGGAGTTGTGGGAACAGAGGGAAAAATTTGTGAAACTGCACAGAGACAGAATAATTGACTGGGGGATGACCTTGAGGAGTGGAAAAGAGAGAATGTAGCCTATTAGTGGAAGAATATCAACAAGTATTTGGCATTTACTCTCTCCCAGGCACTAATTTGGGAGCCTGGAATATTTTGTGCAACAAAACAAAGATCTTTGCTCACTAATGGGGCATTCTTAAGGTTGGTCTTGATGGGGCAAGGACAGTTCATCTGTGGTAATAGGAGAGAAGGTGCTGGTAAGTGGGAGCTTCTGGAAACTCTTCTGATTACTTTTTATAATTGAGAAAACAAAAGCCTGGGGAGTAGTTATGAAGGAAAAATTAAGATGTTTGAGGAGCGAGGGGAAGGTATAAAATAGTCCTCTATAGAGTGGGAGAGGGAATATACTAGAATGATGTTGTATGGTTGCAAAGATTACTGTTATAAATTTAAAGACTTGCATGTTGTGTATTTATTTCTCTACCCCTATCAGCTGCACAGGTGAGGCATAGAACTGGCAGGGCACTGGATTTAACAAAGATTGTGATTTAGCTAAATGACCAAGGTAAAGTGAGAGAGGGACCAAGGGAATTGAGTGTATGCATGGGAATGATTCTGGCATGGGAATGATTTTGATGATTGATCTTGAAATTAAGCTAGGATATGATGGAAGTGAGTAGACAAGGAGGTATGAGGGATAGTGAAAAGGTGGTAGGATGAATAGATGATAGGTTACAGTAGGTTGAAGGATTTTTGGTGCTCAGGAACTAGAATGAATGCGCTGGAAGGATAAGAGATGGGAATCAGGAAGTGGATATTTGGAGTTGAGATTTTGGAGGGGTTTCAATTACTGGTAAAAGGATATGAGTAGCAGAGAGAGAAGGAGGACAAGATCTTGGGGAAAGAGGAACTTGAATGCAAATGCTAGGGTATTGTGGTGAGAAATATGAGGATATTGAAATCACCGAGTATTAATATTGTTGGAAAGAGCAACAGTGAGCCAGGAGCTAAAGTCTTTGAGAAGGTGACCCTGCAAAGGTTAACAGATGACTATCACAAAGAGTGGGTAGCATATCCTTAAGATTCAAAACTGGGTGTATTTAAGGAGGAGGCAGGGAGAGTGGTTTGGAATTAGCAATTAAGAGCAAGGAGGACACCTGTCTGGCTCTTGGTCCAGTGATAAGAATGAGAAAAAAATTAGCCATTACTTTAATTAGCTGCAGGGGAGCAATATATATAATCAAGAGATTAGAAGATGAATGGAATGTTCAGCAAAGAGATTGAGAATTTAGGAGGTTTTGTTGTTAGTGAATGTTGCGTTCCAGAGGGAACAGTGAAAGCTTTTCAGAATTTTGGGAGGAGTGTTAGATGGGACAGAATAGGGAGTATGTGGAACCAACCATATGGAGATTAGAGTGTGGGGGATGAGGGGTGACTGAAGTGTCTGGGACTGTTGTAAAGAAGGATAAAGGGTCCAGTAAAGTTGATCAGTTTTGACTGTCTGAGGACAGATAGTGTGGTGAGGCTGTGTTGCTGAATGTTGAAGTAGATGTCAAGGGTCTTCTCTCCATTCCTGTAGATGAGGTTGGAAACTGAGAGAAGGGCAGTCCTAGAGCTCTTGGGTCTTCTTGACCCTTGTGGATGGATGGTGGCTGAGGGAATAAGAAGCAGCCTGTTACCCTCTGTACCTGGTGTGGCTTATTGACTACTAGGTTTTGCTTTAGTGGAACCAGTCATATGAGGAGGGTTTTACCCTGGAGTGCTGTATCTACAACTAGTCTAGTTTTCACCAGACAGAAGTTGATAAAATTATCATCTGCCCACTGATGTCTCCCAAATCTGTTATCTACAGCTCTGATTTCTCCATAGAACTCCAAACCAAATGTGTATCTTAACATCCACTTAACAACTTCATATAGGTATATCATAGATAAATCCTCTTAAACTCAAATGTCTGAAACCAAATGCAGCATCTTCTCTCCATCAAATCTGTCCTTTATTTATTTCAGAAAAATAGTTATTTCCTAGATGCCCAAGCTGGATGCTTGAGCCTCATCCTAGATTCTGTTCTTTTCCTCCTTCCCATATCCAGTTGTCACTCAGTTCTGTAGATCTTTTTTCGTAAATAACTCTGTGTCTTTCTACTTCTTTTATTTCCAGCACCTCTCAGTTCAGATCACCTACAACTACTGCCCAAATTATTGAAACAACCTCTCTTTTTTGTTTTTCTCTCTTTCTCAAAACACCCATTTTAGCCATATTGAGCTACATTGAGTTCCTCACATGTAGCAAACTTTTTTGGCCTCTGCTGATACAGCAGTGAGTTACCATTGTGGATTCAGTATTTAGCCTGAGATGCCCTCTAATGAACTATTTATTTATTTATTTTTTTAAAGATTTTATTTATTTATTTAACAGAGAGAGAGAACAAGTAGGCAGAGCAGCAGGCAGAGGGAGAGGGAGAAGCAGACTCCCCACTGAGCAGGGAGCCCGATGCAGGGCTCGATCCCAGGACCCTGGGATCATGACCTGAGCTGAAGGCAGCCGCTTTCCCACGGAGCCACTCAGGTGCCCCTGAACTTTTTTTTTTTTAAAGCCACATACTTAATGTAGATAGAATAATCCGAGTAGAAACTTTTGTATATGAGATTTCTAGTAGATGATGAATCAACAGATCTTTGCTTTCTTCTAAAAAGTATAATTTCTATTTTTTAAAAAGGTATACTGGGGCGCCTGGGTGGCTCAGTCGTTAAGTGCCTTCGGCTCAGGTCATGATCCCAGGGTCCTGGATCGAGCCCTGCATCAGGCTCCCTGCTCCACAGGAAGCCTGCTTCTCCCTCTCCCACTCCCCCTGCTTGTGTTACCTCTCTCGCTGTTTCTCTGTCAGATTAAAAAAAAAAAAAAATCTTTAAAAAAAAATAAAGTATACTTTTTAAGGGAAAAGGATTTTTTTCTATGCAAATACTTTAATTTTTGTTTGAATTATACCAGTTGCATTAATGTAGTCCTTAGATGGTCCTTTCCTTGCACTTTTTGTTGCCAGACCTCTGATGATAATTTTTTTTTTACTGGTGATGTTGAGTAGTCATGCTAATCACAGATTCCTTAAACTTATGAAATTTATTTGTTAATGACTTGTTCTTTCATCTTTTTTCTCAGGTGGGAACTTATGTTTCTTTTTGTTTGTGTTATTTTGAAGGTACGGCTTGTAGATGCAGGTTTTGTTTGGACTGAGCCCCATTCTAAGAGACTTAAAGTTAAGCTGACTATTCAGAAAGAGGTAAGCTGTATACAGTTTTTTCAGCATGTCTGGAGTGTAGGTAGTGAAAATGAAGGGATGTTGGTAAGTTACCTTATTTGAATAGCTTAAAAGGAAAAGATTACACTCTTAATTTTAACCTTTCTGGGTTTTTTTGGGGGGGGGGTCATCTGCCAGATGATCAGGTCATTAGTAAGAGCAGCCATTGCTCATCTTTTCAAAGTTATTTTTATTAGAAAAAAGATTGAGGTAAAAGCATGAGCTAAGACAGTGTTTCTCAAACTTGGCTGAACATCATTATAAGTCATAGTAAGTGAATCAAACTGGATCCATCTGGATGTGACACTCAGGAACCTGTGTTTAAAAGCTGCCCAGGTTATTTCTGATGATTGGCTATGTTTGGGAACTATTAAATTAAGGAATGTCTTCTTTTTTGGGAGTTTTCTTTGTCTTATTTTTTTATACATATACACACACATATATAGATATATAAATCCTTCAAAGACTATCTTCACAACCACTTTAACTAAAGGTAAATATGAAATGTTACTAATTTAATCCTACAAATTAAACCTGTTTTTTTCTTGAACTAGGATTACTTATTTTTATGACTTTTAATTTAATTGATTTATTGTGGATGTCCTCAAAGCATTCGTGGAAAAAGACTTTAAGTTATTAACTCTAAGTATTAAAGTTACTAAATATTATTTTCTTTTAAGAAAAATATTTGTTATTAAACAGAAAGGAAAGAAGGAAGGAGTGTGATTTTTTTTTTTTTTTTTCTCGCCCCCTATCAGGTGATGAATGGTGCTATCCTTCAGCAAGTGTTTGTGGTGGATTATGTTGTTCAGCCTCAGATGTGTGGAGATTGCCACAGAGTAGAAGCTAAGGATTTCTGGAAGGCTGTGGTTCAAGTGAGGCAAAAGGTATTGAGAGAAGGATGATGAGTGAAACCTTCATCTTGTGTTTCATTTCTGTCAGTTACAAGCAGTTAGTAAAACCACCTCCTTTCCCTTTTCAAATCCTGTAGGTACCAGCGATAGTCTAGGTTTCTGGAACATTCGCTTTTGAAAATAGGTCACTATCACGTTTTAGATAATCTTTAAAGATTATTTTTGTTTTAAAAATCAGTGCGCTATACCTATAGATGGCTTTTTTTTCATTTCCTCTATTAATCTAATAATGCATTTATATTTAGACTTTGCACAAAAAAACTTTCTACTATCTGGAACAGTTGATTTTAAAATATGGAATGCATCAGAATACACTTCGTATCAAAGAGATTCATGGTAAGTTAAAATTTAAAAGCATTTGAATTGATGTCAGAATTATTTCAGCTAACATAAGTCTTATCTTTATTGATAATATCTAGAATAATACTGTCCAAAAGAACTGTTTCTTCTGTTAGGAAGAAAAAAATCTTGTTTTTTTTTATCTGCACTGTCCAATATGGTAGCCACTAGCCGTATATGGCTATTGAATACTTGAAATGTGTCTAGTGCAACTGAGGAGCTGAATTCTTAATTTTTTTTGTTTTAATTTAAATTTACACTAAGTAGCTACCAGATGAGTAAACCAGTAACTGCATTAATACAGTGTAAAGTGCTGTGATGGAAAACTCATTGAAAACTTGTTTCATGCAGAGATTAGTTTCTGATTGGAAGAAAATTATTTTTGAGATCTCTAAGTTCTTTTGTAATATTTTTGGTTTTGATATGCAAATGATATAGTTAGATTTCTTAAAAGGTAGAATTCAAAATTTTTTGCATGATTTCCTAATGGTTCCTTAGAGTGTGTTCTGTCTTAGCACTTACTGGTGGTGTAGTATACGTACTAGATGGTGGATGGATATTTCTCTAATTGATAGTAGAAAATATAAATGTTCTTAAGCAGACTTAAAGGTTAGTATTTTTAGATGGTGCTTGATATGGTGAACATCTATATACATTGTTTTCCTAGTCTCTAAAGTATAGGTTTAGAGATACTGTTCTTAAAGGAATGACCAAATTCTTACATCATACTCCTCATTTTAAAACTGGGAGTTCCACTGTTACTAATTGATCTGTTACTCATATCTTGTCTTGGGAAAGTACTTAGAGAAGTGTGGTTTTGGGCCCTTAAATGGGGGGAGATGTATGTAGTGATGTCACCAGGAGAAAATCTTTTAAGCTTTGTATCTGACCTGAATGCCTTAAGTAGACGTAAGGTTAATAGTCTAAATCCGTGAAACACAATTTATTTTATTCATTAAAAAAAATTTTTTTTTAAATTTATTTGAGAGAGAGTGAGCGAGCGAGCATGAGCTGGAGGTGGGGGTGGGGGCAGGGAGGAACAGAGGGAGAGGGAGAAGCAGATTCCCCACTGAGCAGGGAGCCTGATGGTGCTCCATCCCAGGACCCTGAGAACATGACCTGAGCCAAAGGCAGACACTCAACCAACCAGGCACCCCAAGTCGGTGAAACACAATTTAATATTTACTGTGGGTAAGGTACCTTGCTGCCTATTTAACATGGTGCCTGGCTACTTGTGGCCAGCCACCAGGCAAAAATACACCTTTGTTCTGAGTAACTCTCCTTTGAGCAACTCTTTCGGGGATAAGTAGATCCAAATATTATAGCTAAGAAAGCAAACCACTGTTATTCTTTTTCATCACCATGGCAGAAATATACTCAAAGAATTTTTTTGTAGCAAAAGACTTGGATACATCCTGGGACATGCTTTTGCAGTCATATTCAAAACCAAAAATATTGCAAGTTTAGGGGCCTTTTTTCATCCAGAGGAGTTAATCTTTTTTTTTTCCACATGCTAGTTCTTGGTTTGGTTTAAATGAATTTTTTGTTTGTGGTTTATTTGTAACTTTGTTTTTTATAAAATCATAGTAATAGTAAAAATTCACACATGGGATGTATATGTGAATTAAAGACCTCTAAATCTCTTTTATCCATTTGTTATCTCCAGAGGTGGCCCCTTAAAACAAGATAGTATAATATGTACTCTTTTTGGGGGGGTAGGGAGAGGGAGAGAGAGAATCTTAAGCAGGCTCCATGTCCAGTGTGGAGTCCAACAGGGCTGTCTCACAACCCCGAGATCATGACCTGAGCCAAAATCAAGAGTCAGACGCTTAACTGACTGAGCCACTCAGGCGCCCCTATAATATATACTCTATGTAAATTGTGATCGCATTGGTTTCCCCTCAGGTGTTTGATCATTCTGTAATATTCTGTGACCTGCCATCTTACTTTATGTGGAAACCTTGCCATGTCATTGAATGTGGTCCTATTCCATTACTTTAACCACTGTGTGTGTGTGTGTGTGTATTCATTAATCAATGTATATTTAATTATTAGGTTATATTCTGTTGACTGGCTTATAAGATACTCCATTTTTTGCTGCTACAAATAACATTATATTAACTTACCCTTATGTTTATGTATATTTGGTGGTTTTTCTTTGAGATTGAGTTTAAGAATTGAAATGACTAGACCGGAGTATGCAATTGTTAAATTTTTATATGTACTGCTAGATTGTCTTTCAAAATAGTGCCAGTGTACTGTCCCAACACTTACAAGAATTTTCATTTTTTCCCAAACACTTGCCAACACTCTAAAATTGTATTGGCCTTTATGATTTTTGCTGTACTATTAGAGAAAATGGTATCTTGTTTTAATTTGCATTTCCTTGATTACTAATGAGGGTTAACATTTTTATATATGTATTAGCCATTTATGTTTATGCCTTATGTGAATTGTATGTTTCTCATGTCTATTTCTTCCTCATGTATTTTGTCTTTTTTTATATATATATCTTTTTCTTTAAATTTTTTTATTGTTATGTTAATCACCACACATTACATTGTTAGTTTTTGATGTAGTGTTCCATGATTCATTGTTTATGTATAACACCCAGTGCTCCGTGCAGAACGTGCCCTCTTTAATACCCATCACCAGGCTAACCCATCCTCCCATCCCCTCCCCTCTAGAATCCTCAGTTTGTTTTTCAGAGTCCATCGTCTCTCATGGTTCGTCTCCCCCTCCGATTTCCCCCCCTTCATTCTTCCTCTCTTGCTATCTTCTTCTTCTTTTTTTTTCTTAACATATATTGCATTATTTGTTTCAGAGGTACAGATCTGTGATTCAACAGTCTTGCACAATTCACAGTGCTCACCATAGCATATACCCTCCCCAATGTCTTTATCACCCAGCCACCCCATCCCTCCCACCCCACCCCCACTCCAGCAACCCTCAGTTTGTTTCCTGGATTAAGAATTCCTCATATCAGTGAGGTCATATGATACATGTCTTTCTCTGATTGACTTATTTCGCTCAGCGTAACACCCTCCAGTTCCATTCACGTCATTGCAAATGGCAAGATCTCATTCCATTTGACGGCTGCATAATAATATTCCATTGTATATATATACCACATCTTCTTTATCCATTCATCTGTCGACGGACATCTTGACTCTTTCCACAGTTTGGCTATTATGGACATTGCTGCTATAAACATCGGGGTGCACATACCCCTTCGGATCCCTACATTTGTATCTTTGGGGTAATACCCAGTAGTACAATTGCTCTATCATATGTTAGCTCTATTTTCAACTTTTTGAGGAACTTCCATACTGTTTTCCAGGGTGGTTGCACCAGCTTGCATTCCCACCAACAGTGTAGGAGGGTTCCCCTTTCTCCGCATCCCCGCCAACATCTGTCATTTCCTGACTTGTTAATTTTAGCCATTCTGACTGGTGTGAGGTGGTATCTCATGGAGGTTTTGATTTGGATTTCCCTGATGCCGAGCGATGTTGAGCACTTTTTCATGTGTCTGTTGGCCATTTGGATGTCTTCTTTGGAAAAATGTCTGTTCATGTCTTCTGCCCATTTCTTGATTGGATTATTCTTTGGGTGTTGAGTTTGATAAGTTCTTTATAGATTTTGGATACTAGCCCTTTATCTGATATGTCATTTGCAAATATCTTCTCCTATTTTGTCAGTTGTCTTTTGGTTTTGTTGACTGTTTCCTTTGATGAGCAAAGGACATTTCATCTTGATGAAGTCCCAATAGTTCCTTTTTGCCCTTGCTTTCCTTGCCTTTGGTGATGTTTCTAGGAAGAAGTTGCTGCAGCTGAGGTCGAAGAGGTTGCTGCCTGTGTCCTCTTCTAGGATTTTGATGGACTCCTGTCTCACATTGAGGTCTTTCAACCATTTTGAGTCTATTTTTGTGTGTGGTGTAAGGAAATGGTCCATTTCATTCTTCTGCATATGGCTGTCCAATTTTCCCAACACCATTTGTTGAAGAGACTGTCTTTTTGCCATTGGACATCTTTCCTGCTTTGTCAAAGATTAGTTGACCATAGAGTTGAGGGCTATTTCTGGGTTCTCGATTCTGTTCCATTGATCTATGGGACTGTTTTTGTGCCAGTACCATACTGTCTTGATGATGACAGCTTTGTAATAGAGCTGGAAGTCTGGAATGGTGATGCCAACAGCTTTGCTTTTCTTTTTCAACATTCCTCTGGCTATTCGGGGTCTTTTCTGGTTCCACACAAATTTTAGGATTATTTGTTCCATTTCTTTGAAAAAAGTGGATGGTATTTTGATGGGGATTGCACTGAATGTGTAGATTGCTCTAGGTAGCCTTGACATCTTTACAATGTTTGTTCTTTCAATCCATGAGCATGGAATGTTTTTCCATTTCTTTGTGTCTTCCTCAGTTTCTTTCATGAGTGTTTTATAGTTTTCTGAGTACAGATCCTTTTCCTCTTTGGTTAGATTTATTCCTAGGTATCTTATGGTTTTGGGTGCAATTGTAAATGGGATCGACTCCTTAATTTCTCTTCCTTCTGTCTTGTTGTTGGTGTATAGGAATGCCACTGATTTTTGTGCATTGATTTTATATCCTGCCACTTTTATATCCTGCACTTTACTGAATTCCTGTATGAGTTCTAGCAGTTTTGGGGTGGAGTCTTTTGGGTTTTCCACATAAAGTATCATATCATCTGCAAACAGTGAGAGTTTGACTTCTTCTTTGCTGATTTGGATGCCTTTGATTTCTTTTTGTTGTCTGATTGCTGTGGCTAGGACTTCTAATACTATGTTGAATAGCAGTGGTGATAGTGGACATTCCTGCCCCGTTCCTGACCTCGGGGAAAGCTCTCAGTTTTTCCCCATTGAGAATGATATTCGCTGTGGGTGTTTCATAGATGGCTTTTATGATATTGAGGTATGTACCCTCTATCCCTATACTCTGAAGAGTTTTGATCAAGAAAGGATGCTGTACTTTGTCAAATGCTTTTTCTGCATCTAGTGAGGGATCATATGATTCTTGTTCTTTCTTTTGTTGATGTATTGTATCACGTTGATTGATTTGCAGATGTTGAACCAACCTTGCAGCCCAGGGATAAATCGCACTTGGTTGTGGTGAATAATCCTTTTAAGGTACTGTTGGATCCTATTGGCTAGTATTTTGGTGAGAATTTTTGCATCCATGTTCATCAAGGATATTGGTCTGTAATTCTCCTTTTTGATGGGGTCTTTGATTTGGGGATCAAGGTATTGCTGGCCTCATAAAAGGAGTTTGGAAGTTTTCCTTCCATTTCTATTTTTTGGAACAGTTTCAGAAGAATAGGTATTAATTCTTCTTTAAATGTTTGGTAGAATTCCCCTGGGAAGCCATCTGGCCCTCGGCTTTTGTTTTTTGGGAGATTTTTGATGACTGCTTCAATTTCCTTAGTGGTTATAGGTTTGTTCCGGTTTTCTATTTCTTCTTGGTTCAGTTTTGGTAGTTGATACATCTCTAGGAATGCATCCATTTCTTCCAGGTTATCTAATTTGCTGGCATAGAGTTGCTCATAATCTGTTCTTATAATCGTTTGTATTTCTTTGGTGTTGGTTGTGATCTCTCCTCTGTCATTCATGATTTTGTTGATTTGGGTCATTTCTCTTTTCTTTTTGCTAAGTCTGGCCAGGGGTTTATCAATCTTATTAATTCTTTCAGAGAACCACCTGCTAGTTTCGTTGATCTGTTCTGTTCCTTTGGTTTCTATTTCATCGATTTCTGCTCTCATCTTTATTATTTTTCTTCTCCTGCTGGGTTTAGGCTTAATTTGCTCTTTTTTCTCTAGCTCCTTTAGGTGTAGGGTTAGGTTGTGTATTTGAGACCTTTCTTGTTTCTTGAGAAAGGCTTGTATTGCTATATACTTTCCTCTTAGGACTGCCTTTGCTGTATACCAAAGATTTTGAACAGTTGTGTTTTCATTTTCATTTGTTTCCATGAATTTTTTAAATTATTCTTTAATTTCCTGGTTGACCCATTCATTCTTCAGTAGGATGCTCTTTAATCTCCATGTATTTGAGTTCTTTCTAACTTTCCTCTTGTGATTGAGTTCTAGTTTGAAAGCATTGTGTTCTGAAAATATGCAGGGAATAATCCCAGTCTTTTGGTACCAGTTGAGACCTGATTTGTGACCTAGAATGTGATCTATTCTGGAGAATGTTCCATGGGCACTAGAGAAGAATGTGTATTCTGTTGCTTTGGGATGGAATGTTCTGAATATGTCTGTGAAGTCCATTTGGTGCAGTGTGTCATTTAAAGTCTTTATTTCCTTGTTGATCTTTTGCTTAGATGATCTGTCCATTTCAGTGAGGAGGGTGTTAAAGTCCCCACTATTATTGTATTGTTGCCAATGTGTTTCTTTGCTTTTGTTATTAATTGCCTTATATAATTGGCTGCTCCCATGTTAGGGGCATAGATATTTACAATTGTTAGATCGTCTTGTTGGACAGACCCTCTAAGTAGGATATAGTGTCCTTCCTCATGTCTTATTACAGTCTTTGTTTTAAAATCTAATTTGTCTGATATAAGGATTGCCACCCCAGCTTTCTTTTGGTGTCCATTAGCATGGTAAATGGTTTTCCACCCCCTCACTTTCAATCTGGGGTTGTCTTTGCATCTAAAATGAGTCTCTTGCAGACAGCATATCGATGGGTCTTGTTTTTTAATCCAATCTGATAGCCTGTGTCTTTTGATTGGGGCATTTAGCCCATTTACATTCAGGGTAACTATTGAAAGATATGAATTTAGTGCCATTGTATTGCCTGAAGGTGACTGTTACTGTATATTTCTGTGTTTCTTTCTGATCCCTGCTGTTTTTAGGCTCTCTCTTTGCGTAGAGGACCCCTTTCAATATTTCTTGTAGGGCTAGTTTCGTGTTTGCAAATTCCTTTAGTTTTTGTTTGTCCTGGAAGGTTTTTATCTCTCCTTCTATTTTCAGTGAGAGCCTAGCTGGATATAGTATTCTTGGCTGCATATTTTTCTTGTTTAGTGCTCTGAAGATACCATGCCAGTCCTTCTGGCCTGCCAGGTCTCTGTGGATAGGTCTGTTGCCAGTCTGATGTTTCTACCATTGTAGGTTACAGATCTCTTCTCCCGAGGTGCTTTCAGGATTTTCTCTTTGTCTCTGAGACTCGTCAGTTTTACTATTAGATGTCGGGGTGTTGACCTATTTTTATTGATTTTGAGAGGGGTTCTTTGTGCCTCCTGGATTTTGATGCCTGTTTCCTTCCCCACATTAGGGAAGTTCTCTGTTACAATTTGCTCCAATATACCTTCTGCCCCTCTCTCTTTCTTCTTCTTCTGGGATCCCAATTATTCTAATGTTTTGTCTTCTGGTATCGCTTATCTCTCGAATTCTGCCCTCGTGATCCAGTAGTTGTTTATCTCTCTTTTTCTCAGCTTCTTTATTTTCTATCATTTGGTCTTCTGTATTGCTGATTCTCTCTTCTGCCTCATTTATCCTAGCCGTTAGTGCCCCCATTTTTATTGCACCTCATTAATAGTCTTTTTGATTTTGACTTGGTTAGATTTTAGTTCTTTTATTTCTCCAGAAAGGGTTTCTCTAATAACTTCCATGCTTTTTTCAAGCCCAGCTAGTATCTTTAAAATCATGATTCTGAACTCTAGATCCAACATCATACTAATGTCCGTATTGAGTAGGTCCCTGGCAGATGGTACTACCTCTTGTTCTTTTTGTTGAGGTGATTTTTTCCATCTTGTCATTTTGTCCAGAGGAGGATAGATGAATGAGAGAACAAAATGCTAACAGGGTAACAACGTCCCCAGAAAATATACTCTAAACAAAGCAGAAAAGACCTGAAACCAGGGGAAAAGAAAGGGAAAGAAAGAAAAAAGAAAGAGGAAAAAGAAAAAGATAAAAATAAACAGAATATGATCAAATATGATCAGGCTGGTGCATAGATCAGTGCCACACACTAGATTTTGGGTGTATTTTGGTCTGTTAGAAGAAAGTGCCTCCCAAAATTTTAAAGAAAGAAAGACATATATGTACAAAATAAGGGTTGATACGATGAAGGGATGGAATATGACTGTAAAGATGAAAATTATAAAAAATTTTATAAAAGGAATTGATAAGTTGTTTGAAAAAAGAAATTAGAGGAGTTAAAAAAAAAAAAAAAAAGAAAGAAAAAAAGGGGAGAGAATGTGATCAGGCAGGAGACTAGAACAAAGCCATACACTAGAGATTTAGGGTATATTTTGATCTGTTAGAAGAAACTGTATCTCAAAATTTTAAAGAGAGAACAACTTACATATATGTATGCCTAAAATAAGGGTAACTACTATGAAGGGATAGAATATGACTCTAAAAATGAAAAATAAAAATTTTTTTAAAAAAAGGATTGATAAGATGTTGGTTGAAAAAGGGAAAAAATTAAAAAAAAAAGACAGTTAAAAAATTAACTTTGTTGGGGCGCCTGGGTGGCTCAGTTGGTTAAGCGACTGCCTTCGGCTCAGGTCATGATCCTGGAGTCCCAGGATCAAGTCCCGCATCGGGCTCCCTGCTCGGCAGGGAGTCTGCTTCTCCCTCTGACCCTATCCCCTCTGATGTGCTCTCTCTCTCTCTCATTCTCTCTCTCTCAAATAAATAAATAAAATCTTTAAAAAAAAAAAAAAATTAACTTTGAAAGACTAAAGAATCATGGTAAAAAGGCCATGAATTCTATGTGCAGTATTCCCCTAGCGCTGGAGTTCTCCCGTTCTCATTGATCAGTAAACTTGGTCTTGGCTGGCTGTTCTTGCTATCTTCTGGGGGAGGGGCCTGTTGCCATGGTTCCCAAATGTCTTTGCCGGAGGCGGAATTGCCGCACCCTTGTCAGTCAGGGCTAAGTAATTTGCTTGGGTTTGCTCTCGGGAGCTTTCGTTCCCTGCCCTGCAAGCTTTCCCTACAGCTTTGGAGGCTGAGTGAAAATGGCGGCCTCCCAATCTGCGCCCCAGAGGAGAACTTGGGGCCCCGCTCCTCAGTGCACCCCCAGAGAAAAGCAGTCAGTCACTTCTGTCTCCCCGGTCTCCAGCTGCACTCCGTGCTCACCTGGCCTGTGACCGAGCGTTTCTATCTCTGGCACCCGACTTGGTGTGGAGTCTCCAAACCCAGCAGATCCCTGTGGTGTGTTCCACACTGCTCTTCCTGGCGGAGGAAGGGGAGTCTCCCTGGATCTGCTGCTTGTTGGGTCCCTGCTGGAGGAGCGGTGGCCCGACTGTCACCGATCACAGTTTATGGCAACCCCGAGCTGAGAGCCCGCACCTCGGCTCCGTGCCCGCAGCCGGCTTCCCTTCTCCGATACCTGGGAGCTCTGTCGCACTCAGGCACCCCCGGTCTTCCTGTGACCCTGAGGGTCCTGAGACCACACTGTCCCACGAGGGTACCACCCCCCGTTTAGCCACTGGAGCGACGTCCCTCAGCGGAGCCGACTTCTAAAAGTTCTGACTTTGTGCTCCGCTGCTGTCACCTTGCCAGAAGCCACTGACCGAGGCCCCCTCCCCTGCCATCTATCCTCCCGAGTATCGCCTCAGATTCACTTCGCACGTCCTACCTTCCAGAAAGTGGTCGCTTTTCTGTTCAGAGAGTTGTTGCTGTTCTTTTCTTCGATCTCCTGTTGAATTCGTAGGTGTTCAGAATGGTTTGATCCCTATCCAGCTGAATTCCTGAGGCCAGACCCTCATTTATTTTGTCTTATTCCAGACATCAATCTCATTACGTGTGTGTGTTATGTATGTATGTTTAGAGAGCTAGCATGCATTTGAGTGTGAGCCTAAGGCAGCAGATAACTTTTTGCATTGTCACATGCCTTTTATCATTTAAGTTTTTTATTCTTTAGTTATATAGCTATGGCTTATAACTTTTGTGTCTTATATAGGAAAGCTTTCTATACTCCCATCATTATATTTTTAAAGTAAATTCCATTTAGATTTTTAATCTTAACCGTTAGAGTTTTTCCTAGGTTACTCTCTCTTTTCCCACTGATTTGAAAGATCTCCTTTCTTATGTACGATAAATTCCTTTATACACATGACTCACCTCTGGTTTGTTTTGTCTCACTGCTTCTACCACAGTATGTGAATTATACTTTATAATATGTATGCCCTTATTAATTTTTTTGTAAGATTTGGTTGATAGTAAATAAGAACATGGATTCTGAAACTGATTTTGTGGGTTTGAACTCTGTCCCTCCAGTTTTTTTTGCTGTGTGATCTTAGGCAAGTTATTTAACTTCTCTGAGCCTCAGTTTTCCCATCAATAAAACAGAAAGAATGGTAATAGCATTTACCTCATAGGATTATTTTAAGATTAAATAATCTATGCAGAACACTTAGAACCCTGCCTGGTGCATAATCATGTTTATTTAGTTCTTTTCTGTACTTTGGTGAAACATTTTATAGTTTCCTTATAAAGATTTTTAAATGTTTCTTGTTATTTTTTTTGGCTCCTCTACACTGTTTTGTCATTGTGGATGGCAACTTTTTAAAAATTTTATTTATTTGAGAAAGAGCATGAGTGGGGTGGGGGGGAGATTCAGAGGGAAAGGGAAAAGCAGACTCCCCACTGAGCAGGGAGCCTGCTGCGAGGCCTGGTCCCCAGACCCCAAGATCAGGACCTGAACCGAAGGCAGACGCCCAACCGACTGAGCCACGTAGGCACCCCATGCATTTTTAAATTGATTATTGCTAATATATTAATCTTGAAATTTCTTAATATCACTGATAGTTTATAGTTGATAACTCTTGATTTTTTAGGTAAACCATTATCTGTAAACAATGGTATTTTTATTTCATCTTTTGCATATTTTTCCTCTTCTTTTTTCTTTCTTTTTCCCTTTGGCTAGGAATGGAGAGTTACATGATACAGTAACATGGTCATATGTCAGGCATTATCTTTCTGTATTTCATCCCTAAATGTAATATTTGTTGAGATTTCTATTTGATACATGTGCATTCATAGTTATATACATATATAAGCTGTTCAATCCAGTCTTTTCATCAGTTATATTAGTGACATCGAAAGAGTTGCAAGGTTTGCCGTCTTTCTACCTAGTGTTTATCAACCTCTTGAAGTTTTGTAAGAAACTGCCCATTGAGCCTGGGTGCCTCAGTCGGTTAAGCATCTGACTTTGACTCAGGTCATGGTCCCAGGGTCCTGGGATCGAGTCCTGCATTGGGTTTCTTGCTCAGTGGGGAGCCTGCTTCTCCCTCTCCTTCTGTCCTTCCCCCCGCTCGTGCATACATGCACGCTCTTTCTCTTTCAAATAAATAAATAAAATCTTAAAAAAAAAATGCTGCCCATTGAGACATTCAGTTTGATATGGGGGGGGTAAAGGCTTTTCAGTTTCTTTTGTTAGGGTATTAGTCTTTGTAAGGTATTCTGTTGCTTCTTGAATTACTTTTAATAGCATTTTCCAAGGAAATCATTTCATCTAGCTTTTCACATTCTTGGCATAAAATCCAACATAGAATATATATTATAACGTTAGATCTCATCCATAAACTATGGTTGTATCTTCTTTATTCTTCCTAATGTTGTTTGTCTTTTCTCATCTCCCCTCACTTCTTTCCGTCTATCAGATTTGCAAGTTTTGTCCGTTGGTTTTTTCAAAGAACTAGCTCGAATCAAGTCTTTTCTTTTTTAATTTTTGCTTTAAAATTAACATCCATCACCGTATGTATTAAAAATTTTTTTTCCTTCTACTTTTTAAAGTTTTATTTTGTTTGAATTAATTGAAAGCTTATTTTTAGTTTCTAATAAATATACTGAAGTTTATAAATTTTCGTGAGTTCATGTTGGTTTTGTAGCTGGTATTTATAGCTACCTTTTTCCCCTGTACATTGCATATTTCTTTTATTTTCAGCATCTCAGCTGTTTTATTCTCTTGGGTATATATCTACGTGTAGACTTGCTGAGTCATATGGTAAATTTATGTTTTTCATCTTTTTTTATGTTTATCTTTTTAAGAAACTGGCAGACTATTTCCAAAGTGGCTGTACCATTTTATGTTCCCATCAGCAATGTTTGAGGGTTCCAGTTTCCACATCTCCTCACCAACATTATTGTCTCTTTTTGTTCATAGCCATTCTAGAGGGTGGTGTAAAGTGATGTCTCATTTTGTGGTTTTACTTGCATTTCGTATTGACTAATGATGTTGATCATCTTTTCATGAGGTTATTAGCCATTCCTGTATCTTTTTGGGGGACATAACTATTCAGATCTTCTTCCTATATTTTAATTGGATTGTTTGTCTTACTAAATTTTAATTTTTTTTAATATATTCTGGATACGAGTTCCTCATCATATATATGATTTGTGGGTATTTTCTCATAGCCCGTAGCCTGTCTTTTCATTGTCTTAATGTTGTCTTTTTTTTACTGTGATATGAACACTTAACATGAAATCTTCTCTCTTAACAAAATTTTAAGTATATTTACATTATTGTTGACTATAGTACAATGTATAGCAGATCTCTAGAGCCTGTTCATCTTGCTTAACTGAAGCTTTATGCTCATTAATTGGTAACTCCCTATTTCCCCCTCCTCTCAGCCCCTGGCAGCCATCATTCCACTCTTTGATTCTGTGAATTTGAATATTTTCGATACAAGTGGAGTCAGGTAGTATTGGTCTTTCTGTGACTGGTTTATTTCATTTAGTATAATGTCCTCAAGGTTCACCCATGCTGTTGCATAATGCAGAATTTCCTCCCTTTTTAAGGCTGAATAGAATTCCATTGTATGTACACACAACATTCTATCTATTCCTCTGTTGTGGAAACAACCCAAATGCCCATCATCTTGGCTACTGTGAGCAGTGCTGCAATAAACATGAGAGTGCTGATATATCTTTGAGATTCTGATTTCAGTTCTTCTGGATAAATACTTAGACGTGGGATTAATGGAACATATGGTAGTTCTATTTTTAATTTTTTGAAGACCCTCCAGGCTATTTTTCATAGTGGCTGCACTGTTTCGCATTTCCACTGGTGTACAAGAGTTCCAGTTTTCCTGTATCCTCATCAATACTTGTTTTCTGTTGTTGTTTTAATAATGGCCATCCTAATGAGTATGAAGTGATACCTCGTAGTTTTGATTTGCATTTGCCTGATAATTTTGACCTTGAGCATTTTTCATATACTTGTTGGCCATTTATATGTCTTATTTGGAGAAATGTCTATATAGTTCCTCTGCCCATTTTTAAAATTTAAACATTTTAACTAATCAGGTTATTAATTTTTTTCCTGTTGAGTTGTAGGAGTTCCTAATATTTTTTGGAGATTAACTCCTTATCAGATATATATGGTTTGCAAACGTTTTCTCCCTTTTTGGAGGTTTCCTTTTCACTGTGTTGATGTTTCTTTTGCTGTGCAGAAGCTTTTTAGTTTGATGTAGTCCCAGTTGTTTGTTTTTGTTGCCTGTACTTTTGGTGTCATATTCATGAAATCATTGCCAAGACCAGTGTCACAAAGCTTTTCTCCCTCTGTTTTCTTCTGGAGGTTTTATAGTTTCAGGTCTTTCGTTTGATTCTTTAATCCATTTTGAGTTGATTTCTGTGAATGGTGTAAAACAGGTCCAGTTTCATTCTTTTGCATGTAGATATTCAGTTTTCTCAATACCATTTGTTGAAGAGATTATCTTTTCCCAAGGGTGTAATTTTTAGCACTTGGATATCAGTTGACCCTAGATATGTGGATTGGTTTCTGGGTTCTCTGTTCTGTTCCAGTGGTTATTAGGACTGTCTTTTTGTCATTACCAAACTGTTTTGTTTACAGTAACTTTGTATTTTGAAGTCAGGAAGTGTGATGTCGTTTGAATAGCAAAAGTTTAAAATTTTGAAGTCCAGTATGTAAATTTTTTTATTTTATCCAATATGCTTTTGGTTGTCATGTTTGAGAACTCTTTTAAATCAGTGTTACAAAGATTTTCTTCTGTGTTTTATAGTTTTAGCTCTTAAATTTGGGTCTCACCCTTTTTGTGTTGTTTTTTGTGCATGGTGTGAGGTAAGAGTCTAAATTCATCTTTTTCCATGTGGATATCCTGTTTTCCCAATGAAAAGACTATCCTTTCCTCAATGAATTCTTTGAAGCCTCTGTCAAAGATCTGTTGACTGTACATGTCAGTTTAGTTCCAGCTTCTCGAGTTTGTCCCGTTGATCCGTGTATCTGTCCTGTGCTAGTACCGCACTGTCTTGACTAAAGTTATCAGGTTTTGAAATTGGGAAGTATAAGTTCCCACCCACTTTGTTCATCTTCGGAATTCTTTCGGCTATTCTGAGTTAGTTTGGAAGAGTATTTCTATAAGCATTTCCTAGCAGGTAGGTGTGTTTTTAATTATCCATTTGTTGCTGATTTTTAATGGTACTGCATTGTGATCAGATAATACTGTCTAATAATTCATACTGTTTAGAATTTATTGAAATTAAAAAATTGTACATGATTGTTTTATGAATATTCTGTGAGTTTTTAAAAATAATATGTATTCTTGGGACCGTGTTCTATAATCTCAGTTAAATCAACCTTGAGAGTTATTCAAGTTCTATGTATCCTTCCTATTTTTAGTCAGTTTGGTCATTTTGTTTTTGTTTTCTTTTTTATTTTATTTAAATTTAATTAACATATAATGTATCATTAGTTTCAGTGGTAGAGTTCAGTGATTCATCAGTTGCGTATAACACCCAGTGCTCATTACTTCAAGTGCCCTGCTTAATGCCCATCACTGTTTCCCCATCCCCCACAGGCCTCCCATCCAGCAACCCTGTTTGTTTCCTATAGTTAAGAGTCTCTTACGGTTTGTCTTCTCTCTGATTTCGTCTTATTTTATTTTTCCCTCCCTTCCCCTATGATCCTGTTTTGTTTCTTAAATTCCACATATGATTGAAATCATGTAATTGTCTTTCTCTGATTGACTTACTTTGCTTAGCATAATACCCTCTTGGTCATTTTATTTTTGATAGTCTCATACTAGCCTCCCACAGTGATTGCACATGTGTTAACATTTATTAATTTCTTTTTTCTTTTTAATAGTTTTTGTTTTCTGCATCTCAGTGCTATGTTATTAGATGCATTCCTATTATCTTCATGGGAGATTATTATATAAAATACACTTCTGTGTAGTTCCCGCCCCTTTTTTTAAGTAGGCTCCATGCCCATTGTGGAGCCCAATGTGGGACTTGAACCCACAACCCCAAGATCAAGACCTGAGCTGAGATCAAGAGTCGGATGTTTAACCAACTGAGCCACCCAGGTGCCCCATTTCTCTCCCCCTTTGATCTTGAATTTTATTTTGTCTGAAATTAAAATTTTGAATCTTGTTTTCTTTTGTTATTATTTGTCTGATTTGTCTTATCTTTTTGTTGTCTTAATTGATACATTTTTTATGTTTTCTAATTTGTTTACTACACATTTAATTTGTGATATAGTCATGTTAGTAGAGGAAAGTCTTACTTTGCAGAATTATTTTCATGTGGCTTTTCTTATTCTTTTTAAAGATGGTCTGGATTTCTATTATTCCTCAAAACAGCATGCTCAGAAAATGGTAGAATTTCTTCAGTGTACAGTGCCCTGTAGGTATGTTCTGAACCTAAATGTGATTAAATCCAAAGAGCTGGGAATGAATGTAAATCATGTCCATTCTTCAGGCTTAGACTACATCTCTTATGTTAAAAAGTTTAAAATTGTAATAGGAATATTTACATAATTAGTAAGCATCTATTGGATTAGCCACTTTACAGGAATTATTAGCCAAAGAGTATGTAAGAATCTCTTTAGGGAGCTAGACCTCACACTGTGATAAGTACTATAGTGCTAAACCTTTGAATGTATTTAAATAATACAAAAGAAAGATGGGGGTACAGGGCTTTGGGGACAAGCTTCATGGAAGAAGAAGAAATTTCCTAAAATGGGAAATTTTCAAAGGTAGAGTTTATAGTGAAATGTGAGATTAGTGTGAACAAAGACTTGTGGTGGACAATGTGTGGCTTTTAATGGATGCTATATATAGACTACATTTGTCTGAGCCAAGTGCATGTTTTAGAGGTTTTGAGTAGATAAAATTGAAAAGAGGTAGGGTGTAGTTGGATTGGTGACGGTTTTGAAATGTAAGTGGATGAAATTAGGCTTTGCCATAGCAGGCATCAGAATGCAGTTTCAGAGCTTGGACAGTAATCATTTGATTTGATAAAAATTGATATTCCCTAGACTACAATAAGTAGGAACCTTTATGTCTTTTTATTACTATAAACTTTTTTTCTTAACAGACATAAAACCTCACAGAGATTGATCTCTCAGGATATCCATAGTAACACATACAATTACAAAAGCACTTTTTCTGTGGAAATTGTTCCAATATGCAAGGTACTTTTTCTCATTTAATTAATCCATGTCTATAAAATACTACAGGTAATTAATTGGTTTGTATGTAATTATTAGCTCTTGATTTCCTTGTGGGATTGGTTAAAAATTTAGAATAACTTCTTAAAGGATTCCTTTCTGACGTATTCAGCCATATTAAAAAAGATGTTAAATAATTATGCTTAAAATTATAAATTGACATACCTTTCACTTTGGTATACTAACTAAAGGCCTGGTTGCAGTTTTTTAATGTTCATATTCCTTAAAATTTGTGATCCTGGTGGACACACAAAAAGTTTGAATACAGGAAATGACATTAAAATAAATATCAGTGAACCACTTTGTAGAATATGTATAAAATGGATTTTGGCATGATAAAATTAAACAGTATTGTAGAAATGAAATTGTAGAATCATTTTTTTGTGATTTAAAAACAATCTGAATAAAACTTAAAATGTAGATTATGATTTCATTTCATTGGATTAAGGTAAAACCCTGCTTCAAATATATAAATGAATTAAAATGCAACAAATAGTTACTGAGGATCTACTATAGAAAGAGTAGTGTATTAAGGATTATTATTTAGAGGTCTCTACCATACAGGAACTTATATGTCAATATCTACTAATAACAATAAGTGCCATAATTTATTGTGAGCATTCCATATAAAGTTAGTGTCTAAGTATTTGAGTATATTTCACTTCTTCATGTCTTGTTATACCTGGGGTAAATCATTTCATCATTTTGAACATGAGGAAATTGAAGCTTGGGGAGGTTAGATGACTTTACCCAGAGTTACATAACTCCAAAATGAAGCCAGGATTTGTGCCTAGGTCTGTGACTCTTAAAGCTTTAAAAATACTATACTAATTTATGGTGCAGTGTATAGTAACAGGGATGAAATGATAGTGTAAAACAGGATCAGCAGGGACACCTGGCTCGCTCAATTGGTAGAACATGTGACTCTTAATCTCAGGGTCATGAGTTCAAGCCCCATGTTGGGCATGGAGCCTACTTTAAAAAAAAGTAGTGTCAGCAAACTTTTTCTCTAAAGGGCCAGATAGTGAATGTTTTTGCTTTCAGGCCCAGTAGTCTATTTTGTAACTATTCAGCTCTGCTCTTATTTTACATAAGTAGCCATAGATAATAGGTAAATGAATAGCCAAGGCTATGTTCCAGCAAAACTATTTACATAAATGGTGTGGGCCAAATTTAGCCTGAGGGTCATATTTTGCAGACCCCTGGTTTAAAACAGTGAACATTTTCCTGGTACAAAGCCTGGGAAGTGTGAATCTAAGTGTGATGCCATCTTTAGGCCATGGGTTAAGTGCTTTGAGTGATTCATGAAAGTATCTGAATAAATGCACAATGTAAGAGTATTTTCATTTAATCTGTTGAGATTCTTCCTAAGTGAAAAACAAAGTACTGGACTAGGTGCTATTAGAGATGCACAGAACGCCCCCCCAGTGGAGGAGCCTATGATTGTGAATTGATACAGCTTAAAATATAACCCAGATCTTTTTGTATTTTAATACAGTTTAAAAACAGGTAACTACATTGCTGTTAATATCTCCTAATGTACACATGGACATACGTGCTTTTTGGGCATTAAATTTTTGATTACCTATTGGTGCATGTAGCCATGAAAAAGAAACATATGGCTCCTCTGAAATTTATTTTTTATGGAAATTGAAAGAAGTCACAGGTAGATTTAGAAAATCACTTTCCTTCAGATGCTTACAATACTTTGTTTAGAGTGTACACTGTATTACCATAGAGCAATAAGCATTCACACTTCAATAAAATTGAAATAAACTGAATATTTTGGTGAATAAGATCTGGAAAAATACTTTTAAAACATTTTTATTAAGACAGATGTTTCCATCTTTAGAAGGAATAGCTTATTTTCTGTTTCTCCAAGATTTGATTCTTTTCTTTAGGCCCTTTGTTAATAAATAGAATTAACAACGTTTTGGTTTGGGTACATATACTTTGGATCAGGTTTATATTGATGAGTGTTTATTGGAGACAGTTATTTAGGATTTGCTTCACTCTAAATGTTAGTTCTTATGCCTAGGATAATGCTGTTTGTCTGTCTCCAAAACTGGCACAAAGCCTGGGAAATATGAACCAGATTTGTGTGTGTATTCGAGTGACCAGTGTCATTCATCTCATAGATCCAAATACCCTACAAGGTAAGTTTTAGGAAATATTTGCCTTGACAGTTTTGTCCAGCAAGCTGTAATAATTTATATTGCTAATTTCATCAAATATTCTCAGTAATATTGTTATGAAAAACTAGTTAAGATTTTTACTACTGTCTAATTCTTAAAAAACACTGGAATTTTTAAAGCTTTTAAGTAACCCCTGAATTTTCTATTCGAAGAAACAAGTCTGTGAATTTTAAAAAATTTACTAGGTTAGGCCATTTATTTTTACTGAAATTGACTTATTTACCTCAATTAATTTTTGTGAATAATTATTTAAGTTCATTGCCAAGTTTAGTGTACAGCAACTATTTAAAGTTTAGAACATTTCACTTATAATGCAGTAAAACATTTAGTTTAAATATGAATTTTAACTAATTTTATCATAGTACACATAATTTTTAACATTCCCTTTGTAAAACTATTTTTTAAAGAAAATCTCATATTGATAGGAGCATCTACTTGATCTTTTTTATGTATTTCCTGTAATGCAAGTTTTCTGTTATAAAAAAATCAAGTTTACATTTTTTTAGAAAGTCACTTTTTCTTGTCAATTTGAATTCATAAGTCAAAGGTCTTTTTGCAGTATTGGGATGAATATCTGTCAGGTAGAACTTTATTTCCTATTAAGCAGCTAAGATGACTGATAACATTTCTAAAGTGCCAGCACATGAAACAGCTATATAACTGAGTGGATCTGATCTTATTTACTTTTTAAATTTGTTTTCAGTAGGCTTTTTTAAGGAGTCCAACGCAGGACTTGAACTCATGACCTTGAGATCAAGACCTGAGCTGAGATCAAGAGTCAGGCAGGCGCTTATTTAACCCACTGAGCCACCCAGGTGCCCTGATCTTATTCTAAAGGCACTTAGCTATGTGGGGTCCTGATGATAGTAACTACTTAAGATATTATTGACACCTGAAATTTTTCTTGTGCTATGAGAAGTTTGGGGCTGATTCGGATGATTCTAGAGAGTTGCCACTGTGGTCTCTTGACCTCATGCTTCCTAGTTCATATATATCAACTTCTTCCTAATACATTTGGTGGCTTTTGAAATACTTCATTTTTGATATTCCGTGTTTATACTTAGTTGCGGATATTGATGGAAGCACTTTCTGGAGTCACCCTTTCAATAGTTTATGCCATCCCAAACAGCTAGAGGAGTTCATTGTGATGGAATGCAGCATAGTCCGAGATCCAAAACGCAATGCAGGTGCTGGAATGATATCAAAAAAGGTAAGTTCCATCCTCCCCATCTTTTTCCCCCCCAACTTAACTGTTCTGGTCCCTCTTGTATTTTTATGTTTTTTAGTTTGTTAGTAATTCCAAAATGTGGTTCCACATAAAGCTAACACCTCATTAGGTTACAAATGCATTCCATGTTTGTATGTTATCTGTTTTTAACACGTGGTCATTGTGGTGAAATATATTAGACTTACACTATCTGGTAAGTTCATTTTTCTCTTTAATGTTAGAAACATTTTTAAAAATGTTTATTGTGAAAAAGATTTCTTAGCTTTACTCTTGTATAGGAGGACCAAAAACCTTTTTTGACTTTAAAAGTTTTCAAACATTTTGAATTTAAGTATTTGTTATATTATCACTAATTACTGAATACTTCAGTATGCGTCTCTAAAACATAGGAATTTCTACATAATCAAAGTATTATCATTCGTATAAACTTAGTTTATATTCAGATTTCCTCGTTTGTCCCAAAATGCCTTTTATGGATTATTCAAACTAGTATCCAGTTGGGGACCATATATTGAATGTGAATGTTATACCTCTTAAATCTTTTACTTAATAATGGCCCCCTTCACTTTTTTTTTTTCCTTTATGATACCAACTTCCTAAGGCAATTAGGGCACTAATCTTATAGGTCTCTAATTGTATTCTCATGATGTTATTTATCTTCTTAATTTCTTGTATTTCTTTTAAATGAAAAGTGGATCTAAAAGACTTGCTTAAACTTAGGTTATGTTTGGCCAGAACATTTCAGAATTGACACTCTGTGCTTTTTATGATATGTTAAGTGATAGTAATGGTTGGCTATTTCACTGATAGCCAGATCTCTTCATTGTAATGTTATGATTTTTTTTCCCTTTGTTATTAGCTTACCTGTCTTCCTTCTTTCCTTTGGGTCATTCATATTGTCCCAGATTTAATCAGTGGGAACTCCCATGCCTTAAAAAAAATTTTTTTTTAACAACTTGTACTTTTTTAGAACAGTTTTAGGTTAATAGCAAAATTAAGAGGAGGTAAGAGATTTCCCATATACCTCCTGCCTCCACACATACCATAGCTTCCTCCATTATCAGTACCCACCCATCAGAGTGGTACATTTGTTAAAATTGATGAATCTACATGGATACCTGATAATCACCCAAAGTCCACAGTTTACATTATGTTTCACTCTTAGTGTTGTACATTCTTTGAGTTTGGTCAAATGTATAAGGACGTGTCTTTCATTATAGTATCATACAGGGTATTTTCACTGCTCTAAAAATCCCCTGTGCTCTGCCTGTTCATTCCTTCCTCTCTCTTAACCCCGTCAATCACTGATCTTTTTACTGTCTATTGTTTTGCAGAATTGTATATAGTTAGAATCATATAATCTATAAGTGCCAAATAACATTTCACTGTGTGGATTTACCACAATTTGCCCATTTACCTAGTGAAGGACATCTTGGTTGCTTCCAAGTTTTGGCAATTATGAATAAAGTTGCTATAAACATCCTTGTGTTTGCAGTTTTTGTAGAGATATAAGCTTTCAACTCCTTTGGCAAGTAAATACCAAGGAGCATGTTTGTGGTATCATTTGGTGAGGTATGTTTAATTTTGAAGAAACTGGTAATTCACTATTTTTTTTCCATTCTTTCCTAAATCTGGGAACTATCATTTATTTCAGTTTCTCCCTCTATCTCTTTGCGATTCCTTAATTCCCCAGTCTATAACTCTTAGTATTTTGCTCTTGATCCCATTTACATCTCTTTTTGTTAGTAAAAAGTATTGGCAAGTGCTATATTTAATTCAGCCTGGAAATTTGAAATGTCAGTCACGATTGCTTATAAAATCCTATGTTTGAAAGGGACTTTAATGGTTTTCCAGTTTAAAATTTCCAGTTTAAAATTTCAAACTTGGGGGGTACCTGGGTGGCTCAGTTGGTTAAGCGTACAACTCTTGATCTCAACTCGGGTTTTGATCTCAGGTCATGAGTTCAAGCCCTGCGTTGGGCTCCATGGAGCCCACTTAAAAAAAAAAAAATCAAAGTTGGGATGTTGTTTCTGCAACAGGACAAAAAGGATTATACTTCAAATAGCCCACATCCAAAATACTGATTTCATGAAGATTTGGGTTCTCTAGTAGTAGTAGTAGTAGTAGTAGTAGTAGTGGTGGTGGTGGTGGTGGTGGTGCCCCTGGGATTGCTAGATTGCTTTGTCTGAACCTTGGTTTTTTGAACACTGTGTGTAAAACAGGGGTTTGTTAGGATATTTTCTGGGGTGAAAATTTTTCATTTATTCTTTTTGCTTGGTCTGTATTACGTATCTCCCTGTGAAAACATTTGTTTTGAAAACTCTGTATATGTTTGTATTTAGGTGATACTGTTAATGTTTTATAAAGTCTCAAATAAAATCTTAATAAAGTATTTATTTTATATATTCCTTATTGAGTCTTTCTCTTTACTCAGTACAGTAATTTGTTAATTTTGACAGTGTTTCAGAGATCTGAAAAATAAAACAATTGCTGTCTTTAAAATGAAAATTAGAAAACCAAAATCAACATTGTATTAGTTTCTATGAGATGCATTTTGAGTTATGCTTGGATTATTGAAGAGTGCATTTTCTTTCCTGTCAAGCATACCCTCGGGGAAGTCTGGGTACAGAAAACTTCTGAAATGAATACAGATAAACAGTATTTTTGTCGTACTCATTTGGGACATCTTCTAAATCCTGGAGACCTGGTGTTGGGGTTTGTATTATTTTACAGTATTTTAAACTGGCAATTAGCATTGCAAATTTTCTTTGGGAGCCAGCAAAGCTATCTAAAATACTATCAAAGATGTGTTTCCAAAAAGAATTTAAGAGTTTTAGGAGCTTTGCAGTTCACTTTATTGATAGCTAAATTAAACTAGATTGGACAAAAGCCCGTAGGGACTCCATTTTGGCCATCATCTTAAAGAATCATTTAATCCAAGATTTTGAGTAACTGAACCCTGAAGTTGTATGGTTAGATCATATTTGTAGCTTTTTTGGGGAGTGGATAGTTTTTTTTTATGAATATGCTATTGCTCAAATATTTCACTTTCAAAATATGGAAGCCATATATGTAAGAATCCTTCACAGGCATAGGACAGTCTATTCTAATATGGAGCTTACCAGCATGCTGTAGGCATTACTTTTGCTCTTGTGGGTTTTGTTTTTTTTTTTACTAGAGAATGAGGGTTTTTTTTTGTTTGTTTTATTTTTTAATTAAATGGAACCATCTAACTGAATTCTAATGTTATACTGATATATGTCTGTTTTGACTCTTTTACAAGTACATAGTAAGATGGACAGTGATGGGTAATATGTGAAACCTAGAGATCAGAATGTGTTGTTATCTTTACCCTGATCTGTAGAGGCATGTTCATTGTATAGTAAACTGCAGAACTTTTAATATGGGAAAGCATATTAAATGTTAATTCTAGAACTTTCGGGTGAACATCCATTAAATACGAAGGAATGTGGAAAGAATAAATGTTTTTGTTGTTAAGTGTTTAATTATTTTTATTTCAGGTTTGATTTGGCCAACTGTAACTTAAATGATGAGTATGTCAACAAAATGAACTCTGATAGAGTCCCAGATGTGGTAAGGCTTTAGATTTTTTCCTTTTTTCCTGTGTTAAAGAGGATTGATATAATAACACTTATGGGTAAGATGCGTTGAGTTCACATTTATGAAAATAACAAATCAATTTAGAGGTTCTTTTGAAATTACAGCTAAGCGGGGCGCCTGGGTGGCTCAGATGGTTAAGCATCTGCCTTCTGCTCAGGTCCACATCGGGCTCCTGGCTCAGCAGGGAGCCTGCTTCTCCCTCTCCCTCTGCCTGCTCATGCTCTCTTTCTCTCTCTTTTTGTATCTCTGTGTCTCAAATGATAAATAAAATCTTAAAAAAAAAAGTAAAAAAAAAGATTGCAGCTAAGGTATAATGGCAAAAGTCTTCATATTTAATCATGTGTCTTTGTGGGGAAAATCCAAGATTTATTGAGTTTTTCGTTGCTCTTATAATTGAATTTCCATTCTCTGTCAAAATGCTTGATACCATCTGTAGAGCAAAAATAAATTTGCAGCTAAAAATGATGACCATTAGAACTTAATTTAGGTTCATTCTTCTTGGCTCAGCTTATTTCATATATTGTTCAGTTAAAGTGTTTAGAATTAAAACCATTATTCAGATTTTTCAGGTTTGCATGTAATTGCAGTTGAAAATAATCTTTACAATGTTGAGTTTTAGAGAAAGAATGTTTCTTCTGAAAAAAGCCTGGAAGCCTGTTAAATTCTAACATGAGTTTATTAGAATCATAAGCAAGAGTGAATGTGAGAGACCCTAATTCCTGCCTGCTTAATCTTCACTAATCTCTTTAGATGTGAGCAAAAATGAAGTCATGGAATAAGAAGGACTCCCCCTCTCACCACCCGGTTGTGCTTTTATTAATTAGTAAATTAGGAAATAGAAGCACAGTTTAGATAAAAGCCTAACAGAGTCCTAAGAGGCTATCAAGACAGTCTCATACAAGATTTTGTATTGTGTAAAATTATTTTTATTACACAATTTTTTAAACTGTCCCAGGACATACATTTTGTAAAAGATAAATATAGTTCTACAACTGCTTCTTAGTAGTCATAAAAGGGAGGGAAAATGTCTGCCTGTGGTAATATTTCAGGATGATTATGTGAATGGTAGCTGAGAACTGAACTTTGCTATAAAGAAAGACACCAGGGGTGCCTGGGTGGCTCAGTCGTTAAGCATCTGCCTTCTGCTCAGGTCATGATCCCAGGGTCTTGGGATTGAGCCCCGCATCGGGCTCCCTGCTCAGTGGGAAGCCTGCTTCTCCCTGTCCCACTCTCCCTGCTTGTGTTACCTCTCTCACTGTGTCTAAAGAAAGAAAGAAAGATAACAGAGGGGCGCCTGGGTGGCTCATTCAGTTAAGCGGCTGCCTTTGGCTCAGGTCATGATCTTGGGGTCCCTAGGATTGAACCCCGCATCAGGCTGTGCACTCAGTGGGAAGTCTGTTACTCCCTCCCCCTCTGCCACTCCCCCCCACTAGAGCTCGCTTGCTCGCACTCTCTCGCTCACTCAAATAAATAAAATCTTAAAAAGACACTAGAAATGTGAAGTTTTTGGTATAAAAAAGCAATTTAATTTTGAATCACTGGAAAATTTCAATTATTAAATTTTAACAGTTATGAAAATAATGGCAGAATGCATTTTTGTAAAGTACTAAGTACATGTAGAAAAATATTGCAAGTTTTCTTGACACTACCTCTTGATCCCTACTTTTGTCTCCTAAGATGGAACCACTGTCATCAGTCCGGTGACTTTCTGGCTTTCTCATAGTCTTTCATTTTTTAACTTTGTTGGACTTTGAGGCCTCTTCATTCCCATTTTTTTTTTTAACTTTGCAAATATTGCTGTTACTTTTAGGTATTAATCAAGAAGAATTATGACCGTACCAAACGTCAGCGTCGTAGAAATTGGAAACTGAAAGAGCTTGCAAGAGATAGAGAAAACATGGATACAGATGATGAAAGGTCCTACTTTAAACCTTATGTATTGTCTCAAAGGAAATCCTTATAATAAATCTGTATTGTTTTTATATATAGTTATCACATGATTGTTGCATTCAGTATTAGTTTTGTATTCTTACTGTGTTAATTGAATCAGTGTAAGAGGCTGTTGTGTCAATTAAATCAGTATAAGAGAATATAATGATATATATGTATATATATGTACTATATATATTAATATTATTATTTCATGGGTTTTGGCCTGAGAATTGCAGCATTATTGTAAACAGTGCATTTGAAAAGCTAAAATAAGTACTTTGTGGATATCACAAATAACAAGTGAGTACTTGTGACTTGGGACAAAAAGAAAAGCCCATTGATATCAAATATGCTATTTTTCAAACAACTTAAGGAGAAACGAAGATGTTGTGTTCTAGAAAAGTATATTGTACAATTCAGAAGTGGCCTTAATGATGGTGAAGACACTGATATCTAAAAAAATGAAGAGTTTAAGTAAAATTGTGTCATGAAATGTGAGTGGGAAATAGTAATACTTCCAAAATACAATCTCATAAGGTAATTTAAAATAAGTATTTACAAATATATATTGTGAAGTTAATTAGATATTGTATGTACATATTTATTTCAACTATAGTCTTAAAATTGTATGTATTTTAACTTGGCCACAAGACTTTGGGGGGGGGATGGTAAAGTGGAGGATGTTTTCTTGTCTTATATTTAATATTACCTTATATTCAAGTATGTATTTTTTTAATCATGTAATTTTGAAAGAAAAGATTTTTTTTAACTTGTTAGTATTTAAATAACATCCGTATTTGACCTTCAGATATTATTTTTAAAGATTTTAATACTTGGAACACATTTATCTTATAGTGCTGAAAATGAAGAAAACATAACTTCTATTTTGTTGGTAAAGATGAAATAGTTAAATGTTTCTTTATCCTTCTGTAGGCAATACCAAGATTTCCTTGAAGATCTTGAAGAAGATGAGGCAATTAGAAAAAGTGTAAACATTTATAGAGGTTAGTGTTTTAGGAGTGTTTAAGTTGTATCTTTTGCTTTTGTATAGATATATTACCCCAGTATAAGTATTTTGATATCTTAAACTTTCTTTCCATTAATGACTTCTGTTTGTTTTTAAAACTTGACTAAACAAAAAATAAAATACTTGCAGAACAGTAAGACTTATTAAAATGTTGTTTTACCACATTTGATATTATTTGTATCCTGCTATAATCCCTCAAGTTCCTGATTCTTATACTAATGGATATTTATTCATACATTTATGTAGTTCATTCATTTAGTGACTATAAATGCCTGCTCCAGATAGGATACAAGAACTGCAGATACAATATGGGTAAATAACAGTAATGATGGTGGGGGAGGCATTTTGCATATTTCCACATTTGTATTTATTTGAAATCCTCCTTGTATTTTTTTTTTTAGATTCAACCGTTCCTGTGGAAAGTGACACAGATGATGAAGGAGCCCCTCGAATTAGTCTGGCTGAGATGCTTGAAGACCTGCACATTTCCCAAGATGCTACTGGTGAAGAAGCTGAATCGATGATGACACAGTGAGATTGTGTTGTAGATGATTTCCATGTCTGTAGACTCAGGATGTTGGATGAAATAACTTTCATTGTCTATTCCGCCTATGCTTCCATATTGAGAAAGGAGAAATTTAGTTTTAAACTTCAATAAATAGGACTGTTTTGATTGCTCACTCAAAGCACTGAACGAGATTGATAGCTTTGAAGTTTTTGGATAAAAGATTATGGAGAATGTAATTATTAATGATATTTAGGCCATTTTATGTGTGGAATTTTTTAAGTTTGCCTTTTTAGGATACCCTAGTATTTTCGCATACTGTAGCATCGGATTTGAAATCTCAAAAGTTGTGATGCCTTGGAGATTACCTAAATCTTCAAGTATAAAACAAGCTTTTACATTCTTTTTGCATTGATGGCTTTAGTAAAAGAGCATATGAAGAATCATTTTTATATGAACTTGTTAATGCACTTTGGTCCACTTTAGATCATTTTTATGTCGTTGGGATAGGTAAGTCGGGGTTCAGTTTGTTACTGGACATTCAGGGGGAAGTTAATCTATTTTATTCATAATATTAACATCTTCAAAAGCTTAAATTGGGGTTTTTTTATTGCAGAAGAAAATATATTTAAAGTATTTGGATTTGTAGCAAACATAGATTATTTAAGGGTTAAATAACAATTTGTACTTTTGTTATATTTGCTCATGCCAGCAGCTTAGACCAGTAGCTTGCTTGTATCATAAAAATGTCTTCCTATCACTTCCAAGTATTTTTGCTTTTGAAATTTTGGTTTACAAATTGAGAAGGAATTTTCTTTATATAAGTTTCTGTCATTGAATGTATCACCATCAAAAAGAATATTAAGATCCAGCACATAGGTGACGAAATAATAAAAATGATCTTTATGCTTTATAAAACCATGAGTCAGACTTGAAAAAGGAATGCCTTCCACATCCTTGAATGAAAAGCATTGGCTTCAGTTTTTTAAAGTGTTTTGAGAATGAAATCTTAAGATCCTATTTCCATAAGCAAGATTAGACTTAATAAGTATGCCAGAACTAAAAGCTAATTCATAAACTCTAGGTATACCACCACATAAGGAAATTGAGTAAGCGATGAATGGAGCATTTCCTTTTTTTAAGATTAGACTCCCCAATTCTGAAGTTATGGATAAAGGTTTGAACTTTATATAGTCATTGCTGTTCGGTCTGCATATTTAGTTAAAATTTTCATTTGTGATTTGTGTTTACCTCTTCTATGTCAAGACTTGAAAAAGCATGAAAATAAAAACATTCTCCCCTTTTTTTGTGTGTCCTTGAAGTGATTGTATTAGTGTTATATTTAAGTGACAGAGTATCTTATGTACTATTCCTAGGTGGAATTATTTAAGTACTTGTCATATGATTTTCTCACTGAGAAATATAATTTCCCACTAAACTTATTTAGTCTTACTCTTTTTGATGTTGTCTTTATGAGTAATGAAACCTGTTGGTTGAAAGAAGGCTGTGACAAGGTGAAGGAATGTAGGTAATAGAAAAACTAATAAGCCAAGTTCTCAGAGTTACACAGCCTTGATAAACCTACCATTTTAGAGTATAGTTACTCTAAAGTTCCCAGGCTATGGGTTCCCAAGTACTCTTGTTATTGTCCCAGAGTTGATACATTTTGGGAAGGCTGGTATTAATCAAATTTTCAAAAAGCTGGTTTATAATATAGGAGTGATTTCTAAGCCAGTATGATCAGTTAGCTTCTTTTGTAGTCAGATCTTCACTTGAAGGTGTTGTTTTGTAGTTGAAAGTCATTTTATGAGCAAGCAAACAGTTGAGGGAGAGAGTTACTTGTATAATTCAGATATTTAACAGCATCAAGCTAATCCTTGCCACAGTAGAATCTAGAACTCCAGGCTGAGTGCCAAGACTAGACACTACTCCTCTGTACTCAATACTGAGAAAGGGCCAAGTTTTCCCTGGACTATTTTAGTAAATGTGTTTATATTGATTCTGTCCTTTAGATTACTTGATCTGTTATTTTTAGCCGAAGGATGTTACTTTTTCTTAATTTAATTTTGAGGGGCACCTGGGTGGCTCAGTTGGTTAAGCATCTGCCTTCAGCTCAGGTCATGATCCCAGGGTCCTGGGATTGAGCCCCACGTCGGGCTCCCAGCTCAGCCGGGAGCCTGCTTCTCTGCCCTTCTCCTCTGCTCATTCTCTCTCTCTCTCTCTGTCTGAAATAAATAAATACAATCTTAAAAAATAATAACTTAATTTTGATATAATTTCAGACTAAGTTATAAGAATATTACAAAGAATTCCTGGATACCCTTCACTCAGATTTGCCAAATGCAAATGCTCACTTCATTTGCTTTCTTTGTAATTAATTTTTCCTGAACCATTTAAAGTAACCCCCCAAATATTTCAGTGTCTCCCCCCTCCGCCCAAGAACAAGGAATTTTCTTTTTTTTTTTTAAAGATTTTATTCATTCATTTGACAGAGACACAGTGAGAGAGGGAACACAAGCAGGGGAAGCAGGAGAGGGAGAAGCAGGCTTCCCGCAGAGTGGGGAGCCCGATGTGGGGCTTGATCCCAGGACCCTGGGATCATGACCCGAGCTGAAGGCAGACGCTTAACGACTGAGCCACCCAGGCGCCCCAGAACAAGGAATTTTCTTATATAACCATAGTGCAATGATCAAAATCAAAAATTAACATTAGCATAGTACTGATATTTAATCAGTGGTCCATATTGGAATTTTGTCAGTTTGTCCCAACTACAAAGTCTTTTATAGAAAAAATAAATCTAGGATTGTGTGTTGCACTGGGTTCTCATATTTCTTTTCTTTTCTTTTCTTTTTAAAGATTTTATTTATTTATTCATGAGAGATGGGGGGAGAGAGAGAGGCAGAGGGAGAAGCAGGCTCCCAAGGAGCAGGGAGCCTGATGTGGGACTCGATCCCAGGACTCTGGGATCACGACCTGAGCCGAAGGCAGACACTCAACCATCTGAGCCACCCGACTTCTTTCATCTGGACCAGTTCCTGAGTTTTTACATCTTATGTAATTGGCATTTTTGAAGAGTCCAGGCCAGTTATTTTGTAGAATGACATCAATTTGGGCTTCTTTGATATTTTTCTCATGATTAGATTTAGGGTAAACCCTTTTAGCAGGACTAGAAGTGATACCAAATTCCCAGAAGTAATACCAGATTCTCAGTGCATTTGTATGATTTGTGCTGTTGATTAGTCCACATGTCCCTAAGCTTCCTTGGTTATTAGTTGGTTTTCTGTTTTAAGGAATTAGAGGATTTATTCCTTTATAATCATTATTTTTGCTTGATTTTTCTTTTTAAATTTATTTTTAACTTACAATGAAATTCAGTCTTGTAATTTACAGTTCCATAACTTTCAACACATGTAGATTCATGCAGTTACCACCATAATCAAAACAGAACAGTTTTATCATTCCCCTAACCCCCCCCCAAATTCCCTTTGCTACCCCTTTGTTTTCAAGCCATTTCCTCATCCTTAACCACCCACCACCCACCCTGCAACTTCTGAGATGTTCTCTGACCTCATGGCTTGTTTTTTCCAAAATATGTGAATAAAATCATATAGTATGTGGCCTTTGAGCTGTTTTCACAACATGGTGCACTTGAGATTCATCCAAGGTGTTGTATATATCAAGAGTTTGTTTCTTTTTATTTTGAGTAATACGGAGTTCCACAGTTATCCATTCCCCTGTTGACATTTGAATTTCTAGGTTTTGATGATTAGGAGTAAAGCTGCTGTGAATATTTCTATACAAGTTTTCATTCTACTTAGGTAAAAAAGTAGGGATGGGATTGTTGGATCCTATTGTAAATGTATATTTAACTTTATAAAAAGTTTGCCAGACTGTTTTTCTGAAGTGATTTGTGCCATTTTACTTTTCCACTGGCAGTATGTGAACATTTCAGTTACTCTGCATCCTCACCACTACTTGGTGTTGCCAGGTTTTTTTAAAGCCATCCTAACAGGTGGATGGTGGTGTCTTCTTGTAGTTTTTTTTTTTTTTTTTAATTTTATTATGTTATATTAGTCACCATGCATTACATCATTAGTTTTTGATGTAGTGTTCCATGATTCATTGTTTGCTTATGTATAACACCCAGTGCTCCATGCGACACTTGCCCTCCTTAATACCCACCACCGGGCTAACTCATCCCCCCACCCCCCTCCCCTCTAGAACCCTCAGCTTGTTTCTCAGAGTCCATAGTCTCATGGTTTGGAGATCTCCCCATCAGATTTCCCCCCCTTCATTTTTCCCTTCCTGCTCTCTTCTTTTTTTTTTTCTTTTAAACATATAATGTATTATTTGTTTCAGAGGTACAGGTCTGTGATTCATCAGTCTTAAACAATTCACAGCGCTCACCATAGCACATACCCTCCCCAATGTCCATCACCAGCCACCCCATCCCTCCCACCCCCCACCACTCCAGCAACCCTCAGTTTGTTTCCTGAGATTAAGACTCTCTTATGGTTTGTCTCCCTCTCCGGTTTCATCTTGTTTCAATTTTTCCTCCCTTCCCCTATGATCCTGTGTCTTGTTTCTTAAATTCCTCATATCAGTGAGATCATATGATACTTGTCTTTCTCTGATTGACTTATTTCGCTTAGCATAATACCCTCTAGTTCCATCCACGTCATTGCAATCTTCTTGTAGTTTTAATTTGCATCTCCCTAATGGTTAATTATGTTGAGCATCTTTTCATGTGCTTTGTTACTCATATAACTTTATTGGTAGAATGGCTGTTCACATCTTTTGTCTTTACTTGGAAATTGGGTTTGTTTCCTTATAGGTTGAATTTTTAAATTTTTAAAATTTTTATTTTATTTTTTTAAAAGATTTTATTTATTTATTTGACAGAGAGAGACACAGAGAGAGGGAACCACAAGCAGGGGGAGTGGGAGAGGGAGAAGCAGGCGGGAGCCCGATGCGGGGCTCCATCCCAGGACCCTGGGATCATGACCTGAGCCAAAGGCAGACGCTTAACGACTGAGCCACCCAGGCGCCCTGAATTTTCAATTTTTTTAAAGATATTATTTATTTGAGAGAGTGAGAGAGAGCACAAGCAGGAGGAGGGGCAGAGGGAGAAGAAAAAAACAGGCTCCCCCCTGAGCAGGGAGCCCGATACGGGGCTTGATCCTGGGACTCCGGGATTGTGACCTGAGCTGAAGGCAGAGGTTTAACTGACTGAGCCACCCAGGCGCCCCTGAATTTTTAATTTTGATGCTCATGTTGTCCCAGAATTAGCCAGTGGGTACCCCATCAATCTGGCTTCTATGTCCTTTTGATAGGCTCTTATGTGGAAATGTTGGGGTTCAGGAGTGACCGGTCAAGAAAGAATTCTTGAGGCATCTTCAGTGCAAACAGGGTGGTTTTATTAAAGCATGGTGACAGGACTCGTGGGCAGAAAGAGCTGCCCCAGAGTTGTGAGGAGTGAATGACCATATATTGGGAGGGGGTTAGGGATAGCCTAAGTCTCTCAGGAATTTTGGAAGCAAGGCTTCCAGGGCCTTGAGGGGCTAGCTGTTACTAGGAAAAGTGTAATTTACTACTGTCTAGTAAAACCTTAGTCATGAAACCCTTCAGATGTGTATCAATGGGCCATATGCTTGGAGGATGTTTGGGGGTGGGGGTAGAGATAAAAGAAGTTTCCAATTATATGTTTGGTTTTTTTTAAAGATTTTATTTATTTATTTGACAGAGAGACAGCGAGAGAGGGAACACAAGCAGGGGGAGAGGGAGAAGCAGGCTTCCCGCGGAGCAGGGAGCGATACCAGAGCCTGGGATCGGGACCTGAGCTGAAGGCAGACGCTTAACGAATGAGCCCCCCAGGCGCCCCTCCAATTATGTTAAAGGAGATCTATGGAGGTCAGGTTAATGTCAAGCTAAGATTGCCTTTCGCCCTTAGCAAAGTATAAACATTGAGGCATTTTGAGTTCCTAGAGGAAGGTCGCTCTGCCTGTCTTAAGGACTTATCAATGCTGCTAAGTTGTAAGGGAATTTATTTTTTTTCTTCTGTCTTTGTTCTCCACATTATTGTCCTTGTATTTGATCTTGTTCGTGGATACTGATGTTTTAATATAACTCTTTGGGCAGGTTTTGGGTTTCCCTTGCTCAGGCCCCACTCTACTCTTGGCTTATTTTCATGATACAGACCAATTTACCTAAAAATAGAGGAGTCTCAGTTGAGTCACCCTGTGAGTTAAGGAGTCATGAAATGGCATCATAAAAAGCACAGATAGAGGCAATTCATTCTGTTTATCAATTCTGTCACATGTTGAAATAACTTGAGCAGTGGAGTGGTAAGCCTGGATGAAGGCAAGAAGTCAGTCTCAATATCTCTTTGAACTTCAAAGTAGTGTGCGGAAAATACTCAGTTTTAGTTCTCTGACTTGACACATTTTGAAAGAACTGCTTTATTACTTAGGGAAAAGGTATGTGATTCATGATACCTTCTGGTAAAACAAGTTCTCTGTAATACGTAAAACTTATTAGGTGTGGGTTTGGCAGCCACTGTGTTTCTTCTGTAGCCGGGCAACTTGTATTGTTATCTGATGGAGATTTTGTTTTCTTTTTTGGTGGAGTTAGCCCTGCAGTGGTGCCTGCCACACATTTTTGTTGTGACACAGTTTCACATAAATACGGCTTTTTATCATTCACTTCATAGCACTGTTGTGAAGTAATTTAGATAATATATGTACTAGCATTAGTTTATGAAGTGCTGAACAAGTAATTCTGGGGAAGCTGTATTATATAGAAATAAAAAGATATTTTGGGGTCAATTTACCTGCACCTGTTAGCTGTAGGACTTAACCTTTCTAATGTTCTATTTCCTCACATTTTAAAAAGGAATAATACTGTTCACTACACAGAGAATTGCTGAAATTCTTAGCGTACAATTCATAGCATATTGTAATTATTCAATAAATAGTGTCTGCTTTTAAAATTTATACTCACAGTTTTAGTGTTTACTGTTTAAACAAGTTGAACACTAGTTTACAAGTTTACACTTTTAGAGCAGCATAGAGCTTATCCTAGAAAATCTGTGTGGCACAGAGAGCTATAAGGACAAAAGCGTAAATTACCCTTATTTCCAGTATAAGATTATCAGTGTTAAAGTTTTGGATTTTTTTTAATAGGCTTTATTTTTTATAGTTTTAGATCTTCAGAAAAATTGGGAAGGTACAAAGACTTTCCATATATGCCACACCCAGCTTCTCCTTTTATTACTTAATGAGTCAGTGTTGTTACATTATTAACTCAAGTCTTTTTAGTTTAGTAGTTTATTTAGATTTCTTTAGTTCCTATTTAATGTAGGTTTCCCCCCGCCAAGATCCCATTCAGGATACCATGTTAAATTTAGTTGTCATGTTTCCTTAGTTTCCCCTTGGCAGTGGCAGTTTTTCTGACTTCCCTTGTTCTTGATAGCCTTCACAGTTTTAAGGAGTGCTTGTCAAATATTTTGTAGGATACCCCACTATTGGAATTTGATGTTTTTCTCAAGGAACTGGGGTTATAGGTTACAGGTTATTGGGAGAAAGACCACAGGCAAAGTGCTATTTTCATGACATTATATCAAGGCATGGACTGTCAACATGATTTATCACTGTTGATGTTGGCCCTGATCACCTGACTGAGGTAGTAGTTGTCAGGTTTCTCCACTGTAAAGTTACTCTTTTTTTCCCCCTTTCCATAATGTACACTTTAGAAGGAAGTCATTATGCACAGACTATACCTATGAAGTAGTGAGTCATACTGTCGCTCCTTGAGGGTGGGATATCTATATAAATTATTTGGAATTTTTCTTTATGGAAGATTTGTTTCTTTTCTCCCATGTACTAATTTGTTCAGTCATTTATTTATAGCAGTATGGATTCATGAATATTTATTTTATATTTTGGGTGATTATCTAATGCTCCTTTATTTTGTTTGAATTGTTCTAATTTTGGCCATTGTTCTCATCTTCTGCCATCCATTTATTTAATTGTTCAATTCTAGTATACAGAATTGTTAACCTGTATCCCATGAAAAACAACTTATGTGCGGTTCCTTTTGCCTTAGTCTTACAGACTGCACTCATTTCTAGAGTTACTTAGATCAGCACCTTCAGGGTGATCAGATCCCCTTCAGTGACCTTGTTTTATATATTTGTAATGCAGTTAGAATCTCTTGTCACAGTCTGAATTCAATCCCCTGACCTAAATGTTTTTTTTTAATTTGCATACATGAAGGTTCATTATTTGTACAATGAAGTATTATGGGCTTTGACAAATTGATGTTTTGCAGCCACCATTATGGTATCATAACCGAATAGTTTTAACACTGTCCTAAAAATGCCCTGTACTTCACCAATTCATCCTGAACCCCAAACCCTTGGCAACCATTGATCATTTTACCATCTCATTAGTTTTTCCTTTTCCAGAGGGTCATATAATTGGAATCCTATAATATGTAGCCTTTCATACTGGCTTCTTTCACTTAGCAATATGCCTTTAATGTTCTTTTTGTGGCTTGCTAGCTTGTTTCTTTCTACTGCTGAATAATATCGCATGCTTTGTTTATCCAGCTATTCATTCATCTTGGTTACTTCCAGCTCTTGGTGATCATGAATAAAGCTGCAGTAAACTTCCTTGTGCAGGTTTTTGTGTGAACATGGGTATTCAAATCATTTGGATAATAACTAGGAACATGTTTGCTGATCTTGTGGTAACAGTATGTTCGGCTTTGGAAGAGGCTGCCAAATGTCTTCCATAGTGGCTGTCTATTCTGCATTCACACCAACAGTGTATAAGAGTTCTTGTTTCTCTGCATCCATATCAGCGTTTGGCATTGTCAGTTTTTTGGATTTCAGCTATACTAATAGGTGGGTAGTGGTATCTCATTGTTATTTTAACTTATAGTTCCCTGATGACAGATGTCATGAGCATCTTTTTATATGCTTATTTGCCATCTGTATATCTTCTTTGATGAAGTATCTGTTCAGACCTTTGGCCCATTTTTAAACTGGGTTGTTTGTTTTCTTATTGTTGAGTTTTAAGAGTTCTTTGTATATTTTGGATACAAGTTCTTTTTATCAGATATGTATCTCCTAGTCTGTGGCTTGCCTTTAAAAATATATATGAAAATAATATATGTATATTAATTATTTATATGTAATACACGTACTTCTACATGATTAGAGATCATACTGCCTATATAATTTTTTTTAACCTTCTTTTACTTCTTAGCATTATTTTATGAGTCTTTTCTAAGCCATTAAAAGTCTTATAGGGGCGCCTGGGGGGCTCAGTCGTTAAGCATCTGCCTTCGGCTTGGGTCATGATCCCAGGGTTCTGGGATCGAGCCCCACATCAGGCTCCCTGCTCAGCGGGAAGCCTGCTTCTCCCTCTCCCACTCCCCCTGCTTGTGTTCCCTCTCTTGCTGTCTCTCTTTCTGTCAAAAAAATAAAATTAAAAAATAAAAATCTAAATATAATAATAAACCAACACTCCACTGGTAGATTGCAGAAATAGCCCTAATTCTTCACTTTTTCTTGTGTTTCATTCCCTTTATCCTACAGCCTACAACCAAATAATAAACATTTAAGACTTGGCAGGTCATATGGTCTCTGTCATAACTACTCTGCTATTGTAGCATGAATGAGCCATAGCCCATATGTAAATGAAAGGGAGAGGCTATATTCTAATAAAACTTAAAAAAAAGGCAGTGGGCCAGATTTTCTCTGAGGCCTGTAGTTTGCTGACCCCCGATGTAACTTTGTAGAGCCCTTTTACTCTTACCCTCGGCTTTGATGATTAGAAGGAGGTAGAAATTCTGAGCTTAGACATCTCCAGATGGCTTGGGCCTCTATCATAGCTGTGAGAACTTGCTTGGTTGCATGTTGGAAGAAGAGATAACAGATCACACAGACCAGATGGCCCCATTTGCTCTAGATGAAGGCAGCTAACCCTCAGATGTGTGAGTAAGCCTATCTAAGATCAGCAGAACCTTCGAGCCAATCCCCCAACTGACTGCAGCCATATGGGCAATAAACTTGAATAACACTGTGGGTTTGTGGTCATTGTACAGCATTATTGTTGTGGCATTAGGCAATCGATAGCCTGATATACCAATATCTTATTAGCTAGTCTCTGAAGTTGAGCATTTCCAGGTTGGTTTCCATCTCCCTCCCCCCCCCCGCCCTATAAGAAATCTGTCCATTTTGCTCATTATTTTCTTAGGAAGGAAATAACTGTCAGAGAGTAAGAATCTCAGGACATTACAAAATCCTTTCTAGATAGATAACTACCATGTGGTATGGTTTATGCGAGTGTCTCTTTTATTGTGTACTATTCTTGATCTTTGACATGTTCTATCTGTACATTTAATGTTTTCTAGTTTAACTCAGGTGAGGTCCAGTCCACACTGATTTAACTTCTATAGCAGTTACTATCTGTCCTACTTTGGTAGTTTTTATATGCTCCTGAGTTATTATTACTATTTTTATATGTATTTGTCGTTCTCTCTAACTAGACTGTACATTTCTTTAGGGCAATGCAAATATAGCACAATGCATAGGTCCTCAAATAAGTAGGTGATGGTACTATCTGATTTATGTGAATAATTTGAAAAATGAGTAGAAATTTTTGTTGGGTATAGTTTGGCTTTAACTAATTCCTTACAAGTCTATCCATAAAATAAGAAACCAAAAGGTTCTTAATGGCATTGGAGAGATGGTAAGTGGGATTTATAGGGAGAGTTGTTCATGATGTTCAAGACTTCATTTTATTTATAGAAATAGAATCTGCATCTAGTTCTAAACTTTGGTAAATTCCATGGTGAGTAATGCTAATTAGTTAACCACAGAGGTTTGATGTTGTAGTGTAACACAGACTGTTCAGCTTAACACAGTAAATTGTTGTCTTCCTCCAGGGTCCTTTACTTATATAACGGCACAAATGCTATTTATAAATAACCACATGGACAGAGGACCTATACAGAGAAGCTCTTCTCTAATCAGAAAGGAATTTATTCGGTGGTATTCCACAAGTACAAAATATGTGTTTTCTGTGTTTTCCTGTATTTATACATTTGGATCAGAATAATGTCGAGGGGCTGACTACTTGAGAAAGGCTGAGATAAATCAGTGTTCATCTGGATTCAAGAGTGACAGTGTAAAGTGCTGTACAAGTCTCCGTGGAATGTTACCAGACAGATTTCTGGGGTGGTAATAACTCTGAATGGTCTGGGATGTGGAATTCTGTCTTCAAAGAGGATCTCTAAAAAATTTGTATTTTGATTGTAGAGTTCCATTGTGGTCTTTTGTCTTTTATTTTGTGAGACTAGATAGTCTCTGATGCTAGGTAAATTTGTAAGATAGCAAAAAGTTTGTTTGGGGTGGTTCCCTCAGTCTCTTACTCTTTGCCTTCCCTAGTCACATTTGCCCTTTCTCTCTTTTCATAGGAAATACTTTGATACTAAAGGCTAAATAAAGTTATGGAGTAGAGTGTTACCCCTGACAGTATTTTCGTTTTTGTCAGGGACCAAAGGCTTAAGCAAAGGCATATTCAGATGGAGGAAATATTTGGGGAGATAGCAAGTCTTTTGTGTGTGATAGATTGAATTGTTGGTCACAATTCTTAATTTCTCTGTAGTAACATATTATAGCTTTATATTTGCCCCATCTTCATGGTGGTGGAATGTATTTCTTCGCCCCTTAACTTTGGATTTGGCTGTGTGACTTGCTTTGGCAATGGGATGTTAGCAGGTATGGTAAGAGGGTAGGATTAAAACGCTTCTGCTTATTTGCACTGGTGCTCTTGTCCTGTCATCACTGTAAGAAGAATATCCCTGGGTAGTAGTCACTGCCCTCCCCAACTTGGCTCAGAATGGAACATTTAAAGTAGTGTCATCCTAAACAGCTGATAAATCCATGAGTGTGAGAATAAGTGATTATTGTTAAGCTCTTGAGTTTTGGGTGGTTTCTTATGCAGCATTATTGGCAATAACTGATAGTCTTTGCATCTTTAAAATTTGTTTCATTAAGCAGTTAATGGATAATACTTTTTCTTATTACAGAAATAGGCAACCTCCTTTTTTCCTACTGGCAATTTTAATTAGGGTTAAAGTTCAGGTGACAGTTGATATACTCCTATAGATTCCCTTAGAGCAGCCTGACTTTCACTCCTACTTTCGCTGTTACTCTGAGTAGGCACAAAAATTATTTTGGTTTCATTCCCATATATTCTCCTTTCTGTATTATAGGTTCTAATGCTTTAGCTAGTGCTCTGGAAGGTGCCCTGGGCAGGTGGGGAAGGTTAAGATGACCTAGCTCCAGTTTTTCCTGACTCTGTGTCAGGCTGAGCAGCTTCATTTTTATGTAGATATTTGATTTTCGTGTAAGATTTTGTTAGGAAAAGTATTTTTTTAGGAAATTGAATACTGTTGCTATAAACGTACTTGTACATTCGTACCATGGAATAATATTCATCAATATAAAGGAATGAACTATTGATACAACAACCTGGATGGATCTCAGGGGAATTATGCTGAGTGAAAAAAACTAATCTCAAAAGGTTACATACTGTATGGTTCTATTTAGGTAACATTTTTGAAACAAACTTACAGAGATGAAGAACAGCTTAGTGATGGCCCGGGTTTAGGGATGGGGGTGTATGTGGAGGTTGTGTGTGGCTCTAATGGGGTAGCATGAGAGAGCCTCTTGGTGATGGAACAGTTTTTTGTTTTGTTTTGTTTTGTTTTTTAAGATTTTATTTATTTGAGAGAGAGAGCATGAGCCAGGGGAGGGGCAAAAGGAGAGGGAGGTGGCTCTCAAGCAAACACCATGCTGAGCGCAGAGCCTAACCTGGGGCTCTTCATGATCCTGAACCCATGGCCTGAGCTGAAATCGAGAGTTGGACACTTAACCGACTGAGCCACCCAGATGCCCCAGTGATGAAATAGTTCTTGATTGTGGTGATGATCACATGAAACTATCCAGGTGATAAAATTGTGCACACATGTGAATGCGTGCGCACGCATACACACACACACAAATGTTTGTAAAACTTATAAAATCTGAATAATAAGTTGTGTGGATTTGTGTCAGTATCAGTTTCCCAGTTTTGATCCTATAATTGCATAAGATTACCATGGTAGGAAGCTGGATGAAAAATGCACAGGATCTCCCTGTACTTTTTTTTTTTGGCTACTTCCTGTGAGTATATAAGTATTTCAGAATTAAAAGTTATGGATCAAAAGCAGTGCCATGTATCAGAGCTAATATTAGAGGAAAAGAAAGAATTCTTTGCTGTTATCAAGTGATTTATTTGAAAGAAATGAGTGAATATTGACATTTTATTGTGCAATTTATTCATCTTTGATAATCTGAGATGTTCCTTAGAGAAAAGTGAAAGTGACTAAAGAGTGTGTGTGTGTTTATTCAGTTCTATCTAATGGAATTTATTTAGAAGAGTCTCACAAAAGAGCCCATTTTTTTCTTTTTTTTTTCTTAAAGATTTTATTTATTTATTTGACAGAGAGAGAGACAGTGAGAGAGGGAACACGAGCAGGGGGAGTGGGAGAGGGAGAAGCAGTCTTCCCGCAAAGCAGGGAGCCCGATGTGGGGCTGAAGGCAGACGCTCAGCGACTGAGCCACCCAGGTGCCCCAGAAAAGCAGTATTTTCCAGATGGTTTGTAGTGTGTACTGACATAAAGGGGCCAGAAGTGGAAAAAAGGAAGACGGCAAGTGGGCCTGGAGTAATAAACAGATGAGGAGCTGCAGACACTGAAGCCCTTTGTGCTGACCTGTGGCTGTGCTCAGAGGCAGGGCTGCTCTACTGAAGAGATGTCACCTAACCGAAGGGCGTTTGGTTAACCAGACCTGCCGGCCGCTTGTCTGGAATCACCCGTTGTTGTAGCAGCACACGTGCCTGCCGGCAACTGCCACACACTGGGAGCCCCAGCCTTTCTTTTTCTTCAGCTTCTTCCGTTCCCTCCACTGCCTAACAGGAAGCCACCTGGCAAGAGAGTAGAAATACAGTTTGACGTCTCCCAGCCCCAAGATGTTCAGAATAGCACATAGAAGGGTAGGTAAAGTGAATTTATAACCAGTAACTGGCTCTCTCTAGGAAGAACTCAGAGGCTTGAGCACCGCCATAGAGGGAGGCCTTAGTTTTCCTCCTGTCTTTTGGGCCTTGGTTTTAACGCCTTTAGAACCACAGAATTGAATTGTTTATGCTCATTTTATGGCATGTTGTCCATGGAAATCATCATGCCCATTTTTCTTCTCCCTTTGTTACCCTTGTCACATATGTCTACCTTCCATACTTTTATGTAGATACATTGAAATTCTTGAAAGATATATAATGTTATTCATGGGTTAAATTTAAATAAAGGCTGTTGTACATTACTCTATTACACTCAGCCTTATGTTTTTAAAGTAGATCCATGTTGCTACATATAAATTTGGTTCACCATTTCTCATCGCATAGTATTTTTCCATATGTTTATATCACATTTTCTCTTATCTATTTTCCCGTTGATGGGCATTTAAGTTGCCTGCAACTGTTTTTCACACAATACTGCAATGAACAGCTTTATCCCTGTTTTATTATTCATCTGTTCAGAATTTCTGGGATATATACCCAGTGTGGCAGGCAGCCTTTAAAATGGTTCCCAGTGGTTCTTGCTTCCCGATATTCATGCGCTTTTTTAAATTCCTACTCTTTAATGTGGGCTGGACCAAGTGATTCTTTTCTAATGAATAAAATAGGGCAAGTGTGATGAGATGTCACTTCTGAATAGTTTACCAAAGATCTGTGACTTCTGTCTTGCTTGCCATTTCTCATTCTTCTCTGGGGGAAACAAGCTGCTATGTTGTGAACTGCCCTATGGAGAGGTCTGTGTGGTAGGGAACTTACATCTCTGGCCAACAGCTATGTGAGTAAACTTGGAAGCAGTTACTTCCCCATTTACTCTTGAGATAACTGTAACGCAGGTGACCCTTGACTGCAGTCTTTTGAGAAACCCAAACTCACAGATGTCTAGCCAAACCACATCTGGATTCCTGACCCACAGAAACTTTGAGATAATACGTGTTTGTCATTTTAAGCCTCTAAATTTTGGGGTAATTTGTTACACAGCAATAAGTAACTATACATCCAGGAACAAGATTGTAGGGTTATAGAATATATGCATACTTAACTAAGTACTGCCGGATTTCTTTCCAACAGAAATACTTGAGAGCTTGTTTCCTCACATTTTCACTAGCACTTGCTAATATCCTTTATATTTTGCCAACCTGATAGGTGTAAAGTGATATTTATATTTATTTGATGTATACTGTATTTCATTTCTTTTTTTGGTCAGTGCTTATTTCTTTCCTCTTTCTTGTGTTGATTTGAAGAAATGTCTTGTGTAAATAGCCCTTGTTAGTTTCAGACATTACAAATATCTTCACTCATTTTATTATTTGTTAAATTTGCAAATGTCCTTCATTAAACAAATATTTAACTCTGATGTAGTTACGATCATAATTTATTTCTCCTTAAGGTTTGTGCTTCTCTAGATCTTGTTTAAGTAGGACCATTGATATCCATAATTTAGATTTTTTAAGTGAGTCTTTCCTCTAAAAACTCTTGGATGAATTGAAGTAGGTTTACAACTATGGAAAAAAATTCTTTTGTTGCCCATTTCATACGAATTTCCTTTGCTACACCACTGTCAAGTACTTATTTTGCACATAATGTGGTAACTTAACTCATCCACAAATCTGAATGAAGATGAGGTGTGACCATGTAGTAAGTGACCTGATTTAGGTTGATAGGGAAACCTAGAAGTAAATTGATACATTGGTCCCCAAGTTACAGAAACTATAAGATAAACTATATTGCAAAATATAGTTTCTGCTTGCTTTTAAAACAAATGTCCACCAGATGGCACCAGTGCACACTACGTACTTATAAAATCAGATGTACTGTTTTCATGCTTCTCTTAAAATCTGTTAAAAATGTATTGACCATGTAATTAAGGAGATAATTCTGACTCCCTACAAGTTAGTCGTCAAGAAACTTTTTCTGAGTCTCCAGGTTGGTTGGGTGAGGTGTTTTCCTCTGGAGTCCTGTAGCTAATAGCATTCACCTGATTGCTCTGTAATTATGTACTGGAGTCTATTTCTTCCATTTTATTTTATTTTTTTTTAATGCTTTTATTTAGTTGGGGGGGGGAAACGGGCAGAGGCAGAGGGTGAAGCAGACTCCCTGCTGAGCAGGGAGCCCCACCCCTATTTCTTCCACTTAGGTAGAGATTGAGACATTTTTAGCCTCAGTATGCCCTAAATAGTGAGGCTGTCATTTTTTTAGTAGTCACTAGGTTATGAGTTAAAGCCAGGTTTGGGAGAAGTGAAATCTAAAATGTAGATTTTACAATTTAAAGGTATCTTTCAATGCTTATAAATGCAAGTTTGGAGAACAAATGGAGATAAATATTTCATTGTTTTAATTTTATATATTGAATTGATAATGAAAAACATAGTTAACATTATTTGCCTCATTCACTGGACTGATCTAGAAATCCCATTTACTTTTGGGAAATAAACATGAGAAATGTATAGGCCTTGAAAAATAAATTTATGTATTAATATGTCCAAGGACCATAAAAGTGACTTCCAAGCAACAGTCTGGACTCCAAATATCAAACTTTCATACCATTTATCCCGAATGGCACTAATGAAATTCAGGCTCTGTGTCTGTGATGTCTAGGTGTCCTAGAAAAGTTTCTATGAGCTCCCTCTTTCTTGTGTTTGAAGAGATGATATTTTTTTCTGTGTTATTGATACATTTGAGATCGAGCAGGGACTGGAGTCAGCTCCCCTCAGTCCTGACTGCAAATCCCAGATTCCTTGATAGTGGAAACACTATGCCCCTTTGAGTAGCATATCTTGTAGGAATGCGGAAGCAGTATGCTTACCAAGGGGGAGACTTGACTAGGAAGACTGGTGAAGACCAAACCAGTCTATGCCAAGGTGGACTCCAGTGCTGACCTTTCACCAACTGTTTCCCTCATTTTAGTACGGAGTATCACACCCAGGAGTGGATTTAAACATGCTAATGAGATATGAGATGCATAAGGAAGCATGGGCTGTCCACTGTGCCTGTGCACCCAACTTTTGTATCTCTCTCCGCCCCTACGTGCTTAGCCGGCACTCCTCTCCTGCCTTAGCCTCTTTAAAAACTTTCCCTGGCCTTTGTTTGAGGAGTCAACCTGAAGGACCCTTTCCTTTGTGCTGTCTCCCTTGTGCTTGAGCATAGGCCCCAATAAAAGTCTTGCCTGAAATTCCTGCTTGGCTCCAGTCAATTTCGATTGCTTGGAGAGCCCAACGACCCAGGATGGTAACACATTGAGAGGTCCAGCCAAGCATCAGACTTTCCTGGAAAACATATCACCTGTGGCAGGTTACTTAGTATGCTTTCTCTAGTAAATCTTCTTTTTTAAAAAATGATCAATACCAATATTTCCCAAAGTGTGATTAGTGAAACCATAGTCTTCTTAGAAGCTATTTGGGAAAGAAAAGTGTTCTGTTTTAAAGTGTTCTCATATTTTCCTCTTCATTGGTCACATTGCCATGTTCAAAGATCTGTGACTTCTGTCTTGCTTGCCATGTCTCATTCTTGAAGCCCTATACCAATGATTCTCAATAGAGTGGTACTGTCCCCTAGAGAAGGTTTTATAAATTATAAATTTGTGGGAGTGTTTTATTGTCATACTGATTGGCCTAGAGGTGATGGACACTAGCTAGCCTGCAGTGTACAGACAGTCCCACAAAATCATGAGTTGTCTCTTGCCCTCTGGGACTTCCTCTTATCCTTGTGGCCATGTAGCTGAAAAATCTGTTTTATAATTCGGGTAGGTCCTAGCTCTGTTTTACATATAAATACAAAGTAATTGTGATTTTTCTAATAGACACTGAATGTCTTAGGAGTACAATGACCATGTAAATCCAGGGAGGATTGTATTTTGTTTGGAGCTTTGCCAAGAATTATTTACTATTTTAGAAAAGCACATCATGAGCAAACACCACTTTTTGTATTGAGTACTGATACAGCACAACTCTGTAGCCTTGTTTGTGCTGTCATATTCACCATGATTCTCTCTACAAGTGTCTCACTACTATGTCTTTTGGGTTAGTTATTCTCAAGCATTTATGTATTAAAATACATATTTTATTGCTGGTGGTCCTTTTGGAAATCATTTATGTAGGATATGTCTATGAATTTTGTTTTAGGGTAGTAGGGAGGTGTTAACAAAGAAAATTTGTTTACAACAAAGGCATATTGGATCTAATCGGGTTGGGGATCACTATCCTAAGTAGAGAAATCTGGAGAATTTTCTTAACCCAGCATTTGCTAAATTAACTTGATAATAAGACCTTTTTTGTGTATAACTTGTTAACGTTAGGGAAAGCTATTCTAACGCAAACCCTGTCATTAATGTAACTTTTCATAGTACCTTATATTTCTCAAAATGCTTTCACATGCCTTATTACAACTTATTTTCACATTTTATGAGGTCTATAGCATAGGTCTTCTCATTCTGTAGATGCAGTAGAACAGGAGAATTCAGGTGACTCACCCCAGGACACTCAAAGGTGGGTGACAGAGCCACAGACAACAGGCCTGATTCCCTGATTCATGTCCTTTTTTTGCGTCTTATGGCTCTGAAAGTTTGCCAATCCTAGCACAGTCCTCTCTCCATCCGTCCATGCCTCCGTAGCCAGGAAGTAGGCACGAAAGAGGTGGAACTGCATCGTTGTGGCACTGGGGCAGGTGAGGCATTCCACACCAAGGGGGGGCCTGTCCAATCTGAAGCCTACCAGCTTATTTCCTGATTCCTACTTCTTGCTGCTTGCCTTTCAAGTTCATCACCTTTCTTGTATCACTAGATCAAAAGGGTGATGAAAGGAAAGGAGAGAAAGTGACTGCAGCTCACTGGTTAAAGCTAGCAGAAGGAATGTGGAATTTGTGATTCAGCATTGCTTTGTATTTGTTTTCTCATTTTCTTCTGTACTTCCCAGGGCTTCTGGTTGGTATTTGCATAACCGATGCTAGTTGAGATCACAGGCCTATAGGATGTCTGTTCTTAAAAGGAAATAATGGCAAACAGCTTTTACTGCATGTCAGACATCATTCTAGTACCTTATGTACATTAATTCATGTAAGCCTTACAAAAACTTTATGAAGTGGGTAATAGGATTATCTCCATTCAGATGAGGAAACTGAGGTGAAAGAGGGTTAAATCACTTATTCCAGGTTATATAACTAGTAAGTGGTGAAAAAGAGGTCAGTACTTGGCCCCAAGTCATTCAGCTAGTAAGTGGCAGAACCAATTGGAATCTGCACAGTCTGGCATCAGAGAAAAGCTTATGGATTACCAAAGAGGAATGGACTGTGGTGTAGTCAGAACATGACAGGTAGTCTTATGGTTTTCTTTTAGGATGAGGATTGCAAGGGGCACCTGGTTGCTCAGCTGGTAGAGCATATGACTCTTGAACTTGGGGTCATGAGTTCGAGCCCCACGTTGGGGATAGAGTTCACTTTAAAAAGATAATAAATAAATAAATTCGTAAACAGGATGACTTGTGAGAACTTTTATTGAGAATTTGTAATGAAGTTTGAGCTTTGTTTTATTTTATTTTTAAGATTTTATTTGAGAGAGGCGTGGGGGGCAGAGAGAGAAGCAGGCTCCCCACTGAGCAGGGAGCCCGATGCAGGGCTCAATCCTGGGACTCTGGGATCATGACCTGAGCCGGAGGCAGATGCTTAACCAACTGAGCCACCTGGGTACCTGAGCTTTGTTTTTAAATCTAAAAAGAGTGTCATGGTATAAGAGGTCTTACAAGAAACTCCCTACCTCTAAGTTTCTTTATTTAGGGGTCACAGTCTCTTAAATTCTATTAACATATCAAACCTCTGAGTTTTCTTTGGGTTCAACTGTTACATATATTCTTAAAAGACTAATGTATTAAACTGAGTGACAGAGAGACTTCGTCATTTTGAGCAAAACTAATGGAGTGAGACTAGAGCCTCCTGGCCAGCTACCATCTTTCTTTCCTTCCCTGTTCCTTTCCTCAGCTCTTTGGCGTTGCTGTGGCTGCACTCCAAATAATATCAGCAGCAAGGTCCACGAAAAATAGATTTAAAAAGAGGAGCAGGACATTTTTATTTGATGCTTGCTGCCAAGTTTCATTAAGCTGTGTTGCTTAATGAAGCTTGGCTTTCCATTTATCCCTCTGTGATTTTGTGTAAGTTTATTACCCATCCCAACATGTGGGCCAGTGCTTCTTTTCAAGCTTGTGCTAATTGATTACAGAGACCCGAGCCAGAACTTAGACAAGACAAAGCTGCAAGTGCAACACCAGGTGGCGAAGGGGGCACATATCCGGACTTGAGATGATGGTGAACATGCTGGTGACCAGAAGGGAGGTGTGCTGTGGGCCAGTGGGCATTCCCTGACAGAGTGCCTTCTTGCTCAGGGGTGGGCACCGGGCACTTTCTATGTAATGGCAAACAGTTAAAGACTTCACTGGCATCCTTCCTGATTCCGGAATTAAGATTTTTTTTTTTAAAGATTTTATTTATTTGACAGAGATACACAGCGAGAGAGGGAACATGAGCAGGGGGAATGGGAGAGGGAGAAGCAGGCTTCCTGCTGAGCAGGGAGCCTGATGCGGGGCTCGATCCCAGGACCCTGGGATCATGACCTGAGCTGAAGGCCCACGCTTAACAACTGAACCATCCAGGCGCCCCTGAATTCAGATTTTAAAATAAGGCAATATATGGATTTTTTTACAAGTCCAAATTGTGATGAATTGTTCCTCAGGACTCCCTAAACAAGCATGTCCTATCTACCCTAAACATACACTTATCCAAATTGTGATTTCAGACAAGCCTGATACAAAGATCATTTGTTTTACATTCCTCTGAACACATACAAAAGGGAGCATACAGAATAAAGGTATTATTTGTTTCAGATGCTACCACAAGACATTTTCATAAAGTATGTGGTAGGTATTAAGAAGTTAGGTGTTTTGAATGCTGAGCATAGGAGTTTGTTACCAGAGAAATATCAGATGGAAAGCAACTCACAGATGAAATCTGGAAATAGCTAAGTAAAATGAGTGGATCACAGTGCTTTTCTCGGTGGCCACACGGCCAGGATTAAGAAACCATGGAATTGGAAATTCTTGGGCTTGACTCCTGATTTGCTGTGAAACAGTGGGAGGTCCAGGTAGCTTCTCTGTTAGTGTCTTACTCACCCATCTTACCAGGGATAATGAGCATTATATACAATGATGAATGGGAAAGTATCTTGAAAACTGAAACTTACGTACTATTAAAGAGGCTGTTGTTACTCATCAATTCTAGTTCATAATAGAGATAATTTAAATGAGGCTCATTTTTCCTTTGCGAATGGATTCTTTCCTCTATTATGATAATACTATTGATAATGTTTATTTATTTTAAAGATTTTATTTTTTTAAGTAACTTCTCATGGGGCTCTACACACAACATGGGGCTCAAACTACAACCTTGAGATCAAGAGTTGCATGCTCCATCGAGTCAGCCAGGCACCCCCCAACTTTTTTTTTAAGATTTTATATTTTTAAGAAAATCATGAATGAAAGAAGAGAGATCACAACCAACACCAAAGAAATACAAACCATTATAAGAACATATTATGAGCAACTCTATGCCAGCAAATTAGATAACCTGGAAGAAATGGATGCATTCCTAGAGATGTATCAACTACCAAAACTGAACCAGGAAGAAATAGAAAACCTGAACAGACCTATAACCACTAAGGAAATTGAAACAGTCATCAAAAATCTCCCAACAAACAAAAGCCCAGGGCCAGATGGCTTCCCAGGGAAATTCTACCAAACATTTAAAGAAGAATTAATACCTATTCTTCTGAAACTGTTCCAAAAAATAGAAATGGGAGGAAAACTTCCAAACTCGTTTTATGAGGCCACCATTACCTTGATCCCCAAACCAGACAAAGACCCCATCAAAAAGGAGAATTACAGACCAATATCCTTGAAGAACATGGATGCACAAATTCTCACCAAAATACTAGCCAATAGGATCCAACAGTACATTAAAAGGATTATTCACCACGACCAAGTGGGATTTATCCCTGGGCTGCAAGGTTGGTTCAACATCCGCAAATCAATGTGATAGAATACATTAACAAAAGAAAGAACAAGAACCATATGATCCTCTCAATAGATGCAGAAAAAGCATTTGACAAAGTACAGCATCCTTTCTTGATCAAAACTCTTCTGAGTATAGGGATAGAGGGTACATACCCAATATCAAAAAAGCCATCTATGAAAAACCCACAGCAAATATTCTCAATGGGGAAAAACTGAGAGCTTTCCCCGAGGTCAGGAACGTGGCAGGAATGTCCACTATCACCACTGCTATTCAACATAGTATTAGAAGTCCTAGCCACAGCAATCAGACAACAAAAAGAAATCAAAGGCACCCAAATCGGCAAAGAAGAAGTCAAACTCTCACTGTTTACAGATGATATGATACTGTATGTGGAAAACCCAAAAGACTCCACCCCAAAACTGCTAGAACTCATACAGGAATTCAGTAAAGTGGCAGGATATAAAATCAATGCACAAAAGTCAGTGACATTCTTATACACCAACAACAAGACAGAAGGGAGAGAAATTAAGGAGTCGATCCCATTTACAGTTGCACCCAAAACCATAAGATACCTAGGAATAAATCTAACCAAAGAGGCAAAGGATCTGTACTCAGAACTAACTATAAAATACTCATGAAAGAAATTGAGGAAGACACAAAGAAACGGACAAATGTTCCATGCTCATGGATTGGAAGAACAAATATTGTGAAGATGTCAATGCTACCTAGAGCAATCTACACATTCAATGCAATCCCTATCAAAATACCATCCACTTTTTTCAAGGAAATGGAACAAATAATCCTAAAATTTGTATGGAACCAGAAAAGACCCTGAATAGCCAGAAGAAGGTTGAAAGAGAAAAGCAAAGCTGGTGACATCACAATTCTGGACTTCAAGCTCTATTACAAAGCTGTCATCATCAAGACAGTATGGTACTGGCACAAGAACAGACACATAGATCAATGGAACAGAATAAAGAGCCCAGAAATGGACCCTCAACTCTATGGTCAACTAATCTTCGACAAAGCAGGAAAGAATGTCCAATGGCAAAAAGTCTCTTCAACAAATGGTGTTGGGAAAATTGGACAGCCACATGCAGAAGAATGAAACTGGACCATTTCCTTACACCACACACAAAAATAGACTCAAAATGGTTGAAAGACCTCAATGTGAGACAGGAGTCCATCAAAATCCTAAAGGAGAACACAGGCAGCAACCTCTTCGACCTCAGCTGCAGCAACTTCTTCCTAGAAATATCACCAAAGGCAAGGGAAGCAAGGGCAAAAATGAACTATTGGGATTTCATCAAGATAAAAAGCTTTTGCACAGCAAAAGAAACAGTCCACAAAACCAAAAGACAAGTGACAGAATGGGAGAAGATATTTGCAAATGACATATCAGATAAAGGGCTAGTATCCAAAATCTATAAAGAACTTATCAAACTCAACACCCAAAGAACAAATAATCCAATCAAGAAATGGGCAGAAGACATGAACAGACATTTTTCCAAAGAAGACATCCAAATGGCAGCAGACACATGAAAAAGCGCTCAACATCGCTTGGCATCAGGGAAATCCAAATCAAAACCTCAGTGAGATACCACCTCACACCAGTCAGAATGGCTAAAATTAACAAGTCAGGAAATGACAGATGTTGACAGGGTTGCAGAGAAAGGGGAACCCTCCTACACTGTTGGTGGGAATGCAAGCTGGTGCAGCCACTCTGGAAAACAGTATGGAGGTTCCTCAAAAAGTTAAAAATAGAGCTACCCTATGATCCAGCAATTGCACTACTGGGTATTTACCCCAAAGATACAAATGTAGGGATCTGAAGGGGTACGTGCACCCTGATGTTTATAGCAGCAATGTCCACAATAGCCAAACTATGGAAAGAGCCAAGATGTCCATTGACAGATGAATGGATAAAGAAGATGTGTGTATATATATATATATATATATACACACACAGTGGAATATAATGCCGCCATCAAAAGGAATGAAATCTTGCCAGTTGCAACGACATGGATGGAACTGGAGGGTATTATGCTGAGCAAAATAAGTCAATCAGAGAAGGACATGTATCATATGACCTCACTGTAATGAGGAATTCTTAATCTCAGGAAACAAACTGAGGGTTGCTGGAGTGGTGGGGGGGTGGGAGGGATGGGGTGGCTGAGTGATAGACATTGGGGAGGGTATGTGCTATGGTGAGTGCTGTGAATTTTGTAAGACTGTTGAATCACAGACCAGTACCTCTGAAACAAATAATACATTATATGTTTAAAAAAAAAAAGGTAGCATGAGGAGAAGAATGAAGGGGGGGAAATCGGAGGGGGAGATGAACCATGAGAGACTATGGACTCTGAGAAACAAACTGAGGGTTCTAGAGGGGAGGGGGATGGGGAGAGGGGTTAGCCTAGTGGTGGGTATTAAAGAGGGCACGTACTGAATGGAGCACTGGGTGTTATATGCAAAGAATGAATCATAGAACACTACATTAAAAACTATGATGTATGGTCATTAACATAACAAAATAATACATTAAAAATATATATATAAAAAAAGAAAGTAAAAATGAAATGTTTTAGAATGTAAGCCTTTGTCTGCATTCCTGATTAGTGCCTGAACATAAAGTTTCTAGAAGTAAAATTATTAAGTCAATCTTAAGATATTCATTGCTATGTAACATGTTCTCAAAACTTAAAATCCAGTCACTTAAAACAGTAACAGTCCTTCATTTGCATACAGTTTTGCCATTTGGGGACAGTTTGTCTTGGTACACGTGACGTTACCTGGCTGGGGTAGCTTGACTGGGCTGGAGGATCTAGTGCCTCTGTAAGTCTCACATGATGGACAGGTTGGGCTGGCTATTGGCTGGGACCTTTGTTCTGCTCCAGGTGGGCTTCTCCACTGGATTCCAGAGGGAGAGGTGGAAGCTGCCAGTCCATTTATAGGCTGGACCTGAAACTGGGAGAGTCTCTTCCAGCATGCTCTCTTGGTCAGAGCAGTCACAGGCCAGTTTCCAGAGGGTGGCAAAATAGACCACATCTCTTTCTGAGGGAAGTGACAAAGCATTTTTGGTCATGTTTTTGATCAATATAAGTTTTATTTACCTAACATGTCCGCAGGAACCTAGGAGATAATATGATCTATTAATTATCTTCATCTTGGAGGGACCAAAGAAGATTTTAGATAACCTTATCAGAACAGAAATGAATGAATAAAATTGTGTCTTCATCCCTTAATTTTCTCATTATCTCTAGCTATCTGGTGGGCAAGCCCCTTAACCTCTCTGAGCCTATTTTCCTAACTGCAAAATGGGGATAATAGTAGGTATACTGTGAGTCTTCGAGAAGATGTTTATGAGGGGCCTAGCATAGGCAGAGCCTGGAATGTAGTGGGCACCATCATTAACCTATTATGATCTTCCTCATGAGCCAAGAAAGACCTTACTGTCAGAATATCAGAGTCAGTTCTCTGAATGGCTTCCCAGGCCAGGATTTGGGTTGCGTGAATGCTGCTTTTCAGCTCACCTCAGTGTCCATTACTCACAGGTAGGTGTTTCCATATCGTGTGTTGCCCTGTGCTGCAAATCAGGTGCAGGTTCCATATGACACACCACTCTTGTCAGGCCACGGCTGGAGCAAATATCTGTGGGATACTATGATATACTCCTTTGAGAATAACCCTTTGGGAGCTTCTCAGAGCAATCTGGTGTCCATTCTTAATACTCTCAGAGTTCCATGTTTGTATTATGACTAATAATAGTTCTTACTTGTATGGCACTTGACAGTTTCCACAGAAATTTTATGTGTTTTTTCTCACAGCTGTTCACAGCTATCCTTAAAGGCCTACAGGGCAGGTCATTTTATTTCCCTTTTATGCATGAGGAAGTCAAAGCTTGGAGGGCTTATGACTTCCGAAGTTACAAACCTAGTAAGTGCCAGGCCCAGTACCAGACGGCTCCTATAGGCCCCATCCAGAATTTTCCCATTAGGTAGTATGCTGCCTAATTCTCCACCAAGGACATTTTAGCAGGTGGCTCTAGGATGAGATGTATACAATGGATGTTTTTTCCCCGTCTTCCCTTAAATGGGGGGGGGAGAGTGTCATAGTCAATGTGGACTCTAGAATCATTGTGTACATTTGGATCCTGGCTCCATCTCTTGTTAGTTGTGTTGTGGGAAGTTATTTTACCACTCTGTGCCTCAGTTTCTCCATATATAAAGTGAGAATAATATGGGTACCTAACTCATAGGAGTATTAGAGATTTATTTATTTATCTATTTAGAAGTTTTTATTTATTTTAGAGAGAGAGTATGAGTGGGGTGGGGGGAGGGCCAGAGGAAGAGGCAGACTCCCTGCTGAGCAGAAAGCCTGACACAGGGCTGCATCCCAGGACCCAGAGATCATGACCTGAGCTGAAGACAGATGCATATCCAACTGAGCCACCCAGGCACCCCAGGAGTATTGGAGATTTAAATGAGACCATCTACGAAAAACACTAACACAAAGCCTGGCACCCAAGTGAACATTTAACTAAAGCCCCTGTTCTTACTTGGTGTGATCAGAGAAAGTGAGAGCTTACCTTCTATCCAAATGTTTGCATTGCTGGCCTTTCACTGTGCCTTGGACTTCAGGCACTGGTTTCAGGTGGGCTCTGTTGTGTGAAAGAACTCTCTTTCATAAGCATCCACACTGCACTGAGCACCCTTGGCCCCATTATCATGGTTTTTCAGATTTGGCCCTGAGTGGGTGAAGCACAAGACAGGTAAGTATCGATTCTTTCCAAAAAAGTAAAAATAAAAAATAAAAAATCAGCCATAACCGCTGCTAATATTTTGGTGTATTCCTTGACAATCTTGTATAATCTTTAAGAAACTGGAATTGAAGGAGAATAGAATATGCTACTCCCAAAAATGCCCCTTTCGCATATTGATTATTTTGAATTAAAGTTATTTCAAAGACAGCTGGTGCAAGAAGGACACTCTGATGCTCCTTTGTCCCCCTGAAAGCAGGAAATAAATCTCCCATGTGAAAGATACTCTACCCTGTAGCAAAAGAGTAGAGGGCACTCTTATCACTAAAGATAGGGAATTTAGGGCCAAGAAGACTATATTAACAAAACTTGTTACTTCTTCACTAATTTAATACCCCAAGCCCAAACCCCTTTATTTTGTCAATTCTTTACAAAGTTATTGTTTCCTTGTCTGAAAGATATAAAAGCTGCCTGCTTTGGTCACCTCTTTGAGTCTCATATTTTTTATGGGGCTCTCATCCGTACAAAATCAAATTTGTTTTTCTCCTGTTAACTGGTCTTATGTCAATTTAGTTATTAGGCCAAAGAACCTAGAAGGGAAGAAGGAAAAAGATTTTCACCCCTGCAGTTTTGGTGCCCAATGTGGAGCTCTCCACTGGCTGCAGCAGCTCAGAGATCCTGGGACCTCTGACAGGAGCCCACAGAAGGTAAGAATTCTTACCATGTCCAGATGTCTCCCAGTTCTCTGCCTGCAAGTTCTGCTGGAAGCAGTGGTGAGAGTTCTTTTTCTAAATTTAGATTAGCAGGAGAAAATATTTGTGTGCACTAGTCCCTTGGGTAGAGCAACTCTGGTAAAGGTTTGTTATGAGTACTCTTGTTTTCTATTGATCGCTTTCCTCCCAGAGACCGTCATCGTTTTCTTTTGTCTCTGTCTTTTGTGTCATTTGTCATAACAAAGAAAACCACAGAGTGCAACACAGGCATGGGTCCTATAAACCTATTGTTTGAGCCAGCCTCACAGACTGGTGAGTTCACGGTTCTCAACAGACCAGCATCTATTTAGAGAAGCTTTGCTGTGAGTCCCCTGTGTAAAAACTGGATGAAGTTTTTCTTTCATCTTGTTCTATGTCTTGAGAGCTTAGCTTTGTAACTAGTGAGAATATTCTCTCAGATTTCTGCCAGCCAGAAGATGTACACACCAGCTTGCTTTTGGTGGCCAGTTGAATAGATGATGGTTCTAAAAAACAAAGTTACAAACAGCACTTTCTTTGTCTGGCTGTGCCAGTTCTTAGGGGAGTTTGTTGCAAAAGTTTCCAGCCCATAAAGGACCTTTATTGTCTCAACCTTTATTGTCTTAATGGTGCTGGAAAAGTCCCATTCAGGAGCACCTGCCTAGGTCTGTACCTGGAGGCATCTCATGTTCTCATGGGAAACTGGAGACACCATTTTCATTACACCATTCTCACTGCCTGTGACCACGAGTCTTTGCTTTCATAGGGTAACCGGGAGTGAACTTTCTGAACTTTCTGGTGCTGGATCTTTTGTACTCTCTTTTGGGACACCATTTACGTCTTGTGTGCCATAAAAGGGTTCTTGGTTTGAGTAAATACTGAGATTAATATAAGATCCTACTTATCACTGATGGGTCCTTTGAATTGGAAAAGCTTCTGTATTTGAAAAATATTTAAGAGAGCTCTCATTCTGAACAGTTGTCATTTTGGTACCTATGGAAAGATCAAATTAAAAAGTGGATTCAAAGGAGTATAATGGCTAGCCTTTGGGACTAAAAGGATGAAAGAACAGAAATTAGACTTAGAAAAAAGTTAAAATCCACATTCAACATAAATTCCCCTTCTGAAAATCTAGCCCCATTTCCTCAGCGAATTCCCTTAGCTCCCCAAACTCTTCCTCCTTCCCCAGAAAATCCCTTAAACACCTAGCTGCCTGTTTTAACTTCCCTTTCCCTACAAGATTTACAGATGGCACTCCAGCCTAATCTCTAGGCCCAGGCTATATGGGTTACTCAGGTAAATGCTGAAAGCCAGGAAGTGTATTTAGCAGTAGCACCAGGAAGTAAATTTAGCAGACTTGTTTTGCTGTCCCTTCAAACTGCTCCTACTTTCCAGGTCTCTATAATCAGGCTCTGACAGTCTTAGACCTTTCTCTGCAATATCGTTTGCAGATGTAATCCGGAACCCTCCAGCCCCACCTGAAGAATTCATGTCCTCTGGAAAGCAACAGATCTTTTAAACTATAAAGCCCTTTTACCTCCACTTTCAGAAGATACTACCAAATTTAGAGAGGAATTAGATTAGTGGCTAGGGGCACCTGGGTGGCTCAGTCAGTTGAGCATCAGACTCTTGGTTTTGGCTCAGGTCATGCATGATCTCAGGCTTGTGGGTTGGAGCCCCACATCTGCTCTGGCTCAGTGGGGAGACTGCTTTCCCTCTCCCTCTGCCCCTCCCCCCCATCTTACACATGTGCTCACTCTCTTGCTCTCTCTCTGATATAAATAGGTAAATCTTAAAAAAAAAAAATTAGTGGCCATTTACAACCCCACTCACAAGGACCTTGATTAGCTGCAAGGATATTCTTCCCACCCTTGATTATACTGTAGTTAACAGACAGATCAGATGGCCCCCTGGAGAAAACCCCCTCTCAAAGAGGAAACACATGACCAGAATTTCTCTCAGGCCCTCCTACAAATGATCAGGAAATAGAACAGCTGGAGGCTGATGTTCAGGGGCTGATAGAAGATGCCATAGAACTTTCCCCCCTAAGGTGAACTGGTCTGAGTTTGAATTGTACATTCAGAAAGAAGGAGAGCATCCAAAGGCCTTTGTTGAATGCTTTATACAGATTTTTCAAAGGCATACTGCACTGAAGCTCCAGAACATAGAAATCTTTTAGTTTCTCTCTTGGTAGGAAAATTTCTCCCTGATGTAAAAAGGCAAATTCAAAATAGTGTGAACGGGTGTGCTAGTCAACCTCTAAGCATTATAATGGGAGAAGCTACCCAATTCTTTGAAGAAAGCTATCAGGAATGCAGGAGAAAATAAAGGAGTTGAAATTGACAATTCTTCATTTGCAACTTGAATCTTTAAAGAAACAAAAGCATAACTCTGATAACAACTTAAAGTCTGCAGAGAGCCTTTCCTATTTGCCTCCAGACATTTTCAAATGTTGTAAAAAATCAGGCCCTTGGAAACACATTTGTCCTGCTCTTAAAAAAAAAAAAAGAGAAAAATTTAAATAGTAATTACCTTAGACTTCAGGTAAAAATTTGCATTCTTTCTCTGTCCCTTGAGGTGTAAGTCTTACCATGTCTTTGAAATATAAACACCATCAGAGATAACGAAAATACTGTCTACAATCACGAGAAACTGAAGGAAAAAAGTGTGTGTGGGAGGCTTTTAAAAATACAATCTGTTTTGAAATCTCTCTTGCTCAAACTCTAGTCTACAGCTTTCATAAGATTATTTGTCAAAGGCAAATACAAATCTTAAAAGTCTTCTCCACAAATAGTAAAAAATTTAGCCATATGAGTGGGTAAACTTAACTTATTCCAACTGCCAGAAACACAATTTGGATTCAACTGTTACTTGTAAACTTGTGAGTTTTATATTATTGTATTTGATTCATGGCTAACATTTTAGAATGAAAGCTCTAAGGTCTCAGTTTGTATCTGCCTGTGTGTTTATGTACGTTTATATATGTATGTTATAAATGTGTGATTTATTTTTCCAACCTCCAAATGGTATTTCCAAAATTAATTTGTAGTAAAGCCCTATTAAACTAGCTTAAAGAAAGATGAGCACTTATCAAATTAAATATTTCAAAACTCTCAGAAGTATAATAGAAGTCAACCCAAGTGCTTTCAAGTTCATGTCATCTAGGATAACCTTTAGTAAATAAAGGCTAGTTTAAGTTAGTTGGTTTAATCAAAATAGGAATGTCTTTAGAGTTGTTGGCATTTAAAAACAGTTAATGGCATTCTACCTAGGTTTACTTAAAGTCAAATAAGTTCATATTATCTCTGTTATAAAATTTGTCAGCAGGAAAAATAACTTAAGATAATGGCTAGCTGCTTTAATATCTCATGAAATTTTGAGTAATCTAATATGATTATTAAGAACAAATGAATTAGGGGCACCTGGGTGGCTCAGTCAGTTGAGTGTTGGACCTTGATTTCGGCTCAGGTCAGGGTCATGAGATCAAGCCCCAGGTGGGGCTCCATACTCAGCGCAGAGTCTGCTTGGGATTCTCTCTCTCCCTCTGCTCCTTTCCCCGCTCACGTGCGTGCTCTCTCAAATAAATAAATAAAATCTTAAAAAAAATGAACAAGTGAATTAAATAAATGCAAGCAAGATAAAAATTTTTAAGTGAATTTTTCAACAATAATTATTTTTTATGATATGTCTACTTAAAAGTTTCCCAAATCTCTGTGGTGACTTTTACCTTCAGAGGTTTGCTAAGTTAAGTTAAATGATGGAAATTCCTTGAATATCTAGGTCATTTTTAAGTAAGATAAAATACAGAAACATTAATTATTGAACATAGGTTTATCAACTTTTGACTTCTTATTGCAGAGAAACTAAACATATTTGGATCTGTCAGTCAACATGTCTTGTGCCACATTAAAAAAATTGTACTGTAAGAAAACATATGTTTCTAGAGGTTATGAAGTACATTAATGGGTTTACCAATCTATAGAATACTGGTATAAGAGTTCACAATTGCATACCAGAAATTAAGGTTTCTAACAGTTAAGAATTCTGGGTGGCTCAGATGGTTGGGCGTCTGCCTTCAGCTCAGGTCATGATCCCAGGGTCCTGGGATCGAGTCCCGCGTCGGGCTCCCTGCTCCTTGGGAGCCTGCTTCTCCCTCTGCCTCTCTCTCTCTCTCTCTTTCATGAATAAATAAATAAAATCTTAAAAAAAAAAGAATTCTAATTAATATATGAGATAGTAAAGGACACAACACTATGCAAGCAAAGTAAGATGTGTTTGGGCTCAGAGAAAGTATGAGATATGGAGATGTATTTTTGTTAAGGGAAAAATAATATAATGCTGATCATTTGAGAGAGAGAGAGAAATAGAGAAAGAATTTTTCTTGTGTGGTCATGCTAGCTAAAATAGTACAAATTTATTATAAGCATTTTTTAAAATAAGGTATTTATGGAAACAAAAACTCAATTTTCTTTCATCTGCTAAAAGGACAGTTTTCTTGGACTGTTAGTCCCCTCTTGATAAGATTGTGGAAGGTGTTTCTTTATCCTTTGAGTAATCTGCCTAGAAGGCAAAGATTTTGTGTTTTGTCAAAATAATTTCCTGTGCTTCGTGTTCCCTTTATCAGGTCTTTGATTACTTAAGAAGACAGTCTTCTCTATTAAAATAACTAATTTTTTTTTCTACTGTGTAACTTTCTGTATTTTCCTGCAAAGTTTTTGGTTGTCACTTTTGTTAAGTGGATAACTTAGTATTGTTTCACAGTAACCTGTGATTTATTAATCAAGTTTTTAAAACCTATTAACATTTTTGACAAATGTCCCCACAAATCAAATTCTAAATGAAGTCTTTTCAGCCTTGAACTTACTTTGGGATTTTGCAGAGGGTCCCTGGACCGTCTTGAAAGATTTATTCTCTCTCCTTGTAAAAAGGGATGAAAAACTAATTAGGCTTATTTGATATGTTAAATTACATGGGAAAGCATTATTAAATCAGAAGTGATGCTAAACCTTTTTTGGGTTGTATTTGTGTGACTATATATTGTTATGTGTTCAAAAAATTGTATAAAATTCCTAAAAATCTGATATATAACATTACTAGTCATAAATGCATTTATCACCTTAAAATGTTGTGTGTCACAGACTAACCAAATTTCCTTGTTAATTGCTTCATAAAGAATTCTCATCAGATCTTTCACTACGGCCATTGTAAAGTCTTCTGTCGTTTCATAAAATTCCTTATGAAAAGTTCCAGCAAAACAGACTTTAAAAGAGTCCATATAGTTAATCACTAGTCTTGCTGACCTTATGTAAATAATCAGACCAAAGTTATTAATACTAGACTTATTTGCGAACAAATTAATCTTGATTTGATTATCTCTGATAGAAATGGGGTTACCTATAGAGAGAAAAATGATATTTCAATGGTAAACTGTAGTACACACTTGTGGATATCAGATTCTAGTCCTATTAATTGTCTTTGAAGTTTTGTTGTCTACCTCTAAACTGGACTGGATCCTGAATGTATCTAGTTTCCTCCAATATGTAGCTACAACTCTCCAAACTAACATTTCCAAATTTCTCCCACCCTTTTGCCTTGTAGTCATTGAGAACTAAAACTGCCCTTTTCCCAAAGCCGGGAATGCTAAAATTGGACTTGATATAAACATCAGAGAAATCACCATAATAGCTCATGTATGGATAATCTTTATGACTGTTGCTGTGTGATCTTTTCAGAAAGATCACCAGAGATATTCAAACTGCAAACCAGGAAAATCTGTCAGAGTGCCACTGTCAGAGTAAGGACAGAGTGCCTGCCCTTACTCTATCCGAAGATGTTTTGAGTCTGACATCTAAAAATCTTTTTGACTAGCTGCCTTCAGAACTCAGAAGCTGGGATTATTGTCTGCTCCAATCATTAACCATTGTTTTTATCTTATTTCCAAAGAAATGCCTCCTATTAAATACCTCATGCAAATACTCACACCATATAGGCCTAACTTTGGGAGCCTACCTACAACACTGCCCCCTGAAATGAGACACAACTGTTTAACTGAGCTGACCTATTTTCAAAGACTAAGAGACTAGTTCAGTGAGATAATGGAGCAATCTGCCAATCAGCTTCTGAATTGTGAAACTTCTTGGAAGTTTCAAAGGTGGGGCAGGAGAGCAGAATATGCCGCCCCAAAATATGCCACTTTGGCGTATTGATTATTTTGAATCAAAGTTACCTAAGAAACAGCCAGTACAAGAAGAATACTCTGATCCTCCTCTGTTCCCCTGAAAGCAGAAAATAAATCTCCTATGTGAAATGTTCTCTTCCTTTACCAGAAGGGTAGAAGGCATCCTTATCACCGGAGATAGGGAATTTAGGGTAAAGAAGGCTATATAAACAAAACATGTTACTTCTTCACTAATTTACTACCCCAAGCCCAAACCCCTTTATCTTGTCAATTCTTCACAAATTTATTATTTCCTTGTCTGAAAGGTATAAAAGCTGCTTGCTTTGGTTCCTTCTTGGAGTCTCATATTTTTTATAGGGCTCCTGTGTGTATGAAATTAAATTTGTTTTCTCCTGTTAATCTGTCTTATGTCAATTTAATTATTAGGCCAGCTAAGGAATCTGGAAGGGTAAAAGCGAAAAGATTTCTACCCCTACAGATTCGTATTGTATAAAGACTTTTTGTGGTTTGCTTTCTTTTCTTTTTTTAAAAGTTCATATTTGCTTTATTTGTAATAGCCAAAAACTGGAAAGAAACCTCATATTCATCAATGGGTGAATGGTTAAATAAACATGATATATTCATACCATGGAATTCTGCTTAGCATCAAAAATGAACAAACTGTTAATATATACAATAAATTGCATAAACCCTCAAGGATATTATCTTGAGTGAAAAAAACTATCTAAAAAGGTCACAGATTGCATGGTTCTATTGAAATAACATTTTTGTGGTGATGGAACTATTCCATAGATAGATATTTTTTTAATTGAATTATAGTTGACACACAATATTACATTAGTTTTAGGTGTGTGATTTGCTTTCTTCACTTATGTTTACATTGTATTTTCATGTCTTTAGTAATGCTGAAAAATATGCTTCCATGGTTGCATTGGGGATTCCATATGTGGAGGTGCTATTACTTATTACCAGTTTGGTGTATGGGACAGTTAATTTTATTTTCCTTTTATAAATAACACTAGAGTAAACATCCTTTTACACAAATTTCTGAGATCTTCTCTGATTACATCAATTAAATTCTTATATAAATAAATTACTTAAAATAAGTTCCTAGAGGGGCACCTGGGTGGCTCAGTCAGTTAAGCATCTGCCTTCAGCTCAGGTCATGATCCTGGAGTCCTGGCATCGAGCCCCACGTTGGGCTCCCTGCTCGGCGGGGAGCCTGCTTCTCCCTCTCCCTCTGCCCGCTTGTGCACGCGCTCTCTCTCAAATAAATAAATAAACAAAATCTTAAAAAAAAAAGTTCCTAGAAATAGAATGAAGTTTTAAAAATAAATTCCTAGAAGTAAGATTGCTAAGTCAAAAGGAATATGCATTTTGAGAAGTATTGCTGACCTGCCCCCTAGCAAGTTGTGTCAATTTACTACTCCTACCAACAGTGTTTGTATCAGTGAGCAAATCATTCAAGGCCTTCCACATTTTCTCCTAACACACTCTTCCGTGCACCCTTCTTCCCAGTACATTCCTGTATGAAGCCTCTGCTTCAAATACCCTCTGTTCCAGTTACATTGTTTTGTTCAGTGTCTCTCAAACATCCCCCATGGGTACCATCTCTGGGCCTTTGTCATGCCTTTTCAGAAATGTCTTCCTCCTCTTCTGCATTTCTGAGTCATATTTCCATAATTCCAGTTCCAACCCCTCTGCAAAGCCTTGCCTGATTGTCCAATTTAGTAAACTTCCTCTGAAGTTCCTCTACCTTTATTGTCTGTGCCACATGTTTGTCACTTGTCACATGTTGTGATTTGTCTTTTTATATACGTCTGCTTTGTTTCCTGAAGAACTCATATAGTACAAAATTACACTTAAAAATCCCTTTTATTACCCATAGCACAAATGTAGCTTTTTGTAACTAGCTTTGTGTAACTATGTTGTGTAACTATATTGTGTATACATATAATATATATAATATATAAGCTTTGTGTAACTATATTGTGATACATATAATGTATATAATAACATATAGTATAAAACTCCAGTGAGGGATCATAATGAACCCTCCCCCTTATTCTAGTCACCACCACCACCAACAAATACAGGTATCCCTGTCAGGGCTGTCCCACACTCCAAGAGGCTCAGACCTCAGCTTCCTTGAACTTAAACTTCCTTTGTGCTATATTTATCTAAACTATCTAAAAATGATAGGGGCTCTTTTCCACATAGCACTTAAGGAACAGCTAAATTCAATTTTAAATCATAAAATTATGATAATCTGGTCAATGTCTAGAATCAGGAATCAAAATCAATTTTTTTTTTTAACGAAGAAGGTGAATGTTTTGTTATTAAACTATCTTCCTGCAAGGCTGTTGCTTCATTGTATAAAAATAGCACCAGCAAGTGCAGTATATTGCAAAATTAAGGTAGTATTGTTCTTTATCTGACACATACAACTAACAAACCTTTCTCTACTGCCAGTTATTTCCAATGGAAAGATTATTTAAGCATTTTGACCCCCATCCAGGGATAGGTGTAAGCTTAAGGCTTAAGGCAACAATGTCATCCTTGAATTACATAATTTTTATAACTAGTTTTTAACCAAAGATAATTTCAGGATTCTGAATATTATAACTGGAGCATAAAAATCAGAGGGTGTTGCAAAACAGATGCATGTTGTGTTTTTCTGCAATCATTATAAAGTTAAGGGGTATTTTCTTCCATTAGCATTGTTGCAAGTAGTTTCTTTCTCCACTGGTATTGCTAATAGTTGCTATTTTAAATCCTCTGTGTACCACTAATTTAAGACAACTATGCTAGATTAAGTTGTTTCATACTAGTTTATTTAGGGGTTCCATTTTCACTCCTCAATAGATTTTATGTATTTCTCATATGCTTCTTCACTCATTAATTCATCCAGTTCTGAAGGATCACTGAGTGCTATCTTGATCAGCCAACCATCTTCATAACAAGATTTGTTGACAAGTCCTGGATTTTCTGCAAGAGCTTCATTAATTTCAGTTACTTCTCCTGATAGAGGAGAATAGAGTTCACTAGCAGCTTTCACACTTTCCAAAGCACCAAACTCATCTTGTTTGTTCAGTTTTGTCCCAACTTCAGGCAGACTACAGTAAACAACATCTCCCAGAGCTTCCTGTGCAAAATTGCTGATTCCCACTGTTCCAATACCATTTTCTGTTGTTATCCATTCATGTTTGTGAATTTACGCACGGAGAGCAGAGCGGAGCCCGTGCGCAGTGTCCGGACGGCGCCCGCCCTCAGCCCCCAGGGCCGCGTCAGGCACCGTGCGGCGGGCGCGGAGGCGACGCGCAGACTGCAGGCCGCAGCCCGCACGCTCTGCACCGCTCGCAGCGCCATGTTCGCAGACGTGCAGGGGTCGCGGTACAAGGGACTCGGGAACCCCAGCCGGCAGGGCAGGAATCAAAATCAGTTTGACAAAGGATATATATACACTGCAACAACAAACCTAAGTGTCAGTTTTTAAAAATACTTAATCTGAGTGGTATAGAAAGTCTAGATACTGTTAGTGATCAAAAATGATACTCCTTCAAGAAATACTGAGATCAAAAACATGTCAAAGTCACATTATCTAAATAATGAAATACATAATGCAAATATGCCATAAGAAGCTGAAAATTCTATCATTTTATGTTGCATTTAGATACAACAGGTGCTGCTTCATCCTAACTAAATCATTACAACTAGATCATCAAAGTATCCAGGTAATCTTCGTGGCAATCTTAGGAGATAAAGTATATGAGAAGATAGTTAAAATGGACATTTGTCATCCTTTACAGTTCATAGAGGCTGTCATCCTACTGGAGTAGCATGAGCACACTTTCCAGTAGACGTCGATTGTACACACGAAGAATTGGAGACCTGAGGAGACTGAGGCTGGGTTAAAGCCACACAACCAGTAAGTGGGGGTCCGTGAGTCACACCCAGCTCTGTCTGCTTCTCAGTCTAGTTCACGCTCAGGTATGACTTGTACTTCTACTGCATATTAAGAGCAGGTTTCAGGTTTAGAGGCCTCACCCTGGGCTCAGGATCTTTGCACTTTCCATTCTCTCTGTCTGGATTGTCTCGCAGACATCCATTTGGCTTGTTCCTTCACCTCCTTCAGTTTTCTGTTCTGGCCACTTTCTTTGTGAGTTCTTCCCTGATTATTTAAAATCCCACTTACCCTCACCCCGACACACATACCCAAGAATTTCTCTGCCTTTTTCTTGCTTTATTTTTCTCCAAGCACTTACCAGCCTCTGATATGTTAAATATTTACTTGCTGACACTTGCACGTAAGCTCCACAAGAACAGGAGTAAAAATTCCTAATAAAAATTGTTCTGCTCCCTGTGGTATCCTAGAGCTAGAGCAATGGATGGCTTCTAGAAGACAACAAATATTTGTAGGATGTATACAAACTAAAAAAATAAATCCATGTAATTTCAAGTTTGAATTCATAGCAGTACAATTGCCTTCTGTGGCCATAGTCTGAACAGCCTGATTTCTAGCTCTGAGATTTTCATTCATTCACTGTTTTGCTTTACTTCACATAATTTATCACTGCCTGAAACTTTATTATGTATTTATCCGTGTACTTATTTATTATCTGTCTCTTTATTTGACTATAGTATTAGCTCTAAGAAGGCAAGGGCTTTGCCTGTCTTGTAAAGGGCTATATCCCATCACAGAAGACAGTATCTGGCACATAATAGGAGTTCAAGAAGTAGCTCTGATAAGATAATAAATTAGTAAGTGTATTAATTTAAGAAACATTTATTGACTACCTGGCATGACCTGTCTTTAGTTTTATGAGGGAGAAAAACAAGTCAACAGGGAATTGCAACATAGGTAGGATTTACCATGGAACGGGGGGGGAAATGTGCAGATACCCCTAACCTGATTGTGAAGGGTCACAGAGAACTTTCCAGCTGGGATTGTCCTGAGCCAAACTTGACGGGTGACAGCATATGCAAAGGCACTGGGTCAAGCAAGAACATGACAAAGTGTTGGAAGTGCAAATACTTTGATATTAGACCGGGCCTCAGGGTTGGAGGAGAAGGGGTCAGGGGAAGCTGGAGAGCCAAGGAGCTTGTGGGACATGGCAGAATGCAGGACTTGATTCTGAGGTTAGTGGAAGACTTTAAGCAGGGATTTGGCATGAGTAGATTCTCTTTATCATCTCACTGTGGCATTTGGAAGGAAGAACAAGGCAGCAAAAATCACTCCTCATTACCAGATCCGCAAAGTCAGCAAAGTGTGGGCATGAGCTGGGACTGTACCACCCAATAAGCCCCCACCCTGGCAGGTACAGAAAGCCAGTCACAGGCCCAGCCTTCTGGAAGTGGACGGGCTAGACTGTCCCATGGCTCTGTGGGGACATTCAAACCCCACGACAGTGCTTGGTGACAGCTTATGGGTGTCTGAAATGCCCGCCAGGAGCTTTCCCACTAGTGTAAAACCTGGAAATAAGCAAAGCTGTAAAAATCTATATATCTTGATAAGCTAGTAATTCTAAATAACTCTAGAAAGTAATAGAAAGATTAAAAACTCTCCTTTCCCCACTTTCATCATGCATACAATTTTAAATAATACGTGCAAATAGTACATTTAATACTTGGAGGAGATTTTTCTAAATAATCAGCTGGGTAAGCAGAAGATAGAAGTGATACTATGAATCAACCTTGACTGACTCTCTAGTTTCTTGAGACCCTATGATAATTTGTGTCAGCAAAATCAACTTCCACCTGCATATAATAGGGAGAGAAATAGTAGGGGGCCTGTAAATGTGGGGGCAGAGGGATCTGTGCCTCTGGGGAAAACTTCCAGCACAGTGAGGGGGAAAAAGCTTAGTGAAGAGCGTGTGTCCATTCATTCAGCTCACCTGTAGTTGGATCTGCATGTGAAAAGCATGGTTTTAATTCTTTAACAGGAATCAAGGCTGGAGGGTAATAAATAGACTCACACAAATGCATTCAACTGATTTTTTTTAAGAAATTGTGGTCAAACTCACATAACATAAAATTAGCCATTTTAAAGTGACTTTGAGTGCGTTCACAATGTTGTGCAACTACCATCTCTGTCTAGTTCCAGAACACTTTTATCACCCCAAAAGGAAACCCTATACCTGTTTAGTATTTGCTCCCCATTCTCCCTTCCCCCCCCGCCCCATCTCTAGGAATTCACTTATTCAGGATATTTCGTATATATGGAATCACACAATATGTGACCTTTTGTGTCTAGCATCTTTCACTTAGCATAACGTTTCAAGGTTTATCCACTCTGTAGCATGTATCAGTACTTCATTTCTTTTTATGGCTGAATAATACTCCATTGTATGTATATACCATATTTTGTTTATCCGTTCATCACTTGATAGGCATTTGGGCTGTTTGCACCTTTTGGCCATTGTGAATCATGCTGCTGTGAATATACATGTGCATGTACTTATTTCAGTATCTGTTTTCAATTCTTTTTCGCATATACTACTAACTGATTTTTGGGAAAGAGGCAAAGCAATTCAATAGAGGAAAGACAGACTTTTCAACAAATGGTGCTGGAGCAATTGGACATCCATAGTCAAAAAAATAAACCACGACTTACCCCCGATAACCTTATACAAAAATTAATCCAAAATGGGTCAGAGATTTAAATGTAAGATGTAAAGCTATAAAAACTTCTAAAAGGAAACTGGTGCAGTCACTCCAGAAAACAGTATGGAGTTTCCTCAAAAAGTTAAAAATAGAGCTACCCTACGACCCAGCAATTGCACTACTAGGTATTTATCCAAAGGATACAAGCATAGTGATTTGAAGGGACACCTGCACCTCAAATGTTTATAGCAGCAATGTCCACAATAGCCAAACTATGGAAAGAGCCCAGATGTCCATCGAGAGATGAATGGATAAAGGTGTCCTGTGTGGGGATGGCATAGCCACTCTGGAAGGATGGTTTGGCAGTTTCTTATAAAACTAAACATGCACTTACCATAATGACCTGGTGATTGCACTCTTGGGTATTTATGCCAGAGAAATGAAAACTTATGTTCACACAAATGTTTTGTGTGTACATGAATGTTTATAGCAACTTTGTTTATAAGCACTCCAAACTGAAAACAGCCAAACTCTGGTACATTCATACTGTAGAATACTACTCAGCAATCAAAAGTAGTGAACTATTGATACAGGCAACAACCTGGATGTTTCTCAAGGGCATTATGCTCAGTGAAAAAAGTCAATCTCAAAAGGCTAATACTTTATAATCTTATTTATATAACAATCTCAAAATGACAAAACTATAGAGATGAAAAACAGATTAGAGGTTGTGATGGGGCAGGGACAGGTGTTAGGAGAGGATGTAAATATATATGGAGTGTACGAGAGGGTTCCTTTGTGATGATGGAACAGTCTGGTGTCTGGATTGTGGTGGTGGCTACATAAATATATATGCTTGGGTTACATATGCATATATGGCATAGAAACACAAACACACACAAATGAGTGCATGTAAAAATTGGTGAAAAAATGAACACGATCTGTAGTCTAGTTAACAGCATTGTACAAATGTGGATTTCCTGTTTTGATACTGCATATAAGATGTCACCATTGGGGAAAGCTGGATGAAGGGTACTACAAGTGTTTCAAAACACAAACTTAAAAAAAAAAAACTAAGTAGTGAGTAAAAATGCTTGTAAAAAACTTAGAAATACCTGTATTTTGAGCATATAAATGAAAGTGTGATTTTAGGCCTTGCTGCATATTCCAGGTGAGCTAGAGAGAGTCCGTGCCTTCTAGGTGCTTAGGTAGTGGGTAAGAAGGTTCAGTGAATGGCACATTGTCTCATAGGAGGTGAGCATGTAAACAACCTCCTATAATCTCTGAATCAAAAACATTGATTAATTCCAAGCAAAGTGTGGCAGGAATTGAGAAGAAAGAGATTTTAAAGTAGTCCAAGAGGCTGGGAAAAATTTCTTAGGGGAGGTGTTTTCTGATATGAACCTTGAGGGATGGGTCCGATTCTGAAAGTACAGAAGAGAGTAAGGAAATTTTTCATGTGGATCTTAGAATTTTTTTTTTTTTTTGGTTAGTATTTTTAAAATCAACCTTCTACTTTCCCCCAAACTTATTCTTTCATGCCTTTAGCCTAGGAACCTAGATGAGTTTATATATGGTAAAAATGCACCACAGGGACTGGCTTGAAATGTGCTTATTTTGAGGCTCAAAGAGTGTTTAACATCACTTCATAGTTCTTCAAAGGGAAGTACTTTGAGAGAGAACTTGAATTCCTGGGTCCTATAGCCATATGCCTAGAGGTACCAAGCTACAGTCATGTAGCTGGGAACCCTGCCAAAATAAAAGAGTATCTCTTCCATCCTCATAGTTTTGTTTTGTTTTTATCAAGAAGAACTTGAAAAATGAATCCCACCAAGTGCTGCTGACAATAAAGAATATTGCCCCAGGTAGGGACACAACAGACTATTTGCAGTTAACAGAGTCTTGATTCTGTATTTTCTTGCGTCTACTTAAATTTGGGCTCCAGCCCAGAGAAGCCCAATTCCAAAGGAAAGCTAAGTGCCAGATATAAATAGACCCAGACAGGGCACAGGCAATTTATTCTATCATTTGTTGTAATGAGGAACTTACATTTTACTTGGCCCTGCCTTACCTTATTGGCAAGTGTTAACTCTATTATTTACCTAGTGAAGTTTTCCTCTATTTTTGCAAACATGAATTTGTACTTTAGAAAGAGGACTGCAAGTCCTTTCAACTCTGTGGAGAAAGAATGCCCTTGCAGAGCCAACTGTTAGGGTGCATATACAACTACAGACAGAACCTGGATGTTTGGCTGAACAGGGCCCTGGAGATTACCTTATTAAACAACCTCATTTTGCAGGTGAGGAAACCGAGACCAGAAGAAAATGCTCCTTTGTTGCAGAATAAGTGGAGTTTAAACTGCCCGTTCGTGTATTTGTTCGTTCAGTACATTCTGAGCGCCTATGAGCCAGATGCTGTTCTGGATGTTGGGGGACACGGGGACCCTCTCCCAGGGAGCTGACAGAAGTGCTTGTGAAGGAGGGACGAGAGAATTAAAAAGTAAACAAGCGAACTTCCAATTTCATCACAGTGTCCAGTACTGTAGACAAAGAAGTCCTGGGAGAGCGACTCTCTGATGTGGGTGGGAGGGGCTCGGAGAGGGCTGTTGCCTAGAGGCACATGTAAGCTGAGGCCTGAATGATGAGAAGGAGCCAGCTGTGTTAAGGCAGTGGCAGAGATTGTTACAGGGAGAGGAAGAGCTGAAGCCCTGAGGCAGGAAGGTGCCTGGCAGTTTCAAAGAGCAGAAAGCAGATGAGTTCATAAGGAGGGAGATGTGCTGGTAGGCGGAGAGCTTGAGGGTTTAGACTCTACAGGCCTTGTAGGCCCAGGGGGCGACTTTTGGGATGTTGCAGCCTTGAGCAAAGGAGTTGCAGGATTCTGGTTTACATTTTTTAAAATAGTTCATTGAGTATCCTGTGGAGTGGACGGTAGAGAAGCAAGAGCAGAAGCAAGGAGACTACTGGCACAGTCAGGCCAGACGAGAAGGAGTAGCATAGAATAGGGTGGTGGCAGAGACGAGCGAGGGAAGTGATTGCATTTAGGGTATATTTTGGAGACAGAACTGTTGGGACTATGGTTGGATTGGATATGGGTGTGAGGCCAAATGAGAGTAATCAGAAGGACTGAGGCTTTTGGCTTGAGTAATTGGGTAGGATCGTTTCCTGAGATGGGGAAGTCTGGAGAGGAGCAGGTTGGGGAGAGTGTGGGTGGGGTGAGGAAACATTTATCAGAAAAAAATAAAGCGGTATCGAGAATGGGGGAAAACAGGAGTAGATCCATTTTGGTAGAACAGTAAATGAAGGCCTCATTCAGAAGTTGACATTTAAGGTGAAATCTGAAAGGTGCAAAGCCAGCTAAAAGAACATTCCAGATAGAGGGAACCACAGGTGCAAAAGCGCAAGAGAAGAAATGGCTTAGCAAGTCAGAGGTTAAGTGGAAGGAGCTAGTGTGACTGCAGGGCAGGGAGTGAGATAATCAAAAGAGTGGTTTCTATTTTTTGTACTGCTCGGGAACAAGTTTAACACTGTAACTTAGATGTGCAAAAAGAAATATTGCTTTTTTTTCCCTTTATCACTGACCTGATTTTCCTCACAGCTGCTACCCTGAATAGGAGTAGAGACTGTAAGAAGGGACCAGAAATTTAAACCTGCCCATTTGTGTTATATTCATTGCTTTCGGATAACTCCATTGCCTTCACAAGGTGTGTGTGTGTGTGTGTGTGTGTGTGTGTGTGTGCGCGCGCGCGCTTGGGGGGAGACTTTGGGTCCACACACCAGTCGTGTACTGCTTTCTAGCTCCCCTTGCCTCCATCTTGACAGGAGCCAAGCTCCTGTCGTGTACTTGTCCATCCAGTCAGGTGACATGTCTTGGGAGAACTCTTAGCCTGCTCTCTGGGCACAGTCGGCCTGGAGGTCTTTCCTGCACACTCACCCCTACTTCCATTTTCTCTGATGCCACAGTTCCTTCTCCCTGAGGTTTGAGAGCACCTGTGACTCCCAACTTAAGGCACTTCTGAGTCACCTCATCATTGTTCTGTGGCATCTTTAGCGGCAGCAACATCATCTCACGTCCTTCACAAGGCTAGCAGGAACCTGGGGCTCTTCTGTGCCATATGGCAGCCAAGGAAGTCTCTGGGTAATTAAGTGTTCTCACTCCCTGACTGGGCTATGCTGCCATTTTTACTTTGCTGTGGTCTTTCATTGTTGGTGCTCTGTGTGGTGATGCCCTCTCAAGAGTTGTCAATGGGAAGGGGCAGCAGCTCTTCCACTTTTGACTTCCTTCTTGACCCTCGACCTGTCTGATACCTGCCCCAGCGATGTTACGGTCCAGGGTGGTGTGGTGGTGATCCATAACACATATGCAGCTGACAATTGGCTTTCTCTACCTCTCTTCTTTTTCTAGCAAATTCTCTGACTAGAAGGAGAAAGTGTCCTTCTTCCTTCTTATGATAGTTTAAAAACATACCTGCAAATTCTTTGATACTGTCATCAAGAGGTGGAGTCTATGTCACTTCCCTTGAAACTGGGTGGACGTTTGTGTCTTCCTTGATGAAAAGAACATGGTGGAAGTAATGTGGTGGGACAGAGGCTGGATTAGAAAATTCTGTGCTGCTTCTGCCAGATTCTCTTGAGACTCACTCTAGGAGCTTTTAGTCACCATGTGAGAAGCCCAGCTACCCCGAGGCCACCATTCAGGGAGATTATGTGGGGAGATGAGAAAGAGAGGGAGAGGAGAGGGAGGGAGAGATCTGAGGAGCTTGAGCTGTTAGCTGTTCAAGTATGCCAGGCCAGGTGCCAACATGCTAGGTAAGAAGGTGTCAAGATGTTATCAGTTTCAACCACTGTCTGATTGCAACCTCAAGGGACAATCTGAGCAGGAAGCACCTGGCTGAGTTCATTCAATGCTCAGATTTATGAGCAAAATAAATGATTGCTTCCATTCTTTTGGGGTGGTTTGTTAGTAAAGATTGGAGTACTCACTCCTCCTGGAGCTCACATTCTTACCAGTATTTTTCTTCTACCTTCAATAATGTGTATACTATGGCTTATAATTAAGCAATAGGTCCAGGCCTTCAAGTAGAATGACCAATTACCCTAATTTGACTGGGATCGAGCAGATTCCTAAGATGTGGGACTTTCAGTGCTGAAACCTGGGAATATCCTGGGCAAATTGAGATGAGTTGGTCGCCCTATTCCAAAGTTTGCTTTCAAGCTGAAGAAATTTCGGGATTTTTAGAATTACTGCATCACTATGAATTTTAGTAAGTGGCTTTGGGCTTGGATGCTGACCCATTGTTCTAGAGGATATCTGTCCTCCCAAAGGGAGTCAATGAGTAGGCTAATGCAGGCAAAGATAATTAGAGGATCTGAAAAAATATTTCAAAAATATCTCCTACAGATGGGGAAACTGGATCAGACAAAGTCACTGACTTTTCCAAGGGCAAATAGTGACAAGGCCATAATTTGGGATACAGATTGTTGGACTTAAGTCAAGTGCTCTTACCTCCATATTATGTCATTTTCAATCCTCATCGATCTTTACCCTGTGAATATGGTATAATAGTGAACCCTCGATACTATTTAGGCTGAAGGAGAGATGTCCTTGCCAGTAATATAGTTCACCATCTTCAGCTCTAGGCAGTGCACAGATTAGAATAAAATCTAATCTGGGCCATACCTGGACAAACAGAGAACCAGAAAATACATCTCGATTAAAACAAAACCCTAAACCGACGTCAGGTCTGTTTTGAAATGGAGTTTTAACAGTCGCATCAGAAATGTTGGTGAAAAATTGTAGGCCCTGGTACTGCTGTCCCAGAAGAAGCCCAGTTAACTTTGGGTCCCGGTGTTAGGGCTCTCCTTGAAAGTAAAGGATGGGGCAGCTTCCAGCCAGCAGCAGGACAGGTATAACTAGATATGGGCCAACAAGTGTTTCTGGGTGTGTCTTTTGGCAATGAAACCCAGACTGCTTTAGCAAATAAATAGGAGGCTGGTAACTATCTACTCTGCCTAGAGCTGAAGATGGAGGACTAGGTGGGAGGAAGGGTGGAGAAGGAGAATATTACTTGAGGTCTGACTTGGCAGGAAACTGCCATTATGCTGCTTGCCCCACCTCTGTTTAGAAAGTGTATGTGGTATGCTTGGGTGTGGGCTGTGTGTGTGCCTAACCACTACAGTACAGCTTTTATCAAAGAAAACAGATTGCTCACTGATATGACATGACCACCCAAAAGCCAGCCCCATCCCGTGCAAGGGATCCAGGAGGAAGCTCTGTTTTGACCGGCAAGGCAATGTAGTGAGGAGGCTGTGAATCATACGTGGTTAGATTTGGTTGGCATGTGAGCAGGCGTGAGTTGCATTTCATTTAATGATTATAAGATAAAGCCCTATAATTTTGCACAACCTAGAACTCATTCAGGAGCAACTGAAATTAGTTTAAAAAGAAAGTCAAAGCTCTTGGGATGGGGTACTATTTTGAGATTTTTAACCTTTGCTCTTCTTCTGTATTTCCTCTTTTTTTCCTCCTTCCATTGAAGCAGGCAATTAAGTTTGTTCTTTGCTTCCATGGGGGGTGGGGGGGGGTTATGGTTGAGAGGCGAGCAAGCCTTGTCTGCTTGTCTTCCTGGCTTTGGGAGCAGAGGTGGGGAGGATGTGGGTCAAAAAAGCACAGAAACAACATATTGGCCAGAAACCCAAAAGAAAAAAAGATTTCTCCAAGACAAGAGAGATTTCCCAGCACTGGAAAGAGAGAGAACAGAGAGCTCTAAAGTTCTGAGACAGGGGTGCCTGGGTGGCTCACTCGTTAAGCATCTGCCTTCGGCGCAGGTGGTGACCAGGGTCCTAGGATTGAGCCTTGCACAGGGCTCCCTGGTCGGCAGGCGACCTGTTTCTCCTTCTCCCACTCCCCCTGCTTGTGTTCCCTCTCTCTCTCTGTGTCTCTCTCTCTGTCAAATAAATAAGTAAAAATCTTTAAAAAAATAAAATAAAAAAATAAAGTCCTAAGGCAGAGAAAAAACATACCCTGAATCTTGCAACATTCATTCACTCAATTCCTGTATACACCATGCACTGTCCTAAGAGCACTGAACAAATACATAAAGACCTTGTGCATGTGGAGCTAACATTTTAGTGAGTATCAAAACATATGGGATTCTGATATGCCAGGGGCTATTCTAAGTGCATGGGATGTATTTACTTCTCAAGACCCATTGAATTAGATACTATATTCCCAGCTCACAGGTGAAGAAGTTTCAACATAGAAAGGTTACATAATTTGCTGATCTCCTAGCTAGTAAGTATCAGAGGCTGAACATTGAACCCAGACAAGCAGGCTTCATTGCTCTTAACTGCTTGCTTAATTTCTAGGCAGGGCTTTGGGAGGGTGGCAAGGCACTAGAGTTGAGAAATCTGTGTGGAGCAGTTTCACAGACTCCCATGCCCCAGGTAGGTTAGGGTGGCAGTGAAAAGACCCTGAAATTCTAGGGGCTGCAGCCTGTGATGATGGATGTCTCTGAGTCAGTCTTCCCCTGAGTGTGTTCCACTGCCCCAAATTCTGGGAGGCCAGCATGAAAACAGAAATTAAGCTGAGTTAAACGAATACAAATGATAAAATAGATGACCAAAAAAAATAAGAGAAAGAGAATAAATGTTTTTGTAATCCTGAGTCTGTAGACTTAAGAGCTAGCCGTGTATTTTGGGAAGTGTGGGAATTAGAGAAAGCTATGTGCTGCCCGTGGGAGGAGTTAAAAATCCCAATCCCTTCACACGTTCCCCGTCCCCCCCACCCCTCGCCTGCCCAGAATTGGGGCACTGTACAAGGGGGACTAGGATTTCATGAAGGTGGAAGCCCAATCAGGTAGAGCTTATATTAAAAAAATAAATAAATAGGGCACGTGGGTGGCTCAGTCAGTAAAGTCTCTGCTTTCGGCTCAGGTCATGATCCCAGGGTCCTGGGATCGAGCCCCACATCGGCTCCTTGCTCTGCGGGGAGTATGCTTCTCTCTCTCCCTCTGCCTGCCACTCCCCCTGCTTGTGCTCTCTCTGTCAAATAAATAAATAAAAATCTTTTAAAAATAAATAAATAAATAAAAATAAAGTTCATCACTCCAATCTTTGTTTCTGACATTGCATTGACTTCTTCTCCCTCTTATACAGACCATTGTGATTATACTGGGTTAATCTGGATAATCCAGGAAAACTGCTGAGTTTCTATTGATCAAACTCCCTCTTAGTCTGATTGATCCAAATGTCAATTAGTGATGGACAGTCTTAACATTGCAGTTGTGTGAACTGCTTTTAAATAAAGCAAGCATGGCCCGTGTTTCATATTTACATAGCCCAGAATATGTTTTTATTTTTTTTGGTACATATCCAACCATTTTGAATTCAATAAGATTTGAACTTGAAATACCTCAAATACAATGTCATTTGTCAAAGAGGAGATGAAATTTTTTTAAAATTTTTTAAAATTTTTTATTGTTATGTTAATCACCATATATTACATCATTAGTTTTTGATGTAGTGTTCCACAATTCATTGTTTGTTCATAACACCCAGTGCTCCATGCAGAATGTGCCCTCTTTAATACCCATCACCAGGCTAACCCATCCCCCTACCCTCCTCCCCTCTAGAACCCTCAGTTTGTTTTTCAGAGTCCATCATCTCTCATGGTTCGTCTCCCCCTCTGACTTACTCCCCTACATTCTTCCTCTCCTGCTATCTTCTTCTTTTTCTTTTTTCTTAAAATATGTTGCGTTATTTGTTTCAGAAGTACAGATCTGTGATTCAACAGTCTTGCACAATTCACAGCGCTCACCGTAGCACATACCCTCCCCAATGTCTATCACCCAGCCACCCCATCCCTCCTACCCCCAACCACTCCAGTAACACTCAGTTTGTTTCCTGAGATTAAGAATTCCTCATATCAGTGAGGTCATATGATACATGTCTTTCTCTGATTGACTTATTTCACTAAGCATAACACCCTCCAGTTCCATCCACGTCGTTGCAAATGGCAAGAGCTCATTCCTTTTGATGGCTGCATAATATTCCATTGTGTATATATACCACCTCTTCCTTATCCATTCATCTGTCGATGGACATCTTGGCTCTTTCCACAGTTTGGCTATTGTGGACATTGCTGCTATAAACATTGGGGTGCACGTACCCCTTCGGATCCCTACATTTGTATCTTTGGGGTAAATACCCAGTAGTGCAATTGCTGGATCGTATGGTAGCTCTAATTTCAACTGTTTGAGGAACCTCCATACTGTTTTCCACGGTGGTTGCACCAGCTTGCATTCCCACCAACAGTGTAGGAGGGTTCCCCTTTGAGGAGATGAAATTTTATACAAATTGATTGTGTTTACTTATTACAAGCTATACTGGTTTTCTCATCTGAAATCCCAAGAATTCTTTGTGTATGTGTTGTCCTCCAGCTTGGGTATCTAGTGCGTGGACACCCTGTCTGTGAATTCAGTCCTAGGTGGTTACCTGCTTTTTCTTCAGGAGAGAGAACTACTGACTCCAGTAAGTGCTCCTTTAACATCCTGCTCATATTGCAACTGCTAAATTCAAGTCATTCTTGGGGCAGTATGGTTCAGTTGGTTAAGCATCTGCTTCAGCTCAGGTTGTGATTCCAGGGTTCTGGGATGGAGCCCCATGGCAGGCTTTCTGCTCAGTGGGGAGCCTGCTTCTCCCTCTCTCTCTGCCTCTCACCCCAGCTTGTGCGCGCTCTCTCTCTCTCTCAAATAAATAAATAAATCTTAAAAAAAATTCAAGTGATTCTATTATCATTATGTGTCTGTCTATGCCATTGATTGCTGGGCTCTTCAGGTCATGTTTATATCTTCAATCTTTGTATCCAACACAGGGAACATGGCATCTGAGGTATTGTGAGTCCTCCACAAATATTTGTTAAATGGATTCATTTATTGAAGAAAGAACCATACTTTATTTGATTCCGTGATGAGAACTTTACATCGTTTCTGGTTTTCCTTTCCCTTGCATACTAGAAAACTTCAAGCCAAATTGCTCTGTGACAATAACTCTCTCATCCTAATTCTAAAAGATATTTTACTTCTGTTCCTATTTTTCTTTAAATTAACCTGACTACGTATTTTTATTATACATAATGCCAAACGCTTTTTAGAACTACAAAGAACATAACTTATAAATAACATGTTTGGCAAATTTTGAATCGTCTGGGATTTATGTTTAAGGAAGACCAATGCCTTTCACCATAGTGAACCTAATCACTATGATGGTAACAGTAGGAAAAACCAAGGAGCAATAACTATCAGATAAACATGGGAAGGTGGTGTGCATTGTGCTTATCAACAGGAAAGACAAATAGGGATCATTCAAAGAATTGACTGCTGATGTGGAACTTCAAACAGGTACACTTCTATGGGGAGAGTGGCTGAGGTTGTCTGGTACAGATGGCTATTATGTTGCTAGAAGAATCATGTTGAAAACATTTATTTTACTTTTAGTTATTTTTTTTTTAACATCTAGAGAAAGAAAAGGACATAGAAAATCTAAAGGATTTCTCAGAGAAAAAGGAATATTATAAACCTGGTGAGAAAACTGTCCAGTGGTCCAATTATGAGAAAGGCAGATGGAAGATCCTCGTACCAAGGTCAGACAGAGTCTGGAAGGTGCACCTCAATCATGATGAGAGAAAAACAGTATTTGAGATTGGGGAATGGTAGCCTTGGCTAGTTACAGGGACATAAATCAATAAGAATATTGTTTTGTAAAATAAGGAGGATATTCTCTGAAATTACTCTTGGTTTTGTTACAGGCTTACCAAAAGGCCTAGGGCCAGAGTGAAATGGGAAAACAGGAAACAACAGAAGAAAAGAAAAATCAAAATGCTTGATGACAAGGCAGAGCTTTATTTATTAAAGTTTTTACTTCGGAAAATTTGAGAAAGTAAAAAAGTTCAGCTTTTTTTTTAACTGAAAATAGACGATTGGTTTTACTTAGAAAGCAAAGAACACTTTTTAAATGAATACAAATAAATGGAAGAATCCACAAAGAAGCAGTCATCTCATCATTACGTGAGTCAGTAGTCACTCTGTAAGGTGACCAGAAATATCTGGTTTTGTTTTTTTAATCCTGATGATATAAAACTTTCTAGTTTTTTACTAAAGGTTAAACAAAGGTAGTTCAACCTTTAGTAAACAATTGGTTTTTCCAATTGGTCCAACAGTAGACAAGGTTTGCTCTTATAAATGAATTTGTGGGGCACCTGGATGGCTCACTCAGTTGAGCGGCCAACCCTTGAGATTGCAGCTCAGGTGATGATCTCAGGGTCCTGGGATCAAGCACTCAGTGGGGAGTCTGCTTGAGGATCCTCTCTCTCTCCCCCTCTCCCTCGGCCCCTCCCCCTGCTCACATGCTCTTTCTCTCAAATAAATAAATCTTTAAAAAAGGTGAATGAACTCCAGTTTCAAAATGAAAAGTGTCCTCATTTAGAATATTTTTGTTGTCCAAAGTTGGTAGCAATATCCCGGTATTGGTAAGTGGGCAAGGAAGGTGCCTATGGGAAATGCTGGGATCTGTAAGTGGGAAAGGAAGTTCCAAGAGGGTTGGCTGGGCTTGGCTGTAGTGAGAGTTCTAGTTCTCGAGCTGCTCTCAGAAAGCACAAAACATGTAGCCCATCTGAAACGTCCTATTATCATGATTAACATTTAATCATGAGATTTCACATAAGCAGCCACATTTCTGATTTCTCTTGAAAAATCTGAGAGCATTCAACCGTAGCAACTATCACTGAGGAGGACTGAATAGCTGCTGCTCATTGGGACAGGGCTGGCCCCCTGTCGTCCATTCCTTCCCACTCCTGTTTTCTTCAGACGTGGAGACGAAGTGTCAATTGCCATCCACCCATGAGATTGCACAGGTGTTTGTCTTATGGTAGAAGTAATAAGATATGAGAACATGTCTTATAACCTTGTCTATATCAAAAGTGTGAAATAGACCAAGATGCCACATAATTCAAGAACAATGGGCAAAAGCAAATTTCCTTGTGGAAGTGAAGAGTAACCTAGGGATTCATATGCATATAAAATAAATCTGTATAGAAATCACTTGCCTGTTTTACTCATTTGTTCCCTTGCAGACTTTGGGTTTAAAATGCCTGGTTTAGCTTTTGTAGCTGCGATCTCATCTTTGGGCATGGATCACCCCTGAGGCTAAAATAATATGTTTCTTTTTCCAAGAAACAGTTCCCTTTTCTTTCTTTTCAGTGAAACTCTGACTTTTTATGGTGGTAAAATGCCCACAGCTGGGTCTATGCCAAAAATTTTAACCACATTTAACCCTTACTTCTCAGCTTCCTGTGTTGCTAACCACATAACCCAGTGCTGACCAATGAGATGTAGGCAGAACATGCTGAGGAGTTGAGGAATTTATTTACCTGTAAAAGGGAACAGGTGCAGTTTGTTTGGCCTTTTACTATTACCCCCTTCTTCCTGCTTTGAAATGGACAAGTTCTCAGGAGATGTAAAACCCATCTTGTACCCACAAGGAGACAGCCGTGGGGGCAAAAGCCAATTTGTGAAGGATACTGAGCAGAAATAAAGCAAGAGTCTAGGCCCTTGGGTCCAGGTGAATAGCTAAACCAATTGCCAGTAACTACCTAGGTTTGATTATAAGAGACAAACCCTTCATTGTTTATATCATGGTTGTTTGGCTTTTCTGTTACTTGCAGACATAGGCATTCCTAATTGATTCGTTCTTCTCCCCTCCCCTCCATTCATATGTGCACAATGCTTCTCACTGATATTTTGTACTTCCTAAGTCTGCCAAATTATGTCAATACCCCAATTCAGTTCCTACCAGACAATGTTTGCAAGGCATGATGCTAGGATTTGGAATGCAGGATCCTATAAAGATGAGCAAGACAAATACTTTGTGTTAAAGTATCTTGTTATCTAGGGGCACCTGGGTGGCACAGTCGGTTAAGTGTCTGCCTTCGGCACAGGTCATGATCCCAGTGTCCTGGGATCGAGCCCCACATCTGGCTCCTGGCTCAGTGGGGAGCCTGCTTCTCCCTCTCCTCTGCCTCTCCCCCTGCTCATGCTCTCTCTCTATCTCTCTGTCTCAAATGAACAAATAAAATCTTGAAAAAATACAAAATAAATAAAGAATCTTTTTATCTAGAAGGGAGAATTAGATACCTGCACACAATAATTGCAACACAAAGTAGCACAAAGACAATGCGCAGGTTGTTACAGAGTGTTCAAGGTGGGGGTGACAAATGCCATCACACCTGGTTCCTGGCTGGAGTCATCAGGAGGGATTTCTTGGAGAGGGTGGAATTTGAGATGAGTCTTGAATGTTGGGTAACATTTTAGAGGACTCCCTTCTAGAAAGGGACTGGTGGGAGGAAAGGCCTGGAGGCAGCAAATGTAGAACATGTTGGAGAACGAAGGTTCTGTAGCCCCCTGCTCCCACACTCCAGACCCACTGGCCTTGCTGGTTCTTCTGGGAGCAAGCTAGTCCCAGCTGTGCACTCTCACACATGCTCCTTCTCCTGCTCATGGCTCTCCCTTCTTCTCCTGTATGCTGGCCAACTGGGTCTGTTGTTTCCTTAGAGAGGACGTCTGTGGGTAGCCAAAGTCGAATAGGTCCCACCTGCCACTCTTTCTCTTGTACTTTTTCTTTGCCTTTACAAAATTTAGATGCTCGTTTGTTTAGCAATTGTTAATATTTACTGAAGACCTGTTGTATTCCAGGCATTGGCCTCACCTAGTAGCTATATTAGTGAATAAAAAAGTCAAGGAGCGCCTGGGTGGCTCAGTTGGTTAAGCGTCCAACTCTTGATCTCAGCTTAGGTCTTGATCTCAGGGTTGTGAGCAAAAAAAAAAGTCAAGCTTCATGCCTGTACATGCAGGTAATGAGACAGGTGATTAACAAACATAAAATTATTACCTATTGTGTTAAATGCTGGGAAGGAAATAAGGGTAATCTGGGAGACACCTGGGGCTGGCAGGAGATAAATTCTGTTAATGACAGCACCTACTTCAGAGGATTTTGTGACGATAATAAAGATGATATATATATAAAGAGCTAAATAGAGGGGCTGGCACATAGTCAGCAATTAAATTAGTAATTACAAGTTTGTGTGAGTGTCTGAGTAAACTTTTTATTGCTACATATACAAGAAAGAGCACAGAGCAAAAGTCTATAGCTTGGTGAAATTTTTTTAAAGATTTATTTATTTATTTATTTATGTATTTATTTATTTATTTATTTCAGAGAGAGAGAACATGTGGAGGCAGAGAGAATGCTTGAGCAGACTCCCTGTTGAGCGTGGAGCCTGCTACAGGGCTTCATCCCAGGACCCCGATATCATGACAGCTGAAATCAAGAGCTGGCCACTCAACCGACTGAGCCACCCAGGTGCCTCTGTAGTTTGGTGAATTTTTATAAATAAAACACACACATGTTACCCTTCCCAGATCAAGAAACAGAATATGACTCGAACACTCAGAACCCCATCATACTTCCTTCTAGTCACTTCTCAAGGGAAATTATTATTTTACCTCTAATAGCAGTGAATGATTTTGTCTGCTTTTTGAACATATTTATATAAAGTATGTACCCTTTTGTACTTTTTTTTTCCCTGAAAAATGTATTTTACAGTATGGGATTTTTTTTAAAAAATGTATATATTCTGTTGAAAATATTGATATGCAAAGAAATAGTTTTGGGTCAAATATTTTTAAAATTTAGATTTGATCAATTAATTAAAATCAGAAGTGTTGATTTTATTGTTATAAGAAATATTAATTCTTGTAAGTCTTAACTGAGAATTTCTGCATAAATGATTGCTGTACAATGTATCAAATCTAAACAGTAGTATAGCAAGAAAATAAGTGGTCAAAAATAATTACACAGCAAAAGGAAAAATCAACAAGGTGAAAAGACAAACCTATGGAACAGGAAAAAATATTTGCAAACCATACATCTGATAAAGGGTTAAGATCCCAAATATATCAAGAACTCATACAACTCAATAGCAAAACCCCAAATAATCCAAGTGAAAAATGGGCAAAAGATCTGCATAGACATTCTTTCCAAAGAAAACATACAAATGGCCAGCAGGTACATGTAAAGATGCTCAACATTACTAGTCATCAGGGAAATGCAAATCAAAACCACAATGAGATATCACCTCATGCCTGTTAAAATGGCTGTCATCAAAAAGACAAGAGATCATAAATGTTGGTAAGGATGTCGGAAAAAAGGAACCTTTGTGCGCTGTTGGTGGGATTGCAAACTGGTACAGCTACTATGGAGAGCAGCAAGGGGTTTCCTGCAAAAAATTAAAAGTAGAACTACCAAATGATCCAGCAATTCCACTTCTGGAAATATATCCAAAGGAAACAAAAACATTAATTTGAAAAGATATCTGTGCCCCCGTGTTCATTGCAGCATTATTTACAATAGCCAAGACATGGAAACAGCCTAAGTGTCCACTGATAGGTAAATGGTTAAAGAAGATGTGAGATATATATATATATATGTATATGAATATTATTCAGCCATAAAAAAACAAGGGAATTCTGTCATTTGTGAAAACATGGATGAACCTTGAAAGCATTATGCTAAGTGAAATAAGTCAAACAGAGAAAGACAAAAACTGTATAATCTCACTTATATGTGGAATCTAAAAAAATAACCAAAAAAAAAAAACCCACCAAACCAAATTTATAGAAAAAAAGAACAGATTTGTGATTACCAGAGGTGGGGGGGTGGGGAGAGGGGGAATTGGAAGAAGGTGATCAGAACTTCCAGTTCTAAGATAAATAAGTAGTAAGGATGTAATGTACAACATGGTGACTATAGTTAATGTTACTGTATGATATATATAGGAAAGTTGTTAAGAGAGTAAATCCTAAGAGTTCTCATCACAAGGGAACCAAATTGTTTTTCTTTTCCTTTTTATTCTGTATGTGATGGTGGATGCTAACTAAACTTATTATGGTAATCATTTCACAATATATGTAAGTCAAATCATTTTGTGGTACACCTTAAACTTATACAGTGATGTTAATTACATCTCAGTAAAACTAGAAACAATAACAAAAAAATTTAACCAGTAGCAATAACCAGACTCCCTTTTCAAAGAATCTGAATACACAAAGAATGGGAAAACATTGTTGTAAGATTTTGCAGCATACAAAAGCATTTGATCCTAATTCATCGTCATCAACACCCCTTTTTTCTCCAGTAGTGCTGGACCTAGGTTAAATCCTATCAGTTCAGTAGGTTTATTACGTGAGCCATAGCACACACGTGTGCAGGGTAGGTTCTGAATGCCAACGTCTGTCAAAGGTTGCTTTAGTAAGACACAGGATTTCAATGTTGATATCATTGACTAGGCTTTTCCTTCTTTTCTTCCAAGATGGGTCATGCTGTCCTCCTGGTGTTTTTTTCTCCAGGTGGAATGGATGAGTTGCAACGTCCTATACCTGGCTACCAGGACAGACGAGGCGAGGCAGGAAAGCCGTTCTGACTCTGGGTGCTCCCAGGGGCGGGGTGGTGTCTGATGCCCTGGAAGCAGCACCTTGCCTACACAGACCACATTCTCTAGCGTCTCCCTGGATACCTTTATCTTTAACTGAAGCTGCCGCTCCTGCCCCAGCATTGGCAGTCCCAGCCTCAGCAGGGCTATGCTATGCCTGCGGCTGTAGTGTGTTGATTTTCTTTTCTTTTCTTTCTTTCTTTCTTTTTTTTTTAAGATTTTATTTATTTGTCAGAGAGAGAGAGCACAAGCAGGGGGAGTGGGTGAGGAAGAAGCAGACTCCCCGCAGAGAAGGGAGCCCGATGCAGGACTCGATCCCAGGACTCTGGGATCATGACCTGAGCCGAGGGCAGACGCTTAACTGACTGGGCCACCCTGGTACCCCTGTAGTGTGTTGATTTTCATTGCTGTGTAGCATTCGATGGTGTGACCATGCCACAATTTATTTATCCATTTCACTGTTGATGGCTTATTTTTAAATGTTTGTCATTTCACCAGGTTGCATCTCCACACAGGTTCAAAAGATTTTTATCAGATGAATGTATATTGAGTAGGTGATGTGAGATAATACTGGAAAAGTGAATTAGGGCCCTATTATGGAGAAATGTAAAAGTCCAGTAAAAAGTTTGCAGCAATTTCTTAGGCAAGAAGCTTTAGGGGAAGAGGTTAAAAGCATGAACTATGGTGGGGGCGCCTGGCTGGCTAAGTTGATAAAGCATGCCACCCTTGATCTTGAGGTTGTGAGTTCGAGCCCCATTTCGGGTGTGTTCGCTTAAAAAAAGAAAAAAGCATGACCTGTGGAGCCAGACTATTTGGGTTTAATGGCCAATTCTACTTACTACACTTAGTAGCTGTGTAACCTGGAGGAACACACCTAATATCTCTGCCTCAATTTCCTTCTCTAAAACAATGGGTGTCATAGGGAGCTTGTAAAGATTAAATGAGTTAATATTTAGAAATCGCTTGGACCAGGATTGAGCACATGGTAAATTCTACAGCACTGATCGTTAAGTAGAATGAGGGTCTCTGCCGTCGGTTTTTGAACAGGGAAGTGGTATTGTTGGAGCAAAGTGAGAGGCTGTCAACAAGGCAGGACCAGCGGTCCAGCTAAGGTGACTGTTCTTATAAGGAGGATGACGGTCCCTGACCCCAGGGGTGTTACCTGTATCAGAAACGCTAGCAAGCAACTCAAATGCAGAGAAACAGCTTGAAAATGGGAGTGACAAAACTATAGTTCAAAGATTCCATCCTCTGACTCAGCAGACAAGCTGTGAACGGGCAGTTTGGAATTATGACCTGTAATTAGAAAACTTACATCTTTTATAACCATCAGTTAACGAACAAACTGTAGTTAGGTGGAATTTCAGAGCAACGGAAGAGGGATTTTTTTTTTTCCATCCCACTGAAATGACACAATGTTAAGAGTCTCCCTCTGCTCCCTGGGCTCTTGAGATTTGCAGGAATTTCCACTGGAAGTTTCCTGCCGTGAAGTTGTCTTGTGTTGTGCTAGGTTATTCTGCTGGAGCCAAACTACAGAACAGTGAATATGTAAGAATCTGGGAAGAAACAGATGCTACACTTCAACTGCATAATTTGAAAAGAGTTTAAGAAAAGGACCATTTTACAGAGTTAGGAGATATAAAAAGGTAGTGCAGAACCCTGAGACTTGCAAACTTGGGAAGATCTGACCACCCTAGATCTGAGGGTGGTGGGGAAGCTCACCAGAACCCAGAGAGGGCTGAGGACAGAAGCTGTGGGCTTTGGTACACCCAACCAATGGTTCCCTGGTAAGGAGGGAACTGTGAGAATGCATCCTGGACTTTCCTCTTACCCTGCCCTCCCCACTCTGCCAGTGTGCCCATTGGCGGAAACTTTCTGGAAGCCGGAAGGCACAGGAGTCCAGTGATGCAGGTCATAAAGGTCAGCCTTCCCAAGACACAGAGCAGGGGGAATCCACAGAGGCATGGACCTGAAGGGGCAAATAATGCATGTCCCGCAGAAACAGAAAACAATGGCATCCTCCAGACAGCCCATTTAGCTACTTTCAGAGTCAACGTAATCTCATAAAACAGCTACGATTAATATGAATAGTAATAATTGGCATAGTAAAAACATACTTTTAATTTATTGGGCATCCCCTGTGCCAGGCACTGCACTCAGCACGTTGCATGCTTTAGTTCACTAAATCTTCACAATATTCCCATGGTTAGTGTCACTGCTATTTTGCAGATTAGGAAAACTGAGGTGTGAGAGAATTAATTGACTAACCCTAAGTACCATAGTGCAAAGGAAACACCTGGATCAAAATGTAGTCCCATGCTTTCTGAAGCCAAAGTCTGTGCCTTTGTTACCACTTGAGTGATCTACTGATCCCTTTTATTTATGCATTCCCTTCAAGTATTTTCTACTCAGTTAGATGATCTATTTACATATAAATTGAAACAATACAGAAATTATAAAGTCAGTTAAGTCCTTCCCATCTCTGTCCCTTAAAATATTTCCCTTCTCAGAAGTTCTCAGAAGTCTGTTAATGGTGTAGTATGTCTCCTTTCAAACTCTTTTTTCTATGCATTTACAAATTTACATGTACATATGCAGCTATTCTATTTTTACATAAATAAGATCATTTTGTTTATAATTTTCTTCAACTTTTAAAGAATTAACTCATTTTTTATTGATGTATAATTGACACACAGTGCTCTGTTAGTTTCAGGTGTACCAGAGTGGTCTGACATCTCTATACATTATGCTCAGGGCACCTGGGTGGCTCGGTCGGTTAGGCGTCCGACCCTTGGTTTCTGCTCAGGTTATGACCTCAGGGTTGTGAGATCAAGCCCCATGTCAGGCTCAGCACTGGGTATGGAGCCTGCTTAAGATTCTCTCTCTGCCCCTCCCCACCTCTAAAAAAAAAAAAAATTATGCTAAGCTCACTGCAAGTGTAGCTGCCGTCTGTCACCATACGATACCATTACAAATATCACTGACTATATTCCCTATGCTGTATATTTCATCCTCATGATTTATTCATTCCATAACTGGAAGCCTGTGCCTCCTACTCCCCTTCACCCATTTTGTTAACTTTTTTTTTTACCCTGGCTTTTTCCCCCTACTTTGGACCCCTCCATACTACAGTGACTTGAATTATTTTATGTGCTGGCTTAAATACGTATAGATATATAATTACATATAAAACCCCCTTGTGCTTCTAGGTCATACACAACTATAAAACCCAAATGAATTAAGGACCAACAAAATTCCAAAATAAAACATTATCAGCATTAATGTAATACAGTTTAATGTAATTGAAAGGAAATTATAGATGGATGGGTTTAACAATAGGATGATGTTTGATTTTTCAGTTTTTGACTTGATCCTTTTGATTTTGAGCATGATGGCCCATTTTTTATGTCATCATCGTCATTATTTTTATTTTTCCTTTTAAACAATAAACACTATAGTCTCTTTTGATCCTATGACCAATCAATGTAATAGAGCATGCCAAAACTTACTGAAAATTTTACAAAGGACCATTGAACACAAATATTTTCCATGTATCTCTACAATTACATGTTCTGACAATAAACTTTTGCAAGCTGATTGATACAGAAGGAGATACATACAAAAAATGACCTTGCTTCCTGAATAGTACTAACAATCATACCCTTACATCTGAACTACTGTGTATAATGTGATCTGATTCTTCAACCATTGTTTAGGTTTGCATAGCACAAGATGAGGTAATTTGGCCTCCAGTTGAACTTGGTGCCTCATTTCCATTCTAGGTCTGTCTCAATTCTTTCCTCATTAGCTTCATGCTTTAGAGTATGTTACTGCACATTTTGGTGATGTCATGTCAAAATCCCAATTTATTAAGTAACTTAAGAAACTAAAGCATTAGTCCGTGAAAATATCTTTCAATTTTGAGTATCATTGCAAATATCAAGATTTATCTTTATCATTGGCTAAAATAAATCATTTAAGTGTAATAGCAGCCATGTTGTCATTTGGGTATGAAGATACACCAGCTCAAATGTGTCCAGTTATGTCTATTAACACATAAAAGTTAAATGCTGTCCTTTCAGATGATCAGGTGATAATAAGCTGATTACAAACAGCAGTGCAAATATGCAGACACTAGAATTAGTGGCAGTTTGTGGGTATTAAGTGGTCATCCAGATTGACCCAGAATATGCTTGTTATTTTTTCAAGAGTATCAACCATATGAAAATAAAGAATTAAAATAATCCCAAGATATTTGTGGGTATACTTCCCTCCCCCCAGTTATGTGTAAGTGAACATCCACAGTTTAAGAACCACTGTGCACTATGTTTTATGTTCCTGCATGGGGTATAAAGGCAATCAGGATTAGGGGCAAGGAGGAAAGAATTGCTAGAGCCAAGAATTTATAGAGTTTCTGTCTGCTGCTGGCAAGGAAGTTGGTGTTAAGAAAGAGATACTGTGGGGCGCCTGGGTGGCTCAGTTGGTTAAGCGTCTGCCTTTGGCTCAGGTCATGATCCCAGGGTCCTGGGATCGAGCCGCGCATCGGGCTCCCTGCTCAGGGGGCTCCCTGCTCAGCGGGAAGCCTGCTTCTCCCTCTCCCACTCCCCCTGCTTGTGATCCCTCTCTCGCTATGTCTCTCTCTGTCAAATAAATAAATAAAATCTAAAAGCAAAAACAAAAACAAAAAAAAAAAGAAAGGGATACTGTGGTCTGTGTGGGTTTCTGCCTCCCCAAAACCCAACCCAAGAAGATATTTCTCCCTCCTTCAGACAGGCTTAGACTAAATTCTTTCTGTGATGTCTAGGCCTTGAAAGATTAATGTCAACCTTCCAAGTTACCACTCCACTAGTTTGTACTGTGGCTTGAGACCCTAGTTTCCTGTTCCAAGGTGTACTCATTTGCTATAAAAGGTAGGAGGGAAATCCATGGTGGTTATATGGTAATGGCCTCATAAATGTATTACCCTGTTATATAACTCACCCAGGTGGCATGAGTGCCAGAAATGTGTTTTGTTTTTTATCTTTTCTTGTGATTCAATATAGGTATATCCCATTGAAAGAAAAGTGTCCCCTTAAAATACTACTTTTTCAGACTAAGCAATAGTTAAGAAGAATACAAAGGGTTAATTTTTCCTTTTTTCTCTCCTCTCCTCTTCCCTCCTTCCTTTCTTTCCCCCTTTCCTCTCCTTGTCCTTCTTCGTTTTTCTGAAAGATACCCTTTAGGTTATCTCCTTTGACTCAGAAGTATGGAATAGACATTCCCAAGTTGATAGATCTCACTGGGGCAGAGCTATTGCTGGACAAGGATCTCCAAGACTCCCAGAACTGTGCTTACCATCCTAAGCATCTGCTAAGGAGTATAAATCAATAATACATTAATAAACACTGAGCCTTATAGAATAATTTATGCATCTGCTAAGGAGTAGAAATCAATAATATATTAATAAACACTGAGCCTTATAGAATAATTTATCCAATTAATAAATATAAATGAATGAGGGAAATCTAAAACTGTCATTGGGCAAATACCATAGTAATAATAGAAACAGGCAGGATCCACTGATGGATAAAATCAGTGGGTGAAAGTTGGAGTAGAAACTGGTTATTAGCAAAATCTTAAAGTATCAGTTATAAAGAAAAAATAGTAACTTGCAATGGAGAAACCAAACAGATGCCACCGTAACCAAATGGCCAAGGTCAATGTCACTGGTACTGAGATGTATCAATATCACCTACCTCTTGATATGATGCACTGAAGACACATCACTTTTGTAGTAATCTTGTCAAAAAGGCACCTCTGTTAAATCACGAGAAAACACCAGATAGGTCCAAATTGAGGAACATTCTACAAAATACCTGTCTAGTACTCATTAAAAAGTCAAGGTCATATGTCAGATAAAGGGCTAGTATCCAAAATCTGTAAAGAACTTATCAAACTCAACACCCAAAGAACAACTAATCCCATCAAGAAATGGGCAGAAGACATGAACAGACATTTTTCCAAAGAAGACATCCAAATGGCCAACAGACACATGAAAAAGTGCACATCACTTGGCATCAGGGAAATCCAAATCAAAACCTCAATGAGATACCACCTCACACCAGTATGAATGGCTAAAATTAACAAGTCCAGAAATGACAGTTGTTGGCAAGGTTGCAGAGAAAGCGGAACCCTCCTACACTGTTGGTGGGAATGCAAGCTGGTGCAGCCACTCTGGAAAACAGTATGGAGGTTCCTCAAAAAGTTGAAAATAGAGCTACTGTACGACCCAGCAATTGCACTCCTGGGTATTTACCCCAAAGACACAAATGTAGTGATCCGGAGGGGTATGTGCACCACAATGTTTATAGTAGCAATGTCCACAATAACCAAACTATGGAAAGAGCCAAGATGTCCATCAACAGATGAATGGCTAAAGAAGGTGTGGTGTGTGTGTGTGTGTATATATATATATATATATATATATATATTGCAATATTATGCAGCCATCACAAAAGGATATCTTGCCATTTGCAACTATGTGGATGGAACTAGAAGGTGTTATGCTGAATGAAATAAGTCAATCAAAGAGAGACATGTATCATATGATCTCACTGATATGAGGAATTCTTAATCTCAGGAACAAACTGAGGGTTGCTGGAGTGGTGGGGGGTGGGAGGGATGGGGTGGCTGGGTGATAGACATTGGGGAGGGTATGTACTTGGTGAGCACTGTGAATTGTGTAAGACTGTTGAATCACAGACCTGTACCTCTGGAAGAAATAATACATTATATGTTAAAAAAAAAAAAGAAGAAGATAGCAGGAAAGGAAGAATGAAGAATGAAGGGGGGAAATCTGAGGGGGAGACGAACCATGAGAGACTATGGACTCTGAAAAACAAACTGAGGGTTCTAGAGGGGAGGGGCCTGGGGAGAGGGGTTAGCCTGGTGATGGGTATTAAGGAGGGCACGTTCTGCGTGGAGCACTGGGTGTTATACGCAAACAATGAATCATGGAACACTACATCAAATAAATAAATAAATAAATAGAGAAGAAAAAAAAGCAAGGTCATGAAAGACAAGGATAGACTGAGGAACTGCCACAGGTTGGAGGAAACTAAGGAGACAACCAAATACAATATGGGATCTTGAATTGGTTCCAGAACAGCAAAAGGACATTAAAGGGAGAAAGTAAATACATTCAAGTAAGATTTATAGTTCAGTCAATAGTATCGTACCATGATTCATTTCCTGGTTTTGATCACTATGCTATGGTTGTACAACATATTAACATTAAAAGAAGCTGGGTGAAGGGTATGTGGAAATTCTCTGTACTATTTTTGCAACTTTCTGGCAAGTCTAAAATTATTTTATTTATTTATTTTTAAAGATTTATTTATCTATTTTAGAGAGAGAGAGAGGAAGAGAGAATGGGGTGAAGGGCAGAGGAAGAGGGAGAGAGAATCTTTTTTTTTAATTTTTTTAATTAACATATAATGTATTATTTGTTTCAGGGGTACAGGTCTGTGATTCCTCAGACTTAGACAATTCACAGCGCTCACCATAGCACATACCCTCCCCAATGTCCATCACCCAGCCACCCCATCCCTCCCACCCCCCACCACTCCAGCAACCCTCAGTTTGTTTCCTGAGATTGAGTCTCTTATGGTTTGTTTCCCTCTCTGGTTTCGTCTTATTTCATTTTTCCCTCCCTTCCCGTATGATCCTCTGTCTTGTTTCTCAAATTGAAGGAGAGAGAATCTTAAGTGGGCTCCACACTGAGTGCTAAGCCCAATGTGGGGCTCTATCTCATGACCCTGAAATCATGACCTGAGCCAAAACCAAGAGTCAGCCATTTAACCAACCGCGTCACCCAGGTGCCCCTAAAATTATTTTAAAATAAAAAGTTAAAAAGAAAAAGTACTCAGAACAGACATTCTCTCTTGAGAAGGGCGGAAAAAATTTCAGTCTTTAGGACCATCTTTAGAGTGCCCAGCAAGTTGATGGGATAAAGATCTTTGAGAACATTTGTGTCTTGTAGTTTGTGTGAGGATGTGTGAGGAATTTTATTGATTTTATTTTGTCCTCCCTTTTCCATTTTCTGCCAAAATATCCTGCTTTCCCTTGGTAAGTGTGATTTGAAAATTGTGTTGTATTTTAAATGTTATTATAAAATTCTGAGCACACAATTTTTCCTGTTAGGAACTCATTTCAAACTTTTATAGGGAAATAAAATGAGTTTTCCTTCCCCCAGTTATTGGTAGCAGTCTGCTTTTAGAGACTATATCTCATCTTTTAAATGAGTCATAATTGTGTCCAAATCTGATAAAATTTATCAATCAGCACATGTCTACTTACCACTTGCTGAAAACTCAGGACATAGCTGCAGTCCTTAGTGAGCTCGCAATCTCTTTGGAGAAACAAGTGAACATAGGGAAAGCAGGGCAAAACCCGAAATGAAGCCCTGAATGAGGTTGTGGTGCAGAATTTAAGTGCTGTGGGAGGAGAGGGGGCTAGGGGGTTGGAATGGTCACAGTAACTTTCCTGCATAAGAAGTTATTTCAATACAAAAAAAATTATTTCAATATCAAAACATCAAGTCATACACATCAAGCATATACAATTTTTATATGTCAAAGATATCTCAGGAGAGCTGTTAATAAAAAGAAATTATTTGATCTCAGTCTTGCATTGTTGGCAGAATTCCGTAGATGGGGGTGATGGAAAGGACTTCACATAGGGAGAGAATAAACCAGCAAGCCCGCACTCAAGCGATCGATGACAAGCACAGCCTGCCTGGGGTAGCCAGTGGATGTTGACCTGAAGTTTGGTCAGTAGCCAAGAGCGGGGGGAGAAGGGGGGCTGAATTATGGAGATTCTTGAAAACCAGGTCAAGAACATTAAATTACAAGCCTGTAGCAGATAACAGAGTCTTCACATGTTTGGGAACAGGGAGTCTATTGTAGTGATCTAGATGGGACCTGAGGCCTTGCTAGTTTTGCATGTTGATAGTGGGGATGGAGAATGGACATGACACAGAATATGTAAGAAACATTCAAGATTTGATAAATATGAGGGAAATGGAGAGGAGTCATAGAGGACTTGAGAGTTTTCGGCTCAGGTAATTTGGATGCCAGTACTCCTGACAGCAGGAAATTCAGGAGGCAAAGGAATTCAGGGGGAAAGGACATTTTGGTATAAAGTTTGAGATATTGTGAGAGATTTGAATGAAAATGTTTTAGTAATAGTTTTATAAACTCATTCATTAATTCACTTATTGAAAAAACTATCACGTGTTTTGTGCCAGGAATTATGCTAAGTGCTGCATATCTTATCCCAGGGGAGTCTGGTAGAGCTAGACATCTATGCTCTGAGTGTAGGGAGCATGAAAGGGCTCTAGGAGCGTCAAGGCAGGGCAAGTTTCTCAAGGTGTTGGGACTATGGGACTACAGGTCAGACAAAAATGGAAGATCAAAAAATGTTGAAGTCATTTGCAAGAAATAATACGTGGAAACCGAGATTGGCTAAATCCAATTTTAATGGAAGCAAAAAGGCAGAAGGTCAAGGTGTGAATCCTGCTGAGACACAGAGAGAATAGGAGAAAATCAAGTGTCAGCAACAGGGAGAAAGTACTGGAAAATTTGCATGAGAATAGGTAGTGGTGTCCCAGACCCTGGAGAGAGAGTCTCAAGGAGTTTGCCAATTGTTTGGATTTTGGAACAGCTTTGAGGGGATGGTTTCAGGGGAGCCAAACTAGCAGAGGTTGGAGAGGAGTTAGAGAGGAAGTGAAGGCATTAAGCACTCGTGTAAAAAGTAAGGTAATAAAAGAAATCTAAAAAATAGGAAAGTAACCAGACAGGGCACCAAGAGAGAGTGAAGTAAAATCTCCATTCATGTACTCTGTAAAACACACACACACACACATAAAACAACTGATTCGGTTGCCAGGCACTGTGATGGCTACTTCATGTATACTTTCTCTTTTATTCCTCACAACTTTTTGAGTGAGTAGCAACATTTATTCAGAAAACATTTATTGAGGGCCACTTGGGGCCACGTAGTGTTTCAGGGGACAGGGATACAATAGTGGACAAAAATAGACAGTTCCTGCCCCCATGGCACTTATTTTCTAAGGGGAGAATTGACATGAAATAAACCATGTCACGCATTATGAAAAATTGAAAAAGGAACAAGGTGTACTGTTACGGGACTTATCATTCAAACAGGGCTGTGCTCCAGTTCACCTTTGTCCTGTGAACATGCATTTTGCTAAACAAATTAATAAAGGAAAGGCCACAACATCTTTATGAAAAAAGTTCTAATTTGCAGAGAAGTGTGCACATGAGCACCCTGGGTTTGCTATAACTCTTAGGGCCACTCTGATTGTGGGCACTGATGTTAGGTAATTTCAAGTGGAAGTTTGTTCTGCTGCCCTCCTGAATCTTTGGATTCACCTGAGGCACCTTATCAAAACCAAGAATTAGGCCAAGAGTGTGCTCTGAAAGTAGCGGAGCTGGTGTTTAGCCCTGAACCTGGGAAGTTGGCTCAGGTTGACCAAATGCCCCCCCACCCCAACTCCCAGGGGCAGCCTGGAATTTAGAACCCCAGATATGTCTTACCAGGAGTGGGAGTTTCTAGGCACTATTCCCACTCTAGGCTCTGGAGTTTCCCACTTGGTCTTTTTTTTTTTTTTTTTTAAAGAGATTTTATTTATTTGTTTGACAGAGAGAGAGAGCAAACAAGCACAGGCAAGGGGGAGAGGGAGAAGCAGGCTCCTTGCTGAGCTGAAGGCAGACGCTTCACCCACTGAGCCCAGGCACCCTCCCACCTGGTCTTGACTCCCTATTTCTGTTCTCCTAGCTCCTGCCAATCCAAACAATTATTTTCTTTTTGCCCAGATCTTGATCTTGGTTTTTAACCTCTGCCCAATAGACTGATATCACCTCTGACTGGTTTTTTTTTTTTTTAAGATTTATTTATTTATTTGAGAGAGACAGAGAGAGAGGAGGAGGGGAAGGAGGGGCAGAGGGAGAGGGAATCCCAGGCAGACTCCATGCTGAGCACAGAGACCAATGTGGGACTTGATCTCAGGACCCCGAGATCATGACCTGAACCGAAACTAAAGGACTTAACCAGCTGCGCCACCCAGGCTCCCCACCTCTGACTGGCTTTATTTTTTATTTTTTTTAAGAGTCTATTTATTTATTTGAAAGAGAGTGAGGGGGAGAGAGAGAGCACAAGCAGGGGGCGGGGTAGAGGGAGAGGGAGAAGCAGACTCCCCACTGAGGAGGGAGCCTGATGTGAGACTTGATCCCAGAACCCTGGGATCATGACCTGAGCCGAAGGCAGACACTTAACTGACTGAGCCACCCAGGCGCCCTGGCTTTATTGTTTTTTCTAAGCTGGTTTCTGTCTCTGCAAGAGTCAGGATCCCACCATCCTGAATAGGTTTCACCATTTTTTCCTCCTGTCTTTCATCTGGGAGGCAGGTAACTTCAGGTTTCCAGGATATATGACCATTGTTAAATCAGATTGACTTTTGAGCCTGGATTGAGTGTCCCATTATGGTAATTAACCCAGAGTCAACCCAGGCTTTGAAGAAGTGAGAAGCAACCATGTCCTCCTTGCCATTTCTTCTCTGAGCTTCTCAATGCTGTCAGGTCTTACAGGTAAATGTGACTTACAAGGCTTGTATCTTTGCGTGTCTGTGGAGTAAAGTCACCGTCACGGTCAGGTCGAAAGTTATTCATTATTATAATTAATTTGAAAAATACGGCTGTTAAATGAAAGGCATGGTCCCAAACCAGAAACAAACAAAAACAGGATTCCAATGCAGTCCCTTTTTATTTTCTTTGATCAGTGGGCTGTCCTGTTGGCCCAACCATCCTTAAACTAAGGCTCGGCGTTATAAGTAGAACCAATCTTTATTTGTCTGAAACTCGCCAAAATCTAGCATCTTCCCCCTCATATCTTCATGGAGTTACCGGCTCATTACCTTTGATTTATTGGAAAGTCTGAAGCTCTTGCCTATAAGAGGGAACAATTTCCTCACTCTCTGGTGCCCTGAAATATTTTCTCCTTTCCTAATCAAGAATTTTATTAAATCTTTCCCTCCCTTTCTAACAACCCAAGAACATCACCTGGAAGTGACATTATGCAAAGCAAGTTACTGCAGTTGGGACAGGACTGCACTTTATTCTTGCACATAACTTAATGGGTTTTTTTTTTTTTTTGAGTTTTGGGGAGGGATGGTTAACTCCATTTAGGAAATAATGTATTTAAAGGGGGGGGGCTGGATGACTCAGTCGGTTATTATCTGACTTTGGCTCAGGTCATGATCCCAGGGTCCTGGGATGGAGGCCTGTGTCCAGCTCCCTGCTCGGTGGGGACAGTGGGGAGTCTGCTCTTCCCTCTCGCTCTGCCCCTCCCCCTGCTCATGTTCTCTCTTTCTCTCTCTCAAATAAATAAATGAAGTCTTAAAGAAAAAAAAGAATGTATTTTGGGGTCCAAGCAATATAACCAACTGGAACGGGAGAATGTTCATATTGGAGAATAAATTGATTTTAAGGTGGCCAATTGCTATTTATGCTATTTACTCATTAATATGTAACTCAGGCATCATCTCAGGTAGAAAGCCTCTGAATTCCACCCCCCGCCCCCCACCTAAGACACTGCCGGGTCAAACCAGGATGTATGGTCACCCTCTGTAAAATTCTGTCTAAATCTCAAAGTGTTTTACTACATGCACTGATCTCTGGCAGTCACAGGGAATCAGTACATAATAGAATGGAAAAATAAAAAAGTAGGATGAAGGGGGGTGGTTGATATAGATATTCAGAAGAAGATAACCTTTCATCCAGTGGTTAAGCCCATGTGCAGACTGCCTCAGTTCGAATTCCAGCTCTTTCAGTGATTACGTAGCCTTGAACAAGTCCCTTACACAATCTGTGCCTCAGCTTTCCCCCTCTGTACAATGGGGATCCCTAAATGGATTGCTGTGAGGACTAAGTGAATTACCTATGCAAAATGCTTAGAATAGTGCCTGACACATAGTACCCGCTGCATAAATGTTACCCTTTCTTATCATGGCATACGTTGGCTTAGCAGAAGAGGTAGAATTTGAACTAGAGCTGACAGGTAAGTGTGACTGGCTAAAGACAGCTATATCCCAGTATGTACATAGGGCTGTAAAGATTAGCGCTAAGGTGGTGGAAACAGTTGTTTTCATTTTATTTCTACTGGTCTCCATCCATTGCATTGGGTTGGGATGGCAATTCTCTGGTGTTCGGCCCAGTGGAAATTAAGCTTCACTTTCCTTCCGACCTCCTGATAGACATTGATAAGTTGATAATGGATTTCTGTCCAGTGAGCTGATACAGCCTCAGAACGCTTCTCAACACACCGTCCCGAAGGCCCTGCTAATGACTGAAGAACCGAAAAAGGCAAAAGTGTATGTGCCATTCCCAGGTGAATGTCTCACCTCACAGCAGAGAAACCTGGAGCCTAGAGAAGCGAAGTGACCTCCCCAAGGGGACACACAGCTACCAGAGCAAGAACGAGAACTTGGGTTTTTCTACCCTCCGGTTGGCATTTATCTTTTCATCATCCACCACTGGTATTCATTTTTCTATTACACATTATCACTTGGTTAACTTAGTTTCTAATTAGAATGGCTTCTGTCACCAACTACATTGGTATGGCTTTAGATGGTTTAAAAATATGTGTGTGCGTGTATTGTCAAAAGTTCATAAATAACAGAAGGAAAACCAGGGATCACCTAAGTCATAATTAGTAAAAGTTTATTGTGCATACACCAAAAAGACTATTCTCAAACCGAGAGCACTGGAACCAAAACATGGAATGAGGCTCGGCGGTGCATTGTTATAAGACAATTTATATAATAGAAAGGCGGTGACTCTTTATTCTTCACAGTGATTGGTTTATAATATTATAATTTTCTTAAATGATGGGGAATTGGTTAGTGGTTACCTCATATCAAATTCGGGAAACTGTTCTGCTTATGATTTCCAGAGGCATAAGCAAGAAATGACCTAGTCAAGTTCATCCGGCAGCATAAGCTAAATTAAGCTTTGCTTCTATGACTAAACCGGTTTTGTCTGCTCAGAGAATTTTTAAGTCTGGTCTCTGTTTGTTTTTGATTTTTAACAATCTCCTATATTATGTATCTATTATGGGAAAGACGGGTAGCCGCAAGTAATTAAAACAAAAGGAAGCGAGGTACAATCATGCATCCATAGGACGCCTTGGTGCCTTCCAACCGTACGGTGAAATGGAGAAGTCTTGCACGTTCTGCAGCAAGACTGATGACACAATTTGGCTTAACTGAATTATGGTGACATGATCTTGTACTCAAGTTGCAAATGAAAAAGCTCCACCAAACTCATCAGCGGCAGATCGAGTGTACTTAGAGCTTCAAGCCTAGAAGCATAAATTGTGATATTTTATTGCTCTTAAATGATGCATGATGAATGATTGAAGACATCATCCCATGGGACAGAATCTGGTGGGGAGTGTGATGTTCTTAACTGTTTAGCACTTTAAGCTCTTAAGGCAGTGTTAAATACTTTTACAGAAAACCTGTAGGGAAGTGATATTTGTTATGATTTAGACTGTGTCTAGAGAAACAGTGGAGCCTTGACCCTGTCATAGACATGTTGGGGAAACTGGCAAATGGGAGAAAGTTAAGTGGAGTGTCCAGCTTTACACTGGATTTTAGTGACTTAATTAGCACTTAGTGAAGCCCTGGTAAAGTGGTTCTTGGTCTAGGCTGAATATTAGAATCACCTGGGGAGCTTTTTAAAGAACCATGCTGCGGTCCCCTTCAGGGATTTTGATTTAATATTTTGGGTGGGGCCAAGCACTGGTGGTTTTTAAACCTCCCAAATGCTTCTAATGTATAGCCACAGATGAGAACCAATGACGTGGTACTTGAGGAGCAAATTCATCATTTAGCCTTTAAAAATCCTCCTTCTTTCAGCAGAGTATGCGGGGATTGCTGCGAAGGAAAAATATAGGAGCGGAAGAGGAGTAACAGGTAGGAGAATCTAAGGGAGGGTCAGTAATTTCTCAAAACCTTCGTCTACACTCGTTCAGAGTTTAAAAACTTTCTTTAGAGGTGAATCACTCAATACAAACTCTAATGACAGATCACGTCTGGAAATAGGACTCTGTGCTTCCCGACCTGGAATTGTCAAAAGGACTTAATTGTCAAAAGGACTTATTCATTAATCAGTTCATTGAATGAGCTCCTACAAAATTACACGGGGCCAAAAACACAAAACACAAAAACCAAAACACACATACACAAAACACAAGGTCTGTGCTCTCCAGAAGCAATTCACACAGGACTCTGTGGAAACTGACAAAGGAGAGACACGGAGTATTCCTCTGTGGGTAATGGACTTTTCCTCCCCCTCACCCCTCTTTTGGAGCCAGTTACTTTTTCTGGCTGAGGGAAACATAATTCCGGGCTGGGAGGATGGCAGTGCCTTTGCATAACAAGGTGTTTAAAAGATAAGCTACCAGAGGTTACATCGGACCCTTGTCTGTTGGCTAGACCAGGACAGGAACCGAACCGCTTCCGTCTTTGTAGATTCTACTCAGAGCCGGTCCTCTTATCCCCAGTCCTCTGTGTTCGTCCAGTGGTGAAAACTGAGGTTGCTGAGAAAGACAGTGAACCCTTCCTGGGGCAGCAAGTAAGAGTAGGCAGGCGGAGGGCCCCCAAGAGGCCTGTGGGAGGGGGTGGGGGAGGGGCTGCGGAGTGGGCGTGGCTACTGAAACGTAAGGTGCAAGCTGAATCCCCCGGGAAGGCCTCTCCTATAAACCCACCACCCATTCAATGAACTAGTTTTTCTCAACTGAATCTGCGGTGAAGGACTGACTGATTGCTCTTTGGGATTTTGTGTGTTTGCTTGTTTGTTTTTATTTGTGGGCTGTCTTACCTTTCTCCCCGTAACAACGATGGTTAGTGCGAGGGTTACAGAGGCCATAGAATTTCAGAGAAAGGTCAGGTTCCTATCAATAACCAGGGAAAGCTTCAGGAAGCTGAAATGCTGAGAGTCACTAGAATTTCATAGACTGTAGACTTTTTAATTTGAAGACACTTTGGAGAGACCCAAATCCATTGCCTAATTTTCTAAGGAGGTTATTGAGCTTTGAAAAATAATGACGTAATGGGGTTGGGATGGGATGAGACAGAGTGAAACTTAGAAGCCAGGCCATAGGGGAGGGAAGACATAAGACCCACTGGAGGATGGAGAGAGGATCAGTTGCCTGATTATTCAGAAGATTTTTTTTACTATGGGCAAAGGTGAACTATTTTAACAAAAGAAACTGAAATATTAATGTGAACAAGATATAAAACATTTGGATATGGCTCTTGTTAGGAAAAAAATATATGAGATCAGGGAATTTCTTTGAGGGATGAAGATGGAGGAGAGGCATTGCACTTTACTTGGAAGTGCGACTTTCCCAGTATGAACGCAGAAAACAAAAGGATAAGCCTTCTTCCATTTTCCTTCTTCCCTCCCCTCCCCCAATCTCTCTGACTCTTCTTCCTCCTCGTCCCTTTCTCATCTCATTGCTGAGTGGGACACCAAGCTGGGTGACATGGGGCTCTCCTCCATCGCTGCATCCCTAGTGATCAGGACGATGCCATCCAGGGAATTTACCCGCTGGTGTGTGTGTGTGTGTGTGTGTGTGTGTGTGTGTGTGCGCGCGTGCGCGCATGAGAGAGAGATGTGGGGCACTCTCTCCTCCATTTTGCAGTCTCCCCTCCCCCACAATCAGACATCTGGGTTAAGTGCTGCCTCTGTTAGAAAGAAAACTACAATAATAAAAAGCAGCAATTTGAATTTTGAATTCCATCTGGAAATGATTAGAAGTGTGAATTTTGTTAATGGAATACGTCATCATTGTTCACAAAAAAGCTACAGAAATAGGCTTTGCCATTATAGTAAAGGCAACTGTAATTTTATTTTGGAACTCCTTCTGCCTCCAGTTTCCTCATAATTTCTAACCAAATAACTGAAATTAAAAATTGGTCAGCCATGCTCCGATAACACTACTATTAAATCTTCTCAATACCATTACTTTCACTGTTGTCTGCATAATAATTCGGGAATGAATCAAAGAGAACCCGAGCCCTGAAGTTTGCTTCTAAAGCCTTTTCAAGCTCTAGAATTAGTCTTGGGGTAATTTAATCCCTAGGAACAACCATGCTACTGATATTTTGGCTAGTCCGTTTTGATGATGCAAAGTACCTAGAGAATAACATTCTGTTTCATGGTGGAAAACTGGAGTCCTTTCTTCCAGTCAGAAGTGTAAGGACTCTTGATGAGATACAGTGGAAAAAATAGAAAAAATATATGAAGCTGGCTTCCTTCAACCTCTCTTAGGATAGTTAATCAGCTCCGGAAATAACTTTACCAAACTGGGAAGTTTCTTTTGGAGTTTAAAGAAAAAGGTTTTGGGTATTTAATGGAATTACTCCTTTGATCCAACCTATAAATAAGATGTGTGACTTTCTAGCTTCAAAATATGTCAAATCAGACCTCTGTGTCTCTGCTTCTGATACTGCCGCCTTAGTCCAGCCCTCTCCTGCATGGGTTCTCCCTGCTCTGACCCCTGTCCCTCCCACCCGCCCTCACACAACAGCCAGTGTCCCCCTCTTACAGTGTGAGATCACCTCCTTCCCACCTCGTCCTCCTGCTACCATCCTACAATGAGAGAAGTTTGGATTCAAGTCTCACTGGGTCTCCCAAATGCTCCACCCTCCCCGACTTTCTGTTGCTTCCTCTCCAGCACTCTGCTGTTCCATTCCTAAGACCTTACCACAACTCATAAATATTTTGTTTGCTTATTTTTTTCCTGTGTCATCTTGTGTACCAGATTGTATGATTCATGAATTTGGGAGTGTTACTGTTTCAGTCTCATTTATCTTTGTTTCCTAGTGGCAAGCTCAACGACCAGCCTGTAGTAGACTTTTCCTCCAGCGTTTTTTTGTTTGTTTTTTGTTTTTTATAAAAACTTTCAAACAAGGGCGCTTGGGTGGCTCAGTCATTAAGCATCTGCCTTCGGCTCAGGTCGTGATCCCAGGGTCCTGGGATTGAGTCCCACATTGGGCTCCCTGCTCAGTGGAGAGCCTGCTTCTCCTTCTCCCTCTGTTCCTCCTCCCACGCTCATGCTCTCTCGCTCTCTCTCTCTGGCTCACTCTCACTCTATCTTAAATAAATAAAATCTTAAAAAAAAAAAACTTTCAAACATGCAGTAAAGTTAAGAGAATTTTACAACGGACATGTGAATACCTACAACCTAGTTTCTACTAGGCTTTCTTCATTAGATATCTATCCATCTCTCCACTCCTCTATCTGTACATGGTTGGCTTTTAATACGTTTGTTGAATGAATGAATAAACAAATGAATGAGTGCTACTCTTTTGGTTGATAGATGGAAGCTATTCATTCTGAGGTTGGCCCAATACGAATACTGAGCTTCCTTGATTCTGCGTGGATACAGGGTATGTCATGTGCTCTAGGATGTGTATCTGCTAAGCTCTGTATTGTGAACTGGGCTAGATACTGGGGATTCAGAAATAAGAAAAAATTTCCTGCCTTTCAGGGGCGCATGCTCTGCTAGTGAGAGAATCTAAATAAGGTAATGATGGAAGAAGAAAGAAGTAGAAGATGTGAACTAGTGATTTTTTTTTTTTTTTTTTTTAGTACACACAACTTATTAACAAAGACTGACCAGTGTTATCTTGGTGTTAAAACTGCCTGCTTTCTCAGCATTTTGTATTTTTGGTTGCATAAGTAAGGAAAAGCAGTTGTTGACTTGGCCAATATCCGTGCAGGAACATTTTATGATTCCAAGTTTAGTGAGTGACAAACACAAGCCCATTTTAACCATGAAACTTTTGACTATTCCTTTTTTTTTTTAAAGTTCTGTGACCACTATTGAAATATACAAATAATAGAAGAAAAGAAAAAGCATATAAAAAGTGTTTGTAATCTAGGCTAACACTGGTCATGGTAAAGAGCATCTCTGCCTAGCAGGACAAATTGACAGAGTAGCGCAGGTGGGGCTCTCTTCCCTTCTGTATGCAGATAGGTTTTCCCCCCCCATACTATGTTTGATTATATTTGATGAACCCTGTGTTTATCATTTTGATTGCTCAGAGGAAATGCTTACCTTCAAAGTGACAGCCTGGGGGCAGTGCTTTGCAATATCCTTTATTAGGCTTTACTGTGTCTCTTCACATTTATTTTAACTCTTATTTTTAGAAGGAGGATTTTAAGGTCAATGCACTATCTTTGTAATTGAATTCCAAGAGTACTTAGCAGGGGTCCTTGTATATAAGCATGTTGAATCATTGTGAACTGGGAATGCATCCAAGTTCATGCTTAACTGAGAATCCTCTTTTAAATATTTAAAAGTGAAAGCGATCTTTCAAAATAGGCCTATGGGCCTGGACAGTGTAGAAATGGGTGAACACAGCACCAGGGTAAGCAGCAAAGGTGGAACTGGGACCTGGGCTTCTTGTTCCTCTGACCTCCGCTGTCTCCTCATGCCCTTGCCTCTTTTAATCGATGTGGTTCTGTTTCCTAACCTGTCGGTGACCCCATCCCATCATCTTTCGTTTGCTCCCATGGTCCTCCCACTGGCTCCAACGTGCCACGTATTTCCGGGCCCAGAGGAGCCCCGCCCTGGACCTGCTTCCTTGCTTTGCCACTAGCAGCTGAAGGACCTTGAACAAGAAATGCGTCTTTTCCAAGTTCCACGTCCCTTACCTGTAACTGGGAGACGTTAATATCTACTCCAACATGTAAAATGGGTTCACTATGGAGAAGACCCTTAATAAATGTTCATTTTAACCCGCTGTTTTAAGATCAGTTGCCCCAATGGATTATAAGAAAAGATAAGTTTAGGGGCACCTGGGTGGCTCAGTCGTTAAGCGTCTGCCTTTGGCTCAGGTCATGATCCCAAGGTCCTGCGATCGAGCCCCGCATTGGTTTCCCTGCTCAGCGGGAAGCCTGCTTCTCCCTCTCCCGCTCCCCCTGTTTGTGTTCCCTCTCTCGTTGTCTCTCGCTCTCTCTGTCAAATAAATAAATAAAATCTTTAAGAATAAAAAAAAAGTCTGGGGACAAGTGTGGATGGAAGCACCTAGATAGTTGGTGCAATATGAGGAGAAAGCAAATCTGGAGGTGACTGTCTTATTTACAAAATTAAGCCTAAGTTTATTTGGCAAAAATCAACAAGTCCAGGTTCAGATCTGGTTTATCGTCAAAACACGTGTTTTTGGTTTTGTTTTGTTTTTTAACAAACATGCATGTTAATTTGGCATGTCAAACATCTTTCTCTCTAGCCTTCCTTGGAAATGTTTTTTCCATAACACAAACATGGGTGCAAATACTGTCCAAAAACTATTTACATTTTGACCCTCAGAATTATGAACCTTACTATTTATTGAAAGGAAAGACGAACTGTAAGGTTTGGTCTTTGGCATTCACATTTGATTCAGCAGTACAATTAAAAACCTGTGTTTGTTTTAAGATAAACACGTTGAAGGAAATTTAATAAATCTTGTTTTTGCTCTGCAAAAGAGCCACTATATCAAAGCATTTAACTGGAGCTGTCGAGTTCCTGCTGGTAGACTATTACTTCCAGCCTATTTATTAGCTTTTCTTCCTGTAGCCCAATACGTGCTTCCCCCCACCCTCCTCCACTGAGTGAAATCACAGAAAGAAAGCAATTTCTTTTTTCTTCCCTCCCCCCACCCCCCGGGCACCATGCAAGGCAAGTCAACATCACAAGTCATGATATCTGAATTTACTTTGATTATATTTTGTTCCTTACACTTAATATTTTTTGTATTATAATACTTACTGGGTTATCTAAAATCAACATTGTTGATTTTAAACTCTTATAAAGCCAGACTTTTAGAGGCATTTGAAATAATTCATGAACCATTCTGAAAAGAGATAATTGCCTCCCACCTATTCTTTTGCACTTGAAGTAAAAGAATTTTAGGTATCAGCAGTTTGCTAGAAAATAAGACTTTAGGGGGCCCATATAACTTATTCACATCTTTTTATATGTGTAAACAAATAGGATACTTTTGACAGGAGCTTATGAACAATTTTTTTTTTAAATATACCCTTTAGTACAGAATAAATATCAAGGGAGCATTTTAAACATGATTCTGGTAGGTCTCTTATGAGCCTACTTTTCAGAAAAATTTTATATGAAATTTCCTGATTAAAAAAAAATCTAAAGTTGTAGATTTAAGTTGAAAGAATATGGTTGGTATGTGAGGCAAGGTGTATGTATTATATGGACTAATGCACCACATAGCATGTACAAAAAAACCTAAAAGACATCTATCCCACACTGCAGGCAAGATATAAGAGTGCATAGACAAGAGAGTTTTTCAGATCATACAATGAAAGAAGACACGTATTCACGTAACACCGGTAAGTTGTAAGCAACATATACATAGGCAAAGCCAATTCACAGAATGCAAACAGGATCAATTAGAAATTGTACTGTGATAGCCACACATTTTGGAGAAAAATTCCCAAGCCAGACGAATGTGGATTGGGATAAAAACATAGGCGGTATACACCACCATAGCAAAAATGGTCAGTAAGATTGTATTGAACATGGATTGCTCCCAGGGCTCCAAGACAGCACAGCAGCTAATGATTTGGTATTGATAGTAGAGCCAGGAGAAATAGTCCTTCACACGCTTGAAATCCATTGTTGGCTCCTTCAAGCTGCAGAAAGTCTGTCCTGTTAACAGATTAGAAGAAAAATGAAATGAGGAACCAAACACAGAATCTCCTTAGATTTTCATGATCTCAGCATGTTAAAACCTTTAAAAGAATGTCAATGATCATTGGATGGATTATTTATATGAATATTATATTAGAAATAATTCACAGTATATTAATCATAGGAGCCCAAAATATTGCCACTATGGATAATAATTACTACCAGGATTAATGGCAACAATATTATTAATAATAGTAATAGTTATCTAAAAACGATAATTGCTAGTGGATAATCTAGTGAAAATACCTAAAAATCAAGGCTAACCACATTTTCTTTAGCCATGTATGCAAAGAGTGAGAAGTGTGAATATTCTATTTCCTACAACATGTATTCTGGAAGAAGATTTAAAGAATGGTGTGCAGAAAAAAGTTAATACAGCGAGCCTGAGGCTGCTATATTTACAAGGGTCTGCTTGCAAGTTTTTGGCCCTTGGCCAGCATCTGGGAACTTGCTTTCGGAATGTTCTCTCTATTCCCTAATGGATAAGGATGATTCACTATGCTTAAACTGTGAAAACACTGTAATTTTTGGTGAACACCTGCCTTATTCTGGAAGTCTGAATTTTGATAATTGTTAGGCAAAGGATGTCCACAGAACCAGCCCCAATTAAAACCCTGGTGCCGAGTCTCTAATGAGCTTCTCTGGGGAGAAATATTGCATATGTATCACTGCACTTTTTGCTAGTGGAGAAAGAAGCACGCTTGGTTTGTCCACTCATGGGAGGGAGAGAGCATCGGAAGCCTGTAAAGATATGTTTTCCAATTCCACCTGTATCTTTCTTCCTTGCTGATCCTGTTGTACATCCTTTCACTGTAATAGTCTCTAGCTGTAAGTATAAACATATATTGAGTTTTGTGAGTCTTTCTAGTGAATCACTGACTATGTGGGCGGTCTTGGGGACCTCCAAAGCACATGGAAGCCCAAAGGTGGGTGATCATTTGGTTTTTGGGTAAAGAAATTATGAAAACCATATAAAAAGGTTTTGTTGGTCCCCAGATAGAATCACACTTACAACCACATGCATGTAAAACTTCCTAGAAAGAAGGGCATCTATTATTTCTTAAAAAGATTCTTGGGAAGATTCTGTAAACTCCCACAGACACTATGGGAATACAAGCTGACCCTTGTGCCTCTTCTGCTTATTCCTAAGAATATAACGGTGCCACATCATCTAAGTCCACTTTGCTTACATTTACTATTCAAATCACAGTTAAAGTTTTTGAAGATAATTTCTACCTTCTGACCTAAACACATCTCTCTTTTCTTTGATTCTCTTTGAGTAAAATAAGATGTTTTTGCTCCATAAGACTACGGACTCCTCAGGCTATGGGGAGACTTTCATGATCCTAAAGCCCGCCACAAAGATGGTCATAAGTAAATATGTGCTGAATGAATGAGTGAATGAATGAAGAGTAACCAACTTAAAAAAAAATAATTATAGATCACTCATAGTCCCAACCTAAGTAGGATATGGTTAGCTATTGTTGACTTTCAACAGCTTGGTTTTGATAAGTAACTATTTCTGATAAGGGTAATTTCCACAAAAACTCAAAATAGAAAGTCTTTGTTGCGATTATCTGTAATAATGGCCAGGATAATCCAAATAAGTCGATGGTACAAACTGAAGTCATTGTGCTTTCTTATGAAAAGAAAAGTCAGTCTCCCATCTGTCCTAGAAGCCAGAGCAGGAACTAAGTAATTGGATTGAAATGCCTTGTCCTGGTTGGTGGACCTTGGTTAAGAAGTCACTTCCAACATTCTTTTTCATTCCTAGCTCTGGCTGCAGAGAAAGAGCAAAGGCCAATAGAGTTTGGTCTCAGAGGAAGTGAATGACAAAAGTGGTCATTTCAGTGAGCAATATTATCCAAGCAACCAACATTTTCCATTGAGAGGCCAAAATGGAGAAAATTAGGAGGTATCACTATTTGAGCTTTTAGGCTGTCCTACTAGACAACTGTATATTTCAAACTAAACTTACTTGTTTAAAGATCTCATTTACAGCTACCCATATTTGCTTCCTCTTCATTACCTAGATATGGTTCGGGGTGACACTGGGTAACTGTTCGGGAATGTGAGAAAACATTCATCAGGTATCATGTCCAGGCTGTACTAGGCAAAGGTGGAAGACCAATGGCTCAGACAGGCACAGACCCTCCCCTTAGGAAGCTTCGTCCAGTTGAGGAGAAAGGTAGCAATCAAGTGGTATACACAAATATGTATATCAACTACATTATGCCCTTAAGGAAAAGAGCAGCGTATGAGAGGCTATGGGAAACCTGATCCAGTCTTAGCAAGTCTTGGAGGAAGAGATGCTTGAGGTAAGATCTGAAGGATGACTATAAGTCATACAGATAACATCGATAGTCAGGTGGGGAGAATGGCCAAGAGAGGGATCAGCTTATGTTTGTGCAAAAGTCAGAGGTGGGAAGAGGTTTGACAGATGTTTGCGGGGGTCAGGGAACGGAGCCATAGACACCTGGGGATGGAGAGTGGGAGTAGGAGAAAACTGAAGAGAAGGGGGTGGCCAGAGTTAGGCCAAGCACAACAGGGACTACTTGGATAAGCTAAGTATTTTGTCTTTATCCTATGAGTGAGGGGGGCTGTGGTGGGTTTGAGACAATAAAGCGTTAAGCTCATAGGGACATGTGGCCTTCTTTGCATTCTAAAGCCAAGATGAAAAGATTTTCAAGACCAGTCATTTCAGAAAATCTATACCTCTGCTGTCCCAAGGGTGTTACTCATTCAGAATCAACCTCCTACCAAAAATCTGCTTAAAATATTCTTAATACTCTTTTCACTTTTATAAATGAGATAAACGACTCATTTAGAAATATCACTGGCTTGGGCGCCTGGGTGGCTCAGTTGGTTAGGCGACTGCCTTCGGCTGGGGTCATGATCCTGGAGTCCCGGGATGGAGTCCCGCATCGGGCTCCCTGCTCAGCAGGGAGTCTGCTTCTCCCTCTGACCCTCTTCCCCCTCGTGCTCTCTATCTCTCATTCTCTCTCTCAAATAAATAAATAAATAAAATCTTAAAAAAAAAAAATATCACTGGCTTTTTCTCTATACTTTTTCTCATTTTAGCTTTTAAAAATACACACAACAAATTGCCTGGCCATAGCTTTCTCTTCTATTTTTAACTTTTTTCTTTTTTAGTAGTCTCTGCCCCAATGTGGGGTATAGATTTCTCTTCTAAAATTAAGTTTCTTGCTCGAGCAGCCCCGATGGCCACCTCGACTGCAGTCTTGTGAGAGACTGTGAGCCAGAGGCATGCAGCTAAGTTGTGCCCAGATTCCTGAGCCACAGAAACCGTGAGACAGTCAATGTTTGTTGTTTTCAACCGTAAAAACCAATCAATCGAACGGACAAACAATAGATCTGAAGCACACCAACGTGCATTCACCAGAGGTGGATACCTGGTAAGACCTTGATATATACTGCTAACAATTTAAAGAATCAAGATTTTAAAAGTTTTTCTTGCCAGTTTTCCTGGCCCCTCTGTCACTTCCCAGGACCCTGTGTCACTTCCCAGTTCTCTCAGGAGCCAGCTAGGACATGTGAAAATGCTTGTACCGTCACATCTCACTTCAGTCTCTTGAAGCCTAAAAGTCAACAAAAGGCATTGATTTCTCCCCTCACTTTGATTCTTTCTTCCCCTTACTGATGAAAAGCAATTTTAAAGATGGTTTATTTGTTCCTTAGCTGGAAAGGTAACTATATAAATTAGTCATGGGGAGGAAAAGTATATCATAAGAAATATCGTCAATAATAACTGTAGTAACTTTGTATGGTGACTACACTTACCGTGCTGAGCACTGGTGAGTACGTTGAATCACTGTGTTGTACACCTGAAAGTAATATAAGATTGTATGTCAACTACACTTTAGTCAAAAAAAAAAAATTACTAATGCAGCCGGGAAACAAAGGAAACAGAATTATAGTACATTCTAGAATCTATGTGCATTTTTACAGAATAAAAGGGGATAGCATTTTATAAAACATTTAAAAAAAAGAAAAGGTGAGAAGAGAGAGTTGGTTATTATTGGTAAAGCATCTGTTACAATCTATTGTTAGAAAAACACTATATTTAGTTTCTAGATTTGCTTAGGTAATATATTTCTACTTCCTTTTGAGCCCATTTTAAAATTTCCTATGGGAATACATCCAAGATTAAAAAAAAAAAAAAGTCCTTAAGATGAGTAATGTGGGTAGAAGAATTCACTCATTCATTAACAAATGCATTTTGAGTACTACTGTGTGATTTCTTCTGAACAGTGATGGCTTCAGAAGGAATCTGTCCCCAAAATGGCACTGTAGACAGGAGATGCTCTTATAGGCAGCACACTGGACCATGTCACAAACACGCAGTGGATGAGGGGTCAGTAATGAACACCACATGGGGGATAGGACATGGAAAGATGCTAAGAAGGAAACTAGGAGACTGGGCTGAGTTTGGGGAAACAAGATGGCAGAAATGCCATGAAAGGAATCACCCATTGGTAACTTAGAACTGGATGAGAGCAAACATTTTAATGTCTTAATTTCTCACAGTGAAATGTGGAATTCATTTGCCCACTTCCTTAAAGACCTAATGCAAAGCTAAACAAAGGACTTAAACTCAAGCACACAACAAATCTCCTGGTTTTCAGTTGTGTGCTTTTGAAAGGTGATTTCCATACATGGAAATGAAGGAGGCAGTAGTTTGTTGCCTTTAAAAAAAAACTTCCCTCCAAACTTGATGATTTTTAAAAACTTCCTAGATCTTTAAGGAAGCTGTCCTTTTTTTAGGGGCAGCATTGCTTAAGCAGATAGTGATATGTCTTTGGGGGCCTAGATGGGTATGACTGACAGCTGAAGCTGAGTGATGGGTACACCCTTGGGTGAACTGGGAGGGCTGGGAGCCCCTGCGGAACACAAAGCAATTGAAGCTCCAGGTAAGAAGTAGAGGGTGAAGCAAAGGGCAGCAGCGTTACCTGGAGAAATGGCCTGTGAAGCCTAAGGAAAGGCTTTCTCTGGGCCATTGTTTTAAATCATGAGGACCAGTGTAGGACCACATTCTAAGGTGCCTAATGGATTTGATTTATTAGAGTTTCTCTAGTAATAATAACAACAAAACAATTTATATTTTCAAAGGATCTTTTATAGTTTGAGAAGTGCTTTTTTTTGCATTTGCATAATGCAGAGTATGAGTTTGGGAATAAAGATAGATGTTGGTTCAAGTCCTGACTCCTCCACATACTGGCTGTGTGACCTTGGCCCAGTTACTTAATTGTTCTGGGTCTCAATTTCCTCACCTGTAAAATGGAGACAATAATCCCTACTGTTTAGGGTTGCCGGAAGGATTAGCAGAAATGCAAGCAAAACATCAAAGATTTGCATATGGAGGAAGGACAGAGATAGGAAGATAGAAACTAACTGGAGAAAGCCTTCCCTTCTTCCCTCCCACCCTCCCATTTATTTACTGAAAATAATTATTGACATGCTGGTAATTGCACTAGAAACTGGAGATTCCATGGTGACAGTCATCATTGCCCTTGAGGATTATAATTCAACTGAGTATATTCCACCAATCTACATTAGAGACAATATTTACCACATATAACAGGTAGCTAAAGTGAAACTCAGAATGTTAGTGACTGGATGGACTGTAGAGATCCCCTAGACTAAATTACTCATTTTAAAGAAAAGGACCAAATCTATGGGGTTGACATCAAATTGATATTAAATTGGTTGACATTGAAATTGGTTTGTCAAACCAAATTGAAGTGACCGGACCAGGTGGAGAACACCTGGTATCTTGGCAGTTGACACTGGATGAATGAAGTGAAAATTCCGGTGAAGGTTTTCTGTGGTCTTAGAAGACTCAAAGTTGAGCAAGGACAATGGATTCAGGTGTGTGGGATATCTGGAAGACCTCAGCCCCTACCCTCTGTTTCCCCAGACTCTACTCTTCCCTTACTCAAGACTCTTTCCTGAATTCCCACCCTTCAGATGCTCCTCTGACCAAATGAGGATCTGGATGCCTATTTATTGCAAATGTTACTGGGAACTAGCAAAAATTTAGGTTCTTGTTAGTGATGCACATCTTAGCATGGCTTTACCCATGCTACAATATGCAAAATAATAAATTGTTTTGTTGTTATTACTAGAGAAACTCTGATAATTGGCTTTAGCCATGGCTTGACCCAACTTGGTAAAGCAGAATTTTACCAAGCAGAGGGGAGGAGGAGAGAGAAGGATTATTAGTGTCCTGGGAGACACAGGAAGAGACTGAATCCTGAAGGGAATCTAGGACACTGGGGCCCTGGAAAATAGTAAGGGCTTGGAAGTCCCCTAAGAAGTTATCTTATAATTGATTGGAGAGTAAGTGACTATTTTTTATTTCTGAATGTCACTGCCCTTTTATCAACAGGTGATGATTTTTTTCCCCTCACTCGATTTGTGTACAGTGAGGAAGGAGATAAAGTTGCACCTCTTCTCCCAGAATGAACGGAGAGGACCTGGGACTTATGACCCACATTACTCAGGGGCAGGACTTTGTTCCGGTCTGTATGGACAAGAAAGAATACATAGAGCAACAAGAAAACACCACGTGTTCCCATGAACCCATGTGTATGAGTCATGAAACGAGAGCATTGTGAAGGGAACGTGCAGGGAAGGAATGAAAAAGAGAGGCTGGGCTTGCTCAGGAAGTTCTGTGTTGTTGTTTTCTCTACATGAGAACAGGAGTGGCAGGAGGTTAGGCAACTGCAACGAGGGGGAAGCAGCAGGTGCTTTGGCAGGCTGGAATTGACCTTGTGGACATTGCAGAGGCTCGCTCTTGCAGCCCTCCTCCACCTAAAAAAGCTACTCCAAATTACCGGATTTTCTCAGTGTGGGATCTCCCTTTCTAAACATTAGCCTAAAAATGAATCTTCCCTCTCGGGGGGGAAAAACCCATTTTGGGTTTTGGGTTAAATTTTGGGTTAAATTTACTTCTAAAATGTCAGCATCTGGGGCTGAGGAGAAAAGTCAGAAAGATGTGCAGTTGATTTCGAGTTAATTCCTTTCCGACTTATTTTGGAACTTCGCGTCAATCACTCAATTTGTGTGTGTGTGTGTGTGTTTGTGTGTGTGTATGTGTGTGTGTGTGAGCTTCATATTTGGAACCTGAAAATCTGAGATGTGAAAAAAGTGTCCTGCCTGCTGCAGAGAAAGATGCTGTATCTAAAAAGAGACCGTGTCTGTACTCAGAAGTAGCTTTCTTTGGAAAGAACTCAGTATTTTTTACTCAGGTTCAAGCCTCCCTTTGATTAAGTAATTCATTTTTATTTTTCTTAAAGATGTTATTTATTTATTTGCCAGAGCGAGGAGCACAAACAGGGGAAGGAGCAGGCAGAGGGAGAAGCAGGCTCCCTGCTGGGCAAGGAGCCGGTTGTGGGACTAGATTCCAGGACCCTGGGATCATGACCTGAGCCGAAGGCAGACACTTAACTGACTGAGTCACCCAGGGGTCCCTAAGTAATTCATTTTTAAAAGGAGCAGAGTGATTTCCTCCCAAAGAGTACTGTTTGACAAGGGGGATAAAAAAGTAAATTTAGAGTGGAGAAGACTGATTAGCACTACCTCAGCCAGTGGATCAAGGCCAAGATCAATAGTGATAAATGATGTTGATGGTATGTATCCATGATATCATGGCATGAAAATGGCACTTTACCTCTGCGGTGTTCCCCCAAAGAACCCACAACCTCAGTGCAATCATGAGAAAAAACATCAGACAAAATTCCAACAGTGTAGCATCCTGCAAAATACCTGATCAGTACTCTTTAAAACTCTCAAGGTCATCAGAAGCAAGCAAAATGTGAAAACCTGTCACAGCTCAAAGGAGCCTATGGAAACATGACAACTAGATGTAATGTGTTATCCTGGATGGAATCTTGGAATAGAAAAAAAGGATATTAGGTAAAAGAAAGGAAATATGAATAAAGTATTGGCTTTACTTAATAGCATGTCAACCTTGGCTCATTAATTGCAATACTAACGTAAGGTCTTAATAGGAGAAACTGAGTGCAGGGTATGTGGAAACTCTCTGTACTATCTTCTCAATTTTTCTGTAAGTCTAAAGCTCTTCCTAACAATAAAGTCTATTAATTTTTTGAAAGCAAAATAATTAGGAAAGTCTTGAAAGTCCAGAGTTATCCCTATTCTAAACTCCAATGAACTAAACTCTGCTCTTCTGGGAACGTCTTGCTAATAACTCTGAACATGGTTAAATAATACCCTTTCATAAAGGAATGGCTTTCAAACATTTTTAAACAGAATAGAGAGGGAAAGTACATTTTGCATTGTGATCCAGAGTACACACACACACACACACACACACACACACACAGCTCTATAACTGAAACAAACATCTCTCACAGTATTACTCTACAGTGCATGCTACTTTCTTTTCTATTCTGTTCTAGTTGATTTAATTCTACTGCATTCTATGTTATTCTCTTTGGTCATTAAAAAATATCCCAGTTGTGAGCTACACCAATTATAACCTACAGTTGGAAACACCCTGCTTTAAGGCTTAACTCAAGGGCCAGCTTCTCTAAGATGCCTCTGCACTGTCCAATATGGCAGCCACTAGTCACATGGGGCAATTTAAATACTTAGTGCTCAGTAGCCACATGTAGCTCATGGCTACCATATTGGACAGCATAGATATAGAACATTTCTGTCATGGCGGCAAATTTTATTGGGCAGTGCTGTGGATTCTCTCCATATCTTGCTTGGACTAATGAAATAGCCTACAAACTTATCTCCTTTCACCTTACAATCTTCCATCCCGATGCTGGAATTAACTTTCTAAAATCACAGATTAATTTCTTTGCTTGAAACCCTTCAATGGCTCTCCATTTCCTATGATATGAAATATTCCTTTAAGGCCCCTCATGATCTCATTTTTCTACCTCTCCAGCAGCATCTCTGAACTCTCCCGCTAAATTCCATTCACTCTTAAGCTTCCATGCTTTTGTTCATCTTTTTTTTTCTAGAAATGTTCTTGTGCCCTTTCTCTTCTAGATAAAATCCTGTTCACTTTCAAGACCTAGCTCCTATATTCTCTCTCCTATGAAACATTTTCAGGAAACTACCCTTCCTGAGCAAAATATATTGCTTTCGTTTATGTGTTTTAATTGGAACGTTTCAGCACTTATACCATAATATAATTAGCCATATAAAGTTTCTCCACTAGACTAGGAGGTCTTTGAGAACTGGGAATATGCCCCAGTCATCTCTTTAACCCCAGTGCCTGGAATGTGGGATACTTGCATGCTGGCTGGTGAGCTGGTTGGCTGGCTGGCTGGCTGGCTGACTGAATTGTAAGTAGGTTGAGGGCAGGGAACACACTTGTACTTATTTAATATTTCCATAGCACATGTGGGCTACATAAAAGGTACTTATGAATTCTCATTGTCTGCTTTCAGGCAATGAGTTTTAGGCAGATTGTTTTTTGCAAATTCAGTACAATCTGTCCTTTTGTAGGAAGGAAAGAAGCTGGTACTAAATTTTTTTCAATGTAACAAATGCTTTTTTTTTTCTCATACTATTTAAAGTTCATGGACTCTGTGGGGAATAAAAAAAAAACACTTGTGAAGTCGTTTTAAAGCCCATTAAAATGGCTTTTACAAGTGCTTACTCTAGGTGAGTAATAATTTAAGATTGGTAGGTAGAAAAAATTGTTTTAATAGAGAAAAATCCCAGGATGGGAACATCTGGAGACCTTAATTGTGTTGTAGCTTACTCTTTTCTATTCATTCATCCATTCATTCATTTTGCTTCCTATTCCTGAACAAGTTCCAAAATCTTCTGGGTCCCAGCCTCTCTATGTAAAATGAAGATCATCATAACTGCCTCCAAGTGTCTCAGTGATGCGGTAGGGAATGTAGGGGTAGGTCGTGAGCTCTTTAGAAGTCATAGTCATGGTCCTAGTAGTGTTTGTTGATGTTTCTTGTGGATTGGTACAACTTTAAACTATTTGCAAGATTTTTCCTAAGTTAATAGAGTCAAAGGGTCTTTGTGAAATAACGGTTACCTATAACGGAGTGCTGTGTATATTTTATAGGAAGAAAAAACCTCAACCTTTATTTGTGTTCGCTAGTTGAATTGTCTAGTAATGTTTTTGAAAAACTAAAACAACATATGTATATAGTGATCACCACAAACCACTACTTGAAAGGCAATGCAATCTCTAAGCACATTTTCAAATGTGTCTTGGGCAGGGCAACCACATACCACTCACTGTGTGAGCTGTGCCCTGCACAACCTTATGTAATAGTTCTTGTCTTGGAGACCTAATTGCAAGTTGCTGCTTTATGTGAACACGGTTTGATTCACAAAGATACAAAGTTCCTACGATTAATGGCAAAACTTCATATTGTGTCTATGTCAGAATCAGGCATAATAGCAGTTTATTGGTCTCCCACTTTCCAGATATCTTGCTCTACGTTTTCTGTGGATGACTCCAATGTTTTTTTGTGCCTCACAGAAAGTTCCATCCTTGCTTCACATTTTCCTGTGAATTTCCTTTCCATCTTAGAATACTCTCCAGCCATCCTTTGGCAACCAATGCCTCATGCTGATACCCGGGTTAATATTAGTAGTCAGACGAGAAGTGATGGATTTGAATAATTCTAGGCTCCTCGGAGAGGAAGAAACAAACAATTGTAAGTCAAAGCATGTTACTGCTTTGGGCAACTAAGTTACTCTAAGTTGTCTAATCCTGTACTTAGAAGTGAGTTACTGAAATAATGTACTAAAAAGAAAAAGTCTCATCAACAATTTAGCCAAGTTGTTGGTACAGTGTTGGTTTGAATTATATGCAAGAGCAGAGTGTGTTTGTGGCTTATCTGAACTGACCTGATTGCCTCCAATTGTCATTGACACTAACAAAAGCAGAACAAGAGAAAACATGTATTTCCAGCCCAACTATCTATTGAGACCGCTGGGCAACATGGCATATGTTGGATAACTGTAATTTCAAAATAATCCTTATTGTTTGGCATATTCTGACAGATTCCAGAGGGATTTATGAATTAAAGACTTCTGCCCAGGAAAGAAAATTTGGAATTTGACTTTAACACAAAATTTCATAATAGTTTAAGAAATACTAAGTTCACATTAGATCAGTCTCTATGTTGGGTAGCTATCAAAAAGAAGATAAATATTTTGAAACTAAAAAAGAGCAGTAAGTACATTCGTGTTGAGTAGATGTTATGAATAGGAAGAGAAATTTGTAACAAGTGGGATGATATATTTTGTGTTGTTCCTGGTGTCCTTTCATTTACTCATATAGAAAAAAGCCAAGTACCTCTGTTTATTTCTGCCCAAACTGGAGGGGAGAGTAGAATTTCTGAGCCAAGCTTTTAGCTAGAATGTCATTTCTTAGGATGAACCTCTTTATTACTATTTTTAAAAATTTTTTTATTAACATATAATGTATTATTTGTTTCGGGGGTACAGGTCTGCGATTCATCAGTCTTACACAATTCACAGCGCTCACCATAGCACACACCCTCCCCAATGTCCATCACCCAGCCACCCCATCCCTCCCACCCCCCACCACTCTATCACCCTCAGTTTGTTTCCTGAGATTAAGAGTCTTTATTACTATTTTATTAAAGAAGAAGAAACTGGGGTGCCTGGGTGGCTCAGTCGTTAAGCATCTGCCTTCAGCTCAGGTCATAATCTCAGGGTCCTGGAATCGAGCTCCATGTTGGGCTCCCTGCTCAGCGCAGAGTCTGCTTCTCCCTCTCCTTTTCCCCTCCCCTTACTCGTGCTTGCTCTCTCTCTCTCTCTTAAATAAATGAAATCTTAAATAAAACAGTCTGAACAATATATATTTTTTGTCATTAAAAGTCTTGAGATTCTCAATTTGTAGTGGGGCATGACTAGCTGAGCAAAATTACATAGATGTACCATCCAAAGCTGAGTAAATAAATAACCCCAAATGTCTTCAAATAATAATTCGGAGGTCCCAGTGGGGTTCCCTTTCTCTTGACTTTTAGGATACAAGAGGAAAATCAGAAACTGCCAAACTACAAATAACCTTCTGAGAGGAGGGATGACATGTTTACGTGTATTCTTGGCATCAGTGAAAGTCAGTATACAGAATACATACAGTACTTGTGGGAATTGTAAATTCTATGATATGCCTATTTGTTTTTGACAGTGATGTGAAAAATGGGGCTTATAAGACCCCAGTACCCAAAGCACTTTAAAAGAAGTTAGAGTGGAAAAGTGGTTAAATTGTTTGGCCGAAACTTTTCTACTGTCATTACAGAGCCCTTTCTAGGCAACTGTATTCCATGCACATCATAACAGTTCTGCTTTGTGTTTTCTTCCCCAGCTCTTGGCCATCAAACCCACAATTTTTTTTTAAAGATTTTATTTATTTATTTGACAGAGAGAGACACAGCGAGAGAGGGAACACAAGCAGGGGGAGTGGGAGAGGGAGAAGCAGGCTTCCCGCGGAGCAGGGAGCCCAATGTGGGGCTGGATCCCAGGACTCGGGAATCATGACCTGAGCCGAAGGCAGACGCTTAATGACTGAGCCACCCCGGCGCCCAAACCCACAATTCAGTAAAGGAACTACGTTCTTATTGTTTGTTTCTAAGGACTCTGTTTTCTTAGGAGCTAGAGGCCTGACCATGAAAAATTAAACCTTTATCTCATCCTATCTATCGTCATTATATTTGATGTGTCTTCAGAAACAGAAAACTTATTTCTAAGAAACAATCTGAGGCCGAAGAAGGTGAGTTACTGCAACACTGATCTGTCACAATCATACCTGGTGAGCACTTGCTCCCAGAGCTCTGTCAATGGAAATCTGTTTGATAGGCAGGCAGCTGGTCAATCAAGACACTTCCAATAGTATGTCCTAACAGTAGTTTTCTTTGAAAATTTATTTTTTTGATAACATTGAATATTTGCTCATAAAACTTTTTTGTTTTTTTTTTTATTTTCTGTCCTTCCTCCTCTTTCTCATTCTTCTGGTTTGTTTTTTACTTCTTATTACACTGTTTGGAATGCTTCTGGTGATGAGTTCAGTGTTTTTCTTATTTTGGTGACCAACAACACTGAACTCTCATAGGCGTGATTTTTGTGACAGTAGTAATACAGTCTGTTGTTTTTCACTGCCCTCAACTGAGCTGCTTCTGTGTCTCAGTTATTATTGCTTTTAGGCAAATAAGTAGAAATCTAGGCTGACTCCAAGGGTCATAGAGATAGACATGGCATTGTTGAGATGTTTTCTCTGTCAACGCCCAGATCCGAGGTTATTTCCCTCCGGGGTTGGTTGGCATTCTAGGTCAGCTAGTTTCTGGCGTAGGGAATTTAGGGGTACGAGGAGGGGGGAAAGGAAAGACAGGTGTTCATAGAGTTACGTCAAAACAGGTTGTTGCTTTTAGGCAATTAAATTACTCTAAATCTTATGATTTCGTACTTAAAATTGAGTTACCTAAATGATATACTAAAAGAAAAAAGTCTTATTGACCATTTAGCCAAGTGGATTTCTCATTCTCCCGGTAAGAACTGTGTAGCCATATTATTACTGGCTTCATTCTCTTTCACCTGCTCCCAAGTGCCTGGCTACCTTGCATGATTCTAGTGAAAAGTGGACAAGTGCTAAGCTGCAGGCCTGTTCTTTTAAATGGGTAACAACTGCTTGTTTCCCAAGAATTTTATTGATTTTCAAGTAAATGTGAGAAGGCTAATGGCAACTGGGCATATTAAGAAAAATATTTTCAGCCGGCAGATTTTATAACCAATTTAACTATAGGCGTAAATTGGGTGAGATAAAATGTTCTTTTCCCTCTTGGAATAAATGTGGGCTTGTTGGTCAAGAATACCAGAGGGAATCTCCCAGGACATAAGCATATTTAAATTAAGATTTCATAGTACGTTGAATGGTGGATCCCGAAGAGATATGTCCACATCTTGGAACTTGTGAATGTGGCCTTATTTGGGAAAAGGGTCTTTGTAGCTATAATTAAGTTATGAATCCCAGCACAGGAGGTGCAGAGGAAAAATTCCCCGTAAAGCCTTTGGAGGGAATGTGGTCCAGCTAACACATTGATTTCAGACTTCTAGCCTCCAGAGCTATCAGAGAATACATTTGTTTTAAGCCACCCATGTTGTAATACTTTGTTACACCAGCCCTAGGAAACAAATTCAGATCTCTTTAAAAACACTAGAATTTTGGGATGCCTGGGTGGCTCAGTCGGTCGAGCCTCTATGTTCGGCTCAGATAGTGATCTCAGGGTCTTGGGATCGAATCCCGCATCGGGCTCCTTGCTCAGCGGGGGGTCTGCTTCTCCCTCTGCCTGCCACTCTCCCTGCTTGTGCTCTCTCTCTCTCTTACAAATAGATGAATAAAATCTTTAAAAAAAAAACCCCAAAAAACATTAGGGGCACCTGGGTGGCTCAGTCGTTAAGCATCTGCCTCCGGCTCGGGTCATGATCCCGGGGTCCTGGGATCGAGCCCCGCATCAGGCTCCCTGCTCAGCGGGAAGCCTGCTTCTCCCTCTCCCACGCCCCCTGCTTGTGTTCCCTCTCTTGCTTTGTTTCTCTCTGTCAAATAAATAAAATCTTAAAAAAAATAAAAAATACAGAAAAAACATTAGAATTTTATAATGTGAAATTCTTTTCAGAGAACAGAAAAAACGTTTATTAAGTACCACTGTGGCAGGCACTGGCTAGATGCTTAACTTAAGTGCCTTCTATTTTAAGGATGAAAAAACTGGGGGCAAAAGTTTCACAGTGACCGAATGCGGAGCTGGGTGAGAATCTCACTGAGAGACTGGGTGTGATGAGTAGTGATGAGCTCTGGCCCTGGATCACATCTGGGTTTAACCCTGGCCAAGTGACTCAACCGCTCTGACTCAGTTTCCTCAAGTGGGAATTAGGAATCATAACAGAACTTCATTCATAAGATTTCTGGGAAGATTAAAAAGTGTAAGGTATTTACAATAATACATAGGAAGAGCTAAATGAATCTTAACTATTATGATTACTACATAGTGTTTTATATACTACATTACTTACCCTGCACACTCTATTAAAATTACTAATCATTGCCTTAGCTATGAATACCAGGTATAGATTAAAGGAACATGAGCTCATCTTTAAGACAAGGCATCTGAACTTTGTTATTCAATTAGAGGCCACTTTTAGAGATACTCTTCTTTAGCATGTTTATTCAGTTCTGGTGTGGCTGTCATCAAGGAGATAAAAAATATATCACTTCATTTTAAAGACCAGAAAACTAGCCCCCCCCCCCCACGCCCCGGGTGGCTCAGTGGGGCGCCTGCGTGGCTCAGTCATTAAGCGTCTGCCTTCGGCTCAGGTCATGATCCCAGGGTCCTGGGTTCGAGCCCCGCATCGGGCTCCCAGCTTCGCGGGAAGACCGCTTCTCCCTCTCCCACCCCCACCCCCACCCCCCGCTTGTGTTCCTGCTCTATCTCTCTCTGTGTGTCAGATAAATAAATAAAATCTTAAAAAAAAAGAAGGACAAGAAAACTGAAGCGCATTAGCTTTTTGCACTTTGCTTATTGCCAAAAGCCAAAGCGGAAACAACAGTGGGATTTGGTCCTAGGATTCTCTCGCTCCGAGCGTTGTTTCTATCGCCGCACTGGCCCTCCTGTGAGAGTGCTGTACAAATGCTAAGGGTCCCATGAGTGGCTTTGAATTAGGAAAATCAGTCCTCGTTATCAATAAAGTAATTTAGGAGCTTCCCAAACTATTTTAAAATGAAGACATTTTTGCCAACCATTTCAGAACCATAAATCTCTTAAAACATTGTGGCAAAGGGAAGGATTAAGAAACAATTTAGAAGATAAATCTACTTCTTTTTGTCCCCACCCCTACTCTTTTCCCCATTTCCCATAGATTTCATCAAAGCGGTCATGACAACAATTAGTGGTAATCTAGGTTTTGGGTTTTTTTTTTTTTTCATTTTACTTCCTTTTCTTACTTTCTTAAAAATAAAAGAAACAGAACAAAAATGAAGGTCCTATTATAAGCACGGATCGTCCTCACTTTCACCGCTAACATCTTTGAAAGAAAAATGTTTTCATTTTATCATATTTCTCAATTTGTCCCATCCAGTTAATTAAATACTTATTAAAACATTTAGTACGCTCTTGTATCAAAGGTCTTCCAGGATAAGATGCCGCTCCATTTAAATAAAAGATGAAGGATGCTGAAACAGAAGACGCCTTTAACCAGCAGACCCATAAATAAGAAAGGAGCTGGCATTATGCAGTCCTGACCCTGGCACTTGTACTAGGCTTGGCCAGAGGTTCTTAACCTGGAGGCCAAGCACTTGGTGGTGGGGCGCATCTAGAAACCCCTTGAGATGTTAGCAAATTTTGCATAAACCTTTTTCTGCACATGCTTTCAAAGAAGCCTGTGATGTCTGTTAGCTAAGCTGTTTCAAGGCCTCATTGCTAAAGCTAATTGCCCCATTTTATTCCTTTGTATCATCTTAAATGTCATTATAATATCAAGGATATAATGTTTGTTGGTTGCTCAAGTGAGAACCAGAAGCCCCGTGTTGTTGAAGATGTCATCTTGTCATCAAAAGGGTCAGATTTCTAAAAGTGAGACTCCATGATATAATCAGAAGAATTTACCTGCTGAGGAGGGTCCAGAGCTGGGTTCTTGTATTTGTGCCTCTGTGGAATGATCCTGTGTGGGTTACTCCTCTTCTCTGGGTTGCTGTTTCTTCATCTGTGAAATAAAGATTTGAATTAACCCAAAGTTGCCTTCAAACTTCAAAACAATTCTGTTCCATGTAAAAGATTATGCAACCTCTTAAATGGATATCTCCCACAAAATTCTAGAATATATTACAAAAACAAGGTATAACAAGCTAGTCATATTTAAAAATTGTTTTCAGAGAAGGTTACAGTTTGAAAACATGCCATTGGCTAGTCACTTCCGAATGTCCCTGGGGGACTATGAGGTGCCATGTTACCATCTATAGCAGGGTTCAGGGGACCCCCAAATGGGACAGAGACAAGGCTAAGAGTCTTGCACCTCATTTCTAGCAGAACAGCCAGCTTTTAATCTGCTTTATATGGTGGGTTTTATGTGAGATTTTGTTTGTAGAAAATATGTTTTTTTTTTTTGAAAATGTTTTTTGATTTTGATTAGTCTCTTTTGATATCCATGGTGGGGAGAAAAAGGAAAAAGTTAATCTTTTTTTAATCTGTTTAAAAATCTGTTTTTGAAAAGGCACTGGAAACAATCAGAAGCCCTAAGGCTTTTTCCTATTTTGACATTAGCTGTGTCACATTAGGCAAGTCAGATAGTCTTTCTGAATTTTTGTCTTCACATATAATGATAATAGTATCTGATTAACAAGGTATTTGTAAGAACCAAATGAAATGTTTGTGCAAGTGCTTCGTAATTGGTAAAGCATCATCAAGTCGGGGAGTGGGTTAAAGACCCACTGGTGAGGCCCACAGGTCTGCATTTTCTCCTGACCACGGTAGCATTTTTGTCCATCTGAATTAAATCATAGAAATTATGCATGATCAAATTTACAGATAAGCCCAAGTTATGGGGTGGAGTTATAAGACTTAGCAGGTTACAGGGTTCCAAGTATGGTAAAACTTAGGGGGAAATATAAAATCTTGTTCTTCAATTCAAAAAGTTAACTGTCTAAGGGTCAGATGGGGGAAAATGTGGCCGATGATCAGTTCAAGTAAGAAAGAATAAAGAATTTAATTTGACTTCAAGTTCATTACGAGTCGTTAGTGTTGCAAAATGTTGGGCAAATAAGCAATCTAATTGTCTCAGTCCATTTGGGCTGTTAGAACACCACAAACTGCGTAACTTATAAGCAATAGTAATTTATTTCTTGCAGTTCTGGAGACTAAGAAGTCCAAGATCAAGGTGACAGCATCACTATCATTCTGGTGAAGGCCCTCTTCCTGGTTCATAGCCAGTACCTTCTACTGTATCCTCGCATGGCGGAAGGGGCAAGAGATCTCTCTGGAGCCTCTTTATAAGAACACTAATCCCATTCATAGGGGGCTCAATCCTCATCACCTAAACACCTCCTGAAGGCCCCCACCTCCTTCTAATCCCTTTGGGGGTTCAGATTCAACATGGATTTTGGGAGGATACATTCAGACCACAGTGCCAGTGTTCTTCTGTATTTATAGGAGTACTGTGCCACAGGTGACAAAGGGGGCTACAGCACTTGGCTTTGATTAGCATCCTTCTTCCAGCTGTTAAAAGCAGTTACTCCAGCAGGCTGAGCACATCCAAAGGAAGCTAAATAGAGAAAAGTCTGGAAGGTTTTTTTTTTTTAAATTAACATATAATGTATTATTTGTTTCAGGGGTACAGGCCTGTGATTCATCAGTCTTATACAATCCACAGCGCTCACCATAGCACATACCCTCCCATAGTATCCATCACCCAGCCACCCCATCCTCCCACCCCCCTCCCCTCCAGCAACCCTCAGTTTGTTTCCTGAGATGAAGAGTCTCTTATGGTTGGTCTCCCAAGTCTGGAAGGTTTTCAAGGGCAATGTTGAGGGAAGATTTGAGGAGAGAAACGTGTCGTGGAGGTCTTAAAAGATCTGAAAGGTTTTAAATGATGTTACAGGCAGTCATGGAGGCGAAGGTTTGGAATTTATTGTTTTCAGAGGTGAATCTCAGGGAAAACTTTAAATAATAAGAGCTATCTAAAGGGAAAGCGATTGCCTAGTTGAAGTAGTGAGATTTCCATTAGGGAAACCGTTCAAGCAGAGACTGGACCACACCTCCCGAGGGTTGCTATCAATCAGCAGGAAGGTTTTAAGAAGAAATTACTAAGATTTCATCAAATCTGAGATCCTATTTCTACAACAGAATTCAATATCCCACTGGAGAATGATTTGCTTCATTAAATTTTGGGGGGCTGTAATAAAAGTGTGGATTTTGAAATTGGCAAGCTGGAGTTTACTACTGTGTGATAGTCAGGATGCTGTTTAACCCCTGGGAACATCAGTTATGTTGTCAGTAACACAGAGATGATTATTTCTGTGTTGCTGTAAAGATGATACAGCACAACATTGGTAAAGAATACTTAATGGTGCCTGGTCCTAGTAAAGGGCTCAGAGAGTAAATTTTATCACAATTATTATTTGTTCCTCTTATTTTCTACGTGCATTTTATTTCTTCTCCTAAGAGATTCCTTTCAGGTGACTCTACTGAACCTTTTAGAGACATATGATGTAAGTGGGTAAAATGGTGACTTCCGTGAGCCTAGGAGAAAGAATTCACTCCAAAGGTCACGGGGGTACCATATCACCTCTTTTGTGTTTGCATCAAAAAAAAAGTTTTCTCCTAAATGGAGGAAACCTGTGGAACAACTTCTTTGTCCTAAATTATAACCTGATTTTCCTGCCCATCAAAACCAGAACTAGGTCAACCTGATTGATTTTTTTTCTTTGTTGAAAATTTTAGGCAATAAAACATCTTATTAAAAATTTAAGGACCAAGATCTCCCTTGTGGAGTAGAGGAAGTATCTACAGTCTTGAGGAATAAAAAGAGCTGATAACTGAAGAATTGGGGTCAGTTATGTCTTCTTCCTAGGCCCAGTTTCTTTCCATCAATAGAGTGATCCTAAGCTAATTTTACTTAAAAATGACTTCCCAGTTGATGAGTTAGTAAAGGAGAAGTTTACTATTCTGAGGGGAAGACGAAAGCCAGGAGACTCCCCCGTGGTTGGGAGAGAGACCATGTGAATTCTGTTTGCCAGAAGCAGAGGGAAGCAGAGAGGATGCTGGGGTTCCATATGTTGGTCACAGGTTGGCGTTTGGTCTCATTCAGAAGGTAATAAGGACTTGTCTGGGAGGAGGCGCTATGATAATTCTGACCAAAGGTCTCACACAAAAAGAGGATTATTCAATTTTCAAAAGAAATGAAAAGGATACTATAACACTTTTAGGTTTAGATAAGACTCCACTTCAAATAATTTTTTTCCCACTTTTCTTTCTTCTGCATCAGTGAACATTTATTGATGCCTAAGGGGCGTGACATTTTATGAGGCACGAGTGTGTTCCAGAACGGGGATGAGCTGGTACTTGGGCTATCTACAGGGGAGGGTGAGAGCACTAGAGGTTATTATTGCTCCAGAAAAGGTGCTTTGGACATGCCATCTTGAGCTTGTTTCCTCCTCTCTTTTTCTAGTCCGTTTAATTTTCTTGTTCAATATCCTGCTTATATTAATTCCCAAATTCTCTTTTTAATCTTTTCGGAGAGCTTGAACTCAAAATGACACCTTTAGCTTGGAATTCCTAATTGACATCCTTTGATCTTACAATGCAGCTGAAAGGGCAGAGATGCAATATTTGAATAGCAAACTGTCCCCCAGGAAATTGCCATTCTATATTGGTAATAAGAGCAGGTAGTATTTATTGAACAACTTTTGTCCCAGAACTTTGCTAACCACTTTATATGTTTACTTTATATAGTTCACTTAATAACACTATAGGGGAGGCACTATTTCTTTTCTTTCTTTTTTTTTTTAAGATTTTATTTATTTATTTGACAGAGAGAGACACAGAGAGAGAGGGAACACAAGCAGGGGGAGTGGAGAGGGAGAAGCAGGCTTCTTGCCGAGCAGGGAACCCGATGCGGGACTTGATCCCAGGACCCTGGGATCACGACCTGAGCCGAAGGCAGACGCTTAACGATTGAGTCACCCAGGCGTCCCAAGCGGAGGCACTATTTTTATAACCATTTCACAAATGAGGAAAGTGAGACATTGGGGAATTTATTTTATTTTCTTTATTTTTTAAAGATTATTTGAGAGAGGGAGAGAGAGAGAATGCAAGCCAGGGGGTGGGGGGAACAGAGAGAGAGGGAGAGAAGCAGACTCCCCACTGAATGCGGAGCCCAAGGCAGGACTTGATCCCAGGACCCTGAGATCATGACCTGAGGCAAAATCACTGGACACTCAACTGACTGAGCCACCCAGGCACCCCTGACATTGGGAATTTAAAAGCTGACCCACAGTCTCACAACTAATTTAGAGTACACAACTCTTAACCACTCTGCCAGACTGCCTATCTATGCAAAGAGCGTTGATCTTAACCTGGCAAATCATTAATCTACCCACCCATCCATCCACTCAAATATTCATCAAACATGTGCTAGAGAGGGGCGCCTGGGAGTCTGCTTGTGATTCTCTCTCTCCCTTTCCCTCTGACCTCACCCCGTGCTCCTCTCTCTCTCTCAAATTAATAAAGAAATCTTTAATTTAAAAAATGTACTAGAGATGTAAACTATGACTAAGACTGACATGGGCACTCTCCTCTAGCCACTTTCTAGAGAGGAGAAAGGACAGTTACACTAGCATCCCCACACAGTGTGATAGCACTATGACAGGGAAGGGGCAGGGAAGGAGGCTCTAACCCAGTCTGGAAGGGGGTGTCAGGACAGGCAGGTGGAAAAGTTCTTATCCTCATCACTGTGTGCTTCAACTATTTTGTAGCAAAAGGCATATAATGTAACCTCTACAAAGAGAGGTCTTTGAAACAAGGTCTTCCTCTATGTTGTTCCTCCAGCACCTGGCACATAGTGACTGCTCAATTAACATCTGTAGAATAAATGAATTAGAATTCTAATACTCCATAATAAACCCATTATAACAGGGAATCTTTTGACTTATTTCTAACTGGACTCTGAACATGCTTAAATGCTTCTCCTCTAAGCCTGAAATAAATGCTCTTTTTTTTTTTTGTACTTAAAAACATCAAGTCCCTGCTCCCTTTTAAGCCATTTTCTAAAAGCTCTATTCCAGGAGAACTGCCACATCCATTGTCTTTTCCTACAGCAATGTGTCCTCTGGTGTCTTTTAAAACAGGGGCCTTGGGGTGCCTGGGTGGCTCAGTCGTTAAGCGTCTGCCTTCCGCTCAGGTCGTGATCCCAGGGTCCTGGGATCGAGCCCCGCATCGGGCTCCCTGCTCTGCGGGAAGCCTGCTTCTCCCTCTCCCACTCCCCATTTGTGTTCCCTCTCTCGCTGTGTCTCTCTGTCAAATAAATAAATAAAAATCTTTAAAACAGGGGCCTTGAGTAGAGATTCTGGGACAGTCCAGGAAAGTGGAGACTCTGGTTGCTTCCCCTCTCCTTTTTCGGGTGATCTGTGGGATTCCATGCTCTGTTCGCTAGTTCTGAAAGCTCCGTTCTCCCTTCACCTTTCCAAGATGACCTGGAAAGTTATCTTCCCCTCATCCTCTCCCCAACCCTCTCACTCTTCAAAAAAGATGTAAACTTTGGGAAAGCAGTTCTTAATTATTTACCACACGGTCCTCCGGCAGACTACAAGAATCCAGGGCAAAGCAAGAGAGAAAGGCAAAAGAAAACCAAAACCCCAGGCTAATGATTTCCCTCAACAAGAATTTTTGTTATCATAAGGTAGTGTTTTATTTAGGTTATGGTTCTTTGGAGCAGGTGTTAAGCTCTGTCTTCCTTGGGGCTGCGTTAAGACTCGTATTTTCCTTAATGAGACAGCAGCAAATCCAAGGGAGCAAAATAATGCTGATGGGAAGGGGACACTGAGACTCCTGAGGGGGAAGTTCCCTTGGAGCTAGTCATCCTCACGGTCTATCTCAGAGACACAGGGCCAGGTCTGTACACGAGTATCTAATTACATAATTTTACTTCCTAGCATGATGCCACAGTTTAAAACTGTACCTCATTCCCTTCCCTGCTTAATTTTTTCTCCAGAGCCCTTATCTCCTATCATACACTGTAATTCACTTAATAATAATAATAATAATAATAAATTTTTTAATCATTCTTTAAACGGCTGATGTCCCCTCTAGAATTGAAGCTCCTCGAAGGAGCTTATTTTATTACTCATTCAGGGCCTAGAGTTGTTCTGGCCCAAGATAGGTGCACAATAAATATCTATTGGATAAATGAATTATTAATCCCAATCAAAGCAATATTAATAAATAATAAATGTGATCAAGCTTTTTTTTAAGTGTATTTAATCTACAGACAACTGGTTGGACTTTTAAAATTATTTTGTATAAATCTTCTAATTGGATAAAATATGACAATAGGACCTTTACAAAAGTTTTGATGGTCAAAAGCCAAATGGAACCCATTTTCATCAGCATGGTATGCTCTTCTAAACATATACATGGAAGGATAAGCCTGTGCTGATGACAATAGAAACTCTTGTGTTTTCCTGATGCAGGCAGACTTACTTGAATCCCTAAAGCTAAGGGTATGGTTAGGCTCATTGTACTCATAACTGTTGCTAGCAGCAAGTTTAGCTGCTACTTACCAGCCCCATGGAACTCAGAGACTCACTAATTTTATATTCTTATTTCTGAACAAAGCACTATCATCCAATTCCATGGTTCTTGGTACAGGATCAGGCAGTTTATGGGAACTCAAACCATTAAGGTGACTAGAGGAGTATATGCATTATTTGAGAGCTCCTCTTGTATTGGAGATCATATAATCACAGGAGATGCTTTCTAGCAGCGCCATGTTGGTGTAGTCTGAAAACCACTGTGGTGGCCCCAGCTTTTCCTTCCCCCTCCCCAAGACTCCTACTCCGGGGGCCAATCTAGTGGGAGTGAAACTGGGCTAATCTGAGTGGCAAAGTTCACTTTTGGTTGAGATTTACGTAACCTCCTTCTCTCATGCAGTGTGACCTCTTTCAACAACTGGTCTGAAGAACTGATAAAGGACTAGAGTTATCTAGAGGTAGGAGGAACAACTGGCCTCACTGGGCTTAAATTAATATGGCAAGTTGGTGAGTCCAAAAAGGGCATTTACAAGCCAATTCTCTGTAAGACTACATTAATGACACTTGACTACTTTCCTTATTTATTTATTTATTTATTTGAGACAGAGAGAGAGAGAGAGTTCATGCCAGGGCGGGGGGGGGGGGGGAATGGGGGCAGAGGAAGAGAGGATCTTAAGCAGGCTCCACGCCCAGCACAAGCCCAACTTGAACCTTGATTTCATGACCCTGAGATCATGATGCTGAGATCATGACCTGAGCTGAAATCAGGAGTGGGATGCTTAACTGACTGAGCCACCCAGGCGCCCCTACATTTGACTGATTTCTAAACAGAGGAAAGCTTGGGTGGGTGTGTAAACATGTGCAAATCACAAAGCTGTGTAACACCTGTGCCACTCTTGATTATTTCATATATTTCAATGTGGCCCTTGGGGAAAAAGCCTCATGTGGGGACACCTGGGTGGCTCAGTCAGTTAGGCATCTGCCTTTGGCTCAGGTCATGGTTCCGGGATCCTGGGATCAAGTCCTGTGTCAGGCTCCTTGCTCAGTGGGGAGTCTGCTTTTCCCTCTGCCTGCCACTCCCCCTGCTTGTGCTCTCTCTCTGACAAATGAATAAATAAAATCTTTAAAAAAATTTTTTTAAAAAAGCCTCATGTAAACCATTTGTCTAGTGGTATATGGGGATTCATGAACTCCCAAGTTCTAAATCCACCCATTTTTTTTTTATTTTGGCCAATTTATTTTTAAAAACCAGCTTTATTGAGATATAATTCAGACAATTCAAGTACACACTTCAGTAGTCTTTAGTATACTCACTGTGATATAAACATCACCAGTCAACTTTAGACCATTTTCATCACCCCAAGACACCTGTATTCAACTTTTTTTTTAAATTTATTTATTTGAGAGAGAGAGAGAGAGAGAGAGGAAGCAAGAGTACATGTGAGCAGGAGGAGGGGGAGAGGTAGAGGGAGAGAATCTCAAGCAGACTCCCTGCTGAGCTTGGAGACCGATTCAGGGCTCCATCCCAGGACCCTGAGATCATGACCTGAGCTGAAATCGAGTCAGATGCTTAACTGAGCCACCCAGGCGCCCCTGCCACAGCAACTCACCATCTTATATTCCTACCACCAATGTGTGATGATCCCGATTTCTCTACCTCCTTTCCAACAGTGTTATTATCTGCCTTTTTTATTATGGTCATTTTGGTTGGTGTGAAATGGTACCTTATGCTTTTGATCTTCATTTCCTTAATGACTACTGATAGTAAGTACTTTTTCATGTGTTGATTGGCCGTGTGTACATCTTCTTTGGAGAAATGGCTCTTCGATTCCCTTGCCCATTTTTGAATGGCTTATTTGTCTTTTAGATGTTAAATTTTTCTTCATATGCCTTAAGAATGGGGGTAGTTGGAGGAAGAGCCTGAGACCTCTTGCCCGCTCCTGCCTAGATGAAAGTTTCTACAACACAAAACGGGTGGTAAGTTGCCAGTAGCCTGCTTTTCCCAGGGTATACCATAGCCCTAGACTGGGATCTAAGTTGAGAGGGAGCCCTGTGTTCTTGGCTGCAGGCCCCGGGAATGGAGCACCACCCCCTAGCTGGAAGGGGGCAGGGAAGTGGGTTGTGGCTGAAATGCCTCACACTCCTGCTGTTTTTACTGAATTGCAGTAGTTTGTCTTGAGTAAAGTTTTCCTCATTTGTTGTCTTTCCTCAGAACAATTTCCAGAGACGAAATAGCTCATCTGTAATTTTCACCAGTGGTTGTTTTGCTACAGAGTGGGTTCATGGAGCTCCTTACACAACCTTTCTGGAAGTTGAGTTCCTTTTGAATAATTTTTAATGCAAATGTTGCATCTGTTATACTTGGTGGTAAAAGAGTTTATGTTGACATAGTAGATACAGAATTATGAAGGACAGTTTTTACAAAAGTAAATTTTGTAAATTTATTAACATTGGATTAAGAGAACTGATTGAAGTTGAGGCCTGGTTGACTTTTAACTTTATATCCAGTCAAATTCTAGAATGCTCATGCATTTGATTTGACAAACTATTCTTAATTTATTGTTATTAAATGGCCGAATAGAAATATTTGAATAATAAGGGTGACAGCGCATTTCATATGAGATTATTGCTCTAGTAATCTATGTACAAAGCCATCAAAGCCATTGACAGTTATGATCCCTGTTTTTGAAAGCACAGGAATAATTAAATATTTAATTAAAATGTGAAAATCAAGTTATTAAAACCTCATTAGTTTTATGCGTTAATCTAAAAAGTTCACAGGCAAAAATGTCCATGTATTTCTTAATTAATTCAAAAGAACGACCACATCACTACGTCTTTTATAAAAACAACTTTCCCAATTTCCGTGATGAACCCGTTTGTAGTTTTAGGGCTAAGATTTACATTTAACAGTTCCTCAAATTCTTTATTGAATCAGGAGCTGAACTCATCTATGTTAATTGCCAACCAGTCGAATATCACTTTAGTTGAAACAAACATAGAACCTCGGCTCATATCTAAAACCCTCCTCTTTCCATTCCTTTCCATTCCATGGCAAAGCTAACTATTCCTTTCTCCTGGGGTTTAGAAGTCTGGTTACTCATGAATGATCACATAAGCATCTTTGAGAAAATACATACTGCTTAATAATCATGAGAAAATGTTAAAATGTACTCCTTGTTGGAAATTCTTCACTTTTTGGGCAGTTGACTTGTGTGTACTATCACCTAAAGTAGCTTTAGGGGCAAAAAGTATTATATAAGAACATAACACTAGAATATTTAAGAATGAAACCAAGCATCTCCCAAAGATATTTCCCTGAATAGTTACTGAACTACACAAAGATAAATACGAAAGTAATTCACAAAGTAATCTCTTCTTTGGGCTGGGAAAGTTTCGGTAATAAAGTTTGGCTTCTGTTGAGTGAAACCTCTTAGTTTCTAACTATGTTAGAAAGGCAACGGTGTTACTAAGGCAAATGGAAAAACCCATTCAATTCTTAAAATTTTAATGCAGTTAAATAATAAACTGATAAATTGCATTAAAGCTAGGATGAATTTTTCCCCTATAGAGACAGGAATTCTAACCTACTAAAGCTACTTTAGCGTTCAAGCATATATTTTGGAAGATGCTTACCTCCCGGTTGGGTGTTATCTCCCTGCGGCTTAGGTGAGCGCCCAGGCTTTGGCTCCTCCCCAGCTGCTGCGAGCTTCCCACTGCGCCGGGCGCCTCAGAGCCTCCTGGAGTTAGGTGTTCGGCCCCGCCCTCTGCACTATTGCTAAAACTCCAATTCTGCCAGACCGATTCCGGTGATTAATTATTGACAAAAGGAAAACACTCCCGCGCAAACTTGTGTCCAACCGCACTGCTCCCAGCGATTGCTTCCAGAGGAGAATGCCGGCTGCACCACTCCCCTCCCCCTTTGCTCTACGGTCCCAACTTCCCACACGCTGCCACTCTCTGTCCTGGGCGATCAGGCTCGTCCTCGGAGGAATGCAGCCCAGCGACTTCTACATTTTTTAAATTTGGTTTTCTGCAGCTCGTTAGCACTTCTCCGGGGACCAGCCTCTCAGGAGGGGGCGCTTTCCGGATGCAGGGGAAGCAGGGGCTCTGAGAGCAACGGAGGAGGCGAAGGCGTCGCTGTCACCTCCGGCTGCTGCAGTAAAACCCCGAGCCGCGGCGGGGTTGGGGAGGAGGGGATAGGGAGGTGTCCTCCCCCCTTGCTTGGGCTGGGAGCCCCGACACTACCAGAGGGGCACGTCCTTCGGTAGTGGTGGTGGGGGCGGGCAGATAAACGGGAGGCGCGAGGTGGGAGCTTTGGGGCTTTAGCCGGAGCCAGCGTTAACCCGACCACGGGAAGCCTGCGCCCCGCATCCATCCATCTGCAGACTTGGGCAAGGGGGCGAAGCTCGGCGGATGCTGAGCAGGACTGCGGTGTGAAACTCGGCAGCAGGCTGCGAAGTGAGCCCAGGGCTCCGGGCCGGGGCGGCAGTCGGCCGAGCAGGCATCTCCCTACATTTGTTTGTCAAAAATCGAAGAAAGTAAACCCATTTAACGTCGGCAGCTGATTTTGGTGCCTTCGAACGCGCAAAAACGCCTCTCCCCGCCCCACTCCCTCCATCCTGCCCCGTTCCCTCCGCCCCTTGGCTGGGAGGTTAATCGTTGAAAAACTGGGCCCCCTCGGGGAAACAGAAGGAAGGATCGTGCCCGGGGAACTTGTGTGTGCTCACTCACAAGTGAAGAGAATTAATCCGGGCCCGGACTGCGGCAGGAAAGCAAACTGGGGAGAGCGGGCTGGGAGGCGGCTCGGCGGTGCAGACCCGCGCGGCGCGGGCTCCCGCGGTTCCGGGGCCGGCGTGCCCAGCGCCCGCGCTCCACTCTCAACGATCTTCCCGAGGAGGCGCGGGACCGCGAAGAGCATCTTCCCTGGAAGCCCGCATCCAGAACACCATCGATCCCTTCTCTACCGAGCGCAGGATGCTTAGATTTAACGTGGCGGCTGCTGGCTGCGAGCGCAGAGGCCCTTGAGGATCCCGGCCCCGATATCTCCGCCACCGAGACTCTCTGCCCAAGGCCCGGGGACGTCCGGGGCCCAGAGCCTCTTGTGATTAATGAGCATTTGGGCAACTGCCAGTCAGCCCCCACTGCTGAAGGAGGAGGCACTGCACATGCTCGGCCAGGGCTGATGGTGCTGAAGCGCGAATTTGAGCTGCGGGCAGGTTTCTGCTCGTTTTCACCACACTCTTCCAGCAGGTTCCAAGCTGCGGGTGCCACGAAGAGGGAGTTTTACGTTATTGAGAGGGATTTTCTCCTCGCAGGAGGGGGTGCGTCCCCAAAGGAAGCTGAAGGTGGTTGGGGCCAGGGAAGGGAGCCACTAGGAACGGAGGAGCACTTTGGAACATGTGCTGGCCAGTTTTTACATGGTTATCTTTTCCTTCTCTGGAACTGTATCTAAATATGAGCAACCACGCCTAGTATTTTTTATTTCATTATCACTTTGTGTTGTTCACATTCCTTATCTCGCTGCCTCTCCTGACAAACCTTGTAATTTCGGCAGAGCAAGTAAGACCACACCATTGAGGCGTGGAAATAGATGAGGAAATAGAAAACCTGAAAAGTGACTTGTCCAGGGTCACCAAGCCCGTTGTGTGGTAGGACCAGTACTATTACACTAGTTTTTAGGTCTCGTTCTTCATTATCTAGTTCTCGCCAATCACCATGTGATTGTACATTTGTGGAACTATAGAAACAGGCCCCTTTTCTCTGTGCCAGAGATTTGTGAAATGGATAGGAGACCTTGCAATTACTTCAAGTGGAGGTTGGGAGAAAGTGGTACATTTGGCAGAAGCATCCAGACTATTAAAAAGGATCTTAAATGACATATGTGTAATATAACCACACACAGATAAAAGAGATGTGTATCTTTTCACCTCCAAATGGAAAATAGATTTTTTTTCTATCTAATCATAGAACATTCTCAAAACTTAACTAGATCATAAAATAAAGATCACATTTTTAAAAGACAGGGAAATCATACAGACCACATCAACTATTGAAGCACAATGAGGATAAAATTAACAAAAAAAAACTTAACACGAAAAATTCCTTCTCATTGATATACAACTGGAAATTTAAAAATGCTTTAAATCTAGATTAAAGAGAAGAACAAATGAGAAATTACAAAATCTTTAGAAATAGAAGAAAAAAAATCCTGCATAACAAAATCAGGAGAGTATTGAAAAGCAGAAATCATAAACCTTAGATGTATTTATTGCAAAATAATGTACAAACCAAGAAACTTAGAAGAAATTGCAAAAGCATTATATTAACTAGTAAAGATTAAGCAGAAATTAATGAAATAGAAAATAAAAATCCGGGAGAATTGATCAATAAAAGGAAAAAACGTATTCATTGAAAAAAAATCAAGGAACAAAGATACAAGTAACATCAGGAAGGAAAGATGGAAGGAAAGATTATATATAACCACAGAGAAGGAGGATATTAAAAAAAAAAGTCTCAAATGATGTTCTTTTGCCATGAAGAGGATTCTCCCTTTAAGCTAACTACAAATTGTGAGATAAGAAATGGTTAAGACACACCACAGCTTATGGAAAGGGGAATAAGATTTAAAGAACCAGGCAGAATTGTTTAGAATATAATAGTATGAGAATTTGAAGCAATGATAATTTATCAACTGAACATTTTGAACAAGGCCTTTTGTTGTCATTATCATAAAGCAGCTGTTGAATTCTTTAGGTATTCCAGCAAGCATGGAGTAGAAATCTTTTAGCAATAGTAAAAGTTAAAAGTAATAGAAGAGTATATTCCCTCAGGTAACCTGGGAGGTTTGAGGACAAATATGGGAAGGGAATGGGATCACTTTGTAAAAGCTGTACCGACTGACCCAGAAAGGTTGTGTGGAATGTATCTGGAGTTCAGCATACCAGGAAGGAGAAAGGACCTGATGTGGGAATCCACTTAAAATAACCAGCTGTCAGTTACCAGATCTGGTATGCATCTGCTGAGAACCGTCTTACTCCCGGGGGAGCAAAATGAACAGTTTGAAATATGAGTTTTCTCAAGCTTCCAAATGTAACCAGGGTGTCCTGGTAGAAAAAGTTATGGACTTTGGGACAAAATCGCCCTGGGTGCAAATCCCAGCTTTTCTACTAACAAACTGTAGTCTGAGACAAATTGTCTATTATTTCTATACATTAATTTTCTCATCTGCAACGTGGGAATAATATTGACTTCATTGGGTTCGTCTGAAGAATTAAATGAACCACCATTTACGAAGTACTCATACGGTTCTCCATCTCCCTCCTCCCTGGCTTTTCCTCTTCCCTTCCTTCCTCCATTCTCCTCTAAATACCATCATTCAGGAACTTCTCTTCTGTATTTTGACATTTCTTCTGTTTTGTTAGTGGAACTCTATGTTCCTTCCCTTTCTTTCAGTGACTCAGCCACCTTCTCCATGGCTCTTTAGCATTGAGAAATCCAAGCCTCATGACTGAGCACCTTTGGAATACTTTAGAAAGACCCCCCTGAATTGAAAATTAACTCAGCCCCCTCTTATAAAGTGCATGGCAAAAACAGGATTGCCCACCTGCCCGTCAGTCTTTCCTCCCTCCCTCCTTTCCTTCCTTTCTTCCTCCCTCCCCCCATCCCCCTCCCTCCTATTCTTTACTTCCTTCCTAGTACACTTTTTTAAGTTCCTATGGAGCTATGTTCTAGCAGCGTGAGTGAGTGAGTAAGTGACGCTGCTCCAACTCACTGATTCCAGTTTCACAGATATGCATATGCTTAGGCTGAAGTCTTTCATTGTGGGAAGACCCTAACCCTTAAACAGTCTCAGTTTTAATAATAAAATAAAGATCATATTAATAATGAGAGCCAGTAGTTCTAAAAATTGGAAAAGCAGTATTTCATTAAGGAACTAATGTGACTGTCCCATTAACTATCAACAAACATGAGATGTACCATAATAGGCACAATTCTTGCCCTTAAAAGGATACTTCTTAGCAATAAAGAGACCCCCAAAGAACAATACAGAAACCCCCAGAGCCGTTGTAAGACCAGTTTAACAAAAGATTCTCCAATATGTATCTACAGCTATTTGGACAAGACAAAGAAGACAATGGAAAGCCAATGAAATCAAGAGAAAAGAATACAGCCCCAACTAACTATATCAGCAACATCTATCTCTCTTTATCAACTCTTATTCTCTTATGTTCATTTTATGACCAGGAGGAGAAAAAGTAAGAAACCCAGTAACAGGAGTGTTTAAAAGTGAAAACAGGGGCGCCTGGATGGCTCAGTTGGTTAAGCGACTGCCTTCGGCTCAGGTCATGGTTCCGGGGTCCTGGGATCAAGCCCCGCATTGGGCTCCCTGCTTGGCGGGAGGCCTCTTTCTCCTTCTCCCTCTCCCCCTGCTTGTGTTCTCTCTCTCGCTGTCTCTCTCTCTCTCTTTCTGTCAATTGAATAAATAAATAAAATCCTTAAAAAAAAAGCATAAACAGAAATTTGAGACAAATTTTATGGACTTCTTTCTGGTTTGCTTTCACAGTGTGCAGGTTAACCCTTATTTTTATTTTTTGAATTTTTAAAATTTTATTTCAAAGATTTATTTACTTATTTGAGACAGAGAGAATGAGCCAGCTTGAGGTGGGGTGTGTGAGGTGGGGTGGGGGAAAGGAGCAGAGAGAGAAGGATAAGGGGGTGAGGGGCAGAGGGAGAGGGGGAGGGATAAGCAGAGTCCCTGCTGAGTGTGTGTGGGGGGGCTTGAGCTTGAGGTGGGGCTCCAGGTGGGGCTGGATCCCAGGACCCTGAGATCATGACCTGAGCCAAAGTCAGATGCTTAACTGACTGAGCCACTCAGGCGCCCCCTTAACCCTTATTTTTTAAAAAACATTATTAGGTTAGTACTAATTATTTTTATGATGACATAAAATACTCTAACTCTTTATAACACTGAGAATTCTAAAGGTTTGTGAAGTTGACATGTACTAGTTTTTACCGAGTCATCAACTAGCTTTGCAGTAATTCAGCACCCTTGGCTAAGCCAGCTAATGTCTCCAGAACCACATCATGGTTAAACCCAGGTAGTTGCATAAATTATGGGAATATATTAATTAACTCAAAGAACCCATCTCAATTTCCTTCTGGTTAGTATAAGGATCTTCATTAGTAATTTTTTATTTATCCTTGTTTTCTCTGAATAAGGGTGTAATTCTGTTTTTCTGTTAAATGGAAAACATTTTTTCCCCCTCCTGGTTACATTGTTACATAGATGCAACTGATATCCTCCATTACTATCAATTGCTGTGTTTCAGTTTCCCTCTATCAACATAGAATTTTATTTTCTTCCTCAGTTAGAACTGTAAGATTGAAAACAAACAAACCAACCAGGAAAGTTGTATGGCTTGTGTCTTTGAGCTCTATGTCAAACTTCAAAAGAATAATAATAATAACAGTGATAAAGATAATAATAATGTTGATATAACTATAATTTATTGAACTATTACTGCCAAGGTTTCCATACATCATCTCTTTGTCTTGCCACAAGTTCGCAAGGTAGGAGTTTTTATCTCATTTTTATAGACAGTAAACCAAGAATCAGAGAGGTTGTAACTCCTCTAAAGTGACACAACTTTTAAGAGTTGTCTGTCAAACCCTGTCATTTGCCGTATCATCCGTTGGCTCACTATAAACAATCTTTCCATGATTTCTCGTGTATCACTTTTCTCAAAGAAGGTGGCTGTGTTGTGCTGGTTAAGAGAACAGATATTGGAGCCAGACCTCCCGTATTTAAATCCATGACCACTTAACTTGTGAATGAGGACAACTTACTTAAACTTCTCCAAAGCCTCAATTTCTTCATATGCCACAAAGGATAATAAATGTATTAAGTTACTTAAGTTAATATACAAAAGGCAGTCAGAAGTGTGCCGGGCATTGAGTAAATGTCTCATAAGTGTTCCCTACTGTTGTTTTGAGAGTTCAATGAGATTATAATGCGTATAAAGCAGTTAGCTAAGTATCTGACCCTTAGAAAATGCTTAATACATCTCTTTTGCTTATTAAAATCTTTTATAACATATACAGCTTTAAACTAGTCTTTTAGGAACATAACTGGTCACTCCTTCCTCTTCCTTCCCTCCATCCCTCCCTATCTTCTTCCCTTCCTCCCCTTTTGGGCCAACTATAACTGACTCAACTGTGTTTTCTATGAACTACCTTTTCAGGGAAACCCATTGTTTGCCCTAATATTTCAGACCAACATAAAACATTCTTTAACTCAGTATCATATATTTATTTTTTTTTAAAGATTTTATTTATTTATTTGAGAGAGAGAGAGAGAAACAGCACAAGAGGGGAGAGGGTCAAAGGGAGAAGCAGGCTCCCCGCTGAGCTGGGAGCCCGATGTGGGACTTGATCCCAGGACCCTGGGATCATGACCTGAGCTGAAGGCAGTCGCTTAACCAACTGAGCCACCCAGGTGCCCCTGTATCATATAATTAGATATAGAACTCTTCACTTCCTTATCTGTTTAAAAGACTTTTACTTAAAACAATAGTTGACAAAAAATAAGATAAATTAACTCGGGTTTTAAAAGTAGAAATTAGTTTAAACATAACAGCTTCCTATTTTATGAGAAATTGATTGATTCATCAGTTAAGGATAATAATGACAGAACTCTCAGGGCACCTGGGTGGCTCAGTTTGTTCAACATCTGCCTTGGGTTCAGGTCATGATCCCAGGTCCTAGGATCAAGCCCCGCATTGGGCTCCCTGCTCAGCGAGAAGCCTGCTTCTCCCTCTCCCTCTGCTACTCCCCCCACACCCTCTGCTTGTGCTCTCTCACTCTCACCCTCTCTCAAATAAATAAATAAATAAATAAATAAAATCCTAAAAAAAAAATGACAGAACTCTCAATGTCTGAAATACAGATTGCTCTAAAGTGGCTGTATTAGGGTTTTCCAGAGAAATAGATCCAATTATGGAGAGAGAGTGAGAGCAAAAGAGAAAAGGGGGGTGGGACAGGAGGGAGGGAGACAGTTTATAGGGAATTGGCTCACTTTAGTATGGAGGTTGACAAGTCTCAAGATCTGCAGTTGGCAAGCTGGAGACCCAGGAGAGCCAATGGTGTAAATTCCAGTTGAAAAGATGGCAGACTCCAGACTCAAAAAGAGTTGATTTTGGGGGCGCCTGGCAGGCTCAGTAGGTAGAGTGTGGGATTCTTGACCTCAGGGTCATGAGTTCAAGCCCCACGTTGGGCGTGGAGCCTACTTAAAATAAAATAAAATAAAATAAATAAATAAATAAATAAATAAATAAATAAATAAATAGTTGATTTTTCAATTCGAGTCTAAGGTTAGGGCAGAGGTGGGGGTGAGAGAATAGAAAGTAACTGCTAATGAATATGGGATTTCTTTTTGGGGTCCTGAAAATATTCTGGAATTAGATAGTGATGATGGTTGCACAACTCTGTGAACATACTAAAAACCACTGAACTGTATTTTATAAATGAGCAAGTTGTATGGTATGTGAATTATATCTCAATAATGCTACTTTTAAAAAATGATAGGTAAAAGCATATGACAGCCATTTAAAAAATAAACTGATGAAGATCAATATAAATTTTGGTTGCTATTTGTGGTAAGATTCTGTTTTAATTTACATGGGCAATGGCATGTTGTGACCTGCCTGATTTTAAAAAGTCTAGTCTTGCTGGGAAGAATTTCTTAGGTGATTATTATGTGGTTTGTGAGATGCTTCCCCAAATTCCCCTGATGCCTCCCATAAAGCTATCATATAAACTTAAAATACAGGTCACTGGATCAGATATTGAAGACTGGGACAGACTGCTCCAGAAAGGACCCTGGCTACTTTCCAGTTGCCATTGTGTTTCCATGAGCTTCTTTTCCTGTTGTTGTTTACTGTTGGCATCTGATTTTTCTTGTTGCCTTATTCTCTTATTTCTTATTTTCACTCTGGATTTGTTTGTTCTTTTTATCCTTAACAGCAACCTGACCCAAAAGTTACATTTGATGGTAATTAAAGTAATACCTTTACAATGAATGTCAAATTCTCCACCGAAAAATGTCACAATGCCAGAGCAGCTATGAATTTTCGTAGTACATTAAAGTCAGAGGAAGATGTTTTGTTGTTGAAGATGGGTGACAATGCGCTCAGTGGGGAATGGGCAATGTTAGGGCTGGAGTTCTCTCTCCCTTTCTCATTACACAGCTATTAATTATTGCTGAGGAGTCTTACTCCAACTAATTAAGGATAAAAAAAGAAGTCAGAGAATATTGTTGCTAAATCAAAAGCCTTAAGGAAACAAAACAAAAAAAGCAATGAATCCCTTAGCAAAATACAGGCAAAGTAAGTTTGTTCTGGGCAGAGATTTGGTTACATGTCAAAATCCAAAGTAAAATGGTCGGATCATCCAAAAAGTTTGGCCACTGTGATGATAAATTTTATGTGTCAACTTGACTGGGCCAGGGGTCCCCAGAAATGTGTTCAAACATTATTGTGAATGTGTCCATGAGAGTGTTTCTACATGAGATTAATATTAGAGTCTGTAGCCTAAGTGAAGCAGATTGCCTTCCCCAATGTGGGTGGGCCTCATTCAGTCAGTTGAAGACCCAAATAGAGCAAAAAGGCTAAGAGGTAACTCCTCCTGTCTGACTTACTATAAGAAAGGTAACTGATGGATAATATATGAAGGCCAAGAAGGTTAATTGGCATGGCTAAAGATACTCAGTCCATGTCAAATATAAAATGAGAGCTCAATTTAACCTTTCCCACTAGTATCATATTAATTCTGAAAACTTTTAAACCAAGAAGCACATGGAGAAGATCAGGGGGAAAAGCAGGATGGTACTACATGATTTTTATTGAATTACATTAAAAATGCATATTGTCATATCATCCAGCTCCTTTAGGGCTAAAAGAAGGGTTTCACTCAGATGATGTATTTCTTTTTTGAGCTTCTAAATGAGGAAAGTGAGAAAAGGCTTATAGTTATCCCCATGTCACATTTCAGTGACTCATTGATGTGAAGATACAAGACTCTTGACTTAATAAAAGTTAAAGTCTAACTACCAGAGATGGAGTTAAACATATAGCAAACCATCTAGACTCTCTTTTCTACTTGTGTTTCAGAGGTAGGGATCTCTTTTACAAGTTGACAGCTCCTAGAATGTTGTATCTCCTTAGGCTTTAGACTTGCGCATCCAGTTAAGCATTTGGTTGAGCATCCAATAGAGAAGTGCATGATGGGATAAAATAGGTATTAAATTACTGCAACTAAATGGGTGATGAGTATTAAGGAGGGCATTTGTTGTGATAAGCACCGAGTGTTATATGTAAGTGATGAATCACTAAATTCTACTCCTGAAACTAACATTACACTCTATGTTAACTAACTGGGATTCAAATAAAAACTTGAAACAAAAAATTAAAAAAAAATAATAAAAAAAAATAATTACTGCAACTGAAAGGAGAGGAGGCTATCTAGCATTCTCAGAGAACACTTACAAACCAGGAAGACATTGTCAAGGTGAGGCAACCAAATGAACCAAGAGGAGAGTGCTAGACCTGGCTAGATATTACTGATCACACAACTCTCATCAGAAAGGGGTGGGGCACCTGGGTGGCTCAGTCGTTAAGCATCTACCTTCGGCTGGGGTCATGATCCCAGGATCCTGGGATGGAGCCCCATGCGGGGCTCCTTGCTCAGTGGAGAGTCTGCTTCTGCCTCTCCCTCTGCCACTTCCCCCACTTGTGCTCTCTCTGTCTCTCTCAAATAAATTTTTAAAAAAGAAAGAAAGAGGAAAGGAGGCCTACTGAGAGTTTTGATGGTGGAAACAGGAGGTGCATTAAGAGAAATGCCTGTCAGGGGCGCCCAGGTAGCTCAGTTGGTTAGATGTCCCACTCTCGATCTCAGCTCAAGTCTTGATCTCATGGTCATGAGTTTGAGCCCAGCGTTGGGCTCCATGCTGGGTGTGCTTAAAATAAATAAGTAAACAAGTAAATAAATAAGAGCAATGCCTGCCAACAAGGCTGTGAGACATTGTGGCCTAGGAGGAATCGCCATGACTGACTATACCTTTCAGGTCTGACCTTGATGAATGATGCTGGCTGCCTGGGCCCAAGATGAAGGAATTTTCAATGGTAAATGGTTAAAAAAGACATGACCTAGTACTCCAGGAAGTATTCCCCAAGGAAGCCAGGTTAAAATCTGTGATTTCTTCTCTGTAGGAAAATGTAAGTAGAGGGACAGGGGGCTTCTGAGATGGGAATGAAACACAAAAGAACTTGCAGATGAAGATGGGAGTTGAACTGCTCTTGGCCACATAGTTATTATCTTATCAATTGTCTGAGAATCTAACCAATGCAATAAAGGAAAGGGAGACATTTTAATGAAGGCCACGAAATAGACCCTGGGCATATGTGGGTGTAACATTTTTTTTTTTAAGATTTTATTTATTTATTTATTCATGGAGACAGAGGGAGAGAGAGAGAGGGAGAGAGAGAAGCAGAGGGAGAAGCAGGCTCCCAAGAAGCAGGGAGCCCGATGTGGGACTCGATCCCAGGATCCTGGGATCATGACCTGAGCCGAAGGCAGACGCCTAACCATCTGAGCCACCCAGGCGCCCCGTGGGTGTAACATTTTTAATGCCACTATATTCAAATTATTTTAGAGGTCCCTAAAATCTGTGCTTTTGCTGAGCCACAGGCTTGAATTCTGACTTTGAGGTTGGAATGAGAGAGCAAGTGCCTTAGTTAGGAAGTGACCTTGCTCGTAAGAGGTAATCTTTAAAAAGTTGTTTTGTTTTATTTTGCATTCACTTTGAATGTGCCATCAGCTCTGGTGAAAACCAGTAGGAGGTGACATGAATATTTACAGCAAAATATTTGCCTTCCTTGAATTTTATTTCACTTTATAATAAAAGATAGAGATATTTTTATTACCTAGATAATAGAGTTTATTTGGGGGAAATCGAGCTGTTCCACATTTCTATTTAGAAATTTCTTAGATATGGCAAATAGTAGGAAAGCGAAGCTTTTGTCATGAAGCTGCATTTCCATAGTAAGTATCCAAGTTTAATTGAGGAGAATATTGAAGAAAAACTGGAAGAGTTTATTTTTTCATCTTAGTTTCAAGGAGGCTTATGGTTTCTTAAGAAGAAAAGAGTCATATTACTATTGTTTCTAAGGGAAGCTGAGACACAGTTCTGGGTAATAGGTTACCTAGGCATTCTCCTCCAACTGTTGTGTGACTAATATATGATCAATTCCAAGTTATCAGGGTCAAGTTATTTATACTGCAGTAGCTGTTTGGATGTGGCACAGTTTTGTGGAGGGCTTACTCAGAAGTCTCTTTGACAGGTCTCTGGAAACTACCAACTCAAACTTAAGTCCTTCTAAGAACTAAGGATATTTCAAGTCCCAGGAGAAGAGAGCCAGACTCAGGCTCATTGGACTTCATAACCAAAGACCTGATTTTGAGGAATAACAGAACTGTGAATTTGGACCCAGGGTAGCTCAGAAGCTACTCGGAGCACAGATTTTTGTTGTTTGATGTTTATAAAGCTGAACAAGTTATTTCAGTCAGCAATATCTCAACATTTGTGTCTTCCCTTTTGAGGCATTTGGCTCAGAGCTTGTCTCCTAAGTTTAGAAGCTGCAGGGGCAAGAAGATCCTATGCTTTCTGCCAGGAGCCTTTTCTCTCCCAGGGCATTTGAGGGATAAATAAATGAATAAATGCTCAAGCCCTCCTTCTGATTTTGAAATCAGTAATAGCAAAGCAAGGAGCAATTAAGAGGTAGATCAATACTTGAAACAAAATGAGCACTAGGAATTTCCTTGTACTTTTGAAAAATGTCTTATATTAAGACAAACTGTTTTTCTCTTTTAAATTTTTTTTTAATTTGTTTCAGGTTTTCATTCTTTACACTGAAACAATGTAATAGTTTGAGTCACTATAGCTCAGAGATGGTACATTTTATTTGCCCCAAATCTTCTATACTGGATTTTATCATGACTTTTGTTTTTGTTTTAAATTCAATGATTGGCTTTATAAGAGGTCAGGCATTCCTAGATACATACCCTCCTGTGGTGTGTACTCCTCCGGATCGGCAGAAATCATGCTTTTCCTGATTTCATCTTAAAATTATCTTTCATGGAGGCGTAGAACATGGTGTTCTGGATTTAGCAGATTTCAAGACAACTTTAGTAATTATAAGCCTTGAAGTTTTAAATAAGACTGGAGCTCATTTAAAAAAGAGCGGAGGCATTCTTAAGGGAGAATTATAAAAATTTCTAATCAAGGACTGTAAAATTGAAGGCTTCAATTCTACGCTATGGCCACTAGGGGGAGAGAGGGAGGGAAGACAATGAGGGTGGGGTGTTGCGTAGGTGGGGGGAGACGCACACAGACAGTTCTCCCCTAGAATGAAGAGAGAATGAAAGGTGGCTCAGCTAGGGAGGCTGATGGATAGAGAGTGAGAGACAGGAGGAAGGGTTTAGTGGTAAATGCGCTCCAGAGACACTTTGCTTTTTTACCATCTTAATAAATAATCCGCTTTTATTTGAGCCCTCCTTTACTTAGGGGAGGTTTTTGACCTCCTGTACCTCTTGCAAAGGACAGGATCCCTACCCTCTCCGTATCCTTTTAAAAATATCACTTGCCGCCCTTTTGGTTGACTTTTTGTCGTTGTTGACGAGGAAATAATCAATGTCCTTTGAAATGCCTGTTCTCTCCAGTCATACCAAATAGTATTCCTGACTTGCCTGGGAAGTATCTTTCCTACTCTTATTTACTAAAGCTAACGGTTTCTCTTCGCCAAGGCTAGTCATTTAACACATGGAAGGTGTTAAAAATTTACTTTTCAACTTAGCTGTTGGATCATTTAATTTAAATTTGACACAAGTTGCCTGACTGGCTGTTTGTTTCAGTGCGCATCTGGATATCTAGATTACCTGGCTAGCTGCAAGTTAGCACCTATTGATGTGATGAGTAAGATGACGTTTGTAAAAGGAATTTCCCATTGCCTTGCACATAGCAGGCACTCAGTGGTTATTAGTTGTCTTACTTCCTTAATAGTGAAGTTCATGAAAGATTTTTTAAAAAGCTTTTATTTATTTATTTGAGAGACAGAGTGAGAGAAAAAGAGCGCGCGTGCACGCGCATGAGTAGGGGGAGGGGCAGAGGGAGAGGGAGAAGCAGACTCCCCGGCAAGCAGGGAGTCTGATGTGGGACTCTATCTCAGGACTCTGGGATCATGACCTGAGCCAAAGGCAGACGCTTAATGGACTGAGCCACTTAGACGCCCCTGAAGGATTTATTTTATAAACAGCAATCATATCATGTGAATAGGTTAGGGATCCATGTAAAGTTACTCCGCAAATTGGTAGGTGGGCCTTCATCTTTTTGAAGACTGTCATATTTACATCTCCTAAGAATATTGTAGGAAAGTTTCTTGCAATATAGACTGATGGAAAGTGAAGCCAAAAGATTTCTAAGGCCCCTTTCATATCTAGGATTTGGTGAATTGTAATAAACCAAGGTGGGGGGGATCTCTCCAAAATGACCACAGAAAACCACAGAAACCCCCTTAAAAAGTGCTGCTTGACTCTATGTAACCAGAGTGAGATCTAATGAGTGGGCAGGTGTGGGTTATGTCTATCGCACTATTGACCCTTGCTCATCTTTTATTATTTTGTTCAAAGAAAGTCCAGAGACTAACAGAAAAGCATTATGGAGCTTTATTGATCTCTGCTGCTGACTGTGAACTGGAGCTAGAGACTTGTTAAGCTAAATGAGCTCAGCTGAGACTCCGGCTGCCCATGTTTATGCAGAATCTGCACGTCAGCTGCTGGGTCTGCAGGGCCTCTCCACCCCCCACCAGGTGTAAACCCTTCCCTAGACAGTTTTTGAGCTGGTTTGTGTGTGTGTGTGTGTTTCTGAACAAAATTAAAGTGTGCCCTCTTATTGCTGGTAAGTAAAATTGTAACTTCCTGGTTTGCTGAGTGGGCAGTGTTAATTTCACCTCGGTGCCCCCTGTGGTTGGAGATATTTAAACAGAGATTCCTTAGCAATAAATATTAGAGGGCGGTGGTTCTCCAGGTGTGGTCTTAAGGCCAGCAGCATTCGCCTCACCTGGGGGCTTGTTAGAACTTGCCCTTGCTCCAGGTGGTTGTGATGCTTGCTAACATCTGGGAGCCCTGTGATAGGAATAGGAGCCAGAGCTCAGGAATTCTCTAGGAGGCTGAAGAGGGAGGAGCGTATCAGAAACACTTGGGTTTCTTGTCGAGCTCGCAGTCTCGCTTCCCTTTCTGACACTCTTCCTTCTCCTCCCTTACTGCACAATGAGTCATTACTCTGAGAGTCTGAACACATCTTTTGGAGGTGTCAGGGTGAACCATTAGATGGATAAATGAAATTTTCCAAGAGATGGTCAGTTTGGATGAGCTTTTTAGGGTACTTGTTAATAAAGATGTGTAAAATTCTGTTGTCATTGCATCTACTCTAGAAATACTGATAGCCCCACCTAGTCTCATGAGTTGGGCAGAAATAGGAGATGTGCAATTGTTTTGCAATCTAGGACTAGCAACTGGTTGCAGATTGTTCCTAGGAAACCTGAAATGTTTTGTACTCCTTTCCAAAATGAGTTTTAACCTCACTGTGTTATGCCTTGTACTTTGGGTTTCTCGGAGGTGAGCCACCCTTCATGTGGCATTGAGAAGAGATAATGAGGGGACCGGAACGCTCGTGTGGCCTCTGCCAGCCTGCCTGGGCACAAAACCTGGCTCCACTACTCACTACATCTGTGACCTTGAGAAAGTTCCTTTATTTCTCATGGCCATTTTTTTTATTTGTAAAATCAAGCTACTAGTAATATCTACCTGTTATTAAATTTTAAGCATTTAGTGAGTTAATACATGTTAAACTCCTGACACATAATAAATGTTCAATAAATATTAGCTATCACTATTATGACTGTTCTGTAATGATATAAAATTACATACAACTGTGAAGATAACTAATTAGAAGGGTAGGTGAGACTGGCCTCTATCTATAATCTGTCAGGATAGAGTGAAGAAGCTATGGAGTTCGACACGCCTAAGTGTGACTTCTTGTTATGTATCATGCGGCAAGTAACTTAGCCACTCCTGAGCCTCCGTTTTCTTAGCTGTGAAATGGAGATAATGCTGATTGCATTGCAGGGCTGTTGAGAGCAGAAAAAACACTTTGAAAGAGGCTGGCTATTATTCTTTTTATTGCTGCTTGCTATCTTGGCTAAATTTTAAATAGCAACTTCCCTTTTCTATGGAAATCTAGGAGTCTGATTTAGAGGAAATGTGTATATGCTGTGGAATGGCCCATATGCCACTTAGCTATTAGAATATGAATCATTATTTCTAAACTTAGTGTTCCTCTGTTTGTCTGCTATTTGCTTTTCTCAGAAATCCCTACATTCAGATCCAATCATCAACTTTGGATATTAAAAGAAGGCAACCTCAGTTAAGTGCATTTTTAGTGGGAGCTACCACAAGTCACTTGTATGAGGTTGTCTGACCAAGAAATGATGGAAGGAGGACTGTGACATTTTACATTTGTACACAGCTCTTCTATTTACAAAGGTTTTTAAATGTTATTATCCTTTTTATTGAGGCACAACTTACATATGGTGAAATGCATAGGTCTTAAGTGTGCGTTCTCTATCAGTCTTAATGAATGTATACACTTCTATCAAGGCACAGAACATTTCCATCACCCCAGGAAGTCTCCTCATTACCCTTCTCAGTCAATTCCTCCCACCCCAGCCCCATGCAACCACTCTCTTGATTTCTGTCATCACTGCTTAGCTTTTCTTGCTAGGAAATTTCATAGAAATTAGATCGTTGCAGTCTTTGTGTCTCTTTCCCCTTAGTGTACTGCTTTTGAGAGTCATCTGTGTTGTTGCATGTATCAGTAATTTGTTCCCTTTTGTTAATGAGTAATATTCTATTGTGTGGATACACCACAGTTTGTTTATCCGATTTCTTGTTGAGGGACACCTTGCTTATTTCCATTACTCGTTTTGATTCCCGGCGTAAGGCTGTTGGATAGGCAGAAGGTTCTGCTGTCTCCATTTTCCAGATTACGAAACTGGGGCTCAGAGAAGGGGGGCATGTCTTTTCACTGCTAGCATATGATGATTCCAGGCAGAAATCCTGGTCTCCTGGTCCCAGGGCCTCTACGTCCCTCCCATTTTCTAAGGCCAGTTTGCTTTGATCTGACCCTGACTCATATTTGATGGAGAAAGACTCAAACATCAAGATTCCAGAATTCAGCTCAGTCTGGGGTAGCCCTTGGCAAAGCCTTAGTTTCTTGGGTGCAGCAAATGGGTTTCTGAGGCTGGCCCCAGGGATGAACCAGAGCAGGGGGTCTGGATGGGTGAGGTTATAGACCTTCAGACGTCCTGAAGGTGCTTGAGGAGAGAAGCGTTGTCTTCCACGGTGCAAAGGGGAAGCAGGATGGACGCAGAATAGAACAGGCCTCTGTTCTCTTCCTGCTCTGCCACGTGCTAGCCGTAGGAGCTCACGCAACTCCGCCTCCCTGAGTCTCTTTCCATCTATAAGAGAGAGAGTTCAATGCTTTTCTCCCAGGTCCTGTGGTAGAAATTCCTTACACAGGACCTGCCCTTTCTGTGCTCTATCAAGGGTGGGCAGAAGGGAGCATTCCAATGTGCTGTTGACCTTGCTGTGGGATTTCCACTGTGTGGAAGAACTAATCCTCCCCTTTGTGTCGGGAGACAGTCATTCATTACTTATAGACTCTGAACAGAGACAAGAAGGTTTACTTGTCAGTAAAGTACTCACAGAAATAAATCAGAGGAGGGGCAAAGAGGGACTCATTTGCTTTAAGAGGGCTGGGAAAAGGAATAAAGCTAAATGTGTCCTTTGAAGACACTCTTGTCATCCCTTCTCAAGAAAAACGTGAACAATTCAGGAGGATGTTCCTTGTTCAGGATGCTGATGAGACCTCATGCTTCAAGAAGGCCTGCAGGAAAAAAAAAAGGAGAAAGCATTTTATATCAGGCTTCCATCATCCCATTCCTGCCTTGTTATGGATTTAGTAATGTCTCTGGTTTTCAGCTTCTCTACCTGTAAAAGAAAAATAGCACTCCTTGTCACACACTTCAGGATTTGATGTGAAATTTGAGGAGTGCAGTTTTCTAATAATTTACATGCATGCAAAGATTTCAGTAGAAAAAAAGTACTTATGTGGGTACTATGTAATATAAGGTTAAGTGTGCTTCCAAGAAAACCTTACAATCTATAAGATTGCTATGTGGATGATTTAATAATGGGATACATTAAACTAGCAAAAATGGGGATGAGTCTTAGAAGAAATTATGGTTGGACGATTAGTTTGGTTAGTAAGAGCTTCTAAGGGAATTTTCAAACAGCTCATGACATGACTGAGTTTTGATGAGCCAGGGTTGAAAACAGCTGACCTCGACAAGTACCTAGAGCCCTGCAGAACCAGCCCTGCTTCACAGCATTTCCCTTTCCCAGGGCCCTCAGCCTTCCCAAGGGAAGGACATACTTCTAAAGACTCAGTGCTCGTGGTTGGGGAGGCAAAACAATCCTAAAATCTGGATATCAGAGGGCCTGCCAAGTATTTATGCAGGAAACGAAATGATAGGCTTCATGTAGGGCTTTCCATAATTGGCATTTCAACACCATCGCTCTGCTGGCTCAGCTTTTGAAGGTAGCAGATCCCTGGAGTGTAGGAGGAAGAAAGAATGAATATGCCTCTAAATGTGGAGTGCCTTTTTTAATGAAGGATACTTGAGAGGGAAGAGATGACCAGAAGACAAAATGAGTAAGATAAAAGCAATAAGCATAGACTAGAGAAAAAGTTGTTTTCTGCAGCAGATGTTTATGTAGCAATTGTTTGGTTTGGGCTTTGTGTTGGAGAACATTTTCTTTCAGAACTTACACTAATTTATGTGTTACTCTCAAGTGCATTGCATAATTTCCATATTTATTTATATGCCTGTCTCCCTTCGAGGCATAAAGAAAGTGCCATTTTGAATTTCAGGAGACAACAGGGCAAATGATTTTAGCCACTTATTTAAAAGTTAATATTTATTGGGACATCTGGGTGGCTCAGTTGGTTAAGTGTTTGCCTTCGGCTCAGGTCATGATCCCAGGGTCCTGGGATTGAGTCCCACATCGGGCTCCCTGCTCAGCGGGGAGTCTGCTTCTCCCTCTCCTTCTGCCTGCCGCTCCCCCTGCCTTTGCTCCCTCTCTCTCCCTGACAAATAAATAAAATCTTAAAAAACCTTAACAGTTATTGAGTGGGTTTTATGTGCCAGGCACTGGAATAATCACTTTTATATATAGTACTTTATTTGATTCACATAATCATATGAGAAAAGTATAATAATTATTTTTATTATTATGTTACTGTTGAGGAAACCCATGGCAAGAAGTTAAGTTTAGACAACTGTAAGGAGCAATGGTTATATACTATATTGAGTTTCTTGACGGTGGAGGTCCTATCTTACCTCTCTTGGATCTTGTGCACTCAGCTGAGCATCTGTAACATAATATTTATTGAACGATTTACAGAACCCAAGTATTTTTTTTAATTTTTTTATTATGTTAATCACCATACATTACATCATTAGCTTTTGATGTAGTGTTCCATGATTCATTGTTTGTGCATAACACCCAGTGCTCCATGCAGAATATGCCCTCTTTAATACCCATCACCAGGCTAACCCACCCCCCCCAGAACCCTCAGTTTGTTTTTCAGAGTCCATCGTCTCTCATGGTTCGTCTCCCCCTCCAACTTACTCCCCTTCATTCTTCCCCTCCTGCTATCTTCTTCTTTTTTTTTTCTTAGCATATATTGCATTATTTGTTTCAGAGGTACAGATCTGTGATTCAACAGTCTTGCACAATTCACAGCGCTCACCATAGCACATACTCTCCCCAAAGTCTATCACCCAGCCACCCCCTCCCTCCCACCCCCCACCACTCCAGCAACACTCAGTTTGTTTCCTGAGATTAAGAATTCCTCATATCAGTGAGGTCATATGATACATTTCTTTCTCTGATTGACTTATTTCACTCAGCATAACACCCTCCAGTTCCATCCACGTCATTGCAAATGGCAAGATCTCATTCCTTTTGATGGCTGCATAATATTCCATTGTGTATATATACCACATCTTCTTTATCCATTCATCAGTTGATGGACATCTTGACTCTTTCCACAGTTTGGCTATTGTGAACATTGCTGCTATAAACATTGGGATGCACGTACCCCTTCGGATCCCTACATTTGTATCTTTGTGGTAAATACCCAGTAGTGCAATTGCTGGATCGTATGAACCCAAATATTTTTTTTTTTTTTTTTAAATTTTATTTATTTATTTAGTTGAGAGAGAGAGAGCGCACACATGAGAGGGGGAAGGGTCAGAGGGAGAAGCAAACTCCCCGCTGAGCAGGGAGCCCGATGCGGGACTCGATCCTGAGACTCCAGGATCATGACCTGAGCCGAAAGCAGTCGCTTAACCAACTGAGCCACCCAGGCGCCCGAACCCAAATATTTTTAAAGTGACTTTTGCAAAACCACTGGTGTCCTTAGATCCCTTTTCCCTCCATGCACATAATCAAGAGGTGGGGCTTATTAAGGAAAAATGTGGAAATTCTTGGAAATGTTAGCTTCGAAATGCCAATTGGACACCCAAATGTGGTTGTTAATTAAATAATTGTATTTATGGAAACAAACAAAGGAGAAAAGGGACAAATAAAAAACCCAGACTCTAAAATACATAGAACAGGTGGTTGCCTGAGGGGAGGTGGGTGGGTGGGGGCGGTGTGTGAAACAGGTGAAGGGGATTATGATTACTGATTGTGATGAGCACTGAGAAATGTATAGACTTGTTACATCATTATATTGTACACCTGAAACTAATATAACAGTATGTCAATTATACTTGATTTAAACAAAAATGTATTTATGGGACCAGAGCTTAGAGAAGAAGTCAGGGCTGGAGATAAAAATAAGGTTGTCATCAGTGAATGGATAGCATTTAAAATCCTGGGCCTAGAAGACATCTATGTTGGGTGTGGGGACAGGAGGGAGCAGAGGGCTGGCAGAAAAGAGGGCCAAAGACCCAGCCCTGGGCTTCCATGGTTGGCAGCTGGGTACAGAAAAAGGAAAAGGGGGTTGGAATAGGAAAACACGGAGTGAGGAGCCTCAGATGCTAAGAGAAGAAAATGAATTGGGAAGATGAGCGTGGACTGCTGGGTCAAAATGCAGTGAAAGGTCAGGTTGGATGAGACAAAGAACTGGCCATTGGGGGTTTGGTGTGGCTGAAGGTCCTTGACAAGACTTGTTTCTCGGGTGTCGTGGGGATGGAGAGATGATTAGAGGGGTGGGTGAGAGAGTGGAAAGTGAGGACTTGAGAGTTTTGCTGTAAAGAGAGCTGAGGAGGGTGCCTGGGTGGCTCAGATGGTTAAGCATCTGCCTTCGGCTCAGGTCATGATCCCGAGGTCCTGGGATCGAGTCCCGCATCGGGCTCCCTGCTCCTTGGGAGCCTGCTTCTCCCTCTGCTTCTCTCTCTCTCTCTCTCCCCCCCTCTGTCTCTCATGAATAAATAAATAAAATCTTAAAAAAAAAAAAAAGAGAGAGTTGAGGAATGAGGCAGGGGCTGAATGGGGTCATAGGGTCAAGGAAGAGTTGGGTTTTTTAAAATAGATAATTGTATTTTATACTCAAGGGAATGATCCAGTAGTAAGGGAGAGATTGAAGGTGCCAAAGATGCCTGGGAGAATGGCTGAGTGATATCCTTGAGGAAGCAAAGAGCAGAGGGAAGCCAAGGGCCAATGGAGGGGTGGGGCTTCCACGGAGGAGGGATGCTTCTCCCACATTCCGACAGGGGAGGCAGGATGTGGGGTGTTGATGATAAATATTCCTCCATTACATTCATTCTTTTTTTTTATTATGTTATGTTAATCACCATACATTACACCATTAGTTTTTGATGTAGTGTTCCATGATTCATTGTTTGTGCATAACACCCAGTGCTCCATGCGGAACGTGCCCTCCTTAATACCCATCACCAGGCTAACCCATCCCCCCACCCCTCTCCCCTCTAGAACCCTCAGTTTGTCATTCATTCTTTAAACTCCCAAGAGCTGACTAATTTTTCCTATGGCAACCGATATAAGTTTATTGTTATGGATAAATATATACAAAGAAAATATTCCGTCACAGGTTGGCATAAGAATAAAGTAAAATTTAATAGTCAAAGGCGATTTCATTATGAGACCAACATTTAACATTAAACTTTAACTGCTTGCTATTTTCTATAGCTGCTATCTCAGACTAAAAGGAGGAGTTAGCCGTCAAACGCAACAAAACCTTTAGTAAAATGGTGAAATGTGAAAGTTTGAAAATCAAGAATTAGGTCTTCTGTGGCAAAGAATTTAAATCTTTGCAGAAATAATCGGAATATAATCTCTAATCAATTGTTGTCAGTTGTGTGCTAAGAACCTATCACATTCAAACATTCTCGCTGATCTTCACAACAAAGCACACAAAGTGGTTTTACGGCAGGCTGACAAGTGAGAAAACTGCCAGGGAGGTGCTGCAAGGTTTAATGATTTGCTCAAGGTCGCCCAGGTGGTAAGGTGAGATTTAAATTAAAGCTCATTCTGGATTCAGAGTTGCTTTCTCTCAGACACTGTCTTGATAGAGTAAATGTTTTGAAATAGGTAATACCTCTATTTAACACGGGGAAAGCATTTGACTCAAAAGTTCCTCAAATAGCTGAAAACATTGCATTTATTTGCACAAACTTACTCCTATTTTTCCTTTAGTCTAGTGAATAGATATGGCTGGAGGGAAGGAAGGAAGGAGAGAAGAAAGGAAATCTATGTAAGACTGGAGAGAATAGTGTCAGGAACCCTCATATCTCACGTTCCAGCTTCGCCAGGGGTCAATTCCTGGCCGTTCTTAGGTCATCTCTATCCCCCCAACTAGAGGATTTGAAGCAAATCCCAGATATCATATCATGTCATCCATTCATATTTCAGTATATATTTTGGCTCACGAATGACTGTTCTAGTCAGTTCGCTCCATTCCAAGCAAGGGCTGCACCGTATAGTTGTTGAATAGGTTCTCAAGTCTCTTTTAATCTATTGTTTCTACAGCCTAGCCTCCCCCACCCCTGCAGTTTGTTTGTTACTTGTCCTGTAGAGTTTCCATATTCTGAATTTTTGCTGCTTGCATCACTGGGCTTTGGTTAACATGTTTCGCTGACTTGGTGTTTCTTGGAAATTGATTACTAACCCTTGATCAGGTTCAGCAGTATGAAAGCAGGCCATATATCATATATCTCAATATTTTAAAGTTATAAACTAAGCTATGTCCACAGTCAGCCTACCATTCCCACCCATGGTCCCTCTTTCTCTGGCGCAGAAAGAGCTTTGCCCTCCTGAAGACCAGCCTTGGCCAAATGGCTGCCAGGATCTGTCAGGGCAAGGCAGGCTGGAGTCAGGGAAGGGGCCTGGGCCTTCTGGCTGAGATCAGATCTACCTGTGCCTCCTGCGTGGGGACTATCTAGATCAAGCTCCCCAGGGAACCAAGGGCTTGGCTTGACCTGCCGCTCTCCTTGCTTCTCTAACTTGTGATTTCCAGGCAGTTAAAACACCTTCTAAATTCTGGCCTTCTAGTAGAGGGGCGGGAGGGGGCACAGTCGTTGGGGAACCAGTCTGCCAAGACCCTTATTTTGCCAATGCTCTGCTCTCTTCTCGACTCTGCAAATGTTTCTAAATGGGGGACTTTGGCTTGCTCTGCTCTGGACCTCACTCGGAGGGCCTTTCTAAGCTGTGTGACGTTTTAGCTGTTGCCTGCTGAAGACACTCCTGCTGCTGCACCCAAGCAAGGCCAGCAACGAAAAGTCCCAGCCATCAGTCTCAAGAGCTACTCAACTCTGGGAAAATCATATGTCCACTTTATTTAAGTGCCACAGAGGACAGATTTAAAATAACTTTATTTTTTGAATCCATCATCTTTAGCATCAAAAGTCAGACAGTTTGAACCAGATTTTCTCATTTCTGTGTAAGCGATACAAAGCCACTCTTATGTCTAGATTTATCTATGGTTACCATGGAGATGGCTGTCTTTGTGTCAAGATTTACACAGACAACCTAGACAGCCGAAGAATTTGGGCTCCTAAGTTCTTTAAAGGCCTTGTGAGGTGGGGGGGGGGCGTCCATAGCAGACCGTGTGTACAAACCTTAAATTTGACATTTTGGTTGACCCATGCCATTGAACGGTCACTGGTTTGTGAGGGAGCTGGCTATGTTCTGCAGATAATGGAGTCCACCTTCACAATCGCTTTAACCTCAGACATGCCAGTGTCAGCTCTGATGGTCCTTCCGTTCACAGCTTGCTCTTTCATTTTCAGTTACTGAGTTTCTAACTTATAGTCAGGAGGCTCAGAATTATAAAGCACAGAAAACTTCCACTGAAAGTAAATACAGGGAAAAAGGAAGGACATTTTAGTAATGTATTGAGTTTTGTGTCTCATTGAATGGTCCTTGATTGTTTTTTTCATCCTAAGTCATATGAGTCAAGATTCCCAAACCTCACCCTGGAGTGCATCCAAAAGTCAATTTATTTACCTTCCTCTCCCTTCCCCTAGGTCTCCTTCACATACTCCCGAAGGCCCAGTGTAAACTTACTTCAATGAAAAATCTGGGGCGCCTGAGTGGCTCAGTCGTTAAGCATCTGCCTTTGGCTCAGGTCATGATCCCAGGGTCCTGGGATCAAGCCCCGCATCGGGCTCCCTGCTCAGTGGGGAGTTTGCTTCTCTCTCCCCCTCTGATGCCTTCTGTCACTCTCTCAAAAATGAATAAATAAAATATTAAAAAATTTTTTTATGAAAAATCTGCACAAAACTTCATTGAACTGCATAATGTTTTGGTGTGTTTTATTTTTTATTTATTTATTTATTTATTTATTTATTTAAAGATTTTATTTGAGAGAGAGAATGAGAGATAGAGAGCACGAGAGGGAAGAGGGTCAGAGGGAGAAGCAGACTCCTTGCCGAGCAGGGAGCCCGATGTGGGACTCGATCCCGGGACTCCAGGATCATGACCTGAGCCGAAGGCAGTTGCTTAACCAACTGAGCCACCCAGGCGCCCTTGGTGTGTTTTAATATAAGCTACTTCAAATCAATAAAATTACCCCAAATCTTCAAGCAAAATAGATGCTTCAGAGTAATGCGCCCGGCTTCCCGTGGCTTCGAGTACAGCTTAGAGTACCGCCCATATTCCTGATGGGGCACAAAATTCCGTCTGAGAAATAGCAGAGAAGGAGACTTTTTGCTACAAGCTGCGAAGGACCATGCCTCTAGTCCTCTGTGATGTTTGAAATTCCGTTTGAATTGCTGTTCTTTAAGCTCTGTGTTTTCCTTGATAAGCTTCTCCCTCTCCCTGTGCCTGCCACTCTCCCTGCTTGTGCTCTCTCTCTGTCAAATAAATAAATAAAATCTAAAAAAAAAAACCCCACACAGCTTTAAAAAGGGGGGGCATAATGAATGATCCACACCTTAGCAGTGGCTCATGACACCTCCAAGAGAGTACCAGTTTAAATAAAGATCAGTGCATCATCATAGTTGGTTATGGGGGAAATCATGAAGGAAAACAGAGTGGCAGTTCTCTGTGTGAGAGATGAGGAAACCAAAATCATTACCTGTAAGTCATGGAACTGGTCGGTGAATTCCTTGGGGGCCTGGACCTCATTTAATGATTTCTGACTTTTTAATGCCTCGCAGAGAAGAAGTACTAAATCAAGGCTTGTTGAATGAACAACTAGAGAAAGTAGGTTCACGTCTCAGGTCACAGTGATTTCAAAAACCAGAGGGTCTCCGTGCCTTAGGAACAGATTTATACGAACTCAAAAAGGATCTCCGCTCCTGGCTCCACTCCTCTCCCTGGAACCAAGGGTAGATGGTCTTTATTGCATTTGACTGTTTTGTGTTCCATTCCTGAGGCTGCTTCCTTTGCGAGGTCTTTCATATTTCTTAATTCCCTCTGCCCTTCTCTGTCTCAGGCCCTGGCGTTTTCCCTGCTGGAGAATTATACTAGGTTTCCAGCTGGTTTTTCTGCTTTTATTTTTTTTTTTATTTTTTAAAGATTCTATTTATTTATTTGAGAGACAGAGAATGAGAGATAGAGAGCACGAAAGTGAAGAGGGTCAGAGGGAGAAGCAGACTCCCCGCTGAGCAGGGAGCCCGATGTGGGACTCAATCCCTGGACTCCAGGATCATGACCTGAGCTGAAGGCAGTCGCTTAACCAACTGAGCCACCCAGGCGCCCTGGTTTTTCTGCTTTTAGACACTCGCCCTCCAGATATTCTAGGAGGCTGTCTGCAGGGGAGTATTACAACTCACTCATCATCTGTGTTTACCCCCTGCCCCCAAACCTTTATCCATGGCCTGTGACCCATCAAATCCAGTGGAACTTCTTTCTGTGGTTTTGGAAACCTTCCTGCTTTCACGTAACCTAAATTTTGGGACTTATTTTTGAAGCTGACATAAAACCTACATTCTTGACAACCTAGTTGTTTTACAACATTTCCTCAGGCCTGAGAACATCGGGTTGAATTGTGAGGTTACCTCTGACACTCAAAGCTAATCAGTTTGAAGATGGGGTTATGTGTCTCATACATCTTTGAATTCACCTTCCAACACAGTGGATACTCCTGTGGCAGTGCCCCCCAGAAACCCCAGTTTCAGCTTCTCCACGGGGTCCTCTGGCAGGGGTGGTACAGCGTGCAGGCCTGGGACATGGAGGGGCTGTCCCTGATGTGGGGGCACAGGCGAGGGGACATTAAAGAGTGAATGAAGAACTGCAAGTGGTGGTTAAGATGGGGGAGCTGGTGCTGGAGGCACAGTTTATCTTTTTAAACTTCCTGGAAGCGCTGGATCATTGTGGGCAATCCTGACGTTCGCTGGTATGGTGAAGCAGCAGACCTTGAGACTGGCATGTGATTAGAAAGAAATATACAGAAAAGGGCTCAGACTAATGTCAGGGAGAGGGAGCCAGTGGGAAGAAACCCCTATGGAAACTACCACACGGGCTGCTAGGTTGGGAGCTGGGAGACATGAACCAGGCTGATGACCAGCTCTCCCAGGTTGGGGACAAGTATGTCTCTTTAGGGCAAAGACTGGCTTAGCGGGGATTGCAAGTAGCTAAGCCCTATCTACATGTAAAAACTGGTCTGAAAATTTTGGTGTGCATTACGTTCAGATGCTCTAGGGTTTGAGGAAAGTTGGCCATTTTGTGTGTGTGTGTGTGTGTGTGTGGGCAGAGCAAAGAAGGCTGTGGATGACACTAGGACTTCCAGGAGTCCTACACCAAAGAGCCTTGTGAAAGGGTCTTTAACTCCTGGGTTAACAGAACCTGGGTCTAGGACAGCTCTGATTTCATACGTTTTGTTAACTCTTCCCGAAATAGCATATTTATCATACTCTAAGCCTTTATTTCTGGTGCCCCAACATAGCTCTTTTCTATCTCAACGCCACAGTCATGGAATTCTCTTTGAATACAAATAAAACATTTTCCCTTTTCCTTCCCTTACTTTCCCTCTTCCACTTTGCCTTCTTCCATTGCTTCTTAAAGACTTTCTTTTGCACTTTGCTGGAGGCTCAGCCCTCAGAATCTGGTCTACAGTGAAGCTTTGTGGAGGAGTGTGGGACCCAGAGACATGAGAATTCATTTGTCTCTAGCTATGCGTTTTTCAGCACAACAGAAGAACGCTTCAAGTTGTAAGAATTGGAATTTCTCTTGAGACATCTTCATGTATGGTAGAACAGAAGTCAGGAGATGTCAGAGGGTTGTCACTAAGAGTAGATTATTTTCTGGCTCCAAAAATTCTTTTCAAAACAAATATGTATATTTGATACCTGCAAGTTTTGAATGTGCAAATGTTGACTCTGTAGATGGAGGAACCATGGTTAACATGTTCTGTTTTTTTTCTCAAGGGTTGGGCCTATTATTACTCTGACTAAGGATTATGTTTTTCCTCCCCAAATGATGAATTTTCTAGAACAGGATCATTTCCCACCCAGACTATATAACATCTATGGAAAATGCTAAACAGATTTTTATCACCCAGGGTCTCCCATTGAAAACTCACTTTATGGTTTAGGCTAAATACCTGGTCTCACCCCATCACTTCTTTAGTGACCCCTGCTGGTGACCTACATCAGGTCACTAGGGAATTTGATGGGACTTGCTGAGTTACTTTATTCATTTGATTTTTAGTATTCTCATTTTGAGACTGGTGAAAAATCTGCCCTCTTATAAACAAAGAACCTTGAATGATGGAATTTCAAAATGTTCAGGATTAGTTCTGGAGATAAACATGTACATAAAATCCTAAACTGTAAAGTAGTTAAACTGTAAGGCAGTATATATAGTTGTTCCTAAATATGAACAAAGCAAAGCAAGGTACACATAGGTGAATCATTAACATCAACCAGTATCAGGGAGTGCAATGATTTAAAAATACCTACTTTCTTTAAAGTGAGGATCAGACAAATAAGTCATTAGGCAACCTATTGGCACAACATAATTTTCATAAAAGCCTGTGTAATCATTTTTGCAAAAGTTAATTATAGCAGAGGCATTTAAAAAGGCTGATAATTAACTGAGGTATCTACAGTTATGGGCCCTAGGTATGCAGACAGACCACCAGTTTCTTGAGACCCGCTGGAAACTCCTCCATCCCTGATGGAGCTTGCCCACCCAGGCTCCACTGGTTTTGAGTGATGTCTCCGTGTGGTGCCTAGTCGCTGCTAGTGAAAGGCTGCTAGTGAAAGAAGGGTTTTTACCTGAGGCCTTGATTTCCTTTTACATCAGGGTTTTAGGGATTCAGGTGTCAGGAGATTATCACTCCAACTTTATGCTTCTGGGCATATGTTGTCTTCAGGATCCTGGCTCCAGACAGGTAATACAGCAATCTATTTGAATTAACTGTGTTTTTAATCAAATCTTACCTGTGTAGGCATAGCGTTTCCCTGGAAATTAGCATCTGCCCTCTGTAGTAAGCAATGGAAGTGATTTTAGCCTGTTTAACAAACATGAACTTGGAGACCCAAACTGGGCAAGGAACTCACCCAAGGTCTAACCTCAGGTCTTAGACTCCTCAATTCTGATATTTAGCTCTCATTGCCATTGGGAGGATGTCACAGAGCTTCGAATTCCTGGCAGTAATTCTTAAAATCAATTCCTAGCATATTATTTTTGGAGTACGCTTGGGCTCTGGAAAAGTCTGAGGTTAAAGAGAGGATTCAGGGTTTTTTGTTTTTGTTTTTGTTTTTTTTAATAATGTCTCACCTATGTGACGGCCCCATGTTGCCCCCTAATGGAACTTTCAATATTTACAAAATTCTTTACTGACTAGTCTTTCATTAAACTGAGACAAATAAAACAACATTTATAAGCATTAACTTCTCTCAGGATAACATGCTATCTTACCATTTTCATATTTAAATCAATTGCTACTGAAATTTTGCCAAATTTAAGGAAAATGTGATTGCGGTAAGTACAGAAGACTTTGTACAAATTTGTAACTATATGTCACAGCCCCCTTCACCTACATCCTCAGGGCTGATCGTTTTGTACACATCTCTTTTTAAAAAATGCATCTAACAAAATTTGGTGGTGGTCTTACTATTTTACTAAATCTGGAGGATAAGAGAGTGGCTAATTTTAAGTTTCATATTTGTAAAAGATTTGGAAAAAAAATTTTTTTTTAAAGCAGGTTTGGGGCACCCGGGTGGCTCAGTTGGTTAAGCGACTGCCTTCGGCTCAGGTCATGATCTTGGAGTCCGCGGATGGAGTCCTGCATCGGGCTCCCTGATCAGCGGGGAGTCTGCTTCTCTTTCTGACCCTCCCCCCTCTCATGTGCGTGCTCTCTCTCTCTCATTCTCTCTCAAATAAATAAATAAAATCTTAAAAAAAAAAAGTGGGTTTGAATTCTAGCCCTGCCCCTTTTGTTGGCTGCAGAAACCTAGTTAAGACTCCCATTTTCTCAAGCCTCGGTGTCTTCCTCTTCCAAGGGTGGGGGAGAAGCGTGCGATTTGTGAAGCATTCAACACAGTTCCTGCTGCAGAGTATGCATGCAAAAGTCAAGTAGTAGCGGTGGTTGGGTCCTCTATTATTACATGAGAAGATTGTAGTAAAGGAGCTCTGTAGAATTTTAACATCTCTGATCCTACCTATAGATGCAGGAGGAAAGGGAAAGGAGACAGTAGGGCAGGAGCAGTTTTCATTTCTGCCCGCCTGGGAAAGCCCATCCCCCCACCACACGTGGGAGGAGTAGGAATTTCAGTTAATTTGCCAGGAGGGGCTCCTGGTGTGGACCACAGTTTCGGAGTACTTTGTGGAGTTGGATGCAGTGGGGGCCACTTCAGATCCTAGACCCCCTCCAAAGGTATACAGTCAGTCTGCCCCAGGACCACACTCCCCAGATGCTGTCACCGGTTGGGGAAAGACGCGACAACGAGTAAATGGGAGCTGGCGGTGGGCGGCAGCTATGGTAAAGGAAGGTGGGAAAATGGGGCACAATCAATGTCTATGAAGTGGGCTGGAAGAAGGCGCTAGAAGAGAGTGACGACAGGGGAATTCTGCCCACCGTCCTAGTCTCAACGTCACCAGTTCAAAGATAAACAAAGGGGGGCATGAGTGGAAGCGGTGAAAATCAGCTACACCCTGATTTGGGTGGGAGTGACTGGGCTTTTTAACGCGAGGAAGTATGGAGGAGGAGAGTGGGGCTCCAGGAGAACGACAAAGAGCTGGTCAGTATAGATGCGTCGAGGCCAGCCGTGGGTGCCAGCTGGCGGGGACGGAAGTGCGGATTCTGTCCTCTGATAGGGCTGGTAGGCAGAGGCTCTGTACCGCCAGATGGTTACACTTCCAAGGCTCTCAGGTCCTTAAGGAGGACACTCCAGAGTTGTAGGAGATACATATACATCTCAAAGGGACAGAGGAAGGATTCACAGCTGTAAGTTCTTTTTAGTAGATGCTCTAAGAAAGGGAGGTTGGGCCTGTCCTCAGGTGTTGGTTAGAAAAGCAGCCAACTTTTCTGGCAGGTGAGCTTTCTCTGGGCAGGTGTTTTTATGGGGGGGGGAGGGTGGGACTGTGGTCATCCTGGGGACACAGCCTCTTTCTTTTTTTTTTTTTTTAAAGATTTTATTTATTTGAGAGAGAGAGAGTGCACGAGAGCGGGTAGGGTCAGAGGGAGAAGCAGACTCCCCACTGAGCAGGGAGCCCGATCAGCAGGGACTCAATCCTGGGACTCCAGGATCATGACCTGAACCGAAGACAGTTGCTTAACCGATTGAGCCACCCAGGCATCCCGGGACACAGACTTATATTGCTAAAAGCCATCCTAGAGTTTGGTCGTCTCTTAGTGCAGGTGTGGGTAGACTTCTTCAGTTCTCACCATGAAACCTTCTCCAACCAATAAAATTCTTCATCTGTCAACTTTGATGGCATTTGGAAACTGGAGCATTAGTGGTTCATCCACTCACTCCACAAAGATTAGTTGAGAGTCTCCTATGTGCTGGGCATAGTTCAGGAGGTAGGGAGTCTTAGAATTGTTTGTATTGGTCACTAGTCTATTTATTTATGTTAGTCTTACCTTAACTAAATAGGTAACTCTGAGATTAGAAACACTGTCTTATTTTTTTTGCCTTCCACACATTTTGTAATTTAGTAGGGCCCAATAAATATTCAAATAATTATAATTGAACAACACAATAAATAAAGAAGGTAAAGGAAAAGACTTTGAACCAAAATTGTAAGCAATTTGGGAGTTAAGTGGAGAAGGAAATGACCACATTGCAATGATGAGAGAGATTATTTTACTGGCGTTCCTGACAGGAGGGAAAACTAAAATTCACCCGAAAGGCCATGCCAACTTCTGCTATGTTTCTGAAACAGTCTAGAAAATATTGGCTGTTTGCTTCCTTAAATGCAAGGAAGGAATGAATGAATCTCTGAGATGCATTGTATAGATGATATTAAAACTACATTTTTAGTGTGTCTGAAATAGTGAACATTTCTACTAGTTGAACATTTATCTAAGCCCTAAAAATAGGTCCGAAGGATTTTATTTCTTCTAGATGCTAGGAATATTCTCAGATCTTGCCAGCTCTGCAGCGAATGGAGGGGGTGGTTCTTGGATGGCAGATTTCCCTGGAGGGAGGCCAGGCTGCAGTTGGCCGAGTTGTAATGTTTTCATCCGAGGTGTTGGCATGAAGGCTTCCAGCGCTGTTTCCTCCCCTGTCATTTCTAAAGGAAGGCCAAGGTTGGCTAAGGGTCAGGGCTGGCAAAGAACCAAAACACAGGGCTGCTTTTACAAAAATGCATGCATTTTACCTATTGGCCTTTTCCCTCTGACCGCCCACATGTCCTTGATTTCTGTGGACCTCAGCTAGGGTGATTTGCCTCCCGGGGGACGTTGAGCTGTATTCCGCAGCATTTTTGTTTGTCATAACTGGGGGATTTGCTCCGGGCGTCTAGTGAGAAGAGGACAGGGATGCTGATAAACATCCTACAGTGCGGGACATTGGACAGCCTGCAGGATGGCACCTCACAACAAGGAATCATCCAGCCCCAAATGGCAGAAATGTCGAAGTTGAGACACTTGGTTCTATATTTTAATACAAGAAAATCAGTTTCTTGCTTAGGGTACCAGCTGACACTTTAGTAGTCAAAGGCTGGTCCCCGGGTGACAGTTGTGAGAAATACAGACTCTCGGGACCCTCGGCAGACACGCTAAATTAGAATCTGTATCAATTTGGAAAAGCAGGACTAACATTCTCTGAAAACTACAGAGGGCATGGCAGTGTGACTTAAGGACTTGGGGTAACCAAGTCAAGAAGACACATCATCCTGGCCCTGCCTAGGTGGTGTCTTTAAATTCACAACTCACTACTCTATTTGTGTTTTTCATTTTCACTGAAGTATCTTTCACTTCTTTGCTTCCTTTCCCTCGCTCCCTCCTTTCCTTCCTTCTCTTCTAGTTACTCTGCTTCATCAAAGCTGTATTTGTCTTTATCCCACGTGTGTGCATTGCTTGTCCTAGAACTCTAATCTTGAGCCACTCTTAATACACATAAAAAGCAGACACTTATCTCTTTAATTAAAGGAAATTGTCCTAGAGGGAAAAGTGGATAGAATCTGGAAGGACAGCCATACTTTCTGAAACCTGATATTACAATTAAATTCAGCCCTCCTGCACTGAGTCTCCAGTGGTGAGATATTAAAAAGGGAGGCAATTAAGCTCATCCAGCACTAATTTAATCAGAAGCCAGGGCACTCTGTCTCTGTGAGATACCTTTGGTCAACACAGCTTTTGGTTTTGAATCGACAGTCTAAAACCCTGGAAATTTGCCATATGGATTTACCAGCAAAATTTCTGCTGAACCCGAGTATAAAAGAGCTGATGAAAAAATATAAATTAGTTTGCACACCATGCCAGTGTACCATAAAATGAGGGAGTTTTAAAAATATCTTATTTAGAAATTCTCTTTCTTTTTTTGAAGCTTTTGACTGTGGCAGGTTCTCCATCTATTAGTTAAACCACTAACGCAAAGTCCAGTTCAATTTGATAAACATTTACTAAGTCTCTACTGTCTGCAAGAACTAGAATAAGAATTGTGGAAGATTGAAGAATATTAGGCCATAATCCTTGCTCTAGTTTATAATCTGGGGTGTGTGTGTGTGAAGAAGTGGACAAGCATATACGAAAGCTTGTTGATCATCAGTATATTAATATGTGTACCAACAAAGAGCTGCAGGAGTTCATAAATATTCATTTCCTTGTTGTTATAGAAAAGTGGATTTTGCAATTGGGGAAAAACAAACAAACAAAAAGAACTGAAGAGGCTCCAGTTCCTAAAAAGCTGTGGTTTCCTCAGTGACATTTTATGTTCTGGTTAACGATTATATTACATTTCAGGGAAGTTTAGGGAGCTTAAGTAGACTTGACGTTCTCATTTTATCACCCTATTTATGCTGTTTCTCCAAGAGTTTCTTCATAGCTACATTATTCAACACCTCTCATCACTTTTCCATGACTCTCTGTTTTTCCCCTTTAAAATGACAGTGGCACCAAAGCAGAGACTTAGTCTTTTTTTTTTAATTTAAATTTTATTTATTTTTGACAGAGAGAGAGCACAAGCAGGGGGAGCGGCAGGCAGAGGGAGACGGAGAAGCAGACTCCCTGCTGAGCAGGGAGCCTGATGTGGGGCTCGATCCCAGGACCCTGGGATCATGACCTGGGCCGAAGGCAGAGGCTTAACAACTGAGCCACCCAGGTGCCCCCCCCCCCTTTTTTTTTTAAAGATTTTATTTATTTATTTGAGAGAGAGAGAGAGAGAGAATGAGAGATAGAGAGCACGAGAGGGAAGAGGGACAGAGGGAGAAGCAGACTCCCTGCTGAGCAGGGAGCCCGATGTGGGACTCGATCCCGGGACTCCGGGATCATGACCTGAGCGGAAGGCAGTCGCTTAACCAACTGAGCCACCCAGGCGCCCCGCCCCCCCTTTTTTTTAATTAATATTTTTAGAGACTCTTTTTGATTGTGGATCTAAGTCACACATGAAAGACAAACTGTTATATAAATATTGAAGAGAAACTGCTTAAAAAATAGGTAATGGGTATTTTATCTGTTTAATGGAATAAAATTTATCTTGCTTAGGAATGACTTTTTAAAATAATGTCTGTATTAGTAACTATGTAAATTTCTTTACTTGGCATCTATTTGAGACTTTAATAATAAGGCTCTAGAAATGATCTTCAACTTTCCCCTGAGATCCATTCAATATTCAAATAGACATACACTATGTGGAAATGACAAGTAATGAGAAATTTAGTCTTTTTGATCGGAACCCCCTTGACCTTGCAAATGACTGTTTGTGTCAACTATTACCTCAGTATTTGGACTGAATTCCTAAATTCAAGTAAGATTGAGTCATACTAAAGCTTTATTCAATTGGGCAATTGCATTAGAAGATTAATTTATAAAAGCTAGATAAGGCTGGTTTTATATGATGAGTTTTGTAGGGCAGTGCTCACCTTTTCAATCTGGCAGGTTATGTCCTCCTGATGTGATGTTGAAGATCGTTAAAGTAATTATGGGTGTGTGTTCACCACCATATGAAACAAGTCTGCTTCATTAATAATGCTGGCCTTGATTTTCCAAACATACTTTCATATGCCCCGAATTCTGTGAGTCATTTTCTTTCTCAATTTAATACTGTATTATGTTCTCACATTTGGCTTTTCTGCAGCCTCCAGCCCTTACTGCATGCTGCTTTGACTTGACATCAAAGCTCAGAGGACTGTTTGGGTGGGTTTGTTTTGTTTTGTTTAAATGAGATAATAGGTCGTCTTTGGAATGCTGAAGGTACACTGGCAACTTAGGGAACTAAAGGCTGGTGAAGAAACTCTAGAAAGGAGTTAAAAAATTCTGCTTCTGAGAAGATGGGAGGGAATCACGTTTTGGAAAATGTTGAAATATTTGGAAGTATTTTTGTTTTGTCTTACAATAAGATTTTTTCCTTCTTTTCCTTCACCTTCAAGCTTGAACCATGAACTCAAAAGCTTCCAGGAAGCATAGGGTAGGGTAGGTTCCATCTGGGCCTTCTTTGGATTGAGTGCATGAGCCATATTCTTCCAGGTAGAGAAAGAGGGGAGCCCATCCTTGTGGGAGGAGGAGGTAACAGAAACAGAGGGAGCAGATGGTGAGACAAAGCGTGTCTGAGTGACTCTGTCTAGGCCAAGGTGTCCAATGTGGAGACATTTTAGGTAGGGTGAGGGCAGAGGTGAAAGAAGAGTGGTCTTTGCCCTATTTCCTTCTTGTGAGGAGGAAATTTCACAGAGTGATTCTTCCCAAGACCATGTGGGCAATTGCAGGATCAGGTAGGTGGAGTGTGGATAGTAGGTGAACTTAAGGGGAGGGGTATAAACATTGGTGGGGCAAAGTGACTTGAAGCAAGGGTAGGGTAGCCCAGCTGGGCTGGAGGTAGACTGGAAATTGAAGATCAGACCTCATCAGACCCAGCTGAGAAAGATCTGACAGTTCCTCAGGCCCAGATTTGAATATTAGATGGCAGGTGGGGGCTCCAGTGACCAGAATAGGAGATGGAAGGCAAAAAATGGTGGGTTTGTATCCAGCGCCCACCACCATTCCTGAGCTGCCATTTTGGAGAAGAGCATGGGAAGTGGAAGAAACTTAAAAGTGCTTGACCTTCTCCTCAGGAAGCCCAAGTTACTCAAAGACACTATATGTTTAATGGAGTTTACCAAGTGAATTTGTTACGGAGCCTGGACTGGATTGCCTGATGGAAGAACCAAGCGGCCCTCGGAGATCTTGGAGGATAGGTTTATTTAATGTCGTTGGGCTCAGAGGAGAGCGATCTCCAAAGGTCTGAGCCCCAAGCACAAACAAAGGGGGTAATTTATACACTTGTACTTTGGCATAGTGGGCACTCTTGGCGTGTGTGTGAAGTGGGGCAGGGAGAGGAACCCGGATTGGTGCACGCGGGAAGCAGAGCAGAGAGAAGAACCCGGAAGAGCCCCAGCAGTAGGGGCTGGGACTCCCTTGCTGGCTCAGTTGGCCATCTTAGGACACAGATTTCCCTTATCATTCCCCCCTTTGATGCCCCTTTAAACACCTAGTTTAGAGGGCATTATTTTCATCTTCTAAGGGGCAATAGTGAGTAAGGAGCAACTGGAGTCTGATTTTAGCAATTTGAGTAGTGATAAACCTAGTGAGGGCATTAAGAATACAAGAACCAAATGCTACTATGAGGAAAAGCAATAGGAGGAGGCCGATGAGGGGGGCAAACCAAGGGAACAATTGTGAGAGGGTATCCCACCAAGTTGTCTGCTGGAGTGTTTCCCACCGGCATGTACTCGTTCCTGTAATTGGATCAGAGTTTCTTGGACCACCCCTGACTCATTAGCATAGAAACAACATTCCTCCTGTAAGAAGAGACAGAGCCCCCCTTGTGCGGCCATGAGCAAGTCGAGCCTGCGCCTGTTTTGGAGGACCACTGAGGCCAGTGAATCGAGTTGGCGCTGCAGGGCTAGGGCTGACTGAGTGAGGGTGGAAAAATCCACTGTGAGTTGTTGAGTTAACCCCTGGTACTGAACCTGACATCCTGACGCCAGTGGTGCTGAGGGCAACACCTGATGTGGCCAGCAGGCTCATGATAAGAGGGATGACCATGGGGGAGCATTGAGGGTGGCTAGGAGGTCTCCATATGAGTGGGGCATCGCTCCTGGGGAGGACTGAAAGATTGGCTAAGAGACTGAAAAGCCTGCATAATTGATCGTGCAGGGTGATGCAGATGTATATACCTTGATCACAAGCCAGAAAAATGTTGTTAGGAGCACAGATCTGACTGTGGCCCATGATGGGAGAGGAAGAGTTGCCATACAGCGGTACCGGAGCCAGAAAAGGATAATCTGAGGTCCCCGGTATTGAGGTGGGAGGTGACACGGTGGATTGGTTGAGGATGACACTTAGGTATTGGATGGGACCGGACTTCATACAGATCCAGCAGTCAGACGCTATGGGTGGATTTGAGTGGTTAAGTGTTTGGTGGGAGGCGTTAATCATACCTAACAGTTGTGCTATAGATGCTTGCTGCCTGTGGATGGGGGACCCAGGGATGCGCCAGGGCAAGTTATTTTCTGTCTGACTCCGGGGGTTGACTGTAAGGCTTGGCGTGAACATGGACTTAATCATAAATTTGGCCATGGGGTCGGTCCCCATAGGGTGATATTGGCCCAACAGGAGAATGATTTCTGTAGCCCATGACATGGCATTGGGTTCTAAGACTGAGAGGGTGAGCGCTATACAGGGATTGTTGGGGCAAGAGGATGGGGTAGCATTATGTGACAAGAAATCCTGATGTCACTGCACTGTTTGAGGCGCCACCTGGTGGACCATTGTTCCATTCCTGGCCAAGTTGCCACCCATAAGTCACATCCCCAGGCTTTTGAGCAGAACTGAGGACAGGTGTTTGGCTGTTGAGGTGTAGGGCCCCCACAGATGTAGATATCTACCAGCCAGTAACCTGAGTGAGGGCCATGGTAGGAACACCATCTATGAGGTTCCCAGGAGGTGTCAAGAAGCTGACATCCATCAAAACAGAGGTCAACCTTTGGTGTGTGCCCATCCCAGTTGGAAGAAGTCAGTGGGGGTGCTGGTGCGGGATTGAGGGGGATAAGCTGGAAAGTCCATTTGCCAGTAACAGTGATACGAGAGTTTGCCCCCCTTGCTGGGCTGGGCAAGCTTAGAGGCAGTGAGGAGGAACAGCACACCAGGTAGCAGAAAACCGGGACTGACTGGGGCCAGGAAAACCATGGTGAAATGCACTCAGGAGTAGACAGCAGAGGGCCAGTAAAAGCGGGATCTATGACTTTAGGTAGAGGGAGCTATTGTGACTAACCCGACAGCAGATGAAACCTGTGGGGAAGTAAGTGTAGTAATGCACCTTAGGTTCACCCAATAAGCAATGACAATAATAAGCCTCTGGGGGAAAGTCCAGTCAGGAGGGGCAACAGTGTAGAGTCCAACTCCCAAGATGAGGAAAATCACGCTGATGAGAGTCAGGGACCACAGTGAGCAGGTGTCCATCAGTTGGTGGGGTCTCATTGAAGGTGAAGCCCACTCTGTGAAGTCTGGCTGGAGTCTCCACTGGCGCAGCTCCTCATCCAAATGATGAGCTTTCTTCACTCTTGAGTGGTGGACCCACAGGGTGACACCTGAGATGTTGAGGGCAGTAGGGGTGGTTAAAACAGTCCAATACCTAACAAACCCTGTCCACTGCCGTTTGAGGGGGGTCTTTCTTCCAATCTTTGACCCAAACTGAGTCCCCTGTCTGGAAAGAGTGTACCTGAGACCCTAAGGAGATTGGGGCCCTCTCAATGGTTGCATCTGGCACCCTGTATCAGGTTCAGACCACTCAAAGGCAAACAGTGGCTGGCTCTGAGGAGCTATGCGGAAGTAGAAGAAGGCATCCTTCAAATCTAGGCAAGTGAACCGATCCTGGGATTTGGTCAAGGAGGGTGTATGGATTTGGGACCACTGGGTGCAAAGAGATGGTCACCTTGTTGATGGCCCACAAGTCCTGAACTGGTTGGTATCCCCCTCCTGCCTTCTTGACTGGCAGGAGTGGGGTATTCCAGGTCGACTGGCACTCGACTAGAATACCTGCTTCTTTGAGGTTGGCCAGATGTTCTTGGATGCTGATCTTAGCTTCTTGTGGAAGGGGGTATTGCCTTTGTCTCTGAAGTTGAGCTCCTGGGATCAGTTCAACAATGATAGGGGCCCGCTTCTGGGCTAGTCCAGGTGGGTTGTTTTCAGCCCATACTGAAGGGAAGATGAGTCTAAACTCTGGCGGGCTGCTCTGTTGGGCCTGGGCACAGAATAGCCTCCTTTCTTCTTCCCATGGCATGGTAATTTCTAGTAACAGAGACCGCATCTCCTCTTGCCTTGGGTTCAGTCGGAGGCTGTGTGTCTGGTGGGCTCAAAGGTTATCTGAGCCCTAAGCTTGGAGAGTATGTCTCGGCCCAGGAGAGGGATGGGGCAATCGGGCAGATAAAGGAATTCATGTCGGACCTTGTGGCCCCCGAGTTCTCACTGGCGAGCCTGGCAAAAGGGCTGTTATATCACCCACGTCCCAGTGGCCCCAAGGATGGTTGCAGTCCTTTTGCTGAAAGGGGCCACTGGGGAGGTGACAACAGAGTGCTCGGCCCTAGTATCAACCATAAAATTCACTGGTTGGCCCCCCACCTTCATTCTGACCGTGGGCTTATGGGGGCTGAGGAGGAAAGAGCCCGGTCCCCCTCAGTCTGAGTCCATTCTCACAAGGCCTATGAGGTCCTCCTCTCGGGGTTCTTCCTTGTAGGGGCTGGGCTTCTGAGCCTTTCCCCAGTTGGGACATTCATTTTTCCAATGCCCTTTCTCCTGACAGTAGGCACATTGATCCCTTGCCAAGGGGGTTCTGGGTCTCCCCCCTTTTGGTGGTTGGGGTCTCCCTGCCTTTGTGTTGTCCTTTTCTTTCAGAGAGGTGGCAAGGAGGCTGACTTTCTTTTTCATCTTTTTGTTGGCTTCCCATTTGGCTGTGACCTCCCTGTTCATGTAGACCTTATTGGCAATCTCTATTAGCTGGGTGATGTTCATCCTGGCAAAACCCTCTAGTTTCTGAAGTTTTTTCCTGATGTCTGGGGCATCCTGAGCCACAAAGGAGGTGTTTACCATCTGTTGGCTTGCCTGTTCTTCGGGGTCAAATGGAGTGTACATCCTGTAGGCTTCACATAGTCTTTCGTAGTAGTCCCCGGGGGACTCCCCTGGTTGTTGAGTGACCGAGGATACCTTAGTCATGTTCATGGGTTTCTTAGCTCCTGTCCAGATTCCCCGGAGGAGGGCCTCCTGGTATCGGCGGATGTGGGCCTGTCCCTCAGTTGTGAAGTCCCATGCTGGGCGCTCTTCGGGTCTGGCCATATTAGCCCAGGCAGCAGGGTCGATGACTCCTTCTGGTGCGTGCTCTTCCAGGTACTGCTGTGAACCCTTCATTATTCTCCTCCTTTCCTCTGTGTTAAACAGGGTGTGGAGTAACTGTTGGCAGTCTTCCCACATTGGCCGATGAGTCTGGAAGAAGGATTTCATGAGATCTACCATAGCCTGTGGTTTCTCAGAGTAGGATGGGGTGTTATGTTTCCAGTTAAGGAGGTTGGTGGGGATAATACATCATGGAATGGCCGGGTTGGACCATCCCTTCTTCATCGTGCGTCTTGGATTCCCGTGTCTCTCCTACTGGCATTTGGAGGGTGCTTGTGCCCAGCCTGGGGTGCAACCTGGCTACTGGTCCTGGAGAAAGTGGATCTTTTGGGCCTGGGGGCGCCAGTGGATTTTCTGGCCCTGGGGGTTCTGGTGAAACCAATGGCGGTGGAGTATCTGGAGCTGAAGGGCCAGGTGTAGACGGTCTTGGGGGTACATATGGTGGGGTCAGGGTCGGTTCGTCCTTGGTATCTCCGGCTAGGATTTGTGGAGACTGGGGCTTTTGCTGATTTTCTTTAGGTTGGTTGGATGAGGTGATTAAGACCCTGGCCTGTCGCTGCCTATTGCAAGCTAAACGCACTCAGGGGGGAAGGGTCTGAGCAATTCCTAGCCAGGAGTCAATGTACGGAAACTGGTCAGGGTGTCCTGGTTCTCCTGTTATGACTCACCATACTCAACGAATTGTTGGGACATCCAATGTTCCTTCTGAAGGCCACCTGGCATGAAAGGTGAGCCATTTCAATTCACATAGGGTTCTGAACTTGCTGGGGTTCATCCTGACTCCACAGTCTCCCGAAAACCCCTTATTGAAATTTTTCATCATGGTCTCTAGAACCGTAGGTTTACTCTGCCCTGATGCCATGGTGATGTTCCCGTGTGCGGTGGCACAGAGACAGACAAAAGGGGGGTTGCCTCCTGAGGTGAGGAGACCAATCAGATGCCCATCTGGCCATGTCCCGAAGGAGCTTAGATGAGGCTTAGCCGTAGTGGTCTCAGCATTGTGACTTACGATCAGAAACTATTCTGATGCTGCCATAGACCGTATGCCATTCAGAATCGCAGATAGGACCGCTCAGACTCCGTAGGCTTCTGGGGACCTTACGGGTGCCTGCCCGTGGAGGCACAGAATCAGTCTGCTTGAGCAAGCCACGTTGGACTGCACATTCACTCACGCATTCACTCCAGAAGTTATTACATTCCCTCCCTGGGAATCCCTACCTATGAGACCTCTAAGAGGTCTCTGGTTGGTGATCAGGTTCCCCTTCCACCGCGATGGGTGGGCCTCTCTGGGTCCTGGGGCCCCAGGCCTTACCGTAATCTGACATTGGGACCAGGTCCTCACCTGCCAAGTCTCCTCGAGTCCAGTGGGAACAGTGGAGTGGGGCTGGCCCAAGGTGACCGGGGCGGGAGACTGACAAAAATTAGGCAAGGCACGCCTTCTCCATTATGATCTCTCGTTCAGTCACCACCCTGCCATTGCTCCCAAACCGGTGGCAACAATGGGCCAGTGCGGTTGGGTTTCCAGGTCAGCGGACCAAATGTTACGGAACCTGGACTGGATCACCGACGGAAGAATCAAGCAGCACTCGGAGATCTTGGAGGATAGGAGGTTTATTTAATGCCGGTGGGCTCAGAGGAGAGTGATTTCCAAAGGTCTGAGCCCTGAGCCCAAACAGAGGGGGTAATTTATACACTTGTACTTCTGCATACTGGGCAATCTTGGCATGTGCACGAAGCGGGGCAGGGAGAAGGACCCAGAAGAGCCCCGGGGTAGGGGCTGGGACTCCCTTGCTGGCTCGGTTGGCCATCTTAGGACACAGATTTCCCTTATCAAATTGTGTTTGCATTTTCTCTCTTAGTTGGGTAGGAGCCCACAAGGAATATCAAGAATTACAGGAAGTAAATAAGCAGAGGGATTTCTGTGTACAAATGTATGCAGAATGATACAATTTGCAAGGCTGCCGTATAGTCTGTCCCACACACCTTGGGGCCTATGAATGTGATTCATAAACTGATGGGCAGGTTGGGCCCAGTGACCCCAGAACAAGGACCTCTCAGACGAAACTTCCAATGCCCAGATCACCGCAGCTACCACTCAGAGCTCACGAAGCTGTTTCCTGTGAAGAGAGGAACATCTCTTATAATACCTGCCCCAATAGTCAAAACAACAGGACAGTCAAAATCTGACCAAGCAATTTTGGTTTGTTCATTTCAATTTGTTCTTCAGTGCTGCACAGAGAGCAACATTCGTACTTTGTTGTTGTTTTATGAAACTATCATTTCTCCTCCATTTTTTAAAGTGATTTTTAAATGAATCTTATCATCTTCACTGTCAAGTCTGAAACCAAAAGTACAGTCCTTCACTGACAGATTTCGGACTAGATTAATCTCGTGGGAGATCACTAATGAATTTATGCTACTCAAACATCACACCCTCTTATTTCCCCCTGAAAGACAACAGGCCTGGAGTTGGCGGTTTGGTACGGCCTGAAGTAATCCAACGTTAACTAAATGTTGCTACTTGAACAGATAACAAAGACCCAGCTCCTTGTTGAAAAATGCCCCTTTGAAAACTCAAGGAGGAAAGAATCAGTAATATTTTCCAAGGGAACTGATGGTAGTGGGAATATATATATTTTGAATAACAAAATATGTTGCTGAGGAAGACAATAGAATATATAGTAAATACTACAAGTTCATGAACTTGTGATCTTAAATTAGGGTGAGGCGGTTATGAAAATGATGGAGAAAAATCCTTCAGGTACAGCTGGACTGAAAGACTCTTTTATTTATTTATTTATATAAAGATTTTTATTTATTTTTTGACAGACAGCGAGAGAGGGAACACAAGCAGGGGGAGTGGGAGAGGGAGAAGCAGGCTTCCCGCTGAGCAGGGAGCCTGATGCGGGGCTCGATCCCAGGACCCTGGGATCATGACCTGAGCCGAAGGCAGATGCTTAATGACTGAGCCACCCAGGTGCCCCTGAAAGACTCAGTTTAAACAAGATGAAACCAGAGAGGGAGACCAACCATAAGAGACTCTTAATCTCAGGAAACAAACTGAGAGTTGCTGGAGTGGTGGGGGGTGGGAGGGATGGGGTGGCTGGGGAGGGTGTGTGCTATGGTGAGTGCTGTGACGTGTGTAAGACTGATGAGTCACAGAGCTGTACCCCTAAGACAAATAATATATTATATGTTAATTAAAAAAAAAAGAAAAAGACTCATTTTGTGGGTAAGTAAATCCTGTCCATAGAATCATGTATCCTTCCACAAAAAAAGAAAGAACTGACTTCTTTCATGGTTCTGGGCAAAAATGAGGGGATAGGATTTTTGAGAAGGTGATTACTTTGCCAGATGTTGTCAATAAAGTAAAAGGACCAAGTGAGATGTAGGAAAATTTGTCTCATCATGGAATGACTTTTATGTGCTTGTCCAGTGCTTGGCATGTAGTATATATTGAGCAAATAATTCAATCAGATTTCTTTCTAGTGTACAAGAAAGTAAGTTTTCTAAAACCGGCATTTAGCAGCATCATGATTTCAGGGCTACCTAGCTGACCCTAATTTCACCATAACTTCTTCCTACCATTTCATGCCACCCCCTGATTACACTGATTAAGCACCTATGTTGGATGTATCATAACTGGGTGAGTCCCTCTGTTCTTCTTCTTCTTTTTTTTAAGATTTTATTTATTTGACAGAGAGAGGACACAAGCAGGGGGAGTGGGAGAGGGAGAAGCAGGCTCCCCATCAAGCAAGGAGCCAGATGCCGGGCTGGATCCCAGGACGCTGGGATCATGACCTGAGCCGAAGGCAGACGCTTAACGACTGAGCCACCAAGGCGCCCCAGAGACCCCACTGTTCTTGTGGGGAGGTTTTTTTCTGGATGAGAGCAGTCCCTTCTGAAGCAGGCTTCATCAACCCATTGGCACTCCTCCCTTGTGACACCAAAGCCCAGGCAGCTGTGGAATGTACCGCTCTGAACAATGGAGAGTCGAATAATCAGGTTGCTGTGTAAACTGAATTAGTTAGCTATAGTATAGGAGTAGATAGAGCTTTATAAATGGTTCCTATGAGACACATTTCCCAATAAAAATGCAGAGTAAAGGGCCATGGGAACCAGTGACCTTATTTTCTTGTTCAAAAATCTTCCCATCTCCTGGTGTCTGGGCCCATATACTTGGCCACATATTGAAAGTGGCTAGCCCCCATCTTTTGCATTAGATCTCATCCCCTTTGTCTACTCAAGGACATTGCTGTATAAAGTGTCCTCTCTTCCTTGCAACGACCAGTTTTCCCTCTCTCGAATAGCAGAGAATCATGCTATCATTTTTCCCAGCTTTTGAAAACCTCTTGACCTCGAATCCCTCTCTGGCTATCACTTCATTTCTAGGTTCCCTTTTTATTAAAATTCCTTGAAGTAACTATTATACTTGCTCTCTATTGTGTCACGCTGTATCTCTGTAATCCTCTCTGTTGAGTCTTCCAGCCCCATGACCCCAGGAACCTCGCTGCTGTCAGGGCCCTCATGATCAGCCCTGCTAACATCAGGGGTCAGTCTTTGCCCTCAGCTTTTAACGATGCTTACTTTGTGCTCCTGAAGGCTACTGGCGTCCAAGCCCCTCCTTCTTGGTTTTTCTCCTACCTCACTTGACCCTTTCTCAACCTTCTTTGCTGGTGTCCTCTGATTGCCTCGACATTTAACACTGGATGTCCTGGGGTTCGGTTTCCAGGCCTCTTTTCTGCTCTTTCTACACTTGTTCTCTTTGATCCTGTTCCATCTCTACACTGATGTCTCTCAAATTTCTATTTCTGACGCAGACTTCTGCCTTGAATGCCAGTCTCCTGCATGCAGTTACCCATAGGCACCTCAGCCATCATCTGCCCCCAGCCTTTTGCTGCTATCAGTCTGGTCCACAGCCCCATGGTTTCTCACCTACTTAATGGCAGCAGCTTCCTAACTAGTCCTCCTATTTCTACTCTGGCCCCTCTACAGTCTATTCTTTAAAGCAGTGTTACCTGAAACCAGGTTCACCTCTTGGTGGGTGTTGAGCCAAAAGACACAACCAAGCCAAGAATAAGAAAAGAAGGGTTTTACTTGCAGCAGGTCCAGAACACCGGGGATATTTCCCAAAGTGGTGTCTCCTCAAACAACAAAAGTGGGGAAATTTCAAGCTTAGGGTTCATGTGTATTCATGAAGGAACTTAAAAGCTTTCAGCCTGGAATTGAGGCAAAGTCATCGTAAGGTGACAGAGACCAGGTCCCAGTCCTGAGGGCTGGCAAGGGTCAACATCACCAGTTCTCTGGCTTTAGTTGGCCGGGTATCTGAGTGCTCAAAGGGGTTTAGATCCCACAAAGATAACTCAAGAATGTGTGTGGGGTCATTCTCTACTTTTGAGCCGGCACTGGGAGATTTATCACTGATTTATTGTCCCTGATATGAGGAAGCTATCTCCTGGCCTGATAGTGGTCATTTGTTCTTACATTCTTTAGTTCCCTTAAAAATCACGATCTACTGGGGTCTATTCTACAATTTTGACATATCCCAGGAAGTTCTGCTAGAAATCGGCTTTGGGCAAGTGGTACCTGTAAGGCACACAGCACAGGTGGTTCGGGGCCTGAAAATGACTTTCCTTAGGTCAAGGGAGCTATGACTTGTCTTTCTTTTTCGGGGGACCCCTAATTCTTTCTGCTTACAATAGTAGTCAGAGTGATTCTTTGTATGCATATAGATCATATCCTGCCAGCTTTTCTTCATCTCAGAGTAAAAGTCTCAGTTCTGATGCTGCTGCCACGGCCTTCTCCCCTCCCTGGGTCACTTTCTCCAGCCACATGGGCTTCCTTGCTCTTTCTCACTAGTCAGATCCACTCCCTCGTCAACACCTTTGCGCCTGATGTCCCTTCTCTTCATGGAATGATCCTTTGTCAGCACATGACTGAGCTCCCCAAGCTGTGTGCTCAGATGTCAAATTGTGTGTGAAGCCTCCACTGGCTGCTTCCATTTCCCCAGTGTGGTATAACTCCCTTCCCAGCTTTATTTCCCTCCTTAGCCCCTATCATCTTTGTCAAGAAGAAAACCAGGCCCAAATCACCAAACTGAGGCCTAATACCTAACCTAATTGCAATTTCAACCTCTGCCAGAAATGAAGTTTTAACAGATCAGTCAGGAATTTTATTTTATTTATTTACTTTTTAAAGATTTTATTTATTTGAGAGAGAGAGCACAAGCAAGGTAGAGGCAGAGAGAGAGGGAGAAGCAGGCTCCCCGCAGAGCAGGGAGCCCGATGTGGGACTCAATCCCAGGACCCCAGGACCATGACCCGAGCCAAAGGCAGTCACTCAACCAAATGAGCCACCCAGGCACCCCAGTCAGGAATTTTAAGCACCAGTGAGGTAATCCCTCCTGAGGGTCTCTCCATCACTCTAAGGAAGATGAGGTAATCTGCATGATAAGACACCCCCCAAAGTGACCTTGCCTGAAGCAAGCAATCCTTTCTTTTCTCTTGTTACTAGCTTCCTTGCTCCACCCTCCTTCCTATAAAAACCTTGCACTTTGTACATCTTAGAGCTCCTTTGTATTTGCTAGGTTGTTTTCCTAACTTATTTTTTTCATAAGTTGATTGCTTAATAAAGCTAATTAGATCTTCAAATGCACCCAAATTCAAAGGAACTTTTGTTGACACCTGCCAGTGTGTATGTAAGACATACATATTTGTATATCCTCTCTGCCCTACCCCTCTAGTGGGAAAAAATCCTTGAGGTCAGGGATTTTGGTATTCTTCATGACTGTATTTGTAGGCCCCAGAGGAATACCCTGTAAATGCAGGTAATCAGTAAGTATTTATTGAATGAAAAGAACAAACCAGGCTATGTCTGATAGTACATGGTCGACCAGTTGTAATAAATATTTGGAATCAAGAATTAATCTTGTTGCCTTTTCAGGAGTCCATTGCTTTTCTTCTGTTTTTTAATACTAATGATTAATAAAGTTTCAATTCTAAATTGTGCTGTAAGCACCATTCTGTAAGTAATGGTAATTTCACTCAATCTCTGTAATAGTAAATAGTAATGAAGACATAGTTTTCATATGAAGCTCTGATTATGATAATTAAAATACCATTTGTACATTTTCTTGTGTTGTAACAAATTAAATAGAATATTTAAAATGTTATTTTTATATTATGTGTTATATGCATAATAAAGTATTTATAACTCTTTACTCTCTGTAAATATTTTTTAGAAAAAGACTAGGGAATATAAATGTAGCAGTCTTGAGGGCTGTAGAAGCCAGAGAATAATAGACAAGCTAATATTGCCCTCTAGTGGAAATAATGAAACATGCAATATTAGAATCTGACACTCTTAGATGAACGATTTCATTATTTTAGCCCAGGCAATGCTTAGGGCTTGGCTGTTTCCAAGTTTATCATCTGCTTTTATAGTGTTGAGTTAAAAAATTTTTTATTTAATATTGAAAATCTGAGTCATTATGTAAAAGACTTGAATAAGTCATGTATAAAAATACATGATCAGATCAACTTTTTAAAAAAGTGTTCACATTTCATCAGCAATCAAAAAATTGATATAAGAGTGGTATACTTTTTTCATCTATCAAATCAGTAAAAAGTTTGAGAAGTGACGGTGAGGGCAAAGAGGCATTTACATATTGGTGGGAGCATAATTTGATACTAGATTCTTAACCTGGGGTCATTTTGTGGGGGAGAGTTTCCCTAAAACTGAAAATTTTTGTGTGTATTTGCCTTTTTTTTTCTGAGGAGAGGTGAAAGTTCCATCAGATTCTCAAGGGGACCCATGCTCTCAAATGTTAAAAACAAACGTTGAATTTATTTCTGGGGATCAAATTGGCAATTTGTGCCCCTCCCCCAAAAGGTCACGGGTATGCCAGCGTTGTTTTGAATGCAAGTACAAACCACCTAAATGTTCAACAATAGGGGAATTTCACATAAATCCTATTCCAGCCCTAGGGTGGAGTTGCTCTGGCTGTTAGCAATGGTGGTATAGAATTGCCGATTCCTTCACTTGCAGATTCCATTAGTAAAGGAATTAGGGCGGGAGGCCGGGTAGGGAAGCAACAATTCCTGACCCTGATTTTTATTTTATTTTATTTTATTTTTTTAAAACTGCAAGGTATCAAACAGAACTTTTCCAGTACAATGGTGCCATTGAAAGCCTTGAGTAAGTCTGTCCATCTTTCCATTTGATACTGTATGTTAGGCACAAACCTGCCTTCTGGGTCTTAGTGGGCGTGGGAGGGCGGGGGTTGGGGGGGGAGTGTGGGGGTCCATTATAGTATTGTGAGAACACTGCATTACTTGTGTAGATAAAATTCCTGCCCAGGAGGAATCCTGACTCTGGAACACAATGAGGGCCGTGGTTACAACTAATGAAACAGCTACTGATAGGGCAGGATCTTCAAGATACAAGGTAAAGAGGAAACAAGTCAGGCGTAGGACGGTCCACAGTCCACAGCGCTATCTTTGGTATGAGTTTACAGGTGTCTTTGTTTCTAATTGTGGAGACTGAAGACCCGGGCAGCAGGGGTTACCTCCAGGGAGGGGAACTGGGTAGCTGAGAGGCACAGAGGGAGGCCTCCTTTAGTATTCCTGCGAACTTTTCATGCCTGCAGCTGTCCCCCATTAAAAGAATTCCGTCTATGGATCATTTCTTCAAATAACTGAAAACCGCAGTAAGAAAAATCTACCTGAAGAAAATTTTGTCCTATGAAAAATACTTCCCAGCCTCAGAGTTTTGGCTCCCTTGTTTTGAGCAACCTCAAAATGTTCACATATTTAGGTGAAGCTCTTTGTTAGGCTTTGGGTCAAGCTGTGTCATGTTTTTTTTTATTTCCTATTGCCGGGTTTCTGAAATCCCAGCTTGTCAATGAAGTGATTGTTAGCTGAACTATGAATTGCAATAGATGAAAATGAACAATAAACTTGAGACATTCATTGTGGTGTTGCTATTTAAGAAAACAAAAGGATAGAATTCTAGAAAGATCTGCTCTTCTGTAGGAAGGTCAGATCCTTTCTGTTATGTATATAATGTTACACATTCGTGCTCCAGCACAGAGGGCTTGCAATGTGAAAAGGCTGACAACCAGAGTTATAATTAGGTCCTGCTTATTTCCTTTGGAGTTTATGGTCCAGAAAGCTCATGGAAATGATGAGAGTCTTATAACCTTCTGTTCTGGATTGAATTGTACAACTCCCCCCCGCCCCCCCCCCCGCCCCCAGTCATATGTTGAGGTCCTAAGTGCCCTTGCAGATGTAATTAAAGATGAAGTCATACTGGAGGAGTGTGGGCTCTAGTCCAGTATTACTAGTATCCTTGTAAAAAGGGGAAATTTGGACACAGACATGCACGTGGAAAGAACACCATGTGAGGCAGAGATTGGGGTGATGTGTTAACAAGCCAAGGAATGCCAAAGATGGCCAGCAAAATGCCAGAAGCTGGGGAAGAGAGCTAGAGCAGACTCTTCCTCACAGTCCTCAGAAGGACCCAACTCTGCCGGCACTTTGCTCTTGGACCTCTAGCCTTCAGAACTGTGACAAGTTTCTGTTTAAGCCATTTGTTTGTGGTACTGGGTTGGAGCGACCCTAACACACCAATATCCCTTCCAATCCAAATGGAATCAAACAGTGAAATAAACCTGGAAAAGAGAAGGCAGACCACTTTAGGGTGGCCAAATCATCCCTTCATTTTAAAATTTATAACTTTTTTTTAAAGATTTTGTTTATTTATTTGAGAGAGAGAAGGAGAGATAGAGAGCACGAGAGGGAAGAGGGTCAGAAGGAGAAGCAGGCTCCCCGCTGAGCAGGGAGCCGATGTGGGACTCGATCCCGGGACTCCAGGATCATGACCCGAGCGGAAGGCAGTCGCTTAACGAACTGAGCCACCCAGGTGCCCAGTAAAATTTATAACTTTTTTTTAAGGGTACAAGAAGACTGTGCTAATAGCAAAAATGAGAGAATCCCATTCCCAAAGCATCAAGAGTTTAACAAGTGTTAAGTGACTGAGCAGTACCATGCAGCCTGCCTGGTGCTGGGTACCTTACTTCGATTATCTATAATTCTCCCAACAGTGCACAAAGTTGATATAATTCTATTTTATAGACAAGGAAACTGAGCCTCAGAGGAATAAGGGGTGACCCCGAGGTGGCAGAGGCTGTAAGTCATGAGGTCAGGATCTGGACCCAGTTTTGACAGACGTTGTCAGATTCAGAATTGCTAGACTGTGAATTCATCAACTGTAATTTTGAGATGCTTACTACAACCTTTTTGTTAAGTATGCAGGATCAGTATTCCTATTGTTTTAGATAAACTGTAGGGTGGCAAAGACAGCACTGGCGGCAGGTTGAATGGTGGTCCAGTCTTTAGAACCTTGACAAAGGTGCTGTGTGCACGTACATGCGTGTGCGTGTGTGCATGCAGTGGATGGTACTAGTCTGAAGTTGTAGTAACAGGGAGTAGTGCCTCCAAAAAAACTGATGTGTTTTTTATGTGAGACTAAAGAATATAATCATAATCCATTTTTCACCATTTTAATGAGGGAGGGACGGTTCTAATTGAGGACAGCCTCAGTGACATCTGGTGATTTCGTAACCTGAAGTCAATTTATCAGATCAAGTGGACTTTCCATTCAAGAAACTGTAGATTACTTGAAATTGCTGAAAATTTTATGGTAACAATCAGATTGAAACCCTACAACTTTCCTACAGAATTCTTACATAATGGTAACATTTATAATTTAATCAAATCCATCTGTGACATTTGATTATGTGAAAATGATCTATAAATTTTAATACTTAGTGAATGTTTTAGGAGTAGTATAAATAGTTCTCCATCTGGGCACATCTGCACCCTCTCCACAAGATAAGAGAAAACTTGCTTTTCTTTTTATAACATATGCTATATTTTAAGGTAGAATTTCATTTAAATGCAAAACATTGTTATTTTAAATGTGAAATGAAATCTCATTTACTTTCATCTTCTGTTATACTTTCTAATTTAATTTTTAATCTATTGGAGACTTTCCCTTATTTGTGGGTACTTAGTAAGGTAAAACAAACAAACACAGATTCTTCACGTAAACTTTTTTCACTTCTACGTGCACCAAAGTCTAGCAAATTTGTATAACACCTCATAACAGCAGTATATTTACTCACAATCTTCTCTCACATATTTTGAGAGATTTGTGAAGTGTTTTTGCCCCAAAGACAACTTCTGAGCATTTTTTTTTTATTTTTGTTACATTACAGCATATGTGAATAAAAATGAGAAACCATTGAAAGCCTTTCCTCTGGGGAGTAGACAGTTTCTTTAAATCACTTTTACAATAGCATTTTCGCCCTGTTTTTTTTTGCTTGTTTGTTTGTTTGTTTCAGGTGTGTGATTTCTGATTTACTAATACAAGTTCTCTGATGAACTATCTAGGGGCCTATAACCCTGTCCCATCTTCAGCCTGTCCAACTAGTTACTGGCCTTGCAGCATGACAAAGTGTTTTAAACAAATCTCCTCTGTTCACCCAGACTCACTTTAAAAGAGCTCTGAAACTGATCCAGGCGCAGATGGCTGGGTCTCACCAGCCTTCCCAGCCTGCTGTAACTTCCACCACTGCCGCCATTTTCCATAGCGAGATAGATGGAGTGGAAAATAATATTAATCTTCGAGAGGAGGATTCATGCATTATTGGTCTCAGAGAACCTATCATTTGAAAACAATTTACCACCACAAACTGGGCGCCATTTTAGGGAAACATGAAACAGAACAGAAGATATCTGTTTTCTAATGATCCAGCTGGGTGGTTCTAACAAAGGCACTGTATTGAGCTATCAGCTTTCTTGTATTTTAGTAACACCACGAAACCATACTGTGTCTGAACATAGGAAAAAACCAGAAGGAAACCAGTGTCAAGGTCCTTTTCTCTTTGCCTGACTCCCAGTTTTTTTACTAAAGCAGTTTACTATTGTTGAATTGTGTACTTTGATAAAAATAGAAACTGGGATAGAAATGATTAACGGTATGAAAGATTTCCTGATTTCCTACTGCTGACGATAAAAGCTGTGCCCAGCAACCTTGAACATGAGCACAGGTTTTTGGTAAACTAACTCAAAGAACCCTTCAGGGCCAAAGTAGATATGTCCAGTATCTTTGCAATGAGAAGTTTCATTCTCTGCAGGAGAGAAGCCAGTATGGAGTTGTAGGGGCCAAGGGCAGGCCACCACAAGAGGGGCCACTCTGGAATAAAGATGATCCTGAGCCATCAAGACCCTGTGGGCTCAAGGGTTCGGGTTAGGGTTAGGGTTAAGGTTAGGGGCCATCAAGACCCTGTGGCCTCAAGAGAAACTTTTCATTCCTTTAACTACATAGAAGAATCTAAATTTCAGTCTTTCCCGAAATAAGGGTTACTAGCAGAGATAAATTTTATCTGAGTGACCCATCTGTATTGCAGGGTGAACATCTAATTACCAAACATCTCCTCTTCTTATCACCCTGGGAAATGCATTTCTTTCCTCTGAAATCTCAGACCCCACTCCCTTCTCCTTAGTTCAGAGTGACATATATACCTGATTTCACCTGTCTTTGGAATTTCCGTGTCTGTGTGGATTCTCTGTGTGTACACTAGTACATTTGATTTTCACCTGTTAATCTATCTCATGTCAGTTTGAATCTTAGTCCACCTGGAGGGACCCTTGAAGGGGACAGGAACTCTTGTTCCCTGACAGAGTTAACAAAGAAGAATCTTTCATCTCATTTTTATTTTCTGTTGATAGGGATTATTAGATCATTAATCATATTTGTTCCTGAGTTTAGTCCACAAAAGTGTGAGTGGAGTATATTTAGGAATTAGGAATATATTAGGAATTTTATAGAATTTTTAGTGATTTTTTCCAAGAAGATAGATAACTAAGCCACGTGGGGTTTAGGCATACTGTCTATCCTTTTGAATACAAATAGATTATGTACTCATCAAGAGGAGTTTGAGAAGGGTTTTATTAAGCATGCTTTTTCTTTTTTCCATTTATGGCTTCTTAAAGCATTGTAACAAGGGTTTTTGGTACCACGGTTCCTGCTTGTCCCTAGGAGTCCAAAGTCCACACTCTTAACTGGGGGTGGGGGGGCACTCATGAGGATCCTGGATGGTGAAGATGAAGCTGCACTAAGGAGTTGGATATGGGCTGAGCAAAGTCTTAAGGCACCTTGTTTCTCAGTCTTGCCAAAAAGTCAGTGGGCAGGCTGTTATGTAGGTGAACTGTGAAAGGAACAAGCAGGACCACAGTTCTCACTGGTGAGACTTAAAAAGAGATACTGAGGGGCGCCTGGGTGGCTCAGTTGTTAAGCGTCTGCCTTCGGCTCAGGTCATGATCCCAGGGTCCTGGAATCGAGACCCCATCGGGCTCCCCGCTCGGCGGGAAGCCTGCTTCTCCTTCTCCCCCTGCTTGTGTTCTCTCTCTTGCTGTCTCTCTCTCTGTCAAATAAATAAATAAAATCTTGAAAAAAAAAAAAGAGACTTTGAATTAGAAGATGGATGCTCATTTACCTGTGGGACTGAAACTCATCCCCATCTAAGATCTTGGGAGGTAAGATGAGTAACCATCTCCTTGGTTGAGGTGGAAGGTACTCAAGACCATGACTCCCCTGACTTGGGGCAGGAGGAAAACCTAGGAGATGAGAATTCTTCCTGTGGGAAGGAAGGTATTTGGAACGAAGAGGCTTGAAGAAGCATCTGCCCCAGCTAAATGCTAACAGCTCCCCTCCTACGTGCTGATTGCTTTCTGAAGTGTCTGGACATGCCTGCCCTGTCTGGTTAGCTGGTCCTGGGCCACTGAATGGTGGTAAAGGGGAAGGGAGGCCTGTCCATCAAACCACCCTCAGCCTCTAGGGAGGAGAGTGCTTTAAACTTTCCAGGGGATTATGTCAGAGTTTTGTGGGGGTGGGTGGAGGAATCACAAGAACCAAGGAGAGCCCACCCCAAAGCCACAGCAGTCAGTGTCAGACTGTCCCATGGTGCTCAGAAAGTCTGGAGAGGATTATGGGAGATGTCACCAACAGTAAATATTCTAGTAACTCTGATGACATCTAGAGGGGCAGGGGTCAGTGCCAACTCCTCTGTGACTTTAGTAAGGGAGGAAGGGGGGGGAGTGCTAGAGAGAGACTGTGAGTGTGCACAACCATAGTCTTTCTCAAATCTTTAGGAAGATCAACATTTCATCTGCTTCTAATGATCAAACTCTGTTAGTTGTTTTATAAATGGAAACAAAGGATTCTTCAATAAAAGAAATAGTGGTAATCTTTTTTAAATTTAAATTTTACTTTAATCTCTTCTTACAAACTAGGCAGTCATATAGGCCTTTGGTCAGTTCTTAGAACTTTCCTGCCTCAAGGTCTTTGCTCAGGACGTTTGCCCTACTTGGAACACTCTTTCCCCCACTTGGCAGAACTGGCTCTTTCTCATCCATTATGATGATATAAACGGCATATCCATTAGACAGTATCTCCTTAACTACCATATCTGATTAAGATCTTTGCCTCTGTTGTGGTTCTCCTGTTCATCTCCTTTCCAGCATTTCTCAAAATCTGTAATTATTGTATCTATGTATTTCTTTCTGTCTGTCCCATTGGAATGTAATATTCATGAGGGCAACGATCTTGTCTGTCTTGTTTAACTTTTGTCTTTACTACTTGGCACAATGCTTGGCATGTAGAAAAAGAAAAATTGTTAATGAACAAATGTAAGTCTGATACTTTACACATTTAGTTGTGTTATAAGTGTTGGCAGGAAATTTTTGGAAAGGTAGCATCTCACCGGTTTCAAGAAACCTACCTCTTACTTGAACAGACATTTTTCTAAAGAAGACATACAGATGCTCAACATCACTAATCATCAGGGAGATACAAATCAAAACCACAATGAGATATCACCTTATACCTGTCAGAATGGCAAAATAAAAAAGACAAGAAATAAAAAGTGTTGAGGAGGTGGAGAAAATGGAACTCTTGTGCACTATTGGTGGGAATGTAAATTGGTACAGGTACTATGGAAAACAGTATGGAGGTTTCTCAAAAAAATTAGAACTAGAAATACCATATGATCCAGTAATTCCACTACTGGGTATTTGCCCAAAGAAAACAAAAACAATTCAAAAAGATATTTACTCCCCTATATTTATTGCAACATGATTTACAATAGCCAAGATATGGAAGCAACCTGTGTCCATTGACAAAGAAGATGTGGTATATATGTACAATGGAATATTACACAGCCATACGAAAGGATGAGATCTTGCCATTTGCAACAACATGGATGGACTGTGGGGGTATTATACTAAGTGAAATAAGTCAGACTGAGAAGACAAATACCATACGGTTTCATTCCTATGTGGAATCTAAAAAGTAAAACAAATGAAAAAACAAACAGCAGAATCAGACCTATAAATACAGAGAACAAGTTGATGATTGCCAGAGGGAAGTGGGGTGTGAGGACATGCAAATGGGGTAAAGGGGAGTGGAAAATACAGGCTTCTAGTTATGGAATGAATAAGTCACAGGAATAGAAGGTACGGCCCAGGGAATATAGTCAATGATACCATAATAGCATTGTATCGTGATAGATCGTAGCTACATTTATGGTGAATATAGCATAATGTATGAAGATGTTAAATCATTACGTTGTACACCTGAAACTAATGTAACATTGTGTGTCAACTATACAAAAAACCCCCACAAAATCTACCTCTTAATACAAAATTGTTGGAGAGATTCTGAAGTCATTCTTCTGGTGTACTCCCTTGCCAAATGAATCAATTATCAAGAGAAATCTCATTTTTGTCCAGACATTTTTTTTATTGCCCTTCCTTCTTGACTCTTTGCTAATGATTTTAAAAAGATGCTGCACTGTAGGATAATTCAACTGAGAAAAGAAGGTAGTATGTTTTAACATCTGCTACCCTAATGATCATTAGCATTGACCTCTTGATTTGGCCAGAAGGGAGGATAGCACACTCAGTAAAGGAGCAACTTTCACAGGTGAAGGAAAGTCTTTCTTTGGTGTAGGTATTGCTTCCCTAATATTTTTCCTAATGTTGTTTCAAAAATCTAATGGCTGACTTTGTGGGAGACAATTCTTCATTGGTTTCTTGTGTTTCTGTGTGTTTTACATGAACTTTCGTTGCCAACTATTTTTTTAAGGATGTTAGTATGGCAAAGTCTTGGAAAATAGTGATGGTGTCTATCTTAAGGCAGGGGGCAGATTTGTTTGCTGTTCAGTATAATAAAGATAATCTCTCCCTCTGGAACAAAGGTTGAGCAGGTTTGCTAGCAGTCCCCTTTAAACTTTGGGATTTCCAAAACTGTGGGGCTCCTAAGCTGGGGTAAAAACCCATTTGTATGTAGTGTCTAACGTTGGCCACTGGACCTTGACCTGTAGCACTTGAGGGGGAGGTAAGGAGAACTGATGTGAACATGAACGTCATGCTCCCTGCTGTGCTGCAAGTAATGAAGTCCTTTGTCTTTGATCCACGTGACACATGTCTTATTATCTGGGAGTCCTCAGCCCCATACTTGTCCTGTCCCCCTGAGTGGAAAGCTTGGGAGCTACAATTCCCAGACTCCCTTACAGTTGGCTTCCAGTGAGATCTTCTAATGGGAGGGAGTCTTATGTGATTAGAAGGTGGATGTCAGCGGAAGCCCTTGGACTTCTGGCTCTAGCAGCAGTGGGGACGTGCAGTGTGACTGCCTGCAGGGTGTCAGCATCAGAGCCGGCAGCTGCTGCAAATATCGTCTCATGGCTTTGGGCAGAACAGCATGGCCCCTTGGGGTTCCTGATGTGCTAATACCTCCTTCCCTTCTGATTGCCCCTTGGCTTTTCAACGATGTTATAGTCCCATTCCCTGCATTTATTTCTTTTCTAAGTAACCGGAGTGCTTTCTATTTTTCTGCTTGAATCCTGACTCCCCCACCCACCCCATGCTTCTGGCAAGCTCTTGTGGAGGACAGCAGAACTACCAAGGCCTAAAGGTCTCAACAAACTTTTTTGAAACTAAGATCGGTGGATCTGAGGAGAAGATTTTGGCCAGACTTACCTTTCCAGTCTCAGGAGGAGCTGCTGGAACACAGAGACTGTTGTGGGGTTGCTCCAAAGAACCAGGGTCACATACATGTACTAATTAGATGAGAGAAGGAAAATGGAGGGGAAGCATTGGAAAGTGGCTGCAAGCCTTTTGAGAAAAAGCAGCCTTGTCTGCTAATAAAATGTGGCCAATGACCAGTTCTTCATTATCTTCCCCTCCTTATTGGAGGAAAAAGTAAGGGGAATGCATGGGAACCCCCAGACTGCCTGGGGAGCTGGACAAGTCTGCTTCTCAGTGAGCAGGGGTGGAGACCAAGGGAGGCGGGAGAAGCTGTCCCCACTCCACAACCAAACACTCAACTCACTCGTCAGTCAAAGAAGAATGAGGAGAAGCCCATATTTTGTAATTGAGACACTCACATGGGTAAAATGATGATGTGTATTTCATTTGCTTTCCCTTTTATCACCAACTCAAAAGTTGGTGTGCTTCTTGTGCAGCTGAGTTCTTGCCAGTGAGATCCCAAATCCAGTAAAACCAGGGGATGCTTTGTGTTTATCCATTCTGAAACTCATTGGAAGTTTTCAGGAAGAAATCTTGATTTGAAAAGGTTAGGGGTTTATGAATGCTTGGATTTGACCTCAGGCAGAACGCTTAAATCCTACTAGCTTTATACTGGAAAAGGAAAGAAGCCACACACATCCAGAGAGGTCTTGATGAAAGTTTATGCCAACGGTCAAGTTGGGAATAGCTTGGAGCAGGGGAAGGTAATGGAAGCAGTGTCTCTCCTAAATTATGTGATTCACTATGTAGCTGCTGACATTTCTCCTGATATTTCACAGCTGATCATGGAGCTGACACACCAGTTTCTTCAATAAAACTAATGATGTTTTTCAGTGCGGCCAGCTCCTGTGTTTTGCCTGGTATGTGCATGCTGATGCCATCAAAGCAAAAGTCCCATTTCTTTCTTGGAAACTGGAAAGGTTGTCAGCAGCTTCAAAATGATGCCATTCTTCTTAGCCAAGCAAAACTTGGCCTGCAAGAAAAATTGTGATACTCTGTGTACAGATGGGGTCTCTGGATGCTTGGCACCACACTTTATTGCCTGGTGACATGTCAGAGTGACTCACTGTTTTTGACATGGGCATGTGCTGGCATCAAGAATTCTGAAAGAAGTCGTGCTTACTGCTATGAAAAGTGTTAAATTCACAACTAGCATCTTTTCAAGAGGTTTTGTCAAGAAAATGGGAGCTAGATACAAAGTTCTTCTCTATTCCATAATTTACTGGTTTTCCGAAAGCAAATCTTGGAACAAGTGGTTGGATAGCTGTTGGAAGTTTCCCTTTGTTGAGAGAAAAAGAAAGTAAATCTATTTTTAGGATAGTTTTGACATGGGAATATCTTGTTCATGGCCTGACTTACCTGGCAGATATTTTTAGTCACATACCTGAGTGAATCTTTTGATTCAAGGTTCTGCAATGACAATTGGGGGTGCTATTGGAAAATCACAAGCTCTTTGGCCAAACTGCTGCTGGAGTTGGCTAAGTACGTATGTGAATTTTCTGATGCTAGATAAAGATGTGTGGAAATGCAGATGCTGAAGAAGTAGCATTGTACAGATTCCTGGCAATATGGTAGAGTTTATTTGAAAGTTATTTTGCTTAGATAACCTTAAATAGGAATTTGTATTTGAAATGCCTTCCCTACTGACAAAGATAGCATCAATGATTCAGACTTTGCTAAAGATACTATGATAGTTAATTTTATGTGTCAATTTGACTGGACCATGGTGTGCCCAGGTATTTAGCCAGATATCATTCTGGGGGCTTCTGTGAGGGTATTTCTGGATGAGTTTAACATTTAAGTTGGTAGATTAACTAAAACAGATTGCCCTCCCTAATGTAGGTGGACCTCATTCAATCGGTTTGAAGGCCTGAATGGAATAAAAAGGCTGACCCTCCCTTGAGTAAGACAGAATTTTTCCTGTCTACTGCCTTTTAACTGGGATATTGGCCTTTTCCTGCCTTTGAACTTGAATGGAAACATTGTTACTTCCTGGGTCTCAAACCTGCTAGCCTTTGAATTGGAACTATACCACTGGACCTCCTGGAACATGCCAGCCTTCACAGCCACTGGACCTCCTGGAACATGCCAGCCTTCACAATCATGTGAGCCAATTTCTTACTCTCTCTTTCTATCTCTTTGTCTATCTCTTATGACTATATCCTTTTGGTTTTGTTTCTCTGGAGAAACTTGACTAACATAGATACCTTTGCTGATGTGAGGATAAAAGATAATTTGACTTAGAGTCAGTTCAGAGTCCTAGAGAATCCTGGTGTTGCTTGACACAAGTTTAATTTGGCCAATCAAATGATGGTAGTTTTGATTCCATTTACTGCAGAGAAAATACTGTAACATTAAGGGCTGCCCCCAAATTCCTCTTAGAACTGTCTTTGTTGGGAATCATACTTTGATAAACGTGTTATGGGGTGGATTTTGTCAGGACTAAATTTTGCCTAGGTGCTGGAACCGGTGACTTGTACCTCCAGACTTTGGCAAATCCTGGGCTTTTGTAAAATGAAGAATCTATATGACACATTCTGGATGTGGGGGGAATCTAGATAGACGTCTTGCTGGTGGATGGTCCATGGGTAACAAGTCTTATCCCATCAGCAATGGGAGGATTGCTAACATACCCCTGTGGGGTAGTTACTGAGCTGGCTGTGATTGTCACTGGAATGGCTGGGGATGGTGGGTGAGCTTCAGCAAAGCTTCCATCAGCCTCCCTGCAGAGGGTGCTTTAGAGATCTAGCTGCCCTTGATGGTGACTTTGCTCTTTCACTTGCTGTTCCCCCACCGCCTTTTGTGATTCAGCCCTTCCTCCCACCTCCTTTCAGGTGATGCTCCAATATACACTCTTGTCCCTGTCACCTCCTTACCCAAGGAACCCTCATTTAATTCCCATGGAGCTTTGACGGTGGAATTGTCTCCGTCAGTTTTCTTTTTAATAAATTATTATAAATAAATTCCATGCTCTGTTTCCCTCAAGGCTTCCCTGTTCCCCACTTAACAGCCCATTGCAGATATAAACCAGAAATCGAAAGGTGAACAAAGAGCAGAAATCCAGAGAAAAGTGAAACCCTACATTAGGTTTTTTGCTTTTTGTGTGCCTGCTTTTATGATTCTAATTCTTTTCAAGGCAACACAGCTGCCTCTTACTGACTGGGTCAGGACAAAGAAGTGGTATAAGAACAACAAAAACAAGGTACAGAGATTATCACTGGGTCAAAGGGGAGCCCCCTTGAGGCCTGGACATCAACGAATCTCAAAGCTTCAGAGAATGGCCATAACTGCTTTGTCTAATAGAAAGATAAACATTTAGAGTCAGTAAAATAGTACAACATTGTTTGATGTGACCTTTCTGCACGCCCCCCCGCCCCGAAAAAAGATGCAGTCGAATCTATTAATGTCACAAAAGCTTGTGTGTGAGAAGGGCCTATGATGGAATCAGTGTTGGGTGAGATAAGGCAGAATGTAAGGACTTCAGGGCTTAGAAGTGAGCCTGGGCAGATGCCAGTTGGTGCAGGATTAGCAGAAATCTCGAGATAGAGCTTTGGATTTCATGAGCTGTAGAATTATTGACTACAAGGAAATTTTACCTCAAGATCAAGGGGGCAGCGAGGCCTCCAGCTGCCTTGAGGGGTTATAATAATTTACATCTTTGTGATTAAGCACTTATTAGGAACCAGCAATGGAAATAAGGTGGATATTAAAGCTGACAAGTGTGTTAGGTCAAAGAGCACTGTCATATGAACTTCTTATTCTTGCCAGATAACTTCAGAATTCTCATTTCGGAGCAGTCATCAAGCTCATTTTCATTTCATCTGAACAATTTTAATTTATTTCACATTTTCAGGAAGTTGCCATGCATTTCTGTAAGAAAAAAAAAAGAAAGTGCACCAGCCAGGGCTGATAAGACAGAAAAGGATTTTTCAGAAAGGCTATGGGATCGTTCCCAGAGTTTCCAGGAGGGCTGGCGAGGGAACCTGGTGATGCCGGCAGGAACAGTGGTAGACTAGGAGTCAGAGCCATGGCTGGGAGACCACAGAACCAAACTCAGGGAGGACCACTGCCATTAGGGGCTCCGTATGTCTCAGTTTTTATCACTGTCACAGAAGGCACTGAACGGTACACCTAGCTGCTATTTCCCTCAACACCATAACGGATTCGCTACTGTTACCCTCTTCTTTGTCCAAATTGAGAATGCCGGGCTGCTGCATTTAATGAACCAAATATGTGCCAGGAGTCTGTGCCCCAACTGTCAGAGGAGATGGGGAACCAGCTTCTGGGTTTTGTGGCTCCCGTGGTGGGAAGTAAGTTTGAGCAGTGAACGGGGTTAATATGCCGGGAAGTCAAAAGAGAAATAGAAATTACAATCCTATGCAATATTGAGAGAAATGATTTTTTTTTTAAGATTTTATTTTTAGGGGGGCTCCTGGCTGGCTCCGTTGGTAGAGCATGTCACTCTCGATCTCAGGGTCATCCGTTCGTTCCCCATGTTGGGTGTGGAGCCTACTCAAAAAAAAAAAAATAAATAAAATCCTTAAAAATTTTTTTTATTTTTCAGGAATCTTTACACCCGATGTGGGGCTTGAACTTATAACCCTGAAAGCAAGAGCCACAAGCTCCACCGACTGAGCTAGCCGGGTGCCCTGAGAGAAATGATTTTTTTTTTTAATAAAAATGGTTTCTTTTTCTATGTTGCCTGGGTGAAAGCAGGAAACATTCAAAGCAATAATATAAATTGCATATAAAAATGAACTCGGTGTTTTTTTTTTTTTTTAATTGAAGTAGAGTTGACATACGATGTTGTATCTGTTTCAGGTTTACAACATAGTGATTTGACAACTCAGTATATTACCCAATGCTCACCAGGTAAGTGTAGTTACCATCTGTCACCATACAAATTTATTATGATATTATTGACTATATTCCCTATGCTGTACTTTTCATCCCTGCGACTTACTTATTTTCTGACCGAAGGTTTGTACCTCTTAATCCGCTTCACTTATTTTGCCCATCCTTCCACCCTCTTTCCTCTGGCAACCATTGTTTTTTTTCTCTGTATTAATGAGTTTGTTTCTATTTTATTAGTTTCTTTTGCTTCTTAGATTCCACATATAAGTGAAGTCGTATGGTACTTGTCTTTCTCTGTCTAACTTATTTCACTTGGCATCATACCCTCTAGGTCCGTTCATGTTGTCTCACATGGCAAGATTTCAGTCTTTTTTATAGCTGGGAAACACTCCATTGTATATAGAGTTGATCCTTGAGTAACATGGGTTTGAACTGCATGTGTTCACTTGTAAGTTAATTTTTTTCAATGAATACAGTACTGTAAGTATATTTTCTCTTTTTCATGACTTTCTCAGTACCGTTTTCTTTTCTCTGGCTTACTTTATTGTAAGAATACACTATGTAATGCATATAACATACTAAATATGTTTTCGTTGACTATGTCATCACTAAGTTTTCTGGTGAAGAGTAGGCTATTAGTAGTTAAGTTTTTTGGAAGTCAAAAGTTCTATGTGGATTTTAGACTGGACAAATGTCGGTCTCCCACCCCCCTCTGTTGTTTAAGGGTCTACTGTATATACCACTTCTTCTTTGTCCATTCATCTACGATGGACACAGGTTGCTTCCGTATCTTGGCTATTGTAAATAATGCTGCAGTAAACATAGGGAAACACATATTTTTTTGAATTAGTGTTCTCGTGCTCTTTGGGTAAATACCCAGAAGTGGAATTACTGGGTTGTGTGGTATTTCTATTTTTAATTTTTTTGAGAAAACTCCACACTATTTTTCATGGTGGCTGCACCAATTTACACCCCCACAAACAATGCACATGGGTCCCCTTTCTCCACATCCTCACCAGCACTTGTTATTTCTTGTCCTTTTGCTATTAGCCATTCTGACTGGTGTGAGGGGATACCTCATTGTGGTTTTAATTTTCGTTTCCCTGATGATGAGTGATGTTGAACATCTTTTCATGTGTCTTTTGGTCATCTGTGTGTCTTCTATGGAAAAATGTCTATTCAGGTCTTCTGCTCATTTTTTAATTGGATTATTATTTGGTGTTACATTGTATGAGTTCTTTATAGATTTTGGATTTATATTGGATAATTTATTTGCAAATATCTCCTCCTATTCAGTAGGTTGCCTTTTCATTTTGTTGATGGTTTCCTTTGCTATGCAAAAGACTCAGGTATTTTTAGATAAAATTTTTTTTGGAGCAGATCCATAGGTTTTATGGACTTTTCAAAAAGTCAATGTCTTCTCATACTTTTCCCCAGTGCCAAATTTTCTTTTTCAGGTTGAAAAGCTTGAATACATCATGCTCAAATCTCAAAATGTCCCTTAAGTATATGAGAAATATGCTTAAATTATCTCATAATAAAAAAAATACAAATTTAAATTACAGTAAAATACCATTTGTTGCCAATCAGACTGGCAAAACCTAGAAGTTTGATATATAGTCTGTTAGTGAAGCTGTTTGGAAACTGTCTCTTTCTTACATTGCTAATGGGAATATAAAATGGTCTGACCTCTGTGGAGGAAGCTTTGTGGCAATACATAGCAAAATTACACTGTATAATTCTTATAGGAATTTGTCTCAAAGATAACCAGCAAAAATATAAAATAAAATAACATATACACAGAGCTTTCATTGTAGCATTGTTTTTTGTTTTGTTTTTAAAGTTTCATTAATTTATTTGAGTAATCTCTACACCCAACATGGGGTTCGAACTTACCACCCCAAGATCAAGTCACACACTCCCCCCCGACTGAGCCAGCCAGGCATAATTTGTAATGCTAAATGTGGTAGACAGAATTCTAAGATTCTCACCCCCACTCCATATATACCTTGTATAATCCCCTCCTCTTGAGTGCAAGCAGAATTTGTGAATATGATAGGATAGCAATCTCAGGATTAGGCTACATTATATGGCAAAGGTAAAGGAATCTTTCAGTCATAATTAAGGTCCCTAATCAGCTGACTTAGAGCTAGTCTAAAGGAGGATCATCCTGAGTAGGTCTGACCTAATCAGGTGAATCCTTAAAAAAGATTGTCTTGATGGCTTTGGAGAAGTAAACTCCCATATGTGAGAGGACTTCTGGAAAGGGTCTTGAGTAATATCATCCCAGCTGACAGCTAGCAAAAAAATGGGAACTTCACTTTAAAACCACAAATAACTGAATTCTGCTAACAACCAGTAAACTTTGAAGAGGACTCCAAGCTTCATGTGAGATCACAGACTTGGCTAATACTTTGATTTCAGCCTGGTGTGATGCAGAGCAGTAGACCCAGATAACCTGTGTTCAGACTCTTGACCCACGGAAACTGTGAGATAATAATTTTCTTTTTGTATTAGGTTACTGAATTTGTGATAATTTGTTATACAGCAATAGAAAACTAATACACTGAAAAAAATACTACCAAAATGTCCACCAATAGGGGACAGATTGAATAGACTATGGTACATCCACATGTAGTTTAAAAAGGAATAAAGAAGATATAGGTGAGGAATGTTTTGTCCAAGTGCTATCTTTTGTATAAGAAAAGGGGAATATGAGTACTTATATGCCTACTCTTATATTTAAAAAAATGGCAGGATGATTAACCACAATAAGCAAAAATGGTTACTTAGAAGGAACTTTGGGGGGCAAGGAGGAGGAGACAGGACTGATGATAGTCTTTTGTGAATACACCTTCTTATATTTTTTGACTTTGCTATGTTGGTTTACATAATTAAAAACAAAAATAAGACAAAAAAAACCCTTAAACATTAAAAACTAATAGAAATAAATAAATCGATCTGCATGCATATTAATTTGATAGCATAATCACATGAATGAATGAATGAGTGAATGAATGAATGAATGGATTTTTTTAGGGGGAGGAGGGGCAGTGAGAGAGGGAGAGAGAGAACCCCAGCAGACTCCATGTGCAGCACAGAGTCTGACCCAGGCTGGATCCCACAACCTTGAGATCATGACTGGAGCAGAAATCAAGAGTTAGATACTTAACCAGCTGAGCTACACAGGCACCCCAGAAATGAATTATTTAAAGATACTTTAGAGCACAGTATTTTGACTGTTCCTTTCTAGTGAGATGGATTTTATCCTATTCAAGTAGGATAAACACAAAGAGGTCCACACCCAGACATATCTTAGTAAAAATGGTGAAAGCCAAAACAGAGAAAAATCTTGAAACAAGTGAGAGGAAAATGACTTTTCTCATACAAGGAAACTCCAGTAGGATTAATGAATGACTTCTAATCAGAGACAATGTAGGCTGGAACATAATGGGATGACATATTCAAAGCTGAAAGAAAAAAATTGCCAACTAAGAATCTTACATTCTGCAAAAAAGGTGAAGTAAAGACATTCTCGGATAAACAAAAACTGAGACAATTCATTGCTAGGAGATCCACCTTATCTGAAATACTAAAGGAAGTGCTTCAGGCTGAAAGCAAATGATCCCAGACCTTAATTCAGTTGTACACTAGAAAACACAGAGCAGTGGTAAAGGTAAATACATAATTATAAGAGATAATATAAATGCACATTTCTTTAAAAAAATTTTTTTTTAAAGATTTTATTTATTTATTTGAGAGAGTGAGCAAGAGACAGAGAGAGAGGGCAAAGGAACAGGGGGAGGGGCAGAGGGAGAGGGAGAAGTGGACTCCTCACTGAGTGGGGAGCCTGACGTGGGGAATGAAAATGTTCTAAGAGTCATTGTGGTGATGGTTGCACAATTCTGGTGAATATAATAAAAATTGAATGGTATACCTTAAAAGGGTGAATTGCATAATATGTGTTATATCTTTAAAAAAAAATTTTTTTTTTTAAGATTTTATTTATTTGACAGAGAGAGACACAGAAAGAGAGGGAACACAAGCAGGGGGAGTGGGAGAGGGAGAAGCAGGCTTCCCGCTGAGTGGGGAGCCTGATGCAGGGCTTGATCCCAGGACCCTGAGATCATGACCTGAGCCAAAGGCAGACGCTTAACCCGCTGAGCCACCCAGGTGCCCCTTCTAAGGACTTTATTGTGTTTCTCCTCCTCCTTGTGGTAATGGAAACTTCTGTTTGGACCCATTATTTTTTTTCATCCCTATGGCAACTATCATCACTCCAAGATGTGAACATTTGATCTAAGGCAGACCACTTAGAATTTTTCCCCTTAGATTTTTTTTTTTCCCCAAAATAAAGCTGGGAGAGAAAAGCTCTCTTTTCTCTCTGGTGTGGGAGTATAAGAATGCAAGCCCCAGATGATTCTGCTCAGAGTTTCAGGTTTGGGTAGCCATTGATCTTTAGAGAATGAAGCCGATGTGAAAGGAGAAGGAAAAATGTGAGTGAGTGAGTGAGTGAGAGAGAGAGACAGAGAATGGGAAAGGTGGAGAAGGAAGAGATGTTACTTGAGTTCTGTTTAATATGCTCATCTTAAATAATTTTTTTAGAGAATTTATTTATTTATTTATTTGTTTATTTATTTATTTAGAGAATGAGCTGGGGGAGGGGCAGAGAGAGCGATTCCAAGCAGATTCTATACTGAGCATTGAGCCTGAAGCAGGGCTCAATTCCATGACCCTGTGTCCATGACCTGAGCGGAAATCAAGAGTCAGACACTTAACAAACTGAGCCACCCAGGTCCCCCTCATCTTAAATAGTTTTTGAGAGGATTAGACATAATATGTGTAAAACAGCTGACTTTTTAGAATTTTAATAAATGGCATTGTTTTTACTAAATAACAAATTACTTATTAAATCTCCTGCATTATTTAATTTCCTATATTTATATGCCTTCTCTTACAACCAGATTGTCAGTTACCTGAAGGCAGGAAACATGCATATTATACTTCCTTGTGTTCCAGAAAGCCTAGCATGAGCTAAGGTAATTTCTGTAAAAATGATATAGTTCATTGATAAGAACATGAAATTGATTTAAGTATAGTACTAGAATGACCTTAGTACCTTCTAATGAAGGTAGACTTGTTCTCTGTCAATTTATCCCATGTTAGAAGTGGCATTTTAACGTAAGCTCTTCTGAGGAGTATTATTTTTTCAGTTAGTGGAAGAAGTATGGTTAGTCAGTTAAATTCTAAAAAAAGTTTTTCTTGGAAATTCATGGATGAGATGTTTTTGCCCATGTAATTTAGGTTCTAATGTTGAATATTTAAGACACATTTTTAGCTTAATTGCTGGAAAGCAATATTACCACAAATTGAAATAGTTTTAAAATAGGGACGACTTAAAATTATAGTGAACATGTCATTTAGAATAATTGGCATTCTAAAAATCTGAAAGAAGTCATTAGAGGTATTCAGAGCAATTAGCTGATGATTCTTAAAAGGCCCATGTAAGTTGAATTTATTTATTCTATACATTTAAAGGGTTTAAATATAAATTGTCCTAGTTTTTAATAAGTAAGTGAAACTATTTTATTTTTTTTCCAAAACCAAATTGTTTAGAACCCTAAAAATATCTATTGTTATTTTGAATATAAAGTTTACTTACTTATCAAATATGATGTCTGGTCCATATTCCAAAATTTTAAAAATAAGAGTATGTCTTATTACAACATCTAGGTGACACATATTCTATAGCTTCCTCTTTTTAGCTAATGATAATTTTTAACAACTACTTCATTCTCAGGAAATGGTACAATTAAATAAAAAATTTGTCAGGGCACCTGGGTGGTTCAGTCGGTTAAGCGTCTTGGTTTTGGCTCAGGTCATGATCTCAGGGTTGTAAGACTGAGCCCCATGTTGGGCTCTGGGAGTCTGCTTCCTCTCTCCCTCTCCTTCTGTCTCTCTCTCCTGCCCCTGCTTGTGTGCACTCTCTCCAAAACTTATGAATGAATAAATAAATCTTTAGAAAAAAATTGAAAATTTTTCATCTTAATATTTCCTTAGTTTTACTTACATTTAAATTAACATATAGTGTATTATTAGTTTCAGAGATAGAGTTCAGTGATTCATCAGTTGTATATAATACCCAGTGCTCATTACATCACATGTCCTCCTTAATGCCCATCACCTAGTTACCCCACCCCCCACTAACCTCTCCTCTAGCAACCCTCAGTTTGTTTCCTAGAGTTAAGAATCTCTTATGGTTTATCTCCCTCTCTGATTTCATCTTATTTTATTTTTCCCTCCTCTCCCTTATGATCCTCTGTTTTGTTTCTTAAATTCCAAATATGAGTGAAATCATGTGATAATTGTCTTTCTCTGATTGACTTATTTTGCTTAGCGTAATAACCTCTAGTTCCATCTACATCATTGAAAATGGTAAGATATATTTTTTTTGATGGCTGAATAATATTCCAGTGTGTGTGTGTGTGTGTGTGTGTGTGTGTGTGTGTACGTGCCACATCTTCTTTATCCATTCATCTGTCAGTGGACATCTGGGCTCTTTCCATAGTTTGGCTATTGTGGACATTGCTGCCATAAACATTGAGGTGTAGGTGCCCCTTTGCATCACTATATTTATTTTCTTTGGGTGAATACCTAGTAGTGCAATTGCTGGGTCATAGGGGAAAATATTTTCTTCTTGTGGTTTATGTAATATATGAGCATAATTTTAATTATATAAGTTATAGAAAAAAACTGTGATGCTTTTGGTTGAGCTTAATATTTAATTTTATGTAAATATTTTAAAATTATATTCTTGACTGCCATTTTTGTTCATGGTGAATTAACCACGGATGAGATTTATCTTAACCAACTAAAAAACCAGACAAAAGATATGAAACAATGGTTTTCAGATATTGGACAACAGGCAGTATAGAAAAGTGATCGTTGAAAGAAGGACACAAGCCAGGTGAGCCCAGTGATTATCTAAGCTACAGGCTAATGGAGTTTCTAGGCTTCAGTGCAGGGAGGAGAGCCCAACCAGAAACTGGCACTCTCTCCTGGTTGAGGAGATAGAGTGCAGAATTCATGGAGGCCAAGGCACTTACAATGGAAAAGGCAGAGTACTGGAGAGAAGACAGTGCCCAGTGAGAGAGTTCTGGAGACATGGCTCTCAGATATTTTTTCAGAAACGATCAGGCAGAATAGCCTATGGAGCTCACATGGTGCCAGAAATGGCTTTTGTTTCTACCAGTAAGAGTGGAAAGGCCTTTTTATTCCCAACGAATTTAGTAAAGAGTCAAATTAGCCCTGGATGAAGGGTAGAAAACTATGGCATGTAGGTCAAATCTGGCCTTTTTTGTGCAACTAGGGACGGTTTTACTTTTTTATTTTTATTTTTAACAATTTTTATTTAAATCCCAGTTAGTTAACATACAGTGTAATATTAGTTTCAGGTATACAATTTAGTGATTCAACACTTACATATAACACCTGGTGCTCATCACAAGTGCAATCCTTAATCCCCATCATCTATTTAAATTGTCCCCCCACCACCCAGCTCCCTGGTTTTACTTTTTAAAAGGGTTGTTGAAGGCAAGTAAAGAAGAGTATGCAACAGGTTATACGTGGCCCACAAAGCCTGGCTATTAACTATGTGGTCTTTACAAAAAGTTTGCTGAGCCCTGCCCTAGACTAATGGCTGTTTAAACCTACCTAATAAAGCTTAGAAGCAAATCTCAAAATATCTGTTTTCAAGTAAATTAACCACATCTTAGAACAGAGCCTAAAAATATGTAAAGAGAAAAAACTAGTATTCATTTCCAAAAAACTTTCTGCATCCCTGAAAAATGTCCAAAAATATTTAAAGGAATACAAAGTGCCCAGTATCCAACAATGTAAAAACCACAATGTCTGGCATCTGATAAAAAATTACTAGGCATTCAAAGAGATAGTAAAATATCCATAATGAAGACAAAAGTCAATTAATAGAAACATAAATGGTGGAATTAGATAGATGATAGAATTAGTAGAAAAGGACAATAAATCAGCTATTATACTCCATATTTTGAAAAAGGCAGAGAAAGTCATGAGCATGATGAAGAGAGAAATGAAAGATATAAATAAGACCTAAATTGAATTTCTAGAGATGAAACATATGTTTGAGATAAAAATACACTGAATGGAATTAAACAGGTGATTATACACTATAGAAGGAAAAATTAGAGAACTTGAAGACACAGTAATGGAAACTATCCTAAATGAAACACTGAGAGAAAAAAAAAGAACAGTGAACAGAACCCTAGTAAAGTGTGGGAGACTGTCAGTATCTTTACACGCATGCCGCTGGAGTCTCAGAACGAAAAAAGAGATGGGAGGAAGGCGGAAAAAAATATCTGAAGAAATAATGACTGAAATATTACCCAACTTGAGAAAACAGTAAACCCCATCGATATAAAAAGCTTAACAAACCCCAGTCAGAGGACACATGAAGAAAACCATACAAAGGAGATAATTAAATTGCTTAAAAGCAGGAATAAGGAGAACATAATTAAATCAAAGGAAAATGACACATACAGAAAAACAAAAATACATATGACAGAGTGTAAACCAGAATGTAGTAGAGCATCAAGTTTAAAGTACCAAATGATAGAATCCCTATTATTTAGATATCTACACCCAGCTGAAATATATTTTAAAAATGGAGGTAAAATCAAAGTATTTTCCAGACATACAAAAGTTGCTAGAATTTATTACCGGCAGAGCAGTATTACACGAAATGTCACAGGGGCACCTGAGTGACTCAGTTAAGCGTCTAACTCTTGATTTTGGCTCAGGCCATGCTTTCAGGGTTGTAAGATAGAGTCATGTGTTGGGCTCTGTCCTGGGCATGGAGCCTGCTTAAGATTCTCTCTCTCTCTCTCTCCCTCTGCCCCCCCAGCCCTGCTCTCTCTCTCTCAAAAAAATAGTAATGATAAGAAAATAAAAAGAAAAAGGATTTGACAAAATTCAGCATAGCTTCCTGATAAAACTCTCAGAAAACTAAGAACACAAGGGATTTTCCTACCTGATAAAGAATAGCTATTAAAAACTTACAGCCAACATTGTATCTAATGATTAAAGAGTGATGATGTCCTTTTAACATTGGAATCAAGGCAAAATGTTTACTCTCACTACTTCTATTTAGCCTTAGAATAAATGCCCTAGCCTGCAAAATAAGGTAAAAAAAAAATAAAAGTCATACAGATTGGAAAAAAATGTAAAACTGTCTTTATTCACAGAAAACATAATAGTCTATGTAGAAAATCCCAGTGAATCTATAAAAAGCAACTAGAAGTGATAAGTGAGCTTAGCAAGTTGTAGGATACTAAATCAATATAGAAAATACAAGAATTTAAATTAAATAAACAATACTCTTCACATTTGCACCAGCATATGAGATATTTAGGGATATATTTGACAAAAGACATTCAAGACCTGTATACTAAATACAACAAAACATTGTTGAGACATTATAAAGAAGACATAAATAAGTGGAGGGATATATACCAGGCTCATAGATTGGAAGAGTCAATATTGTTAAAATGTCAATTCTACACAAATAAATTGACATTTAACTCAATCCTAATCCAAATCCTTGAAGAAATTTTTTAGTAGAAATTGATAAGCTGATTCTAAAATTTATGTGAAAATACAGTGATCCCAGATAGCCAAAACAATTTTGAAAAAGAATAAAGCTTTTTTGTGCTACTGGATTTCAAGGGTTTTTATATGGCTTCAATAATAGTGTCTAAAACTGTCTTGTTAAATAAAGGCTCTATGCTGTCCAGTAAATCTCTAGGATTTATTCATCTTGAATAACTGAAATTTTGTATTCTTTGACTAATCATCTCATTTCCCCCTCTTCCCAGGCCCTGGCAACCATTCATCTATTCTCTGCTTTATTAGTATGACTATGTTAGATTCCTCATTAATAATATTGCATTATATACTTAAAATTTTGCTGAGAGGATAGATCTTATATTAAATGTTTTAATCACACGCACAATAAATAAAGACAACAGGAGGAAACTTCTGTAGGTGATGGATTAAAAAAACAATTTATAGACGGATATGTGTAATGCATAGATTGTGGTTATGGTATTATGGATATATACTTATCTCTAAATTCTTCAAGTTGTATACATTAAATATGCACAGATTTTTTTTTCCCCAAACACCAGCCTTTTAAAAAAATTTTCACGGAATTCTCCAATTATAGTTTTACTCCCAGGTTTATTGAGGTATAATTGGCAAATGAAACTATAAGATATTTAAAGTAAAATATGTACAGAGTTTTGTATGCCAATCATATCTTCCTTGATAAAATACTTAAAAATGACAGTGTCATTTGGCATAATGATAGACACACTTATGGATCAATGGGACACTGGAGAGTCCAGAAATAGATCTACCCATACATACAATTGGATTTTGTCTCTTTATCTTTTACCCTGGTTTTTATTTTTCTTCATAGCATTCATCCTTGCCTAACATTTCAGATATTTATTTGATAATTGTCCCTCCCAGCTAAATATTTTTTATTGTGGTAAAAAAATCACATGAAATCTCTCTTTTTCAAAATTTTTAAGTGTACAGCACAGTATTGTTAACTAGAAGCACACTGTTCTACAGCAGATCTCTAGAACTTTTTCATCCTTCATGAATGTGGCTTGTGAGATCGAGTCATGTGTTGGGCTCTGTGCTGGGGCGAATGTTAACTTGAGCGTGGTGATGATTTTATGGATGTATCCATATGGTAAAACTCCTCAAGTTGTACACTTTAAATATGTGCAGTTTGCTGCATGCTGATTATATTTCATTGAATTGTAAAAAGAAAAAAAAAGAAAATATAAATAAAAATAAAAACAAAACCAAACCCCCAGAAATTAATTTACATTCTCTTACCTAAGGTTTTTTTTTTTTTTTGGTATTATACAAACTATATACTATATACTAATTTGCAAAACAGTTGATTTCTTCATCTTGAAATTTTGTTTCATGAATAGATCTTAAAAATATTCAGAGTTACCAGTACTTTTTTATTCATTACATCACGCACCATAATTAAAGATTTTTGTATCTATTTGACAGAGAGAGGGAGACAGCGAGAGAGGGAACACAAGTAGGGAGAGTGGGAGAGGGAGAAGCAGGCCCCCCACTGAGCAGAGAGCCCTATGCAGGGCTCGATCCCAGGACCCTGGGATCATGACCTGAGCTGAAGGCAGCCACTTAACCGACTGAGCCACCCAGATGCCCCCATCACACACCATAATTAAATATACACCATGCTAAATTCTGAATAAGCAAAATGGATTAACTTAAATTAGAAAGCACTCCAATGGAACAATCTTTGGCTTAACATTTTTAAATGTGCTTAAGTATTGTGTGATTTCACAACTGAGAAGTTTTACATTTTTGAGTTCTAGGCTAATCAGTTTCTCTCTTCATCCCTTTATGAAAGGAGGGAACTGAAAGCCCCAGGAAAACTGGGTATGAGCAGAGAAAAGCCTGTTCTGTGCAGATGAAACCAGGGCTCTGGCGTTTTAGGACTCTATCTCTTCAACTAAACCCGTGCTGTGGAGTTAAAGACCCACATATCTGTTGGAAGATAACCTGCAAAAGAAATGGACATATATGTCATCTCTACTTCTGGCAAATACTAAAAAGAGAGATCAACTATGGTAATAGGAAAAATAGCTAACACTGGTCTCTCCACAGTTTTAAAAAAATCCTCCACCTACATTATTTCCTTCAATGGACACTGGTCATAGCCCCTGGAAGAAAGTAGGTGCTCAATAAAAGCTTACAGAATGAATGAAATTCCGACTGGTGTCTAGGAGATTGGAGGCACTGCCTTTTTGGAGGTAATTCTCCCTAATTGCTCACATCTGCATGTCTTGGGAGCAGTGGCACTCATTATGTTTATTGTGCACTGTCTTTTCAAGGATGTTTGTGTAGTAAACAGACTTGAAAGATAGAGATAGTGTCTCCCCTCAGAGCAAGGGAGGGAGTATCATAAATGGACCATAAATGGACTAATAAAGATGTCTCTTTTTGGGGCAAAAGTCTGACAACTTTACTTTCCATTGTAAATGATTTGGGATCCTTATGCTGTTTCCTTTCCTGTAAAGCACTGTACTTCAGAGGCAGGCATGTTTTCATCTTCTTGATGCCACACTGTGGGAACTAAGGTTTGAGGAACTGGCACAAATGATGGTACTCTGGCTATTGCTGTGAGTAATAAACCATCCATTGTCTCTGACCCAGGAGTCTCATCTCTTCTGCCAGCATCCCTCAGACTGTGGGAAGCTAAGTGTTATTTGCAAGTTGGTTAAAATCTCAGACCCTTCACAGTTTTTGACATGCTGTGCATGTTTTTTTGCACTAAGGTGCATAATCTCAGGAAAACTTAAAAAATCAGAATAAGCAGCCAACTGTATTGGGTAAAGAAAACAATAGGCAAAATCTCACCAAAAACACAACCTCTTCACTTTGCAGAACAAAGCTACTCGTAAGGGCTAAAATAGCCACTATCTTGCATTGGGGAAGAGGAAGAAAAATGAAAGAGCCTACTTGATGGTAAGGTAGCAGATCAAAATAACTATAAGGATCAGACAAAAATACAGAAACTGCCACACCATAGAATCTCAACGTGTGGAAAGTTGTAAATGAAGGAGAAGAAGTTGACTCAAGAGACTTCCAAAGAGGTATGCTGGCGCTGATTCTTCTACAACCTCTAGAAGGAATTATAAAATATTGCAAAGAGTGATTGTTTTTGAGAAGGCAAATGGGGTGGGAGAGAAATCTACTTTGGATATTTTGAATTTTAGATCATCTGCAGGTAGTACTTTTCAAAAAATACATGTCTAAAACAATTTAAAAGGGCTTTAAAATGATGTTTTTTTAGGTAAGAAAGCATTGTTTTTAGATTTAAAAAACTACCCAGAAGGATTTTACCTTTTAAAAGATTTACTGAGGAAACTATTCTTTTCAAGGTGGCTGGCAATCTGGCTTTATGGAGGTAAAAATGTCTTTACCTTTGGAACGGACTCTTTTTTTTAAGGAAGTTCTTCAGAATAGGCTCTTTCATTCTGGGTCAGTAAGATCAGGAAACACACGCCCATTGTTCTCAGATAAAGGTATGAGGTTACCTTGAATCTGAGAATGCACACATTGTGTTCTATTTAGTAAATGTCAATTAGATGTACATATTTTACTTCTAAAAGAGGGGATAGAAATAGTTTTCCTAAAAGATATTCAATCAGGACTATTAAAGTGTCCTCGATCGGATTTGTTAAGGATTGAATACCTAAGAATTTGAGATGGTCTCTTCCGGAGCATAGAGTTTGCTTTTTAGTTATCCTTCTGAAAAGTCAACAAGGTGAGTCTGGCCGGGCTTAGAGCAATCCTAAGAGAGGCTGGTTCTGGGCACAAAATGTGGCTCATACTTGAACATCTCTGGCCTAGCACTGACAGAACTACAGTAACAACAGCAGATGGGCTATTTGTCTGGGTGGTCCTTTTGTTTTGTTTTTTAAAGATTTATTTATTTATTTGTCAGAGAGAGAGAGAGAGAGCACAAGCAGGGGAAGCAGCAGAGGGAGAGGGAAAAGCAGGCTCCCCATTGAGCAAGGAGCCTGATGCGGAGCTCGATCCCAGGACCCTGGGATCATGACCTGAGCTGAAGGCAGACGCTTAACCAACTGAACCACCCAGGTGCCCTGTCTGCGTGGTTGTGACTCCTATTGGAAGGAACTGCCGGGGCTGTTGGGCTGTCTGAGGAGGCTCAGATAATTACAAATGGAAATTAACTCTTTAAGTAAACAATACTGGAGGTCCTTGGGAATCTCAGTAGAACCTGGGGAAAAAGATGGGGCACCTCTTGCAATTGTAGCATGGGGCTTGGAATTGTTCTAGTAGTGAAAAGACCTTTTTTTGTGATTCTAAATTGTTGAAATGGAATGTTTTCATTATTTATTTAGTTAAACATGTTTAAACTTGTTAGAATATGCTCATTCGTTGGTAATTTAATCATTTAAGATATTAATAAAGTAGGGACTCAGGCTTGAGTCTAAGTGGGGTTTGAGTGTGACTAGAGTGAAATTATGGGGTAGCCCCACCACATACCTATATGTAGGAGCCTTGAGGGATCTTATTTGGGGATGAATAAGCCAGTTTTGCTGAAAATACCCAGTGGAAAAAACTTAGTCATCAGTCAGGAAGACATACTCTGAATAGAGTGTAGTCACTATTGGGTTCATGTTTGAGTCCCGGGTAACTCGGAAAGGCTGTGAGAAACATAGGAAGAGCTGTTTCCGTGAAAGCTTTGTAGAATATTGAGGCTGCTCCTAGGAGCGCTCTGGAATCCTGCTAACAAAGGCGAACAGAAAAAAGAGACTCTTTGTCTCTCACTTTGGTCTCTTCATAGATTAAGTCTCTGAGAAAGCTGTACAGTTCTGCTGTAAGCCTTGCCACCACGTTGGGTTGTGTGCAGAACTCCTTTCTCAGGTTGCTCACTTCCAAATTGAAGTCTCACTGTGAACAACATATTGGTAAAATCTAGGTCACATGTTTGAGCCTTAGCTACAAGGGAGGCTGAGTTTTCTGGGTTCTACCTTGAAGATACAAGACTCCGAAGCTTAAAAACTTGCCAAAAAAAGAAGGTTTTCAGTCAGAAAACACACAAATGTCTACTACAACATGCATCTCGAAAGCTAAGTTATGAAAGTTGGAAGTTCTTATTTTAATATGCAAATAGTTTTGAAAATGTTTTAGTCAAATGTACATAGTACTTTATTTATTTATTTTTAAAATATTTTATTTTTAAATCATCTCTGTACCCAACATGGGGCTTGAACTTACAACCCCACAATCAAGAGTGGCATGCTCTACTGACTGAGCCAGCCAGGCGCCCCTATGTATTACTTTGGTTGCAGGTAATCACTGGGACCAGGGGGCCTATATTTAAAGTGGGATCCAGGTATTTCTGGAGTCATGTGGAAAATGCTGGGTTAGCCCTAAAGGATGGGAAACTGATAAGCATAAGGACTAAGAACTCTTCCAGGAGAAGAATTCATTCTTGCCATATAAGTTGCCACTTGGAAATGGGAATTCCAATGCAACCTGTCTGTGTTATTTAGATTTATCTCACAGGCTATCCCTCTTTGGTCTCATGTGTAAGTTCTATGTGGGCCAGGAGAAACAGGAAAGGATTTTCACTTAAATTTCTCTAAGACGTCAAGAGAATAAGCAAACATCCAAGTGGGTGTATACAGTGGGGAGAGGTATCCCCCAGCTTCACAATGTACTGTCGCCCTCCATTGCTGGAGGAGAAGCAGACGTAGAGTCCAGTAGAGGCTTGAGGAGAAGTGGGGCACAGTGGATTATGCAGAGCTTGTGGGGCTATCTGGCAAAACACCCATGGGGAATCCTAGAAATACTTAGGGGAGGGTCTTAGATGAAAAATTCAGTAAAGTTTGAGTAATTACTTTTTAGGTGACCTGGAACTTGGAGAAAAATCAGGTCATACATGTATTTCAGTTTTAATTTATCAATATATTGTTGGGGTTGTTTTGTGGCTAACTAGGACTCTTCCCATATGCATAGAGTCACTGCTCTGACAGAATTCAAAGAACTGAAAAAGGATTTAATTTTAATTGGCACCTTACTGTGTATTTAAAACAAACACTTAGATATTAGTGTATATTAGTAATGGATGCCTATTAGCAAAAATTAATTGGTTTTATAGAGGGAAGTATAAATCTATCAGAACTTAAGAAAATGTATAATATAAAAGAAACTATTTTTAGTTTAAATTGAATTGCTGATATATTGCAATATTTCAAAGGTCCCTGGTGAGAGATTTGCCTATATTCTTGAACTCCACTTTATTGAAAAAAAAACCCTAGTGTTATAAAACTTGAATATTTTCAGGAAGCAAAAAGCATTTTCAAATATAAGTTCTTCAAGGAACATTAGGTCTCTTATTGCTTGAATCAATGGGAACAAAGTTAAATGGTTTTAGAAAAACGTTGGAAGCAACCAAAAAGATAATCTTTCTTTTCTTCTGGTAGTCAATTTGAATGATGAACAAGTGTAGTGAAATGTCTTGTTGTTAAGATTTGACTTTATTTACACATTAAATTACAAAATAGAAGGAAGCTCTCTGCCATTTAAATTTTCCATTTTATCATTTTATCAGAGCTGAAAACAAATGAATATTTTTGCAATAAGATTCTTTTTTTTTTTTAAGATTTTATTTATTTATTTGACAGAGAGAGAGAGAGCGCACAAGTAGGCAGGCAGGCAGGCAGAGGCAGAGGGAGAAGCAGGCTCCCCGCTGAGCAGGGAGCCCGATGTGGGGCTCGATCCCAGGACCCTGGGATCATGACCTGAGCCGAAGGCAGACACTTAACCGACTGAGCCACCCAGGCGCCCCTGCAATAAGATTCTTAATAAGAGGAAGGATGAAACAAAACTTCATAGCAATTAAAATCTTATAAAGTATAAAATTAATTTCAAACTGGAACTTTCAGAACTCCATGCTACTGGTGAAACTAATTTTTCAATAGGTAAGTTTAAGAGAAATATTACATTATTAAAAACAAAAGGCTCAGAAATATGAGGATTTCCTGCTTGTTTGCTTAGTAAGGGAAGCTTTCTCCTTTAACTCCTTTCTCTTCTGTATTTGATCAAAGTGGTCAAGGTCAAGTGCATAGACCTGTTACATGAGATACACATCTGGGGAGTAAAGGTCAGTAAGAGATGAGGTAAGCTAAAGCAGAGAGGCCTTCTGGACTGAAGCCCAGCAGAGCTGATGTACTGGGAAAGTAAGCTGACAAACTCCTTCAATTCAGGGTCAGGAATATAATCTGCTTGGTGATGTAGCTGTTTTATAAAAGGAGCTTTATTCTGGGCCTTCATTGTTTTCCTCTTAATAAGTTATTTTGATTATAAATGCTACCCTGAAGGGGAACACAAAATTTTTTACGAATTCGTTTGGTTTTTAATATATATATTTATAAAAATATTTATATTGACATATGAAATATATGTTATGACATATATGTAAGTATATATCAATATCAATATGTTTATATATTTGATTTTATACTGCTCATAATTTAAATTTCACCTGGACACATTGCTGTTTCAAAATTTAATATACAGAAAAGACTCCTTTAAGTGATTGTGATGGCCATTTAGGAAAAGTTAGTACTTAGAGACTGTATTAGTACAAGAAATGCTGATTTTCAGGGTAATTTGGTCAGTGTCGGGGAAGTACAATTAATTGTGAAAGAAGTCGAAGTCCAAATCCTAAGGTTGAATTTTATCCCAGAGTTCTTCCTGGGTATCTGGCTGCAGAGACAGTGAATCAGGGCAGTTGTCTGGGATCTTGAATGACTGGAAGGCTGTTGGTATTCAAAAAGCCACCCCCTTGTTAAAATCACTTCGCATACCCCATTATCAAGCAAAGTGAAAAAAGTGTTTATCCACCTTTATGACTCCATGTGCTTTGTAACATGACTTCTTCAGTGAGGCCTCCTTTGATCTTTCAAAATTGACTTTTTTTTTTTTAAATCATGTTGTATTAGGTATAAATACCCTCTTCCTCTTCTTTCTCTGATATTTGTTTCCATAGAGCTTTTTGATATTTGAGAAATGTTTCCTCTGTGCTAGATTGTATTACTTGTCATCAATTCTTTCTTTTCTCCCCATACTTGCTATGTTCATGTGAGTATAATATGCTTTCTAGACCTATTGAGGTTGGGCTTGACCATGTCTCAATATGATTAGTGGGATATGGGAAGAAATGGCTATTGTGATTCTAATCTGAAGAAACATTGTGTGGTTCTCTTAACTGCTTGGACTCTTTCATCTGCTACAAGATGAGCATATGCTGGGTAGCTACCTGTCTCACTATAGGGATCTGTAGAGCAGAAATAAACTCTACCCACATCTTAAAGCTGAGCTGCCTAGCCAATCTGTAAACCTGTGGATGAGAAATCAATAAAAGCTTTTTGTTGTAAACTGCTGAGATTCTGGAGATGTTTGTTATACAACAATGGCACAGCAGAATCTGACTAATACACTTCCAAATTTTCCTTTTTCAAACTGAAATCCATAGAAAAATGAAAGAAGAATGGAATGAGTACCTGTACGCTCTTCACTGAAATTCAACAATTGCTAACATTTTATAAATTTATCTCTGTCTCTATAAGTTTTTCAGGGACCATTGAAATTAAGTTGTAGGCATCCCGATACTTCACTAAAGGTAAATACTTAAGCTTTTCATTCTAAGAATAAGGACATTCTTCCAGTCAACTGAATTTGAACTAAGTTACAAATAAAAAAATTTTTTTGTATTAATTTAAAGACTATACTTTCAGGGATCATTTCCATAGTTTGTTAATTTTATCTTAAAAGAAATTCATAAAATTACCAAAACAAAGTGATCTAATGCTATTGTCTTAGTCAACTTGGGCTGCCATAACAAAATATTAGAGCCTGTGTGGCTTAAACAACAGAAATTTATTTTCTCATGGTTCTGGGGGTTGGCGGACTGAGATCAGGCTGCCAGAGCATGGCAGGGTTCTGGTGAGAGCTCTTCCTAGTTTGCAAATGGCTGCCTTCTTGCTATGTCTTCCCATGACAGACAGACAGCTCTCTGGTCCTGTCACGAAGGCCTCACCCTTATGAACTCATCTAAGGCTAAGGCAACTATAGCCCGTCCATTTTAGTGAGTTGCAACTGTCCAACAACTCCTTGGAAAACATTATTTTCAATTTCTAAAATGTAAGTAAAGGTAATGATTTATAAGTGCAGCTACATATATTTTGTCAGCATTACCGAGGGCTTAGGCAGTGAGGTGTTTTAAGCTAAGTTTAGTGGTACATAAATCCATCCAGTGCTAGCATGCCAGAAAGTGTAAAGAATTATAGGCTGGCATGAATTCCTAATGTGACTCAGCATAATGTGTGATGCCTGCTGAACACTTCCAAATGAATTGATGAAGATTTCTGTAGGCCACACTCCTTTAAACTTCATGCTCAAGGTTGTTTCTTATAACTTGGGAATGAAGTCCTCCATAACTGTCTAGAAAGGGGGCAGGATAAAAATCACAGACACATGGATTAGAGATGAAAAACAGTATAAAGCAGGCTTGTGAGTTGTGCTTTGGCAGCAGTCAGACCTGGGTTTGAATGCTGGGTCTACCTTTCCCTGGTTAGTGATCTTGGGTAAATTTCTTCACATTTCTGTGCTCAGTTTTCTTATCTATAAAATGCAGATAACAGTACCTACCTTTCAAGGTTTCATTTAATGGGAAAGTCTTAACTGAATACAACTATTAATATATTAATATTTGTGGCTTTTTCTGCTCTGTGATCTTATAAGCACAGTGGACATGGGTCTTTGCTCATTTAGCTTCCCTTTCCTCACCTGTTGTCTAAGGAGAAAGGCTTTTCTGGAAGATTTGGTGGTGACAGAGGGAAAATAAGAGGAGAACCGAACTGTCGGAGCAGCAGGCCAATCTCCCTCTGGCACGATCCGGAGTTCATCAGAGCACATGCTGGGAGGGAGCAGTGGTGGAAACAGACCTGGATGGAAGGGATAGTCACAGGGGTGGGAAGTGGAGGTGAAAGGTAACTCTTCTGGGGGTGTACTTGGGTGTGAAGCACTGTGTTCATGGGCTGTCATATATTTTCTTAGACCTAACTCTGGATTGGAATCCAGATGTAACTGCAACCCAGCTCTGGTCCTGGGTGGTGGGAGTTAGGATTCAACAGGATCATATGTGTCAAGCTCCTAATGTGGTGCCTTGCGCATGGAAGTGGTTGGTAGGTGAGCATGTTAGTACATTTTTAGAGACAGCACCAGAGCCACATGGTCTAGGAGTTCTCCCACTTTACTGTGCAAACCACCTAAAGTGTTTAAAGCATAGCTTCTGGCTCCCACATCCATGAATTCTGGCTTGGAAGGTCTGAGATGGGACCAAGAAAGCTGCCTTCTTTTTTTCTTATGTATTTCTTTCTCTATTTTTAATAAATACTCTTTTTTTAAAGATTTATTATTATTATTATTTTTTTGACAGAGAGAGAGACAGCGAGAGAGGGAACACAAGCAGGGGGAGTGGGAGAGGGAGAAGCAAGCTTCCGGCAGAGCAGGGAGCCTGATCCGGGGCTTGATCCCAGGACCCTGGGATCATGACCTGAGCCGAAGGCAGATGCTTAACAACTGAGCCACCCAGGTGCCCCAATAAACACTCTTATGATTCAGGTGGTCTAGGGACTAGAACTTTAGTCTAGACTCAGATGCCATCATTTGGTAGTTCCTCTTCCTGGAGCTATTCTAGCTACTCTCTTTTATGTGCACAATAAAGCATGAGCAAGGATATTTACTGCAACATTTTGTAGAGGATAGACGTTAGAAAAAGTCTAAATAGCCCCCACTTGATGAATAGTGAACAAATGTAGAGTGTAGTCATATAATGGAATATTATGCAACAATTAAAGAGACTAAGGGAGAGCTGTATGTTCTGATATGGAAAAATCTCCAAGATACAATGCTTAGTGAAAACAAATTACCGAGCAAGATATACAATGTGGAACCATTTATTAAACATAAAGTGAACAACACTATATTTTATAAGTAGTTATATGTATGTAGACATACATAAATGCTTAAAGGTTTGGAAGGATTCATATGTGATAACAGTCCTCACCTTGGGGCAGCAGAAGCAGGAGACAACAACTGGGGTGTTGTTTCCTCTAATGTTTTATGCATTTACAGAGAAAATGCATTAATATGTTACTTGTGTCATTAAAAATCAATGAAAAAGACCTAGCCCAACTCCTCCATTTTATAGATGAGGAAACTGATATTTGCTTTCCAAACATCTCAGATAGCATGATATACTCAAAGATGGACTTCAGTGAGCTTGATTGCTTATTCCAGAGCGTGAACTTTCTTCATCATGCCCAGTTGAACTTACCAGGCATTTTTGATGAAGATGTGGTAGTCCCAGACATATATATATATATACATATACATATATATATATATATATATATATATATATATATATATACATATATATATATCCTCAGCATCAGGAGACAGTGGCTGCTAAGGACAGGCCAGCTAGAACTTGGCTGGGCTACTGTAGATGGAGGCTTGATTAGATGTGCATTTTTGGGGTCCAGCAGTGATCAGGACCCCAGAAACACTAAAATGAGGAGGAGGCAGATAGCTTTCATCAGGCCCATTAATTTTCAAGGAGAAATATAACCATATGGGCTGCTGTACTTGTATCAGTTTGTTTCTCCAAACCAGCAAGTTACAGGGGGAGCCAAATGGTGATTAGAAACTCACTTTGTATGTAACCCGGAGCAATCACCGTGTCGAATTATTTGAAGTCTTATGACAGCACATTTTCTCTGAGGGCAGAATCAGGAAGCACTTGGTAAGTGTGGAATCAGAATGAGAGGATTTACATTAATCAAATATTTCATGGCTTCTGGTTAAGCTAATCAGCTGCATCCAGTTCATAATGGGGATCAACTTACTAATGGGACTATGATACTTAAATCCCATTGGCTTAGGCTCCTTGGGACTGTCTGGATGGGTTCTAATTCTTTTCGTGCCTCACAGACTCTGTTTTCTGTCTTTTGTTGATTCAACAGTCCTCGTCTATGGATCCAGTCTTAGATGTGTTAAGATACTTAATCATAGTACCATCTTGCTTGTCTGGGATTTAATTTGGTTTTCTTTGGATCTGGGTTCTGATGCATTTTGTGTCCCTCTGACAGTCTAATGCTTGTTGCCATCTCTGGGTCTCTCCATTTGGGATGCTCTTGCCCATCCTTGGGTTTCCTGCCCCTCGACGGTTTTTTTTTCATTCAGATTGCAGCAGTTTCAATGCCAGCTTGTCAGAAAGGTCTTCCCTGAGCTTCCAGTTTAAAGAAGCCAGTTGGTCCTCTCCGTTACTTCATTTTATTTTCGCTTGTGCATAATGCTTACTAGCTTATTAGTATTTGATATTTACTGTTTGCATCTTTTTGCTTTAAATATTGTCTCTCCCATTAAGATATAAACTCCATGAAAGTAGGAACCCTGTTGGTCTTTCTCCTGCTCTGTGCCCAGCATCTAGAGCAGGCGCTTGGCCGGCTCTCGTGAATGCTCGCTTGCTTGCATTCTTGCTTGCCGAATGAGTGATCTATCAAGAGGCCGATAGTGCTTTTGTAATTTATAAATTCTTGGGGACATCTTATTATAGTCCCGAACAAGATGACAAGGATATTTTCCTAGAAATGGGCCTGGCCAGGAATCTACAAGTCTTGGTCAATTCTCAATGGGTGGCAAGTCCGTGCAGTAAAAGGCGGGGGTGGTGGTGGGGAGTGTGTGTGTTCAGAAATGTCACCCAAGCGGTTGTTCTCCTGCATTCAGGGCTCACTCAGCAACAGAAGCAGATGCTTCTGAATACCCAAATGCTGCCTGAATAGCAGATTCTGGTGGAGATCCTTCAGAAAAATATAGTATTTACTAAACAGGAGAGTTGCTTGACATTATGATATCATGACCTTAAAGTATTAGGATGAAAGATAATCCCTCAAGCTGAGGAGATTGGCAGACAAGGTCAGGCCAGTGAACAGCTAAGACTTCAGTATTCCCAAGTCATTTGCCTTTCATCGGATTTCAGAACCTTTCTTCAGAGTCAGAAAAAGTCACCACTCCCCTCATCAAGGGCACTCACCTCTCATTGGGTAGCGGCAGATCTTGAAAGAAATAAAACAGACCCCTGTCTAATGATAAATGAGATTGAATTTTCCAATGTGCCTTCTAGGAAAGGGATTACTGTTAAGGAAACACCCATAAGGTAGGTGATGATTACAAACATTGATTTATTTTATCTTCCATCAGGCCTTTTGCAATAAGATCCCAGGCTTAAAAAAGTCCTGTTGATATAATTTGCCTCAAGGAAATAAGAATATGAATAGATATGATAAAAGCATGCAATTGATAGAAGGCAGTCTTTCATCTATGGTATTAAATCTACTTTTTGTACTGATTTTTGAAATGTGGAAGTTTTGTGGTATGGAGTATAGAATCATTTTTAATTTTAAAGTCACTAAGTTTATGAATATCCGTGAGATAAGCAGAATAAATAAATTCTAAAGGCAGATTTTAATATATTGAGATTACTGGGATAGAACTACATATTTTTGGTTCCATGCAATATTTGATCCCCTTTCAGAGATGATGTGCAATGAAGGTCTTAAAAATCAGCTTTTGTTTAGGTTATAATAGTGTGGTACATCTTCAGTTGAGATGATGTAGGTAGTCACATGAAAAATATGGTTTCTATCATAACAATTATCTGGTAAGGAGAAAAGACATTTTGCTTTAAAAATGTGTTATGGCTGTGGTATTTTACAGAACAATTATGAATAAAAACACAAATGCAACATGCATTTAGCTTTCTATGATAGAATTAGTGGAACATTACATTTCTAGATCTATTAGTCATTTTATTTTCCCTCCCTTCTCTAACGGATCTATAATTCATGAATAAAAATTAACTGCTTGCTTAAACCTGACTTGAGGGTTTTCAGGACAGAAACTAATTTTTATATATCATGTTCTTTCTGCCAGTGTTTAGGAAAAGTCACTACTGGATGCAAAATGCTATTTGCATTTTTTGAAATTTCTTAAAGAACACCATTATTTATTTTCTATTTTAAAGAAGCCCATTTTTCTGATGATGTATCTGCACATACACAAAAAAAGAAATGCTGTGCTTCTGTGGGAATGAAGTCAGACAAGTCATTAAACAGAGAAATCTTATCTAAAGATCTTTCTGAGAAATAATTTGCTTTCTGAAATTCACATTTTACCCATTCCTCTTCTAATCTCCCTCCTTAAGGTCCATTGGCAGAAATCCAAATTAAAACTAATAGCTATATTTTTTAATCTTTAAAAAACAATTAACTGGAGCTATACAAAGTATTACTTAATTAGACCAAAGGTAGGAAAGAAGATATTCAATTCAAACATGACATCCTTGATCTCATTTCCTTTATTGTTGAATCAAGACTAGACACTTGGCCGCTCTTTTCAATTTCTGGGATTTATGAGATATTAGGCAAGAGTCCACATTAGAAAAACTTTATTTTCATTTATGGGATACCTACACTAGTGATATGACATTTACTATAATTTAGTCTTACTGGGTAGTTTATAAGATTTGAAATCTAAGGGCTTTGCATAATTTCCTTCTAAGTGTTTTAATTGACATTCTGCTGTAATGAACCCCATAGACCATTACCTGGCTAATTGCTTGAGTTACAGAGCTCATACAATGCCGTTCTTTGTCCTTGGTCTTCTGGGTATTAAATAGCAAGGCTGTCCTGAAAGAGAAAGTGACTCCTGGTTTTGATGTGAAGCATTAACATCTTGGTAGCTTTTTCGGGGACAGATTCCCTTCTGTTCTTCTCTGGGCTGATACCAAACCTGATGCTTATCAGAGATAGCATTATTCTGGGATTCTCAATTCTCCCTGGGAGAGCCCTTGACCTCTAGAGGGTCTTCCAGAACCACTGCTCCAGGTAGAGCTTTCCATGCCCTAATTCTGAAGTCCTAGAATAGGCCCTGGACCAGGGGACAAAATGAAGATATAATACTATTTAATTACCGAGTGCTGTGATTAGGCAGAATTTATTGGGAAAAGAGTCTCACTACTTTAGAACTAGAAAAGGCTTTATTTCTGGCTCATCTAGTCCAAACTTACTGTTTTTAATATAGGGACACTGAGCCCTAGTGGCAAAGCGACTTACCCCACATCTCATTCAGCTGCTAGTGACCCAGGCTCAGGGCTCCCTCTCATGGAGTTAACAGAGCCCAGATCCACAATGAAGTCTTGGAGCCTAATGCCAAATTACAAAGTTTGAGCAAAGCAGGAAGGTGCTAGGTTCAGCATATCAGCACAACCCGGATAAATACGGTGTGGCCTATATCCTTCGATGCTTCTGCCTTTTAAAATGATGGTACAGGTCAGTGATAATGGCCTTTTGAATGGTGAGGAGCAACTAAGGATTTTTCAAGAATTTTTTAAGAACTAGAGACAGGGTAGGAACTAACTCCAATACCTACAGGCCTGGATTGATTTCTCTTGGTAACTTCTGATTAAAATATTTCTATGGTGCCTGCTCTAAGCTTGATTTAAATTGTTTAATGGCTCCAGAACTAGTTCAGATTCCAGTGGGCAGGATAGGGACTGATATATTTTGGGATGTACACAATGTCTGTTGACAAACTTCTGCCTTTCCAAATGTCTGTTTATGAGAGGGTCAGAGCACTGGAGTAGGTTCAGAATCCTGGGTTGAAAAAAAAAGGCGGGGGAAGGATCTTACACATTGCAGAAATTAAAGACATGCAGAAGTTTGGTAATTGGAAATATTTTTGTAATAAAGCACTTCTTTCATGCATATTTGTAGTAGTTTTACTTCGTATTTGAGTTCCCTACATCTGAGCATGTGAGTAGGCTGATGAAAGGAGCAACACACATCTTTCAACACCAAGGAGCAAGGCTATCAATGGAAGGTAAGCTGCTAGTGATGAAATTCTGTGTCTAGCATGTCATCTGAAAACCACCTCTTCTTTCAAAGACCAACTCCTTTTCTTTAAAACCCTCCAATCTGTTAGATTCTGTTTCCTGAAGCTTCCCCAGAACCTCCCCTTAGGGAACCTCTGGCTAATTGTTGATGGATCCGATAGAGCTGGAGTTAGGACCTACTACTCCTTTTCCATCGTGATTACCTACAGAGGAATACCCTACAGCAGGCATTCTCCGTGGTCTCCAGAAAGGTAAAGTGGTTTGCTTAAGTTTATGTGTCCTTATTTAATGGGTATATAGATCATTTATAGCAAGGAAGTAGGAAAGTCTCAGTGAAATCTCTGCTTCATGGAGAAAGTTTCTAACATGGAACTCAGTTTGGCTTCATCAGAGATTTAGTAACATGCCATAATTCCTTTATTAACAAAAAGTATTCTGAGCACGTGTCAATTTTAAATTTCAGTTTTTCAACAGTAACTTTGATAGATTATTAACTGCTACCAGGACCAACTAATAAACAAATAAGTGAACAATTCAATCATGTTCAGACTCCATTGCTTTTTTCCTTTTTTTCAATGAATGGACTTTATTGTTTAGATGAGTTGTGAGTTTACAGAAAAATGGAGCAGGAAGTATAGCCAGTTGGCATCTCCTCCACGTCCCCCACCTTTCACACACAGCCCCCCCACCTTTCACACACAGACCCCCACCTTTCACACATAGTCCCCCCACCTTTCACACACAGACCCCCCACCTTTCACACACTGCTCCCCCTCACCTTTCACACACAGAACCCCCACCTTTCACACACAGTTCCCCCCACCTTTCACACACAGAACCCCCACATTTCACACACAGAGGCCCCCACCTTTCACACACAGCCCCCCACCTTTCACACACAGCCCCTCCCACCTTTCACACACAACCCTCACCTTTCACACATAGCCCCCCCACCTTTCACACAGTTCCCCCACCTTTCATACACAGCCCCCCACCTTTCACACACAGACCCCCACCTTTCACACACAGCTCCCCCCACCTTTTACACACAGACCCCCACCTTTCACACACAGACCCCCTACCTTTCACACACAGGCCCCCCACCTTTCACACACAACCCCCCCATCTTTCACACATAGTTCCCCCCACCTTTCACACATTGCTCCCCCCACCTTTCACACACAGACCCCCCCACCTTTCACACACATCTTCCCCCACCTTTCACTCACAACCCCCCTACCTTTCACACACAGTCCCCACACCTTTCACACAGATCCCCCATCTTTTACACAGACCCCCCCACCTTTCACACACTGCTCCCCCCCACCTTTCACACACAGACCCCCACCTTTCACACACTGCTCCCCCCCACCTTTTACACACAGACCCCCACCTTTCACACACAGACCCCCTACTTTTCACACACAGGCCCCCCACCTTTCACACACAGACCCCCCCACCTTTCACACACAGCTTCCCCCACCTTTCACACACAGTTCCCCCATCTTTTACACAGACCCCCCACCTTTCACACACAGCTTCCTCCACCTTTCACACACAGACCCCCCACCTTTCACACACAGCTTCCCCACCTTTCACACACAGCTCCCCCACCTTTCACACACTGCTCCCCCCCACCTTTCACACACAGTTCCCCCCACCTTTCACACACTGCTCCCCCCACCTTTCACACACAGCCCCCCCACCTTTCACACACAGACCCCCCACATTTCACACACTGCTCTCCCCCACATTTCACACACAGTTCCCCCACCTTTCACACACTGCTCCCCCACCTTTCACACAGTCCCCCCACCTTTCACACACAGACCCCCCCACCTTTCACACACTGCTCCCCCCACCTTTCACACACAGTCCCCCCACCTTTCACACACAGACCCCCCCACCTTTCACACACAGCTTCCCCCACCTTTCACACACAACCCCCCCACCTTTCACACACAAACCCCCCCACCTTTCACACACAGGCCCCCCCACCTTTCACACAATGCTCCCCCACACCTTTCACACACAGCTCCCCCCACCTTTCACACACAGCCCCCCCACCTTTCACACACAGCCCACCCCCACCTTTCACACACAAGCTCCCCCCCAACCTTTCACACACTGTTCCCCCTGGCTGTCTTAAAACCAGCGGACTGCATCAGCCCGAAAATTCTCCAGCTGCGCACGTAGATGTTCATACTGTGCTCTCCCCACCTCCTTTCTCCCTATCCCTAAAGTAGGAAAACTCCTTCGGCGGACACTCGGAATCCCTGTGAAGAAAATGGAGTTGTAATAATTTTGTTCTTGGCTTTGCCTAATCCCATCCTTAAAGCTTTCGTTTATGTTTTGGTGATGTGGAGTGAGGACTTATTTTTATGTCTAAATTTAATGTATATTTTTAACCTGTCTACTCACCCATGTGGGTGAGTTTGCATTTCCACCAACCAGTCACCTGAATTATTACTTTGCCCTGCCCCGTTTTGATTGCTCCCAGCTCTGCTGAATGCAGTTCCTTTTCTGCACCCAGTCCTGTGCCACAGGCCTCACTTGCCATTTGGAACATTCTGCTTCCTGTCATACTGCCTTGATTTAAGACAGGGTGGGAGGAGAAGAGGAGTAACAGAAAGTGGTGGCATGCATTGAGGGAAAAAACCAGTATCCATGCTGCTGGACTTTTTTTTTTTTTTTTTTTTTTTAGTGTGAGATTCCGAACCAAAGTCAATCCCTTTTATCTAACAGAAAAATGCTGAAAAGGTTTTTATTTTACTGCCCCCTTGTTAAATACAAGAAATATTTAACTTGGTGGAATGTAATATGATATTCAATGTGCTTAATAAAATTGTAATGGATTCACTTATTTAGACACTCTGGGAGAAGTAGTGTCTTCTGGATAACAGAAATGATGGTGCTTTTGCTGCATCTATCAACACAAAGGGATGAGCAAAGCTTATCAGAGCTGATTACAATCACTCTGGAGTTGCCCTTAAAAAATTAAGTGAGAAATAAGAATCTACCATTACAAAATTTCTCCTTCTTCCCTTTGATGGCGTTACATTTGCGAACGAGCTCAAAATCTGAGCTTTAGAAGGCCCGTCTGAGTTGCCTGGAAGAACAGGGTGGAAGGAAACAGCTGATCAGAAATCCTCCCTCGAGGTTGCTTAGCATTGAGAGCTCAACACCAGGCATGTTACAAAGAAAAGGAGAGTAAGATTGGTCAATGGATGGAGGTAGCTCTCCAGCAGAGAAGGAAGTCGCGGCAGCAACTGTCCTTCCCCATTTTCCTTTTCCTCCTTGTTCTGGGACCTTCCTCCTGAGGGTGACCACACAGGAAGTGGGTGTGATGGTAGTGATCCCTTGTAGCTGCTGCCCCTAACTCTCCACTCTACCTTGGATTATTCCTGAAGCAGGAAATTCATGGGGGAGGCCGACAGCCCTGCAGGATGAACAAGCCCTGAGGTCATCCCCATGTCTTGACTGGAGCTCAGGCATCTTAGAACCCTGCCTCTTTTCCTTCCATAACTGAGCACAGGGAAAGCCTCTCAGCCCAACCCAGTTCATCCCACTCAAGCTAGTTCTATCAGCAGTTGGGGCTAAGATCTCACTTTATTCCTAAAATCCACTCAGAGCAGCTAGGGGTTCATTACTCTGGTCTTAGGGAGACAAAAGTTAACGAGCATCATTTCTATGCAAACATTTGTGTGTCTAGGTTGCGCTGCCTAGTGCAAAATTATCTCAGATTCATTGTGTATTTTAAACTAAAACCTTGGACCAACGACTAAACCTCATCTCATATTCCTAAGGGAAAATAATTATTAATCATAGTCTTCAAGAATTTTTCCACATGTAGACTCCTACTGTGCTCTCTTATCTTCATTTTCTCAAGGTGATATATATTAATGCCACAATTCTAAGAAACCTTCTAGACTCAATCTGTAAAGTTAAATTCCAATTTAACTAGTTGCAAATGTACTTTTCAGATAGATATTAAATACAGTAATGATTATTTTCTGGAAGGGGTTGATTTTTTAATTTGTGAAATAATGGCAACAAAAATGTGAGCCTCTGTGTCTCTTACTGCCTGGACTACAACAGCTCCCACTTGCTTTTACTGCTTCCTGTTTTGTCTCATCTGCAACCACCCTCCACACAGCAGCCAGGGTCTCTCCACTGCTCAAACATTCAGTGACTTCTTATAGCCTGTAGAACAAAGCCCAAATCCTTATGACAGTATATAGCAGCTACTTGGTGTGTCCCGGGGAAACCATGCCAGGCTCTCTCTCACTCTCTCACCCCAGACATGCAGAGCCTCTGGGCCTTCCTGCTCTCTCTGTGACAGGGCGCACTGGGATCCAGCTGCTTGGAAAGCTCTTCTTGCTCCTCCTGTGACTAGCTCCTTCTGATTTGTCAGTGCTCTTTCCTCAGGCTTTCCTATCAGCTTAAGGGCTACTTCCTCCAATAGGCTTTCTCTAAGAACTTGTCTGAAACAATCTTTCTCTGTCACTCTTTATCAAATACCCCTATTTATTTCCTCCATCATGCTTATTACAGTCTGAAATATTGATCATTTTTGCCATCTGATATTTATCACTGCCGTTAGAATGTAAGCTTTATGACAGCAGATATTTTTTGCTCTAACTCCTGCATATAATACAATGTCTGACTCAGAGTAAGTGTTTAATAAACATTTGTTGACGGAAAAAAGGAAAGAATAATGTGAAACTTGGGTATGAGAAGGAGCACAGCATGGAATATCGGTCATAATGAAATGTGAAAAATTAAAAGTATTAAGATAGGAAAAGAATGCTATATACATAAAAGTCCATCTTAGAATCTTATATAACTATAGAGGGGTCAGAGGGGGAAGAGTGCTCTGTATAAAGTCAGAAAAGGTCATCATTTTTGTAGCCTGATAACTGATCCACACATATACACGTGCCTTAAATTATTTCAAAGTCTTTATATTTATACTTTGATCAGCATTCAAGAATGCACCTGAAATACAACATTGGTGTAGATTATTACATTTGTAGGCTCAAAACATTGTGGGGGGATCTTTTTTTAAAAGATTTTAATTTTTTATTTTAGAGTGGGGAGGGGCAGAGGGAGAGAGAGAATCTCAAGCAGACTCCCCACTGAGAATGGAGCCCGATGCAGGGCTCGATCTCATAACCCTGAGATCATGACCTGAGCCAAAATCAAGAGTGAGATGCTTAACCCATTGATCCACCCAGACTCCCCTGTGCAAGGACCTTATGACAAAACTTTTTGGGACATAATTGGATCCAGTTAGTTTCTAATGGATTAAGCTGTTATGGGTGGCCAAGGAGTGGGTGGAGTAAGAAAAAAGAGAATATAGGATTGGATATGAGATAGGATAAGACAGGCTGGGAGTTTATAATAAAAGAAATAGAGATAAAGTGAATAGAAAAGAATAATACAGGATTCAAGATTAAGTACAGGATTAAATCTGGGATTTAGTATAGGTAATTGGGTACTAATGCAGTCATTGAAGGGGGGAGGGGCACAAGGCTGCCACTAGCTGCCAGGTTTGCCTCTAGCCTTCAGAGAATTGGGACTTTGTTCTTTTTTTTTTTTTTAAAGATTTTATTTATTTATTTGACAGAGAGAGACACAGTGAGAGAGGGAACACAAGCAGGGGGAGTGGGAGAGGGAGAAGCAGGCTTCCCGCAGAGAAGGGAGTCCGATGTGGGGCTCAATTCCAGGACCCTGGGCTCATGACCTGAGTCTAAGGCAGACGCTTAACAACTGAGCCACCCAGGCGCCCCTGGGACTTTGTTCTTGATGCCCAGGGTAGAAACTGCAGAAAACTGGGTCACAGCCACCCACAGAGTCAAGACAGGAAATGATGTTGGTGTGCCAAACTTCAGTTCTGCCCAAAGTCCATACATTCCAACTGCGGCCAGCAGAAGAATAATGGCTTCTGCTATTTTTCTGTCTTCTACGTCTTATGAAAGTGTCAGAAACTAAATGTCAGAAACTAAACTAAACTGGAACCCTGATGACAAGAGATTCTGGGAAAAGTATTTCTCAGGCTTTGAGTCCTTGAGATAGAGAGGAGTACATAAAAGAAGATGGAAATGGGGCCAAATGCCAGTCTGACACAACATGAGACTAGGAAATACCTGCCATGGTATTTTGAAATACTATTTCTGGCTAGTTAATTTCATTAGATCTAATCCTCACTAAAAATAATAGCCCATAGTTGCTAAGGGCACTGTGTTAAGAGCTATTCATGCATTATCTCATTAAGTTTCACAACCACACAAAATGAAGCTACTATTATCTCCATTTTAGAATTGAGGAACCAAGACTTAGAGACATAGAGTAACCTGCTCCAAATGAAACGACTAGTAAGTAGAAGAGCTGAACCTTACTCATAACTGACTATCTACAAAGCCAGTGGCTTTGTATAGTACTTGTATAGTACTTGCTAGTCAGTTATTAAATTTCTTTTTTTTCATGGTTTCATTGTAAATTTATTTATTTATTTTATTAACATATAATATATTATTTGTTTCAGGGGTACAGGTCTGTGATTCATCAGTCTTACACAATTCACAGTGCTCACCATAGCACATAACCTCCCCAGTGTCCATCACCAGCCACCCCATCCCTCCCACCCCCCACCACTCCAGCAACCCTTAGTTTGTTTCCTGAGATTAAGAGTCTCTTATGGCTTGTTTCCCTCTCTGGTTTCGTCTTGTTTCATTTTCTCTTCCCTTCCCCTATGATCCTCTGCCTTGTTTGTCAAATTCCCCATATCAGTTAGATCATATGATAATTGTCTTTCTCTGATTGACTCATTTCGCTTAGCATAATACCCTAAATTTCTTTATAATCCATGGCCCTAGCCTCAGCATGAAACTTGCCAAGTCATTTTACAAATGTAGACTCTTAAGTCTGTGTAAATACCTACCTTTATTGGGAAAAGAACTAACAGATCTTCAAAGAACGTCCTCCCAAGCATGGGCTCTATCTTAATGAGAGAGAAAGGTTTATCAGTAGAAAAAATGTAATGTCTCCTAAATTTAGAGTGAAATTTTATGTTATGAGAAATTTTCACTTATTGATGAAATATCTACTGTTATAAAACCACATCACAGAATCTCAAGGTTAGAAGGGGCATTCAAGGTTGAAGAATCTTCAAGATCCCTTCTGATAGCATCTCAACAAGGGTTGGCCCAGCTTCTCTTCAGGAACTGTGAATGGGTGCAACTTCCAGGACTGTGGGGGCTGATGGATGAGAAGGAGGAGCACACAGGAGATCTGCTGCGGGGTAAAGATAAAATGGTGCTGCCTGGAGCCTGCTTAGTCAGTTTTGTCTCAATGACAGCAAATATGATGTTAGGCCAGAGGCTGGAACTCTTGGTATTAGTTAGCCTTTGCTGCCAACATTGTCAAAACTCTATGGCTTACAAATTATAGCTTGAGTGTCTGTGGTGGATTCAAGATGGCCAGAGATTGTTTGGCACTCCTCCTATTGAGAATGAGAGCTGATGCCCCCTTCCTTTTGAGTCTGGCTGGCCTCTGTGAAGTGCTGTGACTAATAGAACTTAATGAAAGTGTCTTTTGTGCCATTCTCAGGTATAGCCTAAATGGATTGGCCACTTCCATGTTCTTGGAATACTCTCTTTGGGAGCCCTAAGGCATGACTGAAGAAATTTGACAATCTTGACATTGGCATGCTAGAGAGACTGGGTGGTTGAAGAGCCCAATTTTTTTCCATTTCTGTCAAGGTACTGGACTTGTAGTGAAGCCTTTCCAGACTAGCCCATGCACTAGCTGAACACCGCTACATGATCCTGAGTTGATGTCTCATGGATCCTAAGCCTGATGTCTCAAGCCCAATTCCTGACCCATGAAATTGTGAGCTATGATAAAATGGTTATTTTCAGCCACTGAGTTTGAGGTAGTTTGTTGCACAATGGTAGATAACTGGCATATGTCTGTGGGATTCATGAGGGTTATCTGATCTAGATTGGCCTCATCTGGTCTCACCTGGGCTCATCATGTGTCTATGGATCAGCTGGGGACTGTTACCCAGATTGTGCTTGGCTAGGGCAACTTACCTGAGGCGGCTCTACTCCACGTGTCTCTCATCCTTCTCTGTGACCAGCAAGCTTGGCCATGTACATCCTTCTCGTGGAAATGACCAAAAGGTGCAAGAGAGCAAGTGGAAACACATAAAGGCTCTTGAGACCTAGGCTTGGAAATGGCACCCTGTCACTTTCACCTCATTCTATTGGCTGACGTCCCATCATGGCTGAACTCAAAATCAAGAGTTTGGAGTATAGACCTCATTTCTTTTGTGGGAGATGATGCAAAATCAGAGTGGGAATACAGGGAAGAGTGGAAAATTGGAGAATATAATGCAATCTACTACATTTACTTCATTTTGGTTCAGCAAACTTTTATGGGATACGTATTATTGGCAAACATTATGCACTGGGAACACACACACACACACACACACACACACACACAGAACCTAACTTCCTGCTCTTGAAATGCTTATAGCCCAGCTGATCTTCAGGATGAGTAAAAAGGCTTACTGTATTTGTGTTTATCAGGGACTTCAACCTCCTTTTATTTATTTATTTTTATTTATTTTTTTTATTAAAGATTTTTTTTTTAAATTTATTTATTTGAGAGAGAGAGTGAGAGACACAGAGCACGAGAGGGAAGAGGGTCAGAGGGAGAAGCAGACCCCCAGCTGAGCAGGGAGCCCGATGCAGGACTCGATCCCGGGACCCCAGGATCATGACCTGAGCCGAAGGCAGTCGCTTAACCAACTGAGCCACCCAGGCGCCCGACTTCAACCTCCTTTTAAATCTACTTCTAATCCCTCTCTTAAGATTTATACCTGCATTAAACTTCAGACTTAGCATTTGAGTTATGTTTTATTGTTACTGTGACTTAAAATTTGGTCAGAAGTCCTTACTTGCTTAACTCACTGTGGAAGTTTTCTTTGGTTAGGTTCTTATGTATTTGCATAAACATGAAAAAATTCCAATTAAAAAGAATTATGTATATGTACCATCAGCTTGCTATCAACTTTTGCTTTGCTGTTTTTCAAAGGGCTTTATGTGGGAACCTTCATCATAGTCTTAAGGTACCAACTGTATTATCCTTTAACATCTATATTTAAATTGGGAAGCAGGAAACCACAATGCAAGGGAAAACATATATGAGGACAATTCACACTCCCAAATAGGGACACTGAGCACCTTCCTTGTATTAGTTGCTCTGCTCATTTTTTTCTGTAGCTCTTTAGTTTCTGGTTGAATGTGTTTGTTTCCCTCTGTAACTTTGTTTGCTCCACACTAATACGTTCCACTGTCAGAACCAGATTTCTCATCTCTCTTCTTCATGTCTCCCATTTTTAAGTTCCTCTTTCTTCTCTGTGGGAAACCACTTTCTTCTACTGAAGGGCCTAGAGTTGAGCTCCATGAAGGGTTCAACTTAGTTCCTTCTGCAGCCTCAATGATCACACATTAATCCCCAGGCAGCGTGGCACAGTGCAAAGTGCATAGGCTGATTTGGAGTCACATGGGCCTAGATGTTAATTGTAACTCTATTGCTTACTCACACTGTGCTTGGACAAGCTACTTAACTTCTCTGTGCCTGAGTTTTTAAGTTTTTATTTAAATTCCACTTAGTTAACATACAGTATAATATTAGTTTCAGGTGTACAATATAGTGATTCAACATTTACATACATTACCCTGTGCTCATCAAAACAAATGCACTCCCTAATCCCCATCATCTATTTCACCCATCCCCACCCCTCCTCTCTGGTAACCAGCAGTTTGTTCTCTATAGTCTTGGTCTATCTGTGTGTCTGTCTTTTTTACCCCTTTGCTCATTTCTTTTGCTTCTTAAATTCTACATATGGATGAAATCATACAGTATTTTTCTTTCTCTGACTAGCTTATTTCGCTTAGCAGAATACTCTCTAGCTCCATCCATGTGGTTGCAAATGGCAAGATTTCATCCTTTGTTATGACTATCTATCTATCTATCTATCTATCTATCTATCTATCTATCTATCATTCTATCTATTATCTATCTATCTATCTATCATCTATCTATCTCATATCTTCTTTATCCATTCATCAGTTGATGGACACTTGGGCTATTTCCATAATATGGCTATTGTAGATAATGCTTCTATAAAATTGGGGTGCGTGTATCTTTTTGAATTAGTATTTTTATATCCTTCGGGTAAATACCTAGTAGTGCAGTTGCTGGGTCGTAGGGTAGTTCTATTCTCAAATTTTGGGAACCTCCATACTGTTTTCCAGAGTGGCTGCACCAGTTTGCATTCTCACCAACAATGCAACAGGGTTCCGCTTTCTCCACATCCTCGCCAACCCCTGTTGTTTCTTGTGTTGTTGATTTTAGCCATTCTGACACGTGTGGGGTGGTATCTTATTGTAGTTTGATTTGCATTTCCCTGATGATGAGTGATGTTGAGCATCTTTGGTCTGTTGGCTGTCTGTTATGTCTTCTTTGGAAAAATATCTATTCTGTCTTCTGCCCATTTTTAACTGGATTATTTTTTGGAGAGTGTGTGTGTATTGTATGTTTCGTATATTTTGGATGCTAACCCTTTGTCAAATATGTCATTTGCAAATACCTTCTCCCGTTCTGTAGGTTGCCTTTTAGTTTTATTGATTGTTTCCTTTACGGTGCAGAAACTTTTTATTTTGACATAGTCCCAAGAATTTATTTTTGCTTTTGTTTCCCTACCTCAAGAGACATATCTAGAAAGAAGTTGCTATGGCCATTGTCAAAGAAATTACTGTGTTCTTTTCTAGGATTTTTATGGTTTTAGGTCTGACATTTAGGTCTTTACTCCATTTTGAGTTTATTTTTATGTATGCTGTAAGAAAGTGGTCCAGTTTCATTCTTTTTTTTTCTTTAAATATTTATTTATTTATTTTGAGAGAGAGAGTTGGATAGATATGCTTGGTAACCGTGGTTTATGTGCTCACTCTTGCAGGGACCAGGCGGGAGAAAGGGGCATGGGCTCTGTATTTGGGGAAATGCAGTGTGATCATTCGCCCTTCATACTTTCTTCTTTGCTTTTGTTGTTTTTCATCTTTGCTGGTAGACTGTATAGTCCCTGAGGACAGAGACCATGGCCTATGTTTGTTTCTCAGTGCTTGTGACATTGTTGATATTCAGTAAATACTGGCTGAGTGGATGAATATGGTAGCAAAGACAACTTGAAGGAAAGTAAGCATTTTTGGATTTTTATATGATTTTAGAAATGTAACATCCTGTCATTGTCCATTCTCATCTGTTCTGACTTATTCTGTCTCCTCTCTAGCTCTTCCATTGGTCCTATGCTTGGATTTATTGTTCTTTAATCTCATCCTTATAAATGCCACGTGATTCATGGGAAAGGGTGGAGGCTTTGAAGTGAAACAGCCCTGGATTTCAGTTCTGAATTCATAGCTTCCTGATTGTGTGATCTTGATTGAGGCATTTAACCTCTCGGTTCCTGTGTCCTTATTCGTGAAGGCGATCAGTGGTGTATCTTCTACCTGGCAGAGCTGTTTTGAGAACTGATTGGATTGATGAATGTAAGGCACCCACTCATCGTAGGAGCTCTATACATACTAGGTGTTATCACTGTCCTTATTTCCATTTTCTTTACCCTTGTACTCTTCCTTTTTCCAACCAGAAAACATGCATTTCTAACCCTGGCCATCTGTTAGCAGCCTCTGGACTGCTGAGAGTTGCTGGGTACCACACCACTAAGAACTTCACAATTTCACTTCTTTGGGAACTTTATATCATATCCCTCTGGTTAATAAAAGCCTTAATAAGAAGAGTCACTTGGGCGCCTGGGTGGCTCAGTTGGTTAAGCAACTGCCTTCGGCTCAGGTCATGATCCCAGAGTCCCGGGACCGAGTCCCGCATCGGTCTCCCTGCTCAGCGAGGAGCCTGCTTCTCCCTCTGACCCTCCCCCCTCTCATGTACTCTCTCTCTCTCATTCTCGCTCTCTCAAATAAATAGATAAATCTTTAAAAAAAAAATAAGAGTCACTCTTTGCCCCACTAAAGTAATACAAGGATCAATGTGACTTTTCAGAAAAACTCCTCAAATTATAAAGCAAAGAATTGGAGAGTTAAATGACATGTGAAGAATCTAAGGACATAGCATATTTTCAAGTTTATGATTTTTTATTCCCTCTCTCTCTCCATTTATTACAATAGATTCTAAAAAATTATTCTCACAACAGGACCATTAGCCCTAGTAGATTTAAGGACCCTTTCACCAGTATTTTTTCTTGAAATAATTGAGTTTGCTGGAGTAAACTACCCAGCTCAATATTTTTCATCTCCCTCTAATACAAATGTATTTGATTCCTATAAATCTGAGTGAGGTCAGTCAGGAAATTATACATATTTGTTTTCCACAGGGTGTATAAGCTATTAAGTTGTGTTGCGTTTATTATAGATCATGTTTACTAGTTGGCAAGATAATTTGAATGATTGAGAACAATATTTTAGAACATGTAATGCTAGGAAAACAACCAGAAAGGAGAACTGAAGCAAAATGTTCCTTATAATAAATACTTTAAGTAAATAAAATATCCTGTTGTGATTCAAGCATATATTTGCATTAAAATACATTAAAAATATCATTCAATATTATGCATAATGTTTATTCTTATGGTTCGTATATGACTCTATATTTCCTTCTTATATGTTTATATCACTTACTAATTGCATTGGGATCTCATGTAATAGGTGTATTTATTCCCATTATATCTTTCTTCCAGCCTCAAATATGTGGATGTTTTCTTGGCTTTGTGTCATTTTAATTATTTTGGTGATCGCTGGTATGGACACAGTAGCAAAGACCACACCACATACCAAATTTACAAAGAAATCTGAGGGAAAAGAGATGCCGAAGGGTCTCAAGCCGTCCAGTGGCCCAGCTCCGGAAGAAGAGGAAATTCCTTTCACGGAAGCGGCTGAAATGGCAGAAACGACCCCAAGCCCCCCAGCCCTAGAGTCTGCCTTTGGTGCTACCACTCTCTTCCCCTTTGAAAACTTCACTCTTGACACGGCTGATTTCTTTTTCAACTGCTGTGATTGTTGTTCATTTGTACCAGGGCAAAAAGGAGAACCCGGAGAGACTGGAAAGCCAGGTACTTGACAATACCCAAAGCCATATTTGTTACCTGGGTATCCTTGGAGCTGAGAGGTGGGTTGGAGGCAGAATTGCTCAGAGGGTTTCTACATGTCCTACAAATGGTGACAGGCTTAGGTGTAACATGGTAACAAATGCAAATGGGTGCTGTGTTGCCTGTTAGCCACATGTGTGGCTATTAATAAAAATAAACATAAAGATTACTATTAAACATTCAGTTCCTCAGTCATACTAGCCACATTTCAAATGCTCAGTAGTGACATGTGGCCAATGACTGCTATATTGGGCTGTATGGATACAAGCACTTCCATCATTGCAGAAACTTCTATTGGACAGTGCTGGTTAGAGCAGAAACTGGGCGACCAACCCAAGTGCTGGCACGTGGTTCTTCAAATTATGCATTTCCTACCAGTACAGTTATCTCATTAATGGCTGATATAAAAAGGGTAAATGAAAATCCTGCTGTCTAGTTAGAGTGTGTGCTGACTGATGGGTTTCTGGAGTGCTTTTTGTAGTTTGGATTAGAAATGGCATGTCTGTGAGGTGGAGAATAAGGGGCAGGATTCAGTTGGCTCTTCATTGAAATTCCAAGGCAACACTGTATCCTTGCCCCACAGTTTTCTCCATTGAAGATCATGGTTACGTATTTCAAAATTCCAGATACCTTTAATATATACATGATGCATATGCTGAATTTTACTGTAATACATGTCAGCTTTTACATGTCATATAGCAGAGAACTCACGTAAAATTGAGATCAGAATGTCAATTTCAAATTTGCTATCCCCTGGGGGAAAAATGACTGTATAGATATATCTGTTGTGTCTTGCCTAAAGAACTTAAAGTTATAAAATCAGGAATTGTGTATCCTCATTAAGCTTTTCATTCATTTCATCTTATAATAGGAACCTTTTGGGAAATGAGATCAATATTCATGCAGAGCTGGAATTAAAGGGTACAGTTGCTGGGCAGTGGTCAGGGCTCAGAGATTTCTGGGTTGCTGAAACATTATTGGAAATGCAATGATACTGAGAAAATTACATTTACCAGAATTTCTCTTAGTATCATATCTGGCTGGTGAGCTGCTTGGGGGGTGAAGACCCCCAAGGGCATGGTCAAGTAAACACCACTGGTTGCTAAACTGTCTTCTAAGGCCATGGGTCTGTCGCATCAGAGCTTTTGTTTTACTGACTAGTGGATTAGCTGGGCTGTTCTCCGAGCTGAGTCTCTCCTTTAAATACATAGGACAAATATTTTGGAGACGTGCCAAATTCTTTGCCTGCCTGGAGGGCTCATATATTTTGGTCTGATTGGTTCTGCGCAGAGCGTAGTATTTAAGAGCTCAGAATATCTTGTCTCTCACAGTCCTACCTTGGGGAAGCTTCATTACCTATTGTATTCAGTTTTCAAAATAGTAAAATGGGATAAGAATAATACCAACTTCATGGGGTCATCAAGAGACGGAATGAAGTAATATATATAGAAAGGCTCAGTGCAGTACCTGGGATAGGGTAAATGCTGAATAAACTGTGTTTCTTTTTCCAGTAGCTGTAATAGGAGCTTTTTCCTATCTTGGGAAGTAGCCCAATAGGGTCTTGTTTCTGAGATTCATAGACACTTGTTCTAGCTTTTCCAGTGTTTCAAAAATACTGTTTTGTTAAAAAATTAGAGATCCAGCTTAAGAGGGACATTAATCAAACTTGAAAATGAAAATGAACATGAATCTACTCAAACACAACTATTTTAATTTTTTCTTCATTATCTTTCAGTTCTTGGCCACATGAACACACACACACAACACATGGCATACATGACATTTACATTATCCCCTGTAATGTAGATACTAACTATAGACTTTAAAAGTCACAAGCCTAATAGTTTCTGAATGTAAATGTCTTAAACTGTACAGATATAGCTAATAGGTAGCAAAGGTAAGATTCTGTGTGAAATTTTATCTCCAGCTTCTCTCATTTAGTTCGGTTATAATTGTAGTTACCTACTATGTGCCAAGAACCATTAAGCACTTTTTACTGTGTCTAATCTTACACAAACTGTTAAAAATATTATTGCATTTTAGTGGATGATTTAATCACAATCCCAAGAGTTTTAGGTAATTCTAGAGGTTATACTGCCTCTAAGTGTAGAATGTGGAGTCAGATTTGGTTTGTGCACCATCAAGCCCCTGCTCTTCCCATATGTCCAGCCTTACAGTATTTATACCAATCTCACCCACATGTATGTGTCACCTAGATGGATGAGGGAGCCTTGCTGCCCCTTGTGCCCTCCCATGTGGTTTCCATGTGCTCCCTGTGCCAACCTGGGCACTGCCCTTTTTTATTTCCCTCAGTGGTATAACCACGCCAGGCATTTGGGACTCGTGAGGAAGGGAGACATTGCACAGTGGACCGCAACTGGCCATCTTGCTTGCTTCTGCCTGCACTGCCCATTCCTTCACTCCTTTCCTCTCTGCTCTCCTTCTTTTTCTACATAGAACTTAATCACCACCTTTGGTTATTTGAGTTTGCCTTTGGCTTTAACCTCCATCACAAGCACCTTCTTCCAAACAAATGTAGTGTTTTTTCAAAGAAAAATTCTGTTGAATATAATTTTCTCCATTCCATTGGCCTTAGTTACAAAAATTAAGAGGAAATAGTACAATTTCATTGAGCTCACTTATCTCTATAGTTAACTTCCAATGAACGTAGCCATAAACTATTCCAATCAGGGGTTGTGAAAGAATTCCTATGGCTCGAACAGGGCTGGGCGTGCAGGAAGGGTAATTATCCTAGGTTCAGGGTCCCTGTGTGGCCCAGGTAAGTGGAAAGGACCTGCACTGCCTGGATGAGACAGGATACCCAATGACGTCTGAGTCCTGCACCATGTGACCCTAGCCTGCCTCTCAGCCTCCTTCATCCGATCATTAGCTCTACCCACTCTGCTCTTTTTTCAGTTTCTTGAAAACACCATGGTCTTTTCCACACTTGTTTTTCCTGAAATACTCATCTATGGTTTTTTTTTTTTGCTTCAGAAAATCCTAATTTGTTCATTGGATCTTAGCTTAATGCCATTTTTTTCAGGGATGTCTCCTCCGCTCCCATAAATTAGTTCTCTTACCACAATCTATACTAGGACCTTCCTATTTTCTTTCACATCACTAACTACAATGTGATAACTTCCTCAGCTCCATGAGGGAAAGAACAGCTGGATGTCGATGGCTGATGCCGAGCACCTAGCAGGGTACTGGTGTATGGGTGCCTCAGCAATAGTTCCTGAAGAATTGCATAAGCGAGTGAATGGGAAAACCAAAAGTGCTAGGTATTGTGGTTTTACTTCCAATTTGAAAGTGTGGTCCACGTGAAGTGAAGAGCCAGATAATCATTTTGTTCTTGTTGTTCGATATTGCACTGCTTCCCTGAATCATTTGATTGCTGCCACGAATCCAGTGACAAGTACTAATGGGCTCAATTTATCTATTCAGGTAGTACGAAATTACAAATCAGACAAAAATATTGTCCTGAGAGTTATGTAGTAGTTTATTCTTACCCAGATTTTTTTAAAAAAGATTTTATTTATTCATTTGACAGAGAGACACAGCAAGAGAGGGACCACAAGCAGGGGGAGTGGGAGAGGGAGAAGCAGGCTTCCTGCTGAGCAGGGAGCCTGATGCCGGGATCGATCCCAGGACCCTGAGATCATGACCTGAGCCGAAGGCAGATGCTTAACGACTAAGCCACCCAGGTGCCCCTATTCTTACCCAGATTTTATTATTAGGACACTGACAGTCATTGGTCTCAATAAAATGACTGCTTAAAAAAAATTTTTTTTTTCAGAACTAATGCATTTCAAAAGAGAATTTTTTTTATCCTGATGATTTTTAAATCTCATTTCCAGGTCTTAAGGGAGAGGCTGGTGATATGGGGATCCCAGGGCCACCAGGAATTGTCGGACCCCAAGGTCCAAAAGGCCAAAAAGGAGAGAAGGGTAGGTAATTATATTGATTTCATGTCAAAACTCAAGATGTGTTCTGCATCATTTTTCAGGCGAGCATCTTGCAAAGTAAATACCATATTCTTGCAGATAAAACAATTTTTTTAAAGATTTATTTATTTATTTGAGAGAGAGAGAGCATGGACGGGGGAAGGTGCAGAGGGAGAGAGAGAAGCAGACTCCCCACTGAGCAGGGAGCCTGATGTGGGGCTCAATCCCAGGACCCTGGGATTGTGACCTGAGCGGAAGGCAGATGTTTAACCGACTGAGTCACCCAGGTGTCCTGTAGGTGGAACCACTTTTAAAAATGCAAAAACTTGGTAAAGCATGTTGTAAGTTACTTAACTTTATATATAGCCTGTTGAAAAATTTTACACTTTCCTGGTAACATTTCTCTCTTTCTCTCCATCTCCCTCCCCCTGCATACACAGAGGCTCTTACACATCTTTTCTATCTCTCATTGGCCACACAGGTGACCTAGTGACTGGGAGCCACAGGGCATAGTCTCTGGGGGGGGGAGGGGGGGCTTATACACTTATACACTACTGAGTGAGCTCTTCCGTATGAGACAAATTAATTTTGTATTAGATAGAACTAACTACAGCAGGCAATCCTATAGAACATTCTGTTTAGGTGGGTAGTATCTCTGCTAAGGAGAACAGGACATGACCTTTGGCTCGCTCAAATCTAGGCAATGCCTACGGTGGGAAAAGAGGACTGAATTAAAATGAAAGAAATCGAGTTTGTAAGAATGACCTTGGACCTTTACCTTATCTGGAAACCAAGGGGGAATAGACTAGATATTTACTTATACCCTATTTACCAGCAAAGAAGATTTGTGGTTATGTGTGCTTTCATAGATCTTTTCCAGCTCAGAAATTCTATAATTCCACAGATGTATCAGCCAGGAGGGTGTCCTGCCCTGGGAAATCCCTGGTTCTCTAAGTGCTTCAAGACATTGAGGGAAGGTTGCAGATTCACTGGGACATTTAGAAATTCCTCAGTGAATACTGCCAGCCTGTAGAAATACCATCCATCCATCAAGTTAAATGTTTTAGCCTCAGTGTCACATGTCAAAAGACCTAATATCATCTATACATCACCCTCCACATGGCTCAGGAACTGTCTAACTCGTTTCTGGTAGAACATTCAGCGAAGTAATTACTCAAAAAAGATGCTAAGGTGAGAGAGCTACTTCACACCTGTCAGTTATGCGATTTTCATTCTCAGAAACATTTAATCCTTTTGTGGCTGTATTATGTTAGCAGAAAACCCTGTGAAATAAAGATGAGTGATGAACCTCCCCAGTGATTCATACTTTTTGGAAGCTAGACTTCTGGAAGTAGAAGAAAAAACAGGGAAGTATCATAAGATAAGGTTCTTAAGAATATGCTTTGATGAAGGATCAAAAGTAGAAATTCATTCAGCCAGTCTCTATAACGTGGCAACTTTACTTTCCTTTTACTTCCAGACTTAGCTTGGACTCTTGGTTAAGACTGAAAGTTAGAAAAATAAATGAGTTGAATGACTGCAATTCTGGTTAACCACAACCTGATTAAGTACATCCAGTGTAAGCAGTTAAATTCCTTAAATGAATTTGAGAACCAGAGTAACTGTGCAGTGATGGTTGGCATATGAGTATTGACAAGCATGGGGAATAGAATTGGTCCTTCACTTCCATTCAGAGTTCGGTTCTCTCCAAAGGGATCCAGACATTTTCCTGATGGCCTATGGGTTAATTTCCAAATTGTAAATTTTATGTGGAATGGTAATGGTAGGGGATTAGCTACTTAGGAAACTGCTGAGCAGCTTATGGTGGAATTTCTCTAGTTGGTCTTGTGAAATCTGGGGGAGTCTCTTCTCATGACTTGTAACTTGACTTAGGATTTCTTTTTCCCCAGCAAAATAAAACAAAAAAAGTTAGTTATATCATAAATAACATGGTTGGCAAATTGATGCCAACCAGTGTTATATGCAGTCATGTTTGACTCTATGCAAATTTGTAAACTTTCATAACTCAGTTTTTTTTAAAGATTTTATTTATTTGTTTGAGAGAGAGAGAGTGAAGGAGCACAAGCAGGGGGAGTGGCAGAGGGAGAGGGAGAAGCAGGCTCCCCACTGAGCAGGGAGGCCAACGTGGGGCTCGATCCCAGAACCCCAGGATCATGACCTGAGCTGAAGGCAGACACTTAACCGACTGAGCCACCCAGGCGCCCCTCATACCTCAGTTTTTTTTTTCTGTGATAAAAAGATCTGCTCTACCTTTCTCGAAGGGAGATGCTATAAATTTTTGTAAGTGAAAAATGTTCCAATTAATGACATGTGCTCTGTTATATGAGCCTCCCTGTTATACAAGAGGCTGTATTAATATCAAATAAGAATTCATTTTGAATTTAAAAGGCTGGATTAAATTTTAAAAAATCATGTTAAGAGCTTGGAACATTACCTGGTACGAAGGAAATGCTCAATAAGAGTTAACTATTATTATTTATAATTAAAATAAATTCAGTGTGGCTGTACCGTAACAGGATGGGCCTTTAGCCATGCCCAATATGAAAATCCACTTTGTGGTATTCTGGCAAATATCTAAAAACCTGCATGTTTAGATTTCTTTTCAAACATAAATTCTCACACTTCTACGGTTTGTCCAAAGTGTGTATGAAAAATTTTCCAAACAAAATGAAAATTGGTTTCTCGTTTATGTTCTATGTCAAGGACTTTATATTTATATTTGTATCTATATTTATATTTACTTTCCTGGAAAGGTTTTTGATATGATTAGTTTTAGCTAACTGCAGAATATTGCGCTCTTTGTTTAAACTTACATGGTGGTGACACTCTTTTTTTAGGCATTGTGGGGAATATAAAGAAGGGGATGTTTTCAGTGTCATTCAGAATTCATGAGAAGAAAAACACAAACACATACATAAGTAACACCTGGCAAAATGTCATGAATTTCATGAGAGATTTGAAAAGCTATGTGAATGTGGGGTGAGGGTGGGGTGGGGTGGAAAAGCTGAATTCTGTTTGAAGAGATTGGCACTATCCCCAAATCTCTTTTAAATATTTTACCATCAACTGGGACAAAATATTCTTAATGATGCTCAATATATCATTTTTCCATGTGGTTTTACCTTTACGCATTTTTGGTAAGGGACGCCTTGGAATGTGACATGGTTGGGAAATGGATCTTAGTTACATCATGGGTACTATAGTTGGAAGAAAGGTAATCTTGGTATCATTTCAGGGTTAAAGGGAGAACGTGGGGACCAAGGAGCAAGTGGAGTTCCAGGATACCCAGGAAAACCTGGAGAACCAGGTAGAGCATAGACTATACCTATCCTGTACAGGCATGTGTACAGCATAGCTCCCAATTTTCTTCCCGCTTGTGCTTAAAGTTATCCGGGAGGTAAGATGGAATATGAATTGCTATTATTCTAATAATTCAGCGTACTACTGATTGCTGGGGTGTAGCAAGTACCGGTCTGGTAGTTTGGAGACTAGATACAAGCATCTGAACTCGTGACCTCAGTCTGGCTGTCCTTGGGATAAGGGATCCCTGAAACTTTGTGGGTTTCCGTCTCTTTGCCAGTAGGATGTTGGGTTTGGAAGGGCGTGATGGAGATTTAGGAGAACACTTGGGTGGGGCCAAAATGCGAAGTGTAACGGACTATAATGGGCCACTACAGTTCGAAACTCTTTAGTGCCTTAAAAGTGAAAGACAGATAGAACTAGGTTTATGAGCTCTAAATGGAAGCCCTGGCTTCTTGGTGGCGTTAACTCTTCCCCGTGCGAGAGAGCAGTGTGATCTGAACGGCACAGCCGCGGCCGCCGCAAGAGTCAGGTCTCCGGTCCCAGGCGTGAGGTTTTGCCTCTGTCCCGTGAGCTCGGTGAGAATAGGGTTCTGTTCATAGTCTATGCGATCCTTAAGCATTATTTTAATTTTCCGTTTCAGGTGGCCTTGGTCCTAAGGGGGATAGAGGAAACATCGGACTGGCAGGAGTGAAGGGACAAAAAGGCTCCAAGGGCGACACGTGTGCGAACGGCACCCGAGGAGATAAAGGAGCCCGGGGGGCTGCGGGCTCACCAGGCTTGAGCGGAGAGCCTGGGGCCAAGGGGGAGAAGGGCGAGATGGGGGATAAGGGCCACTGCGGAGAGTCTGGGAAGAGGGGGGGGAAAGGAGAAAAAGGGGAGGAGGGTCTGAAAGGAGAAAAAGGTAGCAAAGGAGATCCTGGAACGGAAGGCAAAGGTGGCCCAGATGGCCTGCCTGGGGCCCCAGGGGAGCCGGGGGTGAAAGGGGGAAAGGGAGAGTTAGGTCCCCCTGGTCTTGTGGGACCTGCAGGGCCAAAAGGTGAGCTTGGGAGCAAAGGGGTCCGAGGATCTATTGGCAAGAAGGGCTCTCGGGGCCTCAAAGGCTCCAAGGGGGAGGCAGCCAGAGTCCAGCAGTCAGCTTTCAGTGCTGCTCTTTCAAAGCCTTTCCCTCCTCCCGACATCCCTATCAAATTTGACAAGGTTCTCTATAATGACCAAGGGAATTACAACCCCATCACCGGCAAATTTAACTGTAGTATTCCTGGGGCGTATGTTTTCTCCTACCATGTCACTGTGAGGGGCCGACCCGCTCACGTCAGCCTGGTGGCCTGGGATAGGAAGAGGTTCAAATCCAGAGAAACGCTCTCTGCTCATGAAATAGACCAGGCCTCTTTTCTCGTCATCCTGAAATTAAGTGCAGGGGACCAAGTCTGGTTGGAAGTTTCAAAAGATTGGAACGGGGTATATGTCAGCCCTGAGGATGACAGCATTTTTACCGGGTTCCTTTTGTACCCAGAGGAAAATTCTGGAATTTCACCATAAACTCGTGTCTCCAGCACTGTAGTTTAGGTTCAGTGGAATAAGTCAGGCAACATGAGGTAGCACGATTAAAAAGAGTGACTCATTATTTTTCTTATAATTATAAAAATAATGCAGAAAATGTAAGAAGAAATGATATCCCTAGAGTCAATTATTATGCCTATTTTAAGACATCACCTTTTCTTAAAAATTAAAAAAAATTTTTTTTTTTAGCAAGCAAGAGAGGGAGAATGGGGAAGGGGCAGAGGGAGAGGGAGAGAGAAAGAATCTTAAGCAGGCTCCACACTCAGCACAGAGCCTTAGGTGGGGCTTGATCTCACGACCCTGAGATTGTGACCTGAGTGGAGACCAAGAGCTAGATGCTTAACCAACTGAGCCACCCAGGTATCCCTTAAGACATCACCTTTTTAAAAGAATATATTTATATGTACTTGAAAGTGCGTATCTATTAACTTTGTAGCTAGCTTTTTTTTTCATTTAGCATTATAATGGCATTTCTCCTACCATTTAGGTAATATCTGTATGGAAATATGATTGACATCTGTAATTAATAAATATATTCTTACTGAATATCTTCTATATCTCATATCAATGTGTGGAACTCTTTTCTGTGTGAGTGTAAGGCTAACAAGTGATACATGATGGGCGGGTATCTCTCAAATGTTTAGAAACTGTGAGGATTGCCTTCCAACAAAATGGAGCTATTCCCCTGTTAGTAGAATTCAGGGAGAATACACAGAAAGAATGCTAAAGACTAGCTAAACTGTCTTTAAAATGAGTCACTCTAAAGGTTTGCCCATAAAAAAACCCCATTTTAGATGGACTTGTGTGTTGGGTAAAAGATAAAAGGAAAGTTGATAAAGATATTGCTCAGTCATACCAAAGATCCAGCTGTTCATCAGATTATTGTATTTAGAAAAACTAAATGTCCCCCAAAGATACAAGAGTGAAATTAAATCACTATTGATCTAAAATTTCAGCCTTCCTTTCTTCATGGAAGGACATTTAATTTGGATAAATTCTTTGGCTTCATTATCATCATGTCTATAATAATTAATTCTGGTTATTCAGTGAACAGGTGAGTATTTGGGAATTCACTTGTATGAATATTTAATGACTGTGAATATATAATAATTTGGCGGCCTCATTTTTAAAAGAAACTAATTTATTGACTCCAAATGGAACTTGGTTCAATGAAGGCATATAGTTACATACATTTGCAAGGCTTAGTGAGTTAAATTGGGAAATGGATGATGGTCTTGCTCTGCTGGACAAATAAACGTTGAAAAACATGATTCCCTTTTGAGATTTATATATACATTTAAAATATACTTACTTAAAATATGTTCTATTCTCCTGCTTTAATGTATATTTTTACGTTGAAAAAGTGAAAGAAAAAGCTATAGTTTTTATGACTGACAGTTAATGAAACATCAAATAGGACTGCATTACTATTGTGTGTGTCTGGCAGGTGATATTTGGATGAGTTGTAAGAGAAAGATGTTAATTCATGAATTACTATACCTTTATCTTCTAGATGTTATTTTTAAAACTGAGTTTTAGCAAAATGCATGTTTTCATGATCAAGATTTCCACATAATTCATGTTCTATTGATACTTTGACCAAATTAGACCACTTTTGTTGAATCATTGTATTTAAGAAATTAACTTTTAAAAGTTAATTTCAATTTGGTGAACGTTTGTTTAGCTGAGTTAGCCATAAGGTCTGGAAATGAACCACAAATTGTGCATATCATGTTCAGAAATTGTAATTGGGGTTGTGCATAATGCATTATCACTATTGTAAACAGTGTTGCAAATATTTAAATTTTATCATATAAACGGCGGTCACTTCTATTGCCATTTTCGCCGTCTCAACACAATATTCTAGAATCTAGATGCATCATGAATTTTCTGTCTGGACCTACATAAATACAAATTTAGGGCGATATGAATTGTTTAATATTTCCAGCCACTAAGCATGCAACTGTTGTAAACACCAGGTAATTTTCAAGAATGATAAACCGGAACACAAAGAGAGCAAGGAAATGGATGCTCAGCACAACTGAGATATAATCTTAGGAAGTTGATAAGTTGTACTTAATTAAGCACATTCACTGCTCAAGCTCTGCGCACACCCCAAAGCAGTGTCCATCTCCTATGTTTGCAGCAGTACAACCCATTAGCCTTGATGGCATTTGGAGATGGTCATCTTTTATCTGATGCACATTAGGCCAGAGGTGCGGAGAAGAGTTTCCCCAGGGTAGTATTAGAAATACGTATTTAAGACTGCAGGCTGTGCTGTGCTAGAATTGAGCCTTGATCTCTAAAAATGGTGCCTTGGGCCGTATCGTAAATTTACATGTTGTGTGTTTGTTTTATGCAGAACCCTCTAAAGCATGGGGCCTGGGGCAGGCACCACTCTTGCTTGGGTCTAAAGGCAGTATCCCCCATTTCTGCCCTTGGCTCCTTCTAGCAAAGCAATCCTGTTAAAAAAAAGTTGGATCATCTTACTTCTCTCTGCTCACGGCCTCTTCAGGCTCCTGTCTCATCTGGAGTCAAAGCTGAATCCTTACTATGACCAGAGAGGTCTCACGTGATGTGCCCCCCGCTTTCTCTCGAACTTTCCTGCCATCTACTCCACACTTGCTCTGGGTATTGCCTTCAGTGCTAATTCCTCAAATTTGCCCAGCATATGTCCACTTATGGCTTCGTGTGTGCCTTTCTATCTACACAGCTCTTATCCCAGGTAACTGGATGACTGGCCCCTTTCCTTTCTCTCAAGCTTTTGTTCAAATACCACCTTTTCTGTAAGGCCTTCTTTGGCCATGAAATTTTAAATTGCAGTCCCCATACCCTGACCTGCCCCGCTTTGTTTTTCTCCATGGCACTCAGCACCCTCTAATACATCATGTATTCCCATGTATTTCACTTACTGATCTTGTTTATTTTCTGTCTTCCACTAGAAACTAAGCGCCATGAACCCTGGGACTTTTGTCTGTTTATCTCTGTCTCCCCAGCACCGGTGCCTTAAATACGCGTTCAGTGAGTAAAGATTGATGTGGTCGTTGTAGATCTCTCCACAAGGTGGTGCTCACAGATTATTTTTGCTTTTGGATTGCACCTTCAAAAACAACAGTTGCAAAGTAAATAAAACGATGACTTGGATTTCATAAGAAACTGGCTTCCTGAAATACCAGGTTTTATGTTTCATCTTGTTTCAGAGAACTACACATTTTCTTTCCCTGTTGGGACGTAGGACTCTGGGGTGATCTCTGGGATTGCAGTGAGAGACTTAAAACTCTGGAAGGGGGAGCATGTCGCCTGTCGTCTGCATGTGGCGCTCCTTCTGAGTGGGGGCCCAATCCATTTTTATCTCCCACTCCAGCCCAAAAGGACTCCATTTTGAGTCCTGGGCATTAATATATTCTACAGCTGTAGACTTACAAAAAGGTTTAAAATGAGGCAAGGAGACTATACACTTGAAGGATTTATTCATTTATTCAATTTTAAAAGAAGATTTATTTATTTTAGAGAGAGACAGCTCGTGAGCAAGGGGAGGGGCAGAGGGAGAGAGAGAATCTCAAGCAGACTCCTCGCTGAACGTGGAGCCCCCCGCCAGTCTTGATCTCAGGACCCTGAGCCAAAATCAAGAGTCAGATGCTTAACTGACCGAGCCACCCAGGCACCCCTAAACTAGAAGTTTTAAGAATGCTGTAAGACCTGGAAGAAGGACATAGGGAGAAGGAAAAATTGAGAGTGGTGCTGCTGCCAATTACCAAGATGAGTGGGGGCAGGCAGGAGAGAGAAATGTTGGGAATTATGGAGCCATAATAACCACTGTTTCCTAGGTCCTACCAAAGTACCAATCACAGAGCTTTAGGGGTCTACAGTGCCTTAAGTGATATGTACCCCGTGAGGAGACTAAGCATGGGCTGATTAGGCCACGTCCCAAAGGGCACCCATCTGTTAGGTGGGGGATCCATGAAGCCACTCTTAACCAATGGAGCAGGGCAGTTTCCTAAAAAGCTTGGCTAGTGAAACCTGGTATAATGGGAAAAAGAATGGTAGTAGCCTAGTTTCTCAAGGCTAGCACCCCAGGTGGAAAAGGGAATGAGGAGGGGGACAACAATCTAGTGACATCTCAGCAGGGGGTAAAAGAGTGGGCTTCTTATAAAACTGCAGGTGAAACCAAGGGCTTTACTGATAATCGAGACTATAGTTGGGTGTTCTGATCAGCCTAGTGTCTCCGTGAGAATTTGGTGGAAAAATTTAGTAGGAGTGCTTGATTGTTCTAAGAATTTAGGATTAAAGTATCCTTATTGTTGACTGAATTATAAGAATTATGTTGCATCTAATAGAGACGGTATGAGAGCTTTGTACATTCAGGGTCCTTCCTTCTGAGGTAGGAAAATGCATGGAAGCCTCTCTTGTCCTGAGCTTGTGGAAAGAGCTGACGAGGCAGAAGGCTCACATGCTCTCTGTGAAGTCATTCATTTGTTTAGGGTTTCTGTGTGCCTGGCTGAGGTACTGAGGATAAGTCAGTGAGCACAACAGGGAGAAAATACTACTCTGTCTTCACAGAACTTCTGATGAGAAAGAATGAAAAACTGATAAGCTACTAGTTATCTAGTATGTCAGAAGCTGATAAATTCTAGGGAGGAACACAGGGCAGGATGGAGGACTGGGAGTATTACAATCGGATGGTAGCAGGGAGAGAGATTTAAAATAGAGGTCAGATGACCAACGAGTATGGTCGGTGGGTGCCTCAATATGAAGGTAAAGCCATGCATTTTGGTATGTTAACTCTTTTAATAGTGATTTTGAAGAAAGGGTGAACCTCAATCTCCTTTCAAAGGAAAAGCATTTTATTGTTATGTATCCTTTATAAAACACACTTTTTTGGTATGTTTTTTAATAGCTCAGGTATTTCACCGGAAGACATACTCATTGAAATGTCCTATTTGAGCCAAGATATAAAGAAGGCGAAAGAGCATGTCATGAGTATCTGAGAAAGCAGAGGGAGTGCAGGGACAAAATCCCGAAGGTAGGAGCTTGCTTGGTGAGGAGGCCAGCGGGACTGCACGCAGTAGGGGGTGAGGTCAGAGAAGTAACGGAGTCACAGAGTGTGTAGGACTTTTAGGCTGTTGTGATGCGTTAAGCTTTTCCACTGAGTTGGTAGACATAGAGGTGCACCCCCCAGATCCTCATGGAGGAAGGATTAGATGCCCTGCTAAGGGGACTGTGTTCAGTAGACAGGTTCTGGCTGTCAGCTCCTTCAGGTTCTGCCTGAGCTACAGAACTGCCTCTTTTGAGGTTATGCCTTTCCCAGGGCAGTTCAAATCTGGTCACCAAGCAAGGTGGGTGAGCCCTTCATGGCCACCGGGATGAGCCAAACTCTATCCAGAGCTTTCTGTAGGTGACTGAGGCTTTGCTGGGTCTTCATGGTGTTATGGCTCTTCCCTGCCCAGTTTGGTCTTCTTTTCCTTCCCTTCACAGGTGTTGATTCCTAAACATCTTGCACTCAAACTCTCTCTGCACATCTGGTTCTAGAGACCCAACTGGTGACCCTGAGATGTAAACTGTGAGAACAAGTGGTAGAGGACAGAATTTTGTGGGCCACTTGGTCATTGTGCACTCATACATGAGCATACACACACCGCACACTTTTCTCCTTTGTTCTGGGCCAGGGCTGCAGAGTTATTTAGTTAATTAACACTGCGGAGCACCATTGAAAGCGTTGGGCCTGACATTTAGGTCCAAACAACCTCTGCTTGCTGACTATAGTGATTAAGTGCATGGACTCAGGAAGTGGAGGTGCTGGGTTAGAATTTCATTTACTAGCCATGTGACCTTGAGCAAGATACTTAGTCTGTGCCTTGGTTTTCTCCTCTCTAAAATGGGATTTTGAGGTTATAAATGAATTTATAGTTGTAAAACTTTTAGAACTGTCTCTGGCACATAGAAAGCCTGCTCTATTAAAGTCAAATGTGAGAGGGCATATTTTGTGTATGGTTCAGTGTTCAGACTCCTTTTTACGGTCAGAAATGTATTGGTTTTTCAGGTGATGGGCTTATGGTTTTTCAGGTGATGGGCTTATGAGTAGAAAGGGAGGTGAAATCAGGGCTGGTTTGGGTTCAGTGTACTATCAGAGGTCATAGTGTTGATTGAATTGGAGCTACGCATTTAATTAAGGCCTTCTGGTGAAATACCTGAGTTATTAAAAAACATACCAAAAATGTGTGTTTTATAAAGGATACATAATAATAAAATGTTTTTCCTTTGAAATGAGATTGAGGTTCACCTTTCTTCAAAATCACTATTTTTTTTTTTTAAAGATTTTATTTATTTATTTGACAGAGTGACACAGCGAGAGCAGGAACTCAAGCAGGGGGAGTGGGAGAGGGAGAAGCAGGCTCCCTGCTGAGCAGGGAGCCCGATGTGGGACTCGATCCCAGGACTCCGGGATCATGACCTGAGCCGAAGGCAGACGCTTAACGACTGAGCCACCCAGGCGCCCCAAAATCACTATTAAAAGAGTTAACATACCAAATGCATGGATTTACCTTCATATTGAGGCACACACGACCATTGTTTTGGATTGTCATGCTGACCATGAGCTTCCTATACACCTGAACAAGGCACTGAAGGAGGGCCCAACTAAAGATGGATGTTTTGCTGGTCTGAAAGGTAATGACAATGACAAATGAGAACTCCTAGTAGACCATAGTGAGAGTTAGTGGCAGGAAATTGCATCGGCTCAGTGATTAAGGCAACCTCAGCCGTCAGAAGACAGCAGCAGGGCAGGTGGCCTTGATCTTGTTGCTGCCTCATCTGATCCATCTTGCAGGGTGATGAGTCTGAGATGTGTCTGCCAGGCCCACAAACACAATCCTCCCCTGCTTCCTTTTTTTCTTTTTTCCCCCTGAGGATAAATGAGCAACAAGAAATTTGGAACATCCAGATTATTCAATGTCAGAGTTATTGCCAAAGGAGCATGCCCACTCTCCTTGGATGTTGAATGCAAGTTAAAATTGCCTCTGGCAAAAGGTTTTGTGAAGGTCTTATTCATTCATTTTAATTCAAGAAAAATTAATGAGCACCTACTATGTACCAGGCACTGGGCTCCATGCCAGGGATATGAAGACGAATGAGATAATTTCTTGTCTTCAAGGAAGTCACAGTCGAATGGAAGAGGCGACTAAGTGAGGACAATGGATATTCCATCTTTTTTGTCTCGGGAATGGACAAGGACCTAAATGTCAGGGCTTTTGTAGGGAAAGTTGAGAAAACACTTAATCCAGCAAGTTGGTTGATTGATGTTCTTATTTAACTACCGCACAGAGTACTAGGTAAGCAATTTATTTCAAAAGGTTCAGACTCAGCAGGAGAAAAAAATAAACAACAACAAAAAAATCCAAGAACAACATTTTCACAATTGGGTGTTACCATGTGGGATCCTAAATCTTGTTTCTAAATCCTTGGATTGACAAGCAAGAGAGGACTAAAAGAACTCTCTGGGCAAATCAGAAGTGGACCTAGCAAAGTAAAAAAAACAAAACAAAGACATCAAAGGCATTTATTTACTTGAGCTTACTTAGAAGGAATCTCAATAATAATGTCACCAGCTTCTCTTGAGGGAAAGAGTCCTAAGCCTGGATTCTGTAACTCAAAACATGTGACCCAAGGATCCACAGGTTATAGCATTCACATTCCAACCAAAGTCTTCTGATTTAAAACAGAAAAAAAAATTATTGGGATATGATATGCCTGCAGAAAAGTGCACACATGTGGAATGTATGGCTGATGAGCTTCAACAGATGGGTAATTATGAAACTGCCACCATGTCATGATATGGAAAATTTCCAGCACCTGCCAGGCTTCCTTGTGCCTGCTTCTAGTCAAATCACTGCACCAACTTAACTGCTACCCTAATTTCTATTGCCATAGATTAATTTTGCATGTTCCTAGACTACATATAAATGGAATCACATAGTTTGTAATCTTTCATGTTTGGCTTTTTACCTCAACATCCTGTCTGGGAGATTATCCATGCTGCTGTGTGTATCAGTAACACCTAAAATGTTGATCATGTTTTCATGTGATGACTGGCCATTTGTATGTACTCTCTTGTGAAGTGCTTGTCCAATTTTTTTTTTTTTTTGTCAAATTTTAGTAGGTTATCCATAGGAATTCTTTTCTTTTCTTTTTTTTTTTTTTAAGAGAGGGAGGGAGAGAAAGAGAGAGAGGGAGAGAGAGGCAGGGAGGAGCAGAGGGAGAGAGAGAATCTTAAGCAGGCTCCATGCCCAGCCTGGAGTCTGATGCAGGGTTCAATCTCACAACCCTGAGATCATGGTCTGAGCCAGACACTTAAGTGACTGAACCACCCAGGTGCTCCTGTAGAAGTTCTTTAGACTGTTTGCACACAAGACTCTTGAGTTGTTGCTGTTTTTTTTTTTTTTTTTTTTTTTTAAGATTTTCTTTATTTATTTGACAGAGGCAGCGAGAGAGGGAACACAAACGGGGAGTGGGAGAGGGAGAAGCAGGCTTCCCGCTGAGCAGGGAGCCCGATGCGCGGCTCAATCCCAGGACCCCGGGATCATGACCTGAGCCGAAGTCAGATGCTTAACGACTGAGCCACCCAGGCACCCCAAGACTCTTGAGTTTTAATTGACTTCTTTTTTTCTACAAGTGGTCAGTTTGTTTTCTGAGCCCCTTCCTCCCTTTTATTCATTCCTCTTAGGTTTCTCAAACTCACAAAAGTAAGCTCCCCTGATGGTTCTCTATCTTTGTAGGACTAACATTTTCTCCAAAAAAACAAATTAATGCTCAGGTGCAAATGACTAAAAGTACTTTGTTACTTTTGCCCCTAGATATTTATCTCTTCAAAGGAAGTGAAGCCAACCAACAGAATTTCTAATAGTGGAATTTTAGAAACTAGAAAGTTGATGGGGAATTTTTTGGAGGGAGATTGGGGGACAAGAATGACCAATGAGATGCACTTTTTTGTTTCTGAAATCCAACAATGCTACTATTTCTTAACATTTTCTTTGAATTTGGGCCAAATAGGTTTAAGGAATGTTGGACAAAGGAAAAAAGAAATTTATCAACAAATAATTGCTTCATTAAAAGATAAAGAATTAAAATATATGGGGCTATACCTGGATCACTGGTTTCAAGCCTGTCAAAGATTGACCATCAGTGGCTGATTGCCAGTCTAGGAACCTTATGGTCTGGTATTCCAGGGAGACTGTTTTCTTAGAAACCAGTGCTAATATTGCAACGATGATTTTCCAGGAGATTACAAAGCACGCTTATGAAGTTAGTGACATTAGATTGGGAAGTGGAGTCTAACACCTTATAGGGAGGAGAATGATTTAACGTGACCTTGAAAATAAGGGTAAAAAAACAGAAAAAAATATCAATGAAGGCTATTTATGTGATGTGAAAGAGGGACCAAAAGCACTGAAAAGAAATTTAGAAAAGGGTGTGCATGTGTATGTGTGTGCGTGTGTGTGGGGGGGAGTCCCTAATTGGTGCAGTCGATTAAGCATCAGACTCTTGGTTTTAGCTCATTTTGTGATCTCAGGGTCATGAAATGGAGCCCCACATCAGGCTCCACACTCAGGGTGGAGTCTGCTTGGGATTCTCTCTCCCTCTGCCTCTGACCTACCCTCCCTCCATGCTTGCATGTGCTCTCTCTCTTTCTCTAAAATAAATAAATTCATCTTAAACAAAACAAAACAAAACGGTGTGTGTCCTTGGTGGACCCAAGCAGTCTTTGCCCATCCTCAAGGTAAGACTATGCTGGAAAAGAAAGCATGGTTCTGAGATGTCCAACCTAAGTAAACTGAGCTATTTAATCTCTCACTGTAGATCTAGTTCTCAGTTATATACGCTAAAAACAGAATGGGGGCACAGATTTGAGAATCCATCTGTTTCTGCCATAAATATTTCACTCCTCAAATATTTATTGATCACTGACTGTCAGATGCTCTGATAATCATCATACAATTTTATAAATTCTTTAAAGTATTTATTAATTAGAACAGAAAAGAGGTTGGAAGCAGTCAGTGAGGATTAGGGGAGCTTTTGCATTAATTTATTTCTCCATACAGTAAGTATTTATTGAGCATCTACCTCATGCCCGGCATCATGTTAGATGCCGAGGATACAGCTTTCAGCGAGAAAGAAGAGTCTTTGCCTTCATGAAGCTGGCGGTTTAGTGGGAAAGAGAGCAGAGATGTCATTAAACTATGTCTTGAAATACTTTTCTGGTGAAAAAGGGAGGAAGGCAATTCCTGGCAGAGGCTCCTAGAGATAGAACTGCAGGGTTTAGAAAGAGGTCTGTGAATTTGGAGAACTACAAATAGCGGAATGTGGCTGCAATCATGTGGAGTGCATTTGATGAGAATCCAGTGAAGTAGATTCTCCCAAAAATGTTGCAGCTAAAATCTACCACAGGCTGGGATAGCTAGATAAATTACTCAAGTCTGTCTCTCTATCTTTTGTCATCTTATCTATGTAAGTAAGACCTATTCTGCAGGATGGTAATTAAAAGTAAGACCTATTCTGTGGATGGTAACTAAAAACCCTGGGGGGGATACATATGGAGATGAATATGACATGGCCCCTATCTTAACCTTAAAAATTCTTCTAATTGAATATAGGAATGCCATTTACAAATGATATTAAGGTGAGAGAAACAGGTGGATTTAGATGGAAGGACTTAGGCTCATGGTTCAATTCGGCTTCATTCTATCTATCAAAATCAAGACAGAATTTTGACCTTTCAATAGGGATTTCCCTTCCTTTATCCTCAAGTGTTCAAAGACTTTTGTAGTGATTTTAGGCTATTCAGCTCTACTGAGAAGTGTCAGAGCAGACAAAAGATAAACCTATTAAAGTGTCAAGAAGAAAATGGCCCTTTGGTTTCTAATGACCATTTTCTGGTCAAATAACTTGAAAGTATCAGGTTCAAAAGGGCCAATTAATTTTTTTAACATTTTATTTATTTATTTGAGAGAGAGAGAGAGAAGGGGAGGGGCAGAAGGAGAGGGAGAGGGAGAATCTCAAGCAGACTCTGCTCTGAGTGCAGAGCCTCACTCGGGGCTCAATCTCACAACCCTGAGATCATGACCTGAGCCAAAATCAAGAGTTGGGTACTTAACCAACTGAGCCACCTAGGCACCCCCAAAAAGGCCAATGTAGGGTTACATTTATTATATCCTCTTAAATGCCTTTCAAAAGTATTGCATATGTATATTAGTGAGCTTTTTCTGCAGTAACAAGCAACCCCCAAATTTCAATGGCTTGCAACATTTATTTCTCACTCATGTGTTTGCAGGTTGGTTGTAGCTTTTCTCGGCTCTGCATAGCTCTGCTGGTCTGGGCTCTAGGCTCTGTACGGGATTTAAGTCTGTCCCATATATCTTTTCATTCTGGGAGCCAAGTAGAAGAAGCAATCACTTAGGGAAAGTTTTCTTCATGGTGGAGGGCTGAAGCTCAACAAATGATGGAAACTTGCAATTCCGCTGAAAGTTTCCGCTAGGACATGATATAAATTGTATTCACTCGGGTTCCATTTGCAAAGACAGTCAGTCATCTGACCAAACCCGTAACTGGGCTGAGAAGGATATTCTTTCCATAGGGCATGGGTGGGAGAAGGTGGGTGAATGTTTGCTGTTCAAAACAACCTACCACGATGTATGTATGCATGTATGTATTTATGTACTTGTTTTGTAAAATAATTTCTACAGATAAACTGAAATGTCTCTCAGAAGTGTTGTGATCAGAAGCTATAAGAAAATACATTTCAAAGGAAATGTTCTTTCTAAGATTTTCTTTCATGCTATAGTAGAAAAGTTGGTGTTAGAAGTGGATACATTAAGGAGGGCACGTACTGAATGGAGCACTGGGCGTTAAACGCAAATAATGACTCATGGAACACTACATCAAAAACTAATGATGTAATGCATGGTGATTAACATAACATAATAAAAGAAAAAAATAAAAAAACTAATGATGTACTGTATGGTGACTAACATAATAAAAAAATAAAAGAGCTGGCAAAAAATACTTTTTATAAATAAAGCAATAAAACTTAAAGAATAAAGGAAGTGGATACATAGTAATGATCTGAAATGCTTGGCTTGGGGGGAGATAGCTGTGGGAAAAATTCAAATCCAGGCTATCATAATTTGGAGGTATTCATTTGTGAGAAATGTCTGTGTAGTTATTCATTAATTTAGAACTGATGTGATAATACTAGTTCTTCAGGCAGGATTAGAGTGACCCATTTCAAACATGGCAACACTTTTTTTTTAGGGGGGAGATTGGGATGGAGTGGGAGAGACAGTGAATCTTTTACAGTGTAGATTGAACTATATATAATTACTATGTTACCGATAGAGTCTTTATGTTCTGTTTAGTTGAAGAGTGTGCCTCCCTTTTCCCCTGCAAAACCAGGTGGTATATCGCCATTTCTGCTCTAACAAATGACAGAAGTAGTCATTTTCCCTGTGTGTGGGAAAAGCATAAATCAGTTTTTGTAATGGGACTATAAATCTCTGTCTGAGGTATGAACTCATGAGTTAAACTTGGTTATAGTATGGATTAAAACTTAGAAGAGCTTAAATGCAGTGTATTTTGTGCGAATATTGAAGTGACTATAGAACATTTCATAGTGTGTTGGAAACAGCACATTTTCTGTTCCTCCTTGTACTTTTATATTTTATGCTGATATTAGATGTTGTTCTTAGTGTGCAATGATAATGATTTTAGATTATTATTCACACTTCTGCAGCTTCAGTGACCACTACTTAAAACTGAGCCATTGAGCAATTTCAGTAGATGTAGAGATCACAATGAAACTCTCTAATTAAGAAATATCATTGTGTACCATGCTTAGAGTAACTTGCAATTCAGCACAAGGCAGCCCATCCTGTTATGTGGATCAAATCAGTTCTGTTTTTAAATACAGATGACACAAAACGTTCCCGTAGAAAACTACTTGTATTATTTAAAAATTTTTTTTAAAATTTTTGAATTCAAGTGCAGGGCTTGAATTCACGGCCCTGAGATCAAGACCTGAGCTGAAATCAATCATCAGATATTTAACAGATGCCCCTACTTGTTAGAATTCTTGAAGCCACTGAAAATGTGTTGAGGGGATAGAGTAAAAAGCCAGGAAAGAAGTTTGATCTTACACCTAAAGAGAGAGATTAAAACCCTCATTAAATTGTTATGAGGTCATTGGGGTGCAATTGCTTCTCTCCTTCCCTCCTCCTTTTATCTTTTGACCATTATAGTAGTTGGGTCCTTTCAGCTGCTACTAACGGGAAGCCTAATTCAACCAATAAAGAAATTTATTAGCTCATGTAACAGGTGGTCAAGAGGTAGTGTGGGCCCCAGTCATGGAGAGACCAGGATACTCACTGTATTTCTGTTACTTTCTTGGATCTTTGTTCTGTTGTGCATCATCTCTATACTCAAGCTGCTGTCTCTCATTGTGATAACATGGTTGCCAGTAACATCCAGGGAAGCATGCTACCCTGATCCTGTTCCAGTGAAAATAATGCTTCCCCAATATGTCAGACACGTTAGTTGTTATCCAATATCTATTCTCCCTTGTTACATAGTGTGGTGGTGAATTTTATGTGTCAACTTGACTATGCCAGGAGATGCCCACATAGCTGGTAAAACATTATTTCTGGGTGTGTCTGTGAGGATGTTTCTGGAAGAGATTAGCATTGATTCAGTAGACTGAGTAAAGTAAATCATCTTCACCAGTGCAGGTGAGCATCATTCAATCTGTTGAGGGCCTAAAGAGAATAAAAAGGAGGAGGAAGGGCAGATTTGCTCTTTGCCTGAGCGGGGCTGCCCTAAGACATTGGTGCTCCTGTTTCTTGAGACTACAAACTCAGACCAGGACTTATACAGTTGCACCCCCTCCATTTTTGGACTTTTGGACTTGTACTGGGACTTACACCATTGACCTCCCTGGTTATTAGGCCTTTGGACTCCATTGAATTGAACCATTGTTCTCCAGCTTGCAGATGGCAGATCATGGGACTTTGTGGCCTTCATAATCATGTGAGTCAATTTCTATGATAAATCTCATATATGTAGTGGAATGAGGGCTTGTTGGTGGGCTTAGTCCTTGAGATGGAGGTCTGCTATGGAAAAAGGCAGAGTGGTAAAGTAGAAGAAAGGAGCTGGGATGTTTGACAGCTTTGTGGAGGAAAGCTACCTTACCAGCTTGAATTTTTTTTGGAGAATAATAAACTATCAGTTTTACTTCAAGTTTTTGTGAATAAATTTCCTGAACTGATGTCTTCACCAATAGAAGAGTGGAATAAAGTCCACTCTTCAGGATTCTATATCCCTTTAGGTCATGTACTCATCCCTGGGCCAGAAATGGTCTCCACGGGAACCAACAGAGTGTATTAATGGACTTAAACCTAGGTTGCTGAATTAATCACTGGCAAAGAGGGATAGGATCACAATGATTGGTTAGGATTATTCAGGAGCCACTCCTGGAGCAGGAACCTAATGGGGTCACTGGAGGGTTAGGTCATATTGGGGCTTCTATTAGGAAGATTGAAGGAATAGTTCATCCAGCAAGATCCATTAGAAGTGTGTCTCTTCTCATTGGCATAGCTAACAGATAGTGGTCTGAGAAAATAAGAGTTGACTAATTTAGTCCACTCTTATGATATAATCCTGGGGGCATTCTCCTTCTTAGATTGCCTGGGCTGGAGATCATAGCCTAAATGTTGGATGTTATTTCAGATTTAGCATGTTTGGTTTTCATTTATTCACATGTGTGTTTGCATGTGGGTATTGAGGGGGGTGATCCATGTTACATATGGGTGGGATGGGCAAAGTTCTTCCTCTGGATCTTGGCATCTGAGAAAAGCTTGTTTGATTTGTTAACTGAGAGTTAGAACTGTTGCCACCAGGCCTCAGGAATATAAAAGAAATCATCTCCAATAGTTGATCAGTCCACTAACAGCCTAAATAGTTTAAGAGCTCATCAACTGACCTACCACCCACCAGTGCTTTGACTATCCTGACTTCTGAGAGTAAGGTGGAGAGTGTTATCTAGATGGAGAGAAGAAGGGACAAATTTTGCTGTTTTACCTGGCATTGACACCATTTATATTGCTGGAAACCATCTTGAGCTACCCTCCTGGATGTCACATGTCCCTGACCAAGACCTTAAAATGTGCATAACTTATGAAAAACAGGACCGAAGAAGTTAAGTAGATCAATGATTGCACAGGTGGTCCCTGGAGAAGAAAACACAGAATATAGGTTAGGAACTTGGCATTAAATCGTTTGGGTAACTAGATGCTGATAAAGCCACTGATTTGTACCGTAAAGATATTGGGCTCTAGGAGTCAATTGAGAGTATAAAAATCCTGCCTCCTAGTTGTGTGAATTTGGACGAGTGCTCTCTCCCAATGTCTGTGTCCTCACTATTAAAGGCAGCAATGATAGTACCTACCTGTGGGTGACTGGAGGTTTAAATAAGAACAAGGCTTTTAGCACAGGATCTGTTACATAGGAAAGTGAACATCACAAAAGTCACTGCAGGTCATGTGGGTTCCCCAGCTTCTTTTCTAGTTGTTTCTTCATTTTGAAGAACATTCAGATGACATGGAAAAAGGGATTTCTCTAAGTTGAGGATTCCATTTTTACTAGAAACCATTCCTAAACATGATCAGAAATTTTGCTTATCCTAGATTTCATTCATAAAGAAGTTAAACACACAGACACCTTTAAAAGGGATTGATTGTTTTTATTTTTTATTTTTTTTTAAGATTTTATTTATTTATTTATTTGAGAGAGAGAGCATGAGAGGGGGGAGGGTCAGAGGGAGAGGCAGACTCCCCGCTGAGTGGAGAGGCCGATGTGGGACTCGATCCCGGGACTCCAGGATCATGACCTGAGCCGAAGGCAGTCGCTTAACCAACTGAGCCACCCAGGCGCCCAGGGATTGATTGTTTTTAAAATTTTTATTGATTTGACACAGAGAGCGAGCATGCACGCATGCACATGCACAAGCAAGGGAAGTGGCAGGCAGAAGGAGAGGGAGAAGTAGGCTCTCCGCTGAGCAGAGAGCCTGATATGGGGCTCAATCCCAGGGCCCTGGGATCATGACCTGAGCTGAAGGCAGACACTTAACCGACTGAGCCACTCAGTCACCACTAAAAGGGATCAATTTTGATGCCATTAGAGACAACTGCCAACTGGTTTAACATTCATCTTCGATGACATTCAGCTGAGGACTCTGAGCAGACAGAGTCTGTAGGGATGTAGGGATCTGATACAGGGACTGGAAGGATCTCTGCTAATGAGCCAGTTGATTTCAGTTCAGTATAAAATCACACTATCTAAAAATTATACCTGTCTTAAAATTTAATTAGATTCTCCTGATCATGGTGAGCTGTGTTACTGGAGGTTTCCAGACAGAAGGGGGACAATCGTTGATCAGAGATATGATTGAGAGGCTCCCATACAAAATGCATATTTGGGCTAGGTGACTGCTTAAATTATGCTTACTTCTGAGCTGCTTTGACTATGCCTTAATTTCTAGCCATGTCAACATAAATACAGCCTTCATTTAGAATTTGATCTATTAATAAGCTTTTGTAACTCTTCAGTTGGTGAATCGTCAATGCCAGTCAGAATGTATAATTCCTTGGAAAAGCCAGCAGTTAAAACTACTCGCTCAAAGACAAAGCCTAATCACCCCGAAGTTACAGTTATTGAAGTAGTCATTGAAAAGGACCTCAACATGACAGTAAAAAACAAATAAAAATTGATGAGGCCAAGAGAAAGGTAAACACAGTCTTTTGGAGAGAATTGAAAAATTTCATGCATTTACCTTTACTCACTGCAAAAACAAGGCAATTACAAGACATTTGACTTTTTAATTATACTGTTGCTACATATTTTAACTTTAATGTTTTGAAGAATCTTGGATGAAATTGTTTTAATTAAGGCCAACTCAATTTTTGGTTATTATTTATAATTAGAATTTTCCCTTAATGTAATTTCGCTAAAGCCTACAAAACAGCTAAAAAAAGCTAGCAGTATATGTAATGAATAGTTATTTATACTACCCTATTTTCTCATCCAATGAACTGAGCAATAAAAAATAAAGGGGAAGAAGGAAGCTAATAGTCACTGGGCCATCACTGTGTAGATGCCTTGCATTGCACGCGGTACCTTATTTACCTTCGAAGTAACCTGGTGAGGCAGACATTTGATATATTTTGTAGATAAGAACTTTCAGAAACATTAAATATCTTGTCCATGGTCACTAAGCCAATAGATGATGGAGCTGGAATTTTGACTCAGAGTTGCCAGAATCCAAATAAAATCCATCTCTGTTACTCTAAGGTGGAGGCATTCCTATCTGGAACTCACATGCCTTCACCAATTAGGCAGGGACATAAACGGCTGATTCTGAAGGGTAGGTGGGAGGGGGTATAAGCCACATAGAGGCTGAACTGGACAATGTCTATTTTGCCTAAAGGCACTCGCATCAAATTTAAAAAATCATTTTGGCAGCGGAACAAACTTCTACCCTTATCAGGCATGCATACCAAGAGTTTGCAACCTCCTAAATGCTGTTAAATTTTCATGCTTTAGATTAAATGAATGCATAGATTGAACAAATAGATTGGAGAGACAAAATCAAAATGCAGTTTTGACTTTGTCTCCCTCTATCTCTCAAGTTTTATTTAGTGAAAAATGCGAGCGGGAAAATCCCGCTAAAAGTGTGAGCAGGTTCAGTGAACTTTTCCTAGGTAAAAGACATGGCCACAATGGATTCAAGTCACAAGCATTCAGAAATTAGAATCTTCGCTCCTCCGCAATAACCCATATTTCGTAATTGATTTGTCACGTGTCTTCTTTCCCTCAGCTTGGCCCCCTGCGTGGGAGAGAGGATTATGTCCTTTTCTTTCTTCCTCAGATTCTCTCTCAACTCACAGCTTTTTGTTATCCCCAGCAGGGGAGGAGGAGAGAGGACAGAGAGAGGCAGGGAGGTACAGATTATAATAAAGCTCCTCCCTGAGATGTGCTAGAGTGAGCTGGCTCAGGCAGGTACTTAGCATTCACTCTCTTTGGGGTTCTTTCATAGCTCCCCCCGTGATTCCCATTGCTGGGGATTCCTCGCCCCTAGTTGTCTTGGGAGGAGGAGGGGATGCAAATGAGTATCAGTTTGAGGTTTCATCTGTGAGCTCTAGCATGTCTGAACTCCACCTTAGCTTTTTGTTGCTTGAGTCTTTTCCTTCCTGCTGGACCCGACTGATGCTGACCTCACACTGGCTCTTACTTTTGTATGGCCAGTGAAGGCACATGGGGATGCTTGTGTGTTCTTTCCTCTGGTAATTTCTGGGAGGACAGGCTAGTTCCAACTCTTCTCAGCAACTCCCCTCTACGGTAGTCAGTCACTTGTCTGCCACCCTGGATTTCTCAGGCTAAGAGTCAGCTCCCAGTCCACTCTGCCTCCCAATAGGGGGGATGTAAATCACATAGACTGGGCTCTCTGAGTAGCTATTTGAAGTCCCTGTTTACTAGGCTTGAGGTGAGGGAGCAGTTAGGAGAGGGTAGTTGGGGCCAACACTGTGGTTTTGTTCAAAGGAATCCTTTAACAAAAACCCCTTCTCGGAACTTTTTTTTTTTTTTTTTTTTTTTTAAATCCTTAGCCTGGCCGACAGGTCCAAGAGTCAGGGGACCAGTTTTCATTATTTTCTCTGTCAACTCTACATTTTGATCTGCTATCTATCACAGGTGGCTGCCTCAGGGTGAAACCCCAGTTTGGTAATGCTCAACTGTCACTCTGGGTAAGGCTGATGCCACAGTGAACAGGACAAAAGTAACCTTTGTTTGGTTCGGTACTCCTCAATCTGATGGAACCTTCAAAATCCGGATTTAGAAGCGGTTCAACAAAGACCCCAGGATGGGCCTTCTGGGATCTGTAGCCTCCTGGAATGATGCACAAAGTTACAATGTCAAAAGACATACGTTTTTTGGGGGCGTGGTTTAGGACTCCAAACAGGTTAGGAACCTTTGGACCACGTACTGCAGAATTTGTCCATATACAGTGCCTTTTTTTCTGAGAATCCAGCCACCTGTGAGTACAAAGCTAATCCTGTTCCTTACTCAGGTTATCCCTCAAGTTGGTGAAGTCCCAGAAAGAGTGGATGTCACTAACTGTGGCTTCCACTCTGTTCCTTTCCTCAAAACTTAAAACTTTCAATTCCCTGGTTGTCAAAGTTAAGCTAGCTTTTAAAATAATTTATATCAGTTTCTTCCAACATGCTTTAAAAAAAAAAGTAATATGGTGGCAGTTGGTGAAGGGGAGTTAAATCATGTTTTTCACCAAAAACATCATTATCTCATATATATATTTCTGGTTAGATTCACATTTTTTTTGTTACTTTATTTCAAAAATCCTAAGGAATTTATAGCTATAGAATCTTTAATGCAGTTTAGGGCAGAAACTATTAAGGCAGCACAAATAGAATTGGGGGAAAAAAAACACACCAAGTAATGGAGCGGTTAAGATGTTCTAATTAAAGTTATAATTGTAAATTGAGTGCATGAAGAAAACTTGAAATTTTTTCTCATCTGGGCATTTTTGTTCTATATTTCAAATTCTTTATACTGAAATTTCCATGTTTTACTGAATCTATGCTGAACCCTAAATAAATTAGCAAGGAATTTAAAAAATGAAACTTTTCAGAAATACCAATAATCAAGATAATAAAAAAGGCATTATTTTTATATGGGTTTTTCTCTCCTGTTCCAAGTACTTCTCAAAATTTTTCTCAGACATAACTTCTCTTATGAGGCAGATGACAGTAAGTTTGAGCACCACTCAGGAATCATTTGGGTGACCCACACTCAGCCCCCTTGCAGAGACCTTTACTATTTCTTTCAAACCCTTGGCTCCCTCCTCATGACAGTCTCTACTCTTTGCACATAATTTTGTTGCATCAGGACTTCAGAAAATAGAGACCTTGAGGTTGCAGCTTTATCACCTTTCTGCCCACCACCGTTCAAAGCACATAAAACTGTTCTGTGCTTTCCCCACTGTTTGGGAGCGAGCGGCTATCTCCTGTGCCCTCACCTAAGCCCTCACCTGTGCTGGGCATCCTGTGTCCTCCTGTTTCTCGTCACTGACTATCAGTTTTTTCCTGTCTCCCATATTTTCCGATGCTCCATCGTTTATAGTGCTTTCACCTGAGCTTACAAATATGTTTTCCTATTTTCACCTCATTCTAATATCTCTGCACCCAATTCTGTATCATCCTTGTCACACGTCTTCCCCACTTTCTTTTTCTTTAAAGATTTTATTTATTCATTCGACAGAGAGAGACACAGCCAGAGAGGGTACACAAGCAGGGGGAGCGGGGAGCCCAACGTGGGGCTTGATCTCAGGACCCTAGGATCATGACCCCAGCTGAGGGCAGAAAATCTTAATGACTGAGCCACCCAGGCGCCCTTCCCCACTCTTTCAATTCACATTTACCCTTCCACCCTTTGCAGGCCACCAACCTACAAAAATGGTGCTCGAAAGACCATTTTAAAGGAAGTAAAAATGCACAAAAAGAAATAAAGACCACGTATGGCATTAGCACTCTTCTGAGCCTTTCCCCATATAGGTCCTATTGCTGACAACTTTATCCTCACAGTCATGCAATTCTGTGCCCTGCCTCTGTTCGTTGAACATAATGCCTGATATATCGTAGATGTGCAGTGGGTGTTGAATGAATGAATAAATATTTAACAAAGTTTGTGTTTTTTGTATTAGACCAGTTATCTATTGCCACATAAATACTGCATAACAACTATAAAACCTCTGTGACAAGCAACAGTAAACATTTATTTCACAAATCTGCAGAGATCAGCTGGTCTGGGTGGGCTTAGCTGATCTCATCTGGGCATCCTCATGTGGCAGCTGTGGGCCATCTAGGCAGCTCTGCTGATCTTGGCTGGGCTCCCTCATGTATCTGGGAGTTGCCTGGCTGTCAGTTTAGAATACCCTCAGCTCAGACAATTGGGGATACATGGCTCCACTCCACATGTCTTGGCCTCTAGCAGGTTCTCCTGGAATTATTCTCATAGAGATGGCCATGGTGCTAGTGTGGGGACAAGAACATTTGGGCCATGTTTGCTCACATCTCGTTGTCCAAGTCCTATAGCTGAACTCAGAATCAAGGGGGAGGAAAACTGACTTGCCTCTGTTGAGAATAATTGCAAAGTCTCATGGCAAAGAGTGTGAATCTAAGAAAAGGTAAAAAAAAAAAAATTGGGGTCATTAGTACAAGCAATCTATCAGACTCATATTCTTCAGGTTGTGATCATTTAAATCTGATTTATTTGCATCACTATTCCTAAACATTTGTAGGTAATAGGTTGCCTTCCTTTTTCACTCCTGTAGAAAAATCTTGTAATAGTCATAAGCGTATCACTTTTTTCTCCTCTGGAATTCATTCCTTTGTGTATCATCAAGTGGCTCAAATAAACCAGGGTTTGTTTTTCCTACATAACAAGTTTGGAGGTTACAGGGTGGTTGTTGGCATGGGTGTGGTGGTTCACTGATTTCAAGACCATGTCTCTACAATATTTTTGGTCTTTTATGTTCAGAATATGGCTACTACAGCTGCAACTACCACTTTCCCATTTAAAGCAGGAAGAATAAAAGGTGCACCAGCAGACCTACTCTTATTCTCCTTGACCATTAATTACTATGACGCATGGCCACATCTGGCCAGATGATGGCAGAGGACAGAGGGCTGAGGATGGGTCAGGGACTCGACAGTGTCTGTTCTATCTGGTATACACTCCCAGGAGGGGGATGGTCAGGTCAGGGTGCAATGGCTTTTTTTTTTTTTTTTTTTTTTGTGCCCCTTACTATGTATTTTCACATTGCTTTTCAGCAGGACTTTCCAGTTCACAATACCATTGGCAGCATGCCTTTATCATACTTTCACCATGGCCTTGCCCACATTCTTTGAATGCTAATGAAGTTGAACACATGTGCTATTTAATAATTTCTCCTAGAAGTTTTCCATTTATATTCTTTGTTTTCTTTTTAAAATTATTTTCATATTCATTTAAAAGTGCTTTTTACAAATTGAAGCTATTAACTCTTTTTGTCACATCTGTTGCTTGTTTCCCATTTTCCTTTTAGTCTTGAAGCCTCCCATTTTAGAGACATTTAAAGATTTTATTTATTTATTTGAGAGAGAGAGAGCACGAGAGAGAGCATGAGAGGGAAGAGGGTCAGGGGGAGAAGCAGACTCCCTGCTGAGCAGGGAGCCCGATGCGGGACTCGATCCCGGGACTCCAGGATCATGACCTGAGCCGAAGGCAGTTGCTTAACCAACTGAGCCACCCAGGCACCCGACATTTAAAGATTTTTATATGGTTGCCTTGCCTGGCTAATATTTTATAGATATTTCATTTCTGCAGGACCACTGCTAGCCCATAAGACATCTTTTTGTGAAATAAAAAAGTCATCCTTCTGTAAAACATTTTACTTCCATCTGTTAGAAAATTATCAAGTCATAATGATTTTGTTAGAGTAAGCCACTTGAGTACCATCTTCTAGAAACATTTTCTGATAAATACACAACTCTCACATTTCTGTAGGTAATTGGTACCTCCATCGTTGTGGTATGTGTTTAAACTTCCTCCGCTGAGCATGCATGTTGAGTTTTGAAAAAGGCAGAAAAGATTCATGCAAATGGTTAAGTTGCACAAAAGGAAGATTATTAAGAATTGGGCTCTGTGGGAGACTAGAAATAAGGCATAATTGGCTTCGGAATCAATTAAAGTCATTAAAAAGGTGTCTGTTTAAAGATTTCCTACATTGAATTAATTGAAGATAAATTTAAGATTATATTACAGTTACTGACAGTAATAACAGCATATGGGGTTATCCAACTGAAATTTAAAAGGAAAGTAAAAGATGTACGTTATGGATTTCTGTGTTTTAATCCAAACATTTTTTTTTTCAAATTAGAATAAAGTTTATTTAAAAATATATTTGTAAATTGTGACTACTTCTGAATAAGCACAATAAAGGTGGAAGGAAACCTTTATTGTTAATTCTTTTGTTAATTACTTGTATGATTTGGGGAAATCAATCTCTATGAGCCTCAGTTTCTTCATCTGTAAAATGAAGACAATGGTATTGGCTCTGTGTAGCTTATAAAGGTGTTACAATAATTATTTTAAAGGGATTTAATGGAGTCCAAAGGACTCAACTTGTTTAAGTAGGATGTACATGGGAACTATTATTCTTAGCAATGCATTCAACTTTATAAAGTATTAAATTTGCTTACTTGATTTGAAATGATTGAACGTTAAGTTAAAAAACAAAACAAAAACCATCCCACCCCTACCCCAAAATCTAAAAAAACCCATATAACTGTATCAGCAAGAAAGTAAAGTGAAGTTAAGGTCTTTTTGTGACCAGTATCTTTTAAAGCCAATTTGGTGTGACTTCATGGTTTGGGGAAGAAACCTTGATATGGAGAAGAAAAGCTTCAGCTCTAATATTAACTGTAAACTGAGTCTTCTCAAAGGTTGTTTAATTTGGTTGTAAATTAAAGGACACAAAATCTAGTGGCTGTTTTCCTTTTGGTTTGGTTTAGATTCAGATTTTTTCTATTAGCTATCTCAAACATACATTGACTGGTAGATATGTAGAAAAGATACTAGTTGAGGGAGTTTGGCTTATAAGTATAGACAGTTTTGGCTGGATCTATATAGAGAATCCTTTTGAAAAAAATACTCAGTAGCTTAGTTAAAAAAAAAAAAACCAAAAAAAAAACCAAAACAACTTATCCATTTAACTTGGTTTGCCAGAGATTTTAATTCTATGAGTTTCTCAGGAATAATCTGTGAGTTACTTAAAATTAAATACATTTTTAGGGGTGCCTGGGTGGCTCAGTCGTTAAAGCATCTGCCTTTGGCTCAGGTCGTGATCCCAGGATCCTGGGATTGAGCCCCGCATTGGGCTCCCTGCTCGGGGCGGAGCCTGTTTCTCCCTCTCCTTCTACTCCTCCTCCCGCTTGTGCTCCTTTGCTCTCTCTTGTCAAATAAATAAATAAAATCTTAAAAAAAAAGGCTGTTTTCATCATAAAATTATCAGTTGTTTTAGTTTATATAGTACATAAACTTGTAACTATAATTCCAGTTTGAACAGTAATTGTCATCACTGTGGAGATAAACTCTAAGCTGATAAACGCTCTGTTTAAAAGAAGAACATGTGATTCATTCTCTCGTTCCAGACCACAGTGTGCTAGTAGAATATTTTTGCCTTAGGGGTAGTGCTGTTGCAGTTTTATTGGTATGGTGTATTATAATCTTAGCTACCGCTCTCCTTTTCTCTATCTGTCTCCCCTTTACACATAAAGTTAAAGAATATAGAAGTCAACTTTCATGAAATTAAACCTAAGTACCTTAAATTCATTGTAGACACTCTAGACCACAGCAGGACTTCAATATGGTCAACTAAACATTGGGTAAACAGAACACTGCATGAAAAAATTGGGTTTGGTTAGGAGTGAGACAGGGCTAATGAAAAAAGCTACTGGTTTCTGTTTTAGATGGGTTGGGATTTAAATGTGAATTACTGAATTTTATTGTGTCTTTTAAGTACTATTCTGACATTTCTAGTGATCTCCATAAACTTTCATTGCTCTATAACAGTTTATTAAGCTACGGGGTCTTCATAAATATGCAAACTACCTTAATAGGATTGCCTTCAATGACTGCTCATCAATTTGGTATTGAAAGGGCACCAACCCAGTTGATAAAAGTATCTGGTGGTGGAATAGTCTTTGGCATTCCTAATCTCAAAGCTTATTTCTCTCAATGAGGGATGGACATAAACTGTTAAAATAATAGAATCACATTATTTATATGAGTGGAAATGGCTATTTTGTTCATTAGGCCTAATGTCTTTTCTGTAGCTACATTTCACAAATCTGTAAATAGTCTTAATAGAGGAAAGTTTGCCTCTTAATAATTTTATTTCATTACACAGGCATTTATTGTTTGGGAAATAAATCATTGGCAAATGAAATGGGCAAAAAATTGGTCTTAGAGTAGATCAGGAAAAATGCATATTTATTAAAGAAATTCTAGGGGCACCTGGGTGGCTCAGTCAGTTAAGCATCTGCTTTCAGCTCAGGTCATGCTCTCAGGTTTCTGAGATAGAGTCCTGAGTCTGGCTCCCTGCTCGGCAGGGAGTCTGCTTCTCCCTCTCCCCCTCCCCTGCTTGCACTCTCTCTCTCTCTCTCAATAAATAAATAAAATCTTAAAAAAAAAGAGAAATTCTAGAATAAAATAATTTACATACATTTTTAAAGATTTTTTTTTTTATTATTTATTTGACAGAGAGAGATAGCGAGAAAGGAAACACAAGCAGGGGGAGTGGGAGAGGGAGAAGCAGGCCTCCTGCTGAGCAGGGAGCCCGATGTGGGGCTTGATCCCAGGACCCTGAGATCATGACTCCAGCCGAAGGCAGTTGCTTAACTGACTGAGCCACCCAGGTGCCCCTAAAAGAATTTATTTAGAATAGGGTCTAATTTCCTGCAGAGAGAAAGTTTATACTAATATTTTAAAAAATGAATTTGTTTAAGTTTAATTTTTATTTTGAAATAATTATAGATTCGTAAGAGGTTACAAAGAAATGTGCAGAGAAGTCCCATGCATTCCTTCCTAAATCTTCAATACCAATATCCCACACAACCATGGGACAATATTACAACCAAGAATATGACATTGGCACAATCCATAAAGATTAGTCAGATTTCATTTGTTATACATGCATTGTGTGTGTATGTGTAGATCTATGCAAATTTGTCACTGTGTAAACTGTAACCACCACCACAATCAATACTCAACTGTACCATCACAAGATTCCTTTGTGTTCTCTCTTTACAGCATATCCATCCCCTCTCCTATTTCTACTCCCTGGCAACCACTAATCCATTCTCTATTTCTATAATTATGTCATTTCAAGATTGTTACAGAGATAGAATCTTTCAAGATTCGAGATTTGCTTTGTTCACTGAGCCCATTTTTTTTGAGGTTCATTCAAATTGTTGCAACAGTATATTGCTTTTGATTACTGAATAGTATTCCATGCTGTGGATGTACCACAGTTTGTTGAACCACTCATCCTTTGAAAGACATCTGGGGAGTTTCCAGTTTTTGACTAGTATGAATGAATCTGCTATGAATGTTTGTGTATAAGTTCTGTGAAAATAAATGCTTATTTCTCTGGGATAAATGATAAGGAATACAATTGCTAGATCATGTAGTAAGTCCATTTTTAGTTTTGAAAGGAACTGCCAAACTATTTTTCAGAGTGGTTGTACCATTTTACATTCTCACAAGCAGTGTATGAGTGATCTAGTTTCTCTGCATCTTTGCCAGCATTTGGTGTTACTATTTTTCACTTTATTTATTCTGATATATCTGGAATGGTATCTCCTTGTAGTTTTACCTTGAATTTTTCAACTGGCTAATAATGTTGAGCACACTAGCTATTGTTTAAAGACTCCACTTTTCTTTAATATTTTTAGAGACTATATTAGGGATTTCCAGAGAAACAGAATGAGTAGGATCTCTCTCACTCTCTCTCTCTCTTTTTAAAAGATTTATTTATTTATTTATTTGAGAGAGAGAGATTAAGAGTGTGAGTGGGGGAAGGGGCACAAGGAGAGGGAGAGAGACCATCTCTAGTAGACCCCCCACTAAGCACAGAGCTGGGTCTTGTCTCGATCTCATGACCCTGAGATCATGAACTGAGCAGAAATTAAGAATTGAATTCTTCACCAACTGAGTCACTCAGGTGCCCCAGGATCTCTCTCTCTTTCTCTCTATCTCTCTCTCTGTCACACACACACACACACACACACACAGGGAGAGAGAGAGAGAGGAAGAGAGGTGTTTTAATTTATTTTAAGGAATTGACTATGCAAAGGTGGGGGCTGGCAAGTGTGAAATCCATAGGGTAAGCTGTAGCCTTGAGTCTGAATGCTGGAAATTCAGGCAGAATTTCTATGTTGCTGTATGGAGGCAGACGTCCTTCTTTGAGAAACTTAAGTCTTTGCTCTTACGGTCTTTAATTGATGGGATGATCCCTCCCCATTACCCCCATTATGGAGGGTAATCTGTTTTACTGAAAGTCAAGTGATTGCAAATGTTAATCTCATCTAAAAAATACCTTTACAGTAATATCTAGGCTAGTATTTGACCAAACATCTGGTCACCATAGTCTAGCCAAGATCATGGATAAAATTAACTATCAAAGATAATTTTCAATGAATAAACATGTTATACAAAAGATTATTTTTTTAAAATTATAAAAATATATATAACAAAATTGACCATTTTAACCATTTTTAAGTGTACAGTGACAATAAGTACATTCACATTTTTGTGCCACCATCACCATAATCTATCTCCAGAACTGTTTTCATCTTGCAAGACTAAAACTCTGTTCCATTGACAGTAACTCCCTATTTCTCCTCCCCTCTCTCTAGCAACCACTATTCTACTTCCTGCCTCTCTGAATTTGATTACTCTAGGCAGCTCATGGAAGTGGAATCACACCGCATTTGGTCTTTCATGACTGGCTCATTTCAATCTACGTAATGTCTTCAAGGTTTACCCATGTTGTAGCATGTGTCGGACTTTCTTTCCCTTTTAGGGCTGAATAATATCCTGTTGTATGTGTAGACCACATTTGGTTTACCCAGTCATCTGCTGATGGACACTTAAGTTGCTTTCACCTTTGGCTATTGTGAATAACACTCCTATGAATATGGGTGTGCAAATACCTGTTCACGTCTCTACTTTCAATTCAGATGTGAAATTTTTGGATCACATGGTAATTCTTGTGTCTGGTAATAAGCATCTTTGCCGCAGATCTTTGCTGCAAGTATTTTTGCCACAAACATTTTTGCCGCATAGCTAATTGGCTGTAAGGCAATTTTGCCATAAAATATAAAAATACAACTTATTGACAGTTTGGTTTCATTTCTCTGTTGATGCAGTACTCCCATTTTTATATTGTATAAATCTTAGCCTCATAATGGCCTATACAGTGACAGAATTTTGAGTCTACATTTCCTGTAGAACTTGGGAACATGTATGAAAAAAAATGTTACAACATGCCAAGAACAAAGAACAATGTAGAAGGCTTTTACAGTGCAATACAAAGCTCAGTTACAAAGACGCACCCTAGTATATGGACACTGATACCTCTCTTAATGAAAGAAGAAATTTTAGTGAAAAAAGAAAAAGTGCAATAACAAAGTGAGAAGAATGAACTAAACAAACAAAAATGTGTAATATGAACAGAAGATTTTGAAGACAGCTGCTTAGGTACAAGGCACAAAATCAAATCCATTATTATTTCCAGTATTGCCATGAATCTACACTATACATTTTTAATGTATTCAAATATTTTTTATTTTGTAATCATCTTTTTAATTTTTAAATTCATTTTCATGTTTTATCATCTTTTTATTTTTCATGATTTTATCTTTTATGGCAAAATCACCTTATGTCCAATTAGTTAGGTGGTGAAAATATTTCCGTTGAAAATATTTGTGGTGAAAGTACTTGTAGCAAAAATGCTTGAGGCAAAAATGTTTATGGCAAAACTACCCAGAACTTGTAATTCTGTGTTTAGTTTTTTGAGAAGGCTCCAAACTGTTTTCCACAGCGGCTGTACCAATTTACATTCCCACCAGCAGAGCACGAGGGTTCCAATTTCTCAACATCCTCGTCAACACGTGCTATTTTCTGTCATTTTTTTAAAAGATTTTATTTCTTTATTTGAGAGAGAGAAAGTGTGAAAGAGCAAGAGTGGGGGCGGGGGAGGGAGGGGCAGAAGGAGAAGCAGGCATCCTGCAGAGCAGGGAGCCCGAAGCTGGCTCGATCCCAGGACCCTGGGATCATGACCTGAGCCGAAGGCAGACGCTTAACCAACCGAGCCACCCAGGTTATTTTTTTCTTAAAAACTTTTTACTTGAATTCAGTCACTGTACAGCAGTGTTTATCTTCATTAGCAAATCCGCTTGCTAAGTAGCACTTCATGAGAGCCTACGAGGAGAAGGCAGGCTTGGCTCTGTGGTGTAGAGCTGGGTTACTTTGGGCAGGTCACTTAATGTTTTTCTTAATTATAAAGCAGGAATAGTAATATCCACATTGGGAAGGATCAAGGAGTTTTTAAGTTGCAAGTTAGCATACAGACAGATGCCAAGCTTATTATTGTTGTTCTTATTACTATATTTCCTGAAACTCTCTAATTTACCAGAGTGCTTTGTCTTAGTGTTTTTACAGGTGGTAATACGATAAAAACATAGCCTCTAATAACAGTCCTTACTCCTTTATTTCATTTTCTCACTCGGTATTCAATAACCTGCAGGTCTTAAGAATGATTTTTATCTTTAATAATTTTAATAAATAATAAATGGTGACCTACAAGTTTATAAATTTCTAAACACTTTTTACCAAACTATTTTTACTTTTAATCTTACAGCAGTCCCAAGGGTGATATGTGGTTACTCTGTCACTGGAGAAATGAAGACACCAACCTTCAGATAGGCCAGCAGTGTGCCTGTGGGGATGGAGCCAGACAGGGCTGTCCCTGGGGCTGGGATGGTGTCCTCTGTCTCCCCAGTCTCAGTGTGCTCATTTTCCAAAGAAGCAACTGTAGCTTATTGATCTTATTAAGTTTTTATTTCAGGTTTATCCAGGGTAATTGTCAGACCAACATTTAATAAGGGCTACCTCTACAGGATGTCCTATTTTATTCAGCTAATTACTTTTTGGAGAATTTTTGGTGATCCCACGAAAACATGCGATATGAAAACATTTACCAGTGTCAGAAGATATCCCAAGAATCCATCAATTTTACTTTTCATACCTACTCAATATATTTGTTACATTTATAATGTATGCACCTAAATATCTTGTTCATAATAACATGAGGGGCAACTTAAAGGTGTTTTAAAATTCCGGCTCTTGATAGAAGATGAAAGCAAAACCAGAATAAACCAACTCGACACAATCACCACCACCACACCACAGGCAGCTACCAACTATTGAGAGAGAGAGAGAGAGAGAGAGAGTGTGTGTGTGTGTGTGTGTGTGTGTGTGTTGGGGGGAGCAGGGAAGTGCCATTTTGAAAAGTCTAAGTTTGGGAGCGTTCTTTTTTGACCTTTTCTTGGGGCTAAAATATGACACTTCATCGTTCTTGATTTGCTAGAGCCTTCCGTCCTCTGGTTTCCACATCTCTCTTTTTTTCCCATAGGTTTATCACAAATGCCCCTAACCTAATGTTCCAGAAGAAAATGTTTGGTTTTTTTTGGTGGTGAGGCAGGGTGCTGTAGGTCACTTACAATAGATAGAGCTGTCAAAAGTCTAACAAGTCATCTGTGTACACTGGGACATGTGCTACATTTCTATTTGGTCTCAGTAGAAGACCAGAAGAGAAATGCTGAGTGCTCCTGGCACCCACCCTCTGTACTCCAAGGCTCTCCTCTCCTCCTTGCCCCTCTTCTCTGTCTCCCCTCTTCTCCTTAATATGTGGGCACAAGAGCATGTAGCAGTAATGAAGTCAATCGACAATGAAGACTTTATCCCAAGAAGAGGAGGCTTCTTCATTCTTTACTCGACCACAGAGAGTGGCTCTATGACCAGTCATCCATCCTACAAATTTGGGCTGCTCTTCACTGGTGGAAAGTGAGAGTATAAAGCATCAGCACAAGTCAATCACGTCCAAAGGGAAAAGCGACCCAAAAAGACTGGGTTAGTTGGGTCAGGACAATACAACCCTAAGAGGAAAGCATTTTCTAATCAGACTTGTTCATTCTTACTGTGTATTCCTATTTTATTCTTAGCCTTTCCCAGTGGTCTGTTCTTTCTGTAAGTTTCCTCTGGGGGAAAAAAAAAGTAAAAATTTACATTTATATGTGTTTCTGTCAACTGAAAAATAAATGAAAAAGCAATTGGGCATCTTTCACCAAATTGGTGAAAATTTTTACTTAATATCACAAGAACTAATTTTGGCCCACTTATTCAAAACATATGCTGTGTTATTAACTTATTTCACTTAGTTTGCCATCAACCTTCTTTCTCCTGGTGGTTATGAATTATAAGCAGTGATGTAGATCCCATTCTAAATAATCGGATCTTTATTCTCCCTGGTGACTCTTGGGAGGTGACTATGAGCTGTGGTTATAAAATCCAATTTTTCTTCTATCCCAAAGGAAAAGCAATTGGTGAGTGATCACCTCAGCTGAAGACAGGATAGACTTGATAAAATATTTCATTAGTACTTTAACTACTGTGGGAATGTGACTGCCAGATTTTTACTGATAAAAATGGAAAAACACTGACGTCAAGTCAGGGTAACTGGGCACTGTTCCTACTTAACTAACTGAGTGACCTTGGCTAATCATTCAAACTTCCTCCTTTTCATTTATAAAATCAGGCTAAGAATATCTCCTTCACCAGTTTTTAAACGATCATAAGAGAAAATGACATGAAAGGAATTTGAAAAGTAATTATAAAGTATCCTGCCTGCTCATGTAAAGTAGCATAATAACATTATTAAGAGGAAAACAGTGAATTTACTTTTATTGTTTCCAATGCTAAGTAGGTTTAAGTGGCGTATTTATGCTGCTTATTAGAGGTTTATTTTGGGAAATATTCATTTCTTAATAATGCTCGGGAAAGACTGAATGAGATCGCTTCCAGGACTGAATGTATTTGTATGTGGAAAAAGATTAAGCAGGGAGTCTTTTCTGCTTCAAAAATCAGTGAAAATGCTTCTTCATAGAAATTTTTCAGAAATATGATAGATCATGATTTCTTTATATTCTTTTGAAAATGTCACTTTATTATGATACCCATTAAAATAGCAAGGAATTGGAGACAAAAACTGCCCATAGAAACCTAGTCAACATTGTTCTGTGTCCAAGTTATTTTTTACTCATTGATCATATCCATTTACAATTTTTTACATTCTACAGTAATAGTACAGATAGAACTTTGTAGTCTTTATTTTTACTTAATGTTACATCATACTCTTTTCCACATTATTAATCTTTTATTATTTAAAAAAAATTTTCTCTTCTCTTCCTCAAGGTAACCAATGTAAGCAGAGTGGTACATGTCATTCTATCTCTTCTCCATCATGAACATCTTTGAAATCAGCAGACACAGATCAAACTCATGCATTTTAAATAGATGCATGATATTCCATAATAAGGAATTTATTCTTTTATTTCCCTTCTGTTGGCATTTAGTGTTTCTCAAGGTTTTTTTTTTTTCCCCCCACTACAACAATGCTGCAAAAAATATCCTTGTATTCATTTATCGGACACACATTTATTGAGCATCTACTATGTGTCAGGTACTGTTCTAGCTCTTAGGAAACACTTATGGACAAAACAAAATCCCAGTCCTCATGAAGCTTCTGTTAAAGCTAGGGGAGGCAGTCAGGGAATAAGAAACACAATAAAAATTGGATTATGGGGTATGTTAGAAAGTGATAAGTGTTGGGGGAGAAAAGAAAAAATGGAACAGTGAAAGGAATTTGGGAGTATCTGGGGTTGAGGTGAATTGAGTTGTAATTTTATTTAATTTTAATTTTATTATTTTTAATTGAGTTGCAATTTTAATTTGAGTGGTTAAAAGACGTGGGACTCTATCCCAGGACCCTGAGATCATGACCTGAGCCAAAGGCAGACGCTTAACCAACTGAGCCACCCAGGCGCCCCTAGTCACAGGAAGTTTTAAAAATATATAGTTACTGTAGTATATTTCATCACAGGCTCTATCACATTTGATTCATCTATCACCCTATTAATGCATATTTAGATTGTTTATTATCATTATCATTTATTATTATCACTATTATTTTGCCCTTTTAAGTAATGGCAGCAGCATTGTCATTACATAAAGTCTTGTGTTGTTAATATGAGAAGAAAAGCTGTCATTTTTTTCATTCTCTCAAAGTCATTGTGGGAGAGCACATCTGATGTTGAATTTAAAATGATTGTTCCCACCATATCTCAGATCAATGTTAAAGTGCTCTAGGAAACGTAGACTACTGCTATTTTTCTTTATGTACAAATGGAATAGTCTGTTTTTATTGGCTTTATTGGTCAAACTAGTCAGCCGCTAGTCAGACTAGCTAGAAACACATGACATAATTTGAACGGTTTAGTGTAACAATTTGTATGTTTTTTGCTAGCTGGACCAACTTGGTTTCTTTGCTTTGTAGAATCAGTTAAGACTGGTCTACTTTGGGTATAATTTGGTTTTACTGTATCTGTTGAGATACTTGGCTATACGAAGTGTGGAAGAATCTGAATAATTCTTAGGGCTCTGGTTTGGGATCAGTGGTCCTACCATAGAAGAAAGTGATAAATAGTAACAATTTAAAGAGTGACCGACACTCATTGATCGCTTATCATGTGCCGGGTATGTCTGAAGCACTTTGCGTGAACCAATCCATTAAATATTGCAACAGATGATAAGCTAAACACTATGATTACTCTCATTTTGCAGGTGAGAAGGCTGAAGCACAGAGAGGTTAAGTAAACTTCCCCAAGATCACAGAGCTCTATAGTGGTAGAGGTAGGATTTGTGGGGAGGAAGTCTGGCTCTAGGCTTTGTGCTCCTAACCACTACACTATACTTTGTTCATTTATTTTCCTGTCTCCTTGACAACTCTTCTGGATCTTGTTTCAATTTCTTTACCATTAGGAAAGAGAAAGTTTTGGGTCAGCATTTTTCAGGCAGTTTCTCTATTCAGCCATATAAAGTAATTTGAAGTTCTTTCTGTGGTAATAGATGTGAGAATTGGGGTGGGTTTTGGCTTGCATAAGCTATGTATGTAATTAAGGAATCTTTCAGATACAGGGGTTGTACAAGTAAGTAGAAGTTAGGTTGCCACTGCCAGTACTTTGATAAAAAGGTAATTAACTCCATTATAACTAATTTTGTTGTGTTTATTTGGCTAAAGGAGTGAGAGATATTAAAATCATTTTTAATTGATTTTGTTTCTGGTCGAGAGCTAACAGTGTTAATGATTTGAGCCATTATTAGAACACATTTTAATATTCTAGATTTCAAGATACATCTCCATGCTTTGGATTTCTAATACGCAATGCTGGGTAGGTCCATTAGCACTGTTTAAAAGAATATAGTGGTGTATCCTGTAAGCACATAAATAGCTTTCTTTGGTCCTTGGTTCCCCAGATCTTTCTTTTTTTAATATGTGGTTGGGTCAGGCAACATGCTCCTGAGGCTCTTTCTGTTCTTATGGAACAGTGGGACAGTTGACTTGTCACAACTGGGGGCAGTTCTAGTTTTTTTTTTTTTTTAACCACTTTATTGAGGTATAATTGACCTGTAAAAAGCTGTACATATTTAATGTATACAACTTGGTGAGTTTGGGCCTAAGTATACACCCTGGAAACCATCACCACCAGCAAGGCCATTGACATAATCATCACCTCCTAAAGTTTCCTCATACCCCTTTTATTATCTTTTTGGTTTTTTGGGTTATTTTGGTGGTTAGAACAATTAACATGAGGGGCGTCTGGGTGGCTCAGTCGTTAAGCCTATGCCTTCGGCTCAGGTCATGATCCCAGGGTCCTGGGATCGAGCCCCGCATTGGGCTCCCTGATTTGCAGGAAGCCTGCTTCTCCCTCTCCCACTCCCCCTGCTTGTGTCCCTCTCTCACTGTGTCTCTCTCTGTCAAATAAATAAATAAATAAATAAATAAATAAATAAATAAATAAATAAATAAATAAAAAAAATCTTAAAAGAAACAATTAACATGAGATCTATGCAGTAACGGTATTATTAACTATAGACACTATCCTGCATAGTAAATCTCCAGAATTTATTCATCTTAGATCATTGAAACTTTGTACCTTTGACCATCACCTTCCCATTTGCTCACCTCTCTCCCCTGGCAACCACCATCCTACCTTCTGCTTCTGTGAGTTTAACTATTTTTGGATTCCACATAAAAGTGAGATCATATGGTATTTTTCTTTCTGTGTCTTTTGTAGGCCAGTTCTAGTTCTTTCTCCTCCTATGCTTAGGATATTTCTCTTAATTATATACATTCTTATTTTTTTCTTTTACTTTTTTAAAATTTTAAAATTTCAAATTTATAGAAAAGCTGCAAGAATAAAGGAACGTTTTCTCTTGATTTTCAGAGCAAGTTGCTGACATGATGCTTCACCATTCTAAAAGAGTTTATATTTCCTACAAAAAGATATTCTTCTACATAACCACAGTATAATCATCAGGAAGTTGACAGTGATATATTACTCCCATATAATTCTCTGGCCCCCTTCAAAGTTTCATCACTTGTCCTAATAGTGTCCTTTATAACAAAAAGATCTAGTTCAAAATCATACATTGCATTTAATTACATTCCCTTAGTTTACTTTCATCTGGAATCCTCAGTCTATCTTGACCTTGACATTTTTAAAGATTTCAGGCAGGTGGTTTAGAATAGCTGTCATTTGGATTTTTTGATGTTTGTGAAAAAAATTCATTTTGTCTATTTTATGTATTTTTGGTAGGGGTATCACAGACATAATTTTTGTGTTCTTTTTATTCATTCTGTCTGGTGTCACACAACTTCCGTTTTCTCCTTTACCCATGATGTTACCTTTAATCACTTCATTGAGGTGGTGTTTGTTAAGTTCAGGCACTGTAGAGTTGTTCTTTGTTTCTTTGTAGTTAATATGTACTATGTGGGCAGGTACTTTGAGACTTTGTAAGTCTCCCACTTATTAAATTTCATCAACTAGTTCAACATCTATGTTTAATAGCTAGATTATTACTATGAAATTACCAAATGATTTTTCTAATTCTAGTTTTTTTTTCTACATTTATTGGTTGGTGTTGTAAGAAAAACCTTTGCCTTTTCTCCTTTTATTTATATTAGTATAATCTCCTGAATTCCTATGTTATTTGATGGGTTACAATCTGTTAATCATTTATTTTGATGCTCACATTGACCCAGCTTTGGTCAGTGTGACTCCTTCAGGCTGCTTCTCCATTATCTCAAAATGTCTCTGTCAGTTTTTCAGGCCTTTTTAACTTTTTGGCACAGGATCCCAGGATTGTTTTGTACTTTCTTTCCTTCAGCTATGTCTCCAGGGAGCCTTGCTTTCTTTTAGTGGAGAACAGTATTTAGAAACCAAGATCTGGGACTAAATGTCCTCAGTGCTCTTGGGGTGTCTTGCTCTCAGAACTTAATGTACGAAGCTATTTTATATGCATTTGAATGTGTGTGAGAATATATACACATGTATTTCTGTATCTATCAATGTAACTGAAAACCATGAGTTATACTAATACTTCCAATTCTAATCTAACATGAAGTTTATTCGTTTTGTCTCTTTCCATTTTTGTAACTCTCTTCAACACTGAAAAATTTGGCTTCCATTATCTTCATTACATATTTTTAAATTTGATCAGTGCCTTATATAGAATCATTGTCTCCCCCTTCCCCCATTCTCAGCCCTGCCTGAACACGCTTCCCACCCCATTCAGGCTCCGAACCTCAGGGTGGGCCACTGCCATCACCCACTGGAGCATTTGCCCACTCTCTGCCATGTGCCATGATCGCCCACGGCACTGCTCAGGCTCTGACTCTGAATAGGGCTGTGCTCACCTCCCCACTCTGCACATCACACCTTGCTCTGCCCTGCCTAATTATTTTTGGTTTGAATTATCCAGGATGGAAGGAAGATCATTATATTCTTTTGATATTTTATTTGTTCTCTATGATACAGGAGTTTTTACCACATCTTGTAGAAATCAGGACATACAGAGATTGTTTGCTACAGTTCATGACTTTGGGAGCTCCAGGTAAATTTAGGTCATTCTGATACCAGCTCCAGTGCCTTTGTGTTAGGATTTGCCATGATATTTATTTGTTATTATTGTTTAAAGATCTATTTATTCATTTGAGAGAGAGAGCAAGCGAGCACAAGCGGGGGGGGGGGGGCAGGTAGATGGAAAGGGAGAAGCAGACTCCCTGCTGAGCAGGGAACCCAATGCGGGACTCGATCCCAGGACCGCGGGATCATGACCTGGGCCAAAGGCAGATGCTTAACTGACTGAGCCACCCAGGTGCCCAGCATTTGCCATGATATTTAAACAGGGTTCTCTTACTAATGGTTCCCATCCAGCAGCTCAACAGTAACACAGGTCCAGACAACTCTGCTTGAAGGACAGATATGTACTCCCAAGTGCCAGAATTACCTCAGAGACCATCATTCTGATTGTCCTCTCTGTCTCAAGGAAATAGATGGGAGTGAAAATCAAAACATTCAACAACTGGTCAGGCACAAGTTCTGACCGATAAGAGTGAACACTGGTTGGGACACCTGGGTGGCTCAGTCATTAAGCATCTACCTTTGGCTCAGGTCATGATCCCAGGGTGCTGGGATGGAGTCCAGCATCGGGCTTCCTGCTCAGCGGGAGGCCTGCTTCTCCCTCTGCCTGCCGCTCCCCTGCTTGTGTTCCCTCTCTTGCTGTGTCTTTCTCCATCAAATAAATAAATAAAATCTTAAAAAAAAAAAAAAGAGTGGACACTGGTTATTGTGCTAGAGCAAGCATCATCTAGCATCCCTGCCTGCCACCCAACCTCCTCCCTCCCCACCCCTTTCCCCCACTCCACCATGTGCTAGGTTTTATTCCTTAGGAGGTTCAGGAGGTTGCTGGTGAGGAGGCTGGAGCTTACAGGGTAGCAGTGACAACACTTGCAGTCACTCCTTACCAACAAATATGGAACAATATCAATATTTGAACCATCGGTATGGCCCTCCCGGTGCATGCTGGATGGAAATCAGGCTTCTAGGTGCTAAGGCAGACATCATCATTAATCCTCTCACTTGGCAGGATTTGGGAAAGGGAGAAAATAGATAAACTTGCCCAGTATATTTGGGGTAAAGAAACAATAAACTTAATGTTAGGATGGGAATGTTCGAGAAATTGCCTTATGTGTTTTCTGTTGTTCCTTGTTTCTTCCTATCTGGTCAGGAGACCTCCATCACCTTTGTTAGAAAGATTATAGCAGAAACAAAGAAATCCCAGTTTCTGATGGACTGCAGGGTATACACAACACTCTGAGCAGTTTTCTTCCTAAGCCCAGATGAAGTTTTCCTAAATTAGAGTAAGAGAACAGGAAGGGAAGTGAAATGATATTAGATTAAGGCATGTTTCTGAAAGATGAGCCCTTTGTTTTTTGCCACCCTGCTTTATTCTAAGGGTAGGGCAGAGGACAGAAGTTCAGACTAGATTGGGGGACATGACAGGAGAGGGGACTTGCCTGAAAAGCCTCAGAGAGCCTCACTGAACTGCCCATAACAGCAGAATCCTCTTCACGCCCCAGAGGGGACATGGGAATTATAAGGAGCCTTACGTTAGGGAATAGGGGACAACTCAGCAATGACCACCTATAACACATCACAGGAATGACAATGTCTTAGGAGATGGCAACACACAGAGATGATGACTCAGACACAATGACTATCCCAATGCCTTTTTGCAAGGATGATAAACAATCTGATAACTAAAGGCCATGGGGGAGGCGGTGGGAAAGGGGGATAATCTCTGAGTTGCCCTCTCTCTACCTTTTGGGGAGTGGGAATTTTAGTAGAGATTAAGTTCGGTTATAGAAAAATAAGTTTCCATGTCCCCGCACATCCGAGTTGTTGATCCACTATTCTTGCTCTCTACACCTGGTACTTATCAGTATAGCTACGCCAGGATTTTATACTTTTCTTTCTAGACGGGCCAAAGTAAACTGCCCAAGGTGTGAACGAGACCATTCTGACTCGGCACTATAAGAGCTCAAAGACACTCCATGAAGGCAGGAACTTTTGAACTCCACTCTTTTGCAAGTGACAGTGACTTGGGGGGAATATAATTATCCAGGACAGTTCTACCCACATATAGCATCTGGTTTTCAGTCAGCTCCTACTGCTTGAACACACATTGGCAGCAGGCTTGACTGAGGCACAAAGGAGTCAAGTGGCTTGACCGGGCCACACAGAGAGGTGGCTGCTCGGTCCACCTTGGGATCTGGGACCATTATGACATTCAATTATCTGCGGTAAACACTGGGTCTTCCTGCCTTATGAATGCAGCTGCAGTCTCTTGCTGAAAAATTCGCCTCCGTTCACATAGAAGGCGTAATTAAGAACACAGCTGCAAATTGGCTCTTCTCAACAATTTTCCCTGCTGTCCCATAAAATGTGAAAAATACGGGCCAGTACATTGATTAGACAGACTCTTAGGGCTGAATTGTGTGTAATCTATCCAATTTTGGCACTTTGGAATAAGTTTTTGCTCTTCCACTGGAATGTAAAGGAAGGAACAGAAAACAACAGTAGCCTGGGTGTTTCTTGGTTGGACTTTTCATGGACACAGAGCGAGCTGATACAATCAGCTCACATTCTCATGTGAATATGTAACACACACATGCACGCACATCCTGATGACGATACAGAGGGTGTATTTTGGGACAAACATTGATCTAGTTGTCTTCTCTCTGGATGTTTTGAGCAAAGAAACTTTGAAGTAGTTAGTCATGTGTTTCTGCTCTGCCCATCTCTGGGAGATGAAAGAAAGGAAATCTGGGTGGGTTTACCATGCTTCCCAAGGGTCTGTTCTGTCTATTTTAGTGGTGTTGTGTAGGATAGTGAACTCAGACAACCTGCTTTCAATTTCCACACCCACCATAAAGCTCTGAAGTCCTCAGCAATTAATTTTTAGGAGCCTCAGCTTTTCCATCTGTGAAGTTGCACTGATTATTCTTGTCTTACAGAATTGTGAACATCAAATATAGCTGCAAATTTATGCTGTCTAGCGCATTGCTTGGCCTGTAGTATGTGCTCAATAAATTGCATGATTATCTAAACCTTCACTGAAATTTAGAAACAAGACACAAAAAACAAGCCTCTTAGAGGGAAGCAGGGTAATCTAGCTTTGTTTTCATTGAATCATCATGACATTCATACAAAATAATTTGAATTAGGATGGGGCCAATGACTTAAAAAAAACCTGGGGAGAGTATTGTTTTGATGGAAGTCCTCCGAGTCATCTGTATTTGGGGGTAAAAACTCCAACAATGAAATCCTTTATAACCTAACTCTAATTCTTTACAACCTAACCAGAGAAAAATGGTATTGTGGCACTGAGTTTTAAGGCAAGCCACGTACGGAGGACAAGGTAGAGAGAAGGCACCGTAAAGACACAGGGTACATTTTCTTGCATCTTTTTTCTTTCACTTCACTCTGATTCTTTTCCAAATAACAAGCTCAAGAGAATTCTTGGCAGTGAGGGGGTGCTTGGTCTTTACATGACCCCCAAAGGAGAAGAAAGGTAGCAAGTGTGTAACAACAACTTGCAATGGAGGGGGACTTACACTCTTCCTCCTGGGCCGCTGCCCTATTTTTGCTCCTTGGGAAGGTCCAGCAGGAGCAAACCTGAGGTTTGGCAGTTTGAGCAGGCTCAGTTAGTGCACCTGTATCTTCCTCTGTAGATGTAAAGTCAGCTTCTAGATCCACGGAGGACATCTCAAATCAGAAAGTAATGTATTCCATTAAGGGCTTCTGCAGCTTTTCTGTACCCTTTCAGCCACCCCCTCTGGTCTGGCCCACCACATTCAATCATGAAGAAATGAGCTGAAGAAATAAAAGGACATGCATATAAATAACATTCTTTGTGGAATAAAACAGATGTGTACATCTCTTTGCTCATACTTATTTTAATGAAGACAGCTAAATTCATCTTAAATATTCATCTGTATATAGGAGAGAAGAGCTCTTCAGATACGAATGAACACAGATTTCCCTGTGGCAAGAAAAGGTGGTTGGATTTACCATGTTAGGCGAAGTGCTAGTCCACAATTTAAGTCCCTACAAATGCCACTCAGAGCCACAGTACTTGGATGAGTGCAGGACACCGGGCCAGCAGGGATGGCATTGCTTAACCTTTTGTTCTTCACACCCCAGGAGAGCAGACAACACCTCTATTTTCAATGTTTCTTCTGAATGATTTCCCGCCTAGTAGATTGACAGGTACTCTGATTATCTGCCTAAGGAAAATGAAGGGATAAACAGCCGAGAGATGAAGATTGACTTGAAAGGACTCCATCAAGGAGTGTATGTTACACTTGGATAAAGAAGAGTATAACAGGGGGACACAAAGAGAAATGTCAGATTAGCACCTAAATATATTTTGAAGAGAAACATAGCATTTTGCCAAACTGGTCTTTACTTGAATAGTAATGATTGCGGATTGTCACTGTCACAAGCTGAGAGATTTGTTTGAGGAAGATAAATGCCTTTCACTTTTTACCGTTTTGAACAGGGTTCCATCATGGAGATCTTGAGACACCTCGTGGAGTAATCTGGGGTACAGGCCAAGAATCCTTACTTTAGAACCTTCCCCGGTCGGGTGAATCAGACGGGAGTCAGTCAACCACCACAGCAGAGGTGGACGGCATCTTCACCTCTCGTCTCTTCATCCCAAACCCAGACTCGCTGTTCTGTTCGAGAGACCGGGACTAGTTCCCGCCAGCCCCATTCTGGATGTCTCCAATGTCCTTTCCACCTTGCCCAATCCGCTCAGCCCAGAGCGGTCTGAGGATGCCTGCTTTCCTGTGTCTGATTCTCTCCTGCTCTACACTGTCTGCTGCACATCATCCTTCTCCTTCTCCTGAACCCAACTTAGAATGGTCTTTAGGACAGATGGCATGTAGCCCAATATCATTACCTGATAACAGACTGTATCCCAGGTGGACACTCAGCTGACTAGGGGTAAATGGAGACAGAGAAGATGGAAACGGAAGACTATTTCCTGCTCAACCTTCTGGTTCCAACGGATGCTCTATAATGGTGTAAGGTGGGCTTGTATTTTTCCTTGAACAGTATTGAGGGTATTTGCTGATGTCGTATTGGGCTTGGGCACTGAGGAAAGGAACACTACAGCCATGATGAGCAAGAAGAACCGCTGATATAAGTGATCAGCGGCTGTGTAAAATACACCGCTCATCTGTTTTGTTTTCATTTCACAGAGTTGAATGATCTGGTGGGTTTCAGGAGAACTTTCTGTCAAAACCAGTTCTGTTAAAGAGTGATGAAGCCTTAGGAAACATCCCTGCATTATCTCCTCTCACTGAATTAGGAAATGGAGCCAGGAGCCCAGGCTATTTTATGACCTCTTAGCCGGGTGATCCCTGCTTTGCCCGCATGTGTCAAGACCAAGGCATGGCAGGGGAATTCACTTGTAGCCTGGACAAATGGGGTCATTAGGCCTTTATCTCTTTATCCTTGGCCATGATTTGTGCTGCTTTAATCCCCATGCTCACATCGCTGCCGAGGCAGGGCATAATTCTTGTCATTAAGAGGGTGAATGGCTGTATGTGTTTGTGTACACATTCTCCCAGCTCACGCTTCACCTCTTTTTTGGGAAAATGAAATACCCTGAGTCCCTGATAACTGAATATGAAAAATGCTCCGGATCTGCTTTGCTTCAGAATCTGCTCCCCAGCTGTATTTATATCGATCTCAGTGGTAGGGAGATGTCCCATCTTTGTGAGGCGAGGAATGGGCCCATCACCGTGGGGCCGTGGGGGAGGCTCAGCCTTTGGCGGCTGGTGCAGGATTTGCCAGGCCCTTGATCTCCGACCTTAACGAGTCTACTCAGCCCTTCCCTAGACCCTGTCTGAGCTCATTTCTGGTATTGGTTTTCATTGCAATTCTCTGCTCACCCTATCCCTTCCACCAGGAGCAGTGTACTCTTGTCATTTTTTTCCACGGGGAGGATTTGGAATATCTGGGTAACATAAGTGGATGAGCACAAAACCTCAGAAGAACTTGGTGTTCTATTTAGCAGCTTGTGGTTTCAGCTGTGCCAGTCTGAAGGGAAGAGCTTTTTAAAGGTCTCAATGGCTATTGTTGTCTTCTGTGCTGGAGACGATGCTAACAAACACACTCACTCTCTGCTGTTTCTGTTTCAGGAGGGAGTAACGGCCCCCCCTCCCCCACCCCCAGCCCCAGCCCAGGCATGTGCTTCTGCCTCAGGTATGTGACAGCACTTGTCAGCTACCTGCCTTTGCTCTCTCTCCCTCCCTCTGATTACTGTGGGTCCTTCTACCCAGTGTTAGTGAGCTTGTGCCTCAGGGTCCTTAAAGCATGTCTTCTGCCCTCCCCGCCCGCAGACGGCTCTACTGGCCTCTCCTGACTCAGCTTCCAGCCCCCCTGCTGGCCCCATCCTCACACGTGCTAAACCATCTGCACTGGGTTGCAGAGAAGTGTATCCAGCCTGACAGCATTCCAGAAAGGTTAGGAGGGATTCCCTGAGGAGGGGGGCAGAGCACTTTGGTGACCTGCTGCACATTCTCTCCAACCTTACAGATGATGGCTTGACAACATGTGGAGAAACTGTGACAGTATTTTCTCCCCAACCCTTCCAGAGGCTGTCCCCATGCTGAGAGCCATGGGGCCCTGATGGCTTTTCACTGGGGAAGGAGACACGACCTAGGCATCTGCATTGGGTTTCCCTCAGGGTCCTGAGGAAAGAGCCTCAGGCTTTCATGGTACCACAGTTCCCCCTCACGCCACCTCCTGCTCTCACGAAAGGGACTATTTGAGAAAGCTGACTGCAGCAGCTTTGACTGCTGGCCAGATCCCTGGCAGAGGCCTGCACTGGCCAGAGCCAAGCATTGTGTGTGGCTGGTTTTATGGTGCGGCCCGGGCACCTTGCTGAGGCTCCAGCCGCAGGATGCGCATGCACCATCAGCAAACCCAGGCTCTCTGGAGTGTGGCCGAGGTCCACTGTGGCCGGCCAGATCAGGCCAGACTTGTAATCTCCAGCACATAACTGATTTGTTAGGAAACACCTCTGATGTGTTACGATAGAAAATCACCTAAATGTCCTCAAGACAAGGAGGCAGCCTGCTTGCGTGGGCTGTGCTCTACAAGCGAACACGGGATGGTCAACAAAGTCTTTCCCGAGGTGTCACCATTGAGAATTTATGTTGCACATTAGGTCTTCCCTTGTTTGTAATGCTGATTGTGGATGCCGGCACTTGATTTCTCCTCATTTTGCAGATGAGTTGGTTTGAAGACTGGAATTAAAACATGAGTGGCTTATCAGATAGCAGCAGTGAATGTGGCAGGAAGCCTAGAACCCAGATGTCATTTTCATTTCCTTTTTCTTTTCTCTTCCTCTCCGGCTTTGCTTTTCAAGTTGTTTTTTGTATGGTTCATGGTGATCAAATGGGTCTCTAAGATATTTTTGCTGTAAGCATGCAGATTCAGTTTGGAAGGAAGTATATATTAGCTATGTCAGCGCTGGCCGAGGGAACTTTCTGCTGTGATGCAAATGTTCTCTATCTGCTCTGGACCCTTCTGTAGTTGGCAGCGACAGGTGGTCACTGAGCATTTGAAATATGGCTAATGGGGCCAAGGAGCTGAATTTTTAATTTAATTTAATTTTAATTAATCTAAATTTAAATAGCCACTTGTGACTACTGACTAATGTATTGGACAGTGTCGATTTATAGACCAACCCATTCATTTTATAGATGGAGAAGTGAGACCCAAGGAGATCGCTGGAATTTACTCAGCAGCACGTAGTTAGTAGTTGACTCAAGCCATTTAAAAGGTCAATCAGCATCCTTAGACCAATGATAGTAATTTTTTTATATTTTGGCATACTGTTTTAAAATTCTTTGTACTTTAAAAAGGGAAAGAAATAGGCTAATATTAAAATATATTTTGTGACAGGTTGGCTGTCCGCATAAAGGCCTGGTACACGGGGAGGGGTGGCAAAGGGAGTTAAGTAGGCTGGGAAAGGCCAGCCTGTAATCCCATGGCAGGCCCTTGAGTGGAGCTGTTGTATAAGAAGTTTTTGAGGCCAGCAGAATCCCAAATCAAAAACCCAAACCAGAGAAAAATCCACCTTGTTCTTCCTATTCCTGCTCTGTCCACCCCTAACCGTTTATTCTTTTATGTTCAGATCTTTGAATATTTTACTTCCCAGTAGAAAGAGAAATAAAATTCTCTCTGTGAGCCTACAAAAATAGAATTCCATATATAGGGGAGAAAAGTCTGAAGTTTGGTTCTTGTTTTTAAAATATGTCGACAATATTATGTGGACTAACTCCTAAAGGGAGTTTAAATATATTTATCAATTTTTTTAACAGATAAGGATAAGGTGGCATGAAGCCATAACGCATCAGTACTCTGAGGTCCTGTCCTTTGAGGACACATTCTTCAATGACATCTCAGGTCTCTTAAGTTGTGAGTCTTGGAAATTGTGCAGGTCATATGGGGGAGAGGTGGGGCAACACGTGTTTCCAGGCAGTGGTAGGAAGGCTATTAGCAGATAATGTGCAAGGTTGCAGTGTAAGGTTTCTGAGGACCTGACTAAAGGGCAGAATAAGAATTTTCCATGTGAGCCACCTAGTGTGTTAGCATCTGAGGCCCCCTGATTCAGTGTCTCCCATCCTCTTAATGTTGTTCTCTCTCCTGGAGAGAACACTTCATGTAGACATTCAATAATGCTGTGTGCCTTGTAATTCCCTTAAAAGTTAATGAACGTGTTTGAATTAATTTTAATAAATGTTGATTAATTGCAGTTTGACTTGTGTTTTGAAGAACAAAGGCATCCCACAGTATTGGCAGCTTTTCCTCAGTTGCTTTGAAGATGCTCACAGCAGGGGGCAGTGTGGCTTTGCAGATGCCCCAGGGAGAGGGTGGTGCACAACCAGAGTGGAAGTACCCACCAGACTTTTAATTCCGGCTCCAAGGCAGGAGCCACCACCAACCGCGCCCCTGTGCACCGCTCCCCCCACCCAGCCCCGTGCCCAAATTAGAGCCTGGACAGAGACAGAATGAAGGGTTCAAAGAAAATTCACTGAGATTGATGTGAATTCAATTATGAGAATTATGTGAGTCTTCTGAAACTTGACTCAATCACATTTTATTGAGTTTCTGACAGGTTCAGAATCACATATGTGAATAACATGATCACTGCCTGCAAAGATTTCATGTAATGGCTTTGTGTGTGTGTCTGTGTGTGTGTGTGTATGTGTCTGTGTTTGTGTGTATGAGAGGTGGGGAAAATGGAGAAATTGTAATGAGATGATACTATAATATACTGCATGTAGACAAATACATATCTTTATCTATCTTATGTCTACTACATATAGAAACTAGAGCAGAATAGTAATTGCTTCCACAGGGGTAAAAGTCTCTTGATACAGGTGCACAGAGAGGGAACATAACTAAATGCTTTTTTTTTTTTTTTAATGTTTTTCTTACTAGAGAATGAAGAGACAGGAATGGTTACCTTCCAAGGTTACTTTCAGCTCTGACATTCTAGAAGTTTGTGAATATTTTCGTATACTTCGGCACTTTCTCTATACCTTTACAGTTTACAAAACGGACAACTGTCCTTCAAATCACACTGGGATGAGGAGAGTCATGGAGCTGGATTACTCTCAATGTCATATCTCATTTGGCCTTTGTTTGCTAGTTAGGACGCCTGTCCAAATGGCATGTGATCATGACCAAAGCAATTAGGGAGATTGATTTGGCACACACGATTTCATTCTCTGCTTCCTGCAGTGAGAGATGGAGGACCCTATCAGGGTCCAAGATAACCAAATTTGATTTTGCCCAAATGAGGACATCAATTTTTCAAGTTGGTTTAGTATTGTTATATTTAACTTAAACCTTATTATCTTTTAAAATAAATGTCCCAGAAAGAAGATTTTCAAAATATCTTGTTTACTTGTCCTTTCTAAAGGTCTTTTTGTCCCCTCTGCATTAGTTTATGGTTTAAAAAGAAAAATCCGGTGACTTTTCAAATTAATTTTATAGTGTTATTTTCTGAGCCTCTCTGTGTATCCTGTACTGTGTCACATCAATCTGTTCATTAATTTTAGGTTGTTTCATTTTATTACTATTGTTTTTTTTTATGTCCTTTGAAGGCATTAAAATGCCACAGAATAATAAATTTGAACAACAACAACAAAAAAAACATGGCTGAAACAGCTCTGATATTTCTGGATATTGATTCCCTAATTGGATTAGAGTCTCCCTTTGACAGAATTCCAACAAGGTAAAGGGCCAGGCCATGATTCACAACCGGCTGGATTTCGTCCCAATGACTGTGAGTGATGCTCATTCATTCAACAAACACTGATTAAGGGTCTATAGTGAGCCTGGCTCTGTGCGCTGCCCACCTTGTTCACACAGCTGCTTCCCTGATGTCAGTTGTAGGGTGATTAGGCAAGAAAGGCACCATGAGCTTTGGAGTCTGCTCCAAAGTCTCCTCAGAGGAGAAGAGCCTCTGGGAATCTCTTAGGAGAGCTGAAATGGCAGCTGACCTGAGCAGGGAATGCTGGGGTTTTCCTCTCCGTGTGCCAGGAAATCACGTGTGACTCCTGCGTGACAGGTCTGGACTTTATGGGAAGCTATTGGATCAGCCTCAGAGACTGTGTAGCTGTCCCATGAGCTCAGATCATAAAAGTTGAATCCGCTTTCCAGTGGGGATATGAGACTATGATGCCAGCAGAAAGCTTCTGAAATTGCAGCCCATGGGGAAATATGTTTGGTGAGATTTTGAGAGAGATTGGGAGCCTTGTGGATCTTTCACTGAAACATTTACTCCAGATATTCATACAGAACTGACCGTGAATGTCTATTTTTTAAAAAAAAAGTTTAATTGGCCGATTTGCTTTCTTTCAATTAAGTTTTCTAGACCTTTGTGACTTCTTGTAGGAGGAGTAAGCCAAGTTATCCTGTAAGATGCCTACATCCCGCCATGCCTTCCCATTCTCATACCTTCACGGCCAGCCCCCTGTGAGTAAGCTGGCTATTTTGCACTTTGGAAATCAACTCATGACCAAACATTTACCATGTAGTAAGTGCTTTTAGATACCTTACTTCATTTGATCCTCACAACAACCCTCTGAAGTAGATATTACACTTGTGACATTTTATGAAGGATCAGAGAAATTTCATCTGAGAGGTAGGATTTAAATCCAAACCTGTGAAATTCCAAAGTGCATGTTGTCGTAGCCACCAAATGCAGCTGTCCCCGCAGGGATGGGAAATGCATGGCAGAGAGATGGGCTGACAGTAGTCTCTACAATATTTACTGAAGCGTTGGCGTTGTTTACACGAATGTCACAGCTGAGAGAAGCCAAACGGGGCAAAAAGACTGTTACTTAGCATCTCTATCAACCTTCACATTCTTATAATTTGTAAATCTGCTAATACTGTGCTAATGCACATTTCAGCAGTTTGAGAAGCAAACAGCAGTATTAAGTGTTTCATTGTTTCAGATCTGGTTATCTTAGCCTTTCTCACTGTTGCCTTAGCTTCCTTGTTCCTTATCTATTTTTATTTATTTGTTTGTTTGAGAGAGAGTGAACTCAAATGGGGGGGGCAGAGAGAGAAAGAAGCAGACACCCCTCTAAGCAGGGAGCCCGATGCGGGACCTGATCCCAGGACCCTGAGCTCATGACCTGAGTCGAAGGCAGACGCTTAACCAACTGAGCCACCCAGGTGCTCTGTTCCTTATCTATTAAAGTGGGCCTGCTGGAATATTGACATTTGGCTAATTCACGAAGATAAATGGGAAACTTCTGGGTAAGGCCCCCCACTGTGGTAGAAGCAGGAGAGAGGGATAGAGATGGCCTTTGGCTTAACCATGATTTCCCCACATATGCAGTGTAAAAGAGCTTTCTTGGGTCTTAATTCTTTAATTTAAAAATGAAAGTTTAAAGGTAAATGGCTCTTCAAAAGAGGAAAAAGCCCACTGTAAACTGAGTCTTGGTGATATAGGGATAATAGTGTTAACCCAGGGCATACTTCATAAACAGAAAGAGCAATTAACTAGAGCTGGCCTTTGTAAGACTTATAGTGAAATAAAGTGAAATTGTGTCCAATGGGATCTGCTTACTTCTGTTCTTTATCTGATAACCATGAAAGAATTCAACAGGAATAGTAAAATTGTATCCTAACAATGGCTCCTTAATTCATACATGGCTTTTATCTATCCAGTTGTGTCCTTTGACACACTACAAATCGTCATGACCTCATGGTTGGCAAATGAAGTACATTAGTTGCATCTGCTGAGAGTTTTGTAAAGGCTCTACTGTATCCTCTCACAGTTTTTAAGACCTAGCTTGCAAGCTTGTACTTTGTATCACTAGCAGGATCCATTAATGTATTTCTGAGATAAATATAGCTGTAATAAATGCCTCTGAGAGGAGAAAATCGTGTGGCCAATATCTTTGCAATGTCTCCGAAGTATGTAAATCCTCTTTAGGACAAAGTTGTTGCCTGTGTGTATTGCTTTAAGTAAAAATATTTCTTATCTGCATGACAATTGAATTTTGGTGGCTCTTTTTTCCAAACAATATCTTTGTTTTTTTTTTTTTTCCCCCTGAAATGAGCCCATAAATTAAGATTGAACCTGGCAGGTAAAAACTTATATTATCTCCATCATATAACTGAACTCATAGGCAAGCTCCCAATGCTGACCTGAGTTTTCTCATACTTCTCAAAGCAGGATGGCCACGATGACACTCCTGAGATTCATATTTTTGTGTTTAAACAATGAGGGTGAACTTGAAAGTGAAGCTCTATAATGACTTGGAGTAGGGGCTTAATAATGGTTTCTAACTGTTATGTACAAAAAAATGAAAGGAATCTGCTAGTTTTATTTTTTCCTTCCTTTATAAACCACAAATTTATTAGTTTAGGGAAGTGCCAGGCACTTACAAAGCCCGAGATGATGCTTTTACAATTTATACAATGCTTTCATGTACGTCAGAACCTTTACTTTGATATTCCAGATGTTCATGAAATAATAGTGAACACCGACGACCGTTAAAAGCATATAGTTAATTAACCAATATTTGGCTTAATTTTATATTTTTAATTTGTAGTTCTATTTGCTTCTTAATTGTTTATTTGCATCATGGCCAATTTTCTCATCTAAACGACTGCTGTGTTGCATATTTGGACGTGACAGTGGTAAATTTTAGAGTTGACAATTTAAGGATTGATATAAAAATGAATAGGATTTCCTCAAGAAGAGGATTAGGATTTTGCCTGAGGGAAACTGGTATTTTCTCAGTCTGTGACCATGCTGGTGAAGCTTAGAAAGTAATTCTAGGCTTCTGAATATATTTCTAAGTAATTCTTGCTTTAAGGAATGGAAAGACTTTTGTGAGTCCAGATGGATTGTCCAGGTGATGCTGCCATGAACACCTTGGGGAGGTAGAGTGGAGAGTGCCCTGTGGACTACTCGGTAGAGAGAGAGACCACAGAAGCAAGGCCAGAGATGTGATGGTGAGGCCAGCTGGGCAGACTTTGCCACATTCCAGAACGATGCTTTTTATTTCCCTGAAGGGTTTGCATTTTTGTATCTAAAATGAAGAAGAGGAGAAAATATGATATCAAACTTTTTTTTTTTCTCCCTGAAACTGTGAAGGGAGGGTCTTCTAAATAAGACAATGATGACAAGGCATACTTTTGTAACAGGTAATAATCCAATGAGGAAAAAATCTTTATTGCTGGTAGCCCTGATATTTTAGAATTCCTATGCTAAATATTCAGATGGTAATCTTTCTTTTTTCCCCCATTTTTTAAAAATTTAAATTCAATTAGTTAACATATGTATTATTGGTGTCTGAGGTAGAAGTCCGTGATTCTTCAGTCTTATATAACACCCAGTGCTCATTTCATCACGTGCCCTCCTTAATGTCTATCATCAAGTTACCCCATCCCCCCACCTCCTGAGATCTTTATTTCTTTGTAATGGATAAAGGAATGCATTTGTGTGTGCTGTTTCCTTGAGTTCAGAGATAAAATAAACAAAATGTAATTGTTTTCAAAATGTTCGTTGTATTCAGGAGAGATGTAAAATTTATTTTTCAAAGCAGGCAATGTGTCTATGTGAACTGACTGACGGAAGAGGCCAGTGCTATTTCCAATACCATGGGACCATCTCTGATGGCTGTTAATTTATGAGACAAAAACCGATTTGGTATAGTTTTGCACTAGAAGGGAGGGAAAATGAGTGCCCTAGAACTTCCATAAACTCTCTAGTATGTTGGCATAATGAAAACTTCCCACCGGAGACAGGATGATGGTTTACTGAGAGTGGCTAAGAATCACGTGCTGCTACTGAAATAAAAACATGTATTATTCACTCTACATTAACCATAAAGGCAAATTAGTTTTTCCATAAGAAATGTTTCTATGTATTTTTTTCTTCCTAAAATTCATGATAAGGTGTACAATAAAAGTCATGTCTGCTAGCACATGGACAAACAAAAGCAGACACAAGGAGAGGATACTGTAACACAGGTGGTAACAGAAATAAAACAGCTCTGTCTTATAAGACACAAGAAAACTTTCACCATACAACAAAACTGTCTTGGAAAAATATCTGTCACATTCAAGCAATCATAGCTCTTATCTATAATATTATTTTATCTTAGAAACAGATTCCAGATCTATAATATTATTTTATCTTAGAAACAGAAACCTTAGAAACAGATTTTATCTTAGAAACAGAAACAATTTTTTTTTGATACATCCACTAGATATCCAATTAATATCAACCATGTTACTATTAGATACAATTTTGACTTAGTTAGAAGTGGTACTAAATCTTGAATTGTAATTTTGACCTGACCTAAGTCAAGTTTTCTTAAGATTCTGAGCGAAGTGTAATTAATAAAAACCAATAAATAAAAAGATGATGTAGATTAATCAGATCTGGAGAAGCCACAGGAAGTATGCAGAATGGTTGCAGCCCATACATCACAGGAAAATTAAAAATGGAAATATGTCAGAAAGGGAAATAAAAGTGAGAACCTTATGGCCTCCTCTATACTTTAATTTTTAACTTATAATGAAAATCAGGGAGGGGGTGTATTTTAGCAGGTCTAATTTGTGGTGTGGAAAACAAAGGAAGTTGTGTAAGAGTGATAATCATGAGTGTCAGTGTGAAAAAAATGAAAACAGAAAATCTGTTTTCTCTGTGCAAGCTGAACAAGCCTTCCCTAGGCATTTTGTAGTGAACCCTGAAATTCCAGATCTCTCTGCCTGTAAAGCTTTAGTTTATTGTAAGTCTGCTTACATTCACTTTAAAAGGTTGATTGACTGGGGCGCCTGGGTGGCTCAGTTGGTTAAGCGACTGCCTTCGGTTCAAGTCTTGATCCTGGAGTCCTGGGATGGAGTCCCGCGTCAGGCTCCCTGCTCAGCAGGGAGTCTGCTTCTCCCTCTGACCCTCCCCCCCCTCTCATGTGCTCTCTCTCTCAAATAAATAAAATAAATTAAAAAAAAAAAGTAAAAGGTTGATTGACTTAGTGGACCTGTAGAGAAGTAACAAATTTGCCTTGGTTTGGATACTATATTTCATTTCTTAAAAATCCCATGCATCTCATTAGGCTTACCTGTGACTAAACTTGACGAAATCTATGCTGTGTTTATGTAACTTCAATAAAAAAAAATATTTGTGGGCTCGCTTTAAGTGAAGTAATGCAAAGCATGAGTGGGACATTAATGAGGTCATTAGCATTTCTGGGAATAATGCATTATCAGTCGATATAGGGATGATTATTTATGGTTGGATTACTCCATGAGGTAAAAGAAGGCAGAGCAACTATTTCAATGGAGGTTATAACTGGTCTTGATTAAAAAGCTTAAAGGAAAAAAGATATGGCAATGATACATACTGAAGGTACATTTATGGTAGAAATGAAATTGTTTGGAGCAATGATGTGGTTCTGTAGGGGTACAGTTTAACTTTTTCCTTCATATTTTCTTAAGTTAGGTATAAAAAGAGTGTTAGTGTTTGCATTTTAGACTTTAGACAATACATTAGACTTAAAAAATAGAGATGACTATTAGTGTTTTATTTGGTTCTTCTGTAGCAAAACCAAACTTTAAAATGATAGTTTGTTTAGAAAAAATTTTTTTAATGTAATCCCTTTGCCCTACATGTGGCTCAAACCCAGGACCTTGAGATCAAGAGTCAAATGCTCTACTGACTGAGCCAGCCAGGCACCTCTAGAAACATTTTTTTAACCCTTTTTTATAGTTTTCAATTTCTAGAGTTTCAGAGATGTAACTTTGATCTAGGAGGATGTTATTTGTTAAACTTAACAAATTTATGATAAAACATATAAAGGAAATGAGGTAAGCACATGATCTGTACAATGTCTCAAATTACACTTAACTCTGTCAGGATTATGGCTCCCCCATTTTTTTTTTTCCTTAAAGGAAGATTATAAAGAACCTAATTAGATTCTTGATGAATCTTAGCCTCCTGTAGATAAAAAGAGAAGCAGAAAACTCCAATTACATAAAAGATTACTTGAGTGAGCTACATAGAAGTGATTTTAATGGGATTGGCCATAGCTGATGGAATCGACAGATGTCTGGCCTCTTCACTAACACTTTACCTGAATCACTAATATTCATTATTTCGTTGTGCCTTAAAAGATTTGGGTGCAGAGACCACAAGGAGGAGTAATTAAGAGCTGAACTGTGTAGCAGGGCAGTTAGGGGGGATTTGAATAAGGTGAAGTGAGACCCCAAGGAAAGAGACACAGGGAGCTTTCATGGCACCAGCCAATGATGACCAAATTTCAGTTTTGTACAGGTTAAGCCTGGGGTTTTGAAGTTCCTGGCAAAAAGAAAGAAGTAAAAAGTAGTTAGTGGCTGTCTATTGACTAGACGGGAACTCCTTGAAGGTGGGGAACTCCTTGAGGGCAGGGACCGGGCTCACTGCTCCATCCCAACCCTGCCTGCCAGAGTGTGTTCAGTCAATAATTGAATGAAGGAGAGAATTACTAAAGTGCCAGGGACGTTTAACAATCTTCTACTTTACTATTTGAGTACATTCTGGGAAAAATAAAACTAAAGTGAGTCATTTGGGATTTGAATCCTATTGGTAGTGAAATCAGGCTAATAAAATATTAAAGAAAATGAAAACAAAACAAAACTTAAACTCATCTCATTGCTGTAATTATTCTGGACCAGAGCCCAGTTAAGTCCTTTAGAGTTGCCCTACTCCAAGTGTGGTCTGCAGACCAGCGTACCAGTGAGAGCAAGGGTTTTGAAAACTTTATAGCAGTGTGAACGATTTTATGTAGCTTGAATCCAAAAAGGAAAAAAAAAATATTTTGTTTTTGTATGTCTCTATTTTTAATTATTCTTTTCAGTAGTTAATTCTTATTGAAGTTTACAATTCTATCCGTCCATGATGGATTGGAAAAAAACAACAAAAGTGTTCCTTCATCACTGATCGTTAGAGAAACACTGTTTTAGGGGACTCAAGCTCTGAAAATATTATGCTATTTTCTCATACTACTTGCAATTAAAAATAAAAAGAATCCTAAACTTCAAAATAAAAATTTTAGGGGAAATGGCACAAAACTGAAATTCTTTCTAGATGTTCTGCTCTGTCTCTCTGGGCCTCAAGGACATGCTCCATCTGCCTCTTGGCTAATAGAGCCCTGCAAGGAGAGCCCTGAATACACTGAACAAAACTGCTAGTGACTTGCAATTTTTTGACTGACTATAGTATCTTGGGCAGCCAGTGGAGCCGTTTGGGAACAATCTAATCCACACGGGTGTTTCTGCTTTCTGTAATCAGGGGGTGTTTTCTCCTTCTGTGGCAGTCTACTTTCAGGGCATTATTGGGGTTATTTCTTGGTAATGAATCCCTATCCCCAACCTGGTTAAGACGAGCGACTCCAATATAAGAAGGGAGCAGGCAAGCGCAGGAAAATATAATTTAACATGCAGTTATCTGCTTTTTGTAATTTTCGGCTCAGGGCCGAATAGTCTGGACTGGAGAGATTCTTTGGATTGCTCTGTCAGATGGGATAAATCTTTTTGCTTGCAAAATGAACAGTAGGCTTAAATGAACACCACCAGTTTCAGAGCGGGTGCACCCAATTCCACACTTCTGATTCTGTTAGAACTCCCATTGATTTTAATGATGATGTTCAAAACTTCAGCCTGTCACACCTTGGTGAGAACTGGCCTCATAAAATGCACCTGAAGCTGGTGGCTTTTACTGGTAGGTATGGTAACACCACTCACCCTGGGGGAAAATACTAGTAATTGGCTTAACTCTTGCTGTTTGTGATTAACCAGCTCTTCTGGAATAAGATGATTTGGAGTGCTATGCCAGTAATTTTATAATCATATGGAAGGCTAGCTGGCTAGAGAACAAGAGTAACTCTGAGTTCTTTATTCTGTTTTTCCTTTCAAAGATCCATAAACCACAAAATTGTGTTTAAATATTCGAGGAGGTCTAACAATTAAATAAACAATGTTGAGTTCATTTTGTGATCTGCTCATCCTGTCAGTAGAGATCTGTCTTTACGGTGATATAAAAGAAGAAGAATCTTTATGCGGGCACTTCTTTTACGGTGATATGGGAGATTCATGATGGCTCCATCTCCTATGGGAGCCATGCTATTTCCTCCCTTTGTATCTGTGTTTTCACTTGAAAAGTAAGATGATTGAACTTAAACACTTCTAAGGTCTCTTTTAGTTTGCAGTTTATGAAAATTTTGTTTGAATTACTATTGAGTACCATGTACTAGATGCTGTGGAGACTATACAAGAAAGGAGCAATATCTTTTGATGAATATATACTTATGTGCCACTCAGGTAGTTATCGCAAGATAAAAATAAGGTATTTTATGCTTTTATTTTTGAGCAAAATCATAGGTACCTCAGAAATTCCTCATACTTTGTTCCCCAAGTGTCGAAGAATTCCCGAGGGTCTGGGATGAGGTGAGGGATGGGTTAATATAGAGTTGCTAAAAGTTAATGGTTAAAAATAAAATAATTTCCTAGAAAACATATATAAGCAGTCCCCTCCCTTATTGAAAAATGATATGAAGGCTGTGTAAGATTATTAGTAACTAAAGGAATCTGACAGAACTGTCTAGAAGGTGAAAAATTGTTACTATCGGTTAGGATAGACTAAATTTGCTGAGGTAATAGACAACCTCTGAATTTTAGAAGCTTCGTACAACATGATTTTTTACTTAGGATGCAGTCCTTTGCAGGTCTGAAAGACTCTCTGCGGCATCTGTTCTCTATGCTGCAACTTAGTGAACCCACCATCTTGTAGAAGGACCATCTTGAAGATTCGACTTCCTCAGATCATGTGGCGGGGGAACAGAGAGCAGGCAGAGTTTTTCATCAACTCTTTTTTTTTTTTCTTAAACCCTTCAATCTGGAAGTGACAGAAGTCCTTTTTACTTACATTTATTGGCCAAAGCAAGTCATCTGGCTACAGCTAACTTCAGGAGGGCGAAGCAATAGAATTCTTCCCTGTGCATGAAAGGAGAAGGTATTGGGAATATTGGTGAGCAGTAGTATATTTACCACAATTATCAAGTATTAAAAAAATAAACAGAGGTGTGAGGGAATGGGCAGTTTGTACACTGCTGGTGTGTATGAACTGGCTCAGTTTTATAGGTGTTCATGTAAAACAATTGATAAAATATGCAGTTGCTTGGGTCCAGAATTTTAGCTATATGACTCCAGCTAACCTTTATTGAGCCTTATTATGCACCAAGTACCAGATTGAGACATTCACATACTTCTTTATATTTAGTGCTTACTTTTGGGAGTTTATGCTAAGGAAATAAGTGTATGTGTACTTTTTAAAGTAAGAAACATTCTCTTTTTAAAAAAATAGGAAAAACCTACATATACACCAAGAAGGAACTCACTTAAATAACATAGCTATCAATCCAATAAAGTACTATATATTATTATGCATCTGTGTTTTTTTCCATCATCTATTATTGAGTGAAAAGGAGTTACAAGAAAGCAAGTATAACATTGTCACATGAAAAAGTACATATAGGGGAAAAAAGTTTGGAAAGATAAACACTTAATGTTTTTACATGTAGTTCCCTCTGTGTCATAAAATTACAGAATCCTGAATCTCTTACAATGAGTATGTGTTCTTTTTAAAATAAAAAAATTAAAATACTTTGTAATCACTTGTTTTTTATTGCCTCGATTTGCAAAAAACAGCGTTAAAACATTATGCATCTATAGAAGACATATATAAGAGGGCTTTGCTTTCAAAAAACTAATAGCCTTACAAGGAGACAAAGTTTTCACATGTTTTAATTAGAAAAGAGTATAAAATAATACAGTATATTGCCCAATGTGTATGGTGCAAAGGAAAATTGCTGGAGGAGGTCAGGAGAAGTGAGAATGAATGCTGCCTTGACTTATTGGGAAAAATTTCATGGAAGGAAAACACACTTAGTTTGGGTCTTAATGTTGGCTGTGGTTGAAAAGTTGAGGTGAAAGGGAAATCATGCAAAAAAGTGCTATATTAAGGTAAGAGCTGACATGGTGTTTGAGGCAAATCCAGCTAATTTTACAAGGTATCAGAGGAAGAGAAGGTATTCTCCCATTATCTAGAATGTGCCAGATGTTCTATTATCAGATATATAATGAAAACACTTCTTTGAAAAAGTAAACTTCAAAATTGATTTTGGTTTATTAAGAAAGTTAATATCAGGAAGATTCTTTTTTCCCCAGCTTAACTATTTTCCCCCTCCCTGCACCCCTACCCTCTTAGTTGAATATAAGACTAGGCTTTTATATGAGTAAGGAAAAACAAAATTATTGGCCTGTTTATATATTTAAACTGCCTTTTTCTTCTCTTCCCCCCAACACATGTTCCAAGTAATCCAATCTAGAATTCTTTTCTATATTATAAAACTAGTATTTCTTAAAGAATACAAGTCAATTTAATTATTAAGATGTAAATTTCTTTTCACTTCTTGGATTTGGTTGAACTTCTGGCAGTCAAGTGGAAAGAATTTATGTTCCTTATTGATCACACAGAGAAACCACTTTTTATATTAATCTATATTACCTAGCGTTCTGGATTCAACAACAGATTTTGTTATTCAGTTAGTTATAGACCTTTCCGTAACTATGAGTTGAAATCCTGTCTAGGTCCTAACAGGTGGATTTTCAAAACAATTTTGTTTTGTTTTGTTTTTAGATTGAGAGCATGAGCAGGGACATTTTCTTGCATCTCTTAATATCAATTTAAAGAAGCTCAGAGAACTTCCACTGTGGAATTAACATAAATTTGTAGTAAAACATTTATTAAAATGCAGTAGGTCAGCATTCTTTGCAGAGGATTTCTTTAAATAGTAAGATAAACTTCAATAGTATTCTAGTTGTAAACAAATGTTCTCTAGGTTTGCCTTCTGTTTTCAACCCAATATATTCTATATAATTCAGTTTTAACCTCAGCTGTTCTCCACCTGTAGCAGTCATACAGTAAACATTTGTATATTACCTCAGTATTTTTCCTACTCAGGACCTTGTCCATGGCAGAACTGATGAGAAAAGTATATCCAAGTCCTGCGCTTAATAGAAAAAAAAAAAAAAAAAATGCTCCTAAATAGCAAGAAAGCTACATAGACTTAAAATGTTGAACAGAACGATAAACAGTTTTGTTTTGGTGATTTCACTTTTAAAGATATTGCTGCAATTATTTGATTATATAACTTTTATTTTTTTCTCCCCTAAAGGAAAAGTGAAAACCGTCTAAGCAAATGGTGAAATATTATGTTGAATGTGATTTTCCTATTCCAGTTTTAAATGTTCTCAGGGAAAAGTGATGCTGATTGCAGTTCCAAGTTCCTATTGTGCTGCAGTGCTAAATAATAAAAGTGAAATATATTTTTATAACCCAGGAGTGCAACAGAGCTGTAGTTGGCTCGACCACATACAAGGAACCCTTGTTTTGGCTGCATTTTGCTGGGGATGTTTTCTCTATTTATAGAAGCCACAAGCCTTCTGGGGAATGACTACTCAGGGTAGCCATGTTTCTGTCAAAAGATCTAAAAAAAAAAAAAAAAGATGGAAACCTCTGGTGTAGAACATGTTGATCAATATGTAATGATATGGCTGGATCAATGACTTCTAATTTTCTTGACTTGTAAAATGTCAACTGTATAAGTGTATTGGCAGGTTAAAAAAAGTTTCTAAGTAGAACAAATGCCTAAATTTAAGATAGCTTTGTTATCTGTTTTATTCATGAGTGTCACATTTTATTTTAGATAAAGTTTATGGTTAATAGCATCTCCAGCCTGCAAGTATTACACCATGCACATTTTTCTTTTCCAACAGAAATTTTGATTCCTCTTTCCTGCAGTGAGTTTTCATTCACACTGCATAACATCACCCTGGAGAAAAGCCCAACATTTAGGACGTACCTAGCACCTAGCGAGTATCACAACTTGTGAAGATGCAACATCTTTTGTTTACTCATTTAAATTCTTTTTCTTTTTACATTTCTGGAGACCATAAATAAAAAGTTTTTTATATGTAAAATACTAGAAACCAGGGGTGCCTGTGTGGCTCAGTTGGTTAAGCGACTGCCTTCGGCTCAGGTCATGATCTCGGGGTCCTGGGATCGAGCCCCAAATTGGGCTCCCTGCTCAGTGGGAAGCCTGTTTCTCCCTCTCCCACTCCCCCTGCTTGTGTTCCCTCTCTTGCTGTCCCTCTCTGTCAAATAAATAAATAAATCATATTTTAAAAAAAATACTAGAAACCAGGTCACCTCTCAAATGTTGTTATCTCCTGTGACCTGGGTCCTCTGCCTGGTTCAATGTGTATGCTTGGATTGGTGTTTCTCACATTTGGGGTTAGGGGAACCCTCCCTTCCTGCACCCCTTCCTTCTCCTCCTCTTTCCTTTTTCTTCGAAAAGTGTTAATTTTTTGTCCCAAGAATGTGCTATTTGTTAAAAGCTTAGAAAAGCCTGCATCCTTTCACCATTTACTCTCATAATTTTTTATTTTTTTAAGATTTTTATTTGTAAGTCATCCCTACACCCAAAGTGGGGCCCAAACACAGGACCTGAGATCAAAAGTTGCATGCTCCACACTCCAGGGACTAAACCACCCAGGCACCTGTCTTTTGTAATTTTAATCTTTTCCTTTCAATTCAGTCTCTATCATCAGAAAGTATGTATAAGTTTCTCCCATCTTCAACATATCATTTTGTAATCCTATGTCCCACTCTAATTACTGCCCTTTCTCCTCCCAGGCATCAATTCTTACTCACTTTTTTTAAAGGTTTTATTTTTTGGTTTGAAAGAGTGTGTGCATGAGGGGGAGGAGGGGCAGCAAGACAAGCAGACTCCCCGCTGAATACAGAGCCTGGGGTGGGGTGGGAGGGCTCTGGGTTCATGACCTGAGCTGAAGGCAGACACTTATCTGACTCAGCCCCCGCCAGGCGCCCCGACTCTTACTCATTTTTAAAGCCGTTCTGCTCAGTCTTCTGCCTCCAGAAGTCTATACAACTTGCTCTGGAAAATGACACCGGTGACAGATGGTCTACTCAACCTGCTGGTTTTGCTATCTTATCTGGGCCACATTTTTTTTGGAGGGCTACTCTTCCTCTGCCTAGCCCTAAGTGTGCCGGTGTCCTCCAAGTTTCTGTCCTTGCTTCTCTTTTCAGTTTCCACACTCTTAGCATCTCCCATGATGAGAACCACAACCCGTATGTCCACTTCCAAGAACAAATTCCAGATCCAATTTTCTTTTCATTGACAATTATCACTTAGATGCTCCTCAGGCAACTCTAACTCTTTATGTCTAAATGCTACTATTCCCTTTCTCTCTGCTGTTTTCTCTTGGATTTCCTCTCTCACCCTTCTGGTTCTGGAGTTAGAATACCAGCAATCACATTTTCTCCTTCATCCCACCCATCTCAGTCCATCTGTTTAGCAAGTCATAAAGTCCTGAAAGAAAACCACCATCATACCACCCATGTCTGCCCCTCCTCTCCTCCCCAAAGCCACTGCCCCATCTTAGTCCTATAATATTGTTAGCCTCCTGACTCCAGTTACTCTGTCCCTTCTTATTACTAATGTTAGCGACCTTCATGTGTTTGCTGAACACCTCAAATTTCAAGACTTAGATTAAAGGTCAACCCCATGAAAATTTTCCTGACTTTCATCTTCCCAGTGTAAAGTTAGACGTTCTTTCTTTTGTGATGCTCTGCTGTATCGTGCATACCTTTTCTCAGGGCACCTGCAATTGTACTGCATTTACATGTCTTTCTCTCCGCATTACACAAAAATTCACCATAAAGCAGGGATGATGTTTATAAAAGCGTGCCTTATTTGTCTTTGTATTTCTTATGCCTGGATCACTGGAAATATGAATAAGTGGCAAATGAATGAAAACATGGCTGGATTTTTAATCTTTTCATTTACTTATTTTAAATATTTTCAATTTACTACTTATATATAATTCTGTAAACCATATAATAAATCTTTATTTGAATTTTGCATTCTTTTCTATGGAAAAAAAGTAATCCCCAGAAGTGTGATTACTGGGACAAACAGTACAAATATTTTGAAGATTCTTGATACATATTGCCCAAATATGTATTAGAATGTTTGATGTTTTTAACCGTTCCAAGTTTCAGTAAATATTTATTTTTGTACAATAATATAGTAAAATCATACATTCTAACTTCCTACTGGGGAGTTATTTTGGGACTGGGTAAATATTCAGTTTCTATTTGCAAAGTGACATAGCAACATGCAGAATCCAGTTAAATTACCTTCTATCTCCCAATGCTATGGAAAATATGGTAGGTAGCATTCAATAGAAGCCAAATAGGCAATATATAAAAGCTTAAATTTTTTTCTTTCTTTTTCTTTTATCACAGTCTAATAAATTCCTAGTGGACTTTGATTATCAAGACACAGTGAAAGGCCTACCTTTTTAACCTTCCTTTCTGAATAGACTATTGATTCAGCTTAAACTGCTTTTTAAAAATTCAATATGCACATCTGGGGAGTTTGCTACCCCTGTGCTTTACAGGAAGGTTGTGAGGATTAATACATTTATAGAGCATTATGTGCCTCTTAGATGAAAGGTTTGGTATAAAATACAACTCAAGTATTGTTATTTAAAAGCAAACTTTCTTTGGGAAAAGAAAAAAGGCTTCCACAGTAACTTTTGATTAAAAGTTATGTACTCCAGTACTTTTTTCCAAAGGCGATCTCCAAGGAAGTCTTGAAAATTGTATACGCTGCCGTCTGCTGATATGATGCAGCATAAAGGAGAAGTGATATGGACTCCTTTTTTCCATCTATTTTAAGCTCAGTATGGCCTTGATTTGGTCTCAACTCATCCTAGCAACCCTGAGTTTATTGTTGTATTTTATGTATGTTTTGAGTCATTTTTTGATTGATTTTAATTGTTTAATTGGAACTGAATTCATGTGGATAATTCCCTGGCAGAGCTCTCTCTCTCTTTTTTTTACAGAACAGATCCCATGTGATCAGGAACGCATGGGGTTTTGGTAGCTATGGTAACCACATCATAAGCCTTGATGGATGGCAGGTGCTTTAAGCACGTCAACTATTAGAACCTTATGGGCACTCGATGTATTCAGCCAAGAATGACATTCACCCACAGGGATCATAAAACAAAAAGAACCTTTACTCTTGATTTTGCAGTGAGGAGATAACAGACACATACCAACGAGGACGTAATGAAACTGGATGAGGATTACTCTGATAAATACTACTAAAAGGGAGAAACCTGGGGCAAAAACAGAGTGTAGTTTAAATGGCAAAGCAGTGTAATCATTCTCTACACTTTAGTGTAGCTGATAACAAATACTGTGTATATTATCTGTGTGTCTTGATATCCTGAGTTGTGTATGGGTCACAAATCAAATCTTAGGGATCAGTTCTCAGCCCAGAACTTTTACAAATTGTAATATATTTATCTGAAAGATAGGAAAGAAGACATTCATTAGGTTTTTGATGACCTGGGAAGTGGGAATGAGGAGATGGTGGGTAGCTTGTTGGCTGACAGAATCGGGATTCAAAATTACTCAGGTTAACTGAAGGTGGTAGAACCCATGAAAATGTGGTGAGAATGGCAGGACAGTTGAAGTGATGAGCACAGTGGTCAGACTCAAGGACGCATTTTCGAAAGATACTGAATATACAGAGGAGACTAAAAATAACTAGGGACCCATAACAGAAAATAATACATTCAAGAGAATAGGTTACTGAGTGCTACTTAATACCTCAAGAAATTCAGAAGCTGGTAGGTTTGAATTGAGTAACAAATACAATACATGAGCCAGATTTTGAAAACAGGCAAAATCAACAGTGGACTTCAGGAGCATGTTTGTGTCAATCAGAGTTCCTAATCAGCTGCTTCCTAGGCTAAAAGAAACAAACTACAAAGGGAGTATGAGAGATTTGGAAAAGTCATAATGACATTTCTGGGCAGTGAATTCTGTTAATTATTAGAAAAACTTTATTGGGGGAGATTTTGAAATCCTCCTCCTTAACGGTCTTTAAAAAAACAGGTGGAAATTGGGTTGTCTTACAGAGAGAGGTAGAGTAATTGATCCAGGCTGCACTGGGCTCTGTGCTTCTAAAACCCTCTTCAATACTCTTTAAAACATGTTTCCATTTCTGATCGAGAAAACATAACAGTCTCAATTTTCTCTGTGAGACTGGTCTGTAAAATTCCCGGGAGTGTCAATCCACTTAATCTAATCCATCAGTTACTCAAAAATTCTGCCTTAGGAGATTTCAGTGGGCCCAGGCACTGTGAGAAAATTTCCTCTTTGGGCATTCTTAATGAACTTGGGCTGGCGATTCTTCCTTTTACTTCTCTTCTCTCCTTACAGCCTTTCCATACTTAGTTGAGGTATTTATATAAGAAATGCATCAAATTTTCAAGCTCTGCCATAATATGAATGATTAGAATAGCTTTTCTGACAGTTTAAAAAGTTATAGACAAGATTAAAGTTGCTCCAAACCCATATAGTATTTTATTGGACTTGATTATTTTCTCTGTTTATTGCAATTATTTGGAACATTTCGGGCTTAATCAGGTTTATGTTGGCTTATATAACATAAGATATTCAAAATAGCCAAAGTAAAAAACAGTAATTTATTAGTAGATAATGAAAAAGCCTCATGGAACTAGAGGGCCACAAGTTCAGTTGAGCCTCACTGAAGGCTGGAATCAAGAACTAGAAATATGTTGGGTACCAACATTATCCTTCACATGTCCGCTACCTGGTGTCATATGTAAAACCCTTTCTACTTGACTGAGGTAACTGATCTAAGAACCTTGAGCTTCAATGTCAAATCTTTTTGAGAGCCATTCTAATAACATATTTATTTCTATTTTTTAAAAGATTTTCTTTATTTACTTGAGAGAAAGAGAGAGAGTGCAAGAGTGGGTGGGAGGGACAGAGGGAAAGGGAGAAGCAGACTCCTCGCTGAACAGGAAGCCTGATGCGGGACTCGATCCCAGGACCCTGGATCAGGACCCGAACTGAAGGCAGATGCTTAACAGACTGAGGCACCCAGGCGCCCCTAATAACACATTTAGATCAGCTGTGGACTCCTGTGCTCATCAGCTCATGGCCAGGAAGTACTGTCATACAGCAGTGGCTTCTCAAAGTTTGGCCCTAGGACATCAGCATCAGCATCATCTGAGAATTTGTTAGAAATGCCAATTCTTGGACCACACCACATATTTCTGAATAAAAAATTCTGGTGGTAGGGCCCAGAAATCTGAATTTTAACAAGCCCTACAGGTAATTGTGAGTCACTTTATTTTTTATTTTTTAAGATTTTATTTATTTATTTGACAGAAAGAGACACAGCGAGAGAGGGAACACAAGCAGGGGGAGCGGGAGAGGGAGAAGCAGGCTTCCCGCGGAGCAGGGAGCCTGATGTGGGGCTCGATCCCAGGACGCTGGGACCATGACCTGAGCTGAAGGCAGATGCCCAACAACTGAGCCACCCAGGCGCCCCTGTGAGTCACTTTAAACCACTGTAGGATGACCAGCTCATCTGGTTTTTCCTTCCGGTCTGAGCACTTGAAAGTTGAGCACCCCAGAAACCCCTCAGTCCAGGATAAACCAGAACATTGGCCACTTTATTCCATGTTTATTTCCTACTTGGTAGGGGCTGTGGGAGCTGGTGATCAAAAAAAGAGGCCTAGAAGATTCTCTTGGCAGGGGAGGTAAGAGCGGTAAAAAAAAAAAAAAAAAAAAAAAAAAAAATATGAATTGGTATTTTTAAAGCAAAAAAACTCTCCAAGTATTAATTGTATTAACTGAGCAACCCTCCCATTTTCACTGGAAAAAATTAAAATTAAAACGTATTGTGACATCCCTAGTGCAGTCTCGTAACTCTGTACTTTCAAGTTTTTAAAACATGACGAGCACTCCAGAGTTAGCTTATCAGAGTATTTTAGACTCTTAAATATTTAGACTCTAGAAGACTGTTAAGCTTCTAGAGTTTCTTTTGTGTTTGTTGACTCCAAGAGTTAAATAGGAAACTGCAGTAACAATGATGAATAGACAGAAGCTACAGCTTCTCTTGTTTTGGAAACACAAGATCAAAGTGTACTATATTTATAAATAAATTTTGTTTTGTATGAATAAGAATTCCACATTACAAAACTCAAGCAAGTCAGGGAAGTACTTTGTTGCCATGGATAGCCAAAGGTATTCCATTATTGAGCTCACTCAGGGGAAGGATACTTTTCATTGTTTGTTCTTTCCAGAAGTCTGAGACTCAAGGGAGTTATCATTCTACATTAAATCAAAAACCTCTAAACACCTTCATCGTAATGAGAAAATCTTTCACAACGGACAGTTTGAAAGGTGTAAAAGTTATTCTCTGTCACTGAGATTTTATGGGAAAAGCTGGTTCTAAGCACTACCTTTCTAAGCTTTCCAATAAATCAACACTATTGAAAACATTTAAAAGTGTCAGTGTGGCATAGAAATTATCTCCATAGAAAATTATGACTTTTTTTGCTTTTCTATTGCTTCAAGAACACTTGACAATATTGCCAATGCCTGCCACTCCTCCGAACCCTATAGCAGATGTGGATAGAATCATATATTGGAAAACATGATAGCTGTGCATTCATAAGGAAGTCTTATTGAACAAAATGCTTTAACATTTCCTAGCTGCATTGGGATTTATAGTAAATCACCAGGAATCATATTCTGTGAGATTTAAAAGAGATTCAGAATCTCCTGATTTAAAAGACTTAAAGGGGAACAGCTCTGGGGGATTTATAAAGTTTTCAAATTTGCTAATACTGGAAATGTTATGATTCTTGAAAGTCTTTATTAAGCAAAATAAATAACATCTTTTATCTTTCCAGTGGGAAATTTTAACTTCTAGGAGGAAAGTACTACACAAGGTATAAATGTTGCTTTAACATTCCATTCAATTGAAGAAGCTGGCTAATGACATGCTAAAGTTTAATTCTTTTAAGAGGCCCATTGGTGAGGGCGCGTTTATGCTTGTCTGATTTATGAGTTAATCTTGGATCACATAAAGAATGGTAGGTAAACCTAGATCAATATATGGAATAATTATTCTACAAACAGCTTGCAGGGAAATATTAAAGTGTTTGGACATTTCCGAACCTTGGGATGTCAAATTTTCCAGAGGGAAGCTAAAGTGCTTTAATTATGCACTTGATTCTTTTTTTTTTTTTGTGCAAATGTACAATTAACAGCATATTATTTTAGATCCTAATGTCCTTTGAATATTAAAAATGAGCCAGGAGACAGTTCTGGTGACAGCCGTATGAAGGCTCTAGATTGCAATTTTCATGTAGAAGTAGCTTCATATCATACCTCGTGAGGCTCGTATTGCACAGCAAAGAACCATGCTGAATATCATGCCAAAGATCGTGAGACCTGCGATCCCAATACCAACAATTCCGATGAGCTGGAGCTTAACACTGATTATGGCCTCAATTTCATCAATGCAATTCTTGGGCCCTAGAAGCTCCTTTGGGCATGTGGGTTGGACCTGTTCAGAGCTTTCTTTTCCACAGCACTGAAATGTTGAGTGGAAGGTAATGAGAGTCCCGTTCCCCCTTTCCCTGTCTCTCAGGTAATCATTATAAGCCTCTTCATACATGGTCTGAACATGCCGTATGGCTACATCCTTGCCTATAAAAGCAAATACTCCAGTGGTTACTTCAGCAGCAAATATCACCAGTAGGCAGGTGAAGAAAGATCCAAGCACACACTGTGACTCCCGCATGGCTCTGCAGCAGCCGAAGAAGCCCACAGCCATCATCAGGGCCCCTGCTCCAACCAGCACATACAGTCTACTGAAGCCAAGCCCTAGGAACCGTTGTTCTCATGGAGAAAGCAAAGGACAGAAAATCTATGCACTTGATTCTTAACAAAGACCTGAGAGGAACTTTCTACCTTGTCATTAAATTATTGAGTTGGAAGAGAAATTTAGACTATTAGGTCCAGCTTCCTTATCTTACATGTGGGAAAACCAGAACCATGATTTGACCCAGGTCATAAGGTGCAAGGTGCTTATTTCATGGAAAAAACCCTGATAGTTAAATTTGACCCAACTGACAATGACTTACATGAATTTCCCTATGAATTTTGGCCTATTCTTTGGAAAATGAGAGGTTAGTTTGGGAAAAAGAGATGTTAGAATTTAATTATGTAATATGTATAAATTCAATAATTTCATATCAGATCTGTGCAAAATAGAACTTTTTCCAATAACTTATTTTCCCCGTTGAGTATTACTGCTCATCAGCCAAAAACTCAATTTCTTTATTTCTATATATTCCAACCACTTCCAGTTTAAAACATAATTGTTCTTCAGTCCATCAGATTTGGGTATGTTTTTATAGTCCAGTTTAGGTATTGTTGACTCAGTCACTGTTGGGTTCCAGCACTGTTCAGTTGAAAGGCCTCTCTCTCTCTCTGAGCTTCCTGCCTGCCCACCCTTGCTGTCCCATAGTGTTGATGATGTTGTAGTAAGGCACCTGCAGTGGAGGATAAGGCTGGACATGCTTGTCCAAATCCTGGCTTGTTTTTGTTTTTAAAGATTGATTGACTGATTGATTGATTGATTTTGGAGAGAGAGAGAAAGAGAGAGAGAAGAAAGAGAGCATGCACACCATGGCGGGGGCGGGGAGGGACAGAAGGAGAGGGAGAGAATCTCAAACAGACTCCCAGCTGATCATGGAGCTCTATGAGGGGCTCGATCTCATGACCCTGAGATCATGACCTGAGTTGAAATCAAGAGTCAGATGCTTAACCAACTGAGCCACCCTGGTGCTCCCTGGCTTGGTTTTTGGTACAGACCATATCTTAGCACTAGTTCCTTACAAGATGACTCTCCTGGTTATCCTAGTCATAAGGCTCTTGAGTTAATTGTGGGATACCTGGCTCCCTTGTTTCTTATGCTTCTAGCAAATCCATGCCAAAACCAATGTATGATTCTTTTACCTTCTTGTGAAATTGTCTACCTCTGTTATTCATGCTTCCAGTTACCATATAAAGAGGATTCTCTGGCCACAACAAAATGGCTGGAAACTTTCTGCATCTGAAATGGAAGGAGAGAGATCAGACAGTGCAGGGGCCCTTTTTGTCCTTACATTTTCTGTCTTCTTGTGTCATACTGCCATTTCTTTATGGTTCTCTTTTCTTAGTGCCCAGCACCAAAGGGCACACATGCAGGTTCTATCCCTTAGCCAACTCCTATGGGAACAAGGAGACCACTGAAATTTCTAAACCTTTGGTCTTTGGGAATCCCCAAATTTCATGGCTAGGCTAGGTGAATGCTACCCTGTATTTGGTGGGGACAAACACGTATCTTCTCCAGTTTCTCTAGGCTCAAACAACCTTTTATCTCTCTTGAGTCTGAAAAGGCCTAAGTACTAAACTAAGTCCTAACTAATTCATATCCTTTATGGATTTAGGGCCTGACAGCCAGTGGTAAAATCCTTTCTGAATTTAGATATCTTAGAATAGTGGCTTTTGGTTTGTTTTGTTTTGTTTTATAGACTGCAGCCTCTGCAGTAATCTATGCCCTTTTAGTTTAGCCACCAGAAGAGATGAGGAATCAGCAGGGATCCTGGGAGAATAAAAAAGGAAATTTTTATTGATATTTTATTTTCCTGTGGCTTTCGATAATCTAGTACATATCAGCAGAGAAACAGTAACCATTTTATACAGTTGTAAAGATTCTATGGCCTGTATGTCTAATACCATTGATTAAGCCATTTGGAAGACAATGGGAAGAACATAGCTATTTTCATTTTATTTCATGGGACAGCTTTGAAAGATGAAAACTAGGCAGGTTAAGACAGTAAGCGAGAATTTTTCAAACACTAGCCAAACCCCATTAAAAGTAGATCATGTCTCAGCAACAGGATGGCTGACTGACCGAAATGATGCCTTTTACGAATAATGGTCAACATTTAGTGAGCAAGCACAGTTCTAAATACTTTATGTGTATTCAGCAATTTAATTCTCACAACTCTTTGTGATAGCTTTGTTATAACACCCCTCGCCAGTTTATCGTTGAGGATATTGAGGCCCCGTGGAGTTAAGTAACTTGCCCAAGTATATTGGCTAGTGACTGCAGAGCTAGGACTATGCACCCAGGTTAACTGTACTCCTAACCACTAGACCATACTATTGGTTTCTCCAAAATACTAAATCTAACCATTAAGATTACTTATTCCAACCTGAGTTACTTGAAAAGAAGGCAGCACACACCCTCGAGTGCAGTTGTCTTTGCTGGGCCTGACTGAAGGTGTCCCACACTGCTCCTATCTCAAAAGGGTGGTGATGCTTATTGCCTGCAGATTTAAAAAAATATATGATTCTGGGACCCATACAGAGGGCTGGAGTTCTGGCATCTGCATACTTTTGATGGTGCCCAAGATGGTTCTGATATTATGCAGGTTTCTTTCTGGAGAGTGCCGGGTCTCTAGTTCTGGTCCCTATGCAATGCTTGTCCACAGGCTCTAGGGTGGAGTGGGAATAAGATTTGCATGTTTAAAGATCAAGAAAAAGGCCAATGTGGCTGAGGCTAGGTGAGAAGTGGGAGAGAAATAGAAAATGTGATCATAGGCGGTCAGATCACATAGGGCCTGATAGGCTATGGTATGAGGTTTGCGTTTAATTCCATGTAAAATGGGACACCCTGGGGACTTTTTTGCAGGGACTGACATGGTCAAATTGAACATCTTAAAAAATCAAATGAAATTCGAGCAGATTTTTCAAAGTAAAACATTTTCACTAAGCTCTCCATCTAAGAGGAGATTGGTATTAAGATATTTAAATTTCTTTAGATATTTCTTTTTTTTAATTATTTTTTAAAAGATATTTATTTATTTGACACAGAGAGAGAGAGAGAGAGCACAAGCAGGGGAAGCAGGAGAGGGAGAGGGAGAAGCAGGCTCCCCACTGAGCAGGGAGCCCGATGTGGGGCTTGATCCCAGGACCCTGGGATCATGACCTGAGGCCAAGGCAGATGCTTAACTGACTGAGCCACCCAGGCGCCCCTAGATATTTCTTTCCACAAGATTGGTTTTATCTCATGTTTTATATGTGATATCATAGGCCATCCTACTGAAAAACTGTGACAGATATTTCTTAATTCTTTTTTGCTGGCTTTTTTTAAACATAAATTTGAAAGTTCTATGCTTTAAAATTCATGTACTATATTTGTTAGTTTCCTATTTCTGTTGTAACAAATTACTGCAAACTTAGTGGCTTAAAATAGCGTGAATTTTATCCTCTTAGAATTCTGTGGGTCAGAAGTCTGGCCCAGGTTGCACTGGGTTAAGATGGAAGTATGAGCAGGACTGCATTCCCTTCTGGGGGGCTTTCAGGGAAGTTCCTTTCCTTGCTTTTTCCAGCTTCTAGAGGCCATCCACATTCCTTGGCTCCTAGACCCCCCTCCTTCACCGGAAATGTTTCTCTCTCTGACCATTCTGTGATCACATCTCCTTTCTTTGCTTTTAAGTACTCATATGATTAGCAATGCTCAGATAATCCAGAATAATCTCCCTATCTCAAGGTCCTTAACTTAACCACATTGGCAAAATCTCTTTTGCCAAGTAAGGTAACATATTCACTGGTTTTAGGGATTAGGACATGGCCATCTTTTTTTAAATTTATTTTTTATTTAAAAAAATTTTTTTAAAGATTTTTTATTTATTTATTTGAGAGAGAGAATGAGATAGAGAGAGCATGAGAGGAGGGAGGGTTGGAGGGAGAAGCAGACTCCCTGCTGAGCAGGGAGCCCGATGCGGGACTCGATCCCAGGACTCCAGGATCATGACCTGAGCCGAAGGCAGTCGCTTAACCAACTGAGCCACTCGGGCGCCCTATTTTTAAAATTTTTAAAAGATTTTATTTGTTTGTCAGAGAGAGAGAGCGAGAGAGAGAGCACACACACACAAGCAGGGGGGAATGGCAGGCAGAGAGAGAAGCAGGGTCCCCGCTGAGCAAAGAGCCCGATGTGGGACTCGATCTCAGGACCCTGGAATTATTACCTGAGCTGAAGGCAGGTGCTTAACCAACTGAGCCACCCAGGTGTCCCAGGACATGGCCATCTTTAGGTGGGGCATTATTTTGCTTACCACACTGTGCTTCTTCTAGAAGGAAGTTGCCTTTAGACTCAAATTTTTATAAAGAGTTCAGTGTAACATAAAAGTTAGGAGCTGGTTTGAATCTGGCATTCTGAATGGTGATTTCTCAGTGAGGTTTTCTTCTTTTTCTCTATGAAATCAACAAAATATTTCATCATTTTCTGAAACCTCTACCAGCCCTGTTATGCCTTAAATGTGTACAGAAGCTCCTATATTACACATAAATTGTTTTTCTCTCAATTGTTTCCTCTCCCCAAGTATTCGTTCCTTTTATTTGTGCATTATCTTTATGTCAAAGCATTTCTCAACTTGACATTTTCTTTCCAAGATTTAGCCTCCCATTGCACAACCTTTTTATTGCTTCACAGGAGAAACTTACCACAAAGTTATTTTTATTCCCTACCTGATTACTTCACTTTTTGACGCCAACGTTATTTTAACCTCTAAAAAGTACAGAGGCTTCATCTGATATTTATTAGTAAGAGGTCATAGATACAGACAATTAAAATTCTGTTGGTGTTCTTGTTTAAGTGTCAGCTTTAAAATGGATAGATTTATGTTGATCTGATTTAAATATGTACCTATATACATATGTATATATTTTATGAACTTTCACTTGTAATCTCTTCCCATCGTCTTGTGACCTAGCAGCGGACTAACTGTGAGATAGACTGCCACGAATTTAAATTTATACTGAGGGTTTAAATGCAGGGAGACAGGATTTGAAATGTACAGTCACCAACTGATGATAACTCCTATTGCTGTTATCCATTTCCAAAGACCGTATGAGCCCATTATATCTACGCTTCTATTAACTCCTTCACACAGGGATTTGGATTTAGAGCTATAGCTTTTTAAGCAAGACTTGAACTTGAAAAGTACATGAAGGCACATTTGTATATGTACTCCACTTAGCAGAAAAGACCAAAAAAACTACTTCTCACAGGTTTTGTCATTTAATTTGCTCTGTCCCTACATTTTTGTAAATGTTATGGCTGTTCCTTGACAAGTCTCTCATTTTTCAAATAGAGTGACTGTTCATGAGAGGATTTCAATTTTCAGCACTTGGCTTTTCTTTTTTTCTTCTGAAATATGCAGCTTAAATTGTGCAAATGACAGTTTGAACTTCAGCTACTCAAATTCAAATATCAACTAGAGTCTCCTTAACTCCTATGGTATTTCATCTCTGCTCAGATTCCCAATTTTTTATGTCACATTTGGGGAACTCTGCCCTTCCTACTCTTCAGCTTGAGGGGTAGAAGAGTCTAGTTTTTACATCAGTCTGGAGATGACATTTTTCCCTCAAGTTTTTCTGCCTTTGTTTCCAAAGTTTGCATTATGGTTAGTTTCCTTCACAGATGAGTAGTGTATTCTGAATCTTCCAGGAGGTGGGGTGTGTGTCAGAGACAGCTGATAAATGAAGACTGGCATCACCATTGTGTGGGGTCGATGGGGAAGCCGGGTTATAGGAGTGGCTTCTAGAGAATCTGTTTTCTTAATCTCTGGATTAAAACATATGAATCTTTTGAAAAGTATATTTCAATATGAACTAACCTAATTCAAGAAAATATCCAGGACCATAAAATAGTTACTGGGTAAATTTGAAATGATGTTAATGCTCAGTTTGTGAAAATATTCAGGGCAACTTACACCAATTTGGAAATAATTGTATTTGCAGACAAATGGCACAAATATATCACAGGCCTAAAAATTGGTTTATAAAACAATCTAAACACTGCATGCAGAGTCAAGATATTTTCAGGATCTGCTTGAGGGAGTGCAAACTTTCATTTCATGGGAAAATAAAGAACTCAGTGCTAAGGAAATTGATGTTATGCTAGAAAGTTCCCTATCTGAGATATGTATACAAGCTGTGAAGGGGAAAAGAAAGCCATGTCTAACGCTTGATTTCCAAGCACTGAAAACAAAAGTCTAGACGGTAATGGGTATAGCTCAATATATTAATTCTTCAATTAACAATCTTAAGATAATTGATTCTTAAATACTTGAAAACTGATTGAAAGACTGCATATTTGCTGTGGAATATTTAAAGTTGAATCTCACATGGCCTGCACACCTATGGCTGTTTAATTGGAGAGAAAAAGCACACATGAAAGTAATTACTGATAACTTGGTTTGAGAGTGTTTACTGCTATAAGGAAGGTAGAGTTCCAATACTGTAGGATTTTAGAGGACAAATGGTTACTTTCACTGGTTCTGAAAAAGACTAGTGGCATTGGTATTTGAAATGAGTCTTGAAGCTGAACTACAAGTCTGAGCATTGAGAAGGAACAGTACAGGAGAGGCGTGGAAGGAGGGGGAGAGTAGAGGATGTAGTTTAGCTGCAAGCATGGAAGAACAGAATGAGAGGCTGGGCACACGTCCCAAACTTTCACTCCTTAGGCCTCATCTCATCTAAAGATGTAGATTCATTGGCTTAAAAAGTATCCACTTTTCTTTTGAAGTAGCTTCCTACATTTAAAAATCAGGAGTTTTTATATAAAAATACGATTTCTAGCTTCTCTTAGACATGGGTCCGCATTGTTCCATGGTAGTGGTCAGCTCTCTTCAGATGGGGCTGTTTGTTCTATCCCAAGACCACTTTACCCATTTATGTGCCCAACTCACCTCTGCTGGGGTTTGAAATCCCCACCCTCCACCCCGAGTAAGGACCAGATCATTAAGGGTCTTATATGAACAAACTAGTACATTTAACTTCCCCCCCACCCCCTGCAGAAAATGGCTTTTGAGGAAAGGAGTGACATAACCAGAGCAATGCTTCTGAAAGCTCTGTCTGGGAGCTGGCTTGCAGATGGATGGGAAAGGGAGAATTAGATGTGGAGGGAATAATTAGGAAGCTGCAAAGTGAGTCAGTGAGAATTCATGAGGTGAAACTAAAGAGAGTGTCTAGTTAGAGGGATTGTGAAAGTGGAATTCATAAGATTTTGTGACTCCATATATGTGGGGTTTGAGAAACTAATTTGAGAGTCTAATTTGTCTCCATCTCTGTCTTCCACATAGCACCTAGGTAGGATTAAATTGTGCTTAAGGAAGATCAGAGCAAACAACTCTATGAAATTTTTGGCATATTTATTATAAATATGGTAAGGATTTTGTTCATATATAGAATTTCTTCAGGATAACCCATGAAAGAAATTTTCTGTGGCTTTGGTATTAGGAATGGGAATATGTATACTGAATAGCTGTGTGGTTTTTCTTTGTATGGCACTGTGAATGATGTAACTCCTCCTATTTATTCTTTCTCCTTGGTGAATATAGAAAAATCAGAGCCACACGTGTGACCACATTAATTTTATTACATGCACTTGTATACTCACTTCATTCTTAAGTTTTTTTAAACTTTAAGGAAAATAAAAATAATTTTAAAATGCTTTATTTTTTATTCAAGTATAATTAACATACATGTTATATTAGTTTCAAGTGTACAATATAGTATAATTTATACACTTTTCAGTGCTCATCAAGGTAAGTGTACTTTTAATCCCCTTCACCTATTTTATCCATCCCCTTACTCACGTCTCCTCTAGTAACCTTCAGTTTGTTTCCTGTATCTAAGAGTCTATTTTTTGTCTTTCTCCTTTCTTTGTTCATTTGTTTTCTTTCTTAAATTCCACTTATGAGTGAAAATATATGGTATTTGCCTTTCTCTGACTGATGTGTTTCACTTAGCATAATACCCTCGAGGTTTATCCATGTTGTTGCAAATGGAAGATCTCATCCTTTTTTTATGGCTGAATAATATTCCAGTGTGTTTGTGTGTGTGTGTGTGTGTGTGTGTGTGTGTGTATCATTCTTCTTTCTCTATTCATCTATGGATGGACACTTGGGTTGCTTTCATATGTTACCTGTTGTAAACATGCTGCAATAAACATGAACATACAGGTGCATATATCTTTTCAAATTAGTGTTTTTGTTTTCTTTGGGTAAATACCCTATAGTGGGATTACTGGATTATATGGTAATTCTATATTACTTCTAAACACTCCACCAAAAAACTACTGGGAACTGATAAATGAATTCAGTAAAGTCATAGGATATAAAATTAATATATAGGAATCTGTTGCATTTCTATACACTAATAAAAAAATAGCAGAAAGAGAAATTAGGAAAACAATTCCCTTTACAATTGCATCAAAAATAATAAAATACCTAAGAGTATACTTAACCAAGGAGGTGAAAGATCTGTACTCTGGAAACTATAAAACAGTGATGAAAGGAATTGAAGATGACACAAAGAAATGGAAAGATATCCCATGCTCATGGATTGAAAGAACCAATATTGTTAAAAGCTACCTGAAGCAATCTACAGATTTAATGTAATCCCTATCAAAATACCAACAATATTTTTCACAGAACTAGAGCAAATAATCCTAAAATTTGTATGGACTCACAAAAGACTCTGAAGAGTCAAAGCAATCTTGAAAAAAAAAGAACAAAACTGGAGGTATGACAATCCCAGATTTCAAGATATGCTGCAAAGCTGTATCAATCAAAACAGCACGGTACTGGCACAAAAATAGACACACAGATCAATGGGACAGAATACAGAGCCAAGAAATAAACTCATGCTTATATAGTCAATTAATCTATAACAAAGGAGGCAAGAATATACAATGGGAACAGAGTCTCTTCAAATGAGGCTGGGAAAAATGGACAGCTACAAGCAAAAGAATGAAACTGGACTACTTTCTTATACCATAGACAAAAATAAACTCAAAATGGATTAAGTGTGAGACCTGAAACCATAAAATTCTAGAAGAAAATATAGGCGGTAATTTCTTTGACTCTGGCCAAAGAATCATTTTTCTAGATATGTCTCCTTTGACAAGGGAAACAAAAGCAAAATTAAACTATTGGGATTATACCAAAATGAAAAGCTTCTGCACAGCAAAGCAACCATCAACAAAACAAAATACAACCTATTGAAGATAGGAGAAGGATATTTGTAGGTGAAATATCCCATAAGGGGTTAATATCTAAAATAAAAACTTACACAAGCCAACACCAAAAAACCAAATAATCAGATCAAAAAATGGGCAGAGGACATGAATAAACATTTTACAAAGGAGACCTACAGATGGCCAACAGAAACATGCAAAGATGCTCAAGATCATTAATCGTCAGAGAAATGCAAATTAAACCACAATGAGCTATCACTTTCAATCTTTCAGAAAGGCTAAAATAAAAAACCAGGAAATAACAGATGTTGGTGAGGATGTGGAGAAAAAGGAACCCTAAGGCACTGTTGGTAGGAATGCAAGCTGGTGTAGCCACTGTGGAAAACAGTATGGAGGTTCCCCCCAAAATTAAAAACCCTTTTTATAAAATTAAAAAAAAAATTCCTTTCTCTTTGTTTTATTGTCTTTACTACTACTAACTCTAAAGGTATTTATGTAATTTCATGGTATTTTTAAAGTTACCTTACATCCTTTTTAAGAACAAACTAGTGTATGAAAGGTGTATTATAATAATATTATTTAATCTCATGTTTAAACTAAGCCTGAATTTCCCCTTTTATGACTTTTTAAATATCAGATAGACAGGTAACTGGATTTGAATCAAAGTAAGATAGGGAAATATTTTATGAAGATTCTCAAGGTTTGAAAATCCAGGAAAAATTCATTGACTCAAAGACACACCAAGAAACGTTACTCAGAAGTTAGAAAATATTAAAGGCGTTATCCAGTTAGTACATGATTGGAAGAAGAAATATTATTCCATTATAAACGACTGTTTAAAAGCATACATATTCTAGCATTAAGATGATGTTTATTCTGATTTGTATATAATTTTGTCTGAGAGTTATGCTTGAAAAACTTTTTCCAGGTTTGGGAAAAAAAAAAAAAACCCAAGTCTTTGCCTGTGACTAAAAGGTGGATTAAGGACTATAACCCACTGAATTCAGACATCTTGCTAATAAGTAGATGCTAATATGGTAGTTCTGTTCCTTGAATTTTTTTTGCTTGGATTTTTGAACAATTATTTATGTTCCTTCAACATCTTTTTTTACATTCTGAAACTGCTGCAAAGAGTAAGAGATATTTTCAACCTCAGAATGGAAAGGAATTGAACCATAGTCTGATGAAAGCATGCACAGCAAAACATTAAGCAGATGGAAACAATTCAACATGCATTTTTTATTTTATATAAGAAAACTAATTTCACTTTCAAGGACTGGAAAAATGTGTTATTACCTATTTTATTTGGAACGAATACGTCTGGTATTATTCCAGTTTACAGAAAAAAGCATTAGACTGGGAGTCAGGCTTGTTCCAGATCAACCTCCAATTGGCTTGACGACCTTAGGCAAATTGGTTAATCTATTTGCAATTTACTTTCTAAAATGACATTGAAGTCTTTGAGCTAGGTGATCTCTTCCAATTCTAGCATTGTATGTTTTTCATCTGTATTATTCAGATGTGGCTAAAAAAACTTCATGGTGGATAAGTCCTCTCTGTGCGTGAAAAAGTCCTTTTGTTTTGTGGCTTTAGTTTCTAAGGGCTTCCTTTGGCTTTACATTTGTTCCTTGCTTTGTGCCTGCTTATTTTATATTTGACTCCATTATTGACAGCTTTATAAAGTGAACGGAACTAGATCATCCTGAGGAGAAGGAAGACTGATTAAGGAGAAAGATGAATAAGGCTGAGAAAGAATAAAAAGAAGCTGAGAAAATCATTAATCAAGAGAGTAGCAAGAGAGGAATGAAAACCGTAACCTCAAAACCCCTTTGATTCAGGAAACACTTTATCACTTTATTTCAAATTAACTCTTTGCATGAGTTTCCTCAGATCATTTCTATGTGTCAAGAACCATGGGTCAAAGGTATTTGACTCATCTTATTCTCCTTTTGCTTATTTTATGCCTCTTATTTACTAAAATTCTAAAACAAATTTGTGGACTCAATTCAACCACTCTGTTTGTATTCAAATCTATTCTTGTTAAACTTTTAGAGTTGATTCCTTTTTTAAAAGTCATGATTAAAAAGCCCCTTAGCTTCTGGAACACACTCTCTTGTTTCTCATTTGACCTCCCTGACAATTCCTGTCTGTCTCCCTTGCTGGCCCCACCTCGATTTTGGGATGGACATCTCAGTGTTGTGCTGCCCCAGGACTCCCTCCTCAGGCCCCGTGCTGTCCTTACCCACTCTGATCCTTAGGTGACCCTGGCCAGTTTTATTACCTATCATCTATATGCTGGTCAGAACTCCCATATGGAGACCACGGGGACACCTGCTAATTATGCAAAGCTGGTTTATTAAGTTTGCTAAGCAAGGGAGAGTCTCACCTGGACAAAGTCTCAGGGGTGTCTCAAAAGGGGGACACAGGGAAGGACACTTACAGGGCTTTAAGAGTTGGAGTTAGTCATATGGTAGTTTTAAGATGGAAGCAAGTAAGTGTGTTTGGGCAAGAATTGGTCAGAATTGAGTGACTTGCTCTTGAAATGCCTCCTTGTCAGAAAGGCCTTCCTTGATTATCTTTTATGAAATAGAGCAACTCTATTCCAACTTTTTATTCACTCAAACTGCTTTATAATTCATAGCACTTTTCCTCACTTGGCATATTTTATATCGATTTATTTTTTTATTGTCGGACTCCTGCTGTTATGTAAAGTTCCACTAGGGCAGGGTTCTCACCTGTCTGGCTCCCTGCCAGATCCTTAGCACTCAGAATAAAGCTTAATAAGTATTCAGTGCACATTTGTGGAATAAATGAATAAATGGTACTCTTAATGTTAGCTGTAACTACTTTTTAACTTTTAATTATTTAGTAATTATTTCTTAGCTTAAGTTTGTGGTTACTTCTGAATCCATTTCAAAGGCTGCAAATAGTCAATGTGTCCCTAGCAGAGGCTCCTCGGTTTGAACGCCAGGTTGTCTGGATTCGTGGCTGGGGTCTCCTTGACTAGTCCATGACAGCAGTTAGTGGACATGAGGGATATGACTGACCTCTTGCTTTACTTTCCCAGTCCTTTTATTTTATTTATTTTTATTTATTATGTTATGTTAATCACCATACATTACATCATTAGTTTTTTTTTTTTTTTGAATTTCAGCAACAGTATTTTTATTTGTAAATCATGCAACAAAGGCCTATGAAATAGGTTTTCTTAGAACAGACCCATCTTGGCTAACTCAGTGGCACAATTCAAAAGTGAAAAATTAAGATATATTCTTTGTACAGAAGAGTCTTTAATAAACCCAAGGAATGTTTTCCACCAAGACTAGACCCTAGTTTTGCATGCAAAGGCTGATGACTTTTATCACACACCAAGATTACTTTAATAGTTAAGGGACAGCAGAATCAGGCTAGCAAAAAGTCACCAAGACAACAGAACATTTCCATTTGAGAGTAGTCATTTATTAACTGACCACATTACAAAAATAATCATGGCAGATACCTTAGTTCATCCTTCTAATAAGCCTATTGATCTGGTCTTCCCTGTTACCAGCATCTCCACCTTCTACAAAATGGGTGGTCTTTTTCTTCATTCCCCCTTGTGGAGAAGATAATTTGAAGGGCCATAAAACGTTGTTTGATTCTTTGAAACGTTTTCCAACAGTATAGATCTTGTGAAGCAGATCCTCCTTGCAGATGATGCCATATTTACCAAGAGATCTGGCAATCAATGTGTTATCTGTCAGGGCAATTCGCTTCTTGTTGATTTTGCCATAACCTCGCTTGTAGATCAATTCATTCACCGACTTCAGGTTTGGGTACCCCCATGCTATATAAGGTTCCACAATCCTTAGCATGTTAACTGAAGCCTTGTTGAGCTTAACAAAGGTGCCATTGAAGATCTGGCAAAGGCGAAGAAGCTGCAACACCTTTTGAACCTTTGGGCTCACACCATTGATACCTCAGATCCTGATGACAAATGCCAATTTGGGTTCCGCAGGTACATAGAAGTTGCCAGCTTTTCTTGCCATCCTTGCCATTCGAATCTCAGTTCTGTACATCTGCCTATATTCCTTGTGGTATGCTTAGCTTTTTCATAGATAAGCTTCCTTCTTGCCTTTCGAAGCATCTTCTGAGCAAACTTCTTCCTCAGACGCTTGATCTTCAACTCTGCGAAATTCCTTCTCTTCTTCTTAAGGGTTTCTGGCACAGCAGGAACCTTCTTTTTCTTCTCTTTGGCACCCTCCATGGTTCCAGCCGGAAAAGAGGAACACATCATTAGTTTTTGATGTAATATTCCATGATTCATTGTTTGTGTATAATACCCAGTGCTCCATTCAGTACGTGCCCTCTTTAATACCTAGTCCTTTTATTTTTATGAAACTCAGTATAAAAAGGGAAGCACCTGGCATTTCTCTTGTTCTTCTAATTTTCTTTCCCTTCCTCATTTCTCATTTTCCTCCCTCCCTCAGCTCACCTCTTTTTTTTTTCTTTTTTTCAGAAGGGAGGTTGTCAGGTTAGCAATTTACTTCTTTGATCTAATTTTAGTACAGCAGAAAAATTAATCACTGATTTTGATTTCTGCCAGAGCTTTCCAGAACTTTCTTAAAACCATGTTTCATAGTCAATGCTTATTTACCTAAATTTACAACTAGTTTTAAAAGAAATGGAGTGTGTACCATGAGTGCTCCAATTTGATAATGAGCAGCATGTGCGAGGATAAATTTCATACGTGGTATAAGCACTGGATGCTTTGTGAGGGTTGGATGAAGAGATGAGATGATAATTAAAATTGTACCTGACACTGTAAAGAAGCTAAGGATGTGCATCTTCTGTAAAATAATTTTCGGGGGTAGATTTTCTTTTGATTTAAATTTTTATCAGTATGATACATGCACAGGTCTAAACATTTTTTTTAAGTCCCAGGAGGTTTACAGTGTTTAAAATGGCAACAGCAGCGGCCCCTGCTGCCCTCTTTACTCTTCTGCCAAGTCTCAATTCCCAGTGATAACTGCTTTGAATACTCAGCAGGTTGTATTTTTTTTTTTTCCTAGCATTTACTTTTAAAAATAACTTGTTTTTATTGTTGTCTCTTGATTTACCAATTCTAGATTCTGTCTTGACTTCCTCTTATGGTTAGTGAGCATTTGGCTTTCCTTCATCACTCCTCCAAATCTCTGCCCTTATCACTCCAACAGAGTTACATCATAATAAAACAATTATCCTTTACATTAACATAACTGCAAATGCTATCCCCTGAAAATCCAATTAGTGTGTTATGATTCTATTTCCTTTCTTAAACAATGATTTGCTTTTCCTGTAGTTAACAACTATCCAATTTCTTCCCCCACCCCCAGTAGTTAGCATTTGACTAACTTATTTCTTGATAATTATCCTTAATTTTTCAAATGTTTTTTCAGCTCTCCCATTAGGGCCCTAGAGTTGGATAATTCCAAGAAGCGCCACTCTCTCCGGAGTTGTGTAATATCATGGTATTGTAAACCTGTCAATAGTATTTTCCAAGTCACCTATTGCTTTTCCATATAAATTTTAGAATCAGCTTGTCAGTTTCCACACACACGTATGCACACACACATAAATTCGCTAGAATTTTGTTTGGGATTGCATTAAATCTATAGATTTGTTTGAGAAGCACTGACATCTTAATATTTATCCTTCCAATTCTTAAACAAGGCATGTCTCTCCATTAATTATGTGTTCTTTAATTTCCCTCAGTATTGTTTTATAGTTTTCAGTGTAAAGGTGTTATACATCTTTTGCCAGATTTATCTCTAATGCTATTTAAATGATATTGTTTTAAAATTTTAATTTCTAATTGTTTGCTGCTGGTATGTAGATATACAATTTATTTTCCTATCTTGATCTGACATCCTGCAACTTGTCAAACTCACTTATTAGTTATAATGGCACTTTTATAAATTTCATTAAATTTAACACATAGGCGATAATGTCGCCTGTGAATAAAGACAGACTTAATTTTTTGTTTCCAATCTGGATGCCTTTTATTTCTCTTTCTTCCCTTATCACACTGTCTACAACAGCTAGTATGTTGAATACAGCAATGAGAGTGGACATCCTTGGGTTGTTCTTAATCTTAAGGGTGGAGCGTTCAGTCTGTCATCATTAAGTATGTTTAGTGGTAGGTTTTTTGTGGGCATCTTTTTCATATTGAGGAAGTTTCCTTCTCTTCCTTGTATGCTAGAGTTATTATGAGAAATGGATGTTGGATTTTGTAAAATGTGTTCTCTGTGTCCATTGAAATTATAACACAATTTTTGTTTTTTTTAATGTGATGTATTGCATTGATTAATTTTAAATGTTAAACCACACATGTGTTCTCTTTTTTTTTTTGGTAAGATTTTATTTATTTATTTTAGGAAAAAGGAAAGAGGGTGGGGGTGTGGAGGAGGAGGAGATAGAGAGGGACAGACTCCCTGCTAAGCTGGAAGCCCAATGTGGGGCTCTGTCCCAGGACCCTGAAATCATGACTTAAGCCAAAAACAGGAGTCAGACACTTAACTGACTGAGCCACCCAGGCGTCTCTGAGCATGTATCTTTGGGTTAAACTCCACTTGGTCATGAGGAATTTGCTTTTAGATATTGTTGATTCAACTTTCTAAATCTTTGTTCAGAATTTTTGTGTCTGTGTTTGTGAGAAATACCATCTGTAATTTTCTTTTTTTGTAATATCTCTGTTAGGTAGAGGTATTACATTACCAGCACAATGCTGGTCTGATAGGAGTCATTGAAAAGTGCTACCTTATCTTCAATTTTCTAGAACGTTCTGTGCAGAATTGGTATTTTTTTTCCTTAAATATTTCTTAAATATGTCTTTAAATTTATTATTTCACCAGTGAAGGAATCTGAATCTGGGGTTGTCTTTGTCAGAAAAATTTTAATTAGAAATTAAATTTTCTTAGTCAATTTGGGGCCGACATTAGTTCTTCTTGGTGGTCTTTGGTAGTATGTTATTCAAGAAAATTTTCCATTTCATGTAAGTTTTTAAATTCACTGGCATAAAGTTATTCATAATATTTCATTGTTATTCTTTTAATATCAGTATAACTTATGTCACTTCTCTCATGTCTGATATTGGCAATTCATGTATTAGTTCTTTTTTTTTTCCTGATCAGTCTGGCTAGTGGTTTATGAATTTTATTGATTGTAAAGTGCATTTCTTATAAGCAGCATAATTTGGATCTTGCCTTATTTAACCAATAAGACAATCTTGGACTTTTAATTGGTAGTATTTATATTCAACGTGATTATTGATATGGTAAGATTTAAATCTATCATCTGATGATTTGTTTTCTATTGTCTTATTTGTTCTTTGTTACCTTTTTTCTTTTTATTACTTCTTTTGAATTAATTGAATTAATTTTTCATGATTCCATTTTACCGCCTTTTTTGGCTTGTTTAATAGCTTTAACTCCTTTAAAAAAATTTTTTTTAAAGATTTTATTTATTTGAGAGAGAGAGAGAGAGAGCATAAGATGGGGGAGGGTCAGAGGGAGAAGCAGACTGCCCACTAAGCAGGGAGCCCGATGTGGGACTCGATCCTGGGACTCCAGGATCGTGACCTGAGCCGAAGGCAGTTGCTTAACAAACTGAACCACCCAGGCAGCCCAAATTTTTATTATTTTAGTACTTGCTTTTGGGTTCATAGTATATTGCAGTCTGCTGTCAAGTGATTATATACTACCTTCTGTATAGTATAACATAGTATAGTATAGTATACTTCTTGCCATGGTATACTTCCATTTCACTTCTTCTGACCCTTGTGCTATTGTCATATATTTTACTGTTATATTTCTTACAAACTCCACCATACATTGTTTTTCTTTTTGTTTAAATGTTTAATTAACTTTAAAAGAGATTTAAGTAATACGATTACGTCTTGTATTTTGACCCATATAGCTAACTTTTCTTGTGTTCTTCATTCTTTTGTTCCAGATTTCCACCTAGTCTCATTTCCTTCTACCTGGAGGAATTTCTTTAATGGTTTTTGTAACATGGGTCTCCTGGTAACAAATTCTTCCAGCTTTTGTATGTTTGAGGATATCATTTTTTGCCTTAATTTTTGAGAGATAGTTTTGCTAAGTATAGAATTAGTCTTCTAGCACCCAGTGTAGTTTACTCGGAAATCCAATTACTTTCTAATTCTTGTTAAATGTATCTCTTGGAAGCTTTTAGGGTCATATCTTTATCTCTGATGAGTGAAAATTTCAGTGATGCACCTTGGTATTCTTGTGAGGGCAGTTTTCTGGCCTTTCCATGAGACTAGTAACCTTTAGTTCTGGGAAATTTTGTTTCTTTAACAATTTTCACTCTTCTAATAACTTTTTTCTTTCCTACAAGTATTAATTCAATGTTAGCATCCTTGATTGTCTCTCTATGACTTATCATTTCTTCCCTTAACAAAAAAATAAAATCTTTTTTTGTATGTGTGTATGACATACTTTATTTTCTGTGCAGTTTTGGGGAAATTTATCATCTGGGAAATTTCCTAAATTTTATTTTGCTTTGTTTATAGATATGTTTCTGCTCTCATAGTTTTTTTTCCCCTGCTCTTATAGTTTTAATGTTCAAGAGTTCTTTCTGATTTTTTCTTTTGTTTTGAATATTCTTTTCTTTTTCTGAAACATCTTTGTTTTTCTATTTCAATATATTTTATTAGTTTTTTTTTATGCTTAGAACTTTATTCTCTCATTGCTGTTTTGTCTATAGGGATTTTTTTTACTCTTTATCTGTCTCATTTTGACATCTTTCCTCAGTTATTAGTGATCGTTGCTTGGCTGTCCATTCACATTTAAGAGTGAGACACTACAGAATGGAATATTATCTCTTGAATATTTGAAGCACATGTCATTGTGGCAGGTGCTCTACAGGGAACCAATTTACTTTACTGGGGGACTCCTAATTGTCAACGTGGAAAGATATGTTTATGTATTTTCTTTAAGGCCATTTCTTTTCTCCAGAAAAGAATTTTTCAATTTTTGGGCACCTGGGCAGCTCAGTCATTAAGCGTCTGCCTTCGGCTCAGGTCATGATCCCAGGGTCCTGGGATCGAGTCCCACATTGGGCTTCCTGCTGGGTGGGAAGTCTGCTTCTCCCTCTCCCTCTCTGCCTGCTTGTGTTCCCTCTCTTGCTGTGTCTCTCTCTGTCAAATAAATAAATAAAATCTTTAAAAAAAAGAATTTTTCCATTTTCTTCATGGGAGAAATAGCTTGGCTATAGGATTTCTGGGAAGCAGGAAGGGGTTTGGGGGCTCCCAGGATTCATATGTAGATTTTCTTTTAATATCATGTTTAATGTTGCTCTTTATTATGCTGATGTCCTTGAGTCCCAAACTCCTTCCTTTTTATTTCTCCTGAGAATAAAGCAAGCTCCTGTTTAAAGTGCACTGAGGTATGCAAGTCGCTCTTTATAGGGATGTTATCCAGCCCTATGTGATGGAGAGGGACACTGGAGGTCTGTCTGCTCCAAATACAGTTGTCAGCCAATTCTATGTTTTAGCCCTTGGTCTGTTTCCACTCCTCTGTGGTACCCGGTGTCATGGCACTATTCTCCCAGGAGCAAATTCACTTGCTTCTTAGATATATCTCCTGCATGTGCTTTAGGAATAGTTTTCTTCTCTTGTTCTGAATCAGTTATGGCTCTTCCATTTCTTTGAAAATTCTTGTCTGCTATCATCTACACTTCTGTTCTCATTGCCCACGTGGGTTCATACCCTCTTTCTGTTTTAAAAAAATCATGTTCAAGCCTTCATTGGCAGTTTAATTGTTTTTTTAAAAGACTATACTAGAGTTAAGTTTAAATTGCCCTAAAGACTTCTGGCTATGTTTAAAGGAATTTAGTCAGAGAAGAGGCAGTGAAAGAGTTTTTGTTCAGCATCTACTACATGCTAGGTTTTGTGTGATATACTTAAAACTACCTTATATGTTAGGTAGCTCTATCCTCATTTAAAAGGGAGGAAACAAAGACATTTTAAGTTGAACTTTTTCCAGACTATAAAAGAAAGAATTCAGCTTTATGTATGATACAACTTCATACTTTTTTCTATGTACCAGTGCTTTTCAACTCCTAGGGAGGCCAATTGGTCCAGTTCAGGACTGTCCCAGTTTTAGAATGGGAAGTGCCACATGCCCAGTATCCCCTGAGTCCAAGGCAAAATGGGATGGTTCTGGCTGTACATTAATATCACAAGAGAGGGTTTTTCAAAATATAAATTCCTGGGTCTCACCTTCCTAAGAATCTGACTTAATGATTTTGGGGTGGGATCTGGTACCAGTATTTTTAAAAAGCCAGAATTATTTGATTCAAGTGTTCACAACCACTGCCTTATACCATGCTGCTCCCCAAGGAGTCAACAACCTTGATTCCATTGTCTTTTAATCCCTACCTGGCACCTAAAGCCCTAAATCCTGGGGTTATCAGTATACACAGCATAACAAAGGAATAGCCTCTAGACTGGGGTGGTTGACTAAACTGTCCTGCTGCCTCTTTTTGTAAATAAAGTTTTATTGGAATACAGCAGTGTCCGTTGTATTCTCCATGGCTGCTTTCTTGCTGTTGCTATAGCTGCAGGGTTGAGTAGTTCGACACTCTAGAGTCTACAGATGTTGAAATATTTACACACTGGCCTCTCACATAGAAAGTTTGCAGACTCCTGCTCCTGACCCTAACATGAATCAAATATAGAAACAAAACAAAATGGAACAAAAAAGCCCCACCATATTAGAGGTGTCATTGTGCACTCAGCAAAAGAATTCTTCCTTGACTCAAGACATAGTTCTAAGGTGGAAAGGAAGTTGTGAAATGTACCCTGTGCCTTTCATGCATTAATGTGCCTCCATATAACCTGGATATCTTTTAAAATGCAGATTCTGTTTCAGTAGCATGAGGTGGGGCCAAAATGCTGCATTTCTAACAGCTTGCAGATGGTGTTAATGGTGTTCCTGATGCAGCAAACAGAGTTGGAATAGCAGATATGTAGACAACTGGTTGCTTATCACAGTGCAGGGTGAAATCACCTAAAGCCATAAAAGCAGCTGTTTGCCGCCACAGAAAGAGCTACTGCTTATTGACCATGTCTCTGGACCAGGTAAATGAACAGAGGAACACACTGCAGGAAAGAAACTGGTCTTTCCTATCACTTTCCAACAGTGGCTCTCAAGGTGCATACAAGATGTCTCAACATCAGCATTAAGAGATAACATCTTAGAGGCCTAGCTTCACATCTAATTCTGGGCCAGGAAATCCTTCGGAAGGCACAGGTTGCTGTGCTGAAGGTGTGGCATATGAACATTTTCTCCAACTGCCAGAGATAGTTTCACGCTGATACTCTGCAGGAGGCCGAACACACTGAAGGTACCGCAAGTTCAAAGAAAGTGCAACCCCATCCGGAGTAAAACAATGATTTTCTATCTAAAAAAAAAGAAAAAAAGAAAGCCAGCTTGTATTTAATTTTGCACTTTTTTTGGTTGTTTGATTATGCTTTAAGTTGATACTGCCTCATATTTTTATTTTAAAAATAAATTATAAAATCTACATGTATAGTAAAAAATCAGAAATAAGATATTAAAATATCCATAATCACACATATCATGTATGAACATGCCTATTTTCCAAGACCTTCACACAAACTGGTTATTATATACTTTGAAAATAAGTTCAATAGATGAAAAATGCCATCTTATTATTTTAATTGACATTTTTTTCAACCTAAGAATGTTCTTTACAGAAGTAATATGTGCCCATTGAAAAAGCAATTAAATAGTTCAGAAGTATATGACACAGAAATTTAGAAATTTAAAGGTTTTTTTCTTAATTCTAACAATTTGATATACATAGACTGATGAGTGTATAAATACCTACTTATATAACTAGACTCATTATTCTGTAGGCTGATTTGTTCAAGACCTGGATTTAACTGTGCCATTCATCAGATGGATAAACTTGGAAAAATTATGTAAATTCTCTCTTCCTCTGTAGAATGTATCAGTCATATAGATGTGTATAATATATGTCTGTGTCTGTGTATATATATATATCTCCTATGCTTCCAGCTTATCTTTTGCCTTTGTATGTCTTCTGGTGTGCATTCTTTCTAACTACTATGTGGTCAAATCACTTGAACTATTTTTAAGTGTTTTCTTTAAGGTTTGGTGTTCTGTTTTCCATACCTTTTTACTAGAGAAGATGCATTATGACTGTTTATGCTGATGTTTTGATAAAAAGTTTTCTACTTTTTGGAAAAGTCAAATTTCCTAGAACTTCAAGTTCAGCCTAAAGAGGAAACTTGGTTTTCATCCCTTTATTACCAGAAGGCTATATAGAGCAATACAGCTGACGTGTTTTTCAAATTATAGATCCAAGGTCCTTGAAGTCCTGCTAGAGCTCCAAGGTGGGTCCTTGACATACGTAGCTTGGCAAGTTCACAGAAGCTTACAAGTCACTGGTGTGTTTTTCAGAATTCAAGACATACCACATCCTGAATACAAGAACACTTAATCCAAAAGTATTTGGAAAACTTTTCTGTAAGGAAACATGGATTTGTTGACAGCCTTCACGATCCCACTGCCTCCTGGTGAAATAGTATATATTAAATCAGACTATGATGCTAGAATGGTAGAGTCAAAGAAAGAGGCCTTGATCTTCACCACCAATTTCCGGCTAAGAGATTAAGAGTGAAATATGCTGCTGAAGGTCTGAATCAGAGTGAAATGGCGTCTATCTGTGCCACAGCTTTTATCTGTCAACTTTCATTGGCCAAGTGAAGACACAGCAAATGAAAGTGTTTGGAGCCACTGTAAAGATAGATTGTTTTTAGGAAACTGTCTTCTGAACAGTTGAACTTGCTTTAACCTTAGTAGTTTCTTACTATCACTTTGTTGGTCAAGGTATTTGACACAATGTCCTTTAGTTATTTGAGGTTACCTTAATACCACCTTGTTAAACTTTTCCCTTCATTGCTATTCAAACATTTTCTTTTTTTGCGAGTATATGTTTTGGCATAGAATTCTGGAGGACAAACTTACCTACTAAATTATTCTATAAAAATAACATATTTTCCTGAATTCCTATTAAAATTTTAACACTTGCTGCTTGCCGTTTGACATTTTCACCAACATGAGCATTATGAAGTTTCTGTTAAGTTTTAAGTGTTTTTATGTGACCTACAGATAGCCTTGGATATTGATATCTTTGTTTAAATGCATACTGCAAACTTGCAAGGAAAGCAAATCAAAGTAAACACTATTTCTCTTGTCAACTGAGATGCACAAAAATCCTTGACAATGGTTTTAGTGTACAAGGAAACAAGAATCACTGAGATCATGACTAAGCAAAACCTACTAATAAGAATACTGAGTCTAGTGCTAATAAAAAAATTCTCACTTGAGGTACTTGTAGCTTGCAAGTTATTAAAGCCAAACCATTACCTTTTATTATCTACTCAAAATTTTTTCTATCCATTCAATATATTGTATTAGAGTTTGTGGAAAGAGTGCATATGTTTTATAGTTTCATAAATTCTTCTGGTTTTATTTGTCAATATTTACTATTTTGAGAGGCAATATTTTTATTAGCCTAGTGCGATTAGCTTTCAACAGGGTCCTTAAATTATTATCTGCACTGCAATAAAAAAAATGTAAGAGTTTATCATTCCTGTCTACTCTTTCTATTAAAATACATGTCATTGACAGATTCCTGAAAGAAAAAGAAATGTTCACGCACACCATATCTAAGAGATAGGATTTTGTCATTCATAACAATTATTTTTGTGTCTGATATGGGATTTGCCTGTGTGGGTTATTTATTTATGCTTGTGAAATCTAAACTGACTTTATTTCTCAGACTTCTCTAACCAGGCCTTGTAGAGGAGAAAAAAAATTCATCCATAACAATGACCGCAATGAGTTAGATTAGGGATCAGTCAACTTGGGCCTCTAGATGCCACATTCAGCCCGCTGCTTGTTTTTGTCAAGTTGTATTGGGACATAGCTGCACTCATATGTGATTGTATTGTCTATGGTGGTTTTTGTGCTATTTTGGAAGAGTTGACAGAGGAGAAACAGAAACCTGTGGCCTACAAAGCCAAAAGGTTTGCTATCTGAACCCATCAAAAATTTGCCAGTCCCTAAGTTTGATTACTTTTTTGGAGGGCAATTTACTTGGCCACCAAAGATTATACTTTTGTTATGCTAAATTCGGGTTATTTAAAAATTTTTTGTATTTATTTTTCTATTTTTGAATAGGAGATACATGTATATGGTCTAAAATTTAATAAGTACAAAGGAGTATATAGTGAAAAGTAAGCCTCTCTTCCACCCTTGACTTCCCGTTTCTCTCTGAAAAACCATTGTTGTTACCTGTTTCTTGCTGTGTCTTTCCAGAAATATTCTGTCTATATAATCTTATATGATTATAATCACACTTTTTGGATTGCTAACAACATATACATTATTTTCTCCATTTTGCCTTTTAAAAAAAGTTTTAATTATGTATCTTGGAGATTTTTCCACAACCATACATGTAGAGCTACCTTTTATTTTTAATAACTAATTGTATTAAATTATAATGTTTAATTATAATTTATTTAGCACCTTGTTAATGGACATGTTGTTTTTCCTCTTATAAAATCCTGCAAAATTTTGGGGGGGGGCATGTGTATGTTTCTGTGAACATGTACAAGTATATTTCTAGGATAATTTCCTGGAAGTACATTCCACACTTCAAGGATATGTGTGCTTTAAATTTTTTTGATTAATGTTGCCAAATTGCCCTCTACAGAGTAGGTACGAATTTACACCCCTGCCTAGGAAGATGTAAGAACACCTGTTACCACATCTACATGCTACATTGAGTGTTCTCAGACTTTTGGCATTTTCTTTCTGGTCGAGAAAATAATGTGTCTCATTGTAGTTTTAATTAACATTTATGTTGTAATGAGTGAGGTTTGCCACATTTTAATATATGATCAGCCATTTGTATTTCCTTTTCTGTGAACAGTTTGTGTTGCTTAATTTATTATTATTTAATTTCTTTTCCTTTTCCTGTGACCAGGTTTTCTCTCCCCTCTCTGGTTTTAATAAACAAATGCACACTTTACTAGCAGTCAAGTGGGTAGGCCATTCTCCTCTCTGGCACTTTAAGGAGATGGCTTCTGAGCGGCAGAAGTGGAGAGTGTTAGCTCCTACTTCCTGTAATAATTCTGTTCCTGTGTAAAACAGATAACCTTCCTTTTAGGGACCTACAATTTAACATATCCCTATCTGCACTCATTATGAAAAAGAAGCTAGCTTTCAATATATGGTAGTCAATTTAAATATATTTTCATCGTGGAACTATTTCTTTGAACAAAAGTCTTATGCACATATCGAATATATATACAACAGATTTGTTTTAAAAATGAATTTTAGAAGAAACCGCTTAGGAGCTTATCAAGTTGAATATCATAAACTCTTTATCACTTCTAAAAAGCTCAAATAAATCCCTGTAGGAGGACTAGAGCTGCACTGCCAGAACTAGCAGTGAGGAGGTTCTCACATACAAAAATACCATAGTGGGGCACCTGGGTGGCTCAGTTGGTTAAGCGTCTGCCTTCAGCTCAGGTCATGATTCCAGGGTCCTGGGATCGAGCCCTGCATCGGGCTCCCTGCTTAGTAGGGAGCCTGCTTGTCCCTCTGCCTCTGCCCCTTCCCCGTACTTGTGCTCTCTCTCTCTTGCTCTCTCTCATTCTCAAATAAATAAATAAATGTACCATAGCAAGACACTGGTGAGGGGCCCAGTTGAACTTCCAGATCTAACTGGATATCTAGAATGCCCATTTATCTCACCTTAATTATTAAGAAAATATACCCAGGCTTTTTGGATCTGAGGTAACCTACTGATTTTGAACAGGTTAGGCTGATTAATTTTGGTTGAATTATTTGTGGCATTATCTTCTGAGTATTCTCTATATTAGCTCCAATCATTCAGTTACATAGGTGTACAATTTGCAAGTAATTCATATCGGAGATTCACCATGGAAGTTCTTCAAGAAGAATACGGTGCTCTTTTCTGGAGTGTCATTTTTTTTCTTGGAAAACATTAAATTTATAATTATAAAATTATATACTTAGTAAATTTAATTATTTAATTAATATAAATTATGTGTATGTGCATATATATGTGTGCATGTATGGTGTGTATAAAAATAGAGACAAAAAACTAATTGTGGGAATGTTAAGAAGTGATATATCTAGTGATATATCTAAGATTATGCACATTCTCAGCTCGAGCAATGTTGCCTCTACTGGGGTGGAGATTGGTTGTTGGGAGGCCAAAAATCTTACTCCTTTTATCTATTAAGTATAAGTATATATACAGTACATAAACAGATATATATATGTGTATATATATATTATATCTGTAGTATTTTATTAAAATTTGGGGGGTAGGATTGGCAATTAGGAAAAAGCATCTAAGTTCTCCTTAGAACTGCGCTATTGAAAAAAGGTTGAAAAACACTGTTCCAGGTGAAGGACATATTTGTGTATATTGTACCATTCTTTCAGCTTTTCTGAAGGTTTGAAATAGGAGGCCCTGATCATGACTAAGCTTGTTTTCATCCTACTTCTTCACTACATGGTGCTGGATAGTACCAAATGATCTAGATATAATTAAATATATGTAAACATTTTTAGAAATGGTTTTATTGTAAGTAAAAAAGCAAATCTCCTTATTGACCAATCTGGTTGTTAATTGCTTTGATAGCTTAGAGGGAAAGAAAATGCTACAAGAGCAAGAGTAGCTGGAAGATTGGATGCCCAAGACAGGCACTCTAGGGCAGGTACCCTGCAGTTGAGCCAAACAGCCATACCATTTAATGCCCACATAGTGGCTGTTGGAGTAAAGGAGCAGAGAGTGAGTTCCCTGAAAGTCTACAGATGCTACAAAACTCCTGAAATAGATGTTTTGCTTCTTTTGAGCCAGGGGTTTTAAGCTTTTGATTATGCACTAGAAAATTGATTAGCTCAACTTCTTGCTGTAATCGTCCCCAGACATTTGCCTACATGTTATACTATGTCAAAGGTCCTCTTCTTCTGATGGTGATCCCTGATTAACATAATTATATCTCAAATCTGTATTTGTGAGTGTGTGTGCTGTGGTTTTAAAGTCATTTTTCATTCACCTTCTTAAAATACAACTGCTTGAAGTTAAATCTTCGACTGGTGACATTTAGTGATAAAAAAGAAATACTTTGAAGTATAAGTTAAAACCATTAAAAATAATGCAGATAATGGTAGAAAATTCAGAGGAAGCAGAAATCAGCGAGGGTGAAACATATCTGACATTGTTCCTAAAACTCCTCATAGTAAGTTGGCAGATATAAAAATGTACAATATATTTAACCGTTTAAACAAGGGATTATCATCATAGAAACACAGATGAGCCCAAGACTTGGTATCTCTTTTTTATAAAAAAGAAAAAAAAAACTCCTTAGTGGCAAATGTGTAAGTTTATTATTCTTATAGTAGCATTTACAAATCAGAAAAATATTCTAATAGGAGAAAAAGGAGAAATATCTTGGCTAGAAAGAATATTATAAAAGCCCAAATAGTAAAATAACAGTATTTTAAAATTTCTTATAGTCAGTTTCAGCTTCACCTTGAAAAGTGACACTCCTGTGATAGGCATCACTGTGTGATAGAAATGGCTGTATCTATTTGGATCAAAACCAAGCAACCAAGCTAACAAAAAATATTCCCTCATGGAGCATTGTCTGTTCTAATGTGTGTAAAATGCATGCTTTCAACACTGATTGAGAGACTGAGGTTCACTTGGTTGGATAAAAGCATGGATAATAATAGTTACACTTATTTTCAGAATTTGGTGAATTTCTGTGTTTGCTATATTTATAACAATGTCTTTGAAGAGAAGTTATTTTGTAAAGTGCTTCGTGGATAAATAAATTTTCAGTAAGGGAATTTTAATAAAAACTGTCCAGACATTTGCACAGATGGGCCACATCTATAAAAGGAAAAGATGCTTTAGGAACCTTCAATACACCCTACCTCAAACAATCTGCCTCCTGATCTTTTCATTGTGAACCAGGATTTGGGGCAGGGGTAGGAGGGACAAAAATTATTAACTGTTTTGGAAAATAGTTATTTGAATGCTTAACTTTGTCAGCAACTTTTTAATGAGAGAAGAAACATGAAAGGCTTATTCTCCCATATTGTGGAAGGAAATTCTCAAAACTTACTTTTTTTCTTTTCCAGTAAAAGGAGACATTAAGACAAAGTATAAAGGATGGAGTGCTTAAACGAGTGAATCTGCTACTCATTTAATTTAATGTGGCGGAATACAAACAATCAACAATTGTGAACGGAGGTTGTTTTGCTACAATAATAAAAGAGATTTGAGAGTTAGATGCAGACAGTTAATTATGAGAACTATGAGTTATTTGATATCCTAGAGCTGTAATGAGAATTAATGGAGTTAATGAATATAAAATTAGATGTCCAGCACCAAGTAGGCAGTCAAAAAATAGGTGGTTCATTTTGTGCATGTTAAAAACAAAGCATTAGTGGACTAAAGGACATAATTATTCATCTTCAATAAAAGTATCATTGCATGAGTGCTTCTCTGAGGCGAAAGAACATTCAGCAGACCTGAGTGACCTGACTCCTTGGTAGATATAGTTATCAAAATGTTTACTACTGGTACATGAAAAATTGTGTGCCATACAACTAGTAGTCTGTTGGAGCTAGCTCCTGCTCGAAAGAATCAATTATAAAGTTTTTAGAAATTTTTGCAAGGTTGTTGACATCCCATTGGTAGCTTGAAATCAGCAGTGGTGGGGATATATACACCATAGAAATTGGCAAAAGTGATGCTGGGACTTTTTCCTCTTTTCTTTGAGGATGGTTGTTAAACATTTACAGGTACTCCACTGCATATAGCCTCTGGACTTCTAGACTTCACTGCTTTGTGATTGACTTGACATTTAGCAGTGAAAAAGCATTTTTAGTCTCATAATTGTAAATATGAGCTTTTAGAATATGCTGATATCAATTGGGAGAAAAAATTGGAGGCTAAATCTGATATGTGGTGCCACTTTTATTAATTTGACCCATTTTCTAAAACTGATACACATGACTCTGTATGTGTTAATAAGAAAGCTACTTTTCATGATGGTATGTAACTTAGAATCTTGGTTTTAAAATTTAAATAAATATGAATTACAGAGTAAAATGAAATATTTATATAAATTCTTTGGCTAAAATGAGGTAATTCAAAAATTTTTTTGAATGATGGTCCGGCTCATTCTAGTTTTGGCTTTGGAACTGTTGAGAAGGCATGATTATTCTCTTTGGCTATTAGATAGTGTTCCAACAAAATACTTAACAAGAACAGATATACATTAAATAAGGAAACCACTTAAAACTCAAATTTGTAAGAATGTCTTATGAGAGTAAATTTTGTTTACATATATACACACATGCACACACACATATCAGATAACCTTCTTTATGAGGGCCTGTACTAGTTTCGTGCTGCTGCTATAACAAATTACCATAAGGTCAATGTCCTCAAAACAAATGTACTATCTTACAGTCTGAAGTTCAGAAGTCCAAAATCATTCTCATTGGGCAAAAATCAAGGTGTTGTCAGGTCTGCATTCCATTTTCTTGCTTTTCTCATTTCTAGAGGTCACCTGCATTTCTTGGCGAGTGGCCTCTTCGTCTGTCTTCAAGCCAGCATTAGTGTAGTATCTCCAAATCAATCTCTCTCTCTCTTTCTTTCTGTCTCATATCTACTTCCATTGTCATATCACCTTCAATTCTGACTCTTCTGCCTCCTTTCTCTTATAAACACACTTGTGATTACATTTTACTCACCCAGATAGTCCAAGATAATCTTGCCATCTCAAGATTCTTAACTTAGTCCCATCAATAAAGTCCCTTTTGACATGTAAGGCACATATTCCCAGGTTCTGGAGAATCTTTGGATGGACAGCCTGGTGTCAAACAGCCCTCATTCGTCCTGTTGATGCAGGACGCACTGAAAGATATACTGGTCCTCTCTGGAGGCTGCTAGGATGATAATTACACTTCCCCTCTGGCATCCATGTGCTCCAAGCTCTGCCTAGGCCTTTCTGTGATTGAGACCTTACATTTTGCTTCCCTGTGGAAAGGGTTTAACAGATTATGTGCTTAAGGGTTTAGGGGAGGTGACGTTAAAACTTGCTTTTAGCAAACATATCTGGTGTGCATGATCAGCCCTATTGGTAAAGCTGAATTACAGAGCGCTGCTTGGATCCAAGGCCAAATTGAGCTTCACATTCCTACCCCTTGTCTAAATATTTCACCCCGTCCTAGAACTTTTGCAGACCACCCACAGGTCTTCCCCAGCAGTGGGGGTGTTCTACATCTCTGCATCTCTGTTTACCATAGGATTGGTGGAAACCAAAAGGAGAACAAGTGTTTCTTACAGATTGTAGGATAGAGACAGGCAGACAGACAGACAGACAGACACACACACACACACACACACAGATAGAAAGAGAGAGAATATTCCAAAAGGCAGAACTTTGCATAAGTGGCAACCAGGGAGCAGATTATAGATGAAGGCAGGAGCAAGGGAAGATAGAATCACCGTTCATTGTTCTCTTATGGACAATGTTAACTGAGAAGAACTTTTGCAGTTGTTCTGTTACATTTCTGGCTGCTGCCAAGATTGTCTTTGAACAATGCTTGACAGAATTAGTTTTTGAGAATACTTTCCAGCTGATGGTTCTCTAAGATCTGGGGATGAAGAGAATATGCTTCAGTACATTTCCACATGATGTGGAATTTGAGATGGTTAAATATGGAGTACAGTATGGGAAATGCAGTTTACCTAACTGTATTAAGGAATGTTAGAGCGACACAGAAGAGTGGGATACATACATGAAAAGGAGGACTAGAAGGGTACCTATGATAAACCATTCCTTTTGCCAACTCCAATTACTTATGGGACTTATATATTTTATATAATTTTACTTTCTGGGATTATTGAATTGTAAGTGGAAGGATGAAACCTTCCTATTCTCCTCAACACAGGTGGGGTGGAGGGTGTCATGTTGTATAAGAGTTTCTTGAGGATCTGCCAAATAGTCATTTTGGAGCTTTGTCCAAATCTTTGCTCAGCAGAGGGAGGCCCAGAGCTGAGTTGGCTGAAAGAAGCAGCTAAATTTCTCTGCATAAGAAAGTGGAAAATTATTTTTTCTCCTGAGAAGATGTTGGCAGAAAACAGAATGGAGTCAGGTGGAGCCAGGAGAGAGGTACATGACTGAACAGCATGGCAGAAGGACCAAAAATTTAAGAGCAGAGAAATCCAATCAGTTTTGTTTTGATTGGAAAGGGAATGGAGATGATCAGAGCATCTGAACTAGAAGGGAAATGCAATTGTCCTAAGATGATTGCACCCCTTTGTGAATGCCTCCTGTCTTCTTAAACCTTTTTCAATGACTCTTACACAATCACAGTGTTGCACTTTACCTGAGCCCTATGCTCCCAGAAAGCAGCAAAGTTAAGAAATCCTCCCACTCTTTTGTATTTCTGGAAATAGCTACCTCAAAAGAAAAACTTGCCTTTGCTTATTTCAAGATAAGCTCCTCTGCATTCTTCTTGACTCCCATTAGATTCATGGACGATTCTTTTTTTACTTGCCTCTATAAAACCCCAGACCCTCTTCCTTTTCTTTGAGATGCTTCTCATTAATGAATGCTCTCCCTATTGCAATAGCCTGAATAAAATAATATTTCATACAGATATAACCTAGAGAATGTTAAACATCTTTAGGGAATTGTAAACACACAAAAGTTATACTTGTAACTTATTGTCCTCTGCATTTCTGTGGTTCATCATTTTGGTGCCATGACTTGGATTGAATTGGTCTTCTGGGCAGATCTTTATTTGTTCAACCCTTTATCCTCTGTTCCAGACTGGCCATCTGGGGACTCAACAGTGAGTCTAGTTCTAAGTTCTATGTTCTGGACATTTGTCCACTGGGAGAATAATAGGGATTTGATTTTGATTCTTTTGGAGTACCTTCTCAATTTCTGGTGCTGGCTTCTTTCAGTTTATGGTTTGAATGTTTGGTGACCTCTCTGTAAACAGATTAGTGGCTTGAAGAGATCTTATTTCTATTAAGTAAAGGGCAACAGAGAATCTGGTTTGTTAGTCTTTTCTGTTTATCTTCTAATATATTTTGAGGTCTAATCAATTAAGAATTTGTACCCCCTGAGAAAAGAACAGCTCTTCTGTGAGTTTTGCATTTCAGTATTTATGCTTGACCCATGGCTGAAATTTTAGAATTGAAGGTGCAGACTTTCTCTCTCTACTTATTTGTTTGTTTTTAGGTCTGTGATTTAGAAAGGCCTTTTATGTTTCATTGTGTGAGTGTATAATATTTTCCTATCTCTGGGGGCACCTGGGTGGCTCAGTTGGCTAAGCATCTGACTCTTGATTTCAGCTCAGGTCATGATCTTAGGGTTGTGAGAGTGAACCCCACATTGGGCTCCATGCTGGATGTGGTCTGCTTAAGATTCTCTCTCCCTCTGCCCCTCCTCCCATCTCTCTCTTTCTCTCTCTCCCTTCTGTCTCTGGATGGTGTTACTAAGCTGGAGTATAAGTTTATAAATTTTTTTAAAGATTTTATTTATTTATTTGAGAAAAAGAGCTTAAGAGAGAGAGAGCACGAGCAGGGGAGGGGCAGGGGGAGAGGGAGCCCCACGTGGGGCTTGATCCCAGGATCCTGGGTTCATGACCCGAGTCTAAGGCAGATGCTTAACTGACTGAGCCACCCAGTGCCCCTAAATTTATAAATTTCTTTTTTTTTTAAAGATTTTTAAAAATTTATTTACTTGACAGAGAGAACAAGCAGGAGTGAGCACAAGTAGGGAGAGCAGCAGAGAGAAGGAGAAGCAGACTCCCCACTGAGCTGGGAACCTGATGCGGGGCTCAATCCCAGGACCCTGGGATCAAGACTTGAGCTGAAGGCAGAGGCCCAGCTGACTGAGCCACCCAGGCGCCCCTATAAATTTCTTTTTTTTTTTTTTAAAGATTTTGTTTATTTATTTGACAGAGACACAGTGAGAGAAGGAACACAAGCAGGGGGAGTGGGAGAGGGAGAAGCAGGCTTCTGCTGAGCAGGGAGCCTGATGCAGGGCACAATCCCAGGACCCTGGGATCATGACCTAAGCCAAAGGCAGACGTTTAACGACTGAGCCACCCAGGCGCCCCTAACCACTATAAATTTCTTAAGAGAACTTTATTTTGATTGGCCTAGAAATAAAATATGCTTAAATAAACTTTCCTAAAATTCCCTGAATTTGGGAAAATTGAACCTCAAATATTTTCAGTATAAAAAAGAGGCGTTTTTATTAGAAATTAACTCAGAAATGTTTTAAGAATTCAAGTTCATGTAATTTTGATAAATCTTTGGCAAATAAGACTACTTTAATAATTTTGGTTTAATCAAAAACAGATATGTTTTCTCTGAGTTGTCAGCATCAAGTATAACACGTACATTTTTATTCTACTTGGATATTTTCTTCCTTGGATTTAATCCAAGTTGAGTTAATTAATGAATATTCATTGGATACCTACATCATTTCTAAGTAAGATAGAGTACTGAAACATTAATCACTAGGCATGATTTTAATATTGTTTTTGCCTCTTGTTTTATATATGACAGAGAGGCTGTATAACTATATTTGAGTCTATTAAATGTGTTCCCGATTTCTATTTTGAGAAGTTGTACCATAAGGGCTATAGAAGGTTATGAGATGTGTATTCATGAGCCCCGCCATTCTGCTGAGAAGTGCTGGTGTGTGACAGACAATTTACAACATCCTCCTCCACCTTTTCTCTGAGATAGAAACTACTATGGTTGAAAGTTATAATCAATATACATGAATGAATCTCTACTAGAAGCAATCGGGGAGGCACCTGGGTGGCACAGTTGGTTAAGCAGCAGACTCTTGGTTTTGGCACAGGCTGTGATCTCAGTGTTGCATGATCCAGCCCCATGTCCCACGTCAACGCCATGCTCAGTGTGGAGTCTGCTTAAGATTCACTCTCCCGGGCTACCTGGGTGGCTCAGTCCATTAAGCATCTGCCTTCCCCTTAGGTCATGATCTTGGGGTCCTGGGATCCAACCACTGGGGATCCCTGCCTGGTGGGAAGTCTACTTCTTCCTCTCCCTCTGCCCCCCGACCCCCCACTCCATCCCTCCACCCCACGCTCATGCTCTCTCTCTCAAATAAATAAATAAATAAATAAATAAATCTTATAAAAAAGCAATGGTGGTAAAGAGGAACAGCTTTGTTTCTAAGATATGCAGGATGTGTTTTTGTTAAGGAAAAAAGAGAGTAATTTTGTCTTAAAGTAACATAACTAGTTGCTCCAGAATGAGAAATGGAAAATGTAGGACAAAATTGCCTATGAAAGTTTCCCAAAAGGGGAATGTTATTAGAATAGAGGAAGCTGGCTAAGGTTTGATAAATTTATTTATAAGATTTTCAAAGAGTCTTAGTATCAAATAGTATACTGATATAAAATTAGAATTTGACTTTCTTTTTGTCAAAATGACAGAATTTTCTTGGATTAGTGGTCTGCTCTTAGTAATAGGTTGTAAATGGTTATTCTTTATCTTCTGCATAGTTTATCTAGATAACAAAGATTCTACATCTTGCCAGAATAATCTTCTATGGTTTATGTTGACTTTGTTATGTGCCAGGAATGGCCAGCAATCCCTGTACCGATGGATGAAAAATGACTCCAGACTTTGCCGTGAAAGAGAGGAGAAGGCAAGGGAGTCAATGCTCAGAGATGAAGACCAATGCTCCAGATGAAGACCCTTTGCTCTTCTTTGCTCCTGCTTTTATTGGTCCTTCAGAATAATCACAAATCCTTATCACTCTTTCTCAAGCATGTGATGTGTGACAAGGGGTCTTACTGAAACTAGGAGGATCTGTTTACGGGAAAGATACGATATGCTAATCTCTGTGTTCTACGAGTTCTACTAAACATAGCCTAGGGGACAATGCACATCTCTTAGATCCCAGGGCGGCTGTTCAGGCTAAGAAAGCTTCGGGAAGGCCCCTCCCCGTGGCATTCCAATGGGAGAGTGGTCACGCAGGCCTCGGCATTCCAAAGGCCTATGCCCTTCTCTGAAACCTTCCCTGCCCTCAGCAGCCTCTGTGTTACATTTTAGCAAGCCAGGTATTATGGTTGATTTCATGTTCTACGTTAACCCCAATAGTTATGTCCTTGATTATTTAAGAAAACAAAGATTTCTCATGTTAAAATTCTCTACAATAATGTTATCTTTTATGTTTATTTTAAAACATTTTGTCCCCCCCCCCCCCTTTTTTTAACATAGGCTCCACACCCACCACGGAGCTCAACTTGGGGCTTGAATTCATGACCCTGAGATCAAGATCTGAACCAATATCAAGAGTCAGATATTCAAGCAGCTGAGCTACCCAGGTGCCCCTGTTTTGTTGCTAATTTGAAGTGAGTTGCAAAGTATTATATTTACAATAGCCATGATTGGATTACTATTTTAAGTGTTCAAATATCTTGACAACTTTTGATGTTTTCCTTTTCCAAATTGAGTGAAATCTTTTGCACCTGAAACTGTCTTTTCAGAGATTTCCTGGAGGGGTCCTTGGAGAATCTACAAAGGATTTATTCTTTCACTTTGTAAAAAGAGTGATGTTAGAAATAGTTAATTTGGGGGATACGTCACTATTGATGAGTTGCATGGGAAGCATTGTCAACGGAGAAGTGATGTTTAACCTTCCCTGGGTTATATTTATATGGTGTTATTAAAACAAAGACTTCCGAAATTGCTATATGGGAAATTCTAGGGATTTGTTAAAGCCCTTAGTGTCCATGAGATGTTTCTATTTATCAGTTCCTGTCTGCGTTCCCTGATATCAAATAACACTGTAGAGTGATCATATTTTTATATTATAATTTTAGCTATTTAAAAAATTATTTTACATCATAATTTCAGTTAGTTTTTAAAACATTAACTTGGTCTAAACTTTTAAATTTGAATCTAGCATCTCCTAGGCCAGTGGTTTTCAGGGGAAGATTTACATCACTTACCTGAGGAGTTGTATTAATATATAGATGTTTAGAACATACTTCAGACTTAGACAATCTCTTTACTTGATATTTTGATATTTCACTATATATTCTAGCTACATGCTTGATATGTTCATAGTAAATTATGTCTCAGGATTGATATATGTTATCTTTGAAGACTTTTTTCTTTGTAAAGATTATGCTCATCTATTTTTCTAAATTAGCTGCAATATCTACTCTTCTTTGACAATGGAATAGTTGTTACGTTTATAGATGTGCAGTCTAAAACTTTTTAAATTGACTTTTATCTAGTTTTACATGCCATAGAAACAACCAAATTTCCTTGTCAGTTGCATTATTCTTATAATGAACTCTCATCTGATCTCCCTCTTTTGAAAATTATCAGTAATATATTAACCGCAGCTATTTTAAATCTTTTGTCATTTACAGATAGTTTTTTGCTTTACTTTAATACTTTCCTAAAAGCACTTGCAATCAGCTACAAGCCAGAGTACTTTGTTTTCAATAAAGAACTTTTTTAGAGGTTGTGGAAAAGAACTGTACTTTGTACTTTTGGACACAAGCTTTTGATGGCATCATTTAAGTAACTTTGAGGCCAGTGGCTCAGTCAGGATTTCCAGAATTCTAACTGAGAAGCTGATGGGTTTATGAGACTGCTAACACAAGATCAAGTAGAATAGGAATTAATTACATAGAACTAAATGAACTGATTAAGGATGATTGTGGGTTTTGTTTCAAATATTATGGGTATGTTAATGTTCTATTTTCTGGGTATAAAAAGAGCCCCTTTCCCTTTTCTTCAAGTTATCTATAACTCATAACTACTTAGTAGACTATGCTCTTGTAAACTGAAATAAAACATTTGTTAGTTATATCTTCTTCTCCCTGCCTGAAAAGTACTCTTATTTTCAGGCCAATACAATTATTTGCATAGGCTCAATAAGAATCTGTTCTCCTTCTTTTCAGGACATAATCAAAATTATTGGTTATGCAAACAGGGTCTTATTTGGAATGTCATATTTGATAATGTTACTGGTTTAATCAGATATGACCAGATACTAATAAAGAACAGAGCTTGCCTCTATGAAGCCATTTCTTACAAATTCCTCCTGGAAATACTGATCTGGTACCTGTTTATGAGGTTCCCAGCCTTATAGGTGAGTAGGAGGTCACTTCCTGGTTGGCTTAGTGAGAGGTAAAGGATAAATTCAGCAACTGGGTCTATAACCTGCACATTATAAGGAAAGGTTTGGTCCTTGCCTTGGTTTCTGGGCAGTAACATCTAAGCTCTTGGAATATCCTGGCTGATAAGTGCCCTTTTTCCCCTGAGGGCCTATGACCACTGCACATAGTCTCTGCTAACAATGAGACTTCTGGTGGGGACCTCAGGCTGTGTGGTATCAACTTGACCTCTGGAGGACCTGACTGTGACTGACTCCAGTAAAAGACTCCAGACTTCAGGCTTGGTTAAGTTTTCTTGGATGACAACATTCTGTTCTGTTGCTACCCTTGATTTCTGGGAGAATTAAGTGCTGTCTGCAGGACTCCATTGGAGAAGATAATGGGAAGGTGGCAACTGGTATCTTTGGGCCTCTGCCCTATGTACCTCTTTTCTTTGCTGTTTTTAGTCTGTATCCTTTTCTTATAATAAACCACAACTGTGAGTTTAATGGCTATTCTGAATTCTAAGAATCCTTTTAGTGAATCATTGAAACAGAGTAGTCTTGGGGAACCCCAAACACTGCCCAGAAAACTTGGAATATTTTCAGAACCTCAGAAAGAGAAGAATTTTCTCAAATTTATGAGTACTGTAGGTAAAATCTCATGGAGAGTGCTTGACTTAGCTTCCTAGCCTCAAGAGGCTTTTAAAAATCCAAACTGAGATTCTGTATGAAAATATCCAGCAAAGCAAACTTAGGAAGGCCTATATGGTAAATTACCATTCTTGTTGCACCTCTGTAAATAATAAGACTCAATCTAATAAGACCATTTTATTTTGTGATTAAGAATGATCTTTCCTTAAAGTTATCTAAGTTATCATATTTCAATAGAAAACTGTGCTTCCTTCAGAGCACACACTCCTGTTCATTTCCTTTGAGCTATTTTGCACCTTATTTAAACTGTGGGTAAATGATGGGTATGCAAACTGCCTTGTTTATAGAGCTTTAGTTGATTTCATTGCCACCTATAGAAAAACCAGTTGTACCTACCTAATTATAGATTGAATTGGATTCTGTTAGCTTGCCCAAGTTGTCAATTATTACCAAATTTTTAATTCTTCCAGTTTTTTTTTTAAGATTTTATTTATTTGACAGAGAGAGAGAGAGAGACAGCAAGATGGGGAACACAAGCAGGGGGAGTGGGAGAGGGAGAATCAATAAACTGATTACCCTCAGTTCAGGGATCAACTGTTGGCTCCTGCTGAGCAGGGAGCCCGATGTGGGGCTTGATACCAGGACTCTGGGATCATGACCTGAGCCGAAGACAGATGCTTAATGACCGAGCAACCCAGGCATCCCTCTTCCAGTTTTTTTTTTTTTTTTAATCTGGCTACAATTCACAAGGTTTAAAAATTTTCTCCCTTCTTCCTGGTTTGGCATCATCCCAAACTAAAACATAACTGCCCAGATCCCTACCGGGACTCTAGGTTGCCTGGCAGCTAGCTGGCCTCTTTCCCCAGGATCTGAAGAAGCCCTGGAGCTGAAGCCTGAAAACTTGATATAGTCTTCAATATCTCAGCAGGTCATGCACAATTCACAATTCTCCCTTAATAAGCCACTGCCTGGACTACTTTGCAAGCCTGGCAAAATACTGGTCATGCCTGTCCTTCTCTAAGAGGTAACTAAGACTGTGTATAACACCAAGAGCCTTGCCATCCTACCTTGAGGGCTTCATGATACTCAGTGAGTGGTGCTGCATAATTGAAAGATTTTCCTCCACTCACCTCTTGGGATCTGCCAGGGAGGAAGAATTTCCTTCTGCCCTTTATGGTCCTTCTAGCTGGACTAAGAATCAAATTGACCGGAGACAGATTAACAGGAGAAAATAAAATTTAATAGCATATAAATGGGGAATCCACAAAGACATGGGAATTCCAAAGATAGGCAACATGAGGCTTATGTGAGCTAAGGAGAGGGGTAAGGGTGGGGATAGAGAATACAAAGGGGAGAAAGACCATTAGCAGGAAGATGAGAGGAGATGTTTGGAAAACAAAGATTGCCCTATAATATAAGTCTCTTAAGTAAGGGGGAATGTCTGTTACTAGCTCTCTTCCTTGTATAGGAAGGCAGTTGAGGGGAAGGTAAAGAGCTTTTTTTTACCTCTTTACTTGAATCTGCTGGGTTTTGATTGCTTTTAATTCAAGATAATGTTCCTGTCAAGTGGCCCATTTGGGGCAGCCTGCCCTTGGCCCCTATAGATCCAATAAACTGATTACCCTCAGTTCAGGGATCAACTGTTGGCTATTTTTCTTTAAATGCAATATTTTATGTTAATATGTCTCTCTTTTTTTTCTCATTTTAAGCATCCCTCTTTTAAGATGCTTGATCCCAGGAACCTTAAAACAATTGATCTTTGTCATTACTTCTCAACAAATAGTTCAACCTGTTTTACAGAAAAGGTGCTGACAAGAGTCCTCCAAGAGTCCAAGGAATACTTAGACCCTGCTTTGTCCTACTCAGGAGGTTTGTGATCTCCTTTGGGTTGTTCAGCAATTAATGATGTTCATCTTGATCGACAAAGTTGGACTTATCTGAGTCCTGTACTCCTGAGAAGCAGTGAGGGTTACGAAATCCCTCATCCTTACAGGGAAACCCTCTTACACTGTTGGTGGGAATGCAAACTAGTACAGACCCTCTGGAAAACAGTATGGAGCATCCTCAAAAATTTAAAAATAGAGCTGCCCTAGGATCCAGCAATTGCACTACTAGGTATTTATCCAAAGAGTACAAACATAGTGATTTGATGGGGCACATGCACCCCAATGTTTATAGCAGCCTTTTCAATAATAGCTAAATTATGGAAAGAGCCCAAATGTCCATTGACTAATGAATGGATAAAGAAGAAGTGGTATGTATATACAATGGAATACGACTCAGCCATCAAAAGAATGAAATCTTGCCATTTGTAATGATGTGGATACCCTCCAGTGTATTATGCTAAGTGAAATTAAGTCAAAGAAAGACAAATACCATATGATTTTACTCATATGTGGAATTTAAGAAACAAAACAGATGCACACAGAGGAAGGGAAAGAAAAATAAAATAAGATGAAAACAGAGAGGGAGGCAAACCATAAGAGACTCTTAACTAGAGAGAACAAACTGAGGGTTGCTGGAGAGGAGGGGGTGGGGGATGAGCTAAATGGGTGATGGGCATTAAGGAGGGCATGTGTTGTGAACACTGGGTGTTATATGTAGGTGATGAATCACTAAGTTCTACTCCTGAAACCAATTCTAACTATGTGTTAACTAATTTGAATTTAAATAAAATATTGGAAGGAAAAAAAAATGCCTCATCCTTTTTTGTTCCTGAAATGTCTAACGCAAAGGACCAACTTGTCCTTGCATATTCCAAATTAAGATTCATCTTTAGCTCTCCTCATGATGCTCACAAGTTTTGAGGAGATTCCTTTGTTTACCTACCTCCATAAAACTCCAGATCCCCTTCCTTTTCTTTGAGATATTCTTCTTTGATGAATGTTCTATTGCAATAGCCTGAATAAAATAATCTTTTTCATTTCCCAGTGCATTTTGTTTTTCACAACAATTACAGACCTTTCACTGTGTGTGTGTTTTATAAATCAAGAAAAGACATTTCTACTTTTTTCTTAATTAAAAAGAAATAAAAGAACAGTTGCAAGATGCAGAGAGAATCTTAAGTATTAGCATAAAGAAGAAATCAGAGCAAAGTGACCATGAGCATTAAGCCCTCTGGGAATTTTCTGGAATCTCAGGGAGGCTTCACAGCAGTGCTTCTCAAACTTTTATGCATGGACAAATCTTATGGGAGCTTGTTAAAATGCAGATACAGATTCAATAGAGCTGGTGTGGGGCCCGTGTTTCTGCTTTTTCTCCCAGATAATGTTGGTGCTATTGTCTTTAGTGTGCACTTTGTGTAGCAAAGCACTGAAGGATGTGATACGAGCGTTTGAGTTAATCTTTCCTAGAGCTCAAGGATGACCCCTGCTGACATTGGGTTATATAATCCATGTAATGATGCCAGCTTGTTTTGGTCTCTCTGTGCATTTTCAGAGAAACTTCGATCTATAGCATATAGACCACTCTCTTCGTAGTCTTAGGAGGAAGAATAGCTGACTTGCAGCTTTGTTCCCAGGAGATAAAATTAATAACCACAACAAAAGGTGGTGACTCCTTTCAAGGCTATCATAATAGCTAAAATCAGTCAATGAAAGAACTGAGATTTCCAAGCAATCAGCTTGATGCGGTATATTACTTAAACTTATATCTTATAAGCTATATGTTATAAATGTAGTTTTAACAGCTGCACCTTTATAGAGTTCTTAAAAGCAAGATGATTAAAACTCTGAAATTTCTAAACAAAGCAAGTGTTGACTTTGGTTCTCCTATTGCCTTAAAAACAAGATGAGGAATTGATTTTCATAACATGGAACCACAAACAATATTAATATTTAAACATTTCTCTGCACATGCAAAATTATCTTCTCTCTAAAATACGATATCATCTTGACTTCTTATATATGTGTGGCTATCTAAGTGCAGATTTTTTTACAGTTAGACCCTGCCTCATTCAATTACACAGCCAGACAGCAGATACTGTACTCATCTCCAGGATAAATTCCCATTAGAGAGCATGAGATTGAATTTACAGTACATCTTGAGCATTCCTAGCACAGATGACACTTTTGAATTTACAGCATACTGTTTCTTTCACCTGAGATGACTGACTTACAGATGCATTGCAGTGAGGTTGCTGCTTCTTGTGTCCTCATTGTGACTGTGGACCTGGGAAATTCACACCAACACATACACTGGTATTAACCTTGATGCAAAACAGCTCCCGATGTCTAGAATCAAAGCGTTCAGGAAGAGTTATATGCACAAATCCAGTTAACAGAAATGAGAATTTTGGCACACAAATCCTCCATGAAAATTCAGAAGTTATTGTCCCAATAATTCACGCAGATGCCCACTACCTTCAAATATAATAGAAAGTGATGACTACTATTGTCACAGTTTTCACCAAGATTGAATTGCAGTATACTGCAAGGAGAGAGAAATATCCTAGACATGCTGCAATAATTTTGGTGACCTAAAGAGATGGAGAAGGTGAGTGTATTTCATTATGTAGTGAGCAGCCACCTCAGTACCCTTCATATGTAGAGATGAGAGGGAGTGTGTGCATGTACATGTATGTGTGGGTACATGTGCTCACACACACACTGGTGCCTAAAGGTCAGTCAGACTGTATCTGGAATAATAAGAGATAATTTTTAAAACATCTCTGATCTTCACAAAAAATAGGGTCAGAAACAAAGATTTTATTTACACATTTCTATGTACACATTTCAAAGAAGGAATGCTTTGTTGATTATAAAACAAATTTTCATTTACTTAGAGTCATGTATATGGAATTCAAAGAATGCAGATTTACCCTTTTTGTTCCCAGTATACGAGTCACATTGTACAAGCTCAGCAGTTACACAATAGTATTATTCTAAGTAAATTTTCAGTAGCTCATCTCTATTGCAGATTAGGCAAAAGTAAAAGAACAAGGGAAAAAATATAACTGTGGGGGCATTTTGCTTTCTTGTGATAATTTGGCAAACTAACGTAGATGGATACTGACAAAGCAAGTCAATGATTTGGCACTTGTTCTCTATCAGTTCTACTTTCTTTTGCCCCTCATTCCAAAATTTCCTTTGTCCCAAAGACGAATTTTTGTACTCTACCAGTTTCTAGGCTCACTCCAAGTATCCCAGGAATACAAACAACCCTGTAGAGTCTGATGACTCTATCATTGAATTTATGGTATATAAAGTCACCTGAATTCCTGAAATTTGGTCAGCAAGTATTATCCCCTGTGGTTATTCCAGACTTTCACAAGATCTTAAGTCTTCTACTCAACCCCCAGCTTCCTCTCTTAGGAGATTCTCCTCTAGTTCACAGAGCTCTAATGTCATCTGATGATGGCCAGTTGGGTGCGCTACCTCAGCTTCCTGCACCACACTCTTACCTCCTTCCCCATAGTGTCAGCTAAAGAGATGTTTTCTTGTTGAAGGCTAGTATTTTAACTTCTCTCTGTTGTATTTGTAGTAAGTCAATCATACCAGCCTCAAATAACAGTTTTATCTTCCTTTTTGATATTTATGCCTCATATTTTTCCTGTCTTGTTTTGCAATGACTATAATCTCCAGGATAATGTTAAATAATGGTGTTTCTGAATTTAATGAAACCTCTTTTAATATTTCATCATTAAATATGATGTGTTCTTTAAGTTAATTCTCTTCTACTTTATTTATGCTTGCTTGATTTTTCTTTTATCAGTCTTCTCTAATTGAATTCTTTGTGTATTTTTAAAATCTTTCTTGCTTTTTATTAAATTCATTGTAGTCCACCTATTTTCTTCTGGGTGTTGTTTGAGCTACATCTCGTAGGTTTTGATATGTAGTGCTTTCCTTGTTATTCATTTAAAAAATTTATAACTTGATTTAGAATGAGATTTATAATCTCCTACTGGATAGATATTTGTGGGGGGATCAGAGAAGAGGGGGAGTCATATTTTGGTTTGAATATATGGCTTTCATAATTTTTATGTTTCATAGTTTAAAATTTCATTTGTACACAAATACATAATCAGTTGTATGTGTTTCATGGTTGTTTTAAAAGCTTATTATAGTTTAGATCCTTTAAAAAGAAGACCACAGGCGCAAAATGGCATCATTTAGGTTAAGGCTCCAACTCAGTAAACCAAGACTTAATACTTAACCTAATTGCAGTTTCAACCCCCCAGGAATGTAACCTTTAACTTGTCAGTCAAGAATTTTCTGGTCAGCAACAATAGGGTAATCTGTCACATGGCCCCTCTGCATTTCCCTAAAGGAAGATGAATTAATTTACCTACCAATACCCCTTTGTCCCCAAATGAAGGTGACCTCACCTGAAATAACCCTTGTTTGTTTGTTTATGACTTCCTTGTCAGGACTTTGAAAATCTTTCCCTTTCCATTGCCCTTTGGAGCTGCCCTCTACTTGTAGATGCAACGCTACCTGATACATGATTAGATTAATAATATCAACTAGAGCTTTAAAATGTACTCTATTAAATTTTCGTTATATAATAGACTTATTCCTTAACTGGATCCTTCCACTGAGTTCCTAATAATCCTCAGGTCTCTGCTCTTATAACTCTTCCAGGACTTTGGGATATTCTTTTAAATATACAGTGCCTCTTCTTTAACTCACCAAGGCTCTTGAAAGGCTGAACACTTGCTGGATCTGCTTCTACATTTTCCATTTACTCTTCAACATATTGCAGTCTGTCTTTCATTCTCAAAAGGCACCCTCAGTTACCAGTAATTTCATAATTACCACATACGATGGACATTTCTCAGTCCTTACCTCCCACATTGGTCTCAATTTGCAGCCTCATTTTGGAGAGTAAATGTTTATAATCAATTGTCTACTCTAAGAACATATAGCCTCTTTTATAAGTCTAATTTTGGAGAGAGATTATTTAATTTTCATAAGGCTTGAAACAATACCACAGTGACAGGAACTAGAGAAAAAATGGTTGATATATTTCAGTAGGAGAAATAAAGAAGTTGAAAGTTAAAATTTATATATAGTCCTAGATTTAACCTAAGTTACTGTAAAATCCTTGCTGCGTGGTTTCTGATCTTCAAGAAATGAAGTAAAGTAGCATTCTGGCTCCCCAATGCCACACATCTCCTTGCTCTGTGTACCTCCACAGTTCATATTTGCTGGGAGCATGGGGCAGAGGCAAGGTTGGAACTTTGGTTGGAACTGTCTATCTGACAGGCCCTTGGTCATGCTTTGTTCTTTAGCACTGGAACTTTCTCTTTTCAGAGCACATTGTTTCCACAGCTTCCCTGATGATTCCATCTGTGGTGTCGCTGGAATGGTTTCTGGAAAACTGGTGTGGGAAACAAAGGCAGAAGAAAAATTATTAAATTTCCATGCCACCTATAGCCCATTGACAAGTCCTTGAAACAGGCAGAGTGACATTCCTCTAGGAACTCAACTGCCTCCATGTTAATGCTTAGCTAAGGGCAAAAGGCAATCTTAGCTGAACCTCCAGGATCCTGTAAATCTACTTTAACATATAAAAATTCCTTTGGAAACTTCTTTTATCTCTCTCCCCCAAGATACATGTTGGCAATCATCCCCCAAGCCTATAACCCACCAATATACATCTGAAGTATCTCATGACCCAGGTTTTATTAGTCGGTAATAAATGACCTTTTCCCAACAATAGCTAGAACCCTCAAGGTCCTGGAAACCTTGCTTCCAAAATTCCTTGGAGACTTAGGCTATCCCTAATCCCCTTCCAACTTGAAAGTACATAATGGGCCACTCCTCATGACCCCTGTGCAGCTCTTTCTGCCCCTGGGTCCTGTCCCCATGCTTTAATAAAACCACCTTTTTGCACCAAAGACGTCTCAAGAAATCTTTCTTGGATGTTGTCTTCGAATCGTAACATTTTTGGCTACATCAAGACCACACTTTGTGGGTACTTTTCTCAGGTCCAGTTTCTTGGTACCAGGATAGTTGTGAGTGGATGCAGAGCACAGAGAGGAGCCAAAAACAGGTGTGGAAGACACTGCTGGGTCCAGCCTCTGGGTCCAAATGATGCAGAGGATTAGGATTAGGCAGAGGACCAGGAGGACACAGAAGGGAGTTCAGAAGTCTGGTCCCAAATTTAGGAAACAGAGGCATATAGCTGAAACAGCTGGGGAAAGCAAGCAGAATAAGTACCATAATGAAGAAATCCTTGATTCCTCAGAATATTTCTCATCTAGTCAGGAGTCTTGCTTAGATAGAAAGGAGACAGTACCTCCACCCCAAAAGTGCAGAGTGTAGAAGGAGGGAGTGAGAGAGCAGAAGCTAAAGGAAGAGCTGGACGCTCAGTGTTTTCTGAGTTTGTTTTGAGAGAAGCATTTCTCAGTTCTTTCACTTTTTTCATGATCCTTGAAACAGCGGAGGTCATTTTTACATAATGTTTCTCCCCTTGTGTGGAAATGTTGATGGAACTTTTGAAGATGTTAATTTTAAGGGTTTCACGTCCCCAAGTAGTGATAACAGCACATGAATTGGATTACCATATGGAAAATGACAAGTTTTCCCTCTGTACATTGAAGTCAACAGGATGCAAGAAAAATCTATTGTTACTTGTTACTGCTGTTTCACGCATTAAAAATAATGGAGATAAGCAAAGTTGGGGTCAAGCTGGGCTTCTATTCTTTAGTTCTTCCCTTTCTCAAGGTTGCTATGTTAGTCTTTCAGGGTAGACTTGAAAAGTATCTGCTGACGTTTGGAAAAATGAGATTCTTTGTTATAAATCATATAAGCACAGTGCTTTTTTTTTCTCCCAGAAAGTGAGAAAACAGAAATTTACCAGGTTAGAATGAGATTTAACAGACTCTGATAATTAATGGCTCAGTGTTTAGATCATAATTCCTCACTCTTTTCTTTATGGGAAAATAATCATAAACCTTGAAGCTGGAACATGTTACCAAAAGTGAGGCTGAATTTTTGGACTAGAATTTGGAGGCTGCAGAAATATGTGTGTGGATGAGTGTGTTTTTGTTTTCACCTTTAGTGATACAATTACTTGTAGGATCCCCCTGCCCTTTTCCCATCATCTTTTCCTTATTTTTCTCAGCTCAAGATGTCTTCAAGTGGCCATGATACTTTTGAGCTCGGGGTAATTATAATAGGGCAATGTGGCAGTCAGGATGGAAGTGGCTGTGGGAAAAGACATTTTTATTTTAGCTTTGTGATGTGACTTGCCATATTGCAAACTATCCTCTCAAAGACAGATTTTTTGTTCTGATTTTTCAGGATCTTTTTATGCTTTTTTTTTTAAACCAAAAAGTATAATACTTAACAACAAAACAAGTATTGATTGTTTACTATGTGCTTGGCATCTATATTGGAGTTAAAATGATATGAAAGGCAGTCATTGTTTCTTTTATCAGAGTTTAGTTGTCAGTCTCCTGTGACAGCCATTTGGGTTATCTTCTCCTAAATGGTAGCTACTTGCACATGCGGCTAGTTCTGGGGCAACTCCGGTAGATCGGGTAGATCGGGTAGAGGCTGGAGGTGTGGGCGGTGACAGAATTCAGCCAAGGCAAAACAAAGTAGATAGAAGTTTATTGAATACACTGCAAGGGAGCAGCCAGCAGGACAGGAAAGGAGAAACTGTCTGCCAGGAAGCAGTGGTAGGGGGGATGTAGGAGTGAGGAGGTTTGGGAACACATGGAATTTTCCTTTTTTAGTGACTGTGCCTGCTTGTAAGTAGCCCATTGGTCAGCTAGGGCCTACGGCTATTTTTAAGTGGGTCACCTAATGAGCTCGTTTGCATTCAGCTGGGTGGACTGTGGGCCCTCTGACCTCACTCAGGTTTCCATTGCTCAAGCCTATTGCCTAAAAGCCGCCTCCACACTAATGAGTACTTGAAATATGGCCCGTCTAAATTGAGATGTACTATATGCATAAATCATGTACTGGATTTTGAAAAATTAGTATAAAAAAAGTAAAATATCTATTAACAATATTTGTATTGATTATCTGTTTAAATAATAAGATTTTGGTTATATTGGGTTAAAAATAGCAAAGTTAATTTCACCTATTTCTTTTTTTCTTTTTTTAGCTATACTTTAAGGAATTCTTTATTTTTAATAAAGCATCTATGGCTGTACATGGATGAGGATATTTTTACAGTTTATATTTATTTTTTATCTTTTAGTCAAGTATAATTAACATACAGTGTTGTATTAGTTTTAGGTGTACAATATAGTGATTGAACAATTCTATACATTATTCCATACTCATCATAATGAATGTACTCTTAATCCCCATCACAGATTTCACCCATCCCTCCACCCACCTCCCTTCTGGTAACTGATGTGGGGAGCAAAGGAAAAAGAAGAAATGTAGATAAAATTAAATGTCCTTATAACCTGCAGCCCATTGACAAATACTTGAGGCAGACAGAGTATAACCTTCTTCCAGGAACTCCCAATCTGGGTGTTAACGCCTTGCTAGGGGGGAAAAACAACTTTAGCTTGGCTATAGCTAGGCCTCCAAGATCCTGTGAGTCTTCTTTAGCATAGGGAAGTCCTTTTGGAAACTTCCTTTGTCTTCACCTCCCCTGGTTCCAAAGTATATAATCAGTTACTCTTCATAATCCCCAGGCAGCTCTTTCTGCCCATGGGTCCTGTCCCCAAGCTTTAATAAAACCACTGTGTTTGCACTGAAGACTTGGCACTGAAGACATCTCAAGGATTCTTTCTCAACTGTGGGCTCCAAAGCCCAACATTTCCACATCAGTTACTACCAGTTTGATATCTATATGTAACAGACTCTTTTTGTTTGTCTCTTTTCTTTTTCATTCGTTCTGTTTCTTAAAGTCCACATGAAAATGAAATCATATGGTACTTGTCTTTCTCTGGCTGATTTATTTCACTTAGCATTATACCCTCTAGATCCATCCATGTTGTTGCAAATGATAAGATTTCATTCTTTCTTATGGCTGAGTAATAGTCCAGTGTGTGTGTGTGTGTGTGTGTGTGTATACTACCTCTTTATCCATTTATCTATGGATGGACACGGGTGGTTTCCATATTTTGGCTATTGTAAATAATGCTGCAATAAACATAAGGGTGCATATATCTTTACGAATTAGTGTTTTTGTTTTCTTTTGGTTACCACTCTGTACTGGATAATATGGTAATTCTATTTTTAATTTTGGGGGAATGTCCATACTCTTTTCCACAGTGGCTACACCAGGTTGCCTTTCCACCAATAGTGCACATGGGGCTCCTTTTTCTCAACATCTTTGCCAACACATGTTATTTCTTGTGCTTTTCATTTTACCCATTTGGACAGATGTGACGTGATATGTCATTGTGGTTTAGGTTTGCATTTCTCTGATGATTAGTGATGTTGAGCATCTTTTTGTGTTTCTGTTGGGCCATCTGTGTGTCTTCTTTGGAAAAAATGTCTATTTATGTCCTCTGCCCTTTTTTAGTTGGATTATTTGTTTTTTTATGTTGAGTTGTATAAGTTTTTTATATATTTTGGATATTAATTCCCTCATCAAATATATCATTTGCAAATATCCTCTCCCATTTAGTAGGCTGCCTAATTTTGTTTTGTTGTTGGTTTCCTTCTCTGTGCAAAAGCTTTTTATTTTGGTGTAGTCCCAATAGTTTAATTTAGCTTTTGTTTCCTTTGCCAAAGGAGACATACCTAGAGAAATGTTTCTATGGCTGATGTCGAAGACATTACTGCTTATGTTTTCTTCTAGGACTTGTATGGTTTCAGGTCTCACATTTAGGTCTTTAATCCATTTTGAGTTTATTTTGTGTGATGTAAGAAAGTGGTCCAGTTTCATTCTTTTGCATGTAGCTGTCCAGTTTTTCCAACATCATTTGTTGAAGAGATTGCTTTTTTCCCTTTGTACGTTCTTGCCTCTACAATTAATTTAATCATAGATTAGCTGACCACATAGGTGTGGGTTCTTTCTGAGCCTTCTATTCTGTTCTACTCAACTATGCATGTGTCTCTTTTTGTGCCAGTACCATACTATTCTGATTACTATAGTTTTGAAGTCTGGGATTATGATAACTCCAGTTTTGTTCTTCTTTTTGAGATCACTTTGTCTATTCAGGGTCTTTTGTGGTTCCATGTAAATTTTAGGAATATTTATTCAAGTTCTGTGAAAAATGCTATTGATATTCGGCAGGGGTTGTATTGAATATGTAGATTGCTTTGGGTAGTATGGATATTTTAATATTATTTATTTCAAACCATGAATGTGAAATATCTTTCTATTTATGTCATCTTCAGTTTCTTTTATCAATATTTTATTGTTTTCAGTGAACAGGTCTTTTACCTCCTTGGTTAAGTTTATTTCTACGTGTTGTATTATTTTTGATACAATAGTAAATGGGATTGTTTTCTTAATTTCTGCTTCTACCACTTCATTATTAGTGTATAGAAATGCAACAGATTTCCATATATTGATAGTATGTCATCTGCAAATATTAGAAGTTTTACTTTTTTCTTACCAATTTGGATGTCTTTTATTTCATTTTCTTTTCTGATTGTTGTGACAAGGGCTTCCAGTACTATATTGAATAAAAGTGATGAGAGTAGACATCCTTGTCTTGTTCCAGATCTTAAGGGTAAAGCTGTCAGTTTTTCACCCTTAAGTATGATGCTAGCTGTGGGTTTTTCATATATGGTCTTTATGATGTTGAAGTATGTTCTTTCTAAGCCTACTTTGCTGAGAATTTTTTATCATGAATGGATGTTGTACTTCATCAAATGCTTTTTCTACAACTATTGAGATGATTATATGATTTTTATACTTTCTCTTATTAATGTGATGTATGACATTGATTGATTTATGAATATTGAATCACTCTTGCATCCCAGGAATAAATCCCACTTGATTGTGGGTAAATGATGTATTGCTGGATTTGGTTTGCTAATATTTGGTTGAGGATTTTTGCATCTCTGTTCATTAGCAATATTGACCTGTGGCTTTTTGTAGTGTCTTTTTTTTTTTAAAAAAAACAAAGAAGTGCCTGTAATTAATTTAGCACAGGCTTAGAAGGACAACATGTCAGAAAGAAGCTGAAAATTAAAAGAAATGAGTGTCTGAAGGCATAGTATCGGACTGTTATCCCCCCATCATTCTTTTCCCCATGTTTTTATTTAAATTCCATCTAGTTAGCATACAGGGCAATATTAGTTTCAGGTGTAGAATTTAGTGATTCATCACTTACATACAACACCGGTGCTCATCACAGGTGCCCTCCCCAATACCCATCACCTATTTAGCCCAGGCTCCCCCAGCCCCTCTGCCCACCTAGCCTCCAGTAACCATCAGTTTGTTCTCTATAGTTAAGAGTCTGTTTCTTGGTTTGCATCATTTTCTCCCTATCATGATCATTTGTTTTGTTTCTTAAATTCCACATATGAGTGAACTGTATGGTATTTGTCTTTCTCTGACTGACTTATTTCACTTAGCATAATATACTCTAGTTCCATCTACGTCATTGCAAATGGTGAGATTTCATTCTTTTTTATGACTGACTAATATCCCATCGTGTATACATACCACCTCTTCTTTATCCATTCACCAGTTGATAGACATTTGGGCTCTTCCCATAATTTGGCTATTGTTGCTAATGCCACTGTAAACATCAGGGTGCATGTATCCCTTTGAATTAGTATTTTTGTATTCTTTGGGTAAATACATAGTAGCGCAATTACTGGATCCTAGGGTAGTTCTATTTTTAACTTTTTGAGAAACTTCCATACTGTTTTCCAGAGTGGCTGCACCAGTTTACATTCCCACCAACAGTATCAGAGGATTCTTCTTTCTTCACATCCTCACCAATACCTGTTGTTTCCTGTGTTGTTAATTTTAGCCATTTTGACTGGTGTGAGGTGATACCTCATTGTAGTTTGGATTTGTATTTTCCTGATGATTAGTGATGCTGAGCATCTTTTTATGTGTCTGTTAGTCATCTATATGTCTTCTTTGGAAAAATGTCTATTCAAGTCTTCTACCTATTTTTTAACTGGATTTTTTTGGTTTTGGGGTGCTGAGTTTGATAAGTTCTTTATAGAATTTGGATATTAACCCTTTATCAGATATGTCATTTGCAGATATCTTCTCCCATTCCATAGTTGCCCTTTGGCTTGTTGATTGTTTCCTTTGTTGTGCAGAAGGATTTATTTTGATAAAATCCCAATAGTTTATTTTGCTTTTGTTTCCCTGACTCAGGAAACATATCTAGTAAGAAGTTGCTAAGGCCAATGTCGGTTGCTGCCTGTGTTTTCCTCTAGGATTTTTGTTTTAAATTTTATTTTATTATGTTACGTTAGTCACCATACAACACATCATTAGTTTTTGATGTAGTGTTCCATGATTCATTGTTTGCATATAACACCCAGTGCTCCATTAAATATGTGCCCTCTTGAATACCCTTCACCAGGCTAATCCGTACCCCCCTCCTCCCCTCTAGAACCCTCAGTTTGTTTCTCAGAGTCCATAGTTTCTCATGTTTCATCTCCCCTTCAGATTTCCCCCGCCTCATTTTTTTCTTTCCTACTATCTTCTTCTTCTTTTTTAAACATATAATGTATTATTTGTTTCAGAGGTACAAGTCTGTGATTCATCAGTCTTACACAATTCACGGCACTCACCATAGCACATACCCTCCCCAATGTCTATCACCCAGCCACCCCATCCCTCCCACCCCCCCCACCATTCCAGCAACCCTCAGTTTGTTTCCTAAGATTAAGAATTCTTCATATCAGTGAGATCATAAAACTTGTCTTTCTCTGATTGATTTATTTTGCTTCGCATAATACCCTCTAGTTCCATCCATGTCATTGCAAATGGCAAGATTTTGTTTTTTGTTTTTGTTTTGGTGGCTGCATAATATTCATATATATATATATATATATATATATATATATATATATATATATATATATATATATACCACATCTTCTTTATCCATTCATTTGTTGATGGACATCTTGGCTCTTTCCATAGTTTGGCTATTATGGACATTGCTGCTATAAACACTGGGGTGCACATACCCCTTTGGATCAGTACATTTGTAACTTTGGGGTAAATACCCAGTAGTGCAATTGCTGGGTTGTAGGGTAGCTCTATTTTCAACTTTTTGTGGAATCTCCATACTGTTTTCCAGAATGGCTACACCAGGTTGCGTTCCCACCAACAGTGTAGGAGGGTTCCCCTTTCTCCACATTCTTGCCAACATCTGTCATTTCCTGACTTGTTAATTTTAGCCGTTCTGACTGGTGTGAGGTGGTATCTCATTGAGGTTTTGATTTGGATTTCCCTGATGCCGAGCGATGTTGAACACTTTTTCATGTGTCCGTTGGCCATTTGGATGTCTTTGCAGAAATGTCTGTTCACGTCTTCTGCCCATTTCTTGACTGGATCATTTGTTCTTTGGGTGTTGTGTTTGATAAGTTCCTTATAGATTTTGGATACTATCCCTTTATCTGATATGTCCTTTGCAAATATTTTCTCCCGTTCTGTCGGTTGTCTTTTGGTTTTGTGGACTGTTTCTTTTGCTGTGCAAAAGCTTTTTATCTTGATGAAGTCCCAATAGTTCATTTTTGCCCTTGCTTCCCTTGCCTTTGGCAATGTTTCTAGGAAGAAGTTGCTGTGGCTGAGGTCGAAGAGGTTGCTCCCTGTGTTCTCCTCTAGGATTTTGATGGATTCCTTTTCCACATTTAGGTCTTTCATTCATTTTGAATTTACTTTTGGGTATGGTGCAAGAAAGTGGTCCAGTTTCATTCTTTTGCATATTGCTGTCCAGTTTTCCCAATACCATTTTTTGAAGAGACAGTGTTTTTCCCATTGGATATTCTTTCCTGCTTTGTCAAAGACTAATTGGCCATGTAGTTATTATGGATTCATTTCTGGGTTTTCTGTTCTGTTCCATTGATCTATGTGTCTGTTTCTGTGCCAGTACCATACTATCTTGATGACTACAGCTTTGTAATATAACTTGAAGTCTGAAATTGTGATGACTCCAGCTTTGCTTTTCTTTTTCAAGATTGCTTTGGCTATTCAGGGTCTTTTGTATTTCCATACAAATTTTAGTATTCTTCTAGCTCTGTGAAAAATGCTAGTGGTATTTTGATAGGGATTGCATTAAATGTGTAGATTGCTTTGCGTAATATAGACATTTTAACAATGTTTGTTCTCCCAATCCATGAGCATGGAATGTTTTTCCATTTCTCTGTGTCATCTTCAATTTCTCCTTGGTTTTTGTATCAAGATAATGCTGACCTTGTAGAATGAATTTGGAAGCTTTTCTTCCTCTTCTTTTTTGAAATAGCTTGAGAAAAATAGGTATTAACTCTTTTAAATGTTTGGTACAATTCACCTGTGAAGATGTCTGGTCCTGGACTTTTTGTTTGTTGGGAGTTTTTTTTTTTTTTTTTTTTTGATTACTGATTCATTTTCTTTGCTAGTAATTGGTCTATTCAAATTTTTTATCTCTTCCTGATTCAGTTTTGGAAGGTTCTATGTTTCTAGGAATTTATCCATTTCTTCTAGGTTGTGCAAGTTGTTGCCATATCATTTTTCATAATATTCTCTTATAATCCTTTGTATTTCTATGTGGTCAGTTGTTATTTCTCCTCTTTCTTTTCTTTCTTTTTTTAAAAAGGATTTTATTTATTTGAGATAGAGAGAGAGAGTGAGAGAACAGGAGCACAAGTGGGGGTGAGAAGTAGAAGGAGAGGGAGAAGCAGACTCTCCGCTGAGCAGGGAGCCTGACTCAAGGCTTGATTCCAGGGCCCTGAGATCATGACCTGAGCAGAAGGCAGACACTTAACCAACTGAGCCACCTAGGCAAACTCCTCTTTCTTTTCTGACTTTATTTTTTTGTGTGTCCTCTCTATGTCTCTCTCTTTGATGAGTCTGGCTAAGGTGTATCAATTCTGTTGATCTTTTCAAAGAACCACCTCCTGGTTTTATTGATATGTTCCATTGTCTTTTTTTGGTTTTTATTTTATTTATTTCTGCTCTATTCTGTATTATTTTCTTTCCTCTACTGGCTTTGGGCTTTGTTTGCTTTTCTTTTTTCTGGCTTCTTTAAGTATCAGGTTAGGTTGCTATTTGAGATTTTTCTTTTTTTAAAAAATTTTTTATTGTTATGTTAATCACCGTATATTACATCATTAGTTTTTGATGTAGTGTTCCATGATTCATTGTTTGTGCATAACACCCAGTGCTCCACGCAGAATGTGCCCTCTTTAATACCCATCACCAGGCTAACCCATCCCCCTACCCTCCTCCCCTCTAGAACCCTCAGTTTGTTATTCAGAGTCCATCGTCTCTCATGGTTCGTCTCCCCATCTGACTTATTCCCCTTCATTTTTCGTCTCCTGCTATCTTCTTCTTTTTCTTTTTTCTTAACATATATTGCATTATTTGTTTCAGAAGTACAGATCTGTGATTCAACAGTCTTGCACAATTCACAGCGCTCACCATAGCACATACCCTCCCCAATGTCTATCACCCAGCCACCCCATCCCTCCTAACCCCCACCACTCCAGCAACCCTCAGTTTGTTTCATGAGATTAAGAATTCCTCATATCAGTGAGGTCATATGATACATGTCTTTCTCTGATTGATTTATTTCACTCAGCATAACACCCTCCAGTTCCATCTACGTCATTGCAAATGGCAAGATCTCCTTCCTTTTGATGGCTGCATAATATTCCATTGTGTATATATACCACATCTTCTTTATCCATTCATCTGTCGATGGACATCTTGGCTCTATCCACAGTTTGGCTATTGTGGACATTGCTGCTATAAATATTGGGGTGCACATACCCCTTTGGATCCCTACATTTGTATCTTTGTGGTAAATACCCAGTAGTGCAATTGCTGGATCATATGGTAGCTCTATTTTCAACTGTTTGAGGAACCTCCATACTGTTTTCCAGAGGGGTTGCACCAGCTTGCATTCCCACCAACAGTGTAGGAGGGTTCCCCTTTCTCCGCATCCCCGCCAACATCTGTCGTTTCCTCACTTGTTAATTTTAGCCATTCTGACTGGTGTGAGATGGTATCTCATTGAGGTTTTGATTTTGATTTCCCTGATGCCGAGCAATGTTGAGCACTTTTTCATGTGTCTGTTGGCCGTTTGGATGTCTTCTTTGGAAAAATGTCTGTTCACGTCATCTGCCCATTTCTTGATTGGATCATTTGTTCTTTGGGTGTTGAGTTTGATAAGTTCTTCTGTTCATGTCATCTGCCCATTTCTTGATTGGATCATTTGTTCTTTGGGTGTTGAGTTTGATAAGTTCTTTATAGATTTTGGATACTAGCCCTTTATCTGATACGTCATTTGCAAATATTGAAGTTGCTGCGGCTGAGGTCGAAGAGGTTGCTACCTGTGTTCACCTTTAGGATTTTGATGGACTCCTGTCTCACGTTTAGGTCTTTCAACCATTTCGAGTCTATTTTTGTGTGTGGTGTAAGCAAATGGTCCAGTTTCATTCTTCTGGATGTGGCTGTCCAATTTTCCCAACACCATTTGTTGAGGAGACTGTCTTTTTGCCATTGGACATTCTTTCCTGCTTTGTCAAAGATAAATTGACCATAGAGTTGAGGGTCCATTTCTGGGCTCTCTATTCGGTTCCATTGATCGATGTGTCTGTTTTTGTGCCAGTACCATACTGTCTTGATGATGACAGCTTTGTCATAGAGCTGGAAGTCCGGAATTGTGATGCCGCCAGCTTTGCTTTTCTTTTTCAATATTCCTCTGGCTATTCGGGGTCTCTTTTGGTTCCATACAAATTTTAGAATAATTTGTTCCATTTCTTTGAAAAAAGTGGATGGTATTTTGATGGGGATTGCATTGAATGTGTAGATTGCTCTAGGTAGCATTGACATCTTCACAATGTTCGTTCTTCTAATCCATGAGCATGGAACGTTTTTCCATTTCTTTGTGTCTTCTTCAATTTCTTTCATGAGTATTTTATAGTTTTTTGAGTACAGTTCTTTTGCCTCTTTGGTTAAATTTATTCCTAGGTATCTTATGGTTTTGGGTGCAATTGTAAATGGGATCGACTCCTTGATTTGTCTCTCTTCTGTCTTGTTGTTGGTGGATAGGAATGCCACTGATTTCTGTGCATTGATTTTATATCCTGCCACTTGACTGAATTCCTGTATGAGTTCTAGCAGTTTTGGGGTGGAGTCTTTGGGTTTCCCACATACAGTATCATATCATCTGCAAAGAGTGAGAGTTTGACTTCCTCTTTGCCGATTTGGATGCCTTTGATTTCTTTTTGTTGTCTGATTGCCGTGGCTAGGACTTCTAATACTATGTTGAATAGCAGTGGTGATAGTGGACATCCCTGCCGCGTTCCTGACCTTAGGGGAAAAGCTCTGAGCTTTTCCCCATTGAGAATGATATTCGCTGTAGGTTTCTCATAGATGGCTATTATGATATTGAGGTATGTACCCTCTATCCCTATACTCTGAACAGTTTTGATCAAGAAAGGATGCTGTACTTTGTGAAATGCTTTTTCTGCAACTATTGAGAGGATCATATGATTCTTGTTCTTTCTTTTGTTAATGTATTGTATCACGTTGATTGATTTGCGGATGTTGAACCAACCTTGCAGCCCAGGGATAGATCCCACTTGGTCATGGTGAATAATCCTTTTAATGTACTGTTGGATCCTATTGGCTAGTATTTTGGTGAGAATTTTTGCATCCATGTTCATCAAGGATATTGGTCTGTAATTCTCCTTTTTGATGGGGTCTTTGTCTGGTTTTGGGATCAAGGTAATGCTGGCCTCATAAAATGAATTTGGAAGTTGTCCTTCCATTTCTATTTTTGGAACAGTTTCAGGAGAATAGGTATTAATTCTTCTTGAAATGTCTGATAGAAATCCCCTGGGAAGCCATCTGGCCCTGGGCTTTTGTTTGTTGGGAGATTTTTGATGACTGCTTCAATTTCCTTAGTGGTTATAGGTCTGTTCAGGATTTCTATTTCTTCCTGGTTCAATTTTGGTAGTTGATACATCTCTAGGAATGCACCCATTTCTTCCAGGTTATCTCATTTGCTGGCATAGAGTTGCTCATAATATGTTCTTATAATTGTTTGCATTTCTTTGGTGTTGGTTGTGATCTCTCCTCTTTCATTCATGATTTTGTTGATTTGGATCATTTCTCTTTTCTTTTTGATAAGTCTGGCCAGGGGTTTATCAATCTTGTTAATTCTTTCAAAGAACCAGCTCCTAGTTTCGTTGATCTGTTCTACTGTTCTTTTGGTTTCTAGTTCATTGATTTCTGCTCTGATCTTTATTATTTCTCTTCTCCTGCTGGTTTAGGCTTTATTTGCTGTTTCTTCTCTAGCTCCTTTAGGTGTAGGTTTAGGTTGTGTATTTGAGACCTTTCTTGTTTCTTGAGAAAGGCTTGTATTGCTATATACTTTCCTCTCAGGACTGCCTTTGCTGTATGCCAAAGATTTTGAACAGTTGTGTTTTCATTTTCATTGGTTTCCATGAATTTTTTTTAATTCTTCTTTAATTTCCTGGTTGACCCATTAATTCTTTAGTAGGATGCTCTTTAGTCTCCATGTATTTGAGTTCTTTCTGACTTTCCTCTTGTGATTGAGTTCTAGTTTCAAAGCATTGTGGTCTGAAAATATGCAGGGAATAATCCCAATCTTTTGGTACCAGTTGAGACCTGATTTGTGACCTAGGATGTGATCTATTCTGGAGAATGTTCCATGGGCACTTGAGAAGAATGTGTATTCCATTGCTTTGGGATGGAATGTTCTGAATATGTCTGTGAGGTCCATTTGGTCCAGTGTTTCATTTAACGTCTTTATTTCCTTGTTGATCTTTTGCTTAGATGATCTGTCCATTTCAGTGAGGGGGGTGTTAAAGTCCCCCACTATTATTGTATTGTTGTCAATGTGTTTCTTTGCTTTTGTTATTAATTGCCTTATATAATTGGCTGTTCCCAAGTTTTGGGGTATAGATATTTACAATTGTTAGATCTTCTTGTTGGCTAGACCCTTTAAGTAGGATATAGTGTCCTTCTTCATCTCTTATTACAGTCTTTGTTTTAAAATCTAATGTGTCTGATATAAGGATTGCCACCCCAGCTTTCTTTTGGTGTCCATTAGCATGGTAAATGGTTTTCCACACCCTCACTTTCAATCTGTGGGTGTCTTTGGGTCTAAAATGAGTCTCTTGCAGATAGCATATTGATGGGTCTTGTTTTTTAATCCAATCTGATAGCATGTGTCTTTTGATTGGGGCATTTAGCCCATTTACATTCAGGGTAACTATTGAAAGATATGAATTTAGTGCCGTTTTATTGCCTGTAAGGTGACTGTTACTGTATATTGTCTGTGTTCCTTTCTGGTCTATGCTGCTTTTAGTCTCTCTCTTTGCTTAGAGGACCCCTTTCAATATTTCTTGGAGAGCTGGTTTCGTGTTTGCAAATTCCTTCAGTTTTTGTTTGTCCTGGAAGCTTTTTATCTCTCCTTCTATTTTCAATGACAGCCTAGCTGGATATAGTATTCTTGGCTGCATATTTTTCTCGTTTAGTGCTCTGAAGATATCTTGCCAGTCCTTTCTGGCCTGCCAGGTCTCTGTGAATAGGTCTGTTGCCAATCTAATGTTTCTACCATTGTAGGTTACATATCTCTTCTCCCGAGCTGCTTTCAGGATTTTCTCTTTGTCTCTGAGACTCGTAAGTTTTACTATTAGATGTCGGGGTGTTGACCTATTTTTATTGATTTTGAGAAGGGTTCTCTGTGCCTCCTGGATTTTGATGCCTGTTTCCTTCCTCACATTAGGGAAGTTCTGTGCTGTTATTTGCTCCAATATACCTTCTGGCCCTCTCTCTCTTTCTTCTTCTTCTGGGATTCCAATTATTCTAATGTTGTTTTGTCTTATCGTATCACTTATCTCTTGAATCTGCCCTCGTGATCCTGTAGTTGTTTCTCTTTTTCTCAGCCTCTTTATTTTCCATCATTTGGTCTTCTATATCGCTGATTGTCTCTTCTACCTCATTTATCCTAGCAGTTAGTGCCCCCATTTTTGATTGCACCCCATTAATAGCCTTTTTGATTTCAACTTGGTTAGATTTTAGTTCTTTTATTTCTCCAGAAAGGGTTTCTCTAATAACTTCCACGCTTTTTTCAAGCCCAGCTAGTATCTTTAAAGTCATGATTCTGAACTCTAGGTCCGACATCGTACTAATGTCCGTATTGAGTAGGTCCCTGGCTGACGGTACTACCTCCTGTTCTTTTTGCTGAGGTGGTTTTTTTCGTCTTGTCATTTTGTCCAGAGGAGAATAGATGAATGAGAGAACAAAATGCTAACAGTTTAACAGCGTCCCAAGCAAATATACTGTATACAAATCAGAAAAGACCTGAAACCAGGGGAAAAGAAAGGGAAAGGAAGAAAAAAGAAAGGAAAAAAAAGAAAAAAAATGATAAAAACAAAAACAGAACAATACAAAAAAAGCAGAATATGATCAAATATGATCAGGCTAGTGCATAGAGCAGTGCCACACACTAGATTTTGGGCGTATTTTGGTCTGTTAGAAAAAAGTGCCTCCTACAATTTTAAAGGAAGAAAGACATATATGTACAAAATAAGGGTTGATACAATGAAGGGATGGAAGATGACTGTAAAGATGAAAATTATAAAAGATTTTATAAAAGGAATGATAAGATAAGACGTTGTTTGAAAAAAGAAAGAAGATTTGAAAAAAAAAAAAGAAAAAAAGGGAGAGAATGTGATCAGGCAGGAGACTAGAACAAAGCCATACACTAGTGATTTAGGGTATATTTTGATCTGTTAGAAGAAACTGTATCTCAAAATTTTAAAGAGAGAACAACTTATATATATATGCTAAAAATAAGGGTAACTTCTATGAAGGGATAAAATATGACTCTAAGAATGAAAAATAAAAAATGTTTTTTTAAAAAAGTAATTGATAAGATGTTGTTTGAAAAAGGGAAAAAGAAAAATAAAAAAAAAACAGTTAAAAAAGTTAACTTTGATGAACTAATGAATCATGGTAAAAAAAGCCATGAATTCTATATGCAGTATTCCCATAGCGCTGGAGTTTTCCCGTTCTCCTTGATCGGTAAACTTTGTCTTGGCTTGCAGGCTGTTCATGCTGATCTTCTGGGGGAGGGGCCTGTTGCCGTGGTTCCCAAATGTCTTTGCCAGAGGCTGAAATTGCCCCGCCCTTGTCGTTCCGGGCTAAGCAAGCTGCTCGGGTTTGCTCTCAGGAGCTTTTGTTCCCTGCAAGCTCTTGGTACAGCTTTGGAGGACCAGGGCGAAAATGGTGGCCTCCCAATCTCCATCCGGAGGAGCTGAGAACTCAGGGCCCCGGTCCTCAGTGCGCCCCCAGAGAAAAGCAGTCACTCCCGTCTCCCTGGTCTCCGGCGCACTCGGTGCTCACCCGGCCTGTGACCGAGCGTTTCTATCTCTGGCACCCGACCCCGTGTGGAGTCTCTAAACCCAGCAGATCCCTGCGGTGCGCTCCTGCGCCGCTCCTCCCGGGGGAGGAAGTGGAGTCTCCCCGGCTCTGCCGCTTGTTGGGTCCCTGCTGGAGGAGCAGTGGCCCGACTGGGCCGCGGATCATAGTTCATGCCAACCCGGAGCTGAGAGCCGGCGCCGCGGCTCCGTCTCTGCAGCCGGCCTCCCCGCTCCGATACCTGGGAACTCTGCTGCACTCAGTCACCCCCGGCCTTTCTGTGACCCCAAGGGTCCTGAGACCACACTGTCCTGGGAGGATTCCACCCCCTGCTTAGCCACTGGAGCGATGTCCCTCAGCGGAGCCGACTTCTAAAGGGTCCGACTTTGTGCTCTGCCTCTCCATCACTTGCCAGAAGCGGCCGGTGGAGCCCCCCCCCCCACCGTCTATCCTCCCGAATATCGCCTCAGATTCACTTCTCCGCACGTCCCACCTTCCAGTAAGTGGTCGCTTCTCTGTCGCTCTTTGAGATTTTTCTTGCTTCTTGGGGTAGGCCTGTATTGCTATAAACTTCCCTGTTAAAACAGCTTTTGTTGCATCCAAAAGATTTTGGGCCATTGCGTTTCTTTTTCTTTTCTATGGAAAAGATGTATAATATGATTTCAATCTTTTTTGAAATTTTTGAGACTTGTTTTTTGCCCTAATATGTAATCTACTCTGGAGAATGTTCTGTGAACACTTGAAAAGAATGTGTTTTCTGTTATTTTTGGATGAAATGTTTTGAATATATCTGTTAGATCCATCTTGTCCAAAGTGTCATTCATTGTTTCCTTGTTGATTTTCTGTCTGGAAGATCTATCCATGATGTAAGTGGAATGTTAAAATCCCCTACTATTATTGTATTATTATCAATTTCTTTCTTTATATCTGCTAAAAGTTGCTTTTAGAATCTGGGTGCTCCCATGTTGGGTGCACAAATATTTACAGTTGTTATAACTTCTTGTTAATTGGTCCCTTTATGATAACATAGTGTCCTTCTTTGTCTCTTTTTACAGTCTTTGTTTTAGAGTCTAATTTGTTTGATAATATAAGTATTGTTATCACAGCTTTCTTTTTACTTCTATTTGCATGATAAATCCCTTCCCTTTCAACCTGAATGTGTCTTTAGTACTGAAATGAGTCTCTTGTAGGCAGCATATAGGTGGGTCTTGCTTTTTTATCCATTCATTCACCCTATCTCTTTTGATTGTAGCATTTAGTACATTTATATTCAAAGTGATTATTCATAGGTATGTACTTATTACCATGTTGTTACTTGTTTTATGGTTTCTTTTGTATTTCTTCTTTGTTCCTTTCTTTTCTTGCTCTCTTCCTCTGTGGTTTGATGACTTTCTTTAGTGATATGTTTGGATTACATTCTCCTTATTTTTTTGTGTATCTGTCACAGGTTTTTGATTTGTAGTTACCATTAGATTTATATATAACGTCTCATGCATATAGTAGTCTATATTAAGTTGCCAGTTGCTTAAGTTTGTACCCATTCTAAAAACAGTAGCTTTTTACTCTTTTTCATGTAAATGATATTATACTTTCCATCCTATTATTTTGGGAATTCCCTGACTGATTTTTATAGATGTAGTCAGTTTTTACTGCTTTTGTGCTTTAACCTGGTTTTATAAGTGATTCTTATACAACTTTTATTATATTTTTATGTATCTGTGAATTTTTTTCCATTCCTATTTACCTTACTCCTTTTTGTAGCCTTTTCTTTCCACTCAAAGAATTCTTGTAAGCTAGTTTAGTTGTGATGAAATCTTTTAACTTTTGTTTGACTGAAAAACTCTATCTCTCCTTTTCTGAATGATAGTCTTGCTGGATAGAATATTCTTGATTGCAGGTTTTTCCCTTTCAACACTGACTATATCATGTCATTCTCTTCTGGCCTGCAATGTTTCTGCTAAAAAAAAAAATCAGCTGATAGCCTTATAGTGTTTCCCTTGTATGTAACTGTTTTATTTTCTCTTCCTGCTTCTAAAATTCTCTCCTTAATATTAGTTTTTGCCATTTTAGTTATTGTATGTCTTGGTGTGGACCTCCTTGGGTTGTTTTTGTCTGTGGCTCTCTCTGTGCATCCTGGATTTGGATATCTCCTTCCTTTCCCAGATTGGGGAAGTTTTCTGCTACTCTTTTGTCAAATAAAATTTCTGTCCTCTTTTCTGTCTGTTCTCCTTCTGGGATCCCTATAAGGCAAATGTTACTATGTTTGATGATATCACTGAGTTCCCTTGACTTATTCTCATTTTTTATTCTTTCTCTTTTTTTTCCATTTTTTTCCCGGTTCAACTTGGTTCTTTCCATTACCCTGTCTTTCAGCTTATGGATTTGTTTTCTGCCTTCTCTAATGTATTGATTCCTTCTAATGTATTTTTAATTTCTGTTATTCAATTCTTCATCTCTGATTGGTTCTTTTAAAAGTTTTCTCTTTGTTGAATGTCTCCTTGAGATCACCCACTCTTTTCTTAAGTCTAGTAAGTATCTTTATGACCATTACTTTGAATTCTCTGTCAGGCATGTTTCTTATTTCTGTTTCATTTAGCTGTTTTGCTGTCATTTTATTGTTCTTTCATTTGGGAAATATTCCTCTGTCTCTTCATTTTGTCTGTCTCTGTGTGTCTGTTTCTATGTGTTAAAAAAGGCAGCTATCTCTCCTGCTCTTGAAAGTGGTGGCTTTAGGAGGAAGAGGTCCTGTGGTGTCCTGTAGTGTAATGTCCCCTATTCACCAGAACCAGGCATTCCAGGGGTATCTCCTATGTGTATTGTATGTGCCCTACTGTTGTGGCTGAGTTGCATTTGCCTTTAGTCTAGTCAGCTACAGTGGCCCTCTTTGCCTGTTGTGGACAGGGTTTAGTCTCTGTATTGTTATGCACCAGTCTAGGGCCAATTGGGCTTGGGCTTGTAGTTGGGTCAGATGCCCTCAGCCCATTTGCCAGGACTATGGTGACTCTCTTTGTGTTGTCCCCTGAGTAGCTTTCATTGGTAGGTATGGCCTGCAGTCAGATCAGACATCTGCCTCTGGTCTACCTATTGGAGTTGCAGTGACCCCGATTTGCAGGGTTACCTACTTTTGCTGCCCCTTTTGAGGTTTTTCTTGGTCAGTAGGGCTGGCAGTCAGATCAGATGTCTGCTCCCAGGCCACTTCTGGGGCTGCAGTAGAACTGGTGTGTGTGGTTATCTTCCCTTCTCCCCAGGGCAAGAGTCACTTTGGAGTGGTGCCAAACACTTTGGGGGCTGCCTGTAGAATGAGACACATGAGGAGATGATTTGGAGGCAAACTTGGTGAGTGGGGTGGGTTGGATGGGGCAGTCCACAGGAGAATGTGTTGGTGGGGTGTGCAATGTTAACAAGGTAGATGGTAAGTGTTTTTGCTGGTTCCCACAGATGTCTTTGTGTCTAGCCTCGGGGTGGGGGGGGCAGGAAATGGTGCCTGCCAATTCTTTTGTTCTTGGAGAAGTCTCCTAAAGATCCCAGCCCCTCCAGTAAAATTTCTAAGATTAATAATAAATCTCCTTTTTGCATACTGTAGGCACTTTTCAAACTGCTGTTTCTATCCTGTATCTCCTTGTTTGTTATACTGGCTCTTTAAGGGTGGGAACTCAGTTTCCTACACCTTCTGGGTATCTGAGAAAGCTAAGGCTGCTGATTTTTAACGTTCCAGGTGTTATGCCCCACTGATTGTAAAAACTCACAATGTTAAGTCCCACTGGTTTTCCAAACCAAATATTATGGAGACACATATTCCCAGGTGTCTTCTGTCTGGAGTAACTTGTGTGGGGTCAGTTCTTCTCCCTTGTTCATGCTTATGGTGTCCCTCCCATTTGTGGTTAGTCTCATAGGTTAGTTTACTTCCCAGTCAGGACTCTGTCCTTCCTACTGTTTTTGATGTGGCCTTCTCTCAATGATTAACTATGTAGAGTCTGTTCTGCCTGTTTTTCATTCAGTTAGTTGCACTGATGTGGCTGTTATCTGGTTATATCCACAGGACAAAGTGAGCTTAGGATCCTCCTACTCCATCATCTTTCCCTGCCAGATTCTCACCTATTTCTTTTAAAAAATGGCTAATAGAAAAATTTAAGATTATATTGGGTGCTTATATTTTTGGCTCACATTATATTTCTATCAGAGAGAGCTAGTCTGGGGTGTTTGTTAAAATAGCATATTTTCGTATTCCATTCTCAGAGATTCTGATTCAGGTCTAAGGTTAGTGTTGGGGAGGAAAAATTCCCTCTCCCTTTCAAGATCCTTCTAGCTAAACTAAGAATCAAATTGACAGGAGACAGATCAACAGGAGAAAATCAAATTTAATAGCATACCTATGGGGAATCCACACAGACATGGAAATTCCAAAGATAGTCAGGCAACATGAGGCTTATAGAGCCAAGGAGAGGGGTAGGGGTCTGAAGGCACAAAGGGGTAAAAAGTCAGCAGGAAGGTGAGGGGAGATGTTTGGAAAACAAAGGTTGCCCTATGACATAGATAAGTATCTTAGGTAAAGGGGAATCTCTGTTTATAGTTCTCTTCCTGGTACAAGCAGGCAGTTGAGGAGGAGGCAAAGAGCTTTTCCTGATTCTGCTGGGTTTTGATTATTTTTAAATCAAAATAATATTCATGCCAAAGTGGCCCATTTTGGGGTGGATTGCCCCTACATTAGTAACCAGGAATCTGCATTTTAAAACATGCTTTTAGATCTAATCCAAGGACCAAAGCTTGAAAAAAATAAAACTCGAGTACAGCGTAGTCAGTGAGATACACAATTTGGTAATAAGTAAAGAGATTGTCCTAGTCCATTTGGGTTACTGTTTAACAAAACACTGGGCTGAATAGTTTCTGAACAGCAGAAACTTTTCTCACAGTTCTGGAAAATCAGATCAGGGTACCAGCCTGCTCAGGTGAGGTCCCTTTTTCAATTCACCAATTTCTTGTATCATCACATGACACATGGAGGAAGAGAGCTCTCTGGAACCTCTTTTATAAAGACACTAATCCCATTCATAGGATCTCTGTCCTCATGACATAATCGCCTCCGAAAGGCCTGACCTCTTAATGCCATCATCCTGGCCATTAGGTTTTTAACATATGAATTTATGGGGGGACATAAACATTTAGATACTATCAGTGATTAAATAAAAAATGATAAAGTCTATGACAGGAAAAAGCCTATTGTACTGTACAATATGCTATACTGAAACATCTGTCTGAGGGGAGGTGAATCAAAGTAGGCTTTCAAGAAAGATGTCCTTCATCCTAAATACTGAGGAGAAGTTAGTCAGGTGAAGGTGGGATCTTTATTCCAACTACAGGGACCAGTGCAAGGGTCAAAGGTGAAATGGGAAGAGCTTGGTGCATTGCAGGACCCCAAAATTTATAATATTATTTAGAGAGAAAATGGTAGTTGGGAGGAATGAGAGATATATTCTAGAAAAATAGGTAAGACCCAGTCATGAAGGATTTATAAACTATGTTAAGGGGTCTGGATTTCATCTTAAGATAATGGGCAAAATTGAAGAGGTTTCAAAGAATGGAATGGCATTTTAAAATGGGTAGTAAAAATGCCTGTAGGCAGTGATGTATCAGTTACAAAGTTGCCATGGAGTCCAGGTGTGAGAATATTCGTTTGAAATTAGTGGGGACAATGGAGAGAAGGAGAAATTAAACGAATTTGGAGAATTTTTAGGAAGAAAAAAATCAACAAAATTTGAGATTGATAGGATGTGGGAAGATAAAATAGAGGAAGTAGTCAAAGATTACTCCAAGATATGAAGATGCTAAAAATATCTAGATACAGACTAAAAAATACATAGTCAACTAAAGTGATACTTATTAAGATTAAAGCCTCCTTTAGAAAGATTTTTGTGAGAATAAAGGAAATAATATATGTGAAATTTAAGGCCTTATAATAGAAATTACCTTGAGGCTTTAATCTCAGGCAAAGCTGTGCTTCTCTATCTTTTGTTTGTTTTTAATCAAAACTGAATCTTATGATTTTGTTTCCTCTTTGTTGTTATGTTTTAGAAATGTATACCCAAATTTGTGCACCTATTTAGGCCTATAAATGACAAAATGGTTGAGATTTCTGCATTTCAGTTTTCTAGTTGAATTGCTATTTTTCTCCCCTTAAATTCCTTTGACTCCTATACTCTCAGTTAATTTATTCTTTTGTGTTTTATGCAATATTAAACAACCTCATTTTGTGTGTGTTTTGAACAAAGCAAGGTATAAATAACCATGGAATAATTTGACTCTGGGAAAATGATGCTGTACAAACCAAAGATGTGAGTATAAAAAGTACTTTTTTTAAACTGTGAAATTTAAGAAGTGCAGTAATAAATTTTTTTGGAAACTACAGATTTTGCCTCGCTTAATCTATGATGTTGTAGGGGTCAAGGGCAGGCCACCCCAAGATAGGCCACTTTGACATGTACATTATTTTGAGTTAAAAATAATCAAAACCCAGCAGAATCAGAAAAAGCTCTTTGCCTCCTCCTCAACTGCCTGCTTGTACCAGGGAGAGAACTATAAATAGAGATTCCCCTTTACCTAAGATACTTATCTACGTCATAGGGCAACCTTTGTTTTCCAAACATCTCCCCTCACCTTCCTTGGCTCTATAAGCCTCATGTTGCCTGCCTATCTTTGGAATTTCCATGTCTGCGTGGATTCCCCATAGGTATGTTATTAAATTTGATTTTCTCCTGTTGATCTGTCTCTGTCAATTTGATTCTTAGTTCAGCTAGAAGGATCTTGAAAGGGGGAGAGAATTCTTCCTCCTCAACAATATTTATCACTAACTTAACAAAAAGAATTCCTATGCCTACTGCATGTAGAAGGTCCTGCTAGGCTAGAGGTAAAGGTGGTTGTCCATGCTCTCAGTGGGATTTTGTGTCTGTTTTCCTTTGTACATCACTTGTCAGGTATGAGTTTATTTTATTTCATTTTTCTGTAATATGCATTCCCTCAAAATGCTTTCCATTATCTAACAATCACATGGAAACTAGATTTCAATAAAAATACTATCAATCTCTTGTATTGATCTTTCTAAACTGAATGATAAAGTTATGCATAGTTCTTTCACATCTTTGTAGTCACATGGGGAATATATTTGATATATAGTAATAAGAGTTGGCATTTATATGATAATTTCTATTTATTGCATCTATTATCTTCTACTCTAGTGAATTGCAGAGTTCTGGGGAAATTGTTCTGAGGATTTCTTCCTAAGGTAGGAAAGAGTATATATCCCAAACCAAATTACAAAGTATTTCATCAACTTTTTCTCTGCAAGCTTTTAACATTGGTATGGAGGATTGTTACAGAGAAGTTGAAATTGGTTCTATACTTTTAACTTTTATTTTATTAGAAAAGCATAACTGTTCATTATAAGGTAATGCAGGTGGGATGAGACTTCCACAATGCCACACACTCCTTGCTTGCTTATGTCTCCCTGCCTGTTCCTCTAAGTTTATTTTGCTGGCTCATTTTTCTTCTTTAGTTCTAAATTTGGCATTCTCAAGGACTCAATCCTTAGCCTCTTTTTTCCCCCGTTCTGTCTATCTCCTTAGGTGATCTGTTCCAGTTCTCTGGGCTTATATATGTCTGTATGCTGATAACTCCCAGATTCATATGTGTAGCATTAATCTTTTTTTGAGTTCCAGACTTGTATCTCCATTTGGATCATTCATAAGCATTTCAAATGAACAAGTCCAAAGGAGAACTCTGGATTTCTTCTTGCCTATACTTGTTTCTTTCCAGTCTATCCCATCTCAAAAGTAACTTGGTCTACCCAATTTGCTCAGACAAGACCTAAAAGCCGTTTTTAATTCCTCTCTTTTTCCATGTTTGAATGATGAAGATAGCGATAAATAAGATTTATTGAGCACTTTAGTATGTACTGAGTCCTCTTCTAAGGACTCAATTTTATGAAATAGGCACGGTTATTATCTTCATCTTCATGAGAAGACTGAGATATAAAGAAGTTGTGTGAACTTGTGCAGTAAGGTGTGGAGCTGAGGTCCAACCCAGGAGAAAGGCTGATTTGTTCCTCCTCCAACATCTAACTAGAATTTGTCCCCTTACCTCCATTCTCATTGCTAAGGTATAGTCCAATTTGCAGTCCCCTCCCTGCTGGACTTCCTCAAAATCTCCAATCAGCTTCTATTCTTTTCCAGTTCAAAACATTTTACAAAAGTCTTTTTTTAATTAAGTCAAGTAGGAACACTCCAGGGACCTCCCTGAAATTAAAAAGAAAAATAAGCTCCTCACAAGGCCTACAGGATCTCACATTATTTGTCTCCAACCTCTTCAACTTCACTTGAACTATTCTTCTTTCCTTCTTCTTCCAGACTACACAGGTCTTTTTAATTTTTGAGAAAACAACAGTTTTTAATACCTCAATGTTTTTCTACTTGCTATTCCCTCTGCCTGGAATATTTTTCTTCAGAATGTTTAATGTTTTGCTCTTTCCCCCCATTCAGATTTCATTTCAATTGTTATCTCCTTAGAATCATTGTCCCAACTATAATTCCTCTCCTCCCCCCAACTTACAAGCTAATTATGCTGCTTTATTTTCTTTAGAGCAGTTATTAGTATCTGATATTACCTTATGGTTTCTTGCCCTTGACTCTAACTAGACTGCAAACACTGTGTTGGCAGGAATTCTATCAATAGACTCACTATGTTATTGTCAGTTCCAGAATATTACCTGGCACAGAGTAGGTATTCAATAAATATTTGTTGTTGAATACATTTTCTTAACCTGAGGAGTTGTTCAGTGATGAGTAGCTTCTATCGCTGCTGTTGTTGTAGCTTTGTAGCCAAGACAAACTGATATCTTTGACACATCTTCCCCAAGGAATTTTCAACTGCAATGAAAAAATTAGTAATTGCCTTGTCAACTTTTCAAAGATATAGCTCACCAGTGCTGGGCCAAGGGTAAGGTGAGTAAAGCACTTGCATTGGGCACCCAAACCCTTCAGTGATCAAGATAAATAAAATTTTAATGTAATACCAAAATTAAAAAAAAATACACTATTTAAAAAATGAAATTGGCAAAAGAGATTCTTGCTTTTGTCAATAAAATTTTAAGCTCACAGTGAACTCTGAGACCTCTGAGGGCAAAGATCTTGCTTTGTTTAACACTCTTTCCAGTGTCTGCTTAGAATAGTGCTGCAGACATAGTAGGTATTTGATAAATGTTTTGTGAATTATTAAATAATTTTATCTCAAGAGAAAAAAATTGGTGAGCATCTATCATGAATAAAGTATTGAGGTTTTTACTATGAACTAAAAAAAAAAATTTGAGATACGGCCCCTGCCCACAAAATGGGTCTAAAGATCATAAGATGAATTTAAGATTATAAGAAACTAGTAAGGAAAAACCTGATCTTCAGCTTTCTGTGCTACTTGGAAGGTTTTTTCTTTGTCTCAGTGTTCTATGTTGATACATATTTTTGGTCTTTGTGAAGTCCATCTTCTTTCAATCTTGATTTTCTTTTCCTAGGCTCCTATCCATTTTCTATCTCCCAAGGCCAGTGTAATGCTGTCAAATGTAGGGAATGGGAAAAAAGAACAGTAGTCAAAATGATTTTTCTTCCTGGAATTGATGCTTCCCAGGTGAAAATACTCAGCCCCAGGCCAACAAAGAGTGACTATTCCTCTACCTTGATCATTTCTTAGTTTTCAACATCCATGCTGACTCTCATTGACACAGCTGAATTCTGCACACTAAGTGTAATTAAAGTTGGATCATTTCCCTATAGCAGAAATACAGGAAATAATAATAGTAATGGTGATTTTTTGCATTTACCTCTACACACATAAAGATTGATTTTTAAAAAACAATTATTATATTTGACTTTATATATGTAGATGTACTTGGAGATCTTTTTTAATCATGTAGAAGCCTAAACTTCTCTTACCTAAGGAGGTAAGGTTATTATAATTTCAGTTCAGTATTTTCTAGGCTGTTAGAATTCTTTGTTTTATGACATCTGACAGCAAAACATCATGTATTATTATCAACTCAAGGGTAAATTAATCCTAACAGTTTTACCTGCTAGGATCCCTTCTTTTGTCACCTCTCACTGAGAGAGAAGATGAAAAAGAAAGTATCACAGTACCTGATATAATTAGTAGAGTTAAAAATCTGTTGGGTTAATAGAGAGGTGAGGAGAGAATATACTGCTCTGGGGAAAGTAAATTAATACAATGTTTTTCAGAAAAAATTGGCAATATATAAAAAGAGTATTAAATGGTATAAATTATGTCCTATAATTACACTTTGGAAATTAAATACTATGAAAATAATACAAAATGCAGAGAAGTATATCTGCATTAAGATAGTTGTCATTGCATTATCTGGAATAATGAAAAATTAGAAGCAATTTAGATGTGCAACAAGAAATAAACAATTGGTAAGAAAAATTATAAAGATTTTATTTATTTATTTATTCATGAGAGACAGAGGGAGAGAGAGAGAGAGAGAGAGAAGCAGAGGGAGAAGTAGGCTCCCAAGGAGCAGGGAGCCCGATGAGGGACTCGATCCCAGGACCCTGGGATCATGACCTGAGCCAAAGGCAGATGCTTAACCATCTGAGCCACCCAGGCGCCCGGTAAGAAAAATTATAAAACCTGGTGACTATTCGGGTACACATCAAAATAATACTTCAAAATTTTCTTAATCACATGGGAAAATGCTTTGTGAATGACCTAGGGTACAAAATTGTATATAAACTTAAATCTTGAGTAGGTAAAGAAGAATTACACAGATGAATTTCAACTAAAGGGTGATTTACCAAAGAGATACTAAGTAATAGATTCTGGATGATGACATCATAGATAATGTTTTTATTTATAGTTTTCTATATTTTAAAAATGTTTACAGTAAATATAGGCCACATTGATAATTGAAAGAAACTGTTTATAAGTACAGTGGCTCTTCCTTTGATTTGAGATTAGATCCTGGAGTTCTGCTCCAGTTGTGATCACCTCCAGAAACTTAAGATTTCTCAGCTGCCTAATAAACCAGAGAACAGAATGATCTGGGTGATTCATCCAGGATTTGGCTTGAGCTGCTTATTCATCACATGGTCCTCCTGTTCCTGAGCAACTATCGTGGGGTTTATGAGCCCTGGAAGGAATAGCAAGTTAGAGCCAGAATTAGCTGCATTCTGATCTCTGTTACACAGATGTGGCTTTCATTGATTTTTATGGGAGATTTGTGCACATAATAGAGAGAAAAATGTCACTGATTTGTTTTAATTTAGCTTGAGCAGTAACCCTTTACTAATGTGATTCTTCTATAAGAGGCATTTCTGCTCTCATTTTTGTTTTTCTAGCCATGGGAAGCATTGGCTTAGATTTCCTTGACCAAAGAAAGGCCAATGACTTCAGATCAACCTAAGCACTTGCATCTGAGTCATGTTGTTATTTACTTTTTATTGGCTCAAACATTTAATCATCTCAGTTAGAAGTTAGTGAAACCAAGATATGTGTAGTGTTCCATCTCTCTTCCCATCCTTCTTCTATTCCATTCAGATTAGACACATATTTCTCAACTTTTGCATTTTCAACATTTTGAGATACATAATTTTTTGCTGTGGGGACTGTCCTGTGCATTGCAGGATGTTTAGCAGCATCTCTGGCCTCTACCCACTAAATGCTAATAGTACTCCTTTCCTCCAGTTGTGACAAATGAAATGACTCCAGACATTGCCAAATATTGCCTGAAGGTCAAAATAGCCTTTAACTGAGAACTATTGGATTAGGGGTACCTGGGTGACTCAGTTAGTTAAGTGTCCAACTCTTGATTTCTGCTCAGGTCATGACCTCAGGGTTGTGAGAGTGAGCCCTGTGTTGGGTCGTGTGCTGGGCATGGAGCCTGCCTAGGATTCCCTCTCTCCCTCTTCCTCTGCTCCTCTCTCCCTTCTCTCTCTCTTAAAAAAAAAAAAAAAAGAATTGCTGGATTAGACAAAGTGTAAAGAAAAGAAAGGTAAATAGAGTACAATAATTTTAAATTATAAATATGTTATTAAAATCATTAATACTCTTTCTTGTTTAGAAAATAATTTAAGATAGCTAGAAAAAACCTTGCATATTTTCCAGCAAAATTAAATAAAAATGCAGAAAGTCATAACCATAGAGAAAAGATTGATAAATTGGACTTCATCAAAACAAAAGAAAACTGCTTATCAAATGCCTGCTAGGGAACTTAATAGACAAATCACAAATTTGGAGAAAATATCTGGCAAAGAACTTATGTCTAGAACATATACAGATTTGCTATGGTTCAATAAAAAAAAAGATCCAATGCCAGAAATGGGCAAAAGACTTGAATAGACACTTCACAAAGGAAGATATACACATGGTTAATGAACACATGAAAAGAGCTCAATATCATCAGACATTAGAACAGCACAAATAAAATGAAAGTGAAGTGACACTACAAACCTATCAGAATGGCTATAGTTTGTTGGCAAGTACATAAGCAGATGGAACTGCTAGAAGATGGGAGTGTAAATTTTATACTTCTAAAGGGACCTTTTGCAAAAAGATTGGGCAGTTTCTTATGAGGTTAAACATATAGGAGTTCCATGACTAAGCAATTATATTCTTAGATATTTTATCAACAGAAATAACATTGGCAAAAAGTATTGTACAAGGATGTTCATAGCATATGGTTCATTATACTCTAATATCAGAAACAACCTCCATGTTCATCAACAGGAGAATAGGTAAACAAAATGTGGCATATTCATACAATGGCATATTATTCTGTAATAAGAAGGAGCAAACTACTGATATACATGAAAATATGAATAAATTTCACAGACATTTTGCTGAGTGAAAGAAGCTGTAAACAAAGGCATACCTATTTACTATGTAATTAAATTTATTTGAAGTTCTAGAACAGGCAAATGAATCCATGATTTAAAAAAAAGTAGGGGGATTGACTGAGAAGGGGCTTTAATGAACTTTCTGGAATTGTGAATATATTTTATATCTTGATAGGAGTTTGTCAAAATTCATCAGTCTGTATACTTAATATTTGTGCATTTTACTGAATGTAAATTTTACCCTGTCACTCCAAAATAAAAACCAAAAACCAAAAACACAAAAAAAACCACACTGCTAAATTCTAATAGTAGGTTTGCTAGCCACAGAGGTATGAGTTAAAGGTTCTGACATTATTTTTAGTGTATTGTAAGCTTGACAAAGTGAATAAACATATTGAGGTTAATGGGAATGGGTTTCTAAATGTTGGAGATGGGAGTTACAAATATGGAAAGACAGACTAGAATGTACCCTATGTTGTTGAATTCAATTTGGAGGTATTACAGTGAACTCATTGTGTGTGTGTGTGTTTGTGTTTTTATATACATATACATATATTTTCTATCTTTCCTAGCTTTGCACAGAGAGGAGGCTTAGAAACAATGTTACTCCGGTAGCAATGAGCACATCTATTGCCCAGGTCTTGGTTACTAAATACTATTCCCTAATGGTGCCCCTTGGAGAAATGGTTGATATCCAGAGCCAATGTAGGCAAAGAACAAGATAAGTCTGAGATATCTCGTTATGCTAGAAAGTAAGGAAGTGTTTAGACAATGATGAAGAGTTGTTAAAAGGACACAAGAGGCAACTTGAAGGGGCTCCCCACTGGGACAAATTAGACTTCTCAAATTGATAGTAATGGATTTTTTACTGAATAAAATAATAACCCATGAATCTATAATGATGTAAATAAATAAGGAGCAGAAAATCTCTTCCTTATTATAAAATGTCATCAGACAAATATACAAGGATTTTGGAGTTAGAATATCATCAATAGGTATTAAAACTAGTAGGTGAAGTTTTATGACAAACAGGAAATTTACATAATTTAAAAGATTCTCCTACAAATTGCAGACCCATTAAAAGCAGTATAATGGTAATTTTGCTATGAAGAGACTGTGATATACCACTTTTATTTAGTTATCAAAATTAATGTCACCTGTATTGAGACATGTAAACATCAGGTGGCTTCTAATGTATCGAAATGAGGATACAACATCACTTCTTGGTAATCCTGCCCCAAATGCATATTTTGAATTTGATAATGAGAAAACCTCAAAAAAATATTGACCTTTATTTCTTCAAAACCTCAGGTCAGGGAATGACAGAGATAGGCTAAGAAACAATTCTAATATAAAGGAAATTACAGTGATATGATACAAGTCAAGGTGAATGTTGGGCTGAGAAAAGAAAAAAAAAACCTGGCTACAAAACAGTTTTGATTATCAACTGGATTAGAAAATTAAATGTTAATTTCCTGTTTTTCATAATTATACTGCTATGCAAGAAAATGACTATTTTATTTTATTTTTTGGGTTTCTTTTTTTTAAATTTTAAGTTCAATTAATTAACAATATAGTGTATTATTAGTTTTAGAGTTCAATGATTCATCAGTTGCATACAACACCCATGCTCATTCCATCACATGCCCTCCTTCATGCCCACCACCCAGTCACCCCATCCCCCCCCACCTCCCCTCCAGCAAGCCTGTTTCTTTCCTATGCTTAAGAAGTCTCTTATGGTTTGTCTCCCTCTCTGGTTTCATCTTGTTTTATTCCTCCCAGTTTTTTTTTTTTAACTAACCGGAATCATGCTGTATGTATCGTTCATGTGCTTTTTGAAGATGTTCTCAGCCTAGCACACTCCTTTTATCCATTCTATATCCCACAGAAATAGATGTTTGGGTTGCTTCATTCTGCTGTTACAATTATTCCCACTTTTGTGCACAAACTTGGGCACAGGGGCTGAAATTTGAGGGGAACAGTGTCAATTTGAGCCCTTGGCAATCTGAGGTGAACGCATGTTGACTTTGCATTTAGCATGTGGCAGGCCGTGCACGCTGACTTGGGCAGGTGGGTGGCTGGACTGAATTTGGGACCCACAGGCTGATGGCATCGTGTGTGACAGGGACGTGGCTGGTTTTGCTTTTAATTTTTGTTTCTCTGGGAAACTTGATCTCTCCCTCTATTCTAAATGAAAGCCTTGCTGGATAGAGTATTCTTGGCTGTAGATTTTTTCCTTTTAGCAGTTGGAATTTATCATACCACTTTCTTCTGACCTGCAGAGTTTCTGCTGAAAAACCCACTGATAGCTGTATAGGGTTTTCCTTGTATGTACCTGCTTTCCTTTCTCTTGCTGCTTTTAAAATTCTCTCTTTATCACTACTTTCGGCCATCTTATTTACTTTGTGTCTTGGTGCAGACCTCTTTGGGTTGGTTGTGTTGGGGGCTCTCTGTGCTTCCTGGGTCTGGATTTCTCTTTCCTTCCCCAGATTCAGGAAGTTTTCAGCTATTATTTCCTCAGACAAATCTTCTGCCCCCTTTCCTCGCTCTTCTCCTTCCGGGATCCCTATCATGTGACTGTTATGCCTGACAGCGTTGCTGAGTTCCCTGGGTCTATTTTCATTTTGTGTATTTTTTCCCCCTCTCATCTGCTTGGCTTGATTGCTTTCCATGACTCTGTCCTCCAGGTGGCTGGTCCTTTCTTCTACTTCCTCTTGCTTGCTATTTATTCCAGATGGTCTATTTTTATTTCCATTTAGTGAGTCCAATAGCTCTAACTGTTTCTTTTTTATGTCTTCTAGCTCTTGGTGGAGGGTCTCATGGAGGTCCTGCAGTCCTTCCTCAATTCTAGCGAGCATCTTTATGAGTGTTACTTTAAATTCACCATCAGACATATTACTTACCTCCGTTTTGCTTAGGTCTCCCGCTCTGATTTTGTCCTGTTCTTTGATCTGGGACATATTCCTCTGTCTCCTCATTCTGTCTCTTGTGTTGTCTGTTTTTCTGTGTTAGGAAAGTCACCTACGTCTCCTGCACTTGAAAATAGTGGCTTTATGAAGAAGAGGTCCTACAGTGCAATGTCTGTTCCCCAGAACCTGGTGCTTCCGGGGGTGTTTCCTATGTGTGTTGCTCCAGGGGTGTCCTACCTTATGGCTAGGATGTGTTTGCCTTCAGTCCTGTTGTCTGCGATGGCTCTCTGCCTGTTGTGGGCAGGGTCTGGTGCCTGTGGTGTTAGTGGGCTGCTCCGGGGCTGCCTTGGGCTTGAGTTGAGTCAGACCAGGCGTTTGCCAGAGATGCATAGCACCAAACTGCAGGCACTGTCCCTGTGTCATCCCTGGAGAAGCTTTTGTTGGTGGGTAGGGCCTGCAGTCAGACCCACTGCCTGCCCCCAGCCCACTGCTGGGGTCATAGACTGGTGTGTGGTTATCTTCCCCTCTCCCTGGGGCAGGACTCACTTTGGAGTGGTGCTGACCTTGTCTGGGCCACGCACACACTGCCAGGCTTGTGGCACCGCTTTGATGGGATCTTGCCAAGAGCGATCAGAGGGAGTGGGTCTGCTTTGCTGTGGCCTCTTGTCTATGCCGGGCTGTGGAGAGTCTGTTCTGCCAGTTTTGGGGCTGCTTTTTGGGTTATTCATGCCGATGTGGGTGCTCTCTAGGTGGCCATGTGGCAAGAGGTCAGCCCAGGGACGTCCTTCTCTGCCATCTTCCCAGCAGCCTCTGCTCAAAAATGACTATTTTAAAGGAAAAACACACTGAAAGGTTTCAAAATGAAGCATTTATCCAATTTACCCTCAAATGACTGAAAAAAATTTATAAACACACACTCACACATACATATGAAAAAAAGAGGATGATAAAGCAAATGAACAAAATATAAACAATTGACACATCTGGATATGGGATATATTGGATTTTCTTGCAGCATTTTTGCAACTTTTCTGTGGGCTTAATCAAAATAAAAGTTCCAAATAAAAAAAGTGAAGAAAAATGCAAAAGATAAATAAGGGTAGTGAAGTTGAATTGCAATAAGCAGGTGTATTAGTTTCTATTTCTATGTAACAAATGATCACAAATTTATCAGCTTTAAACAACACACACACTTATTATCTCATGGTTTCCATGGGGGCGGAATTCTAGGTACAGCTTAGCTCAGTGTCTTACAAGGTTACAATCAAGATATTGGCTGGGCTGCATTTTCATTTGGAGGCTTGACTGAGGAAAAGCCTGCTTCCAAGCTTATTAAATTTGTTGACAGAATCCATTTCTTTATGATTATACAACTGAAAGTCTCAGCTTTTTACTAGCTGTTAGCTAAAGGCTGATCCCAAAGGGTGTCCACAACTTCCTGCCCGGTGGTCCTTTCTACAGGTAGTTCAAAACATGCCTACAGAAGAGTGTCTTACTTCAATCTGCATAGGTAGACTCTTATATGACATAGCATAATCAAGGAAATACCATTTCATCCCCTTTGGAAACAAGTTACAGGTCCCATTCATGCTCTAGAGAGGGAATTACACAAAGGTGTGGGCACAAAAAATGGGGATTATTGGGGCACAGTTGAGTTTATCTACCACAGCCTGAAATTATTAAATCAAATGTGATTTCTCAAATTCTATTTTCTATCTTTAATTTAAACTAAGTTAAGAAAAGGAAACATTTTCTAAGAACTATTGATGGTATGTATTTGAAAGAAACAACTTTAGATACAGAAGGAAGTGTCATTTTTTTGTATCCATGCAGAATCTTAGAACATGTTTTTTAATATTTCAGAAATATCTAAAATTATTAATCCTGCCTCTTTAAGGTGTTTAGTCATAAACACTGTATACTAAATATGTCTGAGTTTCTATTGAGGCAATAGTAGAATTGCACTTGCTTCTTTTTGAATTGGGTGTTATCATGTGACTTATAGGAATCATCATGTGATTGACTTTGATCAATGAAATGCAGGTGAAAACTTTCATTGCCCATGTGATCTGCCATGTTCATCTTTATTTGGTTCACAAGATTAAAAAAAACATGGTACAAACAGGTTCTTGCCAGCCTGAATCCTTAAGTGATTGTAATGGGCAGAGGCTCCATACTGACTCAAGTTGGGTATATAGTAAAGATGAGAATTGAATTCGGGTGGTAGGTGGCTGTTATTTTTGGCTCTTTTTGTTATTGCCCTGATATCATCCATCCTGACTGGTATTGAAATTTGTAGCCAGAATGGGATGCTGCTCTAACAAAACCCTTAATTATGTAGTATTGGTTCAATGGTCAGTTGATTGGTGATGAGGAAACAGAAGCTGAAAGCATGGTGATCTGTCATAATCAGGAAGGAAATATTTGGTAATACTGTCACCTAGGAAGCAGATCATGTACTTAGTGATTCTTGAATTAAGGGAAAATTTTAGAAAGAAGAATGTGAGCTCTGTGTGTTGATTGCTGATTGCATTGGTAAGAAATAGCAAGAAAGAGATGATACTTTTGGTGTACAAGTTCAGGGACCAGTGCCACCCAGTATCAGCAGAGCAAGTCACAGTGTTTATATCCAGTGAAAGTGGCAGAGGGTTCTTCCCTGGAATAGTCCCAACTCTGTGGTTTGAGAATTGTTTCTGGCTGCAAAGCCTTAAATCCTGACCTTCTAGTTCTCATGGGAGTTGTGGAAGTTACCTAATGTCATTCAATAAATCTCATTTCTGCTTTAACTGGACTTGTATGTTTTGTTGTTAATCATTGAGAATTCTGACTAATACAGAAAGTATGCATACTTACAATTTCATTGAGGTATTTTTATTAAGTACTTACTATGTGTTAGCTAGTGGGCCAGATCCTGGAAATGTGAACATGACAAACATGGGCTTTGACCTCAAGAGGTTTACACTCTAAGTTTTTAGCATTGTTTTGTAAATATTTATGAATTTATGGTAGGGGAGGAAAAGTTTTTCTTTTTTCCTTTACCCATCTTAGGTTCTCCATCCAGGGCCCAGGAAATTAGATGACAGAGACAGATTAGAAGAGAAAAACAAACAGAAGTGGATTAACATGTGCATCATACATACATGTAGTAGTACTCAGTGATGAGTAAATTAAAGGATTGGTTAAAACGGGCTTATAGAGCATCTTTAAAAAGAACAATATATTTCTAGACAAGTGATAAGACAAAGGAAAAGGACCTTGAGTTTTTATAGTGGCAAATTGTGTGAAGATGAATATGTGGGGGAACAAATGGAATATAAGGGCTAGTTTATAAGGATTGTTATGTAAGTTCCTCTGTGATGTCTCTGGGCTGATGAGGATCTAGAGTTGTCTCCAGCGATTAACTTCTGTCCTCTTGGTAGAAAGTGAGGAAGGGACGTCTTTACGGATTTTATGTCCTGCTTTTAGGCAAATGGAGGAAGGACAGGGAACCTTTTCTTTGTATCTGCTTCTTTTTAATTACCTTCAGCTCAAAATGGCCAAATGGCACATTTTGAGTTTGCATATTCTGCTACCCTTCATTATATTTAATGTGTACCAATAAAATACACCACAAAGCTAGTCATTCTGAAATATTGTTTCAGAAATAAATGTGTGTCTGTTATTTATATGGCAATTAATAATGGAAATTATTTTCATTTTAACTCAAAAACAAAGAAGAATATAAGTAAGAAAGAATAATTTATTTCTATCATGTATAGCATTTTTTTTTTACAGTTTTTGATGCTAATTCTAATTTACTTCTTTTTTTAAAGATCATATTTATTTATTTGTCAGAGAGAAACACAGTGAGAGAGGGAACACAAGCAGGGGGAGTAGGAGAGGGAGAAGCATGCCTCCGGCCAAGCAGGGAGCCCGATGTGGGGCTCGACCCCAGGACCCTGAGATCATGACCTGAGCCGAAGGCAGATGCTTAAGGACTGAGCCACCCAGGCACCTCTCTAATTTACTTTTATTATACTTATCAGATGATTTTATTTCTTCCTAGAACACTGTTGCACTACTGAACAGTGAAACAATGCCTTTTGAAAGTTAATGCTAATTCTTGAGTTTGACACAAGATGCTTCATTAAAAAAAAATTATTTATTTGAGAGAGAGTGAGCACGTGTTGCAGGGGGTGGTTGGGCAGAGGGAAAAGAGAACCATAAACAGATTGCGGAGACTGATGTGGGGCTCAAGCTCCTGACCCTGAGATCATTGACTCTGAGATCATTGACTCTGAGATCACCACCTGAGCTGAAACAAAGAGTCAGATGCTTAATTGACTACACCACCCAGGCGCCCCACAGGATGCTTCATTTTGAGAAAAGTATTAGAAGAACAGAATAGAATTTTACATCTTTTAAAGATAACTCCTTTGGGGTGCCTGGGTGGCTCAGTGGGTTAAGCATCTGCCTTCGGCTCAGGTCATGATCCCAGGGTCCTGGGATAGAGCCCCATGTCAGGCTCCCTGCTCAGTGGGGAGTCTGTTTCTCCCTGTCCCTCTACCTCTCCCCCCTGCTCGTGCCTCTCTCTCTCTCTCAAATAAACAAATAAAATCTTTAAAAATGTATATCTTCTTTTAGCTGTTTGCTTCATACTCTGAATTATATTTGAAGAAATGAAAAAGTTAGACTTTTTATAGCAATTAGAAAGTTTGTTTATACACAGCTGCAAATTATGTTTGAGAAAATAGAGGATAACATTTCATCAGAAGCTGTTTTTCAAATAGCACACGCTTTCCTGGAGTTTTAACTGAAACTATTTTTTTTTTCCCCTATAAACCTGTAGATGCATTTAGGAAATAACAGGAAATCATTCACCTAAGTTAAATTTCTTGATTAAGTGTGATTTCAAATGCTTGGAAACTAGATTTTGATAATCAAGTTTAATTAATTGCTCAGTAAGGGATTTTTTTTTTTTTTGGTCTAACAAACACTAACTACTGAGTATAAACTATGGACTTCAGAGGTAAACATTCTCTGTGAAGCTCCATTAGCACATTCCAAATCTTTCCGACATGATTTATATGGGGGCTTCTATTCATAGTTGTCTTTGGAAGCTGCATTCCAAAAGGGAGTTGGAAATAAAGCTTAAGATTTCCCCCTTAGGAACACTACAGAGCAAGGAGGAAATGCAAAAAAGGGATAAAAAATCAGGTCTGGGATCATGAGACCTGGCCCTGCTATTAAATGTCTTACTTTTTCTTACCTGTAAAATGAATGAATTGGATTATATGATCTCCAAAGTTCCGTTGGAGTCTAAGTTCTATGACTATGAAACAAATAAGTGGAAACAATAAAAATAATTGATCTTCTTTAAGTGTAAATTGAAAAGGAAACTGAAAAAAGAGTTGTTCATTAAAAAACTTTGACTTCACCATAGATGCTTCATATTAGAATTATTCCGTGCTTGGACTACTGGTGTTTACGTGAAAACAATTACCTTGGGTTTAATTAAGTCCACAGCAAGACAAAACAAGAAATACTTCATTCACATAAGTGGAAACAAAGGGAATAAGGCCAAAGATAAAAATGAATTCTCAATTCTAAGAGACATTTTTTGTTGAATCAGTTTTGTAAATCAAGCTGACACTCTCTGACTTGATTTAATATGAGGCAGCTAAGGATAGACAAAATCTGCCTCTTTTTCTGGAGTGAAAAGTAGACAAAATGAGATTTTTAAAAATATATGCCTGTTTAGGAGCATGGTCGTGATTTGTTTTGGGTGGAATTTTGTGACCCGCATAAAGAGTTGATGGTTATTTTACTCACTGTGATTATAAACTAACTGGATCCATCTTATAGATAACATTAGTAAGTATTTAGAGTATTTCTCATGATGTGGACAACTCGTTCATATTTCTGTAAAAGAAAAGGCCTTATTCTCCCTGTAAAACTTTTATTACTGAGTCAACTTCTAATTTTTTCTGCTTTTCTCCCTCTGTTATTAGGCTGCTCTAGCTGTGGGATCTCTAATCCTGGCATTTCTCTGCCACTAGGATGAAATCTCTCCCCTAGGAATCATTTACTAGACTTCTTACAAATTGTATATCTGAACCCATATGCTATTGGAACCTTTTAATATGTAAAGCACTTGAAATAGAATGACCCCAGATGAGAGTTCCCACCACGTTCCCTTACTGCAAGTGGAGGTCTTACTTTTAAGCTCTTTGAGTGCAGTCTCTTTTATTAGGTTTCCCTGGGTATAGTGTATGCTTAATAAATAATGATAAAGGTTTTTAAATCTCATTTTACAAATGAGAAGTCAGAGGTGTTCTGGCTGATGTGGATTAACTAGTCATCTAGTGAGTCAAACTTTATCCTCAGGATCCCCACAGAGTATATCCAGTTCAATCTGAGGTGTAACATCAGGTGAGTAGATGAAATGAGCATATCCATCCATCACAGTCTGGAAGAAACAGATCTTTCCAAAAACAGAAAAAAATATTCATAAATGAGAACATTTTAGTTGTTAGTGGGAAGGAATAGAAAAATGTGTGATATTATAAGTATATAATGTGCATAACAGTAATTTACTTGTTTTACAAAATAAAATCAGGAATGCATATTGCTGTATTATTTAAGGATAAATCTGTCATGTGGAGTGGAAGCAGAAAAAAATAACCTGCAGAACATTTTGCATGTGTATAAGATCAAATTAAGAAAATCTGAGCTCCCTATAGGTAACACTGCTACCATAATAGAAGGGTCTATGGGCAGGAAGATGTATATGATAGTCAATGAGCTTATAGTACATGGGGTCAGGAATGGAGTAGGTAGGAAAAAGGATGGGCATAAAATAAACAGTTGTCTTTATTCCAAGCTTCATTAAGATAATTACCACCAAAATAATGGAGTGCAATGGGTATTCTAAGGAGAGACTGTATGTAGCGAGGAGAATTATAGAAAATATTGCAGAGGATATACAAGATGGATATAGAGGTAGAGATGGCAGCATTTTATATCTAGAAATCAACTCTTTTTTTTTTTCTTCAATAAAAAATTATTATGCACCTACGGTCCACTTGCCTGGAGTAGGAAATGGCATCCTAAAATGACTACACATGATTTCTGATCCCTAGAAACTTCCAACATGGACAGACTTGCCTTACTGTGTCTGTGTTCCCTATGCTGTTAGAGTGGTGCCCTTAGTAATTGCAGTGGGAAAAATTCCTTCCAATTCTCACTTAACAAAATCTTCATAAGATGATTGGGCAATTCTCAACTTTTCTTTCCAATTGATGTCCACACTCACCGGTTTTCCTCAGAACCACTTATATTACACTGATGGACAGGCATAATGGGAAGAAGGCATCCTGAAGGTAGACCTCTTACAGAAGTGCAAGCCCTGTGCATATTTCAGTTCTGACTTCTTGCTCCTCAATTTTCTCTTCTTTCTCTGGAGCCCTGTTTTCAGAACCATGAAGTCTGGCACCCTGCCATCTCTCAGGAAGTTTTTCTTCTCCCTGAAGAAGGTTCTGTCTCTTTCTGAACATTCTAGTAGATTGTGAATGCAAGAAACTGATACTCCTTTTATAATTAGGTTGCCTTAGTTAGCTTAGGCTCCTGTAACAAAGTACCATAGACTGAGTAACTTAAACAACAAACATTTATTTATCACATTTCTGGAGGCTAAAAAGTCCAAGATCAAGGCACTGGCAGATCTGGTGTCTGGTGAGGCCTGCTTGCAGGCTTATAGATGGCCCCCATCTTTTGTCTATGTGGCAGACAGCAGAAAGTGGAAGCAAGCTCACATGTCTCTTCTTGTAAGGGGCACTAAGCCTATTGGTGAGGGCTCCACCCTCATGGCCTAATCACCTCCCAAAGGTCTTATCTCCTAATATAATCACATTGGAGGTTAGGAATTCAACATCTGAATTTTGGGGGTACACATGCAGTCCATAGCATGGGGTTTGATGACTCCAAAAGTGGGCTGGGGTGTTGCTAGGCTTAGTACCATGGGTAAAGGTGATGGTGTTATCTTAATTACATTAACCTTTTCTCCCAGGTTTCTAAGAAGAGAGCACAGTTTTTTATCCATCTTTCCCCCCAAAAAAACTAGTTTCCTCTAATATATTGAAAATATATTTCCCCTGTTGGCATGACTTTAGCCCTGCCCTTTGTGAAATAACAACACTCTAAGTATTGTGGTGGGAGCATTGGACTCTTAGGCCTTCTTATATTGCACGAGTCACCATTGTAGCTCTAATTGGCTCTCTCTTAGCCATTTGAGATGGGTGGTACCAGCTCTATTTAAGTGCTTTCTGATTTCAAATTTTTCCTCATAGAAGGGATTTTACCTGTGTGTATATGTGTGTATGTGTATGGGGAGGTCAGTTTCTTTATGAAAAGCTTAACATAGGGGAAGTGCTAAAAAAAATGCTGGTGTGTTTTGTACTAGAAATGAGCTTGAATATTAAAATACCAAAATGAATTTGCCATCAAACAGACATCTATTAAGAGACTGTACAACATAAATTGCATAGTGTATGTATAGATTACACAACATGGTATCAGGATGAGACCCAAGGGATTAGTTAGCCATCACTTTTGAAATGGGGTTCAGCTCTTATCCAGGCTTCAAATACAACTAATGTGAAGGAGTATGTAGAGGAATTTTCCTGAAAAAGGAATTTTAAATGGTGTACCCTATGTATATAGTTCCATACCATTTTACTCCCCCGGGAAAGATGACATTTGTTTTAGGGAGGTAGATTTGAATAAATTTGCCTCTTTGGGCTGCTAATCAGTATGCAGTGTTTCAGCCAAGAAAAACCAATTTCTGTCCTATAATTTCAACTCTCTTGGAAAGTGTTGGGGTTTGTATTCAATTGTGCAGGGAGCCTCCTCTCCTCCTTTTAACTGATGGTGAATAAATTCAGTAGTCCCCCCTTATCCATGGGGGATGTATTCCAAGACCCTTAGTGGACACCTGAAACTGTGGATAGTACTGAAACCTATTATATTATGTTTTTTCCTATACATATGTACCTATGATAAAATTTAATTTATAAGTTAGGCACAGTAAGAAATTAATGATAACTAATAATAAAATAGAATAATTAAAGTGCTGTAATAAAAGTTATGTGAATGTGCCCCCCCAGATATATTATTGTATTATATTCACCCTTCTTCTTGTGATGAAGTGAGATGACAAAATGCTTACATGATGAGATGAAGTGAGGTGAATGATGTAGGCATTGTGATGCAGTGTTAGGCTACTACTGATCTGATGATACCTTAGAAGGATCATCTGCTGGCCAACATACACATGAAAAGATGCTCAATATCACTAATCATCAGGGAAATGCAAGTTAAACCCACAATAAAAAATCACCTCACACCTGTCAGAATGGCTAAAATGAAAAACATAAGTACTATCAAGTGTTGGCAAGGATGTGGAAAAAAAGGAACTCTTGTGTGCACTATTGGTGGGAATGCAAACTGGTGCAGCCATTGTGGAAAACAGTATAGAGGTTCCTCAAAAAATTAAAAACAGAAAAAACATATGATCCAGTAACTCCAGTAAATATCACTGGGTATTTACTCAAGAAAATAAAAATACTAATTTGAAAAGAATATGCACCCCTATGTTTATTACAGCATTATTTATAATAGTCAAGATATGGAAGCAACCCAAGTGTCCATGATAGAAGAATGGATAAGGAAGATAGGGTATAAATGGAATATTACATGGCCATAAAAAAGGATGAAATCTTGTTATTTGTGACAACATGGATGCACCCAGAGGGTATAATGCTAAGTGAAATCAGTTACAGGAAGACAAATAATATATGATTTCACTCATATATGGAATCTAAAAAAAAATGAATAAGTGAAAAGCAGAATGAGAACTATAAATAGAGAACAAACTGATAATTGGCAGAGGGAAGGGGGTGGAGAGGATGTGAAAAATAGATGAAGGGGAGAGGGAGATATAGGCTTCCAGTTATGGAATGAATAAGTCATGGGGATAAAGGTATACCATAGGGAATATTATTAATGATATTATAATAGTGTTTTCTTTTTAGGGGGTGGTTTTTAACTTAGACAAGGAATTTTCCTTCCTTTTCATATAACTTATCTAATTAAAATATTCATCTTGGTAGTTACAACAAAAAAGTAACATAGAAAATTGTATTTATATTTTGGGACCAAAATACAAATGAAGAGCAGGATGATGCCTTGCTCTTTTCCTTCCCACTTCCCAGAAAGAGAAAGCCCCAAGAAACTGATCATTACAAGGACCACAAAGGTTAATTTGTAATTTGGTGATTTGTATGTAGTGTAGTACAGGAAAGAAATTGCACGCCTTTTCACAAATTAGATCAAAGGTTCAACATCATCCCATGTGTCTGCTCTGCAGCCCTTTCTTTCTTTCTTTCTTTTTTTTTTTATAATGTATTATTTGTTTCAGGGGTACAGGTCTGTGATTCATCAGTCTTACACAATTCACAGCGCTCACCATAGCACATACCCTCCCCAATGTCCATCACCCAGCCATGCCTTCCCTCCCAACCCCCCTCCACTCCAGCAACCCTCAGTTTGTTTCCTGAGATTAAGAGTCTCTTATGGTTTGTTTCCCTCTCTGGTTTCGTCTTGTTTCAATTTTCCCTCCATTCCCCTATGATCCTCTGTCTTGTTTCTCAAATTCCTCATATCAGTGAGATGATATGATACTTGTCTTTCTCTGATTGACTTATTTCGCTTAGCATTATACCCTCTAGTTCCATCCACATCGTTGCAAATGGCAAGATTTCATTTTCGATGGCTGCATAATATTCCATTGTATACATATCCCACATCTTTATCGATTCATCTATTAATGGACATCTGTGCTCTTTCCATAGTTTGGTTATTGTGGACATTCCTGCTATAAACATTGGGGTGCATGTGCCCCGTCGGATCACTGCATTTGTATCTTTGGGGTAAATACCCAGTAGTGCAATTGCTAGGTCATAGGGTAGCTCTATTTTCAACTTTTTGAGGAAGCTCCATACTGTTTTCCAGAGTGGCTACACCAGCTTGCATTCCCACCAACAGTGCATTCCCCTTTCTCTGCATTCTCACCAACATCTGTCGTTTCCTGACTTGTTAATTTTAGCCATTCTGACTGGTGTGAGATGGTGTCTCATTGAGGTTTTGATTTGGATTTCCCTGATGCCGAGAGATGTTGAGCACTTTTTCATGTGTCTGTTGGCCATTTGGATGTCTTCTTTGCAGAAATGTCTGTTCACGTCTGCCCATTTCTTGAGTGGATCATTTGTTCTTTGGGTGTTATGTTTAATAAGTTCTTTATAGATTTTGGATACTAGCCCTTTATCTGATATGTCCTTTGCAAATATCTTCTCCCATTCTGTTGGTTGTCTTTTGGTTTTGTTGACTGTTTCCTTTGCTGTGTAAAAGCTTTTTATCTTGATGAAGTCCCGATAGTTCATTTTTGCCCTTGCTTCCCTTGCCTTTGGTAATATTTCTAGGAAAGTTGCTGTGACTGAGGTCAAAGAGGTTGCTGCCTGTGTTCTCCTTTAGGATTTTGATGGACTCCTGTCTCACATTGAGGTCTTTCAACCATTTGGAGTCTATTTTTGTGTGTGGTGTAAGCAAATGGTCCGGTTTCATTCTTCTGCATGTGGCTGTCCAATTTTCCCAACACCGTTTGTTGAAGAGACTGTCTTTTTGTCATTGGACATTCTTTCCTGCTTTGTCAAAGATTAGTTGACCATAGAGTTGAGGGTCCATTTCTGGACTCTCTATTCTGTTCCATTGATTGATGTGTCTGTTTTTGTGACAGTACCATACTGTCTTGATGATGACAGCTTTGTAATAGAGCTTGAAGTCTGGAATTGTGATGCCACCAGCTTTGCTTTTCTTTTTCAACATTCCTCTGGCCATTCGAGGTCTTTTCTGGTTCCACACAAATTTTAGGATTATTTGTTCCATTTCTTTGAAAAAAGTGGATGGTATTTTGATAGGGATTGCATTAAATGTGTAGTTTGCTCTAGGTAGCATTGACATCTTCACAATATTTGTTCTTCCAAACCATAACCTTGGAATATTTTTCCATTTCTTTGTGTCTTCCTCAATATCTTTCATGAGTATTCTATAGTTTTCTGGGTACAGATTCTTTGTCTCTTTGGTTAGATTTATTCCTAGGTATCTTATGGTTTTGGGTGCAATTGTAAATGGGATCAACTCCTTAATTTCTCTTTCTTCTGTATTGTGTTGGTGTATAGAAATGCAACTGATTTCTGTGCATTGATTTTATATCCTGTCAATTTACTGAATTCCTGTATGAGTTCTAGCAGTTTTGGGGTGGAGTCTTTTGGGTTTTCCACATCATGTCATCTGCAAAGGGTGAGAATTTCACTTCTTTGCCAATTCGGATGCCTTTTTTGTTGTTGTTGTTGTCTGATTGCTGAGGCTAGGACTTCTAGTACTATGTTGAATAGAAGTGGTGATAGTGGACATCCCTGCTGTGTTCCTGACCTTAGGGGGAAAGCTCTCAGTTTTTCCCCATTGAAAATGATATTCACTGTGGGTTTTCCATAGATGGCTTTTATGATATTGAGGTATGTACCCTCTATCCCTATACTCTGAAGAGTTTTGATCAAGAAAGGATGCTCTACTTTGTCAAATGCTTTTTCTGCATCTATTGAGAGGATCATACGGTTCTTGTTCTTTCTTTTATTAATGTATTGTATCACGTTGATTGATTTGTGGATGTTGAACCAACCCTGCAGCCCAGGGATAAATCCCACTTGGTCGTGGTGAATAATCCTTTTAATGTACTGTTGGATCCTATTGGCTAGTATTGTGGTGAGAATTTTTGCATCCATGTTCATCAGGAATATCGGTCTGTAATTCTCCTTTTTGATAGGGTCTTTGGTTTTGAGATAAAGGTAATGCTAGCCTCATAAATCAAGTTTGGAAGTTTTCCTTCCATTTCTATTTTTTGGAACAGTTTCAGAAGAATAGGTATTAATTCTTCTTTAAATGTTTGGTAGAATTCCCCTGGGAAGCCATCTGGCCCTGGGCTTTTGTTTGTTTGGAGATTTTTGATGACTGCTTCCTACTAAAGTGGTTAATGGTTATAGGTCTGTTCAGGTTTTCTATTTCTTCCTGGCTCAGTTTTGGTAGTTGATACATCTCTAGGAATGCATCCATTTCTTCCAGATTATCTAATTTGCTGGCATACAGTTGCTCATAATATGTTCTTATAACTGTTTGTGTTTCTTTGGTGTTGACTATGATCTCTCCTCTTTCATTCATGATTTTATTTATTTGGGTCATTTCTCTTTTAAAACATTTCTTTAAAAGATTTTATTTATTTGAGAGAGAGCAAGAGTGAGAGAGAGAGCATACGTGGGTGAAGGACAGAGGGAGGAGCAGACTCCCCGCTGAGCAGGGAGCCTGATGCGGGGCTTGATCTCGGGACTCCAGGATCATGACCTGAGCCGAAGGCAGACGCTTAATCAACTGAACCACCCAGGCGCCCCCATTTCTCTTTTCTTTTTGATAAGTCTGGCCAGGGGTTTATCAATCTTATTAATTCTTTCAAAGAACAAGCTCCTAGTTTCGTTGATCTAGTCTACTGTTCTTTTGGTTTCTAGTTCATTGATTTCTGCTCTGCTCTTTATTATTTCTCTTCTCCTGCTGGGTTTAGGCTTTATTTGTTGTTCTTTCTCCAGTTCCTTTAGGTGTAGGGTTAGGTTGTGTATTTGAGACCTTTCTTGTTTCTTGAGAAAGGCTTGTATTGCTATATACTTTCCCCTTAAGACCATTTGCTGCATCCCGAAGATTTTGAACATTTGTGTTTTCATTTTCATTTGTTTCCATGAAGTTTTTTAAATTCTTCTTTAATTTTCTGGTTGATCCATTCATTCTTTAGTAGGATGCTCTTTAGCCTCCATGTATTTGAGTTCTTTCCAAGTTTCTTCTTGTGATTGAGTTCTAGTTTCAAAGCATTGTGGTCCAAGAATATGCAGGGAATGATCCCAATCTTTTGGTACTGGTTGAGACCTGATTTGTGACCTAAGATATGATCTATTATGGAGAATATTCCATGGGCACTGGAGAAGAATGTGTATTCTGTTGCTTTGGGATGGAATGTTCTGAATATATCTATGAAGTCCACCTGGTCCAGTGTGTCATTTAAATACTTTATTTCCTTGTTGATCTTTTGCTTAGATGATCTGTCCATTTCAGTGAGGGTGTTGTTAAAGTTCCCTCCTATTATTGTATTGTTGTTGATGTGTTTCTTTGATTTTGTTATTAATTGGCTTATATAGTTGGCTACTCCCATGTTAGGGGCATAGATATTTACAATTGTTAGATCTTCTTGTTGGATAGACCCTTTAAGTAGGATATAGTGTCCTTCCTCATCTCTTATTACAGTCTTTGGTTTAAAATCTAATTTGTCTGATATAAGGATTGCTACCCCAGCTTTCTTTTGGTGTCCATTAGCATGGTAAATGGTTTTCCACCCCTCATTTTAAATCTGTCTTTGGGTCTAAAATGAGTCTCTTGAAGACAGCATATCGATGGGTCTTGTTTTTTATCCAATCTGATACCCTATGTCTTTTGATTGGGGCATTTAGCCCATTTACATTCAGGGTAACTATTGAAAGATATGAATTTAGTGCCATTGTATTGCCTGTAAGGTGACTATTACTGTATATTGTCTCTGTTCCTTTCTGATCTATGTTACTTTTAGGCTCTCTCTTTGCATATTGCATAGAGGACCCCTTTCAATATTTCTTGTAGGGCTGGTTTGGTGTTCACAAATTCTTTTAGTTTTTGTCCTTGAAGCTTTTTATCTCTCGTATTTTCAGTGACAGCCTAGCTGGATATAATATTCTTAGCTGCATATTTTTCTCATTTAGTGCTCTGACTATATCATGCCAGTCCTTTCTGGCCTGCCAGGTCTCTGTGGATAGGTCTGCTGCCAATCTAATGTTTACCATTGTAGGTTACAAACCTCTTTTCCTGAGCTGCTTTCAGGATTTTCTCTTTGCTTCTGAGACTTGTGAGTTTTACTATTAGATGTCGGGGTGTTGACCTATTTTTATTGATTTAGAGAGGAGTTCTCTGTGCCTCCTGGATTTTGATGCCTGTTTCCTTCCCCACATTAGGGAAGTTCTCTGCTATAATTTGCTCCAATATACCTTCTGCCCCTCCCTCTCTCTTTTTCCTTCTTCTGGGATCCCAATTATTCTAATGTTGTTTTGTCTTATAGTATTACTTATCACTCAAATTCTCCCCTTATGATTCAGTAGTTATTTATTTCTCTTTTTCTCAGCTTCTTTATTCTCCATCTTTTGGTCTTCTGTATCACTAATTCTCTCTTCTGCCTCATTTATCCTGGCAGTTAGAGTGTCCATTTTTGATTGCACATCATTAATAGCCTTTTTGATTTTGACTTGGTAAGATTTTAGTTCTTTTTTTCCTCCAGAAAGAGATTCTCTAGTATCTTCTATGCTTTTTTCAAGCCCAGCTAGTATCTTTATGATCGTCATTCTGAAGTCTAGTTTTGACATCTTACTAATGTCCATATTGATTAGGTCCCTGGCAGTGAGTACTACCTCTTGTTCTTTTTTATGAGGTAAGTTTTTCCATCTTGTCATTTTGTCCAGAGGAGAATAGATGAATGAGAGAACAAAATGTTAAAAGCGTAAAAAGGACCCCAGAAAAATATACACTAAACAAATCAGAGGAGACCCAAAACCAGGGGGGAAAAGAAAGGGAGGAAAAAAAAGAATATGATCAGTCTGGTGACTAGAACAGAGCCACACACTAGATTTTGGGTGCATTTTGGTCTGTTAGAAGAAATTGCCTCCCAAAATTTTAAGGAAAGAAAAAATATATATATATATACACAAAATACGTGTAAATACAATGTCGGGATGGAATATGAATGTAAAGATGAAAATTAAAAAAGATTTTAAAAAAGGAATTTATAAGATAAGATGTTGGTTGTAAAAAGAATAAAAAAAAAAGAGACTGTGATTAGGCAGGAGACTAGGACATCATACACTAAATTTAGGTATATTTTGGTCTGTTAGAAGAGACTGTATCCCAAATTTTAAAGACAGAAAAACTTATATATACATATATGTTTGTATATATACAAAAAATAAGGTTAAATACAATGAAGGGATAGAATATGAGTGTAAAAATGAAAATTAAAAAATATTTTAAAAAAGGAATTGATAAATTGTTGGTTGAAAAAGGAAAGAAGAAAAGTTCAACAAAAAAAGTAGAAAAAGAAAAAAATAAAGAAAATTAAAAGAATTAACTTTGAAAGACTAAAGAATCATGGGAAAAAAGCCATGAATTCTATGTGCTCTATTCCCCTAGTGCTGGGTTTAACCGTTCTCATTGATCCCTAAACTTGGTCTTGGCTGGATGTTCTTGCTCATCTTCTGGGGGAGGGGCCTGTTGCAGTAATTCTCAAATGTCTTTGCTGGAGGTGGAATTGCCCCACCCTTGTCAGGGGCCAGGCTAAGTAATTTGCCTGGGTTTGCCTCCATTCTCCTTTGTCACCATTAGCTTTTTTTTTTTACCTGAAAGCATTCCTGACAGCTTTGTAGGATGAGAGTGAAAATGGCAGCCTCCCAATCTCTACCCCGGAGGAGCCAAGAATTCGGGCCCCTCTCCTCAGTGAGCCCTCAGAGAAAAGCAGTCAGTCACTCCTGTCTCCCCTGTCTCCGCACTCCATACCATCTGGCCTGTGACTGAGTGTTTCTATCTCTGGCACACGACCCCGTTTGGAGTCTCCAAACTGAGCAGATTCTTGCAGTGCGCTCCCGTGCCGCTCTTCCCGGGGGAGGAAGGTGAGTCTCCCTGGATCTGCCGCTTGTTGGGTCCCTGCTGGAGGAGCAGTGGCTCAACTGTGTCACCGATCACAGTTTACGGCAACCCCGAGCTGAGAGCCCACTCCTAGGCTCCGTCTCTGTAGCCGGCTTCCCAGCTTCAATACCTGGGAGCTCTGCCGCACTCAGGCACCCCCGGTCTCTCTGTGACCCAGGGTCCTGAGACCACACTGTCCCAGCGAGGGTTCCACCTCCTGCTTAGCCACCGAGTGACATCCCTCAGCGGAGCAGACTTCTAAAATTTCCGATTTTGTTCTCCTCTCCTCTATCAGTTGCCAGTAGCCAGCTCCCTCCCCCTGCCATCTATCTTCTCAAATATCACCTCAGATTCACTTTTCTGCACATCCTACCTTCCAGAAAGTGGTTGCTTTTCTGTTCATAGAGTTGCTGCTATTCTTTTCTTCCATCTCCTGTTGAGTTTGTAGGTGTTCTTCATGGTTTGATAACTATCTAGCTGAATTCCTGGGACCAGACAAAATTTATGTCTCCTTCTTCTCTGCTATCTTGCTTAGGAACCTCTGCTGCTATTTCAATAACCCAGGTGAGAAGTTTGTTCAGAAATCCGGCTTTTCCTCTTCCCTCTTTACTCTTCTCACCAGGTCACATCCCTCATGCAGACACTCTTAGAGAGGGAGGAGGGAAAGATCTGGGTCTGTGCAAACAGAGTTGATCAAAAATCTTTATGTGCTAAAAATGGACAGTGATGTTGGCATGAACAAATATGTATCCTTTCTTCCCTCCCTGCCTAAAGACTCCTAATAAAGGAGAGAGTAGGTGCATTTGTGGTGAGCATAGCATAACACAGAGAGTTGTCCAATCACTATGTTATACACCTGAAACTAATGTTACATTATGTTTCAACTATACTTAAATTTGAAAAACTAAAAAAAAAAAAAAAAAGCGTGGTCATGCGTTTCTGGGCCACAAGTGACCATGGGTAACTGAAACTGCCAGAAAGTGAAACCACGAATAAGGGGAGAGTATCATGCTAGCAATTCCTTTTTAGAGGCACAGCCCTGCTCTTTGCCTCAGTGAATTCCATAGCCATGGGAGCAGGCTTCCCACCTTGGGGTTAGTTACAAGGTCTCTGTAATCTCAGTGAATCTCTGGGCTTTCAGGTCTATCCCCAGAGATGCCTCCATTCTCCTTTGTCGCCATTACTTTTGTCAGGGGCTCCCCTCTTCTCCTGTTGCCTTTCTGTTTTGTGGACCTCCAAGACCACCCACACATTTGGTGATTTGCTAGGATTCACAGATTTCAGCATCATACTTGTAGTTAAGATTTATTATAGCAGCACAGTAAGGTTATACAGCTATGTCACTAAAAACACATCTGAAAGAAACACATCAGGCAGAGTATGGAGAAATCCCTGTGTTGGCTTCCTGTGCCCTTTCCCCCCTATGAGGGGTCACACACAGCACACTCTCTCTCCTGCAGTAAAAGTACATCAACACCTGTGTAATGTGTCTGCCCAGGGAAGGCTGTTTGTGACTCACAGTTCAGGGTTTTCATTGGAAGCTGATCACAGAGGAACCCATACCCACCAAAGTTCCAGACTGTAAGATTCTAAAGAGGGTGCTCACCATAAAAAATGAAAACATAAAACATTGTTTGTATAAACAGTCTAGGCAAGCTGGCATGGCCGTCAGACCTTACCAGTTAGCAAATGTTTTAAAAGCTAAGTTCCCAGATGCCAGCCAAAGGCCAATCTTGAAAAATAAGACATTCTAAAGGTAACAGCCTCAGGGCAAATTGTGTTAGCTCTTTCTTGCAAACTTTTCTACTTCCGTTATGGGTTGCTTTGGAACCAATAATCTAGTTTTGATTCCTGAAGACATATTTGATGTTTGTCCACTAACCTCCCTCAATTTCCTCAGTTGGAAAGTGGGTTTGGAATCCAGCTACCAGTCATTGGGCACAAAATTTAGTTCAAGCCACTTTGGTATAAAGTAGGTTGGTTGGCATGACAATTTTATTTCGATTGAATACCTTTCTAAAAATTAGTTAAGGAAGTTTATGCTAAGGTGCTTTGTAAACTATAAATTGAAATGCTCTACAAAATTTTATTTATTTAAGTAATTATTTATTATTGGTACCCAGCATAACAGACCAGGCCTTTTCTAAGCAGTCCTCAGCTCTTTTGTGTGCCCTGGGTCCTGGATGCTGGCAGGCAGAGGTGCTGCTGCAAGGTTGTGGTGGAGAGACCTTGATGGAGACTTGTGCCTCAACCGTTTTGCGTTAGAAATAACACAAAGGAAATATCTTCTCTCACCTTATAGCGTAGAAGTTAGAAGCACCGATTCTAAATCCGTGTGGGCTAGGCTTGAATCCCTATTCTTCCACTGACTGCCTTTGTTATCCTGGGCAAACAACTTAATCTCTCTGAGCTCCAGTTTTCTTATGTGGGAGATGAGATCAAAGTACCAGTATCATTGGGTTTTCCTGAGCTTTAAGTGAGCAAATACATATAAAGTACTTACAACAGTGTCTGGCACTTGGTAAGTACCTTATAAATATCTGTCATTATTAGTATTAACTTTGTTGGTATCTTCAAAACATTGTGTTGTGTAATGGAAAGAAAGTAGACTTTTGAACCAGGGATATCTGGATTTAAATCCTGGCTCAGCATTCGTTATTTGTAGGACTTTGGGAAGGTTACTTAAGCTCTTTGAACTCTTTTCTCCTTAGATAAGAAAATGGAAATACTCTTTATCTGGCAGAATGTTTTGCGTTTAAGATTAGAGGCAATATAAACACAGTAGTCAGCACATAGTAGATGCGTACCAAATTTTTATTATTGTTCATCCATTCATTTTGTAACTATTTATAGAGTATCTATTATGTGTCAGGCATTATTCTGGAATTTGGAGACACGGTTTTGAATAAGACAAGTCCCTGCTGTTTGCTGCCTACCTTAGGGTGAGGAAAGACATGTGATAAACTAATGAACTCGTGCACATATAGTCTTACATCAGTGATGAATGCAATGAAGATGGAAAGCCCAGATGAGATGATAAGGGCAGGGTGGGGCAGGGAGAGTGACTGGAGGCCCAGGTGGTGGTTTTGGAGAGGGTGAGGAGGGATGGCCTTTACAAGGAGGTGACATATGTACAGAGACTGGAGTAGAGAGAGGGGTATAAAGCCCTGAGAGGAAAAGTGTTCTAGGAAGAGGGAATAGCGAGGGTAAGGCTCTGAGATGGGAGGAAGTTTGGCCTGTGTGAGGAACAGTAAAATGCCCAATGGGGCAGGAGAGTGGGAAGCAATAGAGGAAGGTTGGGGATCAGAGCGACAGGCAGAGGACAGGTCAGTCGGGGCCTGCCTACCCAAGGGGGAAATGCTAGGTTTTCTTCTGCAAGGAAGAAGCCACTGTAGAGTATAAACAGAAAAGATATAATCTGAGTTTCATTTAAAAGCTCCATCAGTAGCAGGGCAAGTTTGGAACCAGGAAGAGCATGTCAGATTCTCTTTGAGAAAATGAGGTGAATGATGGTAGCCAGGATTAGGTGGTGCAGAGAAGATGCTGAGACTGTCTGATTGCAAATATTATCATTACTAGTATAATTTATTTTAGCTTATAATTATTACTAACATTGTTAGCATAAAACAAATTTTACTTCGCTCAAAGCAACACAAATGCAAGTTAACCTTTCCCAAAATACTATTTTTGAAGAAGTTCTTTGGCATCTTGAAAGGAAATATCATAAAGTAGAAATTTTATGAAGTGGCCTTATTTTATTCTCCTCACAGCTATACAGGAGTGAGGCTTATTACTTTTTTGATTTCTCATATTTCCTCATTATAAATCTCCCAAACAACTCAGAAGAGAAAGAAGTATAAACATCTTGGGTGTCATGTGTGCAATGATGATTCTGAAAATGTCTCATCAACTTGTCTTTGCTGGTTATAGAGTTTTCCTTCAGGACGTATGCTTCCTGCCCCTCTAATGGGGTGTTGAATTTCCCCAGAGTAGGTGTGAATGCTTGGTTGTCGGGGTGCTTATGGTGTTTTATTCAGGTAGTTGCTTACCTACCCTGTTCTGATGTTTTTCTTTTGTCAGCCTTTGATTGGATTCTTTCATCTGTGATTCAGTGTTTATATTAAACTCCATTTGCTTCTCTGCTCCTTCTCAAGACTATTCTGTGGAAAAAAAGCCCAAGTCCTTTAGTGCTGATTTTCTGCTCTTTTGGGGAGGCAGTCTCTAGCAATGCTGCATAGTAAAGAGTGTTTAGAGGTAATTAACACGTGCTGGATTACTACATAAAGGCCTGGCCAGGAAAATTGTTTACCATGCTCCCATGTAAGAATAAAGTTCAAGGAAAACTTTAAACACCCAAACAGATCACTTGGGTAATAACAGAAAGTCACTCTTTAATGTTGTATATTTACCTGAAGGCGGGAAGCTGTGGAAGTATCCATGCACGTTCTTCAGCAAAGTCTTGGAGTGTGGTGGACTGAAGTGATTTTTCTTTGAGGCAACAGACTCCTTTCTAGTCAAAAGGAAGAAAAAGCAGAGCTTTCTTTCTTTCTTTCTTTTTTTTCTTTTTTCTTTTCTTTGAAGGGGACTGCTGGAAGTTGAAGCTTGGTGCTTTCTCTGCCAACTCTTTGTGGTATATCTGGCAAGTCACTTCTCCTTTATGGATCTCATTTATAAAATAAAGCGTTGGAGCAAATGATTTTTAAAGTCTCTTTCATCATAAATAACGCTTTGGATAGGTTGATGGCTTTTCTGTAACTATTTACGTTAATAACTATAGCTATTCCTGAACATGCTTATTACTATTTTTAAATAACTCATTCAAAAGGTAATGTTTTAATTCCTTCTTGTCTTAAATCTGCTAGGAATATTTAAATATTTTCTGAGGGCAATCTGGTTCTAACGAACACCGTAAAAATGTGTAGTCTGTTGTAATAAGTCCACATCTCCACAGGTGGCCCAGAATAATGATATTTTACTGAATTCTATTAAAAATTTTCAAAATACTCTTTAAAGTGAACATTCTTGGGAGTTAATTATTACAAGACTTTGGAATATGTTTGTTACAAACAACAACAATGGCATCTGATAGAGCCTCTTTATTGCCAGTATAAAACGACAGTATTTTACGGACCTCTCATTTTATCTCCCTAATAACATGTAAATAAGTATTGCTAATTTCTTTTTCAGAGGAGACAATTGAAACAGAAAATTTACACATTGTTTGCTTAAAATGTTGTTTTCATTACAAAGTCAGGTTCAACCAATACACATTCCTTGTACACAACAGCAAACAGTGTTGTCATGAGGAGCAGAAAAGGAGAATGAGATGATCTCAGGACATGAGGAACTTCCAGTTCCATACAGCAAATGATGAAGTGGATAGAGTCAGTGCTCCTGCTTCTGCTCTGGACACTTCATAACACCTGTTGTATGACATGTTTACTTTTTTATTATCTCTCTCTCCCTGTTAAAATGTGGGTTTGCTAAAAGCGGAAGGCACATTTTTGTTATTGTTATTTACTACTTTATATCTAAAATCTTAAACAATGTTGGCTACATAGTAGGCACTCAGAATATATTCACTGAATGAATGAATAAATGGATGAATAGTCTGCAGTTTGGGGCATGCCGAAAATTAATACAAGAGATTTTTAAGAGAGATGCTGTGGAGACATAGCGCAAGGGAGATCAATTTTGACATATCTTGAGGAAGACTTCACAGAGGAGGAGGTGTTTGGATTCAAAGGACAGGCAGGGTTGCATTTGGTGGAAAGTCAATGGGAAGAGTTCTTCCAGGGAGAGCAATGAGGCAGGGAAAAGGCAGGTGTGCGAAGTTTAGGGCAGGGTGAAAGTAATTTGAATAATAGTTAACACTAACTGAGCACTCTTTTTGTACTAGATATTGTTCTAAACCTGTGTTACATGCATGCATTTTTTCATGTGATCTTCACAACCACATGCGAAAGTAGATGCTTTATCATCCCCCTGATTGGGGAATGGTAACCTATATAAGGTGGAGAGTAAATAGAAATAAAAATGTCAGTGTACTTTTATATTCTGGAACAAATTTCTTGCCATGATAAGAAATGTGAACTTATTCCTGAAGGACAAGAAGAACCATTTGTAGTAAGAATGGCTTCCTCAAATCTGTGATTGAAGTAGGTGACTTTGACATAGAGGTGACAGACGGTTTAGAAGTAGAAGAAACTGCTAGCAGGTAGATCAGTCAGGAGACTACTTCACCAATTCAGGAAAGGTAACGAAGATGTGTCTTCTCCAAGAAGAAGGGAAGGAGAGAAATGGCATTTGAGGGACACTGTGGCCTTAGAATTGACAACAGGATAAGAAAGCAACCATTACTTGGAGGTTTTAACACTGAGTGATCCCTGGTTGCTATCAAAATTGTAAACACCTGAGAACAATCAGGTTTATAAAACATCTACATTTAGTTCTTGGTCATTTTGGGGATGATGTACCTTTCAGATTGAGGTCGTGCTAGAATCACAAGCTATTGAAATTGTGTAGGATCATAAAAGTTATTCCATCATTTAATGCCTTTATTTTACACATGAGGAAACTGAAGCCCAGGAAGCTAAACATCCTCATCTGCAATCACTTATTTAGTCAATGACAGAGGCAGACATTTGAAAATATAAGTTTGGAACTTAAGAAAAGCTTAAGGAATATTGATGTAGGTATGAATCTTGAACCCAGACAAATGTTATAGAAAGTGGCATTGCTATTTTGCTGATATTACAGGGCACATAACAGAATTTGATTAAAAATACCTCCTGAAGTACTCAGGCAGGGAGAGGAGATGGGGTGGGAAAGAGTTTCCCTGTGTATTTTAGCAAAAATAAAAAAGGAAAACCAACAATCTGAAGTCCAGAAAAGCATCCTTTTCTGTACATTAGCAGCTGTAATTCTCTGCTTAAGTGAAATTCTAACACGATGAAGCAATTTTGATGTTCTGGATGGTTCGTTAAAGCATAATTCTACTACTTCTATGAATTCTTGCACTGTTACCCAAAGCAAGTTAAATATTTTTGTGAAAACACAATCCTCACCGGTATTTCTTCGAGGTACTTTGTTTTACATAAGGCAAGACATTTAACCAGTTGAATAAAATCTTAAATACAATTCCAGTTCAACACAATTGTTTAACACGCTGCTGTTAGAGCTCTGCATGGTACTGAAAACAGAGGAATGTTCTACTAAACCCTCCTTGCCTTCATTAGGCAAAGTCTCTGATTGAAACTAATGGATAATCTCCTAGAAAAATAGTCCTTGGGGTAGTAACAACCAATAAGCAGCTTTGAAAGTACACAGCGGAGTATCAGAGCGGGAGGAGAACGTAATCCACTCCTATGCTCATGAGCACTGATGGTGATCGATGAATCATGACTGTGGGAGGGGGCTTGAATTTTGCTATTTGGCCACTAGCACTGCTCCAAAATTTCCAATGAATTCCTAGCGGGTATGCACATTTTTTTTTCCCCCCATTTGGGTTTAGAGAATCTCATTCATTATAATTGTCAGAGCAGGTACTGTGCTTAGAAAGCTGACTGGACAAGTAAGACTCAGTATGCTTAGGGACATACTGGGATGTCTGTGTCCCTGAGGGAAATCTTCCAGAGTTGGAAATATTGCATCTCCAGTTTATAGATAAAAAGCCCTAGAACTGGAAATGTGAGATTATATGGTAGAAATATTAAAAGCTTAGTAAGTATCTATGTTAGAGTACATGTTCTCATAATTAAAATAAAATCAGTTACTGGTAAGCCTAAAGACAAAAAGGCTTAGTTGCCCTGAAGTATATGCAAAAAAATTACAGTGAGAATACAATTAGTCATTTTAATTTCTACTTTGACTGCAATTAAAAAATAAGTATCTTAGATGAATTCAGAAGAAATTTAAGTTATAAGTTGGTAATATTTCTGAAAGATAAGATCATCAAAACCTGATAAAATTAACAAGTAGATGCAGACTCCCTTCCCAGATTTTTTTTTAAAGATTTTATTTATTTATTTGAGAGAGAGAGAGAATGAGAGAGAGCACGAGAGGGAAGAGGGTCAGAGGGAGAAGCAGACTCCCCGCTGAGCGGGGAGCCCGATGTGGGACTCGATCCCGGGACTCCAGGATCATGACCTGAGCCGAAGGCAGTCGCTCAACCAACGGAGCCACCCAGGCGCCCTTCCCAGAAGATTTTTAAAGGGAATGATAGACAACTGTCTGGAATGATTTACATGTATTCTTGCTTAAGGATATATAAGATGGACATCCTCATTCTCTGGAATTATTGTGTTTTAGTTCCAATCCAAAAACTACATAACAGTCCCATAAAATACTTTTATAAGTAATTTTATTATACTTTTACTGGAATTCTGAAATTGAAATATTTCTGGGCTTTTCATACATGAACAAATAAATGAATAAATTGTGTACAACCACACTATGAAATATTGAGATATTGAGATATTGAGAAAATATCTACCCTATATATACTAGGGAACTATAAGCAGACTTTTACCTAGATTTGTAAGATGATATGTCATCCGGGTAACTCTATCATTCATACATTTAAAAAGAGTTTTATAATATTTAAAACAATTTTTACTTATATGATTTTACTTGAGATATGCAATAATGCTATGATTTTGCCTGTATCAGTTATCTATCACCACAATATTATTATTTAAGTAGCCACAAAATTTCAGTGGCAAATAATAACCATTTCTTGCTTGTGAACCTAGGTCCACTAAACAGCTCTGCTGACTTTAGTTGGGATTGTTCACATGACTGGGTGTTGGCTAGCTGTAGGCTGAGCAAGGGTGGACTGGGCTGGGGCAAGTTGGACAACTGGACTCTGTGCCACCTGTTTCTCATCCTCCAGCAGGCCAGTCTTAGGTATATTCTCAGAATGATGACAGGGGTGCAAGAGAGCAAATGGAAGTATACAAGGCCTCTAGAGAACTGGGCACATTATTATTTCTGCGTCATTCAATTGGCCATATCAAGTCTTAGAGCCCCAAACCCCAGGGGTTAAATGGGAAGGCACCACCAAGACAAAAAGCGTGGATATAAGAAGTAGAAAAAAATTCGACCGTTTTTGTAGTCTACCAGAGGGATCATAACACCCTGGCTTCTCTTTAGAGATTAGGCTCAGAGAGGGTAAGTGATTGCTCTTAGAATGATGTCTCAAGGATCTAAATCTTTTAAATTCCACTTCAGAATTCTTTTTTTCCCCAAGTTGTACTTTCAGGGCTCCAAGCACTTAATGGACAAATCTGCCTAGTGTTTGCTCTACACATCATACATTGATTTAGTAATTTCCCACTTAAAAAGTGCTTTCGCACTAAAATCACCTGAGATCATTCTGGACTTCCCTGGGATAGTGTTATTGTTGACATTATGTTCTAAATGAGAAAATTGAGGATAACATGTGATGTGTAAGAGTTCTGGTTTAAATCATTTTCACCTTCAATACACCTTCTGTTCTCATAAAGTAAAATGAGCAAACCTTTGATTTGCAAGGGGTTAAAGATGAATGAAAATGTATGGAACACTATTAGCAATGTAGCCTTGATGAACCTAGAAAATGTTAGTGGTATAATCTCAGTTGTACCATGTAGGTTAAATTCCTAGTCTAATCTTCCCTTTTTAGGACTGTAGAATTAGCTCCAAGAAATATTCTGTTGTCCCCTAAATTGAATTTATTATTTTTTTCCTTTAGAGTTCTCATAATGTACTCCTTTCTTCAGAGTTAGGATTATGATTCAGTGCTTGCTTATCCAAACTGAGATGACATGAAGTCACACAGTTTTTGCCAAACTGAAGTAAAATATCTTAAGATGCAAGGAGTCCTGGTACTAGCGAGAGTCATGTTCTTCTAAGTGGAGATTTTTTTTTTCTTAATCTCCTCTTACGCAATGTAACATTTCTGGCAGTGCCTCTAGGTATGACAATGAAGTGGAACAAGATAAAAATTTGAAGCAAATATGCCTAATAGGCTGATTATTTTTTCTCTCCTCAGTTTTAAGTTTAGGCATAGTAACTTCTATAAATTCCATTGACTGCCATCAAAGAGTTAATGAGATCATTTCCATAATTATTCATTTTCCTAAAGTGAAGATAAGCAGGAAGCCACTTCAACTGTCAAAATTAACTGGGGCATCAATCAAAAGCTCATAGATATTGAGATAATTCTGTATTTAAGCTCAATTTAGTTTCCACAGGGGGACTCTAACCTGCCTAGGAGGCTTAATTAGACTAACTGCCTGAAAAACAGCATAAACCTTATGGGTGGGTTCCTATTCAAAACTGGTTCTATGAGCATTCTCATAGCTCTTACAGAAAATAAATGAACTTTCAGGGATCTTCAACTAAGCCTTCTCTGTTTAATAATTCCATAAGGAGCATAGAAACAGCTTAGAAGGAATTGATCTTTTTAAATTCGTCTTTATATTGTGCTTTGCTGCTTTTATATCATGATTTGGACTATATCGTGAACTCTGAGAGCCCAGGAAAGACAGAATACATTCAGGGGATATTTTTAAAGCTACAGATCAAAACTGAAACTTCCAATTCCCCAAGGGTATGCCACTCTGCCCTTGTACCTTCTGAAAATTTCAATAAATCAAATATTTATTAAGCATTCTTACATAAGGTTTCAGGGAATATAGAGATAAATAAGATACAGTTTTTTATCTTCAAGACTCTTAATGAGAGTAATAGATGCATATATAGTCAATTATAATAAATATTAGACTTTAGTGAGCACTAAAGCTATAAATAAACATAAATGAGAGCATAAGGTAAGGAGTGACTAATTCTGCCTGATGAGATCAGCGAGAGCTTTGCTGAAAGTCTCCTTAGTAGTTGGGTTCTGCAGGCACACTGCAGAAACTGGATGGACCCTTACTCAAAATTTGGATCAGATGTCAGGACTGAGAATGCCACACACACACGTACACACACACACACACACACACACACACACACAGAGGACATGAAAAAAGAAGGTTATTGGTTACAGAATGAGGCTTTTGGGGCAGAGCAGGGTAGCTTCCTAAGGTGATCTGAAAATGGCTTGTGAGAGCAAGGAAAGAAGACTGGCATGGCACTGTGGTTAAGGGGACAGGGGCTAGATTGAGGGTAGCCTTGCATGGGCAAGGGCTTGCTTGGATTGAGTCTCCTACAGACACCAAAGGAAAGAGCACCCAAGCTTTCTTATCAGCTTGCCCATATGAGGTTCTTAAGGGCGGGAGGTAAGTTAAGAGCTGCCAGTAGTCAAACATCAAAAGTAGAGTCAGACTCCTTAATATAGTGAGGTTCCTCTGGATTCCATTCTATAGGGACATCATCATTTTTCTTTTATTTGAAACTTAAAGAAAAGGTTTTATATAGCTCACCCTGGTAAAAACAAAAAACAAAACAAAACAAAACAGAAAAAGCTTTTAGTCTTAGCAGCTCACTAGCTCTTTATTTCCCAGGTTGTGTTTTTCTAGAAAATCTAGGCCAACCATTGTCACCTTGCTTCAGATCTGTCCCATGTGGCTACATCCCAACACTCTCTGCTCCCACCCCCCACCTCACCTCTTGCTATAACTTATTCCCTGGAGATCCCTAGTTCACTAAGGAATAGTACTCATTGTCTGCTTTTATATATCACTTCCTGCCACTACCCCAGGAAACTTCTGCCACTATGACCATGACACTTCTACACCTTAACATAAAAAGCTTCTGGTTCCCTGAACTCCAAAGAACTTCCCCTTTACCACCTCCTCAGGGCCCACTCTGGATGTTGGTATCCCCCATGCCTGCATGCATTCTGAGATCCTAAGCCTAAGTACTCTAAGCTTTGATCATAACCCTTAATGTCTACATTGTTAGAGTCTCTTACTTTTTGGAAGTCTACTCTTTGGCCTCTCTAGTCCTTCTTCTCCTCCCCATCTTGCACCCTCCTGTGGCCTCACTTTCTTCTAATTTAGCTATACTCTCTGAAAGATCCTTTGCATTAATTTATTCATTTGTTTAACCACTATGTGAACACCTATTAAGTGCCAATCACTGTTTAGACATTGAAAATATAGTATTGAAAATAAATTTGACTTTTAGTATGGAGTTTACATATCAGGGGAAGAAGTCAGACAATAAGCAAATAAAAGATGTATAGTATGTCAGAATGTGATAAGAGCTATGGAAAAAATATAAAGCGAGTTAAGAGGGCTATAGAATGTAAGGGCAAGGGAGTTATTGCTACTTTACATGCTAGAGTGGTCATGAAGGCCTCACGGATGAAGTGATATTTGCTTAGAGACTTGAAGGAAATTAAGGAATGAGCCATGCTTATTTTGAGAGAAGGACTTTCTACGAGCAATAGAGAAAGTACACAAACTCAGAGGCTGGAGTGTGTTGGCATGTTTGAGAAGAGCAGAGAACAATGTGTCTATAGTGGAGCAAACAGTGGGGAATATGGAAGGAGAGGTATAACTGGAGAGAAATTTGGGGGAAAAATGTAGGACCTTGTCGACCATGGAAGATTTAAGGTAGAGAAATGGCCCAGTCTGGCTTGATCTGATTCCTGTTGACATCGTCTTCATTCTCAGTATTCTTGCCCTGTTTTATTTGGCTCGTCTTTTATTTTATTTAATGGATCTTCCTCTAGGCATATAAGCATGCTCAAGTGTCTATCCTATAATTAAATAAACAAAGGACAAAAATAAAGACTTTAGGTACTACCTGATCTTTCTCCTGCCTTTGATAAACAAGCCTCTTGAAAGAGTAACAATAATTTACAGCCCATCCACACTTGCACACCCCATATTTCTTATTCAATCCATATGATCATATTCCACAAACTGAACCCACTGTTGTCGAGGTTGTTGCTGAAATCAAAGGACATATTTTAGTACTAGTCTTACTTTACTCTCTCCCTCTCTTGGTGTGAATTATTGACTATTCTCTTTTTGAAATTCTCCTCTGTTGGTTTTCAAGGCATGCTGTGTTCCCTAGGGTTCCATTTTTATACCTCTTCTTCCCTCCGCATTCTCTTCTCACAATGTCATTCATGTTCATGACTCCGATTGTCATCTACATGCTGATAACTCCTTAGTATATATGTAGGTCAAGCTACTTTTAAAAAATTTAGTTCCAGCCCATATATCAAAGTTCCTTACTATCTCCATTTGAATTTCTCAAAGGTACTTGAAACTCATTGTGTCCATAATTTCTCTTCTCTTCTCCCACAAGCTACTTCTCTTTTCTTTATAGTTCCTAACTTAGTGAGGAAGCCGAGTCAACCCAAGTTTTAAAAGCAGAGTTTATTTCAGTCTGCTGTTTAATTGGTCACTAAGTCCTGGAGATTTCAACACATAACTGGTCCATTTACTCTCCATTTGAAATCTCCCTGGCCAAATTCTACTCATCCTTTCAGAATCTCAGTTGTTATCCTGTTCAGGAAGCTTCTTTCGCCCCTGGACTTTCATCCTAGGCTGGAGTAAATGGCCTTCTTACCCGTTTCCATCACTCCATTTCCACAGCTCTTTCAAATACTTTATATCCCTTTGGTAATGATCTTGAGCCATCCATGTATGTCAGTGAAGGTTAAGCAACTTGACAGCAAAGAGTATGTCTTTGTCATACACTGTGATAGTGCCTGAAATATTATAGATACTAAATGGATATTTGTTGAATGAATGGAGTTGACATTTAAGAAAGTGTGAGATTTCATAAGGCAGAGAACAAGGTGTTAATTAGAACTTTAATGGATCAAATGACTGGAACTTCAATTCTGACTAATATGCTAAGATGATAGTAGGATAGTTCACACAGTGAAGGGATATATACAAATGCTACAGATAGGCAGTGACCAGGTTAGCAATGGGAACTGAGAAACTAAAACCAGAGGCTCAGTGCAATTAGGCTATTTTAATTTTCTCTTACCTCTATTTTCCTGTGTGTTGGCTTCATCCTCTCGGGCAGGGTTTCCCCATGAGCCTAAAATCATAAGTGCCTAGATATTGTGGATACACATATATCAGTTACTGGGTCAATGAATATAACCAGTGTGATGAAGCATGATGCTTAGCTCAGCTTGGTACTGATTTCCACTCCTGGACCAAAAGTGTAACCTGTAAATCTGGATCTTGTTAGAAGCCAGTTCTCATCAGAGTATGTGGTGGAAGTTTGAAAGAGGGGGACAGTTCCTCAAAATAAGGAGACTGATCATACCAGAAGAATGGAAGTTCTGGGCAGACATTATAATATATACTTACTTAAACTAGTAATATTGGCTAAAGTTTTCCACTGCTCATTTTGTAGCAGATGCTGTGCTAAGCACTTTACAGAGATTTTCTCATTGAATTCTCATAACAACCCTATCAGATGACTGTTTCTGTTAAAATTCTTTCATCTACAACAAAATAACATCCAACTAAAATAAAATAGAAGTGGCTTAAATTTAGGATTTTGTTTTGCTCACTTAACCACAAGTATAGAGTAAGACAGGTGATTGCAGTATTGGTGTCAACTGCTCAAAGGCATCAGGGATGCTGGTCAGCTTTTCTCTAGTTCTGTTAGATTTCTACTCAGGATTACAAAATGGCTGCCATAGTTCCAAGTTTGCATCTTCACACAACATTAAAATGTGAAAAGGGAATAGAAACTTCTTCTTGGCCATCTTTTATGAGGGAGAAAATCTTAACAAGAAATATCCCCATAAATTTCCCAGCAAGAGTGACAGGACAGAATGGCATTATATACTCATGGTTGAGCAAGTGAGGATGGAAAAGCAAGTCTCTGACATTTTTAGTCTCCTAGGGGACTGCTTCTCTTATGACAAAGAAGATAATGGTAGAATGGTTGCTGGTACATAATAGTTTTTGCCTCAGGGTATAATATTGTATTGGAGTGTTTTGGTAAAAGAAACATAAGATCTGACCAACAATGACTTAAAACCAGAAGGGTGCTTATTGTTAACCTTTAGCACAATAAACATCTTAAGTTATGTAAGCCCTAAGATAACAAAGATGACCAGTCCTTGATTTTAAGGTATTAAAGAGAAAGTCTCTAACTATTCTGCCATGTATTTGAGTTCAAAGTCTTCTTGCATCTTGTATTTTCTCCCTAGAATTATTGTGTAAAGTTTGTAAGTGTTTAGGGAGTTGTGATTATTTTCTTAATTATTATAAATTGAAGAAAGAGTTGGATCAAACAAGAATTGCATTCTAGGACTTACCTGATTTTCCAAGCTGTCTAAAACTGTGTGAAAATTTAGTTGCTGGCTGGCAACACTAATTGGCACACTCTTCAACAATCTCTAGGCAAGACAGTATTAATTAGACATGAAAAAGAGAGTGTTTCCTTATCATCTGATCTAGCAGGTGGTTTTGCTGCAGTTGAGGGCAGGATGAAGTTGGTGATAAAAGTTACACCTTGCCAAGTCACTTTATTTTTAAGTAGAAACTTACAGGTCTTACTTGCTAGTTATAGAGCACTTAGTCAAAGATTCACCATGTACTCAATCCATGATTTCGTAAACTTTTGATTTACCTGTTGTGCAATACATATATACATAAGATATAATTTTACAAAAATAAATAAAACTTTTTCCCTTCCAACTCTTCCAGCCACTGGTGGTGCTGAGGACCATAAAATAAGGACTAAATTAATGTAAGTTTCTAGTTGCATATACAGGCATTGATCCATACTAAATTTATGTACTGAATTGTACCCTTTTCTTGATTTCTCCTCTTTTTTTCTTTTAAGATTTTTTATTTATTTATTTGACAGAGAGAGAGAGAGAGAGAGAGAGAGAGAGAGAGAGAGAGAGAGCACAAGCAGGGGGAGGGAGAGGGAGAAGCAGGCTTCCTGTTGAGCACAGATCCTGAAGGGGGACTTGATCCCAGGACCCTGGGATCATGACCTGAGCTGAAGGCAGATGCTTAACTGACTGAGCCACCCAGGCGTGCCATGATTTCTCCTCTTACCTCTCTTATCTTTCCTTCTGATTTCCTTTCTTTGGGTCTTTTCCACTGCCAGCCCATTCCAAGTAGTTGCAGGACTCTCTGGCCTTCTTCCTTTTCTCTGAGTCATCTTAAGTCAAGTATATCTAAAGTTATACTTAGGGGGAAAACCCCCCACTATGTTGGGCCAAATAAAATGGTCTACCAGATGAATTCAGCCCTTATTATCTTACTTGCTATTCTCAAATCCGTGACCTCTCAGCCTCTCCCCAAACCTTCTTCCCCACATGGCGAATTGTCTAGTGGCTATTGCATAGGCTACTGTTTCTCCAAACCCTCTGCATTTTAGAATCACCTCAAAAAAGTTTTTATTTTTTTATTTCATTTTTAAAAAGATTTTATTTATTTATTTTGAGAGATAGAGTGTGCATGAGCAAGGGGGAGATGCAGGGGGAGAGGGAGAAGCAGGCTCCCCACTGAGCAGGGAGCTAGATGGACGATGGACCTGGGACTTGATCCCAGGACCGCAGGATTATGACCTGCGCTGAAGGAAGATGCTTAATCAGCTGAGCCACCCAGGAGCCCCAAAACTCTTTTTAAAATACTGCTGTTCAGGGGCAGGACCTGGGCTTTAAACTTTCCTTTTTTAGAGAGAGAGAGAGAGAGAGAGAGTGAACATGCACATGGGATGGGGATGGGGGTGAGGGGGGATAGGGGCAGCAGGAGAGGGAGAGAAAGAATCTTAAGCAGGCTCCATGCTCAGTGCAGAGCTGGCACTGGGCTGGATCTCAAGACTCTGAGATCATGACCTGAGCTGAAACTAAGAGTTGGCTGATTAACCAACTGAGCCACCCAGGCACCCCATGAGGTTGAAACATTTTTAATGTTCCCCAGGTGTTGAGAATCCCTGCCAATAAATTTTTCTTTTTCAAATCCTAAGTATTTCCTGTGATTTAAGAATATAAATGATAGATGTTCAAAAATTTGCAAATGCATAAATATTAATCCTTTAATTTTTAGTTTCCAGTTTTATTGTATTTGGTAAGAAATCATAGTTTTCTATGTTGTTGCAAATGGCAAGATTTCATTCTTTTTGATGGCTGCATAATATTCCATTGTATATATACCACATCTTCTTTATCCATTCATCTGTCGGTAGACATCTTGGCTCTTTCCATAGTTTGGCTATTGTGGACATTGCTGCTATAAACATTGGGGTGCAAGTACCCCTTCAGATCCCTACATTTGTATCTTTCGGGTAAATACCGAGTAGTGCAATTACTGGGTCATAGGGTAGCTCTATTTTCAATTTTTTGAGGAACCTCCATACTATTTTCCAGAGTGGCTGCACCAGCTTGCATTCCTACCAACAGCGTAGGAGGGTTCCCCTTTCTGCGTATCCCCACCAACATCTGTCGTTTCTTGACTTGTTAATTTTAGCCATTCTGACTGGTGTGAGGTGGTATCTCACTGAGGTTTTGATTTGGATTTTTCTGATGCCAAGAGATGTTGAGCACTTTTTCATGTGTCTGTTGGCCATTTGGATATCTTCTTTGCAGAAATGTCTGTTCATGTCTTCTGCCCATTTCTTGATTGGATCATTTGTTCTTTGGGTATTGAGTTTGATAAGTTCTTTATAGATTTTTGGATACTATCCCTTTATCTGATATGTCCTTTGCAAATATCTTCTCCCATTCTGTTGGCTGTCTTTTGGTTTTGTTGACTGTTTCCTATGCTGTGCAAAAGCTTTTTATCTTGATGAAGTCCCAATAGTTCATTTTTGCCCTTGCTTCCCTTGCCTTTGGCAATGTTTCTAGGAAGAAGTTGCTGTGGCTGAGGTCGAAGAGGTTGCTGCCTGTGTTCTCCTTTAGGATTTTGATGGACTCCTGTCCAACATTGAGGTCTTTCAACCATTTGGAGACTATTTTTATGTGTGGTGTAAGCAAATGGTCCAGTTTCATTCTTCTGCATGTGGCTGTCCAATTTTCCCAACATCATTTGTTGAAGAGACTGTGTTTCTTCCATTGGACATTTTTTCCTGCTTTGTCAAAGATTAGTTGACCATAGAGTTGAGGGTCCATTTCTGGGCTCTCTATTCTGTTCCATTGATCGATGTGTCTGTTTTTGTGCCAGTACCATACTGTCTTGATGATGACAGCTTTGTAATAGGGCTTGAAGTCCGGAATTGTGATGCCACCAGCTTTGCTTTTCTTTTTCAACATTCCTTTGGCCATTCAGGGTCTTTTCTGGTTCCATACAAATTTTAGGATTATTTGTTCCATTTCTTTGAAAAAAGTGGATGGTATTTTGATGGGGATTGCATTGAATGTGTAGATTGCTCTAGGTAGCATTGACATCTTCACAATGTTTGTTCTTCCAATCCATGACCATGGAACGTTTTTCCATTTCTTTGTGTCTTCCTCAATTTCTTTCATGAGTATTTTATAGTTTTCTGAGACAGATTCTTTGTCTCTTTGGTTAGATTTATTCCTAGGTAGCTTATGGTTTGGGGTGTAATTGTAAATGTGGTCAACTCCTTAAATTCTCTTTCTTCTGTCTTGTTGTTGGTGTATAGGAATGCAACTGATTTCTGTGCATTGATTTTATATCCAGCCACTTTACTGAATTCCTGTATGAGTTCTAGCAGTTTTGGGGTGGAGTCTTTTGGGTTTTCCACATAAAGTATCATATCATCTGCAAAGAGTGAGAGTTTGACTTCTTCTTTGCCAATTCGGATGCCTTTTTTTGTTGTTGTCTGATTCCTGAGGCTAGGACTTCTAGTACTGTTGAATAGCAGTGGTGATAGTGGACATCCCTGCTGTGTTCCTGACCTTAGGGGGGAAGCTCTCAGTTTTTCCCCATTGAGAATGATATTCGCTGTGGGTTTTTCATAGATGGCTTTTATGATATTGAGGTATGTACCCTCTATCCCTGTACTCAGAAGAGTTTTGATCAAGAAAGGATTGTGTACTTTGTCAAATGCTTTTTCTGCATCTATTGAGAGGATCATATGGTTCTTGTTCTTTCTTTTATTAATGTATTGTATCACGTTGATTGATTTGTGGATGTTGAACCAACCTTGCAGCCCAGGGATAAATCCCACTTGGTCATGGTGAATAATCCTTTTAATGTACTGTTGGACCCTACTGGCTAGTATTTTGGTGAGAATTTTTGCATCCGTGTTCATCAGGGATATTGGTCTGTAATTCTCCTTTTTGATGGGGTCAACGATGTAGATGGAACTGGAGGTTATTATGCTGAGCAAAATAAGTCAGTCAGAAAGACATGTATCATATGATCTCACTGATATGAGGAATTCATAATCTCAGCAAACAAACTGAGAGTTGCTGGAAGGTGGGGGGTGGGAGGCATGGGGTGGCTGAATGGTAGACATTGGGGAGGGTATGTGTATGTTGAGCACTGTGAATTGCATAAGACTGTTGAGTCATAGACCTGTACCTCTGAAACAAATAATACAGTATATGTTAAAAAAAAAGAAGAGGGACTCCTGGGTGGCTTAGTCGGTTGGGTGTCTGCCTTTGGCTCGGGTCATGGTCCCAGGTCCTGGGATCAAGTCCCGCATCAGGCTCCCTGCTTGGGGGGAGCCTGCTTCTCCCTCTGCCTGCTGCTCTCTTGCTTGTGCTCTCTCTGTCTCTGTCTCTCTGACAAATAGATAAGTAAAATCTTAAAAAAAAAAAAGAAGATAGTAGGAAGGGAAAAATGAAAGGGGGGGAATCAGAGGGGGAGATGAACCATGAGAGACTATGGACTCAGAAACAAACTGAGCGTTCTAGAGGGAAGGGGGTAGGGTGATGGGTTAGCCTGGTGATGGGTATTAAAGAGGGCACATATTGAATGGAGCACTGGGTGTTATATGCAAACAATGAATCAAGGAACACTACATCAAAAACTAATGATGTAATGTATGGTGATTAACATAACATAATAAAATTAAAAAAATGTAAAAAAAAGTATAGTTTTCTGTGACTTATAGTTTTTGAAATTTTAGCTGTTTTGTGAATAATCTTTGAAAGTTCTTTTCCTACATGGAACTGTTCATTCTCTGTTTAATGGGTGAGAAAAATTTTTAACTTATGCTTATAAGTTAGTTTGTAAATTTCTCCTTATACTTCTATATTTTGTGGTATGTTTTGATGCTAATGTTTTTTGTTTCATAAAGATGTATAACTATTTGTAAATATTTTTTGTAGATTATTTCTTGTATCATTTTTAATAATTTATAATTATATGATAATAATTTTTAATATATTCTGGACATTGAATTCTATCTTACCACAGCTACTTTTTTGGAGGGGAGGGGCAAACATTTTTTGGAGATATCTATCTATCTATCTATCTCCACATATGGGTCCATATATATCCATATATCCATCCATATATATATTTATTTATATATTTATATTTATATTGATTTATATATTTATGTTTTTATTAATTATTTCCCTCTTTTTATTCTCATTCTATCTGTATCATTTTGTTTTAACTATCATCTTTTATTATCCATCTATAGCTAGATTAATAGTTTTGAATCCAATGTGACAATCTGTGTTTTTATGGTAGGATATAACCCAGTCACATTTTCTATGGTTATTGATAATTCTGAATTTTTTCCTACCATATTTTTATCTTATTTATATGTTATGGTTACTTTTATTCTTCTCTTCCTCTTCTACCTCCTCCATTTTTTTCTTCCCAGAATTTTAGATAAATTTTAAGAAATCTGTTTGAAATTCATATTCCATGTGTTTTTAAAAAAAGATATTTGGAAATGTATTAATATTTTTAATATCTCTATATTCTTGAATCTTGTCTTACTTTTTTCATCTAGTTATTTTGATGGAGTACAATATTGAGTAAATTTTCAAATAATTATTTCAGAAGTGTTACTATACAATGAACTTTCAAAAATGCCTTTAAATTTTCCTCACACTTGTGTTTTAATAACATATTTTATTTTTAGTATTCTTTAAAAAATGATGTCAATTTTTAAAAAAACCTTTTTGTCTTTATGGATTATTAGAATTTTCTCTATATCATTGGAATTCAGAAATTTTACCAGGGTATGTATAAGGGAGAAATAATAATTTTTCGTTAATCCTTCTATGTTCTTGGATGAGATGCTGTAATAAAAGACAGATTAAAAGAGAAAAACAGAAACTTATTAACATGCATACCTCCTGTGTTCATGGGAGATACCCAGGGAAAAATGTGGAACTCTTAGAATTGGCTTAGAGCTCGGCTTAAATACTGTCTTCAGCTAAAAACAGGAGAAAGATGTGAGAGAGGCCAGTTTTGAGAAGAGTACCAGAAGAAGTATGGCAAACAAAGGTAAGGTTTGTTATGCAGATATAAATTAGTGCCTTCTCCATTAATAAAATGTGTGTGTGTGTGTGTGTATGTGTGTGTGTACGTGCATGCTATGTGTGTGATTTGGAGAAATCTTTCTCTTCCTGGTATAGAGAGGGAAATAGACTTACAAATGGAAAATTTTGTGATAAATGTAAATTTTTCTTACAGAAGAATAACTTCTACTTTGTTTCTAGAGTTTCTCTTGCATATGCTGTTTCTCAAAGTGATCAGCTCACAATAATCCCTATGCCAAAAAAGACATATTTTGGGGAGGTATATCCTGCTACTTTTCATCTACTGTCTAGGTAAAATTTTTTTTAAAGATTTTATTTATTTATTTGAGAGAGAGACACACACAGCAAGAGAGGGAACACAATCAGGGGGAGCAGGAGAGGGAGAAGCAGGCTTCCCACTGAGCAGGGAGCCCGATGCAGGGCTCGATCCCAGGACCCCGGGATCATGACCTGAGCTGAAGGCAGACATTTAACGACTGAGCCACCCAGGTGCCCCTCTAGGTAAATTTTTACTTAATTACTTGAAGGGCTCTTTTCATCTGAAATCCCAACTATTTTTACATCAGGGAAATTTTCTTCCCAGGTCTAATTCTTCCCCTTCCTCTCTCTTCTTCCTCTGAAGTCCCTATTACTTTTCTTGCAGACTTCCCTATATAATAACATTACTTTAAAATTTCCAGGTTATTGTTCTTTCATATTGTGTTTGAAAATTATTCCTGTGTTTGCTTCTTCAGCTGATTTATCTTTAGCTTTGATTTTTCTACTATTTGGTCTATCTATTGATCTATTGACTTTGGAAATAAGACATAATTTTCAAGAATTCTCATTGCTTCTTTTTCATAGCAATTTCTTCTCCTTTTTCTCCTTTGCCTCTTCTCGTTATTTTCTTCATCCTCCTCTTTTTTCTCCTCCATCTGTTGTTCCTCCTTTATCTTCTTTGTAATATTACCAAATTTCTGACTATTTTCATTATACTTATTGATTATTTTTCTGAAATAGTAAAGTTTTTTCATAAGTTACTTTTTCCCTTTGTGGGGTTTGGTACCACCCATTGCTTTTCCTCAAATGTTTATTGATTCTTGGTTGTTTGTTTACATAGATGAGGATTTGCTTACTACTAATAGCTGGTGTATATTTCTACAGCTCCTGTGTGAATTCTAGTCTTCTGGGAGTAAAAGTAGATTTAGATGAGTGTGAGGATTGTGGAAATTCTTGCAGTTGTAGGGGAGGAAAAAATTCATTTCAATCTTGTAAAAGTTCATGGTGGGATCCAAAAATTAAACTGACAAGCACAGATTAATAAGAGAAAAACATATGGACTATTTGCTGTGAATTTTACATGACATGGGAGCTTTCAAAAGGAAATAAAGACCAAAGGAAATGGTTAAACCCACATGTGTTTATTCCAGGTTTGATGAAGAGTGGAAAGACATGGAGAAATATAATAGGATGAAGAGTATGAGCTAAGTGTAGTAGACTAGGGGAAATTTAGCAAGACCTTTTCCTTTGGATGCTTCTTGGCATTCTTCCATCTTAGAGATAGAGATGTTTTTCCTCCAGGTATAGAGAGGGCACCTCTCACATGAGGGTTTTTGACTTGCTTCAGGGGAGAGGGGCAGGGGAAGGTCAGAGAGACATTCCTGCTTTTGCTGAGTTTTCTCAACCTCTTTCAGCTTAAAATATTCAGTATGACACAGTGCCACATTTGGGGCATCATGTGTCCTGAACTCCATCACAGCATAGTCAATTTTCCTTTAGAGCAGAGGCTACAAACCAATCATTGTAGTAAAAACTAGGAAATTTTATGTGAAATTGTAGATTTCTATTTTTTCTTAGAGAGTATGAAGTGCTAGCAAATCTGGGCCTGTGTTGCTGAATGGAAATGACTGGCCAGAACTAAGTCATGCCTGTTCTTCAGATATGGCATCTGCTCTTGTTTGTCACAGTCTCCAACAATCCCTCATGTACTCCCTTTCTAGGCCACTACTTTCTTTTTTTTTTTAAAGATTTTATTTATTTATTTGAGAGAGAGAGAATGAGAGATAGAGAGCGTGAGAGGGAAGAGGGTCAGAGGGAGAAGCAGACTCCCTGCTGAGCAGGGAGCCCGATGTGGGACTCGATCCCGGGACTCCAGGATCATGGACTGAGCCAAAGGCAGTCGCTTAACCAACTGAGCCACCCAGGCTCCCAAGGCCACTACTTTCTTGATTTGGAAGCAATTCTAGTGTTCTTTTGGGAAGATCTCTTCTTTTGGAAGAGATTCTTTTCCCCAAAGAAATTATAATAATAAAATACTAATAGATAATAATATCATCTGTCATTATATAAGGACTATTTGAAAGGCATGATGGGAATTATTTACTATTCCAGTAATGTAATTGGCTTCCTAGCTGAATAGTTAATTAGTATTATAATGATACTACTTTACAGATGGGAACTAGGAGGCAAAAAGAAGGTGAGGAATTGTTCAAGATAACAGTTGATGAGTAGGAGAGGTAGGATTTGAACCCAGGTCACTTGATCCCAGCACTTGAGTCTTTAACCATTGTACCAAGCTGCTTTTCTATTCAAGATTATTGCTTTCTTTATGTTTTTCTATATTTCCAATATAGCTTTTGGAAATTGCACACTTTTTATCTGTAGATGACATTTTCCCTAGTTTTCCCAAGGTGAAGTTTGACTTTTTGGGGAAGGGCCAATTAGGTGGGTGGATTGATCAGTTATATAAATTGATGTCTCCCTTTCTAATTAAACAATACTCCTTGATGGTGGGCAGTTTATCTTATGTATCTTTACATCCTTTAGCACTCAGCACAGTGCCTGGCTGATAATACACATTCAACATATTTGAAAGCACTTGCTTTTGTTTCTTTCATGTTTTTCAAAGACAATGTGTAATGTTTTATATAACCTATATGTGTGATATATGTGATATACTGTTAAAGCAAATCTATCCAGATTGTTTAAATCAAACCATATTTTTTGAAAATTTTTAAACAATTTTTTCCTTAGTGTATGCATTTTTTAAGCTTTGATATTCTCATTTAAGCTGTTTGTTCAGTTACATATCCATTTGAGTATCCAAGCATATATATTTCAGATATATTTCAAATATATGTACTTCTTCCATTTAACAAAAAGGTATTTATCAGTTGCTATGTGTAAAGCAATTACTATTGTTGGCCCTGGCAAAAGGAGCTTATAATGTAAAAATAGAAGAAAACCTCTATATAAATAATTATAAAGGATATTAAAATGTAGAGAGAACAAATAAAAAGCTCTGGGGTTTTGGAGAGAGGGATAGTGAAAAGGCAGTGAAAAACTAATACTTAGTAGATGAATCCTGAAGGATAGGAAGAGCTTGAACATGTGGTAATGCCAAGTTCCTGATTTCCTATAAAGTAATGCTATTCATATATTTATAAGTATGATCTATATCTGTCTATCTCTGGGTGATACCGAAATACCTACATGAATCATCATCATCATCATCTTCTTTTTTTTAACATTGGTCCTCTGTTCAAGGAATTTCCTTTAGAAATGTAAAATGCTACAAGCATCCTTGAAAAAGCTCAGTGACTTCTCTCAGGCATTAATGAATTTGGGACTGAAATTGTTTTTTCAGTTTAATGCAGTTAATACCTCAGTATGTTTCCTAAATACCAAGACCATATGGTCTTATATTGTGTATATACATTGTGTATATACATTTCAAATCTATTCCTTTCTCCTGTAGCAAAATATTGATACTGTTTTATTAACTTGAGTCTAAAATTATTGCTTTCTTCACACTGTTTAATCAAACTTTTCCTTGACATATTTTTCACTTCACTTCCAATACCAGATACATTATTTAGTGAAAGAATTTTTATACACAAGGGCTTTTAATCGCTTCTGAAGTGTACAATTAGAAGCACTGTTAATATAATTAGGTTGAAGTCTTCCCTCTTGACATTGGTGTAGATGGTTTTCAAATATATTTATTCAAAAGCGGCATTCACCAGGATTGTAGTTCATCTCTCTTTATAGCAAGCCCTGTGGCTGCATCATCCCCGTGGTCCATTAATCTCTTACTGCATTACCCTGAAATTGTGTTGATTATAAGTAATCATAAACTGTCAGCTTTCAAAAGCTAACATTTGTTAGCTTCACAGTCATGAAAAAACTAGTGATAAGTGAGGTTGTTAAAAAGTCAAATTAAATGTTAATTGATGCAAGGGCACAAAGCGGTAAGGCACTTAAGGGTTTGGATGTGGGCACTACATTTATCAGCCTTGACAAATTATCCTGAAGAATTTCCGTAGATATTTGCCTTTATATTTTCCTCCATCACCATTTTCCCACATAAGCATGTCACAATTCAAAAATAGTTAAAATGTCACTCTTGCCAAGTGTTTACATAGTCTCACATGAAGCCATAGGCAAGATTCTGATTCTGTTTCTATTTACAATGTTTTATTTTAAGCAGTGTGGTGATCTAAGAAAAGAATCAAAGAAGAGACTATCCTAGAAATTTGCATGAGGAGAAAAGAACATGCGTACTCTTGGGGAATTAGAAAGAAGATTCTTTCTTAATCATCTCATACATTTAAATTACCCAAATTTGCATAAATGCTGAAGTGTGAATTGTTGCCTTAAAAAAAAAATTCCTTTCAGACCATTGCTAATTATTCTTGGCTAATGTGGTAAAGTTAAAGGCACAGAAATTCTTTGATATTCTCTGTTGCCTTACTGAGAACACTGACACAAGGCATGGTTTGCTTAGATTCTGTGGTTGATACACAAAACAGAAGTAGAATGAAATATTGTGACTAAAATAGTTTTGTTTTCTTGCATCTTTGGTTGCTAGTAAACTACAAAAAAAGGAAAAGCACTCTGGCTGACTTTAGAGGCATCGTACTTCTAAAGAAATGGCTAGCTAATTACAGAAGTGTTTTTGCTAGATTTTCCTATTATTAGGACTAGTTCAGAGCCACTTACCTGGTATAAATTTTGGATTCTGCCTGGTATGTGCTACTTTTTTACAAACTACCTACTTATGAGGAAATGGCAAAATAAGTTAAAAATAAAAGATCCAGGCATTTTGAACTACATATAGGTGACTATGTTTATTGATTTTTAATTTTTTTAATATTTGATTTTGTATATAGAATCTCCTGTGGTCCCAAACATAGATATTCCTCATGTACATTCACTGTCAGGGCAGTGTGAACAGAGTATCCTGACCTGAGGCTGACACCTATGTACAGAACTTAGAAGAGTTAAGGATTTTTCTTAACTGCTTGGTGGATTTTGACAGTTGAGTACTGACCTGTCATTTGAAAGCCTTGTTTTCCTGGTAAGGTTTTCTTTCTTCTCTACTAGAAACATAATTGAATTCATGCTTTCTCCTCAAATAGAAGAATTTTAGTGAGGTAGAGTCTTTGCTGGAAAGAACTTTGAGAGGCCTCAAGCTACTAGGGAGAAGCAGTTTGTGTTTGAATGTAAGCATCAAGAAATTACATTGGATTCAATGGATATTATTGAGTGCCCACCATGTGCTTTGCAGGGCAGACTATAAAAAGAACTGTAAAATACAATTCTTGCCCTATAGGCTCAAATAGTTCATTTAAAAAGGAATAGCAAGTAAAGAAGACAGTAAAGTGCCGCTCTGTTTAGTTGTTCATAGTATCCAGTATCAGGGGCATGGCTGAGCCTGTATAAGAAGGAAATCCCTGCTTTTGTTCTGCTTACTGAACCAGGTGCCTTTGAGTCTAAATCTGTCCCAAAAGGCCGTGAACTAGTCTATTAATCAGAATGGTGCTAGCTATTGTAACAAACATTTTCCAAATTTTCATTGGCTCAACAGAATGTTTATTTCTAGTTGACAAACCTATCCACAATTTATAATTCTGGTCAACAGGTAGTTTTCCTTCAGGTCATGCTTCTGGGACTAAAGCTCCTTGCATTGTGATTCTATCATTTTCACGAAATGATTTCCAACATCACTGTGGTTGTCTACCTCAATCCACATAGGGGAAGAGAATGTGGAGGGTCACATGTAGGAAGGTATAAAAGCGCAGGCACACCCCATTTCTGCTTACACTCCATTGGCTAGTACTCAGTGAAATGCCACACCTAACCTCAGGTGAGGATAGGAAATGTGGTCTGGCTGTGAGCTCGGGAAAAAGAGGGAATGGTCAGATGAGCAGCTAGCTAGTCTCTGCCACACTGCTCTTCTGGTCATGCATATATCATCTATGTCTGCATCTATATCTACGCATATATCTCTAAATATCTATATCAATTGATAGCTATTTCACAATCTTATCTTTTAGGAACAACTATGTCCCAAAGCAAGAAGCTAAGTTAATTTCGCTTTGGTCTAAATATTGTTTAACACAGGTTCAGGAGACTGTGCCTCTATGCCTCCTAAAGGCGTCAACCTAAGGTAACATCTTGTTCCAAGTTAGGATCTCTTGGTGCATGGCATCCTCTTTTTCAGCTCTGGATGTCAGTCCACGTTTTCTGGTGGTCGATGAACTAAAGAGAAAAACTAGGACAAACCCTTTACTCTCCCCACATCATATCCATGGTTCCACATATGCCCCACATGCAGTGGTAAAACAAAGATAAAATAACATGCTAAAACCTTCCATTACCAAAACAGAATATTGAGAAAGACACAGTTGTCTCTGTTTTACAACATTCACAATTTCCAAGGGCAGACATAGAGAAGACCCTCTATCTGGCCTGTGGAGGAAGTTTATTAATTAGATTTTGATTCCGCTCTCTGGAGGAACTCTCTTGTCAGGATTTTCTATAGCTCTTAGTTCCAACAGATGAAAGATTCTCCCTTGTCTATTATTCTCCGTAGCCTCAACAGAAGTAGGAATTGGGGAGTATGTTCTCCCTGGGAGGTGCAACTTTCACAATTACTATGTTCTGGTACAATTCTACTATGCCCCAGGGATGTTTTAAGGCTTAAAGAAATCAAAGGATTTTTTAAAGCCCAGTCCAGAGTTTCATTGGCAATGTATTTATCTTAGAGACATACTAGGCTTCTGATCTGGTTCTGTCAGGAACCATCCCCAAAGTTCTTACATAGTTCTCTGGTTTGGTTTCTTTTATTCCTTTGCTCTTGAAAATGGAAGCCAATATTATTTCTTGTCCCTGTAGTATACATTACTGAGACCAAGCAAAAAATAATTTAGCTGCTTGCTCCAGGAGATTCTTGTTCATGAGAGACAATATTATGAAACAACTAAATCAGCCATATTTCACAGCTTGCTCATCAAGGCCCTTACCTTGCTGTGTCCAGCAATTCAAAGCTTTGAAAATCTCAGAATGCATTTTATTTAGCAAACACCTAGAATAAAATTTAAATACGTCTTGATCATTGTTTGTTTCTTCTCAGGATTGATTGGAGTTTTTCCAGCCAGAGAGCTAAGCCATGATGGTAATGAAACAACTGCTTGATTTTTGTTTGCTATCTCTCAAGTGATGAAGCATCCATTTTGCGGGAGCTCTCTTTCAAGAGATTTTCAAGGACTTGTTACTTATTGAGAAACTTCATCGTCTCTAAAAGTCTCAGTCTTTGAGAAAGGGGAAAAGCACAAATGGAATTTTAAAATGAAAAATTTTAAAAAAGATCTGAGTCCTTTGAACTTCTGTGGTTTAATGCATTTGCATTGACCTTAATGATAATGAGATTGACTCTTTTTCACATTTATTGTTTTTTTTTTGTAATGGGTTAGAAACAGGCTGATTCATGAATTTAGGAATATACTTTCAATCCTAGACTCTGTCCTACTGGAAGCAGATATGACCAAAAACTGCATGGGATTTATGTAGTACATTCAGTCTTATCCTCAGCAGGTATAGGCAGCCTTTCTTTAACATCCTTTTAACAACCTTTGCATAACTTAAAATGTGGAAATTTGCTTTTCTGGAAGATATATCAAAGATGGACAGCCCTTGAATTTATATGGAATAGACATTATTAGCCATTGTTAACCATTAGTGCCATATTAAAACTTTGAGTGGTTGATCTTTGATTTATATCTACCCATTTAAGAGATATAAACCATCAGTAGCTCATTGGAAGACTCCTGGACAAAGGCCTTAAGATGATTATTTTTAGGTATCCTCTAGAAGCAGATAACCCAAGAAAAGACAGCTTCTAGATATTTTGACCAGGTTGACAACTGCATGAAGTAGACAGCTTCTGTACAACCCACAGACCAAGGGCCAACTGAGAGTCACAGATTATCATGATTTAGTCTGCATGCACTTGTTCTTGATTTTCTCCACCTGTTTTATATATTTTATGCTGCTCTAAGTTTCTGAATTTACTATCAAACACTTATTATCCTTTAACTATGATATCACAAAGCCCCTGTCATTGATACTGCTCTTTGTATCCCTAGCAAATTTTTTGTATATGTCCAGGGCCCTCCTAAAATTTTTCTGTGATTTTGATTTGTATTTTAGCTAACCCAATCCAATTAGTACCAATTTCTTCTGATGAATTAACCAGTATCTTGGTTGGTTGGACCATTGATCAACTACTAAGCAACTTCTTAGATTGCAGTAATGCAAAAGGCCAGACAGCCGAAAGTCCAAAGCTTTTAGATACCACATCTAGGGTAGGAGGTTTCTGTCTTTGTTAAAGCAACATCTAAGACTTTTTCAGAGTAGTCAGCCTTTGTAACAAACTTTTCACAGAAATAGAGCTTAGAATATGACTAGGAAAAATATAGTCTACAAGTGAAAGCTACCTGCTGTGGACTAAATTGCATCCACTCAAAATTCACATGCAGAAGCCCTAACCCCTAGTGTGATGGTATTTGGAGATAGGGGTCTTTGAGAAACAATTAGGATTGGATGAAGTCATGAGGCTGGGACCCTTACAATGAGATCAACATCATGAAAAGAAGAGACACAGAGAGCTTTGTCTTTTTCTCTTTTTGCCTCTGTCTCTGCCATGTGAGGACATAACAAGAATGCAGCCATCTGCAAACCAGGATGAGAACTCTCCAGAACTCAACTTAGCATGCTGGCATGCTGATCTCAGACTTCCAGCCTCCAGAGCTGTGAGAAAATTCTGTTGTTCAAGCTACCCAGTCTATGGTATTTTGTTATGGCAGCCCAAGCTGACTAAGTCACCACCTCATTTTAACAGAGCTGTAAGAAGCCTTACTTCTTAAGCTTAATCTTATGCTGGTTTACTATTGCTCTAACCAATGAACTACCTAATTTAAATCTCATCATCTGACTCTAATCCACTCTTACTGAGTGGCACAAAACGTTTACAAAATAATTAGATAGCCCCCAAGGGTATTTTGGCTAAGAACCCCCCCACAAAAAACCCAAAAATATTGGGTGACTGACTCCCAACAAATGGTATTGGTCTTGTTCATGAAAATTTTATCCATTGGCTACTACCTGCAACACTGGGTAAGGGTGTTATTATCTCAGTAGCTGATACCTATATCAGGATAGTGTTTGATATCACACAATTCATTTTGATATACCATTTTTTCTCTCTCAAAAAACAAATGAAAGAAAAAAAACAGAAAGAAATCTTTAGGTAAGTTAGTTCAAAAAGAAGAAAAACTTGGTCTTGATTCAAGACCCCAAAACTTAGCTATCAAGAGGGATTTGGGGCTTCTTTCTTCTGTTCTTGAGTCTCCTCTTGCTTGCTTTATAATGTGTCTGTAAAGTTGAGGTATGTCCAAAATGTGATAGTTCACATACTGGCGAGAGAGTACGACAATGCCATTAAGGTTGTAGATTTCCTTGCCTAAGAAGTTCATGAGACTAGATTGTTGGTGATTCAAAATAGAGCAGCCCTAGATGTTATATTATTCTCTTTAACCCTACAGAGTTTTCTAGAATCCTGATTATTTCTAAAACATTTGGCAAATAATTAAATGTGTACTACAGGCTCTTCCCATTGGGAATTGGATCTATTTTCTTGCTTTAATTTAGGCACTCTTTACTCTTGGCTTGGAAGTAGATTATAAACTCTGATCATAATCCTTTTCTTAGTATTTGCCTGTATCACAGTGCTCAAGTGTGTTATCTTCAGAGTCCTAATGATGTTATATAGCTACTTTTCTGTTAAATAATTCAGTAGATTGCCATCTAACAAGGAATCTTAATACATGACTCTGTCTCATTAAATAGCAATGCACATTTGGATTGATCATGACCCCAGATGATAAATGATCCATCCTCTAAAATGATCCATCCTCTAGAATAGGTTAGAGAAAGACCAAAAGTGGGAATTGATAACTGAAACCAACATAATTTCTTGTCTCTATGTTAAACAATACTTAAACCATACTTTCCTTTACCTGTGAAGATAATTTCTTTTCTCTGAATTAACCAACAATGAAAATAGGCATATATCCTTGTCCTTATTTAAGTAGTACTGAGACCAAGTACAAGGTAGTTACTTTCTCCAGAAAATACCTTTTTCTGGAATATTAGACTATAAAGCAACTAACATACTCATTAAAAACAACAGCTTGCTTATCAAGGCTGCTTCAAGGCCATTGCCCCATTGTGCATACAAACCCAAAGCTAGTATGTCATAATCTGGCCATTCTAAACCAGATCTCTGCCTTGCAATATCCACTTTAAAGCCACTCAACCCAGGCCCTAAAAACTTTCTATCATTTTCTAATTTCCAGAATTCATAATTTGAGTTACTACCGAGACTTTGTCAAGAAAATATTCTTTCTTCTTGTAGTCGATTTAATAAACCTATCTTTGCTTGATCAATATGTTTTCCTGGTAGTGTTTGAGAGAGAGATTCCATACCTATATTTCTCAATTTATTTCTCAATTTAATTGGGTTATCTTTAGGGCATCTAAAATACAAAAGGCTTGCATGGAAGGAAATGTTCTAAATCTGATTTGCTCAAGGCTATGACACTTAATTGAACAATCATAGTGAGCTTTTGTCTTTCAAAATCATTTTCAGTCATTTATTCTTGTAGTTGAGGTCTAAAAGCAGTTGAGTTTCTAATTTTCCAATCCTTCAAGGTCCCACATTTCTGGATTATCTATTCCTCTTTATTTTTCCTTCAAGCAATCTAATTCTTAGTGTAACTCTTTATTTTTATATCTTGTGTCTTAGTCTGTTTGGGTTGCTATAACAAAACAAAACATAGATTAGGTGGATTAAACAGCAGATATTTATTTCTCATAGTTCTGGAGACTAGAAAATTTAAGATCAGGGTGCCAGCATGGTAGAGTTCTGGTGGGAGCTTTCTTCCTGGCTTGCAGATGGCCACCTTCTTGCTGTGTCCTCACATGGCAGAGAAACAGAGCTCTTGTCTCTTCCTCTTCTTATAAGGGTACTAACCCCATCATGAGGCCTTTCCCCTCGTGACCTTATCTAGACAACCACCTGCCAAAGGCCCACCTCCTAATACCAGCACATTGGGGGTTGGGCTTCAACATATGAATTTGGAGGGGGGACCCAAACATACAGACCATAACACCTTGCAAAAAAGCAGAAAGGAAATGTAATACACACTCTTAACTTTTTGCAACCATTTCCTTAGGGATACAGCCTCAATAAGCATATTATTTTCACTCTCTAGATACTCTCAGGTGATCATTCCACTAACCATTTTGCCTTTGTGTCAAATAGGTCTCTATCTTTTCAGCCTCTAATATCAATTCCTTTGCTTTTGACTGCCTGACTGCTAATGCCACATCCAATTCCAATTTCTGTATTAATTTAGGGATTGCCAACTGTTGACCCAAGAATTACAAAATGCCAGTGGATTAACACAACACAAATTTATAACTCATGTAACAGTCCAAAGCAGGCATTCCAGTTAGGGAGTACCTTTTTCTTTTTTAAATTTATTTTTTTAAGTTTTTGTTTTTAAATTTTATTTATTTATTTGACAGAGAGAGAGAGAGAGTGTACAAGCAGGGGGAGCAGCAGGGAGAGGGAGAAGCAGACTCCCACTGAGCAGAGACACCAACATGGGCCTTGATCCCAGGACCATGGGATCATGACCTGAGCCGAAGGCAGACGCTTGACCAACTGAGCCACCCAAGTGCCCCAGGAGTACCTTTTTCTACAAGGTGAGTCCATATTATGGTCCCACTATCTTTAATTTTTGTCTTTCAAGATTGATATGATTGTCTAACCCAAGTTGGGGGATGTAGAAAGAGAACATAAAGAATTGTAGTGCGAGGTTTTTTATGGGTTAGGCCAAAACGGCACACATCACTTCCATTCAGATTTGATTGGCTACAACTCAATCATATGGCCAAATCTGACTGCAGGGAAGCCTGGAAAATGTGGTAGAGCTGTAAGCCTAGGAAACAAAGAAACAAACAGCTGTGATGAACAGCTGGCCAGTGTCTGCCACAGTTGCATCTTTTTAAGCACACAGATTGACACATAGGTAAGTAGAAGCCCTGAGACAGTATCAGGCAGTAGGCCATAGTGCCAGAAACAGAGATGAAGAGCTCAGCCTGTGATGTGACTGGGGAAATGCTTGGCAAGAGACACCAATTATGATATGGATTAGGAAAGACATCAAATAGGAATGGATAAGAATAACGTACAGAATTAATACACAGAAGTTGTGGATGAATGTATTCCTGTTGGAGGAAACATCAAATGTAAATATGTGGGGGCAGGGGACATGTTTGAGGGGCAGTGAAAAGATTGGCTTGCCTATAATAGATTTCTCTTAGAGATCAAGAAAAATTAAAGATGACTAGGGTTGTTGGAATAGAGGAGTGGTCTTTTATTTATTTTTATTTTTATTTTTTTAAGATTTTATTTTTTGACAGAGAGAGACAGCGAGAGAGGGAACACAAGCAGGGGGAGTGGGAGAGGGAGAAGCAGTCTTCCCGCAGAGCAGGGAGCCCGGATGCGGGGCTTGATCCCAGGACCCCGGGATCATGACCTGAGCCAAAGGCAGATGCTTAACGACTGAGCCACTCAGGCACCCCGAGGAGTGGTCTTTTAACGCTACTCACACTACCAAGTTGTACCCTAGAGCCTTTTAAGTAGTGTTGATCATTTAGAGTCATTGTCTGTTTATAATTTTATTCTCCTTATGCCTGTGGTATATATTTCAGCATTTAATGTTTTCATTTAGGTAGAAGAAAGTCTTTGTGAAGAAGAGATACACAGAATCTGAAAAGAGGATAGATTGGGAATGACCTATTATGCATTCATTATGTTCCTCCAATGTCAGCAGGAGTTTTCTGGGTTGCTGATAGTTGTGAGCATAATGGCTGGAAGATTGGGTCCTAATTACTAAGACTAGCATCACAGAGGCTCTGCTAAATACAACTTTGTTGGAACATAATATCTTTGTCTGAGGTGATTAGACAGTACAGAGAGGTCATGTAAAAATGCACAGGTAAAACTCTAATTTTCTCTGTTCAATCAATGTAGTTCTAGTAGATAATGTGCCTGATTTTTAACACTAAGACATTGATAATAAAATCTTTCAAAGGATACAGTCTATTTAAAATGAGAAGAGAATCAATTCATAATGTCCTAGTGTTCACATGTGGCTTCATCATAATTAAAAAAGTTAATTTTATATTTTTGTATCCCAGTAACTTGAAATGTGTTTCAAAGAAACAGTCAGCTGTTTAGGGAGGGTGAGGAGGACAGAAATAACAAGATTCAATCCTGCATTAGTCTAGTGATTATTTTTTCCTACCTAGGGTGACCTAGAATGTTCTTTGATGGGAAAAGTAATCATGACTGCTCAATTTAACCTTTTCTAAAATTGTTGACAGTGAACTCAAATGTGAAATAATTTATTTGTATCATTATAAAACTTTAATAGTGGTGTTGTCATTTTTGATTGCTCAAAGATGCTTTTCAATAATTTTATGTCTTGTGTGTGAAATGTCTATTCCATACAATAGACAATCTTCAGTCACCATTCACCATATATTAGCTCAGTGGTATGTGGACAGAAGTACCTTATGAACTTGAAAAGAACATCTGATTTCTTTCTCTTTTTATGTTAATGCTATTGTTGATAAGTAGAGTAACCCTATAATTTATCAACTTAATTGGGACACTTTGCAAAGTGAAAGTGGTACTATTGATAGTTACTCTGGAATGATAGGTATTAACTAGGACATACGGTACCTACTGATAAATCTACATGGAAGTTGAAAAATCAGGCCTTTGTTTAAGTTAACTTTTATCAAACACTTTTATGTGGCGGAGACTCTATTAAGCACTGTATATGCATTATCTCATTTAATTCACACTCTCATGGTTATTATTATAGCCATATTCTAAATAAGGAAAATATGGTTTACAGAGGCTAAATAACTTCTCCAAGATTCCATATCTAGTAGATGGCAAAGACTGATTTAAAATTTTATGTATTTATATAAGTTATGGAAAAATAACAATAGGGTAGTTTGACAGTAAAGATGTAAATGACCCACAATTTTAGTATATCTAATATCACTATTATAATTTATAAAATTTTATTTGTGGCCCATTTTATTTTTTAAGATTTCATTTATTTATTTGACACGAGAGAGAGAGCATGAGCAAGGGGAATGAGCAAGGGGAGAGGGAGAAGCAGACTCCCTGCTGAGCAGGGAGCCCAAGGTGTGACTTGATCCCAGGACTCTGGGATCATGGCCTTAGCCAAAGGCAGACTGAGACACCCAGGCACCTTATTTATGGCCCATTTTAATGTGTGCTATTTTTCCTCAAAGAAGTTAAGAAAATGTTACCGGAGTAATAACACATAGGATTAAATAAACTTAAACAGTACTGAGATACATAAATGAAAACCAAAAGGAACTATCCCTACTCACCCTTCTTACCTTAAGCTTTACATTCTGGAAATAATAATTTTTAATTATTTTAGTTTTTGCTTCTTCTAAAAGTTATCTTAAAAACTTTAAAGTAACATGCTGGGGTGCCTGGGTGGTGCAGTTGGTTAATCATCTGACTCTTCGTTTTGGCTCAGGTCATGATCTCAGTGTTGTGAGATTGAGCCCCACGTCTGGCTCCCAGTGTCAGGTACCCGCTCAGTGCAGATTCTGCTTAAGGTTCTCTCTCCCTCTCTCCCCATCCAATCTCTCTCTCCCAAATAAATAAATAAATAAATCTTTTAAAAAAATAATGTGCTCATTCGCCATTTTGTGATTAATAATCTTTACAGAGAATCTTATGAGTCCCTGCTATGAAAGGTAAGGTATTAGTTTCCTATTTTCATTTTCCTTTCATTCTATAAGAACAATATGATTTTAGTTTATTCTATTGGTTACTTGTATAACTTTTTATAATAAGTATATATTTTCTGAGTGTAAGAATGAAATGTGATCATTGCAAAATTAAAAAAAAAAAAACAGCAGAAGTATATGGAAAGAAACAACGTCACCTGAAATCCCACCTCACTGTCAGACCCTACATTAACACATTAAGGGCCATATTGCACATAATCCTTTGTTAATACATTAACATATACATATGCAGATTAAAAAACCGATATTAGATTAAAATACCTATATGCTTATTTTTACATAATTAGGGTTACAAGTACCCTAGGTTGGGTTCCCCAGAAAACAGACACTGAGAATGGGATTTGTGTGCAGGAAATTAATTGGACACAGTATGAAGGAGCAAGGAAAGAAAGGGAGGGTAGTGGGAGAAATTGAAATGTTATGTGGATACCACAAAGCCTTAACCAATTCAGTGGGGAGCTCTGGAGCCCCCTGTTATCATATGTTGAAATAGGAGAGCTGGGCCTTTGTACTCCTGTATCAACTAGCCACTGGGTACTGGACAAACCTCTCTCAGTAAGGGATATGACCTTGTAAAGGAAAACACTTTTTTTCCCCCTGCTATTCTCACCAATTCTAACACCAAACATATGGATTTTTTCCCACACCAAGCAATTTTTAAATTCTCAGTGGGTATCTGGTTGGGTATCCTCCAATTAACTCGTGTTTACATTAACCCTCTAGAGTTAGCACAGACCCCCAAGTTAAGGGCTCAGTCCTATAAGACTGCTCCCCACTTTAGGTGCCAGTTGTGAGTCTGAGCTTCTCATACTTTAGACAGACCAGCTACATTGGGGGTTACCGTGACCTCCTTCTTTTGTTGGATAATTTGTTAGAATGGGTCACAGAACTTAGGAAAGTGTTTTGTTTACTGTTACCGGTAAAAGAGACAATTCAAGAGCAGCCAAGTGGACAAGATGCATAGAGCAAGGCATGGGAAAGGGTCACAGAGCTTCTATGCCTTCTCAGGGTGCAAATTTTACCAGTACCTCCATGTGTTCACCAACCTGGAAGCTCCCCCAACCCCTTTGGTTAGGGTTTTTTATGGAGGTTCCATTATGTAGGTAGGATTGATTAAATAATTGGCCACTGGTGATTGAAATCAATCTCCAGATCTTCTTCCCTCCCTAGAGGATGGGCAGTGGGATTTGCCTACCTAAATAAAGAAGTAAAGTGAGTCAAGCTCAAAATTGTCAAAAAGATGAGTTCATTCTGGAATAGCAGAGGAATTGTAGTTTGAGACATGAAAACTGTAGCAAGCTATGGGCAAATCCATTGTAGGTTTGCGGTAGCAGGGAATGTAAAGAGGGGAGTGTTCAGTTAGAGTCTGTTAAAATAAAAAAAACACACCAGCTTTGAAAGTTCTCTAAGTAGACAAAACCAGTCCAGTCATACGAACAAAGTTCCATTCAACTTATTTTGTGAGACTAGCCCAACCTGGATCATTTTTTGTTCATGCCTTTGAAAATCATAAGTAAATCTTCCCAAGGTTGATATGAGACAATTCCTGACCGACTCTCTGTAATTTAAGAAAATCCCAATATTTTCAGTTTTCTATAAATCAGGAATTTATAGGCAATCAGTCTCAGTCCTTAAGTTTTGTTTTCCTGAGGGTACATGCATGAGATTTTACATTTTATATCTTCTGGGTCCATCTTAGATCAAAATTCTTTTATAGACTGACAGTTTCAAGCTTCCAGTCATGGCTTGGTGTTTCTAGTGACCAGCCTCTGTCCTAAAACTATCCAGGACCCCCCCCCCCCCCAGAGTCACCTCACTAAAACAAAAGGCGGTCTTATCATCACAAAATTTCAAGGGATTTAGGAGCTCTGTGTCAGGAATAGGGGTCAAAGACCAATTATTAGAACAAAAGATGCTTCTAGCACTCCCATCCGTCAGGAAATTGCAAGGGTTTTAGGAGCTCTGTACTGGGAACCAGGGACAAGGACCAAATATACAGTCCTTATTATGTTGCAATATTACACCCGGCGTGAAGCAGTTCCTTTCTGCCAAGGACAATTTCTGGGAAAAGAATTACCCATGAGGTCTGCCCTAACTCCAGACAGTAAGTGTCAACATGAGTTAAATTGGAGGTTAGCCAATTGATATTCAGGGTGGGCATGGCAGGTAAGACTTACATATCATCTAAACACCAGGAGACCTGGATCTTTTGTAAGATATCTCCCATCTATTTCTTTGGTCTCAGAAACAATTTTGTGTCTTTGTTGAAAAAGGCTGCATTATTTATGTGAGAACAAAATGAGTGTGCTAATTCCAAACTTCTGAGTATGTGTTTGTGTGAGTGTGAGTGTATGTATGTGTGTGACAAATAAGTGAAGAGTCCCTGTGAAGTTGCCCAATATTGGTAAAATAGAAGATTTAAAAAATGTTTTTCATATATATACTGTATATAAGGGTAAAAGTAAAATCTTTCAAAATCAGCATTTCTTTCTTCATGTAGCTTTTGCACATCCATAAAGAAAAGAGCAGAGCTGAAACAAACAGAACAGTTAGCATGGCATTGTATATAGTGATGCATGTTGCTGGTGAATTTTGACTAGCTGAGTAGATTGTCAGCAGCAACATAGACATGATCATAGGTGCTCCTTGAAAGATTAGATGTGATGTCTGTTGGAGAGGATTGAGAAAAATTAATGGGTAAAATTTAATTGTAAATGAGGAGAGGAGTTCAGGTAAATTTTTGAGGTTAAAGTTAATGTATGTAGAATATATATAATTCTGTACTAATTGGAGTGAATCATTTTGTCCTGTATCCAGGAGCAACATTTTAATCCCCATTAATTTTGGTTGCTTTTTGTTAGTGTATGTTAATAATACCTAAGACATTGTTTACAATTTACATGAGGCCTTGCAGCTATGACTAACTGACTCTAGAACTATCTATGTTTTTAACCTTTCATTATAGGATAGTCTCTATCCTATAGGATATAGGGTAGGATAGATCTCTATCACACCAGTTTTTACCTTTAATAGTTTGTTTTTACTTGACCTCCCCCACATAGGTTAATCATATAAGTTTTTCTATTTCACACATGCCTGGAGTTAGCTGCACTCCATAAATTTGTGAGTCCTACTTTTTTGTATGTGTATCTTGACCTTTGATATAAGTTAATATCTCATAAAAGTCTACAGGTTTAATTTAATTTTTTTTAAGGTTGGATCTTGTATTATTTTATTGGGGCTGCCGATAACGTAGTACCACAGCCTAGGTGGTTTAAACAACAGAAATTTATTTTCTCCCAGTCCCAGAAGCTAGAAGTCAGAGATCAAGGTGTCGATAGACTTGGTTTCTTCTGAGACCTTTCTCTTTGGCTTATAGATGGTTGCTTATCCCTGTTTCTTCACATGGTCTTTCCTCTGTGAGTGTCTACATCCTGATTGCCTCGTTGTATAAGGATGCCAGTCATATTGGATTAGGGCCTGCCCCGATGACCTCACTTTAAATTTACTGCTGTAAAGGCCCTCCAAATACAAACTTGTATCTCCAAATACAGTTACATTCTGAGATACTGGGGGTTAGGACTTCATCATATGAATTATGGGGAATACAGTTCATCCCATAACAATCTTACTGGTATCAGTAAACTTTTAGTTATCTGGAATTAAGAACAAAGCACCTGTTTTTCATCATAATGTTTTTTCTTTTTTTAAACGTTAATAAAGCATACTACATTTAATGTAGGAAAATAGGAACTTTATGGTACCTTTTAGTTCTGAAATTCTATAATTTCACTCCCTCTCTCCAATTTTTCCCATCTTCACCTGTATCCCATAAATTGACAAGATTGTTTCTTTACTGTTAGTATCTGGGAATATAAATCTAGAAATGTTACATTTGAAAAATATGATTTGAAGAATTGAGCTTTTATGATTAAGGATGATAACAACCATTATTCATGAATAAGCAGAGGAAGATATTCAATAAACTATTGCTTGTGTGGTTGGATAAACATTTACTTCAATTTTTCAAATATTCTGGTTTACTGAAAATTATTTAACATGATTTATCAGAATTGCTAAAGAAAAAAGCAAGAAAGAAAGTATTTAAAGGACATTTAATGCTAATGAGAGTAATTTCATTATTTTTTAATAATTTAAAGGGCAGTTCAAGATCTTTGACTCAATGGCCACATTATGAATAATAGCTGTTTTTGCACTTTTAATACATAAAATAATGACATCTATTATTTATTGCATTCCTGGTACCTGGTACATATTTTACATATATAATATCATTTGGTATATAAAAGAAATATGTGAAGTGGATATTATTTCTTTTATTTTACACATGAGGAAACTGGGTCTCATTTAAAAATTTAAGAAGACAAAGCTAAGCAAATTACAAAGCTGGGAGGTGACAGACGGATTCCAAACAAAGTTACTTTGTCTTCAAAGTCTGTTCTTTTAACCATTATGCTGAAGTATGGTTATTAGAATCTGCCAGGTGTTGAAAAGAGAAGTTCCAAGGACTTACAGGTCAAATACGGGATAATATAGAAGCCTACGAACATAGTATGATGTGATAAGATGTTAGAATATAGCAATATTGCCAGATGTAGCAAGAATGAGGCATGGCCAACAGAGACTCAGGTATAGACACATATTTACCTCGGGTGTTTTCATTAAGATATAGACTGAGAGGACAAGCCATGCTTCTGATCCTGATTAATGTTTTGTTGCATCAAGGAGTTGTGAAAGTCATTATAATAACAATCAAATGATTAAGAATAGTGTTTTCAACCCATAGCTGTTATAAGCAAATTATCTCAGTTTTCTATATTGACACTTAGAGTGAAAACATTATGAGAGGACTGATAAAATGAGACTAAGAGTCATGCAATACCTGTCATCTCCTAGCAGCTGAGAAACACTCATCTAGAAAACGAGTCATGGTTTCATTTGTATCCAGGCGGAGTTGAACATGTGATTGCTGTAGGTTTTTTTTCTTTTTCTTGGCCTTAGGGTGAAGGTGGCTTTCAACTTCTCTCTTGGGGGAGGAGAGGGAAGGGAGCTTTCTCAAGCGAAACTACCTGAGGAAGGAATAGGTGCATTCACACGGGTTGGGGCTGGAAGAGCCACACAGTCGTTCAGAAGGGATTCTCTGCATCCACTTCCTGGCCCTGGGCTGTTTGAATGGAAGGTATTATTTATGTGTATTTATTCTGCAAGCTCACTAAGATGCTCGAAATAAGATTAGCATCAAGGAACAAAGTAGCACATATCTACAAGTGAACCACATATCCGGGAACCCTTCTGTGCAAGGATAGAGTGGGATCCAGGTTGGAAGAGGGAGCCACCAAAAACACCCACATGATCACGTGTTGAAAGGAACCTTAGATGGGCATATTTCCTGGGGGTCGCTGGTGGGGGACCAGGCAGGAAGAGTGGCCATCAGCAGTCAGGCATCCCTTGAGAACAGCATGTCTCCCAGTGACGGAGTTGCCATGCACTGGATGTGGGAGACTCAGTTAGGCACCATATACTGACACTTCCATCTTCACACATCCTCTAATGTCTTTTGTTTTACATATGATTGCTTTATTTATTAAAAAAAATACCCTTCATTTTTATTTGGAGTAAACCTTACAGTGATTTTGTAATTGAAAGGACTTGTCTGCATGGTTTTGGCTCTTTTCTCTTCTCTCTCTCTTTTTCTTTCTTATAATGTTCTACTCTGGTGTTTCCCTTATATTTTCCAAAGTTAGCATTTTATAAAACACGCCAGATTTCCTTTCTTTTGGCTCTTATGTTTGTATCCTTCTCTGAAAAGTTTTTAGGCTTTCCAACTTCTATATATTTTATATGCTATTGCATCTTTACATCATCTGTTAATTATCTTTTAACTGTAAAATACCTTATATAAAAAAATAAAAAGTTCCTGTCTCAGCACTTTCTCTCATAAAAGAAGATTAACTTTCTCCCCCTTTGTTCTTTTCCTTAAAATATCTTTCCAAAAAAAGGAGTTTTATGTCACAGTTCCCTCATTCTCTATGGATACTCTGCAGTTATTGTTGATGTGGTAATAATCAAGCCTGACTCCTTAGGGCAAAAGAATTTTCTTTTTCTTGGTAATGTTTTATTTATTAAACAATACAGCGAGCAATAAAGGAACCAAAGAAACATCACAAAGTAATTAAAATTTGTCTCCTAACATGTTTATCATTTTATATATGTATAATATAACAAATGATCAAGAAATTATTGTTTTACATATCTAGATATACATGCAAGTTAAATAAACAACTACCAAGAAGTTGCACAATGTTTCATTAAGAAATTATCTAAACTATAATATCACAACCCACTAAAATAACTTTTTTGGTTTTAGAACCAAATAATTAAAATTGTATATAAAAATCACATGGTTGCTGTCTTTAGCACTGCCACTAAAATATAGTTCCTTTCTTGTAAAGCCTAAGGCATTGACTATTCTAATACATTTGCTATTATCCATCACCCAAATAGTGCCCTCCTTCCACAGCTTCTGTTCCTTGCTTATCAAGGCTATCCTTTTCTTAGGTAATTTTAACAGTTGTTTATATCTATTGTTTATTTTCAGATTCTTATTATAAATTTAAGAGATTCATATATGATAACGTTTGGGGGGAAATAGCAATGCATATCAAAACATATAGAAGCTGTTATGATAGCTGCTACATGTATTCCTATTTTTATTGTGGTAAAAAAACATAACCTAAAAATTTACCATCTTAACCTTTTTTTTAATTAATTTTTTTAAAAAAGATTTTATTAATTTATTTATTGTTTTTATTATGTTATGTTAATCACCTTACATTACATCATTAGTTTTTGATGTAATGTTCCATGATTCATTGTTTGCATATAACACCCAGTGCTCCATTCAGTACGTGCCCTCTTTAATGCCCATCACCAGCCTAACCCATCCTCCCTTCCCCCTCCCCTCTAGAACCTTCAGTTTGTTTCTCAGAGTCCACAGTCTCTCATGGTTCGTCTCCCCCTCTGATCTCCCCTGCTTCATTCTTAACCATTTTTAAGTGTAGAGTAGTAGCAAATATATTCACATTATTGTGTAATGGATCTCTAGAAATTTTTTATCTTACAAAATGGAAACTCTATACTCATTAGAAAACAAGTCCCATTTCCCCTTTCCTTATGCCCCTGGTAATTACCAGTCTACTTTCTGTTCCTATGAATTTGACTGCTTTAGATACCCCACGTAAATGGAATCATATAGTATTTTTCTTTTTTTGTGACTGGCTTATTTCATTTAGCATAATGTCCTCAAGGTTCATTCATCACTAACTTTTTAAGACTGAATAATATTCCATTGCATGCATATACCGCATTTCACTTATCCATTCGTTCACTGATGGACATTTGTATTGCTTTCACCTCTTGGGTATTTTAAGTAATGCTGTTATAAACATGGATATACAGATACCTTTTTGAGAACCTGATTTCAATTTGTTTTGATATATATCTGGTAGTGGAATTCCTCGATTAGATGATAGTTCTATTTTTAATTTTGTAAGGAAACACAATACTGTTTTGCACAGCAGCTACACCATTTTACATTCCCACCAGCAGTCCACAAGGTCTCCCTTTTATCCATATCCTCACAAACAATATTTTCTGCTACATATATTCTTAAATGAGGATTTATAATATGCAATACCCTCTCCAGGGGTTATCAAAAAGACAATATGTTAAGTAAACTGTTTGAAACACTCTAGATATCAGAAATTTAATTCCTTTCCTTACTAGTGAAAGAACAGTGATATTTCAGTTATGGGTAAAGCACAAATGATGTGTGATGAACTTAAGAGACTTGGATACCCTTGTGTATTCAACTAAAAATCTGGCCCATGAGAAATTAACATGCTGGGTCTGTTATTTTTATAAGAATAACAATTTCAATGAGAAATTTCAACAGTTTTATAAGAATTTTAATTTTCTAAGTCCCAAAATATTAATTGAGCAGAAGGGTAACTAAAAACCTTTATTTAGAAACAATTCTTAAAGATTATCCTAGGTTGAATGTTGAAAATCTCATGCAACAACTAATATTTTTTGTGGGGGGGGATGTTTTAGAAAACTCTTGCCCAACCTAGGATGATTAGTGAAGTAGTTGGAAATGATAAATCGAACACATTCTCCCATCTCTGAGGCAACCCTTTAAAGTGAAATAAATAGCCATGGCAGCTTATCCTGACCTGTTTCCTTTCTGTTTCCAAGATTTCTTTGTTCAATGCCAAAAGAAAAGAAAAGAAAAGTTTAACACTTGTGATTAATGGCTATGCTGTATGAAGTTACACAGCATAATTTATGGGGTAACTTCTCATGTGAGCACCTCAAGGCTTTGTATAATAAAATAAAAAAGCATATAAACACAGAACTCATCCATAAATTAAAAATCCAATATTCAGTATTATATTAGTTGAAACAAGAGTACAAATATTTCAACACCCAAATATGTTTTTATTTAACCAAAAATTTCCATCCCTAATATGTGTCTTATTTATTACCTTAAGTTTTCATTTTTATCTTGAGTTTTTCTTGAATTTTCCTCATTTTACAGTATTAAATTCATTATATATTCTTAGCATTTGAAGCTTGTCAAAAACTTATGATAGAACAAATGGATTTAGCCCATATAGACATACAAATTTGATGTTAGGGAATTTTTTTCATTTTGCATTGCTATAACTTGAAGGATTTGTAGGTACACAGGGAGGAATTTATAGATTGTAATTTTTTAATATTCTTTTGTTTCTAGTTTTCATGGCTTTGGATCTAATCATAATCTTACGATACCACTTTGTGTTTGTATAGCAATATATGCTTTTACAGAATCTTTCACATTAATTTTATCTGTGCATCATCACAATTATTCTATGAAGAAGAAAGGGCAAGTATCATTACAGTTCCATTTATAGATAAGGAAATGAAGTCAGAGGACAATTCCATGACCTACTCAATGTCAGTAATTTAGTGGTAAAAGCAGAGCTGGAGTTCTTGGCTCCTGATTCTGACACAAATTATGTCTCATTGTATAATGTGGATCTAGAGCATTGCAAAATGTGACCAATTCAGAGGAATAATTCCCAATCATATTGATAGGGAAGTACATTATTTCTCACATTCTGAAGTAATCTCTTTACATCAATTTCCTGTTGTCACTAAGGGCAGATGTCTGCCATAATCGTTTTAAGCATTTTTTTTTTTTTTTTTTTTTGGTGTCCAAATTCATGGTCTGGATGATGACAAAAGCAGAGCACCTGTCTTCTTTGGTGCTATGGCCTTTGCATGTTGGTGTCTTCTGCATTGCCAGGAGTCTTATTTAGAGATGAACCCATTCAGATAAGAACCTGTGTTAAAGTATATAGCAGGGGCGATTCATTCACACTTAATAAATATAGGCTATTTCTTAGAGTTGGGTATTGTATTTTTCATTCAATATCAGGTATATCTCAGATTGGAAGTGAGAAGTTGGGAATGGGAGAGACACTACTGTACTGCTTCTGTATGTCAAGACATACACAAATCATGCTTTCTCTACCATCATATAAATTGTACTTAACAGGGTCACCAGTGACTCTGTATTATTGAATCTAATAGCAAATTCTCAGTCCTCCTCTTACTCAATTTATCAGCGTATTTTGGACCGTTGATTACCCCAGCTTCCCTGGAAATTTTTCTTCTATTTGCCTCCAGGATACTATCATGTCTTGGTTATCCTTCTATCTTAATCCCCTTTGGTAGAGCCTGTTCATTTTTCTGAACTCTAACCATTACAATGTCTTGGGGTTCAAACTTTAAGACTCTTTTCTGCTTTTTCAACACTATTTCTTAGGTGGCATCTTCTGGCCCCTTGGAAAGAATCATCATTTGTATGCTGGTGATTTCTAAATTTATATCACTAGACAGACACCTTTCCTGGAAAATATGATGCTCAATACGTATTTGTTAAGTAAGTTATGAAATTAAAATAAAAGGTAAATTTTAGATAAAATACGTCAGGATGGTCAAAATCATCAAATTTTAGAAACCAGTAGACTTTATCATCTGAAGAAAAACAGATTCTCCTGAGAAAACAGATCAAGAAGCATAAAGATATGAAAAAATTAAGTCGATTTTAATACCAATCGGTGAATATAAGACATGACAAAAAGTAAATAATGATATTTTGCCAAACTTTGGGTCATAGAAATGTTGTCAAAGCAACCAAAGTGGAGGTGCCTCTGGACATGGCCCAGGGACATTAGTGTTGTCTATCTGACCACAGACTGAGAGGGAAAGCAAATGTTTCAGTGTATGCTAGCTAACATGGGGGTGTAGTCAGAGCTTGTTTATCTCACTGCAGGCCAGCCTTTGTTAGGTAGATCACTAACTGAAGACTTTATAAACCAATTTGCAAAACTAGGTTGGTAACCTACGGTATGGGTATGAGGTTTTTGCATGTGATTTTGGTTTTAGCTGTTTCTTCTCCATGACTTTGTCAAATTTATTTTTCTGCTGTCCCCTCAAATAAGATTGTGAATGGTTTACTTGGTCTCGGTGTGCCCAATGCTTCCTGTGTTTCCTTGTGGAGAGGAGAGATAGACCTCAAGATAGTTCAAGCATGTTCTCTGGGTGCAATTCCTCTTCCTGTTTCCTCCCCAATATTCTCTGAAAGCTATCGTCACCCTTGGTTATTTTTGGAAATCAATCTATTGATTGCAGTTGTGCTCAAAGGAGCTTTCAAGGTCTTTTCAAGGAGATTTCTTCACAGGGAGAGCACAGCAGGGGCAAAATATTAGTTGATCTCAAAGGCTGCTGCTACTTTTTGAGCTAATAAAGTGTGCAAGGTCATTTACCTAAGTCATTCATTTATTTATCAGCCAATACCCTTTATATTCCTTGTAGCATTTGGACACACTATCAAATGTGTGCCCAAGCAGTGTGCGCTTATGGTCACATAGAATTACAAATGGGTGTTTATTTAGCACTCACTGGTGTGTGGGGGCATACATGTGTGCATCATATTCTTAATTCATGTTCATTCTCCATTTCAAAAGGAAACATATTCAAATATTTGGGCCTATGTTTTCTAGATAGGGTAATCATGTTCTTTTTCTTGTTCCTTGTCTGTATTTCTGCCATTAATTTCCTTTAAAATTCTACTTCACTGGATCCCAGAATTTGCTGCACATTGGAATCACCTGAAGATCTTTAAAAATTCCTGAGGCCTGGCTCCCATTCTCTGGCATTCTGATTTACTTGGTAGAGGGTAGGATCTGAGCAGTGGGAGTTTTAAAGGTGATTCTAATAAGCAGCAAATTTTGGGAACTACCGTTCACTCTGTTCTCTTTTGAAGGGCTGGATATAAATAACTGGCTATAAGAAGCCAGTGTTTCTTAACTTTATTAGGGAAACATTATTTTCTGAAGGCCTATCCTGGCTCCACGAAGGAGTAGCTGAAATTAGGGTGGTTGGTCTAAGTAATGATTGATTCATCCACGGACTCACCTGGAAGTGGTATAGTCCTGGGTTGAGCCTTATAAATAGCACGGGTCCCGCCCTGGAAACATAGTGGTCTGAGGCGGTAGCCTGTGGTTTCTGCATGAGAAAGGAGCCACTACGAACTCGCCCTGGTTTAGAGCCGACTTGGAGCCTTCAAGGTATTATAAGATTAATTCCCATACATATGCCATACTCAAAAATTGGTTTTCAGGTACTCTGAAGTGACTTAGTATGGAAAATGACATAGCTTTACAACATTTAAACTTTGTTAGCGGCTTCCAGAAAACTAAAGCCTCATGGGAGCCCTGTTTATTTGAGACATTTAGAATTAAATATTATATTGACAATTTGCTGAAGCCTTTCAAATTTTCTTGCTTGGATTCATTACTTTATGCTTACTCTTTAATCTTAAAGCAAAAATAAAACAACAACAACAAACAGCAAAACAAAACCCAGAATAGAACTCTAGGACTTGATTGTTTTAATGAGGCTGGGCTGGTACTGTCAGGAAAGCCTGAAGGACTTCTGTTCAGTTCCACTACTGATTTATCAGAATAGGTTTTTAATTGTAATTTAAGTTTTGATTGGGTGAGAATTCAAATTGATGTTGAGAAAGTTACTAAATCAAACATAGAGAAATTCTTATGAGAGGTGTAATGCTGCTTATCCTTCTCTGTGCCAAACATTCCTGAAAAATGTACCCCATTTCTTTCAAATACTGCACAAAAGCAGTCATTGTTTGGAAGAACCAAAACAAAAGGTATGTGAAAAAGAAAAAGGATTTATCTTCTAACACTAATTAATACATTCCCTTGAACTGGAGTGCATCCCTTTTGTGGTCTGAATTAATTCTCCTTTGGGGGAAAAATGCTACTGTTCTAAGACCAGAAAAATGGCCAAGAAAGTTCAAAACAATTAGAGTGGATGTCTAAATGAGTAAGAAGTTAATTCTTTGTCTTTCTTGGGAAAATAATGTGTGCCAAATGAAAAATAAATGACTGATGTTACTTAGGGAAGATAAATAAAACTGCCACCCAGTAAGTCTCCTTTCAGAATGCCTAATCTTAACCTGATTAGGGTTCGGTAAGAAGAGAGATACTTCTGGACTATCCAAACCCTATTATACCTCATTCGGCTCTTGGCCCCACTTATGGTAAGAAGATGTTCCCTGCATTAGCAGGAAATGCTTGAATAAAAGGAAAAAAAAGATTTCAACTCAATTGTTCTTTGAAATTAGTAATTCCATTATTTTATTTCTTTAAATAAATATGAATTCTATTTCTTGTATTATAGACCAGGTAACTCTGAGTTACTGGAGTAAATTTTAACTTAAGAATTGTGTCTTGGGGTGCCTGGGTGGCTCAGTTGGTTGTGTCTGCCTTTGGCTCAGGTCATGGTCTCAGGGTCCTCAGATTGAGCCCCACATGGGGCTCCCTGCTAAGTAGGAAGTCTGCTTCTCCCTCTCACTCTGCCCCACTCCACTACCCCCCACCCCGGCTCGTGCTCTAGCTCTCAAGTAAAATTATTAAAAAAAATTGTGTCATAAACCTACTCTTCTAGGCATTTCGTGATAATGCATTGTCAAGATGGAAGAGAATGTTCTATGTCATCAAACTTTAATATCTGCCACTCCCATTTTAAATTATAACTTTTATCTCGAAAGAAAATTAACAACTTTGACATAAGAAGGAATAAGTAACTTAGGAAATGACAAATTGCCTCCAGAATTTGACTCTCTTCCTTTACAACTATTTAAAAGTATGGAATGACACCATACTTTGAAAAATTGAGGTAAAAATAAGAAAACATTCCTAGGCTATTCACAAAAAGAAATATTCAAAAGGGTTGAAAGTAGTTTATTAAATTTTATCCACAATCTATATATCAGACATATATGTGTAAATATCCTTAGGCATTTATATGCACACTAGTGTGTATATAACTAGCAAAATACATGTATAGTTTGCTAAGGCTGCCATATCAAATATCACAAACTGAGTGGCGTAAAACAACAGCAACTTATTGTCTCACAGTTTTGGGGCTGGAATCTCAGATCAAGGTGTTGGCAGGGTTGATTCCTTTTGAGGGCTGTGAGGGAGAATCTGTTCTGCCATGTGCCCTGGCTTCTGGTGCTTTGCTAGTAGTTTGGCATTCCTTGGCTTGTACAAGCGTCATTCCATCTTGTCTTTACAAGGCATTCTCTCTGAGTGTGTATCTGTCTCCAGGTCTAAATGCTGAGCCCCGCCCCTCCCCCCCACTTTTATAAGGACAACTGTCCTAGTGGATTAGGGCCCACCCTAATGACTTCTTTTTAACCTGATTATCTCTGGGCAGAAGTCAGGCTCAGAACCATGGTGAGAAATGTTTGAGTAGGGTTAGGAGGGTAATCTCAAGATAGAGCAGTTTGCCCCGGCAGACTTTTAGTGGAAGCTGACCCAAAGACATTTTTTAGTACTGATGAGTGTATTTTGTAACTAGATGTGACCAGAAGATTAAAAAATTACCTAAGACTAATAGGAAATTTTTGAGGTAGGGCCAAGATCTTCCTAAAAAGGACAGTGAAGTGAGTCCAAATACTAAGTTAAAGGTAGAGTGAGGGAAAATGATAAAGTTCTTTTTCATTGAATCATACAGAATTCCACTTTTTCAAATTCATATGTCTTAACTATTTCATGTTAAAAGCCAATCTTTGGGGTGCCTGGGTGGCTTAGTTAAGTGTCCAACTCTTGATCTCAGCTCAGGTCTTGATCTCAGGGTTGTGAGTTCAAGCCCTGCGCTGGGCTCCATGCTGGGCATGGAGCCTCCTTGGGGGGAAAAAAAAAGGCTACTCTTCACCAAATCCCAGTAAATAATTACTGTGTCAGGCCCAATGCCAAACTTTTTTTTTTTTTAAAGATTTTATTTATTTATTTGACACAGAGGGAACACAAGCAGGGGGCATAGGAGAGGGAGAAGCAGGCTTCCCGCGGAGCAGGGAGCCCGATGCGGGGCTTGATCCCAGGACTCTGGGATCATGACCTGAGCCAAAGGCAGACGCTGAATGACTGAGCCACCCAGGCGCCCCTCAATGCCAAACTTCTAAGAATCATTTTCTTTAACTCTGATTAAAAAAACTGAAGGTATTATTAGGTATTAGTACCTTGACTTTATCTAGATAATTGCATTTCAGGAAGGTTGAATAACTTGACCAAATTGCTCAAAATTTTGTCTGGCTCAAAATTTTTTCTCTAAGCTGTATACTGTATATATTCATCTTTCCTACTCTGACCACTCCCCCACCTCCCAGCAAATAAAGAAAAGCACTTAGTTCTTTTCCTACAGTGAATAATCAATAGATACTAAAGTATAATCTATTCTAATAGAATTGGGGTTAGAATCTGAACATGGTGATGAAAATTTGTGATAATAGTTGTTGCTTCCTATTTGGAGATAAATATCATTTAGGCAACTGATCCAATCTTTTTCTTAGTTTTCAAGAGTCTCAAAGTTTTCATATTTATAAAAAAAATCAGGACCAGATTTTTATATTTCTTAATCCAAAAGTCCCTAGCTGGTGACAAATTCACATCAAACATGTCTAGTGATCAAGCTATCCTGGGATGGAAAAATAAACTCAATAGAACAATTTTTCTAATGAATAATTGTGTTCATTTTCTTGACAAAATAAATTCTATCTTCAGGAGAAAACGGAGTAAAGGAAGAAAAGACTTGGTCTATTGTAAAGTTCCAAAAATACAGTTAACTTTATATTACCTTTATTCTGAACTGGAGGTATATTTTGGAGTCCAGAAGTTGGCATTTCTGAAAGTCGGTATCAGAGAAGGATTATTAGCATTTATAATTTAGGCTGGAATATACTACCAGACTTCTGTGATTCCAGTGATTCTGAGTGACTCAGTTTGTACATGGTAACTCAAGACACCCACGCACAAACCCACAGACACTATATGTACATCAAGAATGGAAACGACACTTTCCTCACCTGCCTTACAAAGTGGATTTGAGGATTAAATAATGTACACAATCATCTGTAAATGATAAAGCAGTACAATTGCTGCTATTTGAGATGTGTTTATATACACAGGTATCCACATGAACATTCAAGCTATTTTTATGTCCTGTTTAATTTTGTTGAATTCCTTGGACTATGCTTAGTACAATAAAAAATCTATTTAAATGTATAATCTTACTGGAAAGACAAGATTTATTTTCAAAGGTCTCTTGGACAATATGAGAGCGTACATTTTGGTGATAGAGAAGTGATTCAGATATACGTGGTTGAAGCACTTGCTCCTGCTGTGAAGGGTTCTCATTACTGGTGCTCTGGAAAGCACAAATGCAGGATTAAGGAATCTGTGCCCGCTTCCCTAAGGCTTCCTTTTGCCTGGTGGCTGGGGATAGTGCTAACAGCCCAGAGCATTTATGCATGAATTCCCTCCCCCCTCCGCCACCAATGCTTCCTCTCTGCTCAGCCTTTCTCTTAACTCCTCCTAATTAGGACCAGTGCTTGTTGACCACCTGCCTGGCTTTCCTGTCTTAAACTTCCCTGCTTTGGTTTTTGGACTCTAATTTCCCCAAGTGACCTGCAGCTTCTGAGATTGTATGTCTTTTTTCCTGACTGCTCTCCAGCCTTGACCCTCTTGGTTATGCTGAACTAGTAAGGGGGTATCTTAGTTTGTGTTCTTCCAGACAGATTCTGAAAGAAGGATTTGAGGGCAAGTAGTTTATTGGGAGGTGATCATTGGTAGGAAGTATATGGAAGGGACTAAGGGAGGGAAGCTAATGAAAGTGACTTACCAAGCAAATGATCACTGTGGGCAGGCAACTGGAGCCCATTTCTTTGGGGTAATTCTGGGAAACAGTGTAGAACATCCCTTCCAGTGTCCCACTTGAAGGGCTAGAGGGCTATGTTATGCATTCAACAAGCCTTACTCAGCATTTGTTGAGGGCTATTCTTAGGGCATGGTAACTCCTCAGCACTTCTGGCCTGTTCGGTGTAAAGGCAGAGTATATACCAGTGTTCAGGAAAAAAACCTTCAGGCAAAGTGGTTGTAGGTGGAAGGAAAGAAGGCAGGTGTGTCCAAAAATGGTGACTGCCAAGAGGGTATGAATAGGACACCAGCAGCATCTGTTACGGTGGGTACCCATTCTCTTGTGATTAGGGCTTAGTAATATGTATTTTGCCCTGCAAAGCTAGTTTTCCCTTGAGATTCCTGGTATGTGAAGGTTTTGGAGATGAGATGGATTATTCTATGTCAGGGTCATTGGGCCCTGTGGAAGGGAAGGAATCGGTACTTCAACCTTCATTTCCCAGGAGTGAAGTTAGGAAAACCTGTTAAAGCTGGACTAGAGTTGCTCTGGACAAGGCTCAGATGCAAAGGGCAGTGAGGCTTTTGAAATACAAATGTCTTGAGTAGAATGAGCTTGAGAGAGAGTTTAGGTTCATGTCTGGTTCCAAAGTCTTTGCAGTGAATGAAGGAGGCAGCTTTTGGCTGAAAACATGCCTACTACTGAAAGCCCTCTCAGACTCTGTCACTGTGGCACAGGCTTGAACTTTGGGGAGCAATGTCCAAGCGTAAGGGTATCAGCTCCAAAGGGAGATCAAGCCTGAGAACAGCTTACCATCCCCAAGGAACCAGGTGTTTATGGAATGAGGTGGACAAGCGGAACAGTTGTCAGTTGCACTGTGGTGACGGTGGCAACCAGAAACAATGACAGTGGTGGACTCATAGGGTCCCTGTGATCACCTGGATTGCATACCCCTTGCTCTGCTTCTAGACTGCTCTAATCAACTCCCCTTCCCCAATAATTTAGGGGGGAGGAGAAAATTCAAGTGAAAGACTTGAATAAACTTACAGCTATTTGGTGTATGATGGATTGAATAAGGGACTGGAAGAGGGTAAAGAATTATAGCCATAATTGAACTTTGAGTTTGTGAAGCAGGCTGCACTACTTAAATGAGGGAAATGATTTCATTTTAATCCAGTGAATTTGATTATTTTGTCAGGCTCGTGGTAAATTGTTATGAGTGTGATAGTATGTTGTAATCATGTGATGGTGTTTTACGTGAGACATAAAGGCTTCTCTATGACCCTCTTGTGTGTGCCAACATTCTGTAGGCATAATTAATTATAATGTGGACTCAAATTGTGATGTGAGTTGGAGGATTTTATGAAGTACAAGGAAAATACTCAGCAAGTAGCCTTTATGCTGGTTCCACTAAGAGTTCTGAGAAGAGTTTTAACATCTGATTCCATAAAATTTTCAGGTTGAACCATCAATAACTGTAATATTGCTGACAACTCTGCATGCAATAGCCCATTTCATTTTCTGTGAAGAGACCGGTACCTCCAGCTTGTCTTCATTTCCTTGTTTTATTCCCCTTAGTGCCAGTTTTATAAAAACACAGACTTTCATCTTTTCTTAGATAACATCCTGGCTCTACAATCCTTTTTAAGATGACAGTTTTAATTTAATCTGTGCTAGTAAAAATCATATTTCTGTATTTTAGATAGCTGAATAGAACTGAACTTGATCTTAAGGTAGAAACATTTTTTTTTGAAAACTCTTGATGAATTTCATTTATATTTTGTGTGTGGTTCTAAACATTTTCCTGTGACATGTATTATTCAAGTCAACTTTATTGAGGTAAATTTATATAGAATAAACCATATTTAAAATTGTATGATTTGGTAAGGTTTGACCGTTGTATACCATGAGACTGTGACCACAATAAAAATACAGATCATTTCTATCACCTCGAAATTTCCTTGTGGCCCCTCACAGTCTTCCTCCTTCCCACCCCACCCCACCCCACCCCTAGGCAACTGCTGGCATGCTTTTCGTTATTATAGATTATTTTGCATTTTCTAGAAATTTATGTGGAATCATGAAGCATATACTTATTTGTGTCTGCCTTTTTCACTGACTTAAATGAAGTAGAAAAATTTTAACTGAAAACATTAAGATCTATAAATACTGACAACTCCACTGAGAGCATTGATGGCAAATTTATAAATACCTGGTCCAGTGTATACTACTAATGTGAAGGGTAATCACTAATGAGCTTAAGTGAGAAGTGTCGTGTGTAAGTATTCATACATAAAAATGCTGAATGCACCTGTGTTTTCTCTACAAAATAACATTCTATGGAAAACTTGAAATTCAAAATACTTAAGAACATTTAACTTAGCTTTTAGTCCCAGGAACTTAGCTTTTAGTCCCTGGTAGAAAGGAAATGACTTCAGTGAAGGTACAGGTTAAATTAATGCTACCAGTAGGAACATTGGCTGACAGGACCTGGGCCAGGAAATCTGCCATTTGTTTTCTGCCTATCATGTGTATTGAATTGGTTTATATTAACTGCAAACTTGTTGCCAATGGCAATGGTCACTATGTTGGTCAAAAATTTACATACTTAACGGAGAGCTGACAATCACCTGGGATTTCTTTCAATAATTCAACAGCAAAGATGGTCTAAGTTGCCCTTTTTATATGCTTATTTTAATCAAGTTAACAGATAATTCTTTTTAAAATGATGCAAAAGTATATATAAATTATAACATGACTGTGCTTCAGATCTAATATTTACAGATATTTAGCTCATCTGATTGTTACGCTTGAGAATGTAGTACCATTAGCCTCCTTTTACAGATGAGGAGCCTGAGGCTAAGAGGCTGAGTAACTTATCAAATGTCAAACTACTGGTAAGTGGTGGAGTAAGAATTCAGAATTCTGGAACCAGAGTTATGCTCTTTTTTTAAAAATTTTTAAATTTATTTATTAGAGAAAGAGAGAGAGCACGAGAGGGAAGAGGGTCAGAGGGAGAAGCAGACTCCCTGCTGAGCAGGGAGCCCGATGTGGGACTCGATCCCAGGACTCCAAGATCATGACCTGAGCCGAAGGCAGTCGCTTAACCAACTGAGCCACCCAGGCGCCCCCAGAGTTATGCTCTTAACCAGATTAGCTTCTTCTCTCTTCCTTTCCTTGGTAAGTGCTCTATGGTTTATGCTGAATACGCTCAGGCTTTGCCTCTGCATGTTCTGTTCTAGTTACTAGTCATTTCTGGTGTCCTCTCTCTGTTCTTTCATTCAACTCAGAATTCTTATATCCACAGAAATTAGACAAGAATAAAGAGGGTTAGTGGTGGTAGTGTGTGTGTGTGTGTGCGTGCGTGTGTGCGTGCGTGTGCAGAAGCGAGGTGCAAGGTGGCAATTGGTACCTTAGAACTTCAGGTATGTGATTTGGAGTTTGGTTGTTTGCAAATAGTTCCTACGTGTCTTTTTTTTTAAATTATTTTTTCTTTTATTTTATGTTAATCACCATACATTACATCATTAGTTTTTGATGTAGTGTTCCATGATTCATGGTTTTAGCTTACATATTTTCAGTGAAGATTCAGATAGCACATGAAGACCATATCTGAGATCTGGCATCACATCACTTTTTCAGGAATTGTCAATCTCATATATGTAGGATTCATGAGAATATCATCTCATTAGACTTGTCATTGGCCAAGCAATTAATGGGACTAGTTTTGGGCTCTATGACTCTGGAGAGCAGGGGGACTATATGGAGAGATTCTAGAGAAGAATAATGAAAAGGATAATGAATTTGACATCAGAAACTCATGAAGAAAGGATGTAGAAAATTAATATACACAGACTACATACAAAAGCCCTTAGGTTATTTTTACAGAGAAGGATAACCATTTCCACTGAGGTTGAAACAAAGGATTTCATGGCAGAGACCTTCAAATGAAAAGTCAGGAAACGTGAGGAGTGTGAAGCTCTAGAGCACTAGAATTTATATAGCACTAGAGCTCTAGAGTTTATAATGCATTGGCTTCTTCTTGGGCCTTAATGTTATTAAGGCAGTATTCTGTAAATGCTGCTATTTATATGAATTTTATCCTTTAGGCACTTAAGTTTTGACAGAAAGAATCCAGTGGTATCTGCCCAGTCCACATATCTTTAAAAAACAACATATAGAGGAATTCCTTAACTTTAGACTTCATGCAGAGAAAGGTTTTGTTGAGATTGAATCCATAGTCTATAATGAGAACTATATATGCTTCACTAAGTATACTTTCATAAAACACTTGATAAAGGCAAACAGTTTTTTCTGAAACCAATTTCAGAACCCAGGGCTTCCTCACTCTGGGACTGGTGATAATCCTTACCTGTAGTGTCCCTATGGGAGATCTCAGTTGTCCTGCTTTAGTTTTGGGGACCTAATGAGCTTCTCTTCATTGTGTCCCACATCACCTAATTTTATGCTAATCTGCACATGGTTGCCACATTCTTGTTTCAAGACTTACTAATCACAAGGTTCTGTTTCTCCTTATATACCTCATCAAGGTACCGTCTTTGACAATGGGGTCTTTGTTAATTTATTTCTTTTGGATGCCTCTGCTTTCCTTCAATACACTATTCATATTTTAACTGTGTCTATTTCTTGTTAAACCTCAAAAATGTTTTTGATTATTTGTTTGGTCTTGAGGCTCCTTCTTACTTGGAGTTTCTTAATCTTTTTCATTTCATGTCTTTTGCTAACCATCAGCCCCTGGGGGTTCAGATTCATTGCCCTAGGGTGTCATGCTGCGCTCATTAGCCAAAAAAGACTTCTGAGATTTGTGGCTTATATTTTAAAGGATATATAGATAAAAATTAAAAATAATTGTAAAAATTGGATATGCTATTTCAAATTATACTCTACCCCAAAGATTCTAATATTTCCTTGGAAGCACTTTTCCCTATTTCCCCTTTTTAGTCTATGATGAAGTGCTCTTCTAACTGAACTGTTACTCTTCCCTTCACTCTCCTCCAGCTCTGACTTTGTTGTGCTTTTTATTTCTGCAAATGGCACCATACTGTACTTTGTAATTCCAACCAGAAACCAGAGAGCGACTCTGACTCCTTACTCTCAGACATATCCAGCATCTCACCAGGCCTACAGTTACTTCTTTAAGAATAGATGCTGAATGCATCTACTTTTCTCCACATCTCTCATCTAGTGTAAGTAATGCATCAACTCTTCTCCACATCTCTCATCTGCCATGCCTCATTCAGACCACCACAGCTCCTACTAACTCATCCTTACATATACCCTTATGTGCTGTTCTCTATACAGAACTGTGCCAAGTTATTTATGAAATGGAAATCTAATAATTTTACCCCCTCTGCTCAAAATCATTCATTGGCACTCCCACTGCACTTAGGATACATTAAAAATTCCTTACATGACCTGTATGTCCCAGCTACATATCTTTTTTCTCTTCCCTTGAGTTGGTCAACACCAGCCTCACTGGCTGCCTTTTCTTTCTTCTTTTTAAATTAACATATAATGTATTATATTTTTCAGGGGTACAGGTCTGTGATTCATCAGTCTTACACAATTCACAGCACTCACCATAGCACATACCCTTCCCGATGTCCATCACCAGCCACCCCCTCCCTCCTACCCTCCTCCACTCCAGCAACCCTCAGTTTGTTTCCTGAGATTAAGAATCTCTTATGGTTTCTCCCTCTTCAGTTTTGTCTTGTTTCATTTTTCCCTCTGTTCCCCTATGATCCTCTGTCTTGTTTCTCAAATTCCTCATATCAGTGAAATCAAATGATACTTGTCTTTCTCTGATTATTTTGCTTAGCATAATACCTTCTAGTTCCATCCACGTTGTTGCAACGGCAAGATTTCATTTTTTTGATGACTGCATAATACTCCATTTTGTGTGTGTGTGTGTGTACACACACACACACACACACACACACACACACACACACCATATCTTCCTTATCCATTCATCTGTCGATGGACATCTGGGCTCTTTCCATAGGTTGGTTATTGTGGACATTGCTGCTATAAACATCGGGGTGCAGGTACCCCTTCGGATCACTACATTTGTATCTTTGGGGTAAATACCCAGTAGTGCAATTGCTGGGTCATAGGATTGCCTTTTTGTTCTCTAGCTACTCCAACTTCTCTTCCTCTCTCCCTCAGGGCCTTTGCCTCAAAATGTTTATTTTTCCTACTCTTCCTTGGCTGTTACTAGTCTTTCAGGTTAGAGTTTTATTCTATTTCAGTCGGAATCCGGTTCCTTTTCATCATGTGCTTAATGGCACAAGCTCTCTGTCTTCTTTAATAGCTAATTTCCTTGCTGGATTTTAAGTTCGTTAGGGTCAGGGATTGTAGACTTTTTTCCCTCTGCAACTCTGGAGCCTGGCACAATGCCTGGTGTGCATTGGGCATTTCATAAATATTTGTCATATTGTCAGTGATTAAAGTACTTACTTATTTAATAAGCTTTTACAATGCCAGTCAAGTATCCTTGTACCTGTTTAGACTAGATGTCAAATGTAAACACACAACCTAAAGCTAGTAGGGACTCTTGGGTATAATCCTCTATTACAGTTTAATCAGGGATGGTCCTAGGAATAGGATCCCTTTTGGCATGTTTTGGGTTAGATTTATCTTTCTCTTCTGTTCTTAGGATCTTTTGGAAACTCTTGTCTGCCTTCTGAGTCTGATTCTTCATTTTTCCTTAAAAAGTACCACCTTTCATTTATTAGGTTGTCCATGCCCAATATGGACGAGACATAGTGACTTTTGTCTCTTGCATCCCTGGCAACACCTAATTTCAAATAAAACTATCTCACCCATATTGAGGCATCTACTTCCAATTAAGTAAAGTCAGAGTTTATTTTCTTCTGGCTGCTTCCAGCCTAGTCTTACTGAAAAACCATAAAGCCATCCCTAAGCTGTACCCACTTCTGTTTGCAACTTTATCATTTTATGTTTGAGACTTATTCCTGACTTTCTTGAGTTTTGTCTCTTCTTAAATAATTGGCAGCTGCAACTGGAGAGATGTTCTCATTTCCCTGGTCTAGTTAAAAAAAAAAAAAAGGAAAACAAACAAACAAACAAGAGATTGCCTATGGCTTTTATGCTCCTGTGACAATTTTCTCTCTAATCAGAGAGCTTTCTTAGGCAAAGAGGAGACTGCTTAAGCTCACAAAGGCCCTTTGCTCTCTGGACTTCTCTAATACATTTCTGCCTGCCTCCTAACAGCCTCTCTCCCCCTTCCTAGTCAGAGAAAAGCTTTCTGCACAATAATCCTTAATTAAGATACTGTCCCCAGAAGCTGTCAGCTGTTGTGGTTTAGAACTACAGAAATCTCTTACAGGAAAACAACTATACATAACCATAACAATTAACAGCATTATTTATATAGTCCTAACAATCCACTAAGAAGTGTCATCTTCTTTCTTAGAATAATTTGAGGGAAGAGTCAGTGTGGATAAGTGGAATTTTAACCCAGGTCCACAAAACAAGAGAGATGAATCTTTTGATTGAAAATTTCTTTCAGGTTTTTGAGTCTATGATGAAACACGGCTTTTTGGTTTTTGCACAAAGAGAATGATGATGACCATCATCTTTTTTTTTTTTTGAGCGGTCACTCTATGCCAAACTTTGAACTCAACATTTTATAATTATAATCCAATTAATTCTCTTAATCAGCCCAGGGGCTAGACATTATTTTTCATATCTTACAGGCAAGGGAATTGAAGTTTGAAGAGGCTGAGAGAGTTGTTGCTATCCTTACTCTTCCCAGATCTACTTTGTGATTGGATGACTTTGTTGCTAGAAGGCCTCAAGTATTTTAGATAAATTATCCCCAAATAATTTTTAACACGGTAGGAGTCTGAGTTTTCAGATCAAAGAAATACCCATATTTTTGCCCTTAAGTTATGAGCTAGAAAGAGTAATGGTTTGTGAGTCATGACCACTGATTTCCACAGCTAGCAGTGACCCTGTGATAATGGGAATGTTATAGTACTACTGTTGGTTTCCATTTCCTTATTTAAACGTTTGAAACTGGACAGTTTGTAATGTCCTACAACTCTTGAATTTAAGATGGCTGAAAATATTCAAATTTACATCTGGAGATTAGGATATCAGAGTGAATCTTATACCATATACCAGCCCTCATAGGCATAACTCTGTGTGAAGCCTTTGATCATTTTATGAGTTATAAAATGATACTTACCTTTAAATTTCTGCTGGCTCTTTCCAATCACAACTCAGTTCTCGAGTAATGCCTCATGCAGTTTCATAACAGCATCAGGATGCCAGTTAGAGCAACAATATTGCCCTGCTAGATGATCATCAGTGTCAGGAGATGAGGGAGATTCCTGTTGCTTGAGCAAGATGTTTAGAATCCCATTCTGCACAAACAGAAATGCTTGGAAGAATATAATGAGAGGTAATAGTAATTTTTAGATTGCCTGTCATACCTAAGCCCATTTCTATCCATCATGGAAATGATATAACTCTTACTTCTTGTGCTTTTCTAATTTGAATAACCAAAAGCATCAATACCACCCACAATTCTTTTTTTTCTCCAGCTTCCCACTAAAACAGAACTTAGATTTGCAATGCCTTAATGCATTCTTAGACTTATTCACTCCTTTTTTGAAAAATGTATAAGTCAACTACCAGTTAAGCACAGAAATCAGTAATAAAGTGGAACACCAAATAAAACGTTTACATATTAACTCCAGTAATGTGGTTGGTAGCAAAATATCTTTATGCAGTTGTGTGGAACCACAGAAGCCATCTTATTGTTTTCTGCCATCTGATTTTAATTTGCTAATTCTTACACTTGGAGAATTCTCACGCAAGTATGAGTTGGGTGGGAAAAACCCAGCAGCTTTCATGCTAGTTGATTCAGTATATCAATTAAAATTATATATAGTTATTATTTGCTAAGGGTACACTTAAAAAAAAAAAACAGGCTCATATGAATTGAGATCTAAAGGTAATGAACTTAGCTCACAGAGAGGGAAGGCATGTCACCAAGGGGAAAGTCAGCTGTCCTTCCTGACAGGTGCCCTACAAAATGGCCTTTTCCTCAGTGGATTTGCCACAGTTCAGTATGATGCTGTCAGCCTTAAAGACTTAGAAACTCAGTCTTGTCAGTGTCTTGAAGTACTCAGATTTAGGAGGCTGTTTTCTGCTAACAAAACTCACAAGAGACCAAGTTACAAAAACAGAATGTCAATCTTTTAGTTAATGAGAAATATGACTTTCAATTTGAACTGTCCTTGCTCTTCTTCAAGGCTAGAGGAGCCAGTTGCTCATATATCCTACTCTTTCCTACTGACTTTAAGAACTTGGCTTCTGCAATTCTCTTGCTTTCTCCTCTGTCAACAAGTTTTCCCTCATTATTCTGTCATCTGTAAGCATACTACATAATATCTCCCAAGTTAACAGAAACTCTCTTTAGATCTTATAATCCTCTTCAGGTAGCACCTCATTTATCTGATTCTTTTCCCAGCAGAACTCCTCACAGAAGTGATACACACACTTGTCTCCACTTCTCCACTTCCCATTCTCTCTTCAGCCCCCTTCAAATAGGGTTTCCCCTTCCTCATTCTACTAGAACACAATAGAATAGAAAAGCATGAAAAGGGAAAAAATTAGCATTGTGAATGGCATATCTTCTCCTCAGAAGAACCTATATTTATAAAACTCTCATTTTCAAATTGTATTTGGAGGAAAAAAGGTCATTACTTTTTCAATAAATAGGCTGGTTCAACTACACAGACATTCAGTCATGATTCTTTCCCTTAGCTGCTTCTGCTTGCTAAGAGCTACTTGGAGAGATGTGGCTTGCTGACCAGTCAGGAAAATAGTGTGCAGTATAGATATTTGTGCTATTCTTGTGACTCATGATACATACAGATCTTCTGTAAGAGTCAGTGACATGAAATAAAGCCCACATGTGTCTGTGTAATATTAGTCTCATTGGCTCACTTCAGAACATGGTCCATCTTTACCTTAGACAAAGTCTCTCCTATAGAGTGCCACAGCAATAAAACCTTTGCTTAGTCACTAATTCACAGTGATCCAAGATCAGTAATTTCCTGTTCTGTGATTCACTTTAGTCAAGGTCAACAGCAGCCTCCATGTTGCCAAATTCAATGGTAAATTCTTCTCAATTTATTCAGCTTTTTAAGAGCATTTGCCATGGTTGGGTGTGTGAAATGTTTTTCTCCCTAGCCTTCTGGGCCTCCAAACAGCCTCACTGGCCACTTGGCCTCAGATTTGTGAGGGCTCTCTTTCCACTCTCCTGCCTCTGCATGGTGATGTGCTCCTGGAATCATTTTTTGGCTCTTCTGTCTACATTTTCTCCCAAAAGGATAGCCTCCAGGCTCCATGATTTTAAATACCAACCATACCTTCACGTCTTCCAAGTTTATATCCCCAGTCCTGGTTTCAGCTCTGAATTTCATGTTAATCTGTACCACCCTTAGACCTGAAATATGCAGAATAAAGCAAAGGAGTTACGAGTGACGTGCCCAACTAAGCCAGTGTTTCCTTACTAGGATGGCATATTTTGCATGGGATATGAAAACATTTGAAAATACACCTAGATTAAGCCAGCCCGTTGCCCTGGATTAGACCAGATAATCTAGATTCTGATAACCTTGCTTCTTTATAGGGCAAGAGTCCTAGGAAATGTTCTGCTTGCTTGACATTTTTCTTGATGGGTGCTCATGGGCTTACTGCTCATTGTTAACTGTCATGAGTCAGTTGAAATAAAGTCTTTGCTCTTGGTTGCACATGCCCTATTGTGGCTCTCATGCTGATGTGGCTAATTGAATGACCTACATTGCCACTTGGATGCCTAATAGGCATCTCATAACAGGTTTATAAAACCTTCATTCTTCTCTCAACTTCTCCATCTCAGTAAATAATACCACAATCAACTCTTAAGTATTCAGCCCTCAAATTTGTTATCCTTGTAGATTTTCTGTCCCCCACCCCTTCTCATCTGTAACCAAGCTGTTCTTATCAGCCTCTACTTTGAAAATAAATCCTGAAAATGATTACTTTTCACATTTCCCGTTGTCTCTGCCCTAGGCCAAACCACCATTTTTTTCTTTTTAGGACTACTACAATGTTTCTTCAAACTATGCTTCACAAAATGGTATCTGTGAATCATCGGGGGATGTTAAATGCAGATTCTCACATAGTCATGGAGATGGCCTGGGATTCTGTATTTCTAACAACCTCCCAGGTAATATGAGTGCTGCTGGTCAATGGCCCTCACTAGAATATAAATATTAAAAATTTCAGATAATGATTGGACTATGAAGAACATCAAACAGGGTAAGAGAATAGAGAAAAATTTCTCTTCAAGCCCTTTCAGTCTATTTTTTATTGAGCTGGAGTGATGTCCTAAAGTATATCAGATCATGTATCTCCCTGTGTCAATACCCTTCACCTCCTTGGCTTCCCATTATACCTTGAATAAAACCCAGTTTGCTTATCATAAGGCCTTATAAGATCTCTCAGATCTTTTTGAGGTCTGCCACTACCACATCTTACTCAGTATGCTCTAACCAAAGCAGTTTTTCTTTTCCTTGAACAGGTCCAACTTTTTCTGCCTTGGGTCTTAACACTTCCTAGTCTTTTGGACTAGATTAGAATACTCCTTATCATTGAGGTTTCTGCTAAAAAGAAATAATCTAAGAGAGGATATCTCTGACTGTACAACATAAATATCCCCTGATCTTAGTTATTTGTGTTCAGAAAATAAACATATGATAGGCTGAATAATGCCTAGGAATCTGTGAATGTTACCTGACATCGTAACAGGGATTTTGCAGATGCAATTGAGAATCTTGACATGGGGAGATGATCTTGGATTATCCGAGTGGGCCCAGTATAATCACAAGGTCCTTATACGAGGGAAAAAGGAGGGCCAGTGTCAGGAAGAGGAGATGTGACAATGGAAGAAGTTGGAGTGATGTACTATGAAGATGTGGACAGACAATCCAAGGAATGCAGGTGCCTCCAGAGGCCAGAAAGGGCAAGGGAAATGGATTCTCCCCTAGATTCTCCAAGATTGCACTTCTGACCACTAACTTTGTTACGACAGCAATAGGAAGCTAATACATTATCTAAAAACTTTATGCTTGCTTAATTGTACCCTAATTTTCACCTTCCCGATTAGTATGCAAGTTCCATGAAGGAAAGGACATCTTGCTGTATCCATGTGTCCAGTACCTAGAATAATATTTGACATGTAATGAGTGCTAAATAATTTTTGCTTAAATGAATGAATTATTAGACTGGGTACTCATGCTAGTTGACTTGGACAGTATATATATCACGGTTTAATCAGAGGAGCAGAACCACTAGGATACATACTCACGAATTCTACATTATGCAGTTTGGGAATTAGGCCATCTCTGTGTTGCTCATTTTCTTCACATCCGATCTGATGCTGGAGCCTAAAGTCCATAAGACAAGCTGTTCAGAAAGGAAGATAGATATAAATTGGAAGAGAATAAGAGCAAGCTGGAATATACAAACCAGAGTCCATGGGGACTAACTGAAGTGTCAGTTCTTGTTGCTTCTGGCTTGGATGATATGCATGTTCTGCCGAAATCAAGGGTTCTGTTGTCATGTTGTTGAATATACATGCCTGGCCTAGGGGTTGGTAATTGCGAAGGAGAACCAAAGGCAAGGTGCAGCAGGTGCAGGCCTGGATCCAGTCTCGTCAACAGCGTGAGTTAGAAGATGAGTCATATGAATGAGCAACAAAATGACTCTTGCTTAAATTCTACCCTGTAGTTCCCCAGTGAGAATCTCTGCTATGGTCATTTCATTGTAACCAGAAACATACAGAGAAGGGAATTCTGAGAAGTGTAGTTTAGCCTAGCTATGCTGGGACATTATAAAGTCAAGACAGTTTATTCTCTCTTGATGTCAGATTCTTAAAAATTTGCTTAATGAGCATAAATTTATAACCAGGGATAATACATAATCAGGATATTAAATGATATCACATTTTGATTATCTTTATTGATATATCTTCATACTGGACACACATTTCCACCCATACACACGTGTGCATCTCTGCCAAGGATTCTAAAGTATTCTTGCAACTGCACTTTTAAGGCCAATAGAAGATATGCCTCTTTGACTCACTTTTTTTCCTTTCATTATAAGCATTTTTCTCTCTTAACCATCACATTCTTTGTTAAGGTGATGTCTTCAGTCGGGGTCCAATCTGGTCTTAATGCTCCTGGATCTATTTTGTCCCTTTGAGAGATTTTGTTTTTTTTTTTGAGCAGACTTATGTCAATTTATGTGACATCTTTGCTAAGTTCTTGATATTTGAAGAGTAGGAAGGTACTGTCCACCACCAAAAATACTTCATTTTTGATCAAGCAAAATTGGCATTGAGCGGATGGAGGAAAAACTAGTACTTTTCCCACTTAGGTTGCCAGGTAAATTCATTGAGTCCTCTTTGGTAACAGGAATTTCCTGTTGAATCTTCCTCTTTTCCCCTCTCCACCTTGGTTTCCTAGGTCTCTCTTAGCAGTGTTAAATGGTGTGCATAAAAACTTTGCACATAATATTCTTGATTCACAAATCTCACCATATAAGTTAGGACTGGGGTGAAATAAGACCAGTCCCCATGGAACTTGTCCTGCCTACATGCTAGGTTAGCAGGCATTTTTTTAAAGGATTTTATTTGAGAGAGAGAGAGAGAGAGAGAGAGCGAGAGAGATAGTGATAGCGTGTGAACATGAGCAGGCGGGAGGGCAGAAGGAGAGGCAGAAGCAGATTCCCTGCTAAGCAGGGAGCCCTACACGGGGCTCAAACTTAGGACCCTAAGACCATGGCCTGAGCCTAAGGCAGATGCTTAACCAACTGAGCCACATAGGCACCCCAGGTTAGCAGGCATTTTAAGAGTTTCTTTCAAAATACAGCACTTAGTTGGGGCAAATGAGACTTCCTCTTTGGATTAGAGATAGTTACTACATTGTACCCAGTAATTCCATTTTATTGTGCTCTGGACAGTAACTGGATTGAAACCTCTGGTAAGATTAATAACTAAGATTCTGTATATCCCCCCCCACCCTCTTACTAAATAGAGTCGCAGGGGAAAAAAGCAGCCACTTTATTAGTCTTTTTCTTCTTAGTTTCTTGACTGACTTTGGGATAAGTCTATATTTTTTTCTGCACTGCTTTGTTATTATGTACTTTGCTAGTGAGTGATCGAATACTGATAAAAATGCATTAGCTCAGCAGCACATTTATAACAAGGCATTATAAGTATATTGAATTATACTTAAGCATTTTTAGTAAGTATAACTTTATTTTCTAAAGTCAAAGCTAGACGGAGATCATAACTCAGGACTCCCTGTTCATTTGTACTATTCTTATGTTCAGTTAGGCCTGAAACTGGAATCATCCTTGATTCTTGACTTCCCTTCACCCCTTGTAGGCAGTCAGCAGTTCTTTTATATTTCTTTCCTTCAGAATTTTTTTAATCCACACATTTGTTTCCATTATTACGGCCTCTACCCCAAAATAAGGACCTCATTCTTATGTCCTTACAGCAACCTTCTAACAGAGCCCCTAGCCTCAGATGCCTTTCCTTTTCTCCAATTCATTCTGCAAAATATCACCTACTTAACTTTTCAGACAGTATTGCTGTCATCATGACATTGCTCAAAAACCTTTCATGTCCCACTGCATGCATAGGATGAACTAACACGGTTTAAACAGAGATGCAAGGTCTATCTGTGTCCTCTGCTCCATGTCTTTTTCATCCGCACCTCTGAAACTTTGTTGAGAAGAATTAGAATCATCACTAGAGCCAACGAATCGAAAGGAGCCCAGATTTGGAACTGGAGAGCTCTACAAGGTGAGTGAGGTTGGAGAGCGAAGAAAGATGCAGCAGAAGTGAGCTTTGAGAGGGAGTTTTACAAAGTTAGGGGAGAAAGAGAACCTCTGGTGGCAGCTGTTGTTGCCAGTGAGAGATTGAGTGTAAGAGAGAGGAGAAGTGAGATAAAGGGTTTTTAGATACTTCATTGTGGACTGAGTAGAAAATTTCTTATTTTGAATGACTCAGGAAAGATTAATACTAGTTTTCAATTCTTTGCCTCGTGACTTTTTAAAATGTGACCAATACCTTGTAGAGGAAGCCAGAGCAAGAAGAGCCAGTTGCATTTCCCTCCTGGAACGTTTCACCCAGTAAGTAGAGAATCTAAAACTGAAAGGAGTAACCATGAAGGAAGAAGGTAGCTTATGATGAGCCCACACACAACACGGGGGCCTGGTAGAGGTGAGGAGGCCAAAGAACACTTCTCTGAGAAAGTGACACGTAGGCAGAAACTTGTCAGATGACAGTTGTGGGAATAACGGACACAATACATGTAAAGTGTTCAGCACAGTGCATGACAAATGGATGTTAGGACTATTAGAATTATCAGTTATTAACAATCATTAGGCATTCTTGTATCTTCCCTAAAGCTGCATGGTAAAATAATTCATGGTAGAACAGATGTTTTCTATCCCTGTAATGTCCGGCCCTCGACCTTGCAGTGAAGTGAAGTTGAAAGAGCACCAGATTGGATCCTCTGCACAAGGACTAAAATCATGACTTATGAGCTGGGCAACTCTAGGGAAAAATTCCATCTGGGTTCCAGTTTCTTGTTTGTAAAATAAGAATCGTATTACTTCAGAGGATTTCTTGGTTGATTAAAATAATTAATGTGTGGTCTGATCCAACATACATGCATGGTAAAATGTAGCTTACTAATATTTCATATTTATAAGTAATGTTTATATAAAATAAGAATATACAATTAAAATGAATACCAATAATTTGAAATTCATGGTAATTTGGTCATAGGTGAGAAAAGTTGTTTCATAAAATTTGATCAGCAAAGAAATATAATGTTCATACAATGTTATAAAAGATTATACTTTTTAGAACTATAACTTCTATCTGGTATCCCAAAAGGTGTAACAAGGAAAAGACAAAAATCATCCAAATCTCACTCTCTACCTAGTCCCTGTTTATGGAAGAATATGTTTCAGGTTGTCTAAAAGTATTTATATGATGAGTCATTAACCAGAAGTACTATCTATTAATTGAAGAAGTGCTTTAAAGATGTCTACTCAAAAACACTGCTGTAGTTCATTTTCTTTGCAGTTGAAAACAACCCACTACATTGTTTAACAAATACTTGACAAATATTCTATTTGGGAGTAGCTTATTTTTCATTCTAATTAGTAAGGTCATTGTAATTATTATGTAAAGACTTTACACTTAGATGAAGTAAACTCTATTCATTTTAATCTTCCTTAATGCTGTATGGACTTAGATTTTTTTAAAAGAAGTGCATGTCCTGTTAAAGGAAGGGTTAAATACCATGTGCTATAGAAGTATGCTCCTGGTTCTCTGGGGAAGGTCTTACTTTGGATGACGATTTTTATCTATAATTACATTTCCTTTTAGCTGTCATAGAGAGCCTGATCCTCATTATAATATGCATTGCTTCATATTCACTAACTACATAGGAAAAAAAAACCTTTGTTTATAATTTGAGGAGAGTTTTGAGATAACTGCATGAAGATACTTGAAACTTTTGCCTCATTGAAAAGCACTGGATGCTTTGAGAAAAATCAATAAACCGTATTCCTACCATAACCCAAAGGGAACAAAGTTATTGAGGTTTGAAATAGCTTACCCCCAAATTATAATTCCCCTAGCATGGGGATTTGTGAGTACCCATTGCAGCTAACAGCTAATCATACTGTACTTGGTGAATTACTTTCACTATATAAAATAAACTTAAGTCATTGCACATTATAAGGAATGTTCAAATCCTTTCATTAAAAACACAACGTTATGCATGCTATTAATTTTTAAGATGCATTACCAAATGGGTCATGAATATTAAGTGAACACATTCTATCCTTTAAAAAAAAAAAAACATTAATTTGTAGTTAAGATGGAAACTTCATCTTCACAGTATAAAACAGAAGACAGGGATAATATACATGGTTTCTTCCACTTAGCCACAAGATAATTCACCTGAAAATCTCAAATCATTCAAAAAGTTTAGCAGGGTTGATTTTTTTTTTTTTTTCTGCTGACATCGATTGTTGACTGTTCACAGCCCCAAATAAGCAATTCTCAGCTTAGCTGTTCTGAGCCTCAGAGATTGCAATGTGAGTGGTTGCCAAAGGGTGGCAGAGTAACTTGTAACTTGTGGGTCATGTATACCAATGAATCCTCTCCATTTGGGAGATTATCTCCCAAATAAAATTTGAAACCAGTCAGATAATGCAGGTGTCATTAGGTTTGCAGGTCTCAAAAAATAATGTTTATGATAGCACATTTTCAAAATAGAAATTTCTATTTACATTCATGTATTCTTTGAGAAATAAGGTTTGTAGTGGGTATTTCCTAATTAATAAGTAATGGATATTGCTCATAAATTGGGTCTTTATGAAATGAGGTTTGTTTGATACATTTATTATTAAAACATAAGAACAGCGGTTGTCTCTCTACCACTGGCTCCAAACTTTATTCATAAGCCTAGGATTGAAGAGAGGGATACAACTATGTTCAATAATTCTGATATAAGCAGGTAAGTGCTATGGAGGTGAATAAGCAGAGTGCCTTGAGGTCCGTGAGTGGAGGTGGAAGCTGGATCAATGGGAGGTGGGAACAATGAAGAATGAGGGGAAGGCCCATGAGTCTGTTAGAACTTCACCTGGTAGTCCTATTTCTACTCCACTTTCTTATTTGTTTTTGAAAATGTTTATTTTGGCAATTATAAAAGGAAGTCCCCCTATCAATTTTATGACCATTTAGTGTACTGTATATTTACCTTTTTTATTTCCTTCTGCCTCCCACCCCCTCAACCAGAATATGAACTTTATGAAGGCAAGGGTGGTTAGGTATTTTTGCTGCTATATCCTGTGCCTAACGGAGTGACTGGCAGAGTGTGGGTGTTCAATAGATATCTGTTGAGTGAATGGTTGAATGAAGAAAGGATAAATTATAGAATATTTGCAAATCCTACCAAAGAGTAAGGGAAAAAAAAATCCGTTCTATCACACCATTGATGGTACTGATAAAATTTTGTGAACCCTGAAGGATTATTTGCTTGTATTATTTACCTCATTGCGATCATAGAATATAAAAAAAAAATCACGTGTTCCAGTTAGGTCAGTTTTCCTAATAGTCCTTCCTGTAGACATTTTTGAGAATAAGGATCAAAGTAAAAGTTGTCTAAAATACTATTACATGAAATAACTCAATATATTAATATCTTTTTTCCAGTTACTCTTTTTGTTTTTCCTATGCCAATTCTTGTCAATTCTGTCTGCTAAACAGTATCTAGATCCACTCTTGTTTTCTTTCTCTTCCCATGCTACTAGTCTAAGCTGCTTTAGTCTCTGACCTTTTTGCTTGGATTATTACAGTTGCCTCCTAAATTACTTTTTGTACATGCAGTCTTGCCTGTCCTCGGTGCCCAGCTTTTGTTTTTACCTCCATATGCTTCTCATAAGAGACGAAATAATTTCTTCCACAAAACATTTACTTATTTCAATCCCCTACCTGACAGTCTTTGCTTTGGAATAAAGTTCCCAAAGCCCCTGCATAATGGCAGTTGGTGACTCCATCTCCAGCCTCAGCCTTGCCCCTCTTTCATCCTCTATGGTCTGTATGTAGTGTATTTGTGCCATTTTCTTTCCTCTAGATCTTTGGTGAAATATTGCCTTGGGTGGATTGCCTGTATTACCTATATTTGCTTGGTTAAATCCTCTTTATTCAAATTTTGACTCAAATGCTTTGGGGGTGGGAGTGATTATTTCCTAACTACCAAATACAGTGCCCCTTGCATGGTGAGTGCTGTTCATATTTGTTGTGTTGAATTTGTGTTTTTATTACATTCTACCATATAGACTGATTGTTAAGAATATTTATCACAAGAACCATTAACAGATCCAAGAAGAAAGATGAGACAAAGAGTGACACACTCTTTGTAATTGGATCATTTAATTATCATTTGCAGTTTTAAAATAACATGACTCAGGTTGTTTAATACAAATTTTACAGATGGAGAAAATCATCACTCATGTTATTTGGCAATGAAATGGTCATTCTGTTGTTTTATGAAGCTTTTGTGTGGGAAGAAGACTTCTTGTGTGATAAATCATCTAACAACATCCCATCCATGTAGCCTAGACATAGTTCTAATAGTTTAATTGTAATAGCAATTGTTGGAATGCATTGTACCAGCCATTGCCTGAGTCAGCGATTCTCAATACCTTGTTGGGGGTGGAGAGTAAGGAGAGCTGAATGAGATTTTAATATTAAGCAAAAGGGATGTAGAGTAAAAAGAGTTGAAGAAATTTGTTCTAGACTACAAGGAGGGATTTTGAAAACTTGTATGGAGCCATTGGAGAATCTCCTATATATGTGTGATATATGTTGCAGAGGGATAAGTACAGAGTGAGATTGTATTAAGTTCCCAGTCTTTTTGCAATATTCACATACCAGCGAAGATGTTCAAGGTGATGGAATGTGAAAAGAATCAATTAATAGTTTCTCCCCTCCCTCTCATCACTCTATACTCCATCATGGACTATGTAGACAAGGACAGTACCTTTAGTGATGGCAAAAACGTAAAGGAAGGAGTCTAGACCCTGAGACCTTTGCAGAGGAAAGCAGCCTTGTTAATTTAGACCTTTTCTGTGTAAGAAATAACTTGTTGAAAACATTTTAATTTTGAGGCACTCTATTTTGTCTATTGGACTGATATCCTAATTAAAAAAATGGTCACCAAAAATAGCAATAGGTTTTATTTTTATTTTTTTTTAATAGCAATACATTTTAAATAGTTTGATGTGATACTGGGAAAGGAGCAGCAGAAGATAACCAGCCGTGAGAAAATATAACCAGTTTCCTGAGCAGGAAGAACCTACATGAGTTTCTTAATCTCACAATCCCATGGAAAAATAAAAATCTGTTTCTTAGTCATTTGTACACCCTTACCTTTTAGAGGTACTTAATATGCTTAGCCAATAATGATCCTTCCCTTTGTCTAGATGGTTGCTTCTTTTTTTTTTTTTTCCTTTGAGTGTCTTTTAAGTGTTGGTGATATAATTGGAAGGACACAAATGGTCAAGAACCGAAGATTAATTTCTTAAATATTTGCCTTAGAAAGATGTTCCAGTTTTATAATGAAACCAGAATTTCTTTTTCTAGGATAGTGCAAAAAGAGGTGAATATCAAATGAGTGCTGGCAGTAATGATGAACAACCTTGCTCAGCTCATCAAGAACTCTGAGAATCAGGAAGATGTCCCCTGGTTAATTTGGATAAGAGTATTTTCATTATCCATTGCTCCACAATAAATCACAACAAAACTTAGTTGTTACATCAACATCAACAGCATTGATTATAGTTTCTGTGGGTCAGGATTGGGAAGAGCTGTGCTCATCAGTTCTCAGGATATCTCATGAGGTTGCTGTTAGATCTGTTCTGGAGCTGCAGTTATCTGAAGGCTTGACTGGGGCTGGAGGCTCCCCTACCAAGGAGGCTCACTCACATGGCTGGCAAGTTAGTGTTTTATGTTGTCCAGAACCCTTACTTCCTCTCCATGTGGACTTTTCCACATAGTTAAATGTTCTTAGGGGAAGATAGCTGGCTTCTCCCAGAGCAAGCAATCCAAGAGAGCAAGGTGGAAGCTTTAATGCTTTTTATGACCTAGCTTCAGAAGTCCCATGACAACACTTCCACCGTATTCTGTTACACCTGTCCTGACTCAGTGTGGGAATGGTATCAGGAAAAGAAAAACAAGAACAAAGTGGCTGAGGTGGAATCCCAGACCTGAATTCATCTTTACCCCTGATATATGTTGGATGGTAGGGGAAGGGTTTCTTCTTCTTTTTTCTTTTTTTTCTTAAACATCAAGTTGTATCTTGAAAGACATCAATATAAGATTCTTTTATTCTTAACAATCTATAAACAGAACTATATGGAGCAATAATCATGCTCCTAGATGGAGCCAGAAATGCAGGTGTTCTGAAGGCTGAAACACCACCCAGGTAGACTGTATGGAAATCTGGCTGGGAAAGTAAAGAATTAGATTACACTATTCTCTGGATCCTTAACTACTAAAAGGACCATGTTTTTTTTTTTTGGTAATGGATTCTGACTATATTGTATTTCACCCACTGACTTTTTGGAACAGATTTGTGTATACTCATTTTGTAGCTGTCTTTTGCTACTTAAGTTCTGGTGTGAAATTTCTCCTGTTAGTATTCTCATGTGCAATGAGATTTATCACAGACTCAAAAGTCATAGTGCCACAAGGGCAGGGGTCAATTTGCTTGGCCTCTTCACCCCATTTCTACTTTTATCCACTTTTTATACTGTAGCTGTGCATAGGAGGTTTTTTGATAAAATGGTTTTACTTCTATAAGGGCGAGGAAAATACTATTCTACAGCATCATTTTAAAATAGCTACATCTTGTGTGTAGGTATAAATTATGAAGACCATTTTCTATTGTGAATATTTAAGTGGTTTCTTGACTTTGTCTATTATAAACATTGTGATAAACAATATCACTTGGTTAAAATGAGTACTATTTGTACTCATCTGTAGTTATTAATTTCATTTCTAGAAGCAGAATTCCTGGATTAAATACTTTTGGTATTTTAAAATATTTCCAAATTATCTTTTAGAAAGTATGCACTCATTTCTAGTTCCACTAGCAGTGTTTGACTGTTGGGTTCTTCACACTCTACCCAACACCAAATAGCATCTTTAGCAAAATCTTTTCAATTTTGATTTTGTTTGTACAATTTTCAAATTATGGTTCAAGTTGAATATTTTTTTAGTCGTATTCATTGTATCTGTCCTAATGATAGATCCCCTCTTCCTTTGCATGGGTATCAGGAAAAGAATCTGTAATGAAGAAACTTTTTATCAATACTTAGTGTCTTCTAAGAAACATATATCCTAGGGAAGGTCCTTTCTTTACTGAGATGATGCTGAGAATAATGACAGAAATGGGAGAAATCAGGAGGACTACATGCCTCATCCTTTAAAACAAACAGGCATAATGAAATGAGTCAGTTGGTAGAAGAGGTGGTTAGGAAAGGAAGGTGATAGGAAGGAGGGGTTGATGGAGAAGATGACTTGGAAAGTGTGATAGGGAGATTGGAGGACAGAAAGGACAAGTGATCAGTACACAGGGAGAAAGTTTAGGGATAGCAGGGCTTGAAGGCATAAGGTGACAAAACATTCCTGGTGTACCTGGACAGGTCTGGAATATGAATATTGGTCTAGGGAAATTATTCATGTGTCTTTGTTTAGATGACGGTTATTTTCTAGAAGGTTTTTAAAAAAGAATATTTACAAAATCGTTTGTGACCTATTTAAGCATGTTCCCAACACAATCTTCAGTAAGACTTTTTGAAATTAAACAATAGGAAATTATTTCTTTGGGATCCATTTCTCTGTGTGTGTGTTTCCATTCTGAATATACTGAAATGGATCCAACTTTGGGATGCATGAAATGGCAGCATTCTGCTTCAAGGAAGGCATAGACTACACGGGCAGTCTTGATGGCCTTTGATGATCTGCTTCTGCTCACTCATCCAGGCTTATCTCGAGCCATGTTGCTGTATATGCCTCAAGTGCTCTACCCATTTTGAACTTCATAAAATTTCCCAGACTTTATGCTATTTTGAGTTTTTTTTTTATGTCCTCTTGGAAATTCCTTCTGTCTCTTGTCTGCCTAGTGAACTTTTTAAGTTCCAGATCAGGGCTCCGTTTCTTGGCACTCTTCCCTGTGATAGTAGCACTTACACTACTCCTTTATTACAGCACTTACACACTGTGCAGTTGGTTTGCTGGACTCTGGCCTCCTGGATGGTGCAATTATATCTTGTTTATCTTTATATCTCTTCTGAATACCATGCTTTGCACAGGGTCAATTCAAAAAATACTGAATGCTGACAGTGTACTAAGCACTGTACCGTGCACTGGTAATAGATGAATCAAATACAAGATAATTCAAAGCAGCCCAGAATCCAATTAAAGAGAAAAATGTGTCAGTTCATTAATTACAAAGTGCCAAATTTGTAGAAGTTTCTGTGAAACAAGGGGCAGACATAGCACAGAAGGAAGAGTGATTAGTCCTGAGGTGGTCAGGAAGACCACCTAGAAGTTATTCTTGGGTTGGTTTTGAAATATTTATAGAAACTCAGTAAGTGAAGGAAATAGTTGCAGAATGCACGTGTGTGGGCACTGGGGGTTAAAACAGTGAGTGGGTTTGGAAATTCTAGGCAGTTTAGTATATCAGGGGAGTGTGCTCACTCAACTTGCATGCCCGTATGAGTACTCTTATTACATAGACAACAAAAGCAATTACGTTTAAAGGAAACATTGTGAGCAGAGGCTTTGAGAAGTGAAAGATTGGGTGTATTAAGACAATGGTGATTCAATAAGCATTCTTTTCTTTTTCTTTCCCTTTTCTTTCTCTGTAATTGCTTCTGTTTCCTTGCTTCAGACTTGATTCTTATTTTCTTTCTCCTCTGACTTCTTGCTCCATTTGTCTCATGTGGGTTTGGGTTAGGCGGGAAGGAATAGACAGACGCCTGGACAGATGAACATGAAAGAAAATGTGTGACAAAGCTGCCACATCTGCCCTTTATCTTGGCAGAAATTGTTGGCACTTTTCAAACTGTTTCTTTGGGTTTACAAATCACATTCTTTGACAGAAGTTCAGGGTTACAAAGACTAGATAACATTCTGTTAGACTAGGGGAGAGGCAAACAATTTCTCAATGGTCACCTTGAGAGGCAGCATTATGTAGTCACTGATAATGCAGACTCTGGACCTGACCTTCCTGAGTTCGAATCCTGACTCTGCTCCCTATTAGCTGTGTGACCATAAACAATTTACATAATCTCACCTGTTACATCCATATCCACCTCACAAGTTTGTAAAAAAAAAAAAAAAAAAAAAAAAAAATTCCTATAAAGTACTTAGAACAGTGACTGAAATAGAAGCAGAGTCAATAAATACTATTAACTAGAATTTTAACTCAAATCTGGTATCTTTATGTTTTTGCATTTAACCACACAGACTCAAAAGAATGTCTTTTCTTTCCTCCAATAAATTATTCTAGATGGCTGGCATTTTCTGTTAACACACTCTATAACCAATGTCTGTAAACATAATAATAAAATGCATATAAAGATCCAATTTATGGACATGCATAAGCCACACAGGGTAACTATCTGGCTTGACTTTCAAAGTCTTTCATAACCTGAACCCTTCATACCAAGCTAGCTTTATTTCTATTTTATTCCTCAACTTGTTTATACTTCCTTCTGTAACATCCTTGATAAATAACAATCACATTTTTTTTTTTTTTGGTTTACTTCTCTCAGTAAGCAACTTTTGAGAACGTTGTGTACACTTATTTTAAAATAACATGCACACCTGTATTAAAGTAGTATGTGCATTATAAATTGTATTTAAAATAAAAAATTAAAAAGAATGACAGAAAAAATTATTTTCTCTTACTCAGTGGATCATTTTATATGCAACTCATGTTTGGAAAAACCACTGGTTCAGGCTGTATATAAACATGTCCAATGGTAAGGAGGAAATTCCTCGGTGAGTTGGTCTATTCTGTTGATGGACAGCCCTAAGCTGTTTGGAAGTTCTTCCTTTGATTGATCTGAAAAAAAATTTCCAAAGTTAACAGCTACCTACCATGTATGCATGGTCCTGGGCTTGGTGATTTAACTACATTGTTTCTATTTTCATTAATAACTGAAAGCTAGATATTTTTTCCCCATGTAGTCCCCCCCCATTATAGATGTAGTTATTAAAGAGAAACAACTTGCTCAGTTGAAAATCATTGCTCATCTTTTTGTTTCAGTCCTATTTTCCAGATATTAAATGAAATAGAAGTCTTATCCCTCTACTGGGACTATATCTTCCACATGCCCCTTAGAGTTCCATGCACAGTGTCTTATGCATTCAGGTTTAACTTTTGTTCAAACTGTCCCTGAACCTGGAAATCCTCTTTCCTTTCTCCTTCCTCCCTTTCTGTTCCCAATTCTTTCAGTATCAGTTAATCCCACCTTCTCTATAAAGCCATTGCTTATCTTCTGCACAGTTCCCCGACCCTTGGGTGAAAGAGCAATATGTGAGGTCTATGCCACATCATTTAAATTTTAATTTTAAATTTATGGTCATTGCTTGCTTAAATGGCTTCAAATTGGTTTATAAATTACTTTCTGATGTAGACCATGCTTTCTAATTCTGTATTCCCCCTGTGCTAAGCATATTTTTGGGATTGTAGACTTTCACTCATATTTTAAGATATTTTTTTCTATTTACTTCTGCCCCTGTTTTGCAGACATGCAAAAATTAAGCAAAACATGGGAAAGAATAAATAATGAAGAATCACAGAAGGGATTTCTATTTATTTCAAAGTAAGTTAGCTCTTGCTGGATAGCTCCATATATTCCTTTCCCGGTGCGATCAGTCTTAATCTTAGTTTCCATATCTAGTCCTAAGGGTCTTCATTAGGGTGACCTTCTAGTTTTTTCTCTTTAGTGTTTCATATTACCTTTAAGACTTACCTTCCTTTATCATGTGTACAGTTTCTTGTATTCATTTCTTCAGTGCCCAGACCAGTTACAAGCTATTGATTGCAGAGGATGGAGAGGACCCTGAGACTTTGGGTGATCTCTGAAGTCATTAAGAAAGAATGGTCTTGATTTGGGCCTTATCAGTAGGTGGAAGAGAAGGGAGAGGTGTATTTCTTGTAAAGTTCTTGATAGGAATGGATTTCTGGGGGAAAGTCTTTGGTCAGTCTGCTAATGTAGCAAGAAGGTATAAAACAATAGTAGTGGGTAGGGGTTAGATTGTATACTCCCTTTTGAGATTTTTGTTGTTTTTTCTATGGAGAATGTTATTAACAATGATGGTGTATAAGATACTGACTTAAGTATGTTAAGGTGAGGTAATACTGAATATGTTTTAGATAAGGTAGAGGGAAGATCTAAAAGCTCTCTGCTGCATGTCACCTGCTTCAGCAGTGACCAGTCCCTCCTTTGAAGCTGTTGATTTTGATAGTTTTAGGTGGGTTACCAGTGACTAATTTCCAAGATTGATTTAAACATTCTCTTCTTTTTAAAAGCTGAAATTAGGATATTTTCCAACTTCTAGTTGAATAATTGTTCTTATTTTTTGTTTTACTTCTCACACCTTTACATATAGTACACATTTTACATTTCTTTTAAAAAGCCCTTAAAGCAGGTACATAGGGAAACAGAGCCATAGCATGCCCAAAATGCTTTTACAAAATTACCTTATTAGCTAGAGACTCACGCAGCTACAATCCAGTTCTCCTGCCTCCCAGTTTAGGAATTTAAAGTGCTTTCTAGATTTTAAAGGAGAGTTGGTCTTTAAATCCAGCCAGAGGTGGCATGAGGGAGATTCCACAACACACATAGAAATACAGTTTTTAGGGACATAGAGTAGTTTTTGCAGCAATCTATTCAGGGTGGAATGGATGTGTCACTTTACTTGAGTAAACTGGTTCCCACTGCAGGACTTGCATGACAATAAGGGAGGATTGCTGCTAACAAAGAAATAGCTTTCATCCATCACCAGAGGAGTGAATGCGACCCTTCTCAGTTGAGCTACTGATTTGCCCCTTCCATCATCCATCTCACTAATGGTGGATACCAAGATGTTTCAGCAGATGCAGGGAGACTGGTAGATTATTAGGGATAGCTTTGTCCCTTCACCTTTCCGAAATTTTGAAAGGTCAAATGAGGAGACGTTGGCAATCTGGCATGATAAAATATATACTTGGTGGAGAACATTTAGCTTTTGAAAGCAGAGATTCTTTATCTACCTTGCTCATTAGTCTTTGCCTGGACCAAATTTCTTAAGTCATACTTTTACAAAAATGTTTGTTTAAAGACAAGAGGTCTCTGTAAGGAAGGTGATCTGTTACCAGACTATGATAGCTGCAAAAGCCCCACGATAGCCACAGTGGATTCCTTTGGCCTGTTTTAATCTTTTTTAAACATACAAAAATTATTTTCTGGTGCAGTGATCAGATATAAACACATCTTGTAAATATTTCTGATGAACTTAAACCGGGAGATACTAAATTAAGAATGATATTCACATTGTTTATGAGAATAAAGTTGCTGTTCTCTGGATTGATACGGCCTTTCAAATCAAGTTGTGTTCCCCTTGAGGAAACCCTCAATCTTTGCATAGCATGATTGCATGAATTGTGGGGTTAGTTACCATCACATACTAACTTTGATTATAAGCAGTTATGTCAGACAGAATGATTTTGTTTGTGAAAGTTCATTATTTGTGTACTATAATTTTTTAAATTTTTTTTAAAAAAATTTATTTGAGAGAGAATGAGACAGCATGAGAGGGAAGAGGGTCAGAGGGAGAAGCAGACCCCCCCACTGAGCAGGAAGCCCGATGTGGGACTCGATCCCAGGACTCCAGGATCATGAGCCAAAGGCAGTCGCTTAACCAACTGAGCCACCCAGGCGCCCTGTGTACTATAATTTTTTAACAAAAAATGCATTCAGTAACCATTTGTTGAGTAACTATCACATGCAAGAAACTGCTGCAGACATTTGGGGACATATAGTGATGTATAACAGCTTTAGAGTTTGGTTTAAAAATTGCCACCTGTTTTGGAACATTCTTTAAAATTCAAACTAGAATATATTAGTTCCCATAGCATTTGACTTATAACTTTATTGCAGACATACTTCATTCATTCTTATATTATTCTTAATTTACACATCTGTCTTCTCTTCTAGACTGGAAGATAGTATCTGCATTTCTAATAGTACTTCCTAGTGTTTTGACTTAGCATGTGGACACAGTGAATGACATACATATGATCCTCGTCAAGAGAGATAAAAATATGTGAATGATAGTTGCATCATATACATATTTAATTTAAACCACCAGAATAACTCTAATTCTAAAGATGTCATAATGTTTGGATCACAAAGTAATGTTGACTTGAATTAAGAAAAGGTCTTTTGATGGCTGGCTCTTTCCTTCAATACGAGGGCTTTTTTTTTTCTTTTTTTTTTTTTGGTATTAGCCCTAATGGAAATAGAAGAGAATTTTAACTGAGTTATGACTGATACACTGTATGAAGAGCTATTTTGTTTAGGATACTTAATAATTTTGTATGTATCATGTTTTCCTTTCTTATTCTAATACATAAAATGGGAAATATTTCATTCTTAAGTAACTTAACAATTTTTATATGATTTCTGCTTTTGTTACTTTTGTAATAAAACTCCAGTGACTTGGAATTTTTTGAACCATTACAAAAATAGGTGTTTGAGCCTCAGGACAAATATTCTAATATGTATCTCCACTTCTGGTAAGAAGCTGGCTTCATTCACAAGTTTTATGTTTGTTGCATGGAATTAATAGATATCTGAAGAGTTGATACAAATTTACATACAGAGTTTAGGTCTACTTTTTTTTATTTTAATTTTTCTCCTAGTAGCCACATCGGAAATCAAAAATCTAATCTCATGAGATCAGCTCCCATTAAAAGTAAACTCATATCTGTTTGAGATTCCCACAGTTTCACTAGTATAGGAATTGGATTAAAAATGTCTACAACAGAAAGAGAAAAAGCCTTATTTACTTCACAGGTTCAAACCCTTAAAAATAAAACCCAGGAACAAAGTAGAGATTTTTCATAGTTCTAAGGAGGGCAAACATATTTAAATTACTGTGAGAATAGCAATAAAATACATTTATTTCCTTAGAATAGCATTTCTTTTCATAGACATTCTGTCATTATATTTTTCATTGTTGGTGCTAACTTGTTTTGATTTAGACAAAGTAGTATCATGACTAGGAATAATATCAGATATGGTTCTATAGAATATGGGCTGAAATAGTCTATTGCTTATAGCAATACAAGTTTTGGTTAATATTAGAGACTGGTAGAAATGATCTAAAAACACTTCAACAAGAAGATAAAGCAGAAACTGTTAAGTAATAATATTTTAACATACTAGATATGTTTCTAATAAGTTATATGCAAACTAAATATTTATGGTAGATATTCACTAAACAAGTTCCTTAAGTTACTCATTCCACAAATAATTATTGAGAACCTACTCTGTAGCAGGTATTTTGTGACTATTTGGTAAATAGAAGAATTCTATTCTTAGGTAAATCTTTGTTAAATGTTCATATGTCTGTGTTTCATAAGGTAAAATATGTATATAGATAACTTAAAGCCACTAATTATATGTTTTTGAGAACAATTTGTCCTAATTGAAGATCATGAGATTAAATTCAATGATCTCAATAAATACATTTTAAAGCTTAGGGATATAACTCTTCAGTTGAAGTAGATATTTTATCAGTCACATTCTGAGATTAAATAAACCATTCCCAATTCTATCCCTTGGATCACAGATCTTGTTTTCTGGCTGAGAAGATAACATCCAAAAGTAGGCTGTATATTATAGGATAAGATCTAAATCTCACAAAGCATTGTCTTTGAGTTAACATTATTTCTGAATCTTCAAAAGACCATTCCAATATTCCATGAGGCCAGTTGTTTCTGGGGTACAAGATTACCCAATTCCATGAACAACAACCCACTGCCTTACTTCTTCCATTGTCAATTGAGCTTCCTTAGTAAGAAGTGTTATTGTTTGGTTTAAGTTGATGACTAGACAGTCAGTAAGTCAACAGATGGTGTTGCTGGCAAAGCATGGCAAGCAGAGAAGTCAAATCCAAACCCTGAATCAGTGTTTATTCCAATAAGGAAAAATCCACTATGGAGAAGGGTCCAGAATAATCAATTTGCTGCCAAGTGGCTATCTGGTCTCCTCAGGATATGGGCACCTCTCAGGGCCTCAGGGATTGCTGCTGGAAAACAAGGCATGCGGTAGTGATGAGAGCCAAGTCAGCATTGGTGTGGGGAGGTCCATATGTTGAGCCTATTCAAAATCTCCTTATGCCACCATGGCCACTTTTTAAATGAGCGTGTTGAGTAAACACTACTGGGAGAAGGGTAAAAAGACTGATTGGCATCCACATGTTAGAATAACTTGTCCCCCTAATTATTGAGGCCTCCTCTTCACTAAGAACTTGTTGCTGGACATTTGCATAGTACAAAAATATTCTGAGTTAATTCTGAGAGGTTTATCCAAACCTCTTTGTCCCAGACCATCTGGTCCAACCATTAGTCATTGTCCTTGAGTTGTTCCTCATGCAATCTCTCTTCCTAGGACAAGTGGACCATGGGGGGAATATCCTTCCTTCTATCCCTCAGGGACACCTAAAGTAAAGCTGTCAGAGAGGGGGCTCCGTAGCTCAGGGGTTAGAGCACTGGTCTCGTAAAGCTGTCAGAGCACACCAGTCCACTTTAAACTAATGCCAGCATATTGGGCAGAACTCTGTGAATCAGAGACATTTTTCTCTGTGATCAAGTAGTACAAACTTCCCATGTGGTTGTGGGAATGGGTTGAGGAAATGATGGGACACTGTAATAGTTATAAGCACATAGGAAATTGTGCTACCTGGTGATGAAAACTTGTGACCTCAGGAACTGCATTTGTTGATGGAACGTTGCTGGGTATGCCCAGCTTAACTCAGATAGATGTTCAGTCTTTAATGGGCAGCTCAGGCTACAGTGCCAGGTGTTCAGTCTCTATGGAGACCAATATAAAGCCAATAGGGACTAATTTCTAGCTAAAGAGGGTATACTTTCTCTTTCACACCTGACTTGTGGATTTCTTATTAGGGCTTAATTTCCACAAAGCAGTCTGAGTTGCCCTAGATACTTTAAGCGCCATTGGTTCTGTTGGGTCATATGGGTTTAGAGCAAGATCTGCTTGCACTGGAGTCTGGACTAGCTGGAGAACCATCCCTAATTATGGGTCTCTTTCAAGTTAACACTCCAGGTCATTTAGTAAATGGCTTCCAGCAGCACATAAAATGTGGTTTTACATGGATTTTTTTTTCCCTTAAAATTTAAGTGTCACATCCTTTTCTTGGAGGTTAGAATTACATGTTACAGCAACTAGTCTCTAACTACCTCCAGGCTACTGTATTCCAAAAATACATGGAGTGACAGGCTTCTGAAATTTTCTGGGATTGTTTTCTTTAGCCACTACTACCCACATGTTACCATGGCATTTAAAGTACTGAGTTCTTTCTCTCCATCAGGACCTGGATGTATGATGTTATCAGTATAGTGAACAGCATGATAATCTGTGAAATGGGGAAATCAAGGTTTTTTACATTATATTATGAGAGAGAGCCAAATAGATGACTTGTCCCAGAAATGGGATGGTGAAAGTGTACCATTGGCCTGCCCCAGAATAACAAACTGCTTCTTATGTTTTCTGCTTATGTGGGGACAGGAAAAACTTAAAAAAAAAAAATAGATCAGTATTTATAAACCATCAGGCAAGCAGGGGCAGTGCTCATTGGCTCCCCAAATGAGACCAAATTTTGGAAAACTGCAATGGGAGAAACTGCCTAATTAAGTATATAATAATCTTTGTCATTGAAGAAGATTTGTTCATTTGGGAACCAGTGTGGAGATGTTTTCTAGTTACTGAGTGCATCTATTCCAACTGTATACTCTGGAACCAGATAAATAATGTAAGAATAATGTGAAACTTTTTTTTTTTATGACTGCCATGATTTTTTTTTTCTGTTTCCATAAAATCTTACAGAACCCTGTCATTCCCTTATCAAGAGGAAAAGTCTATGTTCCTGCCCCTTGAATACTGTCAAATCTTTGTTACTACTTTGACAAATAGAATATGGCAAAAATGACAGTGCCTGTTTCCAAGGCTGTGCTACAAAAAGAGATACAGCTTCCTCCTCTCTCCTCTCCCTCCCTGCCTCCTGATGCTTGTGGTGGTTGGAACATAATTACCATGTTTTCAGGAAGTCCAGACCACATCCAGTGGCCACACGTAGGTGCTCTGCCAAACAGCTTCAGCTAAAACTTCAAAGTGCTCTGGCTAACAGCCAGCATCAACTGAGAGACATGAGTAAAGGAGTCTACAGATGACTCTAGTTCCCAGTTGATACTGAACAAAACAGATGAACTTTTTCTGCCGAGTCCTGCCCAAGTGGCAAATTTGTGAGCACAATAAGTATTGTAGAAATCCACTAAGTTTTGGAATAATTTGTTTCTGTAACAGATTGGATTGGGGTTCCATAAGACCCACTTGAGGTGGTCTCTGGTCACAACTCTATTTAAACAACAAAAAACACATTCTTACCAGTAGAGGACAATAGTCTGAGCCTTCAGGGACTGTGAGTTTAAAGCTAGTAATAACCTAATAATCTCTGAAAATATCTTGCTAAGTCCTTTTCCCCAGTATATATTTAGCCTGGTTATTGACTGTAGGCCCATTTGGGAAAGCTATAGAGAAAGATTTACGGAGGCGGCTGGGTGGCTCTGTTGGTTAAGCAGCTGCCTCCAGCTCAGGTCATGATCCTGGGGTCCTGGGATCAAGCCCTGTGTCAGGCTCCCTGCTCAGCAAGGAGCCTGCTTCTCCCTCTGCCTCTACTCCCCCTGTTTGTGCTCTCTCTCTCTCTGTCAAATAAATAAAACTTTTTTTTAAAAAAAAGATTTACAGTAGGTGCTTTTGATGTTATAAGATACTCCCCAATTATACACTGTCTCCCTAAGACACCCCAGCTCTGTGAAGTAACTCAAGTGAAGTACCCATCTACGTAGGTCCTAAGAACCTAGTGATCAGACATCTACTACACAAGATCTCTGTAGGTCAGATCATTCTGATAGTCATGCTGACTCGGCTAACATAACCATGCCTGCATTCCCTCTTCTGTTTACAAGCCACTTGTGTCACTCAAGGGGTCCACCATCATCTTTGAAATAGAAAGCCCCTTTCAAAAGCATTATACCCATGCATATTCACAGACAACAGAGAATAGCCACTTAAGCACTTTTAATATATATTGGTGCTCTGCAAGGCAATGCTATTCTCAGTACTATTGTGAAAGACTTTTCTTATGGGCTCTTTTAAGGAACATGGTTTGAAGTTCTGAAGATACCAGGGGAGTAGATATCAGTCTACTGATATTGTATTATTATATCATTATACATCCACTTTAGTCCAATCAGTTCCCTAAGATAATGGGTTCCTTCAATGTTATACCAAGAATTTCTTACCCTTTAACTTTATTTACCACTGTGGATTCTGGTTTTAGCCAACTAACCTGGAAATATTTAGGCCAGTTTTTAGTTGCTTAAGTAGATACAGTGAGTCTCTGCTAACTGTACCTGTAATGAGAAATTTAGCTTATTTTAAAACAGTTTCCTTCTTAGTATGTCTGAATCTATACCCATACACATTCTCTAGGATTTTATTAATACAAATTAGCAAAATTTTACAATTTTTTTTTTTCGTAAAGTTTTTCCACCTAAAGTCAAACATGTAGGTTGTTCCCCCTTACCTCTACCCAAGAGAGTAAACAGAATCTGCCTCTTGTCTTTTTTATTTTAAAGATTTTATTTATTTGAGAGAGAGAGAATGAGAGAGAGCACGAGAGGAAAGAGGATCAGAGGGAGAAGCAGACTCCCCGCTGAGCAGGGAGCCCGATGTGGGGCTCGATCCCGGGACTCCAGGATCATGACCTGAGCCGAAGGCAGTTGCTTAACCAACTGAGCCACCCAGGCGCCCTGCCTCTTGTCTTAGATGGGCAGATAATGAGGGGTGATGGTACATAACAGGCCTTCTTTCACAAGGCAAGGATCCTAGTCCAAGACATTGATAGATATTTATATAGGGAAACACTGCTCAGCGAAAGAGGAGAAACTGCTTCTACTGGTAAAGGAGGCTCAGTAGGGTTTGGAAATTCGGAGTACTTAGAGACCATATGAATCCTCTAGTGTGACCCCCATGTCAATTTTCAGGGTTCCACTCTTTCCCACTTAGTGGTCTCAATTTCACTTAAGAGACCTGGCAAGGATGAATATTGAGATGAAGTAATTTGACAAAATTTAATTATTTGCTTACCTTGGCCATGTGACTACATGAGAGAAGAGGGTTTTCTTAAGATAGTCATGGAAAGTTCCTGGTTCTCTCACTGTACTTTGAGCTGAGAGTTTGGGATTTTGGGTTTATAGTATCCTTTTCTCCCCCGCCTTTGCCCCCCCTTTCCCTCCCTTTCCCTGCCTTTCGTTTCCCTCCCTCCCTTCCTTCCTTCCTTCCTTCCTTCCTGACTGTTTACCCTATAGGGATTGTAATCTTTATGTCCTTCACAGTGCTGTGTGGCAGTGGCTTCTCAGTACCAGAAACCAGCCTTCAATTAGCTCTGCATTCGAGGTAACTGTAGGTGATAATTTAATTAAATTTTCAATCACCATGTTTCATGGGCTAGCAGAGACTGGATCCTCCAACCTGTCCAATATAACCAATCTCAGATTTCTATTTTCTTAAGGATGTGGTGTCTATTGCCGTGTCTATGTGGTGTCTAATTCAGTATCTGTCAGCATTCTGGTTGGAAATAAGAGAATCTACTTAGCTTGTTAAAAAACATTAGGTAAATTCTGTAATCTTTGGGAGGGTTAGAGATCTAGGCTTCGAAGCTGTACAGCCAGAGAAAATGTACAAACAGTACTGGGAATACCGCCTCAGCAACTGCACCATGGCTGCTGCCTTTGGGAGAGAGTGCTCTGCTTGTGCTATAGACATTAGACATTAGACCGCAGAAACTCTGTTCATGCCGCTTCCTGAAGCCTGATTTGTGTCTCACCATCCTGAGCAGAAAAGGAATTCTCTATGGCGAATGTGTCCTCATGTTGCTCATTTCCAAATTGAAGTTTTTTGGCCGATATATCTGATTAGCCTCGCCAAAGTCACATGCCAGTGTTCTATCTGTAAAGGTGGCAGGGAAATGAGTTCCAGCTTCTTACTTTGATAGTGAGAGGTAGGGTTAATTGTCTATGGCATAATTCCTGCGGGCTGCTCTCCCAGAAAGGGACTTTACCTTCTTTTTGGCAGATGATTTAGGAACTCAACATTGGTCTATGAAGCTGGCAACAGCTCATTGCTTAAGGCAGTTATCCCTGGTAGAGTGCTGAGGTGGTAAGTCAGGTCTGGGGGCCTGGATAATGCTATATCCATAAGACTTGTGCCCTTGGCTGTGCCAGGGGATGGATTGTTCCCCGTGCTGGTGCAGCTTGAATGCTGCCAGCCCAAGTACTGAAACCTTTAAGTTTGATGTCTGTCCTTGCTAAATCCTAGCAAACTACCCGAGAGTGTTAAGAACAATGGGGAAACGACTCTCCTACTGCTGTCTTTGTGAGTCTTATTAAAAAATGCTCTTCTAGAAGGTCTAATGTGTGTGATTTCTGATCATTTGCTCATTTGCCTCTGATTGCTGTGCAGGTTGGCAAGGTTCAGTATTACTATGGAAAGATGATGAGTAGTACCAGGCTTAATCAATTTCCCCCTGTTCTGTCTTTATGTTGAAACAAATACTAATTTTAATTATAAATAACTGGCTAGGTTCATGAGATTTTTGTTAAGTGGTTATAAAGTTGAAGTCCTTGATATCTTGGTATCTTGGAACCTTTGTAATAAAATTTAAGAAGATGAAATAAAAAATAAAGATACAAAATAATACGATTCTCTGGTTCATATCCAGTGTGGTCTGGCCTCATTTTTGCAGGAGACAGATAAATCTGTCATCAATTATTCTATGGAAATTTGTTATAAGAACCCTGAAAATAGCTGCTCAGCCTGAAAGAGTAACAGTGGCTTCATTGTACTGTCTTTTCTGCAGAATGGAATGGCTCTGGCTGTGGCTCTAAGCTTTCTTGTTTATTGTAATACTGTATGTGTCTGTCTATACATATTTAGACATATTTACCAGTCTAATTCAGTGTTTAAGCTTTTATTTTGATTTGCTGCAGGGGAGTAAAATGGAAAAGAAATAGAGATAGAAATGTTTGTGAGTGGTTCAAATGATGAGTTTCTCAGGACTATTTTCATCTGGCTACTCTGGGTTATATATTAGCATTCAAATGCCCTAGATATCAACAGCTTTTTACTTAATGCTTTCTTCTCAATGTCCGTATGATTATAGTCTAAATCCTTGGTTGCATAAAGTCTAGCCTTATACTTGGTTCACTGTCCCCAAATATTTATGGGGATTCTTAGGGTGTAAATAGTACATTTAGTACTTACCATTGCAATGCTTTTCTTTATATTTTTATTGCAGATGAATTCAATCCTCAATAATATATAGGATTTCATTATACCTCATAAAATTTAAATTGTATTATGTATATACTTTTATGCTTAATTTTATGGTATTTTTTGAAATATATATAATTTTATATATGAAATTCATTTTGACAGTTTTATAGTATTTCATTGTTGCGGATGCTACGAATGTTTATCCATTCCTCTGTTGGCCTGTTTAGATTGTTTCCAAATTTTTACTGTTATAAAACTGCTCTTAAAAACTTGTCTCTTGGGGGGCCCCTGGGTGGCTCTGTCGTTAAGTGTCTGCCTTTGGCTCGGGTCATGATCCCAGGGTTCTGGGATTAAGCCCCGCGTTGGCCTCCCTGCTCCGCGGGAAGTCTGCTGCTCCCTCTCCCACTCCCCCTGCTTGTGTTCCCTCTCTCGCTGTGTCTCTCTCTGTCAAATATATAAAATCTTAAAAAAAACAAACAAACAGGCAAGATGGTGGAGGAGTAGGAGACCTGGATTTCGTCTGGTCTCAGGAATTCAGCTGAATAAGGATCAAACCATTCTGAACACCTACGAACTCAACAGGAGTTCGAAGAGAAGAATAGCAGCAACTCTCTGAACAGAAAAGCGACCACGTACTGGAAGGTAGGTGCGGAGAAGTGAATCCGAGGCAATAATCGGGAAGATAGATGGCGGGGGAGGGGGCCTCTGTCGGCTGATTCTGGCAAGTGATGGAGCCGTGGAGCACAAAATCGGAACTTTTAAAGAAGTCGGCTCCCCTGAGGGACATCACTCCAGTGGCAAAGCGGGAGGTGGAACCCTCGCGGGACAGTGTGGTCTCAGGACCCTCGGGAGCACAGAAAGACCGGGGGTGCCTGAGTGCGGCAGAGCTCCCACGTATTGGAGCCAGGAATCCCGCTGCAGAGACGGAGCCGAGGCGTGAGCTCTCAGCTCGGGGTTGCCATAAACTATGATCCGCGGCCCAGTCGGGCCACTGCTCCTCCAGCAGGGACCCAACAAGCGGTAGAGCCGGGGAGACTCCCCTTGCCCCCGGGAGGAGTGGCACTGGAGCGCACCTCAGGGATCTGCTGGATTTGGAGACTCCACACCGAGTAGGGTGCCAGAGATAGAAACGCTCGGTCACAGGCCGGGTGAGCACGGAGTGAGGCTGCAGACCGGGGAGATGGGAGTGACTGCTTTTCTCTGGGGGAGCACTGAGGAGTGGGGCCCCAAGTTCTCAGCTCCTCTGGGCAGAGATTGGGAGGCCACCATTTTCACTCTGGTCCTCCAAAGCTGTACCGAGAGCTTGCAGGGAACAAAAGCTCCTGAGAGCAAACCGGAGCAGCTTCCTTAGCCCGGACCGACAAGGGTGGGGCAATTCAGCCTCCGGCAAAGACATTTGGGAACCACGGCAACAGGCCCCTCCCCCAGAAGATCAGCACGAACAGCCAGCCAAGACCAAGTTTACCGATCAAGGAGAACTGGAGAACTCCAGCGCTAGGGGAATACTGCACATAGAATTCATGGCTTTTTTTTACCATGATTCATTAGTCTTTCAAAGTTAATTTTTTTAACTGTTTTTTTTTTTTTTGAATTTTTCTTTTTCCCTTTCTCAATCAACATCTTATCAATCCCTTAAAAAAAACATTTTTTATTTTTCATTTTTAGAGTCATATTTTATCCTTTCATAGTAGTTACCCTTATTTTTGGCATATATATATATATAAGTTCTCTCTTTAAAATTTTGAGATACAGTTTCTTCTAACAGATCAAAATATACCCTAAATCACTAGTGTATAGCTTTGTTCTAGTCTCCTGCCTGATCACATTCTCTCCCCCCCCTTTTTTTTAATCTTCCTCTTTCTTTTTTCACATAACTTATCAATTCCTTTTATAAAATCTTTTATAATTTTCATCTTTACAGTCATCTTCCATCACTTCATTGTATCAACCCTTATTTTGTACATATATAAGTCTTTCTTCCTTTACAATTTTAGGGGCACTTTCTTCTAACAGACCAAAATACACCCAAAATCTAGTGTGTGGCACTGATCTATGCACTAGCCTGATCATATTTGATCATATTCTGTTTTGTTTTGTTCTGTTTTTATCTTTTTCTTTTTTTTTTCCTTTCTTTTTTCTTTCACTTTCTTTTCCCCTGGTTTCAGGTCTTTTCTGATTTGTATACAGTATATTTGCTGGGAACGTTGTTAACCTGTTAGCATTTTGTTCTCTCATTCATCTATTCTCCTCTGGACAAAATGACAAGATGAAAAAAAAATCACCTCAACAAAGAGAACAAGAGGTAGTACATTCTGCCAGGGACCTACTCAATACGAACATTATACGATGTCAGACCTAGAGTTCAGACTCATGACTTTAGAGATACTAGCTGGGCTTGAAAAAAGCGTGGAAGTTATTAGAGAAACCCTTTCTGGAGAAATAAAAGAACTAAAATCTAACCAAGTCAAAATCAAAAAGGCTATTAATGAGGTGCAATCAAAAACGGGGGCACTAACTGTTAGGATAAATGAGGCAGAAGAGAGAATCAGCGATATAGAAGACCAAATGATGGAAAATAAAGAGGCTGAGAAAAAGATAAACAACTACAGGATCACGAGGGCAGAATTCGAGAGATAAATGATACGATAAGATGAAACAACATTAGAATAATTGGAATCCCAGAAGAAGAAAGAGAGGGGCAGAAGGTATATTGGAGCAAATTATAGCAGAGAACTTCCCTAATGTGGGGAAGGAAACAGGCATCAAAATCCAGGAGGCACAGAGAACCCCTCTCAAAATCAATAAAAATAGGTCAACACCCCGACATCTAATAGTAAAACTTACGAGTCTCAGAGACAGAAAATTCTGAAAGCAGCTCGGGAGAAGAGATATGTAACCTACAATGGAAGAAACATTAGATTGGCAACAGACTTATCCACAGAGACCTGGCAGGCCAGAAAGGACTGGCAAGATATCTTCAGAGCACTAAACGAGAAAAATATGCAGCCAAGAATACTATATCCAGCTAGGCTGTCATTGAAAATAGAAGGAGAGATAAAAAGCTTCCAGGGCAACCAAAAACTGAAGGAATTTGCAAATACGAAACCAGCCCTCCAAGAAATATTGAAAGGGGTCCTCTAAGCAAAGAGAGAGACTAAAAGCAGCATAGACCAGAAAGGAACACAGACAATAGTGTAAGTAACAGTCACCTTACAGGCAATAAAACGGCACTAAATTCATATCTTTCAATAGTTACCCTGAATGTAAATGGGCTAAATGCCCCAATCAAAAGACACAGGCTATCAGATTGGATTAAAAAACAAGACCCATCAATATGCTGTCTGCAAGAGACACATTTTAGGCCCAAAGACACCCCCAAATTGAAAGTGAGGGTGTGGAAAACCATTTACCATGCTAATGGACACCAAAAGAAAGCTGGGGTGGCAATCCTTATATCAGACACATTAGATTTTAAAACAAAGACTGTAATAAGAGATGAAGAAGGACACTATATCCTACTTAAAGGGTCTAACCAACAAGAAGATCTAACAATTGTAAATATCTATACCCCAAAACATGGGAACAGCCAATTATATAAGGCAATTAATAACAAAAGCAAAGAAACATTGACAACAATACAATAATAGTGGGGGACTTTAACACCCCCCTCACTGAAATGGACAGATCATCTAAGCAAAAGATCAACAAGGAAATAAAGACGTTAAATGAAACACTGGACCAAATGGACCTCACAGACATATTCAGAACATTCCATCCCAAAGCAATGGAATACACATTCTTCTCTAGTGCCCATGGAACATTCTCCAGAATAGATCACATCCTAGGTCACAAATCAGGTCTCAACTGGTACCAAAAGATTGGGATTATTCCCTGCATATTTTCAGACCACAATGCTTTGAAACTAGAACTCAATCACAAGAGGAAAGTCGGAAAGAACTCAAATACACGGAGACTAAAGAGCATCCTACTAAAGAATCAATGGGTCAACCAGGAAATTAAAGAAGAATTAAAAAAAATTCATGGAAACCAATGAAAATGAAAACACAACTGTTCAAAATCTTTGGGATACAGCAAAGGCAGTCCTGAGAGGAAAGTATATATCAATACAAGCCTTTCTCAAGAAACAAGAAAGGTCTCAAATACACAACCTAACCCTACACCTAAAGGAGCTAGAGAAAAAACAGCAAATAAAGCCTAAACCCAGCAGGAGAAGAGAAATAATAAAGATCAGGCAGAAATCAATGAAATAGAAACCAAAAGAACAGTAGAACAGATCAACGAAACTAGGAGCTGGTTCTTTGAAAGAATTAACAAGATTGATAAACCCCTGGCCAGATTTATCAAAAAGAAAGAAAAATGACCCAAATAAATAAAATCATGAATGAAAGAGGAGAGATCACAACCAACACCAAAGAAATACAAACAATTATAAGAACATATTATAAGCAACTCTATGCCAGCAAATGAGATAACCTGGAAGAAATGGGTGCATTCCTAGAGATGTATCAACTACCAAAATTGAACCAGGAAGAAATAGAAATCCTGAACAGACCTATAACCACTAAGGAAATTGAAGCAGTCATCAAAAATCTCCCAACAAACAAAAGCCCAGGGCCAGATGGCTTCCCAGGGGAATTCTATCAGACATTTCAAGAAGAATTAATACCTATTCTCCTGAAACTGTTCCAAAAAATAGAAATGGAAGGACAACTTCCAAACTCATTTTATGAGGCCAGCATTACCTTGATCCCAAAACCAGACAAAGACCCCATCAAAAAGGAGAATTACAGACCGATATTCCTGATGAACATGGATACAAAAATTCTCACCAAAATACTAGCCAATAGGATCCAACAGTACATTAAAAGGATTATTCACCATGACCAAGTGGGATTTATCCCTGGCTGCAAGGTTGGTTCAACATCCGCAAATCAATCAACTTGATACAATACATTAACAAAAGAAAGAACAAGAATCATATGGTCCTCTCAGTAGTTGCAGAAAAAGCATTTCACAAAGTACAGCATCCTTTCTTGATGAAAACTCTTCAGAGGATAGGGATAGAGGGTACATACCTCAATATCATAAAAGCCATCTATGAAAAACCTACAGCGAATATCATTCTCAATGGGGAAAAGCTGAGAGCTTTTCTCCTAAGGTCAGGAACGCGGCAGGGATGTCCACTCTCACCATTGCTATTCAACATAGTATTAGAAGTCCTAGCCACGGCAATCAGACAACAAAAAGAAATCAAAGGCATCCAAATCTGCAAAGAGGAAGTCAAACTCTCACTCTTTGCAGATGATATGATACTTTATGTGGGAAAGCCAAAAGACTCCACCCCAAAACTGCTAGAACTCATACAGGAATTCAGTAAAGTAGTAGGATATAAAATCAATGCACAGAAATCAGTGGCATTCCTATACACCAACAACAAGACAGAAGAGAAACAAATCAAGGAGTCGATCCCATTTACAATTGCACCCAAAACCATAAGATACCTAGGAATAAATCTAACCAAAGAGGCAAAGGATCTGTACTCAAAAAACTATAAAATACTCATGAAAGATATGGAAGAAGACACAAAGAAATGGAAAAACGTTCCATGCTCATGGATTGGAAGAACAAACATTGTGAAGATGTCAATGCTACCTAGAGCAATCTACACATTTCAATGCAATCCGCATCAAAATACTGTCCACTTTTTTCAAAGAAATGGAACAAATAATCCTAAAATTTGTATGGAACCAGAAGAGACTCCGAATAGCCAGAGGAATGTTGAAAAAGAAAAGCAAAGCTGGTGGCATCACAATTCCAGACTTCCAGCTCTATTGCAAAGCTGTCATCATCAAGACAGTATGGTACTGACACAAAAACAGACCCATAGATCAATGGAACAGAATCGAGAGCCCAGAAATGGACCCTCAACTCTATGGTCAACTAATCTTTGACAAAGCAGGAAAGAATGTCCAATGGAAAAACAGTCTCTTCAACAAATGGTGTTGGGAAAATTGGACAGCTACATGCAGAAGAATGAAACTGGACTATTTCCTTACACCACACACAAAAATAGACTCCAAATGGTTGAAAGACCTTATTGTGAGACAGGAGTCCATCAAAATCCTAAAGGAGAACACAGGCAGCAACCTCTTCGACCTCAGCCGCAGCAGCTTCTTCCTAGAAACATCGCCAAAGGCACGGGAAGCAAGGGCAAAAATGAACTATTGGGATTTCATCAAGATAAAAAGCTCTGCACAGAAAAAGAAACAGTCCACAAAACCAAAAGACAACCAACAGAATGGGAGAAAATATTTCAAATGACATATCAGATAAAGGGCTAGTATCCAAAATCTATAAAGAACTTATCAAACTCAACACCCAAAGAACAAATGATGCAATCAAGAAATGGGCAGAAGACATGAACAGACATTTTTCCAAAGAAGACATCCAAATGGCCAACAGACACAGGAAAAAGTGCTCAACATCCTTCAGCATCAGGGAAATCCAAATCAAAACCTCCATGAGATACCACCTCACACCAGTCAGAATGGCTAAAATTAACAAGTCAGGAAACGGCAGATGTTGGCGGGGATGTGGAGAAAGGGGAACCCTCCTACACTGTTGGTGGGAATGCAAGCTGGTGCAGCCACTCTGGAAAACAGTATGTAGGTTCCTCAAACAGTTGAAAATAGAGCTACCGTACGATCCAGCAATTGCACTATTGGGTATTTACCCCAAAGATACAAATGTAGGGATCTGAAGGGGTACATGCACCCCGATGTTTATAGCAGCAATGTCCACAATAGCCAAAGTGTGGAAAGAGCCAAGATGTCCATCGATAGATGAATGGATAAAGAAGATGTGGTGTATATATACACAATGGAATATTATGCAGCCATCAAAAGGAATGAGATCTTGCCATTTTGAACGACATGGATGGAACTGGTGGGTGTTATGCTGAGTGAAATAAGTCAATCAGAGGAAGACATGTATCATATGAACTCACTGATATGAGGAATTCTTAATCTCAGGAAACAAACTGAGTGTTGCTGGAGTGGTGGGGGGTGGGAGGGATGGGGTGGCTGGGTGATAGACATTGGGGAGGGTATGTGCTATGGTGAGTGCTGTGAATTGTGCAAGACTGTTGAATCACAGATCTGTACTTCTGAAACAAATAATGCAATATATGTTAAGAAAAAATAAAGATAGCAGAAGGGGAGGAATGAAGGGGAGTAAGTCAGAGAGGGAGACGAACCATGAGAGATGATGGACTCTGAAACACAAACTGAGGGTTCTAGAGGAGAGGGGGGTGGGGGGATGGGTTAGCTTGGTGATGGGTATTAAAGAGGGCACATTCTGCCTGGAGCACTGGGTGTTATGCACAAACAATGAATCATGGAACACTACATCAAAAACTAATGTATGGTGATTAACATAAAAATAAAAAAATTAAAAAGTCAATGGGCAAAAAAAATAAAAAAATAAAATTTAAAGATATTAAATATACCCTGTAAAGATGCTACTTAGAACCACAATGCTCTTAAAGTAATGTCACCAAGCCTCATAAATATGTTTATAAATAACATTGAATTTATTTCTGTTGAAATATGTTTCTTTGATTTTAATTTCTTGATGTAAGAATTGTATATACAGATATGGATTTTGACATTTATCATAAGAAATAAGCAAGTGGTAAAAGAAATTTTTAGAAATTGCTTAATTTGGATGAGATTGTGAGTTCCTTTGTATTTCAGTAGATAGATTTGTTCTTATTGTCCAGTCTATCTGAGTCAACTTTGAGAAAAATCTGCTCTTGTTGATAAACTCCAGCTGTGTGTAATACTGACCATGAGCAAGTTATTTCCAATTTTCCAAGTGTTTCTATTAAATATAGTTGAACTATAAAAAAAAAAAAACTTGTCTCTTGGGCAAGTGTTTTCTGAAGTATATAGGTAAGAATGTAATTGCTGGGTCTTCAGCTTTACAATTGTCAAATTGTTTCCCAGGGTGTTTGCACAAAATTATGCTCACTTAAGAGTATAAACTTATCTCTCATTACCTATTCCATGTTTTGTAATGTTAGCTTTGAGAATTTTTGTCCACCTAACTACCATTGGAATTAAGCATCTTTCTGTTATGTTTATTTGGTCATTTGAATGTCTTCTAGAAATTGCCTTTTATAAGGGCTGTTTCTATTGGACTGTTGTCTTTTTGTTACGATTTGCATAAATTCTTTGTATCCTATATTCTAATTTTGCATTTGCGTGTATAATATACAGCCATCTTCCCATAGTTGATAGCATGTCTTAAGACTTAAGACTTAAATAACATACACAAAGTTGTCATAATGGGAATTCCAACCAAAAGGAAAGGGGGATCTGCTCCACTTCATGAATCAAATACAGATGATTTGATAGGAAAAGCTTACCTCCTAAAATGTTGGTAATCAAAAGTGAATTGGCACAGGATATATTCAAAGATAGAAGGACAAATGAGGAAAGAGATAACAGTAACATTAGATAAATGGAAAGTAAATACCAGTCCACAGAAAAATGTTGCCATTGAACAAATAGAAACTGTGGTCATACATTTCTTGGAATTAAAAAATTACATATATGAAACAATTGAGGCTATGAAATGAGAACTTTGAGTAGATATTAAGGAAAGTGATGATGAGACAACAGAAAAGATAAAATATGAATTGGCAAAATTCAAGTGGAAGTAAAAGGAAAGAAATAAGTATGGAAATAGAAAAAGTGGTTGCTATACAACTGGAGGAGAACAGGATGAGACTAAGTGAGAAAAATATAGAAATAGAATGGATTGAAGAGAAAATGATATCAAAGACAAGAAAAGGAAAGCAAAGAAATATATAATTTTGTGCTCTGCTATGCTGTTTTTTCTTTTTTACAAATTAAAGGTTTGTGGCAATTGAGTCTATCAGTGCCACTTTTCCAACTGCATTTGCTTGCTTTGTCTGTGTCACATTTGGGTAATTCTCTCAGTATTTCAAACTTTTTCATAATTATATTTGTTGTGATCTATGATCTGTGGTCTTTGTTAGTATTTTAATGTTTTGGTATGTACATTGTTGTTTTAGCCATAATGTATCGCACACCTAAGGGACTACAGTCTAGTGTAAACCTAACTTTTACATTGGGAAATGAAAAAAATTCACTGGACTTGCTTCACTGTGATATATGCTTTATTGCAGTGGTCTGGAAGTGAACCTATAATAATTCTGAGGTGTACCTACATTAATACTTTACAGAAGTAAATGAAGATTTTAATAGATTAAAAAGACATGCTAGGTCTGAGGAAAAACCCACATAGCCTAATAAAGATGAACTTTGAAAATAACTAAGGAACAATTTGGACAGCATGGCAAGTTAAATTGTAAGAGAAAAGGTATCTTTCTGGCTTCAGACAATGCCATAACTATGTTCAGGTTCTAGACAATGGAATAATTTCTACAAGGTACTCAGAAAATGATCCTAGAATTTTATTCTGAGTCACTCGTTTCAAGGATAAAAGTAACACTTTTGAACATACCAGAAGAGAGGTACTATTGCTGTTAAAAGTCCTTCTTGATGAATTTAGATAAAGAGCTTGATCTAACCAAAAGATAAATGAAAGAACTGAGGCAAAAGAACTAATGTGGATCATAAAAATCTACTTAACTATAAATCTAAGCCTAACACAAATGTAAATGTTATGGGTAAAAATGGTGATATTATAAATTTTATATGTATTGATATATATTTCTCTGTACAACTCTACATTTGAATATTTATACCTTTTAGCACTATATGTAGTGTTCTTTTCTTTGTGTATATATGTGTGTGTGTGTGTATACACACACACAGACACATGTTAAATATATATTTGTACATACATATATGCTAAATAGGAAAACACTAGAGGCATTCCCATTCATTGGGAATAACAGAAAGCTGTCTGCTATTAGCATGATTATATATATTGGTCTAGATAATGTAATTAGAAAAGAGAAATTGAAGGTACAAAATGTGAAGAAGTGTGTGTAATGTTGCTATTTATAGATAGTATGATTTTGTGTTTGGAAAACTCAACATCAGTAAGAAAACTATTTCAAAAATTCAGTAAATATCTGGGTACATAATTTTTATACAAAAATTGCTTAATAGAGGCAAACATGAATTAGAAGATATAATTGAAAAAGACCAATTTACAATAATTTCAACAACAGCAAAAATAAAATACTTAGGAAGATGCTTGATAAGTGTGCAGGATCTAGATGAAGATGACTTTTATGTTCTCCAGAGGGAGTCAGAATGATTGAACTAATGTAATATCAAAATAGAAACATCAAACATCATAAAGATGTCAGTTCTCCAAAGGTAACCTATATATTTTATGCAATTTATAAGTTAAAGGCAATGAAAACAACAAAATTGATATTAACATTATATAAAAAATTCAAGAATTACAGGAAGCATTAAAAAGGGATAATAAGAGGGAACAGCTTTACTAGATGTTAATACAGTACTGGCATATGAGTAGAGAGACCTATCAATAAAACCCAAATAAGAACAGAAATAGAATCAGATATTTTTTTATAATGAAGTGGCTTTTCAAACCAAAAGAGTGGTAAAGAGAGTGATATATTCATTATAAGTTTTGGGACAAGTGGATGATCATGTAAAAAAATGAAAGTTGGATTCATACTTTACTTCATACCTTACAGCAAAATAAGTGAATAGTAACCAAAGATCAATGGTTTTAAAAAAGATACACTTTGGGGCGCCTGGGTGGCTCAGTTGTTAAGCGTCTGCCTTCAGCTCACATCCCAGGACCCTGGGATCGAGCCCCCACATGAGGCTCCCTGCTCCATGGGAAGCCTGCTTCTCCCTCTCCCACTCCGCCTGCTTGTGTTCCCTCTCACTGTGTCTCTCTTTGTCAAATAAATAAAATCTTAAAAAAAAATAAAAAAGATACACTTAAACTTGACTAAACTGTGGCAATTAAAAAAAAGTAATATACTTTCCAAGTACCTCATAAAACCCAGAAAGCATAAAAGACTGATGAGTTAGATTACATAAAATATAAAAATTCATCATGAGAAAGCTACCATAAATCAAAACCAAAGAATAAATAGGGAAAATACTTGCAATTTATGTAACAATACCACAGTGTACTAATTTGCCCAATAAAGAAGAATCTCTGCATTGCTAAGAAAATGACACCATAGAACAATGAGCAAAGGAACAGACAATTCATAGAAAAGAAAATAGAAAATGTCCTTAATTGAAAAAGATGCTCAGTCTCATAAGAGAAACCCTTGGCATATATCAAAGAGAATGATAATATCCAGTTGGTGAAAATGTGGGACAACACTTTCATATTAAGCTTAAAGAAGTGTGACTTGATACAGACTCGAGGAAATTTGAAATATTTATCAAAATTACTATCACAACTATTTATCTATAGTCACATTATACAAAAGGATTGGAAACAGACTGAATCCTGAGCCTGTCGGTAGTAAATACATTTTGATGTATTTATATAATGGAGTTGTATGTAGTTTTTTTTATCTTTATTGAAGTAGAAATGACAAAATTGTAAGATATTTAAAGTATACATCCTGATTTGATGTTTGCATACATGGTGAAAGGGTTCTTCTCCTCTAGTTGACTAACATTCCTCTCTTTATCAGTCCATCTTTAGAATTTGGTGAGAACATTTAAATTCTATTCTCTTAGCTAATTTCAATTACACAATATGATAACTATAATCACTATGTTTTACATTAGATCCTCTGACCTTATTCATTTTATAGCAGAAGATTTGTGCCTTTTTACCAACCTCTACTTACCACACTACCCCCTCCCCCATCAACCCCTGACAACCACTTCTCTAGTCTGTCTATATGAGTTTAGCTTTTTTTTTCCCTCTTTATTATAAAATCTTTTTTGTTTTATTTTATTATGTTATGTTAATCACTGTACATTACATCATTAGTTTTTGATGTAGTGTTCCATGATTCATTGTTTGTGAATAAAACCCAGTGCTCCATTCAATATGTGCCCTCTTTAATACCCATCACCAGGCTAAACCATCCCCCCACCCCCCTCCCCTCTAGAACCCTCAGTTTGTTTCTCTGAGTCCATAGTCTCTCATGGTTCATCTCCTCCTCTGATTTCCCGCCCTTCATTTTTCCCTTCCTACTATCTTTTTTTTTTTTAACATATAATGTATTATTTGTTTCAGAGGCACAGGTCTGTGATTCATCAGTGTTACACAATTTATAGCACTCACCATAGCACATACCCTCCCCAATGTCTATCACCCAGCCACCCCATCCCTCCCACCCCCACCACTCCAGCAACCCTCATTTTGTTTCCTGAGATTAAGAATTCCTCATATCAGTGAGATCATATGATACATGTCTTTCTCTGATTGACTTATTTAGCTTAGCATAATACCCTCTATTTCCACCCATGTCATTGCAAATGGCAAGATATCATTTTTTTGATGGCTGCATAATATTCCATTGTATATATATGCACCACATCTTCTTTATCCATTCATCTGTCGATGGACATCTTGGCTCTTCTGTAGTTTGGCTATTGTGGACATTGCTGCTATAAACATTGGGGTGCACGTACCCCTTTGGATCACTATATTTGTATCTTTGGGGTAAATACCCAGTAGTGCAATTCCTGGGTTGTAGGGTAGCTCTATTTTCAACTTTTTGAGGAACCTCCATATTGTTTTTCAGCTTTAAAAAAAATTTTTTTTATTTCACATGTAACTTACACCATGTAGTACTTGTCTTTCTCTGACTTGTTTCACTTAGCAAAATGCCCTGAAGATCCATCCATGTTGCTGCAAAAGGCAGCATTTTCTTATGACTGAATAAGATTCCATTGTATATATGAATCGCATCTTCATTATTCATTAATGGACGTTCAGGTTGTTTCCATATCTTTGCTATTATGTGGAATAAGTGTATTGCTTTTAAAAAATGAATTATTTTACTTATATATTGTTACTAAACCATCTCAAATATGTGGAAAAAATGCTTAACAGTGTATCTATATTCTGTTATTTAACAAGAAATAGTTGGTATATACACAAGAATTAATAAAGTATACGGAATTGATGATATGACTTTGGATATATAGGAAACTCAAAGGATGCATAAGAAAGTATATAGTCTTAGGGAAATACACATAACTTATCACATGACTTGTAAAGGAAAATAAGCTTGTCTGAGAGTCATTAGTGGGTGGAAAAATACACTGGATATGGTTTTGTACTTTAAAATTTTTGTACCACAGGGGTGTATTATCAAGTTAATTTTTATTTAAGGATAATATTTTATCATTCCTTGTCACTGGGCCATAAGATTTTCTCATAACATTATTAAAAATTCAGTTTAAATCTCTAATGAACAAAGAGTTAATTTCTCTATACATGAGAATTATTTTTTTCGATTATATTTTTTCACTAGAGATCATAAATTTTTCCAGCACCATTTACTGAACAGTTGATTCTTTAGTGATAATGCTACCAGTTTCCATACATACATGGGTCAGTTTCTAGAGTCTTTATTCTATTTATCAGGTATAGTAAATCTACACACCATGTTATTCTTCAGAATGTCCTCACTCATCTTAGTTCTGTGCTTTTCCTTTATAATTTTTAGAATTTTTTTTCAAGTTTAATAAAAATTAATCTCAGGGTATTTATTAGACTTGCCTTGATTCTATGTAACAATTTGAGGAAAAATTAACTGCTTTATACATTGGAACTTCCCAACTGTGAATGTAGTAAATCTCTTTGTTTATATAAATGTTTAATGTTAGTGGTTTTGTAATTTTCTTTATTAAGGCTCACATATCTTATGTTAAATTTATTCCAAGATACCTTACAATTATTGCTGCTATTCTTAATTATAGCTCCCGTTTAATATTTTATTTTTAACATTTGTGTAGCACAGGAACATGCTTGCAATTTATTTGTAGATTCTCTTGGGATATTGACAATCATATAGTATATGCATGCTGATATTATTTCTTTTGTGTTAATCCTTATAACTTTGATTATTTCTCCTGTATTGTTGTACAGGCTAGGATCTTTGATACAATCTTGACTAGAAGCAGCAAAATATAGAAGGAATCTTGTGTTACTCCTGACTTTAATGGGAATATTTCTAAAGCTTCACTGTAAATATGCTGTTTGTGGTTGCTTTTCCAACTTAACCTTTATCATGTTAAGAAAGTTCCCTTTTTATAATTTATATTTTTCATGAACAAGTATTGAATTTTTATTACACACATTTTCTTATCTATCGAGATAATTGTATATCATTCTTCATTTGGTTTAACTTAGTGAAATACATTAATCAAGTTTCTAATACTAAATTATCTTCATTTTTCCCTAGAAATTTTGTTTCTGCTTTCTCTAGGGCCTCAAGAGTGTTACCAATCAGGGAACAATTTTTTCTAGAGTTCTTTTTGAGATATAGTTGACATATAACATTATATTAGTTTCAGGTGTTTGACATAATGACTTTATATTTGTATATATTGTGAAGTGATCACCACAATAAGTCTAGTTAATATCCATCACCACACATAATTACAAATTTTTTTCTTGTGATGAGAACTTTTAAGATCTACTCTTATCTGCTTTCAAACATACAGGACAGTATTGCTAATCATAGTCACCATGCTGTACATTACATCCCCAGGACTCATTTATTTTACCTTTTGGTCCCCTGTACCCATTTGCTCACCCTTTACCCCCTGCCTCCAGCAACCATCAATTTGTTTTCTGTTATCTGTTTTTGTTTTGTTTTTAGATTCCACATAGATTTGTCTTTCTAAGACTTATTTCACTTAGTATAATGCCCTCAAGGTCCATCCATATTGTCACAAATGATTTTCTGAATAATATTCTATTGTATATATACTATATTTTCTTTATCCATTCAACTATCGGTAGACACTTATGTTTCCATATCTTGATCATAGTAAATAGTGCTGCAGGGAACATTAAGGTGCATATATCTTTTGAAGTTTGTGTTTTATTTTCCTTTGCATAAATAACCAGAAGTGGAATTGCTGGGTCATATGGTAGTTCAATTTTTAATTTTTTAAGGAATCTCTGTACTGTTTTCCACGGTGGTTGCACCAATTTACATTCCCACTAGAAGTGTGCAGGGGGTTCCCTTTTCTCCACATCCTTTCCAGCATTTGTTATTTCTTGTCTTTTTGATCAAAGCTGCTCTGACAAGTGTAAGGTGATACCTCGTTGTGATTATGATTTGCATTTCCCTGATGATGAGTGATTGTGAGCACCTTTTCATGTACCAGTTGACCACCCATATATCTTCTCAGGGAATGTTTTAATGATAATTTCTCAGCTTGGGGCTTCTAGGACAAAGTGAGTCATATAAATCTGAACCCCTAAACCTATATGATGGTACCTCTCTGCTTATTAATTCTCTGTGGTGTCTCTGTCTCTTTCCTTTTCCTCTCTATCTTTTAACTTTGCTCCTTTTTCTTCCTTGCTTCCTTTTCACTCGAAACATACTGGTCTTAACAGATAAACTTCCTCTGTTCTTTGTTTATTGATCAGTTTGTTCTTCTCCACTGCGTATGTTGCCCTTTGGGTTCCTCACATAGAGTGACAATTTGATTCCTCACTTCCTTCTTTCCAAAGGCCTTAGATCTAATCATCTCCTTTCCTGTAGTATTTAAACTCAAACCTTCTGGTTAACTCTCAGGGCACCCAAAATGCTTAAATGACAACTTTGCTCTATTATTCAGCTTCTACTTAACTTGGGGGCTCTGGGAATTTTCCTTCTTTTTGAGCTTCACTTTTCAGAGCATGCTTTTTATACTTTAACCAGTATTTCCAGGTTTTTTGAATGAAGGAGCCTTTTGGCTATTTGCTATATAGTAAGAAATGGTTGTCCACATGAGATCTTTGAAGTCAGTTAATGCTGTTAGCCTTGAGGCTAGCACTCAGGAAATGTTTGTGTGTTCTCTTTTTAAAACAGTCTTTCAGAATGTATATTGCATTATTTGTTAGCTTGGTCATGGGTGTTAAAGAGGGCACATTCTGCGTGGAAAAAAAAATTAAAAAAAAAAAAGTCTTAACTACTTTACAGTTTATTTTATTCAACTTCATTTCAATTCTGGATTCTTTGTTATCATGTTTATTTACACATATTGTTTTGATCTCATATAAAATTCTTGACTTTCTGTTATGTGTGTGCCTAGTCCTTGACATAAATTGTTTTAAGTTAATAATTTGATATAATCACAAGTTTTGACCTATGCAAATACCTTAGTTCCTCCCTGAAAGTGTTGCTTTGCTATATTAAACAATGAGTTCAAGTTGTTGACTTTTTTCTCTTCTTGGAAATATTCATACTAATAACTCTTTTGTTTTATGCCAAAGTATAATAGTTTTAATGAGAGAATCTTAATTTGAATTAGCTTAATGTTGTTACTGTACTTAGCTAGAGAGACTCACAAAGGGTCAGTTAAAAAGAAGCTATTATTTCATGATGCAAAATTTACAGCTTTTGATAGTACTGAAAAATAACATTAAGTTAAATTTCTTTAGATCTATTTTTATAGTTGTGCTGTATATCAAAGCTATCTGAATTAGATGGAGAAGGAATTTACTTTTAATACAAATTCAGTGCATAATAAAAGCAAACTAATATTGCATTAACTATATGCAGGCCTTGTTCCAAGTACTTTATATGTTCACTTACTTAATGCTCATAACAGCTGCCCTATGGAGCAGATATCATTAATCTTCTCTGTTTCAGTTGTGGACACTAAGACACAGTGAGGCAAAGTAGCTTGGCCTAGGTCACACCACTGGTTAGAGTTGAGAGAGTCAAACTCAGATAGTCTGCAACCATAGTCTAATCCCTTAACTGCCTTATATTCTTTCCTTTCCCCTGCTGCAAAACACATTTTCTGTGATTTCTATGATTTCTATGATTTAGACTATATTAGATAATGTATTTGATTGGGTGTAACCAATTTTAATAGCCTATTTTCGGGGAAGGCTTATATTCATTGCCACAGCAATTTCATGTTCAAAATTGTTGTGTAATATTCACTTCCTTAAGTCCTTGACACCCATATTTTCATATTAAGAGCTTCATATAATTATTTTAAAACATGAATTGTAACTTGGCTTATTTTTCTTGATAAGTTTTTGAAAATTTCTTGGTTTATTCAGTTTTTATAAATTACCTATGGAAAATGCAGATTATAATATTTTAGATGTATAGACTTAGTATAATAGAGTCAGAATGAACATTAAGGATTATCGTGCATAAGTTTTTCATTTCAATAAATGAGGAAACTGAATCCCAGAGAAGTGGAGACCGCGCATGGCAGAGCTGAGGAGAAAGCCTCTATCATCTTTTCAGCACATTGGAATCATGTCTTAGGTAGGTATTAGGTGCTAAGTTGGTTAGTAAGAAAAAAAGTAAAAGCTATCCTTTAAAATCCCATAGGAAGGAACATACTATTACAGTTTTTTCAACATTAAAACATTTGGTTATTTCTTTTGGGGAGCTCCAGTTATTGAGTTGGCCTGTGTTTTCGTTAGACCAGATCATATATCCTTTTGTCAGAAAGACCATAAAAAATGGCCTTAAAATCTTAGTGTCTTCATGTAATAAAAGTTTATTTTTTTCTTGTGCTTTTTTGGGTTGGTGGCTCTATTCTGAGTGGTCACTCAGGTGAACCAGATTACTTCCATCCTGTGGCCATCCCATCTCACTATTCTGTGGTGTCCAGGTCACTGGGGCATTATCCTTTTAGAAGAATGGGAGAAGAAAGCACAAAATGTTGAGGGGATTGTTTCAGAGGTCAGGCCTGGAATCGGCCTTCATCTCTTCTACTCAGATTACATTGTCCAGAACTCAGTCACATAATTCTATTTACATGCAGTAGGTGGGAAATGTAGTCCTACCACCTACTCAGGAAGATACTTAAGTGATTTCATGAATATGTAACTTTATCTTAGCTAATGCTTACATTTAGGAACCATGTTATACCATAAAACATAGATTTTAGCACTAGAAGAGCCCTCTGCACTGAAAGATGCTCCCACTTTTAAAGGTATGCAGAGATGGCAGTCATATATTCCATCTTATACTCACTGCAAGGCATAACTATTTTGAGTGGAATATTTACTATTACTCTCATGATTCTCTCTCTCTCTTTTTTTTAGAGTGAGCAAGAGTGAGTGGGGAGGGGCAGAGGGAAAAGGAGAGACTCTTAAGCAGTGGAGCCCAGTGTGGGCCTTGATCCCACTACCCTGAAACCATGACCCAAGCTGAAATCAAGAGCTGAATGCTTAACCAAGCTGGTTAAGCTTGGTTAACATCTGGCTTAGCCACCCAGATGTCCCATATGATTTTCTTGTTTAAATGAAAAGTTTCTATTTTTTCAGTTAACTATTAAGGGAAGCATTAGGAACAAAAACTTTTTTTTTTAAAGGTATAAGCCCAGATGATAAGAGGTTAAGAGAACAGTAGCAGAAACAGACACAAAATAAGCAATTTCTAAGCCAAGGAGCTTGTGTTTTCAAAAGAGACTGATTAAAGACAAAACCTAGTGGCCATGCATGCCTCATGCCTATTCATGCATGCTCTTATATGTGAAATGCTCTCTACCTGAAAGAAGGATATTAATTTATAATTATTTAGATGTTAGGAAGAAAAAAGAAATAGACATAATCCATGCAAGTTCAATATAAAGAGAAGGCCCTTGTTGGGTGTAAGTAAAATTCTTCAACCGTAATTGCACCTGCTAAAAGCACAACTTTTATGATGAAATTAAAATGGATTAGGCAGAGATTTTGAAAGTGGAGATGATTCAAAAGAGAGATTAGAATCTATTAGAAGCTTCGCCCCTACCCCCAGCTGGACATAGAGAACTTAAGGGTAGATCTGCATATTTTAAATCTGGGAGCTTTGATCATCTATAAGAAGTTCTTAATAATTAGATTCTGAGTAGAATTTCACACATAGGCCTGATGTAATAATCTAAGCTTTCCTTCAACAATCTTACATTGCTATGTGCAAAGCAGAGTTGAATTGAGATTTTCATTAGCCACCTGTCATAAATTACTGTGTGCCTGTACATATATATTTTGGATTTTGCTTCTCTTTGTGCTTGCAGCTATTACTGTTTTTATCTTAGAGATGAAAAAGCTGTGGTTCAGAGAATTCAAATGATTTCTGGGTAGTCAGAGAATTAAAAAGTAGAAAATTGGGACCAGATATTAGAAGTCTTGATTCCCAGTTGAGCTCTTGAATCTTCTATCTACATATTGAAAATGTGAGGGATGTCTATACTTTATCTCTAAATGCTCTTGGCGCAGAATGAATTTGTGTGGTGGTACCTTCCTTATCATGACCTTGAGTCTTGATAATGAACTCCACTTCATATCCAATGGACCTGTGGTTATCTGTGCCTAGAAAGTAAGCTCTATTCTGCTTTATTCTGTAAGTACTCCAAGGGTATTTCTAGATTAGAAAAATGCCATGAAGTGTGGTAGATAAATAAGTGCTTGTTGATTAAAAGACACGTTATCAAATGTCAAATATTTTCACATTGATCGTATTACATATGTAAAGTACATTTATCTAGGTATATAACCCTTTCTGGGACATTTCAACATTGGCAATGTATATTTGGGGAACCAAAATTCCCTTGTCATTTTAGAAATTATGTTCCTTAACTTAAATGTCCACTGATAGGGATATGGCCAATTAAACACACATTTCTTGACTTAGGTAGTCATTAAACAGGTTGATAATAAAATCTTGAAATCTTGAGTGATGCAGGACATAATTGTATATGTACCCTATAGTATAACTATTTAAATAGCATAAGGATGTAGAAATGACTTCAAAGAAACACTATTGATGAGTAGTTAGAGGAAGATTGCTGTTTTTGTTTTTACTTGATGTTTTTTATTGCATACTCTATTAGTAAAAGCGACACTTATTTTTATCTATTTCATTTTGCCTTTATTTCATTTTTTCTTCATACTGGTCTATGTTTTAATTATGGTGAGGAAAAAGGAAGTTTCTCTTTTTTACTTGTAGTGATAAATATTTAATATACAATAAATGGACTACAAAGCAACCAGTGCATTTAAAAATGCTGTTGTTTTTCAGGTCTGTGTTATTCCTAATGGATTGCTCTGTTGATCCAATTTAACTAAAAGGTTCATTTCCTTTGTGCACTTCTTCTGTGTCAATCCCTGTTCAATGCAGCATGTTTTTGAGTCTTGTTTCTCTTTATGGAAACTGTGGATGCTTTTATTTTCTCACTTACCTGGAGATAATAAAATAAATTTTAGCTGAAATGGAGAGAAATTCTTCGTTGCAGTTGAGGGTATATAAAAGTTAGGGCATATATTTTCATGACATTTAAGTCTAGCTTTTACCATTAGTTGGTTTTAGGAAAAAATTTTCTACACATTTTAGTTTATTCTCATCCCTTTTATGTAGGAGATTCTGTTCAAGAATAATTTGACCTGTAGTTTCTTTTGCTACTTCTTGGTGTGTATTTCTTTTCTATGTCTGCCACTTTAAAATCAAGATTCAGATGTTGTACTGTCCGATGTGAATCCAATTTCAGATGATCTAATATCTGATCTGCTGCTGTAAAATTGAGGCAACTGGGTATTTCTTTTAAAGCATGCCAGGCAAATCAGTTGAGCCAAAGAGAAAATTTTCTGAAACTAAACCAAACATTTCTTGGACATATTTGTAGATGAGTTGTGCTTCTCTGTTTTCATTTAAACTAAATGGTCATCCATGTGTGAGGAATTAAATTTGAAAGCTAACTGAATGCCCTGGCCCATCTTTTCCAAGTATCTCTTGCATCATCTGGATTTTAAAATTTATTCCATCACACATTGTTGGCTGGGTGCTCCAAATAAAGTTGGCAAGAGGCGATTCTTTTATGTTTGTGTTAATCTCAACTCACTGAGGAGGCAACTGCTTTTGTGTAGAGTATTACTGCACTTATAAACTTTCGGTGTCAGCAATTCTTTATTCTCAAGTTCTTATCCAGATACTTCTTGATAGATAACAGTTCTTTAAGACTCAGAATAAGCAAATGAATGATCAACTATCAGATGACATTAGGGAGAAAAGTGAAGCTTTGACATGTTCACCAACAAAATAACTTCAGAAATATTATGTTTGAAGAATTACCCTTTCCTCTCCCCCTAACACACACACACACACACACACACACACACGTACGTCTGGAATACTAGCATTGGTTGGCTTAAAACAAATTTGTTATTTTACCATCTAAGTAGGACACTAACAAACTATTAAACTTGCTCACACCAATTAGCAAATTATGTTTGGGAAAATACCTATAGAATTAGTACAATGCTTATTGTTCATCCTCTTTTTATTTTTTATTTTTTTTAAAGATTTTATTTATTAGAGAGAGAGCACGGGGAGGGGCAGAGGGAGAGGGAGAAGCAGACTCTCTGTGAGGAGGGAGCCCAATGCAGGGCTCCATCCCAGGAGCCTGGGATCATGCCCTGAACCAAAGGCAGATGCTTAACTGAACCACCCAGGTGCCCCTTTTCATCCTCTTTTTTTTTTTTTTTTAAAGATTTTATTTATTTATTTGAGAGAGAATGAGAGAGAGCACGAGAGGGAAGAGGGTCAGAGGGAGAAGCAGACTCCCTGCTGAGCAGGGAGCCCGATGTGGGACTCGATCCCAGGACTCCAGGATCATGACCTGAGCCGAAGGCAGTCGCTCAACCAACTGAGCCACCTAGGCACCCTCATCCTCTTTTTAAACAAACATTTTCCTTGTGGTAAGAACACTTAGTATAAAATTTACCCTCCTAACAAATTAAATATATAATAAAGTATTGTTGACTATAGGTACAGCAGATCTCTAGAGCTTATTTATCTTGCTTTACTGAGATTGGATGCCTGTTGATTAGTAACTCCCTGCTTCCCCTTCTCCTCAGCCCCTGGAAACTCCCATTCCATGTTTTGATTCTATGAATTTGACTATTTGAAATCCCTCATGTTAGTGAAATCATACATTATTTGTTCTTCTGTGACTGGTTTATGTTACTTAGTGTAAGGTCCTCAAGTTTCACCAAAACTGTGGCATGTACATACAGTGGAATACTAGTCAATCTTAAAAAAGGAAATTTTACAATCTGTGACAATATGGTGTACCCTCTACAGATAGCAATATTTATACATTGTGTTTTTATTTGTAGGTCTTGTGCCTTTTATTATAAGTAAAATCTGTGGGCAGAGCATATATTTCCATCCCACATATTGAACTGAACTGACCCACCTAGTGTACTGTGGAGTTTTTACGTTGAAATTATGTTGAGTGATGGAGGTGAGCTTCATAGTTATGTTAAACGTAGAGAAATGTACATTTCTTATAATTTGAGATTTGGGATATTGTGGCATTTTCCTCTAGAGTAAAGCTATTAAAAATATATGGTCAAGTTTACAAAAAAATTCTTAATTTTATTAAGGAAAACCTACATCTTAGAAGATTTTATAGTGGTTTCCAATTACTGAATAATAAAAATAGATAACTGACACAAAAACAGGATATAAAATACATGATATAAAAAGCCAGGTTTCTAGTGAGGAATAATACAGCAAAAATTGATTGTGATAATAGATTGTCTAACATTATGTTAAATTAGTTTTAAGAGGTTAATCTTGGCACACCTTTTGAACTGCATGTAATTCTAATTAACTTTGATGCTTAAAAAAGTCCAGCTTATAAATCTGTCTTCACAAATGGGTCAAGTCCTTTCTGTATTTTGCACAGTGCCGCAAGAGTTGCCTTGATTCCATATAATTGACTGTGCTCAAAACATTTTGGTCCTAGCATAGGATTTCTTCCTTCATGTAGGTTTGTAAAAATATTGCAAGGAGGTCAATTATGATAAATTTCTATTTGTAGCATAATAAAAACATAGCATTCTATTGGTGCATATTTTCTCCCAGGAAGCTCTATATTATATTTTGTTTCAATGTTTTCCATATTTTAAAAACATTTTTCTAAGAACTTTAAGAGGCCTTGTGAAAATAACATGATTTATAACACTGAGAAATCAAAAGATAAAGGAAATTGACTAAAAATCTTAAATTTCAATCTCGTAGCTAAGAAATTAAAGCATGTTTCCTGTCGCGAAGCTAAGATACAACACTTAGAGTGCTACAATTTTGGGGATGGGGTGGGGTGGGGGGGGAATTAAGGAGAGAGGGTAAGAGTAATTGCTCTTTTTCATTTTGAAATGTTTAAATTACAATGTTTTTAATTTTGAAAATCTCAAATTTTCAGAGAAGCTACAGGTACAGTACAAAGAACTTTTATCTCCTGAACCATTTGAGACTAAGTTGCTGACATGATGTCATATCCTTCCTAAATATTTTAGTATTTCCTATGAAGACATTTGCCCACATATTGCAATAAAACCACCAAAATCAGTATATTAGGATTGATACATGATGCCACCTAATTGTGGACCCTGTTTGAGTTTCAGTAATCATCCCCACTATATCTTTTATAAGAAAATGGTGCAGTCCAGAATCACACTTTGCACCTAGTCTCTCTAGAACAGTCTCTCAGCCTTTCTTTGGCTTTCATGACCTTGATACTTTTGATATACACATCCAGTTATTTTAGAGAATGTCCTGCAAATTTGGGTTGATCTGACTTTCATATAATTAGATTCAGGTTATTCATTTTGGCAGGAACATTTTAGAAGTGATACTGTATTCTTACTGCATCTATCAGGAGATGCACAATTTCCATTTGTCCTATTACTGATGATGTTTACTTTGATCATTTGATTACAGTGTTGTCTACCTTGATTCTCCTCTGCCAAATTTTACTTTCTCCCTTTTGTAATTATTATATATTTTGTAGGGAAGTACTTTGAAACTATGAATATTCTTTGTCATCAAACTCTCAATTTACTCATTTATCAGTATGAATGAATGATTTCCTGTTTTAATCAATGGTTTATAATGTGTTACTATCATCATGTATGTTGAAGCAAAAATTTATCTAATCTGACCAGTGGGTGCTCTTTCAAACTGGATTTTTTTTTTTGGTCTTATGGACATGTCTCCTTAGTTGTTGAAGCACTTTTCTGCTTTTTGGCACGACACCATAGTCCTTTGTATTTTTCATACCCCAGACTAAGGATCAGTCTTTTTTTCCCCAAGGAGCTCTGATTTTCTTCAGTGGAAAGTGGTGTTTAAATATCAAGATGTTTATTGCTTTCGGAGTCTCATTGCTCACAGAGCTAGACGGAAAAATCAATGCACACACATACAGATGAATGCATATACATATGTATGCAAACATATATATATAAATACATTTACATTTATATTTCTACATATATGATTGTATATTAAAAGTTATGAGTTCCAACCAATATATCCAATTCCATTTTAATAGCACAGAGTTCATTCTGAATTTCTCCTTTTCCATATTTGTAACTATCTTTTTCAGCAATGAGAAACTGCTTCCATTTTGTTTAATATATTGACTTATTTGATCAACTTTGCATGTGTCCCATCTCCTATTCTACCACCACACCTTCACTTGGACAGAACCCCTCCCTACCTGGTTCTGACTTCAGGGCTGCCCCTGGTGGAGGCTGTCCCCAACCAGCTGGGACTCTGACAATTCACTACCAGTTTACTCCTCCCACTCTAATTACATGTCTTCCTCACCCTGTTTTGGCTCTGCTACCTCAAATTGGTTCACTCTGACTTGTTTGGATACCCTCCTCACCCTGCTTAATCTCTGAAACTCAATGCTGGGCTGCCCTCCTATGCAGAAGCCTTCCTTTGCCCTTTCTGGGCTCTGTTGGTCCCACTCAGAGCCTCTGAGTAGGTAGATGACCTGCTCACAGCCTTGAGCTCTAAATCCTACCCCAAGTCATTCTGGCTGCACTCCTGTCTCTTTGCCAGGTGTGGATGTCTGTGTTGCTTGGCCCCATCTATTGGTCTGGCCTTACATTTTTCATGAAGCAAAGAAAGAGGAAGAAGAGGTTTGAATTATTTCTAAATTCTTTCTTACATGTGTTTAGTATGTTTTACTTCCCAACTGGAAGCCTCACAATATTTCCAACAAATCAGCAGCAGAACTTTTTACTATGTAGCTGTGAGTTAGTACTTTTAATATAATCAGTAAATCACTTGTAAAGAAACATTAAACGAAATAGCTCCCATTGTATCAGGTACCAACTTTTGCCCTGAAAATGCTGTATGAATATTATACAATTGCTATCAAGTACAAACTTGATTTTTGAGTTTAATCTTTTGATCTCAAACAATTTCTAAACTGTCCTAATGCCAAGTCACATATCTAAACAAATGTACTAATAGGGGAATTGGAGGGAAACTTATTCAAAATAGTTGAAATGAATAACATAATACACTTAGATCCTTACAATTTTATGGGCTCATTAAGAGACTAGAATGTATGGCTTTTAGTATAGTTTTTCCATAACTGTGAACTTGTTTGTCCATTGAATTTAATATTAAAATTAAAAAAAGGACTTTTTAGAAAAAGAGGTAGCTAAAAAACAACTGACAATAAAAACCCTCACATCACAGGAACATTTAATATTAATGAGTATTAGACAAATCTCAATTGAAAATGTCATTGCTAATGATTAGTTTTACAGTTTTGATTTTGTATTTTTGCACTCATGAATATACTTCCAGTTGTTTGATCATGGCTATTGTGTTTCGCGTATCTGCAGTTTAAAATAAAGTGAAGGCCAAGGTCCACTTGATTGGCAATGAATCTCAGAGTCACCATAGTAACTTTGGCCATGTGATAGATAGCACTTCAAGTATTTGTGATTTCCTTCTGGGTTATCCTATGTTTTCATCTTCATCTCTTCTGTGTCTAAAGGCAGGTTGTGAAACAAAATTGTGTTTTCATTTTCATAAAGATAAAGATAACAGATTGTCACTTTAAGATATCCTGTACTCTTCAGTAAACTGTAAAATGTCATTTTTTCATTTCTTTCAGTAATTATGATTTCTAAGATCAGTTCATATCCAGCATGTATTTGCTTGTGTTCTTATGATAGGAGGTTATCTGCATTATATAATTGTGGATTCTGGTTGTTTTGGCAACAAAATGCTTGCTTTAAATTTAGAAACTCATTTATTTTCTGTCACTTTATTCTTTACCATTAAGAAGACAAGCTGTTTTCTGTTAAATAAAAAAAAATAAAAAGAGATACTATTATAATGGGTGAATTGTCAAGATTTGCTCTTTGTTTCAGTTTAAGCTGAGGGGAGAAGGAACAGCCAATTGGACAGGAATTAAAAGACATGTGTATATATGAAGTAAGTAGAGGGAGAAACTAAATTGCTTAGATATGGAGCACATGGAAATGTGATCAGTGCCACCTATTAAATTTGTTTTAACAAGGTGGAGCTTTAAAATGTAGAGAACTGGCCTAGGGGGGCTCTGACTGTGCTTCCCTAAAGGAGGTTTCTCTGTCCAGGAGTATCCCACTTCTGAAAGCTCCTTTCTCTAACTGCTTAAAATATAGTCTTGTACAAATAGATAACCAGCAAGGGTTAAAGTTTTATTTAGCTCATTAATTAGGTAACGAGCAGAACAGCCAGAATTGATTTGAAGGGGTTGTAAAGAATTGGGATTTATAGTCTGGGAGGAAAGGAATGATGAAATGAGGTTTATGTCCCATAGGACATGACCATAAACTTTGGGGTTGCTTTCTCTACCAGGTAAAAGAAAAAGATCACCTCTTATTAGTTTTATATAAACTAACTCCTGACTTTATAGGGTTGTAAAATGCTCAGGTGTGAACCACTTCTGGATAGTATGTCATACAAAGTTACATTTCCTGAAGGGAATAAAAGTAATTAGTAAAGTGGGATTATTAGAAAGTACTCTCTTATATCACCATCCTCATTATTCTACCTTATTTCCAGCTTTTGGATAATTTTTGCTACCACATTTCTACCCTTTAGTACTTTCAAATAAAAAGTGTAGTTGGATGTATCACTTGGGCAAATGAAGTTATTAAAAAAATAGAAATATTGTTGAGCTCCTCAGATTCTTTGGAGGATCACTCACATATTGGAGAACAAAGGTATTCTCATGTCATAAGATGAACCGATTTCACTTTATCCTCACTTTCAAAAACTCCTTTTTGCAGAGCTTCTTAGAGTAGGTGGGTTTGTTTGATTACTGTGTAATCAGAGAATTTGAGTCTAAAATCTGGAAGGGATGTTAGTAAACCTATATTCACTTTTGGTACAGTGGAGAGAACTGAGGTCAGGAAATTGCAACTTGCCTAAGACCTCATTGCAAATTAGTGACGAAATGGTTCTCTTGTAATAACTAGCAATACGTCTTTCTTCCATTAACGCATTTATCAATTTGAATAGCATAAATAAATGCACCAGAGCACTTGTTCAAGGCCCGGGAAAAAGAAAATAAATGCATCTCCTAGGGAACTAACAACGTAGAACTAACTAACGAAGTTGAGCGTAACAGCGATCTTCGATCAGAAGAGTCTAAGTGTGCAGCATTGATTTCCAAATTTGAATTGGCTCCTCCCAGTAGTTTCTCCAGAGCATTGTGGATTTCTTAGCAGAAATCCATGATCACTTAAATAAAATCTTTTTCACTGTGCCTTCAAAAGAGGAACTTTTCCTTGACTTATCAGAATAATAATAAATATTAATTCCAAGAATGGCTAAAGATGGCAAATTGGAGTTTCTTGCATCTGTCTGTTGCAAGTGAGAATGGGTGGTAGAAAGCACAAAAACATAACTAAGTACATTCTAATGGGTCAGAATTTGCAAAATAAAAGCCATTATTTTTAGGAAAATAAAGGAATTTTTGAATATTTTGGTTCCCAAATGTTAGATGAGAGATAAATGCCAACGTACTATTTCAAAGTCCTGCAGCGTCAAAATCCTGCAACTCTGGATTAAAATTATATTCAATTAGGAATATGGTAGTGCATTTGTGCTACGTGATGCACGTGCTCAAAAGCAGGTACAAATTGTATTGAAGTAAATGTACAAGAAATATCACAGTATTCTATATAGTAGTGTGTGTGTGTATGTGTAAAATCTGATTTTTAAGCTTTCATTTAAGCTGTCATGGTATTGATGGGAAATTCAGTTTCAGTCATTACTGGGCTTCTCCCTCTCCCCTTCTGTGAGTAGTCTTGCAAACTCCAGGTCTTGGAAAGGTCGGGAGGATCTAATCCAGAGTGAGGTATTTCAGTCACTGTGGATTTGGAGGTCCTATTTTCTAAGCTCACAGGGTCTCGTGAGGCAACATTTGCTGAGGCTGAGGCCTTTGATCCCTGGCATCCAGACTCCCTAGATTTGTTGAACAGGCATTTCCTTCTGAGACACTGCCAGTTCTCACCTCTGGGAAGGCAGAAAGCTTTGGTAATGATACTTTCAAAACTCTAAGACAGTCTCCTCTCTCTAGCCTAGGAGCTAATGTCTAACACTTGTCTTCACCTCAGGTTCTTCCCTATCTTTCTTCCCTGTAGGATAATTTGACATATTTCCTTAAAGAAAAAAAAAAAACCTGTGTTTTCAGAAACAAAAGAATAGAGATCGTTCTTCAGACAACTACAGAGTTCAAACCCAGCTATTTTTTTTTTTTTTTAATGGGGAAGGGAAGGGAAAAATGCAAGGAGAATTAAACACAATAACTCAATTGATTATCCTTTCATAATAACTGTAAAAAATTATATATGACTCAGGAAATGTTTTATAAATGTAAAATGTTGCTGTAGCAAAACAAGATGTCACAAATGAATTTTCAATAATAATGTAAAGTAGTAATACCCAAGTAACTCAGAAATTAGGTTATGCTACTGTCAAAATAGCCTTCTCCATGGAGGAAAACTTAAGTATTTGACTTCCTTCTGACTGCTATATCTCTGTATGGTTTCACTATATTTATCTTATTCACTGAGCATGATTTTGTTTTGACCATGATAAAATGGTAAAGTGTGATTATGACTTTATATTACTGACTTATGCCTTCTGGGTCTCATCATTGTCTCAGAAAATCACAGTATTTCTGTGTTTGAGATGCGGGAAGGAAATCCAAATCACCTTAAAATTCATGGGTACTTTTTATTCTGTCTATTCTGATTAGAGAGACTTTCCAGATTTATCCAGGAGAAACTCTCAAAGCCTCTTTCCACAACACAGTGTTTTTTGATTTTAGTTCTCTTCTTTATGACTTCATGCAAATATGACAATAGATTTCCTCTGGCTTTGTCATCCCCTCTTTTCACATCTTTCTGGAGCTGATGCAGGAAGCCAAGATATATCTGACCTGTTTCCTGGATTTTTCCCATGGCTGCCTGCAAACCTGTCATGTTTTACTGCTGTAGCCACCTCACTTCTTTCTGTACTCAATCTTGACATAAATTCCTTTTCAAAACCAGTTTATAGGACAGATTTTAATTTGTTGCAACACCAAAACTGGGTGACAAAGAACGGAATGCCTCATGTGCATGTCCTTTATAATTTCTGCATGTGTGCACCAAGGGTAATAAATCAGTTGTCACCCCGTGTGTTACACATCAGATCATCAGCACCTCTCTACTGTGATAGATCTATGTATAAAATATTCTCAGGGTATTTTAGCAATATTATTACTGGACAACTGGGGAAAATTGTGTTTGTATTGTGAAATCATTTTGTGCAAGCTGTGAGGTTCCTTTGTACTGAAAATACTTAGTTTCTCTAAATGTATGATGCAATGTCCATTTCATGGTTTGTGTCTAATAAACTCTACTAATTATAGTGGAATTAAGAAACCGATCTGCACCAATTCACATTTAGACCTGCGCTAAGCTCTTCATTTTCTTAATCAGAATCAGACTTCTTATTTTAACTGGATTTATTAGGGACCTTGATTTTTAGCCTCACCTTCCAATTTCTTTTTTAAGGTGTTTATTTACTCTGCATTGCTTCCACAAACAATTCTTAGGGTTTTTGCCTTCTCTACCTTTGCCCGTTCTTTTTTTTTTTTTTTTTTTTTTTTAAGATTTTATCTATTTGAGTGGGTGGGGGGAGAGAGAGAGAGAGAGAAGGAGCTGAGGGAGGGCAGAGGGAGAAGGAGAAGCAGACTCCCCACCGCACAGGGAGCCCTACATGGGACTCTGGGATCATGACCTGAGGTAAAGGCAGACGCTTAACCGACTGAACCACTCAGATGCCTCTGGACATTCTTTTTTATTCATCTTCTCCTTCATTTCTACCTACCAAAATCTTGCCCATCCTTTCCACATCAATTTTAGTCTTGCTTCCTTGAGTCAGGCATCTCAGTATCTCTTTTATTATGTAAAAAAAGCTGGCAAGTTAGGGAAGGCAGGGAAAGCTGCTACTTTTACATATCAAGAAACTGAGGCCTGCTTTAGATACCACAGTCAACATATGAAAAACGAGAAGAAAAGGAACCACTGCCCATTAAGACATTCTTGACTCCTTCCTGCTTCTACTAGACCATAGACTCAACCAGGAGCGAGATCTTATCTAACTTTTAAAAATTTTATTTTATGTTTTTATTGAAATAGAGTTGACAAACAATGCTACATTCATTTCAGGTGTACAACATAGTGATTTGACAAGTCTGTATGTTATGCTATATTCACAAGTGCAGCTATTATCTGTTACTATATAACACTATTACAATACTATTGACTATGTTCCCTATGCTGTACTTTTTATTCCCATGACTGATTTATTCCATAACTGGAGACCTGTATCTCCCACTCTCCTTTACCCATTTGTCTATTGCCTTCCCCTACATCTCTCATCTGGCAACTGTAGTTTGTATTTCTGAGTCTGTTTCTGCTTGCTTAATTCTTGGTTTTGCCTTTTATATTCCACTTGCTTAATTCTTGGTTTTGCCTTTTATATTCCACATATAAATGAAATCATATGGCATTTGTCTTTTTCTGCCTGACTTATTTCACTTAGCATAATACCCTCTAGGTCCATTCATGGTGTCCACCCACGTTGTCACAAATGGCGAGATCTCATTCTTTTTAGGGTCATCCATCTTGTCACATGTGATCCATGGCAAGATCTCATTCTTTTTATAGCTGAGTAATATTCTATTACACACACAAATACACACACACACACACATATACCACATCTTCTTTATTTATCTATTGATGGACATGGGTTGCTTCCATATCTTGGCTATTATAGATCATGCTGCAACAAACATAGGGGTGCGTCTACCTTTTTAAATTAGTGTTTTTGTTTTCTTTAGGTAAATACCTAGTAGTAGAATTACTGAATCATACAGTAATTCTATTTGTAACTTTTTCAGGAAACTCCAGACTCTTATCCCCAATGGTTGCACCAATTTACGTTTCCACCAACAGTGCCCAAGGATTCCTTTTTCTCTATACTCTTACTAACACTTGTTATTTCTTGTCTCATTGATGTTAAGCATTCTGTCAGGTGTAAGGTGATATCTCATTGTGGTTTTGATTTGCATTTTCCTGATGGTTAGTGATATTGAGTATCTTTTTTTCCCTTGTTCAATTTTTTATTTAAATTCCAGTTAGTTAACATATAGTGCAACAGTTTCAGGTGTATGTTGAGCATCTTTTCGTGTATCTGTTGGTATCTAATATTTTTAAGATAGTACTTCCAGCCCTGATTTTTTAAAAAGTCTTTGTTGAATAAATAAATTAACAAATTAATCCACTCCCCACTATAAAAAAAAGTCTGGATAGAGTTGATCATTCATTTATATTTGTTCCATATAAAATATTTTTCTTTCACATTTTCTTACTTTGCTTTCTCCCTTTTTTCCCTTCCTCCTCTTTCTTTTCTCCCCTCCCTCCTTCCCTTCCTTCTCCTTCACCTTTCTCCCTCCTTCATTTCTCGTTCTTCATCCCTTTCATTTTTTCTTACCTTTTTTTCCCCAAAAGGACAGGTCTCAATTGTTTCTGAATGCCCAGATTTTAGCACAGTGTCTCCTATAAAAGACAGTGCTTATTGAATGAGGAAACAAATCTGGTACCATGTTCACAAACTTTCACACTGGAAGATACGGTGTCCTGAGCAAACTTAATTCTTAATTACCTGCATTTATTTAATAACTGTCATTCATTTTGTGAAGCATGCTGCCACAAATTCCAGAGCCTTTTATTATAAGATGTAACACAGATCACCTTGGGATGAGTGGTATGCAAACACCCACAGGCAAAAGATCATGGAAGCGCACTTTTCCCAACTTGTCCAGCAACTCTGCTCTCTGTTCCTTGGGTTCCTGCAGCTTGAATGATCTCTCCAGTGAATCAGGCTCAAGTAGCCTGAAAAGGGTTGAATAATCTGTTTATTCTGTGACTGTGATGCTCGCTAGAGAACTACTCAAAGGACAACATGAGCCGTGACAAACAGTTGGAATCTTATTCAGGAAAATAATTATGACTCATTTTATTGTTGATTGTTAAGTACCGAAACAATCTTCCTTTTGACATTTATTCTCCCTCTGAGTTCCTAGGGTAACTTATTGTATTACTCATTTGGCACTTACTTGCTGCATTAAAAGTCATTTAACTCTTCCTGTTACTTTTTTCTTTTCAATTGTAATTTAGTTAGAAGCAGATTTAGTTAGTATGCCAGCCAATAGAGGAAATGAAATAAAGTGGAAAAATAAAGTGTTTTGGGTCATATATGTCATTTAATCCTGTCTTCTCCAATTACTAGCTGCTTGAATTTAGGCATGTTAATTTTTTTTTCAAAATGGGGATAACAGTTCAAGTCCTACAAGATTTATGTGTGATTAAACAATGAATTTTAGATTTAAAGATGACCTCAAAACAAAGGTGGATATAGCATCTCTGAATATCTAGCTCTTTGTGTGTGTGTGTGTTTCGATAGAAGTGGCAGCTACCTTGTAATGGTGAGGAAGGGAAGGGTATCCCTCACATGGATGGAATTATAGAAACTATGATACACAAGCAACTGGTTTTCTGTGTTACTTGGTTCACACAGAAAAGGAAAGCAGCAATGTGTCACAATTTCCGAAGAGGTAAAGATGTGTTTTTCTACGTGTCTAGACCAGTATTTGAGCAACACCCTTCTTACTGAAAGCCTGCTGATACCAGAACAGCAGGTCAGCCCATGGCAACCGGGATGGTGGTCACTGTGGTGGGGGAGGCAGAAGAAACTTTGAGGGTAGCCTGGGAAGGAGGTGGTGACATGGAGATGGCAGTCTCTGGAACAAACAGAGCACAATGATTTTAGTAGATCCTGGGATTGATGTAATAGCCACAAGAGCTTTTGAAGCCAGGTACCTACCTGTTCACTTAATAAAGTATTCAGCTTTAAGCCACAGAGAAGATGACAAGGAGTAATTTGAATCCAAAATAGGCAGTCAGAGAGATTGGCACAGCTATTCAAAGTGTCATCGGGAACCTAGGTATTTTGTTTTTCCCTAGACATTCTTAGTTGGTCACTTTTTCCCTTATGGTTTCAAAATGGCTGCTGAGCCCCATAGACTTTGCATTAAGGTTCTGGAAAGATAGAATATAGGAAAGCCAAACTCCTCTTCCAAAGGACTTTTTTTTTTTTTTTTTTTTTTTTTTAAATTCAGCAAGAGAAGCCCTTTCGAGAGAAAAACTGGCAGGGAATAAGTATTGAGTGAAGAGATTGCCACTTTGACCACACAACCCAAACATTATTGATTTACATAGGACAAAATACTGAGTGGGAGCTGGTGCAGGTCAGGTGGGTTTCTCCTCATTGTATTGGTGTGGAACCCAAAATGAAAAATTGATTTCATTACCATTGGAAATAGGTTACATTCACACATGGATTGCTTTGCTTATTAATGACTCAATAGATGAGATCTCTGTATACATTTTAACATAAATATACCGACATACCTAATAACAAAGCAAATATTGAAAAAAATATCAGCTCTCTTTCTCCCTATTTTTGTGTTTCTGTTAGCTTATTCTGCTTATTGTCCTTTTGGTGGCTAAAAACAGAAGCACACTAAATTAGCTCAAGGAAAAGTGAAGTTACCACTCTTTTCTCTCTACTTTTATTTCCCTCTTTGTTTCACTGTGGGCCAGTTTTCTCTATATATAGGTAATACTGATTACCAACCAGGTCTCCACTACATAAATTTACTAGGACTCAATTCAATTGTATCGGTGAAATGAAAGGAACATAAGCTCTTTTTTCTTCTTCACATGTGTTAATGTGTACTTTTTAAAAAGCATAAAGTTTATACAAACGTCTGCTTGGTGTTCTTAGCTGTCTCCCACTATCCATTCTTGTTTTTCCTCCTTGGTAATAACTTCTATTTTTAGTTGGGCATGTTGTCAATGAGGTAATAGTCTACACTCCCCATTTTGTTTTACAATCAAGGCTCAGTCATGTGACAAGGTTTTGGCCATTGGGTTTTAGGTGAAATTATTGTGTGTGACATTTGTAAAATCTTGAAGAGGGAGGCCATGTGAGACCTGGAATAAGGACAGGGTGCCTGGAGTTCTGGCAGTCATCTTGGACTAAGAGACTGGGGGCTTTATTTAAGGGATGGGGAGGAGAGCAGCCAGGGATGGGGAGAGTTGCTGAGGAACTGGTAGAGATGCCATTTCAGCCCATACATAGGAAATAAAGGGGTATTGTTATTTAAGTCCAGCTGGAAATTCTCATTACTAATCAAGCTGACAGCCTAATAAGTAGTACAGAAATTATAGGATGGTCAGCGTCTAAACTCTGAAGCTGGAGAATTTTTCTCTGAGGCAGGACCAGCTGGTGCTATTACATTTGACGTTGTTAGTGATGAGTGGTGTATAATGACAGTTTAAGACAAGATGCTCCAGCACAGTGAAAAGAAATTCTCTAAATGTGAATCTCTTGGCACAAAAAAAGAACTTATAAACTCAACCTTTATGGCTGAGTGAAAAGAAGGTAAAAATCCTGGCCTGTCATTAATCCTAGAGATGGACCATAAACTTAGGATTCATTGAGTATTGAATACTTTATTTTTAGAAATGTTTATCTACCATCATCAGCATTATTTTTGAAGTAACATATAATTTAGTAGAGATTGAATTCATATCTTATTCATTAAGGCTTATGTAATTTAAATATGTATTTTGCATAAAACATTTCAATGCACAAGAAATACTTTTATCTTTAAATTCTCTAAAGCTTTACATCTTAAGACATATACTATGATTTTTCTAGGAAAAAAATGAAGAAAATAAACAATATTTTATTAAATTTTTTTACTGTTATGTTAATCACCATACATTACATCATTAGTTATTGATATAGTGTTCCATGATTCATTGTGCATAACACCCAGTGCTCAACACAGAACATGCCCTCTTTAATACCCATCACCAGGCTAACCCATTCCCCCACCCCACTCCCCTCTAGAACCCTCAGTTTTTTTTTAAGAGTCCATCATCTCTCAAGGTTCGTCTCCCCCTCTGATTTACCCCCCTTCATTCTTCCCCTCCTGCTATCTACTTCTTCTTTTTTTCTTTCTTAATATATATTGCATTATTTGTTTCATAGGTACAGATCTGTGATTCAACAGTCTTGCACAATTCACAGCACTCACCATAGCACACACCCTCCCCAATGTCTATCACCCAGCCACCCCATCCCTCCCACCCCACCCCTACTCCAGCAACCCTCAGTTTGTTTCCTGAGATTAAGAATTCCTCATATCAGTGAGTTCATATGATACATGTCTTTCTCTGATTGACTTATTTCACTCAGCATAACAGCCTCCAGTTCCATCCACATCGTTGCAAATGGCAAGATCTCATTCCTTTTGATGGCTGCATAATATTCCATTGTGTATATATACCACATCTTCTTTATCCATTCATCTGTCGATGGACATTTTGGCTCTTTCCACAGTTTGGCTATTGTGGACATTGCTGCTATAAACATTGGGGTGCACATACCCCTTCGGGTCCCTACATTTGTATCTTTGTGGTAAATACCCAGTAGTGCAATTGCTGGATTGTACGGTAGCTCTATTTTCAACTGTTTGAGGAACCTCCATACTGTTTTCCAGAGTGGTTGCACCAGCTTGCATTCCCACCAACAGTGTAGGAGGGTTCCCCTTTCTCCACATCCCCGCCAACATCTGTCATTTCCTGACTTGTTAATTTTAGCCATTCTGACTGGTGTGAGATCGTATCTCATTGAGGTTTTGATTTGGATTTCCCTGATGCTGAGTGATGTTGAGCCCTTTTTCATGTGTCTGTTGGCCATTTGGATGTCTTCTTTGGAAAAATGTCTGTTCATGTCTTCTGCCCATTTCTTGATTGGATCATTTGTTCTTTGGGTGTTGAGTTTGATAAGTTCTTTACAGATTTTGGATACTAGCCCTTTATCTGATATGTCATTTGCAAATATTTTCTCCCATTCTGTCGGTTGTCTTTTGGTTTTGTGGACTGTTTCTTTTGCTGTGCAAAAGCTTTTTATCTTGATGAAGTTCCAAGAATTCATTTTTGCCCTTGTTTCCCTTGCCTTTGGCAATGTTTCTAGGAAGAAGTTGCTGCAGCTGAGGTTGAAGAGGTTGCTGCCTGTGTTCTCCTTTAGGATTTTGATGGACTCCTGTCTCATATTTAGGTCTTTCAACCATTTGAAGTCTATTTTTGTGTGTGGTATAAGGAAATGGTCCAGTTTCATTCCTCTGCATATGGCTGTCCAATTTTCCCAACACCATTTGTTGAAGAGACCGTCTTTTTTCCATTGGACATTCTTTCCTGCTTTGTCAAAGATTAGTTGACCATAGAGTTGAGGGTCCATTTCTGGGCTCTCTATTTCTATTCCATTCATCTATGTGTCTGCTTTTGTGCCAGTACCATACTGTCTTGATGATGACAGCTTTGTAATAGAGCTGGAAATCTGGAATTGTGATGCCACCAGCTTTGCTTTTCTTTTTCAACATTCCTCTGGCTATTCAGGGTCTCTTCTGGTTCCATACAAATTTTAGGATTATTTGTTCCATTTCTTTGAAAAAAGTGGATGGTATTTTGATGGGGATTGTATTGAATGTGTAGATTGCTCTAGGTAGCATTGACATCTTCACAATGTTCTTCCGATCCATGAGCATGGAACGTTTTTCCATTTCTTTGTGTCTTCCTCAATTTCTTTCATGAGTCTTTTATAGTTTTCTGAGTACAGATCCTTTGCCTCTTTGGTTAGATTTGTTCCTAGGTATCTTATGGTTTTGGGTGCAATTGTAAATGGGATTGACTCCTTAATTTCTCTCTCTTCTGTCTTGTTGTTGGTGTATAGGAATGCCACTGATTTCTGTACTTTGGTTTTAAATCCTGCCACTTTACTGAATTCCTGTATGAGTTCTAGCAGTTTTGGGGTGGAATCTTTCGGGTTCTCCACATAAAGTATCATATCATCTGCAAAGAGTGAGAGTTTGACTTCCTCTTTGCCGATTTGGATGCCTTTGATTTCTTTTTGTTGTCTGATTGCTGTGGCTAGGACTTCTAATACTATGTTGAATAGCAGTGGTGAGAGTGGACATCCCTGCCACGTTCCTGACCTTAGGGGGAAAGCTCTCAGCTTTTCCCCATTGAGAATGATATTTGCTGTAGGTTTTTCATAGATGGCTTTTATGATATTGAGGTATGTACCCTCTATCCCTATACTCTGAAGAGTTTTGATCAAGAAAGGATGCTGTACCTTGTCAAATGCTTTTTCTGCATCTATTGAGAGGATCATATGGTTCTTGTTTTTTCTTTTATTAATGTATCACACTGATTGATTTGCAGATATTGAACCAACCTTGCAGCCCAGGGATAAATCCCACTTGATTGTGGTGAATAATCTTTTTAATGTACTGTTGGATCCTATTGGCTAGTATTTTGGTGAGAATTTTTGTATCCATGTTCATCAGGGATATTGGTCTGTAATTCTTCTTTTTGATGGGGTCTTTGTCTGATTTTGGGATCAAGGTAATGGTGGCCTCAGAAAATGAGCTTGGAAGTTTTCCTTCTATTTCTATTTTTTGGAACAGTTTCAGAAGAAATAGGTATTAATTCTTTAAGTGTTTGGTAGAATTCCCCTGGGAAGCCATCTGGCCCTGAGCTCTTGTTTGTTGGGAGATTTTTGATTATTGCTTCAATTTCTTTGGTGTTCATGGGTCTGTTCAGGCTTTCTATTTCTTCCTGGTTCAGTTTGGTAGTTTATACATCTCTAGGAATGCATCCATTTCTTCCAGGTTATCTAATTTGCTGGCATATAGTTGCTCATAATATGTTCTTATAATTGTTTGTATTTCTTTGGTGTTGATTGTGATCTCTCCTCTTTCATTCATGATTTTATTTATTTGGGTCATTTCTCTTTCCTTTTGGTAAGTCTGGCCAGGGGTTTATCAATCTTGTTAATTCTTTCAAAGAACCAGCTCCTAGTTTCGTTGATCTGTTCTACTGTTCTTTTGGTTTGTATTTCATTGATTTCTGCTCTGCTCTTTATTATTTCTCTTCTCCTGCTGGGTTTAGGTTTTATTTGCTATTCTTTCTCCATCTCCTTTAAGTGTAGGGTTAGGTTGTATATTTGAGACCTTTCTTGTTTCTTGAGAAAGACTTGTATTGCTGTATACTTTCCTCTTAGGACTGCCTTTGCTGCATTCCAAAGATTTTGAACAGTTGTGTTTTCATTTGTTTCCATGAATTTTTTAAATTCTTCTTTAATTTCCTGGTTGACCCATTCATTCTTTAGTAGGATGCTCTTTAGCCTCCATGTGTTTTAGTTCTTTCTTACTTTCCTCTTGTGATTGAGTTCTAGTTTCAAAGCATTGTGGCCTGAAAATATGTAGGGAATGATCCCAGTCTTTTGGTACCAGTTGAGACCTGATTTGTGACCTAAGGTGTGATCTATCTGGAGAATGTTCCATGGGCACTAGAGAAGAATGTGTATTCTGTTGCTTTGGGATGGAATGTTCTGAATATATCTGTGAAGTCCATTTGGTCCAGTGTGTCATTTAAAGTCTTTATTTCCTTGTTGATCTTTTGCTTAGATGATCTGTCCATTTCAGTGAGGGTGTTGTTAAAGTTCCCTACTATTATTTTATTGTTGTCAATGTATTTCTTCACATCTTTAGGGGCTTTCTTTATATTCATACACATACAAGGTAGTTCTTCCCTCCTGAGGACCTTAATCAGGGTATTTAGGAAAATGTTAATGCTTCGTTATTTAAAAAGAAATAATTTAGAGAAGAGCTGTGACTGATAGCCTTTTTGATCCCCCTTCCTCAACCACACCCCATCTTGGGACTTGAGCATAGTGCTGGCAGTATGGCAGCATTTACGGCAGGCATTCTACCTATTACAAAGGAATATAAACATTATACTGCCAGTATTCTAGAGAACTATGGAATATTATGTTTTGCTTTTGTCATTCAGGGATTTTGTTTGTGTGTGTGTATTTTATGTGACATGGCTGCCTAATTCTCTTTTAATCAGTACATGGCTCTAATTCTGTCTAACCAGATCTATGTAAAAATATTTTCTCCTTGTTTCTTAAGGCTTATTATATAGGAAGAATTACACAGTGGACATTTATTCATTCAGTTATTCAACACTAAATTTCAAATACTGAAGAGTGGACTGAAATCACTTTACATAGTATAAACTGGTGGATTTATGACTATTTTCACAGATATCATGCTTTTCTGTAAATTCCATAGCAACAGTCTATTTTGTGCACTCCCTTATCCCCAACACTTAGAGGAATCAATTAATCAGATATTTTTGGCTGGAAATAAGAGAAATCTAAAAGGCAAAAGAGGTTTGGCGGAGGGATCCAACCAAGACTGCACATTGGCCCCAGGTATGCTTAATATGAACAATAGTAGATTCCAGCAGATAACAGATACTGACCAATCAGTATGGATGCTGACCCAGTCAGGTTAGGGCTGAGCCATCAACACGTGGTAAGTGTATACTGAATATTAATTAGCCCATGCCCCAGGAAACCACTGGAAATAGAACTGTAGACACTGACAGACTATTTCTGTCTCTTGTCTTTTATTATATCTTTGTCTCTCTATTTCCTTCCCAATGAAGAGTGGCTGAATCCTAATGGCTACTGACAGGTGGAGAAGCTCACATGTATAAACTATCATTGGACAGATACTGATTTTCCCACTCTGTTTTAGTGAAAATTTCTAGGGAAGGAAGTTTTATTGAGCAGATCAAATGATAGGTGTCCATTATATTATATTTGCCATTAAAATTTTGGTAGTGTGCTTCTCCAAAATACAAAACTCTTTACTTGATTGAAGACATCAAAGAATTCAAATATTAAACAGTGGTTTAGTTTGACATAGACAAAGTTCATGAAATATCTCTTTGTTACTCTGAGATCTCCAGCCTCCCTTGCAATCAAGTTTGGGTCATGTGACTATTTTGGACCAGTGGGTTTTATATGGATGTGTTTGTGTGACTCTGGCTGAGCCATTTAGTAACTCTGTACCTTCTCCATCTCTCTTGTGCCCTGCCATGGTGACTGTGAAGTTCATGTGTTCCATTTGGTGTAGCTTCATACTAGAGGAGGACCACGTGTTCTATCTATATCAGATCTGATTAGGCTGTCCAATGGCATCAACCTTCTACTTAAGTCCCTAAAATTCTTTCTTTTCCCTTTTTGGCACCTGCCATTAATTATCCTGACACATCTGTTTTAAACATGGAATAGAAAAGAATGGAGATGCTGGATTTCAGAGAATTTAGATGAAAATCCAAGCTTTGCTATCTACTGTGGTGTGACCTTTGGCCAGTTCTTTGGTTTCTTTGAACTTCAGTTTTCTTATCAGTAAGATGGGGATGATGATATTGACCATCCCATGAGCTTGCTGTAAACAGTAACTGTAGTAATGATTATAAAACAAAACATCTAACTCTTTGCCTGGTGTAACAGTAGCTAATGTTTACATGACCAGGCACAGGCAGGTAAATATTTTACTTATATTAACATATTTAACCCTCCAAATAGCCTTCTGGTGTAGGCAGTATCATCATCTCCACTATAACTGAGGTTGAGTGACTTCCCCTAGGTCGTGAAGTTGAGATTTGATCCCAAGCTTCTGGTGCCCTCTAAACTAATGCCTCTTGTGGAGTGTTTTAGAATTAGGGTTCTTAAGTGTGGGCAAGGGTAGAGGTATAGGGAGGAAAGGGCTTTTGGAATAAAATTAGCATTCAAGTCTTGCTTCTGGCTTGTACTAATCAAGTGGCAGTTGAATAAGTTACTTTTAGTCTGAATTGCTTTCTTTATAAAATGTCTAATATCAAAAGAGTACTTATCTCAGATGGTTGTTTTGAGGGTTCAGTGAGTTTATGTATGTTATCTATATAAAGCATCAGGAACATTGAATGGTAGCGTGGATATTCTTCTCTGGTTCTTCTCTGATCAGTGCAGTAAAAATACAGAGTGTATTGACTTCTCTCTGGAAGAATCAGTCACATTAAGAAGAAAAATTAATGTATGGGCTTTTACTCATTAAATGCACATGTACTAAAACATAATGTTAATACTCTTTTCTAATAGAATTCTCACTCCATGTTGTTGCATATCTAAGCAGCCCTTTAATTGCCTTAAATAGTCATCAGAGACACAGAAAATGCTTTTTGAACAAGCCTAAGCAATGCAAGGGAGGCAGCTTTCTCTGATGGACAAGTAGCTCTTTAGGTGAAGAGCCTCTCAACTTTCTCTGTGTCCTTGGTCTTTTATACTTAATTTTCTTCCTAAGTTATGGCACTGTTGCTTTAGTACAATGGAATTTGATGGAAACAAGAATGAGAAATAGAAGGAATGTTCTAGATTATCTGACCTTAGGTGGCTGTTTCCCAGGTTGGGAACAGAGGCCTGGCAACTTGTGAGTTGCCTATGAAGACGCAGCTAATGAGCACTGCTGCAAGCACCTGTTGTCTTCTCTAGTCTAGCCTTCTCTCTGGAACCACACCTCCCCTTCATTGGTAGCTGTTTTAAATGCTTCTTATGAGTAAATATTCATTGAGATAATGGTCCTTAAAGGTATTTTAGAGCTCAGAAATTTGTCTGTTTTTCTTTGATTCAAAGAGATTCATATGGATTCATCTTAGAGATTAATTCAAAATGTTATCAAAATGTATTAAATGCTGAAAAGCAGGCCTTCACTCAATATATACATACTATCTGAAAGTGAAAATGGTTGCTTGTATCTTCCAGGGAGGCTGGAAAGGTTTCTATTCTAATGTCCAGTCCTATCCTTCTACCCTCTCGGTAGATGTTTCTACAAAGTACTTTTTTTTTTTCCTTAACAGCTTTATTGAGGTGCTTTAATAGCACCCCAGAGTCAATTAAGTCTAAATTAGAATTCTTTCCTTTCTAAAACAGCTTCCCTCTGATCTGTCCTGACTTCCTCGTATCTGTCAATAATATCCTCATTGCTCCAGCTTCCCCAGCTGGAAACCTCAGTGCTGTCTTTCATGTCTTTCTTCTTCAGCCATATTTCGTCAGTCAATATATTCTGCTAGTTTTCATTACCATTCCTAATCCTCATATTATGTTAACCATATTCTCACGGGATTCACTGCCCTCAGTAGTATCTCCTTTCTTGCGAGCAATCTTAAAACCTTCTTACAAATTGATCTTTCTTCTCTTTAATAATTACAAAACCCACAGTTGCTCCCGGCTGCTTTAAAAGAGATTCTGAACTTAAGTATGAAAAATAGCTATCTTCTAGGACAAGGGCCTGACTTCTCTTTCTCATTTTGCCTCTTCCATTTTTTTTTCTTGGACACTGATCTTTTACTTTCACAAATTGTTCTTCTCATTAGTCCTTGAAATTTACCATACCTTTCTAGTTCTGGACCTTAGCTCATATTTGTTATTCCAGCAAGATATTTCCTGTCCTTCTTTTTTGTCCTAGCCTTGATATTTAGCTTAAATTCTGCCTTTTCTAAGAAATGTTCTCCAGTGACTTTTGCACATGCTAATCTCTCTTTCCTTTGAACTGCCTTGATATTTTTAATATATTCTATATATTTGACACTTGTTTTGATATTTTTAAATTACATTATTCAATAATTAACTTGTCAATTCCACAAAGGTAGGATTTTTATAATAGCTACTAAAGGTCTTGTCTATAGTCAATTCTACAAAATGACTTTTTAAAAAGCAAAAAATCCCCAAATCATAAATCAACTATACTGAAAGAGTTAGAGATTCTGCATCAGAACACAAAAGATTTTAGAAAGCAGGGCAACTGCAAATTGAAGGTATGATTTTAACGTTTATTGAGAATCTGCAATTTTCTAGCCACTTCACTGGGTGCTGAGGCTAGAGAGCTAAATTAGACACAGTCCTTGATATAAATGAAAAGAATGAGAACAAGTAGAATGCAAAGCTTCTGAACGTGAAACAGTTTTGTGTGGGGGTGGAGGTAGGTGGCAGGGTGAGGTCACATAGAGTGCTGGCAGACACAAAGGATACAGGATGGGGGACATTTTCTTTCCAAAGGTAGTCAATGCAGGTTCAGGTTGGTTTCAACATGGAGTAAAATGATGCTGTGTGAGGGCGTTACATTCATCTTTATCAAGCCCTGAGCTATGCCTGCAGTTGGTGGCAGCAAGCCTAGTTTTCCATTGTTTATAACAACAAATGATTTACAGTGAATAAAAATTCCCTAAGTTCTGTTGTAAGATGATAGTAATAAGAATAACAACACCAAAAAGACACATCAAAATTATCATTAGGTTCAATGTACTTGCCCATCTGTAACTGTGGCCATATTTCAGCATTTTATGGCTTAATTTAGAAAGAGGTAACCTCAGCTGCCAAAAACAATTGAGAATGTCGAGTGTAGAGGGACCAAACATAGCATATGGGCCATAGCCGTGCATCCTAGAGAGTGACCTTAGGTGCTATGCTCCTTTTCACTGCCTGAGAGTTAAAGGTCTCCAGCAACTTACAGTAGTGAATAATTTATCTGCAGGGAAAGAAACTTTATTCATTTTGTATATTCTAAGAACAAATATTACACATTAAGATGCAAATAATATCAATAGTGATTAAGCAAATAATGATAATAACAAGAATAGTAATATGCCAACAGAGTGGTGGTTCTGTTTCATAATAGACCTTTTATAGTACAGAAATTTACATCATTCTAGCATTCTTGTAAAAGATATTTTTAAGCCCTGATTTCCTTTTTGCTTCATCTGGAGATTTGTTCTTGGTTTTCTTTGCTGACTTTTCTTTCTCCTATATATGTCCTTACTGTTGTTCTATCCCAGATTTTGCTGTTCAGTTCTTGGCTCCTTTTGCTAGTTAATGTGTCAGTACCAAGGCTTTAAATGTCACCTGTAGGGCGCCTGGGTGGCTCAGTCGTTAAGCATCTGCCTTCGGCTCAGGTCATGATCCCAGGGTCCTGGGATCGAGTCCCACATCGGGCTCCCTGCTCAGCGGGGAGTCTACTTCTCCCTCTGAGCCTCTTCCCTCTCGTGCTGTCTCTCATTCTCAAATAAATCTTTTAAAAAAATAAAATATATTGTTGATTTATAATGTTCAACTCATGTCCAACAGCACTATAATGCCTGAATGAAGCTTTTCTAATACGTTCTTTTTTCCCCCCTCTGTGAAGCATAATGTACTGAATTAGACAGCACTGTGAGACTGTGCTCGGGAGCCATATTAAACAGCAGAACACCAACTGAAAGCACAAAAGTGTGGAAGATGTGCCACTAAAACAACAGAAAAAGCACTTATTTACAGTATGAGCTAAAAAAAAAAAAAAAAAAAGACTATCACTTTGTTCAGCCTTAGTCTGGAGTGTTCATGTCACATAACTCAAAATCTTGACTGCTCTGTGCATGTTTGTGAATGACTATAAGAAGCTACAAGTATTGATTTTGGTCTTAAGAATTTTGGTGAATAAATATGGAATTACTGAATAATGTGGGTAGACTGTATTTGGTATATGGAGAGAAATGTACTAGTGGTTTGCGTGCCTACTAAACACCAAGTAATGATGTCTACTATGCAATTTGGTATGTGGTTCTAGAGTTCAGTGCTCCAGTCCCCAGACTCCCCCTAACCACCCAAAAGACTGAGAGGATTGATCTTTGGTACAACTCTAGCTCCTTGGTATACCAAACTGGAAAGCAAAGGTCTGCTCTCAAACATCATTCTCAGGAGACCTTGCCTATCTTCTTTACTATTGTAATCCTACTTCCCAGTATAAAGCTTGGAACATAATATTTACTGAACAAATGGAATGGTGTTGGTTTTTACTCTGTGATGTTGAAATAAAAATAAAGGAGAGAAGAGGAGGAGAGAGAAAGAGGACACTTTTTTGGTGCATATATTGATATATTTATTTGTGTTCTATTTCCCCAAAAGGATTGAGGCAGTTTACAATAAATTATTGACATTATAAATCAAATACTTAATTCTAAATGAAAGACAAAAGCCAGGTAGCAAAAGGGGAGGCAGGAAGAGGGAACTTACCCATCCAACCATCTGTCCATCCATCTATATAGCAGACTGACCAGGGCTCAGTTCCTATTACATCAACACCATACTGACTCTTTCTCTGAGTTTGAAGACAAGAAATTCCTTTTTAAAAATTGTATTTATTTTATATAGATTATTTTCTATTAAATTCATGCTTCTATAGTATGCTGCTTCCTGGTGCTTTGAAAAGAGGTAGGCATACTTAAATGAATGAAGAAAATGACATCTATTCGGTTCAAGGAAGAGTAATTTAGCAGAAACAACACTGAAATTTCGGGTAGCTAGGATAAAGAGGGAAGTGCAGTGGATTGCACAGCCTCCACTGTTTGGCAGAAGTGAATATCTAATTTACAAGGAGAGGAAGCTTTCTTGAAATCTTTTTTTTTTTAATTTTATTTAATAGTGTTATGTTAGTCACCATACAATACATCATTAGTTTTTGATGTAGTGATCCATGATAAATTGTTTTCTTCATATAACAGCCAGTGCTCCATGCAGCACGTGCCCTCCTTAATACCCATCACCAGGCTAACCCATCCCCCCACCCCTCTCCCCTCTAGAACCCTCAGTTTGTTTCTGAGTCCATAGGCTCTCATGGGTCATCTCTTCCTCTGATTCCCTCCCTTCATTTTTCCCCTTCTTCTAGTGTCCTCCATGCTGTTCCTTATGTTCCACAAATAAGTGAAACCATATGAAAGTTAAAATTGACTTTCTCTGCTTGATTTATTTCACTTAGCATAAGCTCCTGTAGTCCCATCCATGTTGATGTAAAAGTTGGGTATTCATCCTTTCTGATGGCTGAGTAATATTCCATTGTATATATGGACCACATCTTTATGCATTCATCTGTTGAAGGGAATCTCTGCTCTTTCCACAGTTTGGCTATTGCGGACATTGCTGCTATGAACATTGGGGTACATATGGCCCTTCTTTTCATTGCATCTGTCTCTTTGGGGTAAATACCCAGTAGTGCAACTGCTGGGTCATAGGGTAGCTCTATTTTTAACTTTTTGAGGAACCTCCACACTGTTTTCCAAAGTGGCTGTACCAGCTTGCATTCCCACCAATGGTGTAAGAGGGTTCCCCTTTCTCCACAACCTCTCCAACATTTGTTGTTTCTTGCCTTGTCAATTTTTGCCATTCTAACTGGTGTAAGGTGGTATCTCAATGTGGTTTTGATTTGACTTTCCCTGATGGTTAGTGATGATGAACATTTTTTCATGTGTCTGTTAGCCATTTATATGTCTTCTTTGGAGAAGTGTCTGTTCATGTCTTCTGCCCACTTTTTGACTTGTTTGTTTTTTGGGTGTTGAGTTTGAGAAGTTCTTTATAGATCTTGGATACCAGCCCTTTATCTGTAGTGTCATTTGCAAATATCTTCTCCCATTCTGTGGGTTGCCTCCTAGTTTTGTTGACTGTTTCTTTTGCTGTGCAGAAGCTTTTTATCTTGATGAAGTCCCAAAAGTTAATTTTTGCTTTTGTTTCACTAGCCTTTGGAGATGTATCTTGAAAGAAGTTGCTGTGGCCTATGTCAAAGTTGTTACTGGCTATGTTCTCCTCTAGGATTTTGATGGATTCCTGTCTCACATTGAGGTCTTTCATCCATTTTGAGTTTATCTTTGTGTTGGGTGTTAGAGAATGGTCCAGTTTCATTCTTCTGTAGGTGGCTGTCCAATTTTCCCAGCACCATTTATTGAAGAGACTGTCTTTTTTCCGTTGTATATTTTTTCCTGCTTTGTCGAAGATTATTTGACCATAGAGTTGAGGGTCCATATCTGGGCTCTCTGTTCTGTTCCATTGGTCTATATGTCTGTTTTTGTGCCAGTACCATGCTGTCTTGGTGATCACTGCTTTGTAATATAGCTTGAAATTGGGCAACGTGATGCCCCCACCTTTGTTTTTCTTTATTGACATTTCCTTGGCGATTCAGGGTCTTTTCTGATTCCATGCAAATTTTAGGATTGTTTGTTCCAGCACTTTGAAAAATGTCATTGGAATTTTGATCGGGATGGCATTGCTCTGGGTAGCATAGCCATTTTAAGAATGTTTATTCTTCCAATCCATGAGAATGGAATGTTTTTCCATCTTTTTGTGTCTTCTTCAATTTCTTTCATGGGTGTTCTGTAGTTCCTAGAGTATAGATCCTTTACCTCTTTGGGCAGGTTTATTCCGAGGTATCTTATGGTTTTTGGTGCTATTGTAAATGGAGTCGTTTCTCTAATTTCTCTTTCTACAGTTGCATTGTTAGTGTATGAGAAAGTAACAGATTTCTGTGCATTGATTTTTGTATCCTGCCACATTACTGATTGCTGTATGAGTTCTAGTAATTCGGGGGTGGAGTCTTTTGGATTTTCTACATAAAGTATCATGTCATCTGTGAAAAGAGAGAGTTTGACTTCTTCTTTACCAATTTGAATACCTTTTATTTCTTTTTGTTTTCTGATTGCTGTTGCTAGGACTTCTAGTACTATGTTGAACAACAGTGGCGAGAGTGGGCATCCTTGACGTGTTCCTGATCTTAAGGGAAAGGCTCTCAGCTTTTCCCCATTGAGGATGATATTTGCTGTGGGTTTTTCATGGATGGATTTTATGAACTTAAGGAATGTTCTCTATATCCCTATACTCTGAGGAGTTTTAATCAGGAAAGGATGCTGTATTTTGTCAAATGCTTTTCTGCATCAATTGAGAGGACCATACGGTTCTTCTCTCTCCTCTTATTCATGTGTTCTGTCACATTGATTGATTTGCGAATGTTGAACCACCCTTGCATCCCAGGGATAAATCCCACTTGGTCATGGTGGATGATCCTTTTAATGTATTGTTGGATCCTATTAGCTAGGATTTTGTTGAGGATTTTGGAATCCATATTTATCAGGGATATCGGTCTGAAATTCTTTTTGATGGGGTCTTTGCCTGGTTTGGGGATTCAGGTAATGCTGGCCTCATAGAATGAGTCTGGAAGCTTTCCTTCTGTTTCTATTTTTTGAAACATCTTTAGGAGAATAGGTTTTATTTGTTCTTTGAATGTTTGATAGAATTCCCCCAGGAAATCCATCAGGCCCTGGACTCTTGTTTTGGGGGAGGTTTTTGATCACTGTTTCAATCTCGTTACTGGTTATTGGCCTATTCAGGTTGTCAGTTTCTTCCTGTTTCAGTCTTGGGAGTTTATAGGCTTCCAGGAAGGCATGCATTTCGTCCAAATTGCTCAGCTTATTGGCATATAGTCGTTGATAATAATTTCTAATAATTGTTTCTATTTCCTTGGTGTTAGTCGTGATCTCTTCCCTTTCATTCATAATTTTATTAATTTGGGTCCTTTTTCTTTTCTTTTGGATAAGTCTGCCCAGTGTTTTATCGATCTTATTAATTCTTTCAAAGAACCAGCTTCTAGTTTTGTTGATCTGATCTGTGTTTCTGGTTTCTAATTCATTGATCTCTGCTCTAATCTTAATTATTTCTCTTCTAATGCGTGGCTTAGGCATTGTTTGTTGCTTTTTCTCTAGTTCTTTAAGGTGTAGGGTTAGTTGGTGAATTCGGGATTTTTCTGTTTTTTTGAGTGAGTCTTGAATGGCTATGTATTTCCCCCTTAGGACTGCCTTTGTAGTATCCCATAGGTTTTGGACCATTGTGTTTTTGTTCTCATCAGTTTCCATGAATTGTTTAAGTTCTTCTTTGATTTCCTGGTTGACCCAAACATTCTTGCACCGAGTGGTCTTTATCTTCCAAGTGTTCGAATTTCTGCCAATTTTTTTCTTGTGATTGAATTGCAGTTTTAAATCATTGTGGTCTGAGAATATGCAGGGAATCATCTCAAGCTTTTGGTATCGGTTGAGACCTGTTTTGTGACCCAGTATGTGGTCTATTCTGGAGAAAGTTCCATGTGTGCTTGAGAAGAATTAGTATTCTGTTGTTTTAGGGTAGAATGTTCTGTATATATCTATGAGGTCCTTCTGGTCCAGTGTGTCATTCAAGGCTCTTGTTTCTTTGTTGATTTTCTGCTTAGATGATCTGTCTGTTGCTGAGAGTGGAGTATTGAGGTCTCCTACAATGAACGTATTGTTACCAATATGACTCTTTATTTCGGTTAACAGTTGGCTTATGTAGATGGCTGCTCCCATGTTGGAGATGTAGATATTTACAATTGTTAGATCTTGTTGGATAGATCCTTTGAGAATGATATAGTGTCCTTCTGTGTCTCTAACTGCAGTCTTTAGTTTAAAATCTAATTTGTGTGATATAAGAATTGCTATCCCGGCTTTCTTTTGAGGTCCGTTGGCATGGAAGATGGATCTCCATCCCTTCACTTTCAGTCTGGATGTATCTTTAGGTTCAAAATGAGTCTCTTGTAGACAGCATATGGATGAATCCTGTCTTTTTATCCAATCTGCAGCCCTGTGCCATTTTATGGGAGCATTTAGGCCGTTCACATTGAGAGTGATTATTGAAAGATATGAATTAATTATCATCATGTTGCCTTGAAGACCTTGTTTTTATAGATTGTCCCTGTAAATTTCTTTTCTATATCACTCTTGGGGTCTTTCTCCTTTTATAGAACTCCCCACCCCCTTAATATTTCTTGCAGGGCCGGCTTAGTGGTCACATATTATTTGAGTTTCTGCTGGTCTTGGAAGCTTTGCATCTCCCCATCCATTCTGAATGACAGCCTTGCTGGATAAAGTATTCTTGGCTGCATGTTCTTCTTGTTTAGTACCCTGAATATGTCTTGCCAGGCCTTTCTGACTTGACAGGTCTCTGTGGATAGGTCTGACGTTATTCTGATGTTCCTCCCTCTGTACGTAAGAAATCTCTTCCCCCTAACTGCCCTAAAGATGGTTTCCTTGGTTCTAAGATTTGCGAGTTTTACTATTACATGCCAGGGTGTTGGCCTGTTTTCCTTGATCTTGGGAGGGGTCCTGTCTGCCTCTAGGACACAAATGTTTGTTTCACTCCCCAGATTAGGTAAGTTCTCAGCTATGATTTGCTCAGATATATCTTCTAGTCCTCTCTCTCTCTCCACCCCTTCAGGGATTCCAATAATTCTGACATTGGAATGTTTCATGGTGTCACTTATTTCTCTGATTCTATTTTCATGGATTCTGAGTTGTTTTTCCCTGGCCTCCTCTTTTCCCTTTTTATCTATTATTTGGTCTTCTAGGTCACTAATTAGTTCTTCTGCCTTGCTTCCACTAGCTGTTAAATTATCTAGATTAGATTGGATCTCATTGATAGCATTTTTAAATTCTGCCAATTCAGCTTTCATTTCTGCCCTTAGAGACTATGTTGCCATTAATCGATTTCTTCATTCTAGTTACTGTCTTCACAATTGCTAGCCTGAATTCCATCTCCAACATCTTGGTTATATCTGAATCCATTTATAAATCTGTGGCATAAGTCATAGTCTCTGAGTCTTTTCTATTTTGGGGGTTCTTCCTCCTAGTCATTCTGTTGAGAAATGGTTGAGGGACTGTGTAGAGTTCAAATTATTGACCACAACCCAAGCAAGATGCACCTGTTTTCTAGGGACCTTAGGGTTGCTGGCCTCTTGTTTTCCCAGCCTGTCTCTGAGGGAGGGGCCTGCCCTGCTCTTACTTAGGCAACCCTGTTTGGGCAGAGTTGCCCTGCCCCCCTGTGGGGGCGATGGGCTCAGTGAAAACCTCCCCAGCACGGGAGGCTATTGCTCATCAGCCTTGTAGGATCCCCATGGCCAGGCTCCCTCCCGCTGCTGTTTATCCTTCTGATATCTGCCTGTGGAATCACAGCTCCCTGCTTTGTACCTCGAAAACAACTGCCTGCGATATTCTGTTTGTAGAGATCCAGATCTATCTTCTTACATCTCAGCCTGATTTTGTGGGTGTTCAGAGTGGTCTGGTAGATATCCAGCTCAATTCCGAGGACCAGTTGGAATAGGGTCTCCTACTTTTCCACCATCTTTTTAAAATCCCTGACCTGAAATCTTTTCTTGAATGAAATTTGTTCTTAGGCTCTTTAAATAAGGGAACTTCAGTAACATAAAAAATTGAGGGAATAATGCTAATACATATTGAATTTTACTAAATTCCATGTAATTTTTTAAGCTGCCCTTAATTTCTCTCATCCTTCATTTTAATCTGAATAGCAAATCTATGAAATATATAGTAATTCTCTCCCCAATGTACAGATAGTGAAAGGACAAAAGACTTGGTAGATCTTCATTGGCCCTTACTGAATATTGAAAAAGTAGTTATACGTTTTAGATCTGCAAAGAGTTCTTTGAGAAGCCAGAGTGATAGAGTCAAGGTATATAGCTTACTGGGCTTTGTTAAACTATGGGGTTAAAGCTTTAAAATGAGTATTTTCCAAGGAAAATACTCTTCTATCTTTCCATGCCAGAAATAGTTTCATTGGTACTAAGGCTGCATTAAAGAGACTAATGGCACTGGAACTTATCTTTTTAAGAAAGGTGAGACCTCGCCATTCAGAATTGGTGTCAACTTGAGTGGGCGATTCTAAAATATCACTCCATTGAAAGCAGATGATTCATGGATGCATTGAAAAGCATTTAGGAATCCTTTTCATCCAGCTCTCTTTTAAAGGCTGTTAAATTTTGCCATCATTGATATGCTGCTGAGCTGACCATGCTGAGGTACATGTGTCCTAGGGTAAAATTGAAATTGAAGTGGACATGACATGAGAAACTTGGTACTGATGTGCCAGGGAGCCTGCAAAAGAAAGGAATTATTTTCTGTTATCAGAATGTCAGAGACACAGGGCCTGGTTGATTGAATGGCTGTTCTGAGTAAAATAGAATTCTCTGTGTGTCTAGAACTCCTTCACTTCCTCATTTCCCTTCCAAGAGAATTTCCAGGAGCCAGATATGAAATCCGATGACAGGGAGGCTGAAATGAGACAGGATTTGCAGTAGGGTTGGGTACTGCCTCTGTTCTCCAGTGCAGCGGAGGCATTATGCAGCACAAAAGAGCATTATGTGGAGCATTATGGTCCTGGGGTAGAATCTTAGTTTGGTCAGCTTTGGGTGAGTTATTGGAGTCAGCTTTTTGCTCTATAAAATGGAGATGTAATATCTATCTCAAAGACTTAGGTAGGATCCAGTGAAACAATGTATCTTCAGATTCTGTCACATCCCAGCATTCATTCAACCAATGCTAATACAGTTCTACCTTCCTTAGTAAAAGGTCTGGACTAATTAACCATGGGCACAGCCTTCCTTTCCAAAGGTTTGAGGTTTTTATATCAGATGGCTGCTTTGCTGTACCCCAAAATACTGGTTCTCAAATGTTGCTGCACACTGGAATCACTTGGGGGAGTTTTAGAAACTTCTGATGCTCCAATCTGACTTAGTCTGAAGTATATTCTAATATCAGAATTAAAAAAACAATCTCACCACATGATATTAATATGCAGCTCAGGCTGAGAAGTTGAGGTCTGAAAGATTGTAATAGGGGGTATCCTCCTTATCATCCAACATATACTTATTACTTTTTTTATCCCAGGGTTGTGTATCCAAAGTGTCATGGTATTTTGCTTTTTCTTTCAGAGTCATAACTTCCATGAAAGCTCCTACTCATTTCCTTTCCAGCCCAAAGTCACTGGGCTAAGCAGTTGGGACAGTCTTTGTTGTGGGGAACTGACAGGACCCAAGAGATCCACTCTACTTCATACTCAGGTGAAGGCAAAATGAAGACTATACCCTCTCTCAAATACGGAACAGATACAGCAAAAGGAGATACTGAAGTTCAGAGATTTGGAGTGAAGAAAAATACCTGAAAGACAAACAAATGATTTGTTTGTCTTTACCAAATTACCAGATTTGTCTTTGCCAGATTACCAAATAATTCACATCTGGTATTCACCTAAGGCAATCATCAGTAAGTGGGAAAAGATGTATGTAGCTGCATAGATTTTATAAGTTTATATAGTATATATATAATAAAATCATATATATGAAATAAAGTGGTCCAAAACAATAAATTATCAATTATCCAGTGACTTATTTAAAAGTTTATAGATGTTCCCTAAAGACTTTTAAATGTAGTGCATTTGTGAAAGAAAAGTTGCTATGACTCAGGGAGTCATCTATATATTGGCAGGCAGCTCAAGGTTGGACTTGTAGTAACCAGTTGACTCTTCCGGGTACTTACTACAATTCAGGAGTGCTGTTGCACTTTGATAAATAGATGGAGAGCTCACAGGAGTGAGGAGTGCCTTTTGTCAATGAATTTGTCTGACTGACAATGGAAATTTGGGAGGGGCACAAGTTGAGTGTCATAAGATGCCTGAAGAACATAAAGAGATAAGGAGAGGAACTTTCAAGACAAAAGTCATTGAATTAAAGCCATTGAGTTAAAGACAACCGCCAGCTAATTTTCCTCAATATCCCCTTATAATGTTTCTACTATAAATATCAGAAATTTTTGGTTCAAGAAAGATTTGTAAATTGAAGGGGCATTGTGAAATTGAAGAAAAATATTTTCAAACTTTTATTTAAAGTTGATTTTGCAACTAGGCTGGGTACATCCATGCTCTCGTTTTCCTGATGTCTTGAGAACTTCAGTGTCTCCAAAGATTCTGTGAGCCAGACTACTTTTTGTCTTCTTTTAGGCTTTCCCAACATCAAAGGGACATACAAGAGGTTTAGGGACAAAATATATGTATTACAAGCATAATAAAAATACCCCATAAGTCTATTTGAATATGTGTGAATATATATATTTCCCTCTATAATTCTGTCTACCTAGCTGTCTATTTATATGGAAAGACAGAGGGAAAAGAGGAAGAGAAAGACAGACAGATATATACACTCATATACATAGATACAGGATGAGACATGAAAGAGAGCAGCTCTGTGAAACTTCATATACTCTTGCCTTAAATAGCCATCAAATTCCCTCATTCATAGATGTAACTGCCTACGATGAGACCATCAAACACAGGGCATAAATGAACATTTGGGAGTAATCTCTATGAGCCTGTCTTTGTGCTAGGAGTGAGGCTGATTGAAGTAATCATAACACTAGAAGTTCTTCTGGCCCTCTTCACTTGAAGGCACTTGGGTAATTTCCTCAGTTTCTCAAAGAAACTCATTCCATTCTTGAGTAAATGCTATTAGAAAGTCACTCTTTTGTTCATTGCGACATTGTTGCCGCAGCTAAAAACAGGAAATGAAATGAGCATCCATTAGAGAACATTTAAATAAATAATGGTATACCCATATGCATCTGCTAAACAGAATGATCTATCTTCACATGAAAATATAAAAAGCTTTCAAAAATACATACTTAAAAACAGCAAGATGCAGCACAATGAGTATGGTATCATTCATAAGGTAGACATTTAAATTTCTGGAGAGATACACACAACGTTCACTACTTATCTTTGGAGAATGAGAACGTGGAGCTGAGGGGAGTGCTGTTATTTCATTTCACATCTTTTTGATAGTTGATTTTTTTTAACCACACATGCAAAATATTTTTAAAGAAAAAAAAATGAATAAAAACAGAGGAAGTTTTTTTTTTTAATGTTGAAACAAACTATGGGCTCGAGTTTTAACAAGTAAGTCCCTAAAGAGGTTCAATTCCGAAATATAATCTCTAAATTTGCCTAGAAAGGATGTCCTTAAGAGCAGAAATGGTAGTTTTGGTCAAGTACAGTGTTTTGATCCTAATATATTTTAGTAAGTACTAGTCTCCATTGAAATTGCTGTTGGCCTAGCAAGTATCATTTCTTCATCATCTATCTGCCCAGTGGTTCAGGATTGAAAGAATTTGTTCAGTCAGATCCATGGTAATATTCTAACCCTGAGTATTTGCACATGGGAAATGAGGTGGGTTTCAGATATTTATTTATTAGTATTAAATTTATTTTTGTATATTTTGGCAAGACTCTGATTACAGTGTTCATATAACTCTGTCATGAGTGTAAAAGCCAGTGGCAACTGATGTGCGTTCTGACAAGCTATTTGCAGCCCTCCAGTCTTGAAGTCAGATTCAATTACATAATTACTCTAAAGATAAGTCTGCTTTTACAATGATCTGATATGTCAGTCAGTGAACTGAAAACTACCTCTGATTTTCATAGTGCAAAATGAAAAGCTTATTAGATGATTAATATATACCCACAAAGTGGAGAGCAGACTATATCTGTTTTGGAACATTTGACCTCTTTTTCAGATAGGTAACAGAGACCACATCTGTTTGACATGGCAAGGTACCATTGGCAAGTGATCTTTCCAGGTTAGCTATTGGATGATGTGCAGTCCGTCAGTAATTTGATGGTGCTTCATTATGAGAGATTCAAGTAGGCGGATGTTTCCCTGAAGAGATCAGGAAAGCACAGCGACAACTTTATTGTAGAATGACAAGAACTCAGATATCTTCTTTAGATGGAATTGCTAGATAAGCTGAAATGCTAGCAGTTCAGTTTCTTGAGTGTATTATTGGTAATCGATCACTTGATGGACATAGGAAGGAATCATAGTAGGGAGTGTCATTAATCTCGCTATTAATTAGAACATCAAAATATCACCAGCTTAAAATATATCCCCCAAGGATAATGCTGGAAGTAATGTATTGAAAACAAAGGAGTTGGAAAATAAAATATATAGCATTAGTTTAACTATATCTTAGAGAATATAGAGGATTTCTACTGCAATAGATTTTAACTGTATTTCCACTCATATATTATTACCATCAGCTGGTTGCCAGTAGCTACAGGAATAATTTTCTTTTTTTACTGCTCACTAGACCCAAGCCTATTCAATTTAGTGTAGTTGGCTATGGCACCTCTCACTTTCTTAAAACACAAGGCTTTCCAGTTTCCAACAATGTTTATAGTATCAGAATAATTTGAAACAGGTGTTTAAGCCTTACGCCTATGCTGTGCCACAGAAGGTTTATATATTTTTCATTATATATTGAGACAGACCACAACACTTGGAATGACCATCTGTCACCAAATGCACACTTTGTGCTGAATTAAGAGAAATGGGATTTTTCACTGCAAACTCCTCTGAAAGTAATGGGATGCATTCTCCTGCCTTTTGAGTCCTCGCTCAGTGCTTTGGATAAAACCAAAAATATTTTTGTTTCTTTTCTCGCAGAATGTCACCAGTGAGAGATCCTTAGAATACTGTGTAGCATTTCGGTTTGGTTTGGTCACAAAAATTGTAGCCTTCAAACTTGAGAGAGCATTTACCCAGTGGATTTCCCCCAGAGGAGTTTCATTTCAGCCTCTATATTCTCTGTTTCACCACATTAAGCAGTCTGGGTCTTAAGTACCAGTTTTCTTTGAGAGAATCTGGGCTCTTGAGTCCTAGTTGCCAACCTAAGTCCTCATAGAGACCAGGAAGGTAGTGTGAATTGGTGAATCCGGCAGGATACCAATTGTGGCCACCTGGAGAGAGCATCATGTGTCAGGAGGGAGCAGGTGATAGATATGCTCAGTTGTGCAGAAATTCAGGCCCAGCACCATCTGATCTGTCATTGAGAATAAACTGGAAGTCTGGATTTTTACATGCTACCTCCTAATATTTAAATATTGGCATTGCATTGAAAGAACTAAAAGACCATGTAGGCCAAACAAATATGTATGTAGTTTGAGATCTGCCAGTTTTGAGCCTCTTGCTCAGACTAAAAATCCTGTGGTTTAAATAGATCTTTTGGAGTTAATAAGACATTCTGTGCTTGGGTCATACACCCATAATTTGTTAGGGCAAAAATTTTCCAAACTAGGTATTATCAACACCTTGATAATGATGGTAGTAATGATACTGATAATTTTTGGTAATATTGGTAATCAATTATTTGATGGACTTAGGAAGAATAATAGTAGAGCGTATCTACTACTCGTTGCCTGGCAGGTAGATTCTGCCTCAGGTCATTCACATTTGCTCTCTTATAGACTTCCACACTGTAGCCTCACTGGGACTTGGAAAACAAATAAGATAATCTGGAGGTAATCCTGGAACTGCAGGGTGGTAACACTGCTCAGAAATTTGGGAGATTGCAAAGGAATCTGTTTTATGGATTATTAGGTAAAAATTCATTATTTGCCACCAAATATTTATTAAGTGCCTACAGTGTGTTAGGCACTGCTCTATTTATTCAACACAAGTTTGCTGAGTGCTTACTGTGTACCAAGCATTATTCTAGAAAATGAGGGTGTAATCAGTGAGGAAACAAAAATCCAACAGAATCTTTATCTTTCTAATGGGGCTGTGGGTGACAAATATTTGGAAGAATAAATAGGGTAAAATATATTGTGTTCTATGATGATAAGGACTGTGGAGAAAATATAGCAGAGAAAGGTATAGGGAGTGTAGGAGAGGGAGGGAATTAGAAGTAAAAGATGATGCCACACTTGGGCTCAAGTAACTGGGTTGTCAAGTTGCCATTGCTGAGATTGGAAAAGATTGAAGGAGTATGTTTGAAGATGAAACTCAGGAACTCAGTTTTGGATATATTATGTGTTGGATGCCTAATAGACATTCAGTGGAGATGTCAAGTGGGCAGTTGAATTTCAAGGGTGATGTCTAAGCTGGAGCTATAAATACGGGAGTAACCAGATGGTATTTAAAATCATGAGACTGGGGGGAAATGAATGTCGATAGAAAGAGAGGAATTTTAAGGACCAAGTCCTGTGGTATTTACCAAGTGACTTACTAGTCAGCAGATAAAAAAGAACCAGCAAACAAGACCAGCAAAGAATGACCAATTGAGGTAAGAGGAAAACCAGGAGAATTTGGAATTCTGTAAAATGTAAAAATCACCTTGAGGGCACTTCATGAAATTCAGATTCTGACATTCCACCCTAAAATTCATTTTCTCTTTCTCTCCCTCACCCTGTATGCCATCTGACACACTTTGATTCTTTTGGTCTAGATGGGGCCCAGCAACCAAGTGATTCGGATGCAGGCATTCATCAACCACACTTTATCAAACTTCAAATAGATGAACAATTCTGGGGGTGTTCTGGCTTGTCTAGATGTTTCAGTGATAGGAAACAAAGAATAGGGAGCTGAAAGAGAGGCAAGGGAAGTGAATTTCGGGAGACCAGTACTTATCAAGCAGTAAGTCAGTGGCATTGCTGATTTGAGGGAACTAATTTACTTGGGCCCTTTATGTATTCCAGGTATTGGGAGACAGCTCAGTCTGTAGGTGGGTGTTGAGTAATTACACATGCCAGGGTAGAGCATATGGGAGTGGAAGTCATGCAGACCATGCTACAGGATTTGTCTGCCAAATCAATATAAAACCAATCCCAAATCAATGGAACAACAGTCAAACTGTGCAACAATCTGCTCAAACTGGTTTATACATCTGCTGAGTTTTATGAAGAGGACACTGAACGTTTTTCATCCGTGCTGTTCAGCTCTTAGCATGGTGTCTGACACTTTGCAGCCTCAGAGTCCACCATGAAGGTGGACTCAGCCAAAGAGAAGTGGACATATGATGTATTTATGGAGATAGCTCACTCTCAAGTGCTATGTTGTGTATATTTCAAAAATTCCTTTTTTTTTCTATGCTGCATAAATATGGTTGAACTAGGAGTTCTGGAAGAACACTGTGATTTGATTTTTAGCTATGATTTTTAAAGTTATCAATAACTCTTTACAAAGATGGTTAGTTACTGAGGCTATGTCAACTCCAACAGCAAATCCTTGACAGCCCTTTGATTATAACTGGCTTTTTCAACTTCAGTGTTACCTTGGTCTAGAAGCCTACTTAGCCTGAGGCAGAAGAAATTTTGTAGAAGAAAAAAATCATTATTAATGAGATTGATGTTCATCTGGACACCAGCAAACGATGTTCCCATTTGCCCCTCCCACACAATCTGCTCAGGTTGGATATTTTATAATTCTAAAACAGAAACTTTTTTTCTCAGCTTCAGGCCTCATGCATGATTTGAATTTTTGAGCTATTTCTCTGCATCTTGTAGAATGACATGGTTTTGACTCTCCTGCTTAGAAGATCTACTTTAGTGCTTAGAACAACAGAGCCACTCTCCATTTCATGTGGGTGTGCAGGGTATTCTCTCTGGCTCTCTTCTCAGGGGCTTTCTTTTCCTCAGAAGTTTTCCCTCTATCAGTTTGACAGACCAGTTTTCTAATTACTAAATGAGGACTTTCATTGAATATACTAGGTTCTATATCCTGAATTCTTATATTTTTCTATGTAGTGGTATACTATCTTGACTATAATTTTAATTTTGCTCTTCTCCTTAACAAGTGTCTTTTATAAGCACATTTTTGTTTTCTGCATCCCTGAAATTACATTTTATAGAAAAGAAAGTTATTGTAACCAGAAATTATTTAGTATGAACTGATAAGCTTTAGTATAAAAATTAGTTCTCACTCAAAATGTCCCTTTTTGCTCAATGCTAGTATCTCTGGCCCATTTTTCCAACATCTTTGAGGATCACTCTTGTTAGAACTTAGGACAGTATAACAATGAATGAAAACTAAATGATTATAAAGTGAAATTATAATTTTCATAAGAGTTACTGGATAAAGCACTTGCAGGTAATACTGGTAAGTTACTTATATCAGAACAAAGCTATTGACAAGCAACGATGTGGAGGTTAAACCAGAAACAATAAGATAAAAATTGGCAAGGGTGAGAACAAGATAATTATTTTAAAGAGGATGATTTGCCTTTGAAAATGTTATAAAGAGGACCTTAAAAATTATTGAAGCCCTTGAATACATCTGTGAAACTGACCCTTATTTATAGTCATGCCATGAAAGTTAGATGTGAAGGTGAAGTTCTGTGGTGCGATCAATTAAAAAAAAAAATCAGCCCTGCCCCATTGGTATATTCATAGTTTATTTTAAGAATACAGGATAGTTTTAATTATAAATCTTTTAAACACAAGATAAAAATTAACATGGTATTTTTGGTATTACTTTCTCAATATAAAATCTTTAAACATTTAAAAATAGTTATGAAGTTTTGGTTTTTCATTTTCTATGGATTCACTTTAAGTGGTCTTTCTCAGTTCCAATTATCCTTGGGAAACAGACTTCCTACACTTCCTTTCATTATTTTGCTGCTCATCAGGGTGTATTTCCCTTCCTTGCTCCCTCCCATTTTTATCACACAAGTAAAATCAACTTTAATAATATATTTTATTTAACCCAATATATGCAAATATTATAATTTCAAAATTTAAACTTTTTTTTTTTAAAGATTTTATTTATTCATGAGAGACAGAGAGAGAGAGAGAGAGAGAGAGGCAGAGGGAGAAACAGGTTCCCAAGGAGCAGGGAGCCTGATGCGGGACTCGATCCCAGGACTCTGGGATCATGACTTGAGCTGAAGGCAGTCGCTTAACCATCTGAGCCACCCAGGCGCCCCTAAACATTTTTTTAGGAATGGAGAACCAGGGAGCTCACTTGTGTTTCTCAGACACATAAGCAGGTTGGTTGGGAAATAGGGGCCAGTGGGGCCTTCTGCTGAGAAAGAGTATGCTGAGTTAGTAAGAGCATATGTGAACGGGAATGTGGAAGAGGCCGAGGTGGTGGGTGCAGGTGTTTCCCTAGATGTGTTCCCTCTGAGTACAAACAGCTTCTTACAGTTGTCTAATGAGGTAGTGGGGCCCTGCAAAGCATGCCCTGTGTGTACACATTAACACTACATTCAAGACCCGGGAAAGTAATAGGTCAAGAACCTCTTTAATGCAGCGTTTCTAAAAAGTATATGTTTACTTTGAGAAAACAGCCCCTCTTGCATCCTGTTTATATTTCTTGGATTCTATCTCTTCACGTGTTGCTATTTTTTTTTTATTATTTAATATCTAGTTTTATTTGTTACTCTTAGAAAATCTCATTTTGACTGGACTCAAATTTAGAGGTGGAAGCTCTCAGAAAGGACAACCTCAGTGTCTTGGAAATCTGTTCTGATGCTCTTCTTTGGCCTCCTTTATTCTCCTGAACAGAAGTTTAGCATATTCTGTAGCCTCTTTCTTATTTTTCTCAGTATGCTGTTTCTTTAGAGCAATATATCGACATTTGTGTTGCAGGACCTGTGGAGTAACGAGATGCTGAATTTTGGGTGCTTTGGTCTTAGGTCTCTTACCTTTTTTGTTTAGGGGCTTTCTCACAAAATACTGGGAGATATCATCTTCTTTAGAGGGCTTGACAAATTTGCAGATTCTCCTAGTTCATTTGGGCCTCAACAACAAGGTACAGTAACATGTAATCAAAGGGAAAATTATTGAGATATTTTACATTCTTCTTTTTTTTTTTCATATTAAGTCTTTGAAATCTGGTGTGTATGTTTTACTTAGTACACATCTCAATTTGGCCCAGACATATTTTAAGTGTCCAATAACTATGTGTTCAATGCCACACTGGCATCAATGTGGACAAAAGCATTGTTCTGGGAAGGGGAGATAGTGTAGTCAGGGAAAATGATTAGAGCCCTTGCAAGAATCCAGTCCAGAGAAGATGAGTCCTCGAACTAAATAAAGCCAAGGCAGTAGGGTTAGTAAGGAGGAGACAGAATTGACTGTTAGGGGGTGGTGAAATGTAATGGAGAAGAATATGGACTCTGAAGCCAGACATGCTGCTTAAAATCTTGGTTTTATACCTTTACAGTTGCATTTCATGCAGTTACTCAATCCAGATATCTCTTATTGGGTCAAATATAATAGTAATGTGCCTACAAAGTAGGGAGGTTATGAGGATTCAATGAGTTAACAGATATAAAACTCTTAGATGGTTAACTGGCACTTTTAAACATTTAGGTATATTAGTTATCATGATTTAAATTAATAGGACTTGGTGATCAACTGAGTGTGGCTGGTGGGATTAGAATAGGAGTCAAGAACTCCTCAAAGCCTAGACTGTTTCTCTTGTTATATCCAAAAACTTATTCATAATAATCCTTTATAGGAGTTCTAAACCAGTGCTCCATGTTCTTGCTTAGTTAATGGATCTTGACCAACACACCAATGCCTTTCTCCTCCCAGGACCTTTGTCTCTACTGGTCCCTGCAGGGGAGGAAGAAATTTTCATTTACTCAAAATTCTTCTAGCTGGACTAAGAACTAATTTGCATGAGATAGAATAACAGGAAAAAAACTCCCAAGTTTCATTACATATGCATGGAGGCCCAATAATGAAACTGATGACTAAAAAAATAACCAAGGCAGACAGTTTTTATACTCTGTAGACAAAGAGACAATAAATCTTGAAACTTAACTTTGGGAGCTTCAATTAGTAAAGAATTCTAAGCGGAATTTGGGCTGAGGTAGTAGATTAGAAAAAGTAACAAGCTTTGTTTATACAGCTTTCTCAGCTTTAACGTTCCTATCTCTGGTGATAAAGATGTCTATTTATTCTTTAGTACAAGGAGGGTACTTTTCTAGAGAAGATTTATTTCTTGCATTCAGGGGGATAGAGGAGGGTCTGAGAGTCCTTGCACAGGCTGTCTCTTGAGTAATTTTTATATAAAAAATAATCAGTATTGTCAAAGTGGCACATTTTAGGTGGCCTGCCCTTGCCTTTACATCCCTCTGCTGAGAGTGCACATTCCCCAGCTCTTTACATTGTTGGCTTATGGCCTATTCTCAAGTGTCAGCTGGAAATCTCAAGTCTTTAAAGAGGACTTTCTTGATCACCCAGCTCTATCTCAGCCACCTCCACACCTCTTACCATACTCCATATCTTTCCTACCTTATTTATTACCTGTCTCTCCCACTAGTTAGAAGATCTGTGATATTTATGATAGCTTGTCTATGTTGTTTATTACTGCATCCTGCCTAGGAACAGTCCCTGGCATAAAACTGATGATATAAAATGATGTGTTCAATGAATAAACAAATGCTTAATTTCTTGTGCTTTTGGAAAGGTATGAAATAGAATGAATACTAGAACACCAAAGGCAACTGGTAGGATGTAGGGAAAATCTTATTTTATTGTTTGGACATTATTTTTTTCTTATTAAAGTACTGGTGCAAAGAAGAATACATTTAACACCCTTGTGGTTAAGATGTAGATTATCTTAGCACTATACACCTTCATCATATAAGATCATAAAGGCATAGACTGTTAATACTGGAAGCCCACATCCAAAATTCATGTAGTCCAAGCATCTCTTTTCTATATCTGACATCAATTCTAAAGAGGTAGAGTGACCATCATGCATAAAGTGAGTTAAAGTCAGAATGATGAATTTAAAATCAGATCTCTGGGCTCTCAAGCATTTGTTATTTATATAATATCACATTGACATTAGTGTGTGCATATATATATGTGTGTATGTATGTATATATGTATGTATATTCAGATATATGTAATAAAGTATGGTGGTGGGGAATTGTTACTATATTTTGTAATGCATATTTGTGTCAATTAATTTTGATAAAATAGTTATCCCATTGAAGTGAATGTAGAAGGTTTCTAAAAACTCTTGTTCAAACTAGAATTTTACCATTTGATTGTTGCTTAAGAAGAGCATATGGTTAGGTTACTTAAGCAAATTTTTATTTTTTATTTTTGCAGTAATAATGTTTGGTAAAATATATTTGATTACAGGTAAATTTACTCTATTGGTTCTAGGAAAAAAATTGAAATTTTCACTTAGAAGTTTTTCCCAACTTAAATTGTATTTCGGAAATCATGATGGAAGCACATAAATAATTTGTGGCTCAAGTGCTGAGCTTCTTCTTTTCTCTAACTTAAGTTGTTTTTTATTAGAGTCCTTTGGGGAATCAATTGCCTACTCCCTCCAAGTAGTTTTTATCTAGTGCAGGTAGAGGTAGGCTCACCAGGCTTACTCCAGGTCAAATCATTTTGAAATGAATTAGTGACCTGAGGACTGGTTAAGTAATTTGCTATTTTGGCCCAAACCTACTTTGGCATCTGTAGCCACTATAGGTTTTGCATCATTTCTGAAATCAGACTCCATTTACCCTGGTGATGCCCTACAGTTGAAAGAGTTGATTGGCTTTTGTTAGGTTGTTATTCATGATCATAGTAACTAGAAATGAAAATCCTAAGGAGCTAGAAATGGTTATGGAAGCCCATTAGACTGATTAATCTCATTTTTAAAATTTGGGTTAGAAGAGGCATATTTTTATTGCTATTCCTTCTCAATGCAAGACTGTTTATGAAATATTTTCTTATTCACTCTTATTTTTACTCTTAAGCCTACTCCTAATTTGTGTTGACTCTAGATGCCACCTTTTTCTACTTTTCACATAGAAGTTTCAAGTTTGAGGTATAATATTAATTTGTTCATTAACAAAGAATTCCCAAGTGAGAAACATTGTGTTAGGTATTAGGTAGTGGCGACCTATGAGTAGGGAATTAGCAATTGATGAATACCTTAAGGCTGATGTATTCATATATTACTGTGAGAATTCAGTAGGAAAAACTTATTTCCAAAAAAGTTGGGTAATGAAGGTGGTAATGATGTCAGGTTTTATGGAGGAGATGGTTGTGTTGGACATTAAAGGATTAGGAGAATCTTAACCTGGCAAAGTTAGAATCTCATGAATGGAAGAATCAAGAGAGTGAGGAGAAGACTTGAGGTAAGACATCCTGTGAAATTCAGTTAATAGATGCAGTCCTTTTGGCTAATAGTGTAGCATAGAGGATGAAGATCAAGGTGAGGTGAGCCTGAAAAGAGAGGTTGAAAGCTGGTAGGGAGATACTTGAATACCATGTCCTTGGACATTATTTAGTGGGCTCTGTTGAAAGCCAATACACTCTGGGCTGATCCATTCACTTATTTATGATGCTGTTCCATTTACCTGACATGTCCTTATGATTTCATCTTGCTCAGAGGATCTCAGAAGTATAAATATCTCTTAATAATGATTGGGAGAAAGATTAAAGGGAAAGATAGAGGTTCTATCAGGCTTGTGCAGGAATTTACATCTAGCCTTATCACCAGTTTGATTATTTGGTTTATATAGAATGGACATTTGGGTTGAATCAAGAAGATAAATTTGGCAGCAATAACTCTGCACTCTTGTATTTAGTTCATAAAAGTCAGTAGCACAGTGCAGGATAGGTTTGACAGTAGACCATGGGAAAGGAGAATTTATCTGACCAGAAGCTAGATAAGGAGTCATATGACTGCTAAAAACAACAACAACAAAAACGTATAATTCAGCTTTCAGGGAAGGTGGGACATTCACTGAAATGACTACTGTATTGGTAAATTACTTGATGGAAAAAAATCCAAAAATTCAGTCAAAACACTTTGCACATGTTCACATATAATTTTAGTGATAAGTGTAGCTAAGAGTATAGAACTCCTTAATGCCCAATTTATAGTGAACTGATCTGTTTGATCCAGTTATACCCACTGAGGGAAAGAGGTATGTGGATCATGAAAAAAAATGTTTTCCATATGAAAAATCCCAAGCTTTGAATCCTGGTAGATTTTAGGTGTATAATTTTAAATAAGACAACCCTGAATCTGTTTTCTCTAGGGATGCCATGGAGTTGAAAGAGTTGATTAGCTTTTGTTGTGCTGTTATTCATGATCAGAAACTAGATATATAAATCCTAATGAGGTAGAAATGGTTATGGAAGCCTATTTGTAAAATATCTTTACTATCTCCCTCAGAGGATTGTTGGGAGAATCCAGAACTCATGAAAACATTCTATATAAAGTGGGGCTCAAAAAGATACATGGTTTTATGATTAATAATAGGACATTGGTGGTTCTCCTTCTGGCTCTCAGCTTTGGACAGTCAGAAGGGTTTTTGAGGTCAGATTACTGAACACGTAGTCCGCCTTTGTGGATGCCTCGCCTATCCCTGTGATGTTGCTGGCAAATAAATACATAGTGGCTCTCAAAATGGGGTTCGGGAATACCCACATAAGAAAAATGCAGAGTGGTTGTAAAACAAACAAACAAACAAACATGTAGATCTCTTCAGACTTGCTGAATCAGAATTGTGGGGGTTGGGGAGGAAGAATTGCTGGGGGATGGGTCTCAACAATCTGTATTTTCAACAAACTATCCAGTGGTTCTCAAATGGGAGTAATTTTGTCCCCACCCTCAGGGGGCATTTGGCAATGTTTGCAGACATTTTTGGTTGTCACAACTGAGGTAGGGCATGGGAATTGAGGGCATGTTGTGGGCAGAGACCAGAGATGTTACTAAACATCCTAGGATGCACAGGACAGCCTTCCATGACAAAGAATTTTCCAGCCCAAAATGTCCATAGTGCTGAGGTTGAGAAATCCTGTTACACACGGAACAATTTAAAATCTGCTTTTCTAGCAGGTAGCACTTACATTTGGCAATTTCAATTATCTAATGTATGTATTCATTTGTTTATGTATTTTCAGAACTCTTTTTCAATGATCTTTACTGAAAAGGTAGAAAGATGTAGAATTTTAAGTATAATGTTGGGACTGGGATTAATTAGTTTGGGCTCATTTCTAGATTCTTTAAAAAATTTTTTTTCCTTAAAATTCTTCCCCTGAAAGAATAGTAATCAAGAGATTTTAAGCTAGTTAGTTCTTTGCACACACTGAAAAAACTTTCTTAATTTGTAGTGGCCAAGAGGGTAATCTGACTTTATGAAGAGTCAAATTTATAGAATATTTTAAAAATGTGATTTAGGTTTGTTAGGTTCAAGGGCACAGAGGTATTTTGTTGATGGCTCTCGGGGAGGAAGGGGTGGGCTATATCTATCTTGAGAACTTGTTTTTACATACAGATAGCAATCGTTTGTAATTAACAGTTCATTATTGAATGCCAACACTGCTGTTAAAGTGGTGATTGAAACAGTGGTAGTCCTTTACTCTCCAGTAGAAGAAACCTTTTCTTCCTTTGCACTATTGATTTGCTAACAAATCTCTTTTATATTTGATGGGATAAAAATAAAATCTGCCCAGCTCTTCTAAAATATCCTAAATTCTTATAGTCCTTACAAGTGAAACACAACACCTATATTTATTCACTTTGCTTTCATTAAGCAAGAGGATTAGTGTAATATAACAATCATCCATATTACATATTCAAGCCAAATTCAAATTTAACTTCATAAGGTGTCTCCAGCAGATGTTATCTCATAATGATTTCTATGGTGACTTTCAGTTCTGAAAAGCCTTGAATCTCTAATGAAAAATTTCGAAGTAATACGATGGAATAGAAGCACTAAAACATACTTGGAGACAGAAATTGAAATCATTTTGGCTAAATGTATCAGGTTAGAAGTTGCCCTAGTTACTGATTGCTGCTATTAGATATTCCCCTTGTGCAAAGAAAGCCAGTTATTGATTTTTGAATTTGAATTTCTTTTGAAATAATTGATTGCCTCTATTGTAGATCCTTATCTCAGCTTATGAAAAACCAGTGTAATAGGAGTCACCTGCTTTTTTAATGCTTTCCTGATGTTTTGCCTAATTTACTTAACCTGCTAGGCTGGAAATTATTTGAATATACTCTTCATGGAGTGCATAAAATTAACGAGTGTCCCATTATGTACTGATGTAGTGACAATGTATTTCAGTTACTGTTAATGATGGCTTGATTTACCTTAATCAATTCATTTCAAAGTTGTAGTTCCTGGCATCTCAGTTCTATTTTTATGTCCATAAAATTTTATTTGATGACATTACTCAGAGACCTATATATATATACGTAGGTCACTGGTTAAAAAGTAAATAAGGACAAACATTCAGCAGCATGGAGAAAATCAATGCATTGGTTGGACTCCTATTTGTCATTTTATTGTACAGTTAGTTTAAAAATTATTCCATGCATTAATTGTGAGAATTTGCAGTTTGATTGAGACTGGGCCTTGGTTGTTGATACCAGACAAATACAGTGTACACACTTGTGGAAATGCAATTAAATGGTTTGTTATACACAGTATTCTGTTTTAGTCCCGTCTGGGGAACAGCAGTTCAGTGCACTTCTGATGCTGACAACCCAGAATTAGGATCAAGATCCACGGGTTTGAGGATAGAGTCCCTATTCAGATACCCTTACTTTAGAATCCAGTCACAAGTTCCGGGGTCTTGAAGCCACTCACATTTCTGACCAACTGACTACCAATTAGGGAGTTCCCACAACCAAGTGCAAGTGCAAGTTTGATAATTCACTAGAACAACTCAACTCAGGAAAGCATTAGACTTATTATGTATATATATATATACACACACATATATACATGTGTGTATATATGTGTGTGTGTGTGTGTATATATATATATATATATATATATATATATATGGCATACACATAGAGCAAAGTCTGAGAGGATCTTGAATACTGAGCTTCAGTGCCTTCTACCTGAAGAATTGAGGTGGTTCCCTCTCCCAGCATATCAGTGTGATCACCAATCAGGAAAAAGTACCACTGAATTTCACTATAAAGGCACAATTGATTAAATCAATGGCCAAGGTATTGAACTCAGTCTGCAGTCTCCCACCCCTCCCTGGAGATTGACGGGGCTGAAAGTTCAACCCTGTAATTATTTGGTTGGACTTTCTGGTGACCAGCTCCATCCTGAAGCTACCTAGCGGTCCACAGGAATCACCTGATTAGCATTGCAAAGACTCCCATCACTCAGGAATTTCTAAGAGTTTTTGAAACTCCCTGTCAGAAACCTAAGGCAAAAAACAAATTATTATACTACCCACAAGTACACCAAATACATAAACAAGTAAATTGATTCAGTAAAAATTTGAGTGTCTACTGTGTACTAGATGTTATTTTAGTAATGGACAAATAAAGCCACCTACCTGTATAAAACTATAAAACTCCTAGAAGCTAACATAGGAAAAAACCTAGATGACCTTGGGTGTGATAATGACTTTTTGGATATAATATCAAAGGCACCATCCTGTACAATAAGCTAGTTTATTAAAATTAAAAACTTCCGCTCTGTAAAAGGCAATGTCAAGAGAATGTGAAGGCAAGCCACAGACTGAGAAAATATTTACAGAAGACACATCTAATACAGGGTATTATACAAATATATATAAAGAACCCTTCCAACGAAACAATAAGAAAACAACCTGATTAAAAAAATGGGTCAAACAGCTTCACAGATACCTCACCAAAGAGGATATACAGATGGAGTGTAAGCATATGAAAAGATGCTTCACATCATATGTCATCAGGGAAATGCAAATTAAAATAACAATGAAATACCACTATATACATATTAGAATGATATAAATTCCAAGCACTGACAGCACCAAACGCTGGCAAGGATATGGAACAACAGGAGCTCTCATTCATTGTTGTGGAAATAAAACACAGTATATCCACTTTGGAAGAGAGTTTGGCAGTTTGTTACAAAACTAACATTGCCTTACCATCCAGCAGTCCTGCTCCTGGGTACCGACCCAGATGCACTGAAAACGTATGTCCACACAAAAACTTGCACACAGATGTCTATAGCAGCTTTATTCTCAAGTGGCAAAAGTTGAGAGCAACCAAGATATCCTTCAGTTAGGTGAGTGGATAAACTATGATATACACAAACAATGGACAGTTATCCAGCACTAAAAAGAAATGAGCTATCAAACCATTAGAAACTGTGGAGGAATCTTAAATGCATATTGCTGAGTGAAAGAAGCCAATCTGAAAAGGCTACACACTATAGGAATCCAACCATATGACATTCTGCAAAAGGCAAAACTATGGAGACAAGATCAGGGGTTGCGGGGGTTGGGGGGTGGATAGAGCACAGAGAATTTTTCGGGCAGTGAAAATATTCTGTATATTTTAATGATGGATACATGACATATATTTGTCCAAACCCCTAAAATGTGCAACGTCAGGAGTGAACTCTAATATAAACTGTGGACTTGTGTAATTATGTGTCAACATAGCTTTTTAGGGCAGTGAAACTATTATGGTCCATACTATAATGATGTATATATATCATTATACATTTGTTAAAACCTGAAGAATGTACAACACCCACAACTTAAGTCTAACGTAAACTATGGACTTTGGGTAATGATGATGTGTCAGTGCATGTTTATCAGCTGTAACAAATGTACCCACTGTGGTGGCAGATATTGGTAGTATAGGAGGTTGTGTGTTGGTGGGGCAGATGGGGGTATATGGAAACTCCAGGTAACTTTTGGCTGTGTTTTGCTATGAACCTAAAATTTCTCTAAAAATAAAGTTATTAATTAAAAAAAAAAAAAAAGCCCTGAAAATGTATGCTTTCCTGAGCGGGTGTGCAGCTTTGCAGGGTTAATGTAGAACTTTCTAGGAGTTATCACAGAAGGTGGGCTGAGGCCTGAGATCAATAAGGTGGTATATCCACAAAGACCTGGAGTAAGCTTTTGCTTTTTTTGTGAATGGGTCTCAGTCTAGTTGGTACAGTTTGAGAATTCACTGTATGCAGAATCAAACCTAGAGCTTGGGTTTCTTTTCCATTTTTGGTGAAGCTGGTAGGAGGGAAAAACTGATGGAAATTTTTTGACAGCTTGTTCTATGAATGGTGAATAAACATAAATTTATTTGTGGGGGGAGGGAAAGAGTGTAGATGGTGCTTGGTCTTTAAAGCTTTACAGTTTTCTCTCCTTATATAGCTGGTTTTGCTGTCTTGGATAAATTAACTATGCGGCAGATGTGAGACTTTTCCTTTGGTCCCGGAAGTTGAGCTAAAGCTCAAATTTGAGGAAAAAGTCTCTTGTACTCTAAATTCTAATGGAAGGTACCAATGATACACAGTGTTTGGGTCCAAAAAAGGAATCTTCCCTTTTATTCTCTGGCTGGATGAATACTGAACAAAAGTCTGTGTAGACCAAACCCGGTTCTGTTCTCTGATTTTGTGAGAGAGCCTGTTAGGGGGTCCTCTGAAGTGGGAGGGCATTGATGAATTTAAACACTAGTTCCCTCTTACACATTTCTGACGGCAGGAGAATTAAAGGAGCTTTCCAGCAGAGCTTGAAGGTATTCCAGAGTAACGTGGCAGGAGTTGGGGGTAACCTCATCCCTTTCCAGTTCTCCACAATCCTCAGACATCATCGCAGTGGACCTTGAAGTATGCAAGTCTCCCCCGTGGGGGATTGGAGGTTAGAGGAGGGACCTTGGGCTTTCAGACAGGTTCAGTGACAAGGCATTTTGGGTGTAGTCCACTGGCTGGAGACCAAGGGAGGTCGACTGCCCTTCTCTTGGGGGAATCCTCAGCAACTGAGGAGGGCTGGAGTGAAGCTGAACATTCTTGAGAAAGGCATTAGCACCACTTTTGTAGACTGAGTAAAATCAGACCAAGTAGATCTTACCTCCCACCACGTATACCAACATAATGCTATCTCTGGGTCTCCTGTTCCTCTTTACAGAACCCAATACAGAAATCTAGACCCTGAAAAGAGTAGGAAACAAAAGAACTTTACCCCCGTTACTTCAAGCAGGCGGGGCCACAGCTGTAACTTGCACTGGGTGAGAGGAGGATCTTTAAATTGATATGAAGTTAAAACTGTGAACTAGATAGGACTGAGTTTTCGCAACCGAAACCGTTGAGAACATTAAAGAAACTCTAAGGTGTAAAAAAAGATGGAAAAGGGGATGAGTATGACTCAAGGTGAGGGTTCTGTTGCTTCACAAATTTAGTGGCTTAAAACGGTACATGTTTATTATCTCCCAGTTTCCAGAGGATCAGGAGTGTGGGAATGACTTAACTGGGTCCTCAGCTCAGGATCTTACAAGACTGCAGTCAATGTGTCAGACAGAATGCATTCTCCTCTGGAGCTCGGGATCTAATTCCAACCTCAGTCAGGGTGTTGGCAGAATTCAGTTCCTTACAGTTGTGGAATTCAGGCCCTCAGCTGCCCCTCTCTACAAGCAGTTCGCAGCATGACTGTGTACTTCTTCAAGGCCAGCCAGAAAGCAACTCTGCTGCTTCAGGAAGGGCCAAGACACTCTCTGAATGAGCATCGATGATTAGGTCAAGCCCACCAGGATACTGTCCTTTAGAATAACTTAAGGTCAACTGATAAGGAACTTTAATTGAATCTGGGAAGTACCTTCACCTTTGACAATATATGGTGACTCACCAGTGGGAGTGGCATCAATCATATTCACAGGTCCTAGCCACAGTCAAGAGGAAGGTTTTATATGTTGGGTGTGCCCCTGTGGGTGAGGATTCAGGGGCCATCTTAAAATTGAATTCTACCTGCCACAGAGTATGGAGGACAGTGACAAGTAAGATGGTGCATGCTTCACATACGTTCAAATTCACTTTTATTTTAAACTCTACAGGCAAAACAAAGTACTGCTTAAGTTTATAGGCTACCAGTTTGTAACGCCTAGTATAGATATGGGAAAAATTAAATCATTTCATGTTCATAATCCATTGGATTTTGACCCCCCTCAATAAACCTGTTACAAATAAGTAACTGGTAACCAATGGGTAACTGCTCAGATTGAATAAGGTGTTTGTTCATATTGAACTAGTCCATGTGCAGTAAGTAATTTTGATAAAATGTATCTGACTGAACTCTTTCAAAAATCCAGAGATTGAAAGTTTTCTTACTAGTGATTTTAGAACCTTAGATATTTAATATCCACAGATGTACTCTGCTGAGTTAATGTCTCTCAAGTATCTTAACTCTATTCCTGAATGATAATGGAGAGATCTTATTAATTGTAATTCTTACAATATCACCAGGTACCATTTTATTACTCAATGGATTTCAATTATTTGAAAGTACATATTTAAGTAGGTGAAAGGAGAGTTGGAAGTTTATTTCAGGAGTAACAAAATAAAACCCGAGTCTGGGAATGATAGTTGTGTGTTCAATGAATTTATTCTCTCTGGAAACAAACATTTGTATTTATCTTTGCATTTTTTTTTTTTTTTTCTGGAAAGAAAAGGGTTAGCCACAGATACTTTCCATAACTGGTTTCTGCTAAGCCTTTCCTTAATTAAAATAATGTGTTTGTGACTACCAGCAGTTATTAAAAGCACATAATATAAACATCTTCTCATATTTCTTGCTCCTCTTTGTTACTTTGAAAGAGCACTGGATTATTACCATAGAGTTTATTCTCTGATAATTCTCTTAATAAGGGAATAAACTTCAGGAAGTGCTTTTAAAAGACGTTATGGATGAAAAGTGTTAGTGAGAAGCTATAGACCTAAACAGCTTTTCCATTTCTTTGGATTTTATGTTTTTAATAATAGATTGAATAGTTAGTTGCCTGCTTGACAAGTTTATTGTCCTTATCCAGTTGCCAAGTGAGAAACATTTCCAAACTGACAGCAGGTATTAAAAACACCTACAAGTGATTCAAGCCATTAAGAAGTCATAAAACTTGAGATGGAGTGTGCACTAGGCTTTGCTCTGTTAGCCGGGCTTTTTCTCAGAGCACAGCGACGCCCCCCCCCCCCCCCCCCCCCCCGCCCCCAGCTGTTGCAAGTTGAGGTAGCAGACATTTCAAGGTGAAAGTTCAATTTGTAACTGAAACTCTTAGGCTACTCCCCAAGCAACATAAAGAAGTGTTTTCCTTATAAATATTTGATGCTGACTCATTAGCTAATCTGGATTAAAAACAAAGGGAGTCAGGGATTGCTCTGTATTCCTCTGAAAACATCCGAAGTGCTACTCATAGAAAGCGGTTCTCTTGTGACTTACTAAACCCATATTTTTTCTTCGATATTTTGTTAGAGTCTGTAAAAGGTAGGTATCAGTTCAGATTTCTTTATAATGCTGATGCTTAACACTTGTTCTATCTTTGTTAAGAGTTGGGTTCATTTAAAAGGCCCTGGCTTCCGTTTGCTGAAAATTCCATACAAGGATTGTTGTAAACCCCAATCACCTACAGGGTCCAGGGAGATAATGTAAATATGTAAATCAAGAAGAGGGTTGTGAAAATAGGGAGTATGGGATCTGTTTCGAACAGCCCAGCGTTGGCCTAACCTAAATGCATGTTCAAACTTATTTTAAACACAGAAGCCAAATAAGACTGCTTAGGTGTATAAGCCACTAGTTTGAAATTAGTGGTTGATAAGACACCCTGATACTCCCACAGGATGAAAGGAAATGGGTTTAAACATGAGTACTTCCTGTAAAAGATTTAAAAATGTACCTACTGGGCTAAATTACCTCTTTACTTTAAAGCACATACATACAGTACTTTGAAGCATTGTTTGACTAGTCTTAGCAAGGACTTCAGCCTTTTTTGGAGTTGTAATATCCTACTCTAAGGTTTATCTCAGAACATTCCTTTAACTTTGCATCTGATAAGTACTACTTGGGAAATCTTTACTTTAAAAATGAAAGAGATATTTATTTTATGCTTTTTCTTTAAACTGGAAAAATAAGTGACTTTTTATTGAAAAAGGTGAAAACACATATTTATACTCCTTTGCAAATTTCTCTAAAGTAACAGTAATTACATTTTTCTTTTTTTTTTTAAGGTACACATCCACAAGAGCACAGGGAAAGGAGGGGGCAGGTAACAGTGGGTGAGCGTTGGTAGGGTCTTACATTTTTTGAAGATAGGAAGTGGACAGCTGGGTGGGAATGACAGAGTGGGAGAGGCTAAAATCTGAGGAAAGACAGAGGGCTGCTCACCAATGCCAGTTGATTGACCTGTCAAAACTGGAATAACTCAGAAATTCGAGGAACCAGGGCACTAGAAAGATGGAGGTGAAGGATGTGATGAAAACTGGGGATGGAGGGATCTTTAGAAGAGCTGAAAAGATAAGCTAAAATCCCTGGATACCCATTCCTATTCCACACAGTAATGTGATGAGCCTAGACCTGTCCTCAAGACAACTGGCTATTCACTTTCAGGAGCAATCATATTCTGGACTCTGGGGCACCAGACGTGTAAGGCGGAAAGGTGGAGGTGTTCTGCTGGAAACAGGTGTCTGGCTTTAAAGGTACTTATGGCTGGATAAATCTCCCCAGGCAGGAGATTGGAGGTTTAGAGAAACTAAATCCTCAGAGAGAGATACACAGTGGTATTTGGGACTCCCTGACTAACCATGTAGGAGTGAACCTCAACGGTTCCCAGAGTTTCTAGTGCATGTAAAAACTTTTACATAAATAGGTATGTAATCATTATTAAAATTCCAAGTAAATAGAAAAGCAGAGAAAATAACAGACCCATGAATATTACCAAGGTTAAAAATATGCTAATATTTGCCATATTAGCTTCAACGTCTCCTCTTTATGAAGAATAAATCAGGTACTGTGAAGGTGGATTCACCTTTGTTCTCAGTTCCTTCCACTCCAGGGGTCACCACTTTCCTGAAATTGTCCTGTATTATTCCCATGCAAGTTTGTCTATTTTTCCTGTATACATGTCCCCATAAATGTTATTGTTTTGTGTGTTTAAAAATATTTGTAAATGGTATTATCGTTGTTGTTTCTTGGGTTAACTCCAATAAATCATAATATATATATCAATATCTATATATATATATGAATAAATCTTTATATTGAAATTGATATAGATCTTTTAAAAATGTTAATAAGCATTTTTTCTTTCTAAGTTGAAGTTGGCCTTTTAAATATTTGACTCTACTTAATGACTGTCTAATATTTTACAACTTCCCATTTTAATTTGTGGATGCTACTTACACCTTTATTTATGAGGATTTTCAAAGATACATACCTTAAAGCTCTTTACAGATTTCTCTTATCTCTGTTTTCTTAGACGGAAAACCTCTTATTTGTAGATATTGAGTACCAACTTACATGGTGCAGATGTTTCTCTAAACTTCATTATTACACTTTATGAGCTCAACTTCCAGAAAAGATTTCTCTTTTGTGTGCCTTGGGTTGGGTCAATTTCTGTGTATAATGGTCTTATGGTTTGCTTGCTTCTCTTTTTCTCTCTCAATTTCTTATTTCCTTTCTCTGTTTCTTTTCCCCTTTCCTTTCTTTCCTCCCATTCATTATCTTTTTTTTTTTTTTTTAGGAGAGAGATTGTTCTTTTTAAACTATAGAGTTTTTCTTTTTTCCTTTCAAGCAGAGGCAGGTATTTAAAAAAAATCTAAAGACCTTTTTTAAAATTATTTATCATTTCTGGGTTTATACAGAAAAAGGAAGATTTTAAAAATATACCTTCTTGACCAAGAAACCAAACCACTTTACTTTTATGTTAAAACTAACTGCATTAATCCAAATGACAAGGTACAAAAAGTTTTATTCTGTGGAAAGTTCTTCAACGGCAGATTGTCATTAAAATATTCCAGAGGGTGGGGTACATCAGAGAACCTATAGCTTTATATTTTAGTCTGAGAGATACACATGAAGAAATTGGTGATTGGAGAGACACATGAGGGAGTGATGTAGTGTATAGAGATAGTAATGTGAGAAGAACAAATAAAAATGTTTTCTTTTTTCTGCTAGGCCACAGGTTGCTGGATTTTGCATTTTAAAAAACTTATTATTTTTTTAGCAAAAGAATATTTTAGGTAGGCTTTAGGGGAACAGACCACAGAATTCTTGATTCCAAGCAGGGGAAACAGTATATTATGTATGATGGTGTGATGACAAAGGGATTAGTTGGGAAAACTTTTTTTCTTAATATTCTTCTTAAAATGGATGTGTAGAAATATGATAAATGATGTGTGCAAATAGAGTGAATGTTCTCAATCGTATAACTATTTGAAGATTTCCGGAGGGCATTTTTCTACATTTTCAAATATGACTTGGATTATTGAAATTTCGCAAAACTTACTGCAAAATATAGTTTATCTGTTAATTTTATATTTGAAGGTCCATCTCTCTCTCTTTTTTTTAAAGACACATTTATTCAGCATCATGATCAGACTATTACATTTAGCAATCAACAGCATGGGTGCAAAAAAAAAAAAAAACTACATTAAACCCTTTGTTGGAATGCTTTACACTTTCCACAGAACGGAAATGAAAATAACCTGTTATACAATTAGTCACAAATACAGTCCTCGAGTTTTTTGCCCATACACACGAGTATTGTCTAAAACATGTCTTCTTTGTAGCAGCTAGGCCCTGTCCCCACTGTGCTTGGCTGAGTTCACAAATCTGTTGTAACCTGTAGCTTCCCTGTCACTTCTCTGGCTCTCCTCTCCTGCTAAGCTTTGTTTCCTGGCAGTAATTAAAACCTTCTGCCACTGCCGTAGCTACTGCTGCTGCAGGAACCACCCTAGCCACCTTGGTTTCGTGGTTTGGCAAAGTACTGGCCTCCACCACCATAGGGGCCAGAGCTTCTGCCTCCAAAATTTCCTCCTTTCAGGGGTCCGAAATTTGAGGATTGATTTTTGTAATTGCCAAAATCATCATAGCTTCCGCCCCCTCCAAAGCTGCTTCCATCATTACCAAATCCATTATAGCCATCCCCACGGCCACCATGTCCACCACCACCTCGACTGCCACCAGAGCCACCTCGACCACGGAAGTTCCCTCCACGACCAAAGTTGTCATTCCCACCAAAACCACCTCCACGACCACCACCAAAGTTTCCAGAACCACTTCGACCTCTTTGGCTGGATGAAGCACTAGCCATCTCTTGCTTAGATAGGGCTTTCCTTACTTCACAGTCATGGCCATTCACAGTACGGTATTTTTGAATGACAGTCTTGTCTACAGAGTCATGGTCATCAAATGTTACAAAAGCAAAACCTCTCTTTTGACACTGCCTCGGTCAGTCATGATTTCAGTCACTTAAATTTTCCCATACTGTTCAAAATAATCTTTTAGATGGTGTACTTCAGTGCCTTTAATGCCACCAACAAAAATATTTTTCACAGTTAAGTGGGCACCAGGTCTTTGAGAATCTTCTCTTGAGACAGCCCTGTTTGGTTCCACAACTCTTCCAACCACCTTGTGTGGCTTTGTATTCATGGCTGCAACCACCTCCTCCACAGAGGCATATGTGACAAACCTAAAGACTCTGGAGCGCTTGGTGTTTGGATCTCTCATTACCACACAGTCCGTAAGGGTTCCTTGCTCACAATGGCTCCTCAGACTCTCATCGGTTGTTTCAAAGCTCAGACCTCTGATGAAGAGCTTCCGCAGCTGTTCCGCTTTGGGAGACTCTGACTTAGACATGGCGGCGGTGGGAGGGGAGACTTCAATGATGCTTACTCAGCGGCATCCACAGGCAGAAAGGAGTAATCTAACGAACGTATCTCTGAAGGTCCATATATCTCTTAAAACTCAATATAGACATCAGATTATATATTATGGCCTTGTTCCTTGAAGTGATTTTCATACCCAACTCAACTCATAATACATATTTATTTTAGTAGTGACATGTTATTTCCTATTTTTCATGTCACACACTTAGATAAAAAGAAATGCCCAATCAGTAAGTGTGTGACATTGCACCATTTTTATTAAACTCATTATATCCTTAGGTGCAACTTCCAAAAGGATTGTAAAACAGTCAGCGTCCAATTAGTTTAGAACAAGGTTAGAACAACCTCAACTAGATCAATATAATTGGTACTCTGCATTCATAACAGAACTCTTATTTGGTTGAATGGAACCCACAAAACTCAGATACAGTGAAAGTCATTAAAACTTTTTTTTTTTTAAATCTGTTTTCAAATCCCCATGCAAAGGTGTTGATAGGAAATTCTATATTACTTAATACTGGCTCCTTCTCTTTCTCCATTAGCCTGTAAGGATATTTTAGGGCTTAGGTGCACCAAAATGGCAATAGCTAGGTTAATTACTATTTTTATCACCATTGCCACAGTTGGGAACTTTGTGAGACACTGATATTCTCATATCTGGCCGTAGACATATGGCAGACATGGTAGTTGGGATATAAAACAAGCTTGATTAGATGGAAACACTTGCTATTGTGTTCAGAATCCAAAGCATCCAGCAACTCCCTCTGTATCTGGGTTTCTGCATGCATCGAGTGCATAAATGTATGGCTTTTGTAGAGCTTGCCTCTGTTTTCCAGATCTTCAGGAAGATCTGGTCTTCTGAGTCATGTCATTCTTTCCCAGGTATCCAGCACTAGACACTTACTTACTTTTTTTAAAAATTTTTATTTAAATTCCAGTTAACATACAGTATTAGTTTCAGGTATAGATTTAGATATACATCACTTATATGTAACACCTGGTACTCATCACAAGTGCCCTCCTTAGTACCCATCACCCATTTAGCGCATCCCCCTGCCCACTTCCCCTCCAGTAACCCTCAGTTTGTTCTCTATAGTTAAGCTATTTTATCTTTGCCTCCCTCTCTCTCTTTTTTTTTCTTCCCTTATGTTCATCTGTTTTGTTTCTTAAATTCCACGTATGAGTGAAATCACTGGGTATTTAAATTTCTTTGACTGAAGGCTCCTGGGTGGCTCAGTGGGTTAAGTGTCAGGTCATGATCCCAGAGTCCTGGGATAGAGTCAGCATGGGCTCTCTACTCAGCAGGGAGTCTGCTTCTCCCTCTGCCTCCTCCGCCCCCCCCAAGCTGTGCACATGAGCACTCTGGTGCTCTCTTGTGCACGTGCAAAAATAAATAAAATCTTTAAAAAAATTAAAAAAAATAAATTTCTCTGACTTATTTCACTTATCATAATTATTCTACCTCCATCCACATGGTTGCAAATGGCAAAATTTCATTCTTTTTTACGGCTAATTAATATTCACTTGTATATATGTACCACATCTTCTTTATTTATCAGTTGATGGACATTTGTGTGCTTAATCTTATCCAAGAGCTTAATGGGTTTTTTTCTCCATTTATGCCTATGAATCTTAAGGCAGTCAAAAACTTGACTCAAAGGCATAGGTAATAAGGAACTTAGACTGTGGACACAAGTCTTGGCTGTTCTTCTAAGGTGAAGGTAAAAGAAAATCTGCATTCTTTCTCTTCTGTACCAGCAGGACTAGGGTAGAAATTAATATCTCATATCCTGCCATAGAATTACTGTTCCATAGGTGTAGATAATAAAAGGTTACTCTTTTTGAGCACTTGCCTTGTGTAGGAATGTATTTAGTGCTCTATATCTATTAACTTCACATATATTTACATTACATGTGTTAATTCATTTAATTTTCACAAGAAGCCAGTGAAGTAGATACTGTTGTTAACATTTTATAGATAAGAAAATTGAGGCAGGGCAAGGTTGACCTACTTAGCCAGGTTCTACACCGGTAGGTGATAGAGGTGGGAATTGACCTCGGCAGTCTGGTGATGGTGGTGTTGTGGCTCTTAATCACCATATAAGATGGTCTTCACAAAGGTCTCCAACAAAGCCTGTTTGAATTTTAAAAGACCGGGTACTTTTCATTCATTGTTTTCTCTATTTGCCAGTGTGATAATCTTTATTTTTTTTCTTCAGTTGAATAATTTGACTTTCCAAGAATGAATATTTATTGAATACTTTCTGTGAGCCTGGTACCAACTACAGTTTTACCAATATCATTTGTTTTGACCCTCTGAGGCCTATCTTGTAAGTGATACTACTTCCGATTTACAAATAGGAAGCTGAGATGAAGACTCATTATTATCTGTCATCCAGTCCTAAGCCCTCAAGTAAAGATGTATTTTCTCCAATTATATAAAGGCAGCATTCTGCTTGCTCAGTTTACAGCACCTAGTTCTGGTAACATTTTCCTTTTTTCCTTCCATTCTTATGCTTTCAGATTTCACTCGGCTCATCCTCAAGCAAGGTTTTGAAAATATTAAAACTACCAGTGGAAAATAATTGAAATGTTTAGATACCACAATTTAATTTTTTTATTATATTAATCACCATACATTACATCATTAGTTTTTGATGTAGTGTTCCATGATTCATTGTTTGTGTATAACACCCAGTGCTCCATGCAGTACATGCCCTCTTTAATACCCATCACCAGGCTAACCCATCCCCCCACCCCCCTCCTCTCTAGAACCCTCAGTTTGTTTCTCAGAGTCTATAGTCTCTCATGGTTTGTTTCCCCCTCTGATTCCCCCGCTTCATTCTTCCCTTCCTGCTATCTTCTTCTTCTTCTTCTTCTTTTTTTTTTTTTTTAACATATAATGTATTATTTGTTTCAGAGGTACAGGTCTATGATTCAACAGTCTTACACAATTCACAGCGCTCACCATAGCACATACCCTCCCCAATGTCTATCACCCAACCACCCCATCCCTCCCACCCCCTACCCCTCCAGCAACCCTCAGTTTGTTTCCTGAGATTAAGAATTCTTCATATCAGTGAGGTCATATGATACATGTCTTTCTCTGATTGATTTATTTCGCTCAGCACAATACCCTCCAGTTCTATCCACGTCGTTGCAAATGGCAAGATCTCATTCCTTTTGATGGCTGCATAATATTCCATTGTGTATATATACCACATCTTCTTTATCCATTCCTCTGTCAATGGGCATCTTGGCTCTTTCCATAGTTTGGCTATTGTGGACATTGCTGCTGTAAACATTGGGGTGCACGTACCCCTTCGGATCCCTACATTTGTATCTTTGGGGTAAATACCCAGTAGTGCAATTGCTGGGTCGTAGGGTAGCTCTATTTTCAACTTTTTGGGGAACCTCCATACTGTTTTCAAAGTGGCTGCACCAGCGTGCATTCCCACCAACAGTGTAGGAGGGTTCCCCTTTGTCCACATCTTCGCCAACATCTGTCATTTCCTGACTTGTTAATTTTAGCCATTCTGACTGGTGTGAGGTGGTATCTCATTGAGGTTTTGATATGGATTTCCCTGATGCTGAGCGATGTTGAGCACTTTTTCCTGGGTCTGTTGGCCATTTGGATGTCTTCTTTGGAAAAATGTCTGTTCATTTTTTCTGCCCATTTCTTGATTGGATCATCTGTTCTTTGGGTGTTGAGTTTGATAAGTTCTTTACAGATTTTGGATACTAGCCCTTTATCTGATATGTCATTTGCAAATATCTTCTCCCATTCTGTTGGTTGTCTTTGGGATTGTTGACTGTTTCTTTTGCTGTGCAGAAGCTTTTGATCTTGATGAAGTCCCAATAGTTGATTTTTGCCCTTGCTTCCATTGCCTTTGGTGATGTTTCTAGGAAGAAGTTGCGGCTGAGGTCGAAGAGGTTGCTGCCTATGTTCTGCTTTAGGATGTTGATGGACTCCTGTCTCACATTTAGGTCTTTCATCCATTTTGAGTCTATTTTTGTGTGTGGTGTAAGGAAATGGTCCAGTTTCATTCTTCATGTGGCTGTCCAATTTTCCCAACACCATTTTTTGAAGGGACTGTCTTTTTTCCATTGGACATTCTTTCTTGCTTTGCCGAAGATTAGCTGACCATAGTACATTTAAGAAAAAAAGATTTTATTTATTTATTTGAGAGAGAGAATACGAGCAAGAGAGCACAAGTGGGGGAGGGGTGGGGGCAGAGGGAGAGGCAGAAGCAGACAGGGAGACAACTCAGGGCTTGATCCCAGGACCCCAGGATCTTGACCTGAGCCCAAGGCAGATGCTTAACTGACTGAGTCACCCAGGCTCTCCCACAATTTAAATTTTTTAAGCATTATTTTTAGCTTTGAAATAGGAGGAAAGGAAAGGAAGTGCATTTTTCCCCCCAGAAGCATTGTCTTTTCAATATATTTGATTAAAAGTCCATATTGTGTTCTATTAAAATTCATGTTTTTAGCAGTCAACTGGTTCCATATTTCTACAATGTAGTAGTGACTGGTGCTATGCTGTCCACAGTCTTTGGGGGAAACGTAAGGTAGCATGGAGTACTTTAGAGGTGAATTCACCTTATAGGAGGTCCTTAGGCTTAATTTCTCAACAGGGTAGATATTTTTATGAGTATTCATTCATTTATTTTTCCATTTAATCTTATATACCTGATATAAGGATTAGAAACGACATGTGAAAAATACCCACAGTACATGTCACAGTGGTTTCCGTGATTCCTGTTTTTTCTTCCTGCCTCTGGATCCTCTTTCTCATAATCAGCTTTGCCAAAATCTCTTCAACCTCAAACGTGAATGTTGGATTTTCCCAGGCTTATCCATAACCTTCTTTCCTCTCCCTGCTTCTCTCATCGATGGACATGAGTTCGTTTTCTGTGTAGGTGAGGATGGTTTCCAAGTTCCTATCTTTAGTCTACTTCCCCTCTGAACACAAGATCTTGTTTATGTACATTATAGCTGTACTTGGATGCCTTTCAATTACCTCAAACTGAACATTCTCAAAATGGAGCTAATGATCTCCTGTCACTATTTCCTTACTCAGCATATTGTCACGCTGACCATTCAGCTGCTCCTGCCAGAACACTAAGATCCACTCGCAGCACCTCTCTTACCCCATGCATCCACGAAACCACCAAATCTACGGAATTCTAACCTCCCATCAGTTTTCTCAGGTCATTTGCTCTCCATCTCCATGGGCAAATCTCTAGTTCAAGCCACTGTCACCTCTGTCTGGCACTCTGCGGTTGTCCCCTAAATGCTTCCCACCAAGAGCACACTCTTACCACTTTGTGATTCATTATTCATAAAGCAGTCAGAATGATCTTTTCAAAAGAAAAGCCTAATGTTGTTACTCTTTTGCTTAGAACTCTACAGTGTCTTTCTGCAGCTCCTGTGATAAAGCCCCAAATCCTTACAGTGACTCACAAGACCCTGCATAATATGATCCCTGCCAACACTCTCAGCAATCATCTCATTTTCCTTTTATTCTTATGATTCTTATAATTCAGCCGTGGTGCCTTTTCTTTTTCCTTACTTTCTTATTTAAATGAACACAGCTTTTCCTACTTCAGGTAGTAGATGATACCATGAAGCAATGCTATATAGGGGACTTTTAAGAAATTAATGATCCCACTAGTGTGTGTGTGTGTGTGTGTGTGTGTATTTTTTTTTTAGAAAAAAAATGCCATGCATTTAATTTGTATATTTATTTGTGTTATTTACAGGGATGACAAATTGGGTTATGACTAACTTTAATAAAGTGTGAACTTTACTTTTTTCTCCATAATGAGTACATTTATAAGTCCCACTAACATATGTAATTCTGTCAAATTTATCCAAGGCTGTATTACATTATGAGAATTGAATGCTCCTTCTGCCTTATCCTAATACCCTTTGATTTGTGATCACTAGTGAGGTTTTTCACTTTCTAGAACTCCTTGTCAGCACAATCTCTCTTCAAACTGTGGTTCAGTGTGCCTTCTGTATTTTCTTCCTCCCTGAGATGTTGTTCCTTGCCTCGATGTGTTATCAGTGCTGGATGAACACTGCCTTGCAGTGCATCTTGCCAACTCAAGGTATGGGGGCTTAAGTTGAGGAGGAGGGTATAGGGAAGAAGCTGGGAGATTAAAACTGGAAATGATTCCCCCCCACAAACTAAAGCTTCACTCTTTCAATTTATTGATTGCCTCTGTCTCATCTGCTACTCATGGCTTTTAGCGAAAGAAGTTGCTTGAAGGTAAGACAGATGTGCTATACTCTGGCAGTTGACACATTCTCATAAATTGAGGGTAGTGAATTAAAAATTCACAGGAAGAGTGCTGCTCCCCTATCTTTGTCTTCAGGCAGGGTTTAGTCTCTCTGAGAAGTTAATCAACCTGAGACAAGTTGGGGTGGCATAATGTCTTGCCTAAGGGACTGAGGAGACTTAGTTTCCTCATCTCTAACACAGAATAGTGAAACTCACTTCATGGCCCTGAGAAAACAGTAAAATGGAATGGAAAATATGAAGTGTTTGACACATGCCGTACAGTCAGTGGATGAGTTCTTTTCCCCTTGCCTCCCAGCTTTATCATCTGACAATGCCTTTTCAGAAGCTCTTCTTTGCCCAAGTCTTGGAGAATGTTGTGTTTTGTTTTGGTTCAGACCTTATTTTCCTTAACAGCTCAGTAATGGTTGATTGGGAGTTGCCTTGTCTTATAATGTCAGTTGCATGGACATTGTTCTCTTTTTAAGAAAGACCTGTCTTGGTGGTGATATGCATACATTGTATGTGCTGGAGTTAGCATGGGTGAAAACGCACTACCTATCACATAGCAAAACTGCCTAAAATCTGGACTAGACCTCTCTCCCGATCACACTTGTCCTGGCTGTGGTTCTTCGCCAACACTTCTGAGCCTTGAGCCCACCGCTGCTCGCTCTCAAATTTGCTTTCAATTTCTGACGCTCTCTCCTTCTCTATTTTTCCTTTCTCCTTTTCCCTTTCTCTTCTCTTTCTGTCAATATTTCTTTTCCTGCCTTTAGGATCTTTTCTTTCCTCTTGTGTGCCTATTTTCATTCCTTTTCTTGTGTAAATACATTCACAACTTGGCCATTTTCCCAATCATTCGATTCACTTACCCCTTTTCTGCACCAAAAAGGAGCTATGTGGTCCAGAGAAAGAATCTTCTTCAGCAGTTGGAGAGTCTGAGAAGACTTCGTTCTGTCACAGGTTTCACATTATTAGGCCCCTTGAATGGCTGCCTGTCCACTTCAGAACATTGATCTCCTGATTGCCATCTTCCCACATATGAATGTATTCATTTCTACTCTGGTGCCTGCTTTTCCCTTCAGGTAGGAAGCCTTTGTAGCACATACTATATGTGATCGACTCTGTACTTTTAGATACTTTCCCCACTTTATTTTCAAAACTCTCCTTAACATCCGTTTTCTTTGTTCTACTTTGCCAGTGAATTTTTCCTGACTCTCTTTCTCATATGTTTCTCTGTAGCAGGGCATTTTAAACATTATTTTATGCAATTGATATAATTCTAATGATATGTACAAAACAAAGTGATATAGTCAGATTCTATTTTAAAAGCACAAAGACATTTGTTAATAAATATAATTCGACTCTGAATACATTTGCACACATGCATTTATTATGAAAATTAGAACCCCCATGCCTAAATGACCATTATGTAGGTCTCAGTTTTCATCTTGTATATCTGTGTAAGTTGGTTACACCCAGGGATATTTTTTTTTATGCTATAGTTCCACTTTAGAGACTCTGAAGAGACAGCTTTGTTCCTTCCTGAGCAACTAGCAGGACACTGAAGACCAAACTACCTCCTCACAATGTAGCTTACTGTCTACTTAACGAGATTTTACTATTCCATTGCCTTCATTAGCATAATCTTTTTATTCTAGGAGCCTTTTGATCAGGGAAACTTCCAGAAAGACCCATCCATTCTTCAGTGGGAAAGATCAACTGTTGAAGCCCCAAACTCCCAAACCTTCGGCCTTAAAATCCTTATCCTGCTGTTTCTAGCAATTCTAAACTGTGATGTTACCGTCTGTGCACAAAGAATCCCAATCATTCCCTTGCACTGAAAGGTCCAACGAAACCAAACTTCAAATTCTCCATAAATTCTGACCTTGCTTTTCCCTTCTGAGACACAGAAATCTTTGTCAGTCTTTCCCACAGTTAGCAAAAAATTCAGAATTGTCATATCAACAGAGGTTGTGTTGGTGATATTTGGGGAGCTGGTATTTCCATTGCACTTTACACCTAGTTGATGCTCCATAAGGTAAGTTAGAAGAACAAGCAAGCAAACAGGTCAGTATTTGCTAAAAGATAAACCTTTACAAGTTCTGGTAATTACAAAATATTAATGCATTTGGACTCTGGAAGTTGGAAATTGGAGCACAGAGGCTATGGTTTAAGCTGACACAAACCTATTTAATGTTAGTGTGCGAATGCTAAGTAACAGTGAGTGTTAAGTGACCAGACAGCTCATATTTCACTTTGTGATTGGAGTGCACTTTGACACTTGTTTTATGAAAACCTTTGTAAGTTATAGGCAGAGGTTAACAGTAATCGCATTTTTTTCTTCCTCTGGTTTTAATAAATGCCTTTAGGGCATTTCATTCTGTTAAATCAAGCAGCAGACAAAAATGTAATGCACTGCTGACCTCTAAAGTGTGTGAAAAACTTAGTTCATAAAATATGTATGAGGAACACAGTGTTGCAATGATAATGATACTTCCTTTCTGGGTTATTCTGCTGAAGGAGTTGATGCATCAGCGTCTCTAGTTCTTGATTTCTTTTGATTGGAGTTGCTCTTACTTCATATTGTATTTAGTTTTCAATGAATTTTCTATTAGCATACCCAGACATACAATGGTTGTTTGGGGGGAGGGGGTACCAGTTGCCATGGCTATAGATTTTTTGTATTAGGAACACTTATAAATAGCATTCTTCTCTAGAAAGGAATATTTAAAAAAAGGAATTAGTGTATATTGAAACATCAAATTTGTGTGTTTATGAGTGAAAAATAGGTCGTTGTTTTGATCTAATTCTATTATGGTAAATGTGCATTCATATGGGATAGTTTCTTATATATATTCTGTTAAGAGCCACCTGTGCCTTTTACGTGAATGAATGTTTTACATTCTCTGCAGTGGGGTAGAAACAACAACAACATACTCAATATGTTTGTAAATAAACTTACGGCATGAAAAAAAAAAATACATTCTCCACAATGTATCTTTCCTTTTTTGGTGAAAAACTATAAAACCATAGCTTCTGCTTCTTTACTACTCAGTCATTATATTATCTCCACAGGAGACAGATACACTGTTTGATGGTATGTTTGGAATTATAAATACACTAATCCCATTTTAAAATATAAGCTTACTTGATATAGGGTCACTAATTTATAGTACATGAAAAATAAGATAGAAACATGGATGATATCTTGATAAATTCTTTCTTCATTTATAGTAGGTACATATAATTGAAGAATGCTTTTAAAAAATTAAGGAGCAGAGCACCTGGGGGGCTCAGTCAGTTACGTGTCTGATTCTTGATTTTGGCTCAGATCACGATCTCAGGAGTGATTGAGCCCCAGTCTGGCTCTGCACTCAGTGGGGATTCTGCTTGAGATTCTCTTTGTTCCTCCCCCCATTTGCTTGTGTGTGCTTTTTTTTTTCTCTCTCTCTCTAAATAAATAAATCTTAAAATAAGTAAGGAGCAATTTAAATTTCCTCTGAAATTTTTAAGGCAAGATTAACATCTGGATCAGAAAAAAAATTATTCCTGGCTGTAGAGTTAAGATTAAACTTTATCCCCCCACCCCCGCCAAAGGGTCTGGACTTTGGCCTCAGCAAAGGAAGTGATCTCTGAGCCCTTAGAGTGCTCTGCCTAAGGAGAGTACCTGTGTTTTTTTTGTTTTTTTTTTTTTTCAATTGGAATATGAATATATTTCTTTATTAAGATGCTCACAAGAAATGACACACTAGTACTGTCCTTCTGATGTGATAAAGAATACATACATCTGACCCACATCATGGCAGGAAACAGGAGTCAGGGCTCTCAGAGCTGGTACCAAGTGTCCACTGAAGACATCTCCATTCCTTGATTCCAACATCTCTGCTGTAGCTTCCAGTCAGGTCTCTATGACTTGCCCAGACTTCTTCATTCCAGCATCAGCTGACCCTCTTTTTTTCTAGCTACTGTGGACTCCTTCAAGACCTAGGTCAGCTGCCTCATGTCTAACTGGCCCAGGCAGCCTCTGGAATTCTGCAGCACATCTCTTTGGTATGCTGCCACCCCGCCACCCTCAGGGGCATGGTTGGGAGTTGGGGGAGAGGGGGAATAACATCACATGACCAAAGCAGACAGCAGGAGTGTATTGGCAAATGACACTTGGACATACACCTAACAACCTCACAGAATACATGCTTTCTCCCCAAATGATACATAACCCCCTAGAGGACAAACACATATGGAATGATTCTGTACTCCAGGCACAAGGGATACAAAGTGAATGGTGTTTACATCTATCAGGTCCTACACACAACAGGAAGTTAGCGCCTGAATGTTGGAACCAGATCTCTATCCTGGCTCTTCCCTGCCTTTGAATGGTGTCACCACTCTGTTTCCGCCTGTTTTTGGCATTAGTTCATTTTTCAAAAGAGAGGATAGGACGGCAGAGAGAGGAGAATGGGAGATTGGGGTGGGGGGTTAATATGTGGCTAACAACCTATACAACAAAACAAAAATAATACAAAAATGCAAAACCCAGATTTAGTACTAGAATCTAATGAGAAGGTAGCTGGAGAAACTACATGCGGACACAGACCATATGATACATAACCCCAGGGGGAGGATTCGGGGGGGGGGGCAGAGGCCACTGGTTTAGACTAAGAGCCTTTCAATGGACTGCTGAATAGACTGGATCTGCTGCTTCAGCTGTGAGCCTTCTTTGATGGTGACAGAACAGGTGACGACAGGCCTGGAAACCCTGCAGGCCCGCCCAAGGGCCTGCTTGGAGCGCACAAACACGTAGGGCACATTCTTATCCTCACATAGCAATGGAAGGTGCAGGATGATCTCCAGGGGCTCAGCGTCTGCGGCCATCATGATGAACTCAGAGATGCCTCTGTTGAGGGTTTTGGTGGCTTCATTGGCTCCTTTCCGAAGCTGCTTGTAGTTACATGACTGCTGAACAAGGTCCAGTAGTTTCTTGGTGAGGTGGGCGTCTGCTAGGGGGTAGGCCTTTGGATTTACATCAGCCTCAGTCATATTTGCAATTCCGCAGTCCCAGAGTACCTTTGTTTACTTGGGGTCCTGGGTCACACCAGATAGTCTAATGATATGATTTATTGTGAGGGCTTTGGGCCACACAATATGAGCTCTATCAGGAGCTATAGGTCTGCCACATGGGCACTCAACCATGTTTACATGCTAGAGCCCTAATAAAACTGTATACACCCAAGCTGAGGTGAGCTTCCCTGGTTGGCAGTTCTCCATGCATGTTATCACACATCATTGCTGGGAGAATTTAGCATTTCCCACAACTCCAGTGGAAGAGGACTCATGGAAGTTCGGTGTGTGTGACTTTTCTGGGCTCTGTTCCATCTGTCTCTTCTCTTGGCTGATTTTAATCTGTATCCTTTCATATTATAAACCATAACAATGAGCATAACAGCTTTGAGTGACTTACTTGAGTCTGTCTAGAAAATTATTAAAGCTGAGGGTGGTCTTGGGAACGCTGGAATTGCAACTGATGTCAGAGTGAGGGTGGTCTTGGGAACGCTGGAATTGCAACTGATGTCAGAGTGAGGGTGGTCTAACTTCGTGCTGATGATTTATTACAACAGGCCTTCCAGGGACGTAGAAGAGATAGCATTTCCTCTCTCTGGCATTTATTGTAACCATCTAGCTTTAAAGTGGTAGTTTATAATCTCAGTTTTTTCCTAAATCAGAATGGCCTGTAAGTCAGTCCAAGTAACGGGAGTTTCTCAATATTATGGGTTTTCATATAGTCAGCATCCAAAGGTAAAATTTTTGATGTTACCCCTCTGTGCAAATTAGTGTTTTGACATGTCTGATGTTCATTTTATTTTAACTGAGAATTTCCAAACTTTGCATGATAGTTCACTCTAAGACATTTAGAGTCAAACTCTCATAAGGCTCTCATCTCCTATAGATGGTGCTAGGCATTGTGTTATGGGAGTTGGCTAATAATATTTTCAGCATATAAATGAGAGAAATGTCAAAATATCATTTTAGTTTCTTATGTCTGTTCCTTCCCCTTGACTACTGATCATAATACTTTTTAAACTGAGACTTAAGGGAAAGAATATACTATAGTCTGGGGTCAGGGTCTCCCATCATAGCTTTGCTGTAACTGTAATTCCTTAAACTTTCTTGCCATCAGATTCTCCAAAAGGTGGCTTGTTTCTCCGTGAGCACTCCCTGGTCTCATGTATACCATACAACCTGCCTCTGTCTTCAAGTCCTTGCTCTTTCTGTAATAGTATGTGCCCATAAAATTTCAAGACAGACTCATGGTTATCTGTCACTGAGATGGAAAAGAAAGAACTTTGTGCATGAGAGCCATTGAATCAGAGTAGTTTGATGAAGAACGTACTATAGCTGAAATATTGAGAGAAGAATTCTTAAAAAGTCATTAGCTAGATGGACATCTTGGCTCTTTCCATAGTTTGGCTTTGTGGACATTACTGCTATAAACATTGGGGTGCACGTACCCCTTCGGATCCCTACATTTGTATCTTTGGGGTAAATACCCAGTAGTGCAATTGCTGGGTCGTAGGGTAGCTCTATTATCAACTTTTTGCGGAACAGACATACTTTTTTCCAGAGTGGCTGCACCAGCTTGCATTCCCACCAACAGTGTAGGAGGGTTTCCCTTTCCCTGCATCCTTGCCAACATCTGTCATTTCCTGACTTGTTAATTTTAACCATTCTGACTGGTGTGAGGTGGTATCTCATTGAGGTTTTGATGTGGATTTCCCTGATGCCGAGCGATGTTGAGCACTTTTTCATGGGTCTGTTGGCCATTTGGATGTCTTCTTTGGAAAAATGTCTGTTCATTTTTTCTGCCCATTTCTTGACTGGATCATCTGTTCTTTGGGTGTTGAATTTGATAAGTTCTTTACAGATTTTGGATACTAGCCCTTTATCTGATATGTCATTTGCAAACATCTTCTCCCATTCTGTTGGTTGTCTTTTGGTTTTGTTGACTGTTTCTTTTGCTGTGCAAAAGCTTTTGATCTTGATGAAGTCCCAGTAGTTGATTTTTGCCCTTGCTTCCCTTGCCTTTGGTGATGTTTCTAGGAAGAAGTTGTGGCTGAGGTCGAAGAGGTTACTGCCTGTGTTCTCCTTTAGGATGTTGATGGACTCCTGTCTCGCATTTAGGTCTTTCATCCATTTTGAGTCTATTTTTGTGTGTGGTGTAAGGAAATGGTCCAGTTTCATTCTTCATGTGGCTGTCCAATTTTCCCAACACCATTTGTTGAAGGGACTGTCTTTTTTCTATTGGACATTCTTTCCTGCTTTGTTGAAGATTAGTTGACCATAGAGTTGAAGGTCCATTTCTGGGCTCTCTATTCTGTTCCATTGATCTATGCAACTGTTTTTGGGCCAGTACCATACTCTCTTGATGATGACAGCTTTGTAATAGAGCTTGAAGTCCAGAATTGTGATGCCACCAGCTTTTCTTTTCTTTTTCAACCTTCCTCTGGCTCTTTGGGGTCTTTTCTGGTTCCATACAAATTTTAGGATTATTTGTTCCATTTCTTTGAAAAAAGTGGATGGTATTTTGATGGGGATTGCATTGAATGTGTAGATTGCTCTAGGTAGCATTGACATCTTCACAATGTTGATTCTCCCAATCCATGAGCATGGAACGTTTTTCCATTTCTTTGTGTCTTCCTCAATTTCTTTCATGAGTCTTTTATAGTTTTCTGAGTACAGATTCTTTGCCTCTTTGGTTAGATTTATTCCTAGGTATCTTATGGTTTTGGGTGCAATTGTAAATGAGATGGACTCCTTAATTTCTCTTTCTTCTGTCTTGTTGTTGGTGTATAGGAATGCCACTGATTTCTGTCCATTGATTTTATATCCTACCACTTTACTGAATTCCTGTATGAGTTCTAGCAGTTTTGGGGTGGAATCTTTTGGGTTCTCCACATAAAGTATCATATCATCTGCAAAGAGTGAGAGTTTGACTTCTTCTTTGCCGATTCGGATGCCTATTTCTTTTTGTTGTCTGATTGCTGTGGCTAGGACTTCTAATACTATGTTGAATAGCAGTGGTGATAGTGGACATCCCTGCCGTGTTCCTGACCTTAGGGGGAAAGCTCTCAGCTTTCCCCCATTGAGAATGGTATTTGCTGTAGGTTTTTCATAGATGGCTTTTATGATATTGAGGTATGTACCCTCTATCCCTACACTCTGAAGAGTTTTGATCAAGAAAGGATGCTGTACTTTGTCAAATGCTTTTTCTGCATCTACTGAGAGGATCATATGATTCTTGTTCTTTCTTTTATTAACATATTGTATCACATTGATTGATTTGCAGATGTTGAACCAAACTTGCAGCCCAGGAATAAATCCCACTTGATTGTGGTGAATAATCCTTTTAATGTACTGTTGGTTCCTATTGGCTAGTATTTTGGTGAGAATTTTTGCATCCATGTTCATCAGGGATATTGGTCTGTAATTCTCCTTTTTGATGGAGTCTTTGTATGATTTTGGGATCAAGGTAATGCTGGACCCCAAAATGAGTTTGGAAGTTTTCCTTCCATTTTTATTTTTTGGAACAGTTTCAGAAGAATAGGTATATATATATATACAATGAAATATTATGCAGCCATCGAAAAACCCCGAAATCTTGCCATTTGCAATGCCATGGTTGGAACTGGAGGGTATTATGCTAAGCGAAATAAGTCCATCAGAGAAAGGCATATATCGTACGATCTCACTGATAGGAGGAATTCTTAATCTCAGGAAACAAACTGAGGGTTGCTGGAGTGGTGGGGGGTGGGAGGGATGGGGTGGCTGGGTGACAGACATTGGGAGGGTATGTGCTATGGTGAACGCTGTGAATTTTGTAAGACTGTTGAATCACAGACCTGTACCTCTGAAACAAATAATACATTATATGTTAAAAAAAAAAAAAAGAAAAGAAAAAGAAGAAGATAGTAGGAAGGGAAAAATGTAGGGGAGGAAATCAGAGGGGGAGACGAACCATGAGAGACTATGCACTCTGGGAAACAAACTGAGGGTTCTAGAGGGGAGGGGGTGGGGGGATGGGTTAGCCTGGTGATGGGTATTAAAGAGGGCATGTATTGAATGGAGCACTGGGTGTTATACGCAAACAGTGAATCATGGAACACTACATCAAAAACTAATGATGTAATGTATGGTGATTAACATAACATAATAAAAAAAAGTCATTAGCTATCATGTAAAGGCCACTTGCCTGAGAATTAGGGTAGCCTAGAGGATGCCAAGAAAGAGCAAGTCAGTTGTCAGGAATCCTTGGTAAGTAACAATGTTCTTACCAGAATTACTGTTTGATTACGTTTTCAGACCCAGTAATAGGGGTATTAAAGTGTACCTTTGTTGTTGTATTTGTTGTTATTGCTATAGGGACCTGGAATTAAGTGTGGGGGATTTTGCCACATCAGTAACCTAAAAGATTTGTTTTGAGCTCCCTCAACTCCTCATACACTCAAGTACTATAGAAGGTATATGGCTTAGAGAACTGACGTGTGTGTGTGTGTGTGCATGCATAGGCATGTGCACACATGGGCATGAACAGACAAGTAGTGAGAGTTTGAAAGATGACAATTTAAAGATTTGTTACAGGAAGAAAAATTTAATATGAATTAGGAACAGAATTATATTAGGAGGAATTATATCGAGAAATTTGTGTTATATACTGATTAGTCATTGTTGGTAAATTATATTAAATGAAAAGTTAGTTAAGATGTTTACTTGTAATGAAAATGGAATGAAATTATAGTTTGGATTGGGTTGTTAATTTAGATCATTACTAATTGAGGGAGAAAGGAATTGTATTCTTTTACTGAACTGTCAGTGAAAATTTTGAAAATTGTACTGGTCACCCCAATTTTAGGCAGTGCAAATAATGCACATAGTTAGTGGCCTAAAAGAAGATCTGGAAACGCTGATATTTGCTTACTGATGCAGGACTTAATTTCAATTATCTTTGTAACAAAGTCTGGGTTACTGAATAAATTAAATATAATCACAGGGCCATTGAAAAGGGTTTCCAAACAAATAGAGGATCACTCCTTTTCAATAGAGGAGTGGGACGATCAAAAATTATGAGTTAAAGAAAGTTGTTCTTTCTTTTCTGTGGCTTAGGTCAGGTTGACAATTATTATTATTATTATAAATGGTCAGTGCTCACAGTCACAGTTATCAGCATACCTTATCACAAAATGACTATAATCCAGATTGTTTGAGTTATTTATTCCATTTTCCTGGGGAGGCAGGAAAGGATAAAAAATGAAGCTACACGAATAATACACCTGACATGCCACATGACAGTAGAATAAGTGCTCCAGTTAAAATGTTTTTAGCTGGATGATTTTAAAAAGCTTAATTAAATATTCACGAATGGGAATTAATAATTAAGCTCCTAATATTTCCCCCCCGCCTCGATTTGCTATTTACCCTTCAGGCACTAACTACTTGGAGTTAGTGCAGACCTTGAAGTTTGAGGTCATGGCCCTCCACAAAACTCCCCTCACTTCAGACACCAGTTGCAAGCTTCAGGGTTCCCAGGTTATAAATTCAGGGTCTTCCACCATCCCCTCAGGTCTGATGATTTGCTAGAATGACTCAGAACTCAAGAAAGTGCTGTACTTATGATTACAGTTTTATTATAAAGGATACATATCAGGACCAGCCAAGGAAGAGACATACAGGGTAAGGTCCCAGAGAGTCCTGAATGTGAAACTTGCATGTAAATCCCAAAGGCTTAGATGCTCCCTTCTAGGAACTCAGGATGAACACCAGGCAAATTCTTTCTTATCCAATGTTCCCTACATTTTGTTTTCCTGGTATATTGGTTTTTATAAGAAATGGTATGTTATTATTGAAAGGAAAATGCTTTCCCAAGTGCACGTACGCCATGTTGAATTCTCCTTTTCTCTTTGAAGCTTTGTTTTAGGTAATGAATAAAGAGAACAAGTAGAATCCAAAGTGAGAAAATCTTGTCCCAGAAAATTCTATCTGAATTTCCCCTCCCAACCATGAGTACTTTTGCTACTTTTCATTTTGGTCATTTTGCATCCCATGGGGATATGTTTTTAGTGGAGAAACTGAGGCCCCTGACCTAGTATGCTACATGCAGGAATTAACATTTGCTCTGTGTGGCCTCTTGGGATGTTGTGGTGAGGGTAGGCCTGTGTATGGAGGGAGTTGAGACAGAGGCAACTCAAGCAACTATTGGTTGGAAGTGACCTCTCCTTAACATTATTGGCTGGATGTTATTGGTTTTAGAAATTTAGAGTGGTGATTGATTCCTGGGACAAGAAACTAATTAGAGGGAGCCTCTTTTTTTGTCATGATTTTCTGAAAATTTTTAAAAGAAACATTACATCTATGGTCTCTTGCAGGAAACATCTTTGACAAAGTGTATTTGATACCAAGCAACATTACTCAGGGTCCAATAGGGACCATGCACTTACTACATCAAATCTAAACTTCTAAACTTGCTGTTAAAAGCCTATATGGTAATGAGGTTTGGTCATTCTTGTTTTTCAATTACAGTATATGAAACTACCTTCAACCTAACTGCATCTTGGCTCACACACACACACACACACACACACACACACACACACACACAGTAAACAATGAATTATTTATTAATCACCTACTATGAACACATGTGCCAAATACTGTGAGGAAAAGAGATTAAAAAAATATTCACAAGAAGGAGGTTGGGATGTAGTGGGAGAGGAAAACTAATATGTGGGAAGGAATAGAGGCAGAGGGAAAAAAAATGGGGGACTGTACATTTCCAAATAAAAACTATTAACATTTTGTTGAGTAATATTTACCAATTCCATCCCGGCAGTATGGTCAATGGCAACAAATTTGTCTTGGCCAGTAATCCATAGAGCAGTCTGGAGGAAGGAAGAATGACCTAGTTGACAGTAGAGAGCTTAACCGCACACAGCTTGTCCTGTGCTGGTGAACATATGTGGTGGCCTACACATAAAGATGTGTGTTCAGTTTTAGTAAGCATTGGATAATATGTTGGGTTTTAATGAGAGTATACAGAAAATGTATATGCTCGAGATAAGAAACTATTCTGTATTAACAGGTAATGTTTCTTCTTAAGAATGAGTAGACTATCTAAAGAAGCTAAGTCAATAGATTTTACCTTTAAAGAAATTACTTTTTTCAATACTTCTTTCCGAGAAAGTAGAGTCTCTCAGGTTTCTTGTCCTGGAATGCCATTATCTCACCTATTGCTCTAGTTATCAGGCTTGAGTGAAAGTATAAACTTTCTAGTGAAATATTAAAATGAAAACCTCAACTGAAGGCAAGTGGTAATTTGATTTTATTTAAAAGTATTTAACTTACTGATATTTTATGGTAAATGAATAACTGAGGAATTAAATGAAGGGAGGCACATATGTTTCTTTTTAAATCTGAGAAAATAAGATGTATTCATTTCATTAACATGACCTATAATAAAATTAATTGTCGTGGAGCAAGCATTCCTGTCCTCTTCAGGGTTCCTCCAGCTGAGCTAAGAATCAAATTGACATGAGACAGATTAACAGGAGAAAATCAAATTTAATAGCATATGTATGAGGAATTTGTACAGACATAGAAATTCCCAAAACAGGCAAAATAAGGTATACATGTCATTCTGAATTAAGGAGAAGAGGGTAGGGGTCTGGGTCTTCAAAGAGAAGGAATGCAATCTTCAGGGAGAGTGAAAAAGAGTAAATGTTTGGTAAACAAATATTTGCTGGCTGCTGAGAAGCCATGGAACATAGAGGACTTTGATCAAAGAGGTCTTTCTATGTTCCTCCCTGTCTACCATGTCTGGTTCATGTCATAATGTAATTAAATCTATGGTAACAGCTCCTTCGTGGAGAATCTTCTCGATCTAAATTCTTTTTAGGCAGTTGAGGGGGAGGTAAAGAGCTTTTCCTAAATCTGCTGGGTTTTGATTGCTCTTTAACTCAAAATAATCTTTATGCCAAAGTGGCTTTTCATGGGCAGGCTGCCCTTGGCTCCTTCATTATAATGGTTTCCTTGAAACTCAAGTTTTCTTCTGATTTATTTCTCTGACACCCTCTCAAATGGTTAAAAGAATAGTGATCATCGTCTAAACTAGAGATCAGTAAGTGAGTTGTACCCCTTCAGGTTACCCAAAGCACCCTCCCCCCCCCGGAGTCCTTTATTAAAATATAGAACAAGAAGTACATTGGGATTAAATGAAGAGTTGCCTCTTCCAACCCATTTAAGAACCTTCTGTCAAATTAGTCTCTTTCTGAACTTTCTTTATTGCTGTGCTTTCTTTATTGATCTCCTACTTTGTGGATGGTAGTTTTATTTGTTGTGAGGGAGATGAAGAATATAAAATTCTGGTCCCTGTCCACAATGATGTTCTTCCCATTCCCTTGCAATGTCCTCTAACCGAGTATGTGACATAGTGCCCCTTTAAGATCGTACCCTTTTCTTGCTGAAAGATGTTCTCCTTCACTGGTCTGCAGCTAGACCCTGTTATTTTGCCTAGATCCCTATTTGGAATTCTCTCTTTTTGGCATTCTTAAAGGGAGACGGGAGAGGGGAAGAAAGAGGGGAAAAAGTAGAAAGGGTCTAGAAACCATGTGAAGCGCCCTGAGAAAGGTTACCTCAAATTCCTAAGAACAGATTTGGACCTCAAGGCAGTTTTCTTCCTTTCTCCTCACCAAACTCAGGGTTTTGTAGCCGAAGAAATGGCGTGAGTAAGGCTTCCAAAAACTACAGCAAGTTTCTCCCAATGTAAGGGCTCCTACTACCTGTATCTTAGCATAGCTCAGGGCCACCCGTGAGCAGTCACACAGTCAAAGACAAAATGAAAACAAAATAATCGGATGTCCGTAAGGAAAAATATAACCAAAGAAACTCATTAAAAGGAAAAAGAGAAGGAGGGAGGAGAAAGGGCAGGGGGAGAGAGGGGGGAAACAGCTACTGTGGCACTGGAATCTGGTTGCGAGTGCTTTAAATAATTCTACCTTTTAGCTTAAGATATTCCACCCCCTCATGATTGCTTTTGGGGACTAGAAGAAAGATCTAGGAGCAATTCAATCCAATTAGAAGGGAAAAGAGAGATTTTCTCTAGCAATTGCTATGCAGATGTGTATGTCTTGAAACTGAAAAGGTGACACTAAGCAGCACATTTGGTTGGACTACAGAATTCCTCTTTATTTCCTCCCTTCCAAAGCATTTTAAAGGAAACCTTAACCTCATAGAAAGCTGTCCTCAGTAGTCCTGTCAAGGTCAGTGCCAGCTTTCATCAGCCCCTGTAGAAGGGCAAGCTAGGCCTGGAAAAAACGACCTGGGGGCAGCTTCCCTCCTCACTTTATATTCAGTTGTCATATTCATGTTTCCAGTAATAGGAATTGCTGGTGTGTAACACTTTTTGAAACTCTTGGTATTGTGGTCATATAGAACGTTTCAATGGGTAATAGTGTCAGACAGTGGTAATTAATCTTGGAGGAGAAACCTGTTTCTGAATTGCAGCATTGCTTAAAGGTAGGACAATTTGGTGTCTGCTCATTAAAAGCTGTACTTGGCCTTCTACCTTTTACCTGTAGTTTAAAAAACAATCATGTTAAAAACACCTTTGCAGTTGGAATTTGAATGTTATGAGCCGTGAGCTCTGAGTGGCTCCATCTAAACTTAAATTCTTAGTCCTGTGCTTGGCAACAAGGCTGTTGAGTCCTGTGTATGGTGTTAAGGGCGGGGTGGAAGACTGGACAAGCAGAGAGCTTCGAAAGGTGGAAGATAGAAGATGGAGGAGACCCTGAAGATCCCTGAATCTAGGACAAAACCCTCATTTACAGAGAACATGAAGCCTAGAGAGGTTAGGAGACTGACCCCAAATCTGCTCAATAATTAATTGTCAGACAGAAATCTAAGGTCTTATATTTTCACCCCCCCTCCCCGCCACCCCATCCCCATGGAAACACCATCATTTCAGTCCTGATTTCCACCTCTAAAAACCAGTCTCTCAGAGGCAAGCAAGAAAATTCTAGGGTATCCATGGATAAAATGGAACAGTGTAAGCACATCAGAACAACTGTATTTTTACGAGCACTAGAAGCAGAGTGAGGCCAACACAACACAATAGAGAACAAGAATGGAGTGCTTACTATGAGCCGGGCACAATCCTAGGGATGGGGCCCAGAGGCTGGTAGGAGGCACAGATGCAGAAGTATGGAAAACAGAGAAAAATAGAGTGCTGTCAGATGAACACTATCCTTCAGACTTTACCTATTGAAAAATAGCCACTGCAAGTGGGTACCAAAGGTAGTCATAAATAAAAATAAAAATAACACATTTTTTCAATGCCCAATCAGTTTGATGGGATTTTTATGAAGTTCTAATCATCCTGATATTTTCAGTATCAGCGTGAAACCGAGGTGTAGTTACTTTAATATCCTTTCCCTCTCTTCTTTATGTAAAATGTGGTTATGACATCTCAATGGCAGGGATGCTGTTACTTATCTGATGCAGATTACATGCGTAAGTTTGTCCCTGAGACTTGTTCCATTTCAACCTTGCAAAATATATTTATAGAATATACTGTATAGCTTTTTGGGTTGTCAAAGAGATACATTTTCTGTTCTGTGAATATGTTCAGAATATGGGAACAAAAGGGATTGATTCAGTCACCTCTTTCTGCTTCTCTTTGCTACCGTGTGAAATTTTTGTTGCTGCAAAACTTTCAGTGACTGAGACTTCCAATCTTTGGGTGAAATAAATGTAGAAGGAAGGAAAACTACAGAATTCTGTAGCTGACAATCCTGTTGTGATGGAATCAGTCCTGGGATTTGAACCCCAAATTTCTTTGCGGCAGAGCCAGGACACGTAAGCAGTTCAATTGAGCAGCCGGCAGAAATGGGAAATGCCAGTGGTAGGAACTTGTTTTTACCAAATGCGGGTGATTTCAGCCTGTTCTTTAAGTCAGCATCTAGGGTTTAAACATCAGAAAAAAAAATCTGTATATACAAAGAGTTTACCTTGATAAAACTATTGCAGAACTTATATTTGATGAAATTCACATCTAGAGTAAAAAAGAACAGTTTGGCAAAATTCTTAAAAAATTGATTATTATCTATATCATCTCATTAATGGATAAGCCTTTTTAATGTTAAGCCACAGCTTTAATACAGGGTGGTTCACAGATGAAAACTTGGGCATTTGGAATTTGAAATATTTTTCATTCTGAAAGGAATAGAAACCTCATTTACTGTTGGTTTTTTGCTCTTTTGTTCCTATGCTAAAGGGAAATAAATAGCTCCTTAACATTTTTTAAAAGTTTATGTAAATATTTTTTATTATACTACAATTTATATTTTCTAGTAGTTCTTTATTTGAGAATGCAATGCACACACATAAGATTTAAATAATTTCAGCTCCAGTTAACATAATACCAGACGACGACTTCAACAGGAAGTTATATTTCGCAAAGCAGTGATTCTCACACTCTGATGTGTCTGTGACTCACCTGGGGATCTCCTCAACACGCTGTTTCAGATTCAGTAGGTCTGGAGTGAGGCCTGAGCTTCTGCATTTCTAACAAGCTGTCAAGTGATGCTGCTAACGCTGGTAAGAACACACCTACCTACAGTCTTAGATAACAAGAGATTGGGAGGTTCTGGCTTCGATTTACTATTTCCCCAAGGTCCGGATCGAAGTCTCTGTGATTCATTTTTCCATGTCTGAATGCTGTGAGATGTTTGCTTCTGCTACGGCCATCAATCTGCATTCATGGCAGAACAAGACAAAGGGAGAAGGCAGTCCCGTGCAAAGTATTTATCGGTGCCTTTTATTTATTTATTTATTTTTAGAAGTGAAATACAGGCTCCCGCTAGTTTCACAGGGAATCTAGTGTAGATTATTTGAGATCCATGTCTTGGGGCTAGGTACATTGCTGTCCTGAACAAAATCAGTGTTCTTTGGCAGGAAGGGGTGAATAGGTATTGGGTAGCAACCGACAGTGCTGCCATGATGTACCTGGTGAGGAAAGGAAAAGATTCAAACAGTACAGAAAATACACAAGGAAAGATCTATCCCTCAACATTTGGTCTTTTCTCTGTAGAAGTAATAATTACTTACTGTTTCCCAGTGTGTACCTTCACAAATTGTCTGCATACCTACAAATAGATAGATGTGTATATTTTCTTTCAAAATGCAATGGATTTCAAAATAACCTTTAAAAATGAGGCAAAACATGATTTTTCTTCTTAATAAACTTAGCTTTCTTCTTTTTTTTTAAAAAAAAACAGGGTGTTTATTGATATTTTGGAAAATTTAACGCAAAGGTACATCTCCTTGCCCTTCCTATGTTTTACGCAGTGGTGGGCTTCTGCCTTCCAAGAGGGAGTGTGGTTGCTTTTTGCGGAACTCCGGCCCCACTTGTAATAGCTATGGTTCTGTACCCTGATAAATTATAACAGATGAAAAACGTTGGTGAGAGAGGCAAAGATTTAGGGTGATTCTTGGCTGAGTGACTTTGCATTCTTTTAGTTTAACAGGTGGGTAAAAATGATATTTGGGGCACTTTCATGACTCCCACTGCTGCCCTGAGGATCACTTTTCTGCACTTGCCCTGGGAAGACACTTCTCTCTTCCAGATAGTTGCTTGGAACACCTTTTTCTGAAATCTGGCGTTCGCTTCCACATCCGCATACTGGCTACTGTTGCCTGACCATCCCTCTAGAGGACGTATGAGAGCACCTAAGATCACGTCAGACTGGCCCTCTCCCCTATAGTCAGTGCTTACCCTGGGAAGTATCCATATATCCTTTGCTTTTAGAAACTTGGGAGTCAGGAGAAACTATACATTTATTTCTATTCTGCAGCATTAAGCGACTAAATTTTCTCAGATGTGAGTCAGGGACAAAACTTCCATGACTCTAACTATAAATTCTCTTCTCCTCAAGGTTGAGGGGAAGGGAAAAGTATTCCACATCCCCCAAAGGAGGTGGTGGGAACCTATTTGGCAACACTGTCTCCCCAAAGAAGTTTTCAATCGGTCTAAGACTCGATTGGGAGTCCTATAGCTCTTGGAACTTTTCTCTCTGTGCGGCTCTCTCCTTTCCAGTTCTCTGCCCTTCGAAGCCTCTTTGTCCTCCCTGGACTCCCAGCTCTATCTCCTCGTTCAGGGAGAGAGTCAGATTCTATCTGTCCCCATGCAGCTGCTGCAGTTTGGAAACTTTTTCGAGGAGGGAACTTGGGGCAATTATAGGGCTCACTTTGCTCCTTTCTCTCAGGAATCACAGTTCTGCGCTGTGTAATGCACAATATCTAAAAACTACTCTTTTAAATATTCTAGGTTTTTAGTTGTTTTAGTCAGGAAAGTAAGTCTGGCACCTGTTATTCCATCTCAGCCTGAAGAGGAAGTCCATGTCCTAAATTTTCAAAGTATAGCAATTTAGTACATCAACCGGGATCATCTGGCATGTGAAATGTTATTTTATTTTGGCACTGTTGGCAAGTGCTTTGCCCCTTCTCTAGGTAATGATCTTACATATTTTTATTTTTATTTTTTAGAAGGTATACGCACACACACGTAGCTCTAAAAATAGTAGATGACATAAGTAGGTTTTCAAACTCAAAGTGTATAAGAGTTAGAATTTCTTTTTTCACACATTGGGCAAAATCCCATTCTACATTATTGGTGGCTCTTGGTGTTAAAGGTAGGTGCTCACTTTATTTTATTTTATATTTTTGAAGATTTTATTTACTTATTTGACAGAGAGAGACACAGCGAGAGAAGGAACACAAGCAGGGGGAGTGGGAGAGGGAGAAGCAGGCTTCCTGCTGAGCAGGGAGCCTGATGCAGGGCTCCATCCCAGGACGCTGGGATCATGACCTGAGCAGAAGGCAGATGCTTAACCGACTGAGCCACCCAGGCACCCCAGGTGCTCACTTTGAATTGAAAAAACTATCCATATCTACTTAAAACGTGCAATGGAATTGACCCATTGATAGGTTCAGTTCAACAAGTTTAATGGCCACCTGACAAAGAAAAGATTTCCCCCTGACTTAAGAAACCTCTTTCTCAGCCTGGGTTTTTCTGTGTAAGAATTTTCATCTCAAAAGCTTTACTTTCAGGAAAGAAAGAAAAAAATCAATCAATCCTGACTTTGGTTAAAATGTATACCTAAAGTTCCCTATTCATTTTTCTCTGCCTACTGCTTTCCTTTGTTATGTTATAGTACAATAATCCTTATTAAGGATCGCTTCCAGATAGTCAGGTGATTTTGATCATTATTGTTGTTATTTGTCACCACATGAAAGGCCTTTTAATTTTAAACTCTTTGAGTGTGTGTGGGAGGTTGTTGGGGTTGAATAGAAAGGAAACTGCTATGACCCTTCAGTAAGTAGAGGCATAGAAAAATGATTATAAGCATAAATCTAAGCAGTAGTTGTCCACCGTGGTATGTCTCTGTGGCAGAATAATCAAAAGCCATTAAACAAGAGCAACAACAACAACAACCAGCAAATCCCCGAACTCTCTGGCCTGGCCAAATGTAGCTGAGATGGTTCTCCTAACTGCTTTCCTGTTGGTGGAATATGTTGGTTGCTGGAGGCAAATCAGTGTGATGAGAGATTTGTTAAGACTGTCCTATGAATTTGTGTGTTCTGCTAAGATCCTGCAAAAATGTATCCGTGTGGACTCTTGCCATGTGTCATGAGAGGTAGAGTCATGAATCATGGTGCTTGTTAGATACATTTTCCTTTTTGTTTGTTTATACTTACTTTGTATTAGACTGAAAGCTTCTGAGTGTCACTTTCTGTTAATTGATTTTTTTTTATTAGTGCTCAGTAGAGCAGTGAGTACTTGATAAATATTGGTGCATAGTTGTTAAATGAAACAAATACATTTCACTCAATAGATTGTTTAATCAGGTTGATTTTGATGTGAAACATGTAGTCCTAGAATTCATTTCTATATCCTTTTGATATGTCTATGAACGTATTTCAGGAAAAGATTGTTTTTATATAGATAAGACTTTATTTTACTCTTTTCTGGGTACTTTATTTTTTATTTTTTTTTAACTTTGCTTATAACTGTACTAAGTCTAGTGGCTTTTTTTGCCATAATATTCTTTGGAAATTACCTTAAATCACCTGACATTATCACCTTGTTGGTAGTCCAAATGGTTTTATTGTCCAAATTTCGGTATTGCCTTGTATCTTTGCTTCATGGTGTAGTTCTTGTTTGGTAATAAAGGTTGTGTCAAAGTGTATTTATATTTTTTTTTACAGGAAAAACCTTTAGATTGTCTTTTTCTTCTACTTCAGTGATTGCTGTACTCCCATGGTGATCCCTTTTCCTGGAAATAAAAATAAAAACTTGAGTCTATACTATTGTGGATCTAGTGGGAATGTATTAGAAGCTTCCCCTTAAAAGTGAGCAATAGATTTTTGCTGAGTTTGGGAAGTTTCATCCATTTTGCAGGATTCAAGCTCAAGCTACAGTAGGAGTAATATTTGGGTGTATAATAGCATCGTGTAGAGCTCTTTCCCTGAAGCATCCTAGTGTCAGAACAGATATTCAATCCGTATCGATAAGAATCAGATTAGGGACGGACAGCACCTGGAATTGTACTGAAGACTAATCAGGTGAAAACATAGCTTTCTCTGTGACTATAATAGAAACTACTATCTGTATCTAAAGCAGCTGAGCAAAAACTGTAGAGGTTGGGGGAATTTATGCAATTTAGAAAATCACACATTTGCAGCAGGTATTTGTGATTGCTTATTTGGCTGAGGAAGGTGAATGCCATCAAAATAAGTTTTAATTACCACGAGGAATGAATAAACCCCCAATCTATGCAAGTACTTCTGGTATGGTATAAATTGTCAAAAACAGAATAATAAAGCAGATAAAGGGATTCAATGGGGCTATGTTTCAAAGAATGGATGTCGTAGATAGGTGTATGTGAGAACAGCAAAGTTTGGATCCTATGTATTTTCTGATTAGGAGGAGCATGGAACCCCCTTTTTTTCAGTGAAAAGTCTGCTACAGAAAGGGGAATAGAGGCAGAGACCTAACAGATGAGTCAGAATTAGCCAAGTAAAGGTAGGAAGGGGCTGGGTATGGGGAAGCAAGTGAAGAAGGGCCAACTGAATGCAAGCTGGAGTCCAGAGAGAAGTAACGTCGTGAGACGAGTAAACTGAAGTTACAGGCTGAAATGTGAAACTGCTGTTTTTATAGTCTAAAAGGTTCGATATTGGCAATTTCATGTAGCTCAACCTCATAGATGAGTAAATGTGCAGCAGAAATAATAACAAGTGGCAGGAGTTGAGACAGAAGAGATGAGTGGGCACCAAATACACAGCCATGTAAGCCATGTGGAATGAATGAATGACATTGCTTTCTTTCTGAATAACTCGAAGTCAAGTGTCAAGTAGGAACACTATTAATATAAGAAAAATAGCATCTAATAAGCTGTTAGTAGGAATGCTATATTTTTTTCACCACAATATTTAACTCACTTTAGCCTTATTTCACCATGCCTACTCTGCACAAAGAAATTTGGACAATGAGAAGATTGTGCCAGCATTTTATCTCTGCTTCTGTATGGGACATGAGTCTAGATAATAGTTTGTGTGTGCATCTGTATGTGTTACGATAGAGAAGGCAGTGTGGCTTGATGAATATTTTTGCTTTATACATTTCACAGTGAAGCAGAGATGGTGACTTAGTTTTCTTGATCTGTAATCTCTCTAGATTTCCTTCATAGACCATGGTGCACCAGGTATGGCAAGCCCCACCACTTACCTTGTACCAATGTTATTCTATTGACATAACTCAGTAATACTGCTTTATCCATAAATGTAGAATATATATATATATATTTTCACCTTATTATAGGAATCCTTGGATAAATATCATGCTATAGGATAAAAATGACTTTCCTTTTATAGCCCTCATTTCCTTTGACTCATAATAATTTCCAGAGAAGAGGCAGATTTAAAAGATGAGAAAAATTGATCCTTAGTAAACGACAGGATTTGCAGATAGCTCAGAGAAAATCAGTGCCACAATTAAACGAGAATCCTGGGGGACTGAAATCCAATACTCTAAGTATCAAGAAGAGACTTGAAAGGTTATCAACTAACATTTCAATGACATTTTAATAAACATTGTTAATTCTGTACATTTAAAGTCAGCAAAATGATAAAGCTGGAGACTGTCTCTCATTTTTGTTTATTAGCTTTTAGGGGTCTAGTTGAGAAATGACTTCATTTTATTTATATTATTCCCTAGATGTTGATTTGTAGCAACTGAGTATATCAGACCCAATAGAGAGGCATTTATAATGCATTATTCTTTGAAAATTTTGCCTGATGGTTATGCATCACTTCAGTATGTAGCAGCATCTTGTGACACATGTCAACCCTATATGACAAGCAGCATGAAAAATAGATTTGAAATCTGGAAAAAATAAATTCAAGAATCAATGACTTCTGGTGGCTGCAGTGAACTGTGTAGTCCTCCACGCTTGACAATTTCATGTTTTATGCAGAAGAAAAACACTTGGAAAACACACTGGGGAGTCTACACTCAAAGCCATTTGCAATCAATGAAACAAAAGAAATACAAGAATGTGAGAAATAAGATCACCTATTATTTCCCAGGGACTTTTGGAATTGTATATATCAGTATCCCAAAAGGGGGAAACCCCATTTTTCTCTAAGGGATTTTGCAGGTTTATGTAGCTCAAGAATGTATCTGTTTCTAGTAAATCCACTGTAACAAAATATCAAGGAACAAGAATTCTATAGACTGGGTTGGCCCTTGGTTAGATTGAAATAGAACTTGAAATTTGTTTTCCCTCTTTCTTTTATTCCAGGCTCTTGATCTCTTCTCCAGCTATAATGCCAATTCTTGGCTTGTATTCTAGTGTACAGGTGGCAGTAGATTTTTCCTGAAGCACTGATGGGGGAAAGGAAGGCATCTGGCTCCCTGATAGCACCATGGAGTATGATCTCCTTAAGGATGTCTGCTTTAGTATAGTGGATTCCTGCAGATAAAAAAGTCTTTATAACTCCAAAGACCAAAGAAGAGTGGTATGGAATATAGCAGATTATACTGGACTTTGTTTCTACTTCTACCACTTCTAGATTGCACGTCACTGCGCAGATGTGTTTAGGCTCTTTGAGACTCCGCTTTTTCACCTGTAAAAGTTGGATGAACTTCTTTCAGGGTTAAATGAGGATTAAATGACATCACTTGTAGAACGAAACAAAAACTTTTGGTATGATACACAACACGTAGTCAACACTCAAGATGTGACTTTACTTTTCATTCTTTAATTAAAAGACGAGGTAATATGTGGCAGTATTAATCATTGGGCACAGAATGAAACCCCAGTTGAATTTTCATTCAAATTAGGTAATGTGGTCAAATTGTTTCCCATTACCAGCATTATTTCAGCACAGTACCTAGAAAGTAGCAGACCCTCATTAAGTGTCTAAACACCGAATGGATCACTGAGTGGATGACTGGCCTTGTCTCTTTGGAAGTGTGCTTCAGGATTAGGAAGGTGCATCTGATACATGTACATGACCATTTCCCAGGTCTCAATCTCCACAGGATGCTACATCACCTTATATTTCAGTATAGACATCCCATAGAAAACCCATCAAACTTGTCTTGTGCAAATATCTTTCCATAATTATGCATGTTAAAAAAATGCCTGGAAGTCAATTTTTTAAAAAAGTAAAAACTCAGAAACACCTTCAGGGGTTGGGGAGAGACTCTAATAATATTTTAAGATACAACTGTTAAGTTAAAAGCTTGCTTCAGATTTATGCCACAATTTGATATTTATCATAGACTGCTTAGGTGATGATTTTTATTTAAAAATTTTCAGTTTTTAAAAATTTCATTTTTGTCCTGCAACCACATTCTAGGTAATAATTTGCCACTCTCACATCTCCCATTCCACTCCCTCACCCCATTGGTTTTGTGCAAATTGAGAAAAATTGATAATTTTTTTGATATGTAGAACTGTACCCAGACTCTCATTTACTGGATCATGGTTCTATTTCTGAATCATATTTCCTTAAGTGGGTTCTTTCTCTTATGACCTCTCCACTTCGTATTCAGGCACAATGAAGAGTAGCATCCTAAATAATAGCAACAGCTCATTGGAATGTGTGGAAGATATTTAAAGAAACATTTTTGAAAAGGGGAAGAGGGCTTGGGTACTATTCTTTCATGCAAATCTAATTTACCTAGTTTTGGTGGATGGTTGAAGCAACTGGGGAACTTAAAGGATGATTATTAGTGAAGTATTAATAAATTAGTCAGAAATGTGTAGGTAAACAGTTGTGCTAATGGCAATACCATGGTAAAGTTATAGTCACATGATTACTGATATTGTGCTCTTCCACTCAGAATTTTCACATTTATAAAAGTGGGAAATGCTATTGCCTTGCTGTGTAAAGGCCCTATAAATACTCTAGCACTCTATTAACAAAGAAGAATGGTCAATTATTTCCTCTCTTACCAATTCACTTTTTTAATATAGTCAAACAGAAAAGATGGAATTTATGATAGGCTGCAATGAGCATCCTAGAAGCCATTAAAGTACAGCATGGCGAAAATGAGGATAAAAATATGCACAATATCAACCCCTGAGAATTGGATAGTTAGGGCTAAGAAAAGGATGATGGAAAACTGACTTGAAGATAGGATTTAAAACTCTTTCCTGTCACATACTGACTGGGATGATTGATGATGCTACCGTCACTGACAAGGGGAGTTTGAGAAGATGTGAATCACTTTCGGTGCAGTAGGTTCAGACTCAGATCATCTACAAATGAACTTGTGTTGCTGTTTCTTAATTTTATACATTAAAAATTCAGTTTCAGGAATATAAATTATTTGTACCAGCATTGAATTTCAACTTACATTCTGTTAGCAGAGGCATGATAAATGCTTTGTTACAAAGTCATATTGATGGTCTGGAAATCCTTAAACCACAGGGGAGAAGCACATACCAGCAGTTTTCAGCATGTCCTAAGAAACATTAGCCTTCTAAAAATCAATCTGTAGTGCTTCTTCAAAATAGTCATTCATTCAGGGAAAACAAACAACTACCTTACGAGGCTGGTGACTTATGCTAACACTACAGTTTGTTCTCATCATCAATAATAGGTTAACATGAATATATTCTTGACAATTTCCATCTTGCTCTCACATGCAATACAGCCTTTTACTAACCCTCAGGGAATGGGGGTAGTCATTGTTTTGCTTTAATCTTCACCCCTCTTTCCCAACGTGATCTGTCCAGGTGTACGGTCTGGTCTGACGAGATACACATGGAGGCAAACACAAGCTTGCTTTGCCGTTTCCTGCATGAGCAGACAGCTACAAAAGTCTGGCCTATGTACATTTCCCAAGAAGCTTAGAACAGTCCTGGAAAGGAATGGCTATCTTGCATTCTTCTTTGTGTCCCTGCTGAAATTTTTAGCTGAACAAATGAATGAGTGAGAGTCATTTAGAAGCAGTGTGACATAATTCAGAAGCAGCCTTTCCCTTCTTGCATTGGCTCCTCGGGCTTTTGCAGATCAGCACCTTGTGAATCTTTATTGGAGCACCATCTTCTCTTCATCTTCTGACACCTAAGGTCATGCAAAAGTTGGAGCAGGAGGTCTATACGCCCTGGGCACATTAATGACAAAAAACTTCCAGGACTCTGTTTAATCTAAAGAATTATATCTAAGAAAATCAGAATTTGATTTTTAATATTCCCAAGTTCATCCTTACTATTAGCCAATTCTGTATTTGCACATTTACCTATTTGCTAAAGATTTATTTGCAGCCCCCAAATCAGTACTCTCAGCACCTTCAAGGCAGACCCGCGTGGGGGAGTGGAAATTTGAGTTGCCCATGCTGATGTTCCCTGCTGAGGCGTGGTAGGTGAACAAGGCTTTGTCCTGCCTTCCTGTTTCAGCTCTCATACCCTTCATAGCCTATGGAGTTTCGTGCCACTTCTTTCAAGTTCTGTGTGTTTTACTGGTGCTTTTGCCCTTTCATATGGCTCCCAAGTGCAAGGCTCAAGTGTTGTCTGATGTTCCTAACCATGAGAAGGTTGTGATATACCTTATAGAGTGAAAAGAATGTGTATAGGAAACTCATAGTAAAACTCAGCATGAGTTTTAGTGCTGTTGACCAGAAGTTCAATGTTAATGAATCATCAATATATATTATAAAAGGTGCCTTAAAACAGAAACACCTGTAACAAAGGTAAATCTTCATTGGCTGATGGAAATGTGACCAGAGACTTGCAGGAACCTAATCCTGAATTTTCCCTAAGAGCAGTTGTTAAGTATTTGCTCGTTCAGTGTTTGTGGCAACTTTATAGAATATATCTACTGCACGTAATGACAATCAGACGTAGATTGTACTGTTACCTCTTTTACCCAGGAGGAAACAGTAAAATCAGGTAAACGGTGGCTGGCAAGAGATCATATCATAGGCAACAGCACAACTAGGACTTCCAAAATATTGCTCTTTTATTTTATTTTATTATTTTTTTGTTATTTTTATTTATTTGACAGAGAGACACAGCGAGAGAGGGAACACAAGCAGGGGGAGTGGGAGAGGGAGAAGCAGGCTCCCTGCTGAGCAGGGAGCCCAATGCAGGGCTCGATCCCAGGACCCTGGGATCATGACCTGAGCTGAAGGCAAATGCCCAATGACTGAGCCACCCAGGCGCCCCCCAAATACTGCTCTTTTAACCACAACAGACATCTTTATGTGAGAGTGAATGTGTGTGTGTGTGTGTGTGTGTGTGTGTGTGTGTGTGTGTGTGTGTTTGGGGGGTGGTATTCAGGAGCATAGCATTAAAAGGATTTTTTTTAAAGGTGAAGAAAAGGAGATACCAAATCCTGCAAAAAAATAATGAACAGGTACCTTAATAACTTAGTATTGTTTAGGTTAAGCTGAGTCCATATTTGCTGAAATTTATGCTGTTTTGTCAATGAATGTTAACTGCTGTTTGGTACTCAGATATTCCTTAGAAGTCAGATATCCCTTAGATGTGTAGATAGTTAAGGAGTTCAGCCCTGGAAATACTCTCACTGTGGCATTTCCTATGAGATTCCTTTGGAGATGAGGAATGGGCTGCAAGTGCACCCAAGTGTTTGTTTGTTTGTTTTTTTTAATCTATAATTCTTTTGGTGAAACTTGTCTCTGTAGACTCATTTTCTCTCACACACACAGGATGATGGATAAACGTATCTGCCTATGGGTGGAAGAAGTTTTTTGAGATGAGTGTTTCAAGGTCAGAAGGCTTTAAGAAGACATATTTTCCTGCCAGCTTGCTTGGTAAGGTCAAGCCTTTTCTTGGTGTTATAAAAACTTAGAAGGCAATTAAGCTATGAACTGTTTGACTCCACTTGGTTGCCTGTAACCACTGGGTCTGCATTATTAGATGATATGCCTCATGGCTGATGGTATATAAAGGCTTCTGGTGGCAGTAACTTGAAACGCCTTGTCCCTCCATTCTGTTGTATTCACTTTTACCTTAATAAGGCAATGCTTCTTGGAAAATAAAGATACACAAGTGGCTAAATGGTACATTTCAATTTAATTACTTCTATTAAGAATTTGCACTATGGCAAGGCTTAGACTGTCTGAAACATACTCTTACATTAGAAATGCTTTTATCTCTTGGGTTGAGAGGCTTCTAGTAGTCCCAGAATGCCAGAATACAAAGAGAAAGATTTCTTACCAAGTATTGGTATGGACTGCAGTGGCTTTAAAAGAAATAGTCTGATTCTAATACTGGTCCTCATGTTAGCCCTGTGACACATAACGTAAGATATATTATCCTAAATAAGTTACTGAATATCTCTGACCCTCAGTTTCTTTATTTATAAAATGGGGTAATGTCTACCTCATTGAGTAATTGTCAGGAATAAATGAAGAGATACATCAACTTCTTAGCACAGGCGCTGACACATTATAATTGCTCCATAGGCGTTCATTACTACGTTGCTGCTGATGGTGTTCTCTTCCAGGGGAGCAAATACCAGCAGCCTAGCGAACCAGCCAGCAGTTCCGCCCAACCTCTCTCTTTACCAGTGAGAACACTTGGTGTTTACTGGAGCTTAAGAATCTGAGGAGAAGGAGCCTTTCCTATGCCTGGCATTAAGATATCACAATGGACAACATTATTTTATTTATTAAATTTATAACTTGGTCCCCCTCTGGATTGATTTGCCTCAGGGCATGGCTGAAAACGAAAATACTTTTATTTAAAATGCATACGGCAGGGCGCCTGGGTGGCTCAGTCGGTTAAGCGACTGCCTTCGGCTCAGGTCATGATCATGATCCTGGAGTCCCGGGATCGAGTCCCGCATCGGGCTCCCCACTCAGCGGGGAGTCTGCTTCTCCCTCCAACCCACCCCCCTCTCATGTGCTCTCTCTCTCTCTCATTCTCGCTCTCTCAAATAAATAAATAAAAATCTTTAAAAAAAATAAAATGCATACGGCAGAGTGGCAGTAACAATTGGAAGTTGTTACATTCTTATTTCTGAGGGGCCATTGAAAATGCTTTCTTGCTCTGCCTTGCATATTTGCCAATTGGAGTTTTGTTGAATCCCGATGCTTTGGTCATTTCTCTAGCTAGGGCCACCCAAGGGGAAAATTCTGACTCCCAATGTGTGTAGGCAGGAAACTTAATTATCTGCTGTGGCCCCAATCATGCAGATACATCAAGAATTCCTTAGGTATGCTTGAATTGGAAACAAGAATGTTCAGTGAGCTCTTCTATGTTTCCAGTGTTTTATGGAATGATTAGAAAGTAAAGGGTTATTTTGCTCAAAGGGTGTAAGTAATGCCATGTGAAACTATCTTTGTAAACAATTCTGGCCGTGATATTATTATGAAAGGAGGAGTAAAAATTTAAGAACTCCAAGTGTGAGCTCAGATAAGCTGAATTACATGCCCCATTTCTCTGCATGATTGTCACAGTGTATTTCAAAAGTGTATAGGGATTTTTCTTGTGAAAGGTACCTTTTAGTTTATCTAATCATATCAGAATTTTCCCTATTTGCTAAATCATTTCCCTTCAACATTTATCCATTTATTTCCCTTATTTCCTTCATTTCTCTGATTTCTTTCCAATTATTATTTTACCTTACCCAGAGAGTAGCTTTATAAACATCAATTAGGTGAAGAGCATGTATACTGAGTCTTACGAATCTCCACTGATGGACGTGAGAGTTGTGGCTAACACTTGGTTCTCATCCTTATTTTCCTTTCTTTGTCTTGCTTGTAAAGCCAAGCTAATCTCTTTTCAGCTTGACTTTAAGCTAAAATGGCCTCATAATCTGGTTCTGGTCAATGAAATACAAACAAAATTCTTCTAGAAAGCTTCTGGTAAAGATTCTTGTTTCCTGATAAAAGAGAAGCACCTGATGGTTGCTTCCTGGTACTGCCACTTCCCACCTCTTTCTTCCTTTCTTGAACAAGGATTTGATGCATCATCTACAGCAGCTTTTTTACCACCATGAGGTAACAAGAAGAGTCATTATTGAAAACACAACCGTATATGAGCTTGGGCATTTGATGGCAGCATTATGATGCTGAATCACTTCAGAGCTCACCTAACCTCCACATTTCTTACTGAATAAACTATAATTACAGTTTAAGTCCTGGGTAGTTGGGTTTTCTGTTGCTTACAGCCTAGATCATCTCTAATATAAGAACTGAATGCATTAAGTAACACATCTGGAACTTACATTTTTGTGTCCTTTTTCATAGTGAGAGCTCCAAGGTAAGGAAAAATAGATTATGTGCTTCTGAGAAGCATGCTATCCCATTGGGTAAAATCTTACACTGTTTAGGCTTCAGCTTTGGTGAGAAACTAGATAAAGTAAGTAAAAAACTTAAAGGCGAAGTACAGATTACACTAGAAGTTTGTAAAGAAGTTATATATATGAAGAAGAGGGAGAGTTGGGAGTAAATGATGATCTTCCTCTCAGAGAACTTAGTTATCCTCTGTGGCATTCATAATACCGGTGTGTATTTATCAGCACCTAGAATGTGGACATCATTTTAATACTTGCTGTCATGTACATGGCTCACAAGGAACATACCATGATAGAGTATTGTGCCAAAGTGCTGGAGACACAGTGAAGGTGACTGTTCCTGGCTCTAAAATTGACTTGCTATGGCCTCAGGCAAGATACTCAATCACCCTGCCTCAGTTTTCCTCATCTGTAAAGACAGAATGATCATTCTTGCACAACATTTGCCTTCAGAGGGCTACTGAAAAAACTATTAAAAGAACATGTTGAGTCCATTGGAGAAAAAAAATGCTTTATAAAAGGAGAAAATTTTAGTTATTTTCCCAGGAATGGAGAAAAGGAAATCTATTTCATGGCCACCTATGGTCTGTGATGGCATCTCCGAAACAGGACTCCGGGAATGGAGTCAGTTATGGACCTGCTCTTCAATCAGGGTTTCCTCTGTTGTGCAGGAAGGTGGAGTGCCTTGCTCCTGACACCACACTGAGGGGACAGGCAAGGCAGAGTTGACACCTTAGGCTTTTCCATGAATATGTGGAAAAGGGAATGTGATAAGGAGTTGCCGTTCATGAAAAAAGAGATGCCCTGGCTATTCAATATGAATGCATCCATCTCCTTCAAAACTGATAAGTACCTAATTGAACAAAGCTTTGTAATAGGATTTTACCAGGTGAACTATGTTGCACCACCCAGGGGCTTATGGTTTGGGCTTTTGTTAATTTTTTCCTAAAATAAGATTTTATTGATGTCCCAGTATCTCTTTGTCCCTCGCTATCATTATTACCTTCACATTGCTACTTGCTTCATCTTTTTAAAGCAATTAAAAAAATCATATTATTTCCTCATTCAAACACTTTTAGTGTTTAACCATTGCTTTTACAATTTCAGGACCCAATTTTACCAAAGCATTTGAGATCCTCTGCAGTGTGACCTTTACATTTATTATTCTCCCTACATAAATTTTCCTCTGCCTGAATTGTTGTCCTTTCTTTTACACCTCTTCTTCCCCTAGTCCACCCCATTTTTTCCAATTTAACGAAAGCCTTAGCATACACAAAGGCTTACGCTAAATGCCACCTCAGAGAAACCATTTCTGGTCCCTTTAGTATACGAAATTTCCATAGTATTTTATTTTTCTCACGTGGCGCTTGTGCCAATTCACCTTCTGTTTTAGCCATTTGGAAATCATTTTCTTTTACCCTCCTGAAATGAATGCACTGGCCTGGAGGGAAGAGGCTATGTTCAGGTGATCTGTTCCAGCACCTCACATATGCTGCATTCGTCAACATAGGTACTCAAGGAAATAAGTGTTAGGTGAAATTATACTCCAAAGCCACGAATGTACGATATTAGGATAGCAGAAGTGAAATATTGAACTAAAACATGAATGAACAATAAAGTGTTTGCATTCTGATCAGTTTTCGAGTGGCTTTGGTAGAGCAATGGGGTGGGGGAGAGTGGGGTGTGGGGTGTGGACTTAAGAGTGAAACTATGTCCACATGTCCACATACATTCAATGTCACAGATTCACCCAAAGCCTCAGAGTTAAGACCTGAAAGCTGTTCACAACTGAGTAGACAATAAATGTCATTGATCAACATTGTGTGGTATGGGTGGAGAGGAAGTCACCTAGAAAACATAGCTCTAAGTAAGTAGAATAGCATAGATTTTTATGACATGACTATAAAGTTCATGGCATTTTGGCAAGTGAAAAATCCTTAATAAATGAATTAAAATAATTATTCAAAATCAAGTAATAATAACCTCTACCCACCACTGAATTTTTCCAATGTGCTCCCCCCTTTTTAAAGTAGGCTCCACAGTAGAGTCCAATGTAGGGCTTGAACTCATGACCCTGAGATCAAGACTTGAGCTGAAATCAAGAGTCAGGTGCTTAACCAGCTGAGCCACCCAGACACCCCAAAGTGGGGCCTCTATTTTAAGTGAATTTCATATGTTCTTACTCATCCCCACATCCCAGTGAAGTAGGCATTATTGCTCTTCATCTTACAGAAAGGAGAACTGAGTTTAGGAAACTTGCCCATGGTCACCCAGCTGGTAAGTACTAGAGCCATGATTCCCACCTAGGTCAGTGTCCAAACTATACGTCTTCCTATTTTACCTTATTTTCCCAAATGATCTTCCCTTCAGGTTCCTTTCAAGTTTTCCATGGTTTGACAGTTTGCACATTAGAAATATGAGAGGCACGCTCATGCATCTGCCTGGTCGGGATGAGAGAATGAGTCCTTCTAGTTCAGGAAGAGGGTCCTATTCTCTAGGCACCAGGGGCAGATCAACGTATCTGTCCGTTGTATATTGAAGCTCCATCGCTTTCTTTTTGCCAGCCCACATCTTGCAGGTGTCCAACACAAACACTAACAATTTAGGAAGTTAAGGCTGGAGTTCACAGCTTCAATTCGGGCAGGAGGAGATCATTTGCAGTTCTTTGTTGGGCAGGTGTGTATAGTAGATGACTAAGGAGGAGGAGGGAGAGTTCACAGTCACTGTCAGCATGACGAATTTTAAAATATGACCTCACCAGTCTGTTTTAGGGATGCCAAACGTGTTCAAGGACTTATCTGTAAAGTCTGGAAGTAGGATCCTTGTAGAGAAACAAAAGCGAGTTTTTAGAAAGTGACTGGAAAATTAAAAATACTAAAAAAAAAAAAAAATCCACCTCAGCCAGGATGACATCATGATGTAATCACTGAAATCAATTTGTTCCATAGAATCAGAACAAACCCCTCAAATTGACTTCTAGTTCCCTTTTTAAGAGAGATAAATTGGGGCTGGGAGCTGCTATGCTAATATTCAGCCAGATACGAAGTGTGTTTTCTTCGTGACAGACCCCTTGAAATGGGGTTTGTGAAAATGAATGCCCTGCATTCACAAGAACAGCAGTGCTGCTCGGTCCTGCTGGCAATAAATCCAGCAATTGGATTGTGACTGGGATGTTTATCATCTCTCCACTTCCGTGCGCTGCGATGCAAAGCGGGGGTGGGGGGGAGGGGAGGGGAGACGGCTGTAGTTCACCTTGTGGGCTGCTGGTGTCATCCCATTACCACAGAACCGGGGTGGTGCGCAGTGTGTTTCTATTCAAGCATTTAATACATTAGTCTGTAATTTTTGTCTTGGAGGTAATGAGCCCTGACAGCTTTGGCTGGTGCACGGTAACAATCCCACGTTGGTATCTTTGAAATTCTTCGTTGCCAAATTCATAAAGGAAGAAATGACTTTTGCAAAATGACAGTAAACATGCTTCATTTTATAAGACATTGTGGTTAACAACCTGAAACAATGAAGTGTTTTTTTTTGAGCTATAGCTAAACTAATTTGGGCTATATTAAAAGTGCTGATGTGAATGCGAAGCCGCTGTTTTATTTTTGTTTGTCTTGTTTATTTTTGTTGGCTTGTTGGGAAGGGAGAGTGATCTCAGGAAAACACATATGGTCTGATTTTCAGAGATTGATAATAGTGATAATAATAATAATCTCACCCAATATTTTCCCCTCTGTAGAGCCTCATCTTGAAAAATAGAAAGACATCAAGCGGGATGGTTCTTAGAAAGGCTGAGATTGCTGCAAAGTCGCTTGAGCGCACGGATCAGCTGCCGCGGGAGGCAGGAGACATGACCTGCTGCTGAGCACCTCACTGGCCGTGAGTATCACAGCTTTTCAGTGACGATGAAGTGCAAAGGGGGCTTTAATACAACCGGGAGACCTTTGGAAAATTTATTTTTAACACCATGCCAACAATTAATGGTTTGTAAGCATAATTAATGGAAGAAACCCACCACAGGAGTGACTTTGTAGCTGAAATGAGCTGACAGTCCAAGGTGGCCTGGGAGTTGCTGGCATTTCAAGTGTGGACTGTTGCCAATTTCAATAAGTACATTTGCTAGGTAAACTCCCTTTGAGTACTCTGGTACCCTGGCAACTCAGGCATGAAAGAGAGGGGCCCACTGTTCAGACACAAAGTTTCTCTTTGAAAGCTGCTCAATCCCGAATGCAAACTTCTAAAAAAGAACACCAGAGTCAAAATAATGAATATAGGCAAATCTAAGAGGAATATTACCAGTTACAGTAATAAAATTGTTCCCTCTGTTTAGAATAAAGCCAGGGTATAGAGTGTGAGAAATTTGGGGATGAGGAGCAAAGATGAATTGCTTTGAGTGTCTGTATCTTTGGTTAAAAAAAAAAAAAAAGTGATCCATTGTGTTTTATTTTAAGATAATTATATAAATTAATCCTTGCCGATAGTTACTGTTAGAGGAGAATGAATAACTTTAAAATTTCAAGTTGACTTGGACAGTGGTTAAAAAACATGAGTTATAGGATTGTAACTGCTTTTTAGAAGATACTTAATCACATCCCTGGAAGTTTATAGGCTAGGTTGTTTATAGCATATAATGGAGATCTTTTGAAAGAAAATAAGGGAGTCATGTAGGCAAAAGATCATGTCGCAAGTGGGTAACGTTTTTCTAATAGATACATTTTTAAAAATGGCTTTCTACTTATTCAGGTTTCTCTTTACTGCAGACAAAAATGACTGACTCTTGAGCAAATTGTCTGTTTGGAGCTGTAAATGTGTTAGAGATAGCATCTGATGTGTCAGACCAGGAAATGTCCTAAGGTGTTTCTAGGAAACATAAAAATATTCACATCAAAAGAATAAAAAGTTTATGCTCAAAAATGATATTTACATGTAATAGCTGGCCAAACATTTTGAGAGTGTGCTCTGTCCAAATTCTGAGCCTTCAAGAATCCATATTCAAAGCCATCCTATCACATACTGTGAGATTTTAGGCAAACTTTTACTTTGGCTTTATTGTCCTTATGTTAAGTAAGGACAAGTGTTCTTAAATAACCTCCTCCTGCACCATAACATTCACTTTAGCATAAAGAGTTCACCTTGCACAAATATATAACTTTACTTAAAAGTTGAATGCATAGTTGAGTTTATTTTATGTAATCATATTTGAAAACTACTTGAAAGCAGATGTTAGGACCTAATCTCACTCTCCTGAGATACTGCCGTGACTCAAAATGCTATGGAACTCTTCCAGTAGTCTCTAGGCAGGATCCCAAGACTGCCAAGGAATATAATAGGAGACATATACAGTCAGAATGGCAGAAAGCTGGGGATAGGTTTTCAAGTGGATGTATTCTAAGGAAGACCAATGTCATGCCTCATTAACACAAAGACACAGAGAAAGCCACTTTAGCATATACTAATAAAAACCTATAAAGTTGGATTAAAAAGACTGACACATGATTTCTTATCTTTTAGTTATTATTTTATTTTAGGGACCTATTTTATGAACGACAGTAGCATAATAGAGGACAGTTATTAATGTGCTAAGGGGATTGATAATTGGCTTGAGGCTCGAGGAATCTCAAGATGTTCAGCCTGATGAAGAGAAGTCTTAATAATAGCTATTTTTTGCTAAATTGTTGTATCTGTATTTATTTTCTTCTGACAGGAAATAAGAGGTTTCTGGCTCAGAGACAGACTTTTAATTACAAACATTTTAATCAGTTCCCTACCTCCCAAACCCCCATGGGCTGACATAATGAGGAAAGATGTCATCTGCACATACAGTGCGGACAGGAACTCCGAAATTATGAATCTCAGAGCTTATTTAGGGGGTGATGGCACAGCTGTTACGCCTCACCTCTGGGAGGATAGAGAGAGATAGAGAGAGAGAGACAGAGACAGAGACAGAGGAAGGAGGATGAGACAGAGCTTCGCTCTATAATGTAAACAATATAAATCATCTCTGGGAAGGAAAGCTGCTGATCCCTGGGTTTATTATCTTTTGAACCATAAATAAATAGCTCCTGGTAGATACCTCTGTCATTAACTTTTAAGACTTGTTTGCCATTCATACATCTTTTAACCCAAGTTGCTAGTAATATTTGCTCAATAAGCTCTGACTATGCCAAAACATGAACATATTAATCTAGTGTTGCTTCCTTGACATGTTTAAGGGTCTGAAAAATATTAATAGAAGGGAGGTAGATTTGTTTTATATGGATTCAAATAACAGAAATGGGAAAAGTGAACAGAAGTCCTAGGGACACATATTTCCATTCAATTTAGAAACGAAGATCCATTCAACAATGGAACTGATTTCCTCATAAGTTTGTAGATTCCTTATCCCTGGAGATACACAAATATACTATTTATTGGAGAAGCAATTTTTGCAATGGACAAATGGACTAGGGAATCTCCAGTGTTCATTCCATTACTAAGATTCAATGATTGATGTATTTCAGAATGGAGGCATTTTAGTTGCCGCAGGACTCCCCCCCACCCCCCCCCCCAAAACTATGATTCTCTGCCATATGAAATAAGAAAGGAGGTTGTGTTTTTGGTTCTGGCTCTAAAGAATCATGGTATTGTGTTCTGTGGGCTGCTTCACTCTTAGTACTTGGATATTTCTAGCAAAATTCACACTTGGATGTTTCTAGCAAAATAGGAAGAACATAAATGAAGAAGGAAGAATTGTCCACATGCAGATATGGCAAATCTGAATTTGACTGAGATAATTGTATGGGGCAGATAAGTTAGCATTCTGTACCTACCTCTTACACCAGGTAGTAAGCTCTTAAGGACAGGGAAGTGTCTTTTATTCTCTGTGGTATCTTTAGGATACTGCATAGGATCCCAAACAAAATAGCCACTGAATAAATAACTTTGTAAAAATAAAGTAATAGATGGATGGATAGATGATAGATGTTAAATTTTCTGGAACTTCTTTCAAAGTCTTTTTTTTTTTTCCCCAAAGTCTTTAAGTCGAGTGTAAAGCCCTTGGAAAACCCCAGGGAGAAAAGCTATACTGTCTATTAGCAAGAAAGGCATTAGGATATGTGTACTTATTTCTCTAGTTAGACAAAAAAGAATGAGATTTTAAAGACTCTAGGTTGTGGTCAAAGGGATCTGTGTCTTTACCTGCATACTTTGAATACTTTTTTTAAATAATAAGGTTTTCATTACTCTTAAATTTAAAAAAAAATATTTATGGGCTCAGAGGAGATCAGCAAGAGAGAACTGTCATAAGAAATTGGTAATTGATGATGGCTGGTTTGCCAAGTAGAACAAGTGGCTGATGAGTGAAGGGCTCTCCTTCCAGATTACTAAGCTCCCTGGAGGTACAGGGGTTTCAGCAAAAGTTTTAGTTCTTAGGCATGTTGGAAAGGTCTTTTGTTTCAGGAGAGAAAATAGTCTAAGGTTCTTCTGAAATGTAAGACAATATAACTTTAAAGGTCATACAGTACAAATAAAATTAATAAAATTCTGGTCTTAAATTAGAATACTGATGATCATAATTTTCTGAACTTTAACTGAGATACCAAATTTGTCAGGGAGAAGTATACTTATGGCAAAAATGTGACAAAATTTAAAATCATATTGATCCAGAAATTAGGAAACATGCTTATTACACTTGGCATGGTTTAGAATTGAAATAGTGAGGTTGTATTTTGCCAAAACCTGGACAATGACTCAAGGAATCAGTTTATTTAAATTTTTTCTTCCAGTTCTATTGAGATACACCTGACATATAATGCTGTATTGGTTTAAGGTGTACAACATGTTGATTTCATATATGTATGTATTGTGGAATAGTTACCATAATAAATTTAGTTAACATCCATCACTTCACATAGTTATCTTTTTTCTTATGATGAGAACATTTAGGTTGCACTTATTAACAACTTTCAAATATATAATACAGTGTTGTTAACTGTAGTGACCATGCTGTACATTACATTCCCAGAACTTGTTATATCTGGAAGTTTGTGCCTTTTGGCTACCTTCACCCATTTCCCCTACCGCCAGCCCTCATCTTTGGTAATCACCAATCTGTGCTGTTTCAATGAGTTGTGTGTTTTGTTTTTTTCAGATTTCACATTAAAGTGAGATCATGTAATATTTGTCCTTCCCTATCTGACTTATTTCACTTAGCATAATGCCTTCAAGGCCTATCTGTGTTGTTGCAAATGTCAGCGTTTCCTCCTTTTGCGTGGCCACATAATATTCCATTATAGATGTATTTTTATATATCTATCCATTCATCCTTTGATGGACACTTAGTTTTTGTTAACAATGCTGCAATGAATATGGGGATGCAGGTATCGCTTTGAGATTGTGACTTTGTTTCCTTCCGATATGTACCCAGAGGTTGGATTGGTGGATCCTATGGTAGTTCTAATTTTGATTTTTTTTGAGGAACTTTCATACTGTTTTCTATAGTGGTGGAATCAATTTACATTCCCACCAGTATTGCACAAGGGTTCCCTTTTCAACATATCCTTGCCAGTGCTTGTTATTTCTTTTTGATAAGTGCCATATGAACAGGTATGATGTGATACTTCATTGTAGTTTTGTTTGCACTTCCTTGATGATTAGTGATGTTGAGCATCTTGTCATGTACCATTGGCCATTTCTATGTATGCTTTGGAAAAATATCTATTCAGATCCTCTGACCAGTTTTTAATCAGATTTTTGTTGTTGTTTTTGCTATTGGGTTGTGTGAATTCTTTATATATTTTGACTATTAGCTCCTTATCATATATATGGTTTGCACACAATTTCCCCCATTCCGTAGGTTACTTTTTCATTTTGTTGGTGGTTCCTTTTACTTTGCAGAGCTTTTTAGCTTGATTTAGTCCCACCTGCTTATTTTTGCTTTTGTTGCCTTTGTTTTTGTTATCAAGCCCCCAACAATCAATTTGGATACCTTTTATTTCTTTTTCTTGGCTAATTGCTCTGGGTAGGACTTACACGACTATGTTAATTTAAAGTGGCAAAAGTGATCTTTCTTTTCTTGTTCCTGATCCTGCACTGAGTATGATGTTAGCTGTGGGTTTGTCATATATGGACTTTACTTTTAACATATATTCCCCCTGTACCCAGTTTGTTAAGAGTTTTTATCATGAATGGGTGTTGAATTTTGTCAGATGATTTTTATGCATCTATAGAGATGATCATATTATTTTTCCTCATTTTATTGATGTGGTATATCACAGTTAATTTGCAGATGTTCAACTGTCCGTGCATCCCTAGAATAAATCCTACTCGATCGTGTTGTATGATCTTTTTAATGTACTGTGGAATTCAGTTTGCTAATTTTTTGTAGAGGAGTTTTGCATCTACGTTCTTGGAAATTTGCCTCATGGAATCAAATTTAAGGAATGGTGTGGTTGGTTTTATTTTCAAACCTCATTTCCCCCCATTATCATCCTTTTCCCTCTCTTCCTCCCTCTCTCCCTTTTTTTCTTTTTCCCTTTCCTTCTGTTTTCATTCATATCTGACACATATTCCTACATGTGTCACACACCATAGTTGGTACTGGGACGAGTGGTGAAATGCTGAACATGGTTTATTTAATCATGAAACATACAGTCTACTAGAGAAGTTATACTCTGAAACAAATGAGTGTTTTTGAAGGGTGTTAAGGGTGTATGTAGGATGAGATAGTTTGCCAAAGGGTGATGATGTATTTATGCTTCCATAGGCATTTTCTCTTGGATTCCATTAATTCTATTAATAGGCATTTTGAGCACAAATTATAAACTTGGCACTATTCTAGGCACTGATGATCTGCCTCTTTTCCTACCGTTTGGTGTCTCCTCTCATTCTTTTTTTTTTTTTTAAGTTCAACTTACCAACATATAGTATATCATCAGTTTCAGATGTAGAGTTTAGTAATTCATCAGTTGCATATAACACCCAGGGCTCGTTAGATCATGTGCCCTCCTTAACGCCCTTAAAGATCACCCAGTTACCCTGTTCCCCTCACCTACCTCCCCTCCAGCAACCCTCAGTTTCTTTCCCATAGTTAAGAGTCTCTCATGGTTTGTCTCCCTCTCTGATTTCTTCCCATTCCATCTTTCCTCCCTTCCCCTCTGCATTTTTTCCTACATTCCTCATATGAGTGAAACCATATGATAATTATCTTCCTCTGATTAACCTATTTCACTCAGCATAATAACCTCCATTCCATCCACATCAATGTAAATGGTAAGATTTCATCCTTTCTGATGGCTGAGTAATATTCCATTACACACACACACACACACACACACACACACACACACACACCACATCATCTATATCCATTCATCTGTCAATGGACCTCTCAGCTCTTTCCGTAGTTTGGTTATTGTGGACATTGCTGCTATAAACATTGGTGTGCAGGTGTCCCTTCCTTCCTTCCTCCCATCCTTCCTTTTTCTTGTCTATCTTTTTTTTCCCTTTTCTTGAGTATAATCTTACTCTCCCATGCCCAGATATAGTAGGAAGGAGAAGTGGTGTTAATACTTTTATCTACTTATTTTTTAATTTACTTGTTCAGCAGACATCTATTCAGTAAACATTTGTTGAACAGATATCTAATGAGTGTTTAGTCTTTGTCAGACACTGAATTAGGTTCTGCTTTGGATGTTCTCCTTGCTCTTGTTGTCACTTTTATACCCTTCGGCTCTCAGGTATATGCTACCTGGTTGTTAACCCAGTGCTCCTCTGGTTGCTGTTTTCTTCCGAACTCACAGGTAATCTACCTTCTTCATTGAGGGCTTTGACTCTAACATGAATCTTCTTTTTTATCGTATCCTCTGACATCTGACAATGGCAGCATCCATATGGATAAATTCATGCTCTCCTAAAAGTATTGAAGAACTTATTCTTTAATTTTTTCTCTCTCCAAATAAATATCTCTCAATTTATGTCTTCAACATAGAGCAAAATTAACTGGGTATAATATTGACTGGTAGTTGGTGTTCAACAGATAATTTTCCAAAATTTTTATTGGTATTCAAGAATATAGTATCTTAATTATAAATATTGTATTTTTCTACTTAATAATACATTATCCTAACTTTAAGCTTTTAATTTTTTTAGAAAAATTTTTAGAAAAATATGATGCTTAAATCTATTTACAGTATCTGTGACTTTCTCAAGATGATTAACAAATGATTCAAGTAAAAATATGAATTAGGTTTATGAATATTTTAAGGGGCAGTCTTAATACTTTGTTATGATCAATAAAGAAAATAAAACTTGATTAACAACAGTGTATTTAGCCATAAAACTCTCAGTTGGTTAGTTGCAAAGTTGCAAGTAATAGTTCATTCAAAACCTTAATGGGACGTAGTATTAAATTGATCTTAACTGTGATTTATTACTTTGAATAAGATTTTGAAGACTCATATTTGAAATAACCTACTGGAAAATTTTAGTGACTATGTTAAAATTTGATTATATGATATATCATTCAACTAATTAACTCGAGAGAGATGAAGTTTCTTTTATTAGAGAAGTAGTCCTTTTTGAAAGTAATGAAATTGAGCATATAGTTAAATTAATTTCATATCATATTTGCTTGAAATGTAAACTCAGCATATTTCTAGTGATAGAAATGTTTAAAGTACCTGATGTTAACAGGTTTAAATTTGGTGTTACCACTTTGATAGATATGAAATTCTGGCTATACAATAAGTTGATGATATCTGATTATTTGCTTACACTGGACAAAAAGTGGATATATTGCTCTCAGGTAACATGAAAGTGCAAACATCCTTTTTGTGTGAAATAGGTTAAAATAATGTAATTCACTTATAAATTTTATTTATAAGGATGATCTGTAAATTGTTGGATTTATAAGAAAAGATGCATTGAGGAGAAATCATAGAATACTTCTTGGGAATAACATTAGCTACTTTTGCTCCTTGAGATAAAAATGCAACTGCAGAGTCAAGTTAGACCTAAATTTGAGATTATTTGTTAGACTAAGTTATGTCTTATGACCTTTGTACAAATATACTGAGAGTATATCAGAAATGTTCTTATGCCATGGTATTGTAATTTGTTTGGCTTTTATCAATATAATTTAAGTTGGTTCAAAAAAAGAGATTTCTAAGATTTTAGAAAAAATTACATTGTAAACATCGTAATTCCAAACCTAGGAATAAACTTCAGTTGGTCATGTTGTATGATCCTTATTAGGTATTGCTGAGTTATATTTAATAATATCTTGTTTAGGAGTTTTTCAAATGTGTTTTTGAGAGACTAGTTTGTAATTCTAGTTTCTTTGGTCCTCATCAGCTTCTGCTTTCGAAATTGTGCTAGCTCCTTCCAAAATGTTGGGACAATTTTCTTTCTTTTTATCCCCCCTCTATTATATAAAAGGGTTTATGTTTGATGGTTAGGAAGAATTCATGGATAAGGGTATGTGGGCCTGGGGTTATATTTTTGGCAAGGTTTTAAATAATGGATTCAACTAGATAGTTATGTATTTTGGTTTTCTGTTTTATCTTTGGTCTGTTTTACTGAACTGTATTTTTATTTTATTTATTTATTTTTTACTAAGTTGTATTTTTTTACTATTTTTTTTACTAAGTTGTATTTTTAAAGGAATTTGTCTATTTCATCCAAATTTTCAAATTTGTTGGTATAATATATTAGTATCTGTTTCCTTTTGATATCTATAGTTCCTTTTGTCTTCCTTAAGTTGGTAATTTGTATTTTCATTTTGTTTCTCTTGCTTAATGTTACTAGTAGTGTGTAGAGTTTATTAATCTTTTTAAAGAGGCACATATGGTTTAAATTTTTTTTTATTTTACATTCATTACCTATTAGTGATTTCATTGATTTCTGCTTTTTTAAGTTTTGATTTGCTGTTGTATTCCAGCTTCTTAAAATGGAAGCTTAGATCTTTGATTTTTAGCTTTTCCTCTTTTTTTCATATATGCACCTAAGTCCATAATTTTTTCTATCAGCACTGCCTTGATGGCAGCTCACAATTCTCAATATGTTTTGTATTCATTGTCCTTTGAGTTAAAAATATTTTAAAAATTTGTTTCCATTTTCCACTTGAAAATAATCTTAGTTTTGCTTCCTTTCTTCATGTATTTGACAGAGTGTTAAAAAAGCATTGTTAGATATGTTTTCTTGCTTGAACAAATTTAGTTTATTATTACAAAAATCTATTATTTTCTAGATGAGATGCCAGCGAAAAATTTCATTGCTAGGCATCAAAAAAATGTCAAGCAGTATATATTGCAGAATATCAATTATTGACATTTTTGACTTGTCAGTAAAATTTTACTGACATCAGGAAGTTTTATTTGTTTTGTTTTGCTCTGTATTGTTTTGGAAAACACTTCCATTGAATTTTATAAGGCATTCATGGTATTAATACAACTATATCTATTATGCATGTGCAGTTTTTTTTAACTTAAGATTTTTAAATGTATATGCATATATTGTATTAGTCTGCTAGGGCCACCATAACAAAATACAACAGACTGGATGGTTTAAACAATAGCAATTTATTTTCTTACAATACTGGAGGCTGGAAGTTTAATACCAAGGTGCTGGCAGGGTTGGTTTCTTGTGGGTTCTTTTTTTCTGGCTTGTAGAGGGCCACCTTCTCACTGTGTCCTCGACATGGCCTTTCCCCTGTGTGCATTCTCGTGGTATCTCTTTCTCCTTTTAGAAGGACACTAGTCCTATTGAGTAGGGCCCCACCCTAATGACCTCATTTAACCTTAATTATCTTCTTAAAGACCCTATCTCCAAAAATAGTCACATTGGGAGGTAGGACTTCAACATATTATTTTTTGGGGGGGACACAATTCAGTCCATAACATATGTATCCTTATATATTTTTTAGCATTACTATTTCCTTACTGTAGCAACATTGCCCTATATGTAGTATTGCATTATAATAAGGTTAAAATACATACATTATCTACCTACTTTTTATTAGTTTGAGCAGGCAGCTAATATAAAAGCATAAGAATTATTCAAAGGAATTTAATCCTTTTTTTTTAAACCACAATCTTAATAAAAGTATTTTAAAAATTCTGTCAGAAACATTGATTTAGATTTCCCTTTTTGGGTGTACGGCAGAAGAGATGTGCAATATGAAATATTTTAAAGACATTTTAAATGTATTTTGGGGGAGTATACAAATAGGTAATTTTGAATTCAGAAAAGTACTGAGTACTGAAAGTACTGAATCTAATATATATCCTGAGGATCTCTGTTTATCATTGAGGGCCTTTTCCAATTCTGATGGATTTAGAGACACCTTATTACCTTGCATAAATCAGGATCCTCTGAGATGATAAGCAAGTGGTGAATTAGAGATAGTTGCCTTGCAGGGAGTATGGGGGGAATTGTGTCTGTTTTATTCTTGGCTTAAGGTAGAGTAAGAAAAGAAAATGTCACTCCAGAGCACTTGTAGCCTAAGGTAAGGATTCATACCTTGTGAATTGAGTTGAAAATTTAGTTGCAATTGATCTCAGGTCAGATGTGACCCCAGAAGCATGGAAGAATCAAACGCAAACATATAAAAATTGACAAGACGGTTTTAAGAAAAAGAATCAAATAAAACTTCAGTATTAGAAAATAGTATACATAATAATTGAACTTAGAAAATAAATGGCTCAGGGGTGCCCGGGTGGCTCAGTTGTTAAGCGTCTGCCTTTGGCTCAGGTCATGATCCCAGGGTCCTGGGATTGAGCCCATCGGGCTCCCTGCTCCATGGGAAGCCTGCCTCTACCTCTCCCACTCCCCCCTGCTTGTGTTCCCTCTCTCGCTGTGTCTCTATCAAATAAATAAATAAATAAAATCTTTAAAAAAAAAATGGATCCTTAAAATTCAGGATGGCACTGACGAAGAAACTATTAGTGGTTTGAAAACTAATACAAAGAAAATATTCACAGTTAAGAACAGTAAAAAAAAAAAAAGAAAAGAAAATGTTAGATAGGTGAAGGACAGATTGAGAAGATCTAAAATACAGCTCTTAAATGTCCCAGAAAGGGAGGGGAGAATAGAGGATATACAATATTCAAAAAGGGGAAAAAATCAATGTACACTTTCCAGAACTGATGAAAAACACCAATCAAAAAGCTTAACAGATTTCAGAACAACAAATCAAAGAGAATGTCTAAATGTAATCAGAGAAAAAGAGATTAGTTAGGAAGGAACAATTAATTAGCCTGCTAACTGATTTCTCAGTAGTAATAATGGAAGACAGAAAACAATGGAAAGGCATTATCAATGTGCTAAAAAAGTAATTATCAGTTTACTATTCTACACTTAGTAAAATTATCTTTTAAGAATGAAGATAATATAAAGATATACTTAAATGATAACAGAATGTATTTACAACCAATAGACCCCCATTAAGATATTTCTCAAGAATGTATTCCAGAGGAAGGAAAATCATAATATAGTTTATTCTTAATATTTGTTGCAGTTATATTCTATTAAGTTGCTGTGAACACTGAATTAGCAAATACAGAATTATTTCTTCTAGTGGAAATAGAGTCATGATTCTGTGAGTATCTGGTCATAACATTTTTACCAGCCAATCAATATATGTTTTATGACTGTTTTATGAGTGTTTATATTTAAAGATGCCTTATTTAATATATATTTTTGATTCATTAACATTGATCTCCTGGCCAACAGCACTATAATTCATACCTGAGCAAAGCTTATCTAGCATACGTATTTTCTTTGGCAGGGACACCACAGCTTCATTGTAGTTAGGGACACAAGGCAGAACCTCAGGACTATGCTTGGGTTTACTTAAACAGTGAAATCACCAACAAAAATGAGAAAACACAGCACTAAATAGACCACAAAAAGGATATTTGTTTATAGAATGAGAACTGAAAGAAGTGCCACCTTGTTCAACTTCAGCTGGGAGTGCATGCATTAAATGACTCAAGTTTTTTTGCTGTTGTGAGCTGGTGTGTGTGGGCAAATGACTACAAAAGTGCCACAATGGCTAATTTTGGGGTTACACACTTTAGTAAGTAGGTAAATTCACAAATATAGAATCTACAAATAGGAGGATTGACTCTATAAAGAATACTTCAGCAGGAAGACATGGTCAACATTTAGATTACACAAAAAGTGAGTATGACATTAATATTGTCTAATTTGAAGACATAGAAGCAAGACAAACTAGATTATTGTCAGTTTGCGGTATATAAAGGAAATAATTGCAGTTTAAGCACTGTGGTGTCCTTGTTATTAATAAATTGATTAACCATAGATTTTGTCAAGTATACATTTGAAAACTTCTTTGGAAATAGAATATTATCTCCTTTCTGCTAGAAAAAAAATGGAATGAGAGTTAAAACTAAGTTTGAAATAAAAAAATCAAATAGTAGATCAACAGGGTGCAAAATAAGATGATAGAAAGGAATCCAAATGTATTAATAATCAAAATAAATTTAAACAAAGTACAGCTTCCAGTTAAAAGACTGTCAGATCTACATATATTTATAATAGTTCAATTAACTTCCATTTATAGTGATTCAGTAAAGTTGAAAGTAATGTAAAAAGATGAACTAGAAAAATACGAATTGGATGAATATTGCTATAGGTATACTAATGCCAGATAAGATTAGTTTGAAGTCAAAAAACTTTGCTAATCATAAGTCTATCTATATTAATTAAAGAGTCAAGTCACCAAGAGATGTAGAAATTTTAAACTGTATGCAACTGATAATATAGTTTCAAGATACACAAAGCAAAATAATCAGAAATGCAAGGACAAACCAGTGTAATGGCAGAGATTAATTAGCTCACCTTTTTTAGTGGTTACTAGATCAGTGAATAAAATGTCAATAAAGATGTAGATGATTTGAGCAAGCTGATTAAATAACTAGATCTCATGGATGTGAATAGACTCATACAACCAACATTTAAAAAATAAAGATTCTTTTCAAGCACACATAGATCATGCAAAAATGTTGATCATGTGGTAAGTCATAAAGCAAGTCTGGGTTTCTATCAAATATTTGCTATTATCCATGTCAAGTCATCTTATCAAAAAGAAATTAAGTTAGCTTCAAAAATGAAACAAAGTACAAAATGACACATTAGGATATCAAAAAACATACCTCAAAATAATTTTGTCAAAATGAAATTATAATGGGACATAGAAATATTTACAATGAAATGATAATGGAAATACTATATAACAAAATTATAGGCCCAGCTAAAACATCCTTTCAATCAGGATTAGATTTTTTTCTGTAAGGCCCAGAAAATAAATATTTTGGGGTTTGTGAACAACATATGGTCTCTGTCACATATTCTTTTTTATTTTGTACTTACAACCCTTTAAAAAATATAAAAACCATTTTTACCCTCGGGGGCATACAACATGCATGGAGTTGGCCTGTAGTCAGAGTGTGCCAATCTCTGATTTAGAGGGTTATATGTAGGTCTTCATTTTTCTAGTTGAAAGAGAGAATGACTAGAAATTAATGAGCTCAACATTCAACTTGAAAATTAATGAAAGACAAAATCAAAGAAGATAGAATGAAATAACACAGATAAGAGTAAATTAAACTAAAAATACACTCGATAAAAGGATTGGTATATCCAGAAGATGGTCCTTTGAAGTGATGAATAAAATTGAATTAGTGTTTAACTATTTAATTTGGTCAAAATAACATATAATCTTTTTATCAGATGGAAACATATACTGATGTTTGTTTAATCCTGGATGTCTTGCAGTTGTGGAATAGATTATCATCTGGGTATCAGGAAACATTACACATGAATTGTTGGGAGAAAAAGCACTCTACATATGACCTGATTGATAATATAATCAAATCTGAAGTGCTTCTAGTATCATTTGACAATAGGATGATTACAGTAAAGAAATTATTGCTTTGGATTAATTTTAAAAATTATTAGGAAGCAATTCCCAAGACTCCTTAGAAAACAAACTCAAGGTGATTACAAATTACTTTTTCTTTTTAAAAAAAAAAAGATTTATTTATTTGAGAGAGAAAGAATGAGACAGAGAGCATGAGGGGGGTGCTGTCAGAGGGAGAAGCAGACACCCTGCTGAGCAGGGAGCCTGCTGAGGGACTCCATCCCAGGACTCCGGGATCATGACCTGAGCCGAAGGCAGTCGCTTAACCAACTGAGCCACCCAGGCGCCCCACAAATTTCTTTTTCAATATAGCAGATGATCAGCAGATAGATACTGCTTTTCTACCATGTGACAAGCACCAAGCTAGACATTTTGTACATAGTGGAGATTAATTCAATGTGGTTTCTGACCTTATATCCATTAAGTGTCTAAACATAAACTTGGCATATACATAGTTTAAAAATTGAGACATATTAAGAAGGAAAACTCAGGATGTTATGAAAAAAGGAAAATAAGAGGGAACAAGGTTTTATTGGGAAATAGAGAAATTCTCTTCATGAAAGAGATATTTGGATGGAAAGCCTGAATATGAGTAGGAGTTAGCCAAGTTAAAGGTGGAGGCAGGGATGAGGGTAGGCTAGAGGCTATGCCAGCAGCAGCAGCTATGATGTCTCCTGATTTGTGGAATGAAGGAGGCTAGTGTTTGTATTATATTGTGAGAGAAAAGACATATACGATGAACAAGATTTTATAGTTAAACAGGATAAATCACACAGATACTGAAGGACTTGGCAAAGAGCTTGGATTAAATTCTTGGATGAGAAGTCGTAGAATGTTTTTAACATTAAAAAATAGTATAGATGCTAGGTGGCAAACGGTTTATAGGGAATAGAATTAGGGAAGCAATGAGAAGCTTCAGAGATCAGGTATGGTGGCTTGGGCCAGGGTTGCAGCAATGGAGACGGTGAGATGGTAAGTTGTGGACAGATTTGTGATATAATATGGAGATAGAATTGCCAGGTTTTGTGGATTTGCTATAGAAAAGCGAAGAAATTCTTACCTAATGGCTTCTATTTGAGTCTCACAGAAGTATGAAATGAGATTGGCAACCGAGAGTGATTTAATTTTGGCTGCACATTAGAATCATTCAAGCACTTTAAAGACACTTTCGACTTTGTCTGAACTCTTGATGGTGGTCTAATTGGTCTGGGGTAAGGCCCAGGTATCTTTAAATATTTCTAAAAAATTTACCTCGGGTTAGGGCAGGCCCTCACTGGGGGCAAAAGTGGAATTGGAAGTGCAATTGAAGTTGGCAGTCACAAATTTAAAGTGCTGGAGCTCTTCTCTAGTTTTAAGAATGGGACACTGAAAGAACAAATGGTTGAGTTTAGTTAGGGGTCGTGCTAGTCAAGAGGGTTGGAGAGAGGAAGGATCACATGAGGTATTTATGAGAGCATGATTATGAGGATGAATCATGGAATCTAATGTGGGCGAGGAAGGAAGACAAGGAACACTTGCCCATAGAGAAGTGGTGGAGCCACTAGGCAAGGGGTCTCCCAAAGGTCATTAGGTGATTTCAGGAGGAATAGCAGGTGCAATTTGAGGGAGAAGGAAAGAGAGTATGTCTGAGTGATTTCTGACTTAGAGGATCCAGGTGGCTACTTCTTCTACTTCCAGGATAGAATATGATAGTGACAATGGCCGAAAAGAAAGAAGTACCCTCAGGGTGTATCTGTGTATCACTTAAAGCCGAAAAGTAAAAGGGAACATTTGAGGGTACAGGTCTTTTGCCTTATGTGTGTTACTTGTTGTTATTGTCATCATCATTACCCTGAGGAAAATTCATGCAAGGCACCAGAGCACACTTACCACGAATACCTGAAATCTCTCATTTACTGGGAAAATGGAAAATTGTAGGAGGTCCAGAATTCATCATACTTAACGTTGTCTACCTGGAAGACTAAAAATTGGACTCCATTCTGTATGAATTCTTTGGAACACAATTTGCGTTGTGGGCATGGGGTACTATCAGGAACCTTAGAGCGACTGGTCATTGACTTAGTATTCTATACCATAGTGGCTAAAAAGGTTCTTCCGTCATAGTGCTTGGCTAAAAGTCACAGCTCTGCCACTTACAAGGTGTGTTACCTTGGGCACGTTACTTAACTTTCTGTGCCTCAGCTTCCTTAGCTGTAAAGAGGGATAGCAATCATACCATCTCATAGGGTACTATGCCAAGCCCTTAGAATATTCTCTGGCACATAATCCTTCAGTGTGCTAGCTATCATATGCACGTGTACACATTGATAGGTAATTAACAATTTTAAAACCCTTAAAAAAAAAAATTAGATCACTTCAGACCCCTACTTAAAAACCTTGGCTGCCTTCCTGTTACTTGGGATTAGATCAAACTCATCTCTGTGATTTGGCTCTTTCCTACTTCTCCAGTCTCAGGCCTATACATTGTCCCCCTCACTATCCCTGAAGGTCAGTGCTCCAATCTCTCCCAGCCATTGGCATTTGCAAAGGTTTATGCTCCCCAGAACTAACACTCCTCCTTGGGACTCATTTGTGTTCCTAACATCCCTGGTGCATTCAGTTGAGCTTCGCTCGCCCTTTTTCTTAAGGCTCCACATTTGAAAATAAGAAGAAACACCCCTCAGACCCATATAAAGAATCACAGCTTGAAGCATGAAGCTCTCAAACGCAGAATAAAACACTTCAGTATTTAAAAGTTAATCAGCATTTTAATTACTGAGCTTTAAGCCTTTATTTTAAAAGGAGAGGCAAAGCACATCCATGCTGACAAACCGAGTTTGTGTCTGATGTTACTTGAAATGTCAATTAGAAACCTTTGAAAGGAAAATCCGAAGCAACACAATAATTCCATGGTACAAGGGGAAGGATCCCATGGGAGTGGAGTGCCCTTATCTGATGGCTTGTGAAGGCCTGTGGGGTTTGGGGTTACCAGCACCCCGGAGCCAGGAGGTGGGGTTCTACAGGATGCCTTGGAAGAGCAGCATATAGACTGTGTCAGGACCGTTCCTCTGCCAGCACAGCCTTTGTTCCTGGCGTGCGAGGAAGCTAAGCTGGCTGCAAAGGAAGAGTGACATGAGCTCGCAGAAGTGTGGGCTTTGATTAAACCATTATTCTAAATAAAGCTCCTTTAACTCCTTCAAAATCCAGAGTTGAAGTGCAGGGTAGGGTGGAACCCAAGTATTCTCCCTTTCCCTTGCCACCCTCCAATAATGGCTTGTTTAAAATACCCATTTTTTTTTTTTTTTTTTTTTGGTGAGGTTTTGACAGTTCTTAACTCAGCAGGCACTTTGTTTCCTGTCAGTTTCCCAGTCTTTTTCTGGCAGTCTGAACTATTTCATTGTGAGGTCTGTTCTGCTGGGGAGTCCTGACTTGAAAATTATTCAGGGTCATAGAGGCCTAAGTATTTTCTGTGTGAACGACAGAGATTTTGAAAGGAAAAATAATCTGTTTTCTTAAGCAGTGGTAATATCCTAGGGCTGTTCATTATTTTGTACTTTGTTGATCAATTTTTCATTCGTAACTGATTTAGCCAACTTGTTCATCCATTTCCCTTCAGGAAGCTCTGTTATAGCCCTTCATTTACATACTGTAATGTTGTTGGCGCTGTCATTGCACATACACTAATCTGTTTCGTAACCTTATAAAAACATTTGACAGGGATGACACATCTTCCAGAAAGCAGAAAAGTACAAATGTGGGCAGGCTGTTGCTGGTTTACAAAGGGTCAGTTTGAAATCTCAATTTCTGTACAGTGGTCTGTGAATTTCTCGTATGACTTAATAATATTATTGGTTTTCCACATAAAAGAAAATAAATAATACATTTCTCTTAACTTCAAATGATTTGAAGACACAGGACTGAGGGGATGGAGGAAAAGATAAACTGCAAGAAGTATAATATTAGAAAGATTTCATAAATGTGGAAGCTGGAAAGAATCTTAGCAATCACCTAGCAAACCAATTCATTTTGCAGATGATGAGATTAAGGCTCACTCAACTAAAAAAAAAGGTGGAAATGGGTCCAGGGCTTCTAACTCCCAGGCTCATATTCTTGGTTTTTCCACTACCCAGCTGCTGGTCATTAAATGCTCCAAGGAGCCTCCAGCAGCTGTAATTGGTCTATGTGACTCTTATCAATTAAAATAAACCAAACAACAAATTAATCACTCCCACTGTCACGTTCCAATAACAACTTGAAAATAGTTGCAACAATTTCACATTTTAACTGTTGGTTTTTGTATCTGTTTTCCTAATTAGATTGTCCCTAAGGTGGGACATGTCATTCTCTTTCTAATATTCTCAGGGCTTGTATTATATCTGGCAGAGAGTCTAGGCTCAGTAAATGTATATTGAATGGATACCAATCTTATATACCTATCATATTAGGAGGAAGAAATTTCAGTCTCTAGCTATGGTAGATATTTCAAGAGATTTTCCCGAGGTATGCTATTTTGTGTGCTGTTGACTCTGAAGTTGTAGCAAGACCTTTCACTTAGGCAGCTCTTTCTTACATAAGTGAAAAGAGAGAACAGGGAAAAAAAAGTTTCTGAAAATAACCACTCCAGATCTCAATATCAAAATCAAAACAAAAACACAAGAACTTGTAAATTATTAAGTGATTGCACTTTGTGTTCATAGAGCGTGTTTAATCTCAGGAACTCCCTGTGCTTTGGAGAATCCACTCCTTTATCTTGACAACACTTTAAAGGAGGATGGGGGTAGTATTATTTTGCTAATGGAAAAAAATGAGGCTCAGTGGGGTTAAATGATTTGTTTGGGGTTGCACAAGGCGCATTCTCTCTTTGTTATTTGTTTAGAAGTTGCTTCTGAAAAGCATTGCTGCTTTACTGTAGAGAAGTTATTAGATAGCAATGGGTCTGAACCTCTTCCCTGGGATTTCCTGTTAACAGAAAAAGTTAAGATGCTAGTTAGGGGTTAGGCTGGGCATTTTGCCTACTACATCTTAATGAAGATTTCATTTTGCAAAGAGATAGAAACCAGAATGATTTTGTTTCTCTGACCCTGATCTACTCCATCTTCCTCCTTTCCCCTAACAGCTGGAGCTCTTTGCCCTCCACCCTAAACTAACTAACTAGCTTACCTTTTTCTTTTTCTTTCTTTCTTTCTTTCTTTCTTTCTTTCTTTCTTTCTTTCTTTCTTTCTTTCTTTCTTTCTTTCTTTCTTTCTTTCTTTCTTTCTTTCTTTTCTTTCTTCTTTTCTTTTCTTTTCTTTTCTTTCTCTTTTCTTTTCTTTTCTTTTCTTTTCTTTTCTTTTCAAGCTGCTATATAGATTCCTCCAGATAAAATTTGGGATTTAAAATTATTGTTCAAAATCACTTTCTAAATGCTTTTTTTTTTCTAGGTGCTATTGCAATGAGGGATTTTTTTGACTTTTAAACACTTTACTATTAAAGCAGGTATTACTGATATCTGAAAAATTCTCATACAACAATCCAATGACCCTACACCGACCCAGTGATATATTAAAATTCATTTGATTTCAATTCAACGTTTACTGAACGGTTGTTGTGTGCAGGAACAATGCCATCAGGTATGGCAATAAAAAACATTGGTACCTGGCTTTACGCTATAAACAGTGCTGTCATAAAATGTAAATTAAAAAAACAGCACTCTTGTAAACATAATTCCATTTGATCTTCTCAATAATCTTGGGAAATGGACATCATCAACTCCATTTGTAGATGAAGAAGGTAAGACCCAGAGACTTGGTCAGTATCACACAGAAAGCAAGTAGTAGGGCTAGTATTTGAACCCTAGATATTTGATTTAGTGTCTTCAATATCCTCCTCATCAGCACAGGAACAACAATACCAAAATCTTTTGGGTAGTTATCAAGTCTTTTATATGTTCTAAGTACTTTGCTAAATATTTTCCGTTAATCCTCCCCCAGCTTCACTATGGTTCATGAGAAATACTGAGAAACCTCAAGCAAATTTTGATGAATAATTACAAACAGGGTGATTCTTTAAAAGGACTTTATGAAAAGTGTGAGACAGAAAATTAACCCCCTAGAGAAAGAACACAGTGCCTGTATAGATGCATAAATCTTTAACAAAATACTAGCAGACTTAATCTAGTCCCATATAAAAGAAGATTATAAATGCCTCTTTCTCTTTTTCTCCCCGTGCTCATTTGTTTTGTTTCTTAAATTCCACATATGAGTGAAATCATACGGTATTTGTCTTTCTCTGACAGACTTACTTCGCTTAGCATTATACTCTCTAGCTCTATCCGTGTCATTGCAAATGGCAAGATTTCATTCTTTTTTATGGCTGAGTAATATTCCATTGTGTGTGTGTGTGTGTGTGTGTGTGTGTGTGTGTGTGTGTGAGAGAGAGAGAGAGAGAGAGAGAGAGAGAATTCTTTATTGATTCATCAGTCAATGGACACTTGGGCTGTTTTCATAGTTTGGCTAATGTAGACAGTGCTGCTATAAACATTGGGGTGCATGTATCCCTTTTAATTTGTATTTTTGTATTCTTTGGGTAAATATCTAGTAGATCAATTGCTGGATCTTTTAACATTTTTGCGGAACCTCCATACTGTTTTCCAGAATGGCTACACCAGTTTGCATTCCCACCAACATTGCAGGAGAGTTCCCCTTGCCCCACATACTAACACCTGTTGTTTCTTGTGTTGTTGACTTTAGCCATTGTGACAGGTGTGAGGCGACATCTCATTCTGTTTTTAATGTTTATTTCCCTGATAATCAATGATGTGTCTGTTGTCTGTCTTTTCAGACATGACACATCACATGTCTGTCTTTTCATGTGTCTGTTGGCTATCTGTATGTCCTCTTTAGAAAAATGTCTATTCATGTGTTCTGCCCATTTTTTAATTGGATCATTTGTTTTTTGGGTGTTGAGTTTTATAAATTCTTTATATATTTTAGATACTAACCCTTAATCAGATATTTGAAGAATGTATCATTTGCAAATATCTTCTCCCATTCCAAAGGTTGTCTTTTGGTTTTGTTGATTGTTTCCTTTGCTATGCAGAAGGTTTTTATTTTGATACCAAAGCAACCTTGAAAAAGAAAAGCAAGGCTGGAGGCATCACAGTTCTGGACTTCAAGTTATATTGTAAAGCTGTAGTGATCAAAACAGTATGGTACTGGCTTAAAAATAGACACATTGATCAATGAAACAGAATAAAACAACCCAGAAATGGGGGCACCTGGGTGGCTCAGTCATTACACATTTGCCTTCGGCTCAGGTCATGATACCAGGGTCCTGGGATCGAGCCCCACATCGGGCTCCCTGCTCAGCGGGAAGCCTGCTTCTCCCTCTCCCACTCCCCCTGCTTGTGTTCCCTCTCTTGCTGTGTCTCTTGTCAAATAAATAAATAAATAAATAAAATCTTAAAAAAACAGAAATGAATCCACAACTATATGGCCAATTAATCTTTTACAAAGCAAGAAAGAATATCCAATGGGGGAAAGGATAGTCTCTTCAAAAAATGGTGTTGGGAAAACTGAATGGCAACATGCAAAAGAATGAAACTGGACCACTTTCTTACACCATACACAAAAATAAATTCAAAATGGATTAAAGACCTAAATGTGAGATCTAAAACCATAAAAATCCTAGAGGAGGACACAGACAGTAACTTCTTTGGCATCAACTGTAGCAACTTCTTACTAGATATGTCTCCAGAGGCAAGGGAAACAAAAGCAAAAATAAACTATTGGGACTTCTTCAAAATGTATGTATATTTTTATCTAAAGAGTACATTAAGTAGAAATACACTTTGGTTACAGTTTCTTCTTAGAAGTTTCTCTCTTAACATGGAACTGTTTTAAATGTTGTGGAGAAAGTTAGGAATGTTTTCGTCTATCCTTAGTTCCATTTTATCTTTTAAGAGGAGAGTCCATGGTCAAGGGTGTGTAAATACGACTTGGTCCTTCCTTACCCTATAATACCCCAAATGATGGACAGCCATGACATCCACTTATGATTTTATCATTCACATTAGGGTACTCTGTGTGGGCTGCTTCTGTTCTCTAACAGAGGAATTGCAAAGTAACAATAAGCAAGAAATCTCACAACATCATGCAAGATAAAGACTAGCAAGTGGAACATCTATTTGATTCCCTTTTTATTATAACTTATACAAGTTGTCCTGTTACAATCTACAGTCTTACTTTTCCTATACCACATTCTCCTAGTGCTAATATAGTAATTCCACATGAGTAATTCTACAGATGACACAAGCATTTTCCATAGGATTGTGCATTTGTCCCTAAAGGAGCTATATTTTCTGTTCCTAGGGACATTAACACCAAAAAAGCTCAATTTCTTGAGTTGTTATTACTCTGTAGAGAGTATTTTCAACATCAAGGACCTGTGGATCAAACCCATGAAGTAATCCTTGGTTCATCAGCACCTGAAATTACACAGGCCCAGAAAAACCTGAGTCAACCTTAAGCCTGTGTGCTGTGTGCTAAGAGTTTCAGTCTGTGAAAGATTAGCTTCTGCCCTGTAGTCTATTTTTGACTATTTCTGCCCAGTATACACATACCACATGCTCACATATTGGCATTCACACACATCCGTGAAGATCTAATTCCTCTTTTTCAGTTTTTCTTGACTACCAGATGTTGTACTTGCCACAGACACTAAATTTTAAAACCTAAAGAGAATATTGGGCTCTGCACCAAAGCTACTAGACTGTCAAGCTTGAGTGCACACTGTCCTCCAAGAACCTGTCAGAGCTAACCATGTGGTCCCTTATCTCTATTTTCCTTAGCGGACTCCTAAAGTGAAAACCAGCCCTTTCCATGTTCCAGTGATTTAATAACTCCTATTATTGTTAGTCAGAACACCTGCAGAAGTCCTCCAGCCCTCACTGAACTTTAACCCTATCAACTCTCCAGCACATTGATCCTGATCATTTCTCTCTTATTGTCTGCCCTCTCCTTTTTGCACTCCTGCACCTACCCAGCTCATGCTCGTAATGTTGATCAGTTCACTTGTGATAACACCCCAAATTCCTTAGCTTCCTGTCCTTTTGTTTTACTCAGAAGAAAGAGGCACTTGAGGAACTCAGTGCAATAAATCGTTTTTATATCTGAGTTCAGAATACCTGGGGTTCTTGCTAAAGTGCAAAGTCTGATTCCAGAGATATGGGGTGAGCCTGAGTTTCTGTATTTTTTAATAAGTTCACAGGTGAGATCATAGAAGAACATTTCAGTTCCAAGATTGTAGGTGAGCCTTTTGGGAAAGACTCAAATAGGATAGATGGGCACAACTACAAAGTCAGTCCCCTTCTTGGTTGAGCCTATACTCCCGTCTGCCTTCAGCTCAGGTCATGATCCCAGGGGCCTGGGATAGCGCCCTGCATCAGGCTCCCAGCTCAGTGCGGAGCCTGCTTCTCCCTCTCCCTCTGCTGCTCCCCCTGCTTGTGCTCTTGTCAAATAAATGAATAAAATCCTTAAAAAAAAAGCCATGGAAAATCACTTAGACAGTTTTGTTTCTGGCTGATTATGATCTTATTAAAATGAAACACGTTAGAGAGTAAGCTAATTTTGAATTGAAAATTGCATGCTTTCATTCTGTGGTTTGCATTGGGTAAAGAAATTCTGTGGATTGGACATGTTTTCAGTGATGTTGGCTGTGTTTGTTTAAATGGACGGCCTAGTTCTCATTGTATAGTGCCCATTGCAGCATTTGCTGTGTATCAGGGCACTTTTACTATTTTTATAACATTTTTCCATCCCTTGTATCTCTCTATTTGGGTTTATTGGAGGGGAGAGTGAGACACTTAGGTTCAACTATCTTTATAAAAGTCCCTTACATTATATGAGAGGGTGTACAGTTTAGAGAATGAGCATATAGGTTGGAGAATGTTTGGAAAAGAGCAGTATAACTCTGTCTACCCATCTGTTTTTACAGAGGGAGGGAATTTTAGGGAACAGTGTGCTATTTAAATGCTATCAAATATTTAGAGCTTTGTGCTATGGGATAGATATGCAGGACCCCCCCCCCTTTTCAGTATAAAGTTATTGTTCTAGGATGAAGTGTCCAAGGGTGACTGTGGCTGCATGAATAGAAAATCTGCAGGGCCTAGGGATCCCTGCCCCCCTCCAAAGTAGCTTTATCCTTCAGCAACAGGCAGAATTGTTCTTCATGTCAGAGGAGTAGTATCAGAAAAGAAGTTGGGTATTGCCATAGTAGTTTTTGGAATAAAAGCTGGGCCAAACTGGCTAAGAAAGTCCACCCTTTTGCCCAAGCAATTTAATCAAACTCTGGGGAAAATAAAAACTTTTCAGAGGAGACTGTCTAATACAAAAATCTTCATGGTGGCAGCACGGTCCCCACTGCCCATAGGACACTGCATTTCCAGCCTTGCTATTACAAAAATTTAAATTGCCTCTCCTTTAGATCTGAGGAGAACTTCCAGTGAGTTTAAGTGAACAATGAAGGGAGTCAGTGATAATCCACCCACACTAGTTTTGGGCAAATGCCAGCTCTGAATAAATTCTTATTCAAGAATGAATAACAGTTTCCTCCTACATGGAGCCTACTCCAAGTTGTGGCAACAAAGGGAAATAGACAGCATTCATGAGGGAGAAGAAGAGCATAATCTGAGTTTTTTTTTTTTTTAAACTACAGGAAACAGGAGTAAATTTCAGAGTGAGTTTGTACCCCCCCCTTTTTTTTATTATTATGTTATGTTAATTACCATACATTACTTCATTAGTCTTTGATGTAGTGTTCCATGATTCACTGTTTGCGTATAACACCCAGTGCTCCATGCAGAATGCGCCCTTTTTAATACCCATCACCAGGCTAACCCATCCCCCCCACCCCCTCCCCTCTAGAACCCTCAGTTTGTTTCTCAGAGTCCATAGTCTCTCATGGTTTGTCTCCCCCTCCGATTCCCACCCCTTCATTCCTCCCCTCCTGCTATCTTCTTCTTCTTCTTCTTCTTTTTTTTTTTTTGATAGACATTGGGGAGGGTATGTGCTATGGTGAGCGCTGTGAATTGTGCAAGACTGTTGAATCACAGATCTGTACCTCTGAAACAAATAATACATTATATATGAGTTTGTACCCTTAAGAAAATGCATAAAAATATATTTTCTGAAGTTATAAAATAGATGATAAAATAGTGATAAAATAGGAAAACAGGTTGAGATAGACAAAAGGTAGCAGGCTCATGGAAGAGACAGGAAAAAAAAAACATAAGGAAGAAAATAAAAAATGAGTCAATGAATTAATAATTGCTTTAGAAATAATGGCAAACTCAAAATAGAGATATGGAATGTGAGCTTGGGAGAGATGTTCCCAGCACCCTGACAAAAAACATAGATATTTAATCTGAGAGAAGATGATTGATGAGTAGTGTTACCAGGAAAACATGATGAATGTAATTTTTGAATACTGAGTTTGTTGTGTGTATAAAACACTTGTGGTTGATTGGCCAGTAGGCAGAGGAACATGAAATGACCTTTAAGTAGTGTGACTGGCCAAAGCAATCTTGAGAAGGAGGAGCAAAGCTGGAGTTTTTTCAAATTATACTACAAAGCGATAGTAATAAAAAATAGTATGGCAGTGGCATAAAAACAGACACATGGACAAATGGAACAGGATCGAGAGCTCAGAAATGACTGCATGCATACGTGGTCAATTAATCTTTGACAAGGACACAAAGAATGCACATGGAGAATTGATAGTCTCTGCAATAAATGATACTGGGAAAATTGAGTATTTACATGCAAAAGAGTGAAACTGGACCCCTGCCTCACACCACTGACAAAAATTATTTCAAAATGTGTTATAGACTTAAATGTAATACCTGAAACCATAAAAGAAGAAAACAAAGGGAAAAATCTCCTTGATACTGGTTTTGACAAGGTTTTTTGGAAATGACACCAGAAACACAAGTGATAAAGGAAAAATAAGGACGTGAGTTGACAACAAAGTAAAAATTTGCACAGCAAAAGAAACAATCGACAAAATGGGAAGACAGCCTGTGGAATGGGAGAGAATATTGGCAAACCATATATACAATAAGAGATAGATAACCAAAAAATATATGAAACACGTACAACTGAGTAGCAAAAAGTAAATAATTCAATTAAAAATGGGTAAAGAGCCCGAATAGACATTTTTCCAATCATATACAAATGGCCAGCAAGTACATGAAAAGGTACTCAACATCACTATTCATCAGGGAAATGAAGATCAAAACTGATGAGATATCACCTCATTCCTGGCAGGATGGCTGTTAACAACAACAACAACAACAACAACAACAAAACAAAAAAATGAGAGATAACAAATGAATGTTGGCAAGGTTGTGGAGAAAGCACATCCCTTTTATACTGTGTTGGTGGAAATGCTAAATTGGTACAGCCATCATGCAAAAACAGTATGGAGCTTCCTCAGAATTAAAGAAAACAGAGCTATCATATGATCCAGCTTTCCTACTCTTGGTTATAGATCTAAAGGAAGTGAAATCAGTGTCTCAAATAGATATCTGCACTCCCAAGTTCACTGAGCATTATTCATAGTAGCTAAGATATGGAAACAACCTGAGTGTCTGTCAGTGGATGAAAGGATAAAGAAAATGTGAAAAAAATACATATATATATTTTTTTATATATTAATTAATTAAATACATATATTAAAAAAGAAGGAAATGCTGCCACTTGAGACAACATGGATAAACCTGAAAGGCATTAGTTAAGTAAAATAATCTGGACAAAGATTGAAAAATACTGCCCGGTATCTTAAAAAAAAAAAAAAGGGCAAACTCATAGAAACAAAGAATAGAATCGTGGTTGCCAGGGGTTAGAGTATGGGGGAAATGGAGAGACGTAGGTCAAAACCTAAAAACTTTTAGTTATAAGATGAATAAATCCTTAGGATCTAATGTATAGCATGGTGACTGTAGTTCATAATACTGTATTGTATACTTGGAATTTTTAAGAGATGAAATCTTAGGCATTCTCACCACAAAAATAAAGAAAAAATAATTGGGAGGTAATGGATGTGTTAACTTGATTGTCAGAGCCCTTTTGCCACACATATATATATCAAGTCATCACACTTGATGTGTACACACATTGTACACTTGAAACATATACCATTTTATTTCTCAATTATACCTCAGTAAAGCTGGGGAAAGAGGCAAAAATATTGTATATCCTTTTAAAAATCTCAAAAAGAAAAAATAGATAAGTGACGAGAGGAGATTGAGTGAACCACAGAGAACCCGCTACTGGGCGGTAAGCATAGGAAGAGGAGCTGTTAAAAAAGCTATACTAGGAGATATAAGGAGGAAATGCTATTGTAGAAGCTACAGGAATAAAACATCTCAAGAATAGCAGCAGGTTTAGCGGTGTCAAATCCTACGGCAAGGTCAAGAAAGATGAGAATTTTAAAGAGGCCTTTGGATTGGCAAGAAAGAAGCCATCGGTGTGTTCTGCATGCTTGGATTCTGTCAGAGACGGAGTGGGAAACTCTAAACAGCAGTGAGGTGCCACTGTCTGAGAAAAAAGAGGTTTTTTTGCTTTTTGTTTTTGTTTCTTTGGTGAGACATCTCAATATAAAATTGGGGCAGTGGAGAAAGAGAAAGATAGAGATTCTCTCTTAAAAATGATTCTTAGTGTCTATGAGACGTGGAGAAAGAAATAAAATTTCATTTAACACTTATTTGTAAGGATTTTCTAGTGGTTTTTATATGGCTTATTTTCTTTCACCGTCCTGAAAATCTTTTGTGATAAGCATTTGGGGTGAGAAAACAGGCTCAATTGGTCATCATTTTGTTAGCGAGAGGTGGAGCTGAGTCTAGACTTTGGGACTTGAGATGTCGGTCCTTTTTTATTAGGTGATACTTTCTCCAGCCAGCTTCCCAGAAAATAACAGGAGAAGCCATTGTACTGCTTTAACAGCAGCATGTGCAGAATGTTAGAATGTTAGAAAAATAACACTGTTGCCTTACTGTATGAAGAAGAAAATAAAAACAAAAAGTATTAGTATCTATTGGAAGAAAAAGCTGTGTTTTTCTTCCCCACTGTGGAAAGAAAAGGATGAGTACATCCACTCTCTCTCGTTTTAAATCTCTGTCTCCTGCCCCCACTTGCTTTTCCGTCTCCCTGCCCCGCTCCTACTACAGACATATTTCATCCATAATGTAAGATTTTCAACTTGTAAGTCAGGGTACTAAAAACATGATGTAGTTAAATTGATGAAGAAGCAGCAAAAAAAAAAAAAAGAGTGCAAATTATTTATGTTTCCAAATCAGGCAAGGTGTTGACAAATTGGGGATGATGAAGAAAAGTGTCCATCAGATGCTTGTAGTCATTTGAATGATCTAAAACTTTCATTGTTAAAAGATAGTCATGTTATATCCCATTAACAAAATATAACTCTTAACAAAACCAGTCATAAGCCAACAGATTACAAACAAAACCTTAAGAACATTTAGATGTTTAACATTTGAAAGGGATAAATTATAAGATATTTTAAGATATCTCAATGATATGAATATTATTTCACCGAAGAGTTTAGTCCACATTATTATTTTTTTCTTACAAGTAGACCATGATGAAGATGCTTTGTCATGTGATTTTTGTTTACTTGGTTAATTCACTAGTTTCTGTTTGGACAGACTTGTCAGTGATGCGATTAAATGTGTGCTTCAACAGAATTATAAATTACTATAGCTTTTAGGTGTTAAAGAACAGACAGTTGCAAATACTTGAACCTAAGAATGTAAAATCCAAGAAAGTTGAATATCTGCTCCAACACATCTGGCTCGTTATTATTTTTTAATTATCAGGTGTGTAAACTAATTTAATAACGTGTTATTTATAATACTTTCCCCTAGTGAACTTTGTAAAAAAACATAGACATTGGTAACATGAATGTGTTGATTTATCAAATCTTTGTAGCCGTAGTGTGTTGTAGAACAATAGAGCTATAATTGTTGTTACAGATTATTAACAAAGAACTGGGTAAAGCAATTGTGGGTGCTTGGCGAAACAAGGTTGGAATCTGTAGGGCCAGCAGTCAAAAAGGGAACATGCCAAGCAAGCAGACGAGAACCCCATAAGCATGAGCTGAAGCTTGGAGCCCCTTTGATTTCCAACGTCCATGAACAAGTGTGTATGAATTACAACTTGAACAACTCCTGTTCAAATGTTTTTTCTTATAGATTTTGTTACCTTTCCTTTAGTAAATTCTAAGTGAGTCTTGTTGAAATTCATACGGTTTAAAATATGGTGCTGACATATTGTTACTTTGGAAGTGCATCAAATAAATTAGTGAAATTAGACATTTGGCATAAGAAAATGTGATCGCTTCCATAAGAATGTGACTCTGTGCATCTACTCTAATGGGCTGTTATTATTGCCCTGTAAAATGATGCTGGATGGTCCCAAAGAAAGATCACTGGAGTCCTTGAGAAGGTGAGAGCTACAGTGGTGAGCAGCAGAGGGTGGGCAAATCTGTAGTGAGAGCAGGCAAGTTATGATCTAGCCGCTAAAGTGAGACTGGGTAAGCAACTCATCTTTTCTGTTTCCCTGGCTCATTTCTATTCCCTATACCAACCATAGGGGAAAAGTGTTAGTTCTGAAATGACACAGTATGGGTTAAAATGTTAGAATGCTTTCAAAATTATAAAATATTAAAAATGACTAATGCTTAAAATTAGGGAAAGAGAGGTTGCACTTTTCAAAGAGAAAAGGCCGATTTCGAGGTTGAAAGAAAAGTCATACTTAAATGCTTAAGCTTTAACTTTCCATCAGCTTAGAGATATACATTTTTGTTTCGTTTATTAGAATTTAGAAAATGTGATGAAAATAGTTCAAGTGGGAAATCCCAGGACAGTACCAGATGTGAATAGTCACAAAATATTTCTGCCAGAATATTAGAAGCTTAATGAAGAGAGATCACACAGTTGTGTGGCCTGGTTAAATTTTTAGAGGACATGTTTCATGTGAGTATTTCTGCTTTGAAGCTAAGAAATATTTTGAAATTAAAATTTTAAACCCAGATTAAGAAATATATATATATATATTAAGGACTATATTTTAATATATTTTTTGAAGATTTTATTTATTTATTTGACAGAGAGAGACACAGCGAGAGCAGGAACAAAAGCAGCAGGAGTGGGAGAGGGAGAAGCAGGCTTCCCGCGGAGCAGGGAGCCCAAAGTGGGGCTCGATCCCAGGACACTGGGATCATGACCTGAGCTGAAGGCACACGCTTAACGACTGAGCCACCCAGGCGCCCTATATTTTAATATTTTAATATACAATATTAAGATCAAAGAGAAATCTAGATGGATGCATCTGTAAGCAGATTACAGGTGTCAGGTAAGATCTAAAAGATGGCTCATGAGATTCATTCAGATGCGAAGTGATAACTAATTTACTAATACCCATGGCTCACATGCTATTTAAAATCCTACCGTTTTGAGTTTCAGTAAAGCAGTAAGATAAGTTTTATGTATTCTTGAATGACATGGCCTGAAAACTATTTGAAAAAATATAGGGGAACTTTAAAGTCAGTGTTTTTCACCTATGTTTATGTGCTTTGTGTAGGAGACTGATTGCTTTTGTCATTTAACACCTCAATCAGGAGTATATCTTGTTTCCGTAATGGCTACGTAATGTTATGTTTCCAAAGAAAGAAGTCATTCCTACAGAGGTTAAAGGAGCTTTGAAAATTCCTTGTATGAATTAAATTAAATTGATAAACTTTTATTGCATGTCTATGATTTGCCAGGCAGCATGCTAAGCTCTGTAAATGCAAGATGACTCCCATTCAGACATTTTTAGTAGGGTTCTCTGTCAAATAGGGGAGACAGACAGGAAACCAGAAACATTGCAGTCTCGTGTGGTAAGTCCCCTAACAAAGACCTTCACAGGGTAGAGCATTTGAAGGAGTGCACTGAGATGGGGAGGAGAGAAGATCTGAAGAGTGAGCAGGTTCATCACAGAAATGGCTGTCTGTCCTTCCAGCATTACTTATGATGGGACCTGTGTATTCTGGGAGGAAAAAAAGCTCAATGATTTTTCTTGCATTTCAGTGTGGTTAACAAATGTGACCTTGTTTTCCTTGATAGAAATAGAAGAAAAATGTACATTTTATCCATGAGCAGCTTGCACCTTGAAGTGGAAGTTGAGATTCACTTTATCTTTATTCCGTGTTGCGTAAATCTACATCTACTTAGTGATGGCATCGGCTACTGAGTGATGAGTTTTTACGTGCGATCGATTTCTTGAACTTACTGTCTCAGTTAAGCACTGAAATAATGCTTATTATAATAAATAGGAATAATGTCCTTAATATAACATATACCACTTATAATGGGCTTATTTTGTGGGAAGCTCTTTGAAAGTCTCTTTATATATGTTACCTTTTTGCATTCCTATAAGAATTCTGTGAAGTAGATAAAAATATTATCCTCCTTTCCCAGATGAGAAGCAGAATGGTTATTTAATCAATCTAGAACCTCACACTTAAGAAGTGATGTTGTTAGGATTGAAATTTAGATTTACCTGATAACAGAGTCTATGTGTCCTTAGCCACTTTACTAGATTTAATGTAAATGAACTCCAAAGCAGAAGGCAAAGCATGGACTGAAAGGAAAGCTTGAATACAAAATGTCTAGTTTGGTAAGACTCATGGAACTAACAAAAAATAGATTTCTAAGGAAAACACCCCCCCCAACAAAAAATTCCCTGTGTTTATAGTGGATTTGTCCTTTATGTTTAGCTTATAGAATTTTATATAATTACCACTAATTTTCCTGTTGTCTGAATTTCATATGAGAACACAACGAGTACTCTCTTTAGTGGCAAATAGAGTGGAAATTACTTTTCAGGTTTTTTTTTCTAAGAAGTTGGAGAGAAAACCAAGACTAAGGCCTAATATTCTTGACTTTGGTCCAAATATATTTCTCTTATTCTATTTTTAGGAAAAACATTCTGAACAGTATTTGCAATCTAACCCATTGTGATGACTCATTGATTTGTAGAAAAATACTTATTCTTTATTCTAAAACATTTAGGTAAGAATGATCAAGTCAGTATTTCTCTATAAGCTTACATTTTAATATTTATGTGGAATGTTATCTCATTTTATCAGATTTCTCATTGAATATATAGATATTTTTATGCCCTTAGCTTTATTTTGCGTTTTATATCGTTTTGCTTTGCTCATATTAAAATTGCACAAAGCTCTTCTGAGTTTATTCTTCCACATTCAAACAATTAGATGGTGTTCCTGTTTTGCAGATAAGACCACTGAGGCCTTGGTGGTTGAGAAATTTTGCCAAGGTCATACAACTTGCAAGTGGTACCATGGGGATTTTACATCAATCTGCATTTCCCAAAGTTCTAGAAAGTTATTTCCCCACAGAAGATTACTTTAAAATGTAGAAAACAGGGGCGCCTGGGTGGCTCAGTCATTAAGTGTCTGCCTTTGGCTCAGGTCATGGTCCCAGGGTCCTGGGATCGAGTCCTGCATCGGGCTTCCTGCCCAGCGGGGTGACTGCTTCTCCCACTCCCACTCCCCCTGCTTGTGCTCCCTCTCTCACTGTCTCTCTCTGTCAAACAAATAAATAAAATCTTAAAAAATAAATAAAATGTAGAAAACACTCTGGCTTTATGTAGTATGATTTCTTACAAAGAAAACACACGTTTCTTTCCAAAACTGTACAGAGAAATTGTTCTATAACAATCAGTTTTAACTAGCACTCAATTTGAAAATAATTGTTAGCTTCATTTCTAGGAGAAATATCTCACTGATTTCTGTAGAACCTGGCATTTAGCACAGCTCACATGCAATTGTATGACACATTATTCTTAGGCAGCTCAACCTTAGCTGTACGTAAAGCTGGTTTCTTTTCCTGTGGGATCTGGCAAGGTCAGATTCTGTCCGTAGGGTCTGTTTCTTTTATTCATGATACACAGCACTGCTGCTATATAAATTGTTTAATATAGTCCTCTGAATTAACTATAAAAGTAATTGTATACTTGGCCATCAAATATGATTTTTGAAAACAAATACAGAGTGGGCCCTAGAGGGATAAAACTTCAGTGGTCTGTGCCCAGGATGTTTTGAATGATGGAGACTGAGGGACGTGGTGGACATCTGTTGTTTTTGCCTGACTAGTATCAACTCTTCATTCTTCTCATAACAACTGGTCTCTGCTTTAAATTTCGTTTTGCCTCAAATCCAAGCCAGACCTTTCAAACCTTTTTAATGTGCCTTCTCCCTGGGGATTTTTTGGAAACTGCTGGAAAATGAAAGTGCTCATTCTGCTGGCGTGGCTGATCTCGAGGGATGAAAGCTTGGCCATCATTTTACCACAAGGGGAGACCATTCCTGAGAAAGAAGCCAACACAGAGGAAAGCTAAACGAGAGATGGAAAAAGGCAGGTTTCTGACATCATTTGAGTACGTCGATGCATCCATGCTTGAAGCCAGTTTATGTCTTGGCTAATACATTTCTGTGTGCTTGAGCCAGTTTAAGTTGGGTTTCTCTACTTGTTGAAAAAATTCTGGTTATTTCATGTACTATTTCATGGGGTAAGTATGGTGATTCCCAGACAACTCCGTGATTTAGAGCAAGTAGCTCTGGGTTCTAGGTAACAATGTAAACATCAAGATTTATCAGCCTAACACTGAAAAACATACTGCCCTGTGGTCTTCTCTATACTGGAGTTGGCTTAGAGACAATGTCAGACATCCAGATGCAGAAGGCGGCTGCCAGTTTCTGTGGCAAGGGGAAAGGCTCTCTGAGCCCCCAAACTGCCCTGTTAGTCTTTGACACTTAAAAAGAAACTGGACCTTGATAATTAGAGAAAATATGCAGAGTGAAGAGATAGTGCACTAATTTAAATCTGTCCTGGTGTATCCATGACTAACATGATGTCATACTACTTTACTGTTTGTTTTACTTTATCATATATATCACCTGTACAAACCCTCATGATAACCTAGTAAGTCTTACCTATGTTTCACAGGTTAGGAATCTAAGAAGCAAAATAATGTCTTCAAGGTTACCCGCGTAACCTTTTTTGACTATTTGTTAAGAGTTATTCCCACTCTCTCCACAATTATAAGAAACCCTACACAGGCATGGCTGTTGGGATTGGAGGAGAGACGTTCTGGCAGTGAATTCTTGGTTACATAGGAAATTGGTGCCTTGAAATGAGGAAAAGTCCTAGAAAGCAGGGCTTAATATTGCACAGACAGCATTATCAGTTTCCTACACAATTTCCTAAACTCAGCCATGACCTGAATGGATTTCTGAGGGTGAAGGTTTAGGATATATGGAGTTAGAATTTATGTGCCTATATAAATTCTCTTTTAGATGTCCATCAAGCCATCCTTCAGCTTTGAAGATAAATACTTCTTATGAGCAAGTGAGATTTTTCTGTTTACATTTCTAGACTCTAGAACTGGGAAAACTTGTCCTTTAAAATGCCTTGTAATATCTGTAAAAGTAGGAAAAGCAAATCACTTTCATTTGTTGGTTTTATGAGCTTCCCTGAGAGAGTTTTCTGTTGTATACTCAGTTCTAAAATCGGGATCTGCTTGTGCCAAGGAGGGAACATAATGGCAGCAATGTCGTGCCTTTTATGTAGGATGATTATAATAATTAGTGCCAGTCAATAGGGAGAGCTCTCCTGGGGAAGGAGCTCCTGGAGATTCTGTTGCTTGAAAATTTGGACTAACAAATTTAGGTCTATGTAAAATGAAAAACACTTACATTAGATATATACAGATATATATTAGATATATACAGATATTTTCACATCGATTATAGTATGGTAGCTACTGTAGATTGATTCATCTGCAGCATGTGGCCCCCGTGGTTTTCCTTAATTAGGCAAAGTTGGAACATGAGGGGAGGGACATTAGTGAATGAAAACGTATCTTCCAGGTTCCCTGTCATGTAGCATTTAAGTATTTTGCAATATTAGTCTGATCATTGGGCATGGAATAACTTCTGGAAGACTTGAAAATGATCTATTGTGGTTCATAATAAATCTGGATGAAATTTTGTTGTCCTTCATTTTTCCCAATAGAGTGGAGTTAAAGATATATGTGAAAACATGAATGTTAAAAAGTAGGAAACAAGCTTTCTGTTTATGCAGCAAGAAATTAATGATGAGGTTGGGAATTTGGGTTGGGGCAGTGGGAAGGGTGTGGTATCATTTTGTATCCATCTAGTCTGGCAAAAAAAAAAAAATATTCTAAATCTTTGTTGTAAATGGCTCCTTGGTCTGCAATGGGTTTTAGTGAGAGGTATAATTTTTTTTTAAGATAAGGAAAAAGAAAATTAGAAGATTAGGGGCAGCAAACCAGAATCTGAGACCCATTTATGTCAATTATTAGCTGGATAAACTGGACCAAGATAGTTTATTCTTTGAGGACCTACTTTCTTAGCTGCAAACTGAGAGGGTACAAGTAGATGATCTTTAGAATTCCTTCTGACTATTTACATTTCTGTGAGTGAAAGAAGGAAAAGTCATTGCAAATAACAGTTTATAAAGTACCTGTAGGAAATAAGTGCAACACCAGAATGAGTGATTTTTTTTTTTCCTCTTACTGCTGCTGAGGAAGCATTTGGGAGATTTTTAGCTCCCAAATTGTGTTTTTAATAGGTGAGTGGGATGTATGTTCTCTATTTATAAAAAGCAGTGATGATATTTTGAGCCACTAATAGGCAAACCAGGTTTAAAGATTAGTAATACTGACCTAACTTTATTGAGTGCTTACTGTGCACCAGGCCTGTGCTAGACACTTTGCTACATTATCACACTTACTCTCACAACAAATCTGCAAAGTATAACGCCTATTAATACCCTGATGTATTTGGACAAAAATATTAAAGGGAAAGTATTCGTGGCTCTCTCCTTCCCCTTGTAAGGAGAGAGGATCTTTTTGTTTGTTTTTGTTTTGTTTTGTTTTGTTTATGAACTGTCCAGTTTAAAATGGAAACGAAACCAAAACCAAGAAAAGTGGTAGACTGAGTCATATTAGAACATATCTTCTGGACAAGATGGCTCACTTAGTTTGTACTCAGATTTAGCTCGCTATACTACAAACACAGAGCAACAATATAAAAATATAAAAATAGAATAGAACAAAACTGACAAATCAAGATAAACATCTCTATGGACTAGAAACAGAACAGAATCACAAAAAATTGAGTGGACTGAAGCCACAGGCTTATTGAGATCTGAGTCCAGAAAGAGGCAGGTGAGAAACCAGCTCTTTAAGAGAAAAGAACATTAAAACAAGATATTTGTGAGACTCTAGACCACAGCCAGTTTAACTCTTGACTTTGAGGACTTGGGTAGAAACCTGTAGAATGGTGACTCAAAAATGTGTTGACTTGTTGACTAGGGCTATAGCTTTATAGGCAGTTGAGGACCTGCCCATATCCCCGCATCTAGGTACAAATCTAGATACTAGGTACTAATTACAGCCCTCCTCCCTTCACTCCCTGCAGCTGGATCTGAGATATTCCATACAGAATTGTGGAAAAGGAAATGTAGAATACCATTAAGATAAAACTACCAAATTGACTTACAGAAAGAGGTAAAACTAAATTAAAAAAATGTAAAAGACAAAAAAACCCTCAAATATAAAATGGATCTGCAACTCCAAATTCCAAAATGCATAAATATACTCAATGGTAAGATTTTACGAACAAAATAAACAACTAGTACTTGAATTCATTTCAGTTGAAAGTAATTTTACAGAAAAGTTAGCAAAAAATGTGAAGTGTTTAGAATACCCACAAAGATAAATGCAATGTTATTTTTTTCTTAGATAGAAAAATAGACACAAAAAGTCCAAAAATATATATATGTAGAGATGTGTGTGTGTGTGTGTGTGTGTGTGTGTAGGTATATATTCATGTCTGTAGAATGAAATTAATGATATTTGGAAACTGAAGAATAAAAAATGAATCCTAGATTAGACACCATTAAAGAAAAGATTTTATGAACTGGAAGTTAGTTTTAAGAAATTCACACAAAAGAGAAGAGGAGACAAATTATAAAAGAATATGGAAAGAATATAAAAGAAACATGGAAAGCCTTGAGGGGCTCCAAAAAGGTCTGATAGAAAATAAAAATAAGATTAGTGAAGTAATAATTGAGAAAATAGTATTTTCCAGAATTGAAAAAAAGAATAGGGGCGCCTGGGTGGCTCAGTCTGCCTTCGCTTGGGTCATGGTCCCAGGGTCCTGGGATGGAGCCTCGCATCCTGGCTCCCTGCTCAGAGGGAAGTCTGCTTCTCCCCTCTCCCACTCCCCTTGCTTGTGTTCCCTCTCTTGCTGTGTCTCTTTCTGTCAAATAAATAAAATCTTAAAAAAAAATCCCACTTATCTCTATATAAAAGAACTCTTTGGATACTGTGCCAAATAAAAATACACAACTTGACATATCATTGTCAGACTGCAAATTGTGACAGAAAAATGGAATTAGAAACTAGGAAAAAAATGAGTATTTTCAAAGTACTAAAGGAAAATGATTGCCAACTTAGAATTTTATTCAGCTAACCCATATTTTAGAGTAGGGACAAACAAAAAAAAATATTTTAAAGCTAGAAAGGGTAGTTTAAAGCTAGAAAGACTGAGGTTTAATAGCTTAGTTGAAAAAGAATTATTACAGGATGATATAAATCCTTTACTATTTTTTAATTAAAATTTAAAAGGTAAACTAAATTCCTAATTTTAAACTAAACAGTACATTGTGATAAAAAATTAAATGTAGACAGAAAACACTAACTTTTTAAAAAAAGTTAAAGTTGACGCACAATGCTTCATTCGCTTCAGGTGTACAACCTAGTGTTCATCATCTACACATTACACTGTGCTCACCACAGCCGTGGCTACCATCTGTCACCACATAGCACTATTACAATACCATTAACTATATTCTCTGTGCTGTACCTTTCATTCCTGTCACTTATTCATTCCATAACTGAAGGCCTCTCCTTCCCACTCCCCTTCATCCATTTTTACCTATGATCCTCCTTCCTCCCGTCTGGCAACTACCAGCTTGTTCTCTGTATTTATGGGTCTGTTTCTTCTTCTTCTTCTTCTTCTTCTTTTTTTTTTTTTTTGGTTTATTTTGTTTTTTAGATTCCACATTTAAGTGAAATCATGTATTTCTCTGCCTGACATTTCATTTAGCATAATATCCCCTAGTCCTTCCATATCATTGCAAATGGCAAGAGGTTATTCTTTTTTATGGCTGGGTAATATTCCATTGTGTGTATTTATGTGTGTGTGTGTGTGTGTGTGTGTGTGTGTGTCTATGTCTATATATACACATCTTTATCCATCTATTGACGGACACTTGGGTTGCTTCCATATCTTGGGGGTTACAAATAATGCTGCAGTAAACATGGGGTGCATATAGCTTTTTGAATTCTTTTGAATTTTTGTTTTCATTTTCTTTGGGTTAATACACAGCAGTGGAATTACTGGATTGCATGATGCAACTAGTTTTAATTTTTTGAGGAAACTTCATACTGTAATCCACAGTGACTGTACCAGTTGCATTCCCACCAACAGTGCACAGGGGTTCCTTTCCCTCCATATCCTTGCAAACACCTCTTGTTTTAGCCTTTTTGACTCTAGCTATTCCGACAGGTATAGGGCAGTATCTCATTGTGATTTTGATTTTCATTTTCCTTGTGATTTGTGTTGTTGAGCATCTTTTCATGTCTTCTTTGGAAGAATGTCTATTCAGGTTCTCTGCCCATTTTTATTTTTTTTTAATTAAAACAATTTTTTTCTCTGCCCATTTTTAATCAGATTATTTCCTTTTTTAATTTTTTTTGGTGTTGAGTTGTATAATTCCTTATATATTTTGGATATTAACCCCTTATCAGATATATCATTTGCAGATATCTTCTCCCATTCAGTAGGTTGCCTTTTCATTTTGTTGATTGTTTCCTTCACTGTTCAAAAGCTGTTTATTTTGGTGTAGTCTCAACAGTTTATTTTTTTGCTTTTGTTTCTCTTGTCTGGGGAGGCATATCTAAAATGTTGCTAAGGCCAATGTCCTAGAGATAACTGCCTATGTTGTCTTCTAGGTGTCTGATGGTTTCAGGTCTCATATTTAGGTCTTTAATGCATTTTGAATTTATTTTTGTGTATGGTGTAAGAAAGTGGTCCAGTTTCATTCTTTTGGATGTAGCTGTCCAGTTTCCCTGGCACCATTTGTTGAAAACTGTCTTCTCCTTATTGTATATTCTTTTCTCCTTTGTTGTAGATTAATTGACAATATAAGTGTGGGCTTATTTCTGGGTTCTCTATTCTGTTCCACTGACCTATGTGTCTATTTTGGTATTAGTACATGCTGTTTTCATTTTTGTAGCTTCGTAGTATATCTTAAAATCTACGATTGTGATACCTCCAGCTTTGTTCTTCTGTCTCAAGATTACCTTGGTTATTTGGGCTCTTTCGTGGTTTCACACAATTTTAGTATTATTTGTTCTAGTTCTGTGTGAAATGATATTGGTATTTTGATAGGGATTGCATTGAATATATGGAGTGCTTTGGGTAGTATGGACATTTTAACAATATTAATTCTTCCAATCCATGAGCAAAGAATATCTTTCCATTTGTTTGTGTTGTCTTCAATGTTTTTCATCAGTGTTTTATGGTTTTCAGAGCATAGGTCTTTCCCCTCCTTGGTTAAATATTTTTACAAAAGATTTTGTTTATTTATTTGAGAGAGAGAGAGAATGAGAGAGAGAGAACATGGGGTGGGGGGAGGGAAAAGGCGACTTCCCACTGAGCAGGGGACTCCAGGATCATGACCGGAGCTGAAGGCAGTCACTCAACCAACTGAGCCACCCAGATGCCCTCCTTGGTTAAATTTATTTTAGGTATTTTATTCTTTTTGGAGCAATTGTAAATGAAATTTTTCTTAATTTCTCTTCCTGTTACTTGATATTAGTGATAGAGACATAATAGGTTGCTGCACATTAATTTTGTATCCTGTAATTTTGCTGAATTCATTTATTACTTCTAATAGTGTTTTTAGTTTTTTCCCTGTATAATATTATGCCATCTGTGACAGCTTTAATTCTTTCTTCCAATTTGGATGCCTAGAAAACACTCTCCCTTTAAAAGAAATGATCATATTGTCTCTTAAAAATATATGCTGCTTATAAGAGACACTTCTAAAATTAAAACACACCAAATGATTGATATATAGATAAATGAAAAGATAAATTATGTAAATTCTTACCAACAGGAAACTCATGGAACAATCTTATCAGTTAAAATAGAATCTAATTTAATCAAAATGGACTCCGTATAATAATAACTTAAACCGAGATATAGTCATCATGAACTTGTATGCATTTAACAACATAGCTGTAAAATATATGAAGCCCAAACTGTCAAAGTCATGAGAAAAAAATGGCCTAGTTCTATCATAAATTACTACATATTATAAATATATAGCAGTTTTCAGAGTGTAGGAATAGAAAAATAGCATTTGAATGCAGCAGGAGACTAAACAGATCACTCATATGCAGAGATTTGTCATATTGAAAAGATGGTATAGCAAATCTATAAGAGAAAGAATGAACTTTTCAATGACAGATGTTGGGGCAGTGGTTTTGAAACATAGAAATATTTCTTTAAAAATAACAAGATATCTCAACATAGAAGGGAAATTATAGTAAATTTGACTTCATTAATTATTCTAAATGGAGAAGTAGGTGCTATAAGCAAATTAAAGAAAAATAAGAACAACAAAAAAGCCACAGATGGGAGAAGATATTTATAGTACATTGATAGAAAACATAGTACTCCCATGTATAAAAATCTTCTAAAAAATGGCAAATGCCTCATTAGAAAATGGGCACATATATAAACAGACATTTCACAGAAGAGGGAAAGTGAATGACCAGTGAGCATTACCAATGTCCAACTTTATGGGGATCATGGAAATTTGAATTAAAGTATTTCAATTAAATTCTGTTAGAAAATTGGAGAGAAGGCTTAAAAGCTGCTGTATTCTGCATAAAAATGTACATTCCCTTTGTAGAACAGCATTCGGGAGCGTTGACAATACATATATCCTAAATCCCCACAACTTTGCTCAGAGAGCCTCTTGCACACTGTAAGGCTATATCATGACTGTGGCTAGTGTCACCAGTAATAGAACCTGCGGTGAGGAGTGTGATACATCAGTGCTTTTGAGAATTTAATTTACATATAAACCATGGGGTCTCTTGTTAAAGTGCGTCTTCTGATACAGTAGGTCTAGGGTGGACCTTGAGATTCTACATTCCTAAGAAGCTACCGGTTTATGCCAATGCTGCTGGTTTCTAGACCATCCTGTTATGACAGGTCACATTTGAAGGTTAAACTGTGAGGCACTATTCTAAAACTCTCCACGTCAGTGAGAATGCTTATTGCAGCAAGTTGCATAATAGAGAAAAGATGGAGATAACTTCTGTGTTCATCAACAAAAGAATGAGAATAATTTGGGGCAAATGAATATAGTGGAATGTGATCCAGTACTTAAGATGAATAAATTTTTAAGGGAAATGAGCAGGTTGCAGAATGGAATGAGCATCATACCATTTATGGTTGGAAAGTATGCAAAGCAATTCTATGTATTATTTATTAATATATACATAGTGGTAGCTTGTAAAATTTCACAGGGATAATGAATGATCCCCATATTGTAGATAGTGGTTACTCCTGAGGAAAGTGGGAGGTTGCAATGCAAGACAATGGTAACAGTTAGAGTTAGACAGGGTTCTTTGACTGTACCGGCAGTGCCTTATTTTTTTTAAATATAAAAATATAAAGCAACTGATGTAAATTGTTAGGTGGGTTTGTGGGTATTCATTAGTCTTCAAAGTTTTCTGCATGTTTATTTCTAAAGAAGTTAGGAAGGAAGGATCAAGAGTGAAGTGGGAGGGATTTCTGAGAAAAGAAGGCTGGTCAGGGCCAGAGAGTTCCAACAGAGAAAGGGAAGGTTTTATGGAAGCAGTTTCTGGGATGAGCAGGAATTTGAGGAAATGTATGAAGGAAAATAACTTTTTAAAGGTTTTCCTTCTGTTTAAAAAAAATGCCACACCTTACTTCAATAAATACTTAGAGCTGAGACGCCCATAGATGAAAAAATATGATGTAATTTATGTTTATCAAAAGTTTATTGGGCCTAAAATACCTCAAGAATCACTATAAAATTACTTTCTATAGAATGAGCAAAGAAATTTTCCAGGATGTGACCAGAAACGTTTCACAATTTTCAAGGATAGTAGTTCTAGTAAATTTAAGCCAAAACTTTTTGAGTGCTACTTTACATATTTAATGTAAAGAGAATAATTATCTCTGGAGGTTAGCTAAACTGAGTATCTATAACGATTATTTAAATATGGTCATATTTAATACATTCATATTTAGTTCATAGTTGACACAAAAGAAAATAAGCATGGCTTCTCACAACTTTTTCTTAGTGCTGCAATCAAAGATTAGATCCAGTTTGGTAATTCTTACTGTCTAGTGGGTGTTCAGGGGATTCTAGGCAACCCATTTAGTATTAATAGGTATAATTTATAGATATATCTGGCAAGTTTTTTCTTTTTTATATTGCTCTTGCCATATTGATCTTAGCTCTTTTAAACTCTAATTTTTGCCTAGAGTAGATGGGTGTGTATGTGTACCTTATGTTTTACAAACCCTTTATATGTGCCTTTCTCTTATTTAGTTGATCCCTAAAAACTACTGTGGAGTAGTATATTACTTGAGAGTTGCTCCAGAATTTCAGTGAGAGCAAGTGTCACTTAGTACTGGTCATAGAATGATCAGTGAGTGTAGTTGTAGAGCTAGAGCCGGTGTGCTTGTAAATGTATCTGAAGTGTGAGTGAATGAGGATTCTCCAGAGAAATGGAACTGATTTTGTGTGTGTGTGTGTGTGTGTGTGTGTGTGTGTGTGTGTGTGTGTGTGTGTGTGTAGAGAGATTTATTATAAGGAATTGGCTCACATGATTATGGAGGATGAGAAGTCCCATCAGGAAAGCAGGTGCTATAATTCAATTTGAGTCTAAGAGCAGGAGAAAATGAAATGTCCCAGCTCAAGCAAGGAGGCAGAAAAAAGGGGCAGATTCCTGAGGCCCTCAAGATGCCCACTCACATTGGGGAGGTCAGTCTATTTTACTGAGTCTGCAGGTTCAAATGCTAATCTTATCCATAAACACCCTCATAGACACACCCAGAAATAATGTTTAATCTGGACACCCTGTGGCCAGTCAAGTTGACACAGAAAATTAACCATCACGGTTAGTAATCCAGGACCTATCACATCACCCCAGAGTAGCCAGGGAATCAGCGGAATTGAGAAATAAGGAATATAAATAGGAAAGTAATGAAAAGCAATGCACTTGGAAAAGAGAGAGCTACAACTAAGAACATTATATTGTTAATTAAAACAAAACAAAGCAAAACAAAACCGGGATGCCTGGGTGGCTTAGTTGGTAAAGCATCAACTTTTGATTTCTGCTCAGGTCATGATCCCAAGGTCATGAGATCGAGCCTAGCATTGGGTTCTTTACTCAGTGAGGAGTCTGCTTGAGATGCTCTCTCCATCTTCCTCTGCTCCACATTCCACTTACGGGTGCATGCTACCTCTCTCTCTCTCTCTCTCTCTCTCAAATAAATAAATAAATCTTAAAAAAAAGAGTTCTCAGGAACTGAGAACAAAAGTTATAGCAAAAGATGCTCCCATTGTTCTGTCATTCAGGAAATTCCAAGGGTTTGGGGAGCTGTAAGCCAGGAACCTTGGATGAAGACTAAATATATGGCTATCTGAATGACCAGCTATATATTTCTTATAACTGACAACATTATACTCTGCCGGGGAGCAAGAATTCTTGTCCCCTTCAAGGGTCCTTCTAACTGGACTAAGAATCAAATTGATGTGGGACAGATTAACAGGAGAACATCATAGCATGTGTGCAGGAAATCCACACAGACATAGGGATTCCAAAGACAGGCAAAATGAGGTATGTATGTCATCCTGAACTAAGGAGACGAGGGCAGGGGTATGGGACTTCAGAGGAAAGAAATGCATTTCATAGGGTGAGAAGAAGAGGAGATGTTTAGTAATTAGATGTCTGCCCTGCCATACAGATGGGTCACCCAGATAGAATTTACCTCTGCTAGCGGTAACCCTTATTCTGGGAAAAGCCCTAATTTAGATTTTTCTATGTAGTTAAGGGAGGGGTAATTGTTTCTCTTGAGCCTCCAGGGTCTCCATTGCCTTCAGCTCAAAATAACCCACAAGCCAGAGTGGCACTTTCTGGGGGTCCTATCCTGAACTCCTGCAACTGTTACGAACACAAGCAAAACAGTGGGACAGCCAAGCAAGTCAAACTACCATGTTGTCTAGCACATAGTAGCTGCTTGGGCCAAGAACTTTGTATCTCTGGACTTAGTTGCCTTGTCATTAAAACAATCATATCTGATGATGTTGAGTGTTAAAATGTACATGTAGTTGACAAGCATTTTATATTTAATCATCATAACAACCCATGAGATAGATATAGTTATTAGCTACATTGTAAGTGTGGAATTGTATAAAATTTCTGGACCTGAGAGCCTCCATTTTGAGACTCCATCTTCTAAGTCATGAACATTTGAACTGGACCAGAAGCGGCATTGTTTCCCAAGCAGCTGCTCAGAAAATTTCAGCAGAGTAACTGGCATTTGGATCATCTGAGGACTCTAAATTTAATTAATACATAGTAGGGATAGTTTCATTTGATAGCACCAGTAAAATAATCAATGAGATAGTAGGCAGAAGTGGTTCAACCAGTCAGCACCAAATTAGCAGGTGTTTTCTCTTTATCTGAATTGTGTGATTATCCTTTCCTTCTTATAAAAACTCCATCCTTTCCCTGAATGAGTGGGACACTTTTCTGGGTACTCTGGAATCCGTGCAAACTGAATTGCAATTCTGAGGCCCCAAATAAAGGCCTTGGTTCTTTTTCAGTTTCACCTTCTTTTTGAAGTTGACGTAAGATAAGGAAACTGGTGCTTAGAAAAATCAAGGTAACTTATCCAAGGACACAGAAATTGTCCATGGCAAAACTATCTGAAATCCAAACCCTAAGCTCCTAACCTTCACATTTTTCAGTGTCTGTATTTCTCCATTCTACAAGGCATTTGGACGGGACAATGTTTCCTACCATGCTTTCATGAATCAGTCTAAGGAAAGTTGAAAGAGATTCTTTGCAAATAATTTTGGGAAATATGAATTAAAAAAATTAAGCTGTGCTCTTTACTAAGAGTCTTTTCAAATCCTTTATTATGGTAATATATGTTATTTACCACCAGGAAGAAAATACTATATATGAGGTTTCCAAATAATTTTGACAATAAAATCTTTTTTCCCCCCAAAATAATTTGTGAGGCTTGTGTTCTATGGAATGTATTTTGTAAATCACTGTACTGGAAAATTTCTGGCGTTTGTTCTAACCCTTCCCTTCTATACCTTATGATTGTTAAAGTATTAGTGGGCCGAAGAAGTTTACTCTGTTGCACTTTTCCAATGACAATTGAATTTTAGTAAGCATGCAAAAACTAAGTAATTATATCAGTTAAAGCAGCAAGACCTGAAAATTTGCAGTGGGTAGGATTTTTTTTTTTTAATTTATTTTTGAGAGAGAGAGAGAGAGAGAGAGAGGACAAGCTAGAGGAGAGGCAGACAGAGAGGGAAAAGCAGACTCCCTACTGAGCAGAGAGCCCGATGTGGGACTCCATCCCAGGACCCCGGGATCATGACCTGAGCTGAAGGCAGACGCTTAACTGACTGAGCCAACCAGGCGTCCCAATGTGGGTAGGATTTTTGATGTTATTAAAATTGCAGTAATTCAGTTCGTGCAGTGTTTATGAATAATCCTCTTTGTGAAAATTGTCAAATTAGTTATATGAAAGAAATGTAAAACATGATCCCTGTCTTCAAAGAGATGCACCTGAGATTTCAAAGTTTATGTATCTGAAATGTGAATCCATATACTTATGAAATGCATGTAATATAACCAGTAATCTGAAACATGAATGGTTACTCTATAAATAATTGCTCCTTTATTTCACTTTTTTTTAACCTATAGAGAAATTACTTGCATCATATTTAGCTTTTACTATTATCTTCTGCAGTCATTGTGTATTTTGGGTCCCTGTTTTACTTATTCATCTGTTTTTCTTTCAAATACTTCTGCTTTTAGAGTAGAGATGATTGCATGCTGATTACTTTTTGCAAGAAGTTCTGTAGTTACATTTATTTATCAGCCTAGTCATATAGGTGATAATCATGGAATTCACATATTGTGAGAAATTTACCTAAGCAAGTAACATGGATTGTAATTAATGAATTTATCTTATCTAAGCTCTCTCTCTCTCTTTTTTTTCCCCCACTCCCAGGCTTACATTTCATTTGCTCTACAGTTGATTGGAATCCTTTTGGAAATTTTCGTTTTCTAAAAAATAAAAAAAAAAAAAAAAGGGAGGAAGGGAGGAAGGAAGGAAATGTCCTGACTGATTTCACCAAAGTTAACAGCCTTTTTCTAATGGAGTAAAGTTCTAACCTTGGTAAAGCTCTCACAGTTTTTCATGATCTGGTTTTCAGTTCCCATTTCCCTCTTTTGTTCCCAAATTACTTCCCACAATTCACCTTCTCCTACTACGTGGTTGAGCTAATAAACGTAGTCATTTGCTCTTCACACAAAGAGACATCTAATCTCTCTTAAGCTTTTTAATACATTAGAGTTAATTAGTATAGTGTTCATATATTCTAATAAACTATAAGCTCAGTGATAGTAGAATCTATATTTATCTTTGCAACTCCTGTAACACCTAGAAAGACTATAATGAAGATACTGAATGCTCTATAAATATTTTTGAGTATGTTATGCATAGTATGAAAAGTCAGTAAGTTTTGTGTACCTTTGTTAGATGTGGCAATTTAATGGTACCATAAAGACTCAGAGGATCAGAGAATGTTTTTTATTTAGAATTGGTAAATGACTCTAATAAAACTAGTGATCTTTTAAAATCATTTCAACAACTCTTTTATCATATATTAGATGGAGAAATTACATAATGTGAAAATACTCATAATGATGCTGGGAGGTATGCTTAATTCACAATTAAACATTTTAATGGGTCCCATCTGCTGGAGCCTAGGTTATTAGTGGTTCTTTGGTATCTTGTTTTACTGTCAGCTTGTCTATTAGCAATTTCATACCGACTCTAAGTTATATGTACTTGAGCTTTCCAAAGCTAGATTTTAATTAAACAGAATGGCAGGAAAGAAATTTCACTGCTGCATTCTTTTAATATTTTATGAAGAGAATAGTTTTTTTTCTAATATATGAAATTCATTTCTTAAACAATATTCCCTGGGAAGAGAAAAATAAAATGTAAACTTGTATCTTTTGAATGCTTGCCAGGTAACATTCAGCTTACAGTATATGCCTTCCAGAACTAATTAAAGAGCCACCTTATTATCTGTACAAACAGAATAAAAGCTTTGTGCAAGCATATACTCTAGGTATGGAAATTCTGTCTGGACCAGCTGTCAATTTCTGGGTTCCCTTTTTTCCTTTGAAGACTCTTCGTAAAATGGAGATAAACACATTCCCTGCCTGCAATATAAGTGTACCTGCAAATGTTTAATGCATCAGGGCATTTGGGAGATTATTTTAATGGATTTTTAGCAAATCATGTTTGACAGTCAATTTAAATACATTTAAGTTACCACTTTTCACCTCTGCTGAAATCCAGTGGGAGACAGGGAAGTTCTCTTGTGAAATGATGGAGGAAGCTGAGGATAAAAGGCTCCATTCAAAATAATAATAAAAAAAAAAACTCAGTAAAAGAAACATGAGTTAATCAAATTGTCATGGTTGAGAAAATATCCTTTCCTGTACAAGTACCCAAGTCGAAGTCATGTAGATAGAGGGAAGCTGCTCTTACAAAACTCATATTTAATTCTCTTGATAACTGGTGAACTTTTGAACCAGTGTGCTATGATTGTGCATAAAAATAGTAAATAGAAAATACATTTTTTTTTTCTCTTTGGTGATAAAACTGCTGGTTTCTGACAAAGTTCTTCTTAGCTTTGGGAATAATATTCTTGACTTTTTATTTATCCACCTAAGGTAAGAGTCACAAGCCTATTTAGAGGATACTACCATTCATTATAATATCAGATACTTTGTGCTAAAATTCAAGTAGTTGTCTGTTTGTCTCCGTGTTGTGACCAGTGACTAATCGTTAGGAGCAAGTTACCGACACTTTAAAGAATGAAAACAGTTATTACAACATGCTACTTCCTTGGCTGACCCTGAAAAAACAAAAAAAGCTGAGGAGAATAGAGTGAAAGACCATGAAAACATGCAGAAGTCAACACAATTAAGTTGTCTCCTCCTGAGGATAGGAAGGCTTTTAAAAATATTTCAGAATGCCTTACAAATATTAACTAATGATTCTTTACCCTTTGCACTAAGTAACATTATTAGCATTATACTTAATTAGATGAAGAAGTTAAGGAAGTGCTCAAATAATTGTACATGGGAGAATATCCAGGCTGCTGGCCCAGTTATATAAATCAGGGCATGAAATGATCCTGCTTCTTATTGCCAGCCGTGGAATTGTGTAAGAGGGTGCGAGTGTGTGTGCGAGTGTGTGTGTGTGTGTGTGTGTGTACTCGTTAATTTTTCTTGACCACTATTTAGGCAAAGGTATAATCAGAATGTACAGCAACAGAATGCTTCTCAGATAATTTAATGGTCCTCTATTATGACAAATATCTTCACGTAGAACTTGTTTATATTTAGTTGTTTAGAAATAAAAATATGAAGATAATAAAATTGTGTATACCCATCGAGTGACTGTCTATGCTAAATACTCGAGGTATATTATTACATTTAATTTATTCGGCTGTTCAGGAGTTTGGCATAATTGTTTTTATTTTATGGAAAAGGAAACAGAGATTTAGGTCTATAACTTGGCCAAGGCCAAACTGTCAAGTGAATAACAGAATGGAGAGTTAGGCTTGGGACTGCCTGCTTCAGAGCTTTTGTATTTTACTATTAATGCATCATGAATTTACCATCACTGTACTTTGTACTCTACCTGCTGTTTTCCATAACAGTAAAACAGAGAACAGTCATCAGTCTTATTCCTGCTCTGCTTATGGGTATATTTTTTAGTTTATTTTTTCCATACTCATCTACATTAGAGAAGAAATTATAGCCCTTAAACTTAAGTAGCACCATACATATGTTTCTCCATTCCATTCCTAATGTGCACTAAAGATGGATTTACAGTAACTAGTTTTCTGGGTCTAGGCCCTTCTTACATGTCAGGGTCCCTGCAACAGCCCCTACCCGTGGCAAACCTCACTAGCTGTTGTTCACAAATCATGTCATTCAGCTTTTCTGCTGACAGAACTCTTTTGTGACAGTCTCAGCCTATTGATAACTAATGTTGTGGCTGGACCAGCCCTTGTGGTTTTTATTATGACTGCAAGATGCCCTTCAGCAATAAACATCAGGAAACTTAAAAGAAAAAAAGATTTATTACTTAAGGGACCTAGAAATTACATGGCACCCTTGGGCCTATACAGCGAAGTCTCAGGTAGAGAGAATGAAAACAATGCATGGGCCTGGGGTTCTGCTTTTATTGGGGTCGAGGGTGGGGGCCTATGGTTTTATAGGTTCACTTTTTTTTTTTTTTTTGATAAGTTAAACACAAGAGTGAGGACTTGAAAGACAGGAAGAGGAAAAAAAAAGTGGTTCAAATGTTCAGTTATTGGAATCAGCCAAGATCTGGAAAACAGAGGAGCCTCAGTGCGGGGCGGTGGCCTGGCTCTTTACCTAGTTGTGTGGCTGGTGATGGGTTTGAGACAGGCATTTGTATTACCAAAAAAACCCCAAAAACAAAAAACAAAAAACAAAACCCAAACAAACAAAAAAACAAGAAAGAGAAACTGTCAGGGTTTACGCTACAAGGAAACAGATATTGTTCCATGTATTTTTTTCAGAATATGCTCTTGAACTCATGGTCAAATTTTTACAACTTCCAGGTGGCCTTTGACAGGTTCCCTGCCATATGTTGGCCTCCGTCTCCAGGTTCCCCTCCTGTAACCTGTGCTGCCTGTGAAGCCGTAGGTCCTGGATCCTGTCCCCACGGTTTTTGTGCGGGGTTCCTATTCCCGCAGCGCTGTGATTCCCCCATAGTGGTACAGTTGAGGCCGACGGTTGCCATTTTGTTATGTTGCAGCCTGCAAGGTGCCCAGACTGTGCTGTCCGCTTTGTTAAAAAGAATTCACTGTTGTATGCAATTTATTTTTTATGCAGAAAATTGTACTCAGCAACATATTTTGGTGTTGGATTGCTTGTACCATTTTACCTTCCAAGAATAATGGTGTTTCCTCTACTTCCAAGTTCTTAAAAGAAACGTTGTAAACCCCTTCAGACTGCCAACAGAGAGACCCACAAAAGGGAAAATAAAGTATTGTTAAATCTCATGGAATGTTTGGGGAAGGATAATAGTTTGGTGTCAGTGAAGTCAAGGTGATAGCTTGAGTTCATTCGTCAGTCAGCATGCAGAGCATGTGCACCATGTTCCCTCTTACTGTTCATTCACACAATAACTTTTGTCTAGAGTCATTAATCTTCTATGAAGGACCCACATTTGTGGTATGTTTTTCTGTTGTTACTTTGATTCGACTCTTCCTATTATTTATATTTTGTAATCACATGACATGATGAAACTGTACATGTGAAAAATATACGTGAAAGTGAGAATGGTGACATTAGCAGTTAAGAATTTGATTCTTGCCAGCTTCTGTGTTAGGTGTTCTTCATATGAGACCCACAATTTCGTAGCAAGCCTGAGAAGTAGAGGGGCTATGTTAAGAGAACTGAGAACAAATGAAGTATGAGCAATCCCATTCTCTTCATCTCTTCCTTCCCCTCAGAGGATACTGCTTACTTTTCTTCTCCTCCTAAGTATCCTCATTCTACGAGAGGGTCTGTCTAACCTCACTCCTTCTTGGTATTGTGTTTTATGAATAGAATAGTGAAAGTGTGGAGAAATTGGAAGACTCTGAGGCCAGCTGGATTTCCATTGGAAAAGGAAGAGAGATACAGCAGGCAGGAGAAAAAATTAGATAGTCATTAAGGAGAGTGCATGTATAAGATATTTTGACAGAGAAACATATATATATATATATATGTATATTGGGGAGGAAAATATATATATATATATATATATATATATATATATATGGGAGGAAATAGCTCTCATTTTGAAAAGCAGTGTGTACTTTATGACTGTAATATCAAGATGCCCTTGCTCAAATTGCCACAGAAAAGATTAATTCCTTACACATAGAAAAGACCCATGTGCCCCCAAGTACCTCTCACCCACCTAACCCATACACCTTCCCTCTCCCTGGCTATTTTGACAAAATCTCAGATATATTTTATCTGTACATATTTTGGCATGTGTATCTAAAGATTCTTGAAAAATATCTTCCCAATTCTCTTATTCTCTCTCTTTCTCTTTCTCTTTCTCTAAATAATTAAGTACTACAATTTTGGAGATGTAATTTATTATGTATAATCTCCCATATATGTCAATTAATACTTTTTCAATTCCCCAAATGTGAAAACACTTAACAGTAGTTTCTTCTATTTATACCATCCTGTCTTTTGTCTTTTTTTGTATTTTCGCTATATATGTTATATCAGTGTTGTTTTTATTATTGTTTTAACCAATCGGTATCAATTTCCATTTACTCACATGTTTACCTTACCTAGTGCTTTTCATTCCTGCTGGAATGATTTTACTTCACATTTTTTGCGGGTCTTCTGACAACAAACTCTTTTATATTTTCCTTTCTGAAAATATTTTCATTTTGACTCTACTTTTTTGGTAAGGTGATTGTGCCTAGGTATATACAGAATTCCAAGCTGTTTCTTTTTCTTTCAATGCTTTAAAGATCTCTTCATTGTCTTCTGGCTCCCATCCTTATTTTGAAAAATTAGCTGCTATTCTCATCTTTGCTTTCTTGGCATTAATAGATCTCTTCCTTTGTCTTTGATGGGCTGGTGTGTGATTTTCTTCATATTTATTCTTCTTGGTTTTGCTAACTACATTGAATTTGAGGTTTGTAATCTTTCACAAGATTTACATATTCTAAGTCTTTATTTCCTCAAATAGAGTTTCTTGTTTTACTTTTTCTCTCCTCACTTTCTCAGATTTCAGATGGACACACATAACACCTTTGAACATGTCCTACAAGTTACTTATGCTTTGCTTTTTTTGTTTCTCTGAATTTCAGGTTGGATATTTTTTACTGAAATTTAGTAATACCATCTTCTGCCAAATCCAGTCTGAGGTTAAACTCGTCAAATGAGCTCTTAATTTCAGATTCTTTATTTTATTGCTTTAGAATGAGCATATTTTTCCTATATAATAAAAAGAAAATGTATTCTCTTTAACATTTACAATTGTCTTAGTCTGTTTGGGCTGCTCTAATAAAATACCATAGATTGGATGACTTGTAAACAACAGAAATTTATTCCTCACAGTTCTGGGAACTGGATCAGGGTACGAGCCCAAGTCAGTTCTGGTGAGACTCCTTTTCCAGTTTGCAGACTGCCGACTTCTCTGAGCGTCCTCCCATGTGGAAGGGGTTAAGGAGCTCTGTGGGGTCTCTTGTATAAAAGCCCTAATCCCATTCATTAGGGCTCCACCTTCATGACCTTCTCACATCCCAAAGGCCCCACTTCTAATACCATCACATTGGGTGTTAGGATTCTAATGTGAATTTTGGGGAGACAATTACATTCAGACCATGGCAATAATCATAAAGATTTTTTTGAAGTTGCTCTCTCCTGCTAAGTCCAGTATCTGGACCACTTCTGTCCTGTTTCTTATCTTTTTTATTTTTTGATTATTGATCACTTTTTACTTCATCTTCACATATCTGTTTACATATTGATTACATATTGGGTATTTTGATTAATACATAGTAAAGGCTTTTGATTATGTTATTATCCTTTGAAGACTACAAAGCTTTTTTGGTAGACAGATACATTACAAGTGGGTGTCCTTGATACTAATGAGTCACACTTTTCGTTTTTATTAAACCAGTGAGTATAGTTTTGCCCTTATTCCTAGGGACTAGCCCATACACTTAGTGTGTGATTCTTACTCCTGTGGTGTGTTACTCTTCTGGTTACTGAGTGTGTGAATTAAAAGACCAAGGTGTTAATTATGACCTTTTGACTCAGACCTAAGTTCTGAGTCAGTACAGAGACCACTCCTGGATAGCCTCTCAAATCTCTGCTAAGCTCTCTTGCTTCCCAGTGGCTCTTGGTTCATTAGAACTCCTCAAGTCTCATTTAATACTTATGAGTTGCCAAGGACCAAAGGAAAGTTTTCCACATATTCCTGGGGGAATTTATTCTGTATTTTTCCCCCTAAATATTAGTCAGCTGGACACCCCTGAGTTCTTATTTTTATTCCCTTGGCTTAGTTGCTTTCTCCTCGGGCTCTGTTTCCCTGTGCCATGATTTAGAAATGCCATCAGGGGAAAAGCCAGCATGACCATAGAGCTAATTTTGCATGCTTCTCTTTTCTCAAAGGTTGTACCCCTGCCTTGATTGTTATGTAATACCTGTAAGAATTGTTTTATGTCCTTTTTCTAGTTTTTAAAGTTATTTTTACTGGGATGGTAAATCTGATATCCTCCATGAGAATCAGAAGACTCCAAGTACTTGATTTTAACATAGATTATGTGTTTAAATTTATTGCAGTTATTCTCTCTGTTGCTCCTGTTATTCCACCTGACCATTGGGAGATTAAATGTTTTAAAATTATTTTTCTAGGGGTGCCTAGGTGGCACAGTCAGTTAAGCATCGGACTCCTTGTTCCATCTCAGGGTCCTGAGATCGAGCCCAGCATGGGGCTCAGCACTCATTGCAGAGTCTGCTTAAGATCGCCTCTCCCTCTCCCTCTGCCCTGCCTCTCCTCCCCAAATTGTGCATGCTCTCTCTCTCTAAAAAAAAAAAAATAAAAAAATAAAAAAATTAAAAAAACTAAAAAAATTATATTTCTAGGTGGACTAATATTGCTTTGACTGTGACAGTTTTTTATGGTGGGTTTTTTTAGAAGTCAGGCTTTATACAGGTATAATCTTTTTTTTTTTAAAGATTTTATTTATTTATTTGAGAGAGAGAGAATGAGAGATAGAGAGCACGAGAGGGAAGAGGTTCAGAGGGAGAAGCAGACTGCCTGCTGAGCAGGGAGCCAGATGCAGGACTCGATCCTGGGACTCCAGGATCATGACCTGAGCCGAAGGCAGTGGCTCAGCGAGCTGAGCCACTCAGGCGCCCTATACAGGTATAATCTTATACTCAGATGAGGAAACGAAGGTTCGTAGGAGACAATTGTCTAGTGCAACAGAATAGGTAAATAGTAAAGGCAAGAGTCAGATATTTGTACTTGTTTTATTAAAGCCTCCTGTTACGGTTTTGTGTCTAATCTACAGTTTGATCGTTACCATATATTTTAGAGTGGCTGTAAGTTAACTTGAAAGTGAGTAAAGCAAGTGTTGTTTAGTAACTTAACATTTAAAATGAATTAATTTTTGAGAAAATTGCCCATTCTATAATTTTATAGTCATGTTAAGGTGACCAAACTGATCACTGTTTTCATTTATTTTTTTATATGAACTAATATATTTGACCTGCTGCCTGATCGGCTTGTAGGTAGAACTTATTAATAGATGTGTTAATGGAAGTTCACGATAATCATACGAGTCATCTTTTGGTAAACAGACTGAATGCTTGTGTATTTTTTCTCAGAAGGAAAGGAAAATAATATTTATTTGTTGTCAACTATTATATTGGAGTCTTCATGTGAACTGTTTCACAATCTAACGATTATTTGGGTGACAGATGTTATCCCAACTGATGTAGTTAAAGAAACTGAGACTAGTTTGGTGAGGTTGTTTAAGATATAGAGTTGAGATTCAGCATAGTTTGCATTTTTCAGGACACGGAAGGTCTAAATGCCTACAACTCTAGAGTGCTGCAATACTGGGACAAGAAACCAAACACCTTATATAAAGAAAAAAAACATAGCCATAAAACCTTAACATACTGAAAAATGTTTGATTACCTCATTTGCAATAAAATATTTTAATTAAGCAATATTATACCTTCTCTTTTATTTATCAAATTAGCAAATTGACAGATTTGCAAGATAGAACTGTCACTCCAGGATTCTAGTGGTGGGGTGTAATATATTTTGGGATATAATTTTGTAAAATTTTTATACTGTCAGACTTAGTTACCAGCATTAAGCAAATCTATCATAAGGAAATAATTAAATTCCTGAAATTTAGTGATGAACATGATAGGATTATTCCCAAAGCAAGAATTTGAAGATAATCTAAATTCCCAAGAATGGAAAATTGATTAATTAAAATAATAATACACCATAGAATGGAATATTATATACTCATATTGATGTATTTTCTTTAAGCAAATATAAAAATGGAATTTACAGGACAATATCAATTATATCAATATATGCAATGGAAAATATATAAGGAAACAATCTATGCTAATGGTGATTTTCTCCAAGTGATGCTGTTCCAGGTGGTTTTAAAATGTCTTTTATACTCTTTTGTATTTTCTAATTTTCAACACATATTGCTTTAATAATCAGGTAAAAAGACATTATACATACTTACTACACATGCATTGATTTTGGGGATTGAGACTGACTACTGACATGGAACCCACCTCTTCTTTATAGGAATACAGAGAGACGACATTGCTCAGTCTCCACAGGTTGATTAGGCTTTGTGGTGAAGTTCTAGTAGGTGCAGTATGAGCACAAATGCTGTTCCTCTTCCAGGCAGAGCCAATGGAAAGCTCCCCTTGTGATCCTCTGGTCTTCTTCCCCTTCTGCGAACTTGATGTAGAAGAGTCATTGAGGTTTGATTATACAGAGGTTCTCTGAATCTTGATTTTGGAAATGTCATTATGGAAGTAGATTTTTTTTGTGAGTGAAAAGTAAAGCCTATCTTACTTGAGCCATCATACATTTTATTTAACTTAGCACCTAGCATTATCTTAAAAACCTCTTTGCCTCAGTTTTCTCACTATAACATGGAGATAACAATAATAATAATAATCTTGTAGGATTATTGCAAAGTAAATGCACATAGTTCTCCTCAAATCTTAACTACTATTATAAACTTTTTGCATTAGTCTATAGTGCCATCGGTGGGTGCCAGGATACTGTTCTGGTCCAATGCTTGAGAAAGCAGCTCCCTGGCGGTAAAACTTTGTTATTAACAGTAACTTGCTTAGTGAGGAGTTTACAAACCTTAAATGTGAAGTAGTTGATTTCCAAGAATAAGAAACATAATGTCCACACAACTTGATTCTTGTGTACTTTTACTAAGACCTCTATATTTTGATTAGGATTTATTCAGTAAATATAAGCATCCTATTTGTTGTTTTCGTCACTGGATTCAAATGCACAAGAAGAAACCTTATGATTTACTAGGTATGAATCATGAAAAGAAAGGAGTCAAAACAAAACTGAGTTCATGGGAATAAATCTATTAATTTTTTAAAAGGTGAACTGGCATAGGTCACACAATTGTGTCTATCATCACTGTGTTAAATCTTCTGGAGCCATTGACATATGCTAATCATTAAGACTGATCATGTGTAGCCAAATTTGGGGCATTTTTCCCCAAGAAAAATAATAAACATTGAACCACTATTTTAAAATATGTCCTCACTGGAATGTGATTTGGAAACTTTTCCAAGAAAATGTGGTTCAATATACATAGAAAGAGCTATCACGCTTTCAATACCCCTTTTGGCTAGGTGAAAATGTATAGATAATAAGGGGCAAGATGGGAATGTCCTATGTAATATAACTGAAAAAAAATTGGGAAAGATCTGCTTTTAAATATAGTTAAGAAATCTGCAGAAATTTTAAAGTGGATTCATCTCTAAAGATGTAAGAATGAATTAAATGAAATAGGTACATGCCATGCTAAACTTGGAGCAAGAGACTCTTTGGAGTATGATTTATTCATTACTAAAATCTTCAACAGTCCCAGCTTTATAATTCACTAGAGAAAATGGTTGTGTAGAGGTGAGATTTGAAGGTTGCTAGGAATGACAGCTCTCACAAAAATCTCTCTCTTATGGGCGCCTAAAAGTTCACCCATGGAAGGGCTATGCTTTGGGCCTTCAATATTTTGGTAAAGAGAGTAGTGTAGTTGAACGTCAGATTCTGGTTTGAATTTCTAGCTCTACCACTTACTAGTTATGACCCTGGATAAATTACCTAATCTTTCTGAGACATAAGTTCTTTATCTGTAAAGTCCAGTTTATACTACCTAACTTTAAGTCTATTTTTATGGAGCTTAAAAAGTATAGTTAACATAAAGCATTAAATATCAATCCTGGAAAGTAACTTTCAACAAACTGAAGAAACTCCTCAAGAGCTCATTATTTGAAGGATTTCTTCCAGCTAACTAGTAATGGAAGCTTTATCCTTCTTGATCTTTTTATTTTTTTTAAAGATTTTTATTTATTTGTCAGAAAGAGAGAGAGCATAAGCAGGGGGAGAAGTAGAGGGAAAGCGAGAAGCAGGCTTCCCACTGAGCAGGGAGCCCGATGTGGGGCTCGATCCCAGGACCCTGAGATCATGACCTGAGCTGAAGGCAGACGCTTAACGACTGAGCCACCCAGGCGCCCCTGTATCCTTCTTCATCTTAACGTAGGACAGACACTAGGAAAGTTTAGGTAGGTGATGTGTCTAGAGGAAAAAGAAGAAATATACAGGGCAACTTCTAAAAGAAATTTAATATTTTTTTTTCTTAACTTGGACACAGTAATCTCTTCTCTGAAATTCTGAGGAATAATTGTAAAAATGAAACAGCTATATACAACAAGATGTTCTTTCCATAATTTTTTACAATCATAATAATAACAATAAAAATAGAAAATATGTATGTTTAAAAACAGGGAAATGTTGAAATATATCACAGTATAGCCCGTGGTTAGAGCATTACACAATCATCGGAGGTGAATAAATACCATAAGAGGAAAAGGATGCTGATGTGTGTATTTACATGTCTAGAAATATAAGATTGGGACAGGATGCAACAAAATATAGAAATGTAATTAAGGGAGAGATTTCTTCCTTTTTTTTCCTTTTCCGTAAAGAGTTTTTATTGATTTTACAGAAACAAAATAAGATGCAGAACAAAGGATGATTTTTTCACAGCAAATGTTCTCAGTGGTCTGTAGCCATGTAGATGTGAGGACAGCCACCAGGCTGCCGACCTGACAATAGATTGTATTAGTTTTCAAGTTCCAAGAACTAAAATTTCAGTAGACACTGTTGAAAGTAGTAGGTTAGTGACACTTGCTTTTCATATCTTTTATACATTTAGGCATGAAACGATAGTGCAACAGAATTCAAGGTATTCATAGTTTGTTTTTTTTTTTTTTTTAAGGATTTTATTTATTTGACAGAGAGTGCAAGAGCAGGAACACAAGCAGGGGGAGTGGGAGAGGGAGAAGCAGGCTTCCCGCCGAGCAGGGAGCCGGATGCGGGCTCGATGCCAGGACCCTGGGATCGTGACCTGAGCCGAAGGCAGACGCTTAACGACTGAGCCACCCAGGTGCCCGCAAGGTATTCATAGTTAAGTGTCACTGATTAACTTGCAACAACAGTCTACTACATTTGAAAACAAAATGGAAAAAATGTTGAATTAAGACTTAAGTAAATAGTCTCTTTTCTGAATACTATCCCTTTTCCACTTGTTGGCTCAGTTGAACTTGATCTTGAATTTCCCTTGAATTTTTTCCCATGACATGTTGGGGACTCTTGGAGTCACCAGCATCTGGACTTGCCTCAAGGCAGTGGCAAATCTCAGTGCTACCACACAGGGCTTGGAGAAAGCTAATAGACTAAATATTCTAAAGTGAATTTTCTGCAATGGTGACAAAATATACAAGTTATAAAATGGAGTATTACATTTGAATAATGAGCTCCTTTATCTTTATAATACATACATCAAAATAGCAAGTTATTAGGGCAAGGTGAAAGGATGTTAGCACAAGCCACTCTACCCCTATGTTAAGTGTGCACCATATATGACTGGATTAATGTAGCACTGACATACAGATTCTCGAGCTTATGTTACTTTTTAATTGGTGCATTTCACTTTAATTTCATCAGCAGAAAATAGAAGGTAAATTCTTGATAGCCAACTTTATAGCTCAGACGTTCTGGAAATATATCAAATAAGTTTGAAATGTTGAGCCTATTTGCTTGATAGGATCTTTTTATTCACATTTCAATTATGGATCTCACAGTCTAATGTATTTCCCCCATTATGTCAAAGAAGCAGTTGGAAGACAATTTTCCATTGGTCTCTCACATTTCCACATATCTTGTGAGCAGAGGCCCTGACCATCTTTGTTCTAAACTATGTTTTCTAGGATGTTTTTATAGCAAACAGTCTTGGCAGATAAGAATGTCTTCTTTGAAGCAGAGGATAGGCTTTTTTTTTTTTTTTTTTCTTGTCCAGTATAGAAAAGATAATGTCTCCTTCTGGGGAAAAAAGTCAGGCCAATTTGCTAGCTGCCTGCTCTGACATCGTAGGGTTTCCTGAGGTTGGCATTCCTCAGCTATGAGCGAAACCACTGCATGCTGCCCACCCCAAACATTTGCCTGGCTCACTCTGGGTTGCTCTATGGGACACGGGGGACAAGGGCAAGGGATGCCACTGTGAAGCTCAGACTGCTTACTATGCTGTGGCTTCTGCCAGGATCCATAAAGTTGATGGTCTAACTTAGTTTGCAAGCAGGGTGAAATCCCAGGCCCTTCATATTTCTTGACAGAAATTTTAGACTTAAATTTGCTCACTATCTGTAGCAACAGCACGGAACTTACTGTTTTTTTTTTTTTTTAATCATCTCTATGTCCATTCTTAACATGAATATTTTCTATCTCATTTTCTGTTTCTTCAGATTACGTATAGTGTGTATTATTACTTTGTGGAACAAAATCATATGTCTACATTATGTATGTGTTGATATATAAATAACTAGAGATCCAGATTTAAGATAGAAGCATTGATTCTTTGGGATGTGGCTTTTTAATTGATGAGAAATGGATCTGATATTGAAGGGAAAAAAAAGAAGAAAAGCAATAGGAGAAGATAAACCCTGGGTCCTTGCTTCCTTCCTTATTCCCTGTTCTCTCTGCATCTCTGATATCTTTGTATTTTTAAGTGGCCTAGTTTCTCTCTTTGTTCATCCTAAGGAGAGTTGCTGTGATAAGGGCTGTGCAGACATAAGGGAAAGCAGAGTAAAAGAACGAAGGAGAGATAGAAAGGGAAAACTGAGAGACAGATTAGAGGTTGAACTCTCCTTTCTATCCTCTCACGGCTCTTTATTCTGCTTTCCGTACGCTGACAGTAAATTGCAATTTAAGTTGCCATTTAGAGAACACGTTTGAGTGGATTTTTTCTAACCCCATAACTTTCTACCCTTGATGATGCTTATTCTCCCACACACAGATTTTCCTGGTTTTACTTGGGAACCTCAATTTGTCTGGATCTGAAATTGGCTTTATTAGTTTAGAAGAAACAGTTTTGGAAACATAGGCTGGGGTTTACATTTGGAGTGTTTTGTTGGACCCAAACAGTAAAGAAGATTTTTCTAAGCCTAAGGGATATCAGAAATAAAGCTTAGAATTAAGAAGAAGAAACTTGGTCAGTGGGCCTAAGGAAAACAGATGACATGACAAGGACAGAAATAAAAGATTGGGGAAGGTAAGTGGAATGAATACATGTAATACTTGAACAACCACAGTTCGATGGTTGAATTGGTTTGGACAAAGTGTATAAACAACAGGTGGTAGCAGAGAAGAAAGAATGTTGTTTTATTTGTGGTAGTGGAGAGAAACTCTGGGAAGTAGTAAAGAGAAACTAGACTAAGGAAAGCATGGACATTATAATTGCTGAGAGCATAGATGAAGAAAGTGAAAATACTTTTCAAGACGAAAACGATACATTCTGAAGAGAATGTTTCTCTCTTACACTGTTCTTTACAGAGTGGAAGTTGTTCCCGAGTTGGGATTATTCACATACTACCTGTATTAGTTTCCTGTGGCTGTTGTAATGAGTTGTCACGAATCTGTGGCTTGAAACATCAAATGTGTCAGCAAGGCTGCATTCACCTGGAAGGCTGTCAGAGAGAATCTGTTCCTTGCCTCTTCTAGCTTTTGCTGGCTGCTGGCATTCCTTGTCTTGCGACCGTGTCACTACAGCTTCTGCCCCCTTCATGTTGTCTTCTCTTGGAGGGGGCGGTCCTGACTAATCTCCATCTGCCTTCCCCTCATGAGGATACATAAAATGGCAATCAGGGCCCACATGGATTAGCCAGGATAACTTCTCATTTCAAAATCTCTAAGTTAACTACATCTACAAAGATTCTTCCATGTATAGTAACATTTACAAGTTCCAGGGATTGGAGCTGGATATGTTTGAAGCCCATTCCTGGGCTGACTGCATTCATTATCCAAGAGTGGCCAGCCAAGGGGATAGCTGGGGACTGAGAACCCAGTTATTTCTCTGCCTGCCAAGCTGGACCACCCAGAGGGCAATGAGCTCTTTTACAACTCACACAACGGGTATTACCAGAACCGAGGACATTTGAAAGAATATTGGAAAAGTTGATAGCAGAATTTCATAAGGTAAGGTTTTCCCTAGAAGGAAGTCCCAAAGAAGTAACTAGACTAGAGGGGAAAGTGTGTTCCCAAGGAATTTCTGTTCATGGAAGATTAAAATGAATAGTATTAGGAAGGAAAAGTTTTTGAAGAGAGAGGATTTTCTCTGGTTTTTAACCATTTTTATACAAATTAAACCAAAATACTTCTTTTTTAATTGTTAATTTTACTTTCTCTGCGTTCTCCGAAGAAGCATACTTTCCTTAGTGACTTTCAAAGAAACATCTTGAAGGAAAGTCTGTTATGGAAAGTGTCTGAAATAATTCATCATTTCTTCTATTGAAATAGAAGTCCTAGCTGTTAAAACCATGAGATGCAGAGGAGACATGCCCCTTTCACAGGAGCTGTCCCTGGCTTCATGTGAAGATGAGGTTTAGAATTAGGGGAAAGCCACTCTCTTGAGGATGCCACTCACTGTAATTTTGCACAATTCACTGAACTTCTTTGAACTTCAGTTTTCTCTGCATAACAGAAATGATCACATCCAAATCACAAGGATGCTGTCAGGGAAACAGCATCATAAAGAAAAGCTTTAAACATGGTATCTGAAAATATAAATTTACATCCTATTTCTTTTTTTGTGAGCTGAGCAGTATCCCACAGAAACATGGAGAATGACCAGTCAGGCAGTAACAATTGAATATAGCTTTTTTTTTTTTTTGACATTTATTAAATGTAAAAAATGCTAATTATTCCAAGGTATATTAGTGGTGGTTAATATTTTAATTTTATATCTATATGGCAGAGTCATGCTAGCTCTGCAGTAACTATTTCCTGTTCCTTTTGGGGCACAGAGTGTATGACATCGCCTTGCCTTGCCTATAGTTAGGTAGCCATGAAGTATGGCCAATAACATGTAGGCCTAATGGATATATGCCACTTCTAAGGCTAGGCCCCTCATGAAATACTTCATCCACTGTTCATTCCCTTGCTTGGTAGGAAGACTTCCCAAAAGTTGGCAAATGTGTCCTATAAAGGGCCCATTAGTATTTTAGACTTTGTGGCTCATACAGTCTCTCTTGTAACTACTCAACTCTGCCTTTGTAGGGAGAAAGCAACCACAGACAATACAGCAAGAAACCAGTGTGTATGGCTTTGTCCACTCACTTTATTTACAGGAACAAGCAGCTGGTCAGATTGGGCCTGTGAATCGTAGTTTGCTGACTCCTGGTCTGACCTGACTCCTAAACCACAGCACCAGTGGTTTTTGTCCTACCTGTATAACGGACATACTTGTAGAGTTTTTATAACTATTAATGACAATTTTCCATCTCAGAACAATTAAAGCAGGTATCCGAGGGTGAGGACAGGGCCCCAGGACTTTTTAAAAGTTTCTTGGGTGATACAAATGTACAGTCAGTGTTAAGAGCCACTGTCCTACATTGTACTGCCTCCAAGAATGAAAGAAATTGTCCTCATTATTACCTTGCTGAAAAGGTAAGTAGGGCCTACCGGAGGTACCTTGAGAGGTGAGGGCGCCTTGAGAAGAACTGCAGTAAGAATTATTTATTGAAAAAACAATGGTACTCATTTGAATCTCTTCATATATTGCAACGGAAACATTTTATTTTCAAAATGATGTAAAATTTACATATATGTTGAAGTTATAATACCAACTGTCTAGATATCTGATTACAGAATTATGATTAAATTCCTTAAAACTGGAATTTTTTAAGCTTGTGCCCTAACTTTAGGCTGCCTATTAGAGGAGGCAGAACTCCTCCTAGGATATTATATCTCAGTTCTGGAGAATCCACACATATACCGACAGATAAGCATTCTATCTGATTCCCTGTGTCATTGCAAAAAGAGCTATTTTGTGGCTTTGTCTGTTGGGAGAGTTGTGATTTTCAGTTTTCCTCTTACTACATCTAGGCACACTCACGTACAAGGATAATTTGTCTTCTTCATTCCTGATTTTTACTTTTAGCCTATTTTCAGGACCGGCTTGTTTTAAATTATAATTAGGTTTTCACATCATTATCCTTTGAGTAGTCTCACCTCTAGACTGACCATAGACAGGATAATTATCAAGCTTCTTGTCAAGGCTGATAACCTGCAGCCTTTGTTGTTTGGATAACACTTTCTTGTCCTACCAAGAGCTGAAAGTTTCTTCAAAGCTAAAACTAGTATAGGGACCTTTTGTTGGCACACTTTGCTGAGCTTGCTATAAATCTGGGCAAATCAGCGCCCATTACTCTATGAGTGGGAGCCCCTCAGATTTGTATTTAGAAGAATGAAATTGTGGTCCAAGATAGTTTTGAGGGAGCTGTTTAGAGTCAAGTACATTTCAGCCATTCTTCTGTAATAACAAAGCCTACAAGTGGCCTTGGAAAACAACATTGTGAGGTTAATAGAATGCTAAAATACTAGAAGCTGACAGGCTAAAAATGATCCATCTGAAAGAGTGTGCACAACCAAGAATTGTCACTGAAGACACAGATGATCCCACATAAATAGCGCATTGTCAAATGTATACTTGTACGGTGCCAAACTTCCTGACAAAAATTGACAATTTTAGTTAAACGTTTGGTATTTCCATGATTAAAAATTCACTTGCAATAAAAAGACATTGTATCATGTCAAAATACCCATACCGTAAAACAGAAAGTTGGTTTAGTAAGTCTGGCAAATGGGATGTCATCTCTGAATCAAGCTCTTTGACTTGAAATAAACAGCTTACAGGTCTGTTGATTCACTTCCCTTCAGTTTAGGCACATTGTATTCTTAAAGCTTCTGTATTAAGTTTAATTAAGTATACTATGCATACAGTAAAGTGTGAAAATATTAAGTCTACAACTTGGTCACACCCTTGCAAACACCAGTCAGATCAAGATAAAGAATATTACCAGCACCAAGAAGCTCCCACATGCATCCTTCTCTCTCAATGCTTTCCAAAGATAACCATTATTCTTACTTTATCACCATGAATTATTTTGACTTATTTTTGACCTTTAAATAATTGGAATCATATGTTATGTACTCTTTGTTATTTGGTTTCTTGTATGTCTATCATATTCAATCCATGTTGTTATGTATAAAATTAATTCATCCTTTTTATTTATTTTTTGTTGTGGTAAAACACATGTAACATGAAATCTACCCTTACAACAAATTTGTAAGTATACAGTGCAGTATTGTTAACTATGTGCACATTATCATTTTTCCTACCCCCAGCCCCTGAAAACCACCATTATACTTTCTGCTTCTATGAATTTGACTACTTTAGTTACCTCGTATATGTGGAAACACAATATTTGTCCTTCATGACTGGCTTTTTTCACTTACTATAATGTCCTCAAAGTCTATCCATGTTGTAATACATGATAGAATTTCCTTCTTTATAAAGGCTGAATAATACTCCATTCTATGTATGCACCACATTTTTTTTGTTCATCTGTCAATAAATATTTCGGTTGTTTCCAACTCTTGGCTATTGTGAATAGTAGTGCAGTGAGCATGAGAATACAAATACTTCAAGATACCAATTTCAGTTCTTTTGGATAAAGACCCAGAATGGGATTTCTGGATCATATGTAGTTCTGTTTTCAATTTTTTTGAGGAACCTCCATACTGTTTTCCATAGTGGTTATGCCATTTTACATTTCTACTAATAACATACAAGGGTTCCAATTTCTCCATATCCTCACCAACACTTGTATTATAACTTTTCTGTTATTTTGATAATGGCCAACTTAACATGTATGAGGTCGTATCTTAGCTGTGGTTTTGATTTGCATCTCCCTGATGTTAGTGATGTTGCACACCTTTTCATATTCCTGTTGGCCGTTTCTATGTCATCTTTGAAGAAATGCATATTTGAGTCCTTTGCTAGTTTTCAATGTGTTATTCAGGTTTTTTGCTATTGAATTATAGGGGTTCTTTTATATTTTGGATATTACCATCTTATCAGATATATGATTTGCAAGTATTTTCTCACATTCTGTAGATTGCCTTTTTGCTGTATGTGTGGACTTCTTTGGGTTTATCATACATAGAAGTTAGTTAGGTTTCTTGAATCTGGATGTCCATTTCCTTCCTCACATTGGGAAGTCTTCAGGCATTACTTATTCAAATAAGCTATCTTCCTCTTTCTCTCTCTCTCTCTCCTTCTGGCAGTCCCACAAAGCATATATTCATCTGTTGATAATATTTCAGAAATTCCTTAGGTGTTCTTCACTCTTTTTTAATTCTTTTTTTCTTTTTGTTTCTCTGACTGAATGATTTCACATGATCTGCCTTTGAGTTTGCTGATTCTTTAGCTTGATCAAGTCGGCTGTTGGACTTCCCTCCCCCCACCGACCCCAGGGATTTTTTTTCAGTTCAGTTATTGTATTCTTTAGGTCCAAAATTTTTGTTTGATTCTTTTTTAATATTTTCTTTTTGTTGATATCCTCATTTTATTCATGCATTGCTTTCTTGAGCTTATCAAGTAAGTATCTTTATGATGTTTATTTTGAATTCTTATCAGCTAATTCATATACCTGTTTTCTTAGGATTGGTTTCTAGAGAATATTTTATTCCTTTTATTGGGTCACATGTCCGTTTCTTGTGTCACTGTAATTTTTTGGTGGGATCTGAACACTTGAAAAAAAAAGTAGCCATCTCTTCCAGGCTTTACAGACTGTCTTGACCTGGGAAAGATCTTCACCAGTCAGTCCAGATAGATATTCTGGGTGAACTCTCAAACTTTCTCTGTGGAGGTATCTTCTTTGGATTCATGCATGTAAATCCACAGTTAAAGGGATTTGTTGGTTTCTTTTATCAGCAGCTCATAATTTCTCGTACCTTTTGGTGTCTGTCTGGGTATGGCAGCTTCTTTGCACTTGCTGCAAGATACTCAAATCTCTTTTATTTTCAGTTGTGCCCCTAGAATTCCAGAATATGTTAAGATACCTTCAGAATTTATAGTCAGGGAAGACATAAACCAGTCCCTCAGGCAACTCCCTGGAAAGGTGGAATGTTGGATGCATGCTCCAACTTTTTTCTGCCCTAGAGAGAATCTAAGAGTTGGGGGTTTTCTCCCACTTGTTCTACCCAGGGGGAAGAACTATAGTGAGTGAGTGCATGCTGGTTCAAATGATCACCTTTGTTCTTGGCATCCCCCAACCTGGTGCCCTTTTCTATCAATGCTTAGATTCAGGCAAGACAGAAACAAGTCCCTCAGGCAGACCCCAAAAGGTCTGAACATTTGATGCTTGTTTCAGTCTTCTCTTTCTTTCCAGTTAGAAGCCAGTATATGAGATTTTTTTTTTTTCCCAGTTGTGCCACATTGAGCTGGGAGGTGGATGTATTGCAGGTTGAGTGAGGTGAATTTTACTACGAGCTGCAATGTAGTTAGTTTTGTGCCTCCCTGGGGTGTAGGAGCCCCTTAACTGGTTTTTGAATTTCTTACAAAGAGAACTGGTCCCTGTATTGTTGTTGAGTTGATGTCTTTGGGGGGAAAGAAGGATCTGGAGTTTCCTGTTCTGCCATATTGCTGACACCACCTTGCGTAAGTTTATTCTTTTTATTACCACACAGTATTTCGCTGTATAATTTTGCAAGTTTATCTATTCTATTGTTGCCAGGAGACAGAGGAACTGAGATAATGAATTCTCCTTATTATTAATTAATAAATTGGAAATTTCATTTGTAGATCTAATTAATGACTTGGTTCACTGCTTTTCTTTTTAAAGTAATGATTATATTCAATTTTAAATATTATATGCTTGTCTTTTAAGTAGTTAAAAGTAAGACTTTATCTATGAACCCTGGAGACACTAATACCAATTAGCTGTGAATTGTTCAGTATTTATTTTATGCTTACACAGGATATACACATAAAATTTTTCACATGTGGTAATGAACATATGACATAGTTTGACATTTGCTTTTTTCACTTTATTGAATATTATATAAAATTGCCTTTTTCTTTTTAAGGCTACATAATATTTGGTTATAGAGATGTATCAACATTTATTTATACAGTCTCATACTGATGGACGTATATTCCATTATAGGTGAAGCAGTTTCCAATCTTTTGCTGTTACAAATAATATTGGATCAAATGAATATCTTTGCTATTTTATCAGTTTTACTTGTGTGAATATTATCTGTGGGATGAATTCTTAGAAGTTTAGTTGCTAGGGGAAAGACAATAGACATTTTAAATTTTGATAAATATCATCAAAATGCCCTGCACAGAGATTATAAATATTTACTGCAGCAATTTGTAAGAGGACCTGTTTTCCCATGTCTTTTATAATGTTCTATCATTAAAAAAAAAAAAAAACTGGGTTAAAAAGTGGTAACAATGTTAGTTTCCATTTCTTTTGTTATTAATAGCTTGAGCATCTTTGTATATGTTTAAGATTCATTTTTTTCTATAAGCTGTCAGTTTATTCCCTTTTTATTGGGTTTTAGCCTTTTTCCTATTGATTTATAAAGCCATTTGTATAACTTGGAAATTAATGTTTTGTGGTAAGTTGTTTTCATTACTTTAAAAGTTCTTCTCTTGACTTTATGGTAGAACTTTTTCACATAGATTAAAAAAACTTTTATGTAATTTAATTATTGATTTTTTCTTTGAGTTTTGGCATCTGAGTTATATTTGGAAAAGTACTACTCACTGTAAAGAGAAACAAGTACAAAACAAACCTTCTGAGATTTGAACGTATAACTTTTGTGGTTTTACTCTTTTGGTTTGATTCTTGATCTAATTACAATTTATTTGCTTTTTTTATTATTATTATGTTATGTTAATCACCATACATTACATCATTAGTTTTTGATGTAGTGTTCCATGATTCATTGTTTGCGTATAACACCCAGTGCTCCATGAAGAACGTGCCCTCTTTAATATCCATCACGAGGCTAACCCATCCCCCCACCTCCCTCCCCTCTAGAACCCTCAGTTTGTTTCTCAGAGTCCATAGTCTCTCATGGTTCGTCTCCCCCTCCGATGTCCCCCCCTTCATTCTTCCCCTCCTGCTATCCTCCTCCTCCTCTTCTTTTTTTTTTTTTTTTTAACATATAATGTATTATTTGTTCCAGAGGTACAGGTCTGTGATTCAACAGTCTTACACAATTCACAGCACTCACCATAGCACATACCCTCCCCAATGTCTATCACCCAGCCACCCCATCTCTCCCACCCCCCACCACTCCAGCAACACTCAGCTTGTTTCCTGAGATTAAGAATTCCTCATATCAGTGAGGTCATATGATACATGTCTTTCTCTGTTTGACTTATTTCGCTCAGCATAATACCCTCCAGTTCCATCCACGTCATTGCAAATGGCAAGATTTCTTTCCTTTTGGTGGCTGCATAATATTCCATTGTGTGTGTGTGTGTGTGTGTGTGTGTGTGTGTGTGTGTGTGTGTGTGTATACCACATCTTCTTTTTCCATTCATCTGTCGATGGACATCTTGGCTCTTTCCACAGTTTAGCTATCGTGGACATTGCTGCTATAAACATCGGGGTGCACGTACCCCTTCGGAGCCCTACATTTGTATTCTTTGGGTAAATACCCAGAAGTGCAATTGCTGGGTCATATGGTAGCTTGATTTTCAACTTTTTGAGGAACCTCCATACTGTTTTCCAGAGTGGCTGCACCAGCTTGCATTCCCACCAACAGTGTAGGAGGGTTCCCCTTTCTCCGCATCCCTGCCAAAATCTGTCATTTTCTGACTTGTTAATTTTAGCCATTCTGACTGGTGTGAGGTGGTATCTCATTGAGGTTTTGATTTGGATTTCCCTGATGCCGAGCGATGTTGAGCACTTTTTCATGTGTCTGTTGGTCATTTGGATGTCTTCTTTGGAAAAATGTCTGTTCATGTCTTCTGCCCATTTCTTGATTGGATCATTTGTTCTTTGGGTGTTGATGTAATAAGTTCTTTATAGATTTTGAGTTTAAGGAATGAGGTAAATTTCAAAATTTATTTAAGTTTTCCAAATAGCTATTGCTTTGTCCAAATACCAGTTATAAAGCAATGCATCTTTTGCCTGATTTGATATGCCTACCTTGTTTTACTTAAGTATGTATTCGGGTTTATCACTGCACATCATGTTCTGTTGAATTTGATGCATATGTCTCCATATTGTATAACTTGAATGCATTTGTGGTTATAGCTTAATGTGCTTTAATATCTGGTAGGGCTAATTCCCCTCCATTACCCCTAAAAGTTTTTCTGGTAATCTTGACTGTTTATTTTTTCCACATAAAATGTAGGGTCAGCTTGTCTAGAGAAAATAAAAAATCCTAGTGGCATTTTTATTGTGATTCTATTAAAATATTCGATTCACCAGTTGACAAAAATATTGCTGTCCTTATGATGGTGTTTCTTCCTATCAAGAAATGTGGTATCCCTTTTCATTTCCTCTTCTATTCAGTAGTGCTTTTAAAGTTTTCTTAGAGCTCTCTTATTTTTTATTAAGCTCATTTCTAAGTATTTTATCCATCTTTGGTATTGTCTTTCATTATGTCCCCTAGTTGACAGTTGTGTTAAGGAAGTTTAATTTCTGTGAGTTAATCTTGCATCCAGACGTGCACTAAATTCTCTTATTCTTAATAAAAATCTCTCTTAGTTTATTGTTTGACTTTATGGTAGTTTTTTTTTTAATAAAGATTTTATTTATTTGAGAGAGAGAGAGAGCAAAGGGGGGAGTGGCAGGCAGAGGGAGAGGGAGACGCAGGCTCCCGCTGAGCAGGGAGCCTGACATGGGATTCAATCCCAGGACCCTGAGATCTTGACCTGAGCCGAAGGCAGATTCTTAACAGACTGAACCACCCAGGTGTCCCTATGGCAGTTTTTTCTATGTAAAATTTTTGGATTTGTAAGGTACACACTATGATTTTTAGCATAAATCATATTTCATGTAAATGGTAGTAATTCATTTTCTTTATAAAAAATACTTTTATTTACTTATTTATTTTGAACTACAGTTGACACACAATGTTACATTAGTTTTAGGTGTACAACTTAGTGCTTCCCCAACCCTGTACACCACACTGCGCTCAGCACAAGTGTAGCTACCATCTGTCCCCTGTTACAGCACCACTCACTTGATTCACTGTGCTGCAGCTTTCATCCCTGTGACTTAATTATTGCTTTCATTTTTAATTATTCAACTTTTTATTTATTATGCCAATTATTTATTTCTCTTATCTACTTGTCTGACATCTCCAGTTGAAGTAAAATTATTTGTATCATTATATATATTTTCTTGGGTCCAAAAGAAACAAAAAAAATCATTGTGCAATGGTTAGAAAAAAAATCAATAGTTAAACACTGTAAATCACACTTTTAGATATATAGCCAAATTAGTGATAAAGGAAGGAAAAATTTGTAATCTAGAATAATGATATTTTTAAGGAAGAATAAACTAAAATTAAAATGAATTAGCATCTAACACAATAAAAATAAAATAAATTTAAAGAAAACAGGTAAAATAATGAAGTAGAAGAGAGAAAAAACTGTTGAGTAGGTACAAAAGCAGGCTAAAAATAATGATCATAATAATACAATTAATAAAAATAACCCTGAAATGATAGTAAAAGCAAGCATTTATGTAGCACTTACTGTGTACTGGGCACTCTTTTTACATCCTGACACAGAGTAATTCATTAAATATTCACAAAAACTATTTTAGGTAGGTACTTAATAATCCCCATTTTACAGTGGAGGAAACTGAGGGCCAGAGAGATGAACAACTTCCTCAAGCTTGCACAATTGATAGAGGTGACATTTGAGTTCAAACCCAGACAGTTGAGCTCCAGAGTCTCTGCACTATATCAATCTGATGTATTACCATTCAAACTTACATATCATGTCCCTACTAAATAGAGAAAGAAACAATTATGATAATGTACATCGTACTATGAAATATAAGACACAAAGAATTTTTTAAAAATTAAGTATTTTAATGTGAAACGTGGATATTTCTTGGAATCAGTTATATAATTCATCATGTGGTGGGTTGCAGTGTTCATGATGGGACAGCTAAAATTCCTCTTTGAAACCCTAACATGGATTCAGAAGCCCTGAGGAAGGTAAAGTGTTGGTGCCTAATTCTAACAGGGAATAAATTGTGTATCATTCATGTTCTTTTCCACATTAATTAGTTGTAATTAAAGACAAAATTCATTGGTGTTACAACAGAGTTCACCTTCAAAAAAAAAAAAGAATAATTGCTGGATCTGTTTTCACATTAATCACCTTTCTAGCACCAGGAATCACTTAATAATTAAGGAAACCATGAATTACTTCCCGAGGACCCCTTTCAAGAAGTGATCCTAATGTGAAGTTCCCATTAAGGGAGTGGAGATCCAGACTCTGTGGGTGTAAAGCCTTTTCCTGTGGAGTTCTATGGCTATTTGTTACCACTCACAGCTTTTAATACAAATTTCGCAGTGACCTTTTAAAGACAAAAATAGTTCCTTGTTATTCTTTCCCCCCTTTCTTCTTTATTCTCTTGTCATACTTTCATGTTCAACTGTTCTGTGCATTCTTTAAATCTCCAAAGAAATCACCTCTGCACCACAGCCTACAGCAAATGCTCCTGGAGGGGCCTGAGGTAGATGTAGAGGAACAGGACGTTTTCCCCAAAGACTGAATGTGGACAGCTTGAACAGGTACAAAATTGGCTATATCCAGCACCAGGAGAATTGAAAAGAATGTGAGAAGACCTTGGTCTAAAAATAAAAAAAAATTTTTAAATCCCTGGGCATTTTGAGAACAAAATGAGCAAAACCGATATTGTAAATTCCTACCTTAAGTGTATATGCTTTTCCTTATTGTGTCATGTTCATTTTAAGGTTTTTATGCGTTAGGATAAGAATATGATATTTTACCATCCTTTCTGTTTTTATGTTTCCTTTTTATTTCTTAAACCTTTACATTTCATTTTGTTTGAATCCTGAGAATGTAGCAATTGACTGAAAGTCTGCCACACTAGACTGGGCAATATGAAATTTTTTAGTGTTTTGATAAGCAACATTTTTTCAATGAGCAATTGCAGTTTTATATAAAAATGCCTTTCAGTTAAAACGGTGATAAAATAAAAGTAACATATCCTAATAGTTTTGTGTTGCATATTACAGAGATTTAGGAAGGGCAACTGGACATCTTATTTATTTTATTTTAGCAAATACATTTGAACAAGGTGGTCCAAATAAAAAAAAAAGATGAAAGGGGAAAATTATCTTGGGGCTTCGTGTACATATGTAATTGGGATTTGAAAGCTTTTGGAGCCACTGATTAGCACTAATAACATTTTGAAATATTTTCTTGCTTCTGGAGTATATTTCATAAAATCTTAAAAAATACTTTCCTCAACCGACATAGTTAGAGAATAAACTTGAGTCACTGTAAATGCAAAAAATAGAAGAGAATTTAGTTATAAATACATTTAAAATTAGTGGCAGAATTTTCATAGGAAAACAAAGTTTAGAAAGATATTCATTAATAATAGTAATACTTTTTATTTCTGAGTGGTAGAATTCGTGACGGTTGTAATTTCCATTTTTCCTGGTTTTTAGTATTTCAATTTTTTTCTTAGGGAAAATGATATTTGCAGTAGACACACACACAAATACAGAAACGTCTACACTATAATCACAAAAGAAGAGAACCCTACAACTAGACTACCCTTGCTGAATTTGAATCCCAAAAGGAGTAATTATTTCATTCAATAAGTATTTACTGAGCACCTATAATGTGCAAGACACTGTTGTAAGTGCTGGATACATAGTAGCAAACAAAACACACAAAATCCCTGATCTCACTGATGCATCATTCAAGTGTTGGCGGGTAGACAATCAATAATATATTAGGTGACAGTAAGTGAGAAAATAAAGCCAGATGAGAGAAGACAAGCCATAGAAACAAGATAGAGAGTGGGTATAGCAGGATACTTCCTAGATGCAGTGGTCTATGCTGAGACCTGAATGAATTAAGGAGGGAACTGTACAGTACTACATGTGTGCATATGTGCATGTGTATGTAGGATCATAGTGTGGCTAAATTAATTAGAGCAAAAGGAATGAAAAAGAAGACTCTGAAGTAGCCAAGGTTCAGATTCAACAATGAAGTGGGCAGACTTTTATTTATTTATTTTTTTTTAGAGAGCACATGAAGGGAGGGGAGTGGGTGAGGAAGGACAGAAGGAGAGAGAGAGAGAGAGAGAATCCCAAGCAGGGTCCCCACTGAGTACAGAGCTCCTCATGGTACTCAATCTCAGGACCCTGAGATCATGACCTGAACCGAAATCAAGAGTTGAAATCAAGAGTTGGTTGCTTAACTGACTGAGCCACTCAGGCACCGCGACATTTTTAAATTTTGAGAAGTAAGTGAAAAGAAAGCTTTGTGGAAAATAGACTGTCTTGGTCTTGGTCTGATAGACTGGGCAGGTGCAGATACCAGTGTTCGGAGGTGGAGTGATGGCAGCTTATCCAGGCGGCCGTGGTGGAGATAGTGAGAAGTGGTGAGATTTTGGAAGGATGAGTTCAGTAAAGGATGTTCCCAGTTTGAGGGTCCAGGAGTACCTCCTTAGTTTAAAACATTTAAAGTTTTAGATTACTGTTCTGATTTTCCAAGGCTCACTGGTCTCGCTGAGATGTCATTTAAAAGCACAAGTGTCCGGCAGGTCAAATGGAAGAATTTAATCTAGTTGATGTGCACATGTAGATATGTACGGAATTACTCTCATCTGGAGGTATGTTTTGAAGATAGATATACAGACAATAATAGGGTTAGAGTGACAGGATTGTTATACGGAAATTAAAAAAATATACATACATATATATGTATAGTTAAATTTATATATGTATGTATGTTTAGTTTAAAAGTCCTCATATTGCAATACTGTCATTAACAGAAATTATTACCTATATTTCATTTTTTTGTATTTTTTACAGAAGAAAAGGAACAACTCAGAACATTTATATAACTGTATGTCATATGTAAATAATATATACTTTCTTTAATTCTTTTCTCATGTTATGACTGCATTATCAATGAAATAAAAATGATCACTGAGGATAGTCTAAGATAAATGCTAAACATTTTTTTACAATTAATTACTTCCTAATCTAGACTAAACTTTAGTGTCATGCTATTATGAAGATTTATATCTTATTTTAAACAACTGTTTGATTAAGTGTGATTCTCTATAGACATACTCATTTGTATTGTTATTGAATCATTTAGATGCATTGGGTTCTTAAGTAAGATCATGCTTTTCAAAAGATAAATTTTTAGTTGGAATTTTAGAGGATAGCATCTAATTACTGTCTCCTTTGGTTTTAAATGAATGATACTTTCAGTAAATACAGGTTAATCATAAAGTAGATTCAATGAATTTTGAAGGTCAGCTACAATAACATCTTTTCCAAGTAAGGTGTAAAACATTTATCATTTTCCTCCCTACCAATATTTTTAAGGTTATTGCTATTTTGAGTGCACATTATTATGATGAATGACATCACTTTCCTTTACTTCCATTTCAGAAGAAAGTACTTGAGTGACTATTTACAAGCAGAAATTAAGGTGACTCACATGCTTGTTTGCATTTTCCTCAAGAGAAAAATTGCCAAGAGTTTGGGTAGCTTTTTTTAGTGTCGACATTTTGCCTCCCATGATGATTATCATAGGAAATGGTGTATGCAATCTACATTCAAATTGTTTGTATGTATGGTTCTGCATTTGAGACTGATAATTTAGGATGCAAATCAAAATGAATGATTTGGCATCTGAAAGTTTCTTTGCATAAAAATAAAAAGGAGTAACAATTCTGTAAATTAGTTCCATTTTATTTTCATTATCAGAATGGTATGGCTACACATTTCAGAATTGATTGTTATTCTCTTACATTTATACTAATTAATATGTGTAAATTAAATGGAGTTTTAAAAAAGTTATTAAATGGCCCTCGAGACTACATAGTTTCAGTAGAATAGAGTTTTGTCATAATGGAGTAGACCTTTAGCCAGAGCGGAAGCCAAGATATTTATCAGAAAATAATCATCATGGTGAATAAGAAGATTTGTTTTTTGAACAGGATGTTTTTACTCAGTTACCACTTTCCACTTGATTTTCCTTGGGCTTTTTCTCTACAACGTCAGTGATTGATAACTGCTTTATTGTCCCAATCCTATTCATTTCAGGTGGCACTAAAAGCCCCTTATGATTCAATCTGATTGGCTCTTTGCACATTTTTTTCTGACCAGATTGCATTGAATATACATTCAGTCAAATATCAATTAACAAAAATTTCTGTAACAAACCTGTGCTTAGTGGTATAGTGACAGGTGGCCCCAGTAATTCTCTGCTTGATTCCTTGCTTTATGGACATTTTCTCTATTGATTTATCACATTTGAGGCTTTTCATTGTCATTGGATGTTATTTGACATCAAGGGGAAAATAACTTCACTTTGCTATTGCAGTCTCTGAAATTTGCCTGGGTTGCCTAAACTTGGGTGTGAGAATTACTGTTGCAATGGTGGCATCTATGATGGTTTTGTACTTTTGGTTTTCTGTGTGTATCTAGTGCCTGTGATGGGCCAGGTGCTGGGCTGGTGAAAACATGGCAAATAAGTTTGTGTCTACATCCCATGAATTCTTTCTGCTTCCTTGCAGTTCTCTGTTAGCTGTGATAAACTGTGAATACTTTTCCAGCCCAGACTTATAAATAGATTTCTCCATTCTTCGCAAGGAGTTATGTTTCCCTTGGTTCTCTAGAGTAACTTGGAAGTTTCTAATGATGGGGAACGTCTGTTCAAATATAATTCACTTCAGTTAAGTACAGGGAAAACAAAGAACACGTAATATAGCTTCTCCTGTGCATGAGAATCACCCATACAATGTGGGAGCCTTTTCATACACTGATGGCCCAAAGACCACACTCTCACCATTGCTTCTGGAGATACACAAATATTTTATGACACTAACAAAAGGATTTACTTAGTGTTTTAGATGGCTTTTCATTAACACTCTTGCATAGATGCACAGCAGTTTTTCTTTCACAGCATTCTTAAGGCAGTCATGAGAGATGAAACAGTCATTCAAGAATGTCATAGGAGTATTCAAATACTGATGTAAAGACAAATCACACATCAGCTATCATCAAATAAAATATAGTGCATGATAAAATACAAACAGAAAACACAGTTTTCAGAAAATGATTGCCATGTGAGTTTGTTTGCTCTTTCATTCATTCACAGTACTTCCAGCTGCTGCTGACATTGTACCCGATAGTCCTCGGTGCTGTAAAGCCATTTGCTATGGCTATAACTCATATCCAGAATCTAAGGTAATTTTGCAGATAATAGAAAATGATAACAAAAACAAAAATCATAAAATTATGGAAAAGCAATTTTCTTTTAGCCTTTCTAAGTAAGATCAGTTAAAATCTGAGTCCCATTTCACCAGACTGTGTGCATAGATTAAATGCTCCATATGTATATCCTCCATTTTACATTCATGGTGGCAAAAATATACCAGAGAACATGAGATAATTCCCAATCCTGACACTCCAATGCCTGGCCCCATGTCTGACATAAAGTAAGTTCTTGATACGTAGTTCTTGAAGGGATGTCTGGATAAAAAATAAATAAGTTAGGAGTCTATTAAAATGACCCAATTCACAGATTCCAGCTTTATGTATAAATTCACCAATTATAATGCATCACATGCAAACACTGCTCCCTTTCCAGGAAAGTTGTTTTTAGTCAGTTCATTTCTACTTAACAAGTACTGGCATCAATTGTCCAAAGACATGTTCCCTATTCCCCATGATGCATATGTTATATTGACGAATTAATCACGAATCAACATGAGAAAACTCAATATAGTTTTTCAGTAGATATCATTACTTGAGTCCCTTCCAAGAGCATTTGCTGTGGCCATACGTAAATGTAATTAAAAAATCCAAACATTGAATTTAAATTGCTTTTGAATTATCTACCATTTTGGTTTATCCACATCTCCATTTGTGTAGATGTAGATTCAGAGTTGGTGTTTTATATTCATGATTATGGTTTGAGTACATAAGTGAAATTATTTTTAAATGATATTGCTACTGGAAACTGAATTGGATGCTAGATATTTTTTGTCCACTGCCGTGAGCAAACTTCAATTCTATCACTGATTCACAAGTCATTATGTAACTGCAGCATTTCTGTATTGACAGAAAGCAGTCTCAAAAATCACCTGTGAGGAATAGTGCACAAAATAAAGAGATTATGAGCTCATGGGGTTTTAACCCAGGCTCTCCTTATTATGCTATGTAAATTTTTTCAACTAGGGTTGTATATATTTAAACAACTTTGCATAATTTTTATTTTTGGAAATGAATATTCCTGATCAGTCTGCGAAGTTAAGAATTCACCCTGTTAGATATATCAGCTAATTGATTAACTAAAAGTTGTGGTTTTATTTGTTGTGTGATTGATGGCTCAGACATAGATGTTACTATTTCCTAAAGCAGAGTATCCGTGCAACTGTCTGTTACAATTTAAATCCGCCTTATAACTTTTTAGACTTTTACCACCCATTATAAAGTGAAGGATAGTAAAGAGAGTGGGTTGTACATTGATGTTGATAAAAATAAATAGGCCATGCTTTTGTCTTTTAGATGCCCTGTCCTTCCCCTTCTTGCTCTCTGAGGAAATAGAAAAGAACATGGAGGGTTGAGGCCGGCCTAGAAATGGGAGTTCTAACTCAAATTCTCTCAGTAACTCACTGAATAGCCATGAGAAGGTCATAGACTCTCCCTGAAGCTTATTTGTAAAAAAGATGGTATTCAAATAGATTTTTAATAAGTTTTTGTTCTGTAATACGATACAGGTTCTCTTTCATGAAAGGGTTAAAAGTCTGCAGTCTTTTGCAATGTTTGGTCCCCATATTATTTCTTCTTCCTCTTCCACAGCTTTGGCCTCACGTTGTGTGATGCCCTTTACACAGAGAGACTGTCAGGAGTCCATGGACTTTCCCTTCTCTGCTGTCCATCCTAATCTTCCCAGAGAAGATACATATTGCGGGATCCTCTTAAGTGGACCTACTCATCTGTTTACCCAAAGCATTACATGCTTACGGAGGAAAAGAATCATCTTGTTCTCTAGTACATCCAGAGAACACAGCATTTTGCCTACTGAATAGGTGCCTTCAAATATTTGTTGAATGATGAAAATTTGTCCATATTTCCTACATCTTTTTTTTAAGATTTTATTTATTTATTTGACAGAGAGAGACATAGCGAGAGAGAGAACACAAGCAGGGGGAGTAGGAGAGGGAGAAGCAGGCTTCCCCGTGGAGCAGGGAGTCCGATGTGAGGCTCAATCCCAGGACCGTGGGATCACGTCCTGAGCTGAAGGCAGATGCTTAACGACTGAGCCACCCACCTAGGCGCCCCTTTCCTACATCTTTTATCTTCCTTGTGGGATGCTTTGCTTTGCCCTGAGTGCAAATCTCTGCTCAGCTGTAATGTTATCCTAGCTTATTAAAGGGGAAGAACTTCCTTCTTGTAAATGCATTGCCAGGAGCTGCGCAAATGCATTACCTGGAACTGATTGCGGCAGCAGCACCAATATCTGGGATATTTGCATGATGTCTGTAAGCAACAGAGAAAAGTCTGGAAGAATTGAGGGTCCAAGATATGTTTCTTTAGAGACATTTTTTTCCTCTTTCAATATACAATGCAAAAACACTGAATGTTCCTCTGTAAAGGCAGGCACATTGTTTTTCTCCAATATATCTATAGCAACTAGAAAATATTCTAAAACTATAGGATAGAATTTTACATCTTGTTGGCTCAGTTGACTTACTGTTATTATTGATTTGTGACTATTGAGGTTTTTAAAAAAAAATATGTCACTGAGAAAAGGTTATTTTTATGTAAATCTAAAACATTGCTAGGTGAAAAGAAAGTTCCAGATATCATTTAGCTTTTATTTTACATAGTGAAAATAGAAGCTCAGATCATTTGAGTCTTACCCAAAGTTGTTCAGCTTATCACATGGACTTGGCCTCTTGAGTCCATTTCCATTCTGTTAATTCCTATCCTGGGACCTAATGTACTTGTGTGTGCTTCTGTGATGTTATAAAGACTTTTCCCTCTGTGGAATATCATTTCTGTTGTCACAGTGAAAGTCATACAGAATGATTTCATTTACAAAATTAGATTTACACACTACTTACACACACTGTCTGCCATTTTGTAAAGTAAAATACATTTGTGTGTTTTTTTCCACGTCAAAATGGGTTTCCTATTTGGCTCCTTTTTCAAGAATTGTCACATACTTTGGCAAAGAATATTCAGGAAGAGAGTGATCTTCATTTAGTAAGTGGCCCTTGCGGCCACAGTGACACATGGTGAGCACCCTCTGCCTCCTTTAACCAAATGTCTGAATGTCATCAGCCAGGTGCAGCCCACAGTGTGACATTCTGCAGTGAGACTTTGGCTCTTGTGCTGACACAGAAGCCCAACTGAGCAGCCATAGAACAGCCCTCCCGCAAACGAGAATCACATCTTCCTTGTGATTGTCACTCTACAAACCTGAACCTCTTGTTGCCTGGGCATTCTCAATCTCTTGATAGTCCAGCTTGCTTCCTTTACTTCTCATCTGACCTTTCTTAAAATTTTGCTTGATTGAGCTCTGGACAACAATTATCAGACAAAGGGATAAGTGTATCATCTTGTTATAAATGTATCATCTTCAATTTTCAGTTAGAATTATGTTTCTGATTTGAAGGCAGGAACATGAATTATGGACATATTTTTGAAGTAAATAAACATTGTAATATTTTATTGTGTAACGCATTTCTTTCAATGTTTTTTAAAAATTAACTTAGGGATTGAAACACAAAAGTTAAAGAAGGTATCTGCATATATGTGAAGAATTGTACTGCCGTTAACGAGGTAGTCTATGCCATCACTCAGCCCTTGGCAAAACAGAAGCATAAGTCGTAGTAATATTAAAAGTTCAAAGAATTAGAAGTAAAATAATGAAAATGAACCAGAGATAACATTGTATTGCATGACCTAGAATGTTCAGATGATTTCAAATTGTATATCTATATTCTTTTCTGTGCCTTCTTATAAATATTAATTTTTCATAACAACCCTGTAAGTTAAATAGGATCATCCTTACCATCTTACAGATGAAGCAGCTGGGGCTTAGAGAAGTGTGGTACCTTGCACACCCAGCTAGTAATGGAAGAACTGTGTTGAAATCCATGTGCTGAGCTCCAGAGTCCGTGCTCTGAGTCACTCACTAAGGCTATTTTATTTGCCCAAGGAAACAGAGCTGTTGATTCAATAACAATCAGAATCTTCTGCATTCTTTAGAAGAAATTGAACCCTTGAGCTTTAATGTCTTTATCCTATCTCTTCCTTTCCCCTTGTTATACCCTTAGGGGAAAAACATACCCTATTGTGATAGAAAGCACTATGAACAAGCCAAGATCAGGATTGCTGTGTTTGGCATTATAACCGTCTGGTTAAGATGTCTTTTAAGATCTAACTTTTCTAACCCTTTCTGAATAGGAAAGGAACATCTATGTGTGGCTGAAACACAATCTAAGAAAATGCACAATGCTTTTTCTCTCATTATAAGTGCTTTGTGTTAGGAAATTGTGTGCTAACTTCATATGAGCCATAAAGGAGAATTGCAACAGGCTGCTTGTAAATCACTAAACCCAGTTCTTCGGCCGTTTTTTCATCTGTGTTGTTTTTATATGGCATATTCCAATGATGTAAATTTTCACTAAAGGCAGATTGAAAGTTTAAATCATTATCATCTGATTGGAATTGATCAGGATAATTTAGGTCAAAACTTATCAAATTTAGGGGAACTTGGTAGTCACCTGGACACCTTGTTAATAGAGATTCCTGTGGTCTCGAAGCTCTTAATTTAGTAGATCTGGGCTGAGGCTCCATAATTTGCATTTCTGATAAGATCTCAGGTGATGTTGATGCTGTCTAGATATGGACCTTTTTTTTAAGTTTTAAGTTTTTATTTAAATTCCAGTTAATGAACATATAGTGTAATATTAGAATATTAGTTTCAGGTCTGTGGATGAATTTTTGAGTAGCACTGGCTTCTATAACTTCCAAAGGTTGCTGTGATGGTGAGAGTTTTTGTTTAGGGAGATAAAAGAATATGCATCCCTCATTATAGTCTATGTGCTCTGTCCTGGAGATCCTCTTGACAGTTTTTCACAGGTATCTGTTCTCTAGGCTGTTCAGTGTTCTTCCTTGGGAAGAAATTTTTCTGAGATTTCTTTACGACATATCTTTAATCACCTCTCGAATAGGCTCTGGACTACCACTGGAGGATTTGACTCTTCGCAAGTACAGAGAGTACTGCAGAATAAATGCTAAACCACGGGCTGCTAATTCTTGCACTAAGAAATTCTCAGGATTTCTGCTAAGAAGGTTTCCATTCCTTGTCCGAGACATTAGCACAGTACCTGGCTTTATTCCTGATACACAGTATGTCCTTAAGAACCATTCTTGTCGAATGAGAGGTGGAATGACTGAACTGTTTCAAGCATTATGATTAAACTGTTTTGTTTTTGAGTTCTCTCCTGCGCTGATGGAGCAGATAGGAAAGCCCTTTCTTATCTACTCGTACAAATTTTGTGCACTTGTGTGGCTAAGTGGCACTATGTTATTGATTCAGTGGAGCTGAATATAGTTTGAGAAGCTTCACATGGTCAGGGAGTGTATTTATGACTTATGCTCAGGAGCAAATTATGTTTAGCAAAGTGTTAAAAATGCCTTTCTCTATTAGCCTAGCCTTGTCAAAGAATTTGAATTAGACCATTTTTCATTGTTAAGAATGCATTGTACTCATTCTATGTTTCTTTTGAACTTTCTGCAAATGCATTATAACCATTATCTTGTTTTTCCTTACAATGCCATTCAGAGGTGTGTAACCAAGTAGTGTTATCCTCATTGTACAGGCACATAGAAGTTAATTGACTTTCTTCAGGTCATGGTGAAGTAGGGAGAACCAGCAATAAAAGAAGCATTTACCTGCTTTTTTAGAGTGTGAGCACAATGGCCAGCACAGAACTCCTAACCCTGTCTTTCTACCCTCTAAGACAAAATATCCTCTCTCCATGAGATTACCTTCAAAACACAAACAAAAACAAAAACAAAACAAAAAGGCTGCTTGAAAGATGTTCGCGTGGATTACAGTAGTTCCAATTTAGGTCAAACAAAATCATCCCCCCACTTGTGATTTCATAAAGTATTCAACCACCTTTTCGTGTGTGTGACTAAAAGAGATTCAGGTCATTCCAAAATCGCAGAAAAGTTGTTTAAGTTTTTAAGATTTTTGTTTAGATTTTTGCATGTGCCCTTTTAAGACACCTAGGCTCATATTACACAACCCTATTTCTTTTCTAATGTGCCTGGGCGGCAGTCCGCTCTGGGCTTCTTAGGTTCCTACATGTCTTGTTAAGTATTCCCAAACCTCCAGATCCTGACCATTCTTTCCATGCTGGCCACTTACCTGGATGGTTTCTGTAGCTGGGAATTCTGAAAAGTGAGCAAATGCTTCAGAAGAATGCTTCACATAGTCCTGCACCGCACTTGGGCTCTTTTTGGACCAAGAACAGATTATTTAGTGCTTGCTATAAAGAAATGGCAGAATTTTTAAGCTCAGAGTTCCTAAACTGGAGTGCAGTCCTCTTCTTGCATAACCATTCATCTGAGCCTGTTATGTTTGCTCATGGACTTCAGGGCAAAGGGAACCAGCAGAAATATGCTGAGATGCTTGTTGCTGTTTTTTGTTGTGATTAATAAACTCCTTTGTGTCTGATCCAAGAGACTCATGTCTTCTTCCGGGAACCATGGATCTGTGACAGGCTAATTTATAAACTTGTATTTAATCCAATGGGAATTCTCCTTCTAGCTCTCCTCCACACTGTAAAACATACTAAAGTAGGGCAAAATCCCCACCACTCTCTCCACTTAGTTTCTTCCCAGTAGATTCTTCCTAAACTTTCGGTTATTTCATGGAAATTTTTTATGTTAGTCACATCATGGTGCTCATTGGATTAAATGAGGCTCTAGAAGGGTAAAAACCAAGATGAAATGAGAATATTAGAAGTCTAGGAGACCTGGCTTAGGAGGCAGGGAGACATATTTCCTTCCTCTTGTGACACTGTTTGGTGTCCTTTAGCAGTAGTACCTGGGCTTCTGTGTTTTAAGTAACTGTCACAAATGCAAATATCTACTACTGTCCATAGCTGCTGAAGATGAACTCTGAGGTGTTAGGGGATAGGTTAACAACAGCATTTGCCACGATAAGACACAGTGGTAAGGTGGTGCTCCTCTGTGTTACTGTTGCTGTGAGCAATTTGAGTGTAAGAGTTATGTGGTATTTATTCCTGTTCCTTTGTGATGCCAGTTGTCATGCCTTCAACTTAGAAGTGTTTATGGAATCTTTGTCAAATAAGCGAAATCACAGGCCTTATTGGAAGAGGCTGTATGGTATAGACTGAAGTCAGTCTGTCTGGGATCTAATCTCAACTCTGACACTTAACTAGCTGCACACTTGGTCAGTTTCTTTAATCTCTTCCTCAGTGTCCTAATCTGTTAGGATGAAGGAATAATAGGATCTTCCTCACAGGGTTGTGAAACTTAGCACTTAGTAAATACTTAGTAGTTGTCAGTATTGGCACAAAAGCATTAGAATTCTATAGAACTGAAATTTTAAATATTCAAGAAAAAAACAAAACGAAACTATCCTTGCTGATGTGTTGTAAATTGTCATTGGTAGTTATTGGCCCACATATAGATTTACATTGCAGTAACCATATTTTAAGTCTTAAATCTAAATTCATCATAGACTGCAAAATTCACCTTATGGTTTTTTTTTTTTTTAAATGTGAATGCATGTTCTCTTGTACGGTGGAAGAAATGTAAATATTAAGCTAGGTTTTCATCTCTTATAATTATTGTCCATTCTTTGGCAACATGAACGTCTTTCCATTCCTTTATATAAACATTTCCCCCACATTTACCGCCTTGCCCGACACCGTAGCTAATTCGAGTCAAAATCAACGCAGGCTGTCAATTTGGTATGCATAACATCTGGTTGCTTCCACATTTATCATTTGTGGAGGTGAAGGTGGTGTATTTCATTTGGAAAATGTGTCATTGGGTCCTGCCAATCCACTACTCAGTCCTCCTCCTTGAGGAAGATATTTCTAAACTCTTATTTCTGCTTGCATTTCGAGGTCTTCTAAAGAAAACTTCACTCCTAGATTGGGTCCGTCTCCTTACCCATCATGTAGTTGTTTCATTTTAAAGCACTCTTAAAGAGCATAATATCTTGCTGTAATATCTACAATCAACAAAGATAATGTTACATTACCCAAATTGCTGGAACTCCATTATGCCCTATATATGGAGTAAACGAGCAGCAAATCTACACAGCTGCTGCTAACTGCTCTTTTAGACTTCCCTGTAGTTAAGTAATGAATCTTTATCAACTTCCTGAATAATTTACTCCTAAATGCATTAAATTGAATGTAAAAGGAAGTTTTACGAAATGAAGACAAACCAGTTCTGGGAGTTGGTGATAATCTTAAAACTTCCATAATGTTCTTCTTTCTTTTAAATAAGCATGATTCAGTTTTTCTCCTCTGGTCTGAGCTTTAAGTGATATAAAAGCATTAGCTTTAAGAAATATTTAAGATAGGGCGCCTGGGTGGCTCAGTTGGTTAAGCGACTGCCTTAGGCTCAGGTCATGATCCATGAGTCCCTGGATCAAGTCCTGCATCTGAGCAGGGAGCCCGCTTCTCCCTCTGACCCTCCCCCCTCTCATGTGCTCTCTCTCTCTCTCTCTCTCTCATTCTCTCTGTCTCAAATAAATAAATAAATAAAATCTTAAAAAAAGAAATAGATAAATAACAACAAATCTGTAGTTACTGGTATGAGTAAAAAATCCAATTGAATATAAATAGGAGAGCAGAAGTTTCTGTGATTAGAATACAGATGAAGTTTCTGTAATTAGAATAAAATGACTTTACAAAATTATTTGAACCTGGTATTTTTAAAAGATCTATTGTATATTATATATCTTATATCTTATATCTTATATATGTACATATATACACATATGTATATATACAGGGAAAAACACAGTTTGGTGGAATTATTAAAAATAATGAAAGAATCATCTTGAATGAGGGACTGCACCTAGGCCGGATTTGAATGACCTAAACTCATTCTTTGTAGCTATTCCCATTTTCATGTTTCCATTTTCAACAGCTCTTTGCTTTCCCATTTCTTAATGATAATGTTCATGTTACTCAAAACTCAGAGTTGGAAGGGGCTTTGAAAGTTTGTTGGTGATATTCCCTCATTTACTGATTGAGAAAAGGAAAGCCGAGCAACCCAAATGACATTGATAATTTAGACCAGTTGGCTAGTTAGCGGTGGAGCGCAAGACTGAAACTCAGTTTTCTAAATCCTAATCCAGTTCCTTTAAGAAAAAGTATCATTGCTTCAACAAAGATGCAGGAATATCGATCTTTTCTAGACAATCCTGTCAGAGGTCTTACCCTGGTAGCCAGATCAAGTATTCTCTGATGGGTGTAACACCCATTCCCTCTAGCTTTGCTTTCTCCACATGTCGTCATAAATTTACTGTCCTTTCATCCTCAGGGTGATTCATAACTAATAATGTAGAATGGACACTAAGTAAATATGTTATCCCTCCCATAGTTAATGTTTATATTTTAATGAGACCTTCTGGAAATACAGATATTTTATAAAAAAGAATGTATCTCCATTGTCATTTCATAAGCCCACCAGGAATACTTTTGAGAAGGCTAGCTATTCAATTAATCTCAATTTATAACTATCAGGAAGGTGACCACTGAAGTTCCTGAGATAACTAATGAGGCTAGGTATTCGCCAGTTTTACAAGAAAGGGTTTCAGCTGTGTTCCAATAAACAAGGAACAGTTATTCATTCAGTGCAACTAAAACCGTACAGTTCAACATCCTTAATCACTGGACCCTTTATTCTTTGGTGAAGATTGATTTGCTCTCTTTACAAAAGATAAGGATTTCTAAGAGTCAAATACTGCAGGCTAAAAGACCTGAGTTAAAAACAACATGGCAGTATAATTAAATCCTACTCATGGCTTTAACAGAGAATGGAAATCATCACCCATTGTTGCCTAGACTCTTATCTGTTCCAATTTTATTTCCATACCATCACTTGAATTATTGAAAAGTGATATTGCACAAAACCCCTAGTATGTTACATATTAAACTCTATTGCAATTGTCTGTTTCTTTGACTGTATTTTTCCAGCAACTGTGAGCTCTGTCAGGACTGGCATGAGATTGAGCAACTATTTCTCCTCATTGTCTAGCACAGCACTCTGCACAGAGTAGAAGCTGTTGAAAACTTTTTTGTTTAAGTAATCTGTAATTATCTTGATAAATAAAAATATACAAAATACCATAAGAGTACAGCTTTCCTTCCTTATTAGTGTTCTGATTTTATACTGGCTTCTAATTCCTTTATGAAATACATTTTAAAAATAGTATTTCTACTTAAGTTAAAAAATATCCCCATTCAACAGAATAATTTAATTCAGTGATTTAGTTGTTTTCACTTACCAAAAATAGACATGTCAATTTATCATATAAAGTGAAAAAAATATTTTGATTTACTAAATAGAACCAAATGTAATTTTGTATTCTTAAGAAAAAGACAGAAGAGATTAATAAACAATGGCCTTTAGATTCTTCCAGTTCTTGACCTTTCAATAAATGCCCTTTTCAATAAAATGCCCTTTTCCCAACCAAAGTCCTACTGATATCAGAGCAAAGAGGGCATGTCATATGTAAACAGCATTCAGTGGTATCTGTAGAATTCTATAGAAATAAAAACAAAAAGAACATAATGGTTCTGTTGTCCCATGAGGAAATGTAGCAGCAATAACCCGTCTTTTAAAAAAGGCGTAGACGAAGGAGTGTATATTCACAGGGAAATTTCTTAATTTAATTGGCAAAATTCTAATACCTACCTATGCGCGCGCGCGCGCGCGCGCGCGCGCACACACACACACACACACACACACACACACACATTCACTCACTCACTCATTCATTCACACATTCATGTCATGCAGCAGACCATTGGCTCAGCTGGTAACCGAAGGCAAAATTTAATCTTGACATTAGTGAACTTCATTTATCTGTAAGGGGGAAAATAATGATCGAGTTTAATTACATAAAACTTCTGTTAAAAGGAAACCGGTAACAGTGTGTTTAGCCAAATTTACTTGTTTAAAAGAAAAATGGAAGGTTTTGAGGGAGTCATCAACATTAGTAGGCAATTTTAATCCCTAATTTGAAGTCTCTATTTGAATTAATCAAACAATAAGAAATGAAGGACCACAGAGAGAGAAAAGGGCCGGGAGTCAAGAAACTTAATTCTCGACACATCTCTGCTACTAATTAAGTGTGTGGCCTTGAGCAAGTTACTTAATTTTGTTGGTCCTCACCAAGTCCTGCTAATTCTGTTTTGGTAAATATTTCCCAGGCCTGCAAGGATTTTTATTACCTGTATTATTACCAATTGATAACCACTGCCACTGGCATTAATCCCCCCTCTCTCTCCACAAACTCTGCCTCTCATCCCAGCACTGTTTTTCACACCTCTGCCAGCATGATTTTTCTGTAAAGTCTCACTCAGCAATTTAAATCCTTTAAAGGCCTGCTATTAGCTACAGGGTACATGGAAACCTCTTCATGGAGACCCCCGAGTCCCTGCGTGACCTGACCCGTGCCTACCCCTTTTCATTAGCGCTACTCAGTCCTTCCCCATAGGCAACAAGTTATCAGCTCACATGGAATCACTAGAATCACTTGCCATTCCTTTTACAGTTGTCATTTATGGTTTCTTCTCTTTATAATGCACCTCCATCATTTGCCTGGCTAAATTGTTTTTCATCCTTCAAGACTCAATCTAAAAGCCACTTTGCCTGTGAAGTCTCCCTGACCCCTTCAGGAAAATCATATTACAGATAGAATGAAAGTGATCTTACATCTTTGTTCCCATTGTTTGCTATATAAACTGTTCCTGCAGATGGCCATTTTGTTTTTATTCTCTGCCATTATACTCTTCATATTGTTTAATTGCCTGTCTTCTTTAATAGACCATGAGATTTTTGAATGCGAGGTATTTGTCTTTTTTTTTTTTCCCATTCTCCCTCTTTCTCTCTCCTCATCTTCTTGGAATAATACAATATGTGGCTCAATGTAGGTATAAAATATATGTTACTGTAATGAATGAATGGAACATGATCTTTGGTCTGTGACAGTATGTCCTGAAGTCTTTGAATAACCTAAAATTTTGTGAATGGATGTACATGCATAGTCATATTCTTAGGTAAACACCCACAGTTTCATTAGGTTTCCTAAAAGATTTATTATTCAAAGGTTGTATCCAGTTCTAATGGTGGATCAGTCTAAACTCACAAGACCAACAAGAAAATACAGTAAGGAAATGCCCTCCAAGCCAGACCCTGCCCATTCAGTAGTCAGGAAGCCATCCAAGTCATCCTTGGCCCTCAGTTCCCTCACTGAATCTTTTCATTGCCACTTGATGAGCCCAGGGAAGCAAAAGCAGAAGCAGTGCTACCCTTTACCTTCTTTTACATACTTTGAAGAACAGTATCATCAGATTTGTGCTAATGAGAGATTGGAGCCAAGAAATGCACTGAGAAATTTCAACATGAGACTCTGAGCAGTTAGAATTTGTCTTATGTTGGTCAGTTTGTTTAAAAACGTCTAAACTCTGTATTCACCATTTCCAACTTATCCTCAGACATTTCATAAAATTCAAAGAATGTTCTAAATGATTTTTAGCATTTAAGAAGCTAGTTTTCAGTTTATGACTACAATGAGCCACATACTACTATTCTACTTGGAAAATTGCTGGTTTCAGTTTGCCAAAAGAAAATTTTCCTTCTCTAATTCTGAATTGAATATTTTCCTTCATTGTCTTGTCTTAAAAATGGAAATTTTATTAGCAAATCCATGAATGTATGCATAAAAGTTATGCTTAAATTTTTTAGAGGAAATTCAAAATCTATTTTAGAGTTCATTTTTTTCTAATAAGGTAAAATACATGTGTTATGTGTTCATGTCATGATCCTATTTTTAAAATTTCTTTAGTCTTGGGGCAACTTAATCATATGTGAGTGTAGACACAGTTGTAGAATATGAATTAAAATATGCTAATCAAAATCTTTATGTGAAAACACAATTTATCATTCAATGGCCTCCAGAAAATTCTTTTGGAAAACTGGTTTGAAATATGATAGTTTGTTGGAAACATAAACATTAGCTATATTATATTGAGAAATTATAATGTCATTAATGTTCTTATATTAATTATTAATCACAAATGCAGCCCAGAGACATGGATATGCCCTTAATGAGTACACAGGCTAAGTGTATAGACTATTCTTGATCTCAGAGTAAAAGAAAATAGAAAACAACATGAGAATACTGTATTTTTTGCCTAAATTCACAATTCTTTCTTAAACTAAAAATATTAATCACTTTTGTTTACACATTTTTGTGGGGTTTTTGTTTACTTGTTTGTTTTTGGAAGAAATGTCACACAGATGCCACCTTGTACAGATCACTGGCTGCCAGGGTTGAAGCATCCCACTGAAGCATCTAGGTTGACGCCCAGAGTCAAGTTTTTTGGGGTGAGGATGGGGTTGTAGGAGGGCACTGTTGAAAGACACAGGTAAGTACAAATCACTGATAACTTCTGACTGATACCAAGTTCTACAAGTAGAAACACATAAGTGTCTTTAAGTAAATTCAAACTTTGAGGTACTAAAGTTGCACCTTCATAAATTCAACCCTATTGAATTAATTTTGATTTTATAATTTACTGTAAGAATATTCTTTTTCTCTCCTACAATGATTTCAGATGTTGCAAAAAAATTGTAACAGTCTCTGAGTGGCATCCCAGAAAACAATTTGTGAATTTATGTTAAAAACTTAAAGAGCATTTTATAATGCATGGGGACATTATAATCTCTCTATATTAACAACTCCAGAGTTTCTTCCTAATAAAGGAAGGAGGAGAGAAATAGAGCAATATTATATCTATTTTTCCCAAGTCCCCATAAGATCTCTGCTTACCCTATGATGTACTTTTTGATTGTTTTAATTATTTGTTTACTCAACAAATATTTATTGACTATTATATGTCAGATTTTATTCTAGGAACTAGGATGTGACAATGAACAAAATATTCAAGTCTTGCCCTTAGAACTTCTATTTTAGTAGGAAGAGATTGTCAACAAACATAAAAATTATACTATATATATAATTCTATGTACATACTATAGTTATGCATATTATGTATGTATACACTATATGTGTGTATAGATATATATGATAAGTGCTATGGAGAAAACAAAAATAAAGCAAAGGAAAGGTTGTAGGAAGGAAAAGGTGTAACTTTAAATAAAGTAGTCTGCTAATGCCTCACTGTGGTGATGTTTGAGCAAAGCCTCTACACAGGTGAGAGTAAGCTGCACAAATAATTGTGGGAAAAGGATTCTAGACAGAGAAAAGAGTGAGTATAAAGACCCTGAGCTGGAGGTACTTCCAAGTGTTCATGCTCCAAAGAACATCTCAGAGGCCATTGTTCTTGGGCAGAATGAGCAAGGGCTAAAGGCTGAGGCATGGAGGCTGATGATGCAATGGGAGAGTTGGTCATAGGCGTACTGAGCTGGGGCTTCTAGTCTACTGTAAGGATTTCTGCTTTTATTCTGAGTGATGTGACAACCTGTTGGAAGATTTTGAACAGAGGAGTGACATGTTCTAACTCCCACTTTAAAGGGCTCACTTTGGCTTCTGTGTTGGGAATTAACACTAAAAGGGGATCAGGGCAGAAAAAGGGGACCAGTGAGTAGGCTATTGCAAGAATCCAGGCAAAAGTTGGAGATGGCTTGGGCCAGTGTAGTAACGGGACAGGTAGGTGGTGAGCCAAGCTCAGATTCAGAATCTCGCTTGAAGTGAGCCTGAGGATTTTCTGATGGCTTAGATGTAGAGTATGAGATAAAGACAAACTCTACTTCCCTTCTTTGTGCTAAACCTTATAAAACATGTTTGTGAAAATTGTTTATAAATAAAAGTATAAACATATAGAGCAGTTTACTTATAAGACTGCACTATGGCAAGTCTTGGTTTGGTAAATACTAATAAGACGTCTGAATGAGAAATGAGCCTGAAGAAAAGGTATTTTTATAACTAAAATGTTATTTATATAGATACACTCACCCATACATACATGAACACACATACACATCCAACATTATGTGAAGGCACAAAAATATCAGCTGGCAGAAAGAGTGAGAATTTTTAAAATTTTAAGTTCTGATTATATCACAGAGTCATATAAATATTTAATGTATTATGCTGTATCCTACTAAATTCAGAACTTTAGCATTGTTTTTTATATCTTACTATTTCAAATTCAAATACATCTTGAACTATTAAACCAGGAAAAGTTTAAGCATTCTAATTTAGGGTTTAAAATCAAGAGTCATATACCATTAAGATATGTTAAAGACCAATATGTCTGCTGTGGTTGTAAAGCAAATATAGTATCTATTATAACTCAAAATTCTACATTCTTGATACATCATTCCCCTGCAAATATAATTTTAAAACTATTTGGAGTGTTAGATAACTAAATGCAAAAATATTTTGCTTTTTAAAAGACTGCAAATCAAACAGTTGGAGAGTATTTATATTTTATATTGCTTAGGTAATGCATACTTCCACATCCATTTGAATTGTACATTAAAAGATACAAACACAATATGATTAAAACATGGGTTACGTTTAGTGAAATTCAGCACAAAATTAATTCCTAGGTTTCTGACAGCCAAAGTCAAAAGAAAAGCACTATTGGTCATATCTGTCTCATTAGGTAGTAAAAGAAGAGCAAGTGAAATCTATTCAGGGTCCATAAGCATATTGGTAGGTCTGAACATAGAGACGAATGGACTGTGCTAGGTTTTAAGTAAACAGATTTGCTTACAGTGAACTCTGTTTTTAATAGAAGTTTCATAGAGGAATTGGATTCAAATGAATTTAACAAACTTTTCTTGATCGCCATTTTCATAGTAGGTTAGGAATTGAGATAAAGAAAAAATATGTAGCATGATCTTGCCCTCAAAACCAGTAATTTAGTGTTGTTTGGTATTAAAGGCAGAAGAGGGAAGATGGAAGTGTTCTGTAGGCAGTAACTCAAACAAATGCCTCGTAAGAACCTTAGACTCTACTCTTTTAAGCAAGTAACGATTTCTTCTCAAAGGTTTTATGTTAATAAAAGACATGTTTGGAATTGAATTTTAAAATACTTTCACTGTGGCAATGTGTGAAGGGTTGTTTGGACGAAAGCTGAAATTGAAATCAGGAAAGCCGGTTAAAAAATCTCTTCCAAAATCTCAGCCATGTGCCCAAAATATGGGACCAAAGTTGCCTGCATCAAAAACTAAGTCAAGGACTAAGTGTCCCTCCCACCCCCCTCTGGCAGACCATGCTCTTACACATACCTGTGTTCCTAGCCTCCAACTGGGGGCCTCTTTTTTTGAGGGTCTTTGGTAGAGGCCTTCCCCAGGTGCCTCTGCAAAGACTTCCTTATCAGGGGGAAGAGAGGGGCCTTGGAAACACTTCTCTCTGCTCTGAAGCAGTACTCAGTATGTTTCTACTCCTAGTTCTTTCTTCCTGCCCCCAGGCCCTCCAGGCCATAAAACCACAGAAGCTGGATGTCTGTGTTGATCCGCTTGTCTTTCACTGGTGCTCTTCCATGAAGAAGCCCAGAATGGGGGGTGGGTTAGTTGGTGCTTTTACTTCTTTTTAGCCTCTGGCTTATACTACTGCAGTAAGTGATTAAAGCCTTGATTGTTACTTTCATTTTGGCTTGTCTTAATCAGCTACCCTGGCACCTGGCAGCTCAGTTCAGCTGTCTCCAAGCTTAGCTCCTCAGTAGAAATATCCAGGAATCTGCATTTTTAACACGTTCCGCAAATAACTCTTGTGTATTTTTGGTAAAATTACTGGTCAAATCAGTAGATAAAAGGGACCCAAATTCAACCAGTGGTGGTGGATAAGGAGGAAGAATTCCAGAAATATCAGGAGTCAGTGTGAGAATTAGAATCTTATTAAAATTGTGGAATAAAAATGAATGAAAAACAAATTTCATGTCAGCCAAAAGTGGAAATACAGGAGAAGAAGGAGCGGTATGGACACATTGAGTTTTAAGATATGTATAGGGTGCTGAGGAATAAATTTAATCATGCGGCTGGACAAGGGGATATATGAACTGAGATCTTAGCAAAAGTATACATGTGAGATAATGATTTAGAAGTCAGTCATGTGTGTGGAGATAGGGGAGGTTAAAATCATGACAGTAAATGAGAAAACCAGGGAGAAAGTATGGAGTAAAAAGAGAGATGAAGGTGGGTGATGGCACCCTGTGGAGCCATTTGATAAGCAGGCGAAAGAAGAGTCCAGTGGAGGCTGAGAAGAATGGTCACTCTTCTTTGCAAGCATTTATTTTACAGACTCTTGATAAGTTCAGAAGTATAATATGAAATTGCAATTCTGTGAAAGCATTTATTTAGGTAATTCAAGTGATACTTTTCAGATACCTGATTTTCTGGAGTCTTATTTTCAAATAAATGAATGTCTTTCCTGTGGGTTCTACCATGCTAATTATTTCTTTTTTCTTTTTTTAAAGATTTTATTTATTTATTTGTCAGAGAGTGAGAGAGAGAGAGAGTGCACACGCACAAGCAGGGGGAGCGACAGGCAGAGGGAGAAGCAGACTCCCTCCTGAGCAAGGAGCCTGATGCAGGACTCGATCCTGTGACCCTGAGATCATGACCTGAGCTGAACGCAGACGCTTAACCATCTGAGCCACCCAGGTGTCCCATACCATGCTAATTATTTCAACTGAATTTTTTACAAGAGTAATTGCATAGTAGATAATTCAAAATTAAGATGCTAGTCAACAATGTGGAGGTGGGCTTCCATGATTCTGCTAACTGAAGTGGTAACATGAGCACCTTCATCCCTAAATTAGTATTTATTATTATATTTTATGTTTTCGGCTGAGATAAATAATTGATAAATGAATAAAAAATTGGCTTAGGGAACATTTAAATTTAATGAATTCTTAGTAATGTTCCCTGAAGTCTATTTAATATGTTCTCTTAGAGACTATTCTGGGTATTCCTTGCTTCCTTTCAATCTTTCAATAAATTGCATCAGTGATTTTTATTTCTAAGTTGAAAGAATTATTAGACTCTAAGAACCCTGAAATACATTTAAAATAAATACTAACGGATTATAAAAGTTATAGGGGAGAGTTTTCCAGGGGTTATTTCTAATATTATATATTGCTTTTAAAGAAATTATTATTAATATCAATAGGATCCCAAATGCCCCAGTTTCCTGAGGGACTGAGGGTGTTCCCAGAATGGGTGACTTTCCCAGGATGGGTTTTGTGAGAGAAAAGTTTCTGTAAACTGGGACCAGTTGGTCACCCCATTAAAATATCCACAGATCCTGGAAGTTTGATTTGAGGTGTGTGTATGTGTGTGTGTATGTGTGTGGGTGTGCGTGTGTGTGTGCGTGTGTATGTGTGTGCGTATGTGTGTATGTATGTGTGTGTGTGTGTCCTTGTGTGTATATATGTGCTTGTGCATGTACGAGGGAGTGAAGAAGAGAGAGAGAGGAATAGAGAGAGAGATTGCTATTTTGTTATCCATTCCACAAAATCTACACTCACCTTTTTCTAAAAGAATAGAAATTTATTGGGCACATGGTAACAAAGTCAAATCATTTTTCAGTTCCCTTGCAGTTCTGTGTGACTATGTAACTACACTCTGAACAATGAATGATATATGAGTGATAATGACTCATGAAACTTCTGGGTGATGTTCTCTAAAGGGAAGCTGCCTGCCCTCCATTATCTTTTTCCTCCCTCCTATGAGCTCAGAAGTGATGACACCTGGAGCGGTCATTTTGGATCCAAAGATATGGAAGCCATGTAGGTCAGCACAGAAGGGCTATCCCAGCGAACTTCGGGTGACTCCTTGGCTTCTGGTTTTTTTGATCCATTTCTATTTCTCATGTTCTTGTAATTCCTTAGGCCCATAAGTATGAGCTTTATTCTCCTCCTCACTTTTGTTAGAAAGCACTTTTATTAAACTCTATGATATGTATCACCAGGTTAGTTTTTGGGATATGTTAGTTGGTGGAGATAAATTTAGAAAATATTTTTTTTTCTTAAAGCCTATTTTACAAGGTTGCTGACTTGCTGAGTACTGGAATATCCTATCTTTTTAAAAAAACATTTTATTTATTTATTTGTCAGAGAGCACAGGCAGGGGAGAAGCAGGCTCCCCACTGAGCAAGGAGCCTGACGTGGGACTCGATGCCAGGACCCTGGGATGATGACCTGAGCCGAAGGCAGACGCTTAACCGACTGAGCAACCCAGGCATCCCTGAAATACCTTATCTTTGGTGTGAGCATATCCCTTGGGATATCCCTGGGATAAAATATGAAGAATAATAGGGGAACTTTTGCTAATCAGAAATTAAGAATAAAATAATTTTTAAAGGCAGAGACTAGGAGGATTTGTGGACTGATCCACACACACACCACATCTCCCAACTTTGCATTCAACCAAACCTGATCTGACAGTGTCCTCCTTTCTAGGGTCAAGAAGCAAGGCCTTGATGACCTAAATCTCTGTGCCTGTGCAGGTTGGTGGGGACCTTAAAAGAGGTGACTTCTGATTCACAGGGTGCAGGCTGAGACCTGACCCAAATCTCAGATGCCTCCATTGGACGGAAAATAATGTGGGTGCCAAAAACAAATGGATGAACAGAGTAGTTTCATTCAGAGCTCAGTCACAGATTACTTTCACTATTTTGTGCATCACAGAGGTCCTAGGTCTGGAGCTCTAGGCTGTCTTTTCAGCTGAGAAGTGAAGAAGGCTATCAGAGGGTTAAGCTTGTATAACTGATACATTAGGATAAATTTACTACCATAAACTCAGGCATGCAATGTAACCTTTCTGGTTTTTCTTATAACTGGGATTAATTTCTCTTTTCAACCTTATACAGAAAACTTGATCTGGTCACACAATCATTTAAATGATTTTCCTTAGTCTTATTATCTTGGATTTAAATCCATTTTAGGATTTCATCTTCCCTCCTTTTTTCTCCAGCGGCATCTGGGTTCAGTAGGGTCACACCTGATATCACAGTACTGAGAGGACAATATCTAGTCCTTTATCAGTATCTGTAGTTACCATTTTCTGCTCATCCTGTCTGGTTGGTCCTAGGTTGCTTACATCTCTGCATTGACATTGTCAGAGATGGTCCTTTGCCAATCCAGCCATAAGGCTGGATGGAGGCATGTAAGCAGCATTATTTGTAGCAGAGTCCTCTTCCAGCCATGACAATGACTTTCCTTTTTCTGCTAATTTCTAAGGTTAGCTCACAAGTGTGTCTTTGCTTCTCATGGCTTACCAAGATCCCCTGGATTTGTGAGACTATTACCTGAACACCTCACACAGAGCTGCTCCTAATCTGGCTCCCCACACCAAAAAAGCACACCCAAAGAATAAAGATACAAATCCCTGTGTTCTGGATATGCCAGAACTATCTCATAATCACATGTAACTCTTACTTTATAAGTAAATACTGTTCCACCCTGCTCCAAAGAGATAATTTTATTGCTTCATCTTATGGGGGGAAAGTCTGGTTAGCAAATTATTCTTTGTATTCTACTCTTCATGCCAGGACCTGACCCTTGGATGTTGAAATTCCAGAAGTAACACCTTTTGTTTCTCTTTGTATTTCTGAAGAGGCTTCCCTTTCCACTGGGCAGGGAGGATGACGTCCAGTTTGAGTGAGAGGGATGGCCAATTACACTAAAAATTTACAAGTCCCATAAAACTACATTACAACTTCATGTACAAACCCATGTATTTCCTATTTTGAGCAATGCATCCTAATAAATAGGCCTCTCTTCAAGAGCTCAGTTCTCTACATTTTTGCTCAGGGCGGTCAGATGAATGGCAATAATCTTGTCTTGACACAGATTCAACTAGGATACCTGTCATACATAACTAGGGTAGGCTTTATTTTTATCTTGTTCTTATCTATAATTCTTCTCTCCCTTGCTCTAGTTATCCTTATCAATAAGGAATTGGGATAAATTTACATTTACTCATGTCATATTCTAAATATGGAACTTGGAATTCGTGTTGCTTCTTTTTGGTAAATAATGAAGTTTAAATATATACATGCTCTCCATTCCAAGGGGAAGATTTATTTTCTCCTTTCTGTAGTCAAGGAATCTTATGCTGCTGGGAATAAAAAGATACATAGACTAACAGATGATAGGGCTCCAATATGCTCACTTTATTCTTTGAGGTTCTTTAGGGGCAACTCTAGGCACTGGGAGGGGACATTACAGTGACTTATAGATTGACCATCCCCCACCATATACATACACATACACGAAAAAGAGCAGCATTGCCTTACTCATCCCTTTTTATTGGGATTCTACATAAGATTTTGGTTGGAAATTTTTTTCCTATAGTTCACACATTTTTGTAGTTTGACATTAAAAAAGAGAACATTTCCTGGACAAAGTTACAACCTAGTTTGCATGAGTTAAATGTAAGTTCTGAGACTTAAAAAGGGGTTGTTAGGGAAAACAAAATAACCAGTAAAGTATATTATATTAATGAATGACTTTAATTAGAAGTATTAATTAAACGGCTTGAATTAGGGGCAAAGTAATATTAAAAATATATGACTTCAAGTCATTTCTTTTTTTAGTGCTTCTGGCAAGAAAATAGTATTTATCCACAATGCCAGAATTGGAAGTAGTAATTGGTTCTAGCTTTAATTTACTGAAGATCTAGTTTAAGTATAATTAAATTGAAAATCAAATCAATAGCTAAAATAATCAGGAAAACTTGTTAATTTAGGAACAAAACTGATTTTATTCTCTAACTTTTTATATAATTAATTTACGAAACTAATTGCATATAATTGCCTGCCAGACATTATTTTTATTCTGAACAAAATTTTCACAAATCATAATAAAAATACTGTTTTAGTTATGTGACTATAGTTATGAAATGCTAACTATTTAATAATCTTGAAATTAAAAAAAAGGTAATATAGATGTGAAAGTCAAGGTAAATGAATAATTCTAGAGTAAGAGTTGCAAGTGTCTGGGTAAGGGTTATTCTGGATCAGGGAAGTTCTTTAAAATAAAACCTCATAACGATGCTATACTACTGTGTGTCCTGATTTAGGTAAAATAAATACATTGAAGTAGTGAATGAAAAACATTTTCCAAAAAGTGATGGAAGGAGAGAGCAGAAAGTTTCAGATTTCCTCAAGCAATACAAAAAATTCAATAATAAAACTCCTTTAGAAATACAAGAAGCTAGGTGAAACTCTAAAGAATAGTATTATACCATCTCTCCATAAAGCTTTGCCAGACTGAACAAAAGGGATGCATTTTTTATTTCTCAGCCAGAAGGTATTTTATTTTAAAGATAACTGATAAAATGTTTACAAACAGACTGCGGGGAAACCTTTTGCTAATTTTAGAAATCAAAGAAGAGGCGATCTCCAGGTTGATGATTGCTATGGTCTGAATGTTTGTGCCCATCCTCCCCTTCATATGCTGAAAACCTAGTCATGAGGGTGGAACCCTCATGAATGGGATTAGTGTTCTTATAAAAGAGGCCCCAGAGAGCCCCTTAGCCTCCACTACTGTGTGAGGACACCAGGAGAAGTTGGCAGGCTCCCTGTCTTCATCAGAACTTGGTTGTGCTGCCACCTGATTTTGGACTTCTAGCCTCCAGAACTGTGAGAAATAAATCTCTGTTGTTTGTTAAAAATGAATGAATGAATGAATAAATAAATGAAGGAAGGAAGGAAGAGAAAGAAAGAAAAAGAAAAGTAAAGAAAGAATAGTACTTGACAGGTTGAATTGGGTATGAGGTAAGGTGTTTTCCTTTTTCTTTTCTTGAAGTATTTTAAAGCCACTTTTTATACCCTAATAATCTTTACTTTTGTGAATACATAATTGTAGCTCTTCTTTGCATGGGACTTGCCCAAAAGCAAGCTTCTTCGGAAGTCTGTTTCACGAATCCCAGTGGTGGCAACCTCTGTGCATAAGTCAGTTGCAAACTCCCCAGAAATAGTGGTCCAGTTGTAATTCATATTCTGCATATTTCCCTGTAAATAGACTTATTGCTTAAGATTAAGAATAAGCCAAAATTCGCCAGCCAGAGTGCCCTTCCTGTATCACGTGACCCTAATTTTTGTAACTGCTGTGGCAAATCTTTTCACTGAGACTTTTAAGTGCTTTTATTTTTGCCTGACAGCTCCAGGTAGGAGTATTGAATCTAATATTCTATGTTTCAAATCATAGCTTTTCAAAATTTATTATGCATACTAGGGGTATTTTTAAAATGCAGATTCTGATTCAGTTGGTTTAGTATAGAGCTTGAGATGCTGCATTTGTAATGAGTTATAGGTGATATCAATGTTGCTGGTCCATAGACCATACTTGATTATCAAGGTGCCAAACATTGTAGGCTTCTTCGATTTCTGCTTAGGAAATGTCGTAAAGAACATAGGCATATTTTTTACAAGATTTCTGATTGATTCTAATACTGACAGGCAGGACTTTTTTTTTTGGATTTTTTTATTATGTTAATCACCATACATCATTAGTTTTTGATGTAGTGTTCCATGATTCATTGTTTGTGTATAACACCCAGTGCTCCATGCAGAGCATGCCCTCTTTAATACCCATCACCAGGCTAACCCATCACCCCAAACCCCTCCCCCCCTAAAACCCTCAGTTTTTTTCTCAGAGTCCATTGTCTCTCATGGTTCGTCTCCCCTTCCGATTCCCCCCCTTAATTCCTCCCCTCCTGCTATCTTTTTTTTTTTTTTACATATAATATTTGTTTCAGAGGTACAGGTCTGTGATTCATCAGTCTTACACAATTCGCAGCGCTCACCATAGCACCCCCCCCAATGTCTATCATCCAGCCACCCCATCTCTCCCACTCCCCGGCAGGACACATTTTGAGAAACACTATGCTGTATAATCTATAATAGCTTAAAGGTTCTAGTTTTTTGGGTTTTATCCATGGTTCCACTTGATCTGGCTGCTGTGGTATTAATGTAAAAGTATTAGTGAAAGAAATAACTTCAACTTAATTCTTAGAAAAATATTTTGATTTAATAACAGTTCATCATAGTCTTAATATTTAGGCTTTGTAGGTCATAGGATTTCTGCTCCAACTACCCAGTTCTGCCATTGTAGCATGAAAGCAGCCACAGACAACATGCAAGCAAATGAGTCTGCCTATGTTTCCATAAGTTTATTTCTAAAAACAGGCAGATTAAATTTGGCCCGAGGGCTGTAGTTTGCCCACCCGTGTTCTAGTAAAGCATTTACAGCATATATATAATTCCTTTAAAATGTGTTCATTTCAAAATGGAACCTAGTTTAGAGCCCAATACCCTGCTACAATTAAAAGAATAACTGTTAGGATTATAACTATTTACTGCCATAAGTTTACATTTTGAAGTAGAGTTATTTTTTTCCTTAAAAACAAGATCCCATACAAAACTAACTTCAACCTTATGAGCTTACCAGTATTTTATAAATAAGAAAATTAAGACTCAGGTTAACTGATTTTTTAGTATTACATTTTTAGAAAGCAGAAGAGCCAGATCCTGAGAAAGCCTTATGAGTTAGAGTAGCTATATTGGTACCATGAACTAAAAGAAGACATATCAACTCTTAAATGATCTTAAAAATAAGATAAGTATACTATTTAGATTTTTGCATTTCATAGGAATTGAGTTTTTTAGAGTCAGGTAAGATTTTTTTTGCCAGAGTTTTATACTTTTAGTTGTAGAGACAATTTTATTCAACTTATTGTATTCTGGTACATTAGATATTCATTCATTCAATGAAACTTAGATGGAGTCAAGAAGTAGAAAATTTGTCTTCGTGCATTCTCAAGGAAAAATTTCACTATGGGGAAGGAAGTATTGGCTTATGAATAATTGTGGGCCCTCTGAAGATACCTCACTTAAATATTCAGCAGCACCTCTGAACATGTTTAAATGGGTGCTGAAAATGATCTTGAATAACTCAATTTTATTTCTATGCTATTATCTAGGAGAAATAGATAAATTGATATAAATAAATTACAATACATATAGTTAAAAACCACCTACCAAGTAGGTTTTATATATATATATATATATATATATATATATATATATATATATATATATATATATATATATAGTGTTGCATCATTAAAACAGTTCTTGTTTCAATTGTAATTCTTGGTGCAATTCTAGTTGCAAGAATGAAAGAACTTCCCAAATAGCTATTTACCATATAAGCTTTTATTAAATGAGTGGGTGCCAAATTCTGAATTGTGACAAAATTCTTTGTTTTCTTTTAAATTTTGTAAATTATTTGTGGTAACCTTGGGATTTGTACTTGCCTAAGATACTTAAAAATTATTTAAACTGATACTTTTATTATTTATCAAAGTATTTATAGAACTGTATGCAACTTTAGGGTATGAAAATTTTAGACACCTGAAATGACATTTTAGTCAGGCTAATTGCAATGACTTCAGAATCTGTATTTTCTTATAAGAAAATAAATTTTATGTAATTTTGACTGTATATGTTATGGATCATTATCTGCAAAAACTATCAGGCTTATGTTCCATGAGTTTATGCTTAGAGTTGGAGGATGAAAGAAACTCTAGGTTAACATTTATCAAAGTTAGGGATCTTAGGGGGTTCCTGAGACCCTTTGAGGGTATCTACAAGGTCAAACTATTTTCAGAATGAATGAATGAATGAACGAACGAATCCACTGTGTTCACATTTCCAGTGGAAATGTGAACACAATGGTGAATAAACCTGCTGGTACTCCTTAGGAAGGATCAAGGCAGTGACACCACCACAGAAAAGAGGAGTTTAGCAACATATGGAATAACTGCTGTTAGATTTTGGTAAGGGTTTTGTAAAGGCTTGCTTCTTCCTGTTTGCTATTCTTGTATCTCTCTTTTTTTTCCCCATTCATTTTCTGATTATCATAGAAGTCTTGAAAAAAATAGGCTATTATTCTTACTTCAAGAGCAGTGGAGAGAAAATAAGAGAAATTCAGTAGAAAATATGGGTGGAGAAAGCTTTATAAAGAAAAAGTTCAGATACTTATGTCTATGGAAGGAAATAGAACACAGAGAGCCTGAGAGTTAGCTTTATTGACCAGCTACTTTGTAGGATCCCTTTTCTAATGTCTCTGAATTAAAGCAGCCTACTATCATGACAAAAGGGAAGTATTGCCCATGCTTGGGTCCCTTTACCCATCTCTGCCCCATTTCCTCATTATTGCCTCCCCCTCCCCTATTGTGCTCCTACTGCCATTTGGACAAAGGAAAGAAGAACCTTTGCTTCTCCATCTGGCCCATTAAGTCATGCCTTTTAGCAGCAAAACCTTCCATGTATACTAAATGATATAGATACATGGATATTTTATCCTCTAAAATTTCTCTTGGAAAATATCTATGTTGATAAAGTAGGGGAAAGAGGACCCCGGAGGCTATGCCCATGTAATAAACAATGGCACTAGAATTTTCTTAAGAGAATATATCCAGACGAGATGTTTGTTTATACCTTTGTTTTGCTACACCTGGAATTGAATTTGGATCTACAATTTAGGAGTGGAAGCTAGAGCAAAGCTTCATTGTTTCACATATTAGAAGAGAGAGGCATTTAAAGGATGATTATGAGATAGAGCCCAGAGTAAAGGAAGGTCTGAAGAAAACAAAACTATTCTGCAAAAAAGGGCTTTGGAGATCAGAACTACTTCCTGACTAGTTTTTAATTTGTTTGCTGTGTGTAGAGTGAAATAAATGTTCTTTACCATCTTCCTTATAACAGGTCTTAAGCAAAACACACACTTCCCTCTAATGCATTTTTGTGATTGGATCCTTTCAGAGGACAAAAAGAAAATAGGAGTTATATGTCTGGGTTGATAAGCTAAAAGAGGTTGCTTATATAAATAGAAGGTTGAGGGATGATAGCTGATATCACTTTCCTAATTCCAGTTTCCAAGAAAGGACTTTGATAGGTTCAGCTTGCCTTTCTCACCCTTCCTGAACCAATAAACTGTGGCCCAGGGTACAATTGTGTCACTTTGTACAAATATGACATCTCCTCCTTCATCCATAGGGAAAAGGGATTGTTCTCAGAAAAGCAAAAGATGGGGAATTGAACATGTAAATCTATCAGTGTTCCTATTTCTTTTTTCCTTACAACAATAATATTTCAGCCAATAAAATATTGAGCCATGATTCAAATGTAAGCATGTATATCTTCAAGCCAAAATCACTTCCATTCTGTCTCCTACCAAGAATACTTGTATAGAAACACAAAACCCCACAAAACATGTAGAAATTAATATGTTGTAGATCTGTATGCACTTGAGAAATGATTAGGTGGTTGGGTCTTCCAAATTTGGAAAATTGTTTTAGGGTTATTAGTTTTGACTGCATGTATGCTTTGTAAGAAAATTGGATGTTTTGTCATCAGTTATTACAGGGAAAAGTATTATTGGAAGCAGTTGAAAGGTAATTAGAGAAGGGAGAATTAATTTATTTGCTTAGAGAGTAATTACATGAATAAAATCACCTTTTAATTTTTAATAAAGTTATGATTTTAAAAATTTACCAAAAAATTAATAATAGGAGGTTCAGACTCACTTATCTGTGACTTGTTTAAAGGTTGGATTATTTATTTCTTGGGTTTCCTCAAATCACTTGGGTTTCCTCAAATCACTTAATTTTCACTAAAATGCTAGTATCCTAAATAACACAGTCTTCATTCATATTCCTTAAAAAATAGTAATAAAATCTCTAAAATGTTAAAAAGTGAAATTTCTCGAATTCCAGCAAGAAAATCATTAAACATTTAAGGTTATGTATAGAGAAATATAATGAAGAATGAAACATGTAAAAGGATAGAATCTGTCTACTAGAGAAAAGTATTTCCTGAGTGTAGCTGGATAATTTAAATAAATCAATACTGATATTGCCTTGCAGTTAAAAAATTAGGAGTAACAGACTTTTCATAATAGTACAAGAGGAATTATTATTTTCAACTTTTTGCATTTGAATTATTTTTGCTTTCACTTGTTGTCTCCCCTTTTTCTCTATCCTTTTCTACTACAAATGGGAAACTTTCCTTAGGCTTTATTGAGGAATGAAATGAAGAAAAGAAAGAAATGAAGAAAGAAATGAAGAAATGAAACTAAAAAAAAAGTTCAACCAAGAGGAGGTGTGATTTCTACTAATGCTTGGTGTCTTAGAGGACTTTCCCAGATTATTTGGAAGGATGCAGGAGTTCAGTTTAAATATGATTATCAACATATACTCATCGAAGCAGAAGAGAACCGAGTTAGTTATGTTATTCCTGTCTGCCTGGTGTTGGCACCATTATCGTCTATAATGCCTGGTGAAGAAGGGTGTAACATTCCCTGGAAAGAAAAGATATTCCTATTGGGTAGAATGTGAGAAATTCTAGACTTGAGCTGTCGAAGGGTCCTTGGGGATCTAATTTCACCCTCTTTGCTTTTAAAATTGAGAAAATTGGTTTTCAGAGAATTCAAACTTCCTCAAGGTCACACTGCTAGTTCTCTCTTTTTCAAGCAGGGCATTGAGGATGACTTAATGTGTGAAAAGGAAGCCCTTATTTAAAGATAATGCCAAAAAAAAAAAAAAGATAATGCCAAGAAATTCAAAGATGTGAGGGGTTGGCAAATTTTGAACAGCAGTGTGGCCGTGAAGTGACCCTTCCTCTCTAATATATAGCAGTAAAGGAATATCTTTCACATGTTGTTTTCTATAAGAAATAGAGAAAAATTTCCACCGGTTGCCAAATTTCACTGTGGCAGAAACTCTCAGAAGCATCTAGGAAGCAATGGTAACTAGTCTACATTCCAGTGGAAATTGACCACTATGTGACTTTGGTCCCCAAGCCGAATGTGTTCAACATTTAAATTATGTTTTCCAGTTAGCTGCTTTTAAAAAACAACTTAGGGCATAATGTTTCATGATACTTTAAACCAGATACCTCTGTTTCTAGCCTTTTAAATTTTATACAAATTATACACTGTGATATAGTAAACCAAATTTTAGTGTGATTCCACATGTTTAAACACTTGTGTTTCTCTCAAACACAGTTAAAATTTGTGTGTGTGTGTGTATATATATACACACACACACACACACACACACAAGTTTATACATACGTACTATAGAGAGAGAGACACATCAAAGTGTCACATGCATCTAATTAAAACACCAAGTAATACCTTCTTGCCATTAAGTTCTAGTTTCCAGACTTTTAGTTATTTTAGCTGTTTCTTTTAGTATTACTTTCACATATTTGGCATTTACCAATTTTAGTTAATAACTATTTGTTTTCTGTAATAATGAAGATTTAATTCACTTGTATAACTAATCCTTTTCCATTCTCCTGTTTGAATTGTACATTATTGTTTTTCGTTTAATGTGTACTTAGTATTATGATACATAAAATTAACCACAGGAACACCCAAGAAAATAATATTCTCTTCTTCCTTCTTTCCTTCCTTCCTTGGTTCTAATTGTCATTAAAAAAAAAACAAAACAAAACTTCTTAATACCAAACACATAATGCTTTCTCATCTACTAGATACTAGTTTAAGTGCTTCGCATGTATTTGCTGTATCCTCACAGTGACGTTATAACGTAGACATCATCACTATTTTATGAACAGGAAACTGAAGACCAGAGAAGATGAGTCAATGGCACAAAGTCACACACATACTAGTAAGGGATAGAGCTAGAATTTGGACCTTGGCAGTGTGATTTCAGAATCATAATATTAAACACAGTATTAGCTTCTTGTTATATTTTGCTTTTCACAAGCTCTGTCCTATGAGAAATTTCTATCACTTATTTCCCATAAGGAAAAATTTGCCTTGTGGGGTTTATTTTATTTTACTTATTTTATTTAAGTCAGCATTAGAAAATGTTAGTCAGGATTCGATTGGCATCTAAGGAATAGGAGAAAGTTTGTTTTAGGTTAAGAGAAACAGGGACTTGCCTCAAAGGGGCCTTTCTTCATCTGTCCAATCCCTTTGATTTTCTCAGTCAACACTGGAATCTTCTCTTAGTTTCTGTGCTTTGTTGATAGCTGAGGTCTCAGTTTAACCTTAGTAAAAATTTTTTAAGTAATTATTTTGTATTGTTCTATACTTTCAGTTTCCTGAGTACTTTCCGGTTTCTAGCTGTGACACAGCTGCCCATCTGGTTAATTATTTCCATGTGGTCTTCATTTCAGACCTGCCTGCTTTTCTCTCTTCCCCTCCCTGCTGAGTCTCAGCATCCCTTCCCCACGCGGGCTAGGAGGGCCGCCTGCTGTCAGACAGTTGGTCATCCCTAACCTGAGGGCTTTGCTCTTGCTTGTCTCCAGGTGGTCATTATCAGGAACCTGCAAGGATAGACTTAACATCAAGGCTCAGGTATTAACCATTCTGTTTTCAACTTCTGGAACTTTTATTTGAGTAAACTTTAAAAGAGAATTGCTTAGATTAAAGCTTACTGCTATGAATAAATGACAGATTTGGCTTTATGATGTAGGAAGTTGAAAGTCTTCTTTTCCATAATTTAAATTAATTCATTTTTTTGCGCTAGTAACTGGTAGATGAATGAGACCTCTGAGTAAAAATTGTAATGGTTATTATAATGCAAAAAGGAATTTCACTGTACCTTGCACACCCAATGTTATTTCATATTAAAATGTGATAAAAACTCCTCTCTCCTTTTTGTTTTTGCCATGCAGGAGACACCCCTTCCTTTGGCTTGTACCTCCTCCAATTCTAGATGCTCTTGACTTCAGGCTACGGGAAGCCTGTTAAAAACCACTACCCTCTCAGGCAGATCACGAAACAAACTGGAAGTGAAGGGAGCTAGAATCATGAATTCATCAACCACTATTCTGTTCATGAGAAGTAAATGTCACATTAAGTAGGTGCATAAAATATTCAGTCAAGCTCTAGACAAGTGTTGAGATCCTAGAAATCTAATCCAGAGAGTAAAAATGTGATATAAATTCAGATATACTGGATTACACAAGGGGCACAGTGTCAATAATTTTCAGGGTCATCCATTTACCAAGGGTAAAATTAACAAGAATTGTCAAACTTTCAAGAAAAAGGGATAAAAACGGTGAGATGAGAAAACATGCCTCCAGTTGGCTGGAGACAGCAGCCCTTTCTCTTACCCCAAATTCAAAGTGATCTGTTGTGGAGTAATGGAGCTAGGGAGTAGTTGTTTAAGATGCAGATGGAAGGGAGACCGGAAAGGAGGACTGAAGTGACTGTAGAACAGGGGCCCAGTAAATGGCCTTATTTCTCCATGGGCAGTTTAGAGAGGTTGTCACTTGATTTTGTTACTAAAGATTTTGGCCTTTTGACTCTTTCTTTGTGTGTGTGTGTGATAAGACATATATTACATAAAATTTACAATTTTAACCATCTTTAAGTGTGCAGTTTTGTGATATTAAGTACATTCACATTTTTGTCTAACCAATCACAAGAACTCTTTTCATCTTGCGAAATGGAAATTCTATACTCCCATTTAACAACAATTCCTCGTGCCCCCTTTTACCCATCCCTGAACACCACCCTTCTACTTTCTGTTTCTAGGAATTGACTACTCTAGGTATTTCATATTAAGTGGAATCATACAGTACTTGGTTTATTTCCCATAGCCAAATATCCTCAAGGTGAATCCATGTTGTACCATCAGTCAGAATTTCCTTTTTAAAGATGAGTAATATTCCATAGTATGTATATCCATTCATCTGTCCATGGACATCTGGTTATTTCCACATTTTGATTATTGTGAATAACGTTGCTGCGAACATTGGTGTATAGATACCTGTTCAAGTCCTTGGTTTAACTTCTTTTGGCTATATACCCAAAAGTAGAATTGCTAGATCATATGGTAATTCTGTTTAATTTTTTGAAGAATCACCATAGTATCTTCCATAGTGACGGCAGAATTTTATAATCCCACCAGCAATACACAAAGGTTCTGATTTCTCCACATTCTTGCCAACACTTTTTTATTTTATTTTATTTTATTTTTATTTTGGCCATCCTAATAGGTATGAAATGGTAGATCCCTCACTGTCTCATTGTGGTTTTGTTGACCTGTTGACTCTTAGGGGCTAAACCCATAATACATTTACAAAGGCATCTTAAATGCTCTCAGAAATAATGTGTTTTATAACAAAATAACTAAAATAGATGGGCAAGGACTTCTGGGGAAGATGGCAGAGTAGGAGGATCCTTAGCTCACTTCATTTCATAAATACAGCTAGATAACAACATCCACATCAGTATAAATAACCTAGAAAATGTCCCGAAGTCTGGCAGAACAGACTCTCCACAACTAAATGTAGAGGCCACATCAGAGAGGGTGTAAAGGGCAGAGAACCAGAATTAACATTTGTTGCTTCAAAGATTCCATGTTTGAGTCAGACAAACAATACATTTCTCTCTGTGCCTGAGTAGAGCAGGTCTGGTACCCTCTAATGTTATACAGAAACTGACAGAAATAGATTTCATATAGAAACAAGTGCTAATGATTTATAAGACAACTTCCATGGCTTAACATTAAGATAATAGTAAACACACTAAATTTGTTAGAGTTACCACAAGAAGTGTGTGCTTGCCAGGATTATCCATATAGATACATGCATATATATTCCATAGGAATTTCACACATATGTCCCTTACCTGTGCACAGACAACATGCACTCACATACATAGAACAAAAGAGATAAATCTGGTCAACAATGGAAGTGGCTCATCATTGCTTAAATTTCTATTTGTACCTCTGCAATTTTAAATAAATCACACTTCATTATTCTGTTCCTGCACTTTTTTCATCCCTTTCCCAAGGATAATTATATATTGATTTAATCTTTATTTCGTTAAAGTTACAGTTTTAACTGGATGGGTAATCTCATTCTAAATACTTTCAAAGTAAATGTTTTGGCACAAAAATGACTGAAATATAGCAGTCACATTAAAATTATTTGCAGGTGTCACATGACTCCTAACACTCTACCTACAATTAATTGGGATCTTAAAATGATTCTCAAACAGATAAGATTTTAAAGAAGTTTTTTTTCCTTAAAAACATCCCACTCAGCATATTTGCATAGCAAGTACCTTTAAAGAAATTTATAAATGTTTCAGTCTTTTCTAACATCATTATAAATGACTTCATGACAAGTGCAAATTTTCCTCCTTGTTCTTTGGGAAGTACCAATCAGATGTGGATTTGAGTGACATCTCTTTTAAGAAAGAACAAAGGGGATAGGCAGCTCCAATAATTATAAAATCCTGACTTGTTACTGTCACAATGATTGCCTGAGCTTTAAAAAAGAAACGGGACATTAATGTACAATGTAAATAATTGTGTAGGTTCTGAGATGATTAGTTAGCAAGGTGGCAGAATTATCTTGTCAAAAATAAGGTATTTTTAAATATCTGAAGAGGAACTCTAAAATATCCATCCTAATAATGAATCCCATGACATCCAGCACTACTATATCCAGAATAATGATAACTAAAAATAGGATTCTGTGTTTTACACCAAAAATGCTTATAAAGAAGATGTTGTTCTCTATGTCTCTTAATCTTCAGTTCATTATAAAATGCCATCCTAGCAGTTCAACTGTATCAAAATGAAATGCTTCATCTTGGGATTGTAGGCATTCCTGCTAAAGTCCTGATTTGTTTTTTATGAGCCACTTCTATCATTGTTATTGTCATTGGTATAATAGCTTATATTGCTGACCACTTATTCTGTGCTATTCTGAATTTTTTACATTTTTTTCTCTCATTTCTCACAGCAACCCTATGAAATAGTTACTATTGTTATGTTCAATGTATGGATGTGAAAATTACAGTTTGGAGAATATAAGTAACATGGCCAAGATTATTTAGCTAGTATGGGGCAAAAGCAGGATTTGCATACAAGTCAATCTTCATTGCCTTCAAAAAAAGTATTAAAGATAATTTTTCCCTATTTTTTAATTAATATTTGAAAACAAAATTCAGTGATTACATAACATTTTATCTTTAAATGTATTTTTTCTTAATCATTTTGAAGTTTTCTTTGGGAAATGTTGCTAGAAGCAGTTTTACTGGTTAAAATTTTCATAAATATTGCAAAGCTCCTTTCAGATATTTATATTTCTACTAGAAGCATATGAAAGTATTCTTTTTACTTCTACTTTGCCTATAATAAGTATTTTTTTAAAGATTTTTTATTTATTTATTTGACAGAGAGACACAGAGAGAGAGGGAACACAAGCAGGGGGAGTGGGAGAGGGAGAAGCAGGCTTCTCGCTGAGCAGGGAGCCCGATGAGGGGCTCGATCCCAGGACCCCGGGATCATGACCTGAGCCGAAGGCAGATGCTTAACCGACTGCGCCACCCAGGCACCCCAATATAATAAGTATTTTTTAAAATGTTTATTTGGGGCACCTAGGTGCTCAGTCGGTTAAGCACCCAACTCTTGATTTCTGCTGAGGTCATGATCTCAGGGTGGTGAGATCAAGCCCTGCATCCCTGTGTTGGGCTGGGTGTAGAGACTGCTTAAGATTCTCTCCCTCTCCTTCTGCCCCTCGTCACCCCCCGTCCCACTTGTGTGTGTGTGCTCTCTCTCTCAAAAAAAAGATGTTTCACTTGATAGGCAAAATTTTTTCTGTTTTCTTGTCAGCTATATTTTTTAACAGAATATTATACATGAAAACATAAGTAAAAATATTAGACTGTTGGTAATTAAAAGGTATCAACATATTATTATCTGACCTTAATTATTTTAACCTTTAATGAGCTCATTTTATTTGCCAGAAACTCTGCAGAGTTCTCTAGGCCAAGATAAATAGGCCCATTCTGGTGCTTCAGGAGCCTTGATGGAAAGCTGTGATGACAATAAAGATTTTGCATGAGTACTACAATAGGAGTGAAAAGTTGCCTTTTACCTTTTGGCCTGTGTTATTGGGAGAACCTCATGGAGGAGATGACATTTGCATTTTGTCTTGATAGATGAATAGGGATCTGTAAAGTAGAAAATAGGAGTATTTTAGGGAAGGCATAGAGCATAACCAAAGTGAAGAGGAATGAAAACAAAAGTTACATTCAAGGAATGGTTAAAAAAATAAGTTTTTACTGGAACCTTGAATGATCCTTCTCAGAACTACAAGGGATGGAACATAAAAGATTGTAGCAAGGCATGGAGATCCTTTTCGTGTGTTAGAATGAAATGTCAATAAATAGATTCACTATTTAATTGTAACAAACTATGTCAGCCTTGACAAGTCATTTCAAAAAGTATGCTCATAATTAGAAATTCAATATCTGGTTATTTCTTTTAATTCAATTTTGTAGCAAATTATTCTTAAATATCCTGATGATGATAATTGGTACCTTCTAAAGTGCTAAAATCTTCCAGTAGCCACACTTGTCTTCTCCAGTTGTATGTCCCACAACCTCTTCAAAATGCCCATTGGTCTGGACCGAACATCTCTGTATTGCCTCTAACAAGCATTGCACTGGCTTTGACTTAAAGCATTTACTCATTTTGTTCCTACATGAAATATGCTCACTCTGCTCTCCTCTGTTCATGTATCCATCTCCTCTTAATGTATCCATCAAGACTAAGCTTAAATATTTGCTTTTACATAAGTCTTCCAGCTCCTTTTGGAAACATTTCTATAGCACTGATATTCTCTGTACCCCAAAGTTTGCGTTTTATGCATTGTCTTTTTTTTCTAATTTTGCTTTCGTAGTTCATAAAATTGAGCTTTCGGGGATTTATGCCTTATCTTCTATTCTTACAGACAGAGAAAATTAGACTAAGAAACTACCTAAAGATCATACTAATGATTATTTTGTGCATTTGTTCATTTATTTATTTTTCAAGTAATTACTGTGTTCTTAGTACATGAAAGTCATTTACTTGTCAGGTACGAAAGATCAAAAGTGAACATTGTTCATGTTTTTCAGAAGGAGTTAAGAGTCTATTAGGGAAGCTAGATATTTAAACAACTTTTTGAGTTATTTGTATGATACGAGGAGAACAGCAATCTATCCATCGTGGGTGGATATGGAAGTTGAAGTGTGTGAAATTTAGTGAAGACTTTATAGAAAGGAGGAATGCCTACAGGTTTGTGAAGAGTGTGCTGTTTAACAGGCTAATAAATGAGATATATGTTTCTAGACAGAAGAAATAGCATATACAAATGAACAGAGAAGACATATCAGGGAACTGCAGATGCTGCAGTATGTTGAATTATGAGGTTAGGAATGGGGAAAACACACAGTGAGACTAAGAAGGTAGACGAGGACCTTTGTGACTTGAAATGGGGTTTTGAGTGTATCTTGAAATTGAAATGGCAGTCTTGAAGGATTTAATCAGTAAGGTACCAGGATCACATTTGTGTATTCAAAATACTACCCTGTGGAATAGTGGAAAATGGGTTGAAGATAGAAGAAACTGAAGTCAGGGGATAAAGTTAAGGATCTGTTTTAGTATTCCAGGTAAGAAGGGCTTTAAGACTGGTAATGGGAAGGGAGCGCCTGGGTGGCTCAGTTGGTTAAGCGACTGCCTTCGGCTCAGGTCATGATCCTGGAGTCCCAGGATCGAGTCCCACATCGGGCTCCCTGCTCAGCGGGGAGTCTGCTTCTCCCTCTGACCCTCTCTCTCTCAAATAAATAAATAAAATATTAAAAAAAAAAAAGACTGGTAATGGGAAGAGAGAGAAGGGTCATTTCTGTACAAGTATTCTTTCAGTTAAAATAGGATTTTGTAACTGAATGGATACAACAAGTCAGGGAGAAGAAGAACCCAAAGATGATACCTAGATTTTTCTGCTTAGGTAACCAGATGGTGCATTAGCCAAGACAAGCTAGCTAGGACAAGAAACTGGATGATGGATGCAATAAATTCTGTTATATAAATGCTAATTTAGAGGCTGCCGTGGGTCCAGGAATATCCTATAAAATAGGATACTGGATATACCTCTCTGGGTCTTAGAAGAAAGATCTGGACTGAGGATATAGTTAAGTCATCAGAATGGAAATAGGTAAAATCACTAAGACAGTCAAGAATGAAAAGCATATACTCTTGAAGGACACAGATATCTAAGGGCTCCCATTCCTTGTCATATGTGCATCAATACAAATCTCTGTTTTGATATTTGAAATGCAAAGCTGTTATCAAGACACATATATTTGACGAATCAGAGACAACTTAAAACCTGTAATGGGGCCGAGGAACCTATGTACATTGCAGGTGAATTCAAATTTGCTCCTATATAGTTCTTTCATTGAAACCTGGAACAAATGGAGTTCAAAACAAGATTAAGAACACCTAATGTTGAGTTGAATGATTTAAAGCCTCCTGCTGACACCGTTTCCTTTTTAGAACTTCACATATTGATGAAACGCACATGGAACTTGGCTACCTTTTGTTATTTGATGTCTAGCCTTAGCAGTCCTTGCTAGACAACAGATTTTAGGATTACAAAAATCCTTCTACCCATGAGAGGTGAAAGGAACCCTAAATTAGACTAAAAGTGGTAAAATAATGAAGGGAAGCTAGCAAAGGGAATTGAGACAATGTGCCAAAACACTGTCATATGTTTCACAGAGCTCATGTTTCTTCCAAGTAATGCCAGAATTAATTTGCATTCTAGTGGGGCATTACTCTAGGAGTCCTCATTTCTCTAGGTTGGGGATTGACTGTGAGCTATAGATTTAGAAAGAGCCTATATTCATTTGAGAAGGGGAGTGTAGGAGGCAGTAAAAAATTGCTCATAGATTGTGCATTTAAGATTTGGTTATGGAGTCTTACCTGTTCCTTTTCACATTGACCTTCCTATTTCTACTGTGAATTTCTCAGTGAAATAATATGGCACTTCCTCCTTGTCTCCCTTTCCTCCCTCCCTCTCTTCCTTCCTTTGCTTTATAGCTTTTAGCATGGAGCATAACATTCTGGTTAATAAATACTCAGACATTTTTAAAAGTACTCGTAAATGTGAATGAAATTATTTCAGTCACTTAGATTTTTATGGTTGATGAAAACTTTGGATCCTGTTTACAACAGACTATGTAAGGTTTTTGGACCCTTAATTGCATTTCTTCATCTTTCATATCCACCTTTTATAACTTACTACTCAAATTTTGTAACTTCAGAGCACTAATAATGTATTTACTTATAAGCCATTTGAAGAGATTGAATTGCCAAAACATAGACTGATAATGTTCTGCTTCAAACAGAATGCTGAGCTGTAGAAAATTTGTTCAGCAAAGTTGTTTGGATTTTAACTTATTTTAAAATTTACGGGAATTGGCAGCCCTCTTTCTTTATCCAGAGGCAATGCTTCAGGCACTTTTTCCTATTTTCATCATACGTACAGGAAAATATGAATGTGTTTATCTTAAAAGTATCTGGAATTCTTTGTGCCCACATTTTGATTCTAGTTTTAGAATCTTCTTTAGTATGTGTACCGGTGCTAATTATTCAAGTATCACATCTTGTTAAGTGTTCTGGGAATATTACTGTGTTTCTTTTTAATAAGTCACAGATAATTAAGACTAACTCTAGAAATAAAGTAACTGCCTGTATTGTGTTCTATCCATTATTTTAGATTAAGACTAGAGATATAAATTTTGTCCACCAAAAAGCAAATGTTTGAACACTATGCTTTGGAGAGGAGGAACAAAGACTTGGTTCTTGTGAGAATTCCACCGAAACTGAATATGTGACTTATGTTTTAGTATTCTGTTGTTGTCTAACTATTTCAAAACTTAGTGTTTTAAACAGTGACGACTGTTTTTGTTAACATTCAGGTAGAACTTGGGTGGTTTTTTTTTTTTTTTTTTTTTTTTCCTGCGGCATGTGTCATCAGTCTCTCAAGTGGCTGCAGTAAGATGGAGGCTGAGCCTGAATATCCAATATGGCTTCTCTTGTCTCGCGCCTCAGCAAGGACGGTGCGGAGGCTGAGCCAATCCTTCACTCTCCATGTGGCTTTTTTCTACATGGCCTGCCCTGGGCTTCCTTACTTGGGCAGCTCCTAGGAGCAAATATTCTAAACAGCAGAAACAAAATTGCAAAGGTTTTGAGGACCACACTCAGAAGTTGCACAACATCATTTCGACTGCATTCTATCGGTCAAAACAAATCACAAGGTCAATCTAGGTCTAAAGGGAGAGGAACTAGACTCTGTTTCTTGATAGGGGACTGACAAGGACACTTTGCAAATGAGCATGTGTCATAGGAAATACTGTTGCGATCATTGTTAGAAACCCCATCTACCATAGCCTGGTTCAGTTCTCTTTGTTTTATTGAGGCTAGATTTTCTTCATTTGTAAAATGAGGTGGTTAATTAATTTATGTCATATATAATAACTAGGCAGTTTAAATAGAGTGTTGAAGAAAACAGATACAGCTTTCATCCTATGGAGCTCATTTTGGGACTGGATTGGGTGCAGTTTAAGATTTTCTCTCTCAGGACTCTGGAATGATCGAGAACAAACTGAGGGTTGATAGAGGGAGGAGAGTGGGGGATGGGTTAGATGGATGATGGGCATTAAGGAGGGCACTTGTTGTGATGAGCACTTGGTGTTATATGTCAGTGATGAATCACTAAATTCTCCTCCTGAAACCAATATTATACTATATGTCAACTAACTAGAATTTAAATAAAAATTTGGAAAAAAGAAGATTCCCTCTCAGAATATTCAATGGCATTTAAAATGAAGCAAAAGAACAGCCATAGTTTCTTACTGGGGGACATGCTTTCTCCTAAACAATATTTTATTGTCTGATGTAGAATAGTTTTCTTGTTCAGATTTTTTTTAAGTGACCCGATTGCTGCAGGTACTGTGATAGTTCATTATTTTAAAATTATTTCTACTTCCGTATACACCAAACAAAAAGGGAAACCTCTGTCTCTGAACAGTTAAATAAAATTTTGATGAAGGAAATAAGGCACATTGGTTGGAGTTCTGTAAACTAGCTACTGACAGAATTAGATATAATTATTTAAATTTATTTGCTAGGCACAAAGACTAGATATTAAATGACAGAATAGAATACTAAAATTTCCCTTTTATTCACTATCTGATAGTAATTAAAACACAAAGCACGGTAGCTCAGCCTTTTAGTGAGACCCAAGTCTTAGGAACAAAGTTATGATGTCCAATTTGTCAGCATCACCATTTACAGTAAAATGAAATAAGCAACTTTTATACCTTTCCCAAATGATTGTATTTAGCCTTTCAAAATCTTATGGTTGTAAGTATCAAAAGTAGAGTCAATTACCCAGACATATGAAACTGATGAATTAACTAATTTGTATTCTCTCTAACTGTTTGGATGAAACTCCATAAACATGCTGTTAGTTCCATTCCTCTGAGCTTTGAATAGTTTACTGTTCGTGATGATAAAAGCACGACAGGGAATACTTTAACATATGCCAGATTCAAACTGAGTGAAATATGACAGTTTATAATCTGTGAGACAGAAGATTGATCTTTGAAAAATGCATATAAAGTACCTGCTTCAACACCATAATTCTAAAAGCCCACATGAACAGACATCCAGTGCTTTCACTTAGTATGTTGTATAAGTCATAAGTAGGGTGTATCTCCTTAATTGTCATAAAATACTTTTCCCTCTGGGACTGTTTTTATAGGTATCATTTTAATTAATAATGTAAAGATGAGAACTGTGGAAATAGTAACCAAAAGAAAATTGTAATGCTCAATTTGAGGGAATGAAGTGTTATGATTTTTTCTGAAAAATAATACATCCACATGAATATAGAAGTATGAAGATGTACTAAGAGAGCCTTCTTCCACTGTTCCCATTCCCATTCTCTGCTCCATTCCTTTTCTCTTTGAAGAAGGGAATGGAGCAGAGAACTTTTAATTTTTGCTCACAGAAAGTACAGGGACCATGTTTCCTTTATTATTTTGTTCTGTTTTTAATTAATTAATTAATTTATTTTTTAAAAAGATTTTATTTATTTATTTGAGAGAGAGAGAATGAGAGATAGAGAGCATGAGAGGGAAGAGGGTCAGTGGGAGAAGCAGACTCCCCGCTGAGCGGGGAGCCCGATGCGGGACTCGATCCCGGGACTCCAGGATCATGACCTGAGCCGAAGGCAGTCGCCTAACCAACTGAGCCACCCAGGTGCCCCCTGTTTTTAATTTAAATACTAACATTCAGTGAAATCGACTTTTTAAATACGCAATTCTCGGGGCGCCTGGGTGGCTCAGTCGTTAAGCGTCTGCCTTCGGCTCAGATCATGATCCCAGGGACCTGGGATCGAGTCCCACATCGGGCTCCCTGCTTGGCGGGAAGCCTGCTTCTCCCTCTCCCACTCCCCCTGCTTGTGTTCCCCCTCTCTCTGTCAAATAAATAAATAAAATATTTTAAAAAATAAATACGCAATTCTATGAATTTAACTTGTGAATAGACTCATATAACTACCACCACAGTTAGGTATAGAGCAGTTACATCATCCCAAAGAGCTCTCTTGTGCTATCCCTTTGTCGTCACCCCCTTCATCTCTGACAACCACTAATCTGCATTTTATCATTATAATTTTTTTTTCTCTTTAAGAGTGTTACAGAAATGTAATCATATAGTATGTAACCTTTAGAGACTGGATATTTCCACTCAGCATAATGTATTTGCGATTCATCCAAATTGTTGCATTTATCAATAGTTAATTTATTTTTATTGCTTAATGGCGTTCCATTGTGTGGCTATTACCACAGTGTGTTTATCAATTTACTCAGTGAGGGACATCTGGGTCATTTCCAGTGTTTAGTACTTATTAGTAGAGCTGCTATAATCACTCATGTATAGGCTTTATATGGAAATATACTTCTATTTCTCTAAGGTAAATACCCAAGAGCAGGATGTCTGGGTTTATGGTAGGTGTACGTTTAACTTTGTCCAGGAACTTTTCCAGGGTGGCTGAATCATTTCACACCCCCTAAGCAAGATATTAGAGTTTAGTTGCTCCACATTCTTGCCAACACTTGGCTTGTCAGTATTTTTTTTTTTCTTTAGCCATTCTAAAATACTTTTTTAAACACACACACACACACACACACACACACACACACATCCTGACTTATTAACTCCTTGGTTTTTAGACAAGAGTAGCATGGTAAACCATTAAAGTAAAATCTTTTTAAAATAGAATAGTAGACTCCATTCATAGAAGTTTTATACCATTAAAAATCCAAAGTGGAGTATGAAAACTGAATAAAACATGGTAATATACCTTTTAAATTTAAAAAAAAATGTTTTTGATTAAAAATAGTATAAAATGCACTGAAAACAATTCATTAGGAAAAAAATCTGCCTGGAATACAACGTGTGAAGCTTTTCTAAATTGAAATGTAAAGAGATTTGGCCTCTTGACAGCTTAATTTTTAGATAAAAATTCTAGGCATGGTATAAACCTAGACTAATGTATTTGATAGCTATGTACTCATTTTCTAATGAAACTAAAAATCCATTTTTCTTTTGAAAAGTGTTAATGAGTAAACGTATCCCAAATTTTATTTCTTATATGCAATACTACATATCTATATATTTTCTTGATAGAGTAGTGTGTGTGTGTGTGTGTGTGTGTGTGTGTGTGTGTGTGTGTTGATATTATTGAGATACATTTGCCAAGATCTCCAGGAAGACCTCTGAGGTGTGCTCTTTGTAATTGTTCTCTGACACTGATTCATTGGCTCCTGCCAGTCACTGGCATTGACCTGATAGGTTATTTTTTCTCATTGGGATTTTGTTTCCTGAATAATTTATTTTTTCTCTCAGGATCATTCCCTATAAAAATATGCTCTGTCTGTACTGCAAGCAATTGATGGTGGTTACCTATAAAGTCTATATAATGATATTAAAACAAATTGTTTCCAGGATTCAGGGATGTGCTATAATAGTTATGATATCATCTATGATTCTGAGGTTATAGTTCTGATTTTTCAGAGCTTCTTGGGGTAAAACATACATACCATGTTTTAAGCAGTGCATTTTGTTCATTTTATTTTGCAGGGATGATATGTGAATATCATCTACTCACATATATATATCTGCTACTTCCAATTTTGGCACAAAGTAGGCATTCAGATATATGAAAACCAGTGGGTTAGAATTCTTTATGGTATTAACATTTAGGGACTCAAAAGTATTACATAATTATTTATATGAGAAACCTGTCTTGGAATCATACTTTCTAAAAGTGTAGTTGAGCTGTGGGAGGTGTTAGTGAAATAATGTGGACTGAGTGTGACTCAATAATTTTTATTATTGAAACTTGAGTAGATAAAAATGTAAGGCAGAGTAATCTAAAAGTTTGGTTTAAAATTGGGATCTGATCTAAAAGCATTTCACAATGATTATTGAATATGTTTTACCTTTTGTTACAAGTAATTTTTGAAGAGCAATTATATTTTTTGTATAAGACTGAAAAATGCAATACATACCTTGTGTTTTCTCAAATTATTCCTCTTTATATTAGTTTCCAAAAAGTTTTTTGGGCCTTTATCAAGATTTCAGTATATTTGAAATTTCTTTGTGTCTTTTACTCAATATAACTTGTTCAGCATGCAAATATGGACTTTGTAGTGTTGTGCTTCAACTTTTTCTTTGTTCTTCATCTCATAAATAGTATCACTGTTTATCCATGTAAGGGCCACTAGAAATGTTTTAGACTTTCCTCTTCTCACTTCCCATACTAAATCATCCTTGTTCTTTTTTATTTATCTTTTTTTTAAAGATTATTTATTTATTTATTAGAGAGAGAGAGAGTGACCGAGAGAGAGCACAAGCAGGGGGAGGGCCAAATGGTGGGGGAAGCAGGCTCCCCACTGAGCAGGAAGCCCTATGCAAGACTCAGTCCCAGGACCCTGGATCATGACCTGAGCTGAAGGCAGACGCTTAACCGACTGAGCCACCCAGGTGCCCCTTGATTTAATCTTCTAATTATCATTTCAAACTGTTATTTTTTCTCCGTGCCCCTGTCTAGGCTGAACATTCATTATTTCCCATTTGGACAATAGTGATAGCCTACCAACCAATATCACTACTTTTGGTCTCTTTGTCCTCCAATCAACCCTTCAAGTTGTTAATAACATTATCATTCTAAAATAGAAATCTAGTTATAATACTCTCTTGCTTTGACCCCTTATTGCCTCAAGGTAAAGTCTCAAGTCCTTAGTTTGTCATTTAAGACTCTTTACTCAGTCACAACCTACCTTCACAGCATCCATGGCAGTTAATCCAGGCACTCTGGAATCTTCACTCTTCTGAGTAAAACCCATGATAGTTCAGGTTCTGGTATCTTTGTAGCTGCGTTGAATAACTCTGCTCTTCTCCACCCAGTGCAGTCCTTTCTCTATGGTACTCCACTGATGTTCCTCTCTCTTCGACTCTTCCAGTTCTTTGAAGGGCACAGCTATATCATATTCATCTTTGTAACCGCAACACATTTCCCTGACATATAATATGCATTTCAATTCTTTGGTGTTGAATGATTGAATGAGTGATTTGATTTTACAAATTAGGACACTGAAGCATTCGTGGTTAAGTAACAAAAGTTAACAAAAGAGCAGAGATGCATTTAAAAGAGGAATACAATTATGAATATGGTGGCTTTTTTTACCAGAGCATCTCACTAATGTATGAGTCCTGGTAATCTAAATTAATTTATTTGAATGGTTGACTTCAAGATGATTACACTTAGAAAAAAATTGATAATCGTCTTTTGAGAATAAGAAAAGGAAGAAAAAGGTACAAGGTTTAACTAATCTTTTAATGGTACTCAGGATTTGTTTTTATTGGGAATGGTAAGATACACAGACCCAAAAATGACTGGTGTGAAGAAAGTTTATTATACTCAGTTCCCTAGAAGTTGGAGGCATGGCACACCACACAAGGGGGCCATACAGGGAGGCAATGGGGTTGGCCATGAGGCAGAGGAAGCAAGAGAAATTAGAGACAAGAGCTTTTATTGTAGTTTCCTCAGGAAGGAACCAGCCAGACTGGATAAGAAGGTTTAGGATTAATTCGTTTCAGTAATTGCAACCGACTCTGGGGCACAGAAGCTGGTTGTCTGCTCCCTGGCCCTGGGGTGATTAGAGCAGGTGGATAGTGGCCTGAAGTGAGGCCCTAATAAAGGCAGATGGTTAACAGTATGTGCTTTAGATTGACCGGTTTGAATATAAAAGGTATGCTCACAAGTTGTTTACTATCCCTATGAAAATCGGCTTAACCCTGGGAGGGGTGGTCTCTTCAGGATTAGCAAGGCTCCAAGATGGCAAAGCATCAAAATATAGAAAATAAAAGACGTGGTTAGGACAATTGGAAATAAGATAAAGGTGTGTGAAGTGAATTTCAAACAATGATGAAGTAACTAATAAAGGGCGTTTATCACCTCTTCTTTGCTTTTTAGACAAGAAAAAAAAAATATTTGCGGTTGTCTATTGTGACCTACGAAGTAAATTGGTTAGTGTGACCTACGAAGTAAATTGGTTAGTACCTGCAGCTGACAGAAAACAGCTCTGAAAGCAGAGACTTTGTGTGCAAACAGCTCAGATTGCAAGACCTGATGATGGAAAAACTGAATGCTCCCCCTCTCTCTGAAACACAGCCAGGGAAAGAAGCTCGGGTGGTGAGCTGCAGAGCAAGCACACCTCATCCACGGAAAATAGCTCTCATGCATTAGTCAACTGCTATCATGGCAAAGGTCCTCGAGACCCTGGGAGAGGGCGGAAGTATGGCAGGGACTGGATGATGTTTGTTTCTAAACCTTTTGTGGTCTGCACAATCCCTTCTATCAAATTACTGGCTATGGTGTGGGGCATTCTGTTTTATTTTACTAGAGATAAAGAGTGATGAATTAAAGCTTTGAAGCAAGGAAGGGTGAAAAACGAAAGAATATTTTTCAGCCACTCTAGTTCAAAGCCATTTATAAACACTGCCTGTCTGGCCTGCTAGTCCATCCATCATCCTTTTATGCAATTCATCAATCCACTTTTGCTCATGGATAAGTAGTTACCTTCCATTTACACTCCACTGAAGTGTTAGTGCCAGGGATATCATGGGGTCAGCTCGTGGCTTCTTTCATGTTAATGCCCAAATGAGGGACATGAATTAATGGAACCACGGGAAGCCAAGCTTCTCTAGTTTAAAGGATGCTGTCTTGAATTCTTAGGGGGTTGGGATGGTGAGAAAACAAGCTGCCCTTCTTTATTCTTTTTTTTTTTTCCCTTCTTTAAAGAGTGATTCACTAACACTGGAGACCTGTTTTTGTTAAAAAAAAAAAATCACATCAGTGCATGCTTTTAGTCCCCACAGAAAATTAAATAGAAATTTGTGGCCAAGTTTCTTTCTCTACTGAGACTACCAGAGGTGCATTACAGCCACTACCACTGACCTTAATATAAAACAGGACATGCTTAGTAACTGTGAAATCATGAAGGATTTTGGACTCCATTAACTGTTCTTTCTGGCCTGCCTGAAAGTGCACCCAACATAGCTGGAAGCCCTACCTGTCCATCTAAGGGATAGGAATTCTAGGCTCCTGCTGCTGCCTTCTCATTCATTGCCTTCTTTTTTTTTTTTTTTTTTTTGTAGCCTTGGTAAAGCAAGTGAGGAAGCTATAGCTACATGACTTAAGGAAGCGCTTTCTTTTAAAAGGGCACCCAGATGGGGGAAAATGTGCTATTGGAGGCAATGATTCTGTTTGTCAATACAAATGGATCATTTAAGATTTGATTATGAAGAGATTCAGGAGCACTTGGTTGTAGTATAATATCCCAGTAGATTGGAGTTTATAGAAATAATATAATTATTGTACTTGGAGAATGACTTAAATTTTCTACCAGGGACACGGGGGCAAGGAGTGAGATGAGGAAAGAAAGGGAATAGATAAGCTAAATCATGATCTCTGCCACCAAAATAGAGTGCTAAGGGTAAGGGTGGATTTGAAATGATACAAACAAGCACACATGCACACAAAAGACTTGTAGGTCCTCTCTGAATCTCTTCTAAATGGAACCCCATCCTACTCTATACTTATCCAGATATAATTGCATGAGACTTTCCAAAGCAGTTTAAGAAGCTGTGAAATTCTTCAAAGGCAATTTCCTATGGTTATCAACAAGTAAATCTTGTTTTTACAATTTATGACTTCTCCAAAATTGAAATATGTAGATGGCTTTATAGAATGTGAGTTTAAAAAAAACAAAATGTCTGCTTTCAATGGAAGAAAGAAAACCTATAATAAAACTCTTTTCCACCCTCTTTAAATTCTATAGTCACCTATGAACACCTTCTATGTGTAATGTGCAGAGCAGGGCCAAGCACAAAGATCTACAGCGTGCGTAGTCTTTGGCTTTAAAGTTGCTCAGTCTTATAAGGCAGGAGAGCCAAATAAACAAGGAACGACCTTGCAAGAGAAGAATAAAAACGCCACATGAGTCTTAATGCCTCGTAATAAGGGATTCAGCCAAAGAATACAAAATCTTTGTAGATAAGTTCTAGCTATTGCACCTGCTGAACCATGTGTTGTCCTAGTAACCTAGCTGAATCTGTTAACTTAGTGAAATTTCCACTAAACGTGGTGGGGTTTTTTTGTTTTGTTGGTGGGAGTATCTCTACTGCCACTCAGGACTTGTATATGCAGTAGGAACTCAACACAGTTTTTGCAGAGCTGAACTAAAACAGAAGGTGTTTACTCTTAAAAGAGCCTTAGTAATTACATCTATTTTTCTATTCTGTTTTTTTTCTTTTTTTTTAAATTTTATTATGTATGTTAATCTATTCTGTTCTTTTTTTTTTCCTTTGTCCGTAATTTTATTATATCTATATTTGGGTGAAGTAGATTAAAAAGGAAGCACACAGGGATATACTAATACATACTCATATTCATGTGTAACAAATACAAATTTTGTTAAGCAATGGAACATTTTAAAAATATTTCATCATTTTTATTTTAAACTAGTACTTGAGAAAAGGTAACAGGTAGAAGTACTCCATTTAGAATTTTTTGAATGTTTTCTTATTCAGAAGGAATAAATAAGTGGAGTCATATCATCAAAAGGGAGATTGTCATTGAGTTAGAATTCAGGTACAGCTAATCTGATATTTCCAGAAAGGTGTCTGTGGTAGGCAAAACAGTGGTCCTCCACAGATGTCCATGTCCCAATCCCCAGAAGCTGTGAATGTTTTTGGTTGTATAGCAAAGGGAATTATGGGTGTCAGTGGAATTCAAGTTGCTAATTAGCTGACCTTAAAACAAGGAGATTATACTGGATTATCTGGGTGGGACCCATGTATTCATAAGGGTCCTTGAAAGTAGAAGAGAGAGCAGACAAAAGTCAGAATCAGATGAGACTTCGGAAAATTCAGAGTGATCTAAAGTTCTTGGAGAAGCCCTATTTCCAAAGTTAAGTGACTAAATTTCTTACCTTGTATTATTTCCATACCACATACTTTAGTTGCACTGTTTTCACCTACAGTATCCCAAGGCCTTCCAGAGTTTCTAGTGAAATAATTCTGTCAGTTGATAGCAGCTGTAACCTCTCTCTATAGGCTTCATTGTTCATTGGGGCTAGACCAGGAGACAAGTCTGAATAATAGATTTTTTTTTTATATGATCAGAATTGTTTCTCTATTATCTCCTAATGCCAAGGCTTTGCGTCTAGCTCAAGTTGGTTACAACAGGGTCCCTATTTCTTTAGGAATAGTTCTTTCTCAAGATAATTCTCACCCTTTATACAAATACAACTTTTGGTCCAAGCAATCAGCTCACAAAAGTCATGCATATCTGAGTTTCATTAATATACATAGCTTAGACAAAAACTAGGACCCTCTCACTGTATTCTGCCTTCTTTACTAGCCAATTTATTAGTCCTAAGGTAAATGATCTACTCTCTGGCTCTTTTTTCATTTGTAAAATAAGTATCATATTGTCACCTGCCTCACAGGGTTGTGGAGTAATTAAGTCAATAAACATTTTGAAGAGCATCTAGCAAGTAGTTGGTGCTCAATGATGTCAAATTGCAGTTATTACTACCATTTACTCTTCTGAGAAGAAGCTTGGAGTTAGAAATGGGGCTCTTTACTTGGCAGATCTCCAAAAAGGGACTAAAAGAGAACCTGCCCTCAACTTTGTGAATTGTGGCTTGAGAAGCTTAAGGGCCAATCTGTGACCACCACATTCCATTGACCTCTGCCCGCCAGTCTTTGTGATGAATTGTTCAGCAACTTGTTTCTAGTTGTCTCATACTTGAAATGCCATTGAAAATAATCCATTGCACATAAATAGCCACACCAAATATTAGTTGTAGAGTAACATTAATAATTATTTGAGTATTAATTCTTAATTTTTTGGAGAAGCTGAACTTAACTGGCATGAAATTAATAATTTTTCCCTCACATTTCCATTTAAAACCCCCAAACAAATTTACCCCAAATAAATTTTCAAAATTTTGTAGAAGGTGTTAAATAAATTTAGGAGTATCTCCCAATGTTTTGCTAAATTCATAATTTTTGATAACACTCTAGTGATAGCTTGTTAAGATAAGATATAGCTATCTGAGAAAGTTTAATTTAAAAAATGAAATCCTGATTCTCTATATGTGGTTATGTAAGTGTTTACCAATTCATTTTCATGATCCACACAGGTATTTAATAAATATGGAAGGAGGTGAATTAGGCAAAATAAAACCCTATGGTGACTCACTATACTGCATTAAAGTGCCTTTTAGTATATATTAATAGTTTATTTTGAAGGACAATTACTTTCATATAAAGTAGGAGAGAAAATTGTTAACATGCTAACACTAATCCCAAATTAGCATTTTCCTATGTTCCATCTGTGGATCACTGAATCCCCAGAAAACAAATAGGTAATAAGAAGTATGATGTAAATGAGTTGACTTCTGTAGACATTTTCATTTGGCATTTGATCAGAATAATGGTATTGATGACAAAATCCCCTTTTTATTATTTTGAAGAATATTAAAAGAAGATTAAAATTACTGTCTCCATTGATTGCTTGCTAAAATGGAAAAATACCCCTAGTAGTTTAGTCTTTTAATAGGACTTATAGTGTCTTTACAGAAACAGTGGTGTTTCAAGCATGGTTAGCAATATTTTAATTCAACACAAGAACAAGAAATGGATTTTATTGCTCTGTGCTTTATGGATCATGAATTTAACTGAACTAAGTAGTCAAAAGATGTGTGAAAAATACTGCTGTAGTGGGATGTTAACCGCATTTGCTTCTGTTATTTTACTAATGCTATTTTTCATTTTAACCAAGTCAGCTTTTTGTAGAATTAGCATCTATCCTTAAACACCTGTATGTATCAGCACAAAATGGGGACACAATCAACCGCTCTATTTACCTCAGCCCATTGAACAGCACTTGACTTACGTGTGTATGTCAAAGGTAAACCTAATTCGGCAAAACTGAGCAACAGACTATTGATTCACTTTTAAAACATAAACCAGCCACCATAAAATGTTGAGAACCATGAAAAGACAATATTAAAGGTAATATTAGTGGCTTAAGGGAAGAACACATCATTTTCTCTTTTCAATTAGACTTCCCGACTGAATTCCAGTGTGTGCTCCTTAATGAGATGAATTGGGTGGTCTAGCCAGCTCAACCACAGTCCATTACTTTCTCAGTTATAAACATCTTTTTATTTCACAAAGGCCAAGTGTTGGCTGCTTATAACCTCATTAATTCTAATACCCTTAAATTTAATAGCTGTTTCAGACTGGGGAGCTACAAATCCAAGGTTTCTCAGTTGACAAAGCAAAAGGAAATTCTACTTTCATTGTGGGTTGGGACATGCTAATGCACTAAGAAGACTTCACTCATGGGTCACCAATCTTCCCATCTATAACTTCTCATCCTGGAGTCCTGCCCTATATTGTATGCATATTTTAGTCCTTGCAACATGTCTTCTTTTTCATATCTATGAAGTAGATTTATTCTCAGAGCATTGAATGATAAATGGTCACCTCTAGTATGGACTCAGCCTAGAGCCCTAAGTCAAATTATTGAGTCTGTAGAAGTTCATATTAGGTACTATTCTGCCATCCAATGAATTCTTGCTTCCTATGTCTACTATATATCCCATCCCGCTTCTGTAGGCTCAAATGTTAATTTTAATGCTATTTTGCTAACTGAAAATGCTGTAAGCCACAGATCACAAGTAGGTGGCAACAATTATCATTTAGTTGTAGTTCCTTGGGGCGCTGTGTTTACAAAACTTTGGAGGACACATTTGGCTTTAAGGGAAAAAAATATTAGGGTAATGGCCATTCCAGTGGGAGTTTATATTTTGATGGGGAACTTTTGAAAAGGAAAAAAAATGCCGTATAACTCACAGACATAAAATTATAAAGGCAAAATAAAGAAATTTCACTTTTTGCTTTTTTATTTTTAATGGAGTATTGAGTTTGGCCTACAGAGATGTATAGACCCTGTGCCAAAGGAAACTCTACCTTTCCTCTGAAACCTGTTCACTGATAAACTCTCCTCTAATTTTTACAGTAGTTAAATATATTTCTAGAAGTTTTTTTTTTTTTTTTTCTGTTCAGAAACCTCCCCTCTGATGGCTGTTATGAGTTCACTCATTATTTGTAGCTCTATCAATTCAAATTGGAGTGTTGTGGTCCTACAGTATTGGGTCTGGGAAGGAACAACCTTCAGATCTAATAAATAGATACAGGTTTGATAAGTTAAATGACTTACACTTTACAGTTTTAAGGACTCTCCTGCCTTAACACTTATATCTTGATTTGTAGAAGAATGCTTCATGACATAGTGACTTTCCCTTGATAGTATCTGTGACTGTGGTTGGCAATGTCTATTTTAAAAATTGCTTTAAAAAACATGTGATCTCTTGTTTTTTAAATAATAAACCATTTACACTAGTATAAAAATGTCTCATAAAATACCCAGTGTCCCTTTTAAAATCTGCTATCAAAAGCCATATTACTTTAATTTTACATAATTGGTTTTATTCACTTATTTTAAGATTTCTTCTACATACTGTTATTTTTTAAATGAAAGGCAAACAAAGTATAAAGTTAATGCACTGAGAATTTAATTGGTATATATTTGAGAGTTTTTAAAAAGAACATAGAAACTAAATTATATCTGCCTGCTTTGTCTATAAGTAAACATATGATCATTTCAGTATTTCACAACCTACTCTTCATATGTTTTTATTATGCATTTTTCTTTTCTTTCTCCTACCTTAAGTGTGTATGTTAAAGTGTTTAAAACATCTCTTAAATGTCTTACAATTTGTAAGAGCATAAGTGTTTATGAATGTTTATCCTCATTGAAAAAGAGAATCGTTAAGTTCAGTACGGTCCATAATTGATTGAATGCTTTAAGAAAGAAAAAAAGTTATTGCTTTCTGAGCTTTTGTTGAAGTCAGAACTTCCTCAAATCCATGACGTGAAGTTGTCAGGGAGAAAGCTCTAAGCAACATTTTAATTGTTCTCATCCTTGAAAGAATTGTAAAAACCTCCCGTCCTTCCCCCCCCCCCGCCCCCATAATGAAGCTATTGTTTTATATATGCAGAAGGGAAAGTTTAGGCAGAAGAGAATGAAATTGCAGTGTTTCACATCTTCCACATTCCGGGTGTTTCCCTCTCTCTGTCAGTCTCTCTTGAGCATCCACCAAATCCAGGTAATGCTTCATGAAGGGGTAGAGAATGAAAGGAGGGAGAAGAATTTCTCATAGAGTTTTGAGTATTTAAATGCTATGAAAGAGTTATCAGCTAAAAAATGTGACTTATTTACTCTTCCACAGCATATTATTGACAAATTCAAACTGTTTCTTTTTTTTTAAAGATTTTATTTATTTATTTGAGAGAGAGAATGAAAGAGAGAGAGCACAAGAGGGGGGAGGGTCAGAGGGAGAAGCAGACTCCCTGCTGAGCAGGGAGCCTGATGCGGGACTCGATCCCGGGACTCCAGGATCACGACCTGGGCCGAAGGCAGTCGCTTAACCAACTGAGCCACCCAGGCACCCTCAAACTGTGTTTCTAATGTTCTCATCAGTACCCACGCCTCAAATAACAATAAAATAATGTCTTCCAGGGGGATTCATTCTTCTATTCACTCCTTTGTAAGGTAAATATTTAACGTGAATTTTCAGTGAATCAAGGTGTAAATACTTCCACCATGGCCAATCTCAGGTACTGTGATCGACCCCGAGTATTCAGCAGGGAACAAGATGGGCACAGACTTACTCCAAAAGGCTTCTATGAGGGTATAGGGAGACATACATTAAACCAAAATTTATACAAACGAATAATAAGTAAGTGTTACAAAAAAGAAGCACAAAGTGAACAAATAAAAGGGGGGCAGGAAAGAGATTGGAACTGGGAACTTGGGTAAGATTTATAGAGCTAATTTAATTATAAACAATTTTATCTACCTCAGCCAACTCTACAAAACTGACATACATGCATTTTTAGGCTTAAATTTATTCTTTCATGAATTTTGATAACAATGTAAATAGAATGTGTGTATATGTATATGTATAAACACATATACATATACATATGTACACATATACAAATACATATACATATATATGTATAAATATAGTTACAGATTTTAGAGATATAAGAATATTTACAGTTTACAAATGAGAAACTTAAAATACTCTTTGTTGTAAATTCCATATAGTCAGTTGATTCTTTCAGAATGCTTGCATTGATTTTTGCTGAACTCTTGTCTATGTAGCTGAACTATAACTGTGAATGACAAATGAGTAAAGTTCTAACATAAATATTCTCAAGTCAAAATATTGATATTTTCATTTACATTGACAAATAAGACGAAAGTGAGATAATGAAAATATATTTGGAACTTTATTAGTTCTTCAGTGATGTGAGCAACTGCTTTGCCAAATCAGATAGTAGTGTTAGGACTTGTGAGGCTATTTCCTTGAGTTTCTGTGCTAATCACAATATGAATATAAACATGCCTAATTTTAAGTTCATCTGCACTATTAAAATTCTTTCCATTACTTTCTTAAATCTAGACCATCAACAAAACAATAAACCAAGCCCCGCTCTGTAGTCTTTATGGTGTTAAGACTCCCACAGTGGCTGATTTTTTACAGTGTGGTCCCTGAACATCAAATTGAGAAAAGATGTGAAGTAGCACACCTTTATGTAGTATTTCCACCCCTACACATACAATAGTAGAAATCAGCTCAACAGCATAACTTATAGAAAGATGTAGTAAAAATATTAAAAGATCATAAATTTTTGACTATACCTGTGCTCATTTAACTCAGTAAGTGCTCACAAATTCCTGAAATTTTAACAATTAAATGGCTCCAGTACACCACTAATGAGTATTTAGCAAAATAAACTATTAAGGAAAATTCGTTACTACACATCTCAGTTCTGGCTCTAGGATTTCTTAAGTGGTGGTGTTCTTAGAGCTGACTGGTTAAGCAATAGGAAAAATATCCATAGGTTCAGGAAGAACAAAGTGATGTTCAGATTTTGGTCCAGAAGTCCAGGATTTTGGCACCAGGTTCCTTGTTTTGCTTTCAGAGTCTAGCCGTACTTAGTCTACTTGATGGGCAAAACTCTTTTCCGTTGGTCATTCCTACTTGAAACTTAGTCACTCTGAAGGAACAGATGCTCTCTACATTCAAAATATTCTGGAGCTTGTACTCTAGAAGTTGCCACAATAATTTAAATGCTACATTTTCTAATACTTTTATTCACACCTAGGTAAGATGGATGAATCTTTCCATCATGTCCCCACATTGCTTCGTGTGTGCATATCTAGTCCCTTTGACTGCATTTCTTTGCAGACGTTCATTTCCTGCTTCAAGTTGTTGGCTGTAAAATCCATTTGGAGAAATTTTGGGTACTATATGTATTTGACATTCTAGTTAGCCTTCAATTAAAAAAATCATCAAATAAATATGTGAATAAGTGGCAACATAATTGTTTTTCTTGACCTGGTAGGTGTCCTAGCAAAAAGTACGTTCTATGGGGCTGACATTTTCATATGCACCAGAACCATGAGCCCAAGTCGTATGTTTGTCCCTCATCTTCATTACTTGAAAGTAAGCCAATCATTTTGCATTACCACTTTGTATAGACTAGTTCCAGTATTAAATATTTAGTCTCATCAGTCAAAGCATCCTGTTTTCTGAATCTTTCTCAACTGAATAGTATACTTGTTTTGTAATTGTTGATATCTTTATGATCAAAGACTGGTGAAGCCTATCTATTCATATGCCTTATTACTCTTTCTCTTCATTTATTAAAAATATTTCGAGCACCTATAATGTAGGACACAGGAGGGTGAGAATGGAAGTCACAAATATGACTAATAGGACTCGACAGCTTGATGATGAGGGAGACAAAGGCACATAGGCTATGAAATGTAGTAACTGCTATTGCGGAACTGTAAACAAAAGGTTCTAGGAACAGACTTTGAAGCAGCAGATTTTGTTTTATCATGCAGGCTATCCTCCATTTTTAAAAAAAAATTTATTGTTAATCACCATATATTACATCATTAGTTTTTGATAGGCTATCCTCCATTTAAAGGAAAATTATAAAAGGAGAAAATGGGGCCCTTAGGTTTAGGAAAGGAAATACTTCCCTAGGTATTTTAAAACACTTGTCTTTCAGGTTCTGAAGGAGTTAAGATTTTGTTTTTGTTTTTATCTTGTACACAAAATTACTATAAGTAAGAGACTATACATTAGTATTTTGATTCCTATTTTTAAAGTTAACACTATTTATAATCTTTTCAAAAGTCCAGAGTCCTGGGAATAGTTGAAGCAGTGTTCCATTTCTGAGTAAATATTAGTTTAAACTGTGTTTCAGTTACTGGTAGGCTCCTACTGAATGGAAGTTGTACACAGAAGTAATAAATAAGGGGAGAGAGGAAATGAGGGACAGACATGGAGAGAGATTCCCATACTGCATTTTACTTTCTATAGTTGAAGTAATGGTTTATTCAATCATAGCTATTTATATTTCTAAATGCAGAGCCAATATAATTAGGCGGCTAATATCATATTGCAACTTTGTACAAATTAGAAACTGAATTAAGCTTGTAAATTATATGTTTTACTTTCCTGCCTATGCAGGAGAAACTGCCACATTAAGCATTTCATTTGGGGCAAATTTTAAATTTATCAATACTATTTTCATTAAATTAACCTATTCTTTATTCTTAGGGCTCTTTCCTGACAAAATTTGCAGTCACCTCTTAACTGGAATGTTAACACAAACTATATCATCTATGTTTCATCTGTATCTATTTGTCAGTCTATCATCTGTATCTATCTGTCTGTCTACCTACCTACCCACCTACCGATCTATCTAATGATCTGTCATCTGTCACTGTCTCTCTCTGTTTCAGCCTCCCTGTCTCTCTCTTACCTACCTCTGCTTCTAATTTCTCTTATTCTGGCTAGCACTGTCTCTAAAACATAATTTTCTTATTTGCCTCATAATAAGAAAGTATATCAATTCTTATCAGTTGATTGGATGAGATTATGTAGTAACTGAAGAAATAAAAATACTATTGCTGAAATGTAGGGTCTGGGAAATTCCCTAAGTCTGCTAACAACCTAACAACCCCTCTCTCACAAATTAGACTCCCCACAGAGAGTTAGCATCAGTGAAACTAAAATGTACTGAGCCCTTCATATATGCCAAGCACTCCACTAGGCATGATCTGACCCAATCCTCACAACAGAAACACATGATGACCTGTATCTGTCTATAAGAAATAGGCACAGAGAGATTAAGTAACTTGCCTAAGTTCCGAAAGCAGAGGAGCCAGGGTTCAGACCCAGGTAGTCTGATTCTAGCATCATTGCATTTTATTGAATTCAAAGGCCTCTTGGTCTTCTGGGTATGCAAAATCTCATGCTTGGTTTCACTTACTATTTTTCTAATTGAATATACTGTTTTACCATGGAATTCACATAAGAGATATCTTCCACTACTTAACTCACAGGTGTAGTCTATGTAAAATTACGCATGTAAATGTGAATTTATTTTTTAGCTTTAACTTTTAAAAGACACACAATTTGGGATATTCCATCTATGAAATTTGTTGAATTAGGCATGACTTCATATTGAAATATTAACATTGCATTGTATTAATATACTAATTAATGTAATTAATGACATTGCATTGATATTAATGTAAAATATACTTTTGCTGATCATACAAGTGGAACTGTTTGCTTAAGTCATAAATCAAAACAGGGTAAGCCAAACTTCAGGGTAGATGTTACAGCTACATAGATCAATTGGTTAAGTAAAGTAATATTACAAAAATCATTGCCAAGTTGGTCTAGTAACGTTCAAACCTTAAATAAGGTTAAACAAAAAGACATAATTGAGTGAATTTGAAATGATTCACTTGGTCCTCATGACATTTACCCAGGACTTTTCTAGTTACAGTGCCATTTCTGCTCACAATTAACACATATAAATGGGTACGTCAGCAAAATTTTAAATTGCTATGGGCTATGGATCACTAACTCCCTTGGGAATTGCTAAAATTACAAATGTTAAATCCATGAATGTCAAAGTTCTTGAGTAATCTGCATTATAATACAAACATCATCCAAGTCGGGCAGTAATTATGTGACATGAGAAAATATTAGTAAATTATCTTTGCCAGTAATTAATCAAAATGTGAATACAAGCCCTTTATGGCTTATTTGTTTAAACTGTTGAACAGTGATTATTCATTATCCCCACAAATGTAAGTTCGTTATTTATAACTTACAAATATGTTTTGTTCAGAAAAAAAATTAGTTTTATTAATGTTAATCAAATCTTAGGACTTACACCAGAACAAAATAAAGATATTTTTAAGGACCTACAAAATGAAGATAGTTTTAGGGCTTGAGGCCCTTCAACAAAGTGAATGCTTAATATGCCTAATGAAAAATAGATCATCTTTTTAAAAAACTCACACTTAAAATAGGATTATAGGTATTGATTTCTTTTTCCTTTTTTTTTTTTTAAGATTTTATTTATTTATTTGTCAGAGAGAGAGCACAAGCAGGGGGAGTGGCAGGCAGAGAGAGAAGCAGGCCCTCCGCTGAGCAGGAAGCCCGATGCGGGACTCGATCCGAGGACCTGGGATCATGACCTGAGCCGAAGGCAGATGCTTAACTGACTGAGCCACCCAGCCATCCCAGATTTCTTTATTTCATATGGCATATTTCAAAACAAACTTTCTGTATTCACCTTAAATCTCAATTTTTAAAATGCGGTCATGTTTGAGTTTTATTATGTACACTTTTCTAGCATAAAGTATCTCTGCCCTTTATAATTTTTTAGCATGCACATGTAATTCTGACTTTCTATTCTTTTGTGTGTGGCTAGGAAGTATCGGAGTCTTTATAAAATATTGCTTTAGAAACTTGCTTAGCTCACAATATGGGAACTATTGACATCTGCAGTTCGGTAAACATGTCTCACAGAGTCAATGTACGAAATACAAGACTTCTCAAAGGTCAAAGCAATTCTCTTCAGTATCAGAGAATGATCGAGTTGTATAGGGTAAATGTGGAGATACTGAATTTAGGTGCTGTGTGCTCTACAAGGTAGAAGGCAAGATCTGCTGATCCCAACTCATTTTCTTCCCCCTGGTCACCTTCTTATTTCATGTTGGTCTTTTATATAGATATTTTCAAGTCAAGAAACTTCATTGTTGAAGCCTGTTTCTGCAGCTGTTTTTTTCAAATGTGTGTCCAAATTATATGTTTTCTTCTTGGAAATTTTATTGCAGAAAATCTCTGATTTTAATTAAATGTTGTTTCTAGTCTTATTTTTAATTTTCTTTTCAAAAAAGGAATTATAATTATTGTGTCTATGCAAGAGATTTCTTCCTGAATTGCAACTTTTAGATGTTGAAAAAAACTGTTTGGATGTATTATGTTTTTCTTGAAGTAAATGCTGCTTGCGTTATGTATCATTCATTTTTACATGTGAAAATCTAATGAAACTGATATCACTATCTCCAAAATACATGTAAATGATAATGTAACATTCCTTTATTTAGTTCTGTAAGAAGCCAGAATTCATTGAGCAATGTTCTTTTTAAATATGTGCTTATAATAAAAATATATTTACAAGCAAGAAAGTTGTGGGGAACCAAGACTAAGAGGCTAATCTTATTATCTTCCCTTCTTCCTTCACTTTTGGGTTCTTAGTAGGTATCAGTTGAAGTATTCAAATTTTTGTGTGTGATCAGTCTGATGGGACTATTTTGACTAAGTTGTCTGGGCAATAAAACAAATCAATAACCTAAGTGATTGGCAGAATATTTAGCTAGGACATTTCTAGACATAGCTCCATTATCTCCAGAGGTATTTGTAGACTTAAGTATGTATATTACATAATACTGCAAATATTATTTTGATTAGAAAGGATTTGGTGCAGTTAAAACCCTACTTTAATGATATCATTTGGGTTTTGAGAATCATTCTTGTTTCCTACCTTCTCCAATATATTATTTCTCATGTTTTTCTTCCTTATGAGAAAATTCTTTCATTTTTTTCTCCTCTTCCACTTGATTTATTCTTTTCCATTTCTTGGCTTTGTGCCCTTGGCCTTCAAAGTCCTCCTTTATTTCATTTGCCATGTCTCTGGTTACAGATTTTCTGCCTATGCTCTTAGAACCTGTGTGATTGTCATTGAAATCCTTTGCTCAAATTTGCAGTACAACACAACAGGCCATAAAAGTCTTTGATACATCTATTATTAATAGATAGGAACTAAAAAGATGCCAAGAAAATCTAAAAGCATTGCTTCTGTGGCAGTGTCTCTATAAAGCAGGGAGTCATGAAGGTGAAAATCTAATAGGTGTTACAGGAATGAAGTGAATTAGTCAACTCAAGAAATCTAGATCTAAACATTTCTATGCAAAGATAGCATTTCTGAAGAGTTTCTATCTCACTAAGGCATAACATTATTTACCCATATTAGAATACAAAATATTTTTATTTGAGATATATATATATATATATATAGAGAGAGAGAGAGAGAGAGAGAGAGAGATAGGGAGTGGGGGAGGGGCAGAGGGTGAAGGAGAGAGAAAATCTTAAGTAGACTCTGCTGAGGGTGGAGCCTCACCCGGGGCTCGATCTTAACCCTGAGATCAGATCTGAGCCGAAACCAAGAGCTGGACGCTTGGCAGACTATGCCACCCAGGCGCCCCAGAATGTGAAATTTTTTTATTGTTGATGGTATGGTTGTCCACCAAAATCCCATCTTTATTTCTTATAGAGAAATAACACTTTCTGATTTGGGGGTGGGCATATGGCTGCCGAAAATAAAAACTAGATTACCCAGGCTTCCTTTTTGTTAAACAAGATCAAGTATCCATGGAATAGAAGAGATTTAAGGGAAATGGTATAGATAACTTTTGGGAAAAGTATACTTAAAGAGACACGCCTTCCTGTTCCTATTTTTTGGAGTCAGGAAATAGACATATTGACTGGCTGTGGAGTAGTTGTTTGGGACTATGAAGTAGAAGCTGTTGAGGTTGATGGGACAAGCTAGAAAAAGCTGTGGGTCTGGACAATCATGGAATTGCTAAACTAGGACAAGACTGCTCTGGTTATATAAGAAATAAATGAATTTCTATATTTTTAAGCCAATGTTCGTTTTTAGTTTTCTGTAGCTTTTAGATAAGCTTAATTTTAATGACTATAAGCTGCTACTTTTCACAGCACAAACGATTTTTTGGACTATTTTGCTCTAGAATATTTTCCATTGGTAAATCCCAATTCTTTACTTTGTGTTTGCATATCTGTTCTGGGAGCTGGTTCACCATAGCAAGCACTCACTATACTATAGTACATAATGGCTCAGAAGGACACCCTGTAATTTTCAGCGATGGAACATGAGAGAAGTGGGTTTTGCCCCTTTGTTGACTTGCCACACCCTTCCCGCAGCCTGCTATAATTCAGTTCTTTTTTTTTTTTCTTTCTGTTCTCCTTTTTGTATATGCCCCACAGCTGCACATGACCTAGAACTGGAACCAATTCTAGAAGCCTTTGTGCCCCGAAATTACACCTTCCAATCTGTCACCTGGTGCTGCCAGTTCTGTCTTTAAAATATTTCTCCCGTTTGTCTCTCACTCTCCATCCCTGTCTGTTGTCTTATTGCCCTGCCTCAGGCTTGTATCATGTCTCCACAGCATCAGTACCCATACTTGGCACACTGCAGCTCTTCTCTCTCCATCTCACTTGCTGTTCTTATCACCTGGGAGAGATTGGGCATACATACTAAGCAGGGTGCTTTACTACTCAGAACTGCCCAGGGACTGCTCATCATCCCCAGCAGCGGTTACCTATGGTGTTCTAATGAGCCGTAGGGTCAACAGCGATGCCTGCATGGTTCTCAGTATTGCTGTCATGGCAGGTGAGGCAGGGCTCTGGTCTGCCTTCGTCCACCATATGCACATCGCCCAAGAATAGCCTCACTGGAATTTCTTCTCCAACAGCATGTATGTATGGTCATGCATCTGTTAAGGTTTTTTCTTTCACCTTAAAAACATCATTTCAGCACATTATATTTTGTTAGAAAGTAAGCCATTTCCCTTAAGCTTTCAAAGATTTTTTCTGAGTTGTACTTTGAATTTGCTCATAACATTTTTATATTTTCTTGTTTTTCATGTATAGTTTGCATTCTTTCCTTTATCTTTAATCAGTCTTTTTAGAAGTTATCCATTTTATTCATCTTTCAAAGACCCAACCCTTTGTTTTAATAATGTTTTCCCTTTTTTATTTATTTTTTTAATTCTCTGTTCATTTAAAAAATGCAGTTCAGTCTTGCTCATTCTTAGGGTGTAGTTATTTTCTTATCCTAATTTCTTCACATGAAATGAAGATGTTTTTCCTTCTTCATTCCCTCCGTCCCACCTTCCCTCCTTTCATCTTTTTATACTTTAATTAATTACAGCATTCATGCCTTTAGATGTTCCTTAGTTATATAACATAGCTTTTGATGTGAACTGTTCTGCTTTTAATTACATCGTGTACAGTTGGAAATTTCAGTTTTATTTTTATTTTGATCTAGGTATTATTTAGGAAAAACATGAATTTCTAAGTATTAAAGTTTTAAAAAATATTTTACTTCGAGCTTTATTGATTGTGAATCCAAGAATGCAGTCTGTAAAAGTGGTATATATATTTAAACTACCTCTTTACTTTGAATTTTTTGCCTCCCTGGTGTTTTTATGGTCTTTAATAGTTTCTAATTTTTGACCCAATGAATGAATGATTGCATTTTAATAGAGGACTTTAACCCATTCAGGTTTGATAGCTCATTATTTATTTCTCAATTCTATTATTTTATGATTTTTAAGGAATGTATCAGTGTTGTTTACCTGTACTGCATTGCTCTTCCTTGCTCCTAAAAACTGCTGATGAAATGCTACTGCTTATTTTTGTTTGTTTGTTTCAAGCTTTTATTTAAATTCTAGCTAGTTAACATATAGTGTAGTATTGGTTTCAGGAGTAGAATTTAGTGATTCATTACTTACCTATAACACCCAGTGCTCATCACAGCAAGTGCTCTCCTTAATGCCCATCGCCTATTTAATCCATCCCCGACTCCCCTCCCCTCCAGCAACCCTCAGTGTGTTCTCTATAGTTAAGGGTATCTTCTGGTTTACCTCCTTCTCTCTTCCTTTTTTCCCCTTTTCCCCTATATTCACCTGTTTTGTTTCTGAAATTCCACATATGAGTGAAATCATACGGTATTTGACTTTCTCTTACTTATTTTACTTAGTATAATACACTCCAGTTCCATCCATGTCATTGCGAATGGCAAGATCTCATTCCTTCTGATGGCTGCATAATATTCCCGTTGTATGTATATACCACATCTTCTTTATCCATTCATCTGTCGATGGACATTTTGGCTCTTTCCATAGTTTGGTTATTGTTGATAATGCTGCTATAAACATCAGGGTGTATGTGTCCCTTCAAATCTGTATTTTTGTATCCTTTGGGTAAAGACCTGGTAGGGCAATTGCTGGGTCATAGGGTAGTTCTATTTTTAATGTTTTGAGGAAACTCCATACTGTTTTAAATTCTGTGGTTGGTGTTTAGCACTGCGAGGATTATTTCTTTGGATTCAGAAGTGGAAGCATGTATTTTTCCTCTTCGCCCTCTTTCTCCTCCACCTCTTTTTTTTTTTTTTTAATTTCTCTCCCTCTCTCTCCCTCCATCCTTCCCTCTTCCCTCCCCCCCAGTTCTTCTCTCTTAGTTGGGAGCTGTAATAAATGTAACATACACAACATTCTTACCTATTTTATCAGGCAACATTCTTGGTCACAAGTAACAGAATTGGTTGGAAAGATATATGGTAGCTTAAAGGATCTGTGGGAATGCTGGGGGCCCTATGTAGATAATGAGCATGAGCCAGAACAGACTTTGCAGTCAAGAACAACTGGTTAGGATGCTACTGTTGCTGCCTCCATTATAGGACACTCATTGCCACTTGTTTCTATTACAGGAACAAACTGCCATCATTGCTGAACTGTTGACTTTTTGTTGCCACCATGATTAACATCTGGCTGTGCATCACTTCCTCAAGGTAGGAGTTGTAAGTGGCAGATCCTAGTTCATGTCTCTATATTCTCCACTCCAGGTATAGAAATCATCTGCCTTCTTGACTTCCTGCCTACCATCAACCATACAGTGCTGGAGTTTCACAAATTAGGAAGGTTGTTTGTATGCTGAGTAAACACATAGCATATTTCTATTGCATTTAAACCCTTTGTCCTGTGTGTATACATAAATAAGATTTAAAGACAGGTGTGTGTGTGTGTATGTGTGTGTATATATAGAAAAATATGTTTGCCCCATTCTTTTATTTTGAAAAAGAGAAAATCTCCCACCTAACAAAGTGGGACTTTTCTTCACATGTGCTAAGTGCAGAATGTGCTGAAACCATTTCTGATGAGAGCCAGTTCAAATTGTCAAGATTTTCTGTGGACATCTTCAAGTTTAGAATCGCTGGTTGATGTCCATTTATCTTCTGGCTCAAGTTTGTTCCATTATTAATATTGTTCAACTTACGTGTTAATTTGCAAAGTTAACTACTTAACACTCCCCACATACAGTACTAGTTGAGAAGAAAACAAAGAAAATAGTAATCAATTGTATGTAATACATGCATGGTTTTGTCTCCTCTTAGAGGCGTTCTTCTGTTGTATACTACAACCACTAAGTCTGCAGGGTCTGGGATCATTGTGAGAAAATTTATTTTTAATGAAAGAATCATTTGGTTTAAGTAATGAGATGTGATGAACTCTTGATTTATGAATTCAGGTGTTCAATTTATGGGGAAAATAGTACCATATATAGGTTATGAGTTCATAGTATGTATCACATGTTGTCAGTAGTTGGCGTTGTAACTAATTTTCATCAGCCCATAAAGTTTTCTATTTCTGTGTAAAGAGGCTGTCTAAGAAAGAAGTAATACCACGTGGGATACCACAAACTTTAGTAAATAGAGAGACGATGTTGTATACAGACACATAATGAGTAAGAATAACAAATTCAAATCCTGAGTAAGTCTACATTCCAGTGAGGGTCAGGAATTAACCCTTTTGTGTTGAAAGTGATCAAATATAATCCATATACCACCAAAATAGCTGGCTGGTGCTTAAAGTAGGGTAGCCCATAGTATGTTATGGTTACTAGCAAATAGGTTCACAGCCATAGTTGCAGTGAGTCCAACTTGGTCAGAAGGGCTCATGTCACTGAGCTGATGCATAGCTTCCATTTCTTTTATCATAGACTCTCTGTTCTTGAGTCTATTGAGTAAATGCTATGTGAGCTGAGGAGGAGGCTGCCCGAAACAGGGGGTATGTCATGTTTCTACTTTATGAAGACGCATCTTCATCAGGGGCTTTTAAGAAACATTCATGTGGGAACTAGTTCATAACTAGAAACCAACTCTGCATTATTTGTTCAGCCTGGAAAAATGTTATATAATTTATTAAAAATTTTAAAGTCAGCCATTAGATATATTAAGAGCAGATTATAATTACTCTGCTCTGTAAAGAAAAAAAGATGCAAAAAGCAAAAAAAAAAAAACAGAAATGATTTAATGAAATATTTAATAAAAATCTACAATAGCATTAAAAACAAAAGCCATTGAGTCCAAAATGATCTATTAAATTGGATCTAAAATATAGCCAAGCCATACATAATTTACTTCAGTTAAACTTATTCCATAAATGCAGAGTTTGACTTTTATAGAAAAAAGGTTTCTTCCTGCCCTAGATATTGAAGAGTCACTTCATACAGTTTTACATCCATATCTAATAGTAATGATGGGTCCCTTAACCAAATAGAAATTATGTATATATGTATCCTTACCATAATAAAACTGTGCACTCAACAAAAGCCACAGTCAAGTTAGTTGTGAAACATGAGGCATTCCTACTATAATCAATAATCAGGAGGATTTCTACTACTTTTCTTATTTAATGTTGTTCCTGAAGTACTAGCCAATGAAGTTAGAAGAAAAAAAATGAAAGGCTTTAAATTTTATATGAAACAGAAAATACCATTAAGAGAGATTACATAATTCCATACCTTGAAACTCTAAAATTTGCAATTGAAATTAAAAAAAAGTTCCATAAGGTAGTGGTGTTTGAACTAAAGTAAAGAAAACAAAAATGTTTTCCTCGCTAAGAATTATTATTGGCCAGACTATACAATAGGAGAAATAAGCCTGTTTTCCACAGCAACCACAAAAGTAAAATACCTAGAAATAAACTGAATAAGGCCTCAACCAAGCCTACATGAATGTAATGGTGAAACTTTACTGAAGGACAGTAAAATAACTTGAAATTATCAAAATAAAAGCTTTATTCTTTTTTTTAGAGAACAGCATATTTTAAATTTATCAATTAATCTTTAGACCCAATGTGATACCTGTGAAGGTAACAATAAGATTCTAAAGCTCATATTCAAAATAAACAAATAAATAAGTAAATAAAACTCATATGGAAAACTAAACATGTATAATGATATAAAAGGAGAAGGATAGTGGAACTACTTTTACCAAATGTTGAAATGTGTTATTGTGAAAAAGTAGAAAAAATATATGTTCTTAGTTCCTGGAATAGAGCCCTTAAAACCCTTGTAGTTTCCTAAGTGATAAAACTACTAGGAACATCTTTTGTTCTAGTATCTGGTCTTTGACCCCAGCTCCTAACAGAGGGCTCCTGAATCCTTTGGAATTTCCTGGGTGATAGGACCATCTTTTGCTCTAATGAGGCAACTCCTGAATAGCTCCTGGATGGGGCTGATCACCAGAAAGACCAAGCCATGATTAAGAGCTTGGAAATTTCAACCTCACTCCCTATCCCCCAGGAGGAGGAAAGGGTCTGGAAATGGAGTTAATGATCAATGTGTCTATGATCAATGACCATAATGATCAATGATGTCTATGTGATGACACCTTCATAAAAATCCCCAAAGTACAGAATTTGGAGAGCTTCAGGGTTGTTAAAGTACCAGGATGGTGGGGTGCTTGGTGAGGTTACAGAAACTCTGCACCGCTTGCCCCACATCTTTCATCTGGATGTTCATCTGTGTCCTTTATCATATAATTTTATAATAAACAGTAAATATAAGTAAGCGTTTCCCTGAGTTCTGTGAACCATTCTACAAATTATTAAACCTGAGGGGGGTCATGGGAACCCCAACTTATAGCTGGTCAGTACAGGTGACAACCTGTGACCTGTGATTGGCATCGGAAGGGGAAAAGGGGAAGTCTGGTCAGACTCTGTCAGAATTGAGTTAAATTGTGGGACACCCAGCTGATGTCATGGGGGATTGCTTGGTGAATGAAAACCTCCACACATTTGTTGACCAGAATCATCAACATGGAAATATTATGAGTATGTGAGTAAAGGAGAAATGGAGGAGTGTGTTTTTCCTATACAGTTACCATATTTAATACAGTTATGTCATGAAGTGTCATTTGGGTAAGATGTGAAGTAAATCAAGTTTGAAGCCTTATGGGTATCTGGGAGGAAGGACAATACAAGTGGGGAAAAAAGGCAAATGCAGAGGCCCAAGCCCCAAGGCAAGATTGTGCTTGGCATATTTGAGAAGCAGCAAATATGACCTTGAGCATGGAGTAGAATGAAAAAGGGAAGATTGGGAGATGTGGTGAGAATGGGAATGGGTGGCAGGGTGGGTTGTAGGTCATATGCGCCTAATAAGTCAAAAAAAGAAAATGCTTGGTTTGTACTTTCACTGAGATGGGAAGTCTTTGGAGGTTCTTGAACAAAGTGAAAGGATTTGACTGACATTTTAATGGTTTCACTCTGGCTGCTGTGTTAAGAATAAATGAAGGTGGACAGGGACAGCGTTACAGAGACCACGTTGAAAACCTGTGGAAGTCCAGGTGAGAGATAATGCCTTGAATAAGAATTGTAGCAGCAGAGGCAAAGGCACATAGTCTAATTCTGGATGTATTTTGAAGGGACACTCAGTTGGACATTCTGATGAATTTAATGTGGAGTAAGAAAAATAAGGCAAGGGGGCGCCTGGGTGGCTCAGTCATTAAGCGTCTGCCTTCAGCTCAGGTCATGATCCCGGGGTCCTGGGATGGAGCTCCACATTGAGCTTCCTGCTCAGCGGGAAGCTGCTTCTCCCTCTCCCACTCCCCTGCTTGTGTTCCCTCTCTCTGTCAAATAAATCTTAAACAAACAAACAAAAAAAGTAAAAGAAGGCAAGGATGACTCTAAGGATTTTGATTTGATAAACTAGATGGATGGAATTGCTACTTACCTAGATGATGAAGTGGAGTGAGATAAGAAAATGGATCATTGATTGAGGAGAAAGGGTATGAAGTTTATCATTATTAGAAATGGGAATATTTTGGCCCCTGGTGTTATCCTCTGAATTCAGAACCAATAAAACAAGAGAGATTAGCAGCACTGAATGTTTATATATAAAAGCAGTGTTTTGTAAGACTCGGATTTTGGGAGAGCGGGATACATTTGATAAAATCCACAGGGAAAATTTTTGTGATATCTTTTAGTGTTTTTGTGCTTTATTCAATTTTTAATATTATCGTATCATATATAAAGGATTTATTCCATGTAAAAGCAGTCCTCATTTATCTTACAAATTATTTAATATTTTTCTTTCCTATTAATAAGATCCCAACATTTTAAATACACTGAGAAATTTTAAATGCAATCTTAAAAATAGTTGAGTAGGGGGCGCCTGGGTGGCTCAGATGGTTAAGCGTCTGCCTTCGGCTCGGGTCATGATCCCAGGGTCCTGGGATCGAGTCCCGCATCGGGCTCCCTGCTCCTTGGGAGCCTGCTTCTCCCTCTGCTTCTCTCTCTCTCTCTCCCCCCATCTCTCTCTCTCTCCCTCTGTCTCTCATGAATAAATAAATAAAATCTTTAAAAAAAAATAGTTGAGTAGGACATCATAGCCTTAAAAAAAATGTTTAGGATTTCAAAAAAGGAGACCCTTATTCTAAGAATTTGAGGGTGAGGTAACTAGAATAAGCAGTACAATAGATTTACACATAGCACTGAGGGCCCACTTGGGGCAAGTGATCGGGACTAAAAGCAGCATTGCTGTGGTGTTTTTCCCTAACCATGCTCCCCGATGCACAGGTGTGGCCACATATGGGGGTAGAGTTGTATTTAACCCATGGTTCTTATTTAAGTGAGTACAAAGAAACAAAAAAAAGGAGAAATTGAGTTGAAGATGTTTGTCAAGGAGTGAATAGAATGCTTCATCAAGAAACATAAGGTTTTGGAAAAAAAAAAGAAACATAAGGTTTTGAAAGGAAAGTAAATAATATAAGGAAGAAGAGTTACAGAGAAAGGAGCGCGGTGATATTAATAGATTGCTGGCTGGGTATAATCAAATGATTGTTATAGTCAAGGTATTAGAGAAAATAAGTTGATAAACTAGGAGGTCACAGAGTGGGATTTTTAAGTTGAATTTATAAAAAAAATATTAGTACCGGCAATTATAGTTTTTGACCATGAGTATGAATGGGTAAGGTGAATTGGAGATCCAGATAATTGAAATAGAGGTCGAGCAACTGCTAGATCAGTATATTAGAAGGATCATTTATGTGTATATTGTATACATATATATTGTGTATTTTGAAATTGCCAGGGACTGTGTGTTGGTTTTGTACTACCAAATAACAAATTACCATGAATTTGGTGGCTGAAATCAACAACTGTTTTATATCTCATAGTTTTATAAGTCAGAAGTTTGGAATGGTATGGCTGAATTTTTCTGTTCAGGGCTCATGAAATCTAAATCAAGGTGTTGGCTGGCCTAGGTTTTGGCTGTAAGGAAGAATCCACTTCTGAACACATTCAGGTTATTAAGTTGCTTGCAGTTGTAGGACTGAAGACCCTGTTTCCTTGCTGGCTTTGATCACGGGCTTCTCTTGGCCCTTGGGGAATCCTTGTACGTGGACTCCTTCATCTTCAAAGGTCTTGAATGCTTCTCATGCTCTAATCTCTCTGGCTTTCCCTTTTGCCTTGCTCTTCTCGTTCTTTTTTTTTTTTTTTTAAGACTTTTTTTTTTAGAGCAGTTTTAGGTTTATAACAAAATTGAGAGGATACACGAGCCTGGTCTACCCCATTGTCAACATTACTCACCAGAATGATATATCTGTTACCAAGGACAAGCCTATATTGATACATCATAATCACCCAGAGTCCATAATTTAGATATGGTTCACTATTGGTAGCATACATTTTATGAATTTAGACAAATGTATAAAAACATATATCCATCATAATATCATACAGAGTATTTTCACTGCCCTAAATATCCTCTATGCTTCTGCTTACTTATCAATCCCCTTTTTCCCCAATCCTTGGCAATCACTGATCTTTCCACTGTTTCCATAGTTTTGCCTTTTCCAGCATGTCATATAATTAGAATCATACAGTATTCAGCCTTTTCAGATTGACTTCTTTCACCTAGCAATATGCACTTAAGTTTCTTCCATGTCTTTTCATTGCTTGACAGCTCATTTCTTCTTAGCACTGAAAATATTCCATTGTCTGGATGTACTATAGTTTATTTATCCATTCACCTACTAAGAGACATCTTGGTTCCTTCCAAATTTTGATGATTATAAGTAAAGTTGCTGTAGACATCCATGTGCACATTTTTGTGTGGATGTGCATTTTCAACTCCTGTGGGTGAAGACTAAGGAGCACAATTGCTGCATCATGTGGTAAGAGTGTGTGTTAGTTTATAAGAAACTGCCAAACTGTCTTTCAAAGTGGCTGTACCATACTGCATCCCCACCAGCAATGAATGAGAGTTCCTGTTGCTCCATATCTTTGTTAGTATTTTGTGTTGTCCATATTTTGAATTTTGGCCATTCTCATAGGTGTCTAGTGGTAACTTGTTGTTTTAATTTGCCTTTCCCTGATGAGATATGATGTGGAACATCTGTTCATATGCTTATTTGTCATCTGTGTATCTTTGGTAAGATGTCTGTTATGGTCTTTGTCCTATTTTTTAATTGAGTTGTTTGATTTCTTATTGTTGAGTTTTAAGAGTTCTTTATGTGTTTTTAACAACAGTCTTTTGTCAGATGCTTCTTTTGCAAACATTTTCTCCCAGTTTGTGGCCTGTCTTCTAATTCTCTCAGTATTGTCTTTTGCAGAGCAGAAGTTTTTAATTTTAATGAGTCCAGCTTATCAATTAATTCTTTCATGGATGGTGTCTTTGATGTTTTATCTAAAAAGGCATTGCTATATCCAGAGTCATCTAGGTTTTCTCCTATATTCTCTTCTTGGAGTTTTATAGTTTGGCATTTTACATTTAGGTGTGTGATACATTTCAAGTTAGAAAGTTAGGTTTTGTGAAGGCTGTAAGATCCATGCCTCTTTAAGACCATGTTAGGGCAGGTGGTGTTTAAAGCTCCCTTCATTTCCTCTACAGTTTATTATAGTGACAGAAGATCTAGCTCTAATTTCCCTTTGCTGCTTCCCTTTTAATGCTGAAGACCTCATTTGGTGGAGGGGGAGATCTGAACATTTAGCTTTCTTTCTTTTTATATTTCTCCTCAAAAGATTTATCTGCATTATGTAGATGACTGTGACTGACTAGAAATACGGTCTTAAACATGGCAGAAAGAAAAGAGAATTACAAATGTCAACATTTGAAGATACTATTTCACCACATCATTTAAGACAGAATACCTAGATGTCAAAAGGTATAAGATGACAAATTTTATTACCTTAAATGTAAAGTCTTCTGTATGACAAAAACCTTAAATAAAAAATAATGAGGGAATAATTAAATATAATTTGTATGAATTGTGACCAAGGATTAATTTGCTAAAATAATTCTTAAAATTCAATAATATAAATAGCAAATCCCTGTAAAGGAAGGGAGGAAGATAAAAAGGAAGTGCATGGACTGACAACATATGGAGGAATAAATACTCATGGTTTATAAGTAGACCAAAAGATGTTTAAAGTCCCTCCTATTGCGCTATTTCATATTGTAAGTAGTACAAATTAAGACAGCAATTAAATAGCACTTCCCACTTTTCATCCTGTCAGAAAAAAATTTCAACCATATACAATGTTGGAGAGATTGGAAAACGGGAATTTTCATGCATTGTTGACAAAATGTACCTTGGTATAACAAATGTTATGGGAGTTTTTCAATATTTATGAAAATTTCCCTGATAATCTATCCTGCGATTTTCACAGATGTATGCACACACATGTTCATTATAGCTTTGTTGAAACAGTAAAATCTGAACACATCCTGAATGATCACCTAAAAGTGGTGCAGCCATACAGTGGGACACTGCACGATGAGTTAGAGCTCTAGAATATGCTGCTAAGTAAATTAACAAGTTGTAAGCACAAAAAGACACCAGAAAAATGTTAAATCTGCATCCATATGTAAGAAGTTATATGTGTATATAGGCAATGTATTTGTGTGAGTTTGAAAAATATCAAAGGAAGATTCATTAAAACTGTGTCAATGACTAGTCCCTCAGTCACATAGGAACATATTCTGAAGTGGGAAAAAAGATATTTTTCATTGTGTCACCTTTCTTATTTGAATTTTTTATCACACTTTTGTATTTTTGTATATAGAAAAAAGATTAGAGAAAGAAACTGGATGACTTTTAATTTAAAAACCTACCATATGAGGTTTCTTTTCCTTGGTTTTGGAATGTTGTTTCATCTGTAGTTGTAGTTGAAGGCACAACTCTGAAGATGGTTCAGAATTGGGAGAAGCTAAGGATGCTCTGTATGATTTTCAAGAAGTAGTATTTTTACTAATTCAGTATGTCTTATTTTATGAGGAGTTAGCAAATGGTTCATTGATTCTTTGTTCATATATATTTGGGATTTAGAAATAGTGAAATGCTGTTGTGATTCTATAATAAGTTAGCTGCATATTTATAATACAAACTAATGGTTCTGTAGAAATGATTCAGATTCTGGAGAAAACCTGCATTGAACTGCAAATGAATTTGCAGTATTTCAACAGCAAGAGTGTGTGAATTTTTTCTTACTTTTTTTTTTAACATTCATTTGATACCTGGTAAGTGTGAGATGCTCAGCTATTGTAAGAGCTATATTTGTCTATCATTCATTCATTTTTCTTAATTTCCTAATTCATTCATAACTTATTTACTGTCTCCAATATTTGGGGAGCATTTTAGGTTTTTAGATTAAGCTTTTACTAGGAAAAGTCTGTGCTGTAATGGAGCTTATATTTCAGTTGTGAAGAGGGGAGATAGACCAGGAAACCAACCCCTCCCCCCCAAAAAGGAAAGAGAAATAACAAAATAATTTGAAACAGGCAGTAGTACTTAAAAGAAAGTGAAAGAGGTCAGCTGAATGACAGACACTGGTGGGAATGGGGATGAGTTTGGGATTGGAGGTGGGTTGTGGGGTTTTATAGTTTATGATGTTTAAAGGGAACATATCATATGATAAGGTTCCAGAGCACTGAGTAGGTTTTGTTTTCTTTATATTTACTTCTCTGTTATTTTCAGCATCTTTTTTTTTTTTTTTTTTGAGGGAAGGTAGGTGGGTGTATTCTTATAGATGCAAGATTGCCATCGTCACAGATAATTTAAGTAATGGACTCTGAACTTTATTTGAGGGCTGTATCTCTTCCAAGTTAAAGCAATAGTAGATTTAATCAAGTCAGAGAAGACAGTAATTTAATGTAACACAAACTTTTATTTTAGACCATCTATTTGTTTTATTCATTCATATTAAAACACCCCTTTGAAGTGTCTTTTTGGTATAGCTCAGTGATATTAGATTTTCACTAATTTTGTCTTTTTTGATTGCAGTCTTCGGTTTTTTGGGGGTGGTTGTTTTTGTAATTTCAAGTCATTCAATCTTTCTTTCATATATTTTATTGTTTTAGATTGTATCTACTTACAGGCAGTGGGAACCCCTACCTAAATTGTCTCTTACAAATTGATGCTTATTTATCTCTATAGTAAGAAAACTAGAGGGAGATTGGTTGGTTGCTGGCATTAATACAGTAGTATAAGGAGTCATGCTTCTGCCTTTGTTCCGTCATCACAATAGTCAGCATTTTACTTCTTGTCCTCAAGATGACTGCTACATCTCCAGGCATAAAGGGAAAAGTCAGTGCCAGAGCAGTTGTTATCACTCAGCAGGAAAGCAAAATCTTTCCTAGAAATCTCTTGACAGGCTTCTGCTTTAGTCTCATTGCCTAGAACCGAGTCCCATGGGAACCCCAGCAGCAAGGAGTGCTGAAGATGCAGGAAGTAAGACTGAATGTCTTAAAACAATTCCTGGAGCTTGATACTTTGCTGCTCCCAACAAAATCAAGAAATATGGGTGACAATGGATATTAGGTAGCCAACTATGAGTAATTTACCACAAATGCTGCTTAAAACACAATTTCCTTGAAAACAACAAACTATTTCATCCAATGCATTAAAAAAAAAAAAAAAAGATGTTGCCTGGAGAAAGTTTTAGGTGTTTGCCATTTTCCCACTTTTATCTTTTTTTAAACTGGGCTTTTGTAATTATTGACTATAAATAAAGATTATCAAAATTAACTGAGATGATAATAATAGTAAACAATTATTCTGTGTTCTGTGTGCTTTACATATAATAATTAATCCTCACAACAGCTTTGGAAAGAAGGTACTATTTTTATCCCCATTTCATGGAGATGTTAAGGAACTTACTCATGGTCTCACAGCTAGTAATGACTGCACCAGGATTGAAATTCGGGTACTTGGCCTCAGAGATGACCAATACCAAGGTGGAATTGTGAGAAGAAACAGTCGGTGGCTTCTCGTTGCTGAGAGCTGCACCTGCAGACTCCTGGCAAGCATATGGGGCCTCAGTTCTACAGCACAAGACACTGAATTCTGTCAACAACTACAGGGGCTTGGAAAAGAACTCAGTGCTAGCAAGGGATGGAGCCTTTTTCACATGCCAGTTGTAGCCTTTTGCAACCCTGAGCAGGAGCCTAGATAACCTGTATCTGGAATTCTGACCCCCAGAAAGTATGAAATAATACATATGTGTTGTTTCAAGCCCCTAAGTTTGTGGTGACTTTTTACACTGAAATAAAAAAAAATCAATACAACATTCAAGCTCCAATGATTGTATGTTATATCTTAAATGAGATGCTCATTCATTTTGAGCCTTTTTTCATGCATTAACTCATAATAAATAATAATAGTAATAACCGTGGCTAACCTTAGCTGAATACTTTGCTACATTCCAAAAACTAATCAATGCTTTAAAAAAAACATTTATTTAATCCTCATAGCTATCTTGATGTAGACATTGTAATTATCCTCATCTTACAGATGAGAAAATTGAGAAAGAAGAACACGTGAAGCAGAGTAACTTCTATAGCTTAGGCAGCTAAGAAGTAGCAGATCCAGGACTTGGATCCAGATATAGGATCCACAGGGTCTAAACTCATGACTCTGATGCTCCACTGCTTGGCCTCTGTAAGTGGAGTTTGGGGCATTGTTATTTTCTTCCTTGGAACACAGTCTTCAAGAGGAAGTATCAGGTGGGCCACAAATACTTTCTTAAAAAGAATATAACTTACAGCAAATTAGAACAGATGAGGAAAGTTAGATTTTCTTATAACTAGAGTGAGAATCTTTGTGAATTGTTGTATTGTAGCCATAGGATAAACATATCAGCATGCTTTCTTTTAAGGTGTACAACCTAAACATATATAATTTTTAATTGTCAATCATACCTCAATAAAGCTGGAAAAAGAAATATTTAAAGAAGAAAAGGTATCAGCATGAAAAAGGAGCAAATGGGTCCACCATTATTTGGGGATTTAAATGAATGTTTAAGAAGCTTAAAAATTGTACATATACCAATATATGTTTCTTTTCTTTGTGATGTTGTATAATAATATTTCATCACATTGTGTACTTTTGAAAATGGATGATTTCAGGTATAATTGTTACAATGCTCTTACCATATTTCCTGCTTTGCTTCAGTTGACTAGAGCGTACATCTCTTCAGATTCTTCCTTGGTCTTTTCAAGTTGAAGAGGAATTGTTTTGGGTCTTACATGAAATTTTTGCAATACATCTGATTCTACATGAAATGAATCCAGAAGTAATATTTTGATGTCTGTGTAACTTTCATATTTACCTCTTTTCTTTGATCTAAATTAATATCTTTAAAAAATGGATCTTGGAAGGAAGGAAACTAATATGTATTAGAAATCAGTTAGGTGCCAATCACTTTACATGGTACTTCATATAATCTTCTCATATACCTAGTGAGTTCATTTTTTATTGTTCATAGTCTACATGTGGCAAATCTGAGAAAAGGGAAGATTAAACAGTTGCCTAGGATCACATAACCCATTGATGGCCATTTGGGGATTTGAACCCAGGGGTCTCGTTCAAACACTGTGCTCTTTTCCTGTAAACACACCTCCTCTTAGGCTCAGTGTTATCGATCTGCTTCCTTTTATTATTGGCAGTAGCCATCTGCCAAATTTTTTTCAAAGTACTTTTGAAAAAATGTTTGAAGTATGAATACATGTCTGTACTGATTGAAACACACAGTACAACTCCCATACAAGCAGGTTTTAATGACACCATCTGCTTTGCTGTTGGAACTACTCATATTTGGGTTTGAAATCACTGCCCTATCTTGTAATAAGGATAAATTTCCCACCACAGAACTTCATCCACTTGAAAATGTATAGCAAATGATTTAATTTCATAATTGAAATGTATTTGCAAAAGTGAAGCTTACTATTGCTTCCAATCAGCCATTGTGTATCTGAAAATAATTTAAAACTTGAGAAGTATATTTTATATGACATTTTCTCTGTATGTCTATTTCTAGTTATATATAATGCCTTTAGGAAGTTATTTATTTATTTATTTATTTATTTATTTATTTATTATGTTCAATTAGCCAGCATATAGAGAATCATTGGTTTTTGATGTAGTGTTCAACGATTCATTAGTTGCATATAACACCCAGTGCTCATCAACACACGTGCCCTCCTTAATACCCATCACCCAGTTACCCCATCCTGCCACCCTCCTTCCTTTTGTAACCCTCAGTTTGGTTCCTGGAGTCCAGAGTCTCTCATGGTTTGCTTCCCTCTCTGATTTCTTCCCATTCAGTTTTCTCTCCCTTCCCCTGTGGTCCTCTGTGCTATTCTTTATGTTCCACCTATGAGTGAAATCATATGATAATTGTCTTTCTCTGCATGACTTATTTTACTTAGCATAATCCCCTCCAGTTCCATCCATGTCAGTGCAAATGGTAGGTATTCATCCTTTCTGATGGAGTAATATTCCATTGTATATATGAACCACATCTTCTTTATCCGTTCATCTGTTGAAGGGCATCTCAGCTCCTTCCATAGTTTGGCTATCATGAACATTGCTGCTCTGAACATTGGGGTGCATGTGCCCCTTCTTTTCACTACGTCTGTATCTTTGGAGTAAATACCTTTGGAGTAGTGCAATTGTTGGGTCATAGGGTAGCTCTATTTTTAATGTCTTGAGGAACCTCCATACTGTTTTCCAGAGTGGCTGTGCCAGATTGCATTCCCATAAGAAGTCTTGATATCTTTAGGTACTGAATTGTCTGAACACTGAACTTCTTTTATGCAAAGACACAAAATGGCTGATTACTGTTTAATAGAGTGCTATTAAAATTAGTTTCTGATAAAGAGTAGATAATTAGTAAATTATATGATGTTGAATAAACTTTTTCAAGATCAGTAGATGCATTCTTCTTGACCAGGAATTTATAAGACTAATTTGAATAGTGCAAATGAAAGACTGCTCAGAAAATAAGAACAGTGTTTATTATATCTGTAACAATATTATAATACTTAACATTTTCAAGTTCTTCATTTTTTTTGCTTTTTTCCCCCTTTAAAATTGCTGACACAACTTGAACACTCTGTATATTATTTCTTTTTTTAAATGATAACATAGTAGTTTTACCTTGGAAAATTGAAATTTGGAGTCTTTAACCTGCCAAAACTCTTTGTTATCTGTCTTCCTGAAATGATTCATAATTTGTAAATAGTAAAATATGATTTCCATTGTAAAGAAGATGAGCAAATGCATCAAAATTAAGAGAATATAGTGTAAATATATATCAAAAACGATATTCTAATTTGGTACTACCACTGAAGACTTATGTACTCTGTGGCCCCTGGAATGAAGAAAAGTAAACAGTTTCCCAAAAATGAGCCACAGCAACTATAGACAAATAAGAAATCTACCTTGAATTGACCAATTTCTGAATAGATCCCCCAAGTTTAATCTCATTCTCTTTGATGACTCTGAAATAAATGAAGTCTATGAGGTAGAGGCAGGAGTTGAGGGGAGGTCAGAGAAAGGGAGGCCTGAGAATAGGAACGTCCCTGCCAAAGGCATACATCCAGCCTCAGCTTATGGAGAGGTGAAAGCAGGATTCATGCAAGAGGAGCCATTTCAAGAAGGTTGTAACAGGATTTCTCAAAGTGTGCTATGAAAGCTTAAAAAAAAAGTGCATAAAATGATGAAACAGAATGAATTACATAAAGCGCATTTGGCTAGGAAAGCTAAATCTCTGGACCCAGGAATAAATACATACTCTGGAGAAGGACTCTCATAGTACCTCTAATAGTATGGTTATTTAAAACTCTAGGAATTTAGGTCTGAAGGGTAACAAGGTGGTAGGAAGGATAATCATGGACTCTATTTAAAGAATATATTTCATAAACTCGTGTTTCCTATTTATACCTGCCGATAATGCAATGAATATCTCTTTTAAAAAACAATTCATTTTGCTCTTATGTGTGTTGGTTACTAGAGTATATAAATGTCATTATAGAAGTGAGAGGTGCCTCCATATCAGAAATCTCAACCATGCAGATGTATGTTAACAACAAATTGAGACGCTTTTGCAACTTTTCTTTACCCTATTTAGCTTTAGCATTTTGTCTACATTGACATTTTCTTTTTAGTTGACCATTTTCTCAATAAGTAAGAGAAAACATACTCTTGAAGATTTTATTTCTACTAATTCAAAGTGATGCAGCACAAGAAACGTATTTTTGGTTTATAAAAATACACTTGACCTTGAAGTATAGAAAGGAATGCTCTTCCCTAGTAAATAAACTGATCCATTCTGTCATTGAAGATATGAAGAAGTGATATACATAGAACATCAAGCTGTCAATTCTACTTTTTTGGGTTGTCCTTCTGTTTTAACTAGGAACATTTTGAAAAACATTTTAAAAAATAGCAATCTTTGAGATACTTTCCTTATAACTATCAAAGACAAGCCTGTATTTAAGTTCTTGAGAACAGTAAGGGAGAGCGCAAAGCCAAATTAAAAAGCAAGCCATTGTCATATTACCACAGTATTAATTTCATATTAAAATTGGGTATATTTTTATAAAACTGGTCTAATTCTTCACTGTTTCTCTTTTAAATTAGTGTTTTATTTAATTCAGCCAGCATTGGGTATATGATTTTATTATTATTAGTCTTTTTTACTCTAAGGAAAAAATGCTTTCAAGACATTAAACTTTATTATCAAATACCTTAATGTAAATGGAAGAATAGGCCATTTCTATATGCTGAGTATCCTCCAGGCTATATAAGTTTCAGAAATGTTAACAATCTTTTTGCAGTTAATATGACTAGCACTCTGGTTTATTTTTTTAAAACACAAATGTTTCTCTTAAAAAAAAAAAGCTATAAAGCCTTTTGTTTTACAAATTGTCCTCTATTGATGATTAACATGAGGAGTAGGAAACTAAACAATCCTTTAAAGGAAATAATATTGTCTAAAGGATTAAGTATAAGTTGAATCTCAGCAAATGGCAATGCTAGAATTCTTTCAAGCTCAAAGCTATCATCTAACTGTGAAATGAAATAGTAATAAAATAAGAAGCATGTAGGCTCCCATATAAGAAAGAATTCAAGGAGTACTGGGCAGGCTATAAAAACCTTAGAAAGACCAATTTTGTATCAACTAGCTGCTCTTGTATTATACAAAATCTTGGCTCTAGCTATATTTAAGTCAACTTGGTTACAAAGAAAATACTGAAAAAAATGATCAATAATATTAAAGGTAACATATAATTAGCAAATGTAGACTTCAATGAGTTGGAAGATTGATCTATTATGAGATAAGCTTTCACTCTAGATGTCAGTAGCCTCTTCAATTTTCAGATATCAGTAGGACTTCTGGTGAGAAACTAGAAAAGTAGGAAAGGAAAGGTTATTTGAATCATAAGGAAGATGCTTCTAACTTAGAGCTCTGTCCTACATAATAGTGTGATCCTGGAACTCAGAGTCTCTAAATAGTTGTTCTTCTAACCAGCATAAGGACATCACCTAAAGGGTTACTGCAAAAGGTCCTGGGAGTTGTTAGATATGTTCTGCATTGCATCTTATTGTTCAATAACAACAGAAAAAGAAACATGGTAGAAAGATAAATAGCAATTATTAATCTAGCACAAAGAAAAAAATATTTATATTCTATTGACTCAAGTTTGAGTAGACGTCGAAAAAGATAATGAAAATTTTTTCACTAGTATTTTCTTATAGAAACTGTAACCAAATCAATATTGGAATATATCAAATGTATGTATAACTCTGCATTTTTCTCTTAAAATGGGTTATATGTCACAATAAAAGTATAAAAATACATACATCTGCCCTCTCCAGGCCCCGATCCCAAGAATCTGTTAGATTTTAGAAAGTATTAAGGGTATGCTATTACATACATATTGGAACGAATGTACTTTTACTTGGAATGAATCAATTTTTATTATACAGATATAATTTACTAAATATAATACAACTATGATGACAAATGAAATTTGGCTACTTCAGTTCTTCAAGTTGGTAGTTAATTTCTCTTCCAATTTAAAATGCCTTGCAGTTTTCTACAGTACTTGTTTCTGCTTATACATATGCTCAAATACATGTCCTCAGCTGTTGGCTAGCATTCTCCAATATAAGCTACCACTGTAAATGAAAAGTCTTAATGGGAAGCAGGGGTACCAGTGTTGATAGCCAGGCTTTATGTTTGCATGCTATTTAGATTGGCAGTTAAAGACTCAAGAATGGTTATTGCTGAAATTTTTTTAAATTTTATTTTATTATTTTATGTTAGTCACCATACATTACATCATTAGTTTTTAATGTAGTGTTCTGTGATTCATTGTTTGTGCATAACACCCAGTGCTCCATTCAATACGTGCCCTCTTTAATACCCATCACCAGGCTAACCCATCCCCCCCACCCCCTCCCTTCTCTAACCCTCAGTTTGTTTCTCAGAGTCCATAGTCACTCATGGTTCCTCTCCCCCTCTGATTGCCCCCTCTTCATTTTTCCCTTCCTGCTATCTTCTTCTTCTTCTTCTTTTTTTTTTTTTAACATATGATGTATTATTTGTTTCAGAGGTACAGGTCTGTGATTCAACAGTCTTACACAATTCACAGAGCTCACCATAGCACATACCCTCCCCAATGTCTATCACCCAGCCACCCCATAAGATCCACAAGATCTTATGATACTTGTCTTTCTCCGATTGACTTATTTCGCTTAGCCTAATACCCTCTAGTTCCATCCACGTCATTGCAAATGGCAAGATTTTGGGTTTTTTGATGGCTGCATAATATTCCATTGCATATATATACCACTTCTTCTTTATCCATTTATCTGTTGATGGACGTCTTGGCTCTTTCCATAGTTTGGCTATTGTGGACATTGCTGCTATAAACATTGGGGTGCATGTGCCCCTTCAGATCCCTACATTTGTATTTTTGGGGTAAATACCCAGTAGTGCAATTGCTGGGTTGTATGGTAACTCTATTTTCAACTTTTTGAGGAACCTCCATATTGTTTTCCAGAGTGGTTGCACCAGCTTGCATTCCCACCAACAGTGTAGGAGGGTTCCCCTTTCTCTACATCCTCACCAACATCTGTCATTTCCTGACTTGTTAATTGTTGAATGTTATTTTTAAAATACATTATTTTTATTACAAAATACACTTAATAGAGTATATTTTAAGAATCTGCAAAAACTGAGAAATGATGTAGAAAATAAAGTCATCGTAGCTAGCTATAAGGTTCAGAAAGAACACAATGTGTGCTGCATTGAAGTATATACATGTAATTTTTCCACACACAAAAAAAACGGTTTTGGCTTTTCATTCTTTCAATGGTACATATTCAACATTTTTTTTTTTCTGTGCTAGGTCCTAGTTATACAAACTGGTGCAAGATCGAGGTGGTGTCTGTTTTCAGGAAGCTTAGAATCTAGAATGAACAGTCCATTTGAGTAAACATGGCAAAGTGTATAAAGTAGTATGATAAATGAAGTATCCAAGGCACATAATTAAATCTTTGGGTAGGAAATATAGAGGTTTAGAATATGTCACCCCAAATTATGTCATGTTGGAATATTGATTAATTTGAATTAAAGGTACCTGAGAAATAGTACAAGAAGAATACTCTGACCCACCTTTGTCCTCCTGAATGCACGAGATAAATCTCCCATATGCCAGGCTTCCTTGTACTAGGAGTGTAGAAGGCATCCTTATCACCAGAAAGTGAGAATGTAGGGCCAAAAGGGCTATATAAACAAAACTTGTACTTCATTTTACTATCCCTAGCCCAAACCCCTTTATCTTGTCAATTCATCACAAACTTTTTTACCTTTTTTCTTTTTTTTCCCCCCAAGATTTTATTTATTTATTTGACAGAGAGAGACACAGCGAGAGAGGAAACACAAGCAGGGGGAGTGGGAGAGGGAGAAGCAGTCTTCCCGCCAAGCAGGAACCCGATGTGGGGCTTGATCCCAGGACCCTAAGCTGAAGGCAGATGCTTAACCGAACTACCCAGGCACCCCATGATTTTTTTCTTAATTTCAATTTAATTAAATGTATAAAGCTAAATGTATAAATGTATAAAATGTAAAATGTATAAAAGCTTCCTGCTTTGGTTATTTCTTTGACTCTCATATCTTTGTGGGGCTCTCTAGTGAATACATAGTTAAATTTGTTTTTCTCCTATGAGTATTTTTACTACAGGAGGGTCTCAGCCAAGAACCAAAAGGGTAGAGGGTAAGTTTAGATTTTCTCCCCTACAAAATGATGGGATTAGGCACTGAAGACTTACTAATGGAAGTACCATCAAAATTAAGTATATATTTAAAGAATAACAAAAAATTCCCCAGGAAAAGAGAGTAGGTAGGAATTTCTTAGGCAGAGGAAATGGCATCTGCAGAAGTCTTACAATAAGAGACAATATGGGACATGCGAACAATTGGAAGAAGTTAAATATGATAGGAAAACCAAATTAGGGGAAGAGGAGAGCAGTAGGTTTGCTGTCCCTCCCCCTAAAGTTTATGTCTTGCCACCAACCATGTCCTTATTGCCTGCTGGTATTCTCCTATGTGCCTATATCAGCAATATAGGCTCTCTCTGGTCTTCGTTCCCTGTCTCTAATCTTTCTTCTGAACATTCAGTGGAAGCTCAAGGAAAATATGTTACAAAAGTATGAAAATTCTCCTTGTGTGTGGGTCTCCAGGGTATTCTAGACTAACAAATTAACCCAGATTTTATCTTTAGCATATTGTTTAGTTTCTTCTTACCCTCTTGTATGTTAACTCTGCTTACTGTCCCATTTCTCCTTAGAGGATTCTGGTCCCCTTGAAATTCAGATTATTTAGTTACTTATGATCCCAATTCCCTGATTGACTCAATAAAATTTCAATCTTGTTTATCCAACTTTTCTTGGTGTTACAGAGGAAGTAACATTCTTTGCTCCTTTCTACATCTTATATGAATGGAGAAGACTGGATATATGTTTGTAAGAATATAGCAGTGTTGTGTGGGAAGTGAACTGTAAAGTAAAAGATGTGGAATCAAGGAGAAAAGGTATTTGTTTGATGCTATAAAACAGGTAAGAGAGTATCATAGTTTAGACCAGAACACTACTACTAGGAGTGGGAAAAATGTGCTTGATTTCAGAAGAAATTTAGAGAGAATTGAAAGGGCTTAATAACTAATTAGGAACATGACAGAGAGGGAAAAGTCAAAGATGATTTCCAGGTTTCTGCATATGCATATGAAGAAAGGACAATTTTTAGCCACTGGATTTTTTTTATTGAAGTATAATTAGCATACAGTGTTACATTAGTTTCAGATGTACAGTATAATGAAAAATATCTGTTCATATCTTCTGCCCATTTTTTTAATTGGACTATTTGGGGCCTTTTTCTGTTAAGTTGTATGAGTTCTTTATATATGTTGGGTATTAACCCCTTATCAGATATATCTTTTGCAAATATCTTCTCCCATTCAGTAGGTTCCCTTGTCATTTTGTTGATGGTTTCCTTCACTGTGCAAAAGCTTTTTATTTTGGTGTAGTCCCACTAGTTTAGTTTTGCATTTGTTTCCCTTGTCTTAGGAGAGCTATCCAGAAAAATACTGCTATGGCTGATGTAAAAAAAAGAAAAATTACTCCTTATGTTTTCTTCTAGGAATTTTATGGTTTCACATCTCACATTTAGGTCTTTAATCCATTTGGTGTAAGAAAGTCATTTAGTTTGATTCTTTTGCATGTAGCTGTCCAGTTTTCCCAGCGCAGTTTTTTGAGGAGACTATCTTTGTCCCATTGTGTTTTATTGCCTTTTCGTCGTAGATTAACTGACCATATAATCATGGGTTTATTTCTGGGCTCTCTATTCTGTTCCATTGGTCTATGTATTTATTTGTATGCCAGTACACTACTATTTTAATTACTATAGGTTTGTCGTATATCTTGAAATCTGGCATTGTGATACCTCCCACTTTGTTCTTGTTTTTCAAGTTTGCTTTCACTTTCAGGTTTTTTTGTGGTTCCATACAAATTTTAGTATTATTTGTTCTAGTTCTATGAAAAATGCTGTTGGTATTTTGATAGGGATTGCATTAAATCTATAGATTGCTTTCGGTAGTATATTTATTTTAATAGTATTTGTTCTTTCAATCCATGAGAATGGAGTATCTTTCCATGTGTTTGTGTCACCTTTAATGTCTTTAATCAATGTTTTATAGTTTTTTTTTTTTTCAGAGTACAGGTCTTTTACCTCCTTGGTTAAATTAATTCCTAGATTTTTTTTTTTTGGTGGAATTGTAAGTGGGGTCATTTTCTTGATTTATCTTAGTTGGGTCATTTTTCTTTTGTTTTTATCTTCTTGATTTTTATCTTTTGGAAGGAACCACAAGTGGTATTATATTTTTTAAATTAATATATTGGGACCAAAGAAAATCTTAACCTGTCAGTTCATTCAAAAACATATATGCTTATGTTATCAATGCAAATGCATAGTGACAGGTCTTTTTATTTTTCCTAATTTTGTGAATATGTATGCCAGACTCTTTTAGTCGCTGCTTTTGTTCAGCTAGAGGGTTCAACTTTAGGGACTTTTCCTTATGCTTTTTCCATTTCTTGAAGACATCAAATGTAGATGCCATAATCTAACTTGGAAACTCAAATAGAAGTCTTGGCATATATTTGGAATGCTCTGTCTCTCCAAAATTCAGTGTAGAAACAAAGTGCAGGTTCATGTGGGCAATTTGTTTTATTCAAAGACTGGCACATCTGACCTGTAATATGGACAGATATCTTAGAAATTCTTCATAAAAGCTGTTCTGTCCTTAAGAATCTTACAATACTTGATTCAAAAGTAGTAAGTGTTAATCAGCAAGTCTAGCATTAATTTCCCTTTAAATTGATTTAATGTAGTTCAGCAAATATGTGGGCTAGGAAGAATCAATGACTTACTGTGTCTTTCCAAGTCAAGAAGTTAAAGTACGCAAAAATATCTTTACTTTTGGATTTTTTGACATGGCTATGTTTACTTTGGTCCCTTCCAAAGGATGACGTAGAGATTGAAGGCCGGCTTGTTAGTATTGGGGGTTATAACTGTTCACAACCGTGCTGTTTGTCAGACGGGAGTTTCAGCCAGTTCAGTACACGTTGCCCTGTTGCAGAGCAGGTATCACTCAAGAAGTGGGAAACAGTGGAATGAGAGATGAGGGACAGATTTATTAAATAGTTTCAGGAGACTTAACACCTGAATAATATTCTTAAGTAGCTATTTATTCTTACAATATTTCCAAAGGAAACATGTTCTTAGAAAACAAGGCTTGGTAAAAGAAATATTTATTAGTTTAGCTAGGACTTAAGCCCGGTTCTCTGTCATCATTCCATGTTGTCCTGGCTTTAATATGAAGGGTGGAAAAATTATTTTCACCATGCTTTACTGTGACTTATTCTTTTTTTATTTTTGAGAGGGTGGGACATTGGGGACAGAGCCTCCACAAAAGTGACAGAGACCCACTGGATTCTTCTTAAATATCAGACTAAATCATAATATAAAAATATTAAAAGTATCACTGTGAAATTCTGTTACCAATCAAAAAATAAAGGTTGTTGAAGAAGAATAAGTCAGCTGGAAAATATAAAATTTACTTCTTGAAATCTATATATGGTGAGTATTTTTTTTTTAAATAAATGGATATACTATTCGGTAAGTTAGTATTAGAATAAAAAACATTAATACTTTGCCATTAAAACAAGGATAAGAAAGCATAAATATTTCTTCAAAATTTGGCTTCTCTCACCTAAAATGAGAATCCCATGACTAAATGAGAATTCAGTATATAAGAGTTCAAAATGTAAAAAGAAAAGGAAGTAAAAGCCTAAAGTTATAAAAAATACATTTCACCTTTCTTTTACTTTCTGGGATTTTTAATCTCACTCAGCTGTCAGTCATTCTCATTATTTTGAGCAAATTCTTCAAACAGTCTAAATTGTTCCCACAGTGGCAGCCAAACCAAATAAACAGTCAAACACTGAAGAGTGTGTGATTTCACCAGAAACCTTCAACAATAGAGTGCTCCAGAAATTTCTATTAAGTGAAAAGGGACAGGAAACCTCAATGACAGCCTAAAACATAGAAGGAAAACATTCTCTCTAGTTTCCCTTCAAAGTACCTCATCAAAACCAGAAAAAATCTTAACCCCAAATCAATAACAGGAAAAATGGTAATCTTCTTGCTATGTACCAGATAAGAACTACATTTTAACATTCAAAAATTTGTACTTTGAAATGCAAAGTAGCTCCTTTAGGTTAGTTATGCATATATATTTGAAAAAGAATGCAATCCTCTAGGTAAAAAATGGATAAATATGGTCAAATTTTATTTAATATATTTTTTAAATTATGAAATATAGATGCTTTACTGGAATTTTCTCTTTCCTAAATTTCTACTTTATAAAATCTGAGCATCACACAATCATTTTACAAATAAAATGATCTATATTATTGAGGAATTTTAAAATTTGAGCCTTAAATTTTTGAGAATCATGCTTTCTATATGTCTGAACATACACATTAGCATCTTTTTCCCACTTGCACTAAGAGCCAAACTAAATAAATCTAAACCTGTGTTCATTTCCTAATTCTCTAATTCTGATCCAGAAAAATCACAACCACAAAATTTATAGGTGAAATATTTCTATAACTTGAAATTTATGAATTCTTGGCCAAAGAACAAAAATTTAGACTTGAGCACCGAAACCTATTCACTTGAAGTGGAAATAATTATATCTTATTGTTAGGTGAAAGGATAGAGAAATCGTATACATATAGATTAGCAGCTTGTTGTAAATAGATTAAACACACTATTTTACATTTTTTATTCTGCAGTTTTCATTAGAAACAACCAATATTTGTAAATTTGTTCAGTTATGTGTCCCTTTAATTATTTCCTAAGGTTTTTGCTACATTGTATACCATAAATATGTGAAGATGAGTAAATAACAAGTACCCAAAACAGTAACGCTTCAGACGCAACAGAAATTACCCTTGTTGAGAAACTAGTGCCATGAGGAAGCTAAAATTTAAAAAAAAAATGTTAAAATGCATGCTGCATACCAAATTATTTAAGTGTCAAACACAAAAACAGGTTGACATTTCTCCAAATTTAATTTGTTTAGTTTGTGAAGGTGGTAACAAGCTAACAGTATGATAATTTTATATATCCTAGAAAATGATGAAGTGTTATGAAAGCAATGATGAAATTAATAGTATTTTGGGTGTTTGTCACAATAATGAAAGTTACTCCACACCTTGTTTCTACATATTTTGTATTGCCCATCTATTTCGTTACCTCCAATTATATTGTAACTTTCAGAAATATTACATTTGTCCTAGGGCTCTCATTTTATTTTAGTATTATTTTTTGTAAATATAAGCAGTTGCTGTCTTTATTCTAGGGTTCTTATTTTAATTCTGCGAACAAGAAAGAAATATTTCAATCATTTAACTATATTTAAAAAATATTACAAAGTAAGACAAGTCCATTGTGGACAGAATAGCAATGCTGATGACTAAGATTAAGAAAAATTATGATTCACCACTCATATTGTTAGTGTATTTTGTTTTTTCTTATTCATTTATAAGTATTTGTTTATATATTCAAAAACATATATTTCAGTGAGAAGGGTTACCAACCACCCCCAGGTTTGATGACTCACTAGGAGAGTTCTGATGACTCAACATATGGTCATTCTCCAGACTATGATTATTTCATGAAAGGATACAAAGCTAAATCAGCAAAGGGAATAGGCTCATAGGCAAAATCTGGGGAATCCAGGTGTAAGCTTCAAGGTTCCTTTCCTAGTGGAATCCTGCAGAACATACTTAATTTCTTCAACAGTGAATTGTGATAGCACATGTGAAAGGTTGCCAACCAGGCAAGTGTGTAACAGACTCAGTGCCCAGAGTTTTTATTGGGTGTTGATCACATAGGTACCCTCTGTGGGCATATAACTAAATTTGAGACCCCCAGATGAAAAGGAGGGTTTCAGTATAAACTATATTTTTTTGCATAGTTTATGTACAATGAGCCACTCTTCTAAGTTAATGGTGTAACTTAGAAGAACAAGCTAAATTCTCAGATGTCAGCCAAGAGACAACTTTATAAATAAGCCTTTCAAAGAATAATAGGTAGGCCTGCTGTGTTAATTCTTTCTGCCCAGTTTCATATTGTGTTGTGGGATTGTTTTGTATTTAATTTTTAATATATGAACATCTTTCAATATCATTAAATATTTTTTTCATATTTAATGGCTACACTGTTTTTAATTTTATGCATGTACCATGGTTTATTTAATCTATTGGCAGATTTAAAAAAAATATAGGTCTATATTTTCCCTGTAATAAAAATCCTGTGAATATTATTTCCTTGATATAAATTCCTAGAAGAGAGATTGCCTCATATGCACATTGTAAAGGGTTTTGATGTATATTACATGATAGTCCACACTGTTCTTCAGGTCTGTAATGATGTACATATCCACCCACCAACAATGTATATAAGAAATTGATATTTACAATAATTTATTAATTTGTTAAAAGAAAATGAATTTTGGTTGTCTTATTTAACATCTTTTATACTATGGGTGTTGACATTTAACAATTATATTTCTTAACCATTTGTATTTATACTTCTCTAAATATGTATTCATTTATTTTTTTACCAACAACTATTATAAAATAAAGTCACAATTGAAAAGAAAAGATATTAAAACACCAGTTGCAATTAATAGTAATGGACTAGGTACTATTCCATCCTTGTCCAAATTTAGTTTTCACATATCTAGCTTTATTCATTAATTAATTCAGAACATCTCACTACTGGGGAATGATGCACACGGCACTACTTTTTTCTATATCAATACAAATGATAGATTTTTTTCCTACAAAACTTACATTGAGAAGTTTTAGGGGTTTAAATAAACAGATAATCTTATACACTAAGTACATTCATAGGATCTTTTAAAACTTGGATTCTTAATTTCCTAACATTTGATTTGTTTTTAGGATTTAAGAGTTGAGTTTTTAAAAACAATTTGTTAATTTAAATATATGTGATAAGAAACTAAAATGTGTTTCCAGTCACATTACACATCTAACAATGTAAGGTGTAAGTTATTGAATAATTGTGAAATTTAGCTATTTTTTCCCTTCAAATTAAGCCAGCTTTCTCCATACCTACTTTATAATTAGACTTTCTTTTTGATATTATTAAATACTTGTTGGGCTCTTACCTTCGGGGAAGGAAAACCCATATAGAACAGTCTCAAATATTCATGTTGCTACAATCAGTTTTTAAACAAGTTTCTAATGGGCAGTGATCAGTCTCCTTCAATCCCACTACCAGAATGAAAAAGCAGTCAAAATCCTGGACAAAGCATGTTTTATCTTGAATGCAACAGTCAAGTTTGTTTATATTAACTTTTAAAGGGTTGGTTAAACGAGTTGAGAATAGAATAGGCCTGTTAAAAAAGCACAAGGTTGCCCTTTATTGAGAACTTATTAAAAAAAAAATTGGAAATACTGTCGTTATTTACCTAGGAGGGAATAGAAAGCAAATGGCAGATATAATGTTGAAGGCTACACAATAGCTATGATTACAATGGAAATCAATGAAGTCTAATTTATTCTGTGTCACATTATGAGGCCAGGGAGCATTCTGAAGAGGAAGGCAATAAATTAGAAGTAGATATTAACTTTTTTTTTCTTTTAATACACAAGTGTGAGACAGCCAAATAGTGTTTGAAGGGAAGAAACCAATTAGAACTCAAACATTGTTAAATAGCTAATACTAAAAATCTTTGAAACACACTGTGAGGAAATTTCTTTTCAGTTAATTGCATACAATCAGATAGGAATTATAATAAAGAATGTTTGCTTAGCATTTAGAAGGCCACTATAACTTGATAGTCTAAATGAAGACTTCTATATTTGGAGGAAATTATTCTAAATTAATTCAAGAAAGAGTTTACAGGGTTTGGTTTTTGACAGTCATGAAAGAATTCTAGTGCAGGGATGGCTGGGTGATAGTGGGGAGGGTATGTGCTATGGTGAGCGCTGTGAATTGTGCAAGACTGTTGAATCACAGACCTGTACCTCTGACACAAATAATACATTATATGTTAAGAAAAAAAAAGATAGTAGGAAGGGAAAAAAGGATGGGGGGAAATCGGAGGGGGAGACGAACCATGAGAGACGGTGGACTCTGAGAAACAAACTGAGGGTTCTAAAGGGGAGAGGGGTGGGGGGATGGGTTAGCCTGGTGATGGGTATTAAAGAGGGCACGTTCTGCGTGGAGCACTGGGTGTTATACACAAACAATGAATCATGGAACACTACATCAAAAACTAATGATGTAATGTATGGTGATTAACATAACAATAAAAATATTTAAAAGAATGAGAAAAAAAAAGAATTCTAGTGCACCTGCTTAGGAACATTTTCCCCTTGTATAAAGGTGTCTGCTATTTTGCTTAGTTTGTGGTAAGTAATTTGCATAAATCCATAATGTAGCTGTCAGATTCTTTTTTTCTTCTTGTAGCATTTTTTTTGGTGAAAAATGAATTTAAAAAAATTCAGAGAGGTGAAAAACAGAATTTAAAAAAATCTATTTAGACCCAACACCACTACAATTGACATCTGTATGCTGTCTGTGATAAATATAGCATCAGCTTTTCTATAGTAATGCTTTCATAATCTTAGCTTCTGGACAGTAGTGCTACAAAGTATTTGTAGAGGACAATAATATTTTACTAATGGAAGATGTTTTGTAAGGTTCGAGGCATTCTCCTTTCATTTAAATGGGTAGGAGCGGATTGTGGATAAATAATTGAGATAATATTTGAAAACTTAGAGGCATTACTTGCCAATGACTTCCTCAGTGTTTTTCATCTGGAAGTTTCCAAATAAAATGTTGTAATTAAAGTGTAACTGTGATACAGAAATATTGACACAAAATAGATTACCTTATCAACTACTTGAAGTTTATAATTTCTGATCTAGGAAAAAGCTCTCAAATCATTCATCTCAAAGATGTGAGTCTGTCAGGGCCTTTTGGGTGCTCAACATTTTGAGAAAGTGTTAGTGATGATAAATAGAAGTTTGTCTTTCATAAATATAAAATTTATTCACGCTCAAAGCTATAGTAAGAAGTAAGAATTTTTCCAAAGTTAGGATAAATTCAAATCAAACAAAAACAAACATATAAACCAACAAAGTATAAACTTTATTATTATTGTTATTTCATCTTATGTCCTAACAAGACACCCATATATCAGTAGGTTTAGAGCAAGTAGTCTCATTATAGCTAAACAGTTTCTGGGGCCTCTAATCAGAAATGGGTTTCTTTGCACATTTATTTTTCTTGTTTAAAATACAGTTTTATCTACAAGGGACTATAAGTTGTGTCTATAAATATAAGTTAGAATGATGTAAGGAGAATGCCAAGTTGTTAATGAATTCTATAAAATGTCAGGAAAAATGTGAGGCAGCACAATTCAGAAGCAATACTTTTTTTTTAAATTTAATTTTATTATGTTAATCACCATACATCATTAGTCTTTGATGTAGTGTTCCATGATTCATTGTTTGCATATAACACCCAGTGCTCCATTCAATACATGCCCTCTTTAACACCCATCACCAGGCTAACCCATCCCCCACCCCATCCCCTCTAGAACCCTCGATTTGTTTCTCAGAGTCCATAGTCTCTCATGGTTCATCTCCCCCTCCCAATTTCCCCTTCATTTTTCCCTTCCTACTATCCTCTTTTTTTTTTTTAACATATAATGTTATTATTTATTTCAGAGGTACAGATCTGTGTTTCATCAGTCTTACACAATTCACAGCAATTCTTTTTTATTATTATGTTAATCACCATACATTACATCATTAGTTTTTGATGTAGCGTTCCATGATTCGTTGGTTGCAAAGGGGGGGATATCGGAGGGGGAGATTAACCATGAGAGACTATGGACTCTGAGAAACAAACTGAGGGTTCTAGAGGGGAGGGGGTGGGGGGGTGGGCTAGCCTGCTGATGGGTATTAAGGAGGGCACATTCTACAATTCACAGCAATTCTTAAGAGAGTATTTGAAATAGGCCACTTTCCTTCCCATTGACAAGGAAGATGTTAGTGTGCTGGAAAAAAAATGAAAATTTTAGAGAAGAAAAAATATATATATAAAGAAAGCTGCTAACAAGAGCAAATATGCAGTCAGGATGAGGGGGAGCCTCTGAATCATATGGCTTATCAAATAAAGACCCTTGAGGAAAAGATATACTACTAGGTTGTCAATTTACTTCAAATTGGAAAAGAAGTTTAAGATTCTTTCTCTTTTTTTTTTTTTTTTGCCTCTGTGTATCTGTCTCACACACTAACACACACAAATACACACAAGTATGAAAAATAAATTTTTAAAAAGCCCAAGTGCTTGTAACAAAACAACATTCAAGGCATCTCTAGGTGTTCATACAGAGGGATGGATAGGATGGCTAGAAATAAACAATAAACAGTTTTCTTCTAGTGTCTTTAAAAAATTATTTCAAGGTAAATTTTACATATGGTGGTATCCACAGCTATTAGGGTTAAAATTTCATGAATTTTGAAAAATATAAATGTATCCTACAGTCAAGATATAGAACCTTTCCTTCATACCATAAATTTGTCTCATATTTCCTTTAGTCAGTCTGCCCCTCATATAAGCTGTCACTCTTCTGATTTCTGTTAGAAGTATCTATCAGGAATTCATGGAGAAAGCTTGTCCTATGAAAATCAGGCCGGAAGATAAACTGGCACTGGCCTATGGACAATTCCAGTGAGATCTCTTGATATTATCAGGTGCTGGGGACAACCTGAACTTTTCCTGGTTGTTTCTTGGTTGAGGCCTGGAAACATGCCTGACTGTCCACTGCATACTCAACAGGACAGATTGTCATGAATGATACTAATGACATAGTATACTAACAATCTTGCCACCATGTAAGCCATCACAACTCTTGGTCCTGTACCCATAAGTTAAACAAAATGAATAAGCAATAGCAGAAACACAGCACTAACATGTGGGCCCTGGAAGACGAGAGAGAGACAGAGACAAACGGAGAGAGAGAGAGAATGAGAATGAATGAGAATTTCACATATTATCAGAATAACCTAGTTATCAAAAGGTACAATTCAATGAAATGACATTTTTGAAGATAACTAATAACAATATGAACAAAAATTAACTCACATAAAAAGAATCAGTTTTTAAATTTAAAGACCCAGTAGATAAAATGATGAGGGTATTCACTCTTGAACTTGAATATGTGGTCAGGAGGAGGTGGGAGAAGTATTTCAAAATACAGAGCAAAAACAGTGATGGAAACTGTGAGAGAGAGAAAAAAAAGAGAATTGGAAGATCCAGAAGAATTAATTTAGAAATAACTTGCTACCAGAAGGAGAAATAGGAATAATTGAGCTTGGGACACTAGTTAAAATATAACTATGTATAGTTATATAGTACACTATATTTTTATAAATAACAATTTAACAGACTGGAGAAAGCAGATTGAAAATCTGTACTAAATTTTAGGCAAGACTGACTAGAAAAGCAATATAAAAGCATATCCTAAAATAACATTAGACTAGAGGAATAAACAGAAATCATACCAGCTCTCATAAAAAATAATACAACTTAAAAGGAGAAGAAAGGAATTGCTTAGGTGTTGTAGTTTTCATCTGTATCACATATACATTATTGAAAAAATAATAATCAAATACCAGCCAAGATAACACTCAGCTGTTAGGGGCAAACATATATATTTTCAGGTATATAAGCATCTAGGGACTCTATCACGTGCATATCCAATATGAGAGGAAAACTCTCAAAAAAAAAAATTGTCTCACCAAGCAAAAAATGAGTTAGAACACAGATCTCAAAACAGGAATAAAGAAATGAGTGGAAGAAAAAGTCATGAGCCCTTGTGAATTTATCCATGCAAAATACAGAATTGAGAATTAAGATCTTATGCAAAATCATTATAAAATTCTCATTTGCTGGTTAGGATGAAGCTGTGAATAAATAGAGCCTCTTGGTGTTTGACACTATTATTATCATGTAATAGTTCTTATGTAATAGTAGAGAAATAAAAATTATCGTCCCATTAAGGGGAAAATAAGCCAGTTACAGTCCTGTTGTACACCACACAAGGGCATTGCATTTAAGGGGCATTGCATTATGGTAAATGGACCTGTACTTTATTACAACTTTTAATTAGCAGATGTAATTAAATTGTTTAATTTGTAATTAAACAAATTTAAAGTTATTCTAACAAAATCTTTGTATTATGGTCATTTTGCAACTGATGGAGGTATAGTGTCTTGAGGAAACAAACATTTTTATATCAACAGGAAGGGGCCAAATGAACTTGTAGCGGCATTCCTGCTTTGGTACTGCAGACAACTGAGGTATCTGGGGTGCTTTAATGAAATTCCTGAAGCTTTTCCTCTGAAAACTTTTCACTGATGCTTGATTCTCTTGTTCTTTCCACAGCTTTGTAAGTAACAAATTCTTTGCATTAAATGCGTTCTTGCCTGAAAATGTCTTTAGTGTAACATATATCTGACTAAGGCAGTAATGTTGAGAATCTTCAAAATCTTTGAGAATCTTCCTGTTTTTATTGCTAATATTACTGTTTTGTGCCTGGCATGATGTTATGTGATTTCACATATTATACAATTCCCATTACGGACCTGAATGGTGGACATGATATTCACTAATTATAGGGATGAGAAAATATGGATCAAAGAGGTTAAGTAAATTTCCAAAACAAACTGATAAGTCATGAGCCAGGATTTGAACCTTCTATATTTTGGACTTGAAATTCTTTACCCTTTAAATATCTCTTGTTTCTTCTTATCAATGATTTCAATTACAAGATTAATTTTTTTCACTTTTTTTCTTAAACCTCATTAAGATCATTCACATCTAAGATCATTTCCCAAGCAATATTGTTTATGTAAACTTGTATTACTAGACAGTCTATTCCAAGCTGTTTTAGTTAACCCTTATGAAACCTAATAAAATCACTCATTTTCTTGGCATATTGGCTGTGGTGAAACTTACACTAATAGCATTAGACAATTAACACCTCTTTAACATAATGTATTGTGAATTGAGCTATGGTGACAAGAAGACATGGTAGCAAACTAATTAGCAGACTGAAATTGATTCTTGCTCAATAAATATTTAAGAGGAAATAAATTTTAGCTCTGAAAAAAACTGAAATGGCTTGATGTTCAACCAAACGAAATACTGAAGGTATATTAGCAGGTGGTAGTAGGGACTTATTTGTATGACTAAAGTAAGTCAAATGTTTCTTTTGACAGTCAATCACAAGTTGAGATGGTTCTTTAAAGGACATGGGTAGACTTATTAAAGTTCCTTTAAAGATATGTTAAAATTTTAATATTTTTATGGGGAACCTTTGGTGACAAGCAACAGAAACCCATCTTAAAACTTTAGCAAAAGAAAAAAATTTCAAAAAAGAGGAATTTATTGACTTCTTTAAGATATCTAAGGGTCATACTGTTATTGGCCACATTTGGGCACAAGGACTCATCATATTTTTAGTATGTTGTGTTTCTCCATAGTTTGATTCTGCTGCCCATTGTGCTACTGACTTCATTTTTCAGTTTCTCTATGTAGTAACAAAGAAGATTTCTGACTCCTCACATGTACCTCTTGCTATAGACTGAATGTTTGCGACTCTCCTAAAATCATATATTGAATTCACCTAACCTCCAAGGTAATTCTAAGAGGTAGGGCTTTGGGGAGGCGACTGGGTCATCAAAGCAGAGCTCTCATGAATGGTATCCTTGCCCTTATAAAAGCTGCCTGAGAATGCTCATGAAAAGATGCTTTCTGAGAACGAGGAAGTCAGCCTCACCAGACATAGAACCTCACTATACAGGTGCCCCAAGCTCTGACTTCCAGACTCCAGAAGTGTGAGAGAGAAATTTCTTTGTTTACAAGCCCCTAGTCTGTTAGAGAAGCCTGGGCTGTTTTGTTATAGCACCCTGAATAGACTAAGACCTCTCTTTGTTCCCTTCATCTCCATTTCCTGACTTACCTTAGCAGACATAGTAAAAAAGATCACTTTTCCTCCCACACATCCACACTGAGTAGAATACTGAGTAATTACGTATGATTTTAAACAAATGTGTTTATTTAACAAATATTTATATATTATATTACATACTATACTCCAAGCGCTCCTCTAAGTGTTAGAAACATTAACTTATTTGTCCTCATAAAAATCTCTAAGAAAGATATACTATTACTATCTCTCCTTTACCCATGAGGGAGTTGAGACACAGAGAGATTAAAGTCACATATTTAATAAGTGACAGAGCGAGGATGAGACCACAGCAGTTTGATTCCAATAAAAATGCTATATTGATTCTCCATGGGAGCAACAAAAAATGTTGCCAAGGTAAAAAGTGTTCTTCTAATTAGGTCACCACTAGATAGGTCTTACGTCTGAGACAGAGTCATTTCTGGGATTAGAGAAAAACAAGGAGAAGCTTTCCAAAGGAATAGGGATGTTGGGCTGGAAGAAAAAGTACATCAATATGTATCTCCTAAAACGAGAGAATGATATTTCTAGGAAAAAAAATGTGTGTGTATATGTATATGAGAGAGATGCATACAAAATTTTGTCATACATAAAAAGGCTAATTGATGAGTGTTAATAGTCAAAATAAGTACATTGTTATGGTCTTAAGATTATAGCGGAAGGTAATCAAGCTGAGCGAGTCTGTGCTTACATACTAATAATTTTAATTTAAATATGATTGTGATGTCAGATAAATAGAAAACTTAACCCCTGGGAGAAATTATGCTGTGTTTTGTTTTGTTTTGTTTTTTAAGTAAGCTCTACACCCAACATGGGGCTTGAACTGACTCTGAGATCAAGAGTCACATGCTCTACAGACTGAGCCAGCCAGGCACCACAAAAATTATTCTGTGTCTTAGTGATGTTCTTTCATCCATTTAATCACAAATCTCACAATCTTTGACTTTCTTCCTGAGCCAATAGTCAAAGAGAACTTTCACTGGTAAGTTCTGATGAAGTCTGTCCTGAACCATTCTAAATGAGATGGATTATTACTGTAATTTGATTATTTTACTTGAATTATAAAAAGTGAGCTGCCATAGTAAAATCTGTGTGCATTAAAAAAAACTTCTGTAACTTAGTGTCTTTTTCTAAACTGTCTAGAATGTTTTCATCCTTTGCCCTATTTCATCCGCTCCCTGTGTACCCCTTTGCAGTGATGAAAGTAAATGACTTGATTTCCTGCCACTTTTTGGGTGAAGGCAATGATGATGTGTGTGTTCTGGGTGTCTCTACATGGACTATCCACACACCCTTGTGCATAGCCCCATGAGGGCATGTCCCTAAAAGGTGCTCCTGGTTCTCCCCCTAAACCTACCTTTCCTATGCCACACTCTGGGTGTCAAAGTTGGGTAGAGAAATGAAGGGTATGTTTCATCCTTTGCAAACTGCTGCTGGAGAGTATATACTAAAGATTGTAATAATCACTTTTCTATCCTCAAAGGTGTAAATATTTAGTTGTTTGTTATATGGCTTCATTTTGAATACTTAATTTTTGTATGTTTCGAGGGTCCATAAAAGTAAAATCATGAATTATTTCCTTCCTGGATTATTAAAGAAGCTCTCTTTGAGTAAGTGAATACTGAAGGATACATTAAAATGCAAATAAAAGGTGAGTATTGCAAGTAGAATAATTCAAATTATTACTATAAAATTATGGAAATTAGCATTGTTTTATAATCAGATTGACCCAAATTAATATGACCCAAATCTACTACTTACTAGTAAGGCCCTCAGTCTTCTGCAAAGCAGGGATAATGATACTTATATTCTCATACTTGAGGATTAAATAAAATCTTGAGATACCAATCACATAGCAAATAGTAGTGACATAGTAAATAGTAAATGGCAATTATTTTTATTTTCTTTACAATCCTGGTTTAAAACCTCACTGACAGGTACTCCATCTTCTTGTTTAGTGTTTACTCCCATTGTGTACCCATCTAACCTTTTCATATCTTCTTCCATTTTGACGAACTGGACTATCTAGAGTCCTCTAAACACATTAGGCTTTTCTCTACCTTACATTCATATTTTTCTATCACCTATGTCTCAAAGGCCCATTCTCCACGTTTCCTGTCTGTTGAAGTCCTCCACATTCTTAGTGGTATAACTCCAAATTGTCTCTTTCATGGGGTCTTCACCAACTTTCCCTGGTTTTAATTTCTTTGTGCTACCATTGTATTTTGCTTGTAATGATACTGTATTAGTAAAGGTTCTTCAGAGAAATAGAATCCGATAGGAGATGATATATACCGTTTTAATTATTTAATCTGCATATCAATTGATTTGTTGACTCACATGATTACGGAGGCTAAAAAGTCCCATCATCTGCCATGTGCAAGGGGGAGGCCCAGGGAAGCCATTGTTGTAATTCAATCTGACTCCAAAGGTTTAAGGACCAGTGTAGCTAATGGTGGAAATCCTGGTCTGAAGCTAGGAGACCATCAGTATCCCAGCTCAATCATTCAGGCAGAGAGGACCTAATTCCCCCTTCCTTCACCTTTTGTTTCAGTAGGCCTTCAGTAGATTGGATGTGGCCACCCATGCTGGGGAGGGCCATCTGCTTTTTTTTTTAATTATTATTATTATGTTATGTTAATACCATATATTACATCATTAGTTTTTTTTGGTAATTATTATGTTACGTTAATCACCATACATTACATCATTAGTTTTTGATGTAGTATTCGATGATTCATTATTTGCGTATAGCACCCAGTGCTCCATGCAGAACGTGCCATCTTTAAACCCATCACCAGGCTAACCCATCCTCCCACCGCCCTACCCTCTAGAACCCTCAGTTTGTTTTTCAGAGTCCATCATCTCTCATTGATGTAGTGTTCCATGATTCATTGTTTGCGTATAACACCCAGTTATACGCAATGCAGTACATGCCCTCTTTAATACCCATCACTGGGCTAACCCATCCCCCCTCCCTTGTAGAACCCTCAGTTTGTTTCTCAGGGTCCATAGTCTCTCATGGTTTGTCTCCGCCTCCAATTTCCCACCCTTCATTTTTCCCTTCCTGCTATCTTCTTCCTTTTTTTAAAAAACAAATAATGTATTATTTGTTTCAGAGGTACAGGTCTATGATTCAACAGTCTTACACAATTCACAGCGCTCACCATAGCACATACCCTCCCCAGTGTCTATCACCCAGCCACCCCATCTCTCCCGCCCCCCACCAATCCAGCAACCCTCATTTTGTTTCCTGAGATTAAGAATTCCTCATATCACTGAGGTCATATGATACATGTCTTTCTCTGATTGACTTATTTCACTCAGCATAATACCCTCCAGTTCCATCTACGTCGTTGCAAATGACAAGATTTCATTCTGTTTGATTGCTGCATAATATTCCATTTTATATATATACCACATCTTCTTTATCCATTCATCTGTTGATGGACATCTGGGCTCGTTCCATAGTTTGGCTATTGTGGACATTGCTGCTATAAACATCGGGTGCATGTACCCCTTCAGATCCCTACATTTGTATCTTTGGAGTAATACCCAGTAGTGCAATTCTGGGTCGTATGGTAGCTCTATTTTCAACTGTTTGAGGAACCTCCATACTGTTTTCCAGAGTGGCTGCACCAGCTTGCATTCCCACCAACAGCGTAGAGGGGTTCCCCTTTCTCTGCATCCTCCCAACATCTGTCGTTTCCTGACTTGTTAATTTTAGCCATTCTGACTGGTGTGAGGTGGTATCTCACTGAGGTTTTGATTTGGATTTCCCTGATGCTGAGCGATGTTGAGCACTTTTTCATGTGTCTGTTGGTCATTTGGATGTCTTCTTTGGAAAAATGTTTATTCATGTCTTCTGCCCATTTCTTGATTGGATCATTTGTTCTTTGGGTGTTGAGTTTGATAAGTTCTTTATAGATTTTGGATACTAGCCCTTTATCTGATGTGTCATTTGCAAATATCTTCTCCCATTCTGTCGGTTGTCTTTTGGTTTTGTGGACTGTTTCTTTTGCTGTGCAAAAGCTTTTTATCTTGATGAAATCCCAATAGTTCATTTTTGCCCTTCCTTCCCTTGCCTTTGGTGATGTTTCTAGGAAGAAGTTGCTGCGGCTGAGGTCGAAGAGGTTGCTGCCTGTGTTCTCCTTTAGGATTTTGATGGACTCCTGTCCCACATTTAGGTCTTTCCACCATTTTGAATCTATTTTTGTGTGTGGTGTAAGGAAATAGTCCAGTTTCATTCTTCTGCGTGTGACTGTCCAATTTTCCCAACACCATTTGTTGAAGAGACAGTCTTTTTTCCATTGGACATTCTTTCCTGCTTTGTCAAAGATTAGTTGACCATAGAGTTGAGGGTCCATTTCTGGGCTCTCTATTCTGTTCCATTGATCAATGTGTCTGTTTTTGTGTCAGTACCATACTGTCTTGATGATGACAGCTTTGTAATAGAGCTGGAAGTCTGGAATTGTGATGCCACCAGCTTTCCTTTTCTTTTTCAACCTTCCTCTGGCTATTCAGGGTCTTTTCTGGTTCCATACAAATTTTAGGATTATTTGTTCCATTTCTTTGGAAAAAGTGGGTGGTATTTTGATAGGGATTGCATTGAATGTGTAGATCGCTCTAGGTAGTATTGACATCTTCACAATATTTATTCTTCCAATCCATGAGCATGGAATATTTTTCTAATTCTTTGTGTCTTCCTCAATTTCTTTCATGAGTATTTTATAGTGTTCTGAGTACAGATTCTTTGCCTCTTTGGTTAGATTTATTCCTAGGTATCTTATGGTTTTGGGTGCAGTTGTAAATGGGATCGACTCCTTAATTTCTCTTTCTTCTGTCTTGTTGCTGTATAGGAATGTCACTGATTTCTGTGCATTGATTTTATATCTTGCCACTTTACTGAATTCCTTTATGAGTTTTAGCAGTTTTGGGGTGGAGTCTTTTGGGTTTTCCACATAAAGTATCATACCATCTGCAAACAGTGAGAGTTTGACTTCTTTGCCGATTTGGATGGCTTTTATTTCTTTTTGTTGTCTGATTGCTGTGGCTAGGACTTCTAATACTATGTTGAATAGAAGTGGTGATAGTGGACATCCCTGAAATGTTCCTGACCTTAGGGGGAAAGCTCTCAGTTTTTCCCCATTGAGAATGATATCTGTTGTGGGTTTTTCATAGATGGCTTTTATGATATTGATGTATGTACCCTCTATCCCTATGCTCTGAAGAGTTTTGATCAAGAAAGATGCTGTACTTTGTCAAGTGCTTTTTCTGCATCTATTGAGAGGATCATATGGTTCTTGTTCTTTCTTTTATTAATGTCTTTTATTAATGTATTGTATCACATTGATTGATTTGCAGATGTTGAGCCAAACTTGCAGCCCAGGGATAAATCCCACTTGGTCGTGGTGAATTATCCTTTTAATGTGCTGTTGGATCCTATTGGCTAGTATTTTGGTGAGAATTTTTGCATCCATGTTCATCGGGGATATTGGTCAGTAATTCTCCTTTTTGTTGGGGTCTTTGTCTGGTTTTGGGATCAGGGTAATGGTGGCCTCATAAAACGATTTTGGAAGTTTTCCTTCCATTTCTATTTTTTTGGAACAGTTTCAGAAGAATAGGTATTAATTCTTCTTGAAATGTTTGGTAGAATTCCCCTGGTAAGCAATCTGGCCTTGGGCTTTTGTTTTTGGGAGATTTTTGATGTTTGCTTCAATTTCCTTAGTGGTTATAGGTCTGTTCAGGTTTCCTATTTCTTCCTGGTTCATTTTTGGTAGTTGATACATCTCTAGGAATGCATCCATTTCTTCCAGATTATCTAATTTGCTGGCATATAGGTGCTCATAATATGTTCTTATTATTGTTTGTATTTCTTTGGTGTTGGTTGTGATCTCTCTTCTTTCATTTGTGATTTTATTTATTTGGGTCATTTGTCTTTTCTTTTTGATAAGTCTGGCCAGGGGTTTATCAGTCTTATTAATTCTTTCAAAGAACCAGCTCCTAGTTTCGTTGGTCTGTTCTACTGTTCTTTTGGTTTCTAGTTCATTGATTTCTGCTCTGATCTTTATTATTTCTCTTCTCCTGCTGGGTTTAGGCTTTATTTGCTGTTCTTTCTCCAGCTCCTCTAGGTGTAGGGTTACGTTGTATATTTGAGACCTTTCTTCCTTCTTGAGAAAGGCTTGTATTGATATATACTTTCCTCTCAGGACTGCCTTTGCTGCATCCCAAAGATGTTGAACAGTTGTGTTTTCATTTTCATTGGTTTCCATGAATTTTTTAAATTCTTCTTTAATTTCCTGGTTGACCCATTCATTCTTTAGTAGGATGCTCTTTAGCCGCCATGTATTTGAGTTCTTTCCAACATTGCTCTTGTGATTGAGTTCTAGTTTCAAAGCATTGTGGTCTGAAAATATGTAGGGAATGATCCCAATCTTTTGGTTCTGGTTGAGACCTGATTTGTGACCTAGGCTGTGATCTATTCTGGAGAATGTTCCATGGGCACTTGAGAAGAATGTGTATTCTGTTGCTTTGGGATGGAATGTTCTGAATCTATCTGTGAAGTCCATTTGATCCAGTGTGTCATTTAAAGTCTTTATTTCCTTGTTGATCTTTTGCTTAGATGATCTGTCCATTTCAGTCAGGGGGGTGTTAATGTCCCCCACTATTATTGTATTGTTGTCGATGTGTTTCTTTGCTTTTGTTATTAATTGCCTTATATAATTGGCTGCTCCCATGTTAGGGGCATAGATATTTACAATTGTTAGGTCTTTTTGTTGGATAGATCCTTTAAGTAGGATATAGTGTCCTTCCTCATCTCTTATTACAGCCTTTGGTTTAAAATCTAATTTGTCTGATATAAGGATTGCCACCCCAGCTTTCTTTTGTTGTCCATTAGCATGGTAAATGATTTTCCACCCCCTCACTTTCAATCTAGGGATGTCTTTGGGTCTAAAATGAGTCTCTTCCAGACAGCATATTGATGAGTCTGGTTTTTTTAATCCAATCTGATAGCCTGTGTCTTTTGATTGGGGGATTTAGGCCATTCATTTTCAGGGTAACTAATGAAAGATATGAATTTAGTGTCATTGTATTGCCTGTAAGGTGACTGTTACTTTATATTTTCTGTGTTCCTTTCTGGTCTATATTACTTTTAGGCTCTTGCTTTGCTTAGAGGACCCCTTTCAATATTTCTTGTAGGGCTGGTTTCGTGTTTGCAAATTCCTTTAGTTTTGTTTGTCCTGGAAACTTTTTATCTCTCCTTCTATTTTCAATGAGAGCCTAGCTGGATATAGTATTCTTGCCTGCATATTTTTCTCGTTTAGTGCTCTGAATATATCATGCCAGTCCTTTCTGGCCTGCCAGGTCTCTGTGGATAGGTCTGTTGCCAATCTAATGTTTCTACCATTGTGGGTTACATATCTCTTCTCCCGAGTTGCCTTCAGGAAATTCTCTTTGTCTCTGAGACTTGTAAGTTTTACTTTTAGATGTTGGGGTGTTGACCTATTTTTATTGATTTTGAGAGGGGTTCTCTGTGCCTCCTGGATTTTGATGCCTGTTTCTTTCCCCAAATTAGGGAAGTTCTCTGCTGTAATTTGCTCCAGTAAACCTTCTGCCCCCTTTCTCTTTCTTCTTCTTCTGAGTTCCCAATTATTCTAATGTTTTGCCTTATAGTATTGCTTATCTCTCGAATTCTCCCCTCATGATCCAGTAGTTGTTTATCTTTTTCTCAGCTTCTTTATTTTCCATCATTTGGTCTTCTATATCACTAATTCTCTCCTTCTGCCTCATTTATCCTAGCATTTAGAGCCTCCATTTTTGATTGCACCTCATTAATAGCCTTTTTGATTTCGAATTGGTTAGATTTTAGTTCTTTTATTTCTCCAGAAAGGGTTTCTGTAATATCTGCATGCTTTTCTCAAGCCCAGCTAGTATCTTTAAATTGTCATTCTGAACTCTAGTTCTGAGATCTTACTAATGTCCGTATTGATTGGGTCCATGGCAGTCGATACTGCCTCTTGTTCTTTTTTTTTCAGGTGATTTTTTTCTGTCTTGTCATTTTGTCCAGAGGACAATAGATGAATGCGAGAACAAAATGCTAACAGGTTAACAATGTCCCCAGAAAATATACACTAAACAAATCAGAAGAGACCTGAAACCGGGGGGAAAGAAAGGGAAAGAAAAAGAAAAAGAAAGAAAAAGATAAAGATAAAGATAAAAACAAACAAACAAAAAAACAGAATATGATCAAATATGATCAGGCTGGTGCACACATCAGTGCCACACACTAGATTCGGGGTGTATTTTGGTCGGTTAGAAGAAAGTGCCTCCCAAAATTTTAAAGAAAAAAAAACTTATATATGTACAAAAGTAAGGGTAAATATGATGAAGGGCTGGGATATGCCTGTAAAGATGAAAATTATAAAAGAGTTTATAAAAAGAACTGATAAGTTGTATGAAAAAAGAAAGAAGAGGATTTAAAAAAAAAAAAGGGAGAGAATGTGATCAGACAGGAGACTAGAACAAAGCCATACACTACAGATTTAGGGTATATTTTGGTCTGTTAGAAGAAACTGCATCCCAAAATTTTAAAGAGAGAACAACTTATATATGTACCAAAAATAAGTTTAACTACTATGAAGGGATATAATATACCTCTAAAAATGAAAAATAAAAGATTTTTTAAAAAAGGAATTGATAAGATGTTGGTTGAAAAAGGGAAAAAGAAAAATTAAAAAAGAAAAATTAAAAAAAAACTTTGAAAGACTAAAGAATCATGGTAAAAAAGCCATGAATTCTATGTGCAGTATTCCCCTAGTTCTGGCTTTCTGCCATTCTCATTGATCAGTAAACTTGGTCTTGGCTGGCTGTTCTTGCTGATCTTCTGGGGGAGGGGCCTGTTGCCATGGTTCCCAAATGTCTTTGCCTGAGGGGGCATTTCCCCCCGCCCTTGCTGGTCCGGGGCTAAGTAATCAGCTCAGGTTTGCTCTCGGGAGCTTTTGTTCCCTGCTTGCTTTCCCTACAGGTTTGGAGGACGAGAGTGAAAATGTCGGCCTCCCAATCTGGTCCCGTCCTCCCAATCTTGGCCCCGCAGGAGCCGAGATTGGGGCCCCACTCCTCAGCGAGCCCCCAGAGAAAAGCAGTCAATCACTCCTGCCTCCCCAGTCTCCGGCCGCACTCCGTGCTCACCTGGTGGCCTGTGACCGAGCGTTTCTATCTCTGGCACCCAACCCCGTTTGGGGTCTCCAAACCCAGCAGATCCCTGTGGTGCACTCCCGCACCGCTCCTCCCCGGGGAGGAAGGGGAGTTTCCCCGGATCTGCCGCTTGTTGGTTCCCTGCTGGAAGAGGAGTGGCCCAACTGTGCCATCATCACAGTTTATGGCAGCTGCGAGCTGAAAGCCCGCACCTCGGCTCTGTCTCTGTAGCCGGCTTCCCTCCTCCAATACCTGGGAGCTCTGTGGCACTCAGGCACCCCCAGTCTTTCTGTGACCCTGAGGGTCCCGAGACCACACTGTTCCAGTGAGGGTTCCAACCCCCGCTTAGCCACTGGAGTGACGTCCCTCAGCAGAGCCGACTTTTTAAAAGTTCCGATTTTGTGATCCACTGTTCTATCACTTGCCAGTAAGGGCTGATGGAGGCCCCCTCCCCCGCCATCTATTCTCCCAAATATCACCTCAGATTCACTTCTCCGCATGTGCTACCTTCCAGAAAGTTGTCGCTTTTCTGTTCAGACAGTTGCTGCTATTCTTTTCTTTGATCTCCTGTTGAGTTCGTAGGTGTTCAGAATGGTTTGATCCCTATCTAGCTGAATTCCTGGGACCAGACGAAATTTAGGTCTCCAACTCCTCCGTCATCTTGCTCCCCGCCCCCAGACATCTGCTTTACTAAGCCCACCAGTTCAAATGTTAATCTCACCCAGAAACACCCTCACACATGCATCCTAAATAATGTTTAGCCAAATATCTAGGTACCCTATGATCCTCTTAACTTGGCACATAAACTTAACCATCACAGATGAAATAGCAGAATTTAATATGTACTATAAAACCAAGTGCATTTCACCAAGAATTTGGAATTGTAAAAATTTCTTTTTGTTAGATTCGTTTTTAAAAGGCTGGCCAGAAAATAGAGAAACCCATCTTTTAAAATTAATAAATTGCCCAATTAAAGTCCAGTCCTCTATCATCAGCAACAAAATTGGAAACCAAATAGAAAACACCCTTCAGGGACTCAGTGGTCTATCTATGCTTGAATTATATTGCTGGAAAGGAGGTAAACTGAGAAGGAATATTATCAGCCTAAACATGTAAAATATATCAAAGAAGAAATTAGATTCATGGATGGTGCCAGTAGTAGTTTATGAGAGAAAATAAAGATAGCCATGTCCTTCTACAAATTGTCCTGAAGCACTGTATTTAAAGTGAAGACACTTTCAAGTGGAATGGGTGGAACTAGATTTCCTCAAACTCTTCTTATTAACTGAAGAATTTGTCATTCAAATGAAATAGTTCATAAATGGGTGAACAAAGTGATAAATCAGAACTGTTCTGACTTTTAGATTCCTTCATCCTCTGTCTGGTCTTTGATGGTGACTTTCAGCAACAGTCTCTGGCTAAATATATCACCCTTTAAGTTTCTAACCCCTGTTAAAACAAACAAGCAAACAAAAAGATTTATTATAGCAGATTGATTCAAAGTGGAGAGCTGATTAAGAGGAGTCCATGTTTGGGCTACCCTGAGCAGATCTGTCATTCCAGCAGTTTTGTCTCATGATCACATCATGTCCTCAGCTAATGAGAAGTAGATACAGAGACTAGAGTGAGCAGCAAGAGCTTGGTTCAAAAGGCCACAGGGCAGTGCTGTCGAGGATTTGCAAAATGAAAAAGCTAAGTAAGCTAGTCAAGAGGGTGATGAGAATGCAGTACACACACAATGATACAGATTGAGGTGATAGACACCATGTGGACCTCTTCCTGAGGGTGGGCTGGAGTGTCATCATTTTTCAATGATGTTCCTATTCTTTAAGTTCAGTTTGCAGCAGGCCTGGCATTTCCATAATTCAGACTGTCTTAGATATCCACTTACACACAAAACTTAGCTTTCATTTCATCAAAATTTAGAGGGAGTTTTGTTCCTTGTATTCAAAAGATTCTGTACTGGAAAAAAAAATTGAGCTATGAATGTAATTGCAAGCAATGGGATCTAGAAAATTTGCAAGGCTAGTTAAGGTGGCATGTCTGGGAAGAAGGCATGCCAAACCCTTCATTCAGGAAGAAAGCTGTTTGTTCATGGATTTGTGAAAGAAAACCAACACAAACTTTTAGAATCTAGAACACACAACTTTTTAGGAGAATTGGGGGGATTTAGAAAAATGACAGGTTGGAGATGTTTACTGTTATTTCTTGGTTACCGAGTTCATCAATACAGTCCTGTTTAGGGGTGCCTGACTGGAGGCAGATGATTAAAAATGAAAATAATTATATGAAATTTCTGTATGAAGCTATTTCTACTGGTTGGGGTTCTACAAAAATTTCTACAAAAATCAGCTTGCCAGTTGAAGTTGATATTCCAAATGTGTTGTGTTTTAGGTTAAAGTCAATGATTTAATTGAGGAAAAGCAATACAAGAAAGAAACTTCTGGCAATTGCAACTGATGGTCTGGAAAGAGCAGGAGTCTCTGAGTTGTTGGGAAACTCTTCTTGGGGAGTCTTAGGAGTACCAGCATGTGCAGGTAGCCAGTCTGCTAATCTACCCAGGCTCTATTGTGTTGAGTCAGGTGAGGTTGTTACTAAATTTTAGTCATATACATAATAACATTTTCTTTATCCATTCACTCATTGGTGGGCATTTTGGTTGCTTTCATATCTTGGCTATTGTAAATAAGGCTGCAATGAACATGGGAGTGCATCTTTTTTGAGTTATTGTTTGTTTGTTTGTTATTGAGTTATTTATATTGTATATAAATACCAGAAGTAGAATTGCTGGATCATATGGATAGCCCTATTTCTAATTTTTTGAGGAACATCCATACTGTTTTCCACAGTGGCTGCACCAATTTATATTCCCACCAACAAGTGCAGAATACTTGTTTCTCCACATCCTCCCCAACACGTTTTATTTCTTGTCTTTTTGATAATAGCCATTCTGACAGGTATGAGGTGATACCTCATTGTCGTTTTGATTTGCATTTCCCTGAAGATGAGTGATATTGGGCATCTTTTCATGTGCCTATTTGCCATTTGTATGTTTTATTTAGAAAAGTATCTATTCAGATCTGCTGTCCACTTTTTAAATCAGGTTATTATTATTACTTTTTTTTGCTGTTAGGTTGTATGAGTTCTTTATGTATTTTGGATATTTACTCCTTACCAGTTATATGGTTTGCAAATATTTTCTCCCATTCAGGAGGTTGATTTTTTTTATCTTGATGTTTTCCTTTGCTATGCAGAAGCCTTTTAGTTTGATATAGTTCCACTTGTTTATTTTTGCTTTTGTTGCCTTCACTTTTGGTGTCAAATCCAAAAAAATCATTGCCAAGATGTCAAGGAGCTCACCACCTATGATTTCTTCCAGGAGTTTTACTGTTTCAGGCATAATTACTTTCTTTATTGTCTTATTCCAGACTCCTGATCATTCCACCGTGATTATTGCTGCCTCTCCCCTTTCCAAGACTTTCCATTTCCTTCAGAATTTTTTGGAACTGAACCAAATGCAGTAGTTCATAGACTACAGACCTACAGATTGCTGAAGGACTTGCACTGCCCTGCTTCAGGGCTTTTGTGTATGAAACCCTAAATTACTTCAGTGCCTTTGGATCACTATATCCTATTTCAAGTGCATTTTGACATTTCAGATATTTCCTTAGTTCTCCCTGACATTTCAAAAACAACTGGCCATTGATTTTTTTCATTAATTATGTGTCCCAAGCCCATGTGACACACAGCACCTGATCTGGAGCAACCTATTTTCAAGTATAACAGCTGACAAGCTGCAAGGGCAGGCCTTGACTAACCAAACTTCTTTCATTCTCTGCCATGATGTAGTAAACCTTATCCTGCCACAGAGCTGAGAAACTTCTGCTATCATGACACCCAGGGAGAATGCACAGTGTGAAACTGTGGTGAATGGTAGAAACGTACTCTGGTAATGAGGGACTATTCACTACAAATAGCTTAACAGAGGGTACTGGCAGGTATTCATGCAGTATAATGAGGATTTATTTATTATGTGCTGCTTGGAACTAAAGGCACTTGTTATTATCATTTATGTGAAGATCATCTTTGGAAAAAGCAATCAAAGCAATAAAATAGCAGCTTATGCATAACAAAGCAGCAAACTCAGATCTGATAAGCTTACTATTACAACAGTAATTTAATATTTGTGTAGTATGTTAAAATTATATTTCTTATATACTGCTCTAGTGAAGTAATACTACTTTGTGTCTTATGTGTAGTTCAAGGTTTTTGTGATTTGAAAAGTGTTCTAAAATTATAAATCATTTCTTGTAAGGTCATCTTTTAAGAAATTTAAAACCTAGCCTGCAGATGAACACAATAGTGGCTGGAAGGAACAGAGCAGAAAACGTTTCTTTTAAAGCTCATCCCAGCAGTATTTCAAGGAGAGTTTTCCAGATGATCTGTTTCCTGATAAGACATTTGTTCTTATAAAATAATAAAAATATTCTACTTGAAAACCAGCCGTGGTTGTGGTGAGTTGGTTATCTAACTCAGCCGGTTCTGTTTCTATACACCCTGGCGGATGCAGAAGGGAAAAGAGAGCTAACGGAAGGCTTTTAAAATGATCCAATCAGTGAGGGAGAAAAAAAAAACAACCAGAAAACCCACAAAGAAACGGGGATAAGAAGGAGACACCTGACAATTCATAACTGTCATTTCCTACATGAACTTGACAGGTCTTGAACATTTGAGGCCATCATGTTTATGTGTGAATTCCAGAAAATATCTTTTTATTTTATTTTTATTTATTTTTATATTGTTATTGTTTTTATTTAAGTAGTCAATTATATTTACAAGATATTTTCTCATGTTTCACTTTTACCCACACATTTACCATTTTTGGTATTCTTTTTTTATTATTATGTTAATCACCATACTTTACATCATTAGTTTTTGATGTAGTGTTCCATGATTCATTGTTTGTATGTAACACCCAGTGCTCCATTCAATGTGTCTTCTTTTTCCAGAGAATATCTTTTGTTAAATGTCTCTTGTCACCTGAGTTTATTGCAGTTTTTCTTTTACGTTAGGAAAATGTTTCCAGTTTGATGAAGTCACTGACCAAAAGTTTTTTGTTTGTATGTTTGTTTGTCTTCCCCAAAATGTGTAATGGAGAGAAACAAGGAGTAGGTGGTGGTAGTGGGATTAATAGAGGTATAGCTTCATTTCATGGATATATTAAAAACTGTTGTTCCATTTTATAGCTGCTAATCAAACTCTCAAAATCTCAAAAAAAATTTAACAAGCCAATATATATGTAATATATGGTGATTCTGTGTCTTGTGTCGCAAGTGTAAAGTAACGCTCTCAAAAGGTATATGTGATTATGAAGGAAGTACTTTGGATCCCTCAGAAATGTTTATGTGTAGAGCAAAATATTTATTTTACCTTTGGGTATGTAATGAACCATTAAAAGTGACTTGACTTATACCTGTGTTACTGACTTATTATATATGACATCTGTTTGAGCCATAATTCTACTTAAAGTGAGGAAGTCTTTATTTAAGAAATGGAATAAAAAGTACAAAATATCAAGGGATTCATTGTTGCCATCCTAATAAGCTCTAGAATATATTAATATATTTGAATATATTAAACATAAAGTTGACAATACAGTATCTGTCTTTAGTTGACTATTTTTAGTTCTAGTTAACAAAAGCTTAATTGTTAACATGCAGCATTGTATGAGATACTTAAATCGGGTAATGAATGTATTTTAATAGCTATACTAGGGAAATATCACTTTAAAAATATCTATCTGAACTATATATTGTTGACCTATGAATAGTTAATAATGTGATTAATTGCATGAGATACATTTTGAGGTGATTTAAAAATGTGTATGGAGATATAGGAAATAGTTTGTGCAACACTTTGTATGTATGTGTGTGTTTCATAATTTAAAGATTGAAAAAGGAAGCAATTGCACCATAAAAACAACACTGACTTTCGAAGAAACACAAGTCCATATATTGTCTCTTCTATGGAAATTTCTGTCTCAAGCAAGTTACTTAAGCCTCCTGTATTTTTCTCAGGCCTAACATCCTCAGTTGTAAAATATGAAAAAAATACTTGCCTCATAGGATTGTTAGGATTAGACAGGCTATTGTATAAGAAAGGCCCTATGAGATACTTGAGAGTTAGTACCCAAATATATATAATATATATTAATAATAAATATATAATAATACATATTTAATAATACCTATATATTATACTACATAGTTTAAATGATTCATTAAACATTTCATTATTTTCAAGGGTCCAGATAGTTTTTGTAGTGATATATTTCAATTTTGAGCAAGAAGAAAAACTCAGCAGAAATGAAATAGCTACACACACGCACACACACATTATAATATACACCCTAATTTCCTGAAATGTTTCATTATCATTATCCAAGGAATTCATGTTTTATGTAGTTGGTTGAACTTGTAGTTTTCTTTCTGAATTTTTATTTCTGTATCTCACTCTTTGAAGATTCTGCATAAGTCCAACAGGAAATTTATTTCGATTTTCAATATTATGCAGCCAAAGATTTACTCTAAAAGGCTTATGATATACATAATGTACTAATATTAAAATAATCAATAAATGTTTAATTTGTAATTAGACAACATATTATAACTAAATGTCACACTGTAGATGCAATAATTTATGTCACAATATTTATTGATATCACTGAAGTAATTAGAATGTTCTATTTTATTTGATAGCTAACGTCTTGACTGATACTTATGACATCAGCACTAGGGGATGCAAAACTGTATGCCACAACTGAATTTCTGGGAAATTGAAACCAATGGGGATGGCTTGAGCGACATTTTAAAATTGGTTTCTTCCTCTGAGTGGTTTTCATCTAATCAAAATAATACTCTGGGTTCTATCTTAGGCCCTGAAGTCTTTTGAGGGAACACGGCTAACAAGACATATGTCCTTTTATGCTATTTTCATTTGTTAATGTCATGGGATTGTCTTTGCAGTGACCACAATGAGTTCATTCAAGGAAATTAAATGCAGCTTGAGGAAAAATAAAGGAAAAAACAGGCCAGTAATGGAAATAAAATATTGCCCAAGAGGGGCTTTTGGCAAAATAGACTTATCACTTTTGTCATACATTGTTAAAGTAGCTATTTGGAGCATTGTCTATGGAGAGGATGTTGATGTTTAAGGTTAATAATGAAGTAGGCTGCCTGTGGGAACACCTCCCATGGTCTCCTTCCAGCTACACCCATAAGTCCAATTCTTGGTCTCTCACCAGCAAACTGGGCTTAACTTTCTCTCACAGGTCTCATTAATTCAGTCTGTGCTACTTTCTCCATAGGACTGACAATCTCTTCTAACTCTATGGAGTCTAGTTCTCTCTTTAGAACAGTATGGATAAGGGGCTCAAGTTCCAGTTCTCTTTAATGCATTTTCTATCACTCGGGCATCCTACTTACCCACCCTTTGTATCTTATGCCTTTGGTTACAATTTTGTCAGAGAGGGGAAGTTCTGAGGGTTTCCACTGGCTTGTTTATTCTCAGGAACTTGGGAAATTCCCCAAATCCATTGGGTTCTTTGAGAGATTGACCCAGGTCATAACTCCATTTAGCACCTAATTCCCATAAGCCTCAAATTCAACCAGTTGATCCCAGCAGTATTTTGGGTCCCCAGACAAAGTAAAATCACTATCAGTGTCTTTCAATCTCTGAATGGTGTGTGTGTGTGTGTGTGTGTGTGTGTGTGTGTGTCTTTTTTCTCCCCCCAGTGTCTATATCTAGCTTCCCTGATAAATGGCCAAAGGGATCCCATCAGGGAAGTTTAAGGAAGATTTATAGAATCTTCCTGGAATGGCATCTCAAAGTCCTTCTTTAAGTGGACTTGGCCTCTCTTTCATTCAAAGGGTACTCGGTCTGTGATCAAGTTCTGGATGGAAACTTGGTGAGGAGGTGAGACTCTTCATTGTGGTGACTGAAGTCAGACCTGTGCTCACAAGCCCTCGTGTTTCCCTGTGCTTATATAGTGACAAATTGTATAGAAGGAAGACCTTTATTTTATTTCTAGTGACTAATTAACCATAGCTAAAGATGTCTCTGGGTCAAAATATTCTCACTACTTTTATAGTAACTGTGACTACCCTGCCTCAGGAGTAAGGTGCTGCCACGTGGCCTCTGCCAGCCCAGAAATTCACATTTCAATGGTAACAGCTCTGACCTGTGGAGAACAACCATGGAAATTTCTAAGAATGTAGAAACCTCCCCCTCCATTAGTGCACTTCTCAAATTTAAGAGATGATTGGGGGGGGTGGCTGGTGGGTGGATTGCACATAATACAGTTATGTACTTCAATATTCATATGTCCTTATGCCTTTGGATTTTGCCTCTGTATCCTAATCAGGAAGTTCAGGCATCTCAAGCTCATTTGATATGAATCACTTTTGAGTCCAGGTCCTAGTCAACCAACCAATTACTGTTAAAGCCACTGCCAGCAGCTGAAGCAAACACATTGAATAGAGGGACTTTGGGAAGTTAATCATATTGATAAATTTAGACATTTAATATAGGAAATTGATTAGTAAAGCAGAGAGCAAGAGGGAGAGGTAGTGTAATCCAGAGCCTACAATTACACTTGCCACGGAGCTTCTGGAGCGATGTTACTGCTGCCTCTGATGCCAGGGAGGGAGCCGGGAGCCCACAGTCCTGCTGACAATGCTGTTTGATGCTGATGTTGCTGGGACCTTCAGTACTCTGTGGCCAACCCCAGTAACCTACTGCTACCGTTGTCTTGCCCATCCCCACGGCATTAGGGGCTCATGGGCATTTCTCAGAGCACACAGTTGCTCCCTGGTGCCACTATAGGAATTAGAAGCAGGAAAAATGGCATCTCCTTTCCTTTTATCCTCTATTCATTCTCCAGCTATTGCCTCTTATCAGCAGAATGCCCTTGAAACCTTGGAAGCCAGTGCGTATGAGGAATTCAGCTGGAAGCCTTCCAGGACTTGCCTGTGTAGAGCAGGGTGTGAAGGGTGAGTTTCTGAGTTGACACCTACCCCTAGCCCTCTCACAGTCTTTTTCCTTTTTAGAATTTACAATAAATCTTTTCAGGCAAGCCGCCAGAGGTAACAAATATGGCAATCAAGGGATTGTAAAAATTTCCAGAAATTTAGAAGCTTCAGGTGACATTAATTTTTTTTTTCCTTCTCAGGATTTTAGCTGGTTCTGAAAATGACACTTTCTTCTTACTGTGGACCCTTTTCTTATAAGAGAGTGGGATCATTCCTTTTTCTTTCTCATTTTCCTTATGATTTCTTTTTGCTTTACTTAGAAAAGGAAAAAAATATTTCATCATACTGTTGATAAGTGAAAAACAATATGAATCTATTTCAAAAATATACTTATATAATGAATTAATTAACCAAGGTTTTTAGAGAAAATAAACACTCTAAAATAGATTTGAACTTTTTAAAATTTTATCTTGATTTCAGTGTCTTGAGACTCCTCAAGACTCACATCAGATGTCATTTAAAAGTTTTATTGAGGTATATATTTTTTAAAGATTTTATTTATTTTAGAGAGAGAGAGTGAGTGGGGGCAGGACCTAGGAGAGGGAAAGAATCTCAAGGAGACTGTGCTGAGCATGGAACCTGACATGGGGCACAGAGCCCCATGTGGGGCTCAAACTCACATCCCTGAGATCGTGACCCGAGCCGAAACCAAGAGTCAGGCAGACCACTGACTGAGCCAGCCAGGCACCCCTAAGGTATAACTGACATATAATATTAATATTAGTTTCTGGTATATAACATAATGATTCAATATCTGTATATATTACAAAATGATCACCACAATGAGTCTAGTTAATATCACCATAGTTACAAAATTGTTTTTCTTGTGATGAGAACTTTTAAAAATCCACTCTCCTAGCAACTTGCAAATATGCAATATGATATTTTAGCTGTAAATTATATCCCCACAACTTATCTATTTTGTAACTGAAAGTTTGTACCTTTTGTTTATACATCAAGTTTGTACCTCAATTATCATACTTAACATTATAAGATGGAGTAGATTCTGGTCACCATAATTTCCTAAATTATATGGTAATACATATTTAAAAAGTGAAGAAAAAAGTTATACTACATGTGCTTTCTCATTCTGGGAAACAAAAATAAATTAAAAGATCTTTATTTTCTAGTATGGGAACCGCATTTCCACTAGTTCACATAAACGATAAAATGCTGTGGCATGCATTTCTCTCCCAGAGCACAGACTCAAGTAACTGGAAATTTTGTGACTGCTAAAATGTGATTTTTAAACTGTGACCACTTAGATTTTGCAGTTTTATTTAAAAAAATCTGTATATAATAGGCTTTTCTTCTAATCCTTTTATTTCTTAAGGTTTGTTTTGTCACTGTCTTTGTCTGTTCAAGTGGCTATAACAAGATACCATAGACTGAATGGCTTAAACAATAAATATTTATATCTCTCAGTTCTAGAGGCTGTGAAGCCCAAGACCAAAGTGCCAGGTAGATTTGGTATCTGGTGAGAGTGCCTAGTCCTCGCTTGGAAATGGCTGCTTTCTGGCTGTATTTTCACATGGTGGAGACAGGGCTCTCATGTCTCTTTTTTCCTTTCATAAGAACATTAATTCCATCATGAAGACTCTACCTCATGACTAAACAAACTCTAATTACTTCCCAAAGGCTCCGCCTCCAAATACTATCACACTGGGGCTTAGGGCCTCAACCTGTTTTTGCAGAGGACACCAATATTCATTCAGTCCTTAGCATGCACCTTCCCAGTGATGAGTACAGAAGTGGAAGCTCTGTATGAAATTGTTCTGCCACGGAGCTGTTGCTAGTCATTCTAAGACAGTTTGTCTGGTTCATCTTGGGAATGATGAATTTGTAGGCTTTCTCAAGCTTTGCATATTTACACCAATTTCTGCCTCCCTTATAAGATCCAGAATCTTAGGTTTATCCTCAGAATTGATTTTTGCTTGAAACTTAGCATCTGACACTGCTGCTTTGGGAGAGCACTTAAGTGGTTTACCAATGTTTGATTAACATTAATCTGTTTTACATGTATATGAAGTACATAAGGATAGTATTGGTTGGTATCTGTCTGGCTTATCATTGAATCTCCTGGGACCTAACACAGTATACCATGCTTGGCATTCAGTAAATAATTTTTGCACAAAAATATGAGAAGGAACTAGTGTTTGAGGTGTTAGAGCTAGGTTCAGAGAATGTGTAAGATTTCCATAAGCAAAAAAATAAAAAGGTAGACTTTGGAATAGAATAGAAAGAGTACAATTTGTTTTCATGCCATGTCAAATAGTAATGCAATCCAGGAAGGCCAGATGTTAGTTGTCCTGATAGTGTCAGGAGGGAAGGAACAAATGGGGCCTTGTGACTTTAGGCAGGGTCAGGACAATAAAAAGAAGTGGCAAAAGTCAAGAGACTTGGGGAAGATTCGAGAGATGGGACTTGTGGGTAATTAGCTGTGGGAGGCAATCCGAGCTTCTGGAGAGAGCGCCTTGAGTCAAACTAGAGAGCGCTGAACGAAGAGCTGATTTGGAGAAATGATATTTGTGCAGCTTTAAATGTGTTCACTGTGTGGTGTTGCCGACATACTCATCTGGTTGATCATTTAGTTTATTGAAGAGAAGGTGGATTGAGATGTCATTGAATTCATACTGAATTCTGCTACTGTCTGAATTTTGGAAAATCAGCTTGGGCCTTTTGTTAACAGTTAAGGAGCCCGTTCAGGGGCTGGATGATACCTGAGGTCCCTTCTGTTGTCAGGTTTGCCTTTCCATCCTTCCAAAAGTTGCTCAGTACAAAATAGACTTTTTTTTTTTTTTTTTTTATTGCGGCAAAATATATGTGACAACATTTACCATTGTAACCATTTTTAGGTATACCATTCAGCAGCATTACTGCATTCACGGTGTTGGGCAACTGTCACCACTTTCCATCTCCAAACCTTTCTTCATCCCAAATAGGCGCTCAGTAGCCATTAAATAATAACTACTTTTTGCCCGTCTCCTCTCAGCACTAGTAACCTCTGTTATACTTTCTGTTTTGATGAATGAATATAGAAGAGGCAAATTCATAGAAGACCTACTTTTAAAAATTGAGTTATTGCCATTTAGAAACTTACCAATTTCTGTACCATTTTGCTTCCGTGTATAATATATAAGTACATATACATATAATATCAGGAAAATTAGAACATATTATTAATGGCAAAAGAAGTGAATTAGAATACTTTTTTGTAATACATTTAAATCTGAATATTATAATTTAATAACACTAATAACACTTTGTCATCTCAATTAATTGTATATACAAAGAATATATATGGCCCTAATATATATTTCCAAAAATGTATTATTTTTTTGTCTAGGTATAATAATAATCTATCAGAACAATGTCTCTGAGAAAATTCCTTTAGAATTGAAGGGATTCTAATCATGTTCTAGAAAAATTAGATATTGCAGGAGGACAAAAATGAAGGCTTTATGGAAATTCTTCTATAAAAGTATAATTCTTCAGTGGTCTGACTTCTGCCTTTGTCAGACAGTGAATAAATACAGCATACAAAAAGTATAATGTTGGTGGTTTATAGCTCAAGCATCAAAAATATCTAACATGAGCCCAAAGCTCATGCTTTACACTCAAAAATGAAAATGTCTTTGACATTGTCTGACATAGATCATTTTAACTAGGTTCATGAGTTCTTTTTAAGATTCATTTACATAAAATTTTAAATCCACTAATTATTGATATAATTATCTTCTGAATATGCTCTGAAATTAATCTGGCAATTTTTCATGTAATTATTTTATGCAAACTGATCCTAAAATATACATATTTTTCAGATTTAATTTTATGTGTTGGTTATATATGACTGACCTTCACCATTTTGATATCCTTTTGTCCCTGAATGTCTAGGAGCAAATGCTATTTACTCCTTTTTCTGGTATCTAGGGAGTCTGTGTGTGTGTGTCAGGGGTTGGGGGTTGTTGGTAGTATTGGGAAATGGGCACAGTTCAAGTGCTTATTTCCAATAATTTACTAAGTGAAGAAAGAGATAATTAAATGTTGAACTTATAATATTCATAATATATTTAAGGGAGTCTAGAAAAAGGTATACCAATGTAAATAATAATATGAATTGTTTTCTTGAGGTATATAAGCTTAACTCATAGAGATGCTTTAGATACTGTTATCTTTCTGGGTTCTGTTTTGGAAGAAAGTTATCTCAGTTCCCTCTGTCAGGGACAGATCAGTTTTTATTTATTCATTTCTTTACCCAGCAGATATTTTATGGATATTTCTCTAGGTCCTGGGGGTATAGTGGCAAACAAGATGACAAATTTTCTGCTTGCAGGGAGATTACATTATAAAGAGAGATAATAAACACATGAAATACAGTTAACAATAAGTGCTCTGTGGTGGATTAAAACACACAGATATGGTAGTGTATGACTAGTTAAGATGGAAAGTCAGGCCAGGCTTCTTTAATGAAGGTGAAATGCAGCTGAGATCTGAGTCACTAAAACGAGCCAGCCATGTGATAATCAAGGAGAAGAAAATTTCAGATACAGAGATGAGCAGGTGCGTAAAACCCGGAGGTAGGATAGGGTTGAAGCAGAGAGCAGAAAGGAGGTAAATATAGGTGAGAAGAGTGGGTTCATGAGGAAAGTGATGTGAGCTGAGGTTGTGGAGAATAGATGTCTGATAAAACCTACATCTCTGGTCAGGCATTTAAGACCCTCCATAAAAGGCCACAGTCTTCTTATCTAATTAAATTTCCACTATGCTCCACTATTTTGCTCACTATTATCCAATAAACCTGTGTCCTTTCAATCTCTGTCATTTTTTAGAATTCCATCCAATTTAGAATGTATTTCCCATTTTTCTACATACTCAAATACCAATCACTCCTCATGGCCCATATCTCTGTGAGCAACTAAACTGGTATTATTTTTAATATAAAATCATGTGGAAAATATTTCAGAGCAGTTAATTTAAAAATTTATCATGTATGACATTTTGATGTAATGTCTAGGTTGACTCAATTATAATGTTTATTTCTTTTTTAATAATTGCCTTTTCCTTATTAAAAATGAAATATATGTTCCTGGCAAAACATTTTGAAGCCATTGATACAAAAGAAAAGAAGGAAAAAGAAAAATAAAATGTGTTATTACCACTGCCCAGAGGTATTCACTGTCAACATTTTAAACTGTCTATATATCTGTCTTCCTATCATCTATGTATCAATCATCTATCTTTCTCCCTCTACCTATCTCTATTAATCCATTCATATCTAAATGTAAACAATCTGCTATTTTCAACTTAACAATATTTTTTGGACATTCCCATGTAACATAATTTTTTAAATTTTATATAGGTTATTTCATTTTGTGGCTATAACATCCATATTTAATCTTTAATCAGTACTCTTGAGTTATATATTTGATATTTTAAATTATATGCTAAGGTAAACAACATTCCAATGAAAAAATAGTTGCTAAATTTTTGTTCAGTTATACACTTATATCTTTAAGAGAAATTCCTAGGAGTGAAATGACTAGACCAAATGTTATACAAAGTGTTACGGTTTAATTTAATTTAATTTTAGAGAGAGAGATTGAGGCGGGTACAAAAAGTTAAGGCTTTTGATATTTATTGCTGAATTGGCTGTACTGAATTGAAATAACAGTCATACAACTTTTACTGTTGTCTAATATTGCACACATTGGGAGCTTGTGCCCTCTATTAGTTACTTGAGAGCGAATCCTTTAATTTAAATCCTTCATATAACTTAACAAAGTGCCTTCTTCAATAGTAAACATTTTAGGCCATAATTTTCATGGACTGAAAACAGAATTCTCCTGGAATACTAATGGGCCTCATATCATGCTGATTTTTTTTTTAATTTTTTTATTGTTATGTTAATCACCATATATTACATCATTAGTTTTTGGTGCAGTGTTCCATGATTCATTGTTTGTTCATAACACCCAGTGCTCCATGCAGAACGTGCCCTCCTCAATACCCATCACCAGGCTAACCCATCCCCCTACCCCCCCTCCCCTCTAGAACCCTCAGTTTGTTTTTCAGAGTCCATTATCTCTCATGGTTCGTCTCCCCCTCTGACATACTCCCCTTTTCTTCCTCTCCTGTTATCTTCTTCTTTTTCTTTTTTCTTAAAATATGTTGCATTATTTGTTTCAGAAGTATATCATGCTGATTTATCTTCCACCCACTCTGCAGAATGATGACTTGGATTTTCCACATTGGCTTAATGTGAGCACTAGATTTTTAGGCAATGGTTAAGCCTGTATTTTCAAGCTGGGGTTCAGGAATATTGTCTTAATAGAAAATTAAACCATACAGTTTATATCCTTAATAATGATGAATTCTTTTATGAGTCATAAAAACAAAATTTCTCTTTTGCAATGATAACTCACAATTGAAAATATATCCATAGAATGAGACTTAATTTTAATTTTTAGGCTGCATTTCCCTACCTGTGGTAAGGCATTCTCAAGTTTGATGTAGATTTGAGATATACTGAACAATGAATTAAGAAGTACTTATAAGAACAATCTTCCTTGTTCCCAGTTAGCACTAATCTTTAAATATATCCAATATCTTCATACAGCTGCACCTTCAAATTTAAAAAAGTTTTATGTCCAATTATTTAAATATCATCGAGTAACACTTAAGTCAAAATTATTACTTTGAGTTGCAGTGCATTCTGCAATCCATTGTAACAATGTCTGCTTAATGAACAGTGAGCATTTGAATTCTAACTTTTTTTTTCAAAGTTTCACATAAATAGCATAGCAGAAATAAACTAGAAATTAATGATTAAGGAAAAGCAAGGCTTTGATTTCTTTCCCCTCTTGAGAAGGGTACTTTAGTTGATGATGATGCTATTTTTCTTGCACTCAAGTAAATGTCCACCCAGGGGTCAAGCAAATATAAAATAATACATTAAAACAATCATAAAAACATTCTAATTTAGAAGCAATTTGGAACGTCTGAGAGATTGCCTGCTGCCTTTCTATGCCTCTTTTTGGCATGAGGCAGTTCTCTCAAAACTGAAAACAGATTAGCCAAAGAAAATACTGCCTTTTTATTTCTCATATATTAGGACTTTCAATCTTATTTTTTTTAGAATCACAAAGAAGTGACAATAGCAAGAAAAAGAATAAATTTAACTTGAAATGTTGTCAGGTTTCTGATATTCTATATATTAAATGAACTAGAAAGTTATTATCCTAAAAAGTTACAGCATATTATTTATATGTGACCAGATAAAGCAATGTCAAGCCTCATTGTGAATTTCAATCACTATGATCCTATCACAAAACAGTGTGACTCTACAGTTATCAAATCACAAATTCAACAGCCAATCCAGTACGCATGTACTATCAGTCGAGGGCAGATTGGGATCAACTCATGTCAACAAGACTGTTGCACATTTAGGAACATTGTGGGTATTGGGTGTCATGCCGTTTAAATACTTGCAGCTTTTTTCTCTATAGCTGTCAGTTTCCTAAAATGTCTCAGAATATTGTTTTTCCTAGACAGTATAAACATGTTCACTGTCAAAACCATTAAGCATTAGCGTCTATGTTAAGATATCTACAGATTCAATCAACAATCTTGTTTAGTGTCTCAGTCATGATAAAGAAATTCTTTGGTTAAGTATTTAGAGGATGACTCTGAACTAGCCAAGGTCATGTTGTCATATACCTAAAGCATAGTATCAATGCTACATCAAAAATTAACCACATGTAAAAACACTAAGCGCACACTTTAGAAGAGTGAAAACAACCAAATATTTAGGTAAATTTTTTTATTCTCATTCAGACATTTGGTATTGGGCCCAAAGCAAAACTGATCATTTTTCCTTTTTAACAACAGATTATTCTTATGACTTCCAAATTTCTGTTGGAAATGTCACTAATGTTTATGTCATTCATATTCATAATCAGGATATTATGCCTTAATTATCTATTCCTTTCACTTTCCCATCAAATTTATCACCAAGTTTTGTCTATTTAACTTCTGTGCTATTTTGTTATTAGATTCATTTTTCCATTCCTATTTTTAAAATTCCCACCACATATGCCCTAAACTATTTCAATAAATTCCTGGGATTTTTGCTTATAATCTCTTTCTATTTTGGTAGTATATCTTTTATCTTTTATATTAACTTCCTGATTAATCCTCCCAAAGTAAGATTTGATCATAGTACTGTGTTCTCAAGAAAAACCCCCAAAACCAACCAAATAAACAAACAAAAAACAACAAAACAACAGTATCACCATTCCTTGCTAGTTAAATGCAAATTTCTCTTATTCTGGTCGTTAATAATTAAATTTCAAACAAGAGGTTCACATTTATCTCTTCTTTCCATATCCTATGCTTGGAACAAACTGGATGACCAATTGTTCTTAGGAAAACCACAGATGTTCCATTTAGTAATTGGAATTTGCACTGAACAGTAAGCTCCTTTAGGGTGGAAATTTAGCTTACTTATCTGGAACATAGCAACACATTATAGATATGAACTGTGAGTTGAATAAAGTACTAAAAAAGCTAAAATGTAAGTTGTATAGAGAATTTCTCAATAACAGCTTTTCCTTCTTAAAAAATTATTTACTAAGTAGAAGATAAACTTACAAAATGATCTCATATGCTGCAATGTCATTTTCCCAATGTACTTATTTTATAGTACTCTAGGTCAGGAGTCCAGAATGTGTCTTGACAGACTAAAATCAAGGTGTCTGCAGAATTGCCTTCTTTTCTGAAGTTTCTGTGGGAGAATACATTTCTTAGTCATTCAAGTTTTAGGCAGAATTCACCTCCTGTGTTTGTAGGACTAAGGTCTTGATCTTGCAACCATCAGTGCTGGGCTGTTCCCAGCATCCAGAGGCTGCTTATATTCATTGGCTATGGCTCCCTTCCTCTGTCTTCAAAAACAGCGAAGGCAGGCCAAGTCTTTCTTATGCTTTGCATTTCTTCTTCTTCTTTTTCTAACCTTGAATCTCTCTGACCTACCCCTCTGCCTTCCTCTTCTATTTTAAGGACCCTCGTGATTAGATTGGGCCCACACATATAATCCAGTATCCTACCCATTTTAAGGTCTATAACCATAATTCCATTAGCAAAGTCCTTCTTGCCATGTAAGGTAACACATTCACAGGTTCTGGAGATTAGAGCACAGACAGAATAAATTAGGCTTTTGATTCACCGTGATGGCGAAGGAGGCCTTATACATGATGCTTATATTACAGTTACGAAATTTTTCAGTCATTAACTGAGATAGTGAACAATATAATCTCTACTCTAGAATTATTGTTGACAATAAAGCTGAAACAAGTTCTTCACAAAAACCCAGTGGCCATAAGATAGTGCAAGATTGCCCACTGTGACTCTCTTTAGATATCTGATTATATTTAACAAATGGTAGCAAAGGTGAAGGGTTACACATGTGTGACCTGGAGACAGTCTGGCTGGGTTCAAATCCTGCCATTGGTAATTACTAGATGTACAGTAACTTAATATCACTGTAAATGGGATAAACAAAGACTTGAGCGTGTGTGGAATAAAGTAATTCATGAAGGCACTTAAGTAGTGTCTGGCCCTGGTAAGCACTTAAAAAATGTGAATTTTATAATCTGAGTGGTTTGTTTCTGCTAATGACAAGAAGCTATACTATACTTTGAACATAGAGCAACAAAGATCAACTTGTTCTGCTGATGAATAAAATTCACTGGTTTTCTGAGTAATTTTAAAACATTCGACCTGTTAGTCCTGAAAATATTTTTCATGTATTATATATTTCATGCATTAGACTCACATTTCAGGAGGCAAATATGACATATAATAATGGATATTGGGGGGAAAGAGGAAAGCATATTTGTGTTCATTTGTTCTTATTGTAACGAGTCTTTAAAGAAATAATTTTTTCCATGGGCAGTTTGCTTTTATCTTGTAGTACTTTAAGCTATTTCTTACTGATTTCTTTATATAAGGATGTATTTAGACCTTATAGAATATCGTGTTTTTCTTTTTGTTTTCTTCTTCTTCCCATTTCTTTTTTTTAATTCAGAACTTCTCTTCTGATATAGCTTACATAAACTGCTTTACCAAATTAGCATGCAGATCTGGTCACAGACATTTAATTTTTCCAAACAACATTTTTGAGTTCCTACTGCCTCATCCTCAGGATATTCAGTAACTCCCATTTAAGGCCATCCTTCTCTTTTAAATTGCTGAGTAATATTGACCTTTTCCATGGTCTGAAAAGCATCAGTCTAAAATCCATGCCCAAGTAGAGTGTAACTGGAACCTGATCAGTTTACCATGACCCTTTCTTTCCTCAAGGACCTGGCGTCCTTGTGGAAGATGTGCTGACACAGTATGAAAACCATGCGTGACCACTGCTTTGATGATGTTCCGCTCTCCCACAGGTGGCACTGGCTCCTGTGGCTCCTAGTGAGGGGACAGTTCCCCTCCTCCGAGCTAGTGAGTCCTTGAGAAGAGTTGTATCTTCCCAAGATTAGAGCCCTCAGTGGTCAGATTATTTGACTGTCATTCATGATCATCTCCCAGGCTGTGCACTGGTTCAGGAGCGTGGAGTTAGGTAATCTCTAGATTCCGACCCCTCATGGACCCAGAGCTCCTATTTTTCTTTCTTCCTAAGGATTAAGCAAAATTCTCTTAATCTTAATAATCTTCTTGTAAAATGAGGCCACCCTACACTGTTTCCTATGGACAGTGGGATTACTTGTGACGTTTCTAAGTGCTTTACATAAGTGTCTGCAAGGTGCTTTATCCTATCTACCCATGCAATTCTCAATACACAAACTTCAGTCATCCAGTCAATGGAGGAACATGCCTTTGTTTGTTCCCCCAAATTTTCAGATAACCTCCTTATTACCATGCGTGTGTGTGGGTGTGCATTTCAGCAAGCCTCTCCACTACATAAAAAGAAAGATAATTTTAAGAAATTAACTGAGGGTTTTAGAGGGGAGGGGGGGTGGGGGGATGGGTGAGCCCGGTGATGGGTATTAAGGAGGGCATGTACTGCATGGAGCACTGGGTGTTATACGCAAACAACTAATCAGGAACACTACAGCAGAAACTAATGATGTACTGTATGCTGACTAACATAACAAAATAAATTAAAATTAAAAAAAGAAATTAATGTGTTTATATATGCATATATATACACACAAAAGGGAGAAATGAAGTGGGGGAATCAGAGGGGGAGACAAACCATGAGAGACTATGGACTCTGAGAAACAAACTGAGGGTTCTAGAGGGGAGGGGGGTGGGGGGATGGGTTAGCCTGGTGGTGGGTATTAAAGAGGGCACGTACTGCATGGAGCACTGGGTGTTACGAACAAACAATGAATCATGGAACACTACATCAAAAACTAATGATGTAATGTATGGTGATTATCATAACAAAATAAAATTAAAAAAAGAAATTAATGCATTTATATATGCATATATACACACAAAAGGGAAAAATGAAGGCAGGGAGTCGGAGAGGGAGATGAACCATGAGAGACTAGGGACTCTGAGAAACAAACTGAGGGTTTTAGAGGGGACAGGGTGTGGGGGGATGGATTAGCCTGGTGATGGGTATTAAAGAGGGCACGTATTGAATGGAGCACTGGGTGTTATACACAAACAATGAATCATGGAACACAACATCAAAAACTAATGATGTAATGTATGGTGATTAACATAACATAATAAAATAAAATTTAAAAAGAAAAAAAGGTTTAGATTTGAAACCATAGCTTACTCATTATGATTTTACAGCTTTGGGTTTTATTTTTCAAAATTAATTTTTAAATCAGTTTTTAATTGAAACTGATAACTAATCTTGAAAAATTATAGAATCTTTAAATTTTACTTTTTTTTCCCCTTAGAGGTAAAAACTTCATTAATGCCTTAAATACAATGACATCCCGTAAGCTTTGGCTTCTGTATGAAGGGTGGGATACATGCACCTAGTTGATCCTATCAGTTGCTGCTAGTTTGGGATAATAATGAAGCATATACTTGCCTAGAACTAATAGTTTTAGGAACCAAATATAGATTATATGGAGAAATGTTACAAGGTTAGCTTGTGGACAGCTAGATTTGAGGATTTGGAAAAGTATTCACTCCCAACAGGAAGAACAGAACATAATGTAAATATTGAAGTGGTGTTTCAGAGTGGGATCAGATGAACATCAGAGTATATAGCTATTCTGTTCCAACCCTATAATCAAGTATAATGTACTAAAATAGCAGTGTGAGTGCCCAGCTTTACGAGGATAACGAAGATGATTAGAGCCATACAGGCATGGTGAGATAATCAGAGAGCCCAACAAAGATGAGGCAGAGCAAAATGAGAACCAGATTCAGCCCTAGGAACTGGGGCTGGCAACAAGGAGGTAGAAGAGTACCCTTCAAATCCATCCTCCTCACAGAGGCCAAAGGGATCATTTTGAAACAAAAGATCAGAATCATGTTCCTGCTTTAAACCCTCCAAAGATTCTCCATTGCTTTTCATAAAATGCAAACAACTTCACATACTCAATAGGCCGTGTTTTCCCTACATGTCTGTCTTCTTTTACCACAAACCCACCTGCTTTTTGCATTTCATTTGTTCTTCACATTTAACTTTTTTCTATTTAGGGGCTTTGCATTTGCTAGTCCCTCAACATGGCTTATCAACCTCAGAACTCCCATTTGTTCCCAAAATGCTTTAAGAATTTATGAAAATAGTGCAGCCTATGAGAAATAATAGAAATATGTAAGGTGAAGCACAGAAATACAAATAACTGGGACCCATACAGCAGACACCGGAGAAATTAGCATGGTTCTCAATGACTTGTGGATAGCATATAGACAAAATATAATGGGAGGAAAAACAATGTTTTCTAGCAAGTAATATTAAAAGAATTGAAAATAGTACCTTGCTTTTTAGCATGAAAGGATCATCTAGAGGACACTAGAAAAACTGTTTCTCTGTGTCTTAACCAAAGTTTACAACAGAGTTTAGAAGCATTTTCAAAGGATTTTTTTCAGTTATCGAACTACTCCCAAATGTTGTAACTTAAGACAACAACCTTTTTATTTTAGCACAATTTTAGGGTGAGGAATCCCTGTAGGAATCAGACACATGATTTTTCTCCTCTCCATGAAGTTTACTGAGGTCACTTCATGTACCTAGCTGGTGAATGGCTGGTCTGAAAGGTCCCACATGGCTTAACTGACAAGCCTAGTTCCTTGGCAGAGAGCACTGGAAGGCTGAGCTCAGCTGGAACTGTGTGCTAGAGTACCCATATGTGCTCCCAGCACAGTCCGGTTTCTTATAAGGCTGCTCAGGGCTCCCAGAGACAGAAAGGAGAAGCTGTCAGCCTCTTAAGAGCAAAGCTCCCAAACTGTATTAACATCACTTCCTACATATTCTGTTGTAAAATTCAGACACAGAGCCTGTCCAGATTTAAGAGGAGGGAGACAAAGACACCAAATCTCTATGACAAGAGGGTTAATGAACTTATGGCCTTATTTAATTTACCTATGGACATTAAGTGTTCCTATAGTATTAGCAAGGCCATGCATAACATGAAAGTGGGTGCAGATGGATTTCAGATGTATTTTTAATTTAAGGGATGAACATATCTAGAGGAATGCAAAATGAGGATAATTTAAGAATTTGATTTCTACATTTAAAAAAGTTTATAAAGTTATCTCCCCAATTCCATGTTTTCTCTCTGCAGATAAATTAGTGTTTATGTTTATCATGATGACCTTTTTTTGTTTTAACTTTCATATATATGTGCTACTAAATAGTACTGTGATTTTGCAATACTTAAAATTTGATAACAAGTATATAATATATATTTTCTGCATTCTATTTGCTTAATATGTCAATGATATTTTTCTATGTTGATATGTATGTAACTTTAGTTTATTCACTTTAACTGTTGTATAGTATCCTGTTATTTGAATATAACATAATTCTGTTGATGGACCTTTAAGTCATTTCCAGTTTTTCAGTACTGTGCATTGCTACTATGAACATCATTATAAAGTCTTCTCTACTTCTTTACAAGAGATTTCTATGCAATGCATCTAGAAGTAGAAATTATGGGTCATAGGTATAAGCAACTTCTTTTTACTAGATAATGTCTCCATCATCTCCAAAGTTATTTTAACAATGCTCAATTACTATCAGCTGTGAATGAGAATTTCAGTTCTTTTCTTCAAAAACTTTAGGAATTACCCCAATTTTAACTTGTTGACAATTGGATATATAAGAAAAGTTATCTTACTGTGTTTTTTAAAAAATTTTTTGAGTATAATTGATACGCAATGTCACATCTCACACCCACTGATTCAAAAACCCTAGAAGTGGGACCAAGCGATCTGTGACTTAACAAGCCTTCCAGGTGATTGTGATATACAGGAAAGCTTGAGAGCCACTGATCCCATAATACCTGACATGTAGTAGAAGCCTAATATATATCTCTGAATTTGCTTGTATCAATGATAATGTAACCACTTCCATAAACAGCACTTTCCCTACATTATCCACCTTACTTTCTCTGATTCTGTGATTTAGATAATAACAAAGCTGTATGTGATTTAAATAAAAATAAGATATAAATTTGTGTGGAATGCAAAGTGAAATCAGTGTTGTATTCTAGAGCATAAACAAGTCAAAGGAGATGGAAAATTTGCACTGTGTTAAGTTTGCAATTGTAGCAATGGAAAATCTGCATTGTGTGAGGTTAAATATCACGGCAAAACAGTCTCCTCAGCACAAAATCACATAGAAAAAAATGAGCTAAAAAGCAAAAGACAATATGTGGGCATTGCAGCTGATTGTTTCAAAATGGTGACCCCAGATTTGAAGTAAACTGAGAAGGATTTTATTATTCTATCTTGTTTCATCTCTTCTGTGATAATTTACTAACATAAGCATTCCCAATCAGACATTGAAAGACAAAAGAATTGTCTTTTGTCCACAGTTATTAAGAAAATGAATGCCATTTAAATAATGGTCTCTGTAACTTGATTAGTCAGTAAATCATCATTATTCCGAGGAACACACTCACAGAGCCAAAGAGAAAGCGGCAATACCGATCTCATTATACAGCTTTTCATGTCCTGTGCTAACACTGGAGTTCCAGTTCTTTTTCTCCAATGACCTCCTCAGTTTTACACTCAGTTTTAGTAAACTGGCCCTTGTGTATCTTCCCTGAAATTCACCACTGGATTAATTTAACCTCAAAAGTTCCATTTTCCTCATAGAAATGCATTTATAATCAGGTTTATCCACTGAGGGTAGAATACCCACTTCATCTCCCCACAGCCAGTGTAGCTAAGGGATTTCAAGCTGCCTCTCTTCAAAAACACGTACAGACAAACATGCTACTACTCCGTCACTGCCTCCACCATCAACTCTGCTGTGGCCACTGTGAAGCACTAAAATGGTCTCTTCTTTCTCTCCTCAAGGTTACTTAGAGTTGAGTTTGGTGAGATTACTCTCTTTTTATCCTGCCAGCAGAGCTCATTGATTTTCAACCCTGGGTAGACATTGCCTTGGTGAACAGGGAAGCCATCCTTGCAGCTATGGAAAGACAGCCTAAGGCTTAGCTCTCATTATCACTGTTTTCCAAAGCATGCTTGTCGAAAAGATACTCTCCCATGCCAGATTTGGGAGCCCCCATCTTGCATAGGTTGGTTATGTGGTCACCCAATTCTTTGATGGATTTCCCCTGCTCATTCAGGTAATAAGTCCTGAGTCTTAGTATCTTTGTGTTAATATAGCAATAATGGCATCTAACTCATTGAGAATGTCATAAGGATTAAATGAGAAGATAATGAAAAGTAACTCCATACGTGATTACTACTGGTTGGGGAGAATATGGTAATAGAGAAGTATCAGGAAATAGAGAAGGTTCAAGATGAGGTAATAGAAAGTCACAGGAAGATAGCAGTCTTCTCTAATATTATTGATATCTGACCTCCCCTCTGATCTTCTGAATCCCGCCCCCCCAATACATGAGCACCTCATCGGAAACACCACCACAATGAAGTCAAACCACCAAGAGCTATCATCTGAATAGATGGTCAGTGAGGACAGATGTCAGGTGGGTAGTCAAAGAGATGATGAATGTCTTTGAAAACCTTTTGGAGACCTGTACCAAATGTTTCTCCCAGGACTCAAAATGCATAATGTATTTTGAGAATATCCTGTACTCCTTCTCATAATATGTTTCACAGTGGTAGAGTAAATAATGATTTGTTTAATTATACTTGTATAATTGGATCTTCTTTGCTAGATCCTAAGATGTCTGAGGGCAGAGATTTTTATCTGGTTTAATCATTGCTGTATCTGCTGTGCCTGGAACTTAGTAGGAGCTTAATAAATATGTCGAATGAATAAACATCCTAAAATTTTTTTGTGGCGAGATCATCATAATACTGTTATTTAATTTTCTGCCTTCTTATAATATCTCTAAACTAAGAATGACTAGAAAAGTGTTATTTTTATTGTGGTGGTGAATTATTGTGTTTGTTTTACTTGCTATTTCAGAAGTCCGTACACATTCAGGAGCTATAACTCTCCTAACTGCCTCTTCTAATGTCATCCATAAAAACGCTATAACAAAATGCCCTCGTAAAAATCTGTGTTCCTGGAATGAGTGCAACAAATGATTATAGGTGGGAGAATATGATCTTCTAGGTTCATTGCAGTATTTAAGGCTGTCTCCAAATTGTGTTAAGACCTTTTGTCTATGGTTGTTCACGCTGTTCCATGGTGAAATTTCCTTTCATTTTCCTCTACATGCCAGCTTCCTCCCTAGTAGATGTTAGAAACTATTTGCTTCTTCACTGGATGATTGTTATGTTATTCTTCTTGTGTAGGTAGTTGTTTGCCAAAAATAAAGGTTTGGATCAAAACAACTTAGTCAGTGATTATATGTAGACAGCCTATGTTTTCGTTCTGACCTGCTGTCTTATATACATTTAACTATCCCTTATGACTTTTAGATTATAAACATTTAAACAGAAACTTAATTTCAAGGCTTATAGGGAGGCTTTATTTCCTCAGGAACACTTTAATTTTCTTGGCAGACCAGGATCTCTAGGATTAAAATATAACAAAGTGACTTTATTAAGTGTTCTTAATGCCAAGTTTTTGGCCTCATGAGTATGAGAAACAAAACATTTGCTGAGAGTGATATTGCATTGGCAGACTTTTCAATTATGAATAATGTACATAAAACTGTTATTTTAGTTAAACTATTAAAAATGGATTAATATTCGCAAAGTAGGGTTTACCTTACAGATAGATATCTGAAGAAGATATTTCTAAATTTTTTTTCAACCACCGTTCTGTTAGAGGTTAGCAATAGGATTTTATATTGCCCATCAGATATATTGCCTGGGCAAGGTGAGTTCTAAAATACGTTGCTGTATGATTTTTTTCAAACCCCAAATAGTTCAAAGTAAAATATCTTTAATATTGAATATACTAAAACAATATCTCCAATATCTCTATCCCATTCTTCACAGTTGTTTTTTATTACTGTACATGTATTCCCTCAGCATGAGATAGTATAGTATTTGCCAAAAGTAGAATAACTGTTGCTCCTCATAGAAGAATGGTCCAAGAAAGCCTCAAGGGATTTTTCTAAGCTAGTGCAATTTTTTTTCATCCATAACTAAAAAAAAAAAAATCATGCAATCTGCTATTTTCATATAATTTACACAACACAAAAGTAGAAATAGAACAAGTTGAAGGCTACCACATATCTCTTGGGAAATTAGGACATTTAGAAAGTTTAATAAACCTCTGGCATATTTTTTCATATTATGTTTTAGTTATTGGTAAAGGAGTAAATTTCAACATTTCAATTTCCATGAAATATTTGATTTTCCATATATGCCACTGTATTTAGGATAGAAAATTTGGATTCTGAGGAAACAAGAGACTAGGTCATGGAGGATCTTGAAGGTAAAATCTATGGTCAAGATATTTGATTCTTAAAAAATTTCTTATAATCATGTATATTATGATATATAAGATGATTACCATTAGAAGACTACAAATTATATCATCTGAGTTCCAAATTACTTTTCAGATCTTCATATTTATTAAATCCCTTAAATCCCTCATCCCGCACCCAGAGGTGGGGGAAAATGTGTCCTCTGGGTGGGGGATGAGAGCACTTCTGAACTTCAGCCTCTCTGCATCTCTTTGTTGCGTGTCCGATACTGACCCTGCTAAGTACATAGAGAAAAGGCAAGTTCCTGATATAACTGATCAGAGTAAAGGATCCAAATTAGGTCACAATTACTGACTTGCTCCTGAGTTATGAATATAGTGTCATTTTGCTTTTGAAAATGCAATCTTGTATCCAAGTAAGGTGCTGGCTCTGTTTTTTGTTTTTTGTTTTTGTTTTTTCTCTTAGAGGGTAGGAGAGTAGTGGTGGCAACTGGCATCGATGCAACTTTGGTTATCATGTTTTCTTCTCTTCTGGCTGCTTCTATCAGAAGAAATGATAATCTTTAGAGTCTGGTTTTAAGAAAGGAAGTGGAATTTATTGGTTTTTAGGTAAAAATACATATATCAACCATCTTAAGCAAAGATTTTCATGGGGAAGCTGTGAAAGGACCTTGTTTCCGTTACTGTACATTGCATGTATGCATTCTTTATGAGAGAGAACAAAGGCATGGTTCACATAATCTGTGGGCACTCCTGAACATTATTCCATCTTAATATTATAAGAATCCTTGCTTTTACTTATACTCTATGTGTATTTTCGTGTTCTGGAGGAAAAGAGAAATGACTCAGAACCTCTTCAAGTAATTTCTTCAAGGAGTTTATAAGCTTCCCTCTTTCTCTTTTTCCTTCTCTCTCTCTCCCTTTCTTTCCCCTCCCTTTTTTGATGGAAAGGAGGGAAAAACATGATGAAAAACACTGGAAACATACCGATATCAGAATGTGATATGTAATAGAGGAGATACAGAAAATTTGTACTGACTGCTTATATTAAGATAGTTTCCATATTTTATGGAAAGGAGGGTATAAGGAAAGGGGTCTGTAAAGAGAAGGGTTTTGTTTGTTTTTCTTTATGGTTTATTTTGTTAAGTTTTTTTCTAAGCCAACCCATAAAATTCTGGCCAGTCTGGATGGCAAGCTGATATTCTAAGGTCAAACAATGATATGAGCAAAACAGTGGTAGCAAGAAAGAGAAGAGGTTATCTAGAGGAAGTCCCACATGCATTGACAAGTCATCAGAACAGAAAATGCTTTAAAGGTCACATTTTTCCCACATAGAAGGGAGGCAGTTTGGGATCAGACAAGAAGTCAGATAGGAATACATTCCAGGTATTATTTTAAATATTGGCTTTGGAATTTGGAACTGAACAAGTTTCCAAGCATTAAAGATTTCTGAGCTAGAGACTGATCTTTGGGGAATAACAATTTCTGCCATCAATTTGTAGGATGGATTTAAAGAACAGATACTGGAGACAAAGATTTTTTTTCTTTGAATATATTGTTGCATATATTGTTGCATACAGAGTGGTGTCAATAGGTAAATGAAGGAGCAAACAGAATTGAGAGGCACTGTAGATGTAAAAATTACTTACTTGTTAACTGACTGAAAGTGGTGATTGGGTTGATAGAGACAGTAAGTCAAAATAGACTGTCATATTGTAAATATGGGTGCCCAGGAGAATGGTGATGCATTCAGTGGAAATATGGAGGACCAGGGGCTGCACTATAGATGATGAGCTCGCTCTTGGACAAACTGAATTTAAAGTGCTCATGGTATGTGCAGATGGAGATGTCTCTAAATATTGCTCCGGTATTCAGTGGATGGGTTAAAGCTAATCATCTATACCTTCTGTGTGTCTGCCCAGCTCATTCTTTTTTCTTTAAGGAAAATTAGTTACTCACACTCCTAACCCGACCTCCCATCCACCCACCCTAAGACCTCTCCAGCAGCACTGCTGAGTTGGTAGCTGGCATTGTGACTTGTCTCCCAGCCATAGTCGAAAAGTCATTGGAACCAGGTTGGGTCAAATCAGAATTTTTCCGATCTCTCCCAGGAATTTGAATTTGGGTTTCAAAGACATTTCTTAGTGTTTAGTTTGTTGCTTGAACTTGGGTTGGAACAGCCATATGTATGCTGAGACAGAAAAAATATGATCAATAAATATACAATATAATTAAACCATGCACAAAAAGATACAGAGATGAGAGAACATGTAGAACCAGGGGAAAAGGTATGGTTGAACATATATATGCAGGCAAATTATCTATGTTAAAAATTCAGGGTAGAAAAAAATTAGCATTGGCTATGGAGAAAATACCATTCATATAACTGAATGATAAAAGCACTTGCTGCTCAGTTATAGCAGATATCTCTTGTGGTGAAACTCCATCTCATAGTAATTTTGCCTTCTTGAACCTGCCACCAATATCAAGATGGAGCCTCAAGAACTCTATTTTCATCATGTAATGCTAACAGACTTGAGTTAGATATTTTAGTCAACATAGGTAAATCCAGTTTTCTCTTGAAGAAATGTGGAACTGTTAAACTGAGTGATAGTCACAATGTGATTGTGGCCATGGTATGTACCATCTAGTGGAAATTCCTCGAAACTGCCAAGGTCCCTAGTGCCAGCTTGCATCCTGCTCATCCTGGGACTTGGTTAAGACTTGGATCTAACAATTTTTTTTTGTTTTTTATTTAAATCTAGTTTCTTTCCATGCTTTTACTTAAGCAAGAATCTTTTTGTTGTTGTTGTTATTACATGCAACTAAAAGAAATTTAATTCAGTACATGACAGTAGGAGAAAGACAGTTATAATACAAATGGGCATCGGTCAATGGACAGGTGGCATCCAAGCACTTACGATGAATCAATTGCAGAACTTTGTGTATATTGTTATGGGGGTTCCAACAAAGTAACATGACCCTATTTTCAGTTTTTTTAGCACTTTACACTTTTTTGAGGCCCTTACCTGTGCATGAACTTTTTTTTTGGTGTTCACATTAACCACTTAAAGTATATATTCTTATTTTTATCTGCATTTTATAGATAACAATGCGAGAGTGAGAGAGTTTGCATGACTTGCCCAGGATCCTGTGACTGGGGAGTGGCAGTGGTCTTGGTCTCCAGGTTTTCTAGTTTCAAATCACATTTATTTTTCTCACTACGTTGCATAACTGTAGTTACCAATTCAAACAGTTATGAAGCATTACCTAGATTTTGATACTTAAATCAAATTTAAAACTAATTTTTTAATTTAAATTAAAGTAAAAAAATAACAAAGCAATAGCCATTTGAAATCTATAAAGCTTGAAGATGTTGTGGTAAGAGCAACTGGGTGGCTAAGTTAGTTAAGTGGCCGACTCTTGATTTTGGCTCAGGTCATGATCTCAGGGTCCTGGGATGAGCCATGTGTGGGGAGTGGAATCTGCTTGAGGATTCTCTCTCTCTCTCTCTGTCCTCCTCTGCCCCTCCCACTGCAAAGATAAATAAATAATTTTTTTTAAAGAGATTTTGTGGTAGAAATACTGAACATTCCTTTCTTGTTCTCACCCCCCCCCCTTTTTTTTAAGATTTTATTTGTTTATTTGACAGAGAGACACAGCAAGAGAGGGAACAGAAGCAGGAGGAGTAGGAGAGGGAGAAGCAGGCTTCCCGCTGAGCAGGGAGCCCGATGCGGGGCTCAATCCCAGGATCCTGGGATCATGACCTGAGCTGAAGGCAGATGCTTAATGACTGAGCCACCCAGGGGCCCCATCATACTCCTTTCTTAAAGACCCTACCTTTCCCATAACCTTAGAGTTCGAAGCCCTATGTTCTGTATAAATTCAGTCCCTTGACCATAGTTTATAGGATCAGAGATTGGTGTCTAACTTATGCCAATCCTATCAGTTTCTCTCTACCAAGAATTTGGATTTAGAGAATAGATAATGAATTCCAAGTTTTGGAAAAAGCTGGTAAGGTCAAGCAGACTCAGGAGTTGAGATGGCCGTTTTGGGGTGGCCACTAAAAACAGTGTGCAAATGACTGAATAAGCAGAGAATCCTAATGTGCAAAAGTAAAGCAGAGAAGTGGAGAAAAGCAGAAGTGATAGAACATTCAACCTCACAGAAAAAAATAGAGGGAAATTAAAAGAAAATATGTTGTGGTTATTGTTTTTCTACTTCTTGGATTTCTTCCTACGGAAGGCCCAGTTTTACTTCTTGTTCTTGGGTTCTGTGTGAAACCCCTATATCCTTCATCCAAATTCTTCTTTAGTTAGAACAGGTTTCTGTAATACTATGTTGTCTGTTTAAGAAAACATTTCGTGTTCTCTAAAATGAAGGAATTATGCAGCCAAATTTGCATGTAAGTATTTTAAGCAATAAATGGCAATAAAATATAACATAAAGTCACCTAGCAGTAAGGGATGAAATACAAGTTTATGTCTCTATGGATTTTACTTTGTTTTGTTTTTATTTTTAATTTTTTTAAAGATTTTATTTTTTAAAGATTTTATATAAAATCTTTATTTTTTAAAGATTTTATAAAGATTTTATTTTATAAAATAAATTACTTTATTTTAAAAATAAAGATCACTTTATTTTTAAGTGATCTCCACAACCAACGTAGGGCTTGAACTCATGACCCCAAGATTTAAGAGTTGCATGCTCCACTGACTGAGTTGACCAGGCAGTCCGCTATGGATTTGATTGATTGATTGATTTTTTAAGATTTTATTTATCTGACGGAGAAAGAGCACAAGCAGGGGGAACTGCAGGCAGAGGGAGAGGGAGAAGCAGACTCCTTACTGAGCAGGGAGCCTGATGCAGGGCTCGATCCCAGGAATCTGGGATCATGACCTGAGCCAAAGGCAGATGCTTAACCCACTGAGCCACCAAGGTGCCCCTGGATTTTATTTTAAATGACATTTTGGTCACTGTCTTCAATCTATTATGTATAAATACTATATATTGCTTTCTAATCATTATTTACAAAATAATTCATGAAATAGTTTCCTATTCTTGAGGAATTACTGAGCAAAGGAAACATAAACAGTTTTTTAAACCATAAAAATTGGATGAGATAGCAGGTTGGTAGTTCTCCAGTTATCATGCTGCCCTCTGTATTGATTTCCTAGAGCTATCATAAAAAATCATCAAATTAGATAAAAAAGTAGTAATTTATTATCTTGCAGTTGAGACTAGAGGTTCAAAATCTCTTTGAAGACAGTAGGGGAGGATCTGTTCCATGCCTTTCTCTTAGCTTCTGGTGCTCCTGGCATTCCTTGGTGTTCGTTGTCTTGTATATACATCACTGCAATGCCTGCCTCTGTTACAACATGATGCTCTCTCTGTATGTCTCAGTCTTTGTCTCTTCTCCTCATCTTATAGGACATTGGTCATATTGGGTTAGGATCCACCCTAGTTCAATGACCTCATCTTACCTTGATTACATCTGCAAAGACCATATTTTCAAATAAGGTCACATTCACAGGTACAAGAGGGTTAGGACTTGAATGTGTCTTTTTGGGGGACACAATATAACAGAACACCCTCAGAAGAGGGGGACATGGAGACTAGTTAGGCAGAAAAAATAGATATCACTAACAGGAACCTTAGCCCTCCTACTCTGGCCATGCTTGTTGGCATTAAAAAGAAAATTAAATAAATCAGTACATGGTCAAAATAATAAACAATATGGAACAGATCCAAAATTGTTGCTTTCTCCATCATCCATGATGCACGTGTAGGGGTTTTCCAGTTAATACTGTCATATCAGAGGACAGCAGAGGAGAAGAGAATCAGGAAGGAACCATACTTCCTTACCAACTTGACAGGGTGAAGGCGGAAAATTAGGTATAGGTATCAATTGGTTCCAATGCCAATAAGTTGTCATCTAAGTAAAAGTAAATATTAGATCATGATATACAGGGCTTGTAATGTATAGGGTCTTGCTAATAACCAGGTCAACTTATAGCTCTCTCCAACACTGTCAACAAAGAAATGTCTTGAAAAAGCTGCACTAAAAAATGACCAACAACCCAAAACAACTAGCCAGGGGCCTAAGAAAAGGTGAAACAAGCAAACAAAAAAAGAGATGAATGTGACAACTAAAACAGAGATGAGAGTCATGTACCAGGATAATTTTACAACCAAGCAAATGAGAAGGATGGCAAGCAATTAACAGCCAGGGGTTGCAGGACACTGACCGGTCTGAATGGATCCTAGCTCCTCACAGTGAACTTCCACCCTATGTTCTTTGGGGCCTACCAGACATCTTCCTGGTGATACAGACTAAAAGAAGAGGTATGAAGGCCTAGAAGGAGATGAAAAATGATCTGGAATATGTTAGAATAAATGGAAAAACAGAATCATAAACTCAGTTTGGAATTTGAATGAAGAATAGTGCTAAAATCAGGGACATTCAGTATAGACATGAGAAAATCAAGCAAAATGAAATGGAAATAATAGATGTGGAAGAAAAAGGAGATTGGAGTAAACATAACTAGAGTCCCTGGAGGAAAGGTTGGAAAGTGTATTAAAGGTTATAGAAAAACTTTTCTCCTGTTAGGTATTATAAAAAGTTGATCCAGGTGCATTCAGCACTGATACATACCTTGTTAATCTTTACAGACTTTAAAGATTTCTGCAGGGGCATCCGGGCCAAAAAACACATCACGTATAAGGAAGAAAAATCTCTACAACAGCATTCAATGTGAGAAGGCAGTGGCACTAATTCTACAAAAGTCCTTGATGATAGACATATTCACAATATATACAAACACATGGGATATAGTATTCATGAGCTCTTCTTTGCAACAAACACAAACATAAACCATGATAATATAACCCAGTCAGTAAAACATGAATAAGGAAACTAATCAGATTTAACCATAGAGCTCTCCAAGGGGGCAGTTCACAGAGACTCTTCAAATCATCAAATCTCACTATTACTAGTAAAAATGCTGGTGAATTGGTATAAGTTACTCCAGATGTCCTCAGACTCATGGTTACAAAGCAACACCATTAAGTCATATGTTTAATGCCTTGACTGGGGTCAGTGCCATGCTTGAACTTTAGTAAAACATCTCAGGCTACATCTGCTGGATGGACTGTTGGAATAAATCCTCAAAGCACAGTTCCCATCCCAATCCTAGGAAGAAGATTCTTTGGTTGTATATACAAAATATATACTTCAAAGTCTTAGGATGCACTTATGTGCATTAATTTCAGTAAAATATTCCACATTGCCTTGCAGAATATCTATACCAAGAGTGTTTCTTGGTTTGTCTTCTCTCACTTTTTTCCCTTTGCTCATTTGTTTTGTTTCTTAAATTCCTAATGAGTGAAATTACATAGTATTTGTCTTTCTCTGACTTTTATTTCACTTAGCATAATACTCTCTAGCTCCATCCATGTCATTGCAAATGGCAAGATTTCATTCTTTTATATGGCAGAATAATTTTCCCTTGTACATATATACCACATCTTCTTTATCCATTCATCAATTGATGGATACTTGGGCTGCTTCCATGTCTTGGCTATTGTAGAAATGCTGCTATAAAGATAGGGATTCAGGTATCCCTTCGAATTAGTGTTTTTGTATTCTTTGGGTAAATACCCAGCAGTATGATTGCTGGATCGTAGGGTAGTTCTATTTTTAACTTTTTGAGGAGCCTCCATGCTGTTTTCCACAGTGGCTGCACCAGTTTGCATTCCCACAAACAGTGCAAGATGGTTCCTTTTTCTCCACATTCTCACCTGTTATTTCTTGTGTTGTTGATTTTAACCATTCTGACAGGTGTGAGGTAATATTTCAGTGTAGTTCTGATTCACATTTCTCTGATGGTAAATGATGATGAGAATCTTTTCATGTGTCTGTTGGCCATCAGTATATCTTCTTTGGAGAAATGTCTGTTCATGTCTTCTAACCATTTTTTAATTAGATTATTTGTTTTTGGGGTGTTGAGTTGTATAAGTTCTTTATATATTTTGGATACTAACCCTTTATCAGATATGTCATTTGCAAATATTTTCTCCCATTCCATAAGCTGCCTTCTAATTTTGTTGATTGTTTCCTTTGCTGTGCAGAAGCTTTTTATTTTGATGAAGTCCCAATAGTTTATTTTTGCTCTTGTTTCCCTCGCCTCAGGAGACATATCTAGAAAAATGTGCTATGGCCAATGTCAAAGAAGTTATTGCCCGCATTCTCTTCTGGGACTTTTTATAGTTTCAGGTCTCACATTTATGTCTTTAATCCATTTTGAATTTATTTTTGTGTATGCTGTAAGAAACTGGTTCAGTTTCATTCTTCTGCATGTGGCTGTCCAGTTTTCCCAACATCATTTGTTGAAGAGACTGTCTTTTTTTCCATTGGATATTCTTTCCTGCTTTGTCAAAGATTGGTTGATAATATAGTGGTGGGTTCATTTCTGGGTCTTCTATTCTATTCCATTGATCTATGTCTCTTTTTACTCCACAGGAATTCTTGACTGCCTGTACTGTTGCCAATACTAGGTGATACTAATTTTCTACTTTATAGACATAATATACTTTTTCATTGTTTACTTTTTATTACTCTGATGATGGATGAGATTGAGGATTTCTTTATTTTACTTTCTGTTTAGTTGTTCTGTGAAATTTCTGTTTATCTTCCTGCTCCTATTTTCTACTAATTTCTTATAATTTCCTTGGGTATTTTGGGGGGTTGAGGAGTGGTATATTTTAGATACTAATCTCAACATTTTTTTAAATGTTGAAAATATTTTCTCTTATTTTTTAGTCTCTTTTTAAACTTTGTGGTTGAACAGAAATCCTCAATTTTAATGTACTCAAATCCTTATTTTTTGCCCTAAATTTTGTGCTTTGGAGATCTTTTTAAATAAACCTGTTCTACTCCTAGATGAAGTTCTTCTACTACTTTTTTTCTTTTTTAAAAATAAAATCTTTACATGGTTTAATCCATGTGCAGTTTTCCTTTGCATAGTATGTACATTAAAGAATATTTTTTATGTAGAATTAGCTAATTCTCCCAGTATCAATCTGCTAAGCAATCTATAATTTCCCATTGTTCTGTGTTATCATTGTTAACATAATTTCAAATATATCAACTGCATATCAGAATTCTATATTCTGTTCCATTTGTTTCTTTCTGTGATATTCTATAACATCTCTATTATTTGGTCTTTCCATTATGGCTTACTATCTGGTGTAAAGAATGTATCTCTGTTATTCTTTTTTTTTTTTTTTTCAGTTGAATTAGCTTTTTATAAGAATTTTTGGCATGGATTTTATATGGAGCAACGTATTTTCCAGATGGAATTTGAATTGTGACAGTACTGGATTTATAGATAAATTCTGGGCAACTGTTACTTTTTTCTATGTTAAATCATATCACTATTAGATATTATATTTCTCCATAAGATGGTAAATCAATTAATCAACATTGATTTTTCAAATTAAATGTATTTTCCCTGTGAATATTATCACTCTTACTGTAATAACATAAATAACTGTATAAAATCTGGAAAAATAGTAAAAAAGAGTATGAAAATAAAAATTGAATTTTTTTTTTTTAATCTGTACAGCTGGATATGGATTGTCTCTTTTTACAGACTCAAACTAATAAGGTTGTATATTCTTTATATTATTCTTACATTTGATAAAATAAAGCACCTCAAACATAGTGGTTTGAATTCCAGGTTGTTTTATATGATGGTCACTATTTGTCTTTCCTTCTAAAAAGTAAGAGCTAAAGGTAGTATGACATTCCATAAGAGAAAAAGTACAGGAATAAATTATGTCAAATATAGCTGGATCAATCTATAATTAGTTGATTTCCACTGTTTTATAAGCACTTGTATTCAAAGTAGATGATTAGATTAAAAGAAAAAAAAAGAATAGCATGTATTTCTGAAATGTTAGATTAAGAGTCAAGTCAAAACAAATCAAAATGAAAAGGTTAGCATGTGCCACGCACGCTGTCTTCCCTAGCTGAAAATTTGTGAGAAAAAAAAAAAAAGCTAAAAGATTTGGTGATAGATAAATTTTCAGGTTTTTTTAGATATATAATTGCTGTTGAGTATTAATTTCTTTTGATGACGTGATTAAACAGCATGAGTATAGAAAAACCATGACATTTGCAATTGGTATCACACTGGAACTCTTACACATAGTTTGACATTTGAATGGGGTTTTAAATGAATTAGCTTTATTTTTTTGTTTGTTTGTTTTAAAAGATTGCCCTATAGGTATAACAAGAATCATAAAACTCTCCATTGTAACTATTTACTTTTATCTAAGTTTCCAGTTACTTTTCTTACTGTATAATCATGCTTACTACTCCGCTGGGGCTGTCTTAATAGCTCAAAAAATGTGTTTAGAAACTCTGTTTGAGGCTTAGAGGTTATCCTAGAGGTCCTTTTTCTTTTTTTTTCTTTCCTATTTTTGAGTCAAGACTGACAGCTGCTAACAGAAATAAGATGTCATTCATGGTGTGTAAAACTTTGAATAATTTTAAGTAAATATTTAGTATACCATAGTAGAATAGTTATCCCGTACAAAGATCACTGAGGACTGAAGACCGACTTTTGAAAAGCAAAATTTTTAAATATTTATAAGAAATATCTATAATATAGGTTTATAGATTTGATGAAATAAAATATTTCTTTAAAATGATTTCTATAAAAAGAGAAAGCACAAGTCATGAAGGAAAACCCTGATTATTTGCTTACAATAAAATGTTTTTTCACATTTATTTGTATTTATGCAACATAAGACCCTATAAATAAAAGGACAAGCTACAGATGAAAAAATGTTTCGGGTGCCTGGCTGGCTCAGAAGGTTAAGCGTCTACCTTCGGCTCAGGTCATGATCCCAGGGTCCTGGAATCGAGTCCCGCATCGGGCTCCCTGCTCCTTGGGAGCCTGCTTCTCCCTCCCCCTCTCTCTCTCTCTGTCTCCCATGAATAAATAAAACTAAAAAAAAAAAAAAAAGAAAAAGTGTTTCCAAAGCACATGAGCAATGAAGTTCTGCAATCCAGAATTTACAAGTTTCCATAAATCAATTAAGGTGAAAAAAAGAAAAAAGAAAAGCAAGCTAATAGCAGTCAATTACAAAAGCTATAAACAGACACTTTACAGTAAAGAAAACTAAATGGCCAATAAACACATTATGCTCAAACCCATCATTAATTTTACTAATCAGGTTATCATTTCACATCTATAGGAAATTTAAAAAAAAAGACATATCAATGTTGGGCTATACTTTGAGAAATAGGAATTCTTATCTGCCAGTGAAGAGGTTGGATAACATAGTAGTTAAGAGCATGGGTTCTGGAGTTACTCGCTTCTGTTTCAAACCCTTTAACAATCTTTATATTAATGAGTCTTGAGCAAGTTACTTATCTTGCTGTGAAACAAATCTCCATGGGTCATGCTTTCTGCAGGTCTTGTGAGTGAAGCACTGACTGAACTTTGTTTACAATTCTTTTCAAGAATATTTGTATAGTAAACAGTCTTTGAAGATAGAGATAGTGTCTCCTGCTGGAGCAAAGAGCAGGCATGTTTACAACACATTATTAAAAGTTCCCTAAGCTCACCGTTCCTCTTCTATAAAGCAATCCACTGCATGTGCAGATACCATCTGACCCTCCTGGTGAAGCCCTGTGGTAAGTGGGTTTCTGGAGCTAGAGCAATAATGTTGATACTCTGGCTCTTGCTGTTACTATGAGCAATAAACTGTATTTCGTTTAACCCAGGAGGCTCCTGTCTTCTACAAGTATCCCTGAATCTTTGGCAGGCTAACTTGTTAGCTTGTTAGTGGGATGAAATCTCAGACCTTCCCAGTCGTTTGCAAATGTGTCTTCGCCTGATTTATTTTTTCTTGTCTGTAGAATAAAGGTGTGTGTGTGTGTGTGTGTGTGTGTGTGTGTGTGTGTGTGTGTGATATTTTCTATTCATAGGACATTATTATCCTACCTAAATTAAAAATGTGAAATATTTAGAACAGTGTCTGGTACAGAGCAAGTGCTCAATCTTTTTGTGTATAAAATTCAAAACACTAAAGAATTACTATAGATTATTATGGCTATATATGTGTATAAAAATAGCATTTGGAAAAATATAATAATAGACTCCAAATCAATTGTAGTTATTAATTCTGGGGAGGTAAGAAGGCAAATGGGATTAAGAAATTTATACAGGATGCTTCAACTCTGTTCTGTTTTAGTGTTTTAAAAAGTGTCTCTGAAACAAATATAAAAAATACATTAAGATTTTAAAAGACTAGATATTATATATATATATTGCATTTTATTATTATGCATACTTTACTGTATATTTTAAATACTTTATAAAAATACAATTTAAAAACATGTGCAAGACCCAATTATTTTCAATGATAATTGTAAGGCTCCAGAGTTATCATTCTATTACGTGAAAAAGCATATTTAGAAAGTGCTTACTACTTATTTGAAATAGAACTGAAACAACTATGACTATTGTATCTAATTTTTCCACCTCCCTATCTTTAGACATGATTTTTTTTCTGACACTTAATTAATGTGTTATAGTGTGTTGTGGTTTTAAAGAAGTGACACTTGGTAAAGTCCCAAAACTGGGTCACAGGGACCTTACAGCTTTCATCCCGTTTGCTGGAATATTCACTCTTGGAACCCTGAACCACCATGGAAAAAGTCAAATGTCTCGGAAGTAACCTTGCTGCAAATACAGGTGTTTTGGGTGACCCCAGCCCAATGCTGGACAGGTGAGAGAAAAAGGCTCTGATTCTTGCCCTCAGCCATTTGGTCATCCTTCTCTTCCCACCTGAGGTGTCTGACTGTAGCAGTGACAAGCCATCCCCACTATGCCATCTTCTAATTCCTGAGTTATTGTCACTCACAAAGTTTGGGGATGTTTGTATGTGGTGATAGATAACTGGAGCAAGCTCCTCTTAAAAATACCTAGTCTGATGGTAACGGTGATAGTGGAGCTAAGCTGAGGGCACAAGCAATTTAAACGTTTTCAGCATTTATTCAGATGACCAGAATATAAGAGGAATCTTGCACACAGTAAGAAGCTTAAGGGATGGTTAAGAAGAAAAAGAAATGAAACGAAGAAACAGAAAATAAATACAGAGTGGTATTAAACATGTTAATGTAGTCTGGTATATGTAAGTGTCAGGAAAAAAATGAGAATGTTTTCACATCAACAATTCTAAAACCAAGATCATAACTGAAATGTATCAGTGTTTAATTTAAGGCAACAGCACAAGCAAGCCAATTTATTTTATAGGTTAGAGATGAATCAGATTTTATTTCCTTTTTTCTTGAAATTTTATCAGAATATTGTAGGGATTTAAATTTTATATATAAAATTTTATGTATATATATGATTTGGGTATATTATTATGAAACATATAATATATATAAAACTATATACTAATTATATATGTGTGTGTGTGTGTGTGTCTGTGTGTGTGTATGCATATATATTTGGTGGAAAGTTAGTGACAACTATTCTTTGAGTTTTCCAGGCTAAAAATCTTTACAAAGCAGCTCCTGAAATTTGAGGGCTTCCATCATTTCATATATCTTTTTTTTTTTAATTCATAGACAAATTTTATAGAATCATCTATTTTTGTTTTTGGGTAATCCAAATTATTTTCTGAAAAAAAAAATTTGCCCTGCCCATGAAAACTTCTTCTCAGGTACCTATTTTGATTCGGTATTTCATTTTATTTTAAAACATGACTAAAAATAGGACAGTTTTATTCTTTTCCATTGATTTTAGTATTAATCAGTAACAAAAATGTTGGCTCTCTAGAACTTTACCAGAAATTATAATTTTACACTCTGTGAAAACAACTTTTATCCAGAACTGTGTGTGAGAAATAACTTTATGAAAGTTTTCCCAAAGAATAAGCAGCCAATTTATTACTCCAGATGAGTGTTTTTGAAATTGGGGTTCAAGGATTAATTGCTAATAACTGCTTTGGGTTTTGGTGGAAAATAAACAAAACAAAACTGCAGATTTGTGAGGCCCATCAAAGGCCTACTGAGTCAGTATCTACAAGACCCTTCATTTTTCATAAACTGGCTGGGCAATTCATATACACGCACAAATACAGAAGGAGAGAGACACAAATAGGGAGAGAGAAAGTAAAAGCTCATGCACTAACCAGTTTGAAATTTATCTTGAAACAAACTTGATTTAAAAAGATTTATATATCTCTATCATTTTATATTGAATGCTAAATTGTGTTCCCCATAGCTTCATTTTCTCATCTTTCTTTCAGCAAAGTTTTAAGATAGAGCCATATTAAATTTCATATTATAGTTGCAGTTCAAGCTGTTGTTGAGGATATTGGGTAGTACATAATAAAGACTCACAAGAGAAATGTCCCCCAAACTTTATTACTAGCAAAAGATGTGTTTCTTCTGAGTAAATTAGTTATCCCATGATTTTGTGGAGATTATTCTTCTCCATTTGCTTTTACCACTGACCCCATTTAAAAATTTTGTACAAAAGGCTTTGTTCTATTATAATTTTTGTTTAATACTCAAAGTATATTCCCATTGCCACAAATGGTTTACTTCTTTAATCTTATGTCATTAAACTTAATATTATCAGCTTCCTTAAGTTCTCTTTTGTAATAGTTTAAGAAAGATGGGAAGGAAGGAGAAAGGAGGGAAGAAAAGGAAGGAACTAGACCTAGAATATTAGGTCTAGTTTTGCTTACTACTCCTTACAAAAAATGTGGACAAAGTATATGGTGTTAAGAGAAAATCACATGAATAATGGAAGGAATTAAAGAAAATTATCAGAAAAGACAAGAGAAATCAAGGAAGCACAGGGAAGAGAAAACTAATAGATAACTTGCTTTCTACCTTTCAACACATAGAAGTTTTTGAGAAGTCTCCTAATCTTTTATATGCTGTATCTATGACCTTGGGAGCTCAAATAGAAGGAAATCAGGAATGATGGGTCAGTGATGAAAATTAATAGAATTGTAATGTAGGTGAAGACTTTGAACTAAGAACAAAAAGTCTTAAGAAATATGATAGAGGGGCACCTGGGTGGCTCAGTCATTAAGTGTCTACCTTCAGCTCAGATCACGATCCCAAGATCCTGGGATCGAGCCCCACATCAGGCTCCCTGCTTGGAGGGGAAGCCTGCCTCCCCCTCTCCCACTCTTACATTCCCTCTCTTGCTGTGTCTCTCTCTGTCAAATAAATAAAATCTTAAAAAAAAAGAAATATGATAGAATTTTTTACCTGGTTGCTAACAGTGAGTGAGTAGAAGCTGATATAGCTGGATACCAGGGGTAAAAAATGGGAGATTCCCCATGAGATTGGAAAGGAAGAATGATACTGTGAGAATTCTGATTCATCTGCTCTTATTTTCTCTCCTGTCCATGTGCTGAGATAGTGGGAACCTGAGTTTGGAGGATTGGGCACTAGAAAATGCCAGAAAGAGTGCTAGGTCCTGGAGAATGTAGGTACCTGCAAGGACTGGGGAATGGGAACATTCTTTGAAAAGAAAGGAAAATGTGGAGAAATTTGCTGACTTTATAAACCCACATAGGAATATTCTGAAGGCAGATTTATGTTGGATGGGGATAGAAAATGCCAGAGAAGGAGAACAAATTATGTGGTACAAGAGAAGGACAGAGTTAAGAAAAAGTGGCTGCAGTTGTGACAAGTGACCAAAGAGGTGAGGTGTCCAAGATGCATATAGAATTAAGTGATCCATAAGGTCTGGGATAAAACTTTGTAGTAAATGTATTTTTGGTGCTAGGACTGTTGTGGGTTTGAAGATATCACACAGGGGCTGACTGGCATGTCTCTGTCTCCTTCCTGATGACCCCCATAAAACTAACACCAGCTTTGGGAACATTGTTTGTGTTAACCTCCTCCAGCCCATTGGTAATTAATGGACTTGAGTAGGTCTTACTGGTGAAGGAAAGTTAACTACTTGAGTAAGAAATATGAACCATTAATTTCTTATAGCACAGGGAATGATGAGATCATTTATTATAATTTAGCAAACACTACTTAGTGCTTACTATATGCAGATACCTAGGTTGAGCTCTAAGACTGATACCTAAAGCAACAGTTTTTAAAAATTGTTAAAAATCCAAAACTTAGAATTGTGCACAAGAGTCAATAAGACCTGAAAGAAGGTCTTAGAGACCTTCATAAAATAATAAATAAGAGGATTAATAAAATGCTAGAACTGCATCTGTCACCGAGGAGGCTATTTCAGTGACACTGCAGTATCTTCTTACTTCTTGGCTTTCAACTAAGTGTCTTAGTCAGTTTAAGCTACTCTAACAATACCACAGACAGGTGGATTAAACAATGGAAATTTGTTCTTTGCAGTTCAGGAGGCTAGAAGTCTCCAGACTTCCAGGCATACAGGGTGCCAGCATGGTCAGGTTCTGGTGCTATGCCTCTTCCTGGTTTACAGATGAAAGCCTTACTGTATCCTCCTGTGGGGGCAGGGGGGAGAAAAAATCTCTCTCCTTTCTCTTCCCACATAAGGGCTTCACCATTATGACCTATTACCTCTCAAAGGCCCCATGGCCATATACCATCACCTGGGAATTATGGTTTAAACATATGAATTTGGAAGGAAAACAAACATTTAGTCCATTGGACTGAGCGCTTAATTATTTTGATTGCCAAAATTTTAAACGTCAATGTAATCACGCTGTACTGTAATATAATTTTTGTCAAATCTTTGTTGTTTGTATTTATTATAAAAATAACATTATTAAGTTGTATTTTTGTTATATATTATATAATTATATGTTTTACATAATATAGTAAAAGCAACATAAAATTAAAATGATACAATTTAAATAAAATGAAATAATAAAATAATTCTATAATTCAATATTAGGTACATATTTTTATAAACTCAGTATCTGCACCTAGAAATGTTCAACACCAAAATAGAAGGGGCACTTGGGTGGCTCAATCATTTAAGCCTCTGACTATTTTTTTTATTATTATTATGTTCAGTTAGCCAGCCATCATTAGTTTTTGATGTAGTGTTCAACGATTCATTAGTTGCATATAACACCCAGTGCTCATCACCACATGTTCCCTCCTTAACACCCATCACCCGGTTACCCCATCCCCCAACCCCCCTCCCTCCTGTAACCCTCAGTTTGGTTTCCGGAGTCCAGAGACTCTCATGGTTTGTCTCCCTCTCTGATTTCTTCCCATTCAGTTTTCCCTCCCTTCCCCTGTGGTCCTCCACGCTACTCCTTATGTTCTACATATGCGTGAAACCATATGATAATTGTCTTTCTCTGCTTGACTTATTTCATTTAGCATAATCCCCTCCAGTTCCATCCATGCCAGTGCAAATGGTAGGTATTCATCCTTTCTGATGGCTGAGTAATATTCCATTGTATAAATGAACCAAATCTTCTTTATCCATTCATCTGTTGAAGGGCATCTTGGCTCCTTCCACAGTTTGGCTATTGTGGACATTGCTGCTATGAACATTGGGGTGCATATGCCCCTTCTTTTCACTATGTCTGTACCTTTGGGGTAAATACCTAGTAGTGCCATTGCTAGGTCGTAGGGTAGTTCTATTTTTAACCTCTTGGGGACCCTCCATATTGTTTTCCAGAGTGGCTGTACCAGCTTGCATTCCCACCAACAGTATAAGAGTGTTCCCCTTTCTCCACATTCTAGCCAACACTTGTTGTTTCCTGTCTTGTTAAGTTTCGCCATTCTAACTGGTATAAGGTGGTATCTCAATGTGGTTTTGATTTGTATTTCCCTGATGGCTAATGATGTTGAACATTTTTTCATGTGTCTGTTAGCCATTTGTATGTCTTTGGAGAAGTGTCTGTTCATGTCTTCTGCCCATTTATTGACTGGATTATTTGTTTTTTGGGTGTTGAGTTTGAGAAGTTCTTTATAGATCTTGGATACTAGCCCTTTATCTGTAATGTCATTTGCAAATATCTTCTCCCGTTCCGTGGGTTGCCCCTAGTTTTGTTGACTGTTTCTTTTGCTGTGCAAAAGCTTTTGTCTTGGGATGAAGTCCCAAAAGTTAGTTTTTGCTTTTGTTTCCCTTGCCTTTATGGACATGTCTTGAAAGAGTTCACTGTGGCCAATGTCAAAAAGGTTACTGCCTATGTTCTCTAGGATTTTGATGGATTCCTGTCTCACATTGAGGTCTTTCATCCATTTTGAGTTTATCTTTATGTATGGTGTAAGAGAATGGTCCAGTTTATTTATTTTTTTTAAAGATTTTATTATTTGACAGAGAGAAACACAATGAGAGAGGGAACACAAGCAGAGGCAGAAGGAGAGGGAGAAGCTGGCTTCCCGCAGAGCAGGGAGCCCGATGTGGGGCTTCATCCGAGGACCCTGGGATCATGAGCTGAGCCCAAGGCAGATGCTTAACAACTAAGCCACCCAGGCGCCCCGAGAATGGTCCAGTTTCATTCTTCTGCATGTGGCTGTCCAATTTTCCCAGCACCATTTATTGAAGAAACTGTCTTTTTTCCATTGGATATTCTTTCCTGATTTGTCAAAGATTAGTTGACCATAGAGTTGAGGGTCCATTTCTGCGGTCTCTAATCTGTTCCACTGATCTATGTATCGGTTTTTGTGCCAATACCATGATATCTTGATCATTGCAGTTTTGTAAAATAGCTTGAAGTCAGGCATTGTGATGCCCCCAGCTTTGGTTTTCTTTTTCAACAATCCCCTGGCAATTTGGGGTCTTTTCTGGTCCATACAAAATTTAGGATTGTTTGTTCCAGCTCTGTGAAAAATGTCAATTGGATTGTTTTTTTAATTTTTTATTGTTATATTAATCACCATACATTATATCATTAGTTTTTGATGTAGTGTTCCATGATTCATTGTGCATAACACCCAGTGCTCCATGCAGAACATGCCCTCTTTAATACCCATCACCAGGCTAACCCATCCTCCCACCCCCCTCCCTTCTAGAAGCCTCAGTTTGTTTTTCAGAGTCCATCATCTCTCATGGTTCATCTCCTCCTCCACTTTCCCCCCCTTCATTCTTCCCCTCCTGCTATCTCCTTCTTTTTTTCTTAGCATATATTGCATTATTTGTTTCAGAGGTACAGATCTGTGATTCAACAGTTTTCCACAGTTCACAGTGCTTACCATAGCACATTTCCTCCCCATTGACTATCACCAGCCACCCCATCCCTCCCACCCCCCCACTCCAGCAACCCTCAGTTTGTTTCCTGAGATTAAGAATTCCTCATATCAGTGAGGTCATATGATACATGTCTTTCTCTGATTGACTTATTTTGCTCAGCATAACACCTTCCAGTTCCATCCATGTCGTTGTAAATGGCAAGATCTCATTCCTTTTCATGGCTGCATAATATTTCATTGTATATATATATATATATATACCACATCTTCTTTATCCATTCATCTGTCGATGGACATCTTGGCTCTTTCCACAGTTTGGCTATTGTGGACATTGCTGCTATAAACATCGGAGTGCACGTACCCCTTCGGATCCCTACATTTGTATCTTTGGGGTAAATATCCAGTAGTGCAATTGCTGGGTAGCTCTATTTTCAAATTTTTGAGGAACCTCCATACTGTTTTCCAGGTGGTTGCACCAACTTGCAACAGTGTAGGAGGGTTCCCCTTTCTCCACATCCCTGCCAACATCTGTCGTTTCCTGACTTGTTAATTTTAGCCATTCTGACTGGTGTGAGGTGGTATCTCATTGAGGTTTTGATTTGGATTTCCCTGATGCCGAGCGATGTTGAGCACTTTTTCTTGTGTCTGTTGGCCATTTGGATGTCTTCTTTGGAATTGTCTGTTCATGTCTTCTGCCCATTTCTTGATTGGATTATTGGTTCATTAGGTGTTGAGTTTGATAAGTTCTTTATAGATTTTGGATACTAGCCCTTTATCTGAAAAGTCATTTGCAAATATCTTCTCCCATTCTGTCAGTTGTCTTTTGGTTTTGTTGACTGTTTCTTTTGCTGTGCAAAAGCTTTTTATCTTGATGAAGTTCCAAGAGTTCATTTTTGCCCTTGTTTCCCTTGCCTTTGGTCATGTTTCTAGGAAGAAGTTGCTGTGGCTGAGGTTGAAGAGGTTGCTGCCTGTGTTCTCCTTTAGAATTTTGATGGACTCCTGTCCCACATTTAGGTCTTTCAACTATTTTGTGTGTGGTGTAAGGAAATAGTCCAGTTTCATTCTTCTGCATGTGGCTGTCCAATTTTCCCAACACCATTTGTTGAAGAGACAGTCTTTTTTCCATTGGACATTCTTTCCTGCTTTGTCAAAGATTAGTTGACCATAGAGTTGAGGGTCCATTTCTGGGCTCTCTATTCTGTTCCATTGATCGATGTGTCTGTTTTTGTGCCAGTACCATACTGTCTTGATGATGACATCTTTGTAATAGAGCTGGAAGTCTGGAATTGTGATGCCACCAGCTTTGCCTTTCTTTTTCAACCTTCCTCTGGCTATTCGGGGTCTCTTCTGGTTCCATACAAATTTTAGGATTATTTGTTCCATTTTTTCGAAAAAAGTGGATGGTATTTTGATAGGGATTGCATTAAATGTGTAGATTGCTCTAGATAGCATTGACATCTTTACAATATTTGTTCTTCCAGTCCATGAGCATGAAATGTTTTTCCATTTCTTTGTATCTTCCTCAATTTCTTTCATGAGTATTTAATAGTTTTCTCAGTACAGATCCTTTGCCTCCTTGGTTAGCTCTATTCCTAGGTATCTTATGGTTTTGGGTGCAATTGTAAATGGGATCAATTCCTTAATTTGTCTCTCTTCTGTCTTGTTGTTGGTGTATAGGAATGCCACTGATTTCTGTGCATTGATTTTCTATCCTGCCACTTTACTGAATTCCTGTATGAGTTCTAGCAGTTTTGAGGTGGAGTCTTTTGGGTTTTCCACATAAAGTATCATATCCTCCGCACAGAGTGAGAGCTTGAATTCTTTGCTGATTTGGATGGCTTTTATTTCTTTTTGTTTTCTGATTGCTGTGGCTAGGACTTCTAACACTATGTTGAATAGCAGTGGTGATAGTGGACATCCCTGCCGTGTTCCTGACCTTAGGGGGAAAGCTCTCAGTTTTTCTCCATTGAGAATGATACTCGCTGTAGGTTTTTCATAGATGGCTTTTATGATATTGATGTATGTACCCTCTATCCCTATACTCTGAAGAGTTTAGATCAAGAAAGGATGCTGTACTTTGTCAAATGCTTTTTCTGCATCTATTGAGAGGAACACATGATTCTTGTTCTTTCTTTTGTTAATGTGTTATATCGTGTTGATTTTTTTTACGGATGTTGAACCAACCTTGTAGCCCAGGGAAAAATCCCACTTGGTCGTGGTGAATAATCCTTTTAATGTACTGTTGGATCCTATTGGCTAGTGTTTCGGTGAGAATTTTTGGAACCATGTTCATCAGGGTTATTGGTCTATAATTCTCCTTTTTGATGGGGTCTCTGTCTGGTTTGGGGATCAAGGTAATAGTGGCCTCATAAAATGAGTTTGGAAGTTTTCCTTCCATTTCTATTTTTTGGAACAGTTTCCTTCCCCAAATCTTCTTTAAATATTTGGTAGAATTCCCCTGGGAAGCCATCTGGCCTTGGGCTTTTGTTTGTTGGTAGATTTTTGATGACTGCTTCAATTTCCTTAGTGGTTATTGGTCTGTTCAGGTTTTCTATTTCTTCCTCGTTCAGTTTTGCTGAACTGTTTTTCAGTTTTTCAGTAAAGTGGCAGGATATAAAATCAATGCACAGAAATCAGTGGCATTCCTATACACCAACAACAAGACAGAAGAGAGACAAATTAAGGAGTCAATCCCATTTACAATTGCACCCAAAACCATAAGATACCTAGGAATAAATCTAACCAAGGAGGCAAAGGATCTGTACTCAGAAAACTATTAAATACTCATGAAAGAAATTGAGGAAGATACAAAGAAATGGAAAAACATTCCATGCTCATGGACTGGAAGAACAATGTAGTTGATACATTGCTAGGAATGCATCCATTTCTTCCACATTATCTAATTTGCTGGCATATACTTGCTCATAATATGTTTTTATAATTGTTTATATTTCTTTGGTGTTAGTTTAATCTCTCCTCTTTCATTCATGATTTTGTTGATTTAGGTCATTTCTCTTTTCTTTTTGATGTGTCTGGCCAGGGGTTTATCAATCTTGTTATTTCTTTCAAAAAACCAGGTCCTAGTTTCATTGATCTGTTCTACTGTTCTTTTGGTTTCTATTTCATTGATTTCTGCTCTGATCTTTATTATTTCTCTTCTCCTGCTGGGTTTAGGCTTTATTTGCTGTTTTTTCTCTAGCTCCTTTAGGTGTAAGGTTACGTTGTGTATTTGAGACCTTTCTTGTTTCTTGAGAAAAGCTTGTATTGCTATATACTTTACTCTCAGGACTGCCTTTGCTGCATCCCAAAGATGTTGAACAGTTGTGTTTTCATTTTCATTGGTTTCCATGAATTTTTTAAATTCTTCTTTAATTTCCTGGTTGACCCATTCATTCTTTAGTAGGATGCTCTTTAGCCGCCATGTATTTGAGTTCTTCACGACTTTTCTCTTGTGATTAAGTTCCAGTTTCAAAGCATTGTGGTCCGAAAATATGCAGGGAATGATCCCAAACTTTTGGTTCTGGTTGAGACCTGATTTGTGACCTAGGCTGTGATCTATTCTGGAGAATGTTCCATGGGCACTTGAGAAGAATGTGTATTCTGTTGCTTTGGGATGGAATGTTCTGAATCTATCTGTGAAGTCCATTTGATCCAGTGTGTCATTTAAAGTCTTTATTTCCTTGTTGATCTTTTGCTTAGATGATCTGTCCATTTCAGTCAGGGGGGTGTTAAATTCCCCCACTATTATTGTATTGTTGTCAATGTGTTTCTTTGCTTTTGTTATTAATTGCCTTATATAATTGGCTGCTCCCATGTTAGGGGCATAGATATTTACAATTGTGAGGTCTTCTTGTTGGATAGACACTTTAAGTAGGATAGAGTGTCCTTCCTCATCTCTTATTACAGTCTTTGGTTTAAAATCTAATTTATCTGATATAATGATTGCCACCCCACCTTTCTTTTGGTGTCCATTAGCATGGTAAACAGTTTTCCACCCCCTCACTTTCAATCTGGGGGTGTCTTTGGGTCTAAAATGAGTCTCTTGCAAACAACATATCAAAGGGTCTTGTTTTTTTTATCCAATCTGATAACCTGTGTCTTTTGATTGGGGCATTTAGCCCATTTACATTTAGGGTAACTATTGAAAGATATGAATTTAGTGCCACTGTATTGCCTGTGAGGTGACTGTTACTGTATATTGTCTGTGTTCCTTTCTGGTCTTTGTTGCTTTTAGGCTCTCTCTTTGCTTAGAGGACCCCTTTCAATATTTCTTGGAGGGCTGGTTTCATGTTTGCAAATTCCTTTAGTTTTTGTTTGTCCTGGAAGCTTTTTATCTCTCCTTCTATTTTCATTGAGAGCCTAGCTGGATATAGTATTCTTGGCTGCATATTTTTCTCATGTAGTGCTCTGAATATATCATACCAGTCCTTTCTGGCCTGCCAGGTCTCTGTGGATAGGTCTGTTGCCAATCTAATGTTTCTACCATTGTAGGTTACATATCTCTTCTCCTGAGCTGCTTTCGGGATTTTCTCTTTGTCCCTGAGTCTCGTAAGTTTTACTATTAGATGTTGGGGAGTTGACCTATTTTTATTGATTTTGAGAGGGGTTCTCTGTGCCTCCTGGATTTTGATGCCTGTTTCCTTCCCCAAATTAGGGAAGTTCTTGCTGTAATTTGCTCCAATATACCTTCTGCCCCTCTCTTTCATTCTTCTTCTTCTGGGATCCCAATTATTCTAATGTTGTTTCATCTTATGGTATCACTTATCTCTTGAATTCTGCCCTCATGATCCAGTAGTTGTTTATCTCTTTTCCTCAGCTTCTTTATTTTCCATCATTTGGTCTTCTATATCACTAATTCTTCTGCCTCATTTATCCTAGCAGTTAGCGCTCCCATTTTTTATTGCACCTCATTAATAGCCTTTTTGATTTCGAGTTGGTTAGATTTTAGTTCTTTTATTTCTCCACAAAGGGTTTCTCTAATAACTTCCATGCTTTTTTGAAGCCAAGCTAGTATCTTTAAAATCATGATTCTGAATTCTAGGTCCGATATTGTACTAATGTCCGATTTTAGTAGGTCTCTGGTAGTCGGTACTACCTCTTGTTCTTTTTGTTGAGGTGATTTTTTCCATCTTCTCATTTTGTCCAGAGGAGAATAGGTGAATGAGAGAACAAAATGCTAACAGGTTAACAACATCCCCAGAAAATATACTCTAAACAAATCAGAAAAGACCTGAAACCAGGGGAAAAGAAAGGGAAAAAAAGAAAAAGGAAAAAGGAAAAAAAAAAAGATAAAAACAAACTAAAACAGAACAAAACAAAAATACCCGAATATGATCAAATATGATCAGGCTGGTGCATAGATCAGTGCCACACACTAGATTTTGAGTGTATTTTGGTCTGTTAGAAGAAAGTGCCTCCCAAAATTTTAGAGAAAGAAAAACTTATATATGTACAAAAATAAGGGTTGATTCGATGAAGGGATGGAATATAACTGTAAAGATGAAAATTATAAAAATTTTATAACAGGATTTGATAAGAAGTTGTTTGAAAAAAGAAAGAAGAGGATATAAAAAAAAGAAGAAAAAAGAGATAATGTGATCAGGCAGGAGAGTAGAACAAAGCCATACACTAGAGATTTAGGGTATATTTTGATCTGTTAGAGGAAACTGTATCTCAAAATTTTAAAGAGAGAACAACTTATATATATATTTCAAAAATAAGGGTAACTACTATGAAGAGATAGAATATGACTCTAAAAATGAAAAATAAAAATGTTTTTTATAAAAGGGATTGATAAGATGTTGGTTGAAAAAGGGAAAAAGAAAAATAAAAAAAAAACACAGTTAAAAAAATTAACTTTGAAAGACTAAAGAATCATGGTAAAAAAGCCATGGATTCTATGTGCAGTAGTCCCCTAGCTCTGGATTTTTGCCGTTCTCATTTATTGGTAAACTTGGTCTTGGCTGGCTGTTCTTGCTCATCTTCTGGGGGAGGGGCCTGTTGCCGTGGTTCCCAAATGTCTTTGCTGGAGGGGGAATTGCCCTGCCCTTGCCTGGTCTGGGGCTAAGTAATCTGCTCGGGTTTGCTCTCGGGAGCTTTTATTCCCTGCAAGCTTCCCGTACAGCTTTGGAGGACAAGAGTGAAAATGGTGGCCTCCCAATCTCTGCCCCAGAGGAGCCGAGAACTCGGGGCCCCACTCCTCAGTGTGCCCCCAGAGAAAAGCAGTCAGTCACTGCTGTCTCCCCAGTCTCTGGCCGCACTCTTTGCTCACCCGGCCTGTGACCGAGCATTTCTATCTCTGGCACCCGACTCTGTGTGGAGTCTCCAAACCCAGAAGATCCCTGTGGTGTGCTCCCACGCCTCTCCTCCTGGGGGAGGAAGGGGAGTCTCCACGATCTGCCGCTTATTGGGTCCCTGCTGGAGGAGCAGTGGCCCGACTGTGCTGTGGATCACAGTTTATGGCAACCCCGAGCTGAGAGCCCGCACCTTGGCTCCGTCTCCACAGCCAGCTTCCCCGCTCCGATACCTGGGAGCTCTGCCACACTCAGGCACCCCCGGTCTTTCTGTGACCCAGAGGATCCTGAGACCACACTGTCCCACACGGTTTCCATCCCCCGTTTAGCCACCGGAGCAACGTCCCTCAACAGAGCCGACTTCTAAAAGTTCTGACTTTGTGCTCCGCAGCTCTATCACTTGCCAGAAGTGGCTGACGGAGGCACCCTCCTCTGCCATCTATCCTTCCGAATATCACCTCGGATTCACTTCTCTGCAAGTCCTACCTTCCAGAAAGTGGTTGCTTTTCTGTTCAGAGTTGCTGCTGTTCTTTTCTTCGATCTCCTGTTGAGTTCGTAGGTGTTCAGAATAGTTTGATCCCTATGTGCTGAATTCTTGGGACCAGACGAAATCCAGGTCTCCTACTCCTCTGCCATCTTGCTCCACCCCCATCAATGGTATTTTTGTAGGGATTGCCTTGAAAGTGTAGATTGCTCTGGGCAGCATAGACATTTTCACAATGTTTATTCTTCCAATCCATGAGCATGGAATGTTTTTCCATCTCTTTGTGTCAGCCTCAATTTCTTTCACACATGTTCTGTAGTTTCTAGAGTATAGACTCTTTACTTCTTTAGTTAGGTTTATTCCTAGGTATCTTATGGTTTTTGGTGCTATTGTAAGTGGAATCAATTCCTTAATTTCTCTTTCTTCAGTCATATTGTTAGTGTATAGAAATGCAACTGATTTCTGTGCATTGATTTTGTATCCTCCCATGTTGCTGAATTGCTGTATGAGTTCTAATAATTTAGTGGTGGAGTCTTTTGGGTTTCCCACATAAAGTATCATGTCATCTGCAAAGAGAGAGAGTTTGACTTCTTCGTTGCCAACTTGAATGCCTTTTATTTCTTTTTGTTATCTGATTGTTGAGGCTAGGACTTCTAGTACTATGTTAAATATAAGTAGTGAAAATGGGCATCCCTGTTGTGTTCCTGACCTTAGGGGAAAAGCTCTCAGTTTTTCCCCATTGAGAATGATATTCACTGTGGGCCTTTCATAGATGGCTTTTGTGATATTGAGTTATGTTCTCTCTATCTGTATATTTTGAAGATTTTAATCAGGAAAGGATGCTGTATTTTGTCAAATGTTTTTACTGCATCATTTGAGAGGATCATATGGTTCTTGTATCTTTTGTTGACAAGATTGGTTGATTTGTGAATGTTGAACCACCTTTGCATCCCAGGAATAAACCCCACCTGGTCATGGTGAATAATCCTTTTAAAATACTGTAGAAAAATCCCAAATACACAAGGTAAACTTATACATAAAGGAGCTGGAGAAAGAACAGCAAATAAAACCTAAACCAAGCAGGAGAAGAAAAATAATAAAGATTAGAGCTGAGATCAATGAAATAGAAACCAGAAAAACAGTAGAACAGATCAACAAAACTAGAAGCTGGTTCTTTGAAAGAATTACTAAGATTGATCAACCTCTGGTCAGACTTAGACAAAAGAAAAGGGAAAGGACCCAAATCAATAAAATCATGAATGAAGGGGAATAGATCACAACTAACATCAAGGAAATAGAAACAATTATTAGCAATTATTACCAGCAACTATATGCCAACAAATTAAGCAACCTGGAAGAAATGGATGTCTTCCTGGAAACTTATAAGCTACTAAGACTGAAACAGGAAGAAATAGACAATCTGAATAGACCAATACCCTGTAACAAAATCGAAGCAGTAATCAAAAACTTCCCAAAAAATAAGAGTCCAGGGCCAGATGGCCTCCCAGGGGGATTCTACCAAACATTTAAAGAAGAAATACCTATTCTACTGAAGCTGTTTCAGAAAATAGAAGGAAAACTTCCAAACTCTATGAGGCCAGCATTACCCTCATCCCCAAACCAGGCAAAGACCCCATCAAAAAGGAGAATTACAGACCAATATTCCTGATGAACATGGATGCCAAAATACTCACCAAGCTATTAGCCAATAGAAGCCTCTGACTCTTGATTTCTGCTCAGGTCATGATCTCAGGGTCATGGGCTCAAGCCCCGAGTCAAGTCTGCTTCAGATTCTTTCTCTCTCCCCCTCTGCCCCTCCCCTTTTGCCCTTCCCCACTGGCATGTGTGTGCTCGCGCACTCTCTCCCTCTCAAATAAATAAATAATATCTTGAAAAAATCCCCGCCAAAATATGGATATGTTTAGAGATCAAGTGACAGAATTGGCAAGTGTGGCAAAAATGACATACTATTAACTAGTAAGGTCCACAAAGGCTTCCAGTTTTGAAGGGAGGTAATGAGAGTGATGGAGAGAGGGGCAGATGGGAAGGGCCCCCACCCTCCATGCACATACATAGACATACACATTACTTTTTCTCTCCTTGCCAGATTTGTAAGTACCTGGACATCAGAATACTGGCAACTGCAGAAGAGCAAAAAGCAAAATAGAATTTAAAGTGTTATATAATAACCCTAAACACATCTGTTCTATATCAGTTTCCCAAAGATACATTTCATTAAAATCAGTCTCACCAGCCATTGTCATTTAGTCACCGATTCTCTGTCACTCTTCTACTGCCACCTCCTTGACAGGTTTCTGACAAGATCCAGAAGGTCAGTTAAGCTATTTGCTACTCTTTTCCATGAATGGTTTATTAACTAGGCAAGGCTATATATATTCTTTTCAATTATGTGTCTCCAGCCAAAACTAGCTCTACAGAATGGTAAATTTCCTCCTAAATCATTTTAAAACTATCAAGTATCTTCCTATCTCAGAAAGAATATGCATGCTGATGTTTCAAGTTATTTTTATACATAATTTTGGTTTTATTAACTACACTGGACTGGATAAATCCTTTATTTCTGATAAAATCAGCATTCTTTTCAGTTTTCTTCACCTTATTTGAAAATGTTATCTTTTTCATTTTTCCTTCCAAGACTTTTTTTCTTTTCTCTCAGAGCCTGATTTAGAATGATCCTTTATTGTTAATTATACTCAGTAGCAGTCACTAAAATATCTCTCTCAGTTAACATCCAATTAACTAAATGACTTTAGAGGTAAACTCCCTCTGAAGCATAATCACCATATTCATGGCTTGTTTTCCTCCATTTTGCTTGTCCTACAGTATTTCTTTCATAGTAGAACCAACACAGTGTATTTCCCTACGGTCTAGTTCCAGGAGGATCTACTCTTCTCATTGCCCTAGTCACAGGGTTTTCCCTATTATCAAAAGGAGGGCCATTGGCCATCAACATATTTTTTAGAAACAGATTTTTAAAGTATGGGACTGATGGAAACTGGGGTATGTACAATGGCCTTTTCATAAGTATGAACCCTTTGAAAGTACATGCTAGAGGCAGGTTTAACTGTGTATTTCTAGGGAGAGTATCCATAGATTTTTATCAAATTCTCAATGAATCTACAGTCTTACAAAATTTAAATAAGCTAAAGAGATGCACAATTCTTGTATTTGCCTATTTAATAGATAACATGTGGTACATGTGTAAGTATAAACTTTTAAGCAAAATAGTCAATGAAATCCATACCTAATTTAGATTTTTGTGTACCATCACCATGCCCTCATTCCTTAAGTTTAGTTGAAAATGGCTAAAAACTTCTAGCCTTTATTTGCCATCCAGCACATTGGCTGGGAATTCATGCCAATATGTTTACACAGCTACATTCACACACACACACACACACACACACACACATCACAAAAAGATTTAGCCTGGCACTACAAATTGCCTACTCCATACATTGGTATACTCTGTTCATTCTTCTACATCTATCATTTTGTAAATTCTATTTCAAATATTCTGTGGTTGGTAACATGACTTTTGTTTCTTTATTTCAGATGAACACATTATTTGTCCCTGATAAACTTTTTGCCTATGTTAGTTTTTCATTGTTTTTTGTTTGTTTCAAAGGATTGAATTTCACTCAATGATCCATCCAACAAATAAGCAATATTTAGTAAACTTTTGTACTAAAAGATATGAACAGACTTGGGCCAGAGAAAAAATTAAACTGATGCAAAAACATCTAAAAGACAAATTAATATAGTACAGAGTGTTTAATAATGTTAAATTTTTGGACACATTACGTGGGTTTAAAGTGAAGTTGCTGGGAGATGCTTCAGTTTGTTTTGCAGAAGCCGTGAATCTATAAGTATGGCAAATGATGTCCACATGAAAACACTCTTTGCTTAGTGAAAACAACTGATTGGTTGCTGACCGAAATTGTGCCTAAATGTGGTAGCTTCCTTAATTATCCACAAAAACTGTCATTTTATTTCATATTATTTTATGTATTAAATTTCACTGTAACTTATTTTGGGGAATTCAGTTGTGTTTTTCCTCCCTGCTTGGTAAGTGAGAGTAAAAAATAAATATAAAAAGCATTAAGGAAAATTCACCTTTGCCTTCATAGTCCCATGGCTGGCAGGGTCAGTGAATTATCCTGCTGGTAGACTAAACACATTTTAAGATCAGCAGAAAAAGAGTCACAAAGTGGTACACACAAGAGAAAGAGAGGGAAGGAGAGAAAGAATAAAAAGTCAGCCTCAGTGAACTTATTTTAGAATATGTGTGTATTATTTTTCATTATGTAAGATAGTTGGTGGGGTTGGGAGGAGAGGATGTGCCATAATATATTTACTGCTTGGACTCCTGAGGTTGCTCTGGATAGTGTCTATTCAAATTTAGATATTTCTTCTTAGGGTGAAATTCATTTTTTAAAACTTTAACCAGATATTTTTATTTTTAAGTTATTGGAGGTTATTTATGTTAGAGATAAATGAAGAATACATGTATTCAACAGTTAAATTGGATATAGAGGAATACTTACACAAAACTGCTTGGGTTTAATTTTGACCACCACTCCATTTTCACTGAGGCTTGGCTATTATTCCAACAAGACTTTCTTAACTTCGGGTGTCACTGCTTTTCCTCTTACTCCACTGTCATTGTCGCTCCATTTTTCCTTTGGTTTTGCAAAGGGCTCTCTCATACTCCATCCTGTGTTCCACATAATCTCATGGGATTTGCCAGAGTCTAGATTAGGGGCAGAATGACAGTGTGAAAACATCCCAGCTGATAATGACTCACCTTCCTAGCCACACCTATCTTGTATGGGGAAACTATTGGAGCTCACTCAACATCCAGTGTCCTAGTACTGTACCTAGTATGATGACTTTCTTATCCTCACCGAAAATCTGTAGACACATATCTCCTTCCTCTTCTCTGAGCAATTGCTGCCTTGCATCTCTTCTGCCTTGGAACCCACAGTGAGAACACTCCATTTTAGCTTAAATTGTTGTGCTACTTCAACCTGATTCCTCTGCTGTTACAGCCCCTCTCTGGCCTTTGTGTTTGAGGTCTGCACGTAGCTGTCTATTTCAGGCTGCTGCTTTTTTAAAGAGCTTTTTCCACAGCCTGTCATTGGTGTCACTGGACTCTGTTAGGGCTACATTCTCTACTAATTAATTAATTACTGAGCACTTATTATATACCAGAGGTATGATGATGGGTGATGAATAAAATAATAGACATGACAGACAAACTCCCTGCCCTTGCGAGGTTTTCAGTCAAATGGAACTGATAACATTCTGAGGACGTCGTTACTTTCATCAGGGGATATTTTTATTTCTTTAAGGAAACTGTCAACTCTTGATCTTTCTCCTAGGAAAAAAATCAAATATACATTTCTGGTGGGTTTTTTTGGTCACTTTTTATCAAGCATATACTCTATATTCCTTGAATTCAAAATGCCTCCAATCTAGGAACACTGGTACTATATATATTACCATGGTAGAATTTTAAATGTGGAAACAGCAATCTGCCTTGTATTTGAATCCAAATCATTAATTGTGAGTGCCTTATCCATTCTGTTCTCATGCTGCCATTCCTATACAGATCTGCAGTGTGGGCACCTCGATGGAGGCAATCAATTGTGAGATAATAATATGGTCAACCAGTAATCAATATCCTTGATTGAGGGTTTATTCTTACTCTATTCTCATTCCCAATTACTACAGACTGCAGATTTTGCCTAGTGAACATTTCTCAAATCCCTCACTTTTCCCTCCCTTCTTCCCTTGTCCTCAGGTTCAGGCTTGGCTGGCAACAGTTCCTAAACTACACTCTTTTATCCCTCACCATCATTGTTTACATATTAATCGTCACAGTTAAATGCAGTTTAAAGCATATTATCCCATGTATAAAATTCTTCTGTCAGTCTTCCCTTTGTTCAGAGTATTAAGCCCAAGCTGCTTCACACAGCCTGTATTCTTGCATTATGGTCCTGGCCCTTGTCTGGCCTTCGTCTGGTCAATGCCCAGCAGAAAAAGACCTTCAGGAACAGAGTTGCAGTCAAACAACAAACAAACAAAAGTGGGTTTATTAGTACCACAGTAAGGAGCACTGTGCACCATGGGTCATGATAGGACATCTCACTGAGAAAGTTTAAGAAGACACTGGTTGATTTATGTTATGTAATTTGAAGGAGGGTTTGCAAAAGCAGGAGGTGTGCTCTGCTTTGGGTGCTGGCAGGAAGTAGGCTAAATATAGGGCTGGGTATATTAAAGACTTTTTTTTTTAATCTAGGAGGTTGAAGGAAAGGATAGGGACTAAAGCTGTGATGAGTTAAGAAGCAACAGTCACTCGTGGTAGGGAAGGAGGACATTTGGTCATTTTTGTGGTTTACAGTGTCCTCACTTTTGTCTCTGCGCTGATGCCACATTATGTTTAGTTGCCGTGTCTCCTTAAGCTCCTGTTAGCTGTGACAGCTTCTCATATTTTCCTTGTTTTTGATGACCTTGATGGTTTTGAGGAGTGCTGCCCATGTATTCTGTAGGGCATCCCTCTGCTGGAAATTATCTCATGAGTAGACAGGTGTTGTGAGTATTTGGGAGGATGATCACAGAGGTAAAGTGCCATTTCTATCATACTATGCATGAGAATATACAATCCACACGATTAATCATGGCTGATATTGATTGGCTGAGGTGGTGACTTTCAGGTTTCTCTACCTCAGGGTTATTTTCCCCCATTTTTCCTTACTGGACTCTTTGCAAGGAGGTCACTATGCACACACAGCTCACACTTAAAAGAGTGGGTATTTATGTTCTCTCTCTTTGTGGACAGAGTATCTACATTTTTTTTTTTTTTGAATTTTTAGGCAAAGGAGGTTTATCTCTTCTCCCTGCTTTATCTTCTTATTCATTTACTTATGTCAGTATGAGTTCACGTATATTTATTTTGTACTTTGGGCTATAATCCCATATTACTTTACTTTTATTTATTTTTTAAAGATTTTATTTATTTATTTGAGAGAGAGAATGAGAGAGAGAGAGAGAGAGAGAGCACAAGAGGGGGCGGGGTCAGAGGGAGAAGCAGACTTGCTGCTAAGCAGGGACCCCGATGTGGGACTTGATCCCGGGACTCCAGGATCATGACCTGAGCCGAAGGCAGTTGCTTAACCAACTCAGCCACCCAGGTGCCCACATATTACTTTATTTTATTAATTTCCTGTTCAAATTTTTCCAACTTTGGCCCCTGGGAGCTCTTTTAATTGGCCCCTGTGCCCCTCTGACGTATTGAGCACCTCCTCACTTTCTGGCTCCCTAAGATTCTGTAGTCTCTTATCATATATTTCCTGCACCAGGAAAATATATTTCTTAGAACCATTCCTCTGTCCTAGGAGGCTGGTTCCTTTTTGCTGGAGAAGGGTATAAGGATCTTGGCTCTAGTTGTACTCCTACTAGGGTTATCAGGCCTTTTCAGTTATCAGAGCAAGGAAAGAGATATATGTATGCTAACCCATGTATATACATATATTTACAAATATTTCTATATGCAACCACCTTTAACTCTATTAAACTAAACATGAGTTCATATTAATGTCTCTAACCCTAATCCATTACTACATGTTCATTCTAACCTCCTCCCTTGCATATTTACAAATTTTACTCCTGTGAGATACCTGCTCCCACATCTGCCATACATTTACTTAATTTTTTACTTGCAGTATATATGGATAGCAGAGTCTGAATTCTTAACCCATATTCCCGTGGGAAACAACTAAATCAACTAGAGGACAGTTAGGTGAAGTTTTTTTGCCTTCACTCTTGGAGATTCCACACATTTTCCATTTACTTAGGTTAGCACCTTTTTCTTCCATTTGTTTCACTGAGATAGATAGTTTCATACATTTTCTTTTTTTTTGTTATACATCTCCTTAATAATGTAAAGATAAGATACTAGTTACAGTCAACTTTCATTTTTCATAATATATATATTCTGTACAGTTGCTGCCAACACTGAATTAGCTAGTATGAAACCATTGTTCCTAGAAGAAATATAGGGTTAGGTTCCTGTGAGCATCTGGTTACAACATTTTCATTAACTGATCAATATTACCTGTTTTATGCATGTTTCTGTTGAAAATATCTTATTCAATATATATTGTTGATTCATCAATATTGAACTCAGGGATGACAAGACTTAACTCCTGTCTGAATAAAGCTTATCTAACATGCATATTTTCTCCAGAGGGCACATCACAGCTTTCTCATGCTTAGGAATCCTAAAGAGCACTTTAGCACTATGCTCAGGGGCCAGCTTAAACAGAGAAATCGCCAACAGCAAGCACAAAAATGCAAAAAACATAATGCAGAATAGACTGAAAAGGACCCCTGTTTTCAGTGTGAGAGCTGAATCAAGAAAGCCATGCCTCCTTGTTTTGTTTTCATTTTTTGACCCTCTTTTTTGTTTTTTTTTTTTAAGTTTTTAATTCTAGTTAGTTAACATACAGTGTTACATTCGTTTCAGGTGTACAGTATAGTGATTCCATTCCATACATCACCCAGTGCTCATCATGACAGGTGCACTCTTTAATCACCATCGCCTGTTTCACCCATTCCCCTGCCCACCTCCCCCTAACATCTCTCAGTTTGTTTTATAAGTTAAGAGTCTGTTTTATGATTTGCCTCTCTCTTTTCCCCCAATATGTTCATCTGCTTTGTTTCTTAAATTCCACACAAGTGAAATTGTATAGTATTTGTCTTTCTCTGAATGACTTATTTCGCTTTCTTCACCTGTTTTACCCACCTCCTCTTCCTGAACTCTGCTTTGGGTAACGAACTGTCTATTCTCCATGAGCTGGTGTTTCTGTTTATGTTTTTAGATTCCACATATAAGTAAAATCATATGGTACTTTTTTTTCTGTTTGACTTATTTCACTTAGTATAAGGCTCTCAAGTTCCATCTGTGTTGTTGCAAATGTCTCCTTGTTTGACCTCAGTTGGGAATATGTGTGTTAGATGACTCAGATTATTTCCAACTCTGTGTATGTCCATGAAAGACTGTGAAAATACCATGAGTATGGATTTGGATGTTACATATAAGTTTTAATGAGGAGACTAATTCACAAACACAAAATCTATGAATAATGAGAAACAACTATATTAAGCATAAGTGGCCTATATAATATGCAAATGTTATTAAACCTAATGTAAAATAATTTTATACATATTGGCAATGAGGTATGTAAAATGATATGGATACTTTGCAAATCTGGACAGCTCTTTCTTAAATGTAAATTTTCTATGTTTTGAAAAGTAGAAAAAGCTTAAAATAATAATAAAACAATTCCCCATTAAAAAGGTCAGTGAATAAATTACCAAATATTGTTAATCACTTGTGAGAAGCAGAGTGATAATTATGAGGGAGGAAAAAAAGGTTAATAAAATAAAATAAAATACCACTAAGGGATATGTCTATTTGGTGAAAAATCAATGGTGAAAAATACTGTCAAATTAATTGATAAATCATGTCATATGGACTATGTGTTGTAAAAATTTGAAAGAGGTGGGATCCTTGAGATTTAGAGATAACAGAGAGGGTTTGGAGACAATGATTTGAGATGGGATAGAAGGATCTAAATGGATGGAAATTATGAAAAGAACTTTCAAGCTCTAGTAATAATGGGAGAAATAAGGCAGAGGCTTAGAAGTCATGGAGATGTTTATGAATCATGAATAGAATGAAACTAAAGAATTGAAACTAGAGAACTTGTTTATGAAACCAAAAATAATAAATTGGGGGGGGAGGGTGCAAAAGCAGATTCTACTTAACCTTAAAGTCACACAGGAATTTCAACTGCTCTCAGTAATAATAAGGATGGCTAACATCTAATGAGTGCTCTATGCCAGGAAAGAGCTAAAAACTTCACATGCATTATCTCATTTATTTTTTCTTCACAATGACTGTGTGGGTGAGTATTATTTTGCTTCTTTTATAGATGAGAAAACTAAAATTTGATGAGGAATAAGAAGAAAATGTGCTTAGAAGGAAGTAAGACTAATATAAACTTTAGGGTTAATCACTGAATCAATATGAAATAGGGACATTGAAACCTCTTTTACACTGACTAATAGAAGAACGGTTTGACCAGAGCAGTACTTAGTAGTCTACAGCTAATTATTCCCCAATATTGAGAAACTGCCTTTTGAGAACTCTACCCACTGCTCTATGAATTATGAAATTTTTCAGTTTGGCTAATGCCCCAGAGCAGGGGAAAGAACTAGCTGAGGCAATCAGAGAGGGATTAATTAGCTCTAGACTGGGGACTGCATGAACCCCCCCACAACATATCATAAAAGCAAGACCTGAGAGAGTCAAGCTGTCTCTGAACAACTTAACTACACCCTAGAATGAAGCTGAAGAGTGTTTTTTAAGAATATAAAAAATATCCAGCACCTAAAAATGTAAAATTCACAATTTCTGATATCCGTTCAAAGATTGTCAGGCATACAAAAACATGACCTATAGTGACAAAAAGAATCAACCAATTGGAATGCACCCAAAACTGTCACAGCTGTTAGAATTAGCAGGCAAGGACATTAAAACAATTTTAACTGACAGCTATATAAAGGCACAGAAGTGAAGTGGAGTCAATTAACCTTAAAAGATGATTATCAAAGAGATGAGGTAATTAGTTCCTGGACTAGAGCCCCAGTATTAGAAAACAATATGATCAGATGGATGTAAAAACCAACATTGAGATGGGAAAATCTAAAGAAATTCTTACAGGATTGTGTAGGAGAGACAGGAATATTGTAGAAAAAACTGTCATCAAATTTAGAGTCATTCCAAATGAGTCTCAGTCTCTGTCATTTACAACTTTTGTGACCTTGGACAAAATATTAACCACTGTGAGTTTCAGTTTCCTATCTATAATATAGTAATAACAATGATGATGCCACATTGATATCAAAGTGCTTTATAATCAGCGACACACTACATATATTACACATATGCATATATATGCATATACATTTATACTTACGCACCTCAGACATACACTTAAGCACACACACACACACATATATGTATATTCCCATGAATTTGACATGTGATGTGTTAAAAAACATAGCAAATGGGTTTACGTGGCTCAACGTCATGATATACTGAAAGAATGGAGCATCACTTTTTTCATCAGCATTGAGAAACCTGTTATTTATATATGTTTTATACAGTATATACTGCTAAGCAACAGAACTCTTAGATTTGTGTTCAGGACCTGTGGCGAACACAAGGGCTTTCAAAATCAAAGGATAATAGAAAGAATGTTCACCTTACAGCTTACAAATAAAAATGGGTTCAGGGAAGCCAAGAACATGATCCAAGTTAGAGAAAGAACTGTTGTGAACCCCTGCAGGCTGTCAGGATTATGACAGTGGAAGACTTGAGAAAGTGCTTCTGAATGAAGGAAAGCGTTTATGAAAGAAAGGAATAAGACTTGCTCACTTTAGTGGTAAGATCACAGTGGGGCAATCAGAGTCTGAAGAAATACGATTAAAAAGAACCAAAAAGAAACTCTGGAAGGTTGGATTGTGAATTTCTGCTATCGTTTCAGTTTTTGAGTTCTGAAGCAACCCACAAAAGAGCTTGGCTCTTGGAGGTGGGTGAATAAGGCAGACCTTACTGGACACACACGTTGCTGTGTTTATAGTTCTTTATAGAAAGAGGCATTTTACAGTGACTTTATAACTGTCCAATCTTCAGGGGATTTGTAAAAACATACCAGTGAACATTTCTGGTGGGATGGACCGGCTGTGTTAAGACATGACTAGGATAAATCAGTATTTTGTTCTGACTTGTGATTTTATTCCCTCCAATATAAACATAATTTTAATGAGCTACTTGAAACAAAGTTTAGCTAAGAGGCATAATGCTATACACAGCTCAAAATTTCCCAATGAATTTGAATTTTTATCCTACATACAGATGTGATTCAATAATGAAATTCAAAGGCAAGCCAATATCTTACAATCATAAACATAAATAATTATGCATGCTGCCACACTTAATAGAGTATTGGCTTCTTTTAAGAACATGTTTTTGTTTTTTGTGATTGATACACTCCCCCCTTCTTTCTTTATGTATATATGTATAAAAGAAAATAATTTCGGTAAGAATACCATAATTGTGTGCAAATCTCTCTGCCATATTCTGGATCTTGTTATTATTGATAATATTACTAGGGAAGGGAGGGTCTGGATCCTGTAGCTTGGCTTTAATGATGGTCCTGAGTTATTAAATTTAAGTAAAAGTGTAGATTGATATGAAGCAAGAAAATGAAAGCTTAACTAGGTCTTTTTTTTTTTTTAAGATTTTATTTATTTGTTTGACAGAGAGACACGGCCAGAGAGGGAACACAAGCAGGGGGAGTGGGAGAGGGAGAAGCAGGCTTCCCGCTGAGCAGGGAGCCTGATGCGGGGCTCAATCCCAGGACCCCAGGATCATGACCTGAGCCAAAGGCAGATGCCCAATGACTGAGCCACCCAGGCACCCCTTAACTGGGTCTTATAATCTTTCTTCATTTATGGATCTTTTTTCTGAGGTGCCTCAGAATTTTCTGTAATGATTTACTTCTTTATTTTTGTTTTTTACTTTTATAGGTAATAGAATAAATTAGGTAAAAGAATATTGTAAGCATTCTGAATCCCCAGGATGAGCACTTTTCAACTGAGTACTGCCATGTGATTGTAGGGCTGTACTTGTGATTTTCTTTCTTGTTGCATATTGGGAACGAGGAACTACTAACATGACAGTATCTAAGATTTAATGTGTTGCTTCTCGAAATGAATCTCCACCAGGGTCTATTAAGATATTTTGGCAATCAGGGAGTTCTCAGTTTCTTTACTACACACCTATAACACACACACACACACACACACACACACACATGCACACACACACACATTCTTTGTCAGGAGATTTATTTAGCACCTTTATAAAAATGGGGGCACCTGGTTGGTTGGTTAAGCATCCAACTCTTGATCTCAGCTCAGGTCTTGATCTCAGGGTCATTAGTTCAAGGCTCAAGTTGGGCTCCATGCTGGGCATGGATCCTACTTAAAAAAAAAAAAAAAGGATGTCACAATACTGTTGACTCTGGGACCCAATTAAGCATGCCTCTTATTCTTCCTCTCCTAACTCTTGCAGATCCACTCAGGAGAGAAAAGGAAAATGTACCACACGATGGTTAGGAATGCTGCAAGAATCCCACACTCACAAAACAATGTTTTCAAAATGTAAAGCATCTTAATATCTGTTTTTTTTAATTAAAATTGGTAGTGAGATCAGTAAGACAGTGATGGCATTTTTCATGAATAAAAAAAAATAAGTCACTCCTCCAAAAAGAGTAAAGCAGTGACTCCAGGGAGGTTTACCTGAGTTCCAAGCCCATGCTGATTCTACTTGGTGTGTGAAAGATACGTAACACTTTTCTACTGCAGTTGTTGATATCTTGAAACACCTGACTGAGTGCTTTTTAGTCATTGTGTGACACTTAATGAATATAAGGTGGACATTGCAATTCAGAAGAGCATATTATACCTTAAGATGTACAATCCAAGCACCTAAAACAGAAAAACGTATGATGACTTCAGAGTATCACCGAATATATCTAAGCATTAAATGAGGATAGCATATATATGGTACTTTTGTTCAAAATGTCCTAATTTTCTGCAGATCCTCAAAGCTGATTGCTTCCTACCCTCCCCACTCATTCCTTCTGGTACACACAATTCTCCTGGGTAATAATTAGGAGTAGGAGAGCAATTTTAGTAAGCATCTAATACTGTTGCTCTGATTACACACCAGTTGGCACAGATCATAAAGACATTGTATTTCTGTGACTTACTAAGTCTATGTTTCCTTCTAAACATTGTTGTCAGTGGACAGAATGGGTTACACACAGTGGATCTGCAGCTACATAATTATCTACACTGACCTTGACTACTGTTTAAGTAGGAGAAACAGATTGTGCCATCGCAAAAGACTCTAACATAAAAACTAAATCTAACTTCCTAATCTTTTATAAATATTTCAAATTAATACCATCATATCCTTACTCTTTTCCTAGCACATTCCGTGTCAGATTTCTCTCCAGACTTTTCCCATGATAGGACTAGGACAGCCCACAGTTCTCTCTCTAAATAGTATTTATTAAATTTGCGTGTGGCTTTCCTTATAATAATATTACTATATGAGAGGAACCCTATTGCCATGGCAGCCAGGAGGGGCGGCCTCACATTCTCTAGAATTTAAATAATGCTTACAAAAACCCCACTTGCATTCTGATCCCACACTGTTAAAATAAGGTACAGTTGCTGCAGTTCTTGAATTGCTTATTTTGTTTATTTACAAGGTCTTAGTAACTTTAGCACATTCTCCCGATTTCATATATTATTTCATATTTGACTTTTCTGCTAATTAACATTGATTTCTTTTTCCCCACACTAATAATATAAGTTCTCCTTCTGATCGATATTGTACATGCATTATATCTTTAACGGTACCAACTGTATTAATCTTGAGTCAACAAGTTAGAGTGAAAAATTCAAAATGACTTTGATCTAAGTCATATTATATACTATTTCTATAGAAGCAGCTGATGTCACCCAGAAATCAGAAATAAAGTTATTTAGATAACGTATTAGAATTCAGCCTGACTAATCTGTGTTATGTAAATAGTATATGCTGATAAATTAGGGCACCAGAGGGATTTAACACAGTTCACCATGGTTATGAGGACTACAGAAACATCAGGATATAGATCATATTATCTGTTTATTTGAGCCATAAGCATAGTATTGTTTCAGTTTCAGAGCTAGAAAGGGTAGAACTATTTCCATTCACTTATTTTTTTTTCGTTCTCGAGTCTCTGCTGTATGAGGGCCAAAAGAAAATAACGAGAACTCAAAGATGAGTAAAACAAAGTCCTGTTCCTCAAGAAGATAGTTTGATTGGCAGCTATAACTACTTATTTCCTCAATTATTAAAAAATATATATATTTTTCTTTTCATCCTGACAATTTAAAAATCAATACTTAAGAAATCAGGTATACATGTACAGTTTATCCTTTCCCCCTTAGGAAAAGTATTAACTCAATCATATTTTCTCTAATTTATTCTGTTTCAGAATCAAGGAGATACTTCATTACTATTTGCAATAAACAAAGCAATTTAACATTTGCTATCTTTTTAGATGTTATGGCAAAAAGAGCCAGTGCATACGAGTTTGAATCCCAGCTTTCTTACTCACTTCCAGAGCCTGAAATATTTCACCCATGCTTTCTGATCCCTGATTTCCTCTTGTTGCAAAATGAGCATAATTGCTTATAGGTGGTTATAAGAAATTAATCTCAGGAGTGTTTGTCATTTAGTGTTTACTTAATAAGTAATAGCTATCCTCACAATTACTATTTCATCCTAACAAAATTATATTTTATTACATTATTATATTATTTATGAATATAGAGAATAAGCAGAGGTCCCAAGTGGTTATGACCCTTAGTTATGTGTTTTAAAATCACAGTAATTTATACTTTTTGAATCATTTGCCCTCTGGCTGTATTTGATGGGACCTTGTGTTACATGTAGAGTGATTATATTGGAAAAGAAAATAAGGTGCCAGCTACTATTTAAAAAGAAAACAGAAAATTTTCAGCAAGATTACAATCTAGGCAGGAGAATAAGTTGTTTGTCAAAAAAAGGTGGCGAGGATGTGAAATGATGCTGCCTGCCATATGATGCTGAAGTGAAATACTGACACACACAAAGTCAGCAGGATGGTTAATACACGCTTGACAACGTCAGAAGTTGAAGAGATAAGGGAGACTAGGTCTCAGTCACCACTCTAGAGTCTGACATGAGCCTTGGGTCTCGCATGTTTGTGTACGTATGTGTGTGCGTATGGCTCATGGGGAAGAGCTGCGGAAAAGCGTCTGGGCTTAGGGGGCAGACAGTCCGGTATGGAAGTCCAGTTTAACCGACTACTCACTGTTATCATCAGAAGCAGACTGCTAAATTTGTCTGAGCCTGTCTTCTCATTTATACAGTGGGTTCAGTAATACAATAGAAATGCAATACTCTCCGTTGAGGCTGCTGTGGAAATTAAGGAGTTAATGGATGTAAAGTTCTTTAACACTGTGGCACACACGAAGCGTTCAAAAAATTGTGATTATAGCTCCAGGGAGTAGAAGCAGTACAGTTCAAAGTCCTGGGTAAGGACGTGTACAATGTGTACAAAAAGGAAAGCCAAAAATAGGTAATTTTGGCTAAGCTAAGTGTATAAAAATTAAGTAGTATATTACTTTGGGGTCAGATTGTAGTGTGCTTTGAACGGTGGAGATTTAGACTTTATACAGTAGCCAATGATGAGCTTTTTTTTTTTAAATAAAATTGAAGTGTAGTTGACATACAATGATATATTAATTTTAGGTATATGACATAGTGATCCTCCAATTCTATCCATTACCCAGTACTTACCATGATAAGTGTAGTCACCATCTGTCACCATACATTATAACAATATTATTGACTATATTCCCTATGCTGTACTTTTCATCCCATGATGTATTTTATAACGAGAAATTTTTACCTCTTAATCCCCTTCACCTCTCTTGCCCATCCCCCAAACCCCTTTCCACAGTCGCCAATGACAGTCTTTAAAAAGTTTCATTAGTCACATGATAAGATCAATCAAGTATCTATGTAATTAAAAAAAACTAACTTCAAGAGCATAGTTATAAACAGATTAGGAGGAAGGTCACAAAAGATCTCCTGCTATATCTTAAATTCCAACTGAAATTGAAGCCCACATAGTAAAGAAAATGATGGAACTGATAAAATGGAGCTTGAGGAGGGACCTGATATACCTGCTGTTCTCTGCACAAACTACACTAGCTAATTAATTAAGCTCTAAATTTCTAAAGAAGGAAAGGTCATATATCTTACTGAAATATGTAACCAAAATTGACAGCTGGGGGAGGGACTGAGGTAGCAATGTTTATTTTTAAAGAAATTTTTTAAAAGATGTATTTATTTATTTTAGAGAGGGGGGAAGAGTGGGGCTGGGAGGGACAGGGGGAGAGGGAGAGAGAGAGAATCTTAAACAGACTCCCCACTGAGGGCAGAGCCTATCGAGGTGCTCAATCTCACGACCCTGAGATCATGACCTGAGCCAAAATCAAGAATGAGACACTTAACCCACTGAGCCATTCAGGAACCTTAGGGTAGCAATGTTTAGAAGAAACAGCATAAGACTAAAGATGAGCAGTCCAAGATTCCTGTCCTGTTTCTACCAGTGAATGTCAAAAATCCACTTACCTTTTCTAGACTGTTCGTTCTACATTTATAAAAGGAGGAGCAAATTGAGCCAGGTGATGTGAAAAGAGCCAGATATAATTTTAATATTAAACAACTCTAACTTGATTAGGAAAATAATTTAAATATTCTTGAACTGATAAATGTAAATATAAATTTGCTTTTATAAGAAACAGGAAAAAATATTCCCCCAAAGTAATTAACTCACCATTATGTAATTATAGCCCTCTGTTAGCCATTTTTGCTGAAATATTTTCTGCTACAAGTTTGTGAAGCTCTTTGGAGCTATGTGTGTGAGTTGGGATGTGTGCATGTGTTTGTGCATGGATGTGTCTGCATGTGGGTATATGAGTATATGTGGGGTTGTGTGTGTGTGTGTGTGTGTGTGTGTGTGTGTGTGTGTGTGTGTGTTGGGAGAGGCACTGAGCTATATTTAACTGTGTTTAATTTTTCTTTAGGTTTTGTCATTGTTTTCTCAACCTCTTCAGTTAAAACACAATTTAGAAGCATAAACTTCTTAAGTTTTTTAGTGGCCCTTTGTACTCAAATATTTTAAAGAAAAAACTGACACGTTTTTCATAAAAATGTATGTCATATCATCTTTCATACCATAATTTTGTTAAACAGTGACTATCTCATTTGAGACCTCTGTATAAGAAGTGGGTTTTTTTTTCTTCATTTCTGTATATTCTCAGGAAACCCAGGGGCAAGGGAATGATTTTCTCATCTCTTTTCCACCAGTAGCTATAGATCAGTCACATATTGTTTATATTTTTTGGCACCTATTTTGTCAAAAATACATTTCATCCTTCTTCCATACCTTTTGTTGTGTGAACAAAAAGCTGCGTGGCAGACACCAAAAACAAAAATGAAAGCAAATGAAAAGCAAAAGACTCTTAAAATTATGTGGAGTCTGTAAGTAGCTTGGGGAAACAGATTACAAGTGGTGACATTATTATTCTTTATTTCTTTTGCTTCTTATAATCCAGGCCTGAATAAAGTAGCAGTTTATTTTTTCTTGAAAAAGTGTTATTTATCTCAGATATTTGAAAGACAAATAAAATATTTATTTCTTTGTTTTTCCCCCTACAATTATGGATGCCCAGCTAAACCATCTGATATTGAGTTGGCAGGATTTCCTTAAAACATAATGGTCAGTGTGTAGATGTTCACAGCTTTCCTGTCAATGTGCTCAATCAGTGAAATTGTGTTAAAGTTCAGAAGTTGTATTACCCACCACAGCTGATACAGCTAAGGAGGACTCATAACTTCAGTTGCCAGAACTGAAGTGATGGTGAGATTAGGGAGCAGGTCCAAATATGTCCAACCACTTCATTACTGAATATGAGTGTACCGTTCCTTTATCTGAAAACTTTAATATAAGCTGTCAGTGTGGGATCAACTTGGATCAACATTGAATATGAATAACAACCAAAAATGAAGAAATGGGAAATGAGAAAAAAATAAGGAATATAAAATAAAAGTACAACCTCCAAAAATATAATGGTTACAGTAATAACTGTCCTATTTTGGGGACTGTATTATTCTTAGCTATCAGTGATGAGAATAAGAAAGAAGCTTAGAAGCCCTAGAGGGAAGGAGACCACAGAGCCTAATCATACTGGAATCTGGCATGGAATTTTTAGGGACAGACAGAAAACTGTACCGTCATAAATAAAGGTCAAAGTACCTTACGCACAGGTAGGATTGTATGCACACATTGACAAAGAGACCCCATGTTGATGTTAACTATATTCGTAAAGTCTTTTTAAAATGTTCCTCATGCAAGGAACTCTGAACTAGTGACTTCACCAAAACATCAGCATCCCCTCCCCAAAAGCCATATATAATATTTTACTTCTTAGAACAATGTTTCAGTCTTCAAATAACATATGCCATGTGGCATCTAGAGGAGGTTAAAATAAAAAATAATAATAAAATTAAAATCCAAGTTAGAAGTCAGGATTTTATTCATTTATGAGATAGAGAAATTATAAATGAAGAGAGGTCTGTTAGCTATTCTAGCTTGTCTCTGACAGGAAAATAATGCCCTTGGTTATCCTTACTTCAAACTGAACCACTCACAAAATATATTATTATTGAAAAAAATAAATTATCCCCATGACCATTAAGATTTTCTTAAAATGGGATTTGGCTTTTACAGAAAATTGCATTACATTTCATCCTTATTAAGCACTTTATTTCTGTGCTTGGTATGTATTTGAGTTGCCACTTTGGTGGGAAGCCATATTTTAAGATGGTTGGAAAAAACCTTACTATTGTGTCAAGTGACTAATGCTAATCTTTGTGAGAACTTAAACTGAAGTTTTGATGAAAGGGATATTTAAATACTTTTGGGGTGAGTCCTTTATCAGTTTATTGGTAAAAGAACAAAAAGGATTGAGGTATTGTTTAGCTTGCCTAGCTTGCTTATTTTTTTACTCTTCTACCCTCTCTCGCTCTCCCTCCATAATATCCCCACTCTGTTCTTCTCTGGGGCCTTTCAGTGATGTCTTCAGTTCTCATTCATCTTAGGACATCTTGGTCTTCTTTTGGGACTGGGCTAAGGAAAAGTTAGATGTGTACATGGCATTTTGATAGCGCCCTTTCAACCTATGCAACTTCTTTGACAAAAGCAATTTGATGCTAGAAGCTTTCTGACATGCTCTTTGAGGTGAAATTTTGATGCAAGGTGTTTCTGACATGCCTTAAAAAAGGCACTATTAAGCTTTCAGCCTTTATTATTATCAGCCTCACCTTATCCCCGAACTAACCTCATCCCACACTAAGGGTGTGGGATGGGGTGGGCTCTGCACCAAGAGCAGGAGTTGGGGGCTGGACAGAGCTTACACAGAGGGTTAGAGACTCTGGGGTCCAGGCCAAGTCTGGCACAAACTTCCTGCATCTGGGAGTCAATGCTGGTAACCACCTTGTGCACATGACAACATCCATCGATTGTTATGATAAGCACATGCTCATTCTCTCAGGACTCAGCCATATCCATGATTTCTTTATATTAAATTCTCTGATTTTTTTCCCATAAATTTGAAGACCCATGGAAGAATGGTATTTAAAACAGTGGGATCACTTATCATCTCCGAATGGCCTAAGATACCCAGTTTTTCATAACATTTCTAATAACTCTCTCTCAGTATACTTATTATATATAATATTATTAACATTCTGGAAACTCAAAATTGGGGAAACAGAACTGATGAGCGCTGTGAATTGTGTAAGACTGTTGAATAACAGATCTGTACGTCTGAAACAAATAATACATTATATGTTGGAAAAAAAAAAGAAGAAGAAGATAGCAGGAGGGGAAGAATGAAGGGGGAAATCGGAGGGGGAGATGAACCATGAGAGACGATGGACTCTGAGAAACAAACTGAGGGTTCTAGAGGGGAGGGGGTGGGGGGATGGGTTAGCCTGGTGATGGGTATTAAAGAGGGCATATTCTGCGTGGAGCCCTGGGTGTTATACGCAAACAATGGATCATGGAACACTACATCAAAAACTAATGATGTAATGTATGGTGATTAACATAACATAATAATAATAAAAAAGCCAAAACTATATTGCCTACTACAGTATGTTGCGGTAATGCCACATGAGCCCTAATGTTAAAAAAAAAAGAATGAGATCGCAAAAAAAACAAAACAAAACGGATGCTCCCTTAGAAATGAACATATATTGCAATTTGAACATAGATCTGTATTTTGTCTTATTATAAAGGTAACATCTAATCATAGACATCTGTTAATAAGGTATAAAGGAACAGCTCTTGGCAATTCATGAATAAGAAACAAGTTCTTAAATTTAACGCTTTCACAAGGCCATTCTTTCCTACTATATTAAATTGACTGTTATCAGAAGGGTTGTGTCAACATGTGTTGGTTGTTTCAAAATAATCAAGCAAAAAATGATTGCTTTTAAAGAGTCGAGCATTAGAAGAGGTAAATACTACTGAATTTCTTCACCTATCCCATTTTTCTACATCGGCCTTATTAAATCTTGTGCCTATGTCTTCACTGCAGTGTGGGGGCTGGCTGGCTGCGGCTCGTCTTCACGCATCAGCAGCATCGTGGGTCAGGAGAGGGACTGCAAATGCTATGTGCTCAGCACGGCGGTTCTCTGCATAGCAAAGCACTACCACCTTACCTGAGGAGATCCTTGAGAACAAATATCTCTCAACTGGAGGGAGATGGCTATCTTTCTCAATAATTTCCAGCCCCCATCACTTGTATCTGGCTGTGGGAAAGAGGTGAAATAAGAAGTAGTTGAAAAGATTCTGTGGAAAGACATTCAGGCTACATAAAATTTAATGAATTTCTATTTCCCTAAGATGGGCTTGAGGCATTGCCTCCTCCAAGGATCCTGGGGTGCACCATGCTGTCAGTAAAGGCTACGTAGGATATAAAACCCAGAATATTCTCTTCCTCCCTGGCTCCTTGTTTACCCCAGGGTGGCTGTAAGTATAAAAAAACAGTGTATGTCTGTGTGTTGGGGAGAGGGCTGTGGTGGAAAGTCTTGGACAGTAAGAGTTACCTTTTATTTTTAAAATGAGTTGCTGAATAGGTTAGTGACTGTGCGTGATACTTCGGGGATTCTTGATTACAAGTAGTGGCACCTGAACTTATCATTTCTTCTTTGGGGATAGCTAACCTCTTCATGACTTTCCTTTCCTTATTATTTTACTTGATTTTACTTTTCCCTTGTTAGCCAGAGGTTAAAATTTGTGAAAGAAATAGAAAACTATTTTTAACATATTTGCCTTCTGGTATACCTTAATCTGGCAGTATTGTCCCTGAACACATGAAAACACATCCACACATACAAGCCACACACACTCAGACCCACTCCTGCTTCACCCTATGAACTTGACTCATTCTATATTGAAACACAAACTATAAAGATAAAATAGCTAATTTGTGACCGGTTTATTTGTTTGAAAGTAGTTGTATATGGGTCGGATATAATTATGATTTTATAAGTAAATAAAGAAAAAGTCCTAAAACAGAATGAAAGTCTCTAATATGATAAGGTGCCCTTTATATGGCCTGAAACACCAATTTAGCCATCAAAATTGTGTTCAGCTCTGAGGTAAAAATGATATGGAAAAAAAGAGGTAAAGTTAATCTAGGCTGGTGAGTGTCTCGGTGAAAACAATCTAGATACAATAAACATGGTTGTGTTACTGAATAATTAAGTTGTCTTTTTGTCTAGAAATCTGATTTTCAAGTCCTTAGCATTTATATTTATATAAAAGTATAACACCTGTATACAAAGGTCTATTTTGTTTCCTTCCATAGACATAAGGAAGTCAACCTAAAAGGAGGGGTAAGTGGAAAATGCAGGACAGGGGGAGGCCCCTGGCTGAGGTCAGCTATTGTGTTGGCACATACTAAATGAGGGCGAGGGTAGAAGATGCTCTTCTGGGTAAACTGAGTCCTGTGGAGCATAGGAAATCGTCTGGTTAGGAGAGAGACAGCACCTCCTTCCTTCGGTTGAAAAAGTATTAGCACACAATGAATCGTGGATCACTACATCAAAAAACTAATGATGTACTGTATGGTGACTAACGTAACATAATAAAATTAAATTAAATTAAAAAAAAAAAGAAAAGGTATGAGCACAGCCAGAAACAGATTTTGCTAAAAACTACCCCAAAGATGAAGTATAATCTTTTCCTTTATTTATAAATCTAACTGAGGCTAACCGCGGTTCTTAAAATTCATAGTGTGTATGCAAGTATTTCATACTCTTTATCCCTACCTAATCTAAGGCAGATATTCAAGATTTGGTCCAACACTTCCGTCTTTATTACCCAACCATTTACAATTCTAGGGCTAATAATTCCACAAATTTATTTACGACTTTGGTGGCTAAGGGGGATTTTATCATGTCGTTTACAGGAGGTAATACCACCTGAAAGGAAATTTTTGAGAATTTTCACTGACAACATTCTTGTGATGGAGAGTTCCTTTTATTTGTAGATTATTTTATAGTTGCCAAATGTTTCCTTATATGCTTTTTAATTTTCACAACCACCTTGTGAGGGAGGCAAACTGTAGCAGCTCTGAAAACAACTTGGTCAGATAGTGGTTTTCACATACCTTGCTTGGAACAGAGATGATGCAATGCCCCTCTCCTCCCTCAACTCTGGATAAAATCCATACGATTGCAAAGAATCACACCTGATTTCCTTTTAGGTGTAGGTAGTGCTTGTCACAAGTAGAATGAGAGACCTGAAAATGGGCATGAGCCTTCCTCCCTGTTCTCATCTCACTGCCATGATCATGTTCCAAGAGGCAGAGCTGGGAGATATTTGGAGGAGTTTGGGAATCAGAGTAATAGCTGGAAAAGAAGCCTTAGGGATGGTGACCTTGGACTCAAAAGCCCAACACAGTTTTGTTATTGTTCTTAATATTGCTTTTTCTCTCTCCATTTCTCTCTGCACTGCTCCCAGCTTAACTACCCAAGACGGAGGCTGTTGTCCCTCTCTCTTTATGAGGATGACAAGAGAATTGAGCTGCCATTGAATACGTGCCTCAACATTTTTATGTACTTTAATTTGAACACTCACTGTAAAGCCACTCAAAATAGCTTCAGATGCCACAGGTTACTCATCTCGGCAATGCAATTTCGAAAAGCTTACAGTTCAGTTTCTAAAATATTTATGTCACATAGATATGGTTTACAATGCATGCTCCTTTTATGTGCTTTTAGCCTTGTTTATTAGTAACTGTTTAAATTCTTTAAGGAAAATGATTATGTATTTTTATACTTACTGGTTTCATACTTACTGGTTTTCATAAAGGAAACTGGAGTAAAACACTTGAGATTAATGATTACAAACTACTATTTTTTCGGTAAATATATTTTGTATACTTCAAAGTTTTACCACTTTTAAAATATAATGTCATTGTGTAGAACTCGTACGTTTCATAAATGCTAGCTTGTGTCTTAATTCCTTTTAGATCTCTGTGACCATGTTAATATATCTGACTGTGCCATGATACAGTGGTTATTTCTACAGCTGATTGAAAGCTGTAAAATGCTTAGAACCAGAAGCTGTTTTCAGAAAACCCTATTGGGGCGCCTGGGTGGCTCAGTTGGTTAAGCGACTGCCTTCGGCTCAGGTCATGATTCTGGAGTCCCGGGATCGAGTCCTGCATGAGGCTTCCTGCTCGGCAGGGAGTCTGCTTCTCCCTCTGACCCTCTTCCCTCTCGTGCTCTCTATCTCTCATTCTCTCTCTTTCAAATAAATAAATAAAATCTTAAAAAAAAAAAACAGAAAACCCTATTGATCAAACAGGCAAATACAAACTTTTTTCCAAATTTGGTGACCTTATTGTCCCAGATCATTTAAAAAGTCCCTGTTAGGAGGAATAAGTACCTTTAAAAAGTTATAGAAGTAAAATAATAGAAATGTGTTACTAAAAAGAATATATTTATTTCTCATATATTAAACTTCTGTATCCTATTTTTTTCATGATTGGAAAGGGAAGGATATTTGTACCAGTTATGTACATGACCCAAATTGACTATATATTCTTGTAATTTCTAGACTTTCAAAATCAGAACATAATACCTAGAGCTAATTCACTGATTTTCAGTTATCACTTTTACATGCTTCCTCATACCAAAAAAAATATGTGTAAGAGAACATAATAGCTATGCTTTTTGGAGTACCATTATCATTCTCATTTTATACATGGAAGAATCAAGGCTAGGAGAGATTAAGATGGATCTCTAAGTTTCTTTTTAAGCATATATACGTAGAATCACTCAGGATAAAGACTTCATGTGGCAAGGTACTTTCCCCTATATACCTTCTTTCTGTCCTTTAAGCAAACTTATCAATATTATAAATTCTAAAGTAGCTCACTATGATTTTAAGGGAAATTAAAAGTAGTATTTCACCCAAGGTTATTATACAGATTTGTGATATTGTCCCAAAGCATTTTATTTCTATGTATACTTTAAAATATAGCACCATTTTTCTTGTGTGAATGAAAAAAATCTAAAATATTGATCAATCAATTTAAGACAATATAAAATGGAAAATTTTTTTAAATTATAAACCAAAAGTATATAAACTTTTGCTTGCTTTGTACCTTAATAAATTTAATGACATATTTAATAGCCTCCCAAAGGGTTTATAATAGAAATATTAACATAAACCAGACTCTAGTCAAGGTAAATATCATTTCCTCTTTAACTTCCTAGGCTGTAGAAAAACCAAAAAAATAACATGTTTAGGTAGGAGATAGTCAATCTTCAGTGCTTCTCATCACCTCAGTATACTGCCTGGTGATCACATGGCTCCAAATGAATGGCAAAGTCATCCTTACAGGTAAAAAATACAGTAAAGGAAATCATGAAGCCTCAAGGAATAATTGTGGAGATAGTTAGGCTATTCTTCAGGTAGTGGAAGACCGGGGGACAATTGCTTACCCATGAACCTATGGCCTTTTCTACATCCAGCTGGTGAAGCCCTTTCCATCCTTCCCTTTAGGCTCCCTTTTCAGGTCACTGCTGAATTCTGAGGTCTGGCACTGTATGGAGGCATATAATGGAGGCAGTCAGTTAAGGCAGTCAGTTAAGAAGGACAGGGAACACAGATGAGGACTTTGATTCATCTAAGGTGATACATTTCCAGTTAAGCCAGATCATGCATAAAATGTTTATCTTGTTATAGGGGGTTGTGAGAACTAACTGGAAAGAGTAATCAAGACCTATATTCCTTCTCACTGTACCCAGTGTTACAAACTTGTAACCAGCCCAGTAACACAGTAAGAGCAATATGGTGACACTCAGAAACTCATCTGCTCTTGGAGACCCAACATAGTTTTACCACCAAAACACGTGCTCTTGAAGTTTTGTTTTGAATACCCAGACCAAGACTTTCAATTTTAACATCCTCAATCACAGTTACTTCTTCCATGATATCTTCTATATTTGTATTGCTGGTATTTTCCATATTGTTTCATTCTTCTCCTCTGTGTACCTGTGTGACAGTTAATGATCTTCCTTGTAGTCCTTCCATCAAGTGCTGCCAGAAAAATATGCTGACCACATCTATCTGCTCATATTTCTGTCCTCTTCAAAATCCTCAGTTAAATGTACATAGTAATACCTAATATCTGTTCAACAAATGATAGTATCCCCAAGGCTGTAGCAAAGATTCTTAACTCTGGGAGATGGAGAGAAGTGTCTCATCCCCAGGAAATCAGCGGAAGGAGTTGGCAGTACATAACATAAAGAAGCATGTTCAGTACATCTATTATTTTCTTCATACAAACTACTGAAAAAACATAATTTTTTTTTGCCTGGTAGGGAAATGTAGAAGATGGGCAAGCAAAACAAAACAAAACAAAGGAAACTTTTTTTTTCTTTTCTTAATTTTAATTTAATTTTATTGTGATAAAAATATTTAGTGGCATTTACCTTCTTAATAAAATTTTAAGTGTGGGGTGCCTGGGTGGCTCAGTCAGTTAAGCATCTGCCTTCAGCTCAGGTCATGATCTCAGGGTCCTGGGATCGAGCCCCATGTTGGGCTCTCTGCTCAGTGGGGAACCTGCTTTTCCCCCTCCCTCTGCTGCTCCCCCTACTTGTGCTCTCTCTCTCTGTCAAATAAATAAATTAAATCTTTAAAAAAACAAATAAAATAAAATTTTAAGTGTACCATATAGTATTGGTGACTATCTATACAGTATTGTACAGCAGATCTCTAGAATTTAATCATCTTGCTTAACTAAAACTTATGCTGATGGATTAGTAATTCTCTTTCTCTCCCTTCCCTCCCAACCCTTGGCAACCACCATTCTACTTGCTAATTCTATGACTGACTACTTTAGATACCTCATGTAAATGGAATCATGTAGTATATATCTTTGTGTGACTGGCTTATTTCACTTAGCATAATGTCTTCAAGATTCATCCATGATGTTACATATTGCAGAATTTCCTTGGGAGGGCTATGTTAAAAACCAACAAACAGAAGACAACAAGTGTTGGTGAAGATGTGGGAAAATTGGAACACTAAATGTGTACTGTGGGTAGGAATGTAAAATAGTACTACCACTCTTAAAAAGAGTATGGAGGTTCTTCAAAAAATTAAAACATAGGACTACCATATAATCCAGCATCCCCATTTCTGGGTATTTATTCAAAATAATTGAAATCAAGATTTTGAAAAGATACCAGCACTCCCATGTTCATTGCAGCACAATTCACAATAGCTAACATGTGAAAACCATCTAAATATCCTTCTACAGATGAATAGATAAAAGTTTATACAATGAAATATTATTCAGCCTTAAAAAATAGAAAGCAGGGCGCCTGGGTGGCTCAGATGGTTGAGCGTCTGCCTTCGGCTCGGGTCGTGATCCCAGAGTCCTGGGATCGAGTCCCGCATCGGGCTCCCTGCTCCTTGGGAGCCTGCTTCTCCCTCTGCCTCTCTCTCGCTCTCTCTCTCTGTTGTCTCTCATGAATAAATAAATAAAATCTTAAAAAAAAAAAATAGAAAGCATGGTTTTTAAAATGTTAAGATATATCGGCCTTATAGGTAAAAAATCAAAACTTTTTTTTTGCTTTGCATTCAGAGCCTTCAATGTGGCCCCTGTGAATAATACAGGCTCACTCCACCACCCCACCTACATATACTGCTCCTTTTATCCTCTCATAACTGGAAGCACTATGGAGAGAGTCAAGTTTCTTGGAACATACAATGCCTCTAACAATTTCATCATGAAGCTTTTCCTAGCAATTTTAAAAGCACTGTCTTCTGGGGGCACATGGGTGGCTCAGTTGGTTAAGCGTCAGACTCTTGATTTTGGCTCAGGTCATGATCTCAGGGTCATGAGCGCAGGCGGAGCCTGCTTAAAATTTTCTCTCTCCCTCTCCCTCTGCCCGTCCCCTCTGCAGCTCATGGGTGCACCCATGCACTCTCTCTCTAAAACAAAAAACAAAACAAAACAAAAGAGAGCACTGTCTTTTCGTCTCTCCACTTAGCATGGACAAGAATAATCAATGAAGTTATATCCAGAGTATGGTGGGCTCAATATTAATTAAATTTGGACTACATATCATAATCTTAGTTGTGATAATAATTTAAGCATTTTAACACCCCTTTACTCTACACATCAAAATAAGATGTTAGCATTTTTAAAGAAGTAATGAAAGTGACTTTAAATGGTTTGATTAGCTAGACTTTCCATGCCAAATGTTTCAAGTTGTGCTTACTTTGAATACTATTTATAGGAAATACATAATGAAAATAGATATGTGATTAATAGAATATCCTGAAATATTCATAAGTCATTCCCAGCCAGGTGTTTCAGACATTGACAATTTTTTTAGTGAAATTTAATTTAATACTGTTAGGTATTTTGAAAATGTACTGTACTGAAACTGTATTCAGTTTTAAATTAGAATATTACATTAAAATTTTGTCATTCACAGACCTGTACCTCTGAAACAAATAATATGTTAAAAAAAAAAAGAGAGAGAGAGAGAAGATAGTAGGAAGGGAAAAATGAAGGGGGGGAAATCAGAGGGGAAGACGAACCATGAGAGACGATGGACTCTGAGAAACAAACTGAGGGTTCTAGAGGGGAAGGGGGTGGGGGGATGGGTTAGCCTGGTGATGGGTATTAAAGAGGGCACATTCTGCGTGGAGCACTGGGTGTTATATGCAAACAATGAATCATGGACTACAACATAAAAAACTAATGATGTAATGTATGGTGATTAACATAACATAATAAAATTAAATTTAAAAAACTGAATATATTTTTGAGAACATATTTGAGATAAAATGTTAATAAATTTCACATCTTAAATTTACTATTGAAAAATTTTAAATGTATATATGCTCATCTATCACCTCTGCTTTGAATATTAGTTGACTCTTCTCACTTATTAATTTGTCAAACAATATCTTCCTTGGAAGATTGTTCTAACAGCAGTAATTCCTACAAAGAGCTTTGTAGGAATTCTTGAAAATACATGAATGATCAGCTTTGTTCTAGTTAAAATTATGATTTTTTTCAGATTATATAATATGCTCTAAGAGTGAAGTCATCATTTATTTTGTAAATATTGATTTAATCACAAAATATATTGCTGTAATTTATTGCTAAAAATCCCATTTAAATATACAAGCAGAATAAATAGAATATAAAAATTATAGGAAAATAGCACTGTGTGTATGTGTAAATTTTTGTATGACCAGATCTAGTCAAATTTATGAACTGCATGTATTGATCACTTAAAGATTATAAGTATTTTTGAAAACAGAAATGTTTAATATTTATATAAGCATGGTTTTTATCATAGGACTTTTGTGTTTTTTTCTTAGATTAACCTTCTACTCTGTGATTATAAGCACATTTACCAATGTTCTTCCAGTACACTTGTGATTCTTTTTTTTTTTTTTGGATGCATCTGGACTTTATTTGTGGAGATGCCATGTAGTTATGGAATGAACTTTTCCTACTTGTTTATTTGCTTGCTTATAAAATGAATGTCAGTTATGCCCAAACTTCTTATGAAAAAAATTGATCTTTTGTTCCCACTGAATTGATATGATACCTTTATTATATACTAATCTTAGAATTTTTATTCTGTCGAAGAAAAAAAATGATTTTTAAAAAGCAGTTAAAACATCTATAACAACAAAGAGCTTAATTTTGTAAAATCAAAATGCTCTTATTAATTAAGAAAGTGTGCATCCCAGTACAAAGCTAAGTGAATGACATGAACAAGAAATTTTTACAAGTATAAACATCTGTTACCAATACGCATGAAACAAAATCTCTCTTCACTCTTAAGCCAATGAAAATAAATGAAAACAATAGCAAAACAACTTTATTTTTTCCTTTAGAACAGAAAAGCTCAATAAGTTTAATATAACACAGTTTTGGCAAGGGTGTGCAAAAACAAACATTTTTGGTCAGTTGTTGGAGAAGTGAGTTGATAGAGACTCTTGGAAAACAACTTTGATACTATCAGCTCCTTAATTGCCAATTTGATAAAATATGCCATGGTAAATTATATTTTGTAAATTTATCTTAAAATATACCTTACTCCAGAAAATGTACACTAATCTGTAGTACCAGAAAGCAGATCATTAGTTGCCTAGAGAAGGGACTGAGGACCAGGAGGGCAGCATTAAAAGGGGACAGTTTGGAGGGCTGTTGTATATATATTCACTGTCTTGATTGTGGTGGTGGTACAAAAAGTGTATACATATGTTAAAACTTACCAAATTGTACACTTTAGGTGCAACTTACTGCATGTCAATTATGCCTCAATACATCTGTTAGTAAAGAGAGGCACAAATATGAAAAAGTATTTGCTAAAAAATTTTTCCTCTCATGACTACTTGAAATGGGAACAACTTGTATGCAATACTCTACAGGCATTATATCTAAAATAAAAATAACATCAACCAGAAAATACTTATAAATGATCTTTGCTGTAAAAGTAATTTTTAGAAATAATAAAATAAGCGAAACTTTTGTACAGAAAAAATAAGACTGGAAGCAAATGGGTGAGAAATCTTTAGATAATTTTTCCTTTTTTTGAAGTATATATACATTTTCTAATATTGCTTAATAAGTATGCATTTTTATTTAAAAATAAATGAGGAAAAGTGAACATTTTAACAGATAAAAGGTGAACACTATGAACTACTATAGTCACAGAGTAAATCTTACCAAATAATAGCAGCTTCATTGTCACTGAGTAACTATGATGTTAGCCTTTGCTATTCACCATTAAGAAAGTATTTTTTATTTTTGCAAAGTATACAGCAAAATATGATCCCATCTTTGTAGAAAACAAATGCTAGCTCAGTTGGCATTTAGTATGACTGTGGTTTCAATGTCAGTTCAGTTAAACCTGTGCAGTACTATTCCCTCAGTGCAGAGCTATTCACTCAGTGACCCTTATGGGCCAGGGAGGTTTTCTATTACTTCAGTTCTCAAAGACTTAGTTTGCTGACTAGGATCAGAATCATGCATGTACAGCTCTGGAAAAGGAGCCCAGGAATTTTATAAGTAACTTTATGGGTTTGCTTTCTTGAGCCCTCTGATATTTCCCCAGTTCTTTCTGGCTCCCTAGGGCTTCCCTTTTCAGACCTTTTGCCAGAAAGGTTGCCCCACCCTGGTACATACTTCTCTGGCTTTGCCAACATCTGAGGCTAAGAAAAAATTGCAAGGAAAAATTTCGAAGATAATTCAGCCCAGGCTTTTGGGACCACGGTTGTACTGATTGGACGGGGAGAATCTACTCTGATAATTTTGGTTCCTACAGGGTCCCAGTGCAGATGGTACTGCTGCACCTACAGGATTGTTTGGAATCAGGACTAGAGAACCTCTGCTAGAGCTCTCTGTCTGCATCCAGTACCCACTTCCAGGTTTAGAGCTACATGACTTTAGGCTGGGCACACTGGAGAAAAAGAAAAGTGATAGCCTTAACACTGATTCCTTGATATTTCACATTGCCATCTTCTTTACCAATCTACCTGCTACTACTGAATTTTCAGAATCCTCAAATAGCAATTTCATACCTTCTGCGCAGATTTTATAGCTTCATTGAGGGGAAGACATGATGGAGTGTGCTTACTCTGGTACCTGGAACTGAAACTCAAACAAATGCTTTCAATTAATAAACTTGCTCAAGTCCTTGGTATTCATCAGTACAAGAGGGTCTCTTAACTGTTCCTTTAAGTAAAGTACACAACTGAAGTCAATGAAAAATTTATACATTATTAGATTTTCACTTTATGTAAAAATGCATATTAATATTGCACTTTAAAATTAGCCTTATAAATATTAATTTTTCTTAAGCTTTTTCTTGCTTAAGCCCAGAAGTGGTACAGAATTAGTTGCCTCTTTAAGTATGTGTGCTTGCTGTTCATTAATCACAATGTGCAGTTCATATCAGTGACATCAACAAACTTCATTTTTTTATTGACATATAATCAACATATAACATATTAGTTTGAGGAGTTTGATTAGTTTGATTTGCATTTCCTTGATGATTAGTGATGTTGGACATCTTTTCATGGGCCTGTTGGCCATCTTTTATGTCTTCGGAAAAATGTCTATTCAAATCTGCCCGTTTTAAAATCAGATTGCTTGCTTTTTTGTTTGTTTTTTTGGCTATTGAGTTTTAGGAGTTTTATATATATATATATTTATATATATATATTTTATATATATATATATTTAAAAGAGGAATATATATATATATTTAAAAGAGGAAGAGGGAAGGGGCAGAGAGAGAATCTTAGGCAGGCTCCACACCCAGCATGGAACTCATTGCAGGGCTCGATCTCACAAGCCTGAGATCATGACCTGAACCAAAACCAAGAGTCAGAGTCTTAACCGACTGAGCCACCCAGGCACCCCTACATATTTTTGATATTAACCTCTTGGCAAGATTTATTTTAAACTTAAAAATTGGTTTTGCATTTTAGAAACTTTTAGAACAGACACTATTCCTCTAGATGTCAGTCTGTCATTTTCTTTACATATTTGAGTTAGATGCATCTGTACTAAATGTGAAACACAGGCAAAAGAGAGTTCTAAGCATAAAGGATGAACCAGCTGGAAAAGCTTTGAATATGCACATGAATGTTGGAGTATCCCTGGATAAGGGAGATGTCTTACTGATTGATATGCAGATATCAATTTGGCCAGGGTTAATCTATGTTTAGGTACAAGCTTAACAAATTTAGAGACTGTGGAGCACTGACTAGGACCCAACAATCTGTCTTTTTTTTTTTTAAGATTTTATTTATTTATTTATTTGAGAGAGAGAATGAGATAGAGAGAGAGAGCATGAGAGAGGGGAGGGTCAGAGGGAGAAGCAGACTCCCTGCTGAGCAGGGAGCCCGATGCGGGACTCGATCCTGGGACTCCAGGATCATGACCTGAGCCGAAAGCAGTCGCTTAACCAACTGAGCCACCCAGGCGCCCCTCAACAATGTCTTAAAATGAATTTTTAAATTAAAATTCATTTTAAGGCCGAAATATTCCTCTTTATACCTTTATACCTATATCCTTTATTCTCTACACATAATAGACAAATCTACTGGGGCATGATAATTGAACAAAAAGAATTGTTGACAAAAGAAATAACTGTAAGCAGTCCTCAAATGTTTTCTTAAAATCACTGAAGCTTTCTCTAAATAATATACTCCCTGAATATTGAAAATAAATCTCTATTTAAAAATTAAAAAAAAAGAAAGCAGTGCGCCTGGCGGTCCTGCGAATCTGTTTCTTGCTTCAACAGTGTTTGGACGGAACAGACCCAGGGACGCCCCTCCAACCAGCCAACGACCACTCTCCAACCTCTTTTCCAGTCGCAACCTTGGGAGCCATCTTCTTGGCCACCCGCTGCCTCCGGGACCAGCCAACAGCCAATTTCAAGCTTACCTTACCACCAATCAACCATGAGCTCCCAGATTCGTCACAATTATTCCACCGAGGTGGAGGCCGCTGTCAACCACCTGGTCAACATGCATCTGCGGGCCTCCTACACCTACCTCTCTCTGGGCTTCTATTTCGACCGTGACGATGTGGCTCTGGAAGGTGTGGGCCACTTCTTCCGCGACTTGGCTGAGGAGAAGCGCGAGGGCGCCGAGCGTCTCTTGAAGATGCAAAACCAGCGTGGCGGCCGCGCCCTCTTCCAGAACGTCCAGAAGCCGTCCCAAGATGAGTGGGGGAAAACCCTGGACGCCATGGAAGCTGCCCTGGTTCTGGAGAAAAGCCTGAACCAGGCCCTTTTGGATCTGCATGCCCTGGGTTCTGCCCACGCAGACCCCCATCTCTGTGACTTCCTGGAGAACCACTTCCTAGATGAGGAGGTGAAACTCATCAAGATGGGCGACCACCTGACTAACCTCTGCAGGCTGGCCGGCCCCCAGGCTGGACTGAGCGAGTATCTCTTCTAGAGGCTCACTCTCAAGCACGACTAGGAGCCTCTGGAGACCAGCAGCCTTTGAGGGGGCCCCTCTGACAGCCCCCTGGTGCCAGAGCTTGTGCCTCAGCCTCTCCCTGCAGCCACGAGGCAGCTTTTTAACCACCCTGGAGCCCTCTCCCAAGACGTGGACCAAGTGGAAACAATAAAGCTTTTTGCAGCAAAAAAAAAAAGAGCTAAAAGAACATTGCTAAAAGAACATTTAGCTAGAGCTAAAAGAACATTGCTCACGAATAACCGGGGCTAAGGAGATTTTGCTTTTTTTTTCTTTTCTATTATCCAACAGAGATATAGAACTGGACCATTTCTCATCACCTCCACCACTATTTTCCTGGTTTAAGTCAATGGCATCCCTTTATTACCCTATCTTTGCAATAGCCTCCCAGCTAATCTCCCTGCTTTCCACCCCACTCCCCAAAATCCAGTATCTGCAGCAGACAGAATCATCCTTTTAGAACTTAAGTCACATCCAGTTCCTCCTCTGCCCAAAACCCTCTAATGGAATCTCTTCTCCACCAGAATAAAAGCTGAACCCCAAGCTTTACAGTGACCTATAATGTCCTACATGATTTGGAACTAAGATATCTCTAACCCCACCTCCTACTAATATTTTTTCCTACCCTCCTTTTTTCAGCCATATTGTCGTCTCTGTACTTGTTTGAATGTGGTAGGTCCACTTCTGTCCAGGGGCTTTGTACTGGCTGGTCCCTTTATTGGAACTCCTTTGTCCCCTGCACCCACATAGTTCACTTCCTCCTCTCTTAAAGGTCATCTTTCATTGATTGAGGCCTTCCCTGGCCTGTTTGAAATAGCAACTCTCCACCTCCCTGACCTACACTATCACCTTTTCCTGCTTTATTTTTTCCATAGTTCTTATCACTATTGGATAGTGATCACTAGTTCTTATCAACATCTAGTATACTATTTTATTTTTATTTGATATATATATATACACATATATATAAATATATATAAATGTATTATCTGTTTTGCTCTCCTAGAAAGTACACTGAATGATGGCACAAAATAATTGTTTTGTTCACTGCTGCTATATCCCCAGGGTCTATAAAAGTATATTAGCATGTAATAAATAGTTGACAAATATTTATTGAATTAATAGATATATTATTTAAAAGGTGCTTATATGTATAAAGGTGTGATACTTGCTAAACTTGGAAATCAGAGAGCATACCACTGATTTGACAGCTTTCCAATAGTGATAGATTTCTTTTTTTTTAAAGATTTTATTTATTTATTTTAGAGAGAGAGAATGAGAGATAGAGAGCACGAGAGGGAAGAGGGTCAGAGGGAGAAGCAGACTCCCTGCTGAGCAGGGAGCCCAATGTGGGACTCGATCCCGGGACTCTGGGATCATGACCTGAGCCGAAGGTAGTCGCTTAACCAACTGAGCCACCCAGGCACCCAGTGATAGATTTCTAATCAAGAATATTCAACGAAGGTCTTTGGATAAGAAAGTGGAGACCCACCTCTTCCGGAACTTCTTTTGCAACATGAGGGAGTTTGATTGTAACTGCATGGAGTTGTTGCAAGACCACTAGGGTCCATCTTTGGAATATTTCTCATACATATCTTTGTTTTTCTAGTCTTCTAGTAACTGTCCTAGTTTCTCTTAACTGCTTTATTATAGTAACTTCACAATTGGTTTTCCTCTGTGTCTTATCCCCCAGTCTATCATACATGTTACTTTTTAAATAATCTTCGTAAAGAATGGCTGCAGTTTTGTCAGTCCCCTACTGACGTGCTATTTCATAGCATTCATGGCCCTTCCTAATCTATCATTTTTACCTTAGCAAATAGAAATTAGTCCCCATTAAATATCTTTTTCTTTTGTGCAGTTAGAATCTTTTTACTCTCCAAATCTACCTGGGATTTTCTGTCTTCCAAGCTTTTGTTCTATGTTCTTCTTGTATTCCTCAGTTTGCAATCCCACCCAAATAGTTCTTGATCAGAAATGTGTGTATGAAATTGAAATCTGGGTTGATGTCATTCTAGTGAAGTAGCACATCTAGAGCTGCCCTTAAGTTACCTGGGATTGTCTAGCAGGAGTGACCTCAAAAATATGCTCATTCCATTTAAACTGTCCACTCTGGATTGCCTTTCATCTTCAGACCGCAAGGCATTTTTAAGTATCTCCATCCCCAATCCATAAGGAGATGTGAGATGAGAGATGGGGTTCTCCCTCTTCACCAGTTTTCGGAATTAGTATATAGCTGGTGCTAGTCAGAACCAGTTCAAGATTTCCTAACAGCCAAGATCCTAGAAAAATCTACCCAAACAGATTTACAAACTCAAAAGTTTGTAAACTTTGTGACTTCCCTGGCTTGGGGTTGGAGGCTATGAGTATTCCTTTAACAAACTTATGGGTAACTCAAGAGAAAAGAGATTATAAAATAAAAAGTCTGTTGCAAAGATATTTTAGAAATGTGTTTAGTCCACAGGATGGAGTGATTGACTTCATCTGAGAGACTGAGAGAAGGTTTTGTCAAGAGTTTTCTTTCTTTCTTTTTTTCTTCCTTCTTATTTCTCTCTCTTTCTCTCATCCTTTCTTGTGTGTGTTTATCTTACTGAAAAATTGGGAGCAGGGTAGATAAGCAGAGAGTGTGGTCTTAAAAAGTGATAAATCAGCTTGCAAGAAATAATGCATGTGATAAATCAATAGCAAGAAATTCTAGGTCTATGTGTAGAGGACAAAATGTGAAATGAAGAGAGATGAGTTAAAACAGAGGTTGTGATTTAATTAGAAAGCAAATAGTGAGAATTACATTTATCATTGTTATGAAAATGGGAATTTGGAAACAACTTGCAAAGCATTACAGGATAAAATAACCTATATAAGGCACATATAGTCGAATATATATCGTTTGATTATAGGTCATGCTGTGAGTGGCAGGGATAGCCTCTAAAGGCCCACATGGTTAGACTAAGAATGACACAGTTATTTAAAATGATGATGGAAGTAAGGGAAAAAAAGGAAGTGAGGCAAAGTGTGCTATGATGGAAAAATCTCCCGATTTCGGTTTCTGCTGGGTCTCTGTTTTCTCCCTGTGAAAAATAAAAAATAGGGTTCCAAGGTTGTTTCCTGGTTCACAAGGCTGCTGTCAAGATGAAATGAGAAAATACCTGTGAAAAGCATTTTGAAAAACTCATACATTTTCTACAGATTAAGGTATCAGTAGCAACTTTTTAAAAGGCAGGGCACTTGACACATCACAAGGCATTAGAAAGATAAAGTATTCATTCTCAAAATTAAATTTAAGGGCATGTAAAGTTACCCAGTTTTTAGTTTGTTAAAACGATTTCTAAACTTGGAAGAATTTGGGGAAAATCCCTGAAAGGCAAAAATGTAGGGATACTCCTTAACCTCAGGTCTCCTAAAGGTTGCAAATATCCTCTGTGCCTAGATCAGTCTCCAGTAGTGAAGTCAATGGAGAGAGGTTAGCATGATCATGGAACTTTATAATCCAGCCCTGGGCATGTTATTATTAAGGGATGATGTGAGTGGATTGATTATGTATTGTTGCCAGAGCTCCTTTCCATTTCTGATTTTGGATGCTTTGCCCTCTAGGTTTGTTTCCCTATTTATTTGATATATACTTTATTGAGATAATAATGATATAGACTCAGATATATAAAATAAATCAAATCAAATAAAAACTAAATATATAAAATAAAAAGGTAATAAAATAGAACCAAAGTAGCAGCTTTTTTTTTTTTTGGCCTTTCTTTTGTTTTTGTATTTCTTTAATTTTAACTTATTTATCATTTCTTCTTTCCTACTTTCTTTTATTTCTTTTTGTGTATACTTTAAAAAGCATCTTAAGTTTGAGTAGTTCTTTTCTTTAATATGTCTTTAATGTTGTAGACATTTTTTTGAAGGTGTAGTTTGCTATATAATCAATATTTTGATTATTTTATCCTCATTGTTTTCTAGATAATGTGTAATTTCAGTTTTTTACTTTATTCTTTGAACCAATATATTTAAGATTATGTTTCTTAATTTTCAAAGAAGGTGTTTGAGGTTAACATTTACTTTTTATTTCTAAATTTTGGAGTATGCTTGTGAACTGTGGCTTTACATTTTAAATTTTTTGGTAGTTATTTGTGCTAAGTACGTAGTCTTCTTTAAAAATTTGGCATATTTTCATGACGGGGCGCCTGGGTGGCTCAGTCGGCTAAGCGGCTGCCTTCGGCTCAGGTCATGATCCTGGGGTCCTGGGATCAAGCCCCGCGTCAGGCTCCCTGCTCAGCAGAGAGCCTGCTTCTCCCTCTCTGTCTGCCTCTCTACTTACTTGTGCTCTCTATCTCTCTGTCAAATAAATAAAATAAAATCTTAAAAAAAAAATAAAAAATAAAAATTTGGCATATTTTCATGGCAAACCAAAATATATATTCTTTGTTTTATTGATTTACTAAGTAGAGTTTGGTGATTTTATTTATTCAATTCCTCTATATCTGTGCTTGTTTTTAGCTGCTAGTTCTGTCAGATTTTGGAACAGTTATTAAAATGTTCCCACTATTTCATGTTTATCCTGTTCTAACTGCATTTATAATAGTATCTGGATTAATATGTTAATAAGCTGTTGTTTATTTGTTACAGTGTTTATATTCTTCATAAATTAAGCATTTTGCCATCATAGAATATCCCCCTTTGCCATCTTAAATGTTTTTATCTATTCTTGGGCTTTTTTGTTTAAGTCTTATCTCTCTGCCATCACTTGCTTTTTATTTTCGTGAATTTATTTCTCAATTCTGCCTGCAAAATCTTTCCCTTCATGATCTCCACCTCAGATCCTCAGTCTCTCAATTCTATAAATCAGGGCTCAAACATGACCATCTTTTCCTTCAATCCATCTCTAGAATATTTTTTTATCTCTAGAATAAATTCTAAAACAACGTTTTCAATGTTCAGAAAGTTTTTTTTTTTTTTAATACCAATTGAGCCAATGACCTTGTGATTCTTTTTTTTCAGGGCATTAACTGTCTCATCATACAGTTACATTCTAATTGGAGCAGCCCTTATGATTTGTCTGCTAGCTCGCTTTCCTATTTTGGCTTCCTCCCTAGGGTTCATGCTTCACTGCTGAGATACTTCATGCAGGAGGGCATCTTTTAAGTAAAGGCAGCACCAGCATCTCGCCCTGGGGGCAGGCTGCCTACAGACATGCAAATTGCCATTTCTCTGTCATAGATTCAGCTGCAAAAGCTGTCACCCTCAAGCCCTCACAATTCAGGTTGAAGCTGTTGACCTTTTCAGCTCTCTGCGGCTCTCTGATAGCCAGATCACCCCCAAAGATACTCTTGGATATTTAGCTTATTTTCCACTAAGCGCAAGATGGCAACTTATAATCAGTTTTGCAAAGAAAAAAAAAATCCAGGCCAAAGTCCAACTCATGTTCTGCTCCCCGACTGCACATGATAAACAGGCTATGTCCACCTGGAAGAAGGGGTATATAGTTTTCTACACAATCGGCACCATCTGGCTACCAAGCTGTCTGCCCAGAGGACATATTTTATTTCTAATCATCCATCTAAAGTAGGCCTTTTCCTAGTTTCCCAAAGGCAGAGTGTAGGTGAATGGAGGCTTTCCCTCTGGGGCCCACAGATTCTCATGTAAAATTCACTCTCATTCATTGATATTTTCTCTCTCTCTCTCTCTTTCTAAATCTCACACTAATCCTTACGTCAGAATTCTCAATGGCAAGTCTCTTCCCTCATTTCAAGGTCTGGGAATAGGAGGAATGAAAATCCCTTACTAGCTCTTGCCATCCTGGATTCTGGCAGAGCAAAAATTCTCACTTGAACCCTCTACACCCCCCTTTAGACCCAGAGATGGCTTATCTCCATAGAAGTAACTAATTATTAAACTAGAGTTGGAGGGGTATGAGCAGCGTGGACTCATTGTGGTGCAATTTTCCCAGAATCCCATGGAATCCCTCTGGATATTAAATTCTCAGAGGCTATCTGTTTAAGTATCAGATATGGCAGTGTAAACTGAATAGCAAGAATTGCCTAAGGGCCACCCTCCCCCCCCCTCACTTCTCCAGCTCCATCTGGCAGATTTTTTCCACTTGCTTTCTGCCAGGCTGGTCACTTTGACCTTCTTGCAATGCCTCAAATATTCTGTGCTGCTCAGGTTCCGTGGCTCTTGACACATGTGCCCTTGTTCATGTAAATTCCTACTCATGCTGCACATCTTGGACCAGAGACTCCTTCCAGGCAGACTTTCCTAAAGATGTCAGCCAGGTGAGGTCTGATGGAGTAGGCTGTCATCCTCATTGCTGTCATCATAGCACCTGTATGAACATTTATGCCCTGCACTAGATTGTAAGTTCTATGCAGTTGGGCCGGCTCTAGTTCCCCTCGTGTCTGCAGCACCTAGAACACTGCTTAAACAAGTAGGAGCCAATGGTATTTGTTTTATAAATAACACCAGGAGAGAACCCAGACACTGCCTAAGAGTTTTCTTAAGAAATCACAAATCTCAATCATCTGAAGGTAAAATTTGATGATAAATTTTTAAGTAGAGAAATCTCATAATAAATTTTCTCACATTAAAGAGTGGGATTCCCCAAATTTTTCTCAGAAAAATATATAGAAAAGTTATAGGCATTTGATGATGATCATCCACATATTCATCACCTAGATACCATTAACATTTTGCTATGCTTGTTTTGTCACAGATTTGTCTATCCCTTCCTCAATTCATCCATCAATTCACGATATTTTATATACAAAGTAAGTAGCAGACTTAAGTACATTTCCCCTTAAATACTCTCATGTGTATATCAGTATTTAAAGCTTAGTACTTATATGTAGGTAGTTTTCAGTCTTATGAAGTTAAGTTTTACAGACAAATGCATAAATTTTAACTGTATATTTACAAAATTTTTCAAGAATGCATACTCATGTATAACCCAAATCTGTATCAACACATACACATTATCATCATCTCAGAGAGTCCCTTCACACAGCACAGATAGGTCATTTGTAAATATGGTATAATATTACATCGTGTTTTTTCTACAAGCTTTTGTGAAATTTAAATGAGATGATGTAAAATACGAAGGCACTAATACGACTAAGCAACACTATCACTGAACAAAATAATTTCAGTAAACACAAATCTTAAATAAATGGGAAAATAGGCACTTCATAACCTGTATTATGCTTGTTTTTAAAGTTATCTCCTGCTCTATAAGCATCAAAGTTGCCATTATTTTAAAGATTTCACTTTAACAAAAAGAAAGGTATCTGTACTCATTTCCTACATGAATCGGGCTGGTAGTCCCGACTCCATTTCAGAAGGCTTCTGGGTATAAAGAAGAAACAGGTTTGGGTACCTAATCTATTTTATCTGGCAAAATATCTAACTCTTTGATATTTAATTTTACAATTTGTAAAATGCAGAAGGTAAAAATACCCACTTATAGAATTTGGAGAATGAGGAGAGCAGTAACTGTTGATAGTTAAATGAAATAATATGAAGTCTTGGAATCTAGTTCCCTTTTCCCCTCGCTGTCTTTGAGCTTCTTAGATTTGAGTGATGTATATATTAAAAGGTGATAAAAAATTAATTTATAGTAGAGCTATGGCAGAAGGAGACGAAGGAAGATATTTTTAAACTTTTTTCTTTTGTATAAGCACCAAAACCTGTGTTTTTTTCTGCTGTATTCTGAAGCCTTCTGAGGAGGTAAGACTAAAAATCTGATTTATATAGTTTGAGTCTTTCGAGAGCCCCTTAAGTTATACTGCATAAATAGCTCTACCTACAGCTGTATCAAATGTTCCTGAAAATAAGCATTTGAATCTCAGAAAAGTTTAAATTTTTAATTATTTCACAATACCGTGGGAGTAAAAACATGAGTGACTAGAGAGCAAGATGGCCCAGAGATGATTCTTTAGCCAGACTGCCTATGTTCATACGTTGGCTCTGGCCCTTCTAAATGTATAAAGGTGGGCATGTCACTGCCTTCCTGTGCCTCTGTTTCCTCATCTGTGAAATAGAAGCAATAACATTTCCTATCTCATTGGATCGTTGTATAGATTTAATGTGTTTAGGTATGTAAAATTCTTAGAAACCCACCTAGCATATAGTAAATTCTCAATAAAATGAGCTCTCATTATTGGAGTTAGGCAGGTGTAGATTCAAATACTACTATACTGCGTGACCTTGGACAACTTACTTATCCTCTCTGATTTTAGGTTCTATATCAGTAATGTGTGATTAATAAAACATTAAATAATAATATTTAGGGACACCTGGGTGGCTTAGTTGGTTAAGCATCCAGCTCTTGGTTTCAGCTCAGGTCATGATCTCAGGGTCCTGGGATCAAGCCCCATGTTGGGCTCCACGCTCAGCACAGAGTCTGCTTGTCTCTCGTCCTCCCCTCTGCTCCTACCCCCACTCATGCTCTCTCTCTCTCAAATAAATAAATAAATAAAATCTTTAAGAAAATAGTAATATTCATAGGGTAGTGCCTCACATACAGTAAGTGCCTAATAGTTGTTCTTATTGTATTTTTCTTCCTAGAGTCCAGCTATAGAAAGGTATGGCAGATTACATGCATTTTTTAATCAAGGAGGAAAATGCAAAATATATTTCTATTTCAAAGAAAAGGAAATTATTATTTTTTTTTTTTGGTGAAAAAAATTTAATTTAGATTTAGCCAGCTGGACTCAGTTTAGATGATTCCAATTTTGTTGGCAACATCCAAAGCATCATAGTCAGGAGCCAGGCGAACATACGCCTTTTTCTCTCCATCAGGCCTGATCAAAGTGTTGACCTTGGCCACGTCAATGTCGTAGAGCTTCTTCACAGCCTGTTTGATCTGGTGCTTATTGGCCTTGACATCCACAATGAACACAAGTGTGTTGTTGTCTTCTATTTTCTTCATGGCTGACTCAGTGGTCGGGGGAACTTGATGATGGCATAGTGATCAAGCTTGTTTCTCCTGGGGGCGCTCTTTCGAGGATATTTGGGCTGCCTTCGCAGACGCAGTGTCTTGGGTCGTCGGAACGTAGATGACGTGCGGATTTTCTTTTTTTTTTGTGTGACTGTGGACGCCTTTCAGCACCGCTTTCTTGGCCTTCAAAGCCTTTCCTTTGGCTTCGGCTTTGGGAGGGGCAGGGGCTTCCTTCTTAGCCTTCGGCGCCATCTTCGTAAAAGGGCAGAAAAGGAAATTATTTATTAAAAAAAATAGATTCTCCAACATATTGATGCCCACTGTGATTGACTCACCGGCTGCGAGAGACTAGAATTTTGGGAACCTCTGTCCCAGAGAAGCCATAAACACTGGCAAGAGATAATTGAATCAATGGATCTTTGGATCACATTCCATTCTGCTGCATTATCACTAATTTCACTATATCTTTGCGGAAAAAAGTTGGGGATTGAAACTTTGGTATTCAATTATTATTATTGTTTGCCGAGGTCTTAGGAGTGCTTTTTATTTCCCTGCTTATTTTTCACATAATGAATTGCTTTTGAATTCACCTTACATAGCTGGTATGTTTTTTAAAAAATTCTATATCTCTGCATAGTTCTGCTTAAGTTACTATCTTTTCTAAATCATATAAATTCTCCTCAATATCCTGTATGTATTTAATCTCAGTTTTGGTAAAACTTCATAAAATTATTGTATTATATCTTTGTCACTAGGGTCTATTAAGCATAGGTTTTAAAACCAAGATTTTCAAAAAAGGAAGAAGAAAATTGAAAGCATTTTCAATGTTTTGTGTGCACATTTGCACTGTGAAATCACTTGTAACAGACTCACACAACTAATTAGCAGATCTTTATTTTGCTACGTTTCTGGCCAAGTCAATGTGACAGGATATGGGAAGCCATACCAATTAACAGGCCTGAGCAAGCTCCTCATTTGACAAACATTTAATAAGCAATAAAATAGGAACTTGGAAGTTCTGAAACTTACTGATGGAAAAAAGAGAGAGAGGAGCTCTGTTGCTTATCTGGAATAAAGGAAGAACTCAATTAAGCTAACAAGATGCAAGCTGTAAAATAATTTTTTTTTTCAGGGTTGAGCTGAATTTTAGTTTAGCAAGCAACTTTGGGAGGTCACCTCATCCTTCTTTTCTTTCCCAGTCTGTATTAAAGCACAGCTGTGCAGCCCACGGTCTGCTTTCTTTCTGAGTCATCCTCCTGAATGGTGATGGCAATGGTAGAATATTAGAATTCTGTTTAAAATGTTAATCAAGATCTGGTATTTCAAAATCTAGTTGCAAACTTTTGGGAATTTCTAGTGATCATCTTTTAATAATTGCAGGGGCTGATTTATGGCTGTGCCTCTCCCTGCCTCGTGCTGGTAGATCTGTGTGTGTTTGATTCTAATGCTGTTCCAGGCAGCTCACTAAACCTGAAATGCATTCATGCCATCGATGTATTCTCTAGGCACTTCTTCAGGAATGAACCCTTCCCACTGTGCATTATCATCCAATTAAAAGCTTCTATGTTTCTGAAAGTCAATAATGAAAAAACTAATCAGGACCTTATGTCTTGAACATTAATATCTGTATTTATAAGAAAATTTAATGTACATGTTGTCTATATCTCATTTATAGCTCATATGCTTTCAAAAAATTTATCACAGAAAATATGAACTGACAAGATAAATGAAGTAGAAGTTCATTATTCAAATTAAAAATTATTTTCTGTCAACTGAAGGCACATAGCATTTTTATTATGATTTTAGTGCATAATAAATATAATTAAATGTATTTGGAAATAAAATAATCATTAATATTGATATAACTTAATTCAATTGTCTTCATTTTTTAAGTTAACTGAAGTGATATTAATGGTACCGATGAAGCTAAAATTAATCAAAGTGTGACTTTTTAACTGATTCAAAATTCATTTATTCATTCAAACATTTGTTATTATGTATGACCAATTTCATGTGATTTAATTGAAAAAAATAAATTTATTGAACACAGACTCTAAGTTAGGCTTTTTATTAAGCCCTGGAAGCAGAGGTTAGCAGAAGGATATGACCACTGTACTCTTACTGCAAAGAAAGGTGTATAAGAAAATCATTCAGCAGTGGGAAATTTGAGCCCTAAAGTTTAGCCCTAAGTAATGACCTTTGATTTTCTACTGAGTTGGTTTGTGTTCGTCTGCTCTCTGAAAGTCCACTTATAATAAGTAAAGTATGTATTGTATACACATTCTATAGTGTTCAAAGAAAGATCATAATATTGTAATTGGCAACATTATTAACAACAATAACAAAAGACTATGAATGCTTACTTTATACAGTACAACAGATTAACAGTTGACATGTTTTGGTCTTGAGACAGTGGCTCTAGGTACCTTTTATAAGCTACAGAGTATTCTTGTAGTCTTCTTAGTGAAATGCATTTATGCTTTTTATTGATTTTCCAGGTACAAAACTGATCTCAAATTCATTAATATTAATATTAGAGAAACTAGCTTGCTGAACATCAAAACGGTATTACATTTTAAAAGTAGGAAATTGCCTTTACAGTGAATTGGGAATATTCCCAAAGCAAAAGACTCACTCCCGATTAAACATTATTCTTTAGTAGAAAATGTCATTCACTTAGATAAGCTTATGGTAATCTTTAAAACTTCAAGAAAATATCTATTCAGGACAGCACTAGGAGTTTGCAATTAGAAAGTTTAGAAAAGTGAATACATCTTTCACTACTGGAGAAAGCAACACCTGTACTGTGGGTATATAAACTGAGATTCTTTTCACTTATGTTTCTGTGACTGTTTCTACTTGTGATTCTGTTATATGCTAACCTCTAATATGTTTATTCATATGTTCACTAGTGTTAAATATCAAAAAAGTTCCTTGTACATAGGAAGCATTAATAATGTCAGAAAGGAAAAAACAAATACAGGAAGCAAAAAAAAAAAAGAGAAAGAAAGGAGTTCTAAGATCTTTCTGTTTTTCTGTGATGCCGTATTAGGTAAAATGAAAACAAAGGCATGAACATCCCACAATAATCTAAAGTGTTATGCAGATGTGGTGATGAGTTTGCCAGTCTACTGTGGCCAGAATCACTAATGCTGGAGGGGCAGCACGGAGAAAGGCCCCAAGCTATCGAGAACTTTTTCTTTTCTTTTTTATTTTCTTTTGTTATGTTAGTCACCATACAATACATCATTAGTTTTTGATGTGGTGTTCCATGATTCATTGTTTGCGTATAACACCCAGTGCTCCATTCAATATGTGCCCTCTTTAATACCCATCACCAGGCTAGCCCATCCCCCACCCCCTCCCCTCTGAGAACCCTCAGTTCTCAGAGTCCATAGTCTTGAGAGTTTTTTCTTATGGAAGTTCTCACTGTAAATCAAATTTGGGTAGTCAGCCGCCATTTTAACAGTAACAATGCTACAAGATGGCCCCCAGCAGCTGCTTTATCACTGGAATAACTATCTGTAGAGGCAGTCAAGCTTTCACTGGCATCAGTGACTAAGTGCGAACTTCTGCAGAACATGTGATTTATAAACTTTTGGTTGTGGAGAAAAATTACTTTTCACCTGTGTAGAGGACTATATCTGGGCATTCTAGTGTTTTCCATTTTCATCAGTACATTCACTTATTGCAGGAGGTCATAAAAGACATGCTCTGACTGAGATTCAACCTTGGAGAACTGGCTTTTCATTCTAATTGAGATTAAAGAAAATACAAATTCTCATTACGAGAGATGGTTTATGTTATATAAGACACTCCCCAAAATATTATATTCTTACTGTTTATGTGAAGTTTTGCATTTAAGTATTAAATAATACCACTTAAAAGGCATATATGAGCAATAGCTTCAAATTTTTGAACAACAAAAATAAATATTTAGGTAATAGTTTGACCAGTGCATACTTATTATTAACTATGACAGGTCACCTGCATGGGATTCCCAAATATTTTTCAAAGTTATTAATGACAAACACATACTTTAATTCTTCAAATTTGTAAGTGGATAGTCATTTATTTTAAACATATTCTAACTCAAGGTTAAGTTACATGCCCTGGATTTGACATTTAAGTTATGAGTAATCACAGTTACAGATGTGTAGGCAAATTTTACTTAGCATGGATAAGATATTTAACACACACACACACACACACACACACAGAATGAGTAGTTAAAAAAGAGACAACGTAAAAGGTTAAATAACACTATTGAAGTACTGTGTAGCAGAGACAGAAAGGAAGGCAGGAAGTTGAATTTGTGTTCTAAAAAGATTTGCTGAGCTTGTGAGACCTTTGAACAAAGTAAGCAAACATTTTCCAATTGTAGTTAACTTGAAGAGTTTAAAATTTAAACAAAGCTAGAGTTGGAAGACACATATCTCTGCCAAGTCTCATTAAAATACTTTAGGGAGGGGTTTGATTTGAAGTCCTAGGGTGATTTATTTTCGTATATACTTACATGCGATAGCAATATATAATAATAATCACAAAAACAGGAGATTGTGTTATGTTTTCCCTTCCTTCAAAACTCGGTCCTGTACACCAGTCTAATATCTAGTTCCTCCAGGTATCGGTCAATTTGACATGCGGTCAAATTTGCAAAAATAATGCCTAAGATATTGCCCCATAGAGTTTTGAAGATTAAAGGACTTATTTTTTAATCATAAAATTCTTTATAAATATAAGATATAGTTATTTTATATTTATTTTAGTTTATTTTATGCTTAAAATATTTTTTGCCAGTTTACAAAAGATTCTTATTGTGTATTTGCCTAACAATTCCGTGGTGATTAAAAAAATTAAACTCATGAGCAAGTTAAACTTCCAAAACTAACCAGAGATTTTAAAAAGAGTCCTTGAAATATGTCTTCTCTTTCACGTGTAAATTTGATATATAAGCTATATTCGTTGAAAGCTGCAAAATATTATTATTATTCATGGTAGTTCTTGAAAAATTAACTGAAAAACTTCTTAGGGTTTGAAAAACATCTCTTTTAAATATGGAAGAAAAGCTAATTTGTAAGTTTTTGGTTTTTTTGGTAAGGACAACAGTGCTTTTAAGTAAAATATATTTTATTACACAACATAATAAATATATTTAATAAGTAAATATAATATATAAGCAAACATATAACATATAAAATATATAAGTAAAATATATTTTCTTATTAAACAACATAATATTCATGGCATGCTGTGAATAATTATTGTACTTCGGGCACCTGAGGCCTCAGTCGGTTAAGCGTCGGTCTTCGGCTCAGGTCATGATCCCAGGGTCCTGGGATGAAGCCCCTCAATGGGCTCCCTGCTCATCGAAGAGCCTGCTTCTCCCTTTCCCTCTGCTCCTCCCCTGCTCCTTCTTGCTCTCTCACTCACTCACTGTCTCAAATAAATAAATAAAATCTTTAAAAAAAATGTTTTAAAAAATAATAATTATTGTATTTCCTGAGAAACAACCACCAGACAAACCTATGCACATTACTGGTTTGCTAATATTAGTATTAGTTTTTGAGGGCTGCTGTAACAAAGTACCACAAACTGGGTGGCTTAAACAACAGAAATGTATTGTCTTGGTTCCTGAGGCTACAAGTACACAGTCAAGATGTCAGAGGGTTGGTTCCTTCTAAGGCCTCTGAGGGCGAGTTTGTTCCATGCCTCTCCCCCAGCATCTGGTGGTTTACTGGTAATCCTTGATGTCTCTTGGCTATAAAAACGTCACCCTGATCTCTGCTTTCATTTTCCATGGTGTTCTTTCTATGTGTGTATCTGTCCATTTTAAAAGGACACCAGCCATATTAGATTAAAACGCACCCTAATGACATTTTAAATTGATTGCTTCTGTGAAGACCCTGTCTCCAAATAAGGTCACATTCTGAGGTGCAGAGGGTTAAGACTTCAACATGTGAATTCGACGGGGATGTGATTCAACCCACAATAGCAAATTGCCAATTTAAAGATCGGTGTGATACTTTGAAATATAACCAACAATAAAATCACTTAAAAGAAATTGCCAAAATTTATTTTATAAATTTGCAAAAAATAAAAGGTAGGCAAGCACAGAAATTTTAAAAATGCTTTTGTCATTGTTACTTCTGAAAATAATTACCATTTTATTTATTTAAAGGTATTTTTTGAGCACTTGTTTTCTATCTATGAACTGTTTTGGGTACTCATCTTTATCAGTAGCAAATACAAAAAAAAAAAATGTTTATATCCTCATGGTCCTTACAGTAAGGCAGAAAATGTTGTTTTAATTTTGAGATTTTGAAGTTTTGCATGAAATTGAAAAATACATAATAATTTTAATAGCTTTAAGATATTGATGCAGGAGACCAATTACCCATGCTGTTTTACTGCTATCACATAGGGCTTTAGTACACATGCTGTTCACAAAAATTGTATTTAGTAGGATATCAAATAATGAAGAACTTACTCTAATAATTTAGTTTTAGATTTAGCTATATCCTTTTGCTGCTATATTTGTATGTCCCATGTTTTTTGCTTAACAAATTATAATTAGAAAAATAATATGACTTGCCACATTATATCTAAAGCCATTGCCTGATAATGTTTTGTTGAAACTTAGCATCAGAACAGACTTTCAGTCACTTACTCTTAAACCTAAAAAGCAAATATGGAATGTGTTTTTAACTCTCTGGTGACATTTTTATAATATTTCTATTCCTAGCCTCTATGAAGCCTTCAAAGATGTATTTCACTTTTCAGGCAATGATGGAACTCTTAATATTTCCCTCTAATGTTAACGCTGGGGCAAGATGAGGTGCAGTAAGCTGGGCTGCCTGGGGAAATAGCATCACAAAACATGGAGGCTTGACTCATGTTCTAGTCCGTTGTATTTTGAAAGACTCTTATTATAGCACAACAGAGGTGTACTTAACAAATATTGAAATTCATAGACGCAAAGGCAAGAATGTAGGAACCAGGCAACTGGGGTATAAGGATGCTTTTCACTTTCTATCTCAGCTTTACCCATATTTAAGTATCATCTTTTTTTTCTTTCTTAATCCTCACACAAATGTTTTGAATGACAGAACAATTAGAAAGAAACCAGATTGCAGTATCTATATCTGTCACTATCACTGCGCCCTGGCAGACATAAATTCCCGGCTGATTTGGCTGCAGTGTATTATCTGAGAGGTAAGCTAAATCTTCACCTAATTTTTGTCAGTGTAGCAGTGCATTGGAAGAAATGCTTTCTTCATCCTACTCTGAAAGTTGCATTTTTCCCTGTGGTATGATAGCTATTTTTTTGGATAAAATCTACTTTGTCACAGAAAGTTGCTATTAAAAACAACAACAACAACCAAAAAAAAAAAAAAAAAAAAAACCAAGGTGGGATGGCTGACACAGGCATCTACATGCTGCACAGTGGACTGTGTGAAATTGACTGGGAGTATCCAGATAATTTCAGATAAAATGAAGACCAGTTCTATAGGACCATGAAAATACCAGTGCTCTCCCTGGATCACTAGCCTTGTTCCAATTTCCAAAGGCAGTTGCTCCTTCGGCTGTTGTTGCTTCAGTGATGCCAGAGTATATTTTTATCAGCTTACATAATATCCTGACAGCATTGTATCCTGAGTTAAATAAAATATTTTTGTGCAAATATACATAACTCCAAATTCATTGGAACCAAAATTAGGCATTTTTGTATGAACTACATATAATTAGTAGATAAAAATTCAGAGACTTGTAGCTTCAGGAAATAGCACAAGATGACCTTTTTTGTGATTTAGCTGATTTGAATTTGTCACAGGTTTTAAGAAAAAATTTTCTCATTTACTAGCAACATGCTCCTTTCCCATTTCTCATCATAATGTAAATTAATGCTGGTTGGCTTTTGTTATTGAAAGCCTAAAGGTGAGTACTTTTAGACAGGGCAAGAGCTATGGGTATGAAGACTGTTCATCAGACATCAGTGTACACGGTGAACAATTTCGACCCTGGCAGTTGGATGCCCACAGCTAAAAAGCATTTCCCAATCATCCAATTAGGAAGGTAGCAACTGTTCGTAATTACGCATAGCCGATGCACAACGAACCCCTTTATTCTTTAGTTGAAAATATTTGTTGTCTTAATGTCTCTCTATTGTTCTGAATTGCATGAGGTCTTATGTTATAGCCTTGATCAATATTTCCTACCCCTTTCCACAAAATGGCAAATAGAATTTCCAGGCACTTTATCGTGCTGCAGAGGTCTCAACCATCAGCTGCAGCAAGAACATTAGTGTTCAGTTAATTGGTACAGATGGCCACAGCACTGATTCTACCATTTCATCAACAGATATCTGGATACTGGGGCTGGAACGCAGATGTCAGACCAGGGGCTTTGTTGGAATGTTCTGGTGTTGCTTTCAAATGCCATGCGCCTCTCTCTCCCTCCCTCCCTCCCTCTCTCCCTCCCTCCTTTTTGTTTCTCATATATCTTTCATAAATTTAAAACAAAAATATAGGGCACCTGGGTGGCTCAGTCAATTAGGTGTCTGCCTTCGGCTCAGGTCATGATTCCAGGGTCCTGGAATCGAGCCCCATGTTGAGGTTTCTGCTCAGCAGGGAGCCTGCTTCTCCCTCTCCATCTGCCTGCTGCTCTGCCTGCTTGCATGTGCATGCTCTCTCTCTCTCTCTCTCTGTGTCAAATAAATAAATAAAAATCTTTTAAAAAATTAAAATAAAACATAAATATATGGTTCATATAATCATTGTTTTTTAAATATGCATTGATTTCTATATCTCTGCTTTTGTTTCAGAATATTCTAGATACAATAATAAGAAATCAAGTTCTTATAACTTGAAAAACACTGTGAGGAGAGGTTAAAGAATCCAAGTTATAGGAGAAATAGCCCCTAATTATAGGAGAGAGATGCAGTAATTTGTATATTAGGGGTGGATATTGTAAAAGTGGGGAAATATTCCAAAATATTACTTAACATTTGGAATCCTTAATGCAAAAAAAAAAATGAGACAAATATGATACATAGCAGGATATCATCAATGAAAAGTATTAAAAAAAAGAAGAGGAGAGATGTACTCCATCCTTGAGTGAAATACAATGATTCGACAGAAAGGGAAGATTTTGAATCAAGGATGGAGGGCAGAGGGTAGGCTTTCATTCAGGAGCAGGAATAAGATGACAAACCCTCTAGATTTGTGAGGATGATGAGTATGGAAACAACTTGTCAGGATTTGGTTGTTTAGGACATAGGAGATACAACTGGGATAATTTGTTTAGTGTTAGATTTAGGAGTTTTGAAGTTCTGGCCTAGAATTTAAATGTTTTCCTAAAGTCATTAGTGAGTCATTGAAGGCTTAGAAGAAATTCAAACAGAGAGAGAGAGAAAGAGGGAGAGAGAGAGAGAGATAGGTAGAAACAGTAGGGGGACAGAGATTATAGTAATTATGATACGTGATATATTTTGTTTGGGATAATTTTTTTTTTGGTTCAGTCATCTACCCTGGATGTTGGAAAAACTTTCCTATAAAGGGCCAGGCAGTTAATCTTTTGGGGTCTATAGCCCATATCATTTCTGTCACAACTACTCAACTCTTGTTGGGGCATGTGAGCAACCGTAGATATACCGTAGAGTATAGTTGTATTCAGTGAAACTCTTATTTATGGGCACCAAAATTTGCATTCCCTAAAATGTTCATGTGTTGTAAGATATTGTCTTCTGTTGATTATTTTAACCGTTTTGAAATTTCAAAACTCTTCCATGGGCTCTTATGTAAAAACAGGCAATGGCCATAGATTGCTAATCCCAATCTAAACAAATGAAATGCTTCTCTTCTATTATATCTTCCATGATGCTTACTCTTTTTAAGAAAATATAGGCTCTTTCATTTTATAACAAAACATAATTTAAAATAAAACATTTTTTTAAAGATGTATTTATTTACTTTAGAGGGAGTGCAAGCAAATGCAAGTTGGGGGAGGGGCAGAGGAAGAGGGAGAGAAATCCTCAAGCAGATTCCTGGCTGAGTGTGGAGCCTGATGTGGGGCTCGATCCCAGGACCCTGAGATCATGACCTGAGCCAAAACCAAGAATCAGATGCTTAACCAATTGAGCCATCCAGGCACCCCAAAAACATGATTTGTAATAAACATTTGGCAGACTTATGAGAAATTTTCTTTCAAGTCTTCAATTTCATTTAAATAATTTTGGATAATCTTGATATAATTAATTATTAATTTATTTTATTAAAGTTCTGTTTTCTATGCTGCATATAGCCTATATATAAAACTAACTGAATGTGGCTGTATTGAGACACAGGTTATGCTTCCAACACAGCAAGCTTGTTACAATGATGACAATGAGGCCTGTAACATTTTCTGCTAGACTTATGGAGTAGAGTGGAAGTAACAAGACTTTCTTTTTTTTTTTTAAGATTTTATTTATTTATTAGAGAGAGAGAGAGAGAGAGAGCACGAGCAGGCGGGGCTGACTGAGAGGGAGAAGCAGGCTCCTGCTAAGCATGAAGCCCGATGTGGGGCTCAATCTCATGACCCTGAGATCATAACCTGAGCCGAAGCAGACACTCAACCAACTGAGCCACCCGGGCCCCCAAGACTTTTCAGTATTAGAAACAATGAAGGAATAATAATTTTAGATCACTTGCCAAAATAGCAATCAATATACTTCCTACAGTTTGAATTCTTGGGCCCTAAAATAAAGAAATTGGATCCCAAAGATTACAGGTGGGGGATTTTTGAATTTGGCTATGTCCACATCCAAGGGGAGAAGCCCAACTGAAAGAACTCTGGACTGACAGTGATAACTGTGGATTGAACAAAAGTTCTTTTGAAGATTTTGATTCTGACTTTGAAAGAACTGTGGTGATTGGTAGTGGAAGGAATCAAATGCAAAATTCCTTAAATAAGAATTTGTTAACTTAAAGAAATAACTATAATAAATGCATGATTCACTAAGGAAAAATCATTTGGAATATATGTGCCTTAATGGTGATTCTTTACTTCCAAGAGAGCTAACGAAGTCAGCTGTTGCTGGGTTTTTATGCATTAGGAAAAGCCTGGAATTGGTGGTTGCAACCTACCTGCAGCAGTGATTTCCTCATGAGTAGGCAGGGGTAGAGGGGACAATTTAAGATCACTGAAGAATTCAGGTTTTGTTAGAATGTGTTGTGTTTCTTTCCATGCTGTCATTTTCCTAGGTCTGTGGGCTGCGCAGTCATGTTATTCTAGAAATGTAAGTTTGTATCCTATTATATGTGTGTGATAACCATTCAAAATAGGTCTCCTAAACTAATCTGTTACAGTGCATTGTTGTAGTGTAATAGGTATCCCTTCTGGATCTCCACTGTTAATTCCCAAACAACACATAGTTCTCATTAAAGACGGAAGCTTTGTTGTGAAAAAGGACTTGGAAATTCATATAGGCTAAAGGTCAACAAGAGAAGAGAAGGTCAGATTCCTTTTGATTCTCCCATTTTCCTACAGAGAAATATGTTGAAGTTGGGGTTTGTTGGGGTTCCTATGTGAATCTACATTCCAGTGCAATGCAATGCAAGGACCTTTTTCCCACTATGGTAGGTGAAAAAAAAGAAAAGACAAAAGTAGTCCTTCAAAAGATATCCAGGTTAAATCCTTAGAACTCACAAATGTTACCTTATTTGGAAAAAAAAAAAAAAAAAAGAGGATCTTTTCTGTTGTGATTAAGTTAAGGATCTTGAGATTCGATAATCCTGGATTATAAGGGTGGACCCTAAATTCAATGTCAAGTATCCTTTGTAATAGAAAAAGTAGAGGGAAATTTGAGACAAACGGAAGAGGGCACACAGGCAGACGAGGGGAAAGCAATGTTGGAGACCATGGCAGAGACTGGAGTGATGTGGCCACAAGCCAAAGAAGCCAAGGAATTCCAGCAGCACCAAAAGCTTGGAAGAGTTCCCTCTGGAAGGAAAGATTCTCCCCTAGAGCCTTCTGAGAAAGTACAGCTCTGCCAAGACCTTGATTTCACACTTCTGACTTCTATGAACAGTGGGAGAGTAAATTTCTTTTATTTCAAGCTACCCAGTCTGTGGTACTTTATTACAGCAGACTCAGGAACCTAATATACTCCCATCTTTCTTATTCTGACACAGCAAACATGAAAGCAAACTTGCGTGTGTGTTTGTGTGAAGTGGGTAGCAGGATGAATTTAGAACCTTCTTGGTGCCAAGCCAACTAACTGGTTTGGTATGCCAGATATTTATAGCCTTTGTCTGGGAATGTCTGATGTCCATGCCTAGAGATCATGACTAAGTCCTTCCTGACAGAGGAAACTGAATTTGGATATAGCCTGTCCTCCTGCAAAGGGAGAGCTAAAGGGATATCAAGACAGAAGGGAAGGATCATTACTGTTTTAATCAGTTCTCCTTATTTTGTCCTTCTGAAAACCTATTCATTCCATTGAAGCACAATTTTGGAGTAGGGAGTAGTGTTCATAGGATAATAGATCAAGTACTAGGGAAATTTGTGATGGAGGGCAGGCATTTTATCAGTGCTATTTTGGTAAACATACCTTTCCTTCTGGAAATGCCTATTATCATCTGAGAAAAGGCCATCCTAGAGATCAGCTCATACCTGCTGATCATTTGCCTCTCTGCTTACAAATTCATTCCCACCTCCACCCTGATCTTTTTATCACAAAACACTGAGTGCTTCACACCATTGTTCCCAGGCTGGTTTTTGGCAAGTGCCAGTGAGGTCCATGGCAGAACGCTGGAAGGTGGGAAGAAGGAAAAAGCCAGGACATTTTTCTCTGTCGTGATTTGGATGAATTTCTCACAGTAGCTCCTTAGTTTCACCTCCTGCCAACCAGTTCTGCTCTCTTGATTTCCTTTTCTTCGACTTCCTTTGTGACCAGATGCTCATAGTAACTGCCTCTATTAACTGATTGGATCTTAACTAATAGGAAATCAAAGAGAAAATGTCACATTGGCTTACCATCAGTTTGAATTTGAGGACAAATCAATCAGTCCTGACTCGTCATTGAAGTGTTCCTGGTTAAGATACCAAACAATACGGATGATGATTTACATTTTCCAAGTAAATTTCATTTGTGCATTCATTCTCCCAGGAGAGAGAGGTAAAACTCAGAGATACCTGATGATATGGGCAGTCAATAAAGGCCATATCCAGGCACAAATCCAAGACTTCTGTCCCTCAACCCTATGATCTTTGCCTTAATGCATTAGGAAGATATGCCATCCTTTCTTTTGTCTGGAAGGTATAACAAGATGATGGTATTTTGATATTTTGAAGGCAGGTGAACTTCAGATCAAGTTCCTGATTTCTGATGCAGAAAGAATTATTCTCTGATAGTAAATATTCAAATGGGTAGCCCTGAATTATTATTAAGACAGATATATAATGTATATTCTTACATGAATTGAAATCCTTGGTTTATTGAGATGAAATGATTCAAAACAAAGAAGCATTCTGGAGTGTGGTAAATCCACAGAAAAGGAATATTTCCAGGGTCTAAGGAGAATACAAAATATGCAATGTCAAGTTAATATTAAGGTTAATATTAAATTGCAAATGTATATTTATTATTACTATTTCTAAAAATGTTTTCAATAGAGTTTATATTATTTCCCTCAGAGGTTTTTATTTCATGTAATTATAGTTTGTTATGTACTTCACAAATATTTCATTGTTTAACACAACATATTTTATTCAATATGTTTAGAGTTTCTGGGGCAATGCTAATCATTGAAATATTTACATTATGTTTGTTATTTATCCTCAAATAATAAATATACATCCAAGGGACTATTATAAAGTACAACTAAAAACTTGATTTATTAGTCACAGCCTTATAGTCGTATTAAAAAAAATACTATTACTTCAAAATATGATATATAAAAATAATAAATAATAGCTATAAAATTAATAGGCATGTATTTGAAACCTTAAAACAATGAATTTCTAGACAATTAAGAGAGCAAGAATTTACAGAAAAATGCTAATTTCCAATGGTTTAATATCTTCATAGGAGACATTAGGAAGTCAACATTCTTTCTAGAAAATAGAGACTTACTCAGGCATAGAGGATTATTATTTTTTTTTAAGATTTTATTTATTTATTTGACAGAGAGAGACACAGCGAGAGAGGGAACATAAGCAGGGGGAGTGGGAGAGGGAGAAGCAGGCTTCCCGCCGAGCAGGGAGCCCGATGCAGGGCTCGATCCCAGGACCCTGGGATCATGACCTGAGCCGAAGGCAGATGCTTAACAACTAAGCCACCCAGGTGCCCCAGGCATAGAGGATTTTTAAAAAAATAGTTTTAAAGCACTCATATATATTGTCTTTAGTTTTTAAAATTTCCTTTAGAGTGCCTTTAACTTGAAGAATTTCAAGGAGTTAAAGAATAATTTTCTTTAGGTATAGTATTAATAATATAGTATATAAATTGTATTCTTTCATTAATAAGGAATGGAACAGTACATTGATTACCACTTTTGAAAACATTGACTTTTACAAATTATTTTATAATAATTCTGTTTTTATTTACATAAACTTCTGAGAATATTAAAGATTATTATATGTGAATATTTTATATACATAAGTGGATATGTTACTTGCTATGCAACATATTCTCTGTGACTGAGATTTGTATGGGTGAATAAATGTGTGAAATAGCAACAGGGGTAAATTGAAGGAAAGATTTCCAGAATGTCTTCTCTCATGTTTCTAGTCCACACAAGTTTAAAACTAGAATAAAAAAGCAATCCACAGATTTGGTGCAATTCTTATCAAAATACCAACAACATTTTTCACGGGACTAGAAGAAATAAAAATAAAATTTGTGTAGAACCCAGGACCCCAAGTATCCAAAGCAATGTTGAAAGAGAAGAACAAAGCTGGAGGTATCATAATTCCAGATTTCAAGATATACTACAAAACTATGGTAATCAGAACAGTGTGGTACGGGCATAAAAATAGACACATTGGTAGAGCAGAATAGAGAACCCAGAAATAAACCCAGTCAATTAATCTATGACAAATGAGGAAGAATATGTAAAGGAGAAAAGACAGTCTCTTCAACAAATGGTCCCAGGAAAACTGGACAGCAACATGCAAAAGAATGAAACTGGATCACTTTCTTATGCCATGTACAAAAATAAACTCAAAATGGATTAAAGATTTAAATGTGAGACCTGAGACCATGAAACTCCTAGAAGAAAACATAGGCAGTAATTTCTTTGACATTGGCTGCAGAAATGTTTTTCTAGAAATGTCTCCTCAGGCAAGGGAAACAAAAACCAAACTGTTCAGACTATACCAAAATAAAAGGCTTCTGCACAGCAAAGGAAATCATCAACAAAACAAAAAGACAAAACACTTAATAGAAGATATTTTAAATGATATACCAGATAAGGGGCTAATATCCAAATTATATAAAGAACTTATATAACTCAAGAGCAAACAACAACAACAAATAATAATAATAATAATCCAACTAAAAATGGGCAGAGGACCTGAATAGACATTCTTTGAAATGGCCAACAGACACATAAAAAGTTTCTCAACATCACTAATCATCAGAGAAATGTAAATTAAAACTATAATGAGATATCACCTTACACCTGTCAGAATGGCTAAGATCAAAAAGACAAGAAATAACAGGTGTTGGTGAGGATGTGGAAAGAAAGGAAACTCATGCACTGTTGGTGGGAATGCACACTGGTGCAGCCACTCTGGAGACAGTATGAAAGTTCCTCAAAAAGTTAAAAATTGAATTACCAGATGATCCAATAATTCTGCTACTGGGTATTTACCCAAGGAAAACAAAAACACTAGTTTGAAAAGATATATGCACCCCTATGTTTATTGCATCATTATTTACAATAGCCAAGATATGGAAGCAGCCCAAGTGTCCATCCATAGATCAAAGAGTGCTGTATATACACACACACAAACACATCACAAACACACCACACACACTGGAATATTAATCACAAAAAGGAGATCTTGCCATTAGCAACAATATGGATGGACCTAGAGGGTATAATGCTAAGAAATAGCGAAAGACAAATACTATATGATTTCACTCATATGGTGAATTTAAGAAACAAAACAAATGAATAAACAACAAAAAAGAGGCAAAAAACAATCTTAAACACAGAGAGCAAACGTCAGGAATGCGTAGAATTGTTGAATCATTATATTGTAAAAGCTTGCACTTGATTTAGAATGTAAGTGATTCAGTTCCATTCATCTTTATGATGGGGGAAAAAATCTAAATTGAAATACCTATTGGTGATAGATTAACATTTTTATGTCTATGTATGAAAAAAAGCAGTTTAAGAGGAATAAACACTCTCTATAGCCCAAGTGTAAAGTTATAAATACCAGTGCATAAATAACAAAGTATCTATCAATAGAGTGACTGCAAAGAAACTGTCATAAGTAGAGATTTATGCCATCACTCACCCCAGCACATACAGAAATGGGCAAAAAGATGCAAAATAGTAGAGATAACATCATATGTTTTGAAACTAAGAAAGAGTTCCAATATGCACCACAAATAACAGATGCTCACAGAAACACATGGCTTATATTGCATGCAAAGGGAATTTGGTGAGCATATAAAGAAGGTATGGGGTGCCTGGGTGGCTCAGTTGGTTAAGCGGCTGCCTTCAGCTCAGATCATGATCCCAGGGTCCTGGGATCGAGCCCCGCATCGGGCTCTCTGTTCAGTGGGGAGTCTGTTTCTCCTCTCCCTCTGCCTGCTGCTCCCCCTGCTTGTGCTTTCTCTCTCTCTGTCAAATAAATAAATAAAATCTTAAAAAAAAAAAAAGGTATGAGCACATTGCAGTGCAACAAGAAACGAGGTAACTGATGGCTCCGTTCATTTTTGCCAGCAGAGTGGTGAGAATTGATCATATTTCAAGAAGGACAACAAATACTCTATTTCCATCCCACCACTGATAATTGACAACATTATAGGCTGGAGAAAATGCCGTCTGTTAAGCAGAAGTTGGAGCAAAGCTGATTGGGCACGCAGAACTGTTGTGTTGCCTTTTCTCATAAAACGGACTTCTAGAACAGTTGGAGAGTAGCAACCAAAAAGGCTTGGAAGGACATGACAGCCCTGACTGTATAGTAAGTAGCCCAGCACTTACCAGCAGGCTTCATGTGATGCAGACAACATGCTGAATAAAGGGAGACTGGCTTGAAGGAACACTGGCCCTTCCTTATTGTTCTGAGTCAGAGGTGAGGTTGTACTTGGGGAAATTGAACCACAATCTACAAAATTGCTGATAAGCCCCCTACTAGTGACCACATTTACTCTTTCCACACCTTTATCAATATGAGCAAATAATAAACCCCATCCTACCCTTATTTCTATTTCTATGATTATTGTTAGGTATGATGGAAATCAGTTAGCTGATACTTTCTTTAGGATTTCTACTTTTGTGATTCCAAACAAAGTAGGCCTGTGATTTATTTTCTTTGTACTTTCCCAATCCACTTTGCTAATCAAGGTGGCAATGGTTTTGTGAAATAAATTAGGTAATGTTTGTTCTTTTACTATTTGCTGTAACAACTCCTGTAAGAAAGAAATTACATACGCCTTTACACTTTTCAGGAAAATTTTATATCTATAGAATTAAGTCTGGGCCTCTTTGGTGTGTGAGATAGTCTTTGCTTACCATTTCAATTTATTATTTATTAATCTATTTAGCTGTTCTTATTCTTTTTTATACTTTTTTATATTTAAAATTTTTTGCATTTTGTATTTTTTCCATTTAATACTGGTTTTCTAACATTTTAATTTTGATTTTTTATACTAATGCTCGGGTATAATTTAAATAAAATAAATGCATCCATTTCAAGTGTATAGTTTGATGAGTTAGCGCGCACACACACACACACACACACACACACACACACACTGTACTACCTTATCCATAATCAAGATTCACTCAAACCAAATCCATTCTTTCCTGCCGGCCCTAGTCTGCCTTGTCAAACCCTCCCAGCTCCCACCCCAGCCCAGCCCAGGCCCCAGGCCACCACTGAACTGTTACCTGTCACTACCAAATCCATTTGTCTCTTCTAGAATTTCATATTTTTGCATACAGCATGTATTGTTTTGTATTTGGCTTCTTCCTCTCAGCATAGTGATTTTGAAATTTATCCACATTGTTATAACGTACCTTCTTTTATGTTATGACTAAGTATTCCACTAAATGGATATAGCACAATTTATTTGTCCTCTCTCTTGATGATGGACATTTAAGGTTCAAACTGGGGCTATTAGGAATAAAGCTGCTATGTGCATTACTATATAAAGATTTGCATGTGTCTTAAAATAAAATACCATAGACCCGGGGTGCCTTAAACAACAGAAAAGATTTCTCATAGTTGTGTAGGCTGGGAAGCCCAAGATCAAGGTGCTGACAGATTTGGTTCTAGGTGAGGGCCCTTTTCCTGGCTTGTAGAAGCCACTACCTGGGTGCTTACATGTCCTTTCGTCGCTGCAAGTGTGTGGAGTGAGAGGAAGCTCTGGTGTGTCTTCTACTTCTTGTAAGTGCACTCACCGGACCACGGGAATGCTGCCCTCCGCGCCCCATTTCTAAATTTCATCTAAACTTCGTCATCTCCCAAAGGCCTCAACTCCAAATACCAGCACTTAACATATCAATTTTCAGGGGACACATTTGGTTCATAACAGTGTTGGGTATACATTTTTTATTTATGTTGGGGTGAATTTCTCAGAGTGGAACTGCTGGGTTGTGTGTTCTAAGTGTGTATTTAACCTCTTAAGAAACTGCTAGATTGTTTTCCGAGTGGATGTACCATTTTATATCCCCCACCCTCAACAGTGTATAAAAATTTTAGTCTCTTTGCATTATAAACAATAGTTGCCAGCTTTTAAAGTTTTCAATTCTGATGGTGTGTATTGTTATTTTATTATTATTTGAATTTGCATTTCCCAATGGCTAAAGATGTCGAATATTTTTTATGTGTTTAGTGATCGCTCTATCTTCTTTGGTGTAGTGTTTATTCAAATATTTTGCCCTTTTTTGTTAGGTTGCTCATCCTCTAATTATTGAATTGTAAAAATTCCTGATGTATTTTGTATATAAGTCTATGTCAGAAAGATGTGGTACAATTATTTTCTTCAAGCGCTTTGATTACCTTTTCATTTTCTTCTTCAATATACAAAATTAGTTGTATTATTTGAAAAGTTTTTAATCTTCATGAATTCCAATTTATCTGCTTTTCTTTATAATTCATGCATTTTGTATCCTAAGAAATTCTTGCTTATCACAAAGTTTTCAGGATTTTCCCTAGAATACTTTCAAGTTTTGGCTCATATGTTTAATTCTATGATCCATATTTAGACAATTTTTGTGCATGATGTTATAAAAGACTTGAAATTTATTTTCTATTACATATGGATATTCAGTTGTTTCGGCACCAGTAGGTGCACAGAATATTTTTTCTCCCTTGAATTGCATAGACACTTTTGTCAAAAATCAGTCTATTGTGTTAGATTATTTTAAGACTCTGTTTTCTGTTTCATTGATCTTCATATCTATAGATATGCCATAGTGTAGCTTTATACTAAGTCCTCCAAATTTGACTTTTTTTTTAAATTATTTTGGTAGTCTAGGTCATTCGCATTATTATATGTTTCAGTTTTTCATCAATTTCTACTAAAAAAAGTTTGCATGAATTTTAATTAGGTTTGCATTGAACATATAGATTATTCTGGGAATAATTGGGTCAGAAAAATATTCAGTATTGCGGCCCATAAATATGGCCCAGCTCTTCCTTTACTAACTCTTCAGTTTCTCTCAAAAATATTTTGTGATTTTCAGTGTATAGGTATTGCACTTACTTTGTTAAACTTTAATTATTTCATGCTTTTGATACTCCTTTAAATAATATAAAAATACTTTTATGCATCCAATAATTTATTACAGGGATAACACATCACGATTTATATATATTGACTTTGTGGCAATGATTTTGCTAAACACACATATTTATTCTAGTAGATTTTTGATCCTTAGGATTTTCTGTGTACGTAATTGTGTCATATAGGAATAAAGACAATTTTCTTTCTTCCTTTGCATATGTTTTTAATATATTTTTCTGTTACTACATTGGCTAAGACATCCAGTAAAAGTTTAAAAAGAAGTAGTGAGAGTAGACATCTTTTCCTTGTTTCTCATTAAATATGAAGTGAGCTGTAGTTTTTTGCAGATGTCCTTTATCAGATTGATAGAATTTCCTTCTATTTTTAATGTGCTGAAACTTTTAATCAGGAATTGCTGTTGAATTTTGTCAAATGCCTTTTTCTAAATCAATGGCAATGATTACAGGGTTTTTCTCTCCCCTATTTTCTTAATATACAGAAATGTATTGATTGATTTCTTAAAATGTTGAAATAACCTTGCATTCTTAGAATAAATTCTTCCTTGTCATGATATGTTATTCTTTTTATATATTGCTATATTGGACATATCAATATTTTTTTAAAGAATGTTGCTTCTGTGTTCATGAGAGGAACTGATTTGGGTTTCTTTTGTTTATATAATCTTTGATTGGTTTTGGTACAGGAAAATGCAAGCCTCATAAAATTAGTTGGCGAGTACTCCCTCTTTTTATCTAAAGAGTTTGTATAGAATTGGTATTGTTTTCATTCTTAAATGATTGGTAGAATTCACTAATAAAAGTACTTGAGCCTGGAGTTAGCTTTCTAGGGAGATTTTTAACTGCAGATTGAGTTTATTTAATAGATATATGGCCATTCAGGATATCTATTTGTTCTTAAGCAAACGAGGTATTTTGTTTCTTTCAAAGAATTTATCCATTTGTCCATTTGATTTAGGTTGTCAATTTATTGCCATAAACTGGTTTATATTACTTTTTATGCTTATCATGTTTCTAAGATATATAATGGTGTCTATCTTTTTCTTCCTCATGATTTTGGTGATTTGTGTACTTCTTTTTCTTGATCACACTGAGTAGAGGTTTACCAACGTCACTGATCTTTTCAATGCTCTTTTGATTTCCTTGATTTATTGTTGTTTCATTTTCTGTTTAATTGATTTTTGCTCTTTATTATCTTCCTCATTTTCCTTACTTGGCTTTAATTGGATTTATTTTTTAGCTTGAAAAATTAGATTATTAACTTCAAAATTTTTATTTTTATAATTTAAGCAATAAAATATTCAAACTTCCTTCTAAACACTTTTAGCTATAGCCCAACAATTTTTATATACTGTATTTTTATTTTCCCTTATTCCCATATACTATCTAATTTCTATCCGACTCCCCCTCCTCCCACTGGTGAATGCTACCAAACTGTTTTTTTTTCCCCTATCAAAGCATAGTTGATACACAATGTTACTCAGTTTCAAGTGTACACCGTTCAGGTGACTGGACAGCTCTATACATTATACTGTGCTTGCCACATAGGTAGCTATTGTCTGTCACCACACAACACTATCGTAATACCCTTGACTATATACATAGTATCTGTAGATTATTTGAAAATTGTGGAATTTCCAACTGTATGGGGTATTTCTAGATATTTTTTACTTTACTTTTTGATGTCTAACTTAATTCCAGTATGTTCAGAGTACATACTCTGTATGATGTGAACTTTTAAAATTTTTTAGGCTTGTGTTATGGCCTAGCATATAATCTATCTTGCTGAATATTTTATGTGTATCCTGCCGTTATTAGGTAGAGTGTTCTATAAATATCAATTAGGCCAAGGAGGTTGATGGTGTTATTCAAGTCCTCTATAGCCTTACAAATTTAATGCTTGCTTGTTCCTTTAATTACTAATAGAGGAGTGTTAAGCTTTTCAACTATTATTATGGTGATTGGTACATTGTTGTCCTTTTTTTAATAGATTGTTTGGTTTTATTTTGTCAAACGGCCAAGTTATGGAATCAGTTTGATCCCTTCAGGGGTCATCGACCTCTGAAGAGACCCTATCTTAAAGATTTATTGGGGTGAACTTGAGTAGCCTTCACTCCAGGGTTAATTCAAATACAGTCTTATTACTAAGGTATCACTTCTCATGGGTCTCTAATGAATGTCTCAGGCGATTGCTGAGGATTCCTAGTTCTGACTGGTAACTCAAAGGTCTACCAACATGTTTGAACCCTTGAAATTACTAAACCGAGAGCATGATCTCTGTGTTTTGCTTGGCCTCACAGAGTTTTTACCTTGTAGATAGGTGACCTTGTACTGAGTAACGTTTCAAGGAGCCGTCTAGGCAGATACCAGAGACTCTTTTTCTTCAAGGCACCCTCCCTCTCTGAAACTCTGCAACTCTCATCCTCTGCAGCCTCCAGAACTCCAATCTTCAGCTCTTTAATGCATTAATATCACTGAGTTTACACTCTCTGTCTTTTTTAACCAACCCTGCACTAACAGTCTAGAAATTGCTGAAAAGTCAGAGTGATGATATGGGTCACTCACTTGCTTTCTACCTTCCCATTTTCATAGATTTGCATGCCTGTTTTCAAGTGCTTGAAAGAAAAACTTTATTTATTTTGTCTAGAGTTTTCTTTGGTCATAGTGGAACAATGGGTCTGGAGTAATTCTTACTCCATCATGGCTGGAAGCAGAAATTCATACTTTTAACATAATTTTAGTAGTTTTAAATCTTATTTTTATCTGTAGATATTTCTCCTTTTTATTTCAGAATAAATTTATTTACATTTGTCTTTTCTTTTTATCAGTGCTCTAGATGTTTGATTATCTTTTTAAATAACTAGTTTTTAATTTTTTTAGATTTTCACTATCATGAGTATGTGTTATTTTACTAACATCTCTCTCTCTCTCTCTCTTTTTTTTTTTTTTTTTAGCTAGGTACAGTGTACTTTATTGATGGTACATGACAAGGTAGTGCTCCACAAGCCCCTCCCCTTCTGTAGGGGGTCTGGGATGGAAACTGTGTAGATGTTGGGAGATTCTCAGTGTGTTGGGGGATGAGTTGGGGCAAGGACTCTCCAGCAGCTGAGGGCCTCTCCTTTCCTTTTGCTCTCACTGGGACTGATGGTCCAGGGGGCTCTTACTCCTTGAGGGCCAGGTGGACCATTAGGTCCACCACCTGTTTGCTGTAGCCAAATTCATTGTCATACCAGAAATGAGCTTGACAAAGTGGTCATTGAGAGCAATGCCAACCCCAGCAATGAATGTGGAAGAGTGGGTGTCACTGTTAAAGTCGCAGGAGACAACCTGGTCAGTATAGCCTGGGATGCCCTTGAGGGGGCCCTCTAATGCCTGCTTTATCACCTTCTTGATGTCATCATATTTGGCAGCTTTCTCCAGGGAGCAGTTTGGTTCCATGACTGACACATTGGGGGTGGGGACACAGAAGGCCATGCCAGTGAGCTTCCCATTCAGCTCAGGGATGACTTTGCCTGCAGCCTTGGCAGCACCTATAGAAGCAGGGATGATGTTCTGGGCAGCCCCTCAGCCATCACACCACAGCTTCCCAGAGGTGTTGTCCATGGTTTTCTGGATGGCAGCGATGGTATGGACTGTGGTCATGGATCCCTTCATGATGCCAAAGTTGTTGTGGATGACTTTGGCTGGAGAGGCCAAGCAGTTGGTCGTACAGGAGGCATCGCTGATAATCTTGAGGGAGTTGTCATACTTCTCCTGGTTCATGCCCATCACAAACATGGGGCCATCAGCAGAAGACGCAGAGATGATGACCCGTTGGTCCCACCCTTCAAGTGAGCCTCAGCCCCTTCATGGTAGTGAAGACCCCATGGACTCCATAACATACTCAGCACCAGCATCACCCCATTTAATGTTGGTGGGATCTCACCCCTGGAAGATGGAGATGGGCTTTCCATAGATGACAAGTCTCCCATTCTCAGCCTTGACTGTTCTGTTGAATTTTCCCTGGGTGGAATCATACTGGAACATGTAGATCATGTAGTTGAGGTCAATGAAGGGGTCATAGTCATTGATGGCAACAATATTCACTTTGCCAGAGTTAAAGGCAGCCCTGGTGACCAGGTGCCCAGTAGGGCCAAATCTATGTACTCTAACCTTTACAATTATGTCTCAGAGACACAGCTGGCCCTGTACCAGAAGATGAGGTTGTCTACAGAACTGAGGGGAGCAGAAAGCCTCTTCTTACATTTATAATTTGGGAACTTCTTTCTTTGAATTTGCTGTTGCACTCTACTTATAATTATGTCGAAAGCCACATTTTTTAGTTTCTGATCTTGCTTATTCTTGATAAATATATTAAGAGCTATAACATTTCCCAAGAGTAGAATTTTAGCAATGCCTTGCAAATTTTGACATGTAGAGGGGTTTTTTTATTCGTATTAATTTTTAATTGGTAGTTTTTAATTTCATTGGTATTAATGTTCTATCCAGATGCTATAGGGGAAAATTGGCTCCTTGGCTTTTCCAGTTTCTGGTGGCAGCTAACATTCTTTGGCTTGTGGACTGATTACTACATCTCTGCCTCCCATTGCCTTTCCTCTTCACTGTTTCAAGTCTCCCTCTGCTTCCCTTTACAGGGACACTTTTACCGGACTTAGGGCTCAGCTAGATAATTCATAACTCAAGATCTTTAACCAAATCACATCTTCAAAGTCTTTTTTTATTTTTGTTTTTTTTCCATAGAGGGTAATGTCTCCAGGCATGGGAATGTGGAATTAGGGATTCAGATGCAGATATCTTTGGGGGGACATTTCAATCTACCTCAAGCTTCCCTCTGGTCTCCAAAGATTCATATCCATCCCACGTACAAAATACATTTATTCCATCCCAGTGTCTTCTAGAGTATCAACCTGTTACAGCATCAACACAAGTCCAAAATGTACCTAAATATCACCAACTCAAAAATTTTTAAATCGCATTATTTAAATCAGCAAGATCAGCATAATTTAGATTCTGCCTATGTTCCATCCTGGGGAAAGTTTCATCTTCATTTGTATTCCAAAGGGATAACATATAAGGAGGAAAAAAATCAGTGTTCTCAAATAACTGAAATCTAACATGTAAAATCCCATTATGTTTTATGGGTTAGAAATAATTCCATGTGTTTGTAGGTTCTGCCCTCTGGGCCCATGGCTCTGATCTGTTTCCTAGGCTTGGGCATCTTCCTTTGGCCCTACACAGCTCCATTCTTTGGGACCATGGCTCTGCCATCAATGTATCATCACTTCTTCTTGAAGGCTACTACATATTTCAGATGAGAAGTTTTATCAGTATATTTTCTACTTACAGAATTTGGGAACTCTGGCAGTCTTCCTTCATTTTGTCCTGTCTCTGTCTCTTTCATTCCAACCTGGGAGTGTTTCTGTAGGTATAACATTTTCAAAAACCTATTGGGTCCTCTGCTAATCTCATGAGGATTCAGAACATTAGCAAGAGAGTCCTCCACAGATCTTTCCTAGATAATCCCATTTCCACTCCTGGCTTGTGCTGAGATGATTGAGTGAATCCATGAGTCACAAAACTAGTATCTTCAGCAAAATTTTTCTAGCCACACACTGGGCCTTGTTTGCATAGCACAACTTCCTAACAGCTGGTCTCTGAATTTTCGCATCTTTTGCTATCTGAACAGGCTTAGAATTTCCCAAATCATTAAGTGCTGGTTCCCTTTTTCTTAACAATTCTTTCCTCAATTTCTCACTTTCCGCATGTGTTTTTCTATAAGCAGCAAGAAGAAACAAGGTTGTACCTTCAACACTTTGCTTAGAAATCTCCTCACTCAAAAATCCAAATTCCTTGCTTATGAATCCTGCTTTCCACACAGCTATAGGACACATTCAGGCAAATTTTCTGCCAGTAAATAACAAGGATTACCTATCACCATCTTCTAATAACACATTTCTCATTTTCTTCTGAGCTTTCATCAGAGTCACCGTTCACATTCATACTTCTACTGTTCATATCCTGGTCAAGGCAGTCGAGGCTTTTTCTATCCTCTACCTCAAATTTTTTTCCAAGTCTGTGCCCACTGTCCGATTACAAAGCTACTCCACATTTTTAGGTATTTGTAACAGCAGCATCTCACCTTCCCCTACCAAAATCTGTCTTAATTCCCTAAGGCTGCCATTACAAATTACCATGAACTGGTTGACTTAAGAGAATAGAAATTTTTTCCTTCATAGTTCTGGAGGCCAGAAGTTCAACATCAATTTCACTGAGCTGAAATCAAGATATTAACAGGGCCACGTTTCCTCCAGAGACTCTAGGACAGATGGATTCCCTGTCTTGCTTCTAGCTTCTGGTGACATTCCTTTGCTTATGGGTAAATCACTCCAAGCTTTGACTACATGTCCATATTGCCTTCTCCATTATGTATATATAATGTCCCTCAGCCTCTTACAAAGACACTATGATTGGATTTAGGACCCACCTGGATAATCCAGTATCATCTCCCCATATCAAGATTCTTAAAAGGAAGATGCTTCTTCCTTATAAGCTAACAGGGCTAAATAGGACCTGGTATCTTTTGATGGCCATTTTCCCTCTTACTAGAGATGGCTAATTCCATTGGGGCCAAGTAACTGGATGTATGGGGTTCTCTTTAATTAAATGCAGACTATCACAGAAGGGGCAGGTTTGTCCTCAGAATTTTTGGAATGTACATCCTTAGCATTGTGTTTAGCATAATAAATTCTCAAAAATTATAGCTCATTTTTAATTGATGTTATATTTACCATTAGGCATCTCTTAATAAAATCTATAAGTGTCCCCTAAAATACATTTAACTTCTCAGATTGTTATGGATATATTTATTTCAATCCTTCTGGGAATACTGCTTTTAATTTGTATGTAGTATTGTTTTATGATTCTTAAGACTTAGGCAGTAGAAATTCATATTTCTCCAAAACTTCAGAGGCTTTTTGAAAGACAGTGTGATAATTGTGGTTTATTTATTCATATTAAAAAATATGAACAATTGCTTGTTGAAAAAGAAAGAAAACACCCTTAGATAATTTCCAGCAGTTTAAGGTTGAGATTTCTTTCACTTAACATTTGCTTTATAGTAATGTGGAAAGAAGCATAAAATTTTGTCCCAGAAATCTCTAAAATCAGTTTAACATCAATGCTTTTGAATGTTTTAACTCTCCATTATAACTGTGAACAGACATAATATGTTTATCTCATTTTTTCAAATCCTGTCACTGTCACCTAACAATGAAGTGCTAAAAGGATTAAGAGGCTGCTTGTCTACAGTGTAATCATGCTTAATTAATTAATTTGTTTAGCTTTTGCTCCTTGGAATATTGGCTATAAATACTGTATAAAATGCATTCTTACTCTTTAGACCATCAAAATAAATATAATCAGATAAATAAAAAATATATGATATTTGTGGTATACATTTTCTATCATGTTATTTTATTTTTTTATTATTTTTTTAAAGATTTTATTTATTCATTTCAGACACAGAGATACAGAGAGAGAGAGAGAGAGAGCATGAGCAGGGGGAGAGGCAGAGGGAGAGGGAGAAGCAGGCTCCACGCTGAGCCAGGAGCCTGATGTGGGGCTCGATCCCAGGACCCTGGGATCATGACCTGAGCTGAAGGCAGACGCTTAAGCGACTGAGCCACCCAGGCGCCCCTGTCATGTTATTTTAAATATATATGTTAGTCAAAAATTTACATTTATCAGTTTGATAAACTGCGTTGTAGAACTGTTCTAGCTAGTGGGGATATAGTAGCAAATCAAACAGAATATAACCGCTACCCTCCTGGAGTTTATATTTTAGAGGAAGAGAAACATCAACAAACAAAATCAATAATATAAAAATAGACTATTTTAGATGGTGGTAAGTGTCTGAGGAAGAGTAAAATAGAGAACAGGGGTGAGTGGTGACCAGAGATGATGTAATGTTACCAGATTAGATGCTACTGAGGAGTGGACACTGAAGAAAAGACTTAAAGGAGCTGAGGGCAGAGTCCTGTGCAGATCTGTGGAAACACATTTAACCAGGGGAAGCATTAAGTGCTGTGTCTGAGAAGGGGTGATAACGCTGGTGTGTCTGGATGGAGTTGAAAAGAGTCAAGGGCGTGGTAGAAGATAAGGTTAAAAAACAGGTCAGCTCTGGGGGTCATGTAGGCCACTGTCAAGATTTTGGATTTCACTGTGAATGAGCAAGATTTCTTCCAAGGTTTTGAGCAAAAGCGTAACCGTATCTGACAATATTTTAAAAGGATTATGCCCTGTAAAGTTTGAACTAGTTGGGCTCGGGGGCGGGTGGGAGGGGGTGGACTGATAGGGTAGATGTGCAGGAAGTAATTTACGTTATTTAGAAAAAAATTAATCAAATCAGGCTGCTGAAGATGCCTGTGATGAGTAAAATCTATGATGAGTAAAATTAATTTCAAAACAAATACAGAGAATACAGAATTACAATTTATATTTTTATGAAACAATACTGACAAACTTTCTAGGTAATTACTAGATGAGACAACTGTGAAATTTTTTATATGCTTTTGGGCCTGAGTCAAGAGAAGTTCACTTAAGCTTTAAAGAACAGTAAGTAGAAGTAGCTTCATCAGAAGATGCTTGATTTTTACCTCGTAAGGGGGTGTGTTTTACCCCATCCAAAGTTATTTCCCCCAAAGAAGTCCTGGAGGCATGCCACTCTGATCCTGAAAAGCTCTTAAAGGCTACTATTATATGACTCTTTATAATATCTGTCAGAAAGATGGTATTCTGTCAAGACTTTTATTACTGTGTTTTCCTTTGCATTTCCTTGTCTCTGCCCGGACTGTCGAATGTAGTAGACGCTAGCCACATATAGTTGTTGAACTGTGGCTGATCTGAATTGAGATCTGCTTTAAGTGTAAACTACATGCTAGATCTCAAACATTTAATAAGAAAAAATAACATATGATATCTCATTAGCTATCATTTTCACATTTGATTATATGTTTCAATGTAATTGCCTGTGAAAAAGCTTTAGATATATTGAGTTAAATAAAATATATAAATAAAATTAATGTCTCTAACTTCTTTTTACCTTTTATTTTTTAAATAAGGCTATTGGAAAATGTAAGGTTATAGATGTGCCTCACATTATATTTCTCTTTGACAGTGCTGATGTACATGCTAGATGAACTCTAAAGCAGTTTTCAAAAGTGTAATACTAAAGTAAGAATAATAAGTGGAATAAGATACGATAAAAAATAGACATTATATTTGGGGATTATGTATATGGTAATGATAGCAGAATAAATAATTGGAAAAATATATAAATTGCTCAATTAGTGCTATGGTGACAATTGGATAGCTATATTGTAAAAAAAAAATCTGGATCTCTTATCTATGATAATCAGAGTTAATGGCATATCATTGTTTAGAGGAAAAAGAATTTAAGAATAAAATGTCCCAAGAAAAGGAACTTGATAACCTGGCAAATTTTGAACCAAGAAAAATGTCAGTATAACCTATGGCTGCAACAAATTGCTCCAGTCATTTTATCATGATTTCTTTGGCATAAACCTCTGTTTTTATTTTTAATGCGTCACCATTTTTAGAAGTTACATCAATTCTTTCAAAAAGGAACTATATTGGGTGCCTGGGTGGCTCAGATGGTTAAGCGTCTGCCTTCGGCTCAGGTCATGATCCCAGGGTCCTGGGATCGAGTCCCGCATCGGGCTCCCTGCTCCTTGGGAGCCTGCTTCTCCCTCTGCCTCTCTCTCTCTCTCTCTCTCTCTCTGTCTTTCATGAATAAAGAAATAAAATCTTTAAAAAAAAAAACAAAAAGGAACTATCTTATTTGAAAATTTATTTTTAAATAAATTCAACATTATGGCCTGAATGGATCAAAATGTTCTATTGCTTTACTTCTGTTTCATTTAATAAAACGTTCCTTAAAAAAATAACCTGAATGATATTTTAAAACCTAGGACTCTGTTTTCTATTTGTGCACACAGACCACTTTGGGGTATAGTTATGGGAGAGGGAGAATTGAAAGAAAGTAGTAAACAAATACCATGAGTACAATATTTTGTTTTAATACCAACATACTACAAATTAGCTTTAAGACTTTTTTTACTCTGTCCCTTTAACCCTCCTTCTCATGGTCTTTTCACAGCTGTCATTGGTTTGAATTGACAGAGGCATAAATCCATACGACAGATTAATAGGGAAAATTGATATTGGCTCAAAAAGGTTATACTTCTTTCTAAATGGATAAATCAGTGGTAGACCTGCATTTACTGTGTAAGAATATTGGAGAGACTGAGTTGGGACCTGAATGCCAAATTCTGTCCAGAACCTTTTCTTGTCTTACATCAAACTTGTCAAATTGTTCTCACCATCTCACTATCCCTGCTGTAAGTATCCAACAAAGATTTCCTCCTGCTGGACACTTGGCTCTTAGAAAATCCTGAGGCCCTGTCTCCTGAAAACTTTCTCTTGATTTTTTTGCTGTGCTTCTGGAGGCTCTGATTTTGGGCTTTCCTGCTTGATAAGAACTGGCCACTCTTCTAGTGTCTGTCCTTGCCCAAGATACAGACGTCATGGTGTCTTTGTGCTTTACAGCTGAATGCCAATTTCGCTGGCTTCAAAGTCCAGCCTCAGTTCTTGAGAATTCATTCTGTGACGTGGGGCCTCTGGCAATATAATTCCTTCCAGGAGAGATGTGATTAGGAAGGCTTGGATGAGGAGAGCTCAGATTAGCGTTCATTAGTAGGGATTCATTGTGTTTAGATAGTATTTTATCACAGAATTCTGTCACGTATTTTGTCTTACTTGCACATATGTTTTCCCTAAGTGTGTGGTCCGAGCAGTAAGTGTTTTAATCTTCTCATCATGGAGAATAGGACAGTGCAGTCTCAGAGTGGTTAAGCCCAAGGTCAGAACGGTACTTAGTGATGTGCCCCTGAACTTGAAGCATCCTCTGCACGCCCTTAGTTTAGTACTGTTTTCACCATTTATGTCTTTACCAGAGACTGGATTTCAAAATTTTGTTGTTATAAAATATTTGAAAGTTACTGTATACAATATAGTCCCTCAGTTGATTACCCGCTTACAGAGTCTCACATATCTGTTATTAATACCCATATATTAATTGAAAAGAAAGATTTTTAGTTAAGTAGAATAGCATGCAGGTGAGGGGGGGATTTTTTCCTTATCTAGACACAGCTGTTAGCCAGATCATTTGTAGCCAAGATAAAGCGAAGAAAAACGTTTCCAAAGAGGGTGAAGGGGAGTATAATACTAACAGTCAAATAATACTTTCCCTCACAAAATGAGGAAAAATAACTTTCAAGTGAAAGCATCAAAGAAGTCACATCATTTTTTTCTGCAGGATTTTGTTCAGAAACAAATCTCCTTTGGGTTATGTTACCTGTTTGAATACAATAGAGCTAAGTGGGGAACAAGTTTTTATACAGAAATGACTGACAAAGGGATATTAGTCACAACTAAAGCATCAAAAGTAAGCACTAAAGAAGTGGAAATGTGGGCTACAGGTTGGTCACCTGTGGAGTTTTATAATCCTACTGGTAAGCTTTTTTGATACTGTCTATGTGGATCATTCCACCCAAGGGTGCCATCAAAGATGACACCTACTAGGAGTATGCTATGTGTTCTATTTCCAACCAGAGAACAAATCCAGTGATTAACAATGATGAAATCCTATCAATTTGTACAATGTTCCATCTCATTGTAGGTGTGGCTCCTGCATGAGTAAAAGGACAAATCCTGGCCTAGAGGGTTTCTTCAGTGTGTATGAGGCAGACAGATGAGATAATCGTGAACACTTATTCTAAGCACTTTATGTCCACAGGTCTAGGCTACAGGATTGAAACTAAGTGAGAGATAGAAAAATGCTGCTAGCACAGGAAGCCTTCCTTAAAACCACACAGAATATTTCATATTCTTCAAATACGATCTGTAAGATTATTGAACTTTTGAACTTAACAGTTTTATCACTTTTGTATCGAAAATAAAGTGATCAAAATACAGGTGCCAAATGAATTGAATTTCTTCATTCCAAATTTGATGTAATACGTTAAGATGACTCCACAGAAAATGAAGGACATATTTTATAACAAAAACCCATATATATGATGTCTGTTCCCAAGCTGTGTTTAAAAATCACACACACAAACACATTTCCTGTGTTTTTGAAATTTGTAATAATAAACACTTGTTGCCTTATAACTGGATAAAGCTCGTTACATTTACCTCAATATTTGAATGTCAGCAATTATTTGAAAAAAGCAATTAGAACATATGGGTCCCTGGAACCATATTCCAACAGGGCTGCAGTCGGCTGGAACTAAGTTGTGGCAGCCCCTTTTGACAGGACCTGTGCCCCCTTATCATCATAGTCCCTCTCCATCTTCATTGTTCTTACTTGTGTTCACGGTAGTATTTCATTTTCCTACTTGTCCCATAACTATTTAAGTTTTTATTGCCTCATCCAGGAATTCTGTAAGGACTTTCTCATCTTCCAGTATGTTTGATTCATGAAACTTCTGCTTAAGACACTGAAAGCTACAATTTTATGCCTTTTTTTTCCCGATAGCTAAAATGTTTTGAAATTAAAAACAAATTAACCCCATGAAATACTTGTAGTATTAAATGCATGATTTTAAAAGCTAACTATTAGCTCTTAAAATGAATTAAACAAAGGAGAAAAAATAAGGACATACTGGTTATTAATTTAGATACTGCTTTTTTTTAAAAAAAGATTTTATTTATATTTTGTCAGAGAGAGAGAGAGAGAGACAGCAAGAGAGGGAACACAAGCAGGGGGATTGGGAGAGGGAGAAGCTCCATGCGGGGCTCGATGCGGGGCTCAATCCCAGGACCCTGGGATCATGACCTGAGCAGAAGGCAGATGCTTAATAACTGAACCACCCAGGTGCCCCTAATTCGGATACTGTTAATGTGATGTATTTTATTTCAAAGATTTAAAAGACTAGGAGATTAAGTTTACCTAGTAAATAGATTTTGTCAAGCAAATGTCGGTTTTATCCGTGTATAAAAATAGTCTGCCATTTATAAAAAATAGAAGGAAACAATATAACTATCTTTAATTGAACTCAGTTTATTTGCTTGACACTATTAAATGTACATTCTAGATTATTACCATGGCCTTGTCTCCTGGCCCTCAGATGTATTATCTCTGCCTTTCTTTTCCTGTCCTGTGCTCAGGAGACTAACACCTGAAATATGTTGTAAGTTGGCTTTCCACTTATTTTACTATTTTTTTTTGGTGGAGTTATTAAAGATAAGTAGAGCATCATATTAAATGTTGTCATTTTTCCCTATCAACCCTACCTAGGGCAGGCAAATTAATCTTGAAATCTGAGAGATTAGTTATAACAGGAATTTATTTTGGTTATTATTTTGTAATGCCCCAAAATAAAAGCAAGCAGTTGGAATGACAAATTATTTAACAATGCTTATGAATTAAATAAATGATTACAAATGGCTATTAACTAAGGAAGTCAAATCTAGATCATAAATTTCATCAGAAATATGCAACGCTGTGTACACTTGAGTCCATAAAAGATTATTGTTATTACCAAATATTTGGATTCAGTGATGATCTCAAAAATTGGATATTTAGTGAAAAATTATTTGGAGTCAATTTTATGTCTTGATTTTTGTCTTGGAATTGCATCATACATTTCTATACATTATTATTAAACTTTGGTTCGATACGTTAATTTTATTGATTTATTAGTTGAAAAAACTCATGATTTTGTTTTTAAATGTAAAATGATAAAATATGTGGAGTATTTATAAAGAAAATAATATATCACTTGTAAATGTATTCTTCTGAAGATTTGACTAATACTGGCACACTCCCCTATTTGTCTGATGTATTTTAAAAAAAAGTTTACAGATACAAATAAAAGTCTACCCTACTCCATAGCCCATCTACTTTCCTTTCCTTTACTCAACAAATGATATATATGCTTCTTGTGAAAATTTTTCATACTATTTATAATATATGTGTATTTGGTTTAGGGAGTGCTTACAATTTACATAAAGAATGTCATATGATTTGTAGTGTTTGTAACTACCTTTTTTCCCTTACTGTCATAGGTTTAAAAATATTCATCCATATTGATACATACAGTGATATACTTAGATTTATTTCTAGCATTTTTGTTTGTTTTCCCTATTTTTTTTTAAAGATTTTACTTATTTATTTATCAGAGAGAGACACAGCGAGAGAGGGAACACAAGCAGGGGGAGTGGGAGAGGGAGAAGCAGGCTTCCTACTGAGCAGGGAGCCCGATGTGGGGCTCTAACCCAGGACCCTGGGATCACGACCTGAGCCGAAGGCAGATGCTTAATGACTGAGTCACCCAGGCGCCCCTTCTTTTCCCTATTTAATATGCATTTGTTGGATGTTTCCTTCTTTTCTTTTTCTCATATGGTTCAAGTTTTATTAATTTTTAGTTTTTATTTTGCTTGCAGAAGTTATATATTCTGTACTTTTAGTGGTTACTCTTAAATTTCTGACATGAAAACTTCACAATGAGAAGGTTAATATTTATTACTCTATCTTCCACCTGAACAATAAAAAAGCACTGGAAGAATTTAACAACTTTTGCCACTTTCTAAATCTACATGTTATTTTTACCTAGTAATTATATTCCATTATGATTATTGTTTAATTCCAAGAATTAGCCATTGCTATGCTGCTATTATTGCTGTTGTTTTATATTTTATTTGGTCAATATTATTTGGAACAGTTATATTATTTAGAATAAATAATTGACAGTTATATTATTTAGAACAGAATCCATATGAAGGTTGAAGTCAGGGAAAATGATTCCCTTAAAAACAAGAGGTTTTTGTTTCTTTATTTGTTAGAACATTTTCATTACTATTCCTTGGAAAATCTTGTTTTTGTACACCCAGTATTTCTATTTCCTGGTTTAAAGGATTTGGTTAAACTTGTCTGTGACTTTATAGGACATTAATCTGTAGCATTGTGTATTTTTTTTTTTTTCTTACAGCAATTGCTGAACATCCCAAGCTTAGGTACAAAATACTGAATGATGAAATGATGCAGAACTAGATTCTCTTGGGTAGCTGGGTCAGAAAGATACCAAAGAGCAATGGTTAACATTAAAAAGGAATGGATTGAAATAACATACCATGATATTGATGAGGCTAGAGTGGATGCAGGAAGGTTCTGAGAGATTGAGATGGTACAGGGAAAATAAAATCTGGGGCCTTTGTGAGGTTGAAGAAAAAGTCTTTTGGGTGACTATAAGAGAGACCTAAAGGGAGATAGGAGACAGTTTTCAGAAAGTGGTATTTTTTATTCTTATTTAAATTTCAGAAATGGAGCAGTTTAGAGTTTGCAAAAGTGCTTTAGTGAAGCCATGAGATTAGGTGGCTAAAGGGGAATAGAGGAAGTAATAGGAACAGAAAATGAGAAATTTAAGAAGCTAAAACTATTGTTCAGGTTATCTCTGATTGAATAGTAGAACTGTGGTAGAGAGGAGCACCAAGAGCCAGGGCTAAATTTTTTTTCTCTGAAAGAGATGGAATAATCAGGAGGTTGGTAGTGACAGTAACGAGGTAAAGTTCAGGCTGTCCTCAGTGTCATTGGAGGAAGATTTTAATATGAGCATTATATGGAAAGAGCCTGGCAGAAGCACTCAGGAAGAGTAGGAAGCTACCTTTCCTTTGATATTTGAGTCATGTGACATGAAAAGCTTCCACTAGGGGAAGCTCTGGGAAAATCAGTGGTGGCTCTAGGTAGGGACTGAGATCCAGTTATGTCAAGAAGGTGGAGGGGGGATTCTCAGTAAAGTAGTCAATGAAGGGTTTTTTGTTTTGCTTTTTTTTTTTAAATCAATTTTTGTTGATGTGTTTGTTCTTAATGTTTCCTATAATGGAACGAATGATTTAGGGAGCATGGTAAAAGGTTTAGAAGGAGCGAGATTGAGTTTAGGGAGAAGAAAGTACAGATTAGTTTCAGGAAAATACAAGTAACTAGGGAGGTTTATTTTTTGGATCATAAACAAAACCCGATAGATTTAGTAACTGGGTAAATGACTAATTAAGGATTAATCTCAAAAATACTCTGATTGGTAGTATGTGGTGGTAGCCTGGTCTCCAGGTGCTCCGGGCACAAAGGGTGAGGTCACTCTTGTTGCTGACTGTTCTCTGTGATCTGGGGATACCTCCTGGGACCCTCTTGGTCTTGGCTTCAGTAGTAGAATTAATGGGAAGCCTGATTCAGCTTCCTATTATAGACAGTAAGGTGGACCAAGCAGAGTCCAGAGGGTACAGCTTCTCCTTTGTCAGTAAAGAAATATGTTTGTCAATGAATGTCATGTGTCTCTAGACTGGCTGTAAGCATTGCTGGAGATACTTCTAGAAAAACGGACACCAAAGGCTTCTCATCTAAAGAACACCTAAAGTGCTCATCCTCTTCATGAGGAGGTCTTATAAAAGCCAAGACACAGGTACCTTTAAAGAGTAATTTATTCTCACATGTTTGTGCCCAGAACTAAACAAAACAAAACAAAAAACTAATATTAAAATGAAATTATATATACAATGAAATTAAATATAAAAAAATTGAGAAGAGTTATAAATAAACTAAAAAATTCTTTATGAAAATAAAAACCAAAAAGCTAAAGTGTAAAATTTTTGTTTTTCTCTGTAATTTAAAATGTATGCAATACTTTATACTAAGTATTCAGAGCTTGATGGTCAGAGAATGAGAAACATGAAAACATTTACTTGGCTTACCTTCCTCACAAAGGTTAAGACCTCAGTGTACTGACCTATATAAGTTGAGTGTACATAGTCACATATATCTAAGGCTTACTCTGGCTCTAAAATGGATGATTCTCTTGTGGAAGAAAGTCAAACACAGAACTATTAGCATAAATCATTATTTGAAAATACCAGGCATGAGAGAGCTCCAAAGGAGCCAGGAATCTAACTTGGCATGGCTGACTCTTTCAGGCTAGTTTTGACACTCGTTGGTCAGAGATTACACTCAGAAGAGGAAGGAATTATTTTTGCAGATTAGCAACTATTGTTTGGGCTATTTGGGTTTTATCAAAGGTGAGAGAGAGGGAGAGTTCAACGCTAAGGTCATGTGTGCTGATGAGGCAGGGAAGGTAAACAACAGCTATAGGGGACAAAGATGTGCAAGGACCACAGTGGGTATTTCTCAGTCCTCAGTGGATATCTCTCATTCTCTTCAACTCATATTTAAATAAATAAATAAATAAATAAATAAATAAATAAATAAATAAATAAAATAATAAATAATTCAGCTTGTAGTCTCAGGAATATTATGAGCCAAATGTGAAATTTTGGGTTGGAGGCCAAGTCAGAGTTTTGGCTTCTTCATATTCTGGAAATAACCTTTTTCCCTTTTGACTAAATTATCAGGTTAGTTTTGAATCTATGTATAGTATAGGTTTAATGCCTGAGTCAATCATTCTTTCATTTATTCTTTCATTCCCAAAAATATTTATTGGAGACCTTCTATGTGTCAGGTTGTTCCAGGCACGCAATAAACAACAGAATATGAGAGTATGAAAGAGAGAGAGAGAGAGAGAGGGAGGGGAGCCTTCCCTTAAAGAACTTGTGTTTTTAAGCTATTAGTTATATTATCTTGTCAAGCACAGTGACCTGATAGTAAATTAATATCTCAAGCTATAATAAGTAGACAAGCTTAACAATTGCTGAATTTAAATATATAAATTTTAAGTTACTTTTTTGATAAATTAAATTAAAAGCAAAAGGGGACCTTCAAATATGTATATCTGCCTCATGCAGCTTATATTTGTGGAGTCCCTCCTTACTCTAAGAAGAGATTTCAAAATTATGGAGAAAATGAGGTCAGTCCATATACTTAGCACCAAAAAATTACTTAGTTGCCACATGAGTACTTGAAACATAAAATTTGTAACAAATAAGTTTGTTGTTTAGCTTGAGGTGTCCTTAGTTTTCCAAATGATCCAGAGTGTTTTAAAATTTCCTTTAATAACAGTTTTGGTAGAAATGCACACAGAAGCTAGAAAGCTGAACGAGACATTCTAATGGACTCCAAAACCCTCTGTAAAGGTCTTTATTCTTCTTAGGAAGAAGGGAAAAATCTTGTAAAAGATTGAAAAGGCTGAGGGAACTTTAACTTACATGACCAATACTTACTGACCTTGGCTGTTTTAAAGGGGTCACATTTTATTTTTGTACAGATAAACTGCTGAACAGTATCTGCAATACACTGGAAGAAAAAGTGTTTTTCTGCATTTATCATGCACTATAACCACTCCTTCCACTCCCTGTTCACTGATGTGTTCATTTCTTTTTTCAGCTTAGAGCTGACAGAAGTTCAATGAAAAAATTCATCTCATACTTCTTACCATGACTCAGAGATATAATACAATACAATTTCCCTAGCTGGAAATCTTAACCCATTCTTAAACCTAAGGGAAAAAGCCTTCACAAGACTTTAGCTCATCATTTACACATTTTATATTTAACCGCTTCTGGTGAAAATGGAAGTTATCCTGAATATTAAGTTATCTGTATTTAATTAATACTGCAAGATTCCACAGTGGAGTTTTCCTTTGTTTAGTGTGGTGCTTTTTTCTCCTAACCCCCACTCCTATTTAAATATTTGTATATAGTGATTTTTTTTTCCTACTGTGTCTTTGGTTCCAAATTTTAGTTTCCTAATAGTGTTCAAGCAGTGTTCGCCAGTAACCAAGGAGATTTTCACTTGGGAGGACACAAATTTGATCACCCTCTGAAAGCATTTTTTAGGAGCTGAAGGATAAAAATAAAGGAATCCAATCACATTAAAGTGTGCATGGTAGTCTCTGGATTCTTCAAATCTTAATAAATGAAGGAAGTAGCTAAAAAATTTATGCTTTATTATAATTTTGGTGGTAAAAAGTTTGGCTCCATTATGTTTGCAAAGACCAAAATTAGCAATGCCAGGAAACTGCCAAAATAATTGCATAATTGTGAAACAAAATTCGGCTTGTGATATACAATGATATTGAATTCTTTGTTACTCTTTATGATAATTCTTAGAGTCAGATGAACTTTGGCTTTAATTTATTTCCCTTGTAGATTCACATAATGACTTTTTAGTCTTTGACATTTCTTGGATTTTCAGTTATATGGTAGGGTTGGGGAGGAAAAAACTTCCTAAGTCCTTCAGAGTTTCTTCTAGCTGGTCTAAGAATTAAATTGGCAAGAGACAGATTATCAGGAGAAAATCAAATTTAATTTTATATGTATGAGAACTCCATATGTAAGAGATTCAAAGACTGAAAGATAAAATGAGGTATATATGCTATTCTGAGCTAAGGAATGGGATTGTGGTCTGGCGCTTCAAAGGTGAGGAGGGCAATTCACAAGCAATTCTTTCTTCAGTAATAAAAGGAGCAGATGTTTAGGAATTAGATGTTTACCCTGTCACACAGACAGGTCACTCAGATAAAATTTATCTCTGGTAATAACTCATTCTGGGAATGACACCCACTTGAGATTCTTTGAGAGAGTTAAGGGAGGGGCGAAGATTTCCCTTGAGGCTGCCAGTTCTTATAATAACATTTTATAAACCAAAGCTTATTAACTGGCATTTAAAAGGCTACAAAGATTGATAAAAGACAGACTGGGTTTTTGTTTATTTCAGCTTATATTCACCTCTTTTTTCTTGATCTTTTTTTAAGTTAATTTCTTTGTAGTGAGTTTACCAATTCTGTTATTATATTGACTGTATGAAATTGAAGTGATTTTCCTCTAAAACTAAGATAAAACTTAAATACACACTTCTTTAAGAATATGTGATTTATGGTACCTCAATTTTCATTTCTGGTGTCTTTATTACTATCCTACAAACAGTTTTACTTAACACACATCCATTCTTCTATTCCTCTAAACTAGCATGAGAATGAGAGAAATGAAATGAGTGGTGACTTGTTTTTCAACATCTTAGAATTAAAGAACTATTGACTCCTCTTGTTTATACTGCCATTTTTAACATTGCATTTCACTATTATATTCTACTAACTTGTCAGTTGACCATCATAAACATTTATTGAACATACACTAAGTGCCCAGTCACTGTGTCATGAGGAACAGCAAGTTCAGAAGTTCAAGATCTATCCAATAATACTCAAAAGTATTCCAGTCCAGAGGATTAATTATATGGTCAATCTAGTTAGAATACTTCTCCTTGGGAGGCTATTCGTGATTTCTTTACATTTATCTGTGGATCATTTATTTTTAAAGTGCCTGTAGCTAGTTTTCTATATAATACCATGCAAGTTGGGATCTATATGAATAGACAGATTTCTGAAGTTCTTGCTGTTAGTTTGGTTCCAACTCGTTTGATGCACTTACTGAAAATGCTTGATTTCAAAGCACACATTGGCTCCTAGGCAGTTTCTCAGCATAATAATTAGTCAAATTTGGACAATAAATGTCCTCATTAGTTACTCCTTCAAGCATTTGCAATACAAATACCTCTTTGTAGAGTAGATTTCTCTCTGCTGCTAATAAATTTGTTGTTGATAAAAGAGAAAGCTGTATTTTTGTTAACAATTAGCATTTGCTGCCCTTAGATAAATAAACTGAAGTGTTGGTGGCCTGAGGCTGAATGGCAACTGCCATCAATATCATATGGATTACAAAGAAGTAGTATAGTGCAGTCACCTCTCCCCCCATGCAACTTCCTAGTGTAGGTGGAGGAATTCTTTTGTTATGCAAATGCCCCATTTAAAGATAACATGTGTACAAAGGAAAGTAATGGAAGGTCATTTCTAAGACTGGACAGATGGATGAAAAATTCCACAGAGTACTTTGCCAAGCACCTGGCATTATATGAATGACAGCTGATGATTAGAATCACAAAGAAGAATTTGTATTATCACAGGTGACAGTGTGACTAATTGAAGAGGTTGCCTATTATGGAATTGGTCAGTTTCCGTTCAGCTACACTCAGGATCCAAGGGCTGCAGAAAATGAATACACAGCACACAGTTTTCTTAGGGGAACCAAACGAAGGTGGGAGGAAGAGGGGAGGAAGTCTTGCTGAGGGTGTAAAGACTCACAGCAGGTTTGAGTTCTGTGCTGCTAAGACGCTCACAGCACAGTCTCAAAGTTGCAGAGGAAATAAGAGATAACAGACCTTTAAGATAGATTTTTATGTCATTTTCTAACAACACTAGACCACAGCTTCTTTTGGAAGTATAAAAATCCAATAGATTTGGGCCTCATCATGATATATATCACTGTTTTCTAGATAATGGCATGCCATTAGGCATGTTGGCTGAATATTTTAAGAAAACAGTGCGGATTGTAACTATCTGTGCCTTGATCAGAATATTCCGCCAAGATCTCACATCTTTCAAAGGGGGTTTGCCAAAGGCTTTCCCATGCTGCACGCACTGCTGCTTTGCCTCTCCTTTGTGCCTTATTGAATCTATTAGAAGACGAGCATATCTCTCAGTCATCAGACTTCTTGCTGACAACACCTGTCAGTCTGTCATTCCACTTCAGAGAGAGGGATTTTGTAGGGTGTCATTTGGCAGAATTAAAAAGAAAATGGGAGGAAACAAATCCGAGATAATTATTCTCATAAAAGGAATGATACAACTATTATGATAATGAAAATAAGTATCAAGGAACTACTTAGGAAGTAAAGATTAGAATGATTTTTGCCATAAATACCTATCAATGGTATTAGAAATCATGTTAAAATTTCAAATACAGTCAAGAAACCTAAAAAACTTCAAGAGTTTGGATCGATACCTGAATATATACCCTTTCTCAAAATCCATTTATATTGAAAGGCAAACATTCTCACATAATTTTTTTTTTTGTAGGGCTAGAATGTTAAATATTTGAGTGTGAAACAAGTTTTAGAAAACTAATTGACTTCAGGAAAGCTTTGAGAATCAATCTTACATAGCAATGTAAAGCTTGCTAAGTAATAGATGTATCTAAGAGTGATGATTTTTAACATACTGTTTTTAGAGATTCCTATTATTGGTTCTTTTTTTATTGGTTTATCTTTTATTCATTCAGTAAGCAATAACAGCAATCTTGATATATCTTATTTTATAATATTGCCTATAAGTAAGAAAGAAATTACTTTTTTTTTAAGATTTTATTTATTTGTTCATGAGAGACAGAGGAGGAGAGAGAGAGGGAGAGAGAGAGAGAGAAACAGAGGGAGAAGCAGGCTCCCAAGGAGCAGGGAGCCCGATGCGGGACTCAATCCCAGGACCCTGGGATCATGACCCGAGCCGAAGGCAGACGCTTAACCATCTGAGCCACCCAGGTGCCCCAAAAGAAATTACTTCCTGTATGCTGTGGAGTTTCTCTTTATTGTTCTTTCAGTTACTTCCCTTAAAACCAAACTATCACGTAATCAGACAGTTTTAATGCCAAGAAACATACACACCCTCACACAGGTATTTCAAGTTATTGTGTTTAATTCTTTTTTGTTTGTTTGTTTTATTGGTATAATTCATTTACTTTACATGAATATGTTTTACATAGGAGAAATCAATTAGGGAATATTAATTTTTTTCATACATGACAAAGCAGTTCCTCCTCTGTGAGTCATGGAAGAGTGAGTCAAGTACAGTGGGATTCTCCCCTTCAACCTGTAATGAGATTTTTTTTTTTAAATTTTCTAGTTTATTTGTCCTGTTTTCCTTAAAGATAAAAGGTCAACCATGACTTCCACAAGGAAACATTTAATTAGTGAAAATGAAACCAAAACAATGTGTGAAATGTGTGTTTTTTAAATGACTCTGTCTTTCTCATAGAAGTATTTCTATTAGCTATGGTCTTATTATTAATCTTATACTTCAAAATGGATGCTATATCTCTGTTAGATATGTAGTCGTCCTGAAAAAAATCATTCCCATACTTTTTATTATTTACAAGAGCAGAAAATAATGCCTGGGTGTATTAAATTATTTATGCCTTGTTGACTACAAATGACTGTTGATTTTATCTAGTTTACACAAGGCTATGTTTCTGTAGTTTGTTGTGCTTTTACGTGTATGTCTATGCGTCTGTGTCTCTAGCTCTTTTCAATCTGTTTATTTTTGTTGTTGAGGAACATTTTACAAGATGATAATTATAATAATGACAATAAGTAGTTTTTAAATTCGTGTAGAGCATGAGGTTTCCTAATGTTGCTCTATGTTTTATCTCCACTAAAACAGTATTTGTCTCCTTATTTTCTGGGGAAAATGTTTCTAAATCCAGAGTTGCCCACCTATGCTCAAAGTAAAGCTTTGATGTTATTCTTAAAAATCAAACCTACTATCGCATTACCTTATTTAAAATACCTTTTAATACCCATCACCTCCCCCTCCGATTTACTCCCCTTCATTCTTCCCCTCCTGCTATCTTCTTCTTTTTTTTTTTCTTAACATATATTGCATTATTTGTTTCAGAGGTACAGATCTGTGATTCAACAGTCTTGCACAATTCACAGCACTCACCATAGCACATACCCTCCCCAATGTCTATCACCCAGCCACCCCATCCCTCCCACACCCCCACCACTCCAGCAACCCTCAGTTTGTTTCCTGAGATTAAGAATTCCTCATATCAGTGAGGTCATATGATATATGTCTTTCTCTGATTGACTTATTTCACTCAGCATAACACCCTCCAGTTCCATCCACATCGTTGCAAATGGCAAGATGTCATTCCTTTTGATGGCTGCATAACATTCCATTGTGTATATATACCACATCTTCTTTATCCATTCATCTGTCGATGGACATCTTGGCTCTTTCCACAGTTTGGCTATTGCGGACATTGCTGCTATAAACATTGGGGTGCACATACCCCTTCGGATCCCTACATTTGTATCTTTGGGGTAAATACCCAGTAGTGCAATTGCTGGATCATATGGTAGCTCTATTTTCAACTGTTTTAGGAACCTCCATACTGTTTTCCAGAGTGGTTGCACCACCTTGCATTCCCACCAACAGTGTAGGAGGGTTCCCCTTTCTCCGCATCCCCGCCAACATCTGTCGTTTCCTGACTTGTTAATTTTAGCCTTTCTGACTGGTTTGAGGTGGTATCTCGTTGAGGTTTTGATTTGGATTTCCCTGATGCCGAGCGATGTTGAGCACTTTTTCATGTGTCTGCTGGCCATTTGGATGTCTTCGTTGGAAAAATGTCTGTTCATGTCTTCTGCCCATTTCTTGATTGGATTATTTGTTCTTTGGGTGTTGAGTTTGATAAGTTCTTTATAGATTTTGGATACTAGCCCTTTATCTGATATATCATTTGCAAATATTTTCTCCCATTCTGTCAGTTGTCTTTTGGTTTTGTGGACTGTTTCTTTTGCTGTGCAAAAGCTTTTTATCTTGATGAAATCCCAATAGTTCATTTTTGCCCTGGCTTCCCTTGCCTTTGGCGATGTTTCTAGGAAGAAGTTGCTGTGGCTGAGGTGGAAGAGGTTGCTACCTGTGTTCTCCTTTAGGATTTTGATGGACTCCTGTCTCACGTTTAGGTCTTTCAACCATTTGGAGTCTATTTTTGTGTGTGGTGTAAGAAAATGGTCCAGTTTCATTCTTCTGCATGTGGCTGTCCAATTTTCCCAACACCATTTATTGAAGAGACTGTCTTTTTTCCATTAGACATACTTTCTTGCTTTGTCAAAGATTAGTTGACCATAGAGTTGGGTCTGGGCTCTCTATTCGGTTCCATTGATCTATGTGTCTGTTTATGTGCTAGTACCATACTGTCTTGATGATTACAGCTTTGTAATAGAACCTGAAGTCCAGAATTGTGAGGCCGCCAGCTTTGCTTTTCTTTTTCAACATTCCTCTGGCTATTCGGGGCCTTTTCTGGTCCCATACAAATTTTAGGATTATTTGTTCCATTTCTTTGAAAAAATTGGATGGTATTTTGATGTGGATTGCATCGAATGTGTAGATTGCTCTAGGTAGCATTGACATGTTCACAATATTTGTTCTTCCAATCCATGAGCATGGAACGTTTTTCCATTTCTTTGTGTCTTCCTCAATTTCTTTCATGAGTCTTTTATAGTTTTCTGAGTACAGATTCTTTGCCTCTTTGGTTGGATTTATTCCTAGGTATCTTATGGTTTTGGGTGCAATTGTAAATGGGATCAACTCCTTAATTTCTCTTTCTTCTGTCTTGTTGTTGGTGTATAGGAATGCCACTGATTTTTGTGCATTGATATTATATCCTGCCACTTTACTCAATTCCTGTATGAGTTCTAGTAGTTTTGGGGTGGAGTCTATTGGGTTTTCCACCTAAAGTATCGTATCATCTGCAAAGAGTGAGAGTTTGACTTCTTCTTTACCAATTTGGATTCCCTTTATTTCTTTTTGTTGTCTGATTGCTGTGGCTAGGACTTCTAATACGATGTTGAATAACAGTGGGGATAGTGGACATCCCTGCCACATTCCTGACCTTAGGGGGAAAGATCTCAGTTTTTCCCCATTGAGAATGATATTCGCTGTAGGTTTTTCATAGATGGCTTTTATGATATTGAGGTATGCACCCTCCATCCCTATACTCTGAAGACTTTTGATCAAGAAAGACTGCTGTACTTTGTCAAATGCTTTTCCTGCATCTATTGAGAGGTTCATATGGTTCTTGTTCTTTCTTTTATTAATGTATTGTATCACACTGATTGATTTGCAGATGTTGAACCAACCTTGCAGCCCAGGGATAAATCCCAGCTGGTCGTGGTGAATAATCCTTTTAATGTACTGTTGGATCCTATTGGCTAGTATTTTGGTGAGAATTTTTGCATCCATGTTCATCAAGGATACTGGTCTGTAATTCTCCTTTTTGATGGGGTCTTTGTCTGGTTTTGGCATCAAGGTAATGGTGGCCTCATAAAACATGTTTGGAAGTTTTCCTTCCATTTCTATTTTATGGAACAGTTTCAGAAGAATAGGTATTAATTCTTCTTTAAATGTTTGGTAGAATTCCCCTGGGAAGCCATCTGGCCCTGGGCTTTTGTTTGTTGGGAGATTTTTGATGATGGCTTCAATTTCCTTGGTGGTTTGTTCAGGTCTGTTCAGGTTTTCTATTTCTTCCTGGTTCAGTTTTGGTAGTTGATATATCTCTAGGAATGCATCCATTTCTTCCAGATTATCTAATTTGCTGGCACATAGTTGTTCATAATATGTTCTTGTAATTGTTTGTATTTCTTTGGTTTGGTTGTGATCTCTTTTTTCATTCATGATTTTGTTTATTTGGTTCCTTTCTCTTTTCTTTTTGGTAAGTCTGGCTAGGGGTGTATCAATCTTGTTAATTCTTTCAAAGAACAAGCTCCTAGTTTTGTTGATCAGTTCTACTGTTCTTTTGGTTTCTGTATCATTGATTTCTGCTCTGATCTTTATTATGTCTCTTCTCCTGCTGGGTTTAGGCTTTATTTGCTGTTCTTTCTCCAGCTCCTTTAGGTGCAGGGTTAGGTTGTGTATTTGAGAACTTTCTTGTTTCTTGAGAAAGGCTTGTATTGCTATATACATTCCACTTGGGACTGCCTTTACTGCATCCCGAAGATTTTGAATGGTTGTGTTTTCATTTTCATTGGTTTCCATGAATTTTTTTAATTCTTTTTTAATTTCCCGGTTGACCCATTCATTCTTTAGTAGGATGCTCTTTAGCCTCCATGTATTTGAGTTCTTTGTGACTTTCCTCTTGTGATTGAGTTCTAGTTTCAAAGCACTGTGGCCTGAAAATATGAAGGGAATGATCCCAATCTTTTGGTACCAGTTGAGACCTGATACTCTTTAGCCTCCATGTATTTGAGTTCTTTCTGACTTTCTTCTTGTGACTGAGTTCTAGTTCAAAACATTGTGGTCTGAAAATATGCAGGGAATGATCCTAATCTTTTGGTACTGGTTGAGACCTGATTTGTGACCGAAGCTGTGATCTATTCTGAAGAATGTTCCATGGGCACTAGAGAAGAATGTGTAGTCTTTTGCTTTGGGATGGAATGTTCTGAATATGTCTGTGAAGTCCATTTGGTCCAGTGTGTTATTTAAGTCTTTATTTCCTTGTTGATCTTTTGCTTAGATGATCTGTCCATTTCAGTGAGGGGGGTGTAAAGTCCCCCACTATTACTGTATTGTTGTCAATGTGTTTCTTTACTTTTGTTATTAATTGGTTTATATAATTGGCTGCTCCATGCTAGGGGCATAGATATTTACAATTGTTAGATCTTCTTGTTGGATAGACCCTTTAAGTATGATATAGTGTCCTTCCTCATCTCTTATTATAGTCTTTGGTTTAAAATCTAATTTGTCTGATATAAGGATTGCCACCTCAGCTTTCTTTTGGTGTCCATTAGCATGGTAAATGGTTTTCCACCCCATCACTTTCAATCTGGGGGTGTCTTTGGGTCTAAAATGAGTCTCTTGCTGTTAGCATATCAATGGGTCTTGTTTTTTTTATCCAATCTGATACACTGTGTCTTTTGATTGGGGCATTTAGCCATTTACAATTAGAGTAACTATTGAAAGATATGAATTTAGTGCCATTGTATTGCCTGTAAGGTGACTGTTACTGTATATTGTCTGTGTTCCTTTCTGGTCTATGTTACTTTTAGGCTCTCTCTTTGCTTAGAGGACCCTTTTCAGTATTTCTTGGAGGGTTGGTTTCGTGTTTGCAAATTCCTTTAGTTTTTGTTTGTCCTGGAAGCTTTTTATCTCTCCTTCTATTTTCAATGACAGGCTAGCTGGCTATAGTATTCTTGGCTGCATATTTTTCTCATTTAGTGCTCTGAATATATCATGCCAGTCCTTTCTGGTCTGCCAGGTCTCTGTGTTTAGGTCTGTTGCCAATATAATGTTTCTACCATTGTAGGTTATCTCTTGTCCCAAGCTGCTTTCAGGATTTTCTCTTTGTCTCTGAGACTCATAAGTTTTACTCTTAGATGTTGGGGTATTGACCTATTTTTATTGGTTTTAAGAGGGGTTCTCTGTGCCTCCTGGATTTTGATGCCTGTTTCCTTCCCCTAATTAGGGAAGTTTTCTGCTATAATTTGCTCCAATATACCTTCTGCCCCTCTCTCCTTCTTCTTCTTCTGGGATCCCAATTATTCTAATGTTGTTTCGTCTTATGGTATCACTTATCTCTCGAATTCTGCCCTCGTGATCCAGTAGTTGTTTATCTCTCTTTTTCTCAACTTCTTTATTTTCCATCATTTGGTGTTCTATATCACTAATTCTCTCTTCTGCCTCATTTATCCTAGCATTTAGAGCCTCCATTTTTGATTGCACCTCATTAATAGCCCTTTTGATTTCAACTTGGTTAGATTTTAGTTCTTTTATTTCTGCACAAAGGGTTTCTCTAATAACTTCCACGCTTTTTTCAAGCCCAGCTAGTATCTTTAAAATCATCCCTCTGAACTCTAGTTCTGACATCATATTAATGTCCATATTGATTAGGTCCCTGGCAGTCAGTACTGCCTCTTGCTCTTTTTGTTGAGGTGATTTTTTCCATCTTGTCATTTTGTCCAGAGAATAGATGAATGAGAGAACAGAATGCTAACAGGGTAACAATGTCCCCAGAAAATATACACTAAACAAATCAGAAAAGACTTTAAACCAGGGGAAAAGAAAGGGAAAGAAGAATAAAGAAAGAAAAAGAAAAAGATAAAAACAAACAAACAAAACAAAAAAAACAGAATATGATCAAATATGATCAGGCTGGTGCATAGATCAGTGCCACACACTAGATTTTGGGCATATTTTGGTCTGTTAGAAGAAAGTGCCTCACAAAATTTTAACGAAAGAAAAACTTATATATGTACAAAAATAAGGGTGAATACAATGAAGGGATGGGATATGACTGTAAAGATGAAAATTATAAAAGATTTTATAGAAGGAATTGATAAGATAAGAAGTTGGTTGAAAAAGAAAGAAGAGGATTTAAAAAAAAAAAAGAAAAGAGAGAGGAAGAGAATATGATCAGGCAGGAGACTAGAACAAAGCCATACACTAGAGATTTAGGGCATATTTTGATCTGTTGGAAGAAACTGTATCCCAAAATTTTAAAGAGAGAACTATATGTGTATATATATATATATATATACACACACACCAAAAATAAGGTTAACTACTATGAAGGGATAGAATATGACTCTTCCAGAAAGTGGTCGCTTTTCTGTTCAGAGAGTTGTTGCTATTCTTTTCTTCGATCTCCTGTTGAGTTCATAGGTGTTTAGAATGGTTTGATCCCTATCCAGCTGAATTCCTGGGACCAGATGAAATCCAGGTCTCCTACTCCTCCGTCATCTTGTTCCTTCCCCCAAACATGTTTTTTTTTTTTTTTAAGATAATTTATTTGAGAGAACGCACTCGCATGGGTTTGCACGTGCACACGCGTGGGAGAGGAGAAAATGGAGAAGAAGAAGCTGACTCCCTGCTTAGCAGGGAGCCCAAGGCAGCTGGATCCCAGGACCCTGAGATCATGACCTGAGCAGAAAGCAGATGCTTAACCCATTCAGTCACCCTGGCGCCTCCACACATGGTTTTGAATGTAGCTAGTTAGTTCAGAAATGAAATGCTGTGCTCACATCTTCATTTAATCTGATTCTTCTTCTTCTGGTTTCTGATTTTTCATTGTGTTCTATGTTCTCAAATAATTATAGTAATTTTTTTTTCCCATGATGGTTTACCTAAAGTAACTTTCCTGAGAATAGTCATTTTTCCTAAGTTCCTATAGGCACTCTTTTCTAGAAAAACATTTCTTACAATTATTTATTTTTTCTTAGCTTCTACCTAGAGATTACTTGCAATTTTTCACAGTCAAATCTTTGGGCATATGTGGCTTTTGAGATGTAGGTGGGTAGATGTCTTGGTGTGATGCAAGTGCTTAAGTAGCCTTAAGTTAAAACCACAGGTGACTCTGCTCTAGCCTATCATTCCAGGCACCTGCCTTGATCTAGATCACCTCAGCTGCTTCCTGACACTGTAGAAAGTCTCACACTCATGTATAACGCTCCACATCAGTTATTTATAGGTGACTTTTATGGGGTGCTTTGGAGATGATGAGGTACACTTAGAATAATATCTTGCAAAATATACATCTAGCAAGACCAAGAGGAAGATTGTGAAAATTTGAAGTTTACCCTATGGCATGAAGCCCTAGAGATACCAGAATTTGGGCCAATCATCAGTTTTCGCATGAGAATTTTGCTCAAGAAGTTTATTTAACTTGTTGGAAAACCATAAAAGAGTGGACTACATAAGTAATTACTATTTTACAAATTACTGATTTTTTTTTCTTTAGGAGATATCTTTTAGAAATATTTATTATAACAAGAGGACTGCTTTACCTTACCAAAGGGCTAGGATAATTATGTTTAATACTTGATATAAAATGACCATGCATCTAGACTGTGATTACTCCAAATCATTTTAATTACTTGACAGTATACATATCTAAAGTAGATTTGATTTGATTTCCTTTGCAAAGAGGTTGAATTAAGAAACAAAAGAGGTTAGAGTAAAATAATTGGTAAAGAAAGTACAAAGGTAGTGCATGATGAGGGTAGAAAAATTGCCACAAATTGTTCTGTACTCTCAAAATTAGCTATATTTTGTATGTGTTAGTAGACAATACATACTTTAAATTTAAATCTTTTTAGATATCTGAAGGCATATGACCAAGACTAGCCTCTTTACAGCAGTGCTGATTTTAGCAAGATCCCTTCATAATACCTCCATATATTATCTTGCTTATGTAATTTTAGCTATTTTGCAAAAATAATTTGAATGTCCTCTGTATATAGAAATTGTGCTAAATGTTGGAGATGTGGAAATGTATGAGCAATAGAGTCAAGCTCCAATGGATAGATAATCTAGTAAAAAAGACATGAGAACAATTAAGTATTATAAAAGCAAAGTGCTTTAAATACTTGATTAAAAATAAAAGCTAAACAATACTGGAAAAGATAAAATAGATTTGATTTTTACTTCTACTTTCTTCAGTAACTTTGGTCATGTTATCACTCAATGTGCAGGTAGTTTGTCATGGGATTGATGTTGAAATTGGGATTTTAAAATAATTTAGGCTGAGAAATCTATTGCACATTTGACATAAAACATGAAGAAAATTATTGAAAATGTGGCAAGAAAAATAAATGTATTAATTTTTTCATTTGCAGGAGATTTTGGCAAATAATAAATTATTTGTGATTTTATGACACTAGACACATTTTTATGTCCACCATTGAGAGTGAACCTCATCAAAATTGATTCTGTCTTGGAGAAAACATGAAAACCAAGAACTTATACACACACACATATATATACAGATAGAAATAGCTTTCAGAGCAAGTAGAAAGAGTGATAAGGCTCTCAGAGAAAAATGAACTGAAAGTAACTTTTCTATACAACTTCGGAGGAAGACTAAGTATACAGTAAGAAAGGAGAAGTTAGTGATCATATTTCAGTTCAAATAACAGTAGTAAAACAGACTTTAAATTATGCGATCTATTTTTTTTAAGAAAAACATTGATTTTTTTCCCTCCAAAATTATAGACAATGGAGTTGGACTTCACAGAGAGGCCATTTGACAGATGGTTAAAGCAAAACCACATGCATCTGTCAATCATTTTTATCAGTTCTGACACCTTATTAAAAATCCAAAGACATGTTTTATAATTTTAAAAGGAAAAATTACAAGGTATACATTCTCTAATAGTTATTGGACCTAGCTTTAAAACTCTTCTTGAAACTGCCATAACCTAAGAAGCAAATCTTTGGGTCAAGAGTTTTTTCCATGCAAAAATGCATCAGATCATCTGCATTAGAAATGATTTTAGATGTTACATCTAGAAATCTACTAAGCCTAGATGTTTATAAGTATTAGGCAGAAGTTCTTCTCAGTTACTGCTGGTGGTTTAATGTAAGGAACTATTGTGAAGGGAATTTATTTTTAGTACTGGACTAGATATAAATCAGGTTATGACAGTTTTATAAGCCTCTATGTACCCTGTACTCTTCATCAGACATTGTATAATACAGCTTCATGGAGCAGGCAGTGAAGAGAGGACCTGTGATCTTAAGGCTGCAGAGAAGAGTGAAGTGAAATCATTCTGACAGGACCAAATTTCCTGCTGTAAGGTAAGTTAAGACTCACTATGAGGGCCCTACTATATAAAGGGAAATATGTGATACAGTGACAAAACATAGCAAGAAAAAAAAATAAACCAAAGCATGTGATCCTGAGAAGATTGATGTTGGACAGTCTGAACCAATTCCAAATTCCTTGTTTATGCTGACATACATACCCCACTATTTCTGACCTCTGGGCTATAGAGCATGAAGTGTCCTCTGCCTTTAGTGGCCTGTCACTGGCCCCTTTTCCAATAGGATAATGCTTATCTGTTCCTAGGACTCAGCTCACATATCCTAAGGGACCCCTCCTTTCATGCCCTCTTCCCTTGCCCTGTCTTTTTCAGTTCCTGACGTCTCTTGTCCTGGAGGCCGAGATCTTGCTTCTTGCCTTTCTATGCCGAGTGTCTAGCCCAGCACTTGGCACCCAGTTGACATCCAACCAGTAGCCATGGAAGGAGGGCATGAATGAACCCATGAAGGACGCTTTCCTGGCTTTCATTCTTGCCATGTGACACCATCCCAATCCTTATGGGGCAGAGAAGAGCTTGTGACTATTGAGGGAAACTCCAAGCCCATGTCATACTTCTGCACAATACACAAGTCTTTCTGTTCTAGGCTTCCTCCCCCCTACCCTTTAAATTCACTTCACAGCTTCAGATTTTCGTTTTGCCAGTCTGAATGAGGAGAGGAGGAGGGCAGATGAGGGTAACGTCGTCCGGAGCAGCTGCCACTGGCCTTGAGAGAGTCATGTCCAGAGGCAAAAGAGGCAATGTGAGAGAGGAACACCTTTCCTCTCAGTTTTCAAGTATATGGTTATATGTTTTCCTCTTTTTGTGTTAGCAGCTTTAGAAGGGCACTTTTTTGCTTGCAGTAGTTGGGGTCAGAGTAAAGAGGGATTCAAAAGCCAATCAATAATAGCATATAAGCATGGGCATGTTGGAAATGGCTTTTATTTTCTGTTTCTTTACGAGCTGGGCATAGTCAGACATGCAATATGTTGTGTTGTCAGTCCTTTTGCATAGAAATAAATTAAACTGAAGCATGTGTTTTCTCCCCCACCTTGTACAAATTGCTTCAGAAATCTATTTGAAAATGTGTGTTTGAGTGTGCGTGCGTGTGTATGTGTGTGTGTGTTTATGCAAAGAAAGGGAAAGGGGGAGTTTCTAAAAGGGAAATCTGGCTACCAAACAAAAAAAAAGGATCGATTATTCGGCCAAAGTCTTTAGCGTTTCTACAGACTTGAAAGCCATCCAAAATGTCCTGTCCTCCGATGCAACTGATGAACCCAAAGGATTGGGAAAAGGAAAAAGGAGAGTGGTTGATGGTCAAAAAGGGGCATGATTTTCATTCATTAGAATATTGAGCTGCCACCAGACTTCATCATGGACTTCAAGGACCCCTTGTCAAATAGTGACCTGAAGTTAATGTGACCCTCAGAGCATTGCCTCATCCACAGCTATTTGTAGTCTGTACCATGTGGAATGTGTACTGGAAGATCACGCAATACTGCTTGTGCTTCAGCACAGTGAATAAAAACCAATAATGGTTTTGGTTGTTTTCTTTCAAGACTGGTAGTCTGTGGATCCTGTAGTTGTGTGACAACACCCCTAAAATATCCACTCTCACAACCTCACCCACTCAGAGGAGAGAAAGGGAAGGATTGTGGAAACAGATGGGAAAGTGGAGTGGGGTAAGGGGCATCTCTTGTATGGAGTAGAATGTTACCAGTACTGACTCAGGGTTCTTGTCTATCACTAACGTGGCCACTCTAGACACAGTGTTTACTGTAGACATTCAACTGTGTGAGAGAAAACAGCCAAATGCTGTGGAAAGCCATTTGTGATGGGACATGGTAATAATACCGAGAGGCCCAGTGGATGTGACAGGGACAGTTGATGCCACTAAACTTAATTCATGGGTTCAGATCCTGAGATATTTAGCAGAAGAAGCTAACACAGCATTCCATGAATTTCCTTGTTAGTAGGAAATTTAACAAAAACGACCATGAGCATTTATATCCTGTCAAACTACCCATAAACTACACATATAAGTTAAATATGCATTTATTGAAATGATGTTGAAACTGAAGTAATAGTTTTTGATCATTAAATAAAGAACATATTTTCCTGTTTGTTTGCCATGGTTGTTGAAAGTTGGGTGGAAGGTATGGCTTTAGCATATGTAAAAATTAAAAACAAAGCTACAGGCCCCATACAACCTACATTAGCTATTTGATCTTGGAAAGTTTGCTTTACCATTCTGAGCCTCACCCGTTGGGAAGATTGAGTAAGATAATTTTTTTAAACAGTGACGTGGCAGACCTATAATAGTGCTCAATTAAAAGAATTAATTATAAAAGAAAAAAAGCTACCTGCTAAATCTTTAAACAACAGGGTAAAATTAGGTACCATTTTATTACCATATCTTAGAAGAGATTAATACTAGCAATAATCCTCATGAGTCTTACCATATCCTCTGATAACTTCCAGTAAAAAGAGCAGAATTAGATGTAGGGTCAGACTAGAGATTCAACAAATATTGTTTATTTCTTGCACCAAAAATGACAAAAATACCCTCGAGAACATATTTGTTTCTCTATAGGATGGTTCCTTTTATGACCCCTCCAAGGACTGTATTATAAAGAAAAGAAATGATATTTTTAAGAGTTTAAATATTACAAAATTTAAGTAGAAAAAAAAAAAAGACCGAGACAGTATATTTTTGGGTGGAAGAATTTTATACATGTCCATCCTTTATATGATCTTATCATCATTTTACTGAGCCCTTGGGTGTATTTTAGCCACATATTTGGACACTAATTAGTTCTTAATTATCTATGAATCATCGGATCCACTGACCCCCAAATCAGGCTATCCTGGAATTCTATTTGATTTCACATTCCCTTTAGACTAGTGTCTATATTTTAGTAACTGCTTTTCTTTCATCATGGTTGAGGTTATATGAAAGATATGGTTTTTTGGGGGGTTTTTGAAAGATCTGTTTTTCCATTCCTGGTGGTTGACTGTTTTTCGTTTCATGCTTTATATTACCACACTGTAAAAATATGGCCTAGATTTTTTTTTTAAGTTCTCCGCCTATACATTATTAATTTAAGGAATTATAATGCTAAGTCAATGGCAATCCTGTGTGCCATTAGGATGATGGCAGTGTTAGCTTGACAAGTATGATGAAACCTCTTGCCGGTCCCATGAGGCAGTTTCCAAAAGGCTAAATGCAGGAAACCATTTTGTTTGCTGTACGGGATTCCTTGCAATTGCTGACTATGCACGGGCAGCATAGTCTGTCCTGGCACTGGCCTTCCCTCCTGGGTATGTTTTGAGCATTGCTGCCATTTAAATCCTTGAACTAGAATGGATTGGTTCCAAGGGGCATGACTCGTACAGGCAGGACAGGTTTATGAGAGAGACTGGGGTTTGCCCTTGGTCCTGAGAGAACTAAAGGACTATTACTTAAGTCTTAAACAATCTTTATTGTTGTGTGAAAGAATGAAGTCTGTAGCATCCATTTTATGCTGATAGTCCTGCAATAACCACAGGCAGAACGCAGCAGCATGCATGCAGAATGCATGATTTCAGCCACCCAGATGAAGCTGAACAGGATGGTGCCAACAAAATGAAATAAAGCTAGATATCTACTTTTATGAACATGCTCATGTTCAAGCAGTTTAATATTGGGAGCCTTAGATACACTTGATATATCTCTATTATATGAAAACCATCATGTATCTTGCTAATGTTAAATAATGTCTATATTGAGATGCTTTCTTTTGGCACAAGATGGCACTTTAACTTCAGAGATCCAATGTGATCTCAATGAGCTTTCTCATCACAAATGGAAAACGTGTGGTAGTTCATTCTCTGAAAGCAGAAACCAGAGCTAGAAACAGGCAAAGAAAAGCAGAGAATAGCTTTGCCATAGAGAAGGGGTTTGCATTAGGATGCAATCCAGGGGGCGGAGTGGGGAAGGAGCAGGGCAGGACAGTTGGTGCAAAATCTTTTGTTTAAGGAGTTGGAAAATTGAAAGGTAAGTTAATGTTATTTTACATGTGAACAAAGAACACTTTTGGAAATATTTTTTCACTTTAAAACTCATCTAGTCCCATCAATATAATTTTCTGTGTCTAAGATACTCTATTGAAAAAAAAATCCAGGGATCATGTTTGTGTCATGTCACCTGATCTGTTACTTTTAATCATACTTTTGCCACTACTGCTGTTGCTGTTCTTGGGTGTGCATGTGTATGTTTTCTTTTTATAAGGAGTGACAATTCTGCTCCCTAGCCGATTCCTCTGGGAGTTGACTGTTCTCATTTACATGCATGTAATATTTCTGTATCAGTGCATCCTATTACCAGATATCTCCATTGTCTGGTGCTGTTTAGGCATCCTCTTGGGAAGGAGCATAGAGTGGTGCTGAGTTTAAGATGTATGAGCTTGTCAGAGTCACTCTTGCCCTCTTCACTTTCATACTTAGCTGAAAGCCTTGTTCACTCATGGCATTCTCTCTTCCTCATTTTATTGAGCAATTTCAGACACAATACTTAAAATCTTGGGACAAACTTGTTCTGTCCAATATGCAGTATAAAAAAAGGAAATGGTAGGGCAGAATAGGTTTAAAAACCTAGTATAATTGGAATTTTTATAAAATGTATGCGTATTTTGCTTCATTGTTTTTAAGAAATCCAAAAGCCAAAAGTGTAGTAGAGTCACAGATCACAATTATTTAAGAGCATGTAATAGTCACCACAGAAATGACACAATCTTTGATTTATACAGTATGTAAAGGTTTACTAAGCATTTTCATTTGTATCCTTTCCTTTTTGTCTGTTGTTTGTTTTTTTAACTTTACACCTACAGTTATTCATCCTTAATTGAAACAATTGAATTCACACTTGCAAATGTAAGCAGAAAGTGGTTTATGTCATGGTGTTTGTTATCTTGTGCACCTGGCAGTGCTGGGGAATCCAGATTTGGATTCCCGGACGAGGTCCTCAGTAACAGTGCTCCCCAACACCATATGACTGTCAACAGTGCTGAGGCTGCTCAGGGCTGAGCCCTCTGTGAGCACATGCAGATATCTTTGCCATCCTGCTTGCAGGAGATGGATCTTCTGCACAGCAATCACCTCATGTTTGTCCCCCTCACATCATCATTTTAAAAAGTCAGGTGACAGGAGGTAAAACTTAGATCACCTAACTGTACCCTCACTGCAAGGGAGTGTGGGAAATATAGTATTTTGTTTGTTTGTTTGTTTTCTCTCTGTTGAAGAAGGGGGTGTACAATTTGGGAACTACCACAATATAGAGAGATGGTTCAAAATGTTTGGGGCAGATGTGAACTCTAGGTGGTTTAAAAAAAATACTTGTATTATTCTATTGTTTCAGATGAAAATAATCAAAACTCATTTTGAGGTTCAATACTTCTAAAGAATACCAGATCAGCCCTGCGATTGTTAATATACTCAAATATAATATTTTAATATTTAAATTATCTGCATTATTAAGATCTCTTGGGAAAATGTCAGCACTGAGGTTATCTCTATGTATTAGGAATATTCACTTTAAAATGTGAAAACTCAGTTTCATTTTAGTAGAGATGTGCTCATTATGTATCCCTAAAGCTAAAAGAATTTATGACACAAAGGCAAGATCAGTTGGCTCTGGTTCCAGTAAAAAAGTAATAATAAAAAAAGTCAAGCTTCTTGCCAAAATATTGGCCTTGGTGTTTCAGAAATAAAGTTTCTTTTCAAGAGAAAATAATTATTTGATAGTAGATCTTGTATGGAGAAAAAACAACCTTAACTATGACAAATTTATAACTCAAACACTGTCCAGTGTTACTTATAAATTTTGGTTGATGTATCCAAATCTTAACTTATTTACAATCTTCTTACATGATTTCTTTTATACCCTGTACAATGATGCTCGCTCTTGTCTTCCCCTCCCTTCCTGGGCTTTGTGAAGTTATGTGTTTTCTGTTGCATTACTTTATCAGTTGCCAGTGCTGTTTTATGGCCATATAAAGAGTAGCCTGGGAGTTACTCCTTTGATATGGTCAATCATGGCTTCATTAAATTATAAAACTCTGTGGAGTATATGGCATTATCTTTTGTAGACACCTCTACCTCTGTTTAGTCCCAAAAGACTGAATTTTTGTCACCGATAAGAACCCAATGCAGCAAATTTACGTGAAAACGAAATATTCTGATTCATGAAGCTGGGGAGGATGAATTTTGTGTAGTTTCTATGTGCATGGCAGAGACATTGACAATTGGCAGTTCCAGGTTCACACCATTCCAGTAAGTTGTGCCTGAGGGAAAAAAGCATCTTACTCCTGGAAAGCAGATTACCAACTTTAGAGGACAACGTAATAGAACATATTTGGGTTACTTGCCAATGGACCAATAACAATCACCAGTGGTCTGGGGCATGAGAATTTTTGGGGTCTGTGTCAGGTGACCATCCCTACAGCCTGGGGAAACAAATATTATGACAATCCCACTAGGAGCATTGAAAAATGAAGGAAGTCTTTCCCAAAAGAAAGTTCTACTGTTTAGAACACAGATGGGCTGAGACCACTGCAAAGTTAGCCAACATTCTTCCCTGTGCTCTCTTCTCATTCCACAGACTCTGATGAGTCTCCTCATGCCATTAGTACATGCTTCAAAGTGTCTGGCAAATTCCAACTTTCACCAGCCTGGGACAACAAATGACATAATAAATATAATGCATATTTCAATGGCTTCAAGCCTCTGTCTGTTAACTCAGCAAGTAGTTTAATTTTTTTTCCTCATAGATTTTTGGGGAAGAGTTTGTAAAGGGCAGAGAGAAGCCACATGGGTTACAGTAATTGAATATCCATTAGATGAAAAAAGAATCAGAACTGTTGAGAATTACTTCCATTACTGTATTTCTTTAATGCCTAAGTTAAACATTTTATTGCTCCCTTTCCCACAAAAAAACACAAGATTATATCAGGCCTCTTCTTTAGGCTTTCAGAGCACTGTTTTCATGATATAAAGAGAGATGGAAAAAACTTAAAATTCTTTAGTACTTGTTGTAATATCTAGCCCCTTCCCCTACCCACCTATGTAAGGCTGATCAAATTAAGCATTGCATAAAACTAAAGCTCCAAAATGATGTTTATTTATTTATTTTTTTAAAGATTTTATGTATTTATTTCAGAGAGAGAGAGAATGAGAGACAGAGAGCACGAGAGGGAAGAGGGTCAGAGGGAGAAGCAGACTCCCCGCCGAGCGGGGAGCCCGATGCGGGACTCGATCCCGGGACTCCAGGATCATGACCTGAGCCGAAGGCAGTCGCTTAACCGACTGAGCCACCCAGGCGCCCCAAAATGATGTTTAAAGAATAGGTCAATCACCATATCTTCTCCCTTACTTGTGGTGGTGGTAGAGACTTCTTGTGAATATTTCTTACTATGTTTGGTGTCCTGTTAAGTACAGAAATGGTGGACTAAAATTTTCTTGGACTCATCTTAAATGCCTAGATGTTATAGGGTGACCTTAAAACTTTATTTAGGAATATCCTAAAGAGCAGTGTCTGAGAACTTTTTGGATGAACAGAAAACACGCATCAATTTAGCATCATGAAGCGTCTATATGGTTTCAGTGCTGATGTTTGACCTGGAGATTATAGGCAATACTTATATATATATATATATATATATATATATATATATACCTATATATATACCTATAATATACCCCAGATTATTTAAGGGGTAAAGTCTCTGGATTTCACCTTTGGAATTTTGTTTGGGGGGTGGGGGTAAGGAAAAAAGTCCAAAATCTCCTTCTCGTACAAATTTGCTAGACACAGAATCTTGTCAGCCCGCTTTCACTTATCCTCACAAACTGTTTAGATACATGTCCCAGACTCGGGATATTCCAAGGCATTCGTTCAGTGGTTGGTTAACATTTCACAAATACTGCTTGGATCATTGATTGAATCTAAGATATGTAATCATTTCCATTCATAAGAGGAAACCCAGACATGACGCACTGATAATTAATGGGGCACATCTCAGGGGTAAGTATTTTCTGTGATTATTTTATTCCTTGACAACCTGGTATATAATCATGTAGTAACCTTTATAACATTCGTATGCTCCTTTCCTGTGTGTTCTTATTTGCCACTAGCTAATAACACACACTTTAAAAACATTTTTATAAAGGAAGTATGTATACATACTTTTGAAGGCAGTAATGTATTCAGTACATGACCCACCAACAGTACATGAAATGTAGCAGGCTTATGTTAAAAACCTAAGAGCAAGCTATTGTGCCTTTTTTTTACCAGCGAATTCTTATCCTTTGCCATAACATCTGGGTCATAGATTAGCAGGGTTTTATTAAATGAATGATATTATTTAGTTTTTTATCCAAATAAGATCATGGGCATACTCAGAGTCAACCATAGTGTGTTCTTTGTGTCTCTTTGTATTCTTTGGAGAGCAGAACACCATCTATGTAGTTCCTTAAATAGGTCAAAGTGAAAACATCTTTAAGTGACTCTCAAAATGAGTTGAAATGATCATTAGGACTTTTCAAAAACATTCTGGTTCTTTCTCTTGTAGACACATGGGAGAATTTCAGTGTCCCTGCCCCTTAGAATATACATGAGAACAGGAGATTGTTTTGACAATAAAAGATGAATGTAAATGATATGTGTGATTTTCAAGTGGTGGCATTATGAACTTGAGTTTGACTTACAGCATTGTTTAAGTTAAAATGAACTTTATTATAGAAACAGTGAAAATGAGATAACCAATCAGTATGGAATATTAATAAAAAAAGATTCAATTATGAGTAAGACTTAGAGAAACAGACTTTATTTATTTATTTTTATTTTTTTCTCTAAGTATAGTTGACACACAGAGTTTCATTAGTTTCAGGTGTACAACATGGTGATTCAACGTCTCTGTACATTATGCTATGTTCACCATAAGAGTGGCTGCTGCCTGTCATCATACAACACTATTACAATATCATTGACTGTATTCTCTATGATGTGCCTTGATTTCCTGGCACAGCTGAAGGCTGTATCTCCCACTCCCCTTCACTCATTTTGCCCATCTCCCTAACCCCCTTCCCTCTGGAAGCCATCAGTTTTTCTCTGTATTTATGGGTCTGATTCTACTTTTTGTTTGTTTATTCATTTATTTTATTTTTGAATTCCACATATGAGTGAAATCATATGGTATTTATCTTTCATAGTCTGACTTATTTCACATAGTGTAATATTTTCTGGGTCCATCCATGTTGTTGCAAATGGCAAGATCTGATTCTTCTTTATGGCTGCATAATATTCTAATACATGATATAACACATTATAATTTAATATAATATATACATATATACACCCCCCACATCTTTATCCATTCATCTATCAATGGACACTTAGGTTGTTTCTATATCTTGACTATTGTAAATAATGCTGTAACAAATATAGGGGTGCCTATATCTTTTCAAACCAGTGCTTTTGGGTAAATAACCAGTAGTGGAATTATTGGATCAATGGTATTTTTATTTTAATTTTTTGAGGAACCTCCATATAGTTTTCCACAGTGGCTGTACCAGTTTACATTCCCACCAACAGTACACAAGGGTTCTTTTTTTTTTTTAAAGATTTTATTTATTTGAGGCACAGAGATACAGAGAGAGAAAGAGAGAGCATGAGCAGGGGGAGAAGCAGAGCGAGAGGGAGAAGCAGGCTCCCTGCTGAGCCAGGAGCCCAATGTGGGGCTTGATCCCAGGACCCTGGGTGCCCCCACAAGGGTTCTTTTTTCTTCACATCCTCTCCAGCACTTGTTTCTTGTCTTCTTGATTTGAGCCATTCTAAGAGGCGTGAGGTGATAATCTCATTGTGGTTTGGATTTTCATTTCCCTGATGATTAGTGATGTTGAGCATCTTTTCAGGTACCTGTTGGCCATCTGTATGTCCTCTTTGGAAAAATGTCTGTTCAGGTTCTCTGCCCAGTTTTTAATCAGATTCTTTGTTTTTTGGTGTTGAGTTGTATAAGTTCTTTATATATTTTGGTTATTGACTCCTTATTGATATATCATTTGCAAACAGAGCACAGTTGGTATTTATTAAACTCACACTCACAATTTGAAACGACAAATAGGCTTTATGTTATTTTGTCCTTCTCAGACAAGGAGACTTGAGCTATACTAAGCTCACAATAGCTTCTTCTTCTAGCTCTTACAAATTATGTACCTATTTAGAATACCTAAAATTGTTGCTAGATTACAGATGACCACCTCATTATTTATAATATTTATGTTATCCATCACTGATAAAAGCTTGGTCTCTTGCTGTAATTCCTTATATTTATAGTTTGACTTAAAGAGGTTTTGTGTGTGTGTGTGTGTGTGTCTTTTGTGTGTGTGTGTGTGTGTCTTTTTTTGTATTTCAGCTTCTTTTCACTAAAACATAAAAGGAAAAACATCTCTTATTCAGGATTCTTCTTCAATTCTATGGCCTTCTACCTTCAATAAGAAAACTATTTTCTGTTCACTTTCAAGCAAAGGCAATTTCTATTATATTCTTTCCTTAAACTCTTGCCTGATGACTCTTTACAAATAATGTGTTGTCATATAATATATTCTTTCATAAAGAAGTCTAGTGACATCCAATCTACTTATTTTCAATTCCCATGATGGAATATTAAGAAAAGATTTTCATAAGATCCATTAACTTACCTTGGTGTAGGTATGTGGGGGGAAAAAAAAGCTCTTCATAATCCCAGGGATTTTTGAAACGACTTTTTGCTCAGTATGTAATTATAACATTTGTTCTTCTCATGTTGATTTCATGTCCCTGATTAGACAAACTTAGAACTCTATAATCTATTTCCATCAACTATATATATATATACAAGTTTCTTCTCTCTAGCAGATAAGAATTATATTTCTTTACTTTTCCAAAGCTGCTTGACAAAACCTCTTTTCTAATTCTGCCATACACTTTACTTTTTTGTCTCCCTAACAACAAAGTATAGACAGCTTGGAAATTGGGGCACAGTTTTAGCTGTTCGTTTTTAAAAGTTGATGTGGTTGTTAAGAAGATGATGGAAAGATCTTAGAGTAGAATTGTAAAATGCTTTTGAGAGTAATTAAAGACTGATTCTCTGTAACATGTTTTGTTGGATGGTTCCTAAGACCACTCCCAGGTTTCCTGATTCATTAGGAGGACTCATAGTACATAGCATCTAGTCAAACTCATAGGTAAAAAGTATTATGGCGAAAGATACAAAGCAAAATCAGCAAAAAGAAAAGGCATATAGGTCAACATCCATCACAAACTGGGCACAAGCTTCCAAGAGTCTTTGTCACAATGGAGTTTCACAAGCTGGGCTTAATTCCTCCAGCAACAAGTTGTGACAACATGTGTGAGTGTCTTCTGCCGAGAAGCTCATTAGAGACTCAAGACTAAGTTTTACTGGGTCATGCAGCCACTTATGGCTTATCACATACTGAAATTCCAGACTCCCAGAGGCAAAGTTAAGTTCCAGTGTGAATCATATTATTTGTACAGTTAACACACAGTGAGGCACTCTTATCATTCACAGAACATTTCATATCAGTGTGGGTGCCTATTTAACAGTCAAGTTCACAGATGTAAGCTGAGAGCCAACCCTTGTGGCTGGCCTATTTAATTCTTTTCTGTACACACATTCTTTCCTTTTCCCTACTTGTAACTCCCTTGATTTGTTTCCTGTATGTTTAAACCTCTGTGTTTGTCCTAAATTATTATTTTCCTGATTATCACCACCACCTTTTTCTTTTTATTATTCCTAGATGATACCTTCTGGGTAGGAGGTTTGTTTTTGGGTAACAAAAATGTTCTGAAATTAGTGGTGATGGCTGCATGACTTTGTAAATATACGAAAAACCACTGAGTGGTATTCTTTAAAAGGGTGAATTGTATGGTATGTGATTTATATCTTAAACATTTCTTTTTTTTTTTTAAAGATTTTATTTATTTATTTGAGAGAGAGAGAGAGAATGATAGAGAGAGAGTACGAGAGGGAAGAGGGTCAGAGGGAGAAGCAGACTCCCTGCTGAGCAGGGAGCCCGATGCGGGACTCGATCCCGGGACTCCAGGATCATGACCTGAGCCGAAGGCAGTCGCTTAACCAACTGAGCCACCCAGGCGCCCCTATCTTAAACATTTCTTAAAGACCCCTTTTCTTTCAGATCTATTTGAAAAGTTTCCTTGTTTCCTTGTTTGTTTGAAGAGTGCTTTTCTTATAATAATATCATTATACTTTAGTTCCCCTGGTTCCAGACTAAATGTTTTCTAGTCTAAAATGTTTCAGGGAGAAAAGTATTCATAAAACCTGGACAGTCTAGTACCTTATTTTTGGCATGATTTTAGACTTCACAAGGAGTTTATGAACATTATTTAACTTCATCCCCCACAACCACTCTCTGTTCCTGAGGCAATTGGAAGACCGAAACACATAATAGTTTTATCTATCAATGCAACGGTGTGTTCACAGGGCATGGCTAGAAATTTGTCATTTAGAGAGGTCTTCAAAGTCTGATGTCAAGACAGGTCTCCAGCTTTGTGCAGATTTATGTGAATTTTGAAAAGAGCAGTTTAGAGTTCTCCCAGTTGGGTACGAGAACAGGTTAGCCAGGCTGCTGAAAATGACAAAACATGCTTTTGTTCTGGTTATTAACTGCTGCATAATAGCTCCAAAACTTAGTGTCCTAAAATAACAGCCATGTTATATTATCTCATATTATTTTGTAGGTCAGACATTTGGGAAGGGCTTGTGGGTGATAACCTCTGCTGCGCATGGCATGGCAGAATGAACCTGGTGCTGTTCAGCTGCCAGAGGGACTGGTTTGGAAGGCCCCCGTCAGTTTCACTTAAATGCCTGGTATCTTGGAGGGACTGTGTTCAGCTGAGCTCTTCTCTCTTTCCATGTAGATTTCTCCATCATGGTAGTCAGACATTTTACGTGGTAGCTTTCTGCTCCAAAAGTACAAAACAGAAGCTGTCAGTCCTCTTCATGGCTGGGCCAAGGGTTTTCTGTGTTATTTTGGTTATACTCTCTCTCCTGATCAAAACAGTCCCAGCCAGTCCTACCTTCAAGAGAAGAGGACAGCCACTATGTTACAATTCAGAGTGTCAGATAATATGTGGTCATATGCAATCAGTCACAATGATTCACACATGATTTTGTGACTTTGATTATGCTTATCTTCGGGGTGGAATCTCAGTGCCTTCTTCTAGATCCTTAGGTATTCAGCAGCAGCCTGAGACTTAATAGCCTAGTACTTTTCTAGCATATTCTTGGTCAGCAACGGGGCAAGAACACAGAAACTGGCTAACAAATCCCCCTGCACAATTGCTAAAATAAACCTTTTGGATTCCCCACTGCTGCCTTTCATGGTTTCCCCCAAACCATCCTTCCAGATGTGCATGCCAACCTGGAAGTGAAAATTTAGAATAAACAATTCAGTAAATTTTTGCTTACACAGGGTTAAAAATTAAGGTTTTATCAAAGATCAGAACAAATATATCTATTGCATGAAGGAGCTACTCTCTCTGCAGTGCACTCATTTAACACATGACCTCTTTTGAGCCCTTGATTAGATGAGATAAAGGATGAATACATTTTATTTTTTTAATTTTTTTATTGTTTTCTAAGATTGATTTATTTATTTTTAGAGAGAGAGAGAGTGAGAAAGCACAAGCAGGAGGGGCAGACAGAGAAGGAGAATCTCAAGCCGACCCCGTGCTGAGCATGGAGCCTGACGCAGGGCTCGATCTCACGACCCGGAGATCATGACCCTAGCTGAAACCAAGTGTCGATGCTTAACCGACTTTGCCACCCAGGCGCTCCAAGGATGAATATATTTTAAAGATATGAGGAAAGTGAAATACAGATTTAGAATCCATGAAGGTGAGAATTTCAGGTCAAAAAAAAAAAAAATGAGCAGGGGCGCCTGGGTGGCTCAGTTGGTTAAGCGACTGCCTTCAGCTCAGGTCATGATCCCAGGCTTCTGGGATCGAGTCCCGCATTGGGCTCCCTGCTCAGCAGGGAGTCTGCTTCTGCCTCTGACCCTACCCCCTCTCATGCTCTCTCTATTTCATTCTCTCTCTCAAATAAATAAATACAAAAAAATGAGCAGGAGTTAAGTTCTGTGGTGTTCAGGACAAGGCATTTGTCTAGGAAATTGTTCTGAAAGAACGGTATCATGAAGAAAAGGCAAATTTCATTTACTTTACACTTTTAACTATGACATTCTCTGCCTGTGGTCTGAGGTAAACTATTATGACTTAGTTTAAATATTTACATTCTCCAAACTTTCATGCTTAGTAAATGGGGATATGATCTTAACTATGCCCTATTTTAGGAGTTTTAAAAAGCCTCAGAATCAGTGAATATTGTTGAGTCATTGAAATAACTGGTTTTTGACTATAAAATATGCTATGTATCATTTAAATATTTCCCAGTATTGACTGTTTTTTTTAAGATTTTATTTGAGAGAGGGAAAGAGAGCATGAGCATTGGTGGCGGGGGGGGGGTGTGTTGTGCAGAGGGAGAGGGAGAAGCAGACTCCCTACTGAACAGGGATCCTGATGCAGGGCTCAATCCCAGGACCCTGAGATCATGGCCTGAGCCAAAGGCAGACACTTAACCAACTGAACCACCCAGGTGCACGCCCCCCCCCCCCCCGCCAACCCAGTGTTGACTTTTTATATAATTTATTTAATATATATTGAGCCTTTACTATGTACAAGGCCCTGTAAAATTAAGTTGAAACCGGAAATTGACAGTGACTATAATTTGGTCACATATAAATCACTATCTTTCCTTTCTTTAACTTTCTTTCTGTATTTTTTTTTTTGTATTTTTAGAATAGAATTGGGCTTTAAAAATATCTTTGACCTTCTTCAAGAAGTTTCTCCTCCATTAGAGAGACCTAGCCTTCATTGCTGATACCTGGGACTGTGAAATATGTACCTGCCTAAGGGGCCAGAAATATTGTCCTGTAGTGTCTGTTGTCATTTAAAAATAAACATTGTCATGTCCAAACAAGTGGAAAAAATAGCTCTCCCTGCTGTACTTCCAGCTCTCTTCTCTGTTTGTTGTCCAGAAGCTCTGCCTGAGGTTGAAACGCTGAATGCTTTTCAGATATGTCTAAATGCATTCCTTGCTGTGAAGCAGGATGGAAACTGGTTGCTTCTCATGGCCTGAATTTCTTTGCAATGTTATCAAGTTTTTCAACTTTTTCTCCCAAAGGCCATGATAGAGAGTAAGCAAAGAAATAAAGCACATCCTTCGGCATGCAGCATGTTGTTGTCTTTAGTTTCTTCTTCTTTCACTATAACTCCCCATGAATCTATGACAATACAGTCTTCCTTGAAAACTTTTCCTTGATGTCCCATCTGAGTTTTACTTCACTCAGGTTCTATTACAGTATTTTACTTCATGTTCCATGTGCCTCTCTTAACAATATTTTTGTCTCCTCTCTGTTGTAAATTCTTGAAGGCCTATGAGAATTATTATTTCATATCTCTTTTTGGTAGTTGGTTAGCTAGAAAACAGAGATGGCATTTTCCAAAGAACTTTACTATACATTTGAACAAAAAAAATGTTTCTGAGCTATAGATATGGATACTTAAAAAAACAATTAGAAAACCATTCACTACAAGTATTCTGTATACACACACTAAGATAAGATAAAAATAATGAGTCAAGTGTGAAAATTGTTCAGATCTCTTTGTATAAAATCTCACATTAGTTTAATAGAACAATGAATAATTGGTTCTATAAAAGATAAGGCTGAGGATATTAAATGTCTTAAGACTATAGAATATCTAGTCTCATAGTCATGATTCCTGGCCCCCACACAGCAGTATGTTTGGAATTAATTGTCAGTCTTGAGAGGGTAAATAGACATTGCAATATTGCCATATACAATTGTAACTATAATTTTGGAGATATGGAGACATAAGAAATAGAGAAAAAAAGCAAGTTTTAATAGGGAAAGTAGTGGAGGATAAAAGCAACACTGTTCTCTCTCTGCATCTACTGTCCCAGCCCTCCTTGAGCTACCCACAACTGCAACAGTCAAGTTCCAAGGAGTGTTGCAAAGCAAAGCTCCAGTTCAATTTCAGGCATGTGTCAATATATAAGAAAGATCTAATTAAGGAATTAGTCAGGAGTGTGACCTTATGATTTCTGGAAAGTAGCACAGCTCTTTATCAATGCAGATAATGTTGCTTACTGAGGAAGCCAATTTGGTCCGAAACAAGAGGGACTGGAAATTAGATACAGTCTCCTAGGAGATGGAATTGAGCAAGAGTAGCCATCTATATTCCAGAAATACAGAGTTGAAAACTCATAGGTATCCTACATACACAAGGATGAGAATACCCAATATTCATTCATTGATTGTTTTTTAAATTCTACATATGTTTATTGTCCCAGGCACTATGCTACCTAAACGTGAAGGCTAAAGTAATAAAGAAGACAAAAATGTTCCCTCTCCCATTGAATGTTACAGTCTCATTGGAAATAGAGATAAATTATAACTTTAATATATGATATAAAACAAAAATATAGCAAAGTATCTGAAACCATGAAGGAGAGTTTTTTGTTTTTTTAATTGTTTGTTTGTTTTACATTTTTGTTGTTTGTTTGTCTTTTGTTTTTTCATTTAACTATGGAATTGGGTAAGGGGAGATGAACCAGGGAATGTTACTAATGTTGCAAAATGGCATGGAACCATTGCCTTTTAGGTGACAAGCCTAAAGCCTGGAGTGGTTTATATCTGTTTCTAAGTCCCTTCTCTGGAGGTCTTGTTTTGCCAAGCTGGGCTTCCTGGGTGCTGGAGAATAGACTCTCTGATCACTGCATATATCTGCCGCAGACTTAAGACTAAAGAGAAAATTACACCATTGGTTGACTCCACAAAGAACATCAGATTTTCTCATGGAAACGCTTTTTCCAGGGTATAACATGTGACTGCAGTAGAGTGAGTCTTTTGAAGGTTGCTGTTCTTTTTCCTAGCCCACTTCCTATATCCCACTTCATGTCTTTTTTTTTCTGTCAGCAATACTCATTCCTAAATCTATTATTACCAATGATAAATGGCTTACTAATGATTCTTGGGCATTTAGAAAATATTCAAGTTTTGCTGTTAAAATACCACACAGACATTGTGGCCTTCTGCCAAAAGTTAATTTCTGAGAAAATTTTAAGGTCAACATAGCTGCTAAACGGTTTAAATAACCATCATCACCCTTGTTAAATTAATCTAAGGTGCTAGTTGGAATAGCATGCTGCCTTTGTTAATGATCTCTGCCTCTGTTTAAATTGGTAAGGTAATATAGGTTTGAGGCATTCTGTGAGGTAACAAATATAGGTTAAAATTTTGAAGAATATGATGTCAAAATATTTTCCCCCTTAATATCTAAATTTTCAATGTCTTCATTATTACAAACTGTGTTTCCTTTTTTAAAAAAACATTTTTATTTATTTCACCACTCATTTTAGTATATATATCTCCAAAAAATATAAATCTTCTCCTATATAACTGTAAAGTCATTATCGTATATAACCAAATTAACACAATACCTTAGAAAGTAAAGTACTCAGCTCATCTTCAAATTTCTTTGACTAAAAATGTGCTTCACATTTGATTTTTTTAAATGGAGTATAATTGACATATTATATTAGTTTCAGGTGTACAACATAATGATTTGACAATTCTATACGTTATGAAAAGCTCAGTACCATAAGTATATTTACCATCTGTCACCATACAAAGTTATTACATTAATGATTAGATTCCCTATGCTGTAATTTTTATCCCCATAACTCTGTTTATTTCCTAAGTGGAAGTTTGTATCTCTTTTTTTTTTTATTATTATTATGTTACATTGGGGAGGGTATGTGCTATGGTGAGTGCTGTGAATTGTGTAAGACTGTTAAATCACAGACCTGTACCTCTGAAACAAATAATATATTATATGTAAAAATATAAGATAGCATGAGGGGAAGAATGAAGGTGGGGAATCGGAGGGGGAGACGAACCATGAGAGACTGTGGACTCTTGAGAAACAAACTGAGGGTTCTGGAGGGGAGGGGGGTGGGGGGATGGGTTAGCCTGGTGATGGGTATTAAAGAGGGCACGTTCTGTGTGGAGCACGGGGTGTTATATGCAAACAATGAATCATGGAACACTACATCAAAAACTAATGATGTAACGTATGGTGATTAACAAACTCTGTTTCCATCCTTTCCTTCGGTATGTGCGATTAACATTTTCAGCTGAAGTGGAAATAGGAAATTGTCGTGGCTAAATTGCTTCTTGTTAAGTAGACTTCTATTACAGAGTGTGTATAGTAGACTCTCCGTGTGCTCAATCATCTCTAGGAACAGAAGCACTTTATGTTTTTCATTCATTTTCTTTCAGAGTTTTGTTTAGATTCATCTTAAGGTGACTGAATGCTGGTTTCAAAGCTGTCTCAAGTATCTTATGTCACTGGGGTAGAAATAGAAATAAAATATACACTTTCATGTATTTTACAATGCAACATACAGATTTTTAAAGTCCTACTTCTGTGATATATCTGCTGTTTATGTCAGATTCAGACATCTCTGAAACCCGCAAATAAACATATCTAGATTTCCAAGTTAAGGAAACATTTGAAATATGCTTTCAGGCTCTCATGCCTGAAATATAGTTGCTGTGTTTTAAAACTTTATTACTAAAATATGCATCCTGAAAAATGCTATTCTACTACTAGTCAAAATGATTCTGCTGTGATTAAATAATTATGTTTCCTATTTGATCCTTTACACATACACTCCCAGAACTGCACAGTGCGTGCTTCCGTTTGCTCAACTTTATCAGCCTGGCTCTACGTTTCTCACTTCACCTCATTAGCTAGGCGACTTTAGGCAAGTTCATTAACCTCCCTGGACCTCAATTACTTCATTTATGGGAGGAAGGGTTCAGACTAGACGTCATCTCCGTTCTAATCCAATACTGATGTTCTATGATGAATTGTGGCCTTTTGGTTAATAGTGAACCTCTTTCAGTACTCTGATTCTGAACAATTACTTTCCTGAAGTTAATTCGAATACAATGACCACATCCTGACTATATGTTGTCTTTGACCATACTATGTTAAGTATAGTTTCATAACATCTCAGTAAGTTATAAATTAGGGATCTTAGCAAACTACATTAGCTCATTAAGGTAATATTTCAATATTCTGAATATCTAAGATGTATTTTTTTCCAATCTAAGTAGTTGGCATGCTCATATAAAAATAATCTGCTCAGAGGAGTGATGGGAGTTCTGGGGGAGCCCATTCATTCAACCTCCTTTACTCTAGAGACCGAGCAACTGAGCAATACATTAAGGAGCTAAATGGGGATTAAAATACTCTGAGCACTGCATTGCTCATAAAACTGTATTTAAGAACTTGGCTTGGACGTGAAGCTCACACTTTCTCCCCTTGAATGTGAACATTAGGGCCTGCCAATAAAGAAAAATTGGGTCCTGGGGCTTACGAGACACAGAGAGAATAATAACTTATAATGACATTGTAGAAGAGCCCTATCTGGTGAGCGTGCAGTGAGGCAAGAGGAGAGAGAGAGAGAGAGAGAGAGAGAATGAGAGTGTGTGTGTGAGAGAGCGAGAGAGAGAGAATGAGAGTGTGTGTGTGTGTGTGTGTGAGAGAGAGAGAGAGAGAGAGAATGAGAGTGTGTGTGTGAGAGAGCGAGAGAGAGAGAATGAGAGAGAGAGAGTGTGTGTGTGTGTGTGAGAGAGAGAGAGAGAGAGAATGAGAGTGTGTGTGTGTGTGTGTGAAGGAGGGAGAGAGAGAGAGAGAATTTTGGAAGGTCTAAAAGGACAAGTGACTCTCACTATGATAAGATTAAGAAGGCATAAAAATGGTCTGATTTGTGCTGAATTTGGTGCCCTTCATTCCCACACTCTGTTGGTATTGTGTCATCACTAGCAAGCATGTCTCATGGGCACAAAGCAGATGCATATTGCTGCATATGTCACAGCCACGAAGCAGGTCTCCACTTTATACATAGATGCTTTCTAACCCTTCACAAAGAGAACAGCAATCTCAGTGTGAAGCCCAACCTAGGAGTCAGTATGATTCTAGGACATGGGGTTACCTGGTGTAAAACAGAGTCAAATAGAGAGTGTTTCACTCTTTTGAGGTGGCAGTCTATGTAAAAAAATAGAAAAGAATATATTTGGCAATACAGATTTAGGATATCAAAACTAGTTCTAACTCTAGTTTTTCTTCTCATAAGCATCGGTGGGGACTGGGTTGGCCCATCGTGAGCACATTGTACCTTGATCAATGGAGTCCTTGGATGGGCCCCTGGCTTTGACCCCACCCCGTGCCCCAACAAAAGGGTTAGCTGGGAAGCTTACAATCTCTGACCAAGGTTCTGGATAGATCAATATGAGGTAGGCATAGGCTGACCCAGTGTCTCAATGATTTAACTGTTTTGTTGTGCAGTCTATTGAACAAGCCTAGTAATAAATGCTGTCAGGTTCCTTTGAAGAGAACAGTAGTTGCCTCGAGTCATAGGGCTCACTGGTAGGAGAGGCCAACCTTGTGCTTCACTAGGCTAACAGGCTCCCCTTAACCAGTCTGAAGCTGGAGAAGCACACTGGGAGACTCATTAAAAGCTGAAGCTATGTTTTCATAAAATCCTTCTACACAAAGAGTGACTTTATAGAATGGTCAGGATAAAGAGCAGTTAGATTGAATTATATTTCTCAATGAACAAAGTTGCAGCAAACTTGCCTTGGAGCGATGCCTGAGCAAGTATTTTTTTTTTTTATAAGTGTAGTGGTTTGTTTATTTAATAATAATTTCTAATATATTTATAGATTGAATTTACATGTAATTATAGGTATTATGTTATATTGCATGTATTAAATATATTTAATAAAATATCTTGAAATGCTGATTAAATTAAGCAATATATTAATCTTAACAGTGGTTAGCCTACATTGCTATGGTAGCTTGCTGGAATTTGAGAAGAGTATTATTATCTCATAAAATGGGATTGACTCAGGTGACCATTAAGAGCAACAGCAATTGATACAAAGAGGAAGAAGAGTAAAGAAAAATATCCATTTTTCTATTAGACAGATAGTTGTCTGGTTTTAGTCTTTGCTCTTATTTTGGAAAGTATCTTAAGTCATGCCATCTTAATAAAAATTAAGAATGCTTGAAATAAAGGAACTGCAATAAAATGAAGCTAATGTTCTGAGTGAATGACAGGAGAGCCTTAGGAAAAGTCTAGCTTTTAAGCATTAAGATTGTATTTTCAGGAATAGCTTGGAATAGCTTGAATGAAAGAATTGATACTCTACTTTAACTGACAGGACCATTAATTTCTGTTTTCATTATCCCTGCCTAGGTTATACTTTAATAACGTGAGCTAAGATACTGAAAGTATGGTATATCAAACTTTCAGAAGTTTCACTCATATGGGAAATAAAATTGGGAAGTGTGTGTATATATATATTTTTTCTCAACATATTTTTTCTTTTTAGTCAAGAATTGAAACAAAGAAACTAGAGTATATAAAATAACTGTTTTTGGTAAACTTTGGAAAAATACAAGATGAAGGAACAGTTAATAAAAATAGAAATCATTTGAGTATATGATATTTAAGACTTATGATTTTCATTTTAGAGATAAAAGTGTCTTTTTGGAAGAGTGTTATTTTCAGGAAAAGAAAATGTACTGATAATCTAAGGCCCTATTATAATATGAATTAAAGTAAGACATATGCAAGTAGATATTTTATATAAATTATAGAATCACAGAATGAAATGAAATCTCAGATATCAATCAGTGACTTCTTTATCAAATCCTCAAGTCTATTCTTTTTTCTTTCAAGTTTTTATTTAAATTCTGGTTAGTTAATGTACAGTGTAATATTAGTTTCTAGGTGTAGAATTTAGTGATTCATCATTTACACACAGCACTGAGTGAGAATCACAAAAAAAGCACTCCTTAACCCATCACCCATTTAACCCATTACCCCCACCACAACCTCCCCTCCAGCAACCCTCAGTTTGTTCAATATAGTTAAGAGTCTGTTTCCTGTCTTGTTTCTCTCTCTCTATCTTTACCGTATCTTCCTTTGATTTGTTTCTTAAATTCCACATATGAGTGAAATCATATGGTATTTGTTTTTCTCTGACTGACTTATTTCACTTAGCATAATAATCCTAAACTCCATCCATGTCGTTGCAAATGGCAAGAGTTCATTCTTTTTTATGGCTGAGTAATATTCCATTTTATACACACACACACACACACACACACACACACACACACACACACCCCACATCTTCCTTATCCATTTATCAGTGAATGGGCATTGGGGTTCTTTCATAATTTGACTATTATTGATAATGCTGCTATAAACATAGGGGGCCATGTATCTGTTAGAATCTGTATTTTTGTATCCTTTGGGTAAAAACTTAGTAGTGCAATTGCTAGATCCTAGGGTAGTTCTATTTTTAACTTTTTGAGGAAACTTCATACTGTTTTCCAGAGTGGCTACACCAGTCTGCATTCCCACCAACAGTGTAAGAGAGTTCCCCTCTCTCTGCATCCTCACCAACATGTGTTGTTTCTTGTGTTATTGATTTTAGCCATTCTGACAGGTGTGAGGTGATATCTCATTGTAGTTTTGATTTGCATTTTCCTGATGAGTGATGTTGAGCATCTTTTCATGTGTCTGTTGGCCATCTGTATGTCTTCTTTGGAAAAATATCTATTCATGTCTTCTGCCCATTTTTTTTAAACTGGATTATTTATTTACTGGGTGTTGAGTTTGATAGGTTCTTTACAGATTTTGGATACTAATCCTTTACAGATATATCTTTTGCAAGTATCTTCTCCCATTCCATAGGTTACCTTTTAGTTTTGTTTGTTTTCTTCACTGTGCAAAAGCTTTTTATCTTGATGAAGTCCGAATAGTTCATTTTTGCTTTTGTTTCCCTTGCCTTTGGAGCTCTGTCTAGCAAGAAGTTTCTATGGCCAAGGTCAAAGACATTGCTGCCTGTGTTCTCCTTTAAGATTTTGATGGTTTCCGGGCGCCTGGGTGGCTCAGTTGGTTAAGCGACTGCCTTCGGCTCAGGTCGTGATCTTGGAGTCCCGGGATCGAGTCCCACATCGGGCTCCCTGCTCACCAGGGAGTCTGCTTCTCCCTCTGACCCTCTCCCCTCTCATGCTCTCTCTCTATCTCATTCTGTCTCTCAAATAAAAAATAAGTAAAAAATCTTAAAAAAAAACTTATAAAAAAAGATTTTGATGGTTTCCTCTCTCACGTTTAGGTCTTTCATCCATTTTGAATTAATTAATTAATTAGTTAATTAATTTTAGAGAGAGACAGAGCAAGTGAGCATGAGTCGGGGGAGGAGTAGAGGGAGAAGGAAAGAGAATCCTCAGGTAGACTCCCTGCTGAGTGTGGGGCCAATGTGGGACTTGATCCCAGGATCATGACCTGCGCTTAAACCAAGAGTTGGCTGCTTACCTGACTGAGCCACCCAGGTGCCCCTTTTTGTGTGTGTTGTATATGGTGTAAGAAAGTGGTCTAGTTTCATTCTTTTGAATGTGGCTGTCCCATTTTCTCAAGACCATTTGTTGAACAGAGTGTCTTTTTTCCATTGGATACTTTTTTCTGCTTTGTCAAAGATTAGTTGACCATATAGTTATGGGTTCATTTCTGTGTTTTCTATTCTGTTCCATTGATCTATGTGTCTGGTTTTGTGCTAGTACCATACTGTTTTGATCACTATAGCTTTGTAATGTAACTTGTAGTCTGTAATTGTGATGCCTCCAGTTTTGCTTTTCTTTTTCAAGATTGCTTTGGCTATTTGGGGTCTTTTATGATTCCATAGAAATAAAATATGTGGATTCCATATAAATGAAAAATTTTGGTGGTATTTTGATAGGGATTGCATTAAATGTGTAGATTGCTTTGGGTAGCATAGACATTTTAACAATATTTGTTCTTCCAGTCCATGAGCATGCAATGTTTTTCCATTTCTTTGTGTGCTCTTCAATTTCTTTCATCATTGTTTTATAGTTTTTCGAATACAGATCTTTTACCTCTTTGGTTAGGTTTATTCCTAGATTTCTTATGTTTTTTTTTTTTTGTACAATTGTAAATGAGATCAATTCCTTGATTTCTCTTTCTTCTGCTTCATTATTGATGTATAGAAATACAACAGATTTCTATATGTTGATTTTGTAACCTGTGACTTTCCTGAATTTGTGTAACAGTTCTACAAATTTTTGGTAGAGTCTTTTGGGTTTTTTATATAGAGTATCTCAAGTCTATTCTTAAATATTCCTGGGAAAGAAGATTAGCTCTTCAGATAATAATAAACAACTCTGTGTTTGAATACCATTTTTGAGGAAGTTCCTACTAATTTTTATGCTAAATATTTTTTGCTAGCAATGTAATGTTGAAAGAGTAAAATTCCAATATATTTAGTATATTTGAGTTCAGATAATATTTTTGAAATATGTAATTACAATCTAAAGAAAGGAAGGTTTTCTCACAAAAAGAGAACCAGAAATATGAAAGCTGTATAAAGGGAAATGTACCATATTAATACCAATTGACATCGATGGGAGAGAAAGAAAAGCAGAGGGCTTGCTCTTTCAAGGTTCTAAGCTTGAAAAATAATATTGTTGACACTTTCTTGGAAGACAACAAACTAACATTAGGGTTACCTCCAAGGAAGGACTACTCAGGGTTAATTCAAGTTAGATTAAAGCCTCTTGCCATTCCTCATATCACAATGTAAAATGTTGATAATGAAAGTGTTGGCACAGTGCTGTGCGAGGGTCAGGAAAGATACCCTCAAAGAGGAAACAGGTGGAAATGTGGGTGTTGTAAGAGGAAGCATACGATGAAGGTTTTGCTCTTGTTTTTTGGGTGTTATTTAATAAATCCAGTCTGAGCATGTGTATTTTGAAATTTTTCAGGTGCTTCAAGGCTTCTTCACAGTTCCAGGAAACCACTTGGTATAAATAAATCAAGGGCAACACATTCATATTGCTTTGCCTCTTCTACTGATTTGAGTTACTGCAAACATATGCAAACCTTTACTTCCTTAGCAGGGCTTTGTGGTTGCAGTGATTGTAACAGCTTACACCTGTAATTGACCCACTTTCTCTATTCTTTATGGCAGGAGTGCCAGGCCATCCACAAAAGGGAAAAAGGAGGGAGTATTAAAACTCCAGGTTAGGGACTTGGGTGGCTCAGTCGGTTAAGGTTAAGCGCATGTCTTTGGCTCAGGTCATGATCTCAGGGTTCTGGGATTGATCCCCACATCAGACTCCCTGCTCAGCGGGGAGCTTTCCTTTCCCTCTGCCGCTCCCCTTGCTTGTGCTCATGCACGTGCTTTCTCTCTAATCAATAAATAACATCTTAAAAAAAAATCCAGGTTAACTTGATCCCCGTACATTAGTTTCATATGCTTTGTAGTCCAACATGTTACCTTAAAGATATTAACTGTAAGGTCACATCTTAAGCTTGGATAACATCTATGGTAATGCACCAAGTGACTCTAAGTGTGGCTTGAACAATTAAAATAACTATGAATTTGTTACCTCCAAAGTAGGTGTACTATATTTGTGGGGCTCTGAATATTAGGAAATTCTTCTTTATTAACATAAAGTTCAATCCTATCTTACTGTAGTTTTTATCCTTGGTCCTAATTTCAATCCCTGTGAGCAAGCACAAGTCCAATTTCTCTGAAGACAACTGTCTCATTACTCCATATTTATTCACCTGATTAAGGGCCCCTAATTCCTTCAAGCAATCATTTCTAATATGATAGGGTTTCTGTTTTTCTCACCATCCTGCTTACTATCATCTAACAAATGTCATTTGATCTACATAAGGTATTTTGAGGAGCTAGCATCTCTGCTATTGTGTGTGTGTATATATATATCTATTTTTAAGTTTAATGTAAATAAATATATATTTTGGTCTCATTCATCATTCCTGGCTCACAGTACCCATAACCCTTGGAATTTCCTGAGCAGTAAGAGCAATGGGAACATCTTTTGTCATAATATTTTCTCTTGTCCTCAATTCCTGAAACTGCTTTATGAAGGTGCAGTAGCTTTCTGGATATTCATAACATGCCCCATTTCACCAATGTCGATGGTGAATGGCTTATGTCAATGAGGTAACTTTTGGAAGGCACGGGATGGGACTGGCTACCAGGAAAATCAACCCATGAATAGACAATTGGAACTTTCAGTCCCAACCCCTGACTTCCAGGGAGGGAAGAGCTGGAGGTTGAATCAATCACCAATGGCCAATGATTTAATCCATTATGCCTATGGATTGGAGACCAAAACAACAACAACAACAACAAACAAACAAAGACCCAAAAGAATGGAGTTCAGAAAGCTTCTAGGGTGGTAAACATATCCACATTCCAGGTGGGTGAGGGATCCCAACTCCACAGTAAGAGAAGCTCCTGTACTTGGGACCCTCCCAGACCTTGCCCTATGTATATCTTCATATTGCTGTTCATCTGTATCCTTTTAACAAACTGGTAAACAAAAGTAACTGTTTTCCCTGAGTTCTGTGAGCCACTCTAGCAAATTAATCAAACCTGAGGAGGAGATCTTAGGAAACTGATTTATAAAAGAATCATAGAGGGGCACTTGGGTGGCTCAGTTGGTTGAGCAACCGACTCTTGGATTCAGCTCAGGCCATGATCTTGGGGTCCTGGGATTGAGCCCACATCTGGTTCCACGCTCAGCACAGAATCTGCTTGAGATTCTCTCTCTCCCTCTGCCCCTCCCCCCACTCACACACCCTCTCTCTGGAATAAATAAAGAAATCTTAAAAAACAAAAACAAAAACAAAAAGGAAGAAGCACAGAAGCACAGATGACAGCCCAGACTTGTGATTGGCAACTTGAAGTGGGATGGGGCAGTTGGTGTGGGACTGAGCCCTTGGCCTTTAGAATCAGATATTATCCCCAGATGGAGAATATCAGAATTGAGTTAAATTATAGGACACTCAGTGGTCACTGAGAATTGCTTGGTTCTGTGGGAATCCTACCCTCTGCCCTCTCCCCTACCCCACACACACATTAGAATTGGGAGGGGAAAGCTTTTATATACAATACTGATAAAGTTAATTTGTATATTGGGACTTACAAAATTGAGGCTGCCCCAGTGGCCCAGTCCACATCACAAATCTACACCTAAATCAGCTTGCACTTTGGGAAACACCTGCAAGAAATCTTACATGGACCAATCACAATCCTCCAACTCAGCTTGAGTTGGCTTACATTACCTTAGAAAATAGGGCCTGCCAGCCTTGTAAGGAGATCCCTAACCTCCTCGCTAATCATACTGTTTTCAGATTGCCTTTTCTGACACTCTGTGAAAGTCACTTTTGCCCCCAAACCTTTGGGAACAGGGTTCCACTATCTGAAGGACACTATACCCCCCAAACCATCGGTTGCTTTCCTTTGAATATAGGACATCAAACTCGATGCTAAATTGTTTTAGTTTTGTCTTTTGACTACACATTATAACATTGTGGATATTTCTATTTGTGTTGCCTAAGGTTTTTTTTTTTTTTTTTTTTTTTTTTATTGCTCTGTTTCATTTTGTGGAGGTTTTTGGAGAAGACAATTCATAGAGCAGATTAGCTTTTCACCAGCCACTGTAGTTGATACATATTTAAAATATTTATGCTCCTTTTTCTTTCTAATTTTTCCTTTCTCCTGTTGTTTTAAAAGGTGTGTATGTTTTTCATCAATAGTTCCACAAAATCACTTTGTCTCTCGAACTGGATAGCCAACCGTTTTAGACGAAGAATCTATTATATTCCTTCATTTCTTGATCTATATTGTTTCAGTCTCTAAGGCTCACTCCCACCCTAGCTCTCTCTCTCTGAAAATATGTAGCAGTTCCATGGTCTGTATCATATTAGGAAAATAGTATATCAACAGGGCCTTGCTCCTCGACTGAGCTTTATTCTGAGTTGATATGGCTAATAATTATAAATACAAAAATAAAGGAAATTTTATCTCCCCCTTCTGAGATGGAAGGCATCCTTTCCTCATCATACTTTGGAGGAAAGAATTGGATCTCATTTGAGCTGAACACTCTTCCACTGATAGTGTATTTATTGGTCAAAGAAGACTATATAACAGAAAATAGGGTGTAACTAGTGCTAGGTATGCTAATGTCAAAATTAGTTCTTAGCTTCTTGTTAACAAAAATCAACACATAGAATACCTTTAGATCAATAATCCTAACAGTACAAAAATTAACTAGTTAAACTGATTATTTAAGGTGATAGCAGTAGAGATAAAACAGGGAAACCTATTCAAAGGCAGAATGGTATAATGTTAGCACATAAAGAACACCGAGGGAGTATATAGGATTTTTAATAAAAGTTTTTTTTGTTTGTTTGTTTGTTTTTGCTCCTACCATGAACTTGGGATATGCTGAGTGATTTTTAAGGTGCTATTTTCATATCATATACCATCTCAAAACTTAGTGACTTGAAACAATAAGCATTTATTTGACCTATGAGCTGGCAGGTCACAGGCAGTTCTTCAGCACTGGGCCAGGCTCAGCTGATCTTGACTAGGCTTGCTCCTGCATCTGCAATCAGTTGGCAACTGGCTGAGGGTAGAGGGTCATGGATCTGTCATTATCCAGCAGACTAGCCTGGGCTGCTTCCCATGGTGGTGGCAGAGTTCTAAGGAAGTGTATGCCTACTCTCAAGGCTCTGAGGCCTATGCGTAGAACTGGCCCACTGTTATCCACTACATTCTATCAACCAAACAGGTCACAAGTAGGAAAATAATATAAAATGAATCTTTATCTTCCAATATAATGCTTCATAAGAGTCTGTAACATACGTCTTTAAATAGATATAAGTATGAGTGCCATGAGGCTTAGGATTTTTAAGTCACTAATGAATACTGTGCATCCCAAGCTAACATTTTTCTCAGTGAATATGGTGTGATTTTGGAATTCCATAAATAAGATGTAAAAAAATTATGTAGATATAAAGTATTCAAAACAACTAAATAGCCACATTATTAAAACTGTTGATTTATCAAATTGGCATTTAAAAATACTAATCCAAAATTCAAATTCCTTCTATATTATTCACAAAATTTTCTCTACGTGAATATTTTCTCTTGGAGTAAAAGTAACCTTTATAATTAAAAATAATTTTTATTGACATCTGATATCTTTGATTTCAAATAAAAAAGCCAGTTGTCCAAACAGTCGGCTTTTGTTCTATATCAATAATAACAAGTCTTTTAGGACACTTGGGTGGCTCAGTTGGTTAAGCATCTGACTCTTGATTTTGGCTCAGATCATGATCTCAGGGTCATGAGATCCAGCCCGGTATTGGGGTCCATGCTGGGCTTGGAGCCTGCTTGGGATTCTCTCTCTCTTCCTCTCCCTCTGTCCCCACCCACGACCCCTGGCTCATGCCCAGTCTCTCTCTCAAAAAAAATAATAATGTCAAATCTTTTGATAGATATTTTAGTTTCATCTTTTTTTGTTTTCGTATTTTCCACATACAGCTTGAAAAACACTTAAATGTAACATAGCACTCGTAAATAAAATAATTTCAAAACCCAAGTATATGGTAAAATGTATAAATTAAGAAATAAAAATAGAAGTTTTAGTTATTAATAAGTCAAATTTGGTAGAAGAAGAGTTTTAAAGCTTTATCAGTTGGGTTCTGAACTTCTTCTCTCTAGTCTCTCGTATTTAGACCCGAAGATGAAGGAAGAACAATTTTGAGAGTATTAATTCACATTGGAAAACCAGTGTATGAATGCAGCACATTATTATTCTAAATAACCACCTGGTATGAATTTTTATGGCAAGCCTTTCTGTCCTCACCCTTTGTATCCTTTAAGCTTCCCTGAAACATTCAATAAGTTTCCTTATTGAATATTTCTGATACAAGTATCTATGGTCAAATTGAGGAGAAATTGAATACCATGCTTTTAAAGAAAAGCAAAAATAAACTCCAGTTTCCTGTGTTATGGAGGAATACGGATCAGTTCTCCACTGCAAAAAACTAATATCCTGGATAATTTTTTTTAAATGGAAATGCTTGGATATGCAGGCAACAAAGTAAGGAATTTTCATTTCTAAAATCTAAGTAAGTAGTCAGAGAAATTGAGCTCTGAAGTTGGCTTTGAAAATTGAGGGCATTCGTCAACCTGAATTTAAACTACACATTTCATAGCTTCACAGGTATTAGGACCCAGAAGGAAAAAAAAAATCCATGTAATGCAGGGACTCTCGTAGGAGAGTCTTCTTTCAAAAAATACATTGCATGCAAAAGTCTATAACTTCAGTTGAAGATTAAGTAACAACATCCAGCCAGGGGACTTAAAGGAGTCCAAATATATTGATCAGTGGGGATACAATGACCACAACCGAATCACCACTGATGAATGGAAAGCACAGATGGTCCCTCCCTTGGGTTTATAGCCTGAAATCATCTAATCTGACTGGTTCCAAAACTAATAAATATTAGAATTTAATTTAGAACTATGGCAGACACTACCGGTTTGTGCCATTTAGTTGTACAGATTTCTTTCAGACAATAGAGAGTACAGTGTTTATTTGCTTACAAGGACTTTCAAGTGAGCTTGCCTGGATTTGAATCCTGTTTCTATTATTTTCCTACTACCTATGTGATTTAGGTTAAGTTAATCTCCTTTTTGCTTTGTCTTCCCTATTTGTAAAATAACAAATAAGTAAATTATTACATGAAAAGTGCCTAGAACATTGCTCGACACATAGTACATACTACTTAAGTGCTAACATTTATATTACAAATAACACATGTCATCAAGGAATGAATAGTATTATAATAAAAAAATTTGATGACAGAAACTTGAGTACTGGACCAATTGACTTGGTAAATTAGATTTTTTTTTAATTGAGCACAAACATTTATGACTAACATAACATCTTTTGTCAAATCAACTATTTGCAACATCTATCTGATAATATTTCAAGGTCTTAAACTTCACTATTGAGTAAGGTAGTTATAATCATTTGTATTAACACCAGAAATAATCCATTTAAATAGTTTTTTGAAAGGTTAAAAATTGAGCCCACAGAAATTATTAAAAAGCAATTAGAATGTTGTACCAATGAAGAAAAAAATAATTTAAAATATTCTATCAAAATCTTTACTGAATCAGCAGTGAAACAAAAGTATATACATGCATAATGATAGTGTAATTAGCAATTTAAATATTGTATTTACTACTACCAGGAATTAATTAATGAGTTTAGCCCAGAAGCAATAATGGAAAATCCAAGTGATTTAGATTCTTTTGGAAGACTATATGTTTGCATTTTAATATCTCTTGAAAATTATATTAGAATGATCATTGCATTTATATATAGAAAATGAGGATCTGAAGAACAGTATGAATTAATTAGAATACATTGTTACACAATTAAACTTAAAGAAACTTATTTCAAAGTCAGCTTTAAGAATAATCCTTGAAGAGTATTTAGTTAATATCATTACAAATACATTATAATGATCACCTCTGAAGAATATGATCTCACTGATATGAGGAATTCTTAATCTCAGGAAACAAAGAGTTGCTAGAGTGGTGGGGGGTGGGAGGGATGGGGTGGCTGGGTGATAGACATTGGGGAGGGTATGTGCTATGGTGAGCACTGTGAATTGTGCAAGACTGATGAATCACAGACCTGTACCTCTGAAACAAATAATACATTATATGTTTAAAAAAAGAAAAAAAGAAGATGGTAGGAAGGGAAAAATGAAGAGGGGGAAATCGGAGGGGGAGACGAGCCATGAGAGACTATGGACTCTGAGAAACAAACTGAGGGTTCTAGAGGGGAGGGGGGTGGGGGGATGAGTTAGCCTGGTGATGGGTATTAAAGAGGGCACATATTGAATGGAGCACTGGGTGTTATACACAAACAGTGAATCATGGAACACTACATCAAAAGCTAATGATGTAATGTCTGGTGATTAACATAACATAGTAAAATAAAATAAAAAAATAGAATAGTTGAGAGACAACATTCTGTGGATAGGCACTCCCATTTAAAAAGAGAAACACTTAAGAGTGTTTTTTTTTTTTAAGATTTTATTTACTTATTTAATTGACAGAGAGAGAACTAGAGAGAGAGACAGCATGAGAGGGGACACAAGCAGGGGGAATGGGAGAGAGAGAAGCAGGCTTCTGGCCGAGCAGGGAACCCAATGCGGGACTCGATCCCAGGACCCTGGGATCATGACCTGAGCCGAAGGCAGTTGCTTAACCAACTGAGCCACCCAGGTGCCCCTTGGTTTTTGAAATCTTACAATTCACCAGGTTACTATTTACAACTTTGTTAGACGTGTGGCAACATAAGAGAAGCTAAATTTATATCATACTGGTTAAATAAATAAGCCTTTCAGTTCTAATGAACATTAATTTCATTCTAAAATAGAAGAATGTAGAAAGAGGAACAATTTCCTATGTGGTTATAACTGTAACAAAATACCATAAAGTTGCTCATAATATACTTGAGTTCCCTTAATGTCTTCTTTCAAGTGCAGTTTACAATATGAAACTGCTAATGCTTTTAGGAAATGTAAATCATAGACTGATACAAGTTCTTGATTCTAAATAGATGGACTTTAGATAGTATTGAAACTGTTTTGGTATCATTGACAGCAATTCTGATCACTTTCTGTTTTAATAGCAAAATATAAACTAATTGGAAAATGCAAAATGTTATTTGCAATTAAATTAAATTTTAAAAAGAATACATTCATTATACTCCATGATAGATAATTCACAGGAAATTTAATATCCTCCTAAATACTGACATAAGTGACAAATCTTTGTTTCTGACAGCTTAGCCTTCAGATAGTAAAAAAGAAGCTATTCTATTGTAAGAAATCAGGCAAACTTCACCCTAGCCCTATAAGCCATCTTTGTTTCCTCCTTTTCCTAATAATAGTAGTGATACTGTTGAAGGACATGGAATTTATGCAATACACAAATGATCGTGCCCCCAAATCAGAACAAGTGCTGTTTTCCTAACTTGAATTCTCAGAATGTCAAAGTTTTGTTTTGTTTTGTTTTGTTTACAAATTCCATTACAAATAGGATAAAGTTCCTGAATTCAGTGGTGTTTGTTTTTACAAAGGTTTTTGGGTGAAGGGTGACAGGAGCATAGCAGTAATATTATTTTTCTTTCTAAAAATTGATGTGGGGAAATTAAATGTAAACTGGTTAACAAAATCCAAATAGAACAAAAAAGAAAAAAGAAAGAAGTACATTTAATTTAGCTGGACCCTCCATCATTCCCCACCCCTATCATGATATGGTATTTGATCTGGTGTGAAGGTATATGTATATATAAATATATGTATGTATACATACACATATATTTTTAATATATTGTTACACATAAAATCAAATAGGCAAAAATGTTTAGAGATACAGGAAAGATTTGGCCTCTTTAAAGCATAGACAATTTGAATACTAATGACAGTACCGGCTTGGAAAACTACGAAGACTGCAGAACAAGGAAATTTTTCTTTTTTTTTTTTACACTGAAAATCAGATGCTCTCCAAGGAAAAGAAGATGGAGAGAGGCAAAGATAATAGTAGAAAAGAAGAGCAAGTGGAAACATTCCATATCAGTATCTTGGGCAGCCTAAAACTGACCTTGATTGTAGAGTGAGATGGGAACCTTGGGGTTATTCTAGTCTAAGTAAGGGCAGGGAGAGACCTAGTCTACGTGTCCTTGATAGTGGAAAGGTGCAGAAGGCAGAAGCTCAGAGTACTGGGAAAGTTTCTTGGGTTAATTGGACCAAAATAAATCTCAGTTTAATAGAACTGGATAAAGTAGTGGAAAGTACTGGGGCAGGGGGAGCATCATATTGTTAAGCTAAGAGCTCTAAGGAGGCCACGGGCACTGTTTGAGTAATCCTGAAGTTTTATCCAAGTAAACCAGTAGAGATTTATGCACACACGTGCGCGCGCGCGCACACACACACACTCACACACACACACACTTTAGTTAATGTGTTTTAGTAGGTGAAATGTGACAAATAGGTTTAAATACTGTTGCACATATAGAAAACTCTGTCTTAACTTCTAGCTAATAATCTGGAGGGGAAAACCAGTGCTGCAAGGATGGAAGTGGTGGCTACGTAAAGTGCATATGGAGTGCCCAAGTGGAAATGACCTGTGTCTAGGACAGGAATTTTGTAACTTCCCCAACTTTCAAACATGATACATTCAGAACAGAAGGACATAGCTTTATTTTTAAAAAAACCAAACCAAAAAAAAAAACAAACCGAAAATAACAGAAAAAGTTATAACCTTGCCTTATCTTTGCATAGGTGAAGGATTTTGTGAACATTGCAGCATTTCTCAGATATAGGTTGAACCAAGTTTAACCCTCAATGTTTTCATTTGGTAGCTATGTAAACTTGCATGTATTACTTAAACATTCTGAGTCTCTGCTTCATTGTTTGTAAATTGGGAATAATTCTCAGAATTTCTGTAGGATTTGCAAGTACTCAATAAATATTCTTTTAAAGAAAGAAACCAAAGGGATTTAAAGTATTTTTAAAGTGTGAAACATGAAATATAAATTAATACAACTTTATAAGTAAGTTAGGTGTAAACATTTTCTTTCTTGGAAGTAGTCAGGTATATATATATATATATATATATATATATATAATTCACTAACACTCATCTTTAGGCCACGTTTTACACCATCAAATTCATCTTATTGCAATTTACTCTTTGGATGGACCTGGGAGGGATGTGTGGGTGGCTCCATTGTTAAACATCTGCCTTTGGCTCAGGTCATGATCCCAGGGCCCTGGGATCAAGGCCTGCCTCTGGCTACTTGCTCAACGGGGAGTCTGCTTCTCCCTCTGCTTGCCGCTCCCCCTGCTTGTGCTCTCTCTCTCTCTCTCTCTGACAAATAAATAAATAAAATCTTAAGAAAAAAAAAGGATAGACCTGGGATGAACTTTTTTGTGATCAGAGAACTTTAAATCCAATTATGTGGTTACTTTTTGTAATTTGTTTAACTTGATTTATTTTTTAAATTTTTTTAAAGATTTTATTTGTTTATTTGAGAGAGAAAATGAGATAGAGAGAGAGCATGAGAGGGGGGAGGGTCAGAGGGAGAAGCAGACTCCCTGCTGAGCAGGGAGCCCGATGCGGGACTTGATCCCGGGACTCCAGGATCATGACCTGAGCCTGCAGGCAGTCGCTTAACCAACTGAACCACCCAGGTGCCTTGTTTAAATTGATTTATTTTGTGAATGAATGCTTACACAGGGCTTTTGTGTTGATAAGAAATTGTTATGGGTAGTATTTTTAATTTTCTTTCATGAATAATATTCTATTAAAGTGTAATCATTAAAGCTGAGGTCTGTAAGGATGTCAAGAGAACAGGCCACACTGTCTTCTGTTTCTTCCTTCGCTAGAATATGGTAGAGCAGAGAAAGGAGGCGTATGGCACAGTTGAGCCACATGGGCATATATGAGGCAAACCTAGAACATGCGTGGAAAGACTGGTATGATGATTCCCTGCAAACAGTCCAGGGAAGGCTGCCAGACTCCGGGAACATGGTCTTGGTAGCACATTAAAATCAGCTGGAGTATATTAAAAATACCAATGTTGCACTGTCTCCCTTGAAATTCTCATTTAATTTTTCTGATGGTGACGAATCCAATTAAATCAGTCTTGAAGAGTAGGTTGCAAGATTGGTGTTTTTCAGTGCCTCCTGCAGAGTTCTGATGACCAATCAAGTTTACAAATCAAACTCTGGGAGAAGCCCTGAAGGTAACCATGTCTGGCAAGAAAGTAATGATAGCACAGCAGTGGTATGAAGTGAATGGCTATCAGCTCCTGGCTTCCCAGATCCCATGTGCAAGGGCCCAGATGTTTTTGTATACCTGGCAGTGGGTGTGAAAGTATTGACTGGACTTTTGTTCCACAGAGGTAATTCTGAGGATAGGCTTAGGCAGGGTCAATAGCAGGTATGGTAGGAGATTAGAGGTAGATGCCATTAAAAATCAAAAGGCATGAGAAGAGAGACTGTGGTTTAGAGGACCTAGTCCAGGATACCCACCTTTACTTCTACTCACTTCTACTCACAGCTGGAGAATGACACATATGGACCCTGTTCCCAGGGCACATAGTGCCTAGAAGACATACACTTGGAGACTTTCTCTGGCACCCAGATAATGGCATCCTGGACAGGAAGGCCTATTATGGAGTTTAATGTGAGTGTCTGCATTTGTACCTGAAAGCATCTAATCCCTCAGTAGAGACCATTAAAACCTGGAAATGCTGAGATGCACAAATTTAAAGCTTGTCCAATTATCACCCTTTCCTCTACTTAGGTAGGGGGTTCAGAAGAGAGAAAAGAAATAGCTATAAAACTCTAGCTTATATGTATCACATAGGTCCACACATCTATATTCCACAAATATCATTTTACATTTCCTTTTAAAAATCATTAAAAAAATTATTTTGAAGACAGAAAGTACATCCTAGTTCTGCCATTTGCTGGCTATGAGACTTTAACTGTGTCAACCCTAGTTTCCTCACTTATAAAATGTGAATAACTAAGCTTATTTTCCAAAAGCTTTTTGAAAATTAAATGGGCTAATATATATTAAAAAGATATTATTATAAGTAGGATATAGTATAAAATGTTTACATTATTTCATGGGAAATGTTGCTTCTGCTTGCAAAAGAGCAGAAAGTCAAGTATACCATATAGTAGTTGGTAATTTTTTAGAACTCTGTTTTAAGTTAGTAAAATTATAAGCCTCAATCATGATTTATTGTACTGACCATAGAACAATCTGCAAGGCATTTTTGTATTTGGGTAATCTCCTGTCAAATTCTATCTAATATCCATATATAACCCCTTTCTATTAATCTATTTTTAAGAAATATGAAGAAACTTCCAGAGTTAGAGTAGAATAAATTTATAGTATCATGTGCTTCATCTCTTCTATGGAGACATATATTTAAAGAGATAAAACTAAGATGAAGAAGGTTTTGGTTATCAAAAATGGCTTAATGAGAGGAGAGATCACAACCACCACCAAAGAAATACAAACAACTGTAAGAACATATTATGAGCAACTCTATGCCAGCAAATTAGATAACCTGGAAGAAATGGATGCATTCCTAGAGATGTATCAACTACCAAAACTGAACCAGGAAGAAATAGAAAGCCTGAACAGACCTATAACCACTAAGGAAATTGAAGGAATCATCAAAAATCTCCCAACAAACAAAAGCCCAGGGCCAGATGGCTTCCCAGGGGAATTCTACCAAACATTTAAAGAAGAATTAATACCTATTCTTCTGAAACTGTTCCAAAAAATAAAAATGGAAGGAAAACTTCCAAACTCGTTTTATGAGGCCACCATTACCTTGATCCCCAAACCAGACAAAGACCACATCAAAAAGGAGAATTACAGACCAATATCCTTGATGAACATGGATGCAAAAATTCTCACCAAAATACTAGCCAATAGGATCCAACAGTACATTAAAAGGATTATTCACCACAACCAAGTGGGATTTACCCTGGGCTGCAAGGTTGGTTCAACATCCACAAATCAATCAACATGATACAAAAACATCAACAAAAGAGGGAACAAGAATCATATGATCTCAATAGATGCAGAAAAAGCATTTGACAAAGTACAGCATCCTTTCTTGATCAAAAGTCTTCAGAGTATAGGGATAGAGGTACATATCTCAATATCATAAAAGCCATCTATGAAAAACCTACAGCAAATACCATTCTCAATGGGGAAAAATGAGTGCTTTCCCCCTAAGGTCAGGAACAGGGCAGGATGTCCACTATCGCCACTGCTATTCAACATAGTATTAGAAGTCCTAGCCACAGCCATCAGACAACAAAAAGAAATAAAAGACATCCAAATTGGCAAAGAAGAAGTCAAACTCTCACTCTTTGCAGATGATACGATACTTTAGGTAGAAAACCCAATAGACTCCACCCCAAAACTGCTAGAACTCATACAGGAATTGAGTAAAGTGGCAGGATATAAAATCAATGCACAGAAATCAGTGGCATTCCTATACACCAACAACAAGACAGAAGAAAGAGAAATTAAGGAGTTGATCCCATTTACAATTGCCCCCCAAACCATAAGATACCTAGGAATAAATCCAACCAAAGAGGCAAAGAATCTGTACTCAGAAAACTATAAAAGACTCAGGAAAGAAATTGAGGAAGACACAAAGAAATGGAAAAACGTTCCATGCTCATGGATTTGAAGAACAAATATTGATTGTGAAGATGTCAATGCTACATAGAACAATCTACACATTCAATGCAATCCCGATCAAAATACCATCCACTTTTTTCAAAGAAATGGAACAAATAATCCTAAAATTTGTATGGAACCAGAAAAGACCCTGAATAGCCAGAGGAATGTTGAAAAAGAAAAGTAAAGCTGGTGGCATCACAATTCCGGACTTCCAACTCTATTATGAAGCTGTCATCATCAAGACAGTATGGTACCACCACAAAAACAGACACATAGATCAATGGAACAGAATAGAGAGCCCAGAAATGGACCCTCAACTCTATGGTCAACTAATCTTCGACAAAGCAGAAAAGAATGTCCAATGGAAAAAAGACTGTCTCTTCAACAAATGGTGTTGGGAAAATTGGACAGCCACACGCAGAAGAATGAAACTGGACCATTTCCTTACACCACACACAAAAATAGATTCAAAATGGTGGAAAGACCTAAATGTGAGACAGGAGTCCATCAAAATCCTAAAGGAGAACACAGGCAGCAACCTCTTCCACCTCAGCCACAGCAACTTCTTCCTAGAAACATCACCAAAGGCAAGGGAAGCAAGGGCAAAAATGAACCATTGGGACTTCATCAAGATAAAAACTTTTGCACAGCAAAAGAAACAGTCCACAAAGCCAAAAGACAACTGAGAGAATGGGAGAAGATATTTGCAAATGACACATCAGATAAGGGGCTAGTATCCAAAATCTATAAAGAACTTCTCAAACTCAACATTCAAAGAACAAATAATCCAATCAAGAAATGGGCAGAAGACATGAACAGACATTTTTCCCAAGAAGACATCGAAATGGCCAACAGACACATGAAAAAGTGCTCAACATCACTTGGCATCAGGGAAATCCAAATCCAAACCTCAATGAGATACCACCTCACACCAGTCAGAATGGCAAAAATTAACAAGTCAGGAAAAGACAGATGCTGGCAGGGATGTGGAGAAAGGGGAACCCTCCTACACTGTTGGTGGGAATGCAAGTTGGTGCAGCTACTGTGGAAAACAGTATGGAGGTTCCCCAAAAAGTTGAAAATAGAGCTACCATATGACCCAGCAATTGCACTACTGGGTATTTACCACAAAGATACAAATGTAGGGATCTGAAGGGGTACATGCACCCCATTGTTTATAGCAGCAATGGCCACAGTAGCCAAGCTGGAAAGAGCCAAAATGCCCACCGACAGATGAATGGATAAAGAAGATGTGGTGTATATATACATATATATATATATATATATATACACACACACATACATATACACACAGTGGAATATTATGCAGCCATCAAAAGGAATGAGATCTTGCCATTTTCAATGACGTGGATGGAACTGGAGGGTGTTATGCTGAGTGTAATAAATCAATCAGAGAAAGACATGTATGATATGATCTCATGGATATTAGGAATTCTTAATCTCAGGAAACAAACTGAGGGTTGCTGGAGTGGTGGGGGGTGGGAGGGATGGGGTGGCTGGGTGTTAGACATTGGGGAGGGTATGTGCTATGGTGAGTGCTGTGAATTGTGCAAGACTGTTGAATCACAGACCTGTACCTCTGACACAAATAATGCAATATATGTTAAAAAAAAAAAAGAAGATAGCAGGAGGGGAAGAATGAAGGGGGGGAAATCGGGGGGGGGGAGATGAACCATGAGTGACGATGGACTCTGAAAAACAAACTGAGGGTTGTAGAAGGGAGGGGTGTGGGGGAATATGTTAGCCTGGTGATGGGTATTAAAGAGGGCACGTTCTGCGTGGAGCACTGGGTGTTATACACAAACAGTGAATCATGGAACACTACATCAAAAACTAATGATGGAATGTATGGTGATTAACATAACAATAAAAAATTTAAAGAAAAAAATGGCTTAATGGGTTTTAGGTGATGCATGAATTGATCATTTCTGGTAGATATTCAACAACTATTATTTCTTTAGATCTTGATCAATAGGTCTTATAATAATTGGTCTTTGAATTTTAAAGCAAAACATTTGCTTTCAATTTGAAGGAGGTATAAAAAAGGGAGAGGAATACTCCATAATGAATTGGCTTAGGCCAAGCCCCCTGTGAATATACCAAATAAGAATTCAAAAAGCAATTTATTTCTTTCAGTTGTCCATGACTCACCCACTATGCGTGGACTGCAGTTATAACAGTGGCCTCAGCACTGTTGTCAATTAAAATCCAGGGAGGTACAGAGAGACAGAGGCTGGAGCGAAGAGGAGTCACAGAATTATTGGCCCTATTCCATTTTACAGTGAGCACAGAGACATTTTATTCTCAGGCATTCAGCCTTTCCTTCAATTCCTTGTGTCATTTATCAAATGAAACTGTCTTCCCTTTAAAAGGCAGAGGGAAGTGTGTCTGGGTGTTTCAGTCCGTTAAGTGTCATCTGACTCTTGATTTCTGCTCAGGTCATGATCTTTGGGTCCTGGGATCAAGCCCCAAGTCTGGCTACTCACTCAGTGGGGAGTCTGGTAGAGATTCTCTCTCTTCCTCCCCTCTGCCCCTCCCCCTCTCAAATAAATAAATCTTTAAAAAAAGGCAAAGGGAATGTTTGAGCAATACTTCCATATCTGTTTTACTGATTAGTAACATATTGTTCTACTATGCACAAGAATTAGGTGCCATGGATGGATTCAAAACTGGATATTTTCAACTTTAATACCCCCCCCAAAATTATGAGAAGGAGGGGAAGTTAAAAGAAAACTATTTTTGGCATCTGTTTGAAATATTAACTGACCCACAGAAATAAACTTATTCACTTCAGTAATTGTTTTTTTAAACAAATAGATATTATGATTTGCATTTGAATTGAACCTGCTGTATCCACAAAATTCTGATCATACATCTTTCATTTTGGATTTAAAATTGGCAGTAAAGCTTTTCAACAAGATGCGGGATAATTTCTGGGAAAGCAAAGTTAACCTCATCTATCTATTTATTTATTCATTCATTATTTAGAGAACAAAGTTAACTTTAAATGAAAGTTGAATAAAACAAGGATTCTTATTTCTTTATAGTAGGAAGTTGATTGTGAATATGAAGATTTCAGTACTCTTAAAATTTTATGTAGACATAGTACTTGAAAATTCCTCATTGCTTACACCAGTAACCAAAATATTTGGTATGTGTAGATGTGGTATTATATTAGCTCATGCATAGATCAATAATTTTAATATTTCTTAATCTTTATTTACAGAAGTGGAATTAATTCAGTGTGTCTCATTAGGGATTTATTTTTTCAAAGGAAAGATTAGGCAACGGCTTAACAGATGTAGAAAATCATGAAAGGTTAAGTCTCTACTTCTAAGTAATTTGTAGATACATTCCCCACATTTATCAAAATACTGTGTGTTACAGAAATTATTATCTGGAATCAAAGCATATTAGAACCATAAGGGACTCTTGGATATGGTCCCATATAATCTCCTCATTTAATCAATGTGTAATTACAGGTAGAAGGGTGGAGCAACTTCACCGAATTTATCAGTGACAGCATTATATCTTTTGATTTCATTCGTTCATTTGTACATATATTCATTTGTTCAGTTTTATGTTTATTTTAGAAAGTGCTTAAGAAATAGGATACTGATAACACCAAGGTCTTTGAAAATTTCTGTGTACCCATTCACAATCAGACCCCATGCCTTTGAATCCAAGGACAATCACTAATGCCATGTTATCTCCTTGCTTTACTTTATAGTTTACTACATGTCTATTTACTAGTAAAACGTATGTTAACTTTGCAAGTGTTGGAACTTTATGTAAGCCGGTATCATACATACTGTATCACTCTGAGACTTATTTATCACTTAATGTCATATTTTTCAGCTGTAATACTATTAATAATGTAGAGGATGTAGTCCATTCATTTGTACTGCTGCACAGTGTTCTATTTATGGATACACCATTACTGATTCTTCTCCTTTCCATATACACATTTCAGTTGTTTCAAGTTTCTTGCTATTACAAGCACTGCTGTTATGATCATTCCTGTACAGGTCTTTGGTTAACAAAGTCAAGAGTTGTTAGGGTTTCTCTAGGTTATACACTTGATATGGATTTGCTGAGTCAGATAAAGTTTTACTGGGTTATGTGACATTGTTTTCCGAAGTGACTCTATCAAGGTTCTCTCCCACCTTTAACAAATGAGAGTTTCTGGTCCTCTGTATCCTAAACTAATCTTGTCATTGTTTACCATTTTAATTTTATCAACCTTGTGTGTTTGCAGTCATCACTGTTGTTTTAAGTAGCATTTCTCTAAATTCTAATGATATATAGGTCATCTTATATTTATTGGCCGTTCATATTTTCTCTTCTGCAGAATATCTATTTATTTTACCTGTTACACTGCTTCACTTCTTATAGACTTGTATGTTATGTATTTGTAAATTATTTGTTTGGTTATTTATGTGGTAAATATAATCTTGTTTTTGCCCTGTTCATCAACATTTATAAGGAAAATCACTTTTTTAAAATGCCCATTCTATATGAATGAAGCATTCTTAATAGGTCTTAATTTAAAAATAAATTGTATACATTTGAAAAGCAGAGTAATTTAGAAAAGAAATACATTTTCTCTACAGGAAAGCCTATATTGATATCTTAGGGCCAGCTTGAAACTGTTAACACTAAATGTTCCATTTTGGTAAGATTTTAAAAAATTTTACTTTGAGTGTGCTCAATGCCATAAATATCTGACATTTCTAAATAATGAACAGTCCCTGAAAATATATGTGCAAGATGTTAGTAGCCAAATCTACTTTATGAAAACAATAGTATATATCCACCTGCTCCTTAATGCCCCCTTTAAAGGAGAATTTTGGTTGTGTCCTGTGTAATTTTTCTGATAAAAGTGAGTGTGAGAGAAGAATGAAGGAATCTTTGGTAATTGGCAAATGTTCAAATGTTCAGATGGGAGAAATGTTCTGATGGCAGTTTTGCAGCCATTTCTTCCTGGGTGAACTGAATGTTTACCTATTTTCACTGTTTCACAGGATCTTGCCCCCTCTCCCCCAACACCTCCCCACCCATAACACAGGTACAAATCCTGAACTTTTTTTTCTGTTATTAAAATATGGAACTTTTGTTAATTGTGAACACTCTTTTTTCTCTCTCTACTTTTCTGGTTTTGAGAAGAGAGGACCTGACCATCACTTTATCTTTTATTTTGTAACTGAAACATTTCTGCAGAGATGAAAATGTTGATTCCTATTGTTTTATGATTAAGAAAATAAATGCACACAGCTGTCAGAGAGTAGTGGTCTTCAGTCTGCATTAGGCTAGCAAAGATTCAAACTTGCGACCTGAAGGTGATAAACTTGAGTTTCCTTCACCCAGCCGCAATCCCATGGGTTTATTTCCTTATCATTTGATTGTCTTAAACTGAGTTCATAACAATCATTTTTCTGTAAAACCTTATCTTTCCTTGTAACTGAAACCTTTAAACCAAGTAAAAATTTAATTGTATCCTTTTGTAAATAAAACTTTGTGTTGATTGGATTTTAGCTTCTTTAGGGAATGGTATTCATCATTGCTATAAATTATCTATTTGGGGAAAATCTTATCTTTGTGAAAACATGGGAAAATAATTAGTATAACAATCTACTTCTGTGAATTAGGTATACATTATACAAAGCTTTGATTACAACACCATTTCTTGAAAGAGCTAAGCCTGTGTAGAAACATTGGCTCCCTACAATTCACCTTGGTGATGTTTAGAAGTTCCTTCCTCTGAGCCTTATTTCCTTATCACTAAAATGGGCATAATATGGAACAGCATCATAGAGTGTTTTTGACCATTAAACAGATACTGCTTATGAACTGGAAGCTCAGAGAGCAAGGGGACTTCCACATTTGGTATCAGCAGAGGGCAATAGTTAACAGTTTGCCAGCAAAATATATATACACACTAAGTATGTGTGTATGTGCATATGTATATGTATTACAAAGTAAAAACCATAGGACAAAAGAGGCTTTGGAGTTAAAATTTAAAAATGATAATCCTAAAGAATAAGAATCATATTCCTCTCCACTCTTTGTCCATTCCTCTCTCCTCTTCTCTCCCCTTACTGCTTTGAGTTTTTTATTTCATAATATATTTTCAAAGAGATGGTATATGTCTTTCTGTTTCCACGCTAGATATAGTCTTTTAAATCCAATCATTTTTTTAAAGATTTTATTTATTTATTTGAGAGAGAGAGAATGAGAGATAGAGAGTACGAGAGGGAAGAGGGTCAGAGGGAGACGCAGACTCCCCGCCGAGCGGGGAGCCCGATGCGGGACTCGATCCCAGGACTCCAGGATCACGACCCGAACCAAAGGCAGTCGCTTAACCAACTGAGCCACCCAGGCGCCCTTAAATCCAATCATTTTAACTTTGAATAATGTATCCTCATTTGAGTTCACCATAATTTATATATACCTTCCCTTAACATTAAAATTTCACTCCTGTCTGCGATGGTGCACCTGCTAATCTTGATTGCATCTCCTAGGGGGCAGGTTCAAGTGGAGGTGCTAGGACATTTTCTACATGCTGTTAGAAGCATCTGCAATGTGGTTGCACCTATTTATTCCCCCACCAATGGGTATGAGGGCTCTTGTTTTCCTCACATCCTCACCAACACTAGGTATTATCAGTATTTTCATTTGACTGCATTTACGTTGAGAAATTACATTTATCTCCTTGTTTTTATTTGTATTTCCTTAATTAACACTGAGTCTGAACATATATAAGTTTCTTATGTTTATTCACCATTTAGTTTTCTTCTGTAATTTGCGTTTTAATATCCTTTTTCCCATTTTCATTTTGAGTTAATTGTATTTTCCAAATTGGCTTTGAGGTCTATTTAAAATGCATTTTAGAAACTCATACCTTGTTACATCTTGCAAATACTTTCCATCTGCCTATCTCTCTTTTTTAAAACTTTAAGAGGTTTTCTTATTTTATGTCACACCAGTATTTTTTTTTAAAGATTTTATTTATTTATTTATTTGACAGAGAGAAACACAGCGAGAGACAGAACACAAGCAGGGGGGAGTGGGAGAGGGAGAAGCAGGCTCCCCACTGAGCAGGGAGCCCAATGTGGAACTCAGTCCAGGACCCTGGGATCATGACCTGAGCCAAAGGCAGACACTTAACGACTGAGCCACGCAGGCGCCCCTCACACCAATATTTTTAAGTGAATAAAAGTATGAATATTTTCCTTTAAGATTTGTAATGTATTTGCTTTTTTCAGAAAAAATAACTTTATGCCTCGAGATCAGAAAGTCATTTTTATACTTAATTAAAAAGTTATTTGGAGCACCTGGGTGGCTCAGTCGGTTGGGTGACTGACTCTTGGTTTCGGCTCAGGTCATGATCTCAGGGTCCCCTCTCCCTCTCCCTCTGCCCCTCCCCCACTCACTCATTTCCTCTCTCTCTCCCCCAAATAAATAAATAAATAAATAAATAAATTTTTTAAAATGTCATAAATTTTTGCTTATTAATATATACATATAGTTTTTTGTGTATTTGTTAATACAGATCTGATATTTTTTCATTGAAGTCTTTTGTATTAATGCATTAAATTAATAATCTGTCTTCCATACTATTATGAATACATTTGTACCTTTAAATGTATAATTGGTTCTACTTGGGAATCTTTACTGGAGTCCATAGATATATATGTCTATATGTTACTGGCATCATACTCTCTTAATTATTAAGTTTTCTATTTAAATCTTGGTGTGTCAGAGCCAGATCTATTCATTACTCTTCTGTTTCAAAGTTGACTATTCATAGAGAATGACTGTACTTCATGAATTGAGACTCAGTTTCTTAGTTCCAAGAAAATTCTATTTAAATTTTTGTAGTAACATCAATGAATTTATAGATTATATTAGGGAAAATCAACATGTGTCTATTATTTAATAATACTTTGGTTTCTTCAATTGTTCATAATCTATTTTTATTTTTTAATTCTTTTTAAAGATTTTATATATTTATTTGAGAGAGAGAATGAGAGAGAGAGAGAGAGAGAGAGCACATGAGACGGGGGAGGGTCAGAGGGAGAAGCAGACTCCCTGCTGAGCAGGGAGCCAGATGCAGGACTCGATCCTGGGACTTCAGGATCATGACCTGAGCCGAAGGCAGTCGCTTAACCAACTGAGCCACCCAGGTGCCCCATAATCTATTTTATGATCATTAATGTATTTTCCTTCACAAACTTCTTGTGCTTCTTAAAAAAAAGTAATACAAGGTACTTGTAACTTGTTGCTATTATGTTGTATATTTTTCTATTACACTTTCTAATCATTTTTACTAATGTATAGGAATATCATTGATTATATAGATCTTCTATACAGCAGCCTTGCTCAACTTCATGGTCAGTCCTAATAGTTTGTACATTTTTTTCTTTAGGTCTTTATTTTTCTTGGTGAAAAAATCTAGAAAGTATCAAACAGAATTGGTGATTGCGGACAACACTCTTTACCTGAAACAGAATTCTTCTAGTTTTATATTAACTTTGCTGTTGATATTGTAGGAAAATATCTTTTATCAAATTAGCAAAGTTTCTTTCTGCATTCCTAGTTTGATATACATTGTTTTTGAATCAGAAATAGTTATAGATTTTTAAAATTTAGCATAATTTTCATAGTTTTTCCCTTAATGTTCTAATTTGGATAATTACCATATTGATAAAATTTTATGCTGAACAAATTTTATGCATGAATGAGATATGATGTAATTATTTATGGCATGATGTAATTTGTTATCATCTTATTTAGGATTTCCATAACTTCATTCATAAACAATAGTAATCTCTACTTTTATTTTTTTTAATGCCTTTGGTATGAAGGTAACTCTAGTATTGAAAATGAATCAAATAGCCCGCTCTTTTTTTCTACTTTCGGTTTTCTAAAACCATTAGTATATAAAAAGGATTTTCACTCTTTGGACAGATTTGTGATAACAAAATCATAAAACTCCTGTATGTATTAATACAAGAATATGTATTATATGTAAAACTCCTGTCTCCTAGTGTTTTTGCAAGGAGAATTTAGACCACAGGATTTAATTGCTTTAATAGAAATTGTCTGTAAATATTTTTTGTATCAATATTATATTGTTTTGTGGCTGAACATGTGATTTACTCTAGAAAATGTTCCATGTGCACTTGAAAAGAATGAGTATCCTGTTTTTGATGCAATGTTTTGAGTATATATGGTAGATCTGTCTGGTCCAGTGTGGCATTCAAAACCACTCTTTCCTTGTTGATTTTCTGTTTGATGACTTATCCTTTGGTACAAGTGTGGTGTTAAAGTTTCCTACTCTTATTGTATTGTTGCTGATTTCTTCCTTTAAGTCAGTTAATAGTTGCTTTATATATTTGGGTGCTCCCATGTTGGATGCATAAATATTGACAATTGTTATGTCCTTTTGTTGGATTGTTCCTTTTATGATCATGTAGTGTTCTTCTTTTTCTCTTATTACAGTCTTTGTTTTAAAGTCTATTTGTCCAATATAAATATCGCTACTCCAGCTTTCTTTGTGTTTTTAATTTCATGATGAATGTTTTCCATCTCTTCACTTTCAGTCTCTAGGTCTGAAATGTATCTCTTGTAGTCAACATAGATGAGTCTTGTTTTTTTTTACCTGTTCAATTATCCTGTGTCTTTTGGTTGGAGCATTTAGTCCATTTACACTCAAAGTAATTATTGATAGGTATGTAGTTATTGGTATTTTGTTTCTTGTTTTAAGCTTGTTTTTATAATTCTCTAATCCTTTCTTCTCTTGTTCTCTTCCCTTGTGATTCATGAATTTACTTTAGTGATATGCTTGGATTTCTTTTTCTTTATTTTCTGCATACCTATTAAAGGTTTTTGATTTATGGTTACCATTAGGTTTATATATAACATCTATATTAAGTTGATGCTCTCTTAAGTTGGAACTCATTCTAAAAGAACTAAATTCTTACTTCTCTCCCCCTCACGTTTTATGTATTTTATGTCATACTTTCCATCCTTTCATTTTGTGAATCCTTTGATTTTTTTTAAAGATTTATTTATTTAAGGGAGAGAGAGAGAGAGAGAGTGAGCAAATAGGGGGAGGAGCAGAGGGAGAGGGAAAGAGAGAATCTCAAGCAGACTCCGTGCTGAGCACAGAACTGATATGGGGAACAATCTCCTGACCCCCAGATCATAACCTGAGCCAAAATCAAGAGTCGGATGCTCAACTGACTGAGCCACCCAGGTGTCCCTCCCTTGACTGATTTTTATAGATATACTTAATTTTACTGCTTGTGTGTTTCCTACTCTTCTTACTCCTGCTTGTGGTCTTTTCTTTCCACTCATAGACTCTATTTTAATATTTATTGTATGGTTGGTTTAGTGGTGATGGAACTTTTATTTGTCTAACAAGCTCTTTATCTATTCTTCTATTCTGAATGGAAGCCTTGCTGGATAGCATATTTTTCGTTGCAGGTTTTTTTTTTTTTTCTTTCAACACTTTGTATATATCATGCCACTCTCTTCTGACCTGTAAAATTTCTGCTGAAAAATCATCGGATAGCCTTATGGGGTTTCCCTTTAATTTTCTTGTAGTGTTTACAATTTTCTCTTTATCACTACTTTTTTGCCATTTTAATTACTATGTCTTGGTGTGGAACTCCTTGGGGTGATTTTGTTGGGGGCTCTCTGTGCTTCCTGGATCTGGATTTCTATTTTCTTCTCCATATTCAAAAGTTTTCAGCTATTATTTCCCCAAATAAGTTTTCTGTCCCCCTTTTCTCTCTCTTCTCTTTTTGGGATCTCTATAATACACATGTTATTGTGTTCAAGTGTGTTGCTGAGTTTCCTTCATCTACTTTTATTTTTTATTATCCTTTTTTCCTTCTTCTATTCAGCTTGATTGCTTTCCATTACTCTGTTCTCCAGGTCAGTGATCCATTCTTCTGCTTCCTCTAGGCTACTATTTATTCCCTCTAGTGTAATTTTATTTATTTTATTTATTTTTTTAATTTTTAAAAAAGATTTTATTTATTTATTTGAGACAGAGAGAAGAGAGAGAGAGAGCACATGAGAGGGGGGAGGGTCAGAGGGAGAAGCAGACTCCCTGCCGAGCAGGGAGCCCGATGCGGGACTCGATCCCGGGACTCCAGGATCATGACCTGAGCCGAAGGCAGTTGCTTAACCAACTGAGCCACCTAGGCACCCCCCTCTAGTGTAATTTTAATTTCAGTTATTGAGTTATTCATCTCTTATGGTTCTTTTTAAATGTTTTCTATCTCTTTGTTGAGAGCCTCACTGAGATCTTCCAGTTAAGTCCAGTGAGTATCTTTATGACCATTACTTTAAATTCTCTTTTATATTATCTCTATTTCATTTAGGCCTCTTGCTGTGATTTTCTCCTTTTCTTTCTTTTGGGATATTTGTTCTGTCCCCTAATTTTGTCTAATTCCTTGTGTCTGTTTCTATGTGTTAAGAAAGTCAGCTACATCCCCTGCTCTTGAAGGTAGTGGCCTTAGAAAGAAGAGGTTCTGTAGTGCCCCATAGTGCAATGTCCCCTGTTCACCAAAACCTGGTGCTTCAGGGGTGTCTCCTGTGTGTGTTGTGTGCATCCTGCTGTTATGACAGAGCTGGACTTGTCTGCGTTCCTGTTATCTGCAATCACTCTCTTTGCACGTTATGCACAGGATTTGGTCCCTGTGTTGTTAATACACCAGTCTGGAGCTGCTTTGGTCTTGAGTAGTGTCAAACCAGGCATTTCCAAGTGTTCTTTTTGAATAAGTGTGTGCTCTTTGGAGCCAACCATTTTTCTTTATAAACAAGTCTCACAAAACATTTCACAACATTAAAATTTCAGTTTCTTTTAAGTGGAAAAATAATTTAAAGATACTTTCAAAACAATTGAAATGCAAACTTCTTTTACATTTTTATGAATTTATCCTCTTTTTTACAGTTTGACGATATTTACAGTTTTCTGTAAGCATTCATATTTTATTTCTTTATCTAATTAAAAACTAACTTGCATAATAATGATAAGTACACCTGGCATAGGTAGATTTTTGGATAAAACCCACTGACTCTTTGTAATTACACGGTGGACCTTGCTGTGGCAGAATTGTGCAGATATGTTATCTATAGAGAAATTTGTTATCCATAAGGGTTCAATGTGCCACTGACAGTGTTAGTGTGCTTTACAGAGGAACCCGAGAGTGTTGGTAGTTTAGTCCATTTATATCAAAACTCCACAAAGGAGTGGTTAAAGTTATGTCCCATTCTATTCACTTTCACCTATGTTTTTAATCTTACCCTCTTTTTAGGGTCTTTGTCACTTACAAGATGCTGTTATTTCTCCCGTCTTAAAGATGAAACAAGATTCTCTTATAATCTCCTTAAACTATGCCGTTTCTCTGTTATTTTTGTATCTGGGTGACACAAAAAAGTTGGCTTAATGGTACATTTGATTAAGAGAAAGGAAAATGTTGGGGTGTTTGGGTGACTCAGTAGATTAAGCCTCCAACTCTGGATTTTATCTCAGGTAATGATCTTGGGATCCTGAGATCAAGCCCCGTGTTGGGCTCCATGCTCAGTGGGAAGTCTGCTTCTCTGACTCTCTCTCCCTTTCCCTTTGCCCCTTCCCTCCACTCATGCACTGTCTCTCTCTCTAAAATAAGTAAATAAATCTTAAAAAAAAAGAAATGTCATAACCCTGTCCGTCTCTAATAAGGACTACATATAACCAGTGATTCAGTATTAATGCCTTTCAATAACAATGTCATTTTTCTGAAATAAAAATTTTGTTAGTATTTCATCTGTTTTTGCTATATGCATTAAAACTAATTTCTATAATCAGATTATCAGCTTTATTTTAAACCCAACTTTAAGAATTGGCACCTGTTTTGATTTCTGATTCACGTGTCTTCTTTCTGTGGTTTAATAGTTAAGCTATGTCATATGTTCATTATTTGGAATTCCTAGATATCTAGATATTCACAGAAGTAGTTTTGAAGTTCTGTTATAGTATTTCAAAATGTCAAATGGAAACAATAGAGTTGATAATAAACCATCTATACTAATTAACTGATTTGACAAATATTGCTTTTGGATCTTTTATCAATTCAATATGGTATCATTTGATTAATGATTAATTTTGTTTGCCTGAAAGTTAATTTAACAAGCATATTTCCTTTAATTAAAATAATTGGGGAAATATTTTCACATTCCATAGATTAGTTCTGTTATGTTTCCATTTAGGAAAAAAAGTTCCACATGAAACTTGTCTATGTATTATATGTATAAAATATAGGTAGGTAAATATTTTTGGATTTTGTTTTTTGTCTCCTGCTGCTTCTTAACTGTGACTTGCGGAGCTTGAAAGATTATGTTTCATGATATGCTTTTTAGAGACTCCTTCCCCAGTAACTCAAATTTAAGCAGAGGATTGTTGTTAACTTTATCTTAAATTCAGCTCAATATTGTATGCACAAGCCATTAATACATCACTGTATCATAAAAGTTGTGTGAAAAAATATTTCAAAAATGTCTATGGTATGATGCAAAGTTCTTTAATTCAGAGTTTTACCTTAGTTTACTCCTTAAGGGATACATGCTTTTGTTTTGTTTTGTAAACTTTAAGCATGAAAACAACATAACTTTTAAGGGAACATAAATAATTTTAATGGAAATGACATTATACAATATCAAAACAAATTCAACAAATTCATCATTTATGTCCTCTGTTTTTCTTATTTCTCATCATTAGCTAGGCATAAGGCCTGAAATGAAATACATTCTCATCAGTCTTTCACTGACAGGCCACTTTTATCAATTGCATTCTGTGCTTGTATGCAATAGATCAGTATGTGTAAACTTGACACTTTCATTACAAGATGACTTCTGTTGAAATGTTGTCTATGTGAGTCACAGAAACTATATAGTAAAATTACATCAGGAGTTCTGATTCTGAGAGTTCACCATAGAGATAATTGAATGAAGCTTTGGTCATCTTCAAAAAGGAAATTCTATCAACATTTGGAGGCAATAAACAACAGCAAGAAACTCAGTTTACTTGGCATTCTGATAAGGACAATAAATGCTCATTTTTCTTTGGAAGAATTAAAATTGAAGTGATGAGATAAGAATCCTATAAGCACCAGCTCTTTTTCTAAATAGGTTAAGCATTTTTTACTATTGAGTTCTATCAAGCTGTATTTTATTAATCATCTACTATATACCAGGGATTCTGAAAGATTCTGGAATACAAATAATACCTGTCCCTAGCTTCAGTTATGATAGATATTTAATAATCAGTTACGATAGATATTTAAACAGATAAAAAGTAATTGTAATAAAAAGTTTTTACTATTTACTGAGAGTTGAAACATACTACGTATTCTGGTGAGCACAGAGAAGAGAATATTCCAGGGCTTTAAGAAGTGATGGTGGAAGGCCTTGTGAGGGATATGAAGATTGAGCAAACATCTGAAGGAATTTCTATAAATATTCACAAGTATGGAGCTTAACGTTTCTGAAGTATTCAAATTAGCCTGTATTTGTGATATCTCTTTCCTCCTCCCCTCCTGCCTTCCTGGATTTAAGGAATTTATTATTCAGGACTTGTGCTCTGCCACATTGATCTAAAACCCCTGGATGTCACCTGCTTTTGGAAAGGACTCTTGAGAGGATTCATGTAGTTTCAAATCTGAGGTGGAATGTGATGTAGCAACATGTGTGCTGGAACTGTTCTTTTAATCTTGTGAGACCTGATTACTAAATATTTAGAACTTAATAAGCCAGTGTGGGGAGCTTGAAATTTATCATGATTGTAGTATTTATACTCTGGAAGTTGGTAAAAGCTAGAAATCAACCTCCCTGTCCTTGCCCACAACTGATTTACCAGCATGCCACCAGGTATAACAAATGAACTAAAATTGATGGCCTAGGAAGGATACTATTGTGAAATCCATTCAAACCAATGTTCTTAAATTTTTTTTCAAGGTAATTTAGTGGAGCCATTAAGTGGTAGGAATGAGAGGAATGGAAAGTAATACATGTTATTGACAAGTTTGAGCTTTTCTATACACTAAGGAATTTGGTACTTTTCCAGACTTTTTTATTTCACTAAAAAAAGAAAAAGAAATAAAAGAAAGAAGGAAAGGAAGAAAATGTTGCTTACAATATTGATCCTCTTTAGGAGATGGTTTAACAAAATCCATGGATCTAAAGCAGCTTCTCAAATTATTCCTTCTAATCATATGATTTCCCCTCTAAGCAGAATTCTGGCACATGGATTTATCTACATATTATTACATTTCTACTCCTATACTTATGGTCCAATGTTCTTGTGGCCCCTTTATAGACCTGACCACCAGAACCTGCCAAGATGGTCCCCAGCTTAATTACTCTCTGTTCAGAGACGTCTGGCAGTGGTCAGTGAGTCATGTGGCCTATCTGCTGGAGCTGTGTTGACTGCGGTGACCTACTTTAATTAATAAATATTTAAAGATAATTTATGAAAAAAAAGAAAAAATAAAGATAATTTATGATGTTAATTGAAATCTCTCTTTTATTTCACCTTCTCTATGCCTCTAATTTAGTGTTGCCCAATAAAATACAATACACCATTTTTTTGTTGTTGTTGTTTACCTGAAATTAAAATTTAACTGGGCATACTGTATTTTTATTTTCTAAACCTGGCACACCTACTCCTCTCTAAATTTCAGTCTGCCCCTTAGCAAGAGAATTTTGGGAAGTGTATAAGCTTCTCAGATTTATAATGGCAGGAAGTGGAAGTGAGGGGGAGATGATCTTTTTAATCTGCTGGTTCTCTGGAAAGTTGCAGAGGCTTACAGGCTTACCTCTAAAAATTCTATTTAAGAATGTGTTTCTAGTATCCTTTAAACTTGGAAAAAGAAATCAAGTTTAAATTGGAAAATATAAACATCTTTCTCAGAGAGAAAATATATCATAATCCCTCCAAAAACAAATAAAATGAGAATGACAAAGGAAATAATCTAAACATTTAGAAATGCTTTATTTGGAAAGGAAATTTCTAAGATCACAATGTGTGATTTAAAGGAAAGCTTTTGTATGCTCTACCTTCATGTAATTATTAGAGATTCCAATATACGATGTTTGGAACTTATTAAAAATAACTTTTATATCAGTTTCTGTAAGACTTCTTCCATGGAGGTGGTATTTTGCAGCAGTAAATTGCAAGTGTTAGGCTGTGTCTCAATGTGAATTCTATCTTCATTTCCTATCCACTTGTGTACCTTTGTGCAAATTACATAATTATCAGGTTAAGTTTTGTCATCTCTAAAATAAGGTAACCAAAGCACCTTGCTCATAGAGTTCTTATGGAAAGTTAGTGCGTATAAAGCACTTAGAACAATGCCTGGCATAACACATGTACTCAACACACACCAAATGTTATTATCATCAATATTACTTGATAAAGTAAAAAACAGGCACCAAACAACCAACTGGGAAAAATGTGGAAATGGTTAATTAAGAGTGATTATGAATGTTTACTGCATTCAAACACAATATAGAATTTTCATGGTTCATATTAGTATTTATGCAGTGAGTCCATGAACTACACTGGGAGTCTGTGAAAAGGATCCCAACCATTTGTTCCTGAGAGCCTTCATGGAGTGTATCTTTTGTGTTGGGTGGTAATAAATTAGTGGAAAGCCAAAAGAGTGCACTACCCACATTAAAAATTGTATTCTTGATTGAGTTAATTTTAAAAATATTAATACTAAAGATTTATTGAGATATCTCAATAGCTCAGCCTATTCCTTCAACTTTAATGATGTATTTATCAAAGAAATGGCTGAGCAGTCTGTAATATCAATACTTTTTGCCTATTAAAACTATTGATTCATACCAAAGTAAAGATCATAAATTGACTTGATTAAGAATAAAAGGGAGGCTTTTTAACTGACATTTAACAATCACTATTATTTTAGAGGAATGGCCTTATAGAAATTTAACAACCTGCTTTTCGTTTACCAACAATTTTCTAATTTTAGCTAAGATACCTTTTTCATTGGATCTACTTCCTGGAGAATGTATTATTATTAATTATTATTATTATTATTATTATTATTTCATTCAGTGCACATACACACACAGTATACAAGCAAGTGGGTTTTTCTAATGGTCATAATACTAGCACTATAGCTTCTTAACCAGTACTAACAGCCACAGTGACACATTAGCATGTACATGATATGATAACAAGCATGGTGATTTCTTGACATGGGCCCTTTTATAAAAAGGGGTCAGCCTGTTCAAGGTCCTCCTCCCTTCCTTTGGTGATTATTGGGAGTATTTCTCCAAGAGTTGTGGAGAATTACAAACACAATCCTATACTTTTAATTTAGAAAGTTTGGAGTTGGCCCAACATAATTTATTCATTAAAAATTAAGGGACTTCTCTTTTCACATTCTTATGCTTTTATTTCTAATTCAGAAGACTTGAATTTTAATGTGATTAACTTTATCACTTTTTTAATATGTCATTTTAGAATTTAGAATTTCTTGAGAAATTCTACCTATCCAGAGATCATAGAAATAATTCCCTACATGCCTTTCAGAAGTTTTTTTTAATTTTATTTTATTATGTTATGTTAGTCACCATACAATACATCATTAGTTTTTGATGTGGCGTTCCATGATTCATTGTTTGCATATAACACTCAGTGCTCCATGCAGTACGTGCCCTTCTTAATACCCATCACCAGGCTAACCCATCCCCCCTCCCCTCTAGAAATGTTGCTTCCCCCCTTCACTTTCCCCTTCCTTCTCCTAATGTCCTCCATGCTATTCCTTACGTTCCACAAATAAGTGAAACCATATGATAACTGACTTTCTCTGCTTGACTTATTTCACTTAGCATAATCTCCTCCAGTCCCGTCCATGTTGATATAAAAGTTGGGTATTCATCCTTTCTGATGGCTGAGTAATATTCCTGAGTAATATTCCTGAGTATTTACCCCAAAGACACAGATGTAGTGAAAAGAAAGGCCATATGCACCCCAATGTTCATAGCAGCAATGTCCGCAATAGCCAAACTGTGGAAAGAGACAAGATGCCCTTCAACAGATGAATGGATAAAGAAGATGTGGTCCATAGATAAAGTTGACTTTAAAAGTTGTCTACGCTGAGGTGTCTGGATGGTTCTGTCAATAGAGCATGTGACTCTTGATCTCTGGGTTGTGAGTTCAAGCCCAACGTTGGGTGTAGAGATTACTTAAAAATAAAATCACACCTTCAGGAAGGAAGGGTACCACCAAAAGTCCTGAAGTTTTCTGCCTTGCCAGCCTTTCAGAAGTTTTAAAGTTGACTTTTCACATTTAGTTTTTTAATTTGTCTGGAATTGTTTGTTGCATAACATTGGTATTCATTTTTTTTTCTTTTATGGATAAGCAATTGTTAAAGCACCATTTAAGTGTCACCACTGATCTGTCACAATCCAGAATTTTCATGTTTATTTGGGTCTATTTCTACAATTGTAAATTTGGTCCATTTATCTATTTCTTTGTTGGTGTTCCAATGCAACAATATCATAATCATGATAGCTTAATAATGTCTCATTTTATAGTAGTTAAAGCTCAACAAACGTATTCCTTTCCTTCTAAATTGAGTTGGTTGTTATTGACCCTTTGTTGAGTCCTATAAATCTTAGAATTAGCTTGTTAAGGTCCACATGCGTATTCAAAAATCTTTTGTTACGTTGACTGGAATTGCATTGATTTGACTGGAATTGATAATATGCAGAGGAGTTTTCAGGACACAATAAATTATTGAGTTTTCCATACATTAACAAGGCATACTGTCAAAATATTTAGGTTTTTTCCATATTATGTCAAGATTTCTTCAACTTCCTTTGTTAATGCCTAATTATTTTCAGAATGTGTATGCTTCTATTGCATTATCTAGCATTTTATACTTAATATTTGTCTATATCTTCATGGAGCCTAATGTGAGTTGAATCGTGTCCTTCCCAACAGCATATTGAAGTCCTAACCCTCAGTACTTGTGAATGTAACTTTTATTTGGAAATTGAGTCTTTGAAGATGTAATCAAGTTAAGGCAAGGTCGTACTAAATATGGCTGGACCCCAAATCCAATGACCAGTGTCTTTATGAGAAAGATTGAGGAGATAGAGACAAAAACACATACAAAGATTGCCATGTTAGGATGGAAGCAGGAAGTGACAAGCACTTCATAATAGGATGGAAGTAGAAAGTGACAAGCCAAATGCTAAGGATTGCTGGTACTCACCAGACACTAGGAAGAGGTAAGGAAAGATTCTCTACTAGAGCTTTTGGAGGGAGTATGACCCTGCTGACACCTTGATTTCAGACTTCCAGCCTCCGGAACTGTAAGAGGATAAATGCATGTTGTTTAAAGCCACTCATTTTATTGTAGTTTGGTATGGCAGCCCTAAGAAACTAATACAAAGTCATGTTTTTTGAGTGTAGCCTTTCACTTCTTGTTATTACAAAAGTACTGTAAGCAATAACAGTCAGTTTCACTTTGATATTATTTCTACATTTGATCAAGAGTGTACATGTTACATATGACAAAAAGTGAGAGCACTGATGGTATTTTTTTGTGTACCCACTATTTGCTAAGATCTGTACAAAGTGCAGTATATGGATGACTTAATATACTATTCACATTAACTTTATGAGGAATTAACTTTTACAATCTTTTTTTCTTATAGATGAAGTGATCAAAAGAGGGGGAGATTTCGTTTTCCCCCTTAAAGCTGGTTGAATAGCAGAGCCATGATCAAATCTTAGTTCTGGCTATCCTTCAGAGTTTTTAAATACCTTATGGTAACTGCCTTTCCTTAGTAGAGGTTCAAAGATCATTACAAAGTAAAGGGGCATTGCTGTTAATCATGCTTGGAGGTTTAAAGAACAATATTTTATTCAAATAAATATTTCCCTAGAACTCCAATATATAAAAGAGGGGCAGAAATTTCTGGAACTGCATCTGCTTGTCCTAATCATTGTCACTCCCAGCCTGACCCCAGTACTACTCAATGAAAACTCAAGTCTTTGCAAAACAGAATCAAAACTGACATCTTTAATAGTATGGAAAATGAGACTTATGGAGACAAAGTGATTTGCTCACAATCATTGTATCCGATCCTGACAGAACTGAGATCAATAGAAGTCCTACTGAGAAGACTAGCCAACACTTTGTAGCATAATTGATATGGGCCACCTGGGCTTCATTTTTTCCTCTCATAGATAAAACAGGAAGCCCAGGCATTACTAAGCAAACTATCCCATAAATGCAGGCAGTACCATGAGCAGCTATGAGCAATGTGTATTTTATGAAATAAGACAGATGTTCTGCATTATAAATATTGCTGAGACATTAAATACCATCTTAAATAGAGATTAACTACAAAGGTAATAATTGACAGTGATGGAGAATGCATGTCTTAGTTATGTGTCAGACAAAATATTGTCTTCCATGTATTATTTATTAGACTTTGCAAAATGTAGTTTTTGTAGCCTGAGGAGGAACTAATGAATTTGAGCTAACTGATGAAAATTTTCTTTTTCCCTTGCATCTAATCATTGGGAAAATGCATTGATCTTAAGTGAGCATGAACAAATATCTCAATTTTTTTTGGTCAAAATTTCTAAATACATAGAGATTTGTAGTGTGGATTGTATAACAACCTGGCTTCCCTAAGGTATATCAAGGCCTTCAAGTACTAGTTGGTTATAAATTTTGCAAATTTCCACATGATGGAAGTATGTTACCTGGAATGAGCGGTCCCTAATACATACCCTCAAATGTCAGAATATCTCCTGGGGTCATATTTCCTGGAAATATGTTTGGGATAATAAATGACCAGGAAAAGGTCAAACCTTGACCTTGAAGATTTTGGAAAAAAAAACACAATGATAAGGGTAGATTGAAATATATGCCTAAAGTTATATGTATATATATCAAACAATCAATCTGAAACAAGCAACCAGTGATTGTCTTAATATCTAACTTACTGGCATATACAATAAGCATTTGCAAATTTGTCTATACCTCCCTTAATCCCTCTACATGGAAAATTCAAATAACTCTCTTGAGATGTAACAGGAGAGGAAGTCTATTATACCTGTGTACATTCATAGCTTGTGCCTCAGACTACAGATAAGCTTGAAACAGCCTGATGTCAGTTTATGGAAATCAGTGCTATTGTAAAAACTAGTGAGTTATTTTGAGACATTGTAAGTTAAACTCCTATTACTCTTATACATCTTCTTGGATCATAATTAGACAGTAAATATACAGAAAATGGTTTCTTCCTTTTCTTCAAAATCTTAGTCCAGAGCTCAGATCAACGTTTGAAAAGTCCTGCTTTGAGTAGGCATGGCCCTGCCTTTGTTCTGAACCGAGAACCTTGCCTGGTCTGATGGGATTAAGAATTTCTGTTCAAGTCAGTAGGATTTAGACAGAACCATTTGCCCAGTGCCCTGGGTTAATTTATGTGCTATTTAGATACTCCTGGAATACAATAAAAGTTTTAGAAGAAAACTTATAGGAGAACATCTTTGTCACTTTGAAGTAGGCAAAATTAATTAAAATGGACACAAAAAGCACTAACCATAAATGAAAAAAGTTAAGCTAGACTATATTAAAATTAACTTTTGTAATCAAAGGGCACAAATAAATTTGTGTAACAACACATAGAGAAGGAGAAAATATTTACAATGCATATATCTGAAAATGGGCTTTTGGAATATATGAACTGCTAATAAGTAAGGAAAAAAGGTTAAGAATATAATAGCAAAAAAGGGCAGAAAATTTGAAGACACAATAGTGAAAAGATTCAAATAGCCAATAAAGATATGAGAAGTTGTCCAACTTCATTAGTCATTAAAAAATGCAAAGCAAAACTTCCAATGTGTACCACCAGAATGGCTAAAATGACACAGAAAAAGTCAATTATGATGAAGATGTATATCCAACAAAAATTTCCTACATTCCTGTGGATGTATAAATTATTACAACTTGGAAAAACAGTTAACCAGCATTTACTAAAGCTAAGTTCTCTACCTCATGATGAAACAATTCAGTACCCATGTATATACCTAGAAGGAATAGGTATATAGGCTTAATGAAAGATGTGAGGTAGGATGTTTATAGCAGCAGGATTTCTAATTGCCTCATGCTAGAAATTACCCAGGTGCCCAGGAAGAAGTGGATAAATTGTAGTATATTGACACAATGGGATATTATTCAGCAATGAGAATCAATCTTAGAAGTCAGGATAATGGAGACTTCTGGGAGATGGTAGTGACTGGAATGAATTATTGAAGAAGCATCTAGAGCCCTGATAATAGTCTGTTTCTTCTTTTGAGTTCAGGTTACATAGGTGTGTTTAATTTGTGAAGTTACCAAGCTGACACAATGTTTGCACTTTGATTTTATATTGTAATTCAATCAAATGTTAAGAATATATATGTGTGAGTTACCTATAGGCAGACTTCTTTTTTGCTCCTAACCCCACCTCTTATTTTCTGGCCTCACTTCTCTGTCCTGAGATTCTGCTTCATGTTTATCACTTGAACAAGGGTTTGTTTCAGAAAGTCAAGCATGTTGCCTAGAGCTCTCCCCATCCCTAGAGTTTCTTTTTTTTAACTAGACTGGATCATGCTTCAGTTAAATCTTGTACATCACTCTGATGGCCTTCTCTCAAGAGATAAATAGCTACCACACTGACATAAAGCCCCTCCAGTCTTGACAGTTCCTGTAGGTTCTTTGTGGATACACGGATACTGAAGTCTTTTTGGGGCATGGGTTTTCTATGTCCCCTCAAGAATTAATGATTTGGGCTCTAAATATCCCCCAGAAAAAGATTGGTTCTTCTTTCTTTGTGAGTTTATTCTAGTCCTATCTAAGCCACTTCTAGGACCCTGTCTCTCCCACCCTCCTCCACACATACTCAAATACACCTTTTACACTTCACACCCTATAAGAAGAGCCTCACCAGCCTCGATATGTATTTGAAAACTTGTCTAGTTAACTGAGACTTGGAATTTAAATTGTAAGATAGTCTTAACTGGTTTTTGTATTGTTATTTTAAAGAAGTGAGGATTTATAATCTATATGATGCTGGAACATTTAAAATTCACTGTTTTATATAAAGCATTTCAAGGCAGTATCATATAAGAATAGCAGTTCCTTTCCTTTGACAGTATGAAAAATTCATCTGTATTAGAAGAAATCTTCAAAATCATCAGTGAATTGCTCTGATAAATTATCTTTCACAGTTCAGCACATTTCTGTTTAACAGGTTCTGAGTAGGCTGAAATGTGGATAGTTATGATCAGGGAATTACTGTATTTTTTCTGACCACTTATTTAAAACATCAGTTGTGAATTTCCTACTCTGTAATTGACATCTTGGGTAGACCCCATTAATATTCTGTTTACTTTCAGACATTAAAACAACTTTATTTTGAGGAATTAAAATTTAAGGCAAGTCTGAATCTAAGCTTTGTCCTCACATGTATTTTCAGTTTACTCCTTGAACCCTCATCTCAAGCCTGATCTACCTTTTTAGGACAAGCAATAGGAAAGAATTTTGTGTCTGTTTTGGACCATCTTTGTTCCATTTAATTTTTTTCCTCAGCCCCTCACCCCAGCTTCTGGCTAAGTAGAGTCAGGCTGGTAAAACATCATGATAAGAGTGAGGGCATATATTTCTCTATTTAGCCGATACCTGTTGTTCAGTATTAGCCAGTGAAGGCTCTTTTTCAAAGCAGGTGTTCTAATGCTTGTTTTTTTTGTGTGTGTGTGGGATTATTAGTCCATTCTTTCAAAGACTGTGTAAAGCCCCTGAATCTCACTGACCCTTAATATGGCAATATGCTCTCTGGCTGACTTCCTAGTCATCAACCCGTAGCTGTTATCTTGTCGTGGAACGCCCTACAGATTATTTCTTCTGGGAACCTGTTTGCCCCAATGGACATTTATTTCAGATAGTATCCTTTTAAAATATGTCAATTCTAGTGACCTTTCTGGGCTCTTCCTGGCCCTAGGTATCTGAGGCAAGCTTGCCCCCCAAGTACAGAAGTCCAGCTTGCTCTGATTGCTCTCTCTCTTTTTGCAGGCTCCTCAAGGCAGTCCCCCGTCTTCAGATTATTCTAGACAAAAGCTGTTATAGGTAGCTATGCCCCCACCTCTCACCTGTATATGTAAAGCTCTCCCAAGAATGCTTTTGACTTCTGTCCTGGTAGTTGCCCTGGACAAGCTGAAGAGTTTAAGCAGCTCAGTCAGAATCCTCTCAGGTAGTAAGATAAAAGTTTCCCTTCTAGCAAGCATCCACAGCCTCTGAAAGTGTTCTTTTGGTGCCTCCTTTACTTGTGGGGTGAGGGTGGGGGAGTCCCTATCCTCTCCACTGTGGGGATAAAGATGAAATGATGCAGCATTCTATACTCCTGCCAATTTCTTTATAACAGCTCCTCTGTTCAATCAATCAACCCTTACCACACTTGTGTACCTTGAAGAGGAGTGTTACTTACAAAAACTCTTTGCCTCATTCTTAGTCCTACATTTATGTGTTTAGCTTTCCTATTTGGAATTTTGTGTGTTTATACCTATTTCACGTCAGCATTGAAGCTTAGCTGGAACTCAAAAAAGTCCCAATTGGCATATTTTTGTATACCTAATACTCTAACACATATTCCAAACATATAGACCTACAAGTCTATAATCTGTGATTTATAGAATAGTGCATTCCCATAGGAACATAATGTAAGCCATAGTTATAATTCTAAATTTTCTAGTGCAACTATTAAAAAATTAAAAAGAGACAAGATAAATTAAAATATAGAATATTTAACCCTTCATATTCATATAATCACTTCAACATGTGATCAGCATAAAAACATTAATGAGAGGGGGGCCTGTGTGACTCAGTCAGTTAAGTGTCTGCCTTCAGCTCAGGTCATGATCCCAGGGTCCTGAGATGGAGCCCTGCATTGGGCTCCCTGCTCAGCGGGGAGTCTGCTTCTCCTTCTCCCTCTGCCCCTCCCCCTCGCTCATGCTCTCGCTCTCTCTCTCAAGTGAATAAATGAAATCTCTAATAAAAAATTTTAAAAACATCAATGAGATATTTTACATACTTTAAAAAAATCCGAGTCTTGGAAGTCTGGCAGGTATTTTATACTTAAAGCACCTCTCATTTTAAGTAGCTATATTTCAGGTACATAATATTTCACAGGCTCTAGTGGCTACCATACTGGAAAGGACAGCCATAGATTATTAACTCCTTAAGGATATCATTTAGGCCTTCTTCGTCTCTTTATGTATGTGGCACAGGTAAGGACATTGGTAAATGTAGGATGAATAAATATGTGAATTAATTTATGGGTATCTCTAAGAAAACTTAAAATATCTATCATTGTGAAGAAAGTTACAAGAACCTTTCATCCAATTGTCCTGAGGTTTCATAGATATGACGAAAGAGAAATGTTTATGTATTCACTCATTAAAATAATTAAAAGTAAGAGGAAGGAATAATATTGAGTTGGGAACTATTGGATAAAAAGCAAAGAGTTTACTGCTCCTTAAAATATGATTTAGAGTTTAGATTTAGCCACTTAACAGGAATTCTTTCCAAGAAAAAGCAATGCAAGTAGAATTTTTCAGTAGTTCCTTTAATATAGTTAAGCATATTAGTGGTGATCCTGGATCCTGTGATCCTGAGGCTGCGGATGACCCATCCTTCACTTATTAGCAATTTATGCTAATTCTAGTTGAAGTTACTAGGAGGAAAATCCAATATTTTAAATTAGTCATGTGGTCCACAACCAAGAGTGAGGAGCACATCAGTATGTTGATTAAATGTGCCTTTGGTAAGAAGAAGAGGGCACAATTTCCTCTTCCTTTCATTTGCTTTTCATTGACACCATTGTTTTAGGACAAGATTTCCACCTCTTATATATTCAATTTTGTTTCACTTAGCAAATTTTCTAAGTTACGTATACATATAGTAAAATTTTACTGCCAGGCAAGCCTATCCAGAGACAATATTGATATTTATATTCTATTAAGTCCACAGGGGGCTATAAATGTTTTTATTGTGCTCAAACAGAATGAACATATCCTATTGATATCAATAATTTGTCAAATAATTTATGAGAACTATGGTTAAATTATGACCAGAATGAGTGTAAGGACTATTTTGAAGTAGTCTATGCTATTTTGTTTTGTTCAGAATAAGAGACGATGGACTCTGAGAAACAAACTGAGGGTTCTAGAGGGGAGGGAGGTGGGGGGATGGGTTAGCCTGGTGATGGGTATTAAAGAGGGCACATTCTGCGTGGAGCACTGGGTGTTATGCACAAACAATGAATCATGGAACACTACATCACAAACTAATGATGTAATGTATGGTGGTTAACATAACAATAAAAAATTTAACATTTTGTAGAGAAAGCATGAGATTTGGAGACTGGGATTCCTAAATTCAATCCAATTTGAACTTGTATCATCTTGAGCAAACTACTCTGGGATCTAACACCCATTATGAAACATTGTTGTTAGAATTAAAAATAAAGCAACAAGTGTTTATTAGCAGGTAAGAGCAACTCAATAACTATCCACTTTACTACTTTTTTTTTGAAATTTCAATCACTAATACGGTGTTTATGCAGTAATTCAAATCCTAAAAATATAAATTGCAAAATCTCTTTAACATAGATGTGGAAGTGGATATGCACATGATTAGGTGAAATAGAGATTAACTCTCTTTTGAGGTGAGGTAGTGATTGGGAAGTTTCCATGTTAGAGTTGGTACTTGAGCTGGTCTATGAAGAATGTGTACAACTGTGATTGGTAGAAGAGGGGAGAAAAAAAAAAACAGAGAAACAAAGCTATTAAAAATGCTTTTACTGCATGGCTGGTGAATGTAAAAACTTAAAAATTTAACTGAACCTATTTACTGCTGCTTTTGGTCCATATTGTTCTTAACCCCTTTATTGGTGATTTGTCAGTGTAAAGCTTAAAACTATTTGTGAACAAGGCAAACAAACATTTAGTCCGATATTTAGTCTGTGAGACTGCCATTGAGATTAAAATTGGAGATGTGAAAGTGTTTGTTTCTATTTCATTGATAAGGTCTCAATGGTGTTACCCTAATATTTTTTCTATCCTTTCCTACACCTTGTACTTTCTAGACAATGCATCCTGAGCAGCAAAAACAACTGATGTTCAAAAATTATATATAAAAATAATTATCAAGTAGGCATTAATATTGAAATAAAGATGGGGGAAAGGCAAATATATTTCTTCTTTTATTACTTCATTTTTTTAGAGAGAGAGAGAAAGGGCACTCATGAGCAGGGGGGAGGGGCAGAGGCAGAGGGACAGAGAGAATCTTAAGCAGGTTCCATCCCAGGGCAGAACCCTACACGGGGTTCAATCTCACAACCCTGAGATCATGACCTGAGCTGAAATCAAGAGTCATATGCTTAACCGACTGAGCCACCCAGGTGCCCTGTCTCCTTTTAAATTAATAGTATAAACTACTGTGAGCCTAAGTTTGAGCACAATATGATTCTAAATATATGGATTCAAGAGTGAGGAGAGTAATTTTTAGGATGTGATTTCATTATCAGAGGTTGGATTGCATTGTTAGACTGTATTTGTAATATTTCACCTCAATTCCATCTGCTTTTAAAAGTCATTTGATTAAAAGATGTAGGATGTACGGTTTCAGTTTACTTTTCTAAGGCAGTCAAATAAATCATTTGTTTAATCAAGGGTATTATATTAAATAATGTATGTAATTGCTTCCCACATATTTAGCAGTCAGTGTTGTTTTTTGTTTGTTTGTTTATTTTTGTTTTTTCTTTAAGTAGTCTCCACACCCAATTTGGGGCTTGAACTCACAACCCTGAGGTTAAGATTCACATGCTCTACCAACTGAACAAGACAGATGCCCCTGCTGTCTCCTGAATATTTAGATAACATTTTAATATACTATTATAAAACCATTAAGTTTTAGAACTGCATTTTAGTTCATCACTTTTATTTTATAAATAAAGGATTGACATCCTATTAGAAAAAAATGAGGCTAAAGATGTATTCTTTAAACTCCTAGCCTACTTCACTGTTTTATCAGATAATGTATTTTAATACAAGGTGAAGAAAATAGAAAGTTTGGAGTTAAAATATTAAACTCGGCAGAAAGTACATGATGGTGGAAAATTGTTCTTATTCCCATGGAAAATTGCATATGATCTCTTTTATCTCCTATAATCCCTCCCCCGTAGAGGAGTCATTTAGCAGATACATTTTATAGTTCTGTAAAAAATTTTAGATTATAAATTGTTCTGACCAGAAAATATTGTTAGAGGAAACAATCCTAAAGCCCTAGGCTAGAGCAGGATTAAGGTTCTTGAGAATGAAATAGCTATCTAATATTTTTGGCATTTGGGAATTTTCCAAACATTACATTGGTGTTAGGCAAAACAATGGAGTGATTTTCTTTTTAAAACTTCAGTACTTCACATATACACTGAAAAACAAAACAAAACAAACAAAAAACTTCAAACAGCAAATGGTACTTACGTAGTGAAGAATGCTGCTTATTTAGTTTTCCAGCCATGAGTTAAACCACCCATGTCTTAAGACACTGACGCTGGTTATTTTCTAACTAAAATCTAAAAAGACAACTTCTGAAAGGCTGTATTATTTTCATTTCTTTATCCAAGGTTGCATGATTTATTATAATAGTTGTGATGCATTTTTAGGCGACTTGATCTGAAGCTAAGGACGGGGCGGGGGGGGGGGTGGTGCAAATCACAGCTCTCAGGTGTTTTCAGTCTACCCTGAGTATGACCTTAGTACTTTCCATATGCTTCAGTAGTCTTCATATAGCATTTTTGTCAGGAAGTTGCTAGAAGAAAAAAAGGAAAACAAAACCCAAAACTAAAAACCTCATCATTCCTTCCCTGCAAGCTTCATTACCTGTTTTATATCAGCTAAGGAAAGAAACTGAAATTTATCTTCTGTTTCAAAGGTCTCTTGATGTCTCTTTACCTAAAGTGTTTTCTCTGACCATGCCTGGCATATGGATTCTCTTGAAGAGCATATCTGACTCTGTTGCTCTATGCAAAACCTTCCAGTAATTTCTCTTTATTTAATTGACTGCATCTAAACTCTTCAGCTTGGCATGGAAGCCTTTCTTCGGTTTATGCAACAACTTCACATTCATCTTTACATGCGTTCTCCTCAAATATATTCTGTGCTTTCCACTGAATCTGTTTCTTTCTGTGTTCCATACTCCTTCTATTCTTCCTCTCTTTTATTTTTTAAATTTTTTAAAAGCTTTTGTTTATTTATTTGAGATAGAGAGTGAGAGCAAGAGCACTAGCTGGGAACGGCAGAGGGAGAGGGGGAAGAAGGCTCCCTGCTCAGCGCTGAGTAGGGAGCCCAATGTGGGGCTCCATCCCAGGACCCTGTGATCATGACCTGAGGTGAAGGCAGACGCTTAACCGACTGAGCCACTCATGAGCCCCTCTTCCTCCCTTTTAAATATGCCTTTATTTCACTGAAAACGTATCCTTTAATAAGTACTTGGACTATAAAGTGCAAGAAAAAATTGCAAGTAATAAAAAACCACGCCATCAAAAATAACATTGTTAACACCCAATGAAGATTTTCTCAAATATTTTTCTAAGCATATTTAGAAAGTGTTAGATGGCCAGACAGACAAGCAGAAAAGCAATTTGCCTTTATATAAAGGGAAATCATCACAACTCTCCACAAATTCTCCATGTTATTTGATGCTATAGTTAGTGGAGCAATGTCTAGAGGATTTTTAAAAATAACTTTTATTTAATGAAAATTTTATTTAGTTACATGTTTATTCAGGATTGATGAAGACATTCAGCCATTCTTACCCATGAAAGATCTCAAGAATATGATCCCTCCTGAACCTAACTTTGAAGAACACCTACAATGAAATTAACTGTATAATGTAATAATTTTCTTTGCTTTCACTGGAAATTTTGACAGTATCTCTTCTAAGGGGACATTAATCTGAAGTTCATAAATTCCTGAAATTTAATATTTTTTCCTGTTAAATTCTACTACACGGTCACATACTTACATGTAACACAGCCATAGTTCTTAAAATAAGGGAAGATAAACAACGACTTGGAAAAATCTATGAAATGAGAGTCTCTTAATGGTTGGAAAGCTAGGCAGATTATTGTTGCAAGAAAAGTAATACAATTATTTTTACTGAAATGTAATAGCTTATTCATTCACTTACCATTTGGCTGGATTTCATCAAGTTTTTGTTGTTGTTGTTGTTGTTAGTTTGTTCATATTGCTGTTTGTTTTGTTTTATTTTGTTTCACATTATGTCAAAAGAACTCACCAGGGTTGTATTACCTGAATTCTTTCATCAGTGAGAAAATTTATCATTTGTTTTTGCTAGTTAATAACAGTATGGATGGGTATCATATTCTAAGGTAAATTTTCGTTACTTGAGAACTTTAGGAAATTTTACGAATGTCTAAAGACTTTTACTTTTTTGATGAAGTACAAACTACTAGAGTTTCCTTCACCCCTTCTCAATCTCCCCAACTACTGCTTGTAGTCAATTATTGATTTCTTGTGAAAACCTGATATTCTCTTTCAATCTGAGTATTTAGATTTTCTTTCCTTTCTTCTATTTTTGTCTCTATTTTTGGTTCTATTTTCTACTTTCTACTTCATGGAAACCAGTTATTTTTGTAAATTTTCATCTTTTTTTCTCTAATTGTTTTGCTGTCTTTTACTGTTATCTTCTAAGTCAATAAAATTTTCAACCATAGCTATTCTCGCACTTGTGGTTTCTAGTTTTTTTTTTTTTATTTTGAGAAATAGAAAAGCAGACTACTAGTTTATGGACTGGCTTGTTAGGAACTAGGAAGCTGCCACTGTGGCTTTTTTTATTTTTTACGTATACAACATAATTTATTTAAGCATTCACTTTTTTTCTCTTTTTTAAAAAATTTATTATGTTATGTTAATCACCATACATTACATCATTAGTTTTTGATGTAGTGTTCCATGATTCATTGTTTGCGTATAACACCCAGTGCTCCATTCAGTATGGGCCCTCTTTAATACCCATCACCAGGCTAACACATCCCCCCACCACCCTCCGCCCCAGAACCCTTGTTTGTTTCTCAGAGTCCATAGTCTCTCATGGTTCACCTCCCCCTCCGATTCCCCCCCGTTCATTTTCCCTTTCTGCTATCTTCTTCTTCTTTTTTTTAAACATATAATGTATTATTTGTTTCAGAGGTACAGGTCTATGATTCAACAATCTTACACAATTCACAGTGCTCACCATAACACATATCCTCCCCAAAGTCTATCACCCAGCAACCCCATCCCTCCCACACCCCCACCACTCCAGCAACCTTCAGTTTGTTCCTGAGATTAAGAATTCCTCATATCATTGAGATCATATGATGCATGTCATTCTCTGATTGACTTATTTTGCTCAGGATAATACCCTCCAGTTCCAGCCATGTCATTGCAAATGGCAAGATTTCATTCCATTTAATGGCTGCATAATATTCCATTGTATATATATACCACATCTTCTTTATCCATTCATCTGTCAATGGACATCTAGGCTTTTTCCACAGTTTGGCTATTGTGGACATTGCTGCTATAAACATCGGGGTGCATGTACCCCTTCAGATCACTACATTTGTATCTTTGTGGTAAATACCCAGTAGTGCAATTGCTGGATCATATGGTAGCTCTATTTTCAACTTTTTGAGGAACCTCCATACTGTTTTCCACAGTGGCTGCACCAGCTTGCATTCCCACCAAGAGTGTAGGAGGGTTCCCCTTTCTCCGCATCGCCACCAACATCTGTCATTTCCTGACTTGTTAATTTTAGCCATTCTGACTGGTGTGAGGTGGTATCTCACTGAGGTATTGATTTGGATTTCCCTGATGCCGAGCGATGTTGAACACTTTTGCATGTGTCTGTTGGCCATTTCGATGTCTTCTTTGGAAAAATGTCTGTTCATGTCTTCTGCCCATTTCTTGATAGGATGATTTGTTCTTTGGGTGTTGAGTTCGGTAAGTTCTTTATAGATTTTGGATACTAGCCCCTTATCTGATGTGTCATTTGCAAATATCTTCTCCCATTCTCTCAGTTGTCTTTTGGCTTTGTGGACTGTTTCTTTTGCTGTGCAAAAGCTTTTTATCTTGATGAAGTCCCAATGGTTCATTTTTGCCCTTGCTTCCCTTGCCTTTGGTCATGTTTCAAGGAAGAAGTTGCTGCAGCTGAGGTCGAAGAGGTTGCTTCCTGTGTTCTCCTTTAGGATTTTGATGGACTCCTGTCTCACATTTAGGTCTTTCATCCATTTTGAGTCTATTTTTGTGTATGGTGTAAGGAAATGGTCCAGTTTCATTCTTCTGCATGTGGCTGTCCAATTTTCCCAACACCATTTGTTGAAGAGACAGTCTTTTTTCCATTGGACATTCTTTCCTGCTTTGTCGAAGATTAGTTGACCATAGAGTTGAGGGTCCATTTCTGGGCTCTCTATTCTGTTCCATTGATCTATTTGTCTGTTTTTGTGCCAGTACCATACTGTCTTGATGATGACAGCTTCATAATAGAGTTGGAAGTCTGGAATTGTGATGCCACCAGCTTTACTTTTCTTTTTCAGCATTCCTCTGGCTATTCAGGGTCTTTTCTGGTTCCATACAAATTTTAGGATTATTTGTTCTATTTCTTTGAAAAAACTAGATGGTATTTTGGTAAGGATTGCATTAAATGTGCATTGATTTTTATCCTGCCACTTTACTGAATTCCTGTATGAGTTCTAGCAGTTTGGGGGTGGAGTCTTTTGGGTTTTCCACATAAAGTATCATATCATCTGCAAAGAGTAAGAGTTTGGCTTCTTCACTGCTGATTTGGATGCCTTTGATTTCTTTTTGTTGTCTGATTGCTGTGGCTAGGACTTCTAATACTATGTTGAATAGAAGTGGTGATAGTGGACATCCCTGCCATGTTCCCGACCTTAGGGGGAAAGCTCTCAGTTTTTCCCCAGTGAGAATGATATTAGTTGTGGGTTTTTCATAGATGGCTTTTATGACATTGAGGTATGTACTCTCTATCCCTATACTCTGAAGAGTTTTGATCAAGAAATGGTGCTGTACTTTGTCAAATGCTTTTTCTGCATCTATTGAGAGGATTATATGGTTCTTGTTCTTTCTTTTATTAATGTATTGTATCACATTGATTGATTTGTGGATGTTGAACCAACCTTGCAGCCCACGGATAAATCTCACTTAGTTGTGGTGAATAATCCTTTTAATTACTGTTGGATCATATTGGCTAGTATTTTGGTGAGAATTTTTGTGTCCATGTTCATCAAGGATATTGGTCTGTAATTCTCCTTTTTGATGGAGTCTTTGTCTGTTTTGGAATCAAGGTACAGAGGTCTCATAAAACGAGTTTCAGAGACAAAGAGAAAATCCTGAAAGCAACTTGGGATTAAAGATCTGTAACCCACAATGGTAGAAACATTATATTGGCAACAGACCTAGCCACAGAGACCTGGCAGGCCAGAAAAGACTGGCATGATATATTGAGAGCACTAAATGAAAAAAATATGCAGCCAAGAATACTATAGCCAGCTAAGCTGTCATTGAAAATAGAAGAGATATAAAATCTTCCAGGACAAACAAAAAAGAAAGGAATTTGAAAACATGAAACTAGCCCTACAAGAAATATTGAAAATGGTCCTTTAAGCAAAGAGAGAGCCTAAAAGTAACATAGACCAGAAAGGAACACAGACAATAGCCAGTAACAGTCACCTTACAGGCAATACAATGGCACTAAATTCATATCTTTCAATAGTTACCCTGAATATAAGTGGGCTAAATGCCCCAATCAAAAGACACAGGCTATCAGATTGGATTAAAAACAAGACCCATCGATATGCTGTCTGCAGGAGACTCATTTTACACCCAAAGACACCCCCAGATTGAGAGTGATGGGGTGGAAAACCATTTACCATGCTAATGGACACCAAAAGAAAGCTGGGGTGGCAATCTTTATATCAGACAAATTAGATTTTAAACCAAAGGCTGTAATAAGAGTTGAGAAAGGACACTCTATCTTACTTAAAGGGTCTATCCAAGAAGAAGATCTAACAATTGTAAATATCTATGCCCCTAACATGGGAGCAGCCAATTATATAAGACAATTAATAACAAAAGCAAAGAAACACATCAACAACAATACAGTAATAGTGGGCGACTTTAACACCCCCCCTCACTGAAATGGACAGATATCTAAGCAAAAGATCAACATAGAAATAAATACTTTAAATGACACGCTGGACCAAATAGATTTCACAGATATATGCAGAACATTCCATCCCAAAGCAATGGAATACACATTCTTCTCTAGTGCCCATGGAACATTCTCCAGAATAGATCACAGTCTAGGTCACAAATCAGGCCTCAACCAGTACCAAAAGATTGAGATCATTCCCTGCATATTTTCAGACCACAATGCTTTGAAACTAGAACTCAATCACAGAGGAAAGTCGGAAAGAACCCAAATACATGGAGGCTAAAGAGCATCCTGCTAAAAATGAATGGGTCAACCAGGAAATTAAAGAAGAATTAAAAAAATTCATGGAAACCAATGAAAATGAAAACACAACTGTTCAACATCTTTGGGATGCAGCAAAGGCAGTCCTAAGAGGAAAGTATATAGCAATACAAGCCTTTCTCCACAAACAAGAAAGGTCTCAAACACACAACCTAACTCTTCACCTAAAGGAGCTAGAGAAAGAACAGCAAATAAAGCCTAAACCCAGCAGGAGAAGAGAAATAATAAAGATCAGAGCAGAAATCAATGAAATAGAAACCAAAAGAACAATAGAACAGGTCAACAAAACTAGGAGCTGGTTCTTTGAAAGAATTAACAAGATTGGTAAACCCCTGGCCAAACTTGTCAAAAAGAAAAGAGAAATGACCCAAATCAACAAAATCATGAATGAAAGAGAGATCACAACCAACCCCAAAGAAATACAAACAATTATAAGAACATATTATGAGTACCTATATGCGAGCAAATTAGATAATCTGGAAGAAATGGATGTAATCCTAGAGATGTATAAACTACCAAAACTGAACCAGGAAGAAATAGAAAACCTGAACAGACCTATAACCACTAAGGAAATTGAAGCAGTAATCAAAAATCTCCCAACAAATAAGAGCCCAGAGCCAGATGGCTTCCCAGGGGAATTCTACCAAACATTTGAAGAAGAATTAATACCTATTCCTCTGAAACTTTTCCAAAAAATAGAAATGGAAGGAAAACTTCCAAGCTGTCATTGTGTTTTAACAAAGACTAACAGCTGAACACACTGAAAATTTAACAACTCCTCTTAGATCTGTCAGAAAATTGAGGTCGTAAGGCTAACTGTTGCTCCCTAAATTTGAGAGACAGACAGGATCGGAACAGAGAATAACTTACTGGGGCAGAAACCTCTGAACAGAAACTTCCATGGGAAGCAGTATCAGGATAGGGAAAACCTAAGCTGTAACCAACAGATTTCTAGAGGTCCAATGTGGTCACTTCTATTTAAGAACTCCAAGAGGACCCCTAGTCATAATGGGGCCTTCACAGGTTTGTGAGCTTTACCTTCAGGAGCTATGCCATATAAATTTTGTGGATATCAACAAACTAATTCTAAGATTTAAATGAAAAGGTAAAAGACCCAGAATAACCAATTTGAAGAAGAACAAAGTCGGAGGATTGATAACACTCAACTTAAAGGTTTTTTATAAAGCTACAGTAATCAAGATAGTGTTGTATTTGTAAAAGAATAAATAGATGAATGGAACAGAATGAAGAGCGCAGAAATAGACCCACATAAGTAGTCAACTGGTCTGTGACATGGGAGCAAAAACAATAACAGTGGAGCAAAGGCTGTTTTTATTTTCAACAAATGGTGCTGAAACAGCTAGACATCTGTATGCAAAAACAAAACAAAACAAAACAACTAGACATCGACCTTACATTTTTAATAATAATTAACTCAAAATGAGTCATAGACCTAAATGTAAAATGCAAAACTATAAAACTCCTAGCAGACAACAGAAAATCTAGGTGACCTTGAGTAAGATATGACTTCTTAATAGAACATCAAAGGCACAACCCATGAAAGAACAAATTGATAAGCTGGAGTTTATTAAAGTTAGAAATTTCTGGGCTGTGAGAGATGATGTCAAGGGAATGAAAGAATAAGCCACAGACTGAGAGGAAATATTTGCAAGAGATACATCTGATAAAGTACTATTGACCAAAATATACAAAGAATTCTTAAAACTCAATGATAAGAAACAAGTAGACTAAAAAATTGGCAAAAGGACAGAAAAGATATCTCACCAAAGGAGATCTAAATAAGCACAGAGATGACAAATAAGCACATGAAAAGATGTTCTATTTTTATTATATATCATTGGAAAATTGAAAATTGAAACAACCATGAGATACTAGGACATACCTAATAGAATGGCCAAAATCTAAAACACTGACAACACCAAATGCTAATGAAGATGTGGAGCAATGAGAACTTTCATTCTTTGCTGGTGAGAATCAGAGGACAGTGTGGCAGTTTCTTATAAAATTAAACATACTCTTACCATATGATCCAGCAATCATATTTCTTGGCATTTACCAGCATAAACGGATGACTTATGTCCACACCAAAAACTTCATGTAGATGCTTACAGCAGCTTTATTCATAATTGCCAAAACATGGAAACAATCAAGATGTCCTTCAGTAGGTGAGTGGATAAACAAACCATGAGGTGTGCCTGGGTGGCTCACTCGGTAAAGTGGCTGCCTTCGCCAGGGCCCTGCGATCAAGTCCCACATCGGGCTCCCTGTTCAGGGGAACCTGCTTGTCCCTCTCCCTCTGCCTGCTGTTTTCCCTGCATGTGCTTGCTCTCTCTCTCTCTCTAATCAATCAATCAATTAATCTTTAAAAAAAAGTTAAAAAATAAACTGTGACACATCACACAATGAAATTTTACTCAAAACTAAAAAGAAATGAACTGTCAATCCTTGAAAAGACACAGAGGAACCTTAAATACATACTATTAAATGAAAGAAATTAATCTGAAAAGCTTCATACTGTATAATTCCAAATATGTGACATTCTGGAAAAGGCAAAACTATGGAGGCAGTAAAAAGATCAGCAACTGCCCAGGGTTGGGAGGCAGGAGGGAGGACTAGGTAGAGTACAGAGTTTTTAGGTCAGTGAACACTATTCTGTTTGATACTTTAATGGTCAATCCGTATCACTATACATTTGTCAAAACCCATAGAATAAACAATGGCAAGAGTGAACCTTAATATAGACTATGAACTTCGATTGATAATGGCATGTTAGTGTGGGTTCATCAATGTGACAAATCTGTCACTGTCCCATGGGATGTCAATAGTGAGGGAGTGTGTGCATATGTGAAGACCAAGAATGCATGAGAACACTCTATACTTTCTGCTCAATTTTGCTGTGAACCTAAAATGCTCTAAAAATAAAGTTTGTTAACTAAAAAGAAGAATCTTAAAAGAAAAAAAGAAAGAAAGAAAAGCAGTTCCTGAACTTGGAAGTGGCCTCACCTTATTTTGAGGCCCTGATATTTTTAGGAGATGGACTTGTATCACAACTTGGCATTGGAGTTCTCCTATTGAACACAAACAATTTCACAAAATACTGACATCAGATGAAGTCATGATGTGACCATGATGGATCAACACAAAATCACATCTACTCTGCTACTCTGTAATCATGTCTGCAGACAGAACATGGACTTTATCCATACAATAAAAAAGACTAAATGTATTACCATCTTGCCTAATATAAATGACTGTTGCTTTCTTCCAATTACGTGTTGAGTCTTACTTCATTATTTCTTTCTGATAAAAATTGTTAAGATAATCATAGAACTAACCTGCTTTCTGACAGCATCTAATCCAGAAAAGAGTCTTGCTTCCTTGAATTCTTTCCCAAAACACCTAACACAAGCTCAAATCCTTTAATAGGTTCTTTCTAACCCCCTCTTACTGAGACATCCCATTTCCCATGGTGTGAGATGGCCATTATTAAAAGGCATCAGTAAATTCATTGTTCAACTGTTGTCTCCTTGGTGGTCTTTGAATGAAGACCATTGACCATTAGTCCTTTAACAGTGTAGGTCTGATTTCCTTAGCTTTCCCATTTCTCCTTTCCACCTTCTCTGTATTATCAAATAATCTCTGGGTTTTTCATTTATTGAAATCATTTTCATTTTAATTATTTCAGAGCACAAAACATTTTGGGAAGGATGTATTGCTATTCCTAAATCTATATTTTATTCCAGACAAGCAGGTTTTTCTGTTTTCTGACTAGTATTTTTCTTTTACTTATTTTCCCGTAGTCCATTTGTGGAATTTCCCTTATCACCTCTTTTCAAGTTGATTATGCTTCAATTAGCAGCACTATCCAAACATTAAATTTGTTCTTAGCATGAGTAAATTATTGTTAATATCCATATTACCTCATCTGAGAATTGCTTTTCTTCCACTCTTAACTAGTTTGAGTAATGAGTGCTGTTGTATTCACTTTGTGGTTGGAGATATAGTGTGGTAGTACAGTACAATTTTGGTGGGTTTTGATGCCACGTAAGAGGTGTCATTATATATATAAGAATTTGCTTCACCTAGTTGGATTTTATTCTCTTATTATGGTGAATATCTCTGGGTTTTGGATAGGTGTCTTATTTTAATAGTGAGCCTTCATATATAGCAATCCTTTGCAATTTTTCCTCTTCTGCTGAGATTCTGACCATCTGCAGTGGTTGTCACAGTTTGTTTTTCTGGAAATTAGATGATATTGAATGAGAGATATTAGGATTTTATGTTAGGATTTTGTTGGTGCTCTCTCTTTTTCCATCCGGGATAGAGGGAAAAGAGTAGAGCCAGCAGACACTGAATTATCTCTGGATCTTTTATTTCTTTTTCTTTTGTTGTGTTTCTTGCTACCATATTTTTCTTTCTATGTAGTACGATGTTGCCTCCTGCAGTTTCCTCTGAATATTCCTGATTTTTAAATTACGATTTTCTTTATATTTCCTCAGTACTGAAGGAGGAAATATTCTGATTTGTGTGTGTGTATGTGTCTGTGTGTGTCTTTTTACCATTTCTATCTAGAAGTTCAAATGAAATTTCCTTCATATTTAATCTGCCAAAAAAATGTTTTTCTCCTCATGTCTTTTAAAATTTTTTCATCTATGAAAATTTTCTGATTTTAGCTGAAATAACTTTTCCCGCCTCTAAAATCCCTGGCATATATTTATTATATTTTATTATTTTTTCCTATTTATGCAATTGCCCAAATATGAACTCTTTGGGAAGAAAAGATATTGTCTTTTCTTGTTTTAGAAGGCGTGTTTGCTAAAGAATTTAAAAGTATGAACAAAATTAGTAGGGACTCAATGCAACCACTGAAATGACAAAAATATATGTATTTCTTTAAAAAATTAATAGTTTCCTTTTTATCTCCTCCATTCTCTACTTTCTATCTTCATAATATAACAGTGTTAATGCCCTGATCAATAGCTTCTACTATCTTTTTTCATGCTTACATACTATGTAATCATAAATATATAAACACATATTCATACCATGTTTTCCCATGAATTATTTTAATTTTTATGAAAAAGTGATTATCCATCATACCTTTATTTTCACAAGCTGGCTTTTTTATTCATTAATGCATATGGACTTCCTTTCATCCATCCATACATTAATCCACTGTGTTCAATTGATTTATTTTTTAATTAAATATTTTAAAAGTATTTATTTAATTACTGAATAATAGGTCAATTGAAGACTATTTGGATTCTTTTTTTCTTTATTGGAACTAATGCTGTGATATACATATTTTATACAATATTTATGTATTCATTATTTTATTTCTATAGGACATTTTTTATTATGTTAATCACCATACATTACACCATTAGTTTTTGATGTAGTGTTCCATGATTCATTGTTTGCTATAGGGTATTTTTTTAAAAGTGAAATTATTAGATCAAAGGGCATGCATATTTATAATTCTAAAATATATTGTTAGAATAAAACCCAGACAGCAGTAGAAATTCACAAATGCATGATTAATATATCATTAATGTACAGGCATAACTTGTTTTATTGCGCTTCACATTCTCATGCTTTATAGATATTGCATTCTTTACAAATTGAAGGTTTATGCCAACCCTGAGTCAAGCAAGTCTATTGGTGTCATTTTTCCAACAGCATTTGTTTACTTTGTGTCTCTGTGTCACATTTTGGTAATTGTCACAACATTTCAAACTTTTTCATTATTATTATATTTGTCATGGTGATCTGGGACCAGTGATCTTTGATGTTACTATTACCGTTGTTTTGGGGCACCGTGAACCATGCCCATATAAGATGGCAAATAAATTGATAAATGTGTGTGTTCTGATTGCTCCACCACTGGCTGTTCCCCATCTGTCTCCTTCACCTCAGGCCTCCCTATTCCCTGAGACACAACAATATTGAAATTAAGCCAATTAAGAACCCTAACATGGCCTCTAAGTGTTCCAGTGAACAGAAGAGTCACATGTCTCTCAGTTTAAATCAAAACCTAGAAATGATTAAGCTTACTGAGGAAGGCATGCTGAAAGCCAAGATGGGCCAAAACTAGGCCTCTTGTGCTAAACAGTTAAACAAGTTGTGAATGCAAAGGAAAAGTTCTTGAGGAAAATTAAAAGTGCTACCCCACTGAACATATGCATGATAAGAAGGCAAAACAACCTTATTGCTGATACAGAGAAAGTTTGAGTGGTCTTTATAGATAAAACCAGCCACAACATTCCCTTAAACCAAAGCCTAGTCCAGAGCAAGGCCCTAATTCTTTAATTTTATGAAGGCTCAGAGAGGTGAGGAAGTTACAGAAGAAAAGGGGAAGCTGGCAGAGGTTGGTTCATAAGGTTTGAAAAAAGAAGCTGTTTCCATTACATAAAAGTACAAGTTGATGCAACAGATGCTGATATAGAAGCTACAGCAAGCTAGGCAGAAGATCTAAGCTCAGATAATTAATGAAAGTGACTTCACTAAAACAACGGATCTTCAATGTAGATGAAACAACCTTCTACTGGAAGAAGATGCCACCTAGGACTTTCATTGCTAGAAAGAAGTCAATGCCCGGCTTCAAAGCTTCAAAGAACAGTCTGACTCTCTTGTTAGGGGCTAATGCAGCTGGTAACTTTAAATTGAAACCAATGCTCATTGACCATTCTGAAAGTCCTAGGGCCCTTACAAATTGCACTAAATCTACTCTGCCTGTGCTCTGTAAATGGAATAACTAAGCCTGGATGACAGCACATCTGTTTACAACATGGTTTACTGAGCATTTGAAACCCACTGTTGAAAACTGCTCAGAAAAAAAGATTTCTTTCAAAATATTACATCTCCCTTACAAGGCACCTGGTCACCCAAGAGCTCTGATGGAGAGGTAGGATGAGATTAATATTGTTTTCATGCCTGCAAACACAATATCCATTCTGCTGCCCATGGATCAAGGAGTAATTTTGACTTTCAAGTTTTATTATTTAAGAAATACATTTCATAAGGCTATAGCTGCCATCGATAGTGATTCCTTTGATGGACTTGGGCAAAGTCAGCTGAAAACATGGAAAGGATGCACCATTCTAGATGCCATTAATAATACTTGTGATTCATGAAAAGAGGTCAAAATATGAAGATGGATAGGAGTTTGGAAGAAGTTGATTCCAACCTTCACGGATGACTTTTGAAGGGTTCAAGACTTCAGTGGAGGAAATAACTGTGGATGTGATAGAAATAGCAAGAGAACTAGAAATAGAAATGGAGCCTGGATATGTGAATGAATTGCTGTAATCTCATGATAATACTTTAGCAGATAAAGAGTTACTTTTTGTGGATGAGCAAAGAAAGTGGCTTCCTGAGATGGAAACTACTCCTGGTAAAAGTACTGTGAAAATTATTGAAATGACAATAAAGTATTTAAAATATTAAGTAAACTTAGTTGACAAAAGAGTGGTAGAATGATTTCAGAGGATTGACTCCAGTTTTGAAAACAGTTCTACCCTGGGTAAAAGGCTATCAGATAGTCTAACATGCTACAGAGAAATTGCTCATGAACGGAAGAATCAGTTGATTGAGCAAACTTCATTGTCATAAAAAAATTGCCACAGCCACCTCCACCTTTAGCAGCCATCATCCTGACCAGTCAGCAGCCATTAATACAAGGTAAGACCTTCCCCCAACAAAAAGATTATGACTTGCTGATAGCTCAGATAATGGTTAACATTTTTTAGCAGTTAAGTATTTTTAATTAAATTAAATTATGCACATTATTTTTTTAGACACAATCCTACTGCACACTTAATAGGCTGTATACAGTTGAGTGTAAATATAACTTTTATATGCATTGGGAAACCAAAAGATTCATTTGACTTGCTTTCTTGTGATATTCACTTTATTATGGTGGTCTGGAACTAAACCTGCAGTATCTCTGAGGTATGCTTGTGCAGTATTTCTTTTTCATTTTTTTTAAATTTTATTATGTTATGTTAATCACCATACATTACATCATTAGTTTTTGATGTAGTGTTCCATGATTCATTGTTTGCGTATAACACCCAGTGCTCCATGCAGAACGTACCCTCTTTAATACTCATCACCAGGCTAACCCATCCCCCCACCCCCCTCCCCTCTAGAACCCTCAGTTTGTTTCTCAGAGTCCATTGTTTCTCATGGTTCATCTCCCCTTCCCATTTCCCACCCCTTCATTTTACGCTTCTTACTATCTTCTTCTTCTTTTTTTTAACATATAATGTATTATTTGTTTCAGAGGTACAGATCTGTGATTCAACAGTCTTGCACAATTCACAGCGCTCACCATAGCACATACCCTCCCCAATGTCTATCATCCAGCCACCCCATCCCTCCCGCCCCCCACCACTCCAGCAACCCTCAGTTTGTTTCCTGAGATTAAGAATTCCTCAAATCAGTGAGATCATATGATACATGTTTTTCTCTGATTGACTTATTTCGCTCAGCATAATACCCTCCAGTTCCATCCACGTCGTTACAAATGGCAAGATTTCATTCCTTTTAATGGCTGCATAATATTCCATTGTGTGTGTGTGTGTGTGTGTGTGTGTGTGTGTGTGTGTGTGTGTGTGTGATATATATACACCACATCTTCTTTATCCATTCATCTGTCGATAAACATCTAGGCTCTTTCCACAGTTTGGCTATTGTGGACATTGCTTCTATAAACATTGGGGTGCACATACCCCTTTGGATCACTGCAATTGTATCTTTGGGGTAAACACCTGGTAGTGCAATTGCTGGGTCATATGGTGGCTCTATTTTCAACTTTCTGAGGAACCTCCATACTGTTTTCCACAGTGGCTGCACCAACTTGCATTCCCACCAACAGTGTAGGAGGATTCCCCTTTCTCCACATCCCCGCCAACATCTGTCATTTCCTGACTTGTTAATTTTAGCCATCTGACTGATGTGAGGTGGTATCTCATTGAGGTTTTGATTTGGATTTCCCTGATGCTGAGCGATGTTGAGCACTTTTTCATGTGTCTGTTGGCCATTTCTATGTCTTCTTTGGAAAAATGTCTCTTCATGTCTTCTGCCCATTTCTTGTTGGATTATATGTTCTTTGGGTGTTGAGTTTGATAAGTTCTTTATAGATTTTGGATACTAGCCCTTTATCTGATATGTCATTTGCAAATATCTTCTCCCATTCTGTCGGTTGTCTTTTGGTTTTGTGGACTGTTTCTTTTGCTGTGCAAAAGCTTTTTATCTTGATGAAGTCCCAATAGTTGATTTTTGCCCTTGCTTCCCTTGCCTTTGGCGATGTTTCTAGGAAGAAGTTGCTGTGGCTGAGGTCGAAGAGGTTGCTTCCTGTGTTCTCCTTTAGGATTTTGATGGACTCCTGTCTGACATTTAGGTCTTTCAACCATTTTGAGCCTGTTTTTGTTTGTGGTTCTTCTGCATGTGGCTGTCCTATTTTCCCAACACCATTTTTTGAAGAGACTTTTTTCCATTGGACATTCTTTCCTGCTTTGTCAAAGATTAGTTGACCATAGAGTTGAGGGTCCATTTCTGGGCTCTCTATTCTGTTTCATTGATCTATGTGTCTGTTTTTGTGCCAGTACCATACTGTCTTGATGATGACAGTTTTGTAATAGAGCTTGAAGTCCGGAATTGTGATGCCACCAGCTTTGCTTTTCTTTTTCAACGTTCCTCTGGCTATTCAGGGTCTTTTCTGTTTCCATACAAATTTTAGGATTATTTGTTCTATTTCTTTGAAAAAAGTGGATGGTATTTTGATAGGGATTGCATTAAATGTGTAGATTGCTCTAGGTAGCATTGACATCTTCACAATATTTGTTCTTCCAATCCATGAGCATGGAACATTTTTCCATTTCTTGTGTCTTCCTGAATTTCTTTTTGAGTATTTTATAGTTTTTTTTAATACAGTTTCTTTGCCAGTATTTCTTTTTCATTTCTTTTTTCTCCTTTACTACACAAGATTTGATAACTTTACTAAGTTATGAACATGAACATCTACCAAATACATAGGGAAATAACTTGTAAAAAATTATCAAAAATATATAATGAAAACATATGTACTCACTTAGGCATCATTTTTAAATCATCTATTATTTGTCCTTTTTTAGGATTTTGATAAAATATAAAATGGCTTCCCTCCTTAAAAGCCTTAGTCCCAAAAGAATGACACACAAACACAAATACACACTGTAATAATGGTTGAGTGGAGGATACTACCTCATGGATCATTATTTCTCAGTCTCTTTTTTTGGCTACTCAAACTTCTGGTTTATTTTATTTTATTATTTTATTTTACTATTTTATTACTTTATTTTATTATTTTATTTCAGTATAGTTAACATACAGTATTATATATTAGTTTCAAGTGTATGATATATAGTGATTCAGCAATTCCATACATCAGCCAGTGCTCATAATGACAAGTGAGCTCTTTAATCTCCATCACCTATTTCACCCATCCCTCTTTATAGTATTAATTTTTTAAATCTCATAGGTGAAAAATTGATATATCACTGTACTGTTATTTTGTTTTCCTGGATACTGGGCATTTCAGCTTGTTTTCAAATATTATTGATTCTTTGCAGATTTTTATGTTGGATTGTTTCCATTTCTATTTTAAAAATCAGTATAAACTTTCTGCATAATAATGTTAACTCTGTATTTCTGATGTATGATGCCCATGTTTCCCCATGCCATTATTAGTCTTTTAGTTTTTGAAAATTCTTAGTTAAATCTACCTTGCTTCTTTAATACTTTCCGGGTTTCTTGATTGGATGTAGTCATAAGGTCCATTCTAAAATAATTTATTTTTATTGTGTTTACAATTTCATGTAGTCTAAAATAACTGTAATTGCCATGTTTCACTTCAGCAATTCTGTATTTACAAGTTTTTATGTCTCTTAAGGTACTTTTCTACAAACTTTTAACCATTCTTAGGTATTTAAGTACATTAAAGATTATTTGACTTGTTTGAGAAGTTAGTAAACTTCTGAGGTACTGAGGACAGTACTATGTGTTCAATTATTGATGGCCTTTTCATGGAAGGAACCTCTAATTATAGCTTCAGTAGGGCACACTTTCAGCTTATAAGACAGATGCTGAAAAGGAAGAAAATGTTTGAATAATAGAAAAAAGAAAAAAAAGAAAGTGTGTCAGGTATACTGTTAATGCTCTCCCTACATTTTATTTTATAACTTCACTTTAGGAGAAGGCATTATTTTAACTTCAGAGATGAAAAGTGGAGTTTGCGATAGTTTAGTAGAAGACAAGAAAACATGGATGCTTTTATACTATTGCACTATGTCTTTGTCACTATGCTCATATATACAAGTGAAGGAGGGTTAGATGGTGTTGCTCTGGAGAATTGTTGACCTTTGTTAAATAATTAAATCCCTGCTGCTACTTCCCCTGGAGTATGCTACCTTGAGCTGCATGTGTGAGAAACAGCTAGATTGGAAAACAACCCTAGCAGTTCTGTGTATCCACCTTTTGGGACTTTGGGTATCAGTTGCTTTGAAATTACACCTCTCCTCAATAGTAAAGTTCATGTATGCCACATGGCCTTATGCTCATCTTAAGTCCTGTGTTTCCTGGAAATGGCTGGGGGGATAAAAGCATCCAATTTCATTTTCAAGTATAGTAAAAGAAAATAGAAAATAAAAGGTATCCTTTAGACAGTCTTAGACGTTATTGTGATGTCATTACACTGAAGCTCTGAACATAAATAGTCTCTGACATTTGCTAGATATACTCTCACTAATATAATAGTAATAAATTAATATTTATCATTGATGGTATTGTAGAGTGGTTCAGTATCCTGATTTGATTTATTAGAAAAAAAGTTTGAGAAAAGGGAATTAAAAATAACATTATATAACTATATATAGTGCCATATTTGAACTACAGATAGAATATATAGCACAGATAATTAATATTTTAAAATTATTGTTTGGGATTTAAACTCTTAACCTGCACTGAGGTACGTGCCATTCATTCTCATTGAGCCTGTTCCTGAATTGTATGGAGAAATGCTATAATATTATTTTTCACCAGTGTAGAAGCTTTTAAAGCCTGTATACTTTCTTGCTTATGAGTGCTAGCTTTGGCATTAAACATACCTTCTGTTTGAATCTTGGGTTTCTCATTTTTTGAGGATTCAGGTTTATAGAAATTAAGTAAACGACTCTTCCTTTCCATCAGCAAAATGTAATAATACTTCTTACCTATATAATTGGAAAGCCAACATGAGGTTATGTTTTCTCTGAGTAGCATGTGCTTATTTTTTATAAAAATTATAATTTTATATTTATTTATGATGAATGTATTTCCTTATAAACTGGGAGTGCCATAAAGGTAGAGATCTTGTATCTGTTCTTATCATTGTACTCTATTGCCTTACATAGTCATGACACATAGCAGACTCTCAAAATTTATGTGAAATCAACAAAAAATATATGAGACTTGCTTAGTGCAGCATCTGACACATGATCTATATTACTTATTAAAGATATGTATTTATTATAAACTACTTCATAGCCCACAATATATTAAAATTTGGCCTTTGAGAATATACGTGAGTACTTACAGTATAAGGGCAAATTTCTTTTGAGTTTTAAAATTTCAACTGATTAAAAATGAATGATGAAAAAATTGTGGTTCACCTAGAAGAAACTGGTTTACTAGGTTTTAGCCTGAGCCCCAAACAGATTTATTTCCAATCTTGTTGAATTAAAGTTATAAAAAATGGTGTTGCTAACAAGATTCTGAGAGGCCATTAACTATAAAGATGCTAAAAGTCTACCCAATAATAAATGAGCTCAGTTGAATGTCATAAGTGTTCTTCATTGATATGGCTATTTTAAATTATGCAAACATACTGATAATTAATTACATTTCCTGAGACTATAAACTCATTTTCTATACTGAGAGCTGAAAACAAATCTGATATTTTATAGCAAAATGCCAAGTGGCATTTGTTGTTTTGTAAGTGTTCCTTGGAATAAGTCACTTAAACAGGATGAAGATAAAAGGGCGATGCCAAAAACATGATTTATTTCCCAATTGTTTATTCCTTTCCAGTAAGCAAACAACAACGCTACCCACTGAGAGAATTCACTATATTTGATACAGAAAATAAACCTGTACTTCATCATGATATGTTTTATATTTTAATTCTTTTCATTTAAGAATTCTTAAATTCTTAAGCAAATTTTGATATTTTGAATGTCTGGGTCATTCTGCATCTCTCAGAGCTTAGCATTATGCTTGATACGTAGTATATAAGTAATAAGTATCCATGGAAGTGCTGAGATGTAGAGAATGTACATGTACATGTACATGTAGAGAAATGAGTAGTCTCACATCATTAATATACAAATCTTGCTCAATAAACTCCTAATGCATAAAAGTACTGCATGCCGTCCAATGCTCTTGTTTGATCAAAATGAGTATTGCAGAGTGTTCCCATAGTGGTGATGTGAAACCAAGATCAACTGAAACCAGTCTCTGATTTGGATATGATACAACTCTTACTTGGCAAGAGAAAGAAATTCCAGATTATGGTCCCTCTGGATTGGTCAACAATTCTTCTTGTTTCATACAAAAATTAAAACCTCCATCAGCTTGCTCAGATCACTCAGATAATTGATGGCACAGCCCACCTTAATATCCAGGTTTTTCTACTTCTAATCGAATGCTCTTTCAATACAGAACAGAGGTGCTATTAATTAGCAACTCAATTTGAGCCCCTTTGTCAAGACAAATCATTTATTTGGAGTCAGATGTTCTCTTTTTTTTAATAAATTCTTGTTTACCAATGAGCTTTAGAAAATGTATTAACATTTTTTAAGTTTTAAAATAAAATATTAATATGTTCTCCTGACAAAAAGTGTTGTCCTATTTATATGAACTTACTGAAATCATCAAATGATTGTTTCACATATGATCACATATTTAACCTTGATTCATAAATAGCCCTCAGGCATATATAATCTATTAGTCTAATTGTAATATCAAATAAACATATGAAGGTACATATTTAGTTTTTTTAAAAAAATTAATATATACCATTTATCATGACTGTAATTAATTCTTCTGTATTTTTTACTCAATTATTAATGTCAACCTTTGTGTCGCTTCATGATCTAAGTTATAGATGAATTCAAAACAAGCACAGGACAAGTTATAAGAAAATGTTATAGCAAAGCTATAATTTAATTTCCTTTAAAGCATTTTTATCATATGGAATTATTATCCTTTATCTGTTTCTTGTGCTAATTTTCTCTTTCCACTGGAACACAGAATGTAAAAATCATTAATTTATTAATTTTCCTTAAAATTAAAACTTAGGTGAATGTTCTAGGCGTATGATGGTCCCCTCATCATATATTTATTTTGTCCAGAATTTGTATCCTTTGAACTAAAAAGCTAGCCAAGTTATAATGAAGTGTCTGGAGAATAATAAATTGAAAATACAACCAGAGGCACCTTTCTGTTCTCATTGTCTCACTAGTGCCATTATTTCCTCCAACATTACTGAGTTTGTGGAAACCATGAGATATAACCAATATATTTTACTTTTAAGCCTGAGGCACCTAATGATTTACAGTGGTATCTGCCCACAGTATTGCCATGTCTATTTTTAAGAAATGGTGCCAAATCAGGCAGCAGTTTGGTCCCACAGCCCTCTTAGCTGTCCTTTTATTTTTGCCTACCTGCAGATAATTTCACAATATCATGGTAATCCCCTTCTTTTCTTTACCCAGACAAGAGCTAAAGATAGGAACGGCTACAAGAAACTATCAATATATTAATAAGTCCATGAAAAAAGACTAACTTACTTTCTTATAAAATGCATTTAACTGTTTAGGTTTATTCTTCAGAATTTGAAGACGATTTGTGCTTTTCAGGTTTTCAAAGAATAGCTTGCTGAATTTGTTGGGTGTGCTATTTATTTTGTAGTCTATGGAACCATCTTCCATGAATAATACTAAAAGGCTGGTATCACTTAAAAATTAACCTAGTAAATGTGAAGATAAAGCTCAAAAAATATAAATTGATGCGGTACACAGCCAAGAAGTATAATCCTGAGGGTTGAACTCTTTGTTTCCTTTCTGTTCCTTCTTTAGTTAATTGTGGTCCTTTTGCCTCAACTCTGATATTTTGCCCCATGGTAATTCAGGTTGGAATTACCCATCCCCACATAATTAGGTGGATGAAGTCAGTCCTCATAGTATAAGTACTGTCATGTATAATCTCAAAGGCCAAATTTTAATGTATTGTTGGCTATAAAGCGTGTTATTATTTATTTTTCTCTTTCGAACCCAAACCTCTATTGTCTACCTTCATGACTATTGTGCCAACCCGCATTGTTACCTCTAGCACATGTATACATTTTATTTAGAGTTGGATTAATATAACATATGGCTTACTCTTCCTAACTACAGAAAATGATTTTACCACTGCTTTATAGTTGTACTGCTTCTTTTGATACAACATATTTGAGTGAAATTTTACATACTGTAGAATGTCTTTCATTATCTCTTTGGTGTTATGTTTTTCATTCATTGATAGTTTTTCTGGTATTTGGCCCAAGAGAGGCCCCAAATGTTCTAGGAATATTGATGTAACTTATAACTCTTGGCTACATGGCTCTAAGGTCAAAACCCACTGAGGACTTAAAAGGTGTGTATGTGTGTTTTGGGGAGTGGGGGTTAACTTGAGAGCTCTTGGCCAAGAGCCACACTTGGCCCATAGCCACACTGACCAGCCTGCCTTTGTACTTTCCATGCATTGTTATCACCATCTGCAGGTTTTCCTCACTCCCATGTTTGTGAAGCCATCAAGTCTGTTCTCAGTAAAGAGGGGAGGTTCTCCTTATTCTTCCTAGAGAATCATCCTAGTGTTTTTTTTTTTCCTTTCTAATCAGAAAATCTTTTTGTGCCAATTGTTAGACTGCCTCTCCATGTAACTCATAACTACATTTTCTCTCCTCATTTTCACTCACATCTTTCAATCAAATCCATAGTTTTGCAAATGTATGCTTACCTGCTAAGATGCTCTGAAAAACACTCTTAACTCTTCTGATCATTGAGTAATTTAGATTCTTTATCATCCCTGCCACCAAATACACTCTACACACACATATATACACACACACATTCCATTTCTCTTATATAGCTACTTTGCTAGAAAAGGTAACTTGTTTAAGGTCTCAGAATCAGTAAGTATTAGAGCTCACATTTGAACTCATGTCTTTCTGTCACTGAGGCCTATGGTGATTTTGTAGGAGCACTAAAGACACAGTCCTTTAGAAGAGGGCAGGAGGTTGCTGGTCATTTGATTCCGTAGACATGAAACTTCAGCAGTGTTTTATAGCTCACAAGATGTTGTCGTTGATCTGGTCCTGTCTGAGCTTCTCAGCCACAGCATGGGCTGTGAATTATCTCTCCAGTTTAAAAAGGAGAGAAACTGGGGATCACAGGGCTATGTATGGGCTGAGAGAAAGAAATCCTAGGTTCCATTAGAGGATTTTGAAGTATATCCCAAATGCCCTTGCATTTTATGGAGAGACCATAACAGCTGAGGGATTCACTTTTGAGAAACTTTTGCTATTGTACGTTAATGAGCAGATGACAGGATAGAAGGCTCTGGATTTCGTCAATAAGGTGGTTGTCTTCTTTGCATTGGATTTATTGTGTGCCTTCAACCCATGGTGGGAAGGCTCTACTGTAAACAACCAATGAAAAAGCTAGAGGATGAATTTGTTTTGTTCTCCTCGTTCATCAGTCTTGTTTTTCAGGGTTTCTTCATCAATCCTGCTATACTGGGCATGTGCCCAAGCCCTTCTTACTTCTACCAAGCTAGTAGGATGCTCAAATTCAGCCTGCCTTAGGTTAGATCTGTTATTCTGTCCCAAACCCACTCTACATTTTTAGTATAATCAATTTAGCCATTGTAACAAGCCTTGATTGGGTGGCCATCCCATAACAGAACTGCATACTAGAAAGAGATTTATGAAAAATGAATGCCTTATCAAAATAGCAATATGATAAGAATTATCATTATAACTAACATTTCTCAGGCTTTTGTTAGATTAGGCACTATGCTAAGTACTTTAACATTATCTTCTTTCAATCCTTTTTAAAAGCTGCATGAGTTTGGTATGATTTCCATCTGTTTTCTTTCTTTCTATACATGAATTTTCTGATGATTAAAGAGATTATGGTTGCCTAAAGCCACATAGGAAGTGGTAAAGAGATTACTCAGAGTGATTTTCTGGGTATCAAAGTCTATATTTGAACCACTTCACTGTACTGGGGTGGCAGGCACTATATAATGAGATTGTATCTTCATTCATCCCATATGGGGGGAGTTAACCCTAATTTATGGTAATTCCTCAGAGCTCTAATGGAGGATTCGATTCTTTTTTCTTTAGCTGCAACTGTTATTTATGTCAGCCAATTAACTTTGTGTGGGGCACATGCATTTAAGGTGTGCAGATGGCATAGAAATGGTAACATTATAATGTATCAGCACATGGGTGCTGGGCTGGAGCAATGCACATCATCAAAAGCAGTGGCATGTCACCGGTGGAAATTCTAAATAACCTTGCATCTCTAAGGGAGGAAATAATCATACAATAAAAGAAATCTGGTCTGTCCCATGACCTTCATCCACCATAAATGTATTTTGTGTACTCACATTCTTGTCTTTAAAAGCACTCCAACCTGCATAGTCATGTAACCCACCCAAAACACAGCAACTAGATTAAGTTGACACAAATAATCCATATGAGGCTTGAACTCCTGGTTCTGAGGGCATTGATGGATGAGGTCTGCCTTGCCAGTGTGCTGCTTGCAGAGTTAAATAGTACATGAAGAAATCTAGCTGCCTGTCCTGCCTGGTCTGAGACTTTATGAAAGCATAGCTCTTTGAAAGCTCTGTGTCTCTCTATGTGATAAGGTGTCTCCTCCATTTCTCTCCACCATTCCCTAACAAGACATTCAGAATCAATAGTCTCTCCTGCAGAGACCTTTTCATATCTGAGATCTTTGGAAACTGGCTGCTGTATGACAACAAATAGGAGATTCCCTCCCCTCAACCCTTGTTGGCAGTGTCTTTCTGAAATACTCCCTTACTCTCTGGCCCCTCCCTGTCCTAAGTTGTCCCAGACATCAGCCAAGTGGCAGTGGAAGCCAGTTTTGGATTTGCTGTTTTGAGCCTTGGAAAAGCATCCTGGTTTCAGGCCATCATTGTGATGACATTATCTGAACCACAGGCCACTAGGTTAGTCACTGCTTTATCATACTTTGTTGTTGTTCTTTTGCTGCACCCATCAGCCTGTCAAACCTTGTTTTCCTGGTTCTGACAATCACTGAGCCATGGCCAGAAGACAAGTATGTGCTGGGATTCTGTTTTTCAGGAGGAAAAAAAAAAAAAAAAAGCAGCCCTAATAGACTACTGTTCCTCACCCTTGAGGTCTAGCTATGCCACATACCAAATGGTTTCTGTCGAAGCAGCCATTCTTCCGGTTTAGGCAAGTACTTTCTGTTGCACCACAGCTCACAAAGGTTTCCGGGAGCAGCACCCTCTTCTTAAATTTATTGATGTAGACTGGCATCAAATGAAAAGCTAAGCTCAGCTTTTGTGACCCTTGGAACAAGCCTGCATTGCAAATAGCTATGGAACCTCAAGCCAGGATTTGGCTTGATGACCTGCTGACACTTGGATGCAGATTGTCTGTCAGACTTCTCTGCTGGGCCTGAGTAAACAGTGCCAGATAAAGGAGGCCTGTCACTTGACTCTTGAGGCATTTATCTCTAACTCTTCTGTATATTTGTAAGATTATTACTCTGGTCGTGTTCACTGTTTTCTTGTTCAATATTTCAAGCTGAAAGAATTCAAGTTAAACAATAGAGTGGCCAGATACACCTTTATAGCAGAAAAAAAGAAAAATTGACTATAAGGTTTCTAATTTAGACTATAACATGAACTAAAAATAATAAGTTGCCAAAAATTTGGAAACAAGATTGAAAAATAAAATTGCATGTTTTAAGCAGCTCTATTTCACATTCCAGAGATATGCTTCGAAATGCATTTTGTGATTTAAATGTAACTATTTCTTATTTCAGTTTCGTTTTTTGGAGGGTGGGGGACAGAGGGAGAGGGAGAGAGAATCTTAAGCAGGCTTCATGGCCAGCACAGAGCCCAACACGGGGCTTGATCTCACAACCCTGAGATCATGACCTGAGATGAAATCAAGAGTTGGACTCTTAACCAACTGAGCTACCCAGCTGCCCCTGTTTCAGTTTGTTTTTCTAAAGAAGAGCCATAAGATCCACCACAAATTTGTAAATTTCTCTGGTACTTGAGTAGGGCAATATACTCTCATCTCTATAGGTTGCTATTCATCCAGTCAATATATGACAATATTTATGATAGAAGAGTCCCTCCTAGGGTTTCATGTGCATCAGGTGGTCTTTGGTCACAATTCTTCTAAATGTTTGAAGAAAAGTTTCTATTAAAAAGTTAAAAGTCCCATGATTCATTGTTTGTGTATAACACCCAGTGCTCCATTCATGGAACACTACATCAAAAACTAATGATGTAATGTATGGTGATTAACATAACATAATAAAATAAAATTAAAAAAAAATCCTTAAAAAAGTTAAAAGTCCAAATTGAAACAAAATAAAACAAAAATGGATAATATGTGTTTTACCCTCTCTGAAGCTAGGGTTTATTAAAAATAACAAAATGAGGTATGCTTGTTTTAATGTGTCTACATGTGAATGTGTGCATGTTCCCACAATCCCTCATGTGTTTTCATACAGCTTGTTTTTTACAGCTCAAAGTTTTCCAAGGACTACCACCTGCTTCCTAAGTGTTATGGAACAGTACTGCACTGAGGACCATTTCAGCACCTGCCAAGGATCAGAAGACCTGAATTCTCTTCCTGTTTCTGCTGCTTAATATCTTTGTGGACCTTGGCCACATCACTAAATTTCTTTTAGGCAAGTTAATTTCATTCGTTTTCATTGACATGATTAATTATTCACTCTCTTCCATCTCTGTCCTCTAGCACTCAAATTTAAGAAATTGTATAATCTTTCTTAGTGTTTCAATTTATACCATTAAATATGCTCATATTCCTATTACTTGGTTGGACAGCTGTAAGAGACACCCACTGTCTTAATACAAGGACTATTGCATAATCTTAATGATAGATGTAAGTGAGGCTATTAGCAAACTTAACCCTGCTTACCATTTTTTCTCTCTTGCATTCAGATTTGTTTCTAGTTGCATTACGTCTGCATTTTCATTGCATATTATATCTGCATCCTGATCTGTCACACTGTACTGGACTCAGCTTATGCTCCACAGAGGTTCTGTGAACTAATTTGTTATCTGGCTATGGTACCCACAGCCAGAGCTTGCTTTTCCAACAGGCATGAAGTTAGCGTGTTTTTGCTACTGCAGGCTCTAAAGACCATGCATCTGCCTTGGTGTATTGCTCACAGTTTCTCCAAGTCACATACAGAAAAAAAAAACCCAGTAGTGTGTAGTCTGATGCCTACTTCACTTGCCTCCAACCCTTAGCTCTGGGACTTTCCTGATGCCGCTGACAAGCGCAACAGCAGGATGTGCTTGTCACCCATGGATACCAGTGTAGGCCCATAAGCTAGCAGGCAACAGTGAGCAGATAAGAGTTCACTGACTTGTATGGGACCTATGATGCCATCATTCTCTATTGGACACTGGCTTCGGCAGCAGTTGTTTGGGGAGATTGGTACAGTTCAAGAGCATGGAAGAGTCTAAGACATGGGCAAACTTTGATTGATAGGATACAGAAAACTACAGATAAATTCTCCCTCCCTATCCTCAGGACAGATGGTTCAAGGGTCCAATAAGGCCTCTGGGATAATGTCCTTCAATAAAAGCAGTAAGGAATGTTTGTTGTGATGCTGCAGCCAGTTCAGTGAAGCCCTCTATAACTTTGGTTCTCTTTCATTCCCCTTTTCTCTAGCTTCTGCTTTCCTGAAATTACACTCTCAAATAACATGTTTGCTTATCTTTTCCCTCAGGATCCATTTTATTTTGTTTTGAGGACCAGGACTGTGATACACATTAATTCCCCTATTTTAAGTGTTAATTCCCTTTTTTTAATGTCAGCCAGATCATTTTTCAAATCCTTTTGTCTTTCCATTTTGACCCTAATCCTTAATTATCTGCTTTGTGATCTTCTTTAATAGCAGTGATTATGTTTTTACAATTTTTTTTCTTTTTTTTGTGGCAAAATCCTGATCAAAATTTATTCTACTCTATGGAAAAATATCTTTTAAATAAGTTTACTGCATTTTTCCTACACGTTTTCTTATTGCATTAAAAGAATCTCTTTTGTCAGTTTGTTTTTATTTCTGCTAAATGAAGGAGCTAAATATTCTTCTGTGGCTTTTTGCAGGAGGTGCTGGTGTGGGATAGGGAGAGGCCACATTAGCCAAGGCTGTTCAATTCCAAAGCTTCTTTTCCTTTGTGGTCACAGAGAAATTTGCTTCCTGTAAAAATTGCTAGTCTGTGTAATGTTTGTGTGTAATCTTGCATCCCTTATGGCATCTGATACCCTGTCTAGGAGGACTTCTGTCAAAAGCCATTGTACACTCAGTTCCATGTTCTTCTGTTAAACACGAAATTCAGTTTTTGTACTTCAGGGTGCACCCCTCCCCTTCTACAAGATTATTTTTGCGGGCAATTGTTTTAAAAAGTCTGGTCCTGTCAGGTCCCTTGAATTCTTTTTGCTTCTTACCTTATTTTCCTTCTGCCCATTTTCAGCTTCTTTTGTCAGCCCTTGCATATATTTTGGAATGTGTGGGTCATATCTGAATATACATAGGTATTTATCATTGGCTTTTAAGGATTGGCTAGCTCATATGAGGTGTTTTCCAGTCTTACATAAAATGATAAGGTATATAATGGCAATTTTTGTTCAAGAATACTAATACATATCTCAGTAACCATGTTGTTTAAAAGAAAAAAATATTCAAATGACTGAGTAATAGATTTACCACAAAAATATATTGTTAAAATGTATGTTTTTCCATATGGGGGCTTGGACACTCATCTCTATTCATATAACGTTCATAAGAAGCTAAATAATATAATAATCATAAATTCACAAGGGATTATTAAAGAAATTAAAGTATTGCATTTTTTATCTGACCCAATATGTTACTTTCTATTACCGTTTTGATACTCAAAATTTCTGTTTGAACAACTTCTGTGAAGTATAATTACTAACTTAGATCATAGATTCCATATTTGTGTGGCTATCATCTCTTTATTTAATTCAAGATTTTTTTGGGTAACTGTGCTAAATACTATACTAGGCAGATTAATGAATAAAAAGGCTTGAAGTTATTTCTCAAAGGAGCAAACTAAATTTTAATATGATATTGCTATGATAGTTATATCAGAATCCAATAACAAACATTCTCTCAAGTTTTTGAGTATATAACTAAATATATGTATGCTTATTTATAAAATATGTACATATATATCTCTATGTATATTAAGTACTAGAAAACCTACCCTCTATTATTTTCGAATATTTAAACAAATATAAATTAAAATTCTGCATATATATATGAAACATGTATATACACATACATATATATACATAGTGCAGTGCCTTGTGCAATATATGGTGTATACTCAGTGATCATGGAAGGAATGAATGTGGTTTTTTTTTAAAGACCAAGTTCATGATTTGTTTCTTCACAGTTGTCTTCCTTGAGTTTAGCACAATGCTCACATACAGTAGATACTAAGTAAATGTTGCCTGACTAAACTGAATGAATGAAAAAGTGTCATGATGACAAAATAGTGGTACTCTATATGATTTCTGCCTGGATAATTAGCAGTCTTTGTGGTGGAATAATTCTTTATGGATTAGTAGTTTTAGGAAAATTGAAAATTTCTAGTGAGAAAAGCTATTCAGGTAGAGGAAATGGAGCAGGGATTCCCTGTTACAACTAATAGATATGTACATGTCAAAAAGCTAAAGCTGAAAAAGCAAACATGTTGAAAATTTTGTTGTTTATCCATGGACAAAAGAGAATTAACTTGAATTTTTTCACATAAGGGAAAAGAACTGATAAGAGACTTTGTTTCTATATGTTATAATCTTCTTGGGGGAAAACTATAATGTAATTTTTCTGTGCATTTTTTCTGTTACTCTAAGGTTTTTGATTAGAATATTGTAATTACTGACGTAAGCAACTCCAACTGGACCTTTTGTATCCAGGGAATAAAAAACTTTGGTGGCTTCATGAGCATTTCTTTCTTCATTATTAATTATGTTAATGTTAATTCCACAAACAGTACCAATCAGATTAAAATTGGGCCTTTATGCACTCAACAATCTAAATACGTCTTATTAAATGGGCTTTCTGCATCTAATTATGCACAAATTACTTTTTTTTTCACTTGGCATTCTCTTATATTACGTTAATCAGGGTATACTATCATACCAAAATGTTGATACCTCTTAAATTACTGGTGTGTATGTATGTGTGTGTCTGTGTGTGTGTGTCTACTGAAGTAAGGCATTTGAATCTCAAACATAAAATTACATCAAAATCATTATAACAAGTGCTTTACCAATGGTAAGGTAGGATAATTATGTTTTTTTGGGGAGAGATTTTTGTCTTTATTAAACTCTTTTTCTTTAAGATTGAATAATTTTATTAAGGAGTAAGTCAGATCCCCTGCTATATTCTATATTATCTATTTCCTTCGGATGTCATAAATGACTTACAACTGAGGTGCTTATTAAAAATGCCTATTCTGGGGGGCGGAGCAAGATGGCTGAGGAGTAGGAGACCTGGATTTCGTCAGGTCTCAGGAATTCAGCTGGATAAGGATCAAACCATTCTGAACACCTACAAATTCAACAGGAGATCAAAGAAAAGAATAGCAACAACTCCGAACAGAAAAGTGACCACTTTCTGGAAGGTAAGACATGCAGAGAAGTGAATCCAAGGCGATATTCAGGAGGATAGACAATGGGGCAGGGGGCCTCCATCAGCCACTTCTGGCAAGTGATAGAGCAGCTGAGCACAAAATCGGAACTTTTAGAAGTTGGCTCTGCTGAGTGATGTTGCTCTAGTGGCTAAGCGGGGGGTGGAACCCTCGCAGGACAGTATGGTCTCAGGACCCTCGGGGTCACAGAAAGACTGGAGGTGCCTGAGTGTGGCAGAGCTCCCAGGTATCAGAGCAGGGAAGCCGGCTGCAGAGACAGAGCCTAGGTGCGGGCTCTCAGCTCGGGGTAGCCATAAACCGTGATCTGCGGCACAGTCAGGCCACTGCTCCTCCAGCAGGGACCCAACAAGCGGCAGATCCAGGGAGACTTCCCTTCCTCCCCCAGGAGAAGTGGTGCAGGAGCGCACTGCAGGGATCTGCTGGGTTTGGAGACTCCACACAGGGTCGTGCTCCAGAGATAGAGACGCTCGGTCACAGGCCCGGTGAGCACGGAGTGTGGCCAGAGACCAGGGAGACGGGAGTGACTGCTTTTCTCTGGGGCTCACTGAGGAGTGGGGCCCCAAGTTCTCAGCTCCTCCAGGGCAGAGATTGGGAGGCCACCATTTTCATTCTCCAAAGCTCTATGGGAAGCTTGCAGGGAACAAAAGCTCCCGAGAGCAAACCCAAGCTGATTACGTAGCCTGGACCAGGCAAGGGCGTAGCAATTCTGCCTCTGGCAAAGACATTTGGGAACCATGGCAACAGGCCCCTTCCCCAGAAGATCAGCAAGAACAGCCAGCCAAGACCAAGTTTACCGATCAATGAGAACGGCAGAACTCCAGCGCTAGGGGAATACTGCACATAGAATCCATGGCTTTTTTACCATGATTCTTTAGTCTTTCAAAGTTAATTTTTTTAACTTTTTTTTTAATTTTTCTTTTTCCCATTTTCAACCAACATCAATCCCTTTTTAAAAAATTTTTATTTTTCATTTTTAGAGCCATATTCTATCCCGTCATAGTAGTTACCCTTATTTTTGTCATATATATATATATATATATATATATATATATATATATATATATATATATAAGTTGTTCTCTCTTTAAAATTTTGAGATACAGTTTCTTCTAACAGATCAAAATATACCATAAATCTCTAGTGTATAGCTTTGTTCTAGTCTCCTGCCTGATCATATTCTCCCCCCCTCTTTTTTCTAAATCCTCTTCTTTCTTTTTTCAAACAACTTCTTATCAATCCTTTTATAAAACTTTTTATAATTTTCATCTTTACAGTCATATTCCATCCCTTCATCATATCTACCCTTATTGTTGTACAAATATAAGTTTTGCTTTCTTTAAAATTTTGGGAGGCACTTTCTTCTAACAGACCAAAATACACCCAAAATCTAGTGCATGGCACTGATCTATGCACTAGCCTGATCATATTTGATCATATTCTGTTTTTTTGTTTTTATCTTTTTCTTTTTCTTTTTTTTTTCTTTTCCTTTTTATTTCTATCCTTTTCTTTTCCTCTGGCTTCAGGTCTTTTCTGATTTGTTTAGAGTATATTTTCTGGGGACATTGTTACCCTTGTTAGCATTTTGTTCTCTCATTCATCTATTCTCCTCTGGACAAAATGACAAGATGGAAAAAAATCACCTCAACAAAAAGGGCAAGAAATACTACCGACTGCCAGAGACCTACTCAATACGGACATTAGTACGATGAAAGATCTAGAGTTCAGAATCATGATTTGAAGATACTAGCTCAGCTTGAAAAAAGCAAGGAAGTTATTAGAAAAACCCTTCTGGAGAAATAAAAGAACTAAAATCTAGCCAAGTCAAAATCAAAAAGGCTATTAATGAGGTGCAATCAGAAATGGAGGCTCTAAATGCTAGGATAAATGATGCAGAAGAGAGAATTAGTGATATAGAAGACCAAATGATGGAAAATAAAGAAGCTGAGAAAAAGAGAGATAAACAACTACTGGATCATGAGGGCAGAATTCGAGAGATAAGCGATACCATAAGGAGAATCAACATTACAATACTTGGGATCTGAGAAGAAGAAAGAGAGGGGCAGAAGGTATATTGGAGCAAGTTATAGCAGAGAACTTCCCTAATTAGGGGAAGGAAACAGGCATCAAAATCCAGGAGGCACAGAGAACCCCTCTCAAAATCAATAAAAATAAGTCAACACCACAACATCTAATAGTAAAACTTACAAGTCTCAGAGACAAAGAAAAAATCCTGAAAGCAGCTTGGGAGAAGAGATCTGTAACCTACAATGGTAGAAACATTAGATTGGCAACAGACCTAGCCACAGAGACCTGGCAGACCAGAAAGGACTGACATGATACATTCAGAGAACTAAACGAGAAAAATATGCAGCCAAGAATACTATAGCCAGCTAGGCTGTCATTGAAAATAGGAGGAGAGATAAAAAGCTTCCAGGACAAACAAAAACTAAAGAAATTTGCAAACACGAAACCAGCCCTCCAAGAAATACTGAAAGGGGTCCTCTAAGCAAAGAGAGAGCCTAAAAGCGACATAGACCAGAAAGGTACACAGACAATATACAGTAACAGTCACCTTACAGGCAATACAATGGCACTAAATTCATATCTTTCAATAGTTACCCTGAATGTAAATGGGCTAAATGCCCCAATCAAAAGTCATAGGGTATCAGATTGGATAAAAAAACAAGACCCATTGATATGCTGTCAGCAAGAGACTCATTTTACACCCAAAGACACCCCCAGATTGAAAGTGAGAAAACCTGAACAGACCGATAACCACTAAGGAAATTGAAGCAGTCATCAAAAATCTCCCAACAAACAAAAGCCCAGGGCCAGATGGCTTCTGAGGGGAATTCTACCAAACATTTAAAGAAGCATTAATACCTATTCTTCTGAAACTGTTCCAAAAAATAGATTGGAAGGAAAACTTCTAAACTCTTTTTATGAGGGCAGCATTACCTTGATCCCAAACCAGAGAAAGAGCCCATCAAAAAGAATTACAGACCAATAACCCTGATGAACATAGATGCAATAATTCTCACCAAAATACTAGCCAATAGGGTCCAACAGTACATTAAAAGGATTATTCACCACGACCAAGTGGGATTTATCCCTGGGTTGCAAGGTTGGTTCAACATCCGCAAATCAATCAACGTGATACAATACATCAACAAAAGAAAGAACAAGAATCATATGATCCTCTCAATAGATGCAGAAAAAACATTTGACAAAGTACAGCATCTTTCTTGATCAAAACTCTTCAGAGTATAGGGATAGAGGTACATACCTCAATATCATAAAAGCCATCTATGAAAAACCCACAGCGAATTTCATTCTCAATGGGGAAAAACTGAGAGCTTTCCCCCTAAGGTCAGGAATGTGGCAGGGATGTCCACTATCACCACTGCTATTCAACATAGTATTAGAAGTCCTAGCCACAGCAATCAGACAACAAAAAGAAATAAAAGGCATCCAAATTGGCAAAGAAGTCAAACTCTCACTGTTTGCAGATGATATGATACTTTATGTGGAAAACCCAAAAGACTCCACCCCAAAACAGCTAGAACTCATACAAGAATTCAGTAAAGTGGCAGGATATAAAATCAATGGACAGAAATCAGTGGCATTCCTATACACCAACAAGAAGACAGAAGAGAGAGAAATTAAGAAGTTGATCCCATTTACAATTGCACCCAAAACCATAAGATACCTAGGAATAAATCCAACCAAAGAGGCAAAAAATCTGTACTCAGAAAACTATAAAAGACTCAAGAAAGAAATTGAGGAAGACACAAAGAAATGGAAAAACATTCCATGCTCATGGATTGGAAGAACAAATATTGTGAAGATGTGAATGCTACGTAGAGCAATCTACACATTCAATGCAATCCCCATCAAAATACCATCAACTTTTTTCGATGAAATGGAACAAATAATCCTAAAATTTGTATGGGACCAGAAAAGGCCCCGAATAGCCAGAGGAATGTTGAAAAGAAAAGCAAAGCTGGTGGCATCACAATTCCAGACTTCCAACTCTATTATGAAGCTGTCATCATCAAGACAGTATGGTACTGGCACAAAAACACATAGATCAATGGAACAGAATAGAGAGCCCAGAAATGGACCCTCAACTCTATGGTCAACTAATCTTCGACAAAGCAGGAAAGAATATCCAATGCAAAAAAGACAGTCTCTTCAAAATTGGTGTTTGGAAAATTGGACAGCCACATGCAGAAAGATGAAACTTGGCCATTTCCTCACACCCCACACAAAAATAGACTTGAAATGGTTGGAAGACCTAAATATGAAACAGGAGTCCATCAAAATAATAAAGGAGAACACAGGCAGCAACCTCTTCGATGTCAGCGCAGCAACTTCTTCGTAAAAACATCGCCAAAGGCAAGGGAAGCAAGGGCAAAAATGAACTATTGGGACTTCATCAAGATAAAAAGCTTTTGCACAGCAAGAGAAACAGTCAACATAACCAAAAGACAACCGACAGAATGGGAAAAGATACTTGCAAATGACATATCAGGTAAGGGGCTAGTATCCAAAATCTATAAAGAACTTATCAAACTCAACACTCAAAAAACAAATAATCCAATCAAGAAATGGGCAGAAGACATAAACATTTTTCCAAAGAAGACATAGAAATGGCCAACAGACACATGAAAAAGTGCTCAACATCGCTCAGCATCAGGGAAATCCAAATCAAAACTTCAATGAGATACCACCTCATACCAGTCAGAATGACTAAAATTAACAAGTCAGGAAATGACAGATGTTGGGGGGGATGCAGAGAAAGGGGAACCCTCCTACAGTGTTGGTGGGAATGCAAGCCGGTGCAATCACTTTGGAAAACAGTATGGAGGTTATTCAAAAAGTTGAAAATAGAGCTACCATACGACCCAGCAATTGCACTACTGGGTATTTACCTCAAAGATACAAATGTAGGGATCTGAAGGGGTACATGCATCCCGATGTTTATAGCAGCAATGTCCACAATAGCCAAACTGTGGAAAGAGCCAAGATGTCCATCAGCAAATGAATGGATAAAGAAGATGTGGTATATATATATACTTGGAATATTATGCAGCCATCTAAAGGAATGAGATCTTGCCATTTGCAATGACATGGATGGAACTGGTTGGTGTTATGCTGAGCGAAATAAATCAATCAGAGAAAGACATGTATCATATGATCTAAATGATATGAGGAATTCTTAATCTCAGGAAACAAACTGAGTTTTGCTGGAGTGGTGGGGGGTGGGAGGGATGGGGTGGCTGGGTGATAGATTTGGGGAGGGTATATGCTAAGGTTGAGCGCTGTGAATTGTGCAAGACTGTTGAATCATAGATCTGTACCTCTGAAACAAATAATGCAATGTTACAGAAAAAAAAGAAGATAGCAGGAGGGGAAGAATTGGGGGGGGTGAATTGGAGGGTTAGACGAACCACGAGAGTCAATGGACTCTGTAAAACAAACTGAGGGTTCTAAAGTGGAGGGGGTGGGAGGATGGGTTAGCCTGGTGATGGTATTAAAGAGGGCACGTTCTGCATGGAGCACTGGATGTTGTGCATAAACAATGAATCATGGGAAACTACATAAAAAACTAATGATGTATGGTGATTAACATAACAATAAAAAATTTTAAAAAAAAGAAAACCACAACGAGATGTCACTAAAAGCAAAACAAAAGAAAATGCCTATTCTGTGTCTCTCCCAAATGAACAAATGCCAACTCAAGACAAACAAAATGTTGGAGTCATCAGACATAAATTTTAAGGCAGCTTTAACCATGTTCTGTGAGGTAAGAGTAAAAACTCTTGAAATTAATGGGAAGATATAATTCAGCAGAGAAATGGAAACCATAAAAGAGAACTAAATGGAAGTTTTAGAACTAGAAAACACGATATCTGAAATAAAAATGTTCATTGAATAGGCTCAATAGCAGAATGGCAATAATAGATAAAATAGCAAACTTCATGATAGGTCACTAGAAATCATCCAAGTTGAAGAACAGAGGGGAAAAAAAGAAAACAAGTGAATGGAACCACAGTGTCCACTGAGATAATATCCAAATATATAATACTTTTGTCATTGGAATGTTAGAAGGTGAAGAGAAAGACATTAGTGCAGAAAAATATTTTTTAAGTTTTTACTTAAATACCAGTTAACATACAGTGTAATGTTAGTTTCAGGTGTACAATACAGTGATTCAACACTTCCATACAATACCCGGTGCTCATAACAAGCGCAATCCTTAATCCCCATCACCTATTTCACCCTTCCTCCCCACCTACCGCCCCTCTGGCAACCATCAGTTCTCTATAGTTACGAGTCTGTTTCTTGGTTTGCCTCTCTTCTCTTTTTCCCCCCTTTGCTCGTTTGTTTTGTTTCTTAAATTCCACATGTGAGTGGAATCATATGGTATTTGTCTTTCTCTGACTGACTTATGCTGCTTAGAATTATACTCTCTAAGTCTATCAATGTCCATGCAAATGGCAAGAGTTCATTCTATTTTATGACTGAGTAATATTCCATTGTGTGTGTGTTGTGTGGGTGTGCGTGTGTGCGTGCAAATATATAAAGACGGTATATATGCCACATTTTCTTTATCCATACATCAATTGATGGACACTTAAGCTGTTTCCACAATTTGACTGTTGTATATAATGCTGTTATAAACATCGGGGTGCATGTATCCCTTTGAATTAGTATTCTTGTACTCTTTGGGTAAATACCTAGTAGTGCAATTGCTGGGTCATAGGATGGTTGTATTTTTAACTTTTTGAGGAAAATCCATCCTGTTTTCCAGTGGCTGCCCCAGTTTGCATTCTCACCAACAGTGTAAGAAGGTTCCCTTTTCTCCATATCCTTGCTAATACCTTCTGTTTCTTGTGTTGTTGATTTTAGCCATTCTGACAGGTTTGAGGTGATATCTCCTTGTGGTTTTGATTTGCATTTTTCCTGACGAGCATCTTTTCATGTATCTGCCATCTGGATGTCTTCTTTGTAAAAATGTCTATTCATGCTTTTTGCCCATTTTTAATTGGATTCTTCATTTATTGGGTGTTGAGTTTTGTAAGTCCTTTATATATTTTGGATACTAGCCCGTTATCAGATATGTCATTTGATAAATGATGTAAGTTGCCTTTTAGTTTTGCTGATTGTTTCTCTTGCTGTGCAGAAGTTTTTTATTTTGATGAAGTCCCAATAGTTCAATTTTTCTTTTGTTTCTCTTGCCTCTGGAGACATATCTAGAAAGAAGTTGCTATGGCTGACGTCCAAGAGGTTGCTGCCTGTGTTCTCCTCTAGGATTTTGATGGTTTCAAGTTTCACATTTAGATCTTTCATCCATTTTGAATTTATTTTTATGTATAGTGTATGATAGTAGTCCAGTTTCATTCTTTTGCATGTTTCTGTCCAGTTTTCTCAACACCATTTGTTGAAGAGACTTTTTTCCCATTGGATATTCTTTCCTGCTTTGTCAAAGATTCACTGACCATATAGTTATGGGTCCATTTCTTGGTTTTCTATTTTGTTCCACTGATCTATATGTCTATTTTTGTGCCAGTACCATACTGTTTTGAACACTCCAAGTTTGTAATGCAGCTGGAAGTCTGGAATTGTAATGCTTTCAGCTTTGCTTTTCTTTTTCAAGGTTGCTTTGGCTAAGGTCCCTTGTGGTTCCATATAAATTTTTGGATTGTTTGTTCTAGCCCTGTGAAAAATGCTGTTGGTATTTTGATAGAGTTGCATTAAGTGTGTAGATTTCTTTGGATAGTATAGACATTTTAACAATATTTGCTCTTCTAATCCATGAGCTTGCAATGTTTTTCCATTTCTTTGTGTCATCTTCAGTTTCTTTCATCAGTGTTTTACAGTTTTCAGAGTACAAGTATTTCACCTCTTTGGTTTGGTTTATTCCTAGGTGTCTCATTGTTTTTGTTGCAACTGCAAATGGGATCAATTCTTTAATATCTCTCTCTACTGCTTCATTATTGGTGTATAGAAGTGCAACAGATTCCTGTACATTGATTCCATATCCTGCAACTTGACTGAATTTGTGTATCAGTTCTAGCAGTTTTTTGGTAGAATCTATCAGGTTTTCTATATAGAGTCTCACATCTTCTGTAAATAGTGAAAATTTTACTTCTTGCCAATTTGGATGGCTTTTATTTCTTTTTGTTTTCTGATTGCTGTGGCTAGGTCTTCCAGTACTATGGTAAATAACAGTGGTGAGAGTGGATATCCCTAACTGACCTTAGAGGAAAAGCTCTGTTTTTCTCCATTAACGATGATATTAGCTGTGGGTTTTTCATATATGGCCTTTATGATGTTGAGGTATGTTCCTTCTATCTTTACTGTGTTGAAGGTTTTTATCATGAATGGATGTTGTACTTTGTCAAATGCCTTTTCTGCATCCATTGAAATGATCATATGGATCTTATCCATTCTTTTATTAATGCGCTGTATCACCTTAATTGATTTGTGAATATTGAACCACCCTTGCAGCCTAGGAATAAATCCCACTAGATGGTGGTGAGTGATTCTTTTAATGTATTGTTGAGTTTGGTTGGATTTGGTTTGCTAGTATTTTATCAAGAATTTTTGCCTCCATGTTCATAAGGGATATTGGCCTGTAGTTCTCTTTTTTTTTTTTTTTTGTGGAGTTTTTATCTGCTTTTGGTATCAGGATAATTCTGGCCTCATTGAATGAGTTCAGAAGTTTGCTTTCTCATTCTATTTTTTGAAAAATTGGTAATTACTCTTGATTAAGTGTTTGTAGAATTCACCTGTGAAGCCATGTGGCCCTGGACTTTAGTTTGTTGGGAGTTTTTTGATTACTGATTCAGTTTCTTTGCTGGTTATCAGTCTGTTCAAGTTTTCTATTTCTTCCTGTTTCAGTTTTGGTAATTTATCTATTTCTAGGACTTAATCCATTTCTTCTAGGTTGTCCAATTTGTTGGCATATAATTTTTCATAATATGCTCTTTGTTTGTTTGTATTTCTGTTGTATATTATTTATCCTCACTAATTTGTGATTTATTTATTTGGGTCCTTTTTATTTTCTTTTTGATAAGTCTGGCTAGAGGGTTATCAATTTTATTAGTTTTTTCAAAAACCAGCTCCTGGTTTCATTGATCTGTTCCATTTTTTTGGGGGGGGTTGTTTTTAGTTTCTGTATCATTTATTTCTGCTCTAATCTTTATTATTTTCTTCCTTCTGCTGGCTTTAGACTTCATTTATTGTTCTTTCTCTGACTCCTTAGGTGTAAGGTTAGGTTGTTTATTTGAGATTTTTCTTGCTTCTAAAGGTAAGCCTGTGTAGCAGGCTTACCACATTTGCTGTATAGCAAAGGTCTTGGACCATTTGTGTTTTCATTTTCATTTGTTTCCAAGTATTTTTTTTTTTTATTTCTTCTTCGATTTCCTTGTTGACCCATTCATTGTTTAGTAACATGTTGTTTTACCTTCATGTATTATGGTCTTTCCAAATTTGTTCTTGTGGTTTGACTTCTACTTTCATAATGCTGTGGTCAGAAAAGGTGCATGACATGATTTTTGCCCTTTTGTATTTGTTGAGGACTGTCCTGTTACCTAATATGTGATCTATTCTGGAGAAAGTTCCATGTGCACTTGACAGGAATGTGTATTCTGCTGTTTTAGGATGGAATGTTCTGTATATATCTGTTAAGTCCATCTGGTCCAGTGGGTCATTCAAAGCCATTGTTTCCTTGATCATTTTCTGCTTAGATGATCTGTCCATTGATGTAAGTGTGGTGTTAAAGTCCCCTAGTATTATTGTGTTATTATCAATTAGTTCCTTTATGTTTGTTATTAATTGTTTAATATATTTGGGTGCTCCCAAGTTGGGTGCATAAATATTTACAATTATTATATCTTCTTGTTGGATTGTCCCCTTTATGATTATAGAAGGCCCTCTCTGTTTACAGTCTATTTTTTTAAAGATTTATTTATTCATTTCAGAGAGAACGAGCAGGCGGGAGGGGCAGAGGGAGACGGAGAAAGAGAATCTCAAGCAGACCCCACAGAGCCTGGAACCCAACATGGGGCTCAATCTCATGACCCTGAGATCCTGACCTGAGCCAAAAGAGCCTAAAGAGTTGGACAGTCAACTGACTCAGCCACTGTGGTGCCCCTACAGTCTTTGTTTTAAAGCCTCGTTTGTCTGATATAAGTATTGCTATTCTGACTTCCTTTTGACATCCATTTGTGTGATAAATGTTTCTCCACCCCCTTACTTTCAAACAGTAGGTGTCTTTAAGTTCTAAAATGAGTTTCCTGGGTGCCTGGGTGGCTCAGTTGGGTAAGCGACTGCTTTTGGCTCAGGTCATGATCCTGGAGTCCCGGGATTGAGTCCCGCATCGGGCTCCCTGCTCAGCAGGGAGTCTGCTTTTCCCTCTGACCCTCTTCCCTCTCGTGCTATCTCTCATTCTCTCTCTCTCAAATAAATAAAGTAAAATAAAAAAATTAAAAAAAATAAAATGAGTTTCCTGTAGGCAGCGTATAGATGGGTCTCATTTTTTTTTTTATCCATTCAGTTATCCTATGCCTTTTTATTGGAGCGTTTACTCCTCCATTTTTATTCAAAGTAATTATTGATAGATATGCATTTATTGCCATTTTAGTACTTGTTTTGTCATTGTTTCTGAAGATTTTCTCTGACCCTTTTGCATCTTTGCCTCTCCTTTACATTCAAAGGGTCCCCTTTAATATTTCTTACAGGGCTGACTTAGTGTTCATGAACTCCTTTAGTTTTTGCTTATCTGGGCAATTCTTTATCTCTTCTATTCTGAATGATAGCCTTGCTGGATAGAGTATTCTTGACTGCAGATTTTTCCCATTCAGCACTTAGAATATATCATGCCACTCCCTTCTGGCTTGCCACGTTTCTGTTGAGAAATCTCCAGCTAGCCTCATGGATTTCCCCTTATAACTTAAGGATATATTTTTTTTCTTGCTGCTTTTAGGATTTTTTTCTTTATCACTATATTTTGCAAATTTAATTACAATATGTCTGATGTGGGCCTGATTTTGTTGATGTTGTTGGAAGTTCTCTGTTTCTCCTGGATCTGGATGTCTGTTTCCTTCCTCAGATTAGGGAAGTAGAAAAATATTTTTTTTTAAACTAATAGCTAACAACTTCTAAAGAGCTAATTTGCAGATTTAAGAAAACTAGTTAATATCAAACAGGATAAAATCAAAGAAAACCTTTCTCAGACATATCACATACACCCTATAAATTAAAGATAAAAAAGAACTTGCAAACAGTAAAAAAAAAGACATTACATGTGAATAACTCAAATCACTGAAAACTTTTCATAAAAAGGTACCTATAGTGAAACATCTTTAAAGTTCTGAAAGAAAAGAAGTGTCAGTTCTATATGTACTAAAAATATCCCTGAATAATGGCAGCAAGATAAAGACCTTGTAGATGAAAGAAAAAAAAAAAAAAAAGAGAATTCAATGATAACACATCCACTCTAAAAGAAATGCTACAGACTCTTTTTAGGCTGAAAAGATATTTCCTTTATACCAGAGGGATCCCACACTGCCTCACTGACCAGCTAACAGATTGTTTTTATGGCTACTCTGCAGATTTTGAGAGTAGAGGTAGATAGGTAAGGTAGATAATCACTACCTTTGTATTATATATTTCCTGACATAATTCCAACTTCTCTCTGTGTTGACTTCTCAATGTCAGGTATTGCTAGGTATGAACATTTACTGAGGCTTTTCTTCTGCCACATTTTAAATCTTTTGTAATCTAGGATTCTTCATGAGTTTTTGCTTTATCATTAGCATAAATGATAAAACAAATTTATCCATTTCTATTCAAAGTTGTTTTTTTCCCAAGTCTACTGAGATATTAAAAATTGTCTTTTCACAAAGCTTCCAGAGTTGCAGAATACAGTTAAATTTAATACTGTATTCTTATTAAACAGATTCAGATTTGTAGAATAAGTTTCCCTATAGTTTCTATTTAAGGTTACACAACTCTTCTGTGAAGAAAGTATTTTACAGATGAGAAAAGAAAGGTTGAAAGTGAGACTAAGTGACTTGCTCACTTTCACATAGCTTTAGTATGTCAGTGGTGGGTGTGCAAACGTCTGCTGATTTTCTGTTCTGGGTAGAAGACCTGAGGTGACTGATCCAGAAAACTGAAAGAAAGCTCGTGTTACTGGTTCACAGTGAGGCAGGAAAAAATCAGGAGATGAGATTACAGTCTGGTTCAGACCAAGCAGGGACTCTCAGGTAATGCTCACTGAGTTGTTTTCTCTCAGTAAAAATTAAACTAATTAAATTGTGTTAAACAAGAAAATGGTGTGATTTAACTTACAATTTAAGAAGTATTATTCTATATCTTTATGGAGAATAGATGAAAAGACAAGCCAAATGATATGGTTTATTGGCAATGTAGGGAAGAGATCATATTTTCTTGAACCAGAGTACTGTCAATGAAGGAGAAGAGAAATGAATGGATGATTTGAGACAGAGCCATAGGCCTTTTAATGGGCTAAATGTATGTGGGGGTTTGGTGAAGAAGAACAGTTCTTAAGTGTCATGTTTCTGACTAGAACAGCAGTTTATAAGACTAGAGGAGGAGCAGGCTTGGAAAGTGGTTCCAAGAATTCCCTTAGTTTTAGGCCTGAAACACTGGCCACATTGTGAGCTACATGGAGGAGTCTCAAATTCAAAAGGGAATGCTAAAATAGAAATGCAAAGATGTGTATCCTTAGCATATAGATAATACATGGAAACGTTAATAAAATGTTTCATCTAGAGCTAGAGAGAATGAGGACCAGAAATAACTTAGAGGGACACCAAATTTAGAGCTGGTTTGCACAGGAGCCACCAGAAATGAAGCTTAAAACAAGGAATCTTAATTAATGGGTGTCGAGAAAAAGAGAGGCTGGAAAAGAAGGAAGATCTATGTGCTAAACACTGATTTGCTGCCTGGCTGCAATGAACAAGGTTAATAGTTAGCTTCCAATTGTGAGTTTTCCCACAGTCGGCCCCAACTTTTGATCCCATTCATGGGATGACCCCCATTCAGTAATATGCAAACAGTTGGCTTAAGGGCTTTGGTATGTGTGGCCAGCAGTAAATCTCTCTAATGTGCAGTCTTTCCTCTACAGTATCCCATTGGGCAGGCAGAAATGTCCTTAGGTCGACATCCCAGTGGGCCAGCTCCTCTTGTCCAATACTGCTTCCTCCTTTTTCCTTCTGTAATTAGTCTTTCCCAGCAAACCTTTTGAACTAACTGTGGCTCAACATCTTACCAAGGCACATGTTTAAAGTGAATAATCCTTAGTAGATGCTAAAAATTGTATTCTATCAGGTTTTCTGAATTCACAGAGTTCCCAATTTCCCACTTGAATTGCACCCTTAGATAGTAACATTTCATTAGGCTTTCACTGACACTATACTAACACAATGTGTGAACTCATCACTGAAGCATGAGAGTAGGTGTTAAAGATGTTATTTGGAAATAAACAACAGTGTAAGATTTCTAATAATTACTTGTGCTCTATATTTTTCCTCATTATGGAGATGAGATATTACTTAGCTTCACTTGAGAAGTATTCCATTACACAAGAAAAAATTCTTATTAAAATATCATTTCCTCTTGGGTCATGTCAGAAAATTAGCAGCTTAAAATTTTTTTAACTATATAAAATTTTTTTAGCTATCAGAAAAAGTATAGAAACAACTTATAGTGGATTTTATTTTCAAATAAAATAGTAAGCTAAATATTAGGCTGGAAACTACTTAAAAACCAAAGTGTCATTAATTCAAAATTAAGGCTGAGTCTAAAAATAAATAGAAATAAATAATAACCAGCTACAGAAGTGTCTTTTCTAGTCATTAAAGAAATAAACTTATGGATATTGAACATTTAATTTTTATAAACCAATTTACAGCTATTATGTAATTTATAATTTTTCCAAATCATGTTTTGCATGTCAGGATTTTTAGATTGCTTTAATAATATGAAGTTGTCACTCAATAAATATTGAACTAAAGCTTGATGAATACATGTATATTTGATTCAGGCAAGCAAATGAATGGCAAAACATTTACAATTGCACAAATATTTGTTAATTTCTCCAGCTGTATTGGCTTATACTATTAGTATTACAACTTAAATAGGTGCTCTTTCAAGTCCCTGGTGTTCAGATATTGATCATAATTTGAAGAGATATTCTAGGTAAAAAAGAAGAGTAATTTTATGATAATTAAGCAGATTTTTGTCTATTTTGAGATATCAAAATGTTTTATATAATAAAATTATATCATAAAGATTTTTTACATCATAGTTTTCAAAAAAAGTTCATCCACTTATAGTTTTTTCTTTTTATAAAAGCAAAATGCATCTGATGCATTTTGAAGATTTATCTTTGATGCTTGAAAGAATGTTATAATGCAACACATTTTCGCCTCATGGGAGGGCTTTAATTATCTTATCTCAGAAAAGTTCCTAAAAATAAAGTTTCATTTCCATGTGCTAAATTTATTAAAATTAAATGCCTCTTTACATCAAATTTTTAAAACACTTCCCCTTTATTTCAAAATCATCTATATTACTTCATTGTATTTAGCACATCTATTTAGTTGGATTCATTGTAATTGTCACTAGAACAAGGAAATATATTAATTATCTTTGTATTCCCAGATTCTAAGCATTTTGATGGTACTTAGTAAGCACAGTAATAATTTGGAGAATTATTAATTCAAAGCTGGTTGCTTTTGTTGTTGCACTCTAACACCTTCCTAGAATTTACCTTGAAAATTAGCCTTTCTTGGTCTGTGGGATAGCAAAGATACCTTGGGAGTTAAAGGCAATGACTTGTATTAGTTCAACTGTATTTTCTTTGCTTCTCCCATTAAAAGGTTGTATTATTTCTTCTCCCCCTTAATCTGGGATAGCCTCATGATTGATTTGTTTTGAACAATGCAAGGTGCAGAAGTGGCACTATGAGTTCTAGAGCTTATTCCTAAAGAGGCTTTGCAGTTTCTATTTTTACCCTCTTGGATGCCACCAAGACCATCATGTGTGGTAGCCAGACCAGCTAACTGGAGGATGGGAAGACACATGAAAGAGAACTGAGACTCCCTGGCAGCCAGCCAGTACAAACTGAAAGACATCTGAGTGAGGCCATTTGGAACCTTCTGGCCAAGGTAAAACTCATGCTGAATAAGACCACATGACTGAACCTAGGTGAAGACAACAGAGGAACCACTTAGCCAACTACAGAATGATGAGAAATGACACATTGTCATTTTAGGCCACTAAACTGTAGAGGTATTTTAAATACAAAAATAGATAATTAGTAATTGTTAGAAGAAGAGAAATAGTATGGTAACATAAAGAGGAAAGAAACTTCCCTTAGGGATACATGAAAAGATGAGTTCACAAGATGTGGTAAAGAATACCTTTTTCTCTAAGGAAATGTAAAAAGAGCCCAGATAAAGCTTTATATTGTTTTAAGGTGGATAGTGAGTTACCCGAGTAAAGGTAAAGGAGTCCAAATGATGTGACTTTTTGTATTGCTTATGTTATAATTATATTGTTATAAATGTATGTGTATGCAATTTTATATATGTATATATAAATGCAAAATTATACATGTGATAGATTGTGTATGTATACACTTGCATAATAATTAAACACACAATCTAAAACTCACATTTGCCAGAAATTACACTATATTATGTATTTTAATTGGGTCTTTGAATGCTGAAGCTAAAGCCAAATAATTCCTTTAAGACAAATGTTAAGGTTGAAGCCAATTTTTGGCTCAGTTACATTGTAAGATATATTTCTAATTGTGGGTTGTGGTCAAATATAAGAGTTATTCAAATGGGACATCAATTTGTAAGTTGTTTGGGCAGATAAAATAGAAGAAAATAGAAAGTACCAGAAAAGAACCAGTTTCTAGAATGGATAGTGCTAGCAATATTTACTTTATATTATGGGCTTTCTAAATTCTGGGCACCTTAATACATTATGTCTACTTATCCAAAACACACTATTAAATCACAGCTGACCCTTGAACAACATGGGGTGTGGTGCTGGCGGTCAGGAGCACCGAACCCCTCCCCCTGCCCTGGCACAATCAGAAGTCTGCATATAACTTTTGACTCTTCAAAACTGGGAGGTTTACTGACATAACTTCAACAGGGATTAACACATATTTTGTATGTTATTTGTATTATATACTGTATTCTTACAATAAAGTAAATTAGAGAAAAGAAAATATTAAGAAACTTGTAAGGAAGAGAAAGTACATTTATAGTACTATATTTATCAAGGAAATCTGCATATAAGTGGACCTGCATAATTCAAACCCATGTTATTTAAGGGTCAACTGTATACATAAAATGTGAGAAAACTGAAGGTTAGATAAAGTTTTATATTTGTTAAATAGTCAAAATTTCACAAAGTACAAAAAACCTTGCCTGGGTGGCTCGGTTGGTTAAGCAACTGCCTTCAGCTCAGGTCATGATCCCGGAGTCCTGGAATCGAGTCCCGCATCAGGCTCCCCCTTCTCTGTGGGGATCCTGCTTCTCCCTCTGCCTCTGCCTGCCACTCCCCCTGCTTGGGCTCACTCTGTCTCTCTCTCTCTCTCTCTATGTCAAATAAATAAATAAAATATTTTTAAAAAAGTACAAAAAACCTCAAATATATACAACAAGTTTATTATAAACTTGCTTCAGTATGGACATGATGAAGGAGTTAAGGAGTTTGAAGACAAGAAGAAAGAGTTGGAGAAAACAAGTAACCCCCACATCTTCTGCTCTACTGAATTCAGTTGAAAATGAGGATCTAATCCAAATGGCCAACAGACACATGAAAAAGTGATCAACATCCCTTGGCATCAGGGAAATCCAAATCAAAACCTCAATGAGGTAACACCTCACACCAGTCAGAATGGCTAAAATTAACAAGTCAGGAAACGACAGATGTTGGCGAGGGTGCAGAGAAAGGGGAACCCTCCTACACTCTTGGTGGGAATGCAAGTTGGTGCAGCCACTCTGGAAAACAGTGTGGAGGTTTCTCAAAAAGTTGAAAATAGAGCTACCCTATGACCCAGCAATTGCACTATTGGGTATTTACCCCAAAGATACAAATGTAGTGATCCGAAGAGGTATGTGCACCCCAGTGTTTATAGCAGCAATGTCCACAATAGCCAAACTTTGGAAAAAACCAAGATGTCCATTAATAGATGAATGGATAAAGAAGATGTGATACACACACACACACACATACACACACACACTGGAATATTATGCAGCCATCAAAAAATGAAATCTTGCCATTTACAATGACATGGATGGAACTAGAGGGTATTATGCTAAGCAAAATAAGTCAATCAGAGAAAGCCAAGTATCATATGATATCATATGATATGAAGAATTCTTAATCTCAGGAAACAAACTATTGCTGGAGTGGTGGGGTGTGGGAGGGATGGAGTGGCTGGGTGATGGACATTGGGGAGGGTATGTGCTATGGTGAGCGCTGTGAATTGTGTAAGACTGATGAATCATTGACCTGTACCTCTGAAACAAATAATACATTATATGTTTAAAAAAAAAGATAGCAGGAAGGGTAAAATAAAGGGGGGAAATTGGAGGAGGAGATGAACCACGAGAGACTATGGACTCTGAGAAACAAACTGGGGGTTCTAGAGGGGAGGGTGGTGGGGGGATGGGTTAGCCTGGTGATGGGTATTAAGGAGGGCATGTATTGAATGGAGCACTGGGTGTTATATGCAAACAATGAATCATGGAACACTTCATCAAAAACTAATGATGTAATGTATGATGACTAACATAATAAAATAAAATTAAAAAAAATGAGGGTCCATTTATTATCTCTGGGGCCATGCTAACTTGGAAGCCTCTAGGAGAGGCTTGGTTTGTAGGATTGTTAACTATACTCTTTCATTCCTTGGTTTGTAGGAGTGTTAATTATAATCTTTGCCTCTGTCTTCACCTGGCTGTCTTACCTTTGTGTCTGTGTATGTTTGGGTCCATCCTAATCACCTTGTATTAACTTGATTATATCTGCACAGAACCTATTTCCAAATAAAGCTATATTCACAGGTACCTGGGGGAGGGGTTGGAATGTCTTAGGACTTCAACATGTCTTTTTTGGGCATATAATCCAACCCATAAGAGCCACTAATATACAAATCTCAATACACAATTTCAAAACTCAGACTTTCAACAGAAAGAGTTGTATACTTAAACTTGAAGAAAATAGCATGAGGTGTCCCCCACATTTTATTCAATGTTGCTGGAAAACATATGAATCATTTTAAATCTGATAGATCAATGAAAATTACTTGGAGCAGGGCCCTTTCTATCTTCCAGAAACATGCATGCATACACACACACACACACACACACACACACACACACACACACACACACACACACATTGATTGATGGATTGATTGATTGCTGAAGCCACCAGGGCTTTGCTGATTCAGAATTTCCAGATAGCTACATTATTAAAAAAAAAAAAATCCCAGATAATTCCTTTTGTCAAAACAGTTTTGAAACCATTTCCTTAAAAGGCCTTCAACTTATCTAAAGAAGAAGATGGTTATGTTAAACTTAAGGCAAAAATATACCTTCTTTTTTGATGTGTTCTTGAAATAACACAGCTGAGCTGGGAGTGATGAACATAACAAGGCAGAAACATTGGATCATCAACTTCAGGCACAGCTGAGAAGACTAAAGACTGTCAAAAGCAAACATACTGCATCTTTTCATTTCTTAGCTCCAGTTCTTCACATGCTCCTCTGACAAGAAATTATATATTATCCCAGAAAAATAGTAACAATATTTGAAAGAATAAAAAAATCTAAATATATTTTCTCTTTCTTAAAACAATTGAGAATGAATTTCATTATGAGAATTTTTGACTGTCATTGTAAAACTCTACTTGGAAGAAAAACTAAGATCATTCATTACTTTAATAAACATGACAACTGTCTTTTGTTTTCTTGTCCATTTTTAAATATTTTTTACATAAAGAATATATAAATAAATTTTGTTAAAAATTCAAACAAGAAAAAGAGCTCATCTATGAGTATTCACTGAACTATATACAGTATATGTAATATAGTGTTATTTCATATAGTTTTGATTATATATTTTATATATAGTTTTCATTTGATATATATATAGTTTATATATAGTTTTTTCTAAGATTTTATTTAACAGAGAGCGAGAGAGCACAAGCAGGGGGAGCAGCAGGCAGAGGGAGAAGCACGCTCCCTGCCGAGCAGGGAGCCCGATATGGGACTCGATCCCAGGACCCTGGGATCATGACCTGAGCCGAAGGCAGACACTTGCTTAGCTGACTGAGCCACCAAGGTGCCCACATAGTTTATATATAGTTTTGATTATTGGCTTTATCCTTTAAAACACATCTTATAGATCTTTCTGTATCAGTATATTAGATTGATTTTATTCATTAGAACCACTTCCTAGTTATTTAACTGTAACATTTTGATTGTTAAAACAATTTGCTCATGATATAATGATGCAATGAATTTTCTCATGTGCTTCATTGTGAACAAGTATATTTCTCTATGCTATATAAATTATACATCAATTAAAATTTTGCCCGTTTTTAAATTTTATGAAAAACTAAATTTTTACATTTAGTTTACACTTAATTAAATGGGCTCCAAAGATATTATATCACATTTCCTCCATAATTTCACAGAATATGAGACTAATGATTTCCTAAATATTCACCAATACTGGATATTATCAGTCTCTATTTTGGTAACGTGAAGGTTAAAAATGATATTTCCCCAGAACCTCACCTATATCAGATATTATCAATCTATTCATTTTTGAAACAATAATGTTAAAATATGTTATGGTCATTTCAGTTTTGTAGTCCTGATTTTTATGAGATAATTTTTTCATGTGTTTATTGGCCAGTTATATTTCTTCTACTGTGAGTTGTTTTTTTTTTTGCATATTTTTCTTAAGTTCTCTAGTAATTTGTGTATTAATTTCTAAGTGTTCTATATATAATTTGGATTTTGGATAAGTAGTGCAAATACTCTCAATCTGTCACTTATAATTCTGTTTACTGAATCACTGTTATAAATAAGTTCATCTTTGCTAACATCCATCAGTCGCTTTTCTTTGAACCATTTAAATTACAATAATTATAGAAGGAAATTTTAATCAAAATTAATTTTACTTATGTTCGTTAAAAATAAAAATAAAACCTGTTTTAGAAGAGAATCAAACAGGATGATTGTCCTGGTATAAAGGGAAACAATATAACCAGTTATTGTCCTCAACCAAATGCAGGCCCTACATAGAATTTTTAGACTAAATGGGATGAAGGCCAAAATGAGTTGAAAGACTTGAACAGGTGTTTGTATACATCTGCCCTCATTTGTAATGGCCAAGAGACAAGACCTCTGATTCTAACTTTGTCTTATAATTTATGCTTATTGCTTTTAGAAATGTAAATACATTGAATTCCCTCAGGTTTAAGAGTTCAAACATTGAAAGCAATTAAAACTTGTATTTAGAAAATGGCACTTATAAATAAGAGCTCTAGTGGTGTTTAAATGGTTCATTTAAGATTTAAAATATTGTGTGTGTAGTTCTTAATAACTGATTATGTTTGCAAATCTGTGCCCCATCCCCAGAGCGGGAGGCTTTCATGCACCAGTGGTGTGGGATCCCCACAGCTCCCTCCCCCTCTGTTTATCTTCTGATATCTGCCCATGGAATCATGGCTCCCCACTTCATACCTCAAAACCAACCAAAGCAATATTCTGTTTTTAGAGATCAAGATCTATCTTTTTACATCTCAGGCTGATTTTGTGTGTGTTCAGAGTGGTCTGGTAGATATCCAACTCAATTCAGGGGACCAGTTGGAATAGGGTCCCCTATTCTTGCACCATCTTTTCCTCCCCCCTCACATTTTTATTTTAAAACTCTTGTAATCATGTGCATCAATTGGTAGACTCACACTAATGCAATAAATAAGACAGAATTTGCTGAGATCACTGAATTGTGATTTAAAATACACCAGTACTTTTCTTAAGACTTTGAAAAGAACTCCTACAAATACGTAACAAATTGGTATTCTTCAGTTTTAAAATTTAACATATGGGATAGAATCATGGTCTTGGGTAGGGATAGATCTCTTTTATGAATGCTAGATCTGCCTGTGGGGATGTTATTTAAGTCTTGAAATCTCACCCCCCTATCTGTAAAATGAAGATAATGACTTATATCCTAGGGTAATTCTGTGGATTCATTAAAATGACATGGTAAGCACTTAGAACAATGCCTGATGCATAATGATAAATGTTAGTTGTCATTTATATATTTATTAATCTGTTTTAAAATTGGTTCTCTTGTTCTTCAGGTACAATATTTAAAAGACAATTTACTTTGAAAGCCATTTCTATTAGTCATAAAATCCATTTGGCTTTTGACAAACTTCTCAATGTCTTCTGATAAACCGAAAACAAAGTATTAAGGAAAAAAAAAGTCACCCTGATTAAATTTAAACTAATCTGACTTCTAAGATCAGGTGTAAAATTTTAAGAGAAAAATTCGTATTATTTCACTTAGTTTTTAGTCAGTTCTATCAGCTCTAGCAGAATTAGTTTTGTTCTTGTTTTGGTGTGAATAACTAATTGTAGTAATTAACCTAACTATAACAGTATAATAATTGAACAATCAGCATTAAAGTGGCTTTCAACTTTCTCCTAAAACTTTAAATATTAGAGTGACCAAAATATCCATCTCACCTGGATAGAGTTCCTTTGATCATTCCTGAATGATAACTGCTTCAATATTTTGAAAAGGAAAGAAATCATTGAATGCTAAGACAAAGCACATTGTGAGCCTGTATTGGACCTTAATTAGTGACTTAATTAGAGGAAGACAGTTCAAAGCTTATCAAAATTCACTTGGGTATATTTTCTTTTATTCTTCTATTTACATTTTAGGTATAATTTTGTTTCTAAGAAGTTATACTTTTTCCATGGGGTACATTAGAAATAATTTTAAAGATATGATTGGGTTAGAAGAATAGAGTAAAATGGCTAATAATCGATGCCTCTGACTTCCCTATAAAGTCATCCTTAAACAATAATTGGTGAGATCTCTGCTATCCAAAAAGAAAATAACCTCCTTTCAGTCACCCACTCCAGGGCTGCATTCCATCCCCTCTGAGGGCTGGGGAAGGTAATTTTACTGTGTATACAATGTCCCCATCACACTTCCAATTACTTCATCCCTCCAGTGAGGTTTGAAAACTGGAAACAACATGACTATTAGGAACATAGTTGAGGTCTATGGAGGGCTGCAGAGACTCTTATTAGGTAGGAATAGAGAAAGAAGATTATGGAATAATGTGTCTTGTTAAGAAGTCTAAATTGGAAACACACCAATTTGAAGAATCAGAGGAGAACAACATAACAGCAATTGGAGTTAAAAGAAATCTGTTGAGAGGGAAGGCAATCTCTTAAAACTCTGGAGAAATTCTTTATCAGAAAAAACAAATCTGTCTAGAGTTAAGAGTTTTAAAATGAGACTTATGATTCTTTTTGGTGATTTATATTTATTATTGTTACTAGAAGAAGCCAGTGATAAGGAAAACTACGGAGTCTGGGAAGTAAAAGGAATGAAATCACGTTTACAGAGGTCCATAGCACAGTTGTTTCAGAGAAATTGTTGTTACTTGTCGTTCACCTACTTCTCTTCTGCAAGATGGTATGATTTATCTTTGAAAAAATATTTTGTGTACATCGTGTTTTACAGTCTCTTCCTTTATCTACAATCCTCTGTGGTTTTGCCCTTCATCTGACACCATTTTTGCTTTGAACAGGAAAAAATACAGCAGGAACTCCTAGAGCTGGAAAGGTAGAATGTTGACAAAGAGAGACTCTCAGCAAGAATTTTTGCTTTTGGAAGAACTAGGGCTTTTATAATATTATCATGGTTTATGTGAGAGTGGGGACTGACTGAAGTAGAAGTCTAACTTAAACTATAGAAAAAGAAAAGAGGTATCTTTTATTAGTCAGAGTCCTGATGGGAGACACATGTCATAATCAAGTTTTTTTTTTTAATGAGTGGAACTGTTTATGAATATGTGGCTAAAATTAATGGAAAGTATCAAGGGTTGACCTAAATTGTTTGGAGCTTCAACCACTGTAGGCTTCAGATACAACTGGAAGGAGCAGTCACAGAGACTGAGAAAGAAGAGCTGTAGCTCTAAGAGACGCATTACCTCCCCTGATAGAAGCTGTGTTCTTTGGTAGACAGACTTTGCCAAATTCTGATGACCCTTCTGGTAGAGAGACATGGCCAAACTCTGAGGGAGAATGTGGAAATAAATTGTTTTTCAATCCTGTAATCACTTGCCAGTTATACCCAGTGATTGGACCAAACTCGAAGCCAGAGGGCAAGAGAGTCCTTTGATGAAGTTCACAGAGTGAGCTCCATATGGCACAGAGAATAGTGGTGAAGAGGGGCAAGTGGGTCTTGGGGGCCCACAGAAAATATCTAGGACACACAAACCGAATGTCTAGGATATATACCCAGGATATACGAGTGTTTAAGAAATTTTTTTTCCAAGATAAGTACCTTTATAGGCATTGAACACAAAGATGAGGAAGTCAGCACAACCCTTGCCATCCTTGGGGCTCATATTTTAATGCATATTTTTAATATAATGTGTGCATGTACATATGTGTGTACACTTGTATTATTTACCTGGATACACATACACATGCACATAATTGCATACAGTCTTAGAATATGTATTTTGTGTTTTTCTCTCTTTCCCACAATTCCCAAATCTTCCTCTGATAGACAGGAAAATTCACATCGCACAGACTAGTTATAAATTAGGATGTTGAGACAGCTGAACACAATTTGGCTAATGCCAGAGTTCTACCTTGAAATTGAGATTGCTTGTAACCCTTTCATTGTCCAAGTAAGCATGTAATATAGAGGCCATTTCTGTAGTTATTGGGAGAGGGTTTCAGTAGTCTCATTAGTTACATGCTGCCTGTGGGGCCTACTCATTAACTAGCAGAGTAATTTTTAGCACCTATGTCAACTCTGCCCCATGTCAAACATCCAGAACACTCATTAACTTCCTCTCAATCTTCCAAAACATCAACGGAGTTTCTCAAAGCACTCGCAGAATGGACAGTAATGATATGGAAAGAAAAGTCCCAGCTGGACAATGCAGAAACTCCCCCTGGTTAGACAGGCATGCAAAAGGGTATAGTGATATGTCAAATATCTGTTAATGCTGAATACTTAGCACACTTAGAGTTTTGAAAATTATAACAACACATAATTCAGTTATTAGAACTTATTTGAACTTTTTTCTTTTGACTGTCATGTCCCTAGAAAACAGCATTTATATATGCATTGTTGTTTTGCCATTAATTGAAAAATAATTTTTTAACCTTTATCTTTTTAAGGATTCATTGAAAACAGACACTTGAAGCTGTTATAATGAACTGAACAGTTTAGAAGTGTTTGGAGAAGTCACAACTGAATTTGTACCCCGATTTCAATAATTGCTACATCTGCAACTTTAGGTAAGTTACTTTACTTTTCTGAATTTTATTTTTCATATTTTTAAAGTAAGGGTAATAATTCCAAACTTCTGTACCTCTGGAACAAATAATACAATATATGTTTAAAAAAAAGGAAGAAGAAGAAGAAGAGGAAGAAGAAGAAGAAGAGGAAGAAGAAGAAGAAGAAGAAGAAGAAGAAGAAGAAGAAGAAGAAGAAGAAGAAGAAGAAGAAGAAGAAGAAGAAAAAGAAGAAGATAGCGGGGGGGGTTTGAAGGGGGGGAAATCGGAGGGGGAGACAAACCATGGACTCTGAAAAACAAACTGAGGGTTCTAGAGGGGAGGGGGGTGGGAGGATGGGTTAGCTTGGTGATGGGTATTAAAGAGGTCACATTCTGCATGGAACACTGGGTGTTATACGCAAATAATGAATCATGGAACACTACATCAAAAACTAATGATGTAATGTATGGTGATTAACATAACATAATAAAAAAACTGTGGATATTGGAAACAATAAATGTGCATGAAAATCTTCTAATCCTACCACTCTGCCGTTCCTCCTTTTCACTTATCACCAATCTGGCAATATTTCCTTGGGTCCTATCAAAGACACTGACCGATGGTGTAATTTTCTCTATTTATCCTATTCCAGATTGACTGTAAAGGTTTTCTGTTATTCCTGAGGACCTCAGGAAGTTAAAGGTACTAAAGCTTGAGTGAATACAAAGCTATTTGCCCCGTATTTTGCTGCCTCTTGTTTGGTTCATATCTGGAATACAGAAAATTTTGCCCACATCCCAGTGTGATTTTATTCTCTAAGATTTCCTCCAGGCCCAAGACTAAAGATCTCTTGGCTCTTTCCACTTGCTAACAATGTTTCATAGACACAGTTTCGAAGAAAGTCAAAGCCTAAAATGAAATCTGTACCTCTCTACCCATGCCTAAATAAGGGGATGCAAATATAAAATATAGGAAAATTAATTTCAAATTCAAGACTACTTAAGTGGATAAACAGAAGAAAAAAAAGGAGCTCTGTTTTAACATTAATTCCAATCAGTATTAGAGATAATTGATTCCACAAAAATCTGGAATATGAAATTTAGCCATAACATTATCATGAAAATTATGAAATTAATGATATATTTAACTTATAAATACTATTATATAAGGATATTAGTAACCAATACTAGAAATTACAATGAAACATTAAACTCTAAGTCAAATTTATATTGAGGCATTTGCTCCAGATTCTTCAAAAGCAGACAAATTCCTTAAGTGTTCTCCCAATGCAATATTCCTGAGGATATTTTTAGACACCTGAGATGATATTAAATTCATTACATTTGTATTAAGTCTGAATAAAGAATGCATATTATCCAGTTAATTTATTATTGTGAAACTTACCTTTAGAAGAATTAAGGCAAGGAAGAAAAGAATGATTATAAATGTATTATGATTAAGATATTTAGATAAAAATAGTTTTTAAATGGTGGCACTAAAAAGTATTTATGTAAAGATAAAGGAATGGAATAGCTAATTTTCAGATATTTAACATACAGTTATTTATACACATGTTCACACATGCACACACACTCATACACCTATATGTATAAAGATGTATTTATGTAAAATTTAAGAGGTCTAGAGAAAATTCATTAACTCATTTAGCTCACAAAAACAATGGAGAACTAATACCAGCTCTCTGGTTTTGATGTTGTACTAAATTATAGAAGATATTACCATTGGGATAGGCTGGATGAAGAGTGCACAGGATCTCCTGGCACATTTCTTTGAAACTGAGTGTGAATCTATAATTACAAAATAAATGTTTAAAAAAATAAGATAAGTTTGGACTAAAATTTTTTTTTAAGTAAAAAGAGCTTATAGAGGGAAATTATGTTGTGGTTTTGAAATCAAGAGGGTACATTTTAACTGCACATTTTTAAAAGTTATTATAGTAGCTAGATGTGATTGTAGGATTAAACATGACAAAAAAAGAATCAATAGGAATTTTAAAATCCATTCTTCTTGTATAGAAATGGAAAATTGCTTTTATGTATTTACCTGGACCTTATGGTTTTAATCATAATCTGTAACTTTTTAAAAGATTTTTTTATTTATTTGAAAGAGAGAGAAAATGTGCGCATGCACACACGCCTGTGTGCACGCAAGCAGAGGGAGAGTCAGAGGGAAAAAACCTCCAGCAGGCTTCCTGCTGAGCATGGAGGGCTCCATGTGTGTCTAGATCTCACAACCCTGGGATCATTACCTGCACTGAAAACAAGTGTTGGATGCTTACCCAACTGAGCCACTCAGGTAACTCAAATAATGTATAATTTTATGTGGGAAGCATGGTAGAAAGAAATGAGGATGTGAAACATGGGAAACATTTTTTAGAGAAAATTTAAAACAGGATTATGAAACATTTACTCAGTTTCCCTCTTTGAATAGAAAGTCTATAGAAAGTCTATTCTATAGAAAAGAATGTTTTCTTCTGAGTTCACTAAATATCTTAATTCTAGATATGAACTTAAAAGGTCTCAATATCCTCATTTGAAATCCAGGGGCATAATACATTTTTCAAAATGTTATTTTTGTATGTTGTAGTACCACAAAATATTTGTTATGGGGCGCCTGGGTGGCTCAGTCGGTTAAGCGGCTGCCTTCGGCTCAGGTCATGATCCCAGGGTCCTGGGATCGAGCCCCATGTCCGGCTCCCTGCTCAGCAGAGAGCCTGCTTCTCCCTCTCCCTCTGCCTGCCACTCTGCCTACTTGTGCTCTCTATCTCTCTGTCAAATAAATAAATAAAATCTTTAAAAAAAAAAACAAAATATTTGTTATAATTAATTTATAAATTCATAGAAATAGCGAAATATATCTTAAAATGGTCTGATAAACAGTTTATGAAACACTTTAAAATGATGTTGAAGAATGAAATAAAATGTATAGATTCATTTGAGATATTTAGTTTCTAAGTAAAAATTAAATTAAAAAATAAAATCTTATTGTGCAAAGATAGTGTAATTTTGTTTTTCTATAAGTTCTTATTTGAAGTCAATATGGTCTATTTGTATAAAATAGAAATGGAGTGAATCATAGGAATTAGTGATTTTTCAATCCATACCTGGAGAGTAGCAGGATTTCCATAATGTTCTGAAAGAACAGTGTCAAGTTTATCATGGAAGAAAGAGCTTTTGAAGTAGATAGATCACTTATATAATCTCCTTTCAAACTATTAGCTATGATGTCTTTGTCTACTAATCTTTGCTCACCACTGTACATCATCAGGATAACATTGTCTTGAATTCATGTTTTCTCTTTATTACTCTACTCTGGTTAAAGTAGGAAAGTCAGCTTATAAGTTTGGGTCACTAGATATACAATTTCTCCTAGTTTCTTTGTAGAGTTTTAAGTCAGCTCTGCTTTTCAAAGGAGCAGTATTCCTCCACATAAATGATATTTGGGCAGCTTTGGGAACTTATATAGACATTAATATGGAAGAAGAGTTGGAAAGAACAGTAATTGAACTGCTGAGATAATTCTTGTCAGCTGCAGTGCTCAGAACTGGCTTGTGTCCATCTGAAGCCTTCTGGTCCTGTGGTCTCACTGAAGGCAGTGTTCTGCATATTATCTTTGATCGAGTTACACTTGAATAATTTTGGCTAAAGATGGAACATTTTCTCACTCTTCAGAACTTTACAGTTGTACTTGCTAATAAACCCATGGAATTATTTATTTTCCTTTTAACTATGAGTTAGTTCTGAATTATAGTTCTGTATTTAAAATTTACAATATAAATTTTCATTTATAAGAATGGTAAAAATCTATAGTACTGAAACATAATAACCCAATGCAGTCTTATTTTTCTTTTTGTTTTTAAACTACAAAATTGAAATAAATCATCATTATAATGTATCTGTCTTAATCCATTAGGGCTGCCATACAAATATCATAAATTGGAGACTTAAAAATAGAAATTCATTTTCTCATGATTCTGGAGTCTGGAAGTGTGAGATCAGGATATCACCATGGTCAGTTTCTAGTGATGGCACTCTTTCTGACTTACAGAAAGCCAACTTCTCTCTGTGTCCTATATGGAAGAGAGAGAGTGAACAAGAGAGCACAAGCTCTCTGGTGTCTCTTCTTAGAAAGGTACAATCCCACTACAAGGGCCCCAGGGCCCTCAAGACTTCATCTTACCTAAATTACCTCCCAAAGGCCCTATCACCAAATACCATTGCACTGGAGGTCAGGGTTTCAACATATGAGTATTGGGAGGATATAAACATCTACCGTATTAAGAATATCTTAAAAACCTTTTTTTTTAACAAAGGACATGGCATTTAAAAGTGTCCAGAGAGGTAACACTGCACAATGTCCATAGCACTTGACAACCTTACTAAGAGCTTATACATAGTAGTGAATTTCCTTCCAAGTAATATTGGGAGAGAGGGAAAGTCTACCTGCACTCTATAGTTGGTGAAACTGACTCAAAGAGGTACCATGACTTGGCACCATGTTCCAAGAACAGGAACCCAGGCTTTCATGTTGGCTTCCTGAAGACCCCTAATGTTCCTGAATCTTATTTTACTCTTATATAATAAAATATGCTTCCCAACATTTCTATTTCTTCTCTCAATAGAGCAATAGACACAAATTTTGGCTGAACATTGGAAATATAAATTTTTCTCAATTTTACCTTCCCACAACTAATCTTTTCTTTTATTGACTAATGCTTTGGATATTATTTCTTGGGCAATAATCATCAATCTAAAAATTTCAGGGTTACAACTTTCTAGTAACCTATCACGAGTAGGTAACAAGTTTCTCTAACATATTTCACCAGAACATTTTTTTGTGGTTACACAGTGGGGAAATTCTCATCATTCTGCTAAAATGTTCTTAAAATGAGAGGCAAAAATGTGAAAACTCAATTTTCATGTCATATATTTTCCTATTATTTGTTTTAGTACACTCTCTGAATTCTGTCAGACTTGTATATTTCTCTCACTATGCAAGATCTCAAACCAAACCAAATTATTTCTATAGAAATCTAATCTAGTTCAATTCAGAGTATCTGGAATGTGCACTCACTTTGGAGTCAAATAGCATTTGGCTTGGTATTATTTTTACACTCAAAATTTTATCTAAAAAAAAAAGGATAGTAATTAATAGTTACTATGTAGAATTGAGGTAAAGATTAAATGGATTAAGTGATGTATCTCTTTGGGTAATAGCCATGTACATGGTAAAAGATTAATTAGCTAATAACCTCTATTTGTTATTAAAATTTTAGTACTAGTTCCTTTGTTGTGAATGACATTGCTTTGGAGCCAGCATATTGCTTTAGTTTTGAAAAAGAGTTAAGATTCAGAAATTTGGAGTCTCAATCTGAAAACATTATTGCAGGTAAGTGAGTGATGAGTAGTTGGCACATTATAAATATATTTTTTTATAAATGAAAATAGGAATGAGAACTGGTATTAATGTGAACATCTACTTCGATAAGGTCTTAAGCCTCTTTGGAAATTACTATTTCTAGCTTATTGCTCATAGTGATTAACAGCCATATTGAATGACCACTTCTAGTAGTTTAACCTGCATATTTAAAATTTCATTTGGTTGAAATCACAAGCTATCATCAGGAAGTATATCAGGTCAGGAAGGACAGATCTTTCATCCGTTACATGCCAGAGAATAAGCTGGGGATATTCTCAGCATGAAGTATTGGGAGTTCTTGAAATTAGGAATTTGTCTAAAGTAACCTTTTTATATGAATATTTTAAACCAACATACAGAAAGTGATAATTAAAAGGGCACCAACAGAAAAACCTACCTGTTATTATTCAGCCATAAAAAATAATTGGCAAAATGTTGCCATTTGCAACAATGTGGATGGCGCTAGAGTATATAATGCTAAGTGAAGTAAGTCAGAGAAAGACAAACACCATCTGACTTCACTCATATGTGGAATTTTAGAAACTAAAGAAATGAGCAAAGAAAAAAAAGAAAGAGAAAGAGACAAGCCAAGAAACAGACTCTTAACTATTGGGAACAAACTGATGGTTACCAGAGGGGAGGTGGGTGGGGGGATGGGTGAAATAGGTGATGGAAATTAAGGGGTGCACTTGTGATGAGCACCGGGTGATGTATGGAATTTTTGAATCTGTATATTGTACACCTGAAACTAATACAACACTGTATGTTAATTATACTGGAATTAAAAAAAAGAGTCTGCTTTTTGGTTTGTTTCTTTTTTCTTCTTTTGTTTCTTAAATTCTGCCTATGAGTGAAATCATATTATATATGTCTTTCTCTGCCCATCTTATTTCACTTATCGTTATGCCCTCTAGATCCATCAATATTGCTACAAACAGCAAGATTTCATTCTTTTTTATGTCTGAGTAATTATTCCACTGTATGTATGTATCCATTCATCTATCCATGGACATTTGCACTGCTTCCCTAATTTGGCTATTATAAATAATGCAATAAACATAGGGGTGCATATATCTTTTTAAATTAATGCTTTTGTATTATTTGGGTAAACACCCTGTAATGGAATTATGTGGGTTTTTTGTTTGTTTGTTTGTTTTTGATGTTAAGTTTTATAAGTTCTTTATATATTTTGGATACTCACCCTTTAGTTACCCTTTGTCTTTGGAGCACTTAGTCTATTTACATTCAAAATAATTATTGATATGTATGTACTTTTTGTCATTTTGTTACTTGTGTTATGGTTATTTTTGCAGTTGTTCTCTGTTGTTTCTTCTCTTTCAGTTTGATGGCTTTCATTAGTGATATGCTTGGATTCTTTTTTCTTTATTTGCTGCTTATCTATTAAAGATTTTTGATTTGTGGCTACCACTAGTTTTTTTTAACCATTAATTATATATATATATATATATATATATATATATCTCCAAAGCATATAGCAATCTGTATTAGATTGATGGTCACTTAAGTTTGAACCCATTCTGAAAGCACTAAATTTTTACTCCCTTCCCCTATGTTTTATGTATATAATGTCATATTTTACATTCTCTTATTTTGTGAATCCTTTGACTGATTTTTTTTTTTTCTTTACAAAGTAATTCTCGTCTTTATGATGTATGGTATACATTCTGGATTTTTTTTAAAGATTTTATTTATTCATTTGACAGAGAGAGAGAGAGGGAGAGCACAAACAGGGGGAAGGATAGAGGGAGAGGGAGAAGCAGGCTCCCCACTGAGCAGGGTACCAGATACGGGGCTCGATTCCAGGACCTGGAGATCATGACCCGAGCCAAAGGCAGTTGCTTAACAGGCTGACCCACCCAGGTGCCCCTCCATTGACTGATTTTTATAGATATAATTGTTTTACTGCTTTTGTACTTTCACCTCCTTATTAATTTTATACGTGATTAATATATTACTTTTATTATGTTTGTATGTACCTGTGGAATTGTTTTGTTTCTCCTTTTCCTTTCCACTCAAAGAATTCCCTTTAACATTCCTTGTAAGGCTGATTTAGTGGTGTTGAATTCCTCTAATTTAATTTTTGTTTGCCTGGGAAACTCTATCTGTTCTATTCTGAATGATAGCCTTGCTGGATAGAGCATTCTTGGTTGCAAGATTTTTCTTTTTTTAGCACTTTGAATACATCATGTCATTCTCTTCTGTCCTATAAAGTTTCTGCTGAAAAATCAGCTGTTAGCCTTATGTGGTTTCCTCCCTTGTATGTAACTATTTTCTTTTCTCTTGTTGCTTTTACAATTTTTTCTTTATCACCACTTGTTTGCCATTTTAATTGTATATCTTGGTGTGGACCTCTTTCGGTTGATTTTGTTCAGGGGTCTCTGTGCCTTTTGGCTCTGGATATCTGTTTCCTTCCCCAGATTAGGGAAATTTTCATCTAGTATTTCCTCAAATAAATTTTTGGCCCCCTTTTCTCTCTCTTCTTCCGGGGTCCCTATAACGCAAGTATTATTATGCTTGATGGTTTTGGATGTTCCCTTAATCTATTCTCATGTTTTATTCTTTTTTCTTCTTCCCATTCAACTTGGTTGCTTTATATTACTGTCTTTCAACTTGCTGCTCTGTTTCTTCTAGTCTATTTATTTTATCTAGTTTTTTTTTTATTTCAGTTATTGATTTCTTCATCTCTGATTGGTTCTTTTTTATATTTTCTATCTCTTTGTTGAAGGTCTCAATGATATCCTCCACTGCACTCAAGTCCAGTAAGTATCTTTACGACAATTATTTTGAATTCTCCATCAGGCATATTGCTTATCTCTGTTTCATTTAGCTCTATTGCTATGATTTCATCCTATTCTTTCATTTGGGACATATTGCTCTGTCTCCTCATTTTGTCTAGTTCTATGTGTCTGTCTTTTTGTATTAGAATGGTCAGTTATATCTCCAGATCTTGAAAGTAGTGGCCATATGAAGAAGAGGTCTTTTAGTGCCCTGTAGTTCAATGTCTCCTGTTCACTAGAACCAGACACTTGAGAGGTATCTCCTATATATGTTGCATCTGTTGTGGCTGAGCCATATTTGCCTTTAACCCTCTTGTCTGCAATGGCCCTCTTTGCCTATTGTGGTCAAGGTTTGGTTTCTGTGTGGTTGAGGGGCCAGTCTGAGGCTGGCTTGGGCTTGAGTTTCATCAGATGAAAGGCCTATCCTCAACCCATTTGGTGGAACTGAGGTTGCACTAACCTGCAAAGCACATTAGTCAGAATAGACATCTGCCACCAGTATATATGTTGGCGTCACAGTGACTTGAGCTACCAGGGTCTCTCTTTGTGCTGCCCCCTATGAGGTGTTTTGTTTTGTTTTGTTTTGTTTTGTTTTGTTTTGTTTGTGGATGGGGCTGACAGATCAGATGTCTGCAGTGGCACTGGCGTGTGTGGTTATTTTCTCTTTTCCCCAGGGTAAGAGTTACTTTAGAGCGGTGCTGGCCCTTGCTGGGGCTACTTGCAGAATGAGATGTGTCTGGCACTGCTTTGGATGGACTCCTGGTGAGCAAGAGGGGCAGTCCTCAGGGGAACACAGGTGTGGGGCACACAGTGTTAGCAAGTTAGGTGGTGAGTGTTCATGCTGGTTCCAGTAGGTGTCCAGGTATTGAGGCTGGGGGATAGGGGAGAAAAATGATGCTTCCTAGCTCTTTTGTTCTTTGAGAAGTCTCCTAAAGATCCCTGATCCTCCACTGCAAATTCTGAGAATAGTAAATAAATCTCCTTCCTATATATCCCAGGCACTTATCAAACTGTTGCTTCTGTGCTCTATCTCAGCAGGGTTATTTATTATGATGTCTTTTTAAGGGTGGCAACTGTTCTCTATCATCTTCTAGCTCTCCCAGAACTAAACCTGTTGATTTTTAAATTTCTAGATGTTATGCCCCACTGCTTGTAAAAACTCACCATGTTAGGTCCCTTTGGTTTTCAAAGCCAAATGTTGTATGGACTTGTCTTCATAATGCAGGTACCCTGTTTCTTGGGTGCCTGGTGTGGGGTCTGTTCCTCTCCCTTCTCTGTGCCTTTGTGTCCCTCCTGTTTATTATTAGTGTTGTGGGTAGTTTGGTTCTAACCATGTCTCCACCCTTTCTACCATTTTTTGATGTGGCCTACTCTCTATTATTAAGTGTGGAGTCTATTCTTCTAATCTTTAGTTCATTTTCTTGGTTGTTACACTGATGTGTCTCATATGTAGTTGTATCCATGGGACAAGGTGTGCTTAAGATCCTCCTACTCTGCCATCTTCCCAGGCTCCCTCCCTGGTTATTGTTTTATATTAACTTTATAATCATGATTTAAAAAAACATTTTAATAATGACCGTTCAAAGTTTAATTGGAAATTTATTAAAATTTTAAGTTATTTGGGAAGAATCGACACAGTTACAGTGTTATATATTCACAATTATATATACTATATATATATATATATATATATATATATAGGATTCTGTGTTATACAGACAATATACTATAGTATATATTCACACTGAGATACATCAAGGGCTATCCTTTTATTTCATAGTTTATGATTTTCTTAGTAGGATTTTGAAGCTGATTTTTGGATAGCTCAGACTCACATATTTTTAAAAATTTATTCCCATTAATTTATAACTTTCTTGGGGGGAATTGTAAATATGATGTTTCTTGAATTATGTCTTCCCAATTGATGTTAATTATATGGAAGAAAATGATTTATGTTGAGCACTTTGTCTATCTATCCTTCTTTCATTCCCCATTCTTTCCTTCTAACTATTCTCTTTGTTCAGTATTCAGACTCCTCCCATGTAACTTTGTAACTCCAGCTCCATCTCCAACAGTTTGATTATGATTATGCAAAGCTAGTCATGATACCCTTATTGTTCTTCGTAATGACTGAATTGGGAATGGGCGTATGGCCCAATCCTTGCCAATGATACCTGATGCAGTTCCTTTTGTTGGACTGCAGTGGAAAGTATTATTAGTCATACCAACAGATACAATTTCATACTTCTTTTTAAGATTGTTGCTTTATGTGGTATAATTTCTCAAATCTTCTGCCACCATCTTATCAGCCCAAAGATGAAACATTTAATCTAAATGAAGACGGATCAAGAGAATCATACAAAAAGTAGAGCTAGAACATAGAATGTACTAAATCTGAAGCCTATTCCACTTATGAATTTCTTGTCATATAAAATAGTGTCTTCATATCTTTATGTCAATTTGAATCAACGATTCTTTTATTATTGAAAACAAAACCACCTTAAGTGATAACTAATAACTATTTCTTTTGCAACCTCTGAATGTTCTTATAACACATTTGATTTTCTTAGGGTTTTAATTATATCAGCTAAAATAACTATGAGTCCTAACATGTAAAGAGCTTGAAAGTCATCACTCCATTTCTTACAATAAAAAAAGTTGAACAATAACCCTGAAAATCAGCAACTATTCTTAAACACAACAGATTGCTGAGGTTGTAGGGCAGTCTATTATCCTGAAATCTGAGAGTACAGGTAAATCTAGAGTCACAACTGAGATCTGCTTATCTGGATCAGAAGCTGCTAAAGCCATAAATTGGTAGGAATTCTTAAGTAATCATGTTGACAAAATTACTGGAACCTGACTAAACCAGTGAAGTGTGAGAATTACTGAGGGCCATTGTCTTGGGGATGGAGGCACAGTTTCTTTCATTTTACCTCCAGAAAATTTACCAGATTCCCAAGGTGAAGAGCCAAGAAAGATCCTCTCCTGGATTTGACAGGAGAGAAAGAAAAGCAGTCAAGGAAAAATCAATTTGAATATTCATAATTAAAAAGGCCTACTCTCCAGGGGAAAATATTATCCGAGGCATATCTCACTATGGGGGAGGTATTTCCCTGAATTCAACACTCTCTAGCCTTCCTGTGTTACCTATGGAAGGGTGGTTGCTAAGAAACATTTTGAAGGGCACAGCTCAGGGAACAAGCCCACTAAAAGACTGAGATTTCATTATAAACGCCTGTTTTGCACACTTACTACCACACCAATAGGGTTCTGGTATAATAACACTGGATTACACATAAAGACTAAAGAAAGGATACTAGAGGATTTTGAAAATTCTGGCATCTACTGATAAAACAAACATTAAATATAGCCCAAATTCTAGGCAGAATTAATATAAAACCTTACACAAATGGCCTCCCTACCTCAGTTATCTTGGTAAAATTTGATTGTCTTTCAACAAAAATTACAGGTATGTTAAAAAGAAAAAGAATCAAAGTAAATATCAGAAATTGCCTCAGATATGACATAGATGTTGGAATTACTAGATGTGGAATCTAAAATAATTATGAATAATATGTTAAGGGCTCTAGTAGAAAAAGTAGACAATATGGAAGAACAGGTGGGAATGTAACCAGAGAAATGGAAACTCTAAGAAAGGATCAAAATGCTGGAAGTCAGAACACTAATAGAAATAAAGGATACCTCTGATGGAGTCATTAGTAGACTGGACATAGAGGAAGGAATAAGGAAGTTTAAAGATATGTTCATAGAAACTTATAAAATGAAAATGAAAAAAAAGAATAAAAAGAAAAAGACTAGAACATCCATGAACTATGGAGCAATTATAAAACATCTATGTAATTGGCATACTAGAAGAAGAAAAAGAGAATAGAATAATAATATTTGAAGTAATGGCTCAGAACTTTCCAAAATTAATGACAGACATCAAATAACATACACAAGAAACTCAGAGAACATCAAGGAAAATAATACCAAATAATTCATCTAGATATATCATCTTCACACTGAAGAAAACTAAAGACAAAGAAAAAAATCTCAAAAGGTGCTGAAGAATAAAAATACTCTACCAATAAAAGAACAAGGATACAAATTACATCAGACTTCATGTTATAAACAATGCAAACAAGAAGAGAGTGGAACAGAACATGTTAAGTATTAAAAGAAGAAGGAAATTTTAAAACCACTCACCTGGATTTATATTTCCAGAAAAGTTATTCTTCTAAAAATGAAATAAAAATAAAGATATTCTTAGGCAAACACTGAGGGAATCCATCACCAATAGTCTTATCATTCAAATGTTCAAAGAAGTTATTTAGGGAGAAGGAAATGATAGAGGTCAGAAACTTGAATCTAGATGAAAAAGGAAGAATGTTGGAGAAGGAAAAAATGAAAGTAAAATAAAATTATTTTTCTTCTTAATCTGAAAGATAACTGTTTAAAATAATAATAATCTAAATGTATTGGGTGATAATAGCATATGGTTAAGTGAAATCAGTGATAGTCATAAGAAATGAGAGGTAGAAAGTGGGAATACTCTTATAGTATCTGTACTGCTTACAAAATAATACAGTGGTTTTTGAGGTGGATTTAGATTAGTTTAAAAATGTGTATTCAAACTCTGGCTCATTCATTAAGATTTATTTAAAAAATGTATAACTAATATTTTAAAAGAGGAAATAAAATAGACTCATATAATATGTTCAATTAAAACCAGAGAAGCCAGAAAAAAAGATACAAAGAACAAGTACATCGAATTGGAAACAGGTATAAACATGTAGATACTAGTTCAACTGTATCACTAATTAAATGTAGAAAGTCCAGGGCTCCCTGCTCAGCAGGGAGTCTGCTTCTCCCTCTGACCTTCCCCCCCTCTCATGCTCTCTCTCTCTATCTCATTCTCTTTCTCAAATAAATAAATAAAATCTTTTTAAAAAAATAAATGTAGAAAGTCCAATAATGCCAATTAAAAAACAGAGACTATCAGAGTGCATTTAAAAAAAAAAGACCTAATTATACGCTATCTACAAGAAACCCAGTTTAAATATAAATACTCAGGTTAAAATATAAAGGGATGATATACCATGCTAACATAAATAGAGAGCTAAACTAGCTATGTAAATTCAGACAAAGCCAACTTCAGAACAAGGGAAATATCAGAAATAGAGAAGATACATAATGATAAAGGGGCCAATGCTCCAAGAAGACCTAACAATTCTTAATGTCTATATACCTTACAACATACTGTTAAATGATGCAAAAAACTGATAGAACTGTAAAGAAAATGGACAAGTCTATTATTATAGCTGGAGACTCTAACATACTTCTCTTAGTAATTGATAATCAAGCATCCAGAAATTCAGTTAAGGATATAATTAACCTGAATAGCACTATTGACACACTTATTCTAATTGGAAAATAATCATGACTTTTTCCTGCTTTCCAGTAATTATATCCCTTTAAAAATTACTTACAATGGAAAAATTATCCATCATGATGGTAGGAATTGTGTGAAACTAGGAACCTTCTTTTATTTTACCTCATAAAATACAGGTACATTTTACAATACTTATTAGTCATTTTTGTTGTGCTTTTAAGTAAACCTTCCTCAAAAATGTGGGTATTCCATGTTGATAATTGAAAGATATCTTTGCTTTGATATATTTCCTTTTATTGGTTGTCATGACTACCGAGTAAGGTCAGATCTCTGCTATAAAAATCAGAGTTTTATTCTTCTCCCAGAGATTGGTCACGAGATACACATGATCTCATGTAACATTTTCTGCCTAAAATAAAAACAAAAACGAAAACAAAACCCTGCTGATTTTAGTTTTTTTGCATCATACAGCATGAATAATACAAAATATTAATCAAATTTACTTCAGAAAAAATTACTTATTATAAAAGAGCCCTTAAAAATTCAATATAAGAATTTGAAAACCACTGATATTTCTACTAGTAGTTGTGCTAATAGAGCAGAATAAAACTAGACATGTTTATGGTTAGTAACTACTATTTTATAGTATTAGTCAGTATTGGTATGTATCCAAATACCTTGGCACTTATGTTTTTTCCTGGCCAAGGAATTTCCCAATTAATTGAGAGTTTCCATGATGTAAAATACACGAAGGATTAAATGCAAGTTTTCAATCTGATACTTATCTATGTGTCATCATGGATGGCTTGTCAAACAAATGGTATTTGTCCTAATGGAACATATGTTAACATTAACACAGCTCAATACTTAATTGGCAAAAATTTAAGGAAATTAAAGTTCTTAAGGATGATACTTGGCCAATACTTGATATCAATAAAGTTGTGAGCAACCTGACAGTTTATTGGATGAGTAGTTAACTGCTGCACCATAATCTGAAGTATATTTGTTTCTTTTTCTTTCCACTGTAGAGAGTCTAAATGATAGATATTTATAATTGGGAGTGTATATAGAGTTCTAAATTATAACTTTTATAAAATAAGCTTGAGTATTCATAATTTTTTAAAGATTTATTTATGATTGACAGAGAGGGTGGGGGAGGAGCAGAGGGAGAGAGAATCTTAAGCAGACTCCTCACTGAGTGCAGAGCCCAGCTCCAGGCTGGATCTCATGACCTTGAGATCACAACCTGGTCTGAAACCTGGAGTCGGATGCTTAACTGATGGCACCACCCAGACACCGCAAGTATTTATAATTTTTTGTTTTCTTTTTGGTCTTTGTTCTTTCTTAAATTAAATGTACCAGTGTATCTAATTGGAATATGAATTTTCCATATGCTGTCTGTGTCTTCGATTAGTTTTTGTCCTAGGAGAAATCAGATAAAGATTTTTTATTTAGGAAAAAAATTTGTTGTGTAACAATTTATGTTTAGCAGGCCATCCTTCCTGTTCTCCAAACCTGTTACCTGGAGATACTGACCTTTTTTCTTCTTTATTAGTTTTTGTGTCTATTCTATGCAGCCTAGATTGTGCAGACAGCTTCTTGTTTTCTGTCTGCCTACACTATCTGGTTATTGGCTTGCTTTCTTACTGGTTGTCTGAACTTATTAGTAGTAATTGTGCCTTCTGTGCCTTGCATTTCAGTATCAAGGTCTTTCCCTTTGAATGCTCAGTTTTTATCTTCTCTTACATTCAGGTATACATCTGCAATCTACTTTACCATCGTTCACTTAAATCCTTTCTCCCAGCTCTACCTTAACAATTTCCAAGTCTTTATAGACTTCTATTTTGCATCTGTGTTTCTCTTCTACCTTAAATTCTAGGATCATAGGATTCTGTAGCCTAGAGTTCTAAATCTAAAAGTACTCAGGATTTGATAACAGCAGTATATTTCCAGGAATTAATCTGTGTGTCTTGTATTTCCTTTCTTCATTATTCTTTCATTGAGAACACAAGGGCAACTTTTTCTTCCTTTACCTTAAAGTGAAATATAAATGTATACACTCAAACTTTCTGGCCTAAGTAGATGATAGAAAGATTCAAAAGTGTGCTTGCCTGTCATAGAGGAAACTAGGGATAGAAGAAAGGAGAGGATGCTGCAGAGGGTTGACCTGGATTAGAAAGAGAGGAGAGTGTTTCTGGAGGGGAGGAGGGTGGATGGTTGGGATAATTGGGTGACTGCACATTGGGAGGGTATGTATTGTGATGAGCACTGAGTATTATATAAGATTGATGAATCACAGTCCTGTACCCGTGAAACAAATAACACATTATATGTTAATTAAGTGAATTTAAATAAATTAAAAAACTGAAAAAAATAAAGTTTTCATGGCATCTGAGGAGCTACTTGAAATATTTTTATAGAAGCAAAAAAAAAAAAAAGAGAGAGAGAGAGAGAGAGAGAGAGGGTGAAAAAAGAGAGGGAAAAGGGACCTTACATCTTGAAGACAAGGAGTGGAATAGAAGGATGTGGCACTAAACACTACTATAGATGTAGTCCCGTCACCAGGACATAGTCAGGTCTCTCAGGATAAGATTTGGATAATTTTTCAACTCTAGTGAGGGTGACAGCATGAAGGAACTTTTTACTTTCTGACTAAAGTAGAATTTCTTAGTTAGGAACTATCCTTTAATTTAGGCAGTGCTACAATAAGAAGAATGTCTATATTTTTAATAAATAAAATGGCAATAAAATCTTAACTTCTAAGAAAGAAATCACATATTTTCAAAACAAAAGTAGCTTTCTTTCTTTGGCTGCCACTTCCATGTTTTCCCATAAGTTGAGATGCATTCCATTAAGTATTCCTATTTGAGAGCTACTATTCTCTGTCTTTTAAGATTATCTATAAACAATTTTATCACTAATTTTCCTAACAAATCCAAGGAAAAAGAACTTTTCAGATGTTTCATGTTTTCAGGGAGCTGAAAGTAATACATATGTTTTAATGACTGTATTATGAGCTTTGTTATAGACTTTTAAATTTATATTTATGCAAAATAAAACCGGAGATGGTGAAAAATTACTTAAAAAGTGAAACTATGATTTAATAATATAAAACATTGTTTTTGTATTGCCTCTTTTGGCTTAATAAAATGAAATTAATAATCTTACATGTATATACTGAGGCAATCATATTAGTCATTTAAAAATAAAATCTGGGGGTGCCTGGGTGGCACAGTCAGTTAAGCACCTGCCTTTGGCTTAGGTCATGATCTCAGGGTCCTGCAATCAAGCCCTGAGTCAGGCTCTCTGCTCAGCAGTGAGTCTGCTTCTCCCTCTCCCTCTGTGGGCTCTCTCTCTCAAATAAAAAAATAAAATCTTAAAAAAAATCTGAATGTCAATGACTATGAAATAAATGCAAATATTAATTTTTTAAAGATTTTATTGAGAGACAGAGAGCACGAGAGGGGAGAGGGTCAGAGGGAGAAGCAGACCCCCTGCCGAGCAGGGAGCCCGATGTGGGACTCGATCCCTGGACCCCAGGATCATGACCTGAGCCGAAGGCAGTCGCTTAACCAACTGAGCCACCCAGGCACCCGCAAATATTAATTTTAGCATACTACCCACTATATGATTTGAAAAAGTGTATTTGTTGAAATCTTTTCTTTCTTGGAGGATTGCAAATACAGTTTCAGATATTAAATCAGATTGAAACTGAATATCTTACAATGTATGTTCTAGACTAGATAAGTCAGAAAACTATAATCATATATAAGATTTAACAAAAATATTACATGCAAAATTGTATTTTTACCCTAAAATAGAAAATATATTCCCTAAAAATATTACAGCTATTCCATACATAATTCTTAGTATTTTGGTAAATGTGACTTTAATTGGAGATATATTTTTAATTGCACAATTATTAAATAAATACTAAGTTCGTTTTGGAGAGACGAACATTCACTGAAATTATGAGACCTCTTATGTATAAATTATATGTAGTTAATCACCTACAATCTAGTCTCTAATTAAATAACAATTACAAAACATTTCTTACTGCTAATTTTAACAGTTTTATTGATGTACGATTGACTTACAATATCCTATTAGTTCCAGGTGTACATCATAATGATTAAATATTTTTATATATTACAAAATGATCCCCATGTACCTCTGAAACAAATCATGCAACCTATGTTAAGGAAAAAGAAAAAGAAGGTGTCAAAGAGGGCACGTCCTGCGTGGAGCACTGGGTGTTATACGCGAACAATGAATCATGGAGCACTACATCGAAAACTAACGTTGTAATGTATGGCGATTAACATAACTAAAAAATTTAAAAAAATGATCCCCATGATAAGCCAAGTTACCATCTGTCACCATAAAAAGTTATAATATATTCCCTATGGTCTGCATTCTATCCCTATGACTTATTTTATAGCTGGAATCTTGTACTTCTTAACCCCCTTCCCCTCTTTTCCTGTACCTCAGACCCTTTATCCTCTGGTTACCAAGAGTTGATTTTCTGTATGTATGAGTCTGTTTCTGGTTTGGTTTGTTTGCTGTATGTTGATATTGTATCCTGCAACTTTACTGAATTCATGTATCCGTTCTAGCCATTTTTGGTGGAGCCTTTCAGGATTTCTATATAGAGTATCATGTCATCTGCAAATAGTGAAAGTTTGACTTCTTTCTTGCTGATTTGGATTCCTTTTATACCTTTGTGTTGTCTGATTGCTTTGTCTAGGACTTCCAGGACAGTGGTGAGACTGGACATCCCTATCTTGCTCCTGACCATAGAGGAAAAGCTCACTTTGTATATTCTTGCCTCCTTTGTCATAGGTTACCAGACCAAGTATGCAGGGGTTTATTTCTGGGCTCCATATCCTATTTTCATTAGTCTGTGTCTGTTTTTGTACCCGTACTATACTCTTTTGATTACAGTGATGTTGTGGTATAGTATAATTTGAAATCTGGGAGCATGATGCCTCCAGCTTATTCTTTCTCAAGCCTGCATTGGCTTTTTGGGGTCTTTTGTGCTTCTATACAAATTTTAGGATACTTTGGTCTAGTTGCAGGTATTTCAATGAAAACTGTATTGAATCTGTAGATATGGACATCTTAACAATATTAATCCTTCCAAGCCATGAGCATGATATATCTTTCCATTCATTTGCATCATCTTCAATTCCTTTCACCAATGATATACATAGTTTCTGGTGGACAAGCCTTTCACCTCCTGGGTTAAATTTACTCCTAGGTATTTTGTTTTTATGGTGCAGTTGCAAATGGGATCGTTTTCTTAATTTCTCTTTCTGGTAGCTCATTATTATAGAAATACAATTTCTGTATGTTAATTTTATATCCTGCGACATTACTGAATTCATTTATTAGTTCTAACAAGTTTTTTGGTGGAGGCTTTAGGGTCTTGTATATATACAATCAGGTCATCTGCAAATAGTGACGGTTTTACTTCCTTTCCAATTTGGGTTGCTTTTATTTCTTTTTCTCACCTAATTGCTGTGGCTAGGACTTCCAATACTAAGTGGAATAAAAATGGCAAAAGTGGGCATTCTTGTCTTGCTTCTTAGGGGAAAAGCTTTTGGCTTTTCATCACTTTAATTTTAGCTTGGGTGTGTCATATATGGACTTCATTATCTTGAGATACATTCCTCTATATACAATTTGTTGAGTTTTTATCATAAATGGATGTTAAATTTTGTCAAAGTCTTTTTCTGCATCTTTTGAGATATTTTCACCTTTTATTTTGTTAATGTGGTGTATCTTGTTTTATTTCCAGATGTGAACCATCCTTGTATCCCTGGATTAAAAGCCCACTTGGATTAAAAGCCCACTTGATTGTGGTATATGATCCTTTTAAAGTATTGTTGAATACGGTTTGCTCATATTTTGTTGATAACTTTTGCATCTATGTTTATCAGGGAGATTGGCTTTTAATTTTTCTTTTTTTGTGGTGTCTTTGTCTGGTTTTGGTATCAGTGTAATGATGGCCTTCTAAAATGAGTTTGGAAGCATTTCTTTCTCTTAAATTTTTGAAATAATTTGAGAATGATAGGTATTCATTCTTCTTTAAATGTCTGGTAGAGTTCACCTGTGAAGCCATCTGATTCTGGACTTTTGTGGTTTGGGAGTTTTGTTTGTTTATTTGTTTATTTGTTTCAATGTTATTACTTGTGATCAGACTATTTGAATTTTCTATTTATTTATGAATTGGTCTTGGAAGGTTTGTGTTTCTAGGAATTTATCCTTTTATTCCATGCTTTCCAATGATTTCTGTGGTATCAGTTGTAACCTCTCTTCTTTTATTTCTGATTTTACTTATTTGACCTTCTCTCTTTTTTTCTTGATGAGTTGGTTAGAGGTTTACTGATTTTATTTATCTTTTCAAATAGTCAGCTTTTAGTTTTATTAATCTTTCCTTTGTGTTTTTTTTTTCTGTCTTTATTTTCTTTACTTCCATTCTGATTTTTATTATTATTTTGATTATTTCCTTCCTTCTGCTAATTTGGGCTTTGCTTGTTCTTTATTTCTAGTTACTTTAGATGTAATTTTAGATTCCTTATTTAAGATTTTTGTTTCTATATTTCTTTTTTTTAAGATTTTATTTATTTATTCATGAGAGACACACAGAGAGAGAGAGAGAGAGAGAGAGGCAGAGGGAGAAGCAGGCTTCCAAGGAGCAGGGAGCCTGATGCAGGACTCGATCCCAGGACTCTGGGATCATGACCTGAGCCGAAGGCAGATGCTTAACCATCTGAACCACCCAGGCGCCCTGTTTCTATATTTCTTGAGATAGGCCTGTATCACTATAAACTTCCCTTCTAGAACTGCTTTTGTTGCATTTTAAAGATTTTAAACCAGTGCATTTCAATTTTTGTCTCAAGCTATTTTTTTCATTTCCTCTTTGATTTCTTCATTGATCCATTGATTGTTTAGTAGCATGTTGTTTAGTCTTCATGTTTGTGTTTTTTCTAGTGTTCTTTTGTAATCAATGTTTAATTTCATACCACTGTGGTCAGAAAAGATGCTAGATATGATTACAATCTTCTCGAATTTGAGACTGTTTTGTGGTGTAACATATTATCAATCCTGGAGAATGTTCCATTTACACTTCAAAAGAACGTGTATTTTGCAGTTTTGGGATGAAATGTTCTTTATGTAGCTATTAGGTCCATCTGGTCTAACGTGCCATTTAAAGCCACAGTTTGCTTATTGATTTTCTGTCTGGGTGATCTATCCATTGACGTAAGTGGAGTATTAAAGTCCCATTCTATTAGTGTATTGTTGTCAATTTCTTAATGTCTGTTAATATTTGCTTTATATATTTAGGTGTTCTTATGTTGTGTATGCCTAAATATTTATGAATGTTATATATTTTTGGACTAACCCTTTTTTATTACATAATGCCTTTCTTTGGCTTTGTTTACAGTCTTCGTTTTAAGTCTGCTTTCTCTGATGTGAGTATTACTATGCCAGCTTTTTTTTATTTCATTTGCTTAAAATATCTTTTTCATCCCTTCATTTTCAGTTTCTGTGTTTCTTTAGATCTTTTGTGTGTGTGTGTGTGTGTGTGTGTGTGTGTGTGTTTCTTTAGATCTTAAATGAGTCATTATGGCTAGCATATAGATGGGTCTTTTGTTTCTTATTTTTGTTTTTGCTTTTTATCATCCATTCAGTCCTCCATCATCCATTGAGTATTTTGACTGGAGCAATTGGTCTATTTACACTTAAAGTAATTATTGATAGGTATGTATTTTTACCATTTGTTAATTGTTTTCTGATTGTTTCAATAGTTATTTCTTCCTTTCTTCTTCTTGTGGTCTCTTCCTTTGTTGAAGATTTCCTTTAGTGTTGTGTGTATGTTCCTTTCTCTTTATTTTTTTTTATATCTATTATAGATTTTTGGTTTGTGGTTACCATGATGTAAATATATATTGATCTATATATACATACATATACGTATATTTGTTTAGATTTTAAAGATTTTATTTACTTATAAATAAATGAGAGAGAGAGAGCAAGCATAAGTGGTGGGAGACAGAGGGAGAGGGAGGGGGACAAGCAGATTCCGTGCTGAGCACAGAGCCTGATGCAGGGCTTGATCCCAAGATCCAAGATCCTGACCTGAGCCAAAGTCAGAAGCTTAACTGACTGAGCCACCAGGCACCCCATATGTCTATTTTAAGTTGATAGTCACTTGAGTTTGAACACATTCTAAAACTTTATATTTATATTCCCCTAATTTTTTTGACATCTTATTTTAATCTTTTTTTTTTTTGTATATCCTTTAACTACTTATTGTAGTAATAGTTGATTTTACTATTTTGTCTTTTAAACTCATATAGCTTTCTAAGTGGCTGATCCACTGCCTTTACCAGTAAGTTTTTTTTTTTCTTTATGTATTTTGTTATTTCTAGTTGTGGGCTTTTCTTTTCTTTTTAAAGAAAACCCTTTAACATTTCTTGCAAGGCCAGTTTAGTAGTAATGAACTCCTTTGTTTTTGCCTGTTTGGGGAACTCTTTAACCCTCCTTTAACTCTGAGTGATAATCTTGCTGTGTACAGTATTTTAGGCTTAAGTTTTTACTTTCAGCACTTAAATATATTCTGCACTCTCTTTTGGCCTGCAAAGTTTCTGCTGAAAAATCAGTTCACAAGGGTTTCCCTTGTATGTGACTGTTTATTTTTCTCCTGCTGCCTTTAAGATTTTCTCTTTCTCTTTAACTTTTGCTATTTTGATTATAATATGCCTTGATGTGAACCTCTGATTTCATCTTCGTCATGACTCTCTGTGCTTCCTGGACCTGGATGTCTGTTTGCTTCCCCTGGTTAGGGAAGTTTTCAGTCATTATTTTTTTAAATAAAGTTTCCTTTCTTTCTCTCTTCTTCTGGGACCTCTATAATGTGAGTATTAGTATGCTTGATGTTGTCCCAGGGGTCTTTTAGCCTATCCTTACCTTTCTTTCTTTTCTGTTCTGATTGGGTGATTTCCATTATTCTGTCTACAAGATTGTTGAGCTATTCTTCTATATCATCTGTTCAGCTCCTGATTCCCACAGGTATATTTTTCATTTCAGCTACAATTCACCTCTGATTGCTTCTTTCCTATTTTTCTTCTTTTTTGAAGTTCCTACTGTGTTCTTCCATTCTTACCCAAGGTCTGTGAGCATCTTTATGACCATTACTTTGAACTTTTTATTCGAGAAATCACTTATCTCCATTTTATTAGGGTTTTTCTGGGGTTTTTATCTTACTCTTTTTTTAGGGACATATTCTTCTGTCTCCTCATTTTGTTTGACATTCCATTTATTTCTGTGAATTAGACAGAAGAGCTACTTCTCCCAGTCTTAAAAGAGTAGCCTTGTGTAGAAGTATCCTTTATGTAAATTGTGTGTCCCTGGCAGCTTTGGCAGGCCAGTTGGAGCTGAAGTGGGTATGCTCTGGAAGGTCCTGGGGCATGCCTTGATGGGGCTACCTTGACAGGCCAGCTGGAATCAGGTAATCCTGGGGCACACCATGCTGGGGCCACTTTGGTAAGATGTTCTGTCAGGTGCAGGCCAGAGGGGTCTCAGGGAATGCTATAAAAGGGCCACTTTGGTAGGATGTTCTGTCAGGTGTAGGCCAGAGGGGTCTCAGGGAATGCGATACAAAGGCCACTTTGTCAGGACAGCTGGAACAGGGGTAGGAATATGCAGAGAAGCCTAGCGTGTGCCATGTTGGAGTTGCCTTGGAGAGGAAACTGGAGCTGGCATGGGCCAAATGTATGGAGTAATATGGAGTGACCCTAGAAGGCTGGCCTGCCAAAGCTGCCAGGGACACACAATTTACATAAGGGATACTTCTACACAAGGCTACTCTTTTAAGACTGGGAGAAGTAGCTCTTCTGTCTAATTCATAGAAATAAATGGAATGTCAAACAAAATGAGGAGACAGAAGAATATGTCCCTAAAAAAAGAGTAAGATAAAAACCCCAGAAAAACCCTAATAAAATGGAGATAAGTAATTTCCCTAATAAAAACATTATTTGGCCCATGCCAGCTCCAGTTCAGTGCCTGAACCCTGCTTCTACACACATATGATAGTGGCAGAGGGGGGAAAGCAAAAAAAATTGTGCTCACTGCACCTCCAGCCCTGCAGAGACTTCCATTAGTTTTTTGCTTATTTGATGGACTCTAAGTCGGTAAATTGACTACCTTCCCTTCTAGTCTAGTTGCCCTTTAAACTGCTATTTTTTGCTGTGCCTAAGGCAGGCAAGTTTGTGTGTAGTGATAGGTCTCTCTGTTGCAAGTCACCATGTTAAGGATAGGGTTCCCTATTAATCATAATTGTTCTACTATAAAAATATATTATGTCTAATCAGAGTTGATAACTTTAATTCCTAGCTCTTTTTAGCACTGATTTTATATTTAAATAAACCCAAGACTCATAATGGGTTTTTTCACATGCTATCTCTATTCTTGAGACCTTTGTATTCATTCTCCACTTAATTGCTTGTATACTCAGTACTAACCATTTATTTCTAGAAGGAGTAATAGGTATTATTTTTTATGAATTCTTACATATTTGAAACTGTCTGGCTATTTGATTCATGTTTGGTAATATATTTCCTACCCATATAATAAAGATTGTTGAAATATAACCAAGAGCAAAATGCAAAATTTATAACTATATGGCTTGATGAATTTTTGCAGATTGAACACATATGAATAATATATCCAGATGAGGAAAAGTCCTGTGTTAGCAATCCAGAAGTCCCTCCTGCACCTTTCAGTCAATACCTGTACCCTTCTATCTGAAGATAAACACAATCTTGAATTGTAACACTGAACATTTGTTTTTCTTATTTCACTAAACTTTTAAAAATTAGAGTCCTATAGCATATTCTCTTTTGTAGCTACCTGTTTTATTCTCAGTATTATGTTGAGGTTTTTCCATACTGTTACATGTAGCCCATTATTCATTTTCATTGCTTCACAATATTTCATTACACATATATAACATAATTTATTTAACTATTCCACTGTTTCTGACAACATTGTTACCAGTTTGGGACTGTTATGAATTGTGCAGTCAGAAATATTTCTGCACATATCTTTTGGTGAACATATGTAAACATTTCTATTTAACAATAGAATTATCTGGTCATGAAAGTATGTGCATGTTCAGCTTTAATTGATACTACTAAGCAGTTTCTAAACTAGTTGAACTGGTTTACTTTTACCTTCGCTGTATGTGAATTCAAAGTTATTTTATCTATCTATCATCTATCTATATATTATCTATCATCATCTATCATCTATCTGTCTATTATCTATTTATATTAACAATTCTGGTAGGAGTAGAGTGATAATTTATTTCTCTTTTTTTTCATTTGTATCTCTTCTATGACTAATGAGGTTTAGAAATCTTTTATACTCTTATGGTATATCTTTTTTGTTTTTGTTAGATGCCTCTTCAGTATTATTTTTCCCATTTTTTAGGATTTTTTCCTATGATTTGTAGAAATTATCTGTATTTTCAGGATATAGGTTTTGTGTTGGATAAATGTATTACAAATATCTTCTCCCACTCTGTAGCTTATGTTTTAGCTCTTTTAACAATGGAATTTCATGAGAAAGGGCTTAATCTTAAAAATCAGTTTACCACTTAATCCCTTAATTGTTTAAATAATTTGTGTCCTGTCTTAGAAAATTTGGCTGCTCCATTGTCATGAAGGTATCATCTTACATCTCCCAGAATCTTTAATTTTACCTTTCACATTTACATCTACAAATCATGGAATTAATGCTATATAATGTTAGATGTGAGCCAAGATTATTCCCCCCATAGAATAAATATAGTTCACCTAACACCATTTATTGAAAAGGCCAGTATTTCTATAAATCTCTGGAACATTTTGTTATAAATATTTGTATATGTATGGTTTCTTGACTTTATTCCTTGTCATTGGTATGCTTTCGTCAGCTGTGTTAATTACTTCAGACTTCTAATTTTGATATCCATTAGAATAAGTCTTCCAACTCTGTTCTTCTTTAAAATTGTCTTGGCTGTTTTTACACCTTTGTTCACATTTCATTTTCCTCAAGCATGTATGTGCGTAATTCTTACATATAAAACATATAGATACAGGTATTTAATGACTGATGATATTATAACAATTTAAAATTTATTTTCTAATTGTTTATTGGTATTCCATATAAATATTAATTGATTTCTGTTCCTTTATGAATTATACTAGTCTATCTGACTGTCTATATGAATGTTTGCGTATATATGTATATTTTATAAACACAATCAGTTCTAAGTAATGGGTTTCATTTATTCCATATTAATCTTAACAACTCATATCTCTTTTTTAAAAGATTTATTTATTTATTAGAGAGAGAGAGTGTGTGGGTGGGGGGAAGGGTAGAGGGAGAGGATCTGAAGCATAGTCCCCGCTGGGCATGGAGCCCTGCGTGGGGCTGGATCCTAGGACCCTGAGATCATGACCTGAGCTGAAATCAAGAGTAAAATGCTTAATCAACTGAGCCGCCCAGGTGCCCCTCATATCTCTTTTTTTGCACAAGAATCTCTGGTGCAGTGTTGAATATAAATAGTGATAGAAGGCATCCTTGACTTTTTTTTTAAACATAGCAGAAAAGTCTTTCAGTATTTTCCTATTACGTAGAATTTTATATAGAAATTTTGTACACATATCTTACTATATGAAGGAAGTTCACATCTATTATAAATTTGATAAATTATCACATACATTGACATCATATTTTAAAATTTAATGTGGTTAATTATATTAACATTGTAGACTATTAAATAGGCTTTCATTCCTGGAATATTCACATTATGATTGTATTTGTTTTCATGTACATATATTATTGACTAGTTTACTATCTTTTAAAATGGATTATCTCATCATATTCAAGAATGTATCAGTCTGTAATGCTCTTTCCTCTTAATATCCTTGACAGGTTTTGGTGTCAAATGTAAGTTGGCCTTATGAAAATATTTGAGAAGTATTTCCTCTTTCTGTTAACTCCTGTGAAGTTAACTGTGAAGGCAAATATTTTAAAATAGTCTCCAGTGAAACTATTTGGTTGTGCAGTTAACTTTATGAAAACATAAATAATCCATGTATTTTCAAAGAATGTGTACTTGGGGCAGTTGAATGCAGTGTTCTACATGTGTCAAGTCCACTTTTCATTGTTTTGTCTAAACTATATTCTTGCTATTTTTTAGATTATTCAAACCAATTTTTGAGAGAATTTTATTCAAATTTTGTGTATGATGGTAGATTTATCTATTTCTCCTTTATATCTGCCAAGTTTTTCAATATTCTTCTCTGTTATTAAATACATTAAAATTAGGATTTGTAATTACATAGTGAATTGGATATTATATTATTAGGAAATAATTCTCTATCTCAAAATCTATGTAGTCTGATATGAATATAACTATGACGTCTTTCTTTTCTTACTGCTTACATGATGTATATTTTCCCATCATTTTATTTTCAGCTTTTCTTTATCCTTACATTTAAGATGTGTCACTTTAGAAAGCAGTATTTTTATTTTTTTATTTTATTTATTTTATTTTTTTTTAAAGATTTTATTTATTTATTCATGAGAGACAGAGAGAGAGAGAGGCAGAGGGAGAAGCAGGCTCCCAAGGAGCAGGGAGCCCGATGCAGGACTTGATCCCAGGACCCTGGGATCATGACCTGAGCCGAAGGCAGACGCTTAACCATCTGAGCCACCCAGGCGCCCTAGAAAGCAGTATTTTTAAAAATTCAATCTTAGATTCTTTTTCTTATTGTCTATAATTTATTCAAATATAAAAGATTAGTCTTGGATTTATATTTGTCTCATATGTTCTATGTTCCGTTTTTGTTCCTTTAAAAATTATATATTTTTCTCTGTATTCACTTGTTATTCATACATTATTTTACCATTATTTTAATGAATAGAAATGAAGACATACAATTTTGGCTTATTAAAAGCTACTATCAAAATCACTTTCACCATGTCCCAGATAATGCAAGAAGCTAGAATACTGTATCTTTAGGAGCCTCCTTTTGTACAATTTTGCTGTGTATTTTAATACAATATACACTTTAAATCTCATGAGGATATTGTTTTATACAAATTTATGTAACTGTTTTTGTTTCCCAGTGCTTTTTATTTCCTTCTGAATCTCTGTGCTTTTCCATCTGCTATAGTTTTCCTTATGACCAAAGAACCCCCCACCCCCAGAATTATTCTTATTTTATTTACCAAAGTTCTACATTTTCCTCTTTATATTTTCCTTTATTTCTGAGTTTAGGATTTTAGGTTCTGCTGATTTTTTTCTCAGTATTTTAGATTTTTTTTTGTTTTTAAACATTCTTTTATAATGTTGGCTCTCATTATAATTTTGTTTGTTTGAGATTATATGTCCTGCCTTACCTCTTGCTACCTTACCTGTGGACTTATTAGAAATGCAGTCTGTGTTCTTTGATGGTGGGCTGATTATATCTGATTAAATAAGTCTTATTCTTTCTTAAGTGACACTCTAGGCTTTGGCTGCAATATTGATTTGTTTGATTATAAAAGATAAAAGCAGGACAGACTCTTAATGAACCTGTACAAACAACTGTATTTCCACAGAAAGAAGCTCAGTATATCTGTTTACATAATTTAAATATTCTTTGTTCAGTAAGAATCAGACACCATTCAAGAAATATGCGTATCAGTTCACATAGCATAGTATAACACAGTGGTACTTGAGCTTTTTGGTATTAATACAAATTTACAATCTTAAATATTTCTGAAAATTCCAAAGAGCTTTTGTTTACCTAGGCTATATTTGTCAACATTTACTATATAAATATTAAAATAACAATAATAAGTCCAGTACTTAAACCCAAATATTTTTACGAAAAAAAAAACTGTTACCCTGAAAAAATAAATTAGTGGGAAGAGCAATGTAATATATTATTATGGTGCAGTGTTAAATATAAATAGTGAGGGAAGGCATCCTTGACTTTTTTTTAAAACATAGCATAAAAGTGTTTTTCTTGCAATTTTTTAAAATGTCTCCCTTAATAGAAAACAACTGGATTATTCTGTTTCTGCATTGTATCTGCTGCAATATCACAGATACAGCTTTTGGAAAACTCTTCTATATACTCAAAATAGCATAAATGTGAAAAACACAAATAACATTTTAGTATTATTATAACAATAATGTTGACCTAGCAGACACCTTGAAAGTGTTTCTAAGATCACTGAAGGTTGCATAGTGTGAGAATAAAGAGAAAATAATTTATTATATATCCATCAGAAAATAGATGCATATTGGTATTTAAAATAATACCAAGAGCATTCAAAACAAATAATAGTTGTCAAAGATTAGGTCACTTGGTTACGATAAGATCGTTTGTACCTGCAAAACAGTACTTGACTGCCTATCTAGTCAACATGCTAATAATTAGCATCAATGTAGAAGTGAATTCATCCAACTTTATAAAGACAGCCAGTTCAGAATTGAGGAAACTATAAATTTCTTTAAAAAAATAATCAAGAACATTAAGAGTCAACACAAAGAAGAGTATTCCGGTCAGATACAGAATCTTTTTTCCTGGGCAAATTTCACAGAAGGTAATTAGTAACCAGGTAATACTTCAGGATAAGAGAATACTGAATTTTTCAAGATCAATTGTTATTCTAATAAAGAAAAGCCAAAGTCCAATTTTGCATTAATATAATATTTGAAAGTAAAGTACTCATACTCTCTAAAAAAATGATTTCCTTATGACCAAACTCATCAAAACTGGGCAAATATTGCTAAAACTTTGACACATTTCATAACTTATCCTCATAGTAAGATACTAGAAACTAAGACAAATAAAATTTATTTCCCTTAATCCTCCAAAACTTGCCATACACAATCTAGTTTTGTCTTTCACTATACTCTGTCATATTCTGAAACAAACAGAAACTTTAGGACAGAACTTCTCTCTTTTTCCTTGAAAATCAAAAACTTATCCATAACCTCATATATACAGTTGCATTTCTCTTTTATTATTGATTTTACTGTGGTTCAAACTACCCATATTAATGATAAATTTAATTAAAATAATTGCCTTGTACTTCACAAAACAAGTGGGTAGTTAAGCAAAAAATATCAATTTTATATTGTAATTTTACAGATTAACATAAATATATGGCACAACTTTTTATAGTCACAAACATCACTTTCATAATTTTTTAAAGTGACATGAATGCAAATAGTCCTGAACATGGCCTAAGAACTTGTCTATTCTACAACATATAAAAATATGAAGCAAAATCTAAAAGCACTTTACATATATACATATATATTTATATGTTATATTATATTGAATATATTTATTTATAAGTAAATTAATATATCATATATTATATAAGATATAAGTATATGTAACTATATTATAAATATATTACATATAGAGATATGTAACTATATCATAAATATAAATATGTATATTAAAATTATGTTTAGTAATCAGAGCATCTATATTACAAAAAACAAAAAAACTGTACACATACTTCACACTAATAAACACAAGGAAAAAATATAAGACGTGTGTTTTTAAACCAAAATTATTAAAATGTCCTGTGTCATCAGGAGACTCATGTGAATGTGGATTCTCATGTGAACAGGTTTTTGATGTAGAAATTTCTGAGAAAATAATTTTTGTATCGCTTAAAAGCCTAGTATATTAAAATATTACTTTATCAGTTTATTTTCTATTTATTTTTGAAATATTAGACTTATGTAAGTAACTTTATTCTCTATAAAGCAATTAATAAAGAGTTCCTTGAATTTGTCTTTATTTTTTTATTTAAAATTTTTTTTTAAATTTTTTGTTATGTTAATCATCATATATTACATCATTAGTTTTTGATGTAGTGTTCCATGATTCATTGTTTGTGCATAACACCCAGTGCTCCATGCAGAACGTGCCCTCCTTAATACCCATCACCAGGCTAACCCATCCCCCTACCCTCCTCCCCTCTAGAACCCTCAGTTTGTTTTTCAGAGTCCATCGTCTCTCATGGTTCATCTCCCCCTCTGACTTACTCCCCTTCATTCTTCCCCTCCTACTATCTTCTTCTTTTTCTTTTTTCTTAACATATGTTGCATTATTTATTTCAGAAGTACAGATCTGTGATTCAACAGTCTTGCACAATTCACAGCACTCACCATAGCACATACCCTACCCAATGTCTATCACCCAGCCACCCCATCCCTCCCATCCCCCACCCCAGCAACCCTCAGTTTGTTTCCTGAGATTAAGAATTCCTCATATCAGTGAGGTCATATGATACATGTCTTTCTCTGATTGACTTATTTCACTCAGCATAACACCCTCCAGTTCCATCCACGTCATTGCAAGTGGCAAGATCTCATTCCTTTTGATGGCTGCATAATATTCCATTGTGTATATATACACCACATCTTCTTTATCCATTCATCTGTCGATGGACATCTTGGCTCTTTCCACAGTTTGGCTATTGTGGACATTGCTGCTCCTAGAAACATCGCCAAAGGCAAGGGAAGAAACGGGCAAAAATGAACTATTGGGATTTCATCAAGATGAATTTGTCTTTATAATATAATTATTTTTTCAAAGATTTTATTTATTTATTTGAGAGAGAGAGTGCACAAGTGAGGAGGGGGCAGCAGGAGAGGGCAAAGCAGACTTCGTGCTGAGCAGGGAGCTCGACATGGGGCTCAGTTCCAGGCCCCTAAGATCATGACCTGAACTGAAGGTAGAAGCTTAACCAACTGAGTCATCCAGGTGCCCCTATAATGTAATTTATTAATACCTTCTTAAACTGGGAAAATATTTCTTCTCACAAAATGAGAGATAAAGGCTCTTACCCGTTCAAAGAGTCACAGAACTTGGAGGTTACATTCTATAACCTCTATAATGGGTCAACATAAGTACAGAAACAGAACATTCCAGCTCAGATTTCAAAGACCTGTTTACCCTTTCAGGGACCATGGGATATTTTCTCTATCAATTTTTTCTCTCAAATAAGAAAGCAAATTTTAAAAGATCATCAAGAAACATTCCTTATCAGCTCTCACACAACATCACCATCATTCACTCAACAAAGACCATTAAATAATCAGATCATAAAACCAGATTCCTAATTTTTGCTGTCACCAACAAGAAATAATTTATCAGGCACAAACAAATGAGAACCAGAACCAAACTTGGTCTAGAACTGGAAACAAGGTAAAACACACAAAGCTAGGAAAAAGAACAGAAACTAAAAGTCATCAAGGTAAAGGTCTAATGCCTCTTGGGAGTTACTGTGGGCTCCAAGGAAAGATGTGTGGTCAGGTGTTTTTCTCAAGTGACTCAGTATAATTGTCCCTGGGAGGTGAGTCTGTGAAGCTTCCAAAAGTGTTAAAGTACAGTTTTCTAAAGTTAAAAGTATGACTACCATACCAACATATAATAAACATGTTTCAATTATTTTATTCATCTTATTCATCAATGAGGGAACCAGTAAGTTGGTAAAACTGGCTCAAAGGATGATTCAAGAAACAGAGATTTATATCATCAAATATTCCTGAAAAGAGTTTGATAGAAATAAAACTATTAAATGTCCTATAAGCCTTGAAAGTGAAACCCTGAAACCTTTGGGTTTATCTTTTCTACCTGACAGAAACCTTTAAGGTAACATTGAATTTCACAGTTTCAGGGCTCTAATAAAATAATAAATAATAAAGTAAAACACAGGTGCATCTTCCTAGATAATTAAATTCTTGAGTGAGCCTGTTAAACAATGACATTGAAAGGACATGTAGTCATCTTCCTGTTTTATTTCGAAGTTATGGATATATTTTTTTTCTTAACAAAGTAATGGTAAAAAGAATCTTGCCACACATAAAAGGCTTAAGCAAGGTCATTCAAACACATAAAGCAATTCATTTTAACTCTCACAATATGGCATGATATTGTACCTTTCACAAGGGAACTATCTAATCAACTGCCAACAGCCACAAATGTTAAGTGAAAATAGTGTACTTAGTGGCAGCTTACATCTTTTAATTAAAAATATAACTTATTAGTAACTAATAAATATTACAGATATAAACAACACATTTTACACACTAATATATACTTTCAAGCTATTTCCTTGAATCTTAATGCAACGGCATAAAGAAAACAGGGCCGTTTTACATCCCTATTATACTGACTATATTCTATTTTGGGGCCAAAATATATGAAAGATATCTTTGCCTATCATGTTGTGTTAGGAAGACCTAGATTAAGCACAGAACTGTAAAAATAGCTTATATATTATCAAAATATGTCACCACATTCATCTGTAAACCTACATATTAAGGAATTACAATTTTTTAATAGTCAGTTGAATTTCTTAGAGGAGATTCTTATATCACATTTAAATGGAACCTAATTTCCTAAGTTGAGAAAAAGTCCTGAACAGGTTAAATATTGCTTTCTATGCCCAACACATATTTTTCCACTTGAGTAGATGACATTTTATTTTATTTTTATTTTTTTAAAGATTTTATTTATTCATTTGAGACACAGAGATAGAGAGAGAGGATGAGCAAGGAGAGAGGCAGAGAGAGGGAGAAGCAGGCTCCCCGTTGAGCCAGGAGCCTAATGTGGAGCTCGATCCCAGGACCCTGGGATCATGACCTGAGCCAAAGGCAAATGCTTAACCATCTGAGCTACCCAGGTGCCCCGGTAGATGACATTTTAAACACCTGCTGTTGTAAATGATCTTATTATCTTTAACAGACAAGTCCTTGAATGGCAGAGCTCTTATGGCCATCTATGTTCAACTAGTCCACCTGTTTTTCATTAGTTAAACCATTAATGCTACTTATAGCAAGCCATTTTGTGTTATATTATGGCAGCTGCTATAGAGCAGAACTTTCATTTAACCCAATCATATTTTTCACTTTCCAATTGTAACTATTATATATAATTATACATATATACTATGTAAATGTATAATTATGCATATATAATTATACATATATATTATATATGCCTGATATATATACATGTATATATATACCTGCAATGCATATATTCCATATGGTTGTAAAATAATTTATTTTTGCTATAATATTTTAAGAGATTCTTTAGGAAATAAGGGAAATAAGGAACTTGGAATCAGACTGTTCACTTATGAGATAATTTTTATATCTATCTCACTGATTTTCATTTTATGGTATTTTCCAATGCTAAGCAAAGACTCCAGGGCAAAAGAATTTTAGAAAGAAAACTAGTTTATTTCAAACAATGTTTTAAGAGGATTCATGTTTTGGATATTCAGGTTTAACAAATGAAAATACAAGTATTTACTTTTTTTTAAAGATTTTATTTATTTATGTGAGAGAGAGAGAGAATGAGAGATAGAGAGCATGAGAGGGACGAGGGTCAGAGGGAGAAGCAGACTCCCTGCTGAGCAGGGAGACCGATGCGGGACTCGATCCCAGGACTCCAGGATCATGACCTGAGCCGAAGGCAGTTGCTTAACCAACTGAGCCACCCAGGCACCCAAAAATACAAGTATTTACTTAGCATAATCTCCTCCAGTTCCAACCATGTTGATGCAAGAGTTGGGTATTCATCCTTTCTGATGGCTGAGTAATATTCCTTTGTATATATGGACCACATCTTCTTTATCCATTAGTCTGTTGAAGGGCATCTTGGCTCTTTCCACAGTTTGGCTATTGTGGACATTGGTGCTATGAACATTGGGGTGCATGTGGCCCTTCTTTTCACTACATCTGTATCTTTGGGGTAAATACCCAGTAGTACAATTGCTGGGTCATAGGGTAGCTCTATTTTTAACTTTTTGAGGAACCTCCACACTGTTTTCCAAAGTGGCTGTACCAACTTGCATTCCCACCGACAGTGTAAGAGGGTTCCCCTTTCTCCACAACCTCTCCAACATCTCTTGTTTCTTGCCTTGTCAATTTTTGCCATTCTAACTGGTGTAAGGTGGTATCTCAATATGGTTTTGATTTGAATTTCCCTGATGGTTAATGATGATGAACATTTTTTCATGTGTCTGTTAGCCATTTGTATGTCTTCTGTTCATGTCCTCATAAGTAGAGAAAGTCAATGATCATATGGTTTCACTTATTTGTGGAACATAAGGAATAGCATGAAGGACATTAGGAGAAGGAAGGGGAAAATGAAGGGGGGGAAATCAGAGGGGAGATGAACCATGAGAGACGATGGACTCCGGGAAACAAACCGAGGGTTCTAGAGGGCAGGGGGTGGGGGATGGGCTAGCCTGCTGATGGGTATTAAGGAGGACACGTACTGCATGGAGCACTGGGTGTTATACACAAACAGTGAATCATGGATCACTACATCAAAAACTAATGATGTACTATATGGTGACTAACATAACATAATAAAAAATAAAATATAAGTACTTAAAAGAAAAACAAATTTTAAAAAACAGACAAATCCCCACTAAGTCACCAGATACAAGTAATCTGTTCCTGGTGGCAGAAGAGGTTTTTTTTTTTCACATGATTATTATTCCTACAAGGGTTATCATGTATTACTGTTGTCAAGATAAGGAATAAGGTTGTTAGAATCAATAACTTACAGAAAAAGGCCAACGTTTTATTTATCTGGGGAAGAGGGCTAGAGAGGATTACCCTATTTTTTTTTTCATTATTTTCATCTATTTCAGTGGGCAAAATGTTTTACTTTTGTGACTGTGGGTTATGATGTAGAGGAAGGGCAAGATGTCAGTTTTGTTCCTATAAAACTGATAAGTGTGACAGAAAAGAAAATAGCAATCATAACAAAATTATAATAATACCACTCTTCATTCCAAAATGTTTATTGTTCATCTACTTTGGATCAGACTCAGGGGATATGGCAGTGAAGATAACAAAGTTCCTGCTTTCCAATAGCTTACAGTAGAGTGCTGGAGGCAGAGTAAATAATTAAACAAGCTAACGTATCTGTCAGATATTGACAACAGCTGTCAAGGAGCACAAGCAAGTCTCCAGGAACACAGCTAAAGTCAATCAAAGTTTTATTTAGTTTGCTGCAGGAAAGGAGAGCATGCTCCCAAGCAGCTTTCAGATTATCTCAATAAAGGGAGTTGGAGAAGCTTTGCAGGAGTTGGTATTTGCTGAGTGGTTCCAAAGAGGAGTTAGGAAAGTGGGTGCCAGGTTTTGTCCTGACCTGGTGTTAAAAGTAGTGCTAGTAGTGCTGGCATACAGATAATATTTCAAGCTGTAGAAATGGATGAGATCACGTCTATGGAGTGTGAACGTAAACAAAGAGCGTTCTCAAGACTAAGTCCTGGAGCACTTCCTAATGAGAAGAAATGTCCCGTAAGATAAGAGGAAAATCAGAAGAGACTGATGTCCTGAGGATAGAGTTAAGTGTTTGTAGCAGATTATAAATTTTCATTGTTACCTGTGAATATTGATCGAATCTGACTCTAGAGACCCATCAGGTTATACCTTGGTAACCAGATTAGCTGGGAATTTGGCTACAGGAAGAAAAGGGTTTCACTCTGTTTTTCATTGTTGTTGCTGCTTTTTTAAAGAAATAACTCTTTCATACCATGTTTAATAATTATAGCTCCCTGGTTCATTAATTATAACAGTTTACTGATGAAATCTCTGCCGTCAAATAATCCATATGATAAAAAATTAAATAATTTTCAGTAATTGTCCCAAATGATATGTTCTTATATATGGTCATTAAGTGAATCACAGGGCTCAAATTATGGCTTCTGACTCCCATTGTAGCTTTATCATTATACCTAATTGAAACCATAAGCCTATGGTTTATCATCACTACCAGCACATTAGAACTATGTGTGGAAATCTTAAAATTTTGGTGCCAGGTTTCACCACTAGGAGTTCTGAATTCTTTTACTTTATTGGTTTAATTGGATGAACTCTAGAGTACATCGACTAGGAAAACCACTGTTATGGAGATTTCTACAAAAAATAGTAGCTGGACTGTTTTTATAGAGTTCAAAACAAGACCACTCCAGCTTTTCTGAATCAGAATCTCATAGGATAGAGTTTGTAAATCTTGAGATTTAACTAGCTTCCTAGGTTATTTTTAAAAGATTAAAACCCAGAGATATAGCAAACTGATTTCCAAACATTACTGCATATTGGAAATATCTGGGAAGATTTTTAAAAATCTTGACACAAGGTCATACATATCAATTAAATTAGAATGTCTTGGGGTGGGAAACAGACATTTTTAGGTCTTAAATGTCAGTGTGACACAGAGTTTGGGAACCACTGGCATAATGAAACAAGTGAAACAAATGTGATACAGATTTTGTGAATTGATAAAGATGAGGCTATTAATTTGAAACGTGAAACTCCTTTGAATTTTCACCTACAAAATGACAATTTCATCAGCTTAAGATACAATAGTGTCAGAGAAAGACAAATACCATATAACTTCACTCATACGTGGAATTTAGGAAACAAAACAATGAACAAAAAGTAAAAAAGACAAACCAGAAAACTAACTCAACTATATAAAACAAACTTACGATTACTAGGGGTGAGGTGGGCCGGGGGGATAGGTGTAATAGATGAAGGGGACTGAGAATACATTTAACATGATGAGCCCTGAGTAATGTATGGAGTTGTTGAATCACTATATTGTACACCTGAAACTAATGCCATATGTTCATTATACTGGAATTAAAGATCAGGAAAAAAATGTCCACGCATATCGTGTAAAACCCTTTATTTGCTTTTTGCTAAGTACTTTGCAGAGAGCACACCTTTCTTCTGGAGGCTATAAAAAATAGTTTTACAAAAGAATAACCCATATATCTAAATCCAGTGATTTTAGTCTTTAGCATTTGGGGGAAACACTTAAAGATTTGTAGAACACAACTTTAAAATCATACCACCTTTTTATCATATGCAGATAATATATTGCATAATTGCTGAAGTTTGTATTTATCTTTTTTTCAGAGATTGGGGAATTAATTTTCTTGAAGTTAAAATAAATGTTTAGTTGGGACATTTTGAACGCTTTGTCCTGTGATTTAAAAACACACATTCCAAGGTCAAATTCATGGTAAACAACTGAGCCAAGTGAAATTGAAAATGAGAAGAATTGGTTTAGCCAAATGTTACATACATTTGCCCCTTAGTGTCCTTTTGCTAATAAATCCAGAGTTTGCACTTCTGACACAAACCTGCCCTGAATCAGTTAGCAAAATGAAGATGCTTTCATCTTAAGTAGCAAGGTCTCTCTGCCCCAGAAGCCTCTTGGCTCTCTGATACGCTGAAACAGATTCAATTTTTTCCCGACAATGAGGCAAATGGGAGTTGCAACTGTTGTGTGGAAGACACTGGTGGAACAGAAGTGAAACAATCTAAGATTGGAAATATGATAGGTCTGTTGAGCATAAATGAGGTTTTTTTCTTGAATTTTAAAATGTCAAAAATAATACCTAATAAATGCAAATATGTGTACAGAAAAAAATAAAATGAATGACTCAGAACAGGTTTGTGAAAAACTGTTTGCATATTTTATGTAAAATCTTATTTTCTTTATTGGTATTAATGACTCTATAGATTTTCATGAGTATGTGTACATTTTGAGAAACCCTACCTGGGCACTAAATAAATATATATGTATATATACACATATATATATATACACATATATATATAGTTTTCCACATGAATTGTGAGCTGCAGAAATACAAGCAAATCAGGGGAAAAAGTGGGGAATACAACTACTTAATGATTAAAGTACACATGTTCAGTTTTACCTCTTTCCCTCCCTCAAGAGTTTTGAACTGTTTTATCTGACTCAGGCTCCTATTTTTATTCATTACTTTGTTTCAATTACTTTGGAATCCTACTTAGTCAAAATTCAATTTTTACATCCTTTTGCATTTGAAGATGGTATGTTCTATTCATAAGATATTTTAGTCATTTCAGATGTGAGCTATTTATGGAAGCATTGCCTCATTTAGTCCAATGTTTTTCTTTAAAAGATTTTTAAGCTGGTTTTTCATTAGTGGCATAATATAAAACATGTATTTTTACCATCAGGCACTTCTCTAGACATTTTGTATGTATTACTTAATCATTTAACAATTTTTAATAGAATAATTATTAGCTCTGGTAAAACTCCAGTTAAGACTAAGGGAGTCCACATATTTACTCCAAGTGTATTAGGTAAATCTCAAAACCCAGCTTTGAAAACACATTTATTTGACTTAAATGGCCATGCTTTCCCACTGTGACAAAAGAGAAAATTTAATGAAATGAGTGTAAGAAGATTCTAGACCTAAAGTGAAAGCTGAAGATTTATAACTTTAGATAAAAAACAGTTAAAATGAAGCAACTTTTTTATTTTAAAAATGCAAAAAGTCTGAAAAATATCCATATGTTAAATATAAATCCTTTTAGTGGTAACAAAAAACCATTGTGTGTGTGCACGTGTCCACCCATGTGTGGCAATTCAGTATAAAGTGTTTAATTTGATACATTTGAGGGGTTACAATCAGAAAAAAACTAGAGCATCATTTGAATGGGTCATCAAAATAGACAATTCTGAAGGGATAGTTGTAGCTCCTTTTTGCTAACCTGATGGGGGTGTTAAGGAGAGAGGGGAAAAAAATGTTATGTTTATCTGAATCATAGACTTAGTTTACCTTTGTTTTGCCAAGACCTCAAAAAGGTAGCATCTGGATAAAATAAAACTTGCTGTGATGCTTCATCTTGCTAGAAGGAGAAACATCTGGAGGAGTTGGCAAATGCTGCCCTATTTCTTCAGGGCAACACATGCTTTTTCTGTATTATGGAGCTTCGGGATGTCAATCTCGAATTTCTCTTGGTTCTCAGAATCAGATGTTATAATAACATAAGCTTGCATAGGTCAAGCAAAGAACTTTGGTCGGAAGACCCCTTTCTCCGGTGATCACCTTAAAACAATGATTTCCTTAGAGCTCAGGAAGTTGGTTTGTGTCCATGTTGCAAAGATAGAGATAAGAATTTCTGAAGCTATGAACATCATTGCTCTAACTTAAAATGGTGAATATATACATAAAATTGGAATTCCACAGATTTGTGAGTAGATTTGAAAGGTCATTTATGAGGTTTAAAATAATATAGGAGAATTGAGTAGTTCTGTTAACAATATTTTTATCCTCTTGTGCTAACAGATAACTTCTCTGTACAGATAGACTGTGACAGAAGTCACTTTATCCATTGATATGTGGCAACATGACTTACGGATTCTTTCATTAATTGATTTATTCATAAGGCAGCAAGTATTTACATAGTACCTACTATATTCCAGGATCATGCTAAAGGATAGAAATGTATATTTGAACAAGATCTATATTATCTATGATCTAATTCCCTTCCCATTCAAGAAAGGGAAAACTGACCATATATACATAATTTCTGATTAAAATTATGAAGATGTTAATAAAACAGGTTGTTGTGGAAGATGATCTCCAAAGTCCCTATGAAACCTGACTTTTGAGCTGAGTTTAAAGGGACTTCTCTCAGGATTGAAGCAGTAAGATGAAAGTCCCTGAAATGAAAAAGGCCTTAAAGTTTTTACAGAGACCTGAGAGGGAGCTAGTGAAGGTGTAACATGATGGAAAGGGAGGCAAGGGCTGTGTTATGGAATGAAGTTGGAAAGACAGTCCAGTCCCATCAAGATGGGTGTTCTGGCCAGATCAAGGCATTTGTTTTATTCTGAAAGCAGTAAGGAGCCACTGAAGTTTTTAAACAAGTGAATTTACTTGGTTTTATATTTTTTAAAAAAATATTACCATGGTTGCTGTATAGAGAATTAACTCTTTGGATCATGAACAGGCCAGGGAAATCTGTTAGAAAGCTATTTCAGTAGTAGATAAGCTATAGTGGTGGTAGTAGTGGAGATGGAACAGGATGGGTTTGAGATAGGTTTGGGGAAAAACTGGAAGAACAGGAAAAGCATTTGCTAAGTGTGTGTGTGTGTGTGGGGGGGGTCTCAACAAAAGAGATGGATAAAGAAATCCCTTACATTTTGATTTCTAGAACTGGATAAAGATTTGGGGGCTCTTCAACCCTTTACACATTAGTGATAGACTAGCTATTAAGGAAGGGGAGCAGAAGAGCTTCAGGTACATAGTCATTCTGAGTTCAAAATAGTGATTCTGAGGTGTTAGAGCCTAAAGGAGGGTAAGAGAGCTCAGAACCAAGCTCAGTGGCAGCACAGAATAGAGCAAGTGATGTGAATAGTACATGGGAGTAGTAGCCAGAGAGGTAGGAGGAGAAGCAAGGCAGGTGAGTGCCAGAAACCTGGAGTCAAGAATGTTTTTGATGGGTGAAGTGATCAACTATGTCAAATGCTGCAGAAATTCAAGATTAAAGAGCCTGTGTTGAAATATATTTGATTTGTTTATGTTACAAAAAGTCATATTCCCTTTTTTGAAATATAGTAAATTTTTCATTCAATATTTGCTTAATTCTAAAATAAGTGCTCACAATAGATAAAATTATGTTTTTTGCTTAGAAATTCTGAAAACACCCACCAAAACTTGATCAGAAATTAGTACAAAAAACTCTGTAATAAAGTTCTATGATGACCCTGTTTGAGAAGCAAATTTAAGCAGATTGAAAAAGAAAATATCAAACTCTTATATAACAGTAGGATTTGTCAAATTTCATTTAAAAATGTCATGGGGGGAAGCACAGCCTTACTCCCTTGTTTTCTTGCTGCACGGTACAAAATAGAAACAGAAAAAAATATCAGATTTATAATGTGAGAGAATAAAAAAGAATCAAGATTTGCAATTGGAAGTAAAAGACAAATTCACCACTAGTGAGGATTTGGCTCTAAGGAAAGTAACTTAATTTTCAGTTAGAAAAATAGGCTTCTAATTATAATTTATATATGTGATTATTTTGTGAAATTTAAAAAGTATTGAATGGAGCAATAGAACTCTTGGTAATCTCCTGAAAAGTGGCATTTTTCCTTTGATAAGTAGGTAACCACAGCAAGATCCTGAGTTGAACCATAAATCGAAAGCATGTTTAATTTAAAACAAAATTTGTACTTGGTAAAGAATAGAAATGAAAACTTTTATTTCTATATAGTGCTGTACATAATTTATAACAACCTTAAGGCAGTTGCAACACCTGAAATTAAATAGGAAATGAAATTATTCCCCGAAGGTAGTAGAGGTTGATGTTAGAAATGAATTTAAAAATGAGTACACAAATAGTTTATACTATTATTGTGTACATCATTCAGCAGCTGTGACCTCATTACAAATCCCTCATTGTGTTTCTCAGAATATTACTTTAACCTCTTTGAGGATGATGCTTCTAGTACACCTTACGTTACTCTTAGAATAGTATATTTTTATAACAAACATGACTAGTTGCTATTATAATAGACCAACACATATCTTGATTCCCTTTAGTGTGGCTGAAATAGTATAGCTATTGAGAATGTTATCAAGTATAATTATTACTAAATACTACTCTTTCTGAAGAACATATGATGAAGTTGATGGGTTCAACCACTCATTTGACAAATATAGAAAGTGTCTACTATATACCAGGTACCCATCTAGATGTTAGGGATCTATTAGTGATCAAAACAAACATCCTCACCTTCATGGAGACTATAAATATTATACATATCCACTGAAGAAAAAAAATGAAAAAAATCAAAATAGGTGGAATAAAATTGTTAGTGTCTGATTAATCTTCTCTTTGCACAGTCTCCTACAAGTATCCTGTGGACTAATACTATACATATCCTATTAAAATCCATTTTCATTTAAGTACAGATAAAAAAATATAGATCTTGTAACTCCTTTGACTCAGTGCATTACAAACTTACTCTGTGTTTGGACCTGTGATGCAAGGAAAACGATGAGCATGACTATGGGGTCCCTGACCTCATGCATATAGTTCATAGGCTGAAGGGTAAGATACTTTGATTTCATACGCACACACATTGTGGTTAGTTTATTCAGAAAAGGCACATGAAAACTAAAAAGGTGTGTTGGTACTACCACCTTAAAGTCTTGATGTAATTTCATTCATTCTTCCATACATCCCAGGTGTACCTCCATCATGATCCTAATATAAACAGCTCTGAGCCCTCCTTTCCATTACTCTGATCTTTATATTGCTTTGTGCATTATTTCCTCTCATGCAAGCTCCTGTTGGTTTTATGCTTCCAAGAAATCTCTACCCTTCCCTCTGGAACTTTCTACAGTGCCGAAAAAACAAAACAACAAAAGCCAGCTACATTCTCAATCCCTTCAAAAAAATGCTTCCTCTGCTTCCTTGACATTAAGTGAAACTTTGCTTTCTGTACAGCCTTCTAAAGGAGAGGTGCTTATTGTCTGACATTCCACAAGTATCAGCATGGCAGATGGGAACCAGCCATCCCTAATGATGATCTTAGATCATTCAGTTTCTATTAAAAACCCCATTTATTTGGGGCACTTGCCTATACCATCAGCTTCTCTGTTCTTCTCATGTACCTCACATAAAGTCATTATCTTTGTCTCCATACTCTGCAAGTTTTGAAAGTTTTCTAAACAATATCTATGGACCCATCAAAAGCTTTAGGATCTTAATTCTTTTCATCTTTAATCATCTTTAATAACCTTCAGCCATTTTTAATATAATAGAACCTGTGATTATAAGTCTGTAGCCTAAGCTTGCTTCTCTTTGAGGAAAGAATTTGTTCCACCATTACCCACCCTGTTATCTAAGCCAATGAATGGTGGGATCTTCTCATTTATCTACCTTTTGTCTTCTCACATTCAATAATCCAGCTTCTAGATATGAAATCTAAACATTTATTTCCATTTATTCACGGCCACTGCCCTAGACCTTGCCTCCATAATCACTGGATTTCACAATGCTGTTATTAAAAATACTAAAGAGAGGAAGTCAAGTAGTTAGTAAGATTAGTTTGCACTTCTTCCCTTGTACTAAAAATAGGGATTTTCTTTTCATGCCACTTTCTTATGAATCTTGGGGGACATTATCATTGTGTCTTTCAGGCAAGCCCCATATATAAATAATTACTTTCATCTGAAGTTAACTAGGGCTTTAAATATAGGAGGGAAATAATAAACTTGGGGAGATTAAATATTTTCTGAGTGTTGCTTTTCAGCACAGCCTAATCATAGGTGTCTATGAATCACTGAGCATTTGTCTTCAACATTTTAATGGTAAAACTAAAACATAATTATAATGCTTTTTTTGTGAGAGGCACACTGTTCAGTTTTTTTTTTACCAAGTTATTCATATCTGGGCAATAACTTGAACTATAGATCAGACAATCCCAACACTCAATCTTATGTGATCAGGAATGCAAAAACATTGGTATCTGTATCAGATAATTTTAGATATTCAAATCAAAGTCAACCTAAACATTGTGGACTAAAAATTACTTTAAACCTTTTGCTAGTTAAGTTTGTGACTATATGACATTCAAAATTTTGACATGGGGTTATAATTTAGAAGATGGACATTCATGGATTCATAAAAGACTCTGAAGAATTCAGCCTTAATCATCAACATGTGCTGTTTCTTTTGGCAATGAGTGCAGTGCCCCCTCTCTCAGACTGTCCTAACACTCCGAGGAGTGAGAACAATTGCTTTTCTATCTCAGTGATATTATGCCACAACAAAAATGTCAACAAGTATAGACAGTTTGCCAATAACTCATTCTTTTTTATCTCCAAACACAAAATCTGTCATTAAATTTGTTTTATTGGTCTTGCAAACTTCTTGGCCTCATAAGATTTGCTTGTTTTAAGAGGATTTTTTTGTGGTTTTAAGCTTTTCTCTTTTTTAAACAGATTCCATTAATTCTGTACAGAAAAGCATCTTTTTTTGTCCTTGTGCTTCTGAGGGGAAAAAAATCAACTGATATGTTAGAGATTGCTGTATTTTGTTAAAAATAATGCAAGACCTTTATTGGCTTCCCAATACTGTTTGACAGAGTTTTGTAACAGAAAATTCACTATGTCCTGGAGGCAAATGGATATTCCCAATAAGAAAACCCAATTCGCAGATATTCCTCATTATACTTATAATTTTTTTAGCTGTTTGTGCAAAACCACTGGTGCGGTAGAATACTAACTTATCATTAGCCCCAAAATAAATGCTCTCAGAGAAGTCAAAATTATTGCCCAAGGTCATAGAGCCAGAATGTGACAGAGGATGAATTGAAACCCAGGTCCCTGAACATCATATAATTTGTTTTCAGGTCTGCTGTCCAGAATTCTAATGGATTAAAGAATTTTCTAAAATCTCATCGTAGACAATGCGTGAATAATAAATTACTGTTTTACAATGATTAAAAACCTTCACACAGCAGCCTTTATAATTCTCTTAATGGTGTAAATACTGTAGATTATATCTAAATTTTAATTTGTTTATAGTGGTAGATATATGAAAATATTTAACAATAAGAAAATGCTTGAAGGACATAACAGAAAAGTTTCAATTTTACATTTTACATTTTTACTCCAGTTATAATCTTGATCCTCTGTAATTGCCTCTATAGCAGTCTTTTACAATTTAACAAGACCATATGTCTCGTTCCAAATAAGATTATGAAATTGTTAACATGTCTCATTTTATAATTATTTTCTTTTTCTGACATAACTAAAATTTGTAATTCCTTCTATAGAAAAACTAGATCTTAATTCTACACTGTTGTGTTGCTTCTATCTTGAGTGAGAGCTTTATTACAGAGATTGCAATTCCTTCAGTAGCCCTCCACGACTTGGATGATCTCTTGAAAAGATACTGGTTTAGAAATAAGAAGTCCGTACTACTCTTTGCTGTCTTACAGTTTGTGTTTTAATGTGTTACTCCTACCCTATTGAATGATCTTGTCAAGAAAATAAAGGTCAGGATATAAGCAGTAGTTTATATAAGGTCATAATTTAAAGAAGATAGGTTTCTGAAATATATTTAAATGTGGTAAAATATTTTCAAGTTTATTGGAATTTTCTGTTTTTAAGTATTTTCTCCCAATGAAGTAACAAAATGTTACTACATAAACACACTCTAATATCACTGTCTGTGCTTCTTTTGTGAAACTCTCCAATTTTGAAAAACAATAAATGCTCTGTACAGTAAATAAATATACTACATCATATATATTTATATTTCTCTTTGACCTGGCTAGTTAATGAAATCCTTTACTTAGGCACTCAACTGACCATATAGTTTTTCACCCATATTAGTCATTTGGATAGTTTGGAATGACTACATGTGAATAGAAATAAGATATAATATATTCTCATTACCCATATCTTTACATTTATATTTTAATACTTAGCTAATTTGATATTCAAAGAGATTAAAGATATTTCTCCAACTGGACTTCTTGTATAAATTAGATTACAATTTAGACAGTTTAAGTGCTTTACAGGGAAAAAGATACAAATGAAATCTTATCAATAAGTACCATTTATTACTAGAAGAATGTGATTTTCTTCACTTTTTTTCTTTACATGTACTAGTTTGTCAGGGCTTCTGAAGGTATTTCTCAGTTGACTGTAGCATTTGAGGATAATAAAAGATACTAAAAAATATTCTCTAGTTCACCTATAAGGTTTAAGAGAAAATTGGCCTGGTTTATGAGCATAACAAAAAATAGTGGCACCAACTGCCTGATCCTACATTTTCTGAGACATCGCTTTAATGTAATATTGGCCTGAGATTTCCACAACATTAAATTTTACCTAATGATCGCAATTTATGTAAAATTGTATTTGGAAGTTACTTTATTTCAATTCTACTGAAGTTCTACTGTTTTGATTGCCTCTTTGGCTTTTCTTTTACTCCTATATAATTTTAGCTTCTGTATAAACTTTTGCTTTTGTTTAATAAGTATTGCAATGCTTACTTTATTTACATAATTTTATATAATACACTTTCATATTAATAAAGACTCAATAGTAAAGCCACACTTGAAATTTCAGATGACATAAAATTTTAACCTTATTGAGATCTTCAACATCTAAAGTTGTGTATATTTAAAGTGTACAACCTATTTTGCTATATACACTGTGAAAAGGTCACCACAATCAACCTAAATAATTTCTCCATCACCTTGACTTAGTTACCATTGTGAGTGTGTGCATCTGCGTGTTGAAGATTTTAGATCTATCCTCTTAACAAATTTCAAGTACCCAGTACAGATTAAATAACATTTATACAAAATACATAATTGTTTATTTAATATATCTTCCTTACTTTGTTTAAATTTTATGCTTTTTGTTTTTTGTATGTGACTTCTGGATTTTTAATTTAGACTTTGCTATATAAATTATGCTTTGTATAATTTGGTTCTAAGTATTTTGGTAGTTAAACTGTTTTTATTTCTACTAGTGTTTACTAAAAATTTACAAAATTCATACCACTATGGCTGGAAAGTGACCTACGCTTAGTCATGCATAACTCTTATGTTCTTTGAAGTAAATAAAATTAGCTACCAAGAGGTTTGAGAAGGAGTAATCTCATCAGGAGAAATTCTTCACATGCAGGTGTTTATTAAGTAAGCACTACCTAGTAATGGGTAAGGAAACAACTATTATGTAGGTTGAAAAAACTATTGTGCGGGTTTGAAGTTAGTCCGTGTTCCCTGTCCCTTAGGCATTGTGACTCTCTTGGAGGACACAACAGTACTCCAGAGGCTGGAGGACTTGGTTATTTTTGCTGTTGGTATTAAGCAACCAGAGACCTGTGCAATGAGTTAAGGGATTCCTAAAGTAGAGCTTACGGGGCTTGCTGGGTGGGTTCTTATACCCCATTAATGTGGGCATGGAGAATTTTTCTACAATACTTGATCCAACTAATATATCTTGAATGCCTCTCATTTTAAAGTGAATATACAATTCTCACTTTGATTAGTATTAATTTTACTGATGAAAACTCATTTCTCATATTCACCATGCTAATTAGAAAAGTCTTGGTCAATAGCTCAGACCCTTGTAACTGTTAACTGTAACATCCTATAATCTATGCTAAAATATTTTAAATCCATTAACTATAACATAACAGCTAACATTGTCTTGTAAAAAATTAGAAGTAAATTTGTGGAATAATAATGTCAAAAGTAGGTGTTCTTCTAAGTCAGATTATTTTGTGCCTACAAACCTTATTTTGCTTTCTGTTTTATGTTTCCCCAACCTTGAATGTAGAGGAATATATACAGCTTCTGTATTTAGCCATGAAACATTCCTAGCCTTCCTCATTATCTACTCTTGTAATGCCATATTCCTACCTTCAGGTTTCAACTAAAAACTAGTTTGTGCAGAGTCCCTAGATTAATTTGTAATGCCTACCAAATACTTATGTAGTAAAATCTACAAGACTCAGGCAGGTATTTCTTTAATTTTGTTTTATGACCAGGAGATTCAAGTGCAATAATTTGCATTTCATTAGTAATATAATAAATGAAAGCACTTCTTTTTCTGCTCCCTATTCACATCATTGTTTATTTTCCCCATTTGTGAATTAACTGGAGTGTGGCTAAAGTTTTCTTCTTATGTATGATATTTAAACAATGGAAATTAAATTTCCAACAATAGGGAAATGGTTAAATACTTCCTCTATATATTTATTTTTAAGTTTTTATTTAAATTCTAGTTAGTTAACATGTAGTGTGATGTTGGTTTCAGTAGAATTTAGTGATTCATCACTGACCTATAACACCCAGTGCTCATCACAAGTGCCCTCCTTAATCCCCATCACCTATGTCACCCATCCCCCACCCACCTCCCCTCAGGTAACCCTCACTTTGTTCTCTCTAGTTAAGAGTCTCTTATGGTTTGCCTCCCTCTTTTTTTTCCCCTTCCCCTATGTTCATCTGTTTTGTTTCTTAAATTCTACATATGAATGAAATTATATGATATTTGACTTTCTCTGACTTATTTTGGTTAGCATCCCCTATTACTTTTTATGTCTAGGATTTTGTTGATTATGTAATCCATAACCCCATTATAAATGATTATCTCATGATAAAATACTTTTTTTTAAAATTTATTTATTTGAGGGGCGCCTGGGTGGCTCAATCGTTAAGCGTCTGCCTTTGGCTCAGGTCATGATCTCAGGGTTCTGGGATCGAGCCCCGCATCGGGCTCCCTGCTTGGTGGGAGGCCTGCGTCTCCCTCTCCCACTCCCCCTGCCTGTATTCCCTCTCTTGCTGTCTCTCTCTCTGTCAAATAAATAAATTCTAAAAAAAAATTAAAAATTAAAAAAATTAAAAAAAAGATTTTATTTATTTGAGAGAGCATGTGCAAGAGCAAGCCCCCACTAGCAGTGGGGAAAGGGGCAGAGGGAGAAGTAGAGGGAGAAGCAGACTCTGCACTGAGCAGGGAGCCTGATGCAGGGGCTCAATCCCAGGACCCTGGGATCATGACCTGAGCCAAAGGGAGATGCTTAACCAACTGAGCCACCCAGGCATCCCGATAAAAGAAATTGTTTAATATGATTAGTGAATAAAGCAAACCTTCAAGGTACATATATCTAGTCTTTGTTATTTCAATTTAGGGAGATAGGGAGAGAGGACTTCTTTCAGTCACAAGCTAGGGCAAACAGTTCTCAAAATGTTCTGGGGACCCTTGAGAGTTCATAAGACTTTTTCACTGCAGGGCTAGAATTACTCATAGGTAAAATTCCATTCAAAGTGCAAAACAGACCCTCATTAATTTTACGAAGATAGTATCCAAAAAGTTTATATGATTTCAAATTCCCCATTAAAACTAATTTTGAAAGAAATACTGCTTTGAGTTTTGATGAGGTGTCCAAGGAATATCTTCAATTATCTGGAAAGGCTGTTAAGTTATACTTTGTTTTTCCAACTACACACCAGTAGAAGACTAGCTTTTCTTTACATATTTCAACAAAAACCATGTTGTGACAGTTTGAATACATAACTAGATAGAAAAACTCAACATAATTATTAATCCAGATAATAGTTTTTTAAACATATATATTTTTGTTTTGGTAAATACATTTAATTTTTTAAACAGTATTTATTTTGGCATTTCAAAGTATAAAGGGATCTAGAACCAAAATAAGTTAGAAACACTGTGCTTCAGTGTTGTAGTCAGTTCCAGATTTCTCTGGTACAATGTAATTTTATAGATTTTCACTGCAGGAAATAATGCATGTGAAAGAGATAAATGCTCATATAATGACCATCTTCAAAAGCTGCACAATTTACCCTTTTTAAAATATTGACTTAAATTTTAAGATAATATATGAAAGTTTAAACCCTCAAAAGTATACTAGCAGATTAGCATCAGCTGAATACATATTAAATTTGTTTAAAAACCTACACAGACATCAGCAAGGTGGTAGAATAGAAGCCTCAGACTTTCTCCCACAGAGGCACAGACTTAACAATATATGGACCAATTGCCTTTATAAGAAATCTATAAACCCAATTAAGAGGTTTCTGTAACTCAGGCAAGTGAAAAGCCACATGCATGAACAGCCAGTAGGAAAATTTGTTGTACTTACTCTCCAGAGGCCTTCTTTCCAATGCAGTGTGGCATAATAGAAACCTCTCATCCCCTGATTTTTCCTTGGGGAGAAAAAAGAGAAGTTGAATGTAAGTCCAATATTCTGACTTTTGGGGACAAGCTGTTCTAAGGACTACTTTCTGACTTGCATGAATAGAGGTGTTCACATAGAAGGAGCATTAGTTTGGGGGCCCGCTGAAAATAGGCAAAGTGGTTTGGTTCAGAGCCTTCAGTACCACAGACAGACACGAAGAGGAGCTCTTGAGTAGAGTGCTTTCATAATGTCGGAAAACAAATTATATGGTGTTTGGGGACCTGGGTTTCAATTCATCCTCTGTCACATTCTGGCTCTATAACCTTGAGCAATAATTTTGACCAGTAATGCTGGTTCTTATAGAATATATTAGGAAGTATTCCCTCAGCTTCTGTGTTTTGAGAGAGACTGTAGAAAGTTGATAGGGGAATTCTATCAAACGTTTAAAGATGAAATCCTATGAACCCATCTGGGCTGATATTTTCTGTTTTGGAAGGTTAATTATTTCAATTTAATAAATACTTAGGCCTATTCACATCATCTGTTTCTCCTTCTGTATGTTTTGGCAGCTTGTCTTTCAAGGGATTGGTCCATTTCATCTAGGTTATCAATCTGTGGTTATAGTGTTATTCATACTATTCTTTCATTTTCCTTTTAATGTCCATGAGATCTGTGGTGATGCCCTCTCCTTCATTTCGAATACTAATTTGTGTCCTCTCTCTTCTTTGTCAGCCTGCCTAGAGGTTTATCACTTTTATTAATCTAGACAATCAGGTTTTCAGTTGACTTTCTCTATTAATTTCCTGTTTCCAATTTCATTTATTTCCACTCTAATTTTCATTCTGCTTACTTTGAATTCAATATACTTTTCCTGGTTTCCTAAAGTAAAAGCTTAGATAACTAATTTTATATTTATCTTCTAATAAGTTCATTCAACGTTATAAATTTTGCTGTAAGCACTACTTTCACATATCCCACAAATTTTGATAAGTTGTATTTTCTTTTTTTTCCCTCCCCAGAAGAAGCTCTTATTTTTTTCTTCAATTTTTTTAATTTAAATTCCAGTTAGTTAACATACAGTACAATAATAGTTTCAAGTGTGAGTCAACACTTATTTAGCCCTGATAACTTTCCCTCCTCTGAAATCTGCTCTATTTGCAAATAATATAGCTACGCCTGCTTTCTTTTGATTGGAAAGCTATGGTTCGAGTAGTATATATTTCTCTATCCATTTACTTTAAAATATGTGTCTTTATAAGGGGAGTTTCTTGTAGACAACATATATATAGGTAATGTTTTTCAATTCATTCTGGCAATCTGTTTTAATTGGTGTATTTAGACTGCTAATGTTCAAAGTGATATAGTTGAATTAATATTAACCATATTTGTTACTATTTTCTATTATGAGCTCTTGTTCCTATTTTTGTCTTTTAACTTCTGTGGTTTTAATTTCACATTTTATTTTATCTTTGTTAGAACATCAGTTTTACTTTTTTACTTTTTTTGATGATTGCCTCAGAGTTTGCAATACACATTTACACCTAATCCAAATATCCAAGAACACTCTACCAAGAATACTCATGAGTATGGTATCTGAAAATAACAAAATAAACCTGATTGCTTCTTCCCATCCCTTGTTTCATTTTGTTATCCATTTCCCTTATACATAAACATACCTGATTAAAGATCTTGTTACCATTATTTTGAACAAACTGTTCTTTGTTAATTAAAAATAAGTAAAACTCAAATGTGGGGACCCCTGATGACTGGGTCCCCCTGGATATTTTAACTCTCACATTTGTCCCCTAGAGTTTCCAGAAATAATTTTAGATTTTCCTATGTGGGGACTGGTTTCTATAGGTTTCTACTCATGGGTTTCTCCTCCAGTAAATTGTGATTCTCTGTATCCACCTGTCTGACTATTCAATTTTGGGAGCAGCAGTTTGCCCACTGACCTCACCTTTCCTTTGGATCTCAGATTTGATTTGTCATTTCACCTTTTTACTTGTTAGGATAAAGTGGCAACTTTGAATCTCCTTAGGTGCCAGGCTAGAAATCAGAAGTATATCTGTTTTTAAAGTTCTGTTAAGATCGTAAAGTACCCACTTTTTAGGAGAGCTTTACATTTGGTGTTATGCCTTCTACATAAAATTTTGTGAGAAATGGCACATAAAATTTTGTGAGAAATGGCACATAAATGACAAAAACTAACTCATAAGAAATCTATTCAGTGTAGATTTTTCTGAAAATATTTTAGAAGGTAAGTAAAAAAGCAAACACTTAAATAGAAAGTAAATTCATATTTACATGAGATTTTCAGAGAACAAAGTGCCATAATCTTGAAGTTAAAACTCATAAATATTCCTAATACTTTGTAACATTTGGTTAAAATGTAGGAAGGATGTCTTCTGCTTAATGTATTATTTTTATTTTCAGTGAATTGTGTAAATGTATTTGGATATTCACGTGGAATTGAGATTACTGCCATGTTTTATACTTAACTCTTTTTTGGGAAATAGTTGTCCAAAATAGTTTTACATTTTAATAATATAGTTGTAGAGGATGCCAGATGTCTTCTAGTACTGAATGTCTTGTGGTACCAGATGTCATGGTAGAGTTGTGTCCTTGAAAGATACTTCAGTTTTTAAAAGCAATATTCAGAAATATTACCTTTACATTCTGTCTTCCCTTACCATATTGCTTAAAGGTAATGAGTTTCCTGAGTGTGATAAGGATTTTTGTTATACACCCATTTTCTTTTAAATTGGTGCCATGAAAAGTCCTACATCAAGTGTTAATATAAAGAGCATACCAAAATGAAGGAGGGGAAATTGGAGGGGGAGACGAACCATGAGAGACTATGGACTCTGAGAAACAAACTGAGGGTTCTAGAGGGGAGGGGGGTGGGGGAATGGGTTAGCCTGGTGATGGGTATTAAAGAGGGCACATATTGAATGGAGCACTGGGTGTTATACGCAAACAATGAATCATGGAACACTACATCAAAAACTAATGATGTACGGTGATTAACGTAACATAAAAAAAAATACCACTGATCTTTTCCATTCTTTTAGCTGCTTTTTATATCCTTATTTTTGGAATATATGTTTATAGCCTTTTTTGGACATTATTTATTGACTTTCCATTTGGAAGGTAAGGATTTAGCTCTTTTCAATCCCCAAACTCTGTACTTGACCACACTTAAAACCACTTCCTACTGCCTTATTCTGTCAATATTCTTATGGCATAAAAAATGTAATAAAATTTAATTAAACTTACATTTGAAATAAAACCAATGCTTTTAAAAACATATTAAAAAGCACTTGAAAAAAATTAAATCAAATTTAAAATATATTAAAATCCACACTTATTATATTATGACTATTTAAATGCTTTTCAGAGGGCGCCTGGGTGGCTCAGTTGGTTGGGCGACTGCCTTCGGCTCAGGTCATGATCCTGGAGTCCCAGGATCGAGTCCCGCATCGGGCTCCCTGCTCAGCGGGGAGTCTGCTTCTCCCTCTGACCTTCTTCCCTCTCATGCTCTCTCTCTACCATTCTCTCTCTCTCTCAATAAATAAATAAAAATCTTAAAAAAAAAATAAAAAAAAAATAAATGCTTTTCAGAGCTGAGCCATACAGTATATTTTAGTAATATTTCTTCTATTAGAACTTATATTTTCCCTCTAGTTAACATGTATAATATCTTTTTACCTTTTACTTCATTTTTGGTTTTTTTTTTTATCAGTTTCACTTCCAGCTCTCTTCCAGTAATGTTGATCTCCACTCAATAAGTTCAGTAACTTCAAATATTTTAAAAATTTTATCTCTTTTAAAAAAAATCTCTTTTGAAGCTTTTGAGGTAGTCTAGTCTTGACTGGTTATTTTTAGGTCTGTTGCACAGTCAAAGGTTTGCAAAAACCCTTCAACTCTGAGACTTCCTGTCACTGTGCTTTTGTATGAGATCCACTGTTTCCACAATCCAGTGTCTTCCTTCTGCTAGCCTCCTGCTTTGGTGTAGCACATACTCCTAAAGCTTTCTAAAAGCAGATGCATGGGAAGTCATTATTTTCAAATCCTGAAATCCTGCACATGTGAAAATATGCTTATCTTCTCACTTCCTGGGAGTTTGGGCACAGAATTTTGGACCAGAAATTCTGTTATGTCAGAATTTAAAGAGCTTTTTCTAATATAACTTTTTTTTTTTTTTTTACAGAGAGTGAGAGAATCCTGAGCAGGCTCCAAGACCAGTGCAGACCCCATATGGGGCTCCTGGAGCTGGTCTCATGACCTTGAGGTCATGGCCTGGTCTGAAATCAAGAGTCTGAGGCTTAACCCAGGGGCGCCTGGGTGGCTCAGTCGTTAAGTGTCTGCCTTCGGCTCGGGTCATGGTCCCAGGGTCCTGGGATCGAGCCCCGCATCGGGCTCCCTGCTCAGCGGGAAGCCTGCTTCTCCTTCTCCCACTCCCCCTGCTTGTGTTCCTGCTCTCACTATCTCTCTCTCTGTCAAATAAATAAATAAAATATTTTTAAAAATTAAAAAAATTAAAAAAAAAAGAGTCTGAGGCTTAACCCACTGAGTCACCCAGGCACCCTTATTCTGCTTTTGATTTCCTTCTTCAAAACTTGTAAAAGAAAATTCTACATCCTGAAATTTCATATGCCTTGTTGGAGATTATTTTTTTCCTTCCATTTACACAGGCCCTCGAATGGTCCTTTGCAACAGAGTTTTTGTCCTTCCATTCTGAGAAGGTTTGAAATATTTTTTTAATTTTTTTCTGTTCTCTGTAATTTCTTCTTTTCAAAGTCTTCTAATTTCTTATGTTTTTTCCTGTTTTAAATCTTGCTTTTTTTTTGCTGTTTTCTTAGAGATTTCTTAGCCTTATTTCTGTTTTTTTAATGGCATATTTCTTGGTTCATGGATATTATAACTATTACCAATGTCAGACTTGTCCCTGCACCCAATGTACAGTAAACCAATCTCTGAGACACTGGTTTTGAAGCCAAGAAAACAAGAAGTCAGGGGATCATCCCAAAGCTGCCTTGCCTTACTGAGTCTAGGGACAAATTATGTACATGAGAGGAGGGTAAGGGGTTTCTTGAAACCTTGGGGGAGGGAGGCTTTGAAACAATCTAGGGGAAAGAATTCTTTTGGACACTGAGGCACTATTCAAAACCTGGTTCGATCAGATATGTCAAGATAAATGTCACCTTCCAATCTCCATTAGGTTTGTACAATCAGTGGGTAAACACAGAGTAGGAGTAAAAGGGCAAAGTTAATGATTGATTATGCAGGAGATTAAGAGGTGCATAAAACATAAATAGGGAACAAAACCGAATGTGGAGCTAAGTTAATAATGCAGTTAATACAATTATAATTCTGTTTATGCTTTCAAAACAGATCCAGGAACCAAATGTCTGCTGTCATAACTTTTATAACTTGTCTGATCATGACAATTACTTTTAATGTTTTCTTTTTACATTTTTCCACCGAATTATTTTAATTTGCTTTATATAATCTTTTTGCTTTATTCTAATGTCTGATCCTTGCCTATCTGCTGGTATTTAAGAGTGGGGCATTAAAAAGCTGAATAAAAGCTGTCTGAGTGAATTTTGTCAACCTGTGATCTTCACTTATAAACACTGGTCTGCTATGAAGAAATTCTAATACAAGCATGTTTGGGTATTTTCTTTTGGACTTACTGCCTTGAGGATAATTTGTAATTTTCTCTAGTTAGGATATAATATTGTTTGCATAACTGTTAACCAGCTGTTGTCCTCTACCTCTATTCATTTATCTCCTTACTTTGTAGCAAGCTTTAAAAAGCATTACAAATTGGGGTGCCTAGGTGGCTCAGTGAGTTGAGTGTCCAACTCTTGATTTTGGCTCAGGTCATGATCTCAGGTTCATAGGATGCACTGAGTCCCCTGTTGGGCTCCATAACTCAGCAGGTGGAGATTCTCTCCCTCTCCCTCAGCCCTTCCCCTGACTTGCACTCTTTTTGGTAGTGCACTCTCTCTAAATCTTCAAAAAATTAAAAATGCATTACAAATTGAATTCTGATTATGCAGTATCTATTTACTATATCAGTAGAAGTGTAGTTTCTATATAGATATTTTAAAATAATTGAATGTGGTGCAAATATTAAATGTTTAATGTAATAAAATACCAATTTTATCAAGCCTTAATGTGTTGTTACAAATCATGTAATATGGAAAATGAACCAGAATTTTGATATCCAGGCACCACAATTTTAGTACAGGAATATAGATCCATCTTCTTACTAAATTGTTACTCTTGTGAGGCATTTCTCAAATTCTGCATAAACTATAGATTTTAGGAAAAAAAATCTCATCTTGAAATAGCAAGTACATTATTCACAACCATTTCTTTAGATGGAAAGTCTTTAATGGTTTCCATATAATGTTTTCAAGAATAATCTCCTTTCTCTAGAAAGGAAATATAAATTAAAATGATAGGATTGCGTCAGTTCTATTTTTGAGTCAATAAATGCATCTTACTTTCTTGCCTAATATATGTAAGGCATTTTACTTCTTGCTCAGTTTTCAAAGAATATAACATGGTCAAAATACCTAAGATATTTAAATTCAATGTTATTTGCATGTCCACCAATAAAAGTGTTTTCTAGAAGTATATCTGTAGGGAAAACCTTATTTAAAACCACAGATGGCATCCAAAAGCTCCATGCCTACTAAACTATCATCATTTTTCTCTGTCATAGTTGTTTTTGATTTAAGTGCATAACATGATAAACTACACTGAAATTGCAGAGCAAAAGACAAATTTACCTTTCATCCAGAGAATAACTGTGATGAGATCACTTGCTATATGGATGTGTGTGTGTGTATTCTATGTGTGAGTGTGATACACCTGGTAATTTCAGGGATAGAACAAAAGTCACAAAGGAACTAAAGCAATGAAGAAGTTTGATCCACTTTATTATAAGTTCACCTAGCTTGTTTTAGTCGTGTTTTGGTGAAACTGAAGTAAATGTAACTGTATTCCAAGTTGATTTTTTTCCATGAAATGAAGATATGATAATGCTGTGGCAAAAAAGAAATATGAGCTTCAGAGTTTCCCCATGAAACATTTGCTGAAAGAGCCAGTCAAAAGATCTGTTAATCTCAACAAACTTTAACCTGACTCCAGCAGATAATTAAATTATAGGATAGGAATAAAGTCATGTGAGAATCAGAAGGAAAAACATCAACTTTCTAGGTGACTAAAAAAAAACCCAGTGGGAAATAGTGTTCCTCTGGGGTCTTGGAAAAGGAGTTGAAGCATGACCATCTGAAAAGTGGGAATGCTTATTAAAAGAAGGGGGCACCTGAGTGGCTCAGTCCTGGTAGGGTCTACCTCTTGATTTCTGCTCAGGTAATGATCTCAGGGTTGTGGGATTAGGCCCTGTTTGAGACTCTTTCTCTCCCTCTTCCTCTGCCCCTTCCCCTGTTCATGTGCACTCACACACTCTTTCTAAATAGCCTAAGATAAAGAGCTGAGATGCCCTTCAGTAGATGAATGGATAAAGACGATGTGGTCCATATATACAATGGAATATTACTCAGCCATCAGAAAGGATGAATACCCAACTTTTGCATCAACATGGATGGGACTGGAGGAGATTGTGCTAAGTGAAATAAGTCAAGCAGAGAAAGTCAATTATCATATGGGCTCACTTATTTGGAACATAAGGAATAATATGGAGGACATTAGAAGAAGGAAGGGAAAAATGAAGGGGGGGAAATCAGAGGAGAAGACAAACCATGAGAGACTGTGGACTCCAAGAAACAAGGGTTTTAGAGGGGTGGGGTGGGGGTATGGATTAGCCTGGTGATGGGTATTAAGGAGGGCATGTATTGCATGGAGCACTGGGTGTTATATGCAAACAATCAATCATGGAACACTACATCAAAAACTAATGATGTACTGTATGGTGACTAACATAATAAAAATATGTAAAATAAATACAATCTTTAAAGAATAAAGTGTATAAATTTTTTTAAAGATTTATTTGACAGCACAAGCACAGCAAGGGTAGTAGCAAGCAGAGAGAGAGGGAGAAGCAGACTCCCTGCTGAGCAGGGAGCCCAGTGTAGGACTCGATTCCAGGACCATGGGATCATGACCTGAGCCAAAGGCAGACACTTAACCAACTGAGCCACCCTGGTGCCCTAAGACTTGGAGTTTCTAAAGGGTGTGGAGTCTTCAGGCAGGTGTTTGAAGTTGTTTGGCTGAAACTTCAGGTTTGTAAGGAGAAAAATTTGTAAATTAGAGTGATGGGCATATTTTGAAGGTTTTTTTTTAATGTAAAACTAAAATATCTCCATTATTCAGTAGGCATTTTGGAGTTACCTGGATTATAACATCTATATGGATTTTGCAGGAAATGATACTTTCTGCAGAAACTAGCATTAGAGATGATGAACTGGAATACAGAAATTAGCTGCAGGAAATCCAGGGTCTAAAACAGGGCTAGGGAAAGGATAATGAAAACTTGACAGAGGAGGTAACACTGGCAATGAAAAATGAAATATTTCTGAGATACAAGTTGATGACTGGCTACTAAAATGTTTTAACTACCATATAGGCATGGGTCCTATTTTTAGTTTTTCAAAATTTACTGGGGCTATCCCCTAGAAAGTATTATGCATGAGGAAAAAATGGAACATAATTATTTTACTTTCTTCTGGTACCTAGTTATCTTCAGCTCAATTCCTCTATATTGCATTGGTAGAGGTCTTTTTCAGACTTCTTGGATTATGGAAAAGCAGCAGAAAGTCATTAAATTATCTAGACTAGAGGTGCCACTTTACAGAACCTGAGCATTCAGCAAACAGGGAAATTATTAAAAATATTTTAGGTGTACAGTTCTTATTGAAATAATTTTTCCATATTTGTCACCCTTCTGAATCCATTTCTCTTCCAATTGAAATTTGTACATGAGAATTTAGAGGATTAACTCCAAGGAGCACTTGGGAAAAATAGAAAGTGAAAACATATCAGAGTATTTATTTTTAGCAAAATAATAAAAATAAAATTACTCTGAACATAACTAAAAAGAATGTCTCCACTATCTCTATGTAAATTATGTTGATGTCTTATCACTGATCTGCTTCTATTTGCCTCTTTTGTACATGCAAGCTGCAAAAATAATGATTTTTTGAGACCACATATGCAAATGACCATATTATAAGAATCTGAACTTCTGGGTTTTTTGGCAAAGAAGTATTTTCCAGTATTTGAAGTTTAAATGCACAAATTAGTTTAAAGGGCACTTTTGTTACTTTTAAAATTGAAAAAGAGAACCATAAATAACATCGCATTTAACCATAATATCATGGTTGAAATATTATAACATACATTTCTCACTCTTGAAGTTGTTCTATAGAACACACTAAATATTTTACATACTCAGTAGTATGTGTTAATCTTTTTATCAGCCTTTTGAGATTTTATGTTCTAGAGTCTGACTTACCACAATATCTTATTTGATAAGGTACACAAAGTCACCAAATTACTTTTCCTGCTAACTACTCCTAAGAGAACTGTGTTGGATGTTCTTATAAGATTTGGAATTACCTTACAGGATGATTTGTGATTGAATGACTCATTTTATTATATCTGTAACCCTTGGAACATGTATGATATTAGCCAGACATTATTCTATTTCATTCTTATAAGGATGAAGTTAATGGTCTTATCGGAAAGAGTGAAATGTATGGTTTCGCCTATTTGGGAAGAGATCAGAAATGAAAATGGAGAAGGGGGAGCCTACGTGATAAGCAATAGGAGACTAACTTATTATCTCTTTACCTATATGGCATCAGTATATACATAGAAGGAAGTTCTGAGTAGTTGGTAGAAGTTGTTTTATAGCTCATGAAAGCAACCCCATTATCTGGAACTAAAGAGAGATTTGCATGTGAAAATGTTCCAGCCTTTTCTTTCTTTCTTTTTCTCCTCTTCTCTTCTCTTTTTCCTTTCTTTTTTTGACAATAATGGAGACTTCCTAGACTAGTTTCTGAATAGGACAGTGTATATGAGGCCAACAGCAGAAATTTCAATATTTTAAATAAGACAGCATGTCAATATTCACCCAAACTCTTTAACACTACTTAGGTTTTAGTATTTTTTATAAATATTCAAGCCAGCTTAGCTTTATAAGTGAAATATATTGTTACAGCAATTCTAAAATCTCAGTGAATTAACAGAAAGTAAAAAGCTTTCTCACTTATGCAAATTCCACTGTAGACATTCCTGGTTGAGATGGCTCTCTTCCATGGAGTGACCTAGGAATCTAAAGTTCTTTGTTTTGGGGATCATGCCCCTCAACATGTGACTTTCAGTCCCTATGGAAGAGGAAGAGTGAAGATTGTGTTTGGGAGTTTTGTTTTGTTTTCCATCAAGTTTTAGATCTGGAAAGGCATGCATCCTTGTATTTGTATTCCTCCTGTAATATATTGGCTACAATTACTTACATGTCCTATCCAGATGCAAGGATACAGGGTAACATTGTCTTCTATGTTCAGAAGAAAAATGGGATGGCCTTTTAAACAAATAGCACTGTTTCTTGTGGGTGAAAAGGGACTTATGTCCATTTTAGGGTTGCAGGTGATAAGGGGTATGCAAACGTGAAAGTGACCATACTAGTGTCAAATATGAAGTAAAGTGGGCAAAGCCTAAAGAAAATATAAAATTTAAAGGAACACAGAGACTCTGTTTAGGCATCCATGTGCTCTGAACTTTTAAGTATTAATTTAAGAACAGTTATACCTACAAGTTTAACCTTCTGTTTATTTCTTGTTTTTCCTTTTGGATTCATAATACTCCTCAAATCATTTTATATTGGCAATAGAAAAGGAAATTCTTAATAAAATTAAAGAACTTATTTGCAAAGTAAGTTTTTTGTGAAGTGCTATTACACATGAAAATATTTCAGTGTAACATTTATATTTGTAAACAATACTTTTTGTCAGATTTGGGTATCTTTTTGTTTTCAAATCACATTTAATGTTTTATATTTGCTTAGTCTTTTATCAGTTATGGTATTCACTTTTCAATATCAATGCATTTAAAAAGATATCTCAGTCACATCATTTTAGTGTTTTGATTATCATTTAGATTTAAAATATGACATTGCAGTTTACTAAGGTACCAAAAAAGTAAAATAAACTTTAATGATTCTATTGGAATGCCTATGTTGAATATGTTTTAATAGAATGTCACATGGACTTAAATATACTCAAAGGAAACAACAAATTAGATATTTATGAATTTAAGCAGAGAAGGAACAATATAATCAGCCTAATTATGGAACTTTATACTAGCCTAATTTTTCATTATAGACATTGTTCATAATTTTTATCATAAAATATTTATTAGTTGTAGTCAATAAACATTTAAGTAAATGTTTAGTCATTGCTAATCTTCTCTTGGGGATATTTGGTACACTCATTTTGGTGGTTTGGGGTCATTTTTCAGGCAACCTGTGCCATTTAGACTAGTAATAGTGATGCTTAATTTTAGGTATCACTTGATGGCTATGGAGTGCACAGTCAAACATTATTCTGAGTGTGTCTGTAATGTGTTTTGGGATGAGATTAACATTTGAATAGGTTTGCTGAATAAAAAAGATTGACTTCCCAGTGGAGCATGGGCCTCATTTAATAACTTAAAGACCTAGGGTTTTTGAGGATCATGTTATCTATGAAGGGAGATAATCTTACTCCTGCCTGTCAGATTTGAATGGCTTTCATTTATTTTTCTTAGCTAATCACTCCAGTTATGCTAATATATTCCAGTATTATGCTGAATAGAAGTATGAAAATAGAAATCCTTGTTTTGTTCCTGATCTTAGTAGAAAAGCTTTCAGTTTTTCACCGACTCTGGTGTTAGTTATGGACTTTTCATATATGGCCTTTATGGTGTTGAGGTAATTTCCTTCTGTTTTTGTCCTTTATTCTTTCAATTTCCTGTATCACATTGTTTTTTGTATGTTGAACCATCCTTGCATCCCGACTTGGTCAAGGTGTATAATCCCTTAATGTGCTACTGAGTTCCATTTTCTAGTATTTTCTTTAGGATTTTTGCATCAGTATTTATCAGGGATATTAGTCCTATTTGTCAAGGTTGAGGTAACTGTTATTAGGAAGTCCCTGTTGAACAGGGGGGTGTAATATATTTTAAGCGAACAAAAGTCCTAGTCTTTTGTGTTCTGCAAATGCTAAATCTTCATGTTTTTTCCTCAAATACTTATAGAAGGGCTGACGGTAGTATGATTTTGAACTAAGGAAAGAGGACAGAAGTAGACAGGAGAACAGGGTGCTGAAAAGCATGAAAATGTTACATATTTCAATCACTGATCTCAAGTACACTAACAGACAAATGCCTTTTATGCCATAACTCTGTTTCTCATGGTCTCTCTGTTAATAACTTTTTAATCAACTTTCCTCTGTCAGTTGCCACTTGTTTTCATTTTTTCTCCCCTAATCCATTAACATTTCCCATTACTTGCTAAGGGAGTATTCTGAAATATGAATATGATTTAGGCAGGAATTCATTCTATTGCTTAAACTCCTCATAGATCCTTCAAGTCTTCAAGATGAACTGCCACAAAGAGAAAGAATATCAAAAATTTGACTCCAGCCTAGCCATACAACCTTCTCTCTTACCATGTCTCCATATCTCCTCTCTATATAAAACTCTGCTCAGGTATAGTGAAACCAAGCACTCTCCTAACTGTAGCATGTTCTCTTTCACCTTTGCTCTTACTGTACCAAAACACTCCTTCCTCACTCTGCTTTCCTGCCTAATTGTTCTTCCTCCTCCAAAGGCCCTCACATGTTACCTACATCAGCATACCTTCTTTGATTCCCTCAAAAACAAGTTAGGGACTACTGTTTGGGGATCTGGAATTCATTTTTCCTTCAAAACCATCTATTTCTCTCTTTTACAGAGGTTCTCATGCCTGAGAAATTTATGTGCATGATTTAGAATTTCATAGAGTGAAGCATTTGGGGTCATTTAAGAACTCAGAGTTTTTGACAAAAGAGGAACTTGAGCTTGGGTGGTTTACTTTACTTCTGGGAACCCTCTTGCTTCTGGGTAATACAATTTTGGTGTGTTGTGCTCTCAGGCAGACCTGTCTTTTCTTTTTTTCCTTCAGGCATTTGTGGGTTATGGAACTCCCTTGCTTCTCTTTTAATTTTAATACTATGCAGTTTTCTTGCCCAGAGAGATCACTGACTTTTGTTTAGAAATAAGATCTTGAGGTTTTACAATGGTCTCAAGTGCTATATGAAGCTGTTTTTTGCCACTGCCTCTTCTGTTCCATCTGAGACACTGGTGTTAAAATCTGAGATGATTTTAACCAACCTCATTATCCTTTTATCTTTGCCCAATGTGTGTTATCTGCGAACCTGATCAGGAAATATCCTGTAACTCTTTCTTAATAGAAAATGACAGTTGATACTTACCTGGCCTAAGCTGTATATACATGTCCAAGGAGAGAAATGGGTGATTGTTTTCCTGGCAAGATAAAATCAATTCTGAGTGCATTTTCCATGTAAAATGTTGCTGTTTATGGCAATTAGTGTTGTTAATAATTTCAAAAATGATAGAATTCAAAGTTAATATTGGGCTTTAGTTATGCATACATTTAGAACTCAGTGCATTTTCCTGGGCATAGGGAACAGGTGAAAAAAATAATTATAGATTATAGCTCATTGTTAATTTAGGATATATTCTACCTTGTAAAAATAAGTCTAAGAATGGAAAAAATGTTCCAGATTACAAATTTAAGAGACTAAAGCAATTAAATGAGTGAAACCTTTGATTCTGAATTAGATACCAATACTGAAAAACATTTATTTTCCCTTTGGCAATGAAGAGAATTAATGGGGTGAAATTTGCATAAGATCTGTAAGTTGGATAATGGTATGTCACTGATAATATTCTGATTTTGATAATTTTATATAACAATTTTTAAGAAAATACGTTTAAATATTTAGAAGTAAATAGGCAGCATGATTGTAATTTATAAAATGTTTTAGAAAATCTGTGTGTATGCATATGTGTGTACAGAAAAAGGATGATAAAGTGGAAGTGCATGGTATAAGAAATTAGTCCAGTTTCATTCTTCTGCATGTTGCTGTCCAGTTTTCCCAATACCATTTGTTGAAGAGACTGTCTTTTTCCCATGTCTATTCTTTTCTGCTTTGTTGAAGATTGACCATATAGTTGTGGGTTCATTTATGGGATTTCTATTCTGTTCCATTGATCTATGTATCTGTTTTAGTGCCAGCACCATACAGTGTTGATCACTACAGCTTTGTAAAATTACTTGAAGTCTGGAATTTGATACCTCCAGCTTTGCTTTTTTTTTTCAAGGTTACTTTTGCTATTTGGGGTCTTTTGTGGTTGCATACAAATTGTAGGATTATTTGTTCTAGCTCTGTGAAAAAATGCTTGTGGTATTTTGAGAGGGATTGCATTTAATGTATAGATTGCTTTGGGATTATAAGACATTTTAACAACATTTGTTCTTCCAATCATGAACATGGAATATCTTTCCATTTCTTTGAATCCTCTTTAATTTCTTTCATCAGTGTTTTATAGTTTTCAGTGTACATTTCTTTCGCCCCTTTGGCCAGGTTTATTCCTAGGTATCTTATGGGTTTTGGTGCAATCGTAAATGAGATCAATTCCTTAATTTCTCTTTCTGTTGCTTAATTATTGGTGTATGGAAATGGAACAGATTTCTATACATTAATTTTTTTTTAACCCGTGGCTTTACTGAAATCATGTATCAGTTCTAGCAATTTTTTGGTAGAGTCCTTAGGGTTTTCTGTATAAAGTATCATGTCCTCTGCAAATAGTGAATGTTTTACTTCTTTCTTGCTTATGTGGATGCCTTCTATTTCTTTGTGTTGTCTGATTGCTGTGACTAAGACTTCCAGTACTATGTTAAATAACAGTGGTGAGAGTGGACATCCCTGTCTTGTTTCCTGACTGTGGAGGAAAAGTTCTGGTTTTCCCCATTGAGGATGATACTAGTTGTGGGCTTTTCACATATGGCCTTTATGATGATGAGGTATGCTCCCTCTAACCCTACTTTGTTGAGGGTTTTTATTGTGAATGGATATTGTACTTTGTCAAATGCTTTTTCTGCATCTATTGAAATGATCATGGTTCTTATCCTTTCTTTTACTAATGTGGTATATCACCTTATTTGTGAATATTGAACCACCTTGGCTGCCCAGGAATAAATCCCATTTGATCGTGGTGAATGATTCTTTTAATATATTGTTGAATTTGGTATGCTGCATATATTCAAAATGGATTAAAGACAGATGTGAGATATGAAACCATAAAAATCCTAGAGGAGAACACAGATAACCTCTTTGACATTGGTTGAAGCAACTTCTTTCTTGACTTTGACATTGGTTGAAGAAACTTCTTTCTAGATATGTCTCTGAGGCAAGGGAAACAAAAGCAAAAAATAAACTATTGGGACTTCATCAAAATAAAAACCTTCTGCACAGCAAAGGACACAAGCAACAAAACTTAAGAGTCAACCTATGGAATGGGAGAAGATATTTGCAAATGACATATCTGATAAAGGGTTAGTATTCAAAATATATAGAGAACTTATAAAACTCAGCATCCAAAAAATGAATAATGCAACTAATTAATGGGTAGAAGACATGAATAGACATTTCTCCAAAAACCTACAGATGGCCAACAGACACATGAAAAGATGTTCAACATCACTCATCATTAGGGAAGTACAAATAAAAACCATAAGGAGATACCACTTTTCTCCTGTCAGAGTGGCTAAAATCAGTGACACAAGAAACAAAAGGTGTTGGCGAGGATGTGGAGAAAGGGGAACCCTCTTGTACAGTTAGTGGGACAGCAAACTGGTGCAGCCACTCTGGAAAACAGTATGGAGTTTCCTCAAGAAGTTAAAAATAGAAATACCCTATGATCCAGCAATTGCACTACTAGGTATTTACCCAAAGAACACAAAAATACTAATTCAAAGGGATACATGTGCCCTGATGTTTATAGCAGCATTAACCACAATAGCCAAACTATGGAAACAGCCTGCGTGTCCATCAATGGATGAATGGATAAAGAAGGTGTGTGTGTGTGTGTGTGTGTGCGTGTGTGTGTGTGTGTGTGTGTGTGTGTGTGTGTGTGTGTGTGTGTGTGACATCTGTACAGGATGTGAATACGGGAATATTACTCAGCCATAAAAAGAATGAAATCTTGCCATTTGCAATGATGTGGATGGAGCTAGAAAGTATTATGCTAAGTGATATAAGTCAGAGAAAGACAAATACCATATGACTTAACTCATGTAGAATTTAAGAAACAAAACAGGTAAGCATGGGGAAAAAGAGACTGGCAAACCAAGAAACAGACTCCTAATTATAGAGAACAAAGTTGTGATTACCAGAGGGGAGGTGGCTGGGCGGATGGGTGAAATAAGTGATGGGGATTAAAGAATGCACTTATTGTGATGAGCACTGAGTATTCTATGGAAGTGTTGAATCGCTATATTGTACACTTGAAACTAATATTACATGATATGTTAACTAACTGGACTTTAAATAAAAGCCTAAAGTGGGAATATAAAATGTTAACATTGAGGAATTGGGGAAAAAGTAAGTAGGCATAATACTGTTTTGGCAACTTCCGTGCGGGTCTGAAATAGTTAAAAATAAAGGGTTGAAAATAAGGTGAGTGTATAGAAGGTATGTATATGGGATATAAGAACAAGTCCTAGCATAGTTTGAAGGAAATTTAAACTAGGTTAAAAAATTTTTTTTTTCTGTTAAATGCTGTAATGAATTTTGTTTTGTCTCTTGGATTCATTTTTTTTTTTTGGAAACTTGTATTCTACACTTTTAATCTGTCTTATCTATTCTATCTTTATATTATCTCTGGTAGCTAATGATACTCATCATGCTTTTAGTTAACTATATTATTGTCTTGGGTCAGAGATCACATCAGAAATCTTCCTTGTCTGTTGATTGAATTTCTGTGTTTGAGTATTGGGATGCGGAGGGGTTTAACACACAGGTTAGCATAGAATACTTGAAATACGGCTAGCGTACAGAGGAACTGGATGTTAAATTTTACTTTAGCATTATGGATTTTTTTTTGAACTGTTTGTGATGACAGTATGAAATAGTTTTCTGTTAAACTCAAATTTATTCTTTTAGTGGGACTTCATTTAATGTCAACTGCTGAGTTGCCTGAGATATATTAGTGTGTTGCAGTGCAAGTGTTGGGAGTGGACCTCATTTCCAGTGTTGCAAGCACCTCATTGATCTAGCTGTTGTCAATGGATTGAGTCGGTTGGAGTAGCTCTTCCTTTGTACAAATAGAACATGTTCATTTGAATGCCCTATGAAGATAGCATTAATGATGATGTTTACGCAAATTATAATACTTTTAACATAATTAGATTTTTTAGGTTAAGAAATAAGTATAGGTTTTTTTAAAATTTAAAATGAAAACAAACAACTGATGCAGAATTCGGTGAAGATGCAGAAACAAATAGTACAATGAGAATAGTAAAAAAATATAATAAAGTGTATTGCAAATTTGTTGCATCAGAGAAGAGCGATATAATGTTATTTGCTCTGTAAAAATTCTAAAGTAATAAAATGGACAATATGAAGAAATATTTTCAATGGATACCTAATGAATTGATGTTTTCCCTCAGCAATCAAAAACCAATGAAATTTGTTACCTAAAATACAAAATTTTAAATAAATCTTAACAAGATCCGAGTTTATAATTTTGACAAGCTTTTATTTGTACACAAAAAGAAAGCCATTTTTTGATAGAAAAACAGTGAAATAGTTACCAAAACTTTGTTGGAAATGAGGAGCAGACTAAAAAAGATGTTTCACAAAAAGTTAAAGATCTTCAATTAGCTACCAATTGACTGCAAAATACAAGATTTTTCGACTAGCAAAGATCAGATGGTTCAAAATTTAAAAAATTGCAAGTTCCTTTTTAGCTTTAGATTAACCATGCAATAAGAGATACTTCCCAATTAATATCTTGAGTTGTCTCAAGAGTTCCAAATTTATTAAGAAATATTGTAAATTTGCATCATGAAATATAAATTTTGTGGCACAGTAATTTTTGTACATTTTATCTGTCAAGAAAGAATTTCAGCTAAATAAAACAAAATTAGTTTCTATCATGACACATGGTACTCTTTCTGTTAGACCAAAATTAGTATTTATTGGAATTTCAAAACAAGAGACTAATGTTCCCCTTCTAGTTTTATTTCACTGTATGATACATACTGGATATATTTTTGCTAGATTTTCTGAAACAGATGCTTAGAAAAGTGTCATGGATATAGTTGTTAAAATCTTTCAGTCTGTATATGCAAATGTTATGAATCATCACCAGTTTATGGAACTGTTTAGAGAAAAAGAAGACAATGAATTTAATGATCTTGTGTTCTTTGTCAGTGCTCATTGGTTGAGTCGTCGAAGAGTTTTATAAAGATTTGCTTGTTCTGTTAACTCCAATTCGAGATTTTCTTAGAACAAAAGGAATGCTTGCCAAATACTCAACAATCAAGACAAAAATGTCAGTGTGATTTGTTTCCTCACCAATATTAGATTGCATAAAATGAGCTCCAAAGACAGGAGAGGACTGTGTGAGACCTAGATAGACAATATGATAACTTATGTTGAAAATTAAACTTTTCATAAAATCAATAAAACAGATTTATCTGCTTTTTTAACAGATTGATATGCAGATTTTAATTTTAATTGTTAATTGATACAATTATGTAATTGTAACTGACAGCATTATGTTAATTTTTATGTTGATATATTTAGGATTGCAATTCAATTTATATATTTGATGTTAATAATACTTTGCATTCGATGTTAGTAATACTGAGTTGATACAAGAGTGCAGAGAGCTGTAGTTTCAAAATTGATGTTTTTCCTTCAAAGTCAAATCCATTCTCCCAAAAAAGATGAAGAAATTTCATTACTGTGGGATGAAAGCTAAATGAAATATATATTGGCACTTGAATCAGGCATTAAAAGTATTTTTGGAACAACTTCAGTATATGAATCTATTTTTATAACTATAAATTTCATGAAATATATCTAGAAATCAAACTTAGCATGTCAATTGAGAAGTGATATATATATGTAGCTTTCCATGGCATACTATAAAGAAAATAATATAAAATATCTAGCATCCAAAGTTAATAGTAATTAATGGGTCACTTTTCAAGTAGAAAATGACCACATATATTTCAGTACCAGAGAATCCAGCAAAAGAAAGATCTCTATATCTAATTTCTGACTGTGTGAAGAATTTCTATTTTTCCTAAAATTTATTAGAGCATGAGAGGGAGAATTGGGGCTCAGTCCCAAAACCCTGGGATCATGACCTGAGCTGAAGGCAGACGCTTAACCAGCTGAGCCACCCAGGCGCCCCTGTGTGAAGAATTTCAATTTAATAGATGTTTCTACCAAATACTGTCTGGTTACTATGTCACAGAGATCCTATCCCTGACAGGATACAGACCTTCATCTGCCAAAGTCTCTAAGAGTTGGAAAGTACATTAATAGGAAATATTTTTAAAAATAAAAATATAAAAAAATACTAAGTAGAATGTTTTTATTTAAAAAGTTATGAAGAATAAACTTTGATGTGGATATAGACCATTTTGTTTGAAGAATATGGGGGAGAGAAATCAGTATAGCTGACTAAAACATCTATTACTATTTATAAGAGTTGGAAAATTTAGGGGCACCTGTTTACTCTCTTGGAGAAATGTTTACATCTAATTGCTGATTACTGTCATTACCCAATAAGGCCCAACCTATCCAGAGCTTAAGGGCTATATATCTGACATCTCTTCCAACAGACTAATTATTTAGGTTTTAGGTCATGGCAAGGGTTGTTAGCAGGATGTTGAAGAAAGGCTGCCCATTCGCACTGAGTGACTGGATTTGCATGAATCTCTTGGAGGATTTGTTAAAATAAAGATAGAATCTATAAATAGAGTTGATATTTACAGATGCATGGTATAGCCTATTTCTGAAGAGAGCTGATGTCCCCCTAAATGAGTTAAATTCATTGTTGTTAAGGTCAATGAAAATATCTTAGGCCATAGGGCTTTGAAGATCTCTGAGGGCTTTGCTAATTTTAGTTTAAGAATTCCATTCATTTATTCTACCTATCCAGAATATTGGAGTGGTACAGAGAGTGGATCATCTCCCTTACTGGCAAGTATTTATAACACTGTTTAATGACAGCTGCATGAAAATGAATGCTTCTATAGCTGCAGAAATATATTGTAATTTCCCAGGACTGTCACAGCCAAAACTCTTGAAGGAAAAGCTTCAGTCTACCCTGCCAATTAGGTAACATTGGTGAGGATATTGTTGTGTAGTTACATGTAAGCCTGAAGAGATATTCAAAGGAAATATGAGATTAGGGACTTGTCCATGAATCAACTTTATAATTTTACCAAAGTTAGCAGGAGATAAGTACCAAAAACATTAGCGATTTTAGGTAAGTTTCATGTACAATGTTGGTTGGGTGGAGTGAGTGGCCCATTTGTTCTAATACAAAATAATCATAGAAGATTCTTTTAAGTTTCCCTTCAGACTCTTCTAGCACCTTTAAGTGACCATCTTGAAAGTGCCAGCAATTTTAATTATGTAATTTGAAAACAGATTTCTCCCGATATCCCTTTCTGATTCTTAGACCTAATCACTCAAAGTCTCTAATGAAACTTTCCCAAAACCTTGGTCTCTTGAGTTATCACAAGGGCAGACGTAAGAGTGAGGACTGTTTGCCTGACAGAAAGATTAGCCTTCCTTTAGCCTCCATAGATTTCTTTTTGTATAGTCTTTTGCATGGCACAACATAACAAATATCTCCTTAGAATATTTAAAATAAAAATAAATCTTATTTCCTTTTTGATTTTTTTTGTGTAGTGCTAAGTTTCTGTCTAGCATCATATTACTGTTGCCTGAAAAACTTCCTTTAATATTTTGGTGCAGGTCAACAAGCAATGGAATCTCTCAATTTTTAAAAATTTTTTTAAATTTTATTATGTTAATCACCGTACATTACATCATTAGTTTTTGATGTAGTGTTCCATGATTCATTGTTTGTGGAATCTTTCAATTTTTACCCAGGGGCAGGAAAGCCTTTATCACTTCTTCATTTTTAAAATGATGGGCAGGAAGGGAAAAATGAAGAGGGGGAAATCGGAGGGGAAGACGAACCAGGAGAGATTATGGACTTTGAGAAACAGAGTTCTAGAAGGGAGGGGGGTGGGGGGATGGGTTAGCCTGGTGATGGGTATTAAAGAGGGCACGTTCTGCATGGAGTACTGGGTGTTATACGCAAACACCCAGTGCTTGTAATGTATGGTGATTAACATAACATAACATAATACATACATACATACATACATACATAAAAAAGATGATGTCATTACCAGTAGGGAATACTAGGTTGATGTTTTTCTTTCAACATTTTAAAGGATCCTTTCACTATCTTGCAGTTTGCAGAGTTTCTGGAAAGAAGTTAGTTGTAATTATTTAACTTTGTTCTTCTCTGTGACATTGTCTTTAAAAAAATCTGCCTGCCTTTAATATTTTATCTATACTTTTTGGTTTGCAGGAGTTTAAATAGGATATATTTAGGCATGAAATTTTTTTTTGTTTGGTTGTTTTGTATTCATCCCGCTTGGTGTTCTTTGAATTCCTTGAAACTATAATGTCTATCATTAATTGGGAAAATTCTTAGCCATCCTTCAAATATTTGTTTTTGCCTTTTTAAAATCTTTATTACCCTTCTGGGATTTCAATTATATAAAAATTAAAATGTGTTGTTTCACAGACTTTTGATGATTTTGGTTAAACTTTTTATCCCCTTGTGTTTCAAATAGGTGATTTCCATTGATTTTTGTTCATGTTGATGATTTTTATGTTGATTTATGCTGTATTGTCTACTGATGAGCTCATTAAAAGTAGTCCTTATCTGTTACTGTTTCTCTTTAACAATTCCATTTCTCTGCTGAAATTACTCATCTTATTATGCATATCATTTATCTTTTCCACCAGCTTTTTAATACATTAGTCACAATCATGTTATTTTCACCAGATGATAGTTCAGTATTATATCTGAGATCAGTTCTGTTGACTCTGCTACCAGTGGAAATCAAGAAATGGCTATTTTATAAAGCTGAGATTATAAAACAATATATACTTACCTGTTGGGTTTTTAACTGGATGTATAGAAGTGTGATAAGAACTGATACAAGTTATGATGAGTCTTCTCTCTGTTAAGCTACTGACCATGGGTTTCGGTCTTCTTTAAGCTTCTGAATTTTGATGGGTTCTGTACTAATTATTCTATCAATATCAGTAGAAAATTTAGTTGTCTTCCTAAATAATTAGATCTAACAGAATGAGAAAAAATTATGACTAAGGCAGTTTTTGAGAAAAGTTGAAGTGGGAAATGCTGTGCTCCAACTTGGACTCCAGTAAGCTATTCAAAAATCTGTGACAGATAAAAACTTTATTTTTTAATTTCAAGTTTTTATTTATTTATTAAAGATTTTATTTATTTATTTGACAGCACAAGCAAGGGGAGCAGGAGAGGGAGAAGTAGGCTCCTCACCGAGCAGGGAGCCAGATGCAGGGCTCCATCCCAGGATCCTGGGATCATGACCTGAGCTGAAGGCCAACGTTTAACCAACTGAGCCACCCAGGAGACCCTCAAGTTTTTATTCAAATTCTAGTTAACATATATGGTAAAATTGGTTCCAGATGTAGAATTTAGTGATTCATTACTTACCTATAACACCCAGTGCTCATCACCTCAATTGCCCTCCCTAATACCCATCACCTATTTAGCCTACCCCCCACCCACCACCTCTCCATTAACCTTCAGTTTGTTCTCTATAGTTAAGTCTCTTACAGTTTGTTTCCCTCTTTTTCCCTCTTCCCCTATGTTCATCTGATTTGTTTTTTAAATTCCACATATGAGTGAAATCATATGGTATTAGTCTTTCTCTGATTTGTTTTGCTTAGCATAATACATTCTAGCTCCATCCATGTCATCGCAAATGGCAAGATTTCATTCTTTTTAATGGCTGAGTAATATGCCCTCATAGATATATCACATATATGTATATCACATATATATCACGTGTATTCCATATATATATATGTCACCTATATTCCACTACATACACACACACCACACCATGCCACACCACACCTTCTTTATCCATTCTCAGCTGATGGACATTTGGGCTCTCTCTATAGTTTGGTTATTGTGGATAATGCTATTATAAACATCAGGGTGCAGCTGCCCCTTTGAATCTGTATTTTTGTATCCTTTGGGTAAATGTGAGTAGTGCGATTGCTGAGTTGTAGGGTAGTGCAATTTTTAAATTTTTGAGGAATTTCCATACTTTTTTCCAGAGAGGCTGCACCAGTTTGCATTCCCACCAACAATGTAAGAGGGTTCCCCTTTCTCTGCATCTCACCAACATCTGTTGTTTCCTGTGTTGTTAATTTTGTCCATTCTGACAGGTGTGAGATGGTATCTCATCATGTTTTTTATTTGTTTTTCTCTGATGATAAGTGATGTTGAGCATCTTTTCATGTGTCTGTTAGCCAGTTAAAAAATGGACAGAAGACATGAACAGACATTTTTCCTAAAAACTTTAAATAAGTTTGATTTCTCAATGCTACAAATGCAAAGACCTCTTTGGTTTAGGTGTTAAATATGTATAGCAATTGCTCTGCAAGTTGGAAAGTAGGATTGTTTGGGTACAGAATGTTGAGTTAATCATTTTTCTGAAATTATGATATTTGTACAAGCTCCTTATTTATAGACACTCATTCAGATGTACATTTGCTTGCACGTGTTCTCATCAAATATATTTGTTTTGCACACATGTATTTCTAATTCATATAAATTTATATTTAACACTTTGTATGTTAAATATATGCATGTATAATGCCATTGCTCTGTTTTTTACTCAACACTATGATTTAAAAATCCACTTGGATTCCTATCACATTGTTTACTTCTACTGCATAGTAATCTGTGATGTGCACATACCACGTTTTGCATATCCACCAACCCAGTTATAGAAACCCAGGCTATTGATGACTCCTCATTTCACCACACAAAGAATGCTGTGATAAATACCTTTTTATATGTGTATTCCTTTAACTTTGAGGGGATTTCTTAGAGATATAAACTGATATTAGCATTATTAGCTCATAAACTGTAAGAATATTTGTTATGACCAAATACTAATAGATACTCTGTAGAATGGCTCTGTATCCATTACATTCTAGCCAACAATATGCAGGGTTTCCACCCACATCCCTACCAGTACTTGAATAATTAATTTGTTTTAATCTGATTACTAAGGATTTTGAGCATTGCTTCATACTTCCATTAGCTTTTTTATTCTCTCTTCCATAAGCAGCATTTTGTATATAATAATATTTGTCCATAGAGGTCTAGTGGAAGTTATTATTTTATGCCTATTACTCTGCAGAAATCTCTTGTGTTTTCTACAAATAATTGTTAGCCTCAGTAAGTATTTTTCAACAATGTGTAGTAGGTCTGTCAACTCTGTCCATAATATCATTTATGGAAGGAGTGCAGGAATGGCCATCAATCCCTGTACTGATGAACGAAAGATTACTCCAGACTTTGCTGTTAAAGAGAGGAAAAGGCAAGGGAGTCAACACTCAGAGATGAAGACCCTTTGTTCTTCTTTTCTCTCACCTTTATTCATGCTTCAGGATAATCATAAATCTTTATTACTCTGTTTCTCAAGCAAGTGATGTGTGGCAAGGGGTCTCACAGAAAATAGAAGAGTCTGATGATGGGAAAGATACAATGTGCTGATCAGCTTGTTCTATGAGTTTTGCTAAACTTAGCCTAGGGGACAGTGCCTACATCTCTTAGATCACAGGCCAGCTGTTTGGGTTAAGAAAGCTCCAGGGAAGGTAACTCCCTGAGACATTCCTAAGGCAGAGTGGCCACACAAGCCTGGGCATTCCAAAGGCCTATGCCCTTTTCCAAAATCTTCCCTGCCCCAAGTGGCCTTCATGCTACACTTTAGCAAGCCAGATATTACGGATGATTTCATACTCTACATTAACCCCAACAAAGGAGATGTTCAGTTCTATATATTATTAATTATTTTTTCAAAGTTTGTCTTTTAAAATTGGAGAAAGTTCTTCTTTGCCTTTTATTTCACAAAACACTATTTTTTAAAATTAATATAATTACATTTAGATTTAGGTTACTACTTCCTTTATTATTCATCTCTATATTTGCTATTAGATAGGAGTTTTTAATTCTTTCCAGTTTTTCCAATACAACTTACTAAATGATCTGTCCTATCACCAATAATTTTTATTATCTTTATCACCTACTATGCATTTTTGTATGTGTAGGTCATTTCTTAGCTGGCTGCTTATTTGTTCCATTGGTCTATTTTTCTCAATGTCATATGTGCTAAGGAAAGTACTCTCCCTTCCTCTTATTCTTTTGCTTATTCTGTTTAAGGTTAACTAGTTTGTAAATTGACCTTTATTTTTCTACAACATTTTAGAATGTTTTATGTAGGCACCTTAAAAAATAAAAATGGAGGGGCACCTCTGTGTCTCGGTCAGTATCAGACTCTTGGTTTCAGCTCAGGTCATGATTTGAGCCCCATGATGGGCCCTATGCTCATTGGGGAGGCTGCTTGAGGATTCTCTCCTCCCTCTGCCCCTCCCCCCAGCACTCACGTGCTTTCTCTCTCTCTCTCTCTCAAATAAATCCTTAAAAATCAAAATGGAATTTTGATGACACTTTTTTAGGCAGAATTAACATCTATATTTAAAAATCCTGTGTTTGGAAAGTCTCCATTTATGCAGACTATTTTCTATGAAGTTTATTACAGTTTTAAAGTTTTCTCCATAGATATCCTACACATTCATTTTTGTGCTAACTTTTATGCTTTGTAGTTTTTGCTATTGGCAGTATCATTTTTAAGTTATATACCATACTAATAACTATATAAAGAAGTACTACTAAATTGATAGGCTTATTTTGTATCTGATAAACTCATTGAACACTCTTTAGTTTGTAATAGTTTTTCTGTTGATTCCTCTAGTAAATGATCATCTTGTTTCAAATATTGTGTCAATTCTTCAAGTAATTCTACCCTCATTGTCAGTAATTTTGGTTCTGTGTTAGACAGTAATGGAAGACTGGGCTATTTTGTTTTGTTTTGTTTTGTTTTATTGCTTTTATGTGGTTTCTTTTTTCCCTCAAAATGAAAACTCATGAAGTTTCTTTATTATCATTTAAAAATTTTTAAATCTTTTTATAGCAGATAGATCACAGAAAAATTGGATGTAAAGTAGAGAGTTCCTGTATACCCGTCTCTACGTATGCAGTATTCTCCACCATCAAAACCCCACAACAGAGTGGTACATTTGTTACAAATGTGATCTTATTTTTGACATCATTATTACCCAAAGTCCATAGTTTACATTAGGATTCACTCTGGGTGTGGTATATGCCAGTGGTTTTGACAAATATATAATGATGTGTGTCCACCATTATAATATCATACAGAATACTTTCTCTGCCTAAAAATCCCCTGTGTTCTGCCTATTCATCTGTCCCTACACCCTACACCTAGTAATTACTGATTTTTTTTTTTTACTGCCTCCATATTGCCCTTTCAGATGTCATGTTGTTGGAATCATACAGTATGTAGTCTTTTCAGATTGGCTTCTTTTACTTAGTAATATGCATTTAAGTTCTATGTTTTCATGTATTGATAGCTCATATCTTTTTAGTATTGACAATATTCCATTTTCTGGATGTACCATCGTTTATCCACTCACCTACTGAAAGATGTTTTGGTTGCTTCCAAGTTTTGGCAACTTTGAATAAAGCTGCTATACACCTCCGTGTACGGTTGTTATTATTATTATTATTTATTTTTTGTTTTGCATGACATAGGTTCCAGGCTTGCATGTACCGGGTCACATAGTAAGAGTATGTTTGGTTTTATAAGAAACTGTCAAACTGTCTTCTAAAGTAGCTATATCAATCATTTTTCATTCCCACCAGCAATGAATGAGAATGACTGTTTCTCCACATCTTTGCCGATATTTGGTGGTGTTAGTGTTCTAGATTTTGGCCATTCTCCAAGGTTTATAGTGGTATCTTATTGTTTTCTTAATGGGCAATTTTCCAGAGACATAAAATGTTCAAATGGCTTCTTTACCTATATATCATCTTTGGTGAGATGTCTATTCAGCCCTTTTGCCCATGTCTTAATTGGGCTGTTCTTATTTTTTCTTAAGAATTCTTTGTGTATTTTGGATAACAGTCCTTTATCAGATGTGTCTTTTACATATATTTCTCTGCCTGTGACTTGTCTTCTCATTCTCTCGATAGTGTTTTTTTCCACAGAGCAAAGATTTTAAGTTTTAATTAAGTCCAGCATTTCAAATATTTCTTTCATAAATCCTTCTTATGGTGTTGCAGCTAAAAAGTCATTGCCATCCTTAAAGTCATCTAGGTTTTCTTCTATGTTCTAAAAATTTTATAGTTTTACATTTTACATCTAGGTCTACAATAATTTTGAGCTAATTTTCATGAAGGGTGTAAGGTCTCTAATTTTTTTTTAATGTGGATGCTTAGCTGTTCACCATTTATTGAAAAGGCTATTTTTGTTCTGTTATATTACCTTTACCCCTTTGTCAAAGATCAATTAACTCTATGTGGGTCTATAGTTTTTTTAAGATTTATTTGTCAGAGAGAGAGAGAGAGAGAGTTGGAGAGCAAGCAAGAGTGCACAAGCAGGGAGAGTGACAGGCAGAGGGAGGAGCAGGCTCCCAACTAAACAGGAAGCCTAATGCTTGACTCGATACCAGAACCCTTGAATCATGACCTGAGCCAAAGGCAGACACTTAACTGACTGAGCCACCAAGGCATTCCTATGTGGTCTATTTCTGAACTCTCTATTCTTTTCCATTGTTCTATTTGCCTGTTATTTTGCCAATATTACACTGTCTTGAATAGTTTAGCTTTATAGTAGGTTTTTAGGATGAGTAGTGTCCTGTGACTTTGTTCTTCATCATTGTTGAGTGGGCTATTCGGGACTCTTTGGTTTTCCATATAAACTTGAGATCCGTTATGATTTTTGTATATTTTATTACCAAATATATATGGGTGGATTTTTCTCAATTTGTTGATTTTTTTCAAAACCAATTGGAAGTATTGAACTTTAGCAAATATTATTGCTGCATTGGTTGAATTTCCCTTATTTATGTGATGAGTTGCATTAACATATTTTTGTTGGTTTTGGTATTGAAGCTTGTAAGCACTATGAACCACAGCCATTTCTCATTTTGTGTGGTTCAGAGTTGTACACATTTAACTTGTCACAGTTTATTTAAATAATGCCAGTCCTGGGGCACCTGGGTGGCACAATTTGTTAAGTGTCTGACTCTTGGTTTCAATTCAGGTCATGGCATCAGGGTTGTGAGATCAAGCCCCACATTGGGCTCTGCACTCAGTGTCAAGTCTGCTTGAGATTTTCTCTCCCTTTCCCTCTGCCCCTCCCACTCAGGTACTCACTCACACTTGTGCTTTCTCTCCCTTAAGTAAGTCTTTAATTAATTAATAAAACCAGTCCTCTGACAACATGGTTCAAATTTCAGTTACTACAATATATTTAAACTGTGAGTTACCACATAAGGGACAAATTTCTTTGTTAGGCTTTCAGCCTACACATCATTACATATGTCACAGAGGCACATCCTAATCACTGACCAATCACCTTATTCTTTCAAAATGTGTTGATTGCTGATTGATCACAGAACATCTATTAATCAGTTCTTACATACAATGAAGGATGCATTTGGGTTGCTTTCTTGTTCCCAGTGATAAGCCCATCTGGCTTTTTACAAGATTGGATAATCAATAAAGAGAATCAGCCAATAAAAACAGAAGTGCAGCCCCATCCATCCCCAACCCCCTCCCAAAAAATGTGATAATGCTGAAAGTGAAATTCAAATCAAATGCAGATGATAGTGTGCAAGAAATAGCTGACTTTGGGGATGTTGGCCTTGCTACCATCGCAGACAGTCAATTTGCAACAGGAGGAACTTAGTGAAGGTAAATTTCCTGACCTAAATGAGGAAAATGGTTGTGATAAAAAGGATGAAGGTATCCCAGAGGAAGCACCATTGGCAATTAACTTCACAGTAAAGGAAATTAGGATATGTTTCACAACATTTAAGAGCTCAAAAGATAAAATGGTGGAAGCCCATCCAAAATTTTGGAAGAGAGTATGACAATTCTTCAAGTCTTTGAACAGATTATTTCTTGGTATTTTAGGTTATGTAACAAGAGAAAGGCAAGCACTATTCAAACTTTTCTTGATAAAACATCAATTCTCAGTGTTTTTAATGTTTTAAATTATAGTGTGCTAACAGGTATTAGCTATGTTATATCTTTTTCACTTCTCTATGAATTTATGACCAAATATAAGAAAGATTTAACAATTCAATTACAAATTTTAAAGATCACAAAACAAAGTGAAGGTTATTGTACTTTTTGTTCCCTAAGTTAGGCTTCTGAGTGGAAAATTTGGATGAGAAGGGATGGTGCAAATATTTTATTGTTCTTTAAGAATCGTAGATCATATGTCATATTTTCCTTCAGAGAGACTAATTAAAGCTACTATAAAAACAAAATTAAAAACAATTCTTTTATTTTTTTTAAAGATTTTATTTATTTGAGGAGGGACACAGAGAGAGATGCAGACTCCCCACTGAGTGGAGAGCCCCACGTGGGGCTTGATCCCAGGACCCTGAGATCATGACCTGAGCTGAAGGCAGATAGATGCTCAACCGACTGAGACACCCAAGTGTTCCAAAAAAACACTTCTTTTAGATTTGTATAGACTGAATTGGTTTCCTATGGTCATTAAACAGTTATTTAGTGTGTGTTATGGAGCTATATAAAACATTTTAATGAAAATTATATTTTTTCTTTGGTTTGAGAATGAAGCATTATTATCAAGAATGGTTTTGATGATTAAAATGGAAATAATCTCTTTTTGTAATGTTTTTTTTGACAGCATGTAATTTCTAGACTTTATTTTACATTAAGTAATTAAATAAAATCTGATAGAAAACTCAGGTTCTGATTGGTGGCCAGGTCTCAGTGCCCATGGACTTTGGGTATTTATCCAGGTAGGACTGATTTACACAGCAAAGTCCACCAGTGCCATAACTATTAAAAATAAAAATAAATATGTAAATTCAGAAGAACAGTCTTTTCTACTATATCAATTAGATTTTATAATTATTCACATATGTAAAATAGTACCCATTTAATTAAGTTTCATTCTTATTACAATTAATTTATCCTCATTCTTCATTTTTACTTGAAAGTAGGGTAAATAAGTGCTATCTTTGTAAAATAGGCAACCCTTCCAAAAATACCATAATTGATAAAATGTAATGTGTTGCCTGATCTACCCACTTAATATAATTGGTTATATATTAGAAAGACATTATTTAGAGAGGATAAATGGATGTACATCTTTATCACAAATCATATGGAAGTTATATTACAATCCTACAGAAGACAGAGACACAGTATAGACATATGTGTTTTCCATGAGCATGATAGAAGACATAAAGTTATAATTTGAGAAAAGTATCCTGAAATTAAAAAAATATATATAGGTATTGATAGGTTATTCTATGTCTAAGATAGACAGATTGACTAACATTGAGAAGTACCTTTTACTGATGGTAAATTAAAGAGAATTCTATAGAAACAAAGAACAATCACCATTGGAATATAAAAGCAGGTGACCTCTGAATGGAAAGTTCTGTTTGTGTTTTTAATACACTATAGCAACATTTAATGGTATACAATAATATGGCTGTGTCTACCACATCCTCAGAAAGTATGTTATAGGAATCTTACAACTTTTCAAACTTTCCTTCAAACATAAAGGCTACAGAAAATATTTTCAAATATAAGAATTTAGGCAACATAATTCTCATAATTTCTTTCTCAGATATTACAAATGATCGATTTGTCACCAACTTACAAAGGAATAGAAATATAGTGATAAAATAATTGGGAATGAATACTGAATGTACTTAACTGAAGAGCTATACTTGTGGAAAACATGGTTTCAGAACAGAATTTATCTGCTATATACTATAAAAGACATTGTTAGGCCAATTAACAAAAGTCAAGTGGTAGCATATCAATTTCCCTGTATTTCAAAACAAAAGGTCAAAATATAGTTATAAAATGTAATTTATGAAATATATTCAAAAGTACCAGAGGTTTCATAGGCAACAATGAAAGAGCTGATAATAATATAACCAACTAAAATTAAGCGTTGGCAGTGAGGATGAGGAGAATAAAAGAGAGGATACTAAATTTTTTATTCTAGATATGTAAAATTCTTAGAGAATTAATGGATAAATGATTATAAAGGTAACCAATACCATTCTCTATGGTGGCTGAATCAGTTTACAATCCCACCAACAGTGCACAAGGATTCCATTTTCTCCACATCCTCACCAATGCTTGTTCTCTCTTCATGATAGCCATTTTTGTAGGTGAAGTGATATCTCATTGTGGTTTTGATTTACATTTTTCTGATGATTAGCAATGTTGAGCACCTTTTCATGTGACTTTTGGCTATTTGGACATCTTCTTTGGAAAAAAATGTATATTTAGTTTCTCTGCCCATTTTTAAATTGGATTATTTGTGGGTTTTTGTTATTGAGTTGATGAGTTCTTTATAAATTTTGGATATTAACCCCTTATCTGGTATATGGTTTGTCAATATTTTTCTCCCATTTGTGTGGCTGCCTTTTCATTTTGTTGATTGTTTTGCAGTGTAGAGCTTTTAAGTTTGATGTAGTCCCACTTCTTGATCTCTTTTGTCATTTGTGGTTTTTGGTGTCATATTAAATCACTGCCAAGACCACTGTTGAGGCACTTCCTACATTTTCTCCTATGTTTATGTTCAAGGCCTTATGTTTAAGTCTTTGATTCAGTTTGAGTTAATCTTTGTGAATGTTGTAAAATAGAGGTCCAATTTCATTTTCTGCCTGTGGTTATCCAGTCTTCCAGCATCATTTGTGGAAGAAACTATCCTTTCCCCATTGGATGTTCGTGGCTCTCTTATCAAATACTAACTGATTATATATGTGGGAGTTTACTTCTGGGCTCTGTGTTCTGTTCTCTTGATCTGTGTGTCTATTTTTATGCCAGTACCATGCTGTTTTAATTATAGCTTTGTAATATAATTTGGATCCTGAAAACATGATGTCTCTGGTTTTGTTCTTTTTTTCTCATGACTGCTTTGGGTATTCAGGGTCTTTTGTGGTTCCATACAAATTTTAGGATTTTTTTTATTTCTGTGAAAAATGCCATTAGAATTTTGATAGGGATTTGGTTGAATCTATAGATGGCTTTAGGTAGTTTGGACATTTTAATAGTATTAGCTCTTGCAATCCATGAAAAAGGTATCTTCCCATTCATGTCCTGAATTTCTTTTAGGGATCTTGCAGTTTTCACTGCACATCTCTCTCTCTCTCTCTCTCTTTTTTAAGGTTTTATTAATTTATTTGAGAGAGAGAGAGAGAGACAGAGCAACAGAGAGCACAGAGGGAGAAGCAGGCTCCGAGCAGGGAGCCTGATGTGGGGCTCCATCCCAGGACCCTGGGATCATGACCTGAGCCGAAGGCAGACACTTAACCCTATCTCTTATTTTTACACATTAGCAGTATCTAAATTAGGGGCACCTGGGTGGCTCAGTCGGTTAAGTGTCTGGTTAAATTTATTCCCAGGTATTGTATTGATGCTATTATTAATGAGATAATTTTCTTCTCAGATATTTCATTGTTAGTGTATATAAATGCAAATGATTTCTGCATATTAACTTTGTGTCCTGAAACTTTACTGAATTCATTGATTAGGTCTAGCAATTTTTTAGTTGTCTTTAGGATTTTAAATACATAAAATCATATTATCAGCAAATAGCAACGATTTTACTTCTTCCTTTCCAATTTGGATGCCTATTATTTCGTCTTGCCTGATTGCTTTAGTTAGAACTTGTAGTATTATGTTGGATAAAAGTGGTGAGAGTGAACAATCTTATGATCATTACGTTAAAGAAAAAGTTTTCAATTTGTTTAGTGTATAATGTTAGCTCTGAGTTTGTCATATGTGGCCCTTATTAAGGTATATTCTTTATTACTCAGTATGTTGAAAGTGTTTATAATGAAGTGATGTTGTATTTTGTCAAATGATTTTTTTGCATATTAAGATTGTTATGATTTTTATCTTTCATTCTATTAATTTGTATATCACATTTATTGACTTGTATATATTGAACCACCTTTGTCTTCCAAGGAAAATCCCATTTGGTCATAGGGTAAAATCATCTTATCAAGTTCTTGAACTTAGTTTGCTACTATCTTGTTGACAATTTTTACTTCTATCTTCATGAAGGATATTGGTCTCTAGTTTTCTTGCAGTGTCCTTATCTGGCTCTGGTATCAGGGTAATACTGGCTTTTTAAAAATAAGTTTGGAAGTCTTCCCTCAAACTTTTTGGAAGAGTTTGGGAAGGGTTGGCATTAATCTTTAAATGTTTGGTAGTGATCTCCCACAAAGCCATCTGGTCCTTGTGTTTTCTCTGTTAGGAAGTTTTTGGTTACTGATTCAGTCGCTGCTTCTTATTGATCTGTTCAGACTTGATATTTATTCCTGGTTCTGTCTTGGTCAGTTGTATGATCCTAGGAAATTATTTCTTGTAGATTATCTAATTTGTTGTCATAGAATTATTCATAGTAGTCTCTTATAATCCTCTGTATTTATGTAGTGTCAATTACTATTTCTCCTCTTTCATTTCTGATTTTGAATCTTTTTGTTCTAGTCTCATTAAAGCTTTGTCAATTTTGTTTATCTTTTAGAAAAGCCAGCTCTTAGTCCTGGTGATCTTTTCAATTGTTTTCCTGGTCTCAATTTCATTTATTTTCACTCTCATCTTTTTTTTCTTCTAACCTTGATTATTTAAAAAATATTTCTTAATAGGTTATCTAATTTGTTGCCATAGAATTGTCACAGTAGTCTCCCTTTCTGGTTACTTGAAGCATTAATTTAGGTTATTTGCAGTCTTTCTAATTTCTTAATATATGTATTTATTACTGTAAATTCCCCCCTCAGAACAGTTTTTGCAGTATCTCATAGGTTTTGGTATGGTGGTTTCTTTTTCTTTCTTTCTTTCTTTCTTTCTTTCTTTCTTTCTTTCTTTCTTTCTTTCTTTCTTTCTTTCTTTCTTTCCTTTCTCTCTCTCTCTTTCTTTCTTTCTTTCTTTCTTTCTTTCTTTCTTTCTTTATTTCTTTCTTTCTTTTTCTTTCTTTCTTTTTGTTTTTGTTTTCCCCCATGTTCATTTGTTTTGAGATACTCTTTGATTTCCCTTTTATTTGTTCTTTGATTCATTATTCAGGAATGCGTTGTTTAGTTTTCTCATATTTGTAGATTTTCCAACTTTCCTCATGCATGTTGTTGATAGCTAGTTTCATACCACTGTGATCAGAAAAGATACTTGGTAGGATTTCAATCTCCTTAAATTTTCTAAGACTTGTTTTGTGTCCTATAATATGATCTGTCCTTAAGAATTTTCCATGTATAGTTGATTTGTTGCTGTTGGATAGAATGTTCTATGGATGTCTGTTAGGTCCATTTGGTCTAAGGTGTGGTTCAAGTTCATTGTTTCTTTGTTGATTTTTCTATCTAGATAGACATATTGTTGAAAGTGAGGTATTGAAGTTTCCTAAGATTATTATATTGTTGTTTATTTCTCCCTTCATATCTATTAGTATTTGTTTAATGCACCTGGATACTCCAGTGTTGGGTACATACATATTTATAATTGTTGCATATTGATTGATTTATCCCTTTATCATTATATATAGTGAACTTCCTTGTCTCTTGTTTCTAGCTAAAGTCTATTTTATCTGATGGAGTATAGTTATTCCTACTTTCTTTTTGTTTCTACTTGTATGTAGTATTTTTTTTCCTATATCTTCACTCTGAGTCTATATGAGTCATTAAATATGAAATGGGTCCTTGGAAGCAGCATATAATTATTTTGTTTTGTTTTTCTAGATCCAGGCATTCTTTGTCTTCTGATTGGTGATTTTAACCTATTTACATGTAGAGTAATTATGTAAATGTGTAAAGTCTTATAATTGCCAATTTATTAATTGCTTACTAGTTGTTTTGTTTTTTTCATGGTTCTTTTTCCCTCTCTTTCACCATACTTTCATAAATTGGTTATTTTTCTTGATGGTATGCTCAATTTCTCCTTTGCTTTTTATGGATCTACTCTAAGTTTTTGCTTTGTGATTAACATGTGATTTACATAAACTGTCAATAAAACAGTCAATTTTAGGGAGATAATAACTTATTTTTGCATGCCTTTAAGGTCCCATCCTTTTACATTATTATTGTCACAATTTATCTCATTTTATATATTCATTAACAATTTATAGTTGCTATAGCTTTTTTTTTTTTTTTTGACTCTTCCTTCTCACTTAGAGTGGTTAACACCATCCTAATATAGAGGTATAGTCTTTTAAATCTGTATTTTTTTTTTTACCCTTACCAGTGTGTTGTGTATTTTCATATATTTTTATAATGCTAATTAATGTCTTCATTACAGCTTGAAGAACTCATTTCAGCATTTCTTGCAAGGTAGGTCTAGTGGTGATGAACTCCCTCAGCTTTTGTTGGTCTCAGAATGTCTTTACTTCTCCTAAACATTTGAAGGATAACTTGCCAGATAAAGTATTCTTGGCTGGCAATTTTTATCTTTCAACACTTTGAATATGTCATTATACCCTTTCCTAAAGAGTTTCTACAGAGAAATCCGCTGATAGCTAACAGGGCTTCCTTTGCAGATTACATTCTATTTTGTCCTTAGCTGCCTTTAGGATTCTTTATCATTGATTTTTGATCATTTAATTATAAAGTATCTTGGAGAAGGTCTTTTTGCATTGAAATGATAGGGTGTTATATTAACTTCTGGACTTGTATGTTCATATCTTTCCCTATGTTTGGGAAGTTCTCTGCCATTATTTCTTCAGTTAAGTTCTCTGCCCCCCTTCTACTTCTTTTTCTCCTTCTAGAATCTCAATTATTCTGTTATTTATTTTTCTGGTGGTATCCAACAGCTCTCATAGGCTTTCCTCACTCTTTTACCTACCTCTCTTCTGTTATTTCTGTATTCCTATTCTCTAAGTCATTTCTTCTTTCTTCTGTCTGGTCTGCCCTGCTTCAGATGCTCTCCATTGTATTCTTCATCTCATTTATTGAATTCTTCAGATTCAGAATTTGTTTGATTCATTTTTATTTCAATGTCTTTGGCAAAGAGCTCTCTCTTTTCATAAACTTTATTCCTGATTTCATTGAATTGTCTGAGTCTTCTGTAGTTTGTTGAATTTATTCATAAGTATTTGAATTCTTTATCAGTTAGACTGTAATATTTTATGCCTTTGATCTTGGCTTCTGGAGGATTATTTTCTTTTTGTGATAACATATTTCCTTGGCTTTTTATATTGCTTGTAGTTATATGTTTCTACTTTTGCATTTGAAGTAGCAGACACCCCCTTAACTTAGCTTTTATGCCATCTTTGTTTCTTACAATACACCAGGTTGGCTATTAGAAACCTCTTTTGTTTTCCAAAAAGTGGCACTGCAGTTTGAGTTTGTGGGTTTCTTCCTTACCTACCCACCATTGCCTTTCTGAGCATGCTTCCTATTACCAGAGTTTACTCTTGTGGCAATACTGGAGGACATGCACAAGGAGGTAGTAGCAGAATGAGGAGAGGTGTGGATCTAGCACTTGGTTTGTTGGGGATGTCCATGCCCTGGTAGAGAAATCCCAAAAGATGGTATTCCCAGAGGTTCATGGGTAAACTTTCTCCTGAGCACAGTGCCTTCAAGTCCATTTGAAATTCTTACTGTTTCTTTTCCTATATCCTCCCTCCTTTCAATCACAGAGCTCCCACTTCAGTCCACTGTGTGCTGGTGGGGAGAAGGGGTTTCTCCATCCATGTCTGGGGCAGCTGGAATCTCTGTGCTCTCTCTAACCACCCTCTTCTTGCCTTGTGGGAGAAATCACCTCTGCCATATAAGTCGGCCCCAGTCAGTACCTCCTTGGGGATGAGGCAGCAGTGAGAATGTTTCTCTTATCACCTCCACTGCAACTACAAACTTGTATTTTCTCTCTCTCTTTTTTTTTTCTCTAATGGTATGCTGGAGTCTTTTTTAAGAGTTGGTCTTGAGCAAGTTCTCTCTTCTTGGTGAGTGCCTGCCCAATTCAGCACTAACTCAGTTCTTACATAACAGTCAGGAGAGGTCCAGGCAGTCTTGCTGGCTTCATTGGTTTCACAGCCCATATGGAGATTTGACTATTTCCTACCTGCTTCACTAGTAGGCAAGATTCCTTCTGGCTCTGTTGGAGCAAGGTGCAAAGTCTGAAAATTTCCACAAAGGTGCTTTTGTTAGTGTATGCATGTTTAATTCATTGACTATAAAGAGCATTAAAAGGAAAATGTCCTATATTGCCATGTTGCTGATGTCACTCCAAATTGAACTTGTAAATAATAAGGGTGAATGGTTATGAGGGGATAGAAAATAAAACTGGTAATTTCAGCTCAAACTGAAATCAATAAAAAGAAATGCAAATTCTGGAACTGAAACTGTAATCATGGATATTTAGGACTAAATGTATGGATTTATTAGATTAGAAAAAAATTAGAATTAAACTGGAGAAAACAGGAAAAATATGTATACTAGCATGGATAATGGGAAGTAAAGGAATAAATACAGGGAATAAAACCAAGAAATACAAAAGAGGGCATAAGAGTAATAGGAGATGAGGTAAATAGGTCTAACATATAAATATAATTAGAATTCCCAGAGACCCGGGGTGCTTGGGTGGCTCAGTCGTTAAGCGTCTGCCTTCTGCTCAGGTCATGATCCCGGGGTCCTGGGATTGAGCCCGCATTGGGCACCCTGCTCCGCAGGAAGCCTACTTCTCCCTCTCCCACTCCCCCTGCTTGTGTTCCCTCTCTCTCTGTGTCTCTCTCTGTCAAATAAATAGGTGAAATCTTAAAAAAAAAAAAAAATCCCAGGAAGCCAAGACTCTATTGAAAAGAAGTTAGGAGGGTTTACTCTGTCAGAAAACAAATTAAAGGAAGGTGTGGTATGGCACAAGGAGAGTCTGTTATATCACTGGAAAAGAAAGTGAAATGAATTCAGAAACGCTCATATATATGACACTTGAATGGTGACGAAAATGGTACAGTACATTAGTGGAGAAAGGACAGACTCAAAAAAAATGAAACTGAGTCACCAGGATATACATATTTTTAAACGCATTATGAATTTAAAATATCTCAACCATATATAAAAATCAATTCTGTATGGATTATGTATGTAAATGTAAAAGAGAATACCACAAAACTTATGCAAGATAAAAGGAAATATATCTCCATGATATCTGGTGAAGAAATTTTTTTTTAAGATTTATTTATTTATTTCAAAGAGACCAGCCATGAGTGGGAGGGGCAAAGGGAGAGGGAGAGAGAATCTCAAGCTGACTCCATGCTGAGTATGGAGCCCAACATGAGGGGCTCAATCCTATGACCATGAGCCAAAACCAAGAGTCAGATGCTTAACCAACTGTGCCAGCCAGGTGCCCCTGACTAGTAAATTCTTAAAGAGATCCACTCCTCACTCACCTTCCCCTCCCCAAAAAAAGCCTAATCAAGAAGGAAAGAACTGATATTCGGAACTGTATTAATATAAGGACTTTTGTTAATCAGTAGATGCTGGAGAGTAAAAAGACAAGATATTGAGTTATATGGTATTTGATATATATATTTATGTGAGAGTTTTTAGATTATATATCAACAAAGGAATGCTATTTATATTATCTAAAGAACCCTTATAAATATAGACACCCAAATTAAAAAAAAAACAGTAGGTAGCAACTTGAACACTTCACAGGGAATATGTCTAATTGGATAATAGCCATGTTTAAGGATAATCAAATTATTAGTAGGGAAATACAAATCAGTATAGTGGTCACCACTAGAGTGGAAAGATGGGCTGTTGATTGGAAAGGAACACAATTAAGGAATAGGATTCTGGGGTGCTAGAAGTGCCTGATTCTTATTCTAGCTGGTGGTTGTATGGGTTTGTTCACTTTTGAATAAATCATGGGGCTGGAAACTTTTGCTTTGTACATTGTTCTGTGTGTGTTTTCTCTCAAAATATACAACATAATTCAAAATGTGAACTGAGAAAAATAAAGTATTTGAGTAAAAAAGACTTTTCTAAAAAATAATCAGAACAAAAATATATTTGACTATATAAGCATTAAATTTTTAGACAGTAAAAATTTCAATATTAAAGTCAAAACAGGTGAAAACATGCAAAACATATGTGACACATAACAAATATTTGGTTTTCTTAACACTGTATTTATAAAGGTAAAGTTTGTTGAACTTTTTCACAAACATTAAAATTTTTATATAATTTTGTATATTCATAATAATCCAAAGATTTAAAACAGTTAATTTCTTCTCATCTTTTAGGTAAGGAAATAAGATTCAAAGATGTTTAAGGAATTTTCAGGGTTCAGGAGACAGAATGTGACAAAAGCCGGGTTTCAAACCCCTATCTTCAAATTATTATAGTGTCTTTCATACCAGTCTTTCTAGCATTTTAATGAGAGTTGAAAGATTTGGGGAATTTTGTTAAAACTCAGATTTTAATTTGCCAAGGCTGGAGTAGGGTCTGAGATTCTGCATTTCTTATGAGCTCCAGATGATGCTGATAATGTCCCATGCACCACTCTTGGAGTAGCAAGATTGCTCAGCACCGCCATGTTATCCATAGCATGCCACAAATTTGGTTAGGATCTTTGGAAGTACAAAGACAAAACACACTGTTTTTATCCTTATAGAGCTGAAAACCTGAAAGAAATGAAATTATAGAGAGCTGAAATATTATTCAACATTCTGCTGGTAATATAAAAAGCAAGTCCCCCAAAGTAACCACCACACATTTTTGGTAACAAGGTGAAGAACTTAGCAGCTTTGCCTTGTGAACTTCCCTAGAGTAGAATCATAATAGGATCATTGTGTACAAATAGGAAATATATATAAAATCACTTGGGTGTGCGGCTCTTGTAAACTGTCTTTACTGCAGAGTGGTGCCACTCTGTGAACATTGATATATTTAAGGGTTTTGGTTCTTAATAAACAATGAAATCTGCTACATCATAAGATGTGACTGATTTGCATAAGTTTATCATTATCTGTTGAGGACTCAACCTCATTTTCAAATGTTTGAACAAGCTCATATTATAAGTAAACATTAAAAATCTAATCTGCTGGTAATAGATTTTCCCAAATAAACACATTTCAGCTATAATCACAGGATATTATGGATATCTTACATTTCTATAATCTGAATTTTAGTCTAATTTTGTGAAGCTCATTACTGAAAAGTGGATGGTTTGCTGATTTGTACTATCAAGAGTTTTCTTAGTAGATATCTCACATCCTTGTGTGTAGTATTTAGTTATCTGATCTAAGCAGCCTAATATTTTATTAGTAAAAAGCTTTAGTCATTCTCAAAAAATAATGCAGACTACTTTTATGACAATTTTTATTAATAACTATCAGGTATAGCTGATTTTTCTAGTATTCTACAATTTGGAAAATAAAATATCTACAGGAAGAAAATGAATATTATGAAAATATGGAACTCAGTGATGAAATTAAATATTTTCAGCATAGGATAAAAGAGAACTATTGCTCAGATATTTAGAAAAATAATTTTGTGGAGAATAAATTCATTTTATTAACATCACAGATGATTTAGTGGTATTTTTATAAAATAACACCAGCATCTTTTAAAGTTTTAATAGTTGTAAAGAAGTTGCTTGCATTCAACATAATTTGAAGTTCACAATCTTTGAAAAGTATTTAAAACATGGCAGATAATTAAATGAAGAAATGAAGGAAGTTCAAAGTTAAACATAAACCTGTGAAACAAACATATGCTAGTGAGTAAATGCCATTGACATTTCCTGAAACTTAATGAACTAAATGAATGTAAACCAGAAGTAACTTTCTGAGAAAATATTTTAACTATATTCACCATGGAAACAATACAGGATTCTCATGGTTATGGTATCTTTTTATCAACTACAAGTACCATAAAACTAGGGAAATTCAAAGTAGGGTTGTAAATAATAAAATGACAATTGTTTTGAATAAAATCAGCATAAAGGATAGTTAAAATATGGTCCTGTTTATTTTCATATTTTACTGACTCCAACCCATACTTTGTATTATAGTCAGTAAAATTTATTTACAAGCAATAGCACATTGCTTGTTTATAATAGTTTTAAAATAAATTTGTAGAAAGAGTAAATGAATGAATGTCATAATCAACCATATTTACTGAGTGTCTCCGTGCCTGTCAGACACACATCAGATGGTTGAGATGTTGTCATGTACATGGCAGACAAGGTCCTTGTCCTCATGGAGTTTACTGTCTGCGCAGGTAGACACAGTAATTAAATCCAAGTAGTAAAGGTAAAAATAAAATCAAGGTACTAGAAGAGTTTATATTATTGAGGGATAAGGAGTTGCAAGGATAGCTACTTAATCTTGGGCTCAGAAAAATAACTTTAAAGCTAAAAGTTAAAAATAACTTTAAAGCTGAGAACTAAAGAAAAATAGGCACTAATTAGGTGTAAGGACAGAATACTCTAGGGCAGAGAAAACTGTAATGGTAGGTCCTCAAAAGGATATATTGTGTTAAGGGAAATGCAGGAAATCCACCATAAAGGTCAAAAGAGAGATGTGCCTGAAGCAAGAATGATGAACAAGGGCCAATCATTTGTGCTTCAAGAAATAGGAAAGCTTAGAAGGATTCTGAGCAGAGAGAGAGGACATGGCCAGACCTCTGTGTTTAAAAGACTCTCTGATGAAAGTGAAGAGAGTGGAAATGGGTATAAGCGTTCTCATATTTATGGTGAGAAACAAGGATAGTATATGGATATGGTACCAGTGAAGGTGGAGATAAATGTACAGTTTTGGAGAAAGAAGGAAAAGTAGTGGATAATGGGGCAATTTATTGAAATTAGAACTACTGCAGAAGGAATAGACTTAGAAAGTAGATCACAAGTTGAGTTTTGAGCACTTAGGGTTTGAGATGAATGCAAAACATGCAAGTACAGATTTCAAGAAGGTAAAGGACATATTGCAGTCTGGAGTCCTGAAAATCAGGAAGGAAATTCTACAGTGGGTATATCTGGGACATTGAATACATGGTCATAAAAGGGATTGAGATTGCCAAGACAAAGAAGGTAGAGTGAGCACAGAAGAGGTCAAGGACAGATCCCTGATAGTTTCTCACATTTACTCATTTGCTTGATGGGCAGAGAAAGAGTAGGCCAAGATACCTTAAAAATCTACCTCAGGCATCAATTAAGCTGAGAAACTTGAGAAATTTCAGATTCCTACATTTGTTAGAGTCACTGTATATGGTTGTGTAGTTTATGCATTGCATATTGACTTTCATTTATTTCTATTCACCAAGTTCATGTTCCTGGTTGGGGTGTCTTTCAGACAAAGAAATGTGCTTTTTGAGATGTGTCTACAGGGAGGACATCTTGTCATTTACACATTGATGTGGTATGTGCTAGTCACCATCATTCGTCTAGTGTTGCTATCTCAAGGCTAAAAAACCACTGTGCTTTGTGCATAAGTGGGATGTATAGCTAATTCCCACATTTAGAGGTAACTCTTTAAAGTGTCACAAAATTATGAAAATAAAAAATATACTTAGGAAAAGTATAAATGAGCCCATCTTCAGAATGAAATTTAACATATCAGGTGTTTTTTTAAAACCACTCTTCCACAGGTAAGGGAGAACTGGAGAGATTATAAGACAGAATTGAAGGAAAAAGCTAATGGTAAAATATGCTTTAAAAAAAGGAATTTTCAACATTTCTGATGAGTTTTACATTAAACTCTATTCCATAGTTTGGACACTATCCGTCCACTAAAGTGGTCACAGTTCATACGTGTAAGAATGAAGACTGTGATTAATCATCCAATTCTTTAAAAATTTTAATTCCAGGGCGCCTGGGTGGCTCAGATGGTTAAGCGTCTGCCTTCGGCTCAGATCATGATCCCAGGGTCCTGGGATCAAGTCCCACATCGGGCTCCCTGCTCCTTGGGAGCCTGCTTCTTCCTCTGCTTCTCTCTCTCTCTCTCCCTCTCTCTCCCTCTGTCTCTCATGAATAAATAAATAAAATCTTAAAAAAATTTAATTCCACTGTAGTTAACACACAGTGTTATATTCATTTCAGGTGTATGATATAGTGATTTAACAATTCCATATATTACTTAGTGCTCATCAGGATAACTGTACTCTCAATGCCCTTCACCTATTTCACACTTCCACACCCATTTCACTTCTGGTAACCTCTGTTTGCTCTCTGTAGTTAAGAGTCTGTTTCTTGGTTTGTCTCTCTCTCTCTCTTTTTTTTTTCCTTTGTTCATTTCTTTCTTGAATTGGTATTTTTCTTTTCAGCTTATTTCACTTAGTGTAATACTCTCTAGATCCATCCATGTTATTGCAAATGGCAAGATTTCATTGTTTTTTTATGGCTGAGTAATAGTGCATTGTGTGTATGTATATATATACTTATCCATTCATCAGTCGATGGACACTTGGGCTGTTTCTATAGTTTGGCTATTATAGATAATGCTGCTAAAAACATCGGAGTGCATATGCCCTTTTGAATCCTTATTTTTGTATCTTTTGGGTAAGTACTAGTAGTACAATTGCTGGATCATAAGGTAGTTTTACTTCTAAATTTCTGAAGAACCTTCATACTGTTTTCCACAGTGGCTTCATCAGTTTGCATTCCCATCAACAGTCCGAGAGGGTTCCCCTTTCTCTTCATCCTTACCAATACTTGTTTTTTGTGTCATTGATTTTAGCCATTCTGACAGGTGTGAAATGATATCTCATTATGATTTTGATTTGCATTTCCTTGATGATGAGTTATGTTGAGCATCTTGTGTCTGTGGGCCATCTGTATGTCTTCTTTGGAGGAAATGTCTGTTCATGTCTTCTATTTTTTAATTGGATTAATCTTTTGGTGTTGAGTTTGATAGGTTCTTTTTAGATTTGGGATTCTAACCCTTTATCAGATATGTCATTTGAAAATATCTTCTCCCATTCAGTAGGTTGTCTTTTAGTTTTGTTGGTCATGTCCTTTGATGTGAAGAAGTTTTTACTCTGATGTAGTTCCAGTAAGTATTTTTGCTTTTGTTTCTCTTATCTCAGGAGACCTATCTAGAAAAATGTTATGGCCAATGTCGAGAAATAACTGCCTGAGCTCTCTTCTAGGATTTTTTATGGTTCCAGGTCTCATATTTAGGTAATTAATCCATTTTGAGTTTATTTTAGTGTATGGTGTAAGAAAGTGGTCCAGTTTCATTCTTTTGCATGTAGCTGTCCAGTTTTCTCAACACAATTTGTTAAGAGGCTGTCTTTTCCCATTGTATATTCTTGCCTCTTTTGTTGAAGATGAATTGACCATATAATTGTGGGTTTGTTTCTGGGCTTTCTATTATGTTCCATTGATCTATATGTCTATTTTTGTGCCAGTATCACATACTGTTTTGATTACTACAGCTTTGTTTTTTATTACTTTTATTTTTTTTAAATTCAATAGCCAACCAACATATAGTACATCATTAGTTTTTGATGTAGTATTCAATGATTCATTTGTTGTGTATAACACCCAGTGCTCATCACTACAGTTTTGCAATATAACTTTAAGTCTGGAATTGTGATACCTCCAGTTTGTTTGTTTGTTTCATGATTATGTTGGCTATTTAGGGTATTTTGTTGTTCCATAAAAATGTTAAGGTTATTTGTTCTAGTTCTGTGAAAAATGCTTTTGGTATTTTGATAGGGATAGCATTAAATATGTAGACTGCTTTGGGTACAATAGACATTTTAACAGTATTCATTCAATCCATGAGCATGGAATGTCTTTCACTTTGTGTGATCTTCCATTTTTTTCATAAATGTTTTAGAGTTTTCAGAATATAGGACTTTCGTTCATCCAATGTTTTCTATACCAAATTATGCTAGACAAACTTTCCTATATCTCAGCCTATAACTGCAAATGTGAGGGAGAAAATTGGTGAGGGACAAAAAGGGGAATCCAGTATTTTGTCACCTCAGAAGTTTATGCAGGAGTGCAGGCATGATATTCTGAAACTGGTTAATAGGAAATATTGAACTCATTTTGAATTAGGGGCCCGAGTATAACTAACATAAAATTATACTGCAAACTCATGGCAGAACCAAGTACTGTATTCCAGTATAATCATCTGAGAAATTTGGATAATAATCTCATTAACTTTTCCTTTAGACTTTATACATTAAAAAAAAAAACAGTAAAAACAGAATTTGAACAGTATATTTTTCAGAAAGGGGAGCATAAACCTGAAGGTCTTTATATTTATGTTAAATATAGTAATGATCCTCCAGATTAAAACCCTGCTAATTTTTTGCAATTGTCTAAACCATGTTGTAATATTTAAATTTACCAATTTAAAATGGAGCATGACAATCTTTTCAATTACTTTTATTCCAATTAAACCAGAGGATATTGAATCTTTTGTTTAAAATGGCCAAGAAGATAATCAGCACAATAGTAATAATATGCTTGAGGAAACAGAACAGTAAGGAAGTTTTATGTATGTTACTAACATATTTCCATATGTTCCTGCAGTATTCCATCACCAAGCACAAGTAAAACACTGAGAATGTCTTCTGAACAATTTCTAAACATTTTGCTTTCCTCATAAAGTACTTTCATCAGAAGATGGCAGTAAAATCTCATAATCCATAATGTTTACAAGCCTTTCCAACAGTGTAATCAAATTGTTTAGAATATTTATAAAAATCTATTTTATTCTTACTTAAACTGCTAATCTGTTGAAATGCTGTTTGGATGAATAATGTAACAGCACACTGATTTTTGAAGGCAGTGGGATGAGAGACACTTTATAATTTGAACAACTCCTCAGCAAAAATAAACAATTTATTTGAGCCTTTTAATTAGTGAAAATGGATGTACAACGTTCTAAAGTTTTTTTTTTAATTTTCTTAGAGAAGTACTTTGAAAAATTACTACCGTGTAGATTCTTTTAAAAACAAGTTCATTTGAAAGTACTAAACATTTTTGAACATGAAGTTAGGTCCAATAACTACTCAATTTATTTTCTCTGAAGAACAAGTAAAACTACATATTTTACTTTCTGAATTAAAAAAAATGGGAAAAATGACATTCTGTGGAGAATATAAACATCTTTTTGGTTTTTAAATTATCTAGTTGTTAGCTTTAACTCAATCTATTTTAATAGTACCTTTTCTATGATATTTAATATGCTAGTAGTGAGCTATACTTGAGCCTAAAGAAAAGTTGGCCTGATGAGATTACTATTAATAGTGAAAGCATATAATGAAGAAATATTTGATAACCATATAATGAAAATTTCTGTACTCCAAGCTCTGGGATTTGGACTTCATGCTCAAAATATTATACTCTTGGGGTACCTGGGTGGCTCAGTCAATTAAGCATCTGCCTTTGGCTCAGGTCATGATCCCAGGGTCCTGGGATCGAGCCCCGCATTGGGCTCCCTGCTCAGTGGGAAGCCTGCTTCTCCTTCTCCCACTCCTCCTGCTTGTGTTCCCCTCTCTCGCTGTGTCTCTCTCTGTCAAATAAATAAATAAAATCTTAAAAAATATATACTCTAGAAAGCCACATTGTATTTTTAAGATGTATTATCAGTATCTGTCAGTCCCCTATAAATCGTATATGGTATAATGGTTATTTACATATTTTCTATGCATATTGATTGTATATCATTATTTACATTATCATCATTCAGTCCTTCCCTCACCCTAGTGGATCTGCTCATACAAAGGTCATTTCCAGACTCCCTTTTTGGTTTACTTCCTCTTAGAATTTGAGCACAGAGGCACTGGCACAAATGCCTGGGCAATGGAAAGGGGTAAAGGAGCTGGTTTAGTGTCCCCAGGCTCCAGCTTCATTCTGCTTCAGCCTCAACCCAGCTAGCCATGCATGCTGAAGTCTTCTCAGTGGTTTGAGAAGCTGACATACAGGGCCAGGCCCTTTTGGGGCCTGCATCTCAGCCTCAGTGGCTTCTGCTGGCAGCCACACATTAGCTACCTGTGCCTCATGTAAAAGCAAAAGCACCTCTTCCTTCTCTTCTCCAGTTCTGGTGGTTTTAGCTGTTTCCTGCTGTTACTAAACCTGAGATTCCTTGACATATTTTGTTGCTTCTTCCAGCACCTGTGTAATCAATTCCTTGTATTAAATTATCTCTGTTTGAAATACCTATCATTGTTTCTGTTTCCCTGAATGGATTCCTATTACCTGATAGAATACAATTAAAACCCAGCAAAACAATTGCAAGAAGGAAAGATTGTCCCTAGTTTGTGTTGTCTTATTTTATTGCTACTTGGTTCAGGTACATGATCTTTAAAACCATCCCATTTATTTTGTACCACAAGAAAAATTCCATTAGATAGAATAATACTATAAATAACAGGTCCATTTAATAGTGTTTTTTACTTATAAGCTCACAGTTCATACTCTAAAATTCATAGTCTTGTAGAGAAATACTCTGATGTTTGAAAAAGCCATTTTTAGAGAAATGGTTGTTTTCATATTCCATGAATGTCTGAAGGCATGCATATGCCTAGTCAGGGATTGGCATATCTTGAGACTTAGACTTTGTTCAATTACTTTCTGTAGGATAAAAACGGAAGTTGGTGTGGTTTAGAGTTCAGGCATTATAAATAATCTCTGCTTTCTGAGAAAAAATACAGTTCCTGCCTTAGAATACAGTTAGTCAAGCAAAAATTATATCTATGGGAAATAACAAAAACAGACTTTAGTACAAGTAAGTAGGTGACACATATGGTCTAAAGTGATTTCACAGAGTGTTCCAATAGCTAAAATACCAATAGACTAGGACTTTACAAAGTACAATATTTGGAAATCATTAGGCAAACAATCTGCATTAAAGAAGTATGTCAGACATTTAAGAGAAATACTTAAGAATAGGTACCTAAAATAAAAAGAATAGGTCCTTAATCCACTTAAGAGGAACTGATAAGAGCAAGGCCAAGTCCTAGGAATAGGAAGAGCCAGACAGTTTGCCAGGCAGTTTATAAAGGTTTTGACCAAATAATTGAGGCCAAGGCAATAGAAGGCATTTGGTCCTCAGAAGATACAGAAACCTGTTTCTCAAAAGGGTATACAAATTTAGGTATGATAGGATTCCGAGCCACAGAATTGCATTTCACACTGACTACAGATGTTTACATTCACCCTAAGATCTGGAAGTAGGACCTACAGAAACAGCAGTTTGCTCCAGCTTTCAAGAGAAGGAGAGGTTAGGAAATAGGTTGGAGAAAAGGGGATTTTTATTTTAAATCAAATTAAACTATAAAAAATAACCCTGGGATAGTGTAATACAAAGAAGTTCAGGATGAGCCTCACTTTTATCCAACTAACTTTAAATACTGTGCATTCTTTTGTGATTTATTCCTACCAAATTTTGTTTACATAAGGTATAAACAAGTCAAGCAGTAACACATTAGGAGGACTAGTCTTATGAGTATTTTTCTTTTATTTGTTTTTAAATGCCAAGGCTTTATCAGCTCCTCTTTTATTTAAATAGGAAATTTATTTAATCCTAACAATTGCCAAAATTTAATTTCCCAGAGAATTTCAAGATATTCTTCATAATGATCCATCTATGGAATGAATATAATTTTAGTAAATTTTCTTTTTCCTTTCTGGTAAGGAAGAACTATCTGTTTTTTTTGTTTTTTTGTTTTGTTTTGTTTTGTACATGAGATCTAAAAGAATCATTTAGGACATAGAGGTATTGGAGGAATTCAAATAGTTGTAGAAAATAAGCTATCAAAATTAAATGTATTCATTTTATGTATATTGTATTTAATGTTGTCTTTAAATAGATTATTCTTGCTGTACTAAAAAAGGTTAAATCTCAAAGAGAAAAAGTGATTTTTAAGAGATACGGTTGTTTGCTTTTTGAATTAAAAAACTACATTTCATTTAAAATGATTTAAGTGTCATCTCAGGTGTGGTCACAGTAACATATTTCAAATCCCACACATTGAGGGTAATGTACAAAAATTATAACTAGGTCTTCATCTGACATACACATTAGCTTGAGATAGAGCGAGTAATTAGTAAAATGACAACAGATTATTGAAATTTTGAAAATGTGTCTCTTTTTATATAGCATTTTAAAAATTTGCTAATGTTTATGGGCCAATAAAGCTTGTTTCTAAGGTAACTTCCTCCAGGAAAAAAATAACCACATGAGTTAAAATAAGGCATTTTTTTTTAAAGATTTTATTGATTTGTTTGACAGAGAGAGACACAGTGAGGGAGGGAAAACAAGCGGGGGGAGTGGGAGAGGGAGAAGCAGGCTTCCCGGAGCAGGGAGCCCGTTGCGGGGCTCGATCCCAGGATCCCGGGATCATGACCTGAGCGGAAGGCAGGCGCCTAATGACTGAGCCACCCCGGCGCCCCAAAATAAGGCATTTTAAACTAAGCAGCTTCCGCTGATTTACTGATTCCATGATTCCATAAATATTTCCAAAACTGTTTTCAGTTCTAGCAATTGGGTCCCTTAACATCAATTTCCTGCTCATGAAGAATATTCCCTTGGTTTATAGCTTGTATCTCAGTGCACACATAGGGAGTTGTCAAGTAGGAATATTGCTTTACTTCTAGAGTGATGGTGGGCAAAGGGGGGCTGAGTGATGTTGAAGTTCCAGTAGATGCAGATTCAAACCCTCTGACTTTCTCTTTCATCCTGGCCCTGGGCACAGTTATTAAATGGAACCTCTCTACCCTTCCCTATTGTATTATTGCCAGGGTTTCTTGGAACTTAAGTTTGTTTTAGTGTCATTTTTTTTGTTTTGCTAGAATAAATTCTTTTTTAAAAAATATTGTCTTTCAGAAACTGCCTCTGTTAAATAAACTTTTGAATCTAGCTTCTCTGAAATTTTCTTGATTAGTTTGGCTGTGTATAAAGTTCTGTGTTCAGAATTATTTTTCCAGGGGCACCTGGGTGGCTCAGTCTGTTGAATGGCTGCCTTCAGCTCAGGTCCTGATCTTGGTGTCTTGGGATCAAGCCCCTGCATCAGGCTCCCTGCTCAGCAGGGAGTCGGCTTCTCCCTCTGCCCCTCCCCCCACTCCTGGGCTTGTGCTCTCTCTCAAATAAATAAATAACATCTTAAAGAACTATTTTTATCTAACTTTAAAGGCATTCAATATTCTTTTAGCATTCTGTATTTTTAGAGATAAATTTGGTTTGCATCCTTTTGAGGGTGAAGTTCATTTGTCTCTCATGTCACCTACTGAGATCATAAACATGTACCTCTTTAATTCTTTCAACAAGTGTGCTTAAGCTTGAGAGCATCTATATATCTCTCTATCACTTTAAGACTATTACTAAAAATTTAAAACATTTTAACCTCTTTCCTAAATTATTTTTATTTCAGTTTTAATAATCCTAACTGTTTATTTTGGTTCCTTATTTTTGTGTTGTGTGTTTCAAATATCTAGAGATTTTTGCTTCTTTTATTTTTAACAAAGTAGGTATCTGGTATGGATATTTTCTGCTGTTATATATGTAGTTGTGTTTTTAAAATATTCCTTACTCCTGAATGGAAAGTCATATGCTGTGCTGCAGTTGTAGTTGAGGTGCTTTCACTGGCTGTGACCCTCCCCCATCTCACACACACACACATTCAAACACACCTCCTATTTTTCCTACTCTGCTTTATTTTCTCAATATGACTTATCCATGTATGCAATATAAACTATATCTATTTGTTTATTGGCTTACCCTCCCACCCTTGTCCACCACATACACTTCATAATTTATGCGATATGTGTCTGTTTGATTTGTTTCTGTACCCCATTATCTAGAAGACTTCTCAAACCAAATAATCCTAGAGTGAATTAATGGATGACCAGTAATCAATCCTCATCCCCTGTGCAGCAACTTGTGGAGGAACTCTGTGAAGTATCAATACCCAAAAGATGTCTCCAGGCTTTTTTTTTTTTTTTTTTTTTGCAATTGTGAAGGCCAAACAGAGCAATTGATTTTGCCTGGAAGTAAATTCCATGCATGGATGGACAGGGCTGTCAAGTGGCAGAGCTAATAAACAGACATTCATAGAGGAAAAAATGCTGCAGGTTCCTGTCCTATATTCTTACCTACCCTCTATCCTCACTAATTCCTAATTTGTAGCCTCTGAGGTCTCTGCAGAAAGACTGGCTTCCACTTCTGCTTTAGGCCCCTTCTGAGACTGTGGCTTCTGTTTGTTGTTATCACTGGAAACTCGTCATCCTGTTTTGCTGTTGACTTTTTCATTCTTCCTTCTGGTTTTCTTTGTCCTCCTTTGTGGATCTTTACGGGGTAGAGGAGACCAATCTATATGCTCTGTCAACAGTTTGACTTGGAAGCCCAGTGCTTGTTTGTGGGTTGATTTGGTTAGATTTTAGCCCTTCGAGGTAGCCTAAGGGAGAAAATGATGTAAATACAGAGTATGACTTATTTAGTAGGCTAATATAGCATGAGAGGGATAAAGAACTCTAACTAAATCACCGAATTCAGAATGTACATGGTAATGTGTTCTTTTTCATATACTAGCTGCCGATAGGGTTTTACTAGTGATACATAGAGAGGTGTATAGCTGTTCTCTACCGAAGTGGACTTGCAGAGCTAAGGAGATTTATATCAAGACAGAATGACATTCCTGTCTGGAAATAGTTCAGGAGAGAGACTAATTCACAAATGCTGGCCTGTTTTTATAATTATTTGAGGTATTTTAAAAATTATATTCAATTACAAAATGTTTTTCATTATCAAGTTTTCTAGGTAAAAGAGATTTAGAGAAAGAGAAAATTCTAAAAGAGCCGCACATTTTGTTTTCTTCATTTGCCTAATTTAACAACAAGAAGACAAGATGTAGTCCTAATTTCCTTCAGACACCACTCAGAGTGAGAGCATAAGAAAAATCATTCAAGTCATAAAAAATTCATTTATGCTGACCTGTCTTTTTTAACACGGAGACTTCTAAAAGAATCCTGTTCCTCTCAAACACACCCTGATTCCTTTCTTTTGCTATACCAACAAAGAAGTTGAAAGGTGACAGTGTCTCCTGTTGACAAGTGTCTTGCTGTCTCATATTTAATATTTTCTTTATTTGGGGGATTTTGTTTTTTCAATCTATCACTCAGGAAGAGGCAAGAATGGTCTAGAGCGTGATTTCAAATGAGTCTCTGAGGTTCCTGATCTATATTACAAGAAAATACTTGAATCACTCCTGATAATGATAAAAAACAGGGGTCATTTATTGCACTTAAAACATGCTAATGATAATAATTTCATTATCCTAATGAACATGTCAGTGTTTATTATACACACCCCATAGGTGAAGAACCTAACATTTTTGAAGGGTTAAGTAATTTTTCAAATGTCACCTCTAAGTGGATGATCTGGAATTTGAACACTGCTGGGTGTGAGTCCAAAGCAATTGCTCTACATCGCTGTATCTTCAATTTCCTGGTAGGAGAAATATTAACCATCCCAATGTATGAGAAGTTATGTTATCTCTCAATATATGAGAGAACCACTGAGAGAGAGAACTACAATGTGTGGGGGAGAAGTTAATCCTTTCAAATACGTCTCCTGATAGACATCCTAGAAGTGATATTGACAGGATTGTTAAACAATTATCTTTTCAAATGCTGCCATTATAAGCTTCAGTATTGTTACAAGCTATAATGTTTCCCATATCTTAAGGGAAAAAAATTGTTAATGGATTTACTAATCAACTTTGTTGATTATTCCTTCAAAGCTCTAGAAGAGATTCCTTTAATTAAAATTGAGGAACAGGTATTTTACATTCAGACCTTTCTGTAATGATTAATAAGTGCCACATATAATATTTGCAGGCTCATCAGTTAACAATACTTTCATTATTAAATAGTATTTGTGATACATTTGGGCTGGAGTCCCAAATTTAGTTCTAGAAAGTTTCTTGCTAATTCTAACATTATGCATTTTTATTTTTTATGAAAAATTAAAACCTATGAATCTTCCTTTTTCTCAATGATCATAGTGACAGGCATTGAAAAATGCCGTTCCATTGATCTCTGAGCTCCCTTTCCTTGAAGGGGACCTCCTCTACCTTCTCCTTCCTTAAATCCTTAGTTGGTTTTCTTAATGTTCAGTGAAAAAAACTAAGCCATGCCTATTCCTTCAAAACTGTGTATTATAGGAGAAGAGCATTAGGCTAGGAATTGGGAGGATGGGCTTTAAAGTCAGACATAGCCACATTGTAATGGCGGTATAAAATGGTAATTAAAAGATCCATGTCACAGGATTGCTGTGGTAAAAATGTTGGGCATAGTATATAGGAGACATTCAATGAATGGTAGTTTTCTTGCTTAAGTGGGCTTAATTAGCAAGTAGTCATTAGAAAAGGATTATATGATCAAACAGCAAACAAAAGCAATAACAAAGGGCAAAAGATTTTCTTTTCGATCGTGAACTATGCCTGCAACATGTGGGATGCTTCATTTTATGTAAATAATATTCACCTCAGAGTCTTCAGAATTATGACAGTCACTCAAAGTCAGATTCACTCTAACTTTGAAATTAATTGCAGTTCATGCCTTGAGCACATTAACACCATGAGCTCATTGGATTTAAAGTTATTTTCTAAGTTTATATTCTGGCCCTACTTTCTCAACTTCTTATTCACACCTTACTCCCTTCTAATCTAATTTCTGCCCACACATACCACTGAAATTTTAACTCCAAGTTTGCTACCAATCTCACAGTCTCTAAATCCAAGGAATATTTTTAATTTATTATGTTATTTAATCTCTCAGCATTGGGATAGGCAATCCATCATAGGCCTTGGTATGGAGTGAATGTGTCCTTTCAAAATGTGTATGTTTTAGACCTAATGCCCAGTGTGATAGTATTCGGAGATGGGGCCTTTGCGAGGTATTTTAGATGAGGTCCTGAGAAATGGGGTCCATATAATAAGATTAGTGCCTTTAAGTAAGGCTGCAGACCAGACTCAACCCATGGGCTATAGTTTGGCAACCCCATCATATAACATGAACCTTGATAGAAGACTTGGTATTGTGTCTGATTTATTTAGGTATCTTTTAATTTCTTTTATCTATGTTCTATAGTTTTCAACACAGAGATATTGCACATCTTTTGGAGCTCAATGGTTTCTGATACTATTTTAAATAGAATTATTTTTCCTAATTTATTTTCTAATTGTTTATATAGAAATATTGATTTCTGTATATTAACCTTGTATCTGCAAACTAAGTTCCTATTAGTTCAAGTATTTTTTTTATTATTGTGTTATGTTAATCACCATACATTACATCATTAGTTTTTGATGTAGTGTTCCATGATTCATTGTTTGCGTATAACACCCAGTGCTCCATGCAGAACGTGCCCTCCTTAATACCCATCACCAGGCTAACCCATCCCCCACCCCCCCTCCCCTCTAGAACCCTCAGTTTGTTTCTCAGAGTCCATAGTCTCTCATGGTTCATCTCCCCCTCCGATCTCCCCCCCTTCATTCTTCCCCTCCTGCTATCTTCTTCTTTTTTTTTTAACATATAATGTATTATTTGTTTCAGAGGTACAGTTCTGTGATTCAACAGTCTTACACAATTCACAGCGCTGACCATAGCACATACCCTCCCCAATGTCTATCACCCAGCCACCCCATCCCTCCCATCCCCCCACCACTTCAGCAACCCTCAGTTTGTTTCTTGAGATTAAGAATTCCTCATATCAATGAGATCATATGATACATGTCTTTCTCTGATTGACTTATTTCACTCAGCATAATACCCTCCAGTTCCATCCACGTCGTTGCAAATGGCAAGATTTCATTCCTTTTGATGGCTGCATAATATTCCATTGTATATATATACCACATCTTCTTTATCCATTCATCTGTCGATGGACAGCAATTGCACTACTGGGTATTTACCCCAAAGATACAAATGTAGGGATCTGAAGAGGTACTTGCACCCTGATGTTTATAGCAGCAATGTCCACAATAGCCAAACTGTGGAAAGAACCAAGTTCAAGTTTTTTTTTTTTTAAATCCCTAAGGATTTTCTCTGTATATAATTATGCAATCTGCAAATAGAAAGTTTTATATTTTTGGGGGGTGCCTGGGTGGCTAGTCATTAAGCCTCTGCCTCCGGCTCAGGTCATGATCCCAGGATCCTGGGATTGAGTCCCGCATCAGGCTCTCCCTGCTCGGTGGGAAGCCTGCTTCTCCCTCTCCCATTCCCCCTGCTTGTGTTCCCTCTCTCGCTGTCTCTCTGTCAAAAAATAAATAAAATCTTTCAAAAAAAAAGAGAAAGTTTTATACTTTTTAATCTGATTTCTATGACTTTCTTCCCCTTACTTTATTGCAACATCTAGAACTTCCAATACAACACTGAATGAAACTTTCAGAGTGCATATTGTTGCTCTTTTATTTTAACAAGGGGGAAAGTTACCAATATTTAACCCTTAAGTATAATGTTAGCTGTAGAATTTTAGTTGATAGCTCTTATCAGATTAAAGAAGTCCTCATCTATTTGTAGGTTGTGCAAATACTTAATTGTTGCTCACTTTTGTCAAATGATTTTTCTATGCCTAGAAATTATCATGTTTTTTTCTTCTTTATTCCATAATATGGTAAAATGCATTATTGGTTTTTGAATGTTAAATTTACTTTCTATTCCTTATATAAATCCAAAATAGTTAAAATACACTATCTTTTCTATAAGTTGGTGGTTTCCCCTAATAGTTCATTGAGGATGTTTGTGTCTATGTTCATGAGGAATGTTGGTCTTTGGATCTAGTTTACTTTTTGCAGTGTTACTACATGATGTTGGTATTGAGATAATGCTGGACTCATAAAATGATTAAGGATTGCTCTTACATCTTCTGTTTTCTTAAAGAATTAGTATAGATATATACCCACAGTGGGATTACTAGATCATATGGTAATTTTTTTTCCTTTGAGGAGTTACCATAATATTTTCCATAGTGGATGCATTATTGTATATTTCCATCAACAGTGTACAAGTGTTTAAATTTCTTCGTATCCTCACCAACACTTTTTTTTTTTTAAATAATAGCCATCATAACAGGCATGAGGTAATATCTTATTGTGGTTTTGATTTGAATTTCTCTGATGATTAGTGATACTGAACATCTTTTTATATACTTGCTGCCATTTTATATTTATGTTGTTTTGGGGAAATGTCTAGTCAAGTCTTCTGCCCCATCACTGTGATATGATTCACGATAGCAAAGATCTAGAAGACATACTGTGTGATTCTACCTACATGAGGTACTAAATTTGTCAACTCAGAGAGAAAATAATATGGTAGTTGCCAGGGGCTGACTGAGTGAGGAGAGGGAAACGGGGAGTTGCTGTTGAAAGGGTAAAAAGTTTCAGTTACACAGTATGAGTAAGTTCTAGAGATCTGTATAAGATCTATAGTTGACAATATTATATTGTGCACTTAAAAAATTAAGAAATAGGTGTCACAGGAAAAAGAACTGGCAGGTGAGGTAATGGACTGCAAGTTCTATTTTATTTTTTTTATTTTTTTAAAAGATTTATTTATTTATTTACTTGAGAGAGAGAATGAGATAGAGAGAAAGCATGAGAGGGGGGAGGGTCAGAGGGAGAAGCCGACTCCCCGCTGAGCAGGGAGCCCGATGCGGGACTCGATCCCGGGACTCCAGGATCATGACCTGAGCCGAAGGCAGTCGCTTAACCACCTGAGCCCCCCAGGTGCCCTGCAAGTTCTATTTTAAACATTCTAGTGGAATAATTAAGATAGTTCTGTATTTGGAATGTGGTTAAAAAATAGCCTTGATTACTTGGCTAATTCAGTTATTTAGGGGATGGATAAGGTATGACTCAGCTATTACTAGAAAATCAGCACGGAGCTGGAAACTTGTTTTTCTGCATCTTTAAGAGGTAGGAATGTAATCATCCAGCATTGGTATCATACTGCAGTGGTCCCCTAGGATATGTGGTTATAGTTTGTCAAAAGCTGCTCATTTGCTATAAGAAGTATTCTTGTTTAACAGCATTCAGGAGAGAAGATGGATTTAAAAGGGTAGTTGTGTTGGCCCTCTGTCTCTAATTTCCTCCTCATCCTTTCTCTGAATGCACCGTTGCAGATGAAGATGTGTGGGCATAACATCCCAGATGCTAGGTAAAAGATTCTACAGTGAAATTATAACAATATCATGTATATGTTTTTGAAAATCTTGCCCAAGAAAGTCACTTACCAGAAACAAAATGTTTCTTCAGTAAAAGCTGCAGTGATTACTTTCTGAAATTTGTGTCACTTTCCTAATAATATAACACCTTAAATACACGGACACAGTCAACTATGGACTCCAATCTAAACAGTATATATTTTTGAAAAGTTATTGGAATGAAAATTAATTCCTCTTTTGCCTTAGTTTCTCCAGTTTTAATTTTGACCTCTGATAGGATACGTAACTCGTTAGTGGAGTAATGAGTGACTAGAAGTCTATATAATTTTAAAAAAGAAATCAATTAGCCTTTGGTAATTTAGTTTTTTTTTCCCAACTATACACATATATGCCTACATGTAATTTTTTTAAAAGTAGTTTTGTTCATTTTTGTAGTTCTTATTTTACCACTCGAAATGGCTTTGGTTTTCTTTTGGATGTACTATTGAGACTTAAACTGCTTTTTCAGCAGTGAATACCTATAAGAAAACAGTGTGCCCCAGAATCATTTCCATTAACTGGGCCTCCAAATGAAGTGCTGTATATCAATTCCTTCAGGCTTGAGATACACTGCAGGGTTCTTTCTCTTGGTAAATGAAGCATGTTTTTTTGGAGCACTGTGCATATCAGTGAATAGGAGTCTAGGGAAAAATAAAGTGTTGATAGTCTTAATATCTAGTCTAGAAAGAAGAAGTGAACCAGATATAAGCTTCAGCAGATAGAAACATACTCAAGATATCTTTTAAAAAGATGGGGGTACTTCTATGAGTCAGCATGTCAAACAATACAACTGAGATGGGGTCAAATAATCTCATTTTGGGGTATAGCTCATTGGCCAAAGTCTATTTATTTTTAGTTTTCCTAGCACAATTAATACATGCTTTTTAAAAATCATTGGAGAGACAACCAAAGCAGAGGAGAGTAGATACTGGTTTTAGTTTTTCCTCAAACTCCTTCTGGTATTAATGTATGCAAATGTACTTAAAGGTTTCATTTTGTCTTTAGAACATGGACTAGAAAAGTAAACAGTGCTTTTTACTTAAAACACTCCAGTGCTTCTGTGCTGAGTGTTTCTAATAGCTTTGTTGTTCTAGTATAATTCTCTAGGTGCTCCTCTTTCCCTTTGTAATCTGCCTTTCATTAATTGAAGCAGATAGTCTTATGATTTGGATTCAGAAGTATATGAGGTGTGAAAATATATTCATATGTATATGCTAATGAGACTGATTTTGTAGCAAACACAACAGGCCTATACATCTCAGTATGTGTTTATCTTCAGAATTAGTCACTTTAGATGAACAATACAATGCTTACCCATTCTATTGTTCTTGACAATTGCTTGAATTGTCTTTCTGGAGCCTCCTTTGGACGTGGTTTTGACACTTGTGGAATATTCTTTAAAACACCTGTATATAGAATGTTTTTAATATTTTAAGGTAGATTTATTTTTAGTCAAAATACCTTCAAAGTGGGAACTAATCCATAATGTATGTAAACATTCAGGTATTAGTGTTCTGCACTCACTTGTTATTTAATCCTCTTTGTTGGCAAAATGAGAGATTGGAGGGCAACTAATGCAACTAATGCAGGAGCTTCCTCCACTCAAGTTGTTGCTGGGGGTGCCACCAGAAAATGAAATTCCCTAGCTCCCTAGGTTGTGTTGTGTTGTTTCATTCCATGGAGGGATTTTTACAGAAAGGAGAGATGCCATTTACCACTGCTTTTCACCACTACATGAGCAGGAGAAGATAACAGATGCAGTGTTTAAGAGGGTCTTGGGCTCTCCGGCTTATGAACACATTTTATTTACCATTATAAAACATCCTCATGTGCTCTCAGGCATTTTTAATCCCCCGCATGATGCTACTAAACTCCATTCTGTTTCCTTTCACTTTCTTGTGTTTGAAAGTATGTCAGAACTGTGACTTCCTCTTTTTATGCCTGAATTTCTATGTGTTTTCCTGATCAAAACTTTATTCTTACTATCTGAATTATGGCCAATTAATTAGATGAGTTTTTTTATTAAAGATTTTATTTATTTATTTGACAGAGAGAGGGAGAGAGAGAGCGAGAGAGGGAACACAAGCAGGGGGAGTGGGAAAGGGAGAAGCAGGCTCCCCACCGAGCAAGGAGCCCGATGTGGGGCTCGATCCCAGGACCCTGGGACCATGACCTGAGCTGAAGGCAGACACTTAATGATTGAGCCACCCAGGCGCCCCCAATTAGATGAGTTTTAAATCCTTTTTACACAAATTCCAAGACTTACATAACTACACAGTTAACAAAATTCTCTTAAAAGTACATTTTAAATATTTATTAGTTAATTACTCTGACTCTGTTACAGTATATTCTCTTCCTGGAACAATGCATCCTATTATCTTACTGGCTGCAAGATTAATTATAATAATAAAATAATGGAAATTGATGGTTGTAGAATTAGTACCTATCATACCTCAGGAACTGAATGATAATATGCAGTTGGTTGCATACAATTTGAAAACTGAAAATGTTTTCTTCCCTTATTATCAGAGTTTACATAAAAAAAGATATAAATCAGAATGATGCTTTATTCCAATTTGTAATCTAGCTTAACAGAGGTCTACACTCTTACCTGTGCCAGACATATGCCAGCAAGTTCTCCAACATCTTTTCAGGACACACCTTGCTTCAAACTTGGTGTTACCTGAGAAAACACTACAGAATCTATCAAGATCCTCTGACTTTGCCTGTTCTCTCCCTTTATCCACACTGTAGTAATACAAGTTCAAGGTCCTGGTGTTTTTGCAACTCCCATTCCAAACTTGTTTTAATATACTTCTCTTTTTCATCACTATCAATTTAAAAAAATTAATTTTTACTTACATAGGGTACTGAATTGATCTGGAGATATGAAGAAGAGATGCTATTCCATACCACATGAGCTCAATCAACAAGATCAATTAATCCCTATTTTCCCTTATTTTGACAACACCCCACTAAAATTCACCTAAGATTATTAATCAATATATTTTTGGAACACCATAATTAATACTGCGGTTTAGTAAAATGCACTGTGTTTCCATTCCAGTTCATAATCCCTCTAGTATTCGTTTGACTATAATTTCAATAGGATATAGAGAATAGGGGCAGTGATTTACAAATGTTAGATCAAACTATATAAAAGTATAGAAGATATTCAAATAGTACTTACCAAACATATTTGATCTAACTAAATTGTCTAGACTAGGTGTCAGCAAACTTTCTCTATATAGGTCCAGAGAGTAAAATATGTGGCTTTGCAAGCCATCTGGTCTCTGTCATGACTACTGAACTCTGCTTTATTAATGCAAAGGTAGCCATGGGTAATATGCCAATGAATGAACTTGGCTATGCTTCAATATATCTTTATTGATAAGAAGGTGGGCCAGATTTGGCCCATGGTCATAGTTGCCCACTCCTGGTCTAGATGGATAACATCAAATATAAATGTTTTTTCTAAAATTAAAGTGATAAATGTATCTAATTAAGTTTAGATATGTTCATCGGCCCAATCATTACTCTTTCCTCATGTCCAATTAAACAATTTTACAACATATTAGAATTTTGCCCCTGAACATTGTTTATTTTTACTGATCAAGAAGGATGATAATATATTTTAAATACACGGTCTGTTTGAAGGATATGTCATGTTTTTTAGAATTTATCATTTAGTGCTCCAGGCTTCTGAAGTTTTATTGAAACATCATTACCATTTGATGCTTTTGAACTTTTAGTTACTATCATGTTGTAAGATCTTCACTCAAACCTCAAAGGCAACATTTAAGAGAACAAAAGTAAACAGGGGATATATGCCTCATTATAGTCTTTATTGAAACCAAATCTTTATGCTTTCCAAGTTCAGAAGTTGTAATGATGTTTTTTTAAACAATTTAAAAGCAAACAAGCAAGCAAAATGTTACTTGCTATTTTCAACAATTTGTTCATTCATTTGTCCATTTATTTATTATGTATCTTTGCGATGTATAGAAATAAAGAGTTATCACTACCATTTTACCTCAGAAGGTAAGCTGACTTGAAGAACTTTAATGCTTAGAAGAGCCAAAGGAAAAGGGATATTCGTTCTGGTTTATACTTTTGACAAGACGGGATGATATATTAAAGAACTTCTGTGAATAAGGTTTTGTCTCAATTATAATGCATCTACTTCTATTTCCCTTTAAAAAAGATTTCTCTGGGGGCGCCTGGGTGGCTCAGTCATCAAGCGGCTGCCTTCGACTCAGGTCATGGTCCCAGGGTCCTGGGATCAAGCCCCGCATTGGGCTCCCTGCTCAGCAGGGAGCCTGCTTCTCCCTCTCCCACCCCCACTGCTTGTGTTCCCTCTCTCGCTGTGTCTCTCTGTCAAATAAATAAAATAAAATAAAATAAAATAAAATAAGATTTCTCTGGGGCCTATAAGAAAGTCTGTTCCCTTTCTTAAAGTAAAATCACAAATGAAAATGTGCATTAAAAAATTACAATATTTTGAATTGTATTTCTTTGCTCTGTGCCAGTGGTGAATTCAATACATACATACATATGTATACTGATATATTTAAATATAAATTCTAAATATAATTTCTTAGGTTAGAAAGTAGATGTTTAATATCTAAGCATTTTAAGTGTTTTGTAATAAGATCAATGTGTTTGAAACTAGATTACTTTTAATATTAATAATAGGACTTGTTGACATCCCTAGTAAAATGCTGATGACAGACACTGTAAGAATGGTACTAAGGTTTATGAAAGAGCTCTGGCTTTTATTTTACAGGTAGTGGTGCTGAGTAAATTTTCTTCTTGTAATGCATATACTACATTTTACACATGATTAAAAAAACCTGAATGCACAGTTTCCTCACCTCACGAAACAATGGAAAACTATCATAGAAATGATACCATAGTATATCTTGAAAGATCAGTAAAGCAATCAACCAGTATTTAGGAAACAATACTTATGTTCTGAGTAACAAAACTAAAGTTTGCTCTGGGATCTATAACCTAAGAACAAATATAGGTAATACATATTCTTAATTCATTGGGGAGGGAAAAATTTATCCTATCTTTTAAATTCTAGAGCCTATGTTTTTGATCCTAACATATTTTCTACCTCTTTCCCTTCCTTCCCTGTTTTAATCATTCTGTCTTCTTCCCGTTGGTGAAGGAGAAATTTACACCTTAGAGTTAAGGGGATGGACAAACACAAGACACCTGACATTGAACAGATGAGATACAGAGCAGTTTATTAGTCATGTAACTCACAGCCTGGGGAAAAAGAACATTACTCCATGCAAGGCTACACAGTGAACATAGTGACAGATCAAGGGCATGATTTTGTAATATTAAGAGGGTGAGGTGTCCCCTATTTCCCATGATAGGATATTATTGGCTTGTTTGAATCATTCTGTGATTTAATTCTGAATGCACCACTCTGGAACAAGAAGGAACTGTGTCTGGTTCTCTTTATAAAGAGGGTTGTTTGACTAAGGGACCTCATCCATGGGAGCAAACTGGTGAGGAGAAATTTCATTTAGGCCATTTGAGGCTCTTCAGTCCCGATGATGTCAACGTACCACATGTTACTGACTTTTAATCTTAAGCCTTACATCTCAATTGCTTTCTTGATGCCTTGCCATAAGTTTAAATCTTGGTGATAACTGAGACTTTAGGGAGACAGAGAAGTTCATCCTTAGAAAGCAAGCTAGGCACTAGATCGGAAGGGTAAGTGCACATGGCAATGTTGTCATTGAAATGAATTTTAGAGGGCTTTTGTGTCCAGTAAAGACAGTTGGGGGGGGGGGGGGGATGCCTGCGTGGCTCAGTTGGTTAAGCAACTGCCTTCAGCTCAGGTCATGATCCTGGAATCCCAGGATCAAGTCCCGCATCGGGCTCCCTGCTCAGCAGGGACTCTGCTTCTCCCTCTGACCCTACCCCTTCTCATGTGCTTGCTCTCTCTCTCTCTCTCTCTCTCATTCTCTCTCTCTCTCAAATAAATAAATGAAATCTTTAAAAAAAAAGGCAATTGAGGGACTTGTGAGCCATTGGTGTGTATACTTAGGGGGCATGAATTTAGACTAATGCCCATTGCAACAGTCACACCCAGCAGGTTTTCCTTTTCCCACTTTGTAAGTGAAATAGGAGTTCTCTAAGGAGCACATTTATGCCTGTGAATTAAACCAGCTGCCTGGGGCCTATTGGGAAGATGGAAGTTCCATTAAATGCCTTTTTCAAGGGCCCAGAATTGTGCATTCTGAGAAATGAAATGTGTGTCTTGGTCACTATCAGGAACTCCAGCAAGAATAAGGAGTATTCTGGCAAGGCCTTGTATTGTACCCTTCATATGTGTAATGTCATTCTTGTGATGCCAGAGGCAAGTGGATGCAGTTAAGATCTTGACCACAATGACTGTGTGCAGTGGAAAGGCTACTTAGGTTGCCTTAAAAAGGCATATTGTTGCTGTTCAGAAGAGAGGGCACGTTAAAGCTGAGAGACCATTGAAGTCGGCACTGAATAAAACACCTTAGCCCAATCTATAGATAGCAGAATATTTGGTGATTGAGTAGAATCAGTAATTTCAATAATTCTGGGTATTAGATAATAGAGGTCTTACTGGATGAGATCATACATGAAGGTTGTGGTAATCTGTGAAATGCCATTCAGTCTTCTTGTTTAAGAACAGGCCAAATTGAGCTATTAAACAGAAAAACGAGGGGAAAATCACCCCTTTACTCATTAAGTCTTAGAAGATAAATTTCAGTCCTTGAAGTCTCTTTTAATTTTCACTGGGTCATGTTAAATATTTTAACTGAGTGATCCATGGCTGGCCTGCAAGTTCCCCTTCCTACTCTGTTCACTTAGATAAGGATCCCTAGCTGAATAGCCCTCCTTGTCAAGGTAACAGGGAGCAGGTCTTATCCTTGAGTAGTGGGTTTCAATTCCCTGCGATCCTGGGCTATCATTCACATAAGCCAATCCCATCCTTCTGTGGGAACAAGGGCCATCTCACCATTTTGATGCTCCAAAACCTGTCTCCACAGTCCCTGGTTGTTCTGTTTCCAAATGCAACCCTTTGTCACCCTGCGTGGCGCAGTGTCCTCCTTCCCCAGGCTATGGGTCTATGGGACTGATAACACTGCTGTCATTCTCATCTCTCCAGTGTTGAGTGTCATGTGTTTGGCCATCTCCCATCTCTGTGGAATGAAAAGAAGGCAACTAAATTTGTGTAAAATTAAAAGGAAGAAGATAAGCAGTAACTATTTCAGGGCAGTGCCAGGCACTGCTGCCACTCGTCCCCAGCTTCAGTGTTTCTGAATTCTAGGCCAGGTGCACGTGCAGCTCTGGGTAAAGGGCACCAGCTCATGCTGTGGTCATGCCTATAACTGAGACGGTTTGGTTAGTGGCAGGATAGAGTTCCAATTGTTAGTCTGTCCTCATGAATTCAGTTTGTCCTCATAACATCTTTGCTATTTCCTTTTTTATTTTTTTCCCTCTTCTGCAGTTAATCCCCATCTTTCCTCCTGACTACAAGCCCTCTGACATGAGACCTCCACAGTAGAATCAAAAAGTCTTACATGGACTGTTTAACCAGCTCCCACAAGTGAGGAAGAGTTATTTGCAATAATAAAACCTTAGTCCATATTGCTCATATGGTTCCACTTCTCTGATCAAGCCCAGAATGATTCGAATGTATTCCTAGGATTAGCATACACATTCTCTATGTTCACTTTTAGTAGCTAATTTCAAGCATTGAAGTACCAATTCAAATTTATTTTGCCCATTTTTTAATGAGTTAATTGCCCTCTTTTGATGGGTAGGTGTTTTTTATACTGAATAAGAGTCCTTTGCTATATGTTGCAAATAATTTCAGTCTGTGGTTTGTCTTTCACATTCACATATTGAGTGTTATTGATAAATAGAGATATTTAACTTTAACATATTCCAAATTTTTTAGGTTTAATGTTGTCTATGCTTTAAGAGATCTTTGTCTATACCAAGTTTTTAAAGATATTATCCTTTATCATTTTTAAGACATCTTAGTTTTTTCCTTAATATTTCACTCTGAAGTCTACTTTGAACTATCCATTGTGCGTAGACAAGAGGCACAGGTGGGAAAGTTTCATTAGTCGCATGTGGATGTCCAAATTATCTAGTACTAGTTATTAAAAAGATGGCTCTTTCCCTACCACTCTGCAATGGCACTTTTGTTATAATCCAAGTACCAGTATATACCTGGTCTAGCTTGTGGATTATCTATTCTCTTTTTTCTGCTCTTGTAATACCATCTCATAAAATTACTGCCACTATCTCAATTATTATTGATACATAGTATTTCAGATGTCATTCTGTTCAAATATATTCTAATTTCCTCTGATATTTTTCTTTGACCCATAGATTTATAAGTTTATTTCCAAACATATAGGTATTTTCCAGTTATCATTTCTAGCTTTTTTCCATTGATGACAGAGCATGTCCTATATAAATTCAGTCTCCTGACATTTGTTACATCTTTTTTTTTTTTTTTTTTTTTTGACATTTGTTACATCTTGATTTATATCCTGACAAACCTAAATTTTAAACATTGATTGTGATCTTGACATGAATGTGTATTTTGGAGTTTCGGCTTGTAATATCAGCTATACCAAAATTTAATCACCTTGTTCAATTTCTTCAATATTATTGTTAATAATTTGTTTGCTTTTCTATTAGATTTTAAGACAGGTGTGTTAAAATATCTTCATATAATTACAGATTTATCTACTTTTTATTTATCTCTGTCGGTTTCTGCTTTATAATTGAAGCCATGCTATTCCTTGCACACAAATTCAGAATTTTTATCTTTTTGATAAATTTAACCATTTATTATCTAGTGTCTTATTTCTTTAATGCTTTTGTCTTAAGGCTCACTTTAATTGATGTTAATAAACCTATACTAGCTTCCCTTGATTAGTTGTTTGCATAGTAAATTTTTTCCTCCTGTTCTCTTAAATTTATTCTGTTTTATCTTTCTTCTTAAAAGCTGAGTATTGTTACAATTTAACCCTCTATGACCATCTTTACTCTTGTAAATGAAGTGTTTAAATGATCAATATTTTATAATACTTACTGGTTATTTGGAGTTTGTGGCTTTCTTGTAGCCTTGAGCCTTTGTTATTTTTATTGTGTTCTAGAGATTTTTTTAATGAATCCTTTTAAGTATTAATTGATGACTAAATTAATGTCTACTTTCTCCAGAGACAATATACTCTTGCTCTTAGTTCAGGGCAAGAGCAAGATTGGAAGCATTAATAATTCTGATGGAGCATCTGCATCCAGTTTCAGTGTTTGTGATACTTTAAAGACAGATTTGAGTTCCTGAAATGTCAAGGATCTATTTCTAATTCACAGTTTCCTTCATCTTGAGCTGCCAACTTAAAACCAATGGTTTTTACCAGAATCTATCTGCCTTCTCAGCTTCTTGGCATATTCTAAATCCATTTGTTAAACCACTAAAGCAAAAGACTGTTAAAACTGCTAATTTTCTGCAACTCTCAGCTGAGGTCATCAGACAGCCCAAGGGAAAAAAATATCCCCCAAAGCCAAGGCAAAGCTTTTTCCATTAGGTTGTCTCCATGGCCTTACCTATGCAATACTGCAAGGAGAATTAAGAAGATATGTATGTGTATAGTTTTTTTCCTAGTTATTCTCAGTAGCATATTTCATTTAAATTTGCTAGTCCTTCATTACCTAAAGATGAGATTCTGATTTTTCTCTTTTTCACTGTGCTTAATTTGCTGTTTATCCTATCCATTAGTACCTAATTTAATTTACCTAACTATTGTTTTATTTCTAAATGGGTTTTATTTTTTGGATCGTTTTTGAAGAGCATCTCCACTGTGGTTTCTATTACTTAACTGATCATTTTTTTAAAAAAAAATTGTAAACATTCATATTTTATATTTTGAGAAAACTCTTCTATTATCTCTACTTTTGTGGGGACACCAATTTTCTTGCATTTGACTTACCTCATGGTATGTGTGATTTATGTGTTCTGTTAGTTTTTAACTTCAGTTTCTTCTTTTATTCTCTTTATCTTGTTCACAGTGCCTTCTGGAATTTATTTTTAGCCAGACAGCTTTCACTAATACCTGCTAAGTAATAGGCATTAATCTATATGCAGCAGTTACAGAGATGAATAAAAAGTTATCAATGGTCAAGAAACTGGTAATCTGTTGGGAAAAAAAACAGAGGGTATGCAACTAAGTGTAACACAGAAAAGAGAGGTGTTGAGAATGCCCAGAGTGCTATTGAAGCAGAGCGGAGGAAGCAATTCATTTTGACATAAGGAGCTGGGAAATGCTTCATGAACAGGTGGCAACAGGGTTCAGTAATTACTGAAGATATAATCTTCTTTTCAATCCATGTACCTGCTGTTATAGTTTCTTGGACCTCTTTTGCTGTCAATGTGAGGGTTTTAAGGCTCTTTTCAGCCACAACTAAATCTTTAAACACCTCCAAGTTTTAAAACATTCCTCTTCTGACCCATCGATAGTAAATTTACAACCTACAGTCCAGAACCAAAAGCTTTTCAAAGCGTAATTGACAAATACCGGGAAGTATCTCACTTTATCACAGAAAACTTTAAAACTTCAACATGAACCTGGCAAATGTGGGGTGCATTGCCTTCAATCAGGATCATTCCAGCTATTTCTCTCAAACTCAGTGGGAAGGTAAGAACAAATTTCAGAAGGGCAAAATAATACTAAAAGCCTCTTACAATACATGTAGAAAGCAGTACTGAGTTCCCACAATCTCAATATGAGATAAATTTATAACATCTGTGAAACCCTAAAACTAATTTTACAGCACACTAAATCTAATGCAACTTCAGGTTGCTGTCTAAAATTCCTATTCTGCAGTAGCTTTAACTTTCTTTCCCTCTTATTAGGAAATTTTTGCAATTAGTTGGAAAAACATACAGTTGCAAGTAATGCTTGCTAATAAGACTCATAGATAATATTACCTTTTTATGTCATTTGTTTATAATCAGACAAATTTATACATGATTTTTCTTAGTAAATTTTAATGTCTGTGCATTGATACTAACAAAATTATAACTTGCTTTGGTTTCAGGTCTATACACTCATGACTTGATAATGGCAATTGTACTCAAACAAATAATAAAGTAATTCTTAAAAGATAAATGAGCTGAAAATTTTAATTAAGCAACATATGCAGAAAAACAATAATGTTGTTACTCTAGTTTCACTATATAGGGCTTAATTTTTTAAATATGCACTTTGGGATCTAAAATAGCCTTGCTGTTGTCATCATACTAACTAGCTAGTTTATCAGTTTTTATACTTCGAGGTACTAGAGTAGATTCCTGCAGAGTCAATACCCTGTAAATATGAATACTCTAAAATACATACATTTAAGTTGCAAAAATGCAAGTTAAATATAAAATACTTTGTCTTAATTTTTTCATTCTACTGTTTTTTATACTGTGTCTTCAGTGTCAAAGATTTTTACTGTTTCCCTAGGTGTTTCAAAGAATAACTCCATATGCATTCATGGGGAAACAAAATGAATTTGGCCTAACACAAATCATTCCTTGGCAGGGTTGTAATATACTGGTTTGACATAACTCTTCTGAACTATCATCTTTTCAGAATTTATCTTTTTTGAATTTTAGGGAAAATATACTATTCTCTCTACTCTTTCAAATACTTGCAAAAAGTGGATGGTATTTTTATAAAGATTGCATTAAATGTGTAGATTGGTCTAGGTAGCATTGACATCTTCACAATATTTGTTCTTCCAATCCATGAGCATGGAATGTTTTTCCATTTCTTTGTGTCTTCCTCAATTTCTTTCATGAGTCTTTTATAGTTTTCTGAGTACAGATTCTTTGCCTCTTTGGTTAGATTTATTCCTAGGTATCTTATGGTTTTGGGTGCAATTGTAAATGGGATCGACTCCTTAATTTCTCTTTCTTCTGTCTTGTTGGTGGTGTACAGGAATGCCACTCATTTCTGTGCATTGATTTTATATCCTGCCACTTTACTGAATTCCTGTATGAGTTCTAGCAGTTTTGGGGTGGGGTCTTTTGGGTTTTCCACACAAAGTATCATATCATCTGCAAAGAGTGAGAGTTTGACTTCTTCTTTACCAATTTGGATTCCCTTTATTTCTTTTTGTTGTCTGATTGCTGTGGCTAGGACTTCTAATACTATATTGAATAGCAGTGGTGATAGTGGACATCCCTGCTGTGTTCCTGACCTTAGGGGGAAAGCTCTCAGTTTTTCCCCACTGAGAATGATATTTGCTGTGGGTTTTTCATAGATGGCTTTTATGATATTGAGGTATGTACCCTCTATCCGTATACTCAGAAGAGTTTTGATCAAGAAAGGATGCTATACTTTGTCAAATGCTTTTCCTGCATCTATTGAGGGGATCATATGATTCTTGTTCTTTCTTTTATTAATGTATGTATCACATTGATTGATATGAGGATGTTGAACCAGCCTTGCAGCCGGGGGATAACTCCCACTTGGTCGTGGTGAACAATCCTTTTAATGTACAGTCGGATCCTATTGGCTAGTGTTTTGGTGAGAATTTTTGCATCCATGTTCATCAAGGATATTCGTCTGTAATTCTCCTTTTTGATGGGGTCTTTGTCTGGTTTGGAGATCAAGGTAATGGTGGCCTCAAAAAACAAGTTTGGAAGTTTTCCTTCCAATCTATTTTTTGGAACAGTTTCAGAAGAATAGGTGTTAATGCTTCTTTAAATGTTTGGTAGAATTCCCCTGGGAAGCCATCTGGCCCTGGGCTTTTGTTTTTTTGGGAGATTTTTGATTACTGCTTCAATTTCCTTAGTGGTTATAGGTCTGTTCAGGTTTTCTATTTCTTCCTGGTTCAGTTTGGGTAGTTGATACATTTTTAGGAATACATCCATTTCTTCCAGATTATCTAATTTGCTGGCATATAGTTGCTCATAATATGTTCTTATAATTGTTTGCATTTCTTTGGTGTTGGTTGTGATCTTTCCTCTTTCAGTCATGATTTTATATATATGGGTCCTTTCTCTTTTCTTTTTGATAAGTTTGGTCAGGGGTTTATCAATCTTATTCATTCAAAGAACCAGCTCCTAGTTTCGTTGATCTGTTCTACTGTTCTTTTGGTTTCTATTTCATTGATTTCTGCTCTACTCTTTATTATTTCTCTTCTCCTGCTGGGTTTAGGCTTTATTTGCTGTTCTTTCTCCAGCTCCTTTAGGTGTAGGGTTAGGTTGTGTATTTGAGACCTTTCTTGTTTCTTGAGAAAGGCTTGTATTGCTATATACTTTCCTCTCAGGACTGCCTTTGCTGCATCCCAAATATTTTGAACAGTTGTGTTTTCATTCATTTGTTTCCGTGAATTTTTAAATTCTTCTTTAATTTCCTGGTTGACTCATTCATTCTTTAGTAAGATGCTCTTTAGCTTCCATGTATTTGAGTTCTTTCTGACTTTCCTCTTGTGATTGAGTTCTATTTTCAAAGCATTGTGGTCTGAAAATATGCAGGGGATGATCCCAGCCTTTTGGTACCAGTTGAGACCTGATTTGTGACCTAGGCTGTGATCTATTCTGGAGAATGTTCCATGGGCACTAGAGAAGAATGTGTATTCCATTGCTTTGGGATGGAATGTTCTGAATATATCTGTGAAGTCCATTTGGTCCAGTGTGTCATTTAAAGTCTTTATTTCCTTGTTGATCTTTTGCTTAGATGATCTGTCCATTTCAGTGAAGTTGGTGTTAAAGTCCCCCACTATTACTGTATTGTTGTCGATGTGTTTCTTTGCTTTTGTTATTAATTGCCTTACATAATTGGCTGCTCCCATGTTAGGGGCATAGATATTTACAATTGTTCGATCTCCTTCTTGGATAGACCCTTTAAGTATGATATAGTGTCCTTCCTCACCTCTTATTATAGTCTTTGGTTTAAAAATCTAATGTGTCCGATATAAGGATTGCCACCACAGCTTTCTTTTGGTGTCCATTAGCATGGTAAATGGTTTTCCACACCATCACTTTTAATCTGGGGCTGTCTTTGGGTCTAAAATGAATCTCTTGCAGTCAGCATTTTGATGGGTCTTGTTTTTTAATCCAGTCTGATAGCCTGTATCTTTTGATTGGGGCATTTAGCCCATTTACATTCAGGGTAACTATTGAAAGATACAAATTTAGTGCCATTGTATTCCCAGTAAGATGACTTACTGTATATTTTCTGTGTTCCTTTCTGGTCTATGTTACTTTTAGGCTCTCTCTTTGCTTAGAGGACCCCTTTCAATATTTCTTGTAGGGCTGGTTTCGTGTTTGCAAATTCCTTTAGTTTTTGTTTGTTCTGGAAGCTTTTTATCTCTCCTTCTATTTTCAATGACAGCCTAGCTGGATATAGTATTCTTGGCTGCATATTTTTCTCGTTTAGTGCTCTGAAGATATCTTGCCAGTCCTTTCTGGCCTGCCAGGTCTCTGTGGATAGGTCTGTTGCCAATCTAATGTTTCTACCATTGTAGGTTACATATCTCTTCTCCCAAGCTGCTTTCAGGATTTGCTCTTTGTCTCTGAGACTCATAAGTTTTACTATTAGATGTCAGGGTGTTGACCTATTTTTATTGATTTTGAGGGGGGTTCTCTGTGCCTCCTGGATTTTGGTGCCTGTTTCCTTCCCCATATTAGGGAAGTTCTCTGCTATAATTTGCTCCAATATACCTTCTGCCCCTCTCTCTTTTTCTTCTTCTTCTGGGATCCCCAATTATTCTAATATTGTTTTGTCTTATGGTATCACTTATCTCTCGAATTCTGCCCTCGTGATCCAGTAGTTGTTTATCTCTCTTCTTCTCAACTTTATTTTCCATCATTTGGTCTTCTATATCACTAATTCTCTCTTCTGCCTCATTTATCCTAGCAGTTAGAGCCTCCCTTTTTGATTGCACCTCATTAATAGCCTTTTTGATTTTGACTTGGTTAGATTTTAGTTCTTTTATTTCTCCAGAAGGGTTTCTCTAATATCTTCTATGCTTTTTTTTTAAGATTTTATTTATTTATTTGACAGTGAGAGAGAGAGCTGCAGGCAGAGGGAGAGTGAGAAGCAGGGTCCCCACTGAGCAGGGAGCCCGACGTGGGGCTCAATCACAGGACCCTGGGATCATGACCTGAGCTGAAGGCAGATGCTTAACTGACTGAGCCACTCAGGCACCCCCTTCCATGCTTTTTCAAGCCCAGCTAATCTTTAAAGTCATCATTCTGAACTCTAGTTCTGACATCTTATTAATGTCCATATTGATTAGGTCCCTGGCATTGGTACTGCCTCTTGTTCTTTTCTTTTCTTTTCTTTTCTTTTTTTGGAGGTAATTTTTTATCATCTTGTCATTTTGTCCAGAGGAGAATAGATGAATGAGAGTACAAAATGCTAACAGGGTAACAGTGACGCCAGAGAAATATGCACTAAACAAATCAGAAGAGCCCTTCCAGAAAGCGGTTGCTTTTCTGTTCACAGAGTTGCTGCTATTCTTTTCTTTGTTCTCCTTTTGAGTTCATAGGTGTTCAGAATGGTTTGATCTCTAACTAGCTGAATTCCTGGGGCCAGATTAAATTTAGGTCTACTACTCCTCCACCATCTTGTTCCTTCACAGAAATCAAATTGTTTTTACTTTTTTCTTAGTTTGTTGTAAGATAAATTATAATTTTGAGATGAAAATTCCAATGCACATAACCATGAATACACTTTTGTCCTAATATTTAAAAATAAATACCGGATTTTACACAGTAGTGGTAAGGTAATTGGTGATAGGAATTATTTTTTAAGCCATTTATGCATCACTATGCATAGATTGTGTTTTCATTTCCTGTAGGATGACAAGAATCAGACTTTAAATGGTATCGATGTAATACATAATATTGCTTGATAATACTTCTCACTTATAACCTTTACCTTAATTAGGGCAGAAGTGTTATTCTCTGCACACATATTTAGTAAAGATTTAATGACACTAGATATGTCAAATTCTGCATTTAAAATGTAAGCAATTGTCGCTCTGGTATTTGGAGTAGATAAAAATTCTGGCCTAGCAATTGCAGTGCCCAATGCCTTCATTCCAGCTCTGCCCTCAAAGAAGAACATCAGGTAAGAACATTTAATATTAGAGACAGGTTAGGACACAAGTTTGATTTGATCTTATTTTACAGAAAACAGGTACCTGAGGGATGGTGGATAGGAAATTGCCCTAGTGATGTTGGAATAAAAAAGGGGATATTTGGAAGGCATTTAGTAGAAGGGGTCTGTTCTATGGAGAACTAAAACACAAAGAGAGGCTGGGAAAGAAGGGAAAAAGAAGCAGGAAATGAGACCCTGGATCCTTGTAATTAGGAAAAAACATTCTGTCTGCACTCTTGCCAGAAGCTGATCTTCCCCCTGAGGCTTGAGCATAATAGCATAATTAGAAGCCGAACAAGACAATTAGAATCTGCAGATTGATATTCTACATAGATCTCTACTTTGCTACTCTCTTGTTTTATTTCCAGGAAATCTAAATATGCATGTTTTAAACTATGTCTTAACCTATTTTTTTGAGATGGTATCTACAGAATTCTTTTTTGTTGTTTTAGTTTCAAGTTTTTATTTAAATTCCAGTTAACATACAGTGTAATATTAGGTTCAGGAGTGGAATTTAGTGATTCATCGCTTACATATAACACCCAGTGCTCATCACAAGTGCCCTCCTTAAAACCCATTTCCCCACCCACCTCCCCTCCAGCATCTTGCACTTTGTTCTCTTTAGTTAAGAGTCTGTTAGATGGTATTTGTCTTTCTCCAACTTATTTCACTTAGCATTTAGACTCTCTAGCTCCATCCATGTCATTGCAAATGGCAAGATTTCATTCTTTTTGATAGCTGAGTGATATTTCATCTTGTGTGTGTTTATGTCTATACCCATTCATCGGCTGATGGACATTTGGGTTCTCTCCATGATTTGGCTATTGGTAATAATGCTGCTGAAAACATCAGGGTGCATGTACCCCTTTGAATCTGTATTTTTATGTCCTTTGGGTAAATACCTAGTAGTGAAATTGTCATAGGGTAGCTCTATTTTTAACTTTTTGAGGAACCTCCATACTGTTTTCCACAGTGGCTGCACAGTTTGCATCCCCACCAATACAGTAAGAGGATTCCTCTTTCTTAGCATTCTCACCAACATCTGTTGTTTCCTGTGTTGTTAATCTTAGCCATACTAACATGTGGGAGGTGGTATCTTATTGTGGTTTTGATTTGTATTTCCTTGATGATGATTGATATTGAACATCTTTTCATGTGTTTCTTGACGATCTGTATGTCTTAGGAAAACTTTCTATGTCTTCTGCCCATTTCTTAACTGGATTATTTCTTGGAATGTTGAGTTTGATAAGTTTTTTTTATACATTTTGGATACTATCCCTTTATAAGATATGTCATTTGAAAATATCTTCTTCCATTCTGAAGGTTGCCTTTTAGTTTTGTTGATTGTTTCCTTTTCTATGCAGAAGCTTTTTTATCTTGATGAAATCCCAATACTTCATTTTTGCTTTTGTTTCCCTTGCCTCTGGAGACATATCTAGTAAGAAGTTGCTATAGCTGATGTCAAAGAGGTTGGTGTTTGTGTTCTCCTCTAGGATTGTGATGTCTCCCATTTAGGTCTTTTCATCCATTTTTTTTTAAGATTTTATTTATTTATTTGACAGAGAGAGATACAGCGAGAGAGGGAACACAAGCCGGGGGAGTGGGAGGTGGAGAAGCAGGCTCCCCGCTGAGCGGGAATCCCGATGTGGGGCTGGATCCCAGGACCCTGAGATCATGACCTGAGCCAAAGGCAGACACTTAACGACTGAGCCACCTAGGTGCCCCTTTTTATCCATTTTGAATTTACCTTTGTGTATAGTGTAAGAAAGTGGTCCAGTTTCATTCTTTTGTATGTTGCTGTCCAGTTTCCTCAAGACCATTTGTTAAAGAGACTATCTTTTTTCCATTGGATATTCTTTCCTGCATTGTAGATTAGTTGACCATATAGTTGTGGGTCCATTTCTGGGTTTTCTATTCTGTTCCATTGATCCTTGTGGCTTTTTGTGCCAATACCATACAGTTTTGATCACTACAGCTTTGTAATATAACTGGAAGACTGGAATTGTGATGCCTCCAGCTTTGTTTTTCCTTTTCAGGGTTACTTTGTCTCTTCAGGGTCCTTTATGCTTCCATACAATTTTTTAAAAGATTTTATTTATTTATTTGACAGAGAGAGACAATGAGAGAGGGAACACAAGCAGGGGCAGTGGGAGAGGGAGAAGCAGGTTTCCCACCGAGTAGGGATTCCAACATGGGGCTCGATCCCAGGACTCTGGGATCATTACCTGAGCTGAAGGCAGATGCTTAATGACTGAGCCACCCTAGGCGCCCCAGATTCCATACAAATTTTAAGATTGATTGTTCTAGCTCTGTGAAAAATGCTTATGTTATTTTGATAGGGATTGCATTAAACGTGCTTGCTTTGGGTAGTATAGACATTTTAACATTTATTCTTCCAATCCATGAGCATGGAATGTTTTTCCATTTCTTTTTGTCTTCTTCAGTTTCTTTCATAAATGGTCTATAGTTTTCAGAGTATAGGTCTTCCACCTCTTTGGTTAAGTTTATTCCAAATATCTTAGGGTTTTTGGCGTAATTATAAGTGGGATTGATTCCTTGATTTCTCTTTCTGCTGCTTGATTATTAGTGTTTAAAAATGCAACAGATTTCTTTATGTTGATTTTTGTATCCTGTGGTATTACTGAATTCATTTATTCTTGCAATTTTTTGATGGAGTCTTTGGGTTTTCTAAAATATAGTATCATGTAGTCCATAAATAGTGAAAGCTTGATTTCTATGATGATTTGGAAGCCTTTTATTTCTTTTTGTTGTCTGATTGCTGTGGCTGGGACTTCCAGTACTATGTTCATTTTTATTTATTTATTTATTTGAGAGAGCTTATAACGAGAGGCAGAGAGAATGGGAGAGAATCTTAAGCAGACTCTTTCCCAGCACAGAGCCTGACACAGGGTTTGATCTCACGAACCTGAGATCATGACCTGTGCCAAAATCAAGGGTTGGATGCTTAACCAACTGAGCCACCCAGGTGCCTATCCAGTACTGTGTTAGATAACAGTGGTGAGAGTGGACCTCTCTGTCTTTTTCCTAAACACAGAGAAAAAGTTCTCAGTTTTTCCCCATTGAGGATGATATTAGCTGTGGGTTTTTCATATATTGCCTTTATGATGTTGAGGTGTCCCTTCTAAACCTACTTTGTTGAGAGTTTTTATCAAGAATGGATATTATACTTTGTCAAGTACTTTTTCTGTATCTATTGAAATGATCATATGGTTCTTATCCTTCCTTTTATTAATGTGGTATATCACCTTGATTGATTTGTGAATATTGAACCACTCTTGCAACCTAGGAATAAATCCCACTTGATTGTGGTGAATGGTTCTTTTAATGCACTGTTGGATTCAATTTGCTGGTATTTTGTTGACAATTTTTGCATCCATGTTCATCAGGGATATTGGCTTGTGGTTTTCTTTTTTTTAGTGGAGTCTTTGGTTTTGGAATCAGGGTAATGTCGGTTTAATAGAATGAGTTTGGAAGTTTTCCTTCCATTTCTATTGTTTGGAACAGTTTGAGAAGAATAGGTATTAACTCTTCTATAACTGTTAGGTAGAATTCCTCTGGGAAGCTGTCTGGCTCTAGAGTTCATTGTGAGATTTTTTATTACTGATTTAATTTCTTTGCTGGTTATCTGTTTGTTCAAGTTTTCTATGTCTTCCTGTTTCAGCTTTGGTAGTTTATATGTTTCTAGGAATTTATCCATTCCTTTCAAATTGCCCAATTTGTTGGCATATAATTTTTCTCGCTCTTGTCTTGTAATTGTATTTCTGTAGGATTGATTGTTATTTATCCTCTGTCATTTGTGATTTCATTTATTTTGGGTCCTTTGTCCTTTCTTTTTGATAAGTCTGGCTAGGTGTTTACCAATTTTATTAATTTTTTCAAAGAACCAGCTCCTGCTTTCATTGATTTTACTGTTTCTTTTTTTCTATATTATTTATTTTTCCTCTAATCTTTATTATTTGCCTTCTTCTGCTGGCTTTAGGGCTTCATTTGTTGTTCTTTTTCTAACTCCTTTAGGTGTAAGGTTAGGTTACTTATTTGAAATTTTTTTTGTTTCTTGAGGTAGGCCTAGATAGCTATATACTTCCCTCTTAGGACTGCTTTTGCTGCATCCCAGAGGTTTTGAACCATCATATTTTCATTTTCATTTGTTTCCGTGTATTTTATTTCTTCTTTAATTTCCTGGTTGACCCATTCATTCCTTATGAGGATGTTCTTTAACCTCCATGTATTTGTGGTCTTTTCATATTTTTTCTTGTGATTGACTTAATGTTTCACAGCATTGTGGTGAGAAAATACACATGGCATGATCTCAATCTTTTTGTACTTGTTGAGGCCTGATTTGTGACCTGTTATGTGATCTAGTCTGAGAATGACCCATGTGCATTTGAAAAGATTTGTATTCTCCTTTAGGATATAACATTCTGATTATATCTTTCAAACCTATCTAGTCCCATGTGTCCTTCAAAGCCATTGTTTCCTTGTTGATTTTCTGCTTAGATGATCTGTCCATTGGTGTAAGTGGAGTATTAAAGTCCCCTACTATTTTTGTATTATTATCAATGATTTCCTTTATGTTTGTTATCATTTGTTCTATGTATTTGGGTGCTTTCAAGTTGGGGGCATAAATATTTACAATTGTTAGATTTTCTTGTTGGATAGACCCCTTTATTATGATATACTGCCCTTCTTCATCTCCTATTACTGTCTTTGGTCTAAAATCTAGTTTGTCTGATAATAGTATGGCTACTCCAGCTTTCTTTTTATGTCCATTAGCATGATAGATGGTTCTCTATCCCCTTACTTTCCATCTGCGGGTGTCTTTAGTCTAAAATGAGTCTCTTGTAGGCAGTATATAGATGTCTTTTTTTTTTTTTTAATCCATTCTGATACCCTGTGTCTTTTGTTTGGAGCATTAGGTCCATTTACATTCAGAGTAATTACTGATATGAATTTAGTGCCATTTTTTACTTGTGTTGTCATTGTTTCTGGAGATTTTCTGTTTCTTTCTAGTCTTTGTTGCTTTTGGTCTTTCTTTCCCACTCAGAGTCCCCTTTAATATTTCTTGCAGTGCTGCTTTAGTGGTCACAAACTCCTCTAGTTTGTGTTTGTATTTATTTCTCCTTCTATTCTGAATGTTAGTGTTGCTGGATAGAGTATTCTTGGCTGCATATTTTTCTCATTCATCACATTGAATATATCATGCACTCTCTTCTGGCCTATCACGTTTCTGTGGTGAGATCTGCTAAACTTACTGGTCTTCCCTTGTAATTTTCTTTTGTCTTGCTGCTTTAGGATTTTGTTCTTTATATTTTGCAAATTTAACTACAATGTGTCTTGGTGTTGGCCTGCTTTTCTTGATTTTGGTAGAGGTTTTCTGTGCCTCCTGGATTTGGATGTCTGTTTCCTTTCCCAGATTAGGGAAGTTTTCAGCTATAATTTCCTCTAGTAGACCATCTGCCCCCTTTTCTCTGCTGTCTTTTTCTTTTTTTTTTAAGATTTTATTTATTTATTTGAGAGAGAGAATGAGATAGCACGAGAGGGGGGAAGGTCAGAGGGAAAAGCAGACTCCCCGCTGAGCAGGGAGCCCGATGTGGGACTCGATCCTGGGACTCCAGGATCATGACCTGAACTGAAGACAGTCGCTTAACCAACTGAGCCACCCAGGCGCCCTCTGCTGTCTTTTTCTGAGATTCCTATGAAATTAATGTTTTTTTTGACGGAGTCACTGAGTCCCCTAAGTTTACTTTTGTGATCCAAGATTTTTCTTTCCCTTTTTTGTTCAGCTTCATTATTTTCCATAATTCTGTCTTTTGTATCACTTATTCATTCCTCTGCTTCACTCATCCTTGTAATTACATCCAGTCAGTTTCAAATCTTGGTTATTGCATTTTTCATTTCAGCTGGATTGGTTTTAAGCTCTTTTATCTCTGCAGTAAGGGTATCCCTTATGTTTTCTGTGCTTTTCTCAAGCCCCACTAGTATCCTTAGGATTGATGCTTCAAATTCTGGATCAGGCATGTTAATTATATCTGTTTTGATAATATCCCTGGCCTTCTTTTTGTTCTTTCTTTTGGGATGAATTCCTCCATCTTGGCATTTTTGTCTAGGTCTCTTCTTCTCTGTGTTAGGAAAGCCTGTTATGTTTCCTGTTCTTGAGAGTAATGGTTTTATGGTGTCTCTGGTGTCAGGAAGTGTCCTGGTGTGTGCTGTGTGTAGTCTGCTATTTTACGGCTGCTCTAGCCCTCAGGTCAGTCCTCTATAGAGTTTCTTCTTGCCTGCAGTGGGGAGTGTTTGGATCTTGGCCAGAGCAAGGTGAGTTTTAACTAAGTGTGTTCTGGTTTGCTTGTTAAAAGAGATCTGATGCTATTTCCACTAGAACTGAAGCTTTGCAGGTCTCTGTGGTTAATAGACATGGTGTGTGCACAGGTTTGTGCTGGTCTTCTGGGGGAGGGGCTCACTGTCCTGTTAGGAACACTTGCCCGAGAAAAACAGTATCATCAGAGTGTGGAGCAAGGGGTGGGGGGGCTTGGTTTAAGCAGATTAGGCAGCCAGTGTTGGTGTTGTTCTTTATACTGAAACTGGTTTATGCTGAAGGGTGGGGGAGAGAAATGGTGCTAGCCAGCTCCTTTGTCCCTGGAGAGGGGAGTTCATGCTTATTGCTATCAGGGAAGCCCTTCCAGAAGAGCAAATAAATTCCCCTTGTGCATCCTAGGCATTTTTCAGATCACTGTTTTCACACTGTCTGTGTCTGGTTTGCTTGCCTGCCTAGAGCAGTGCAGTGCACTTTGGACTCTACCCCAGCTGGGCTTGCTGAGTTTTAAAACCCCAAATTTTAGGAACCTGGTGTGGTAGGGACTTGTGTTCTCCATGATGAGGGGCTCACCATGCTGGGATTGATGCACATTTGACCCAGAAAGGCAGTTGCACCAGAGCACAGGAGCATGGGGTTTGGAGCAAAGCACACGAAACAACCAGTGTCCAGGTTAGCCACCCTCAGCAGGTGTCTCTGCACCTATGTTGAGGGACAATGGAGGAAAATGGCACACCAGCTCTTTTACCTCTGAAGAGGCAATGCCACCTCTCTCAGATGTGCTCCAAGAAGAAGGTAGTATCTCCCAGTGAATCTTAGTTGATCCTTAGATTACACCATCTGCTCCTGGGTTACCTGCCTTCCTTTTCTATAGGAGTACTGCAGTGCCCTCCGGGCTCTATACCAGCCACATTGTGGGCCTGTAAATCTCCAGTCTTTGAGCCCCACTGGTTGCAAAACCTCACGAAAATCATCCCTTCTGTTTTCAGTCACTGGCTTTGGGCAAGTGTTCTCCTTATGCAATCCCTTATGGACTCCTCTCTCTCACCTTTTTCTGCAACCAGGGCTCCCTCCTGTCTGCAGCATCTGTGATCCATTTCTCTCCCAACCATGTCTCTATACTTCCTACCTTCCATGATGTGGTCCCTTCTCTCCCTCTAGTTGTACAGTTTGTTCTGTCAGTTCGCAGATTGATTTCTTGGGTATTCCCAAGAAATAAATAAAATAAATATCAAGCTCCCAACACAGCTTGATATTTATCTAGCTGTGTTTGAGGGAGGAGGCAAGCCTAGGGTCCTCCTATTACTCCACCATCTTAGCCCCTCCCTACTGATATGATTTCAATCTTAAATTTATTAAGAGTTGTTTTGTGGCTTAATGTATGATCTATTCTGGAGAATGTTCCATGTGCACTTGAAAAGAATGTATTTTACTGTTTTCAGTTGGAATGTCCTGTATATATCTATTCAGTCCATCTGGTCTAACATGTCATTTAAGGCCACTGTTTCCTTATTGATTTTCTGCCTGGATGATCTATCCACTGTTGTAAATATGGTACTAAAGTGCCCTACTATTATATTGCTGTCAATTTCTTTGTTTTTTAATATTTGCTTTATATATTAGGTTCTCCTATGTTGGGTGCATAAATATTTACAAGTGTTCTGTTTTCTTGTTGGATTGACCCCTCCATAATTATGCAATGCTATCTCTGACTTCTATTAATCTTTGTTTTAAAGTTCTGATATAAGTATAGCTGCCCCAGATTTCTTTTTACTTTGCTTTGTATGATAAAGACTTTTGCATCCCTTCACTTTCAGTCTGTTTGTATGATTAAATATGAGGTGAATCTTTTCTAGGCAATGTATGGATACATCTTTATTTAGCAACTCTGTCTTTTGATTGGAGAATTTAGTCCATTTACATTTAAGGTATTGATGACTAAATATGTTCTCATTGCCATGTTAATATTTTCTGGTTGTTTTGTAGGTCCTTTCTGTTCTTTTAATCTTTTGCTCTTTTCCCCTGTGGTTTGATGACTTTCTATAGTGTTATGTTTAGATTCTTGCTGATTATGTCTTATGTATCCTTATAGGTTTTTGTTTTGTGGTTACCATGGGGCTCACATATAATGGTTTATATATATATAAAAGTCTTTTTCTAAGATTTATTTATTTTTTTATATTTCTTATGAACATATAATGTATTTATTTCAGGGGTACAGGTCTGTGATTCATCAGTCTTACACAATTCACAGCACTCACCATAGCACATACCCTCCCCAATGCCCATTACCCAGCCACCCCATCCCTCCCACCCCCCCTCCACTCCAGCAACCCTCAGTTTGTTTCCTGAGATTAAGAGTCTCTTATGGTTTGTCTCCCTCTCTGGTTTAGTCTTGTTTCATTTGTCCCTCCCTTCCCCTATGATCCTTTGTCTTGTTTCTCAAATTCCTCATATCAGTGAGATCATATGATAATTTTCTTTGTCTGATTGACTTATTTCACTTAGCATAATACTCTCTAGTTCCATCTATGTCATTGCAAATGACAAGATGTCATTTTTTGATGGCTGCATAATATTCCATCGTATACATATACCCCATCTTCTTTATCCATTCATCTATTGATGGACATCGAGGCTCTGCATAGTTTGGCTATTGTGGACATTGCTGCTATAAAAATTGGGGTATATAACAGTCTTTTAAACTGATAGCAAGTTAATTTTGAACACATTCTAAAACTCTGCATTTATACTCTCCCTTCTGTGTTTTATATGTCTGATATTGTATTTTACATCTTTTATTTTGTGTATTCCTTACCTAATTATTGTAGTTATAATTTTACTACTTTTTCTTTTAGCCTCTATACTAGTTTTATAAGTGATTAATCCACTTCCTTTACATATTTACCATTATCAGTGAGATTTTTACATTTATATGTTTTCTTATTAGTAATTAGTGCTCTTTCTTTTCAGGTTAAAAAAGTCCCTTTAACATTTCTTCTAGGGCTGTTTTAGTGATGATGAACTCTGACAGCTTTTGTATGTCTGAAAAACTCTTTATATGGCTTTCAGTTATTCACTATAATCTTGCCAGCTAGAATATTCATGGTTATAAGTGTTTTGCTTTTAGCATTTTGAATATATCCTTGTACTCCCTCTGGCCTGTAAAATTTCTGCTGATAATTATGCTTATAGCCTTGTGCCAGATCCCTTTTACATGACAAGTTGTTTTTCTCTTGCTACATTTAAGATACTTTCTCTAACTTTTTTTTTAAGATTTTATTTATTTGACAGAGACACATAGCAAGAGCAGGAACACAAACAGGGGGAGTGGGAGAGAGAGAAGCAGGCTTCCCGTGGAGCAGGGAGCCCGAAGCAGGGCTCAATCCCAGGACCCTGGGATCTCTTTCTTTAACATTTGACATGCTCCTTATAGTGTGTCTTGGTGAAGATCTCTTTAGGTTCATCTTATTTGGAATTCTCTGGGCTTCCTGAATTTGGATATCTCTTTCCTTCCCCACCATGATACCTTCAAATAAGTTTTCTACCCCTTTCTATCCCTATTTTTTCTGGAACCCCTATAATGTAAGTATTATTCCACTTGATGTTGTCCCATTGTTCCCTCAATTATCTTCATTTTTTGAACTTTTCTTTTCTTTCTTTTTTTTTTTTTTTTGCTGCTCTGAGTGGGTTCCAATGCCCTGTCTTCCAGATCATTGATTCTTCTCCTTAGTTGGCTACTATTTTTCAGTTCAATTATTATACTCTCCAGCTCTATGACCTCTTTTTATACTTATATTTTCTCTTTATTGAAGTTCTCTCTTTGTTCATTTTTCTCTTGAGTACAGTAAGCATCATTGTGAACTCTTTAGCAAGTAAATTATTTACCTTTATTTCATTGAGGCTTTTTCTGGAGTTTTATCTCCTTCTTCCATTTGGAAAATATTCTTCTGTTAATTTTGCTTGGCTGCTTATGTTTGTTTCTATGTATTCATTGAAACAGCTCTCTCCTGGTCTTGAATGGGTGGCCCTGTGTAGGTTATGAACCTTATCATTTAATCTTGCATTTAATCTGGTCATTTCTTGAAGTGTCTCTTTGATTCTTTTAGGCCCATGGGGCTCAGAAAAACAATACTCCCTGGCTTCCTGAGCCCAGCACTCAAATGACATTGCCTATTACAGGCTGTGTATGTCTGCTGGATTTGGGGGGCCATGAAGAGGATCGGACACCCACCTGCTGGCCCTTTTGGGGCCACAAAAGGGATATAGTAAGATGAGGCATTTGTCTGCCACCACTGCAGCAGTAGCACAGGGGACAAGGCATTCACTTGATATCTCTGGTGGAGCTCTGGCTATGACCAGGGAGGAGATTTGGGCAAGCTAGAATGTGATTGCAAAAATGGCAACTGCCAGTTCTGGCACTAGCAAGGTAGAAAGACAGTGTAAAAATGGTTCCTGTCAGCACCACTGTCCCTGGAGAGTGCCAGTATGCTTTTGCCCCTCTGGCAAATTAAGATTAGCAAATGAATTTCCTTCACATATGGTCTAGGCTCTTTTCAAACCACTGCTTTTTTGGCTGGGTCCCAGTGCAAGATATCCACACATGTGCTCTTTTTTTTTTTTCTGTTATCTTCACTTCACTGTTTTCTTTTTTCTATTTTTTATTATGTTCAGTTAGCCAACATATAGTGCATCATTAGTTTTTGATGTAGTGTTCAATGATTCGTTAGTTGCATATAACACCCACTGCTCATCACAACACATGCCCTCCTTAATACCCATCACCCAGTTACTCCATCCCCCCACCCCTCCCTTCTGTAACCCTCAGTTTGTTTCTTAAGATCACCTACTTCATTCTCTATGACCCTATGATTCTCGTGGATGTAAGCTTGTTGGTTTGAACAAGTAGCTCATCTCTCTAGCTCAGGTCCCTAACATTGTGATGCCTAATGTAGGGTACAAAGCCCTCGCTTCTCAGGGAGGAATTTGATATTTGTGAGAACCCTCCTGTTGGTAGATTTGTTGTGCTGGACATGGGGATTTTGGCAAGATCACATCTCTGTCTCATTGACAGAGATGTCTCATTTTATCCCTTATTGTAGAGGAGCTCTTCAGCTAGTTATCAAGGATGTTCAGAAGGAATTGTGCCTTATGTATCCGTAGATGTGTTGTGCTCATGGGAAAAGGTGAGTTCAGGATCTTCCTGAGCAGCCATCTTACATTACCTCTACCTACACATTAGTTCTTAAACATTTCTCTTCAATGGTGTTATCAGGAAAAAAAAAAGACATTTTAATATCAACTGTAAATTTACTGAGAACCAAACATCATTGTAAAGCAATGATGATTGTGTTTATTTGGTTAAAAATCCTAATCCTCACCATTACTGTTTATTAAAAGTCAATGTTTAAGGACTCTGAGGAATTATTAAAGCAAAAAACACAAATTTTAAGTCTTAAAAGAAAAATGTGACTAAAATTTTAGGAGGATTTGAATGTGAAAAGTGTCTGATAGTCACAAATCCATGAAATGTCTTTGGAGGAATGTGGATCTCTAACAGCTCTCTTTCCTAGTGGGAGTAAAGCTAGTTTATCCTTTGATGTTTGAGATGTGAATGTTAATGGCATTTTGGTATGATAGATAAGTAAATGCTCCTGGTGATGACATTTTATAAATGATTTTGAACTTTAATAATTCAACTTGGGTTCAGCCCTCTAATATACTAGTGTTAAGAACCAATATAGTATTTAAGCAGCCCACCAGCCGTATATGATTTAGAGAAGGCATAAGACTTCCTTGGCATGTCCTCTAAGGGAAATAAGAGATGAATTTCAGATGTGTGGGAAGAATCTGACTCAATACAGAGCAAAGATATAAGTACCCTATCCAAAATTTTCTGCCATATATCATTAAATAATCTTTTAAACTCCTATTGACTTTCAAAAGTTAAAAACTGAGATCTAAAGTTGAGGAATATAATTTTAAAAACTAAAATTTTGAGTTAGCAACCAATAGAGGATATCCCCCTACAGCTTTTCTTCCCTATTGCATATCAAAAGACCCAGTAATTAGGCCATATTTTAGGTTTCTGAGGGCAAAATGAGAAACTGGTACATGTATTTGTGTATGTTATATGGATATATCTGTGTTTCCTATCAAAATTCTACTTTTGCTAAAACTGACTTTTGAAATCAAGAATACTTCTCTTTAGGTTTACTGGTGGTACCTATAACACAATATAACTGGCCTTCTTTTGAGTCTTGCCAGACTGAAAATAGAGCCAGTGTTTATTTTGATTTTATGGACATGTTTTACATGACTAGAAATTCGGGGAAAATAAAATATTTGGTTCAATATGATTGAAACTATATAAGTTACTTTTACATATATGAGAGAGAGCAAGAATGATGGTTGATAATGAAAATTAATTTAAGCAGCCATTCAAAATCATCCATGGATAAAATGTTAAGACTGTGCTGTGTGAAAAAAAAGTTGTTTAACTGCACATATATTAAAAATTCTAATGGTTATAAACTTGGAAAATATCAATTCAATGATTAAATATTTTAATATTTTAAATGTATCAGGTACATATTTAGTACTATCTAAAATCTTAGAAGAATGGATATAAAATTATTGCTAGTCAAATCTGTTATATACTTAATATTATCATTATGAAGTTTAGCAATCCAGTTGAATAGTTTTGATATATCAAAATTGTGCCTATGTTATGATAACTATGTAAATATAATCTCCTAAAGAATAGATTTTGAAAGGGTGGTAATTGATAAGTTGGTAAACCATAGTGAATCAACATTTTTTTACAAGGTAGTCTATTAAAATCACAACAAATGAGTCAGATAATAATTTTGGACAAGACCAGTAAATATCTAAGCTTTTTATATTTAATTTGCCAAATTTATACAATATTTTTTCTAATATTAATAAAAATCTCTTAAATATCAAACAGCTTTAATAATAAGTAAAACTGTAAACTCTAAAGTTTCCCTCCTAACACTGTTTAATTTTACAATTTGAGAATCTCCACTATAGTGCCAATCATTCTTGGCAAACTCCATAAAATGCTGGATAATATAAATGTTGAAGTCCAATAACCTGTACAATCCTATTTAACCATGATATAGACATAGAAGTTATTTTAGGTTCATATTGAGGAATAAAGATATTTTTAAACAAAGACTATTAAAGTATAATCCTTAAGAGGTTTATAGTCAAGAGAGCAGTGACCCCAGAGGACTAATAGTCATGAGTGTGTAAACAGTTACAAATAATTTTAGAGAAAAATTAATCCAACATCCACCCTTTGGACTTAGTAATTATTCTCATGATTTGTGATATACCTATAAATTCACAAATGTTTAGAAAGTTGAAGACCCGGGTCTATATTTAAACTGGCAAACATTAGCTTTCTGTAATACCATTCCTTATTCATTACTTATTCCTCACTCATCCATACATACCTAATCCATTTATTATTATATAATAATACATCTTTTGCCAATAGAATTAAGTAAAAATTATATGATTGTTAAAACATATTAGTTATATTTTTAATCAAAGGAAATAAGCAGGATAAGATCAAGAATGATGTACCAGGAAATCCCAATGTTTGACCTTTGCCACAAAAATAAAAATTAAAAACTACTTATTGATGAAAATATCTCTGGGAGACCACCAGAATACAAAAAAGAAGCTGGAGTACCCCTTGAAACTCATACACACAAACAAATAGGAAAGCGTAGGAGGAATTTTATCTGTGTCACTGCATGCCCCAGTCCAGCATAGCTCAGCACCAAGAGGGATCTAGTCTGCTGTAGCATCCCCACAAGGAATGGAAAAAGAGAAGGACCCCAGAAGTCTATACCACTAGTGGAAAATCACCACTTTCAACACGAGTTACCCTCACCTCTAGTCTTGACCAATGCAGATCACAGCTGATAGACCTACTTGAAGTCCATGTCAGTGTGTACCCACAGAGAACAAACTACTGCTTTTTCCCCACACAACTACTGCTTTGTGCCCCACACCCCATCCTGGTGCCACCATGTCCATGCTCAAAATGCCGGATCCGTGATTTTCCATGTGTTCCCATGCCCTGGACCCTGGTGCTGCCATTGCTCATGAATCCCCAAGTATCATTGCTGCTCTGCATGTGCCAGGTTCCCATACTCCAGGTTTGTGGCCATTCCATATATATATATTATACAGACCCAGTGTCACAACCACCACATATCAGCCATATACCAGTCCCCACTGTCACCACTGCTTTGTACTTTCCCATCCCCCAAACTCTAGCTCTGTAGTCCTTCTGTACATGCTCAACCCCAGACAATGGTGTCACCATATCCTCATGTGCATCTGTGCCCCAGAACTGTCACCACCATATATACACATGTGACCCAGACACATATACCACTATTAGTCTGTCCACACTTGCATTTTGGACCCACACCAACATTGTAGGCCCACACCCTGGTACCCTATGCTAAGATAGATCCCCTAGGCCATGACTAACTGCAGTGGTCAAGAAAATAACAGTAAAAAGATGCATGCATCCATTGCCACTGAGAACCCCAGCAACCCTTTCTATTGCCATGGTTACTCAAAATTTGGCTGCTGAGGAGACCCACAGTCTTGGCTGACTCTGAGCTTAGCTGATGAGGTGCCTGGAGTCTGTGCTATTCTCCCTCAGAGCCAGCCAAAGCCACCCTGAAAACTTTCCATATCTTGAGAAGAAAATGAACATATAGATTCATGATATTTTAAAATCCCCAAATAAGACCAACTCAAGACTACAGTGAGATGCTTTATTATTAAATAGTTAAAGGTCAAGGAGAAAAACAATTTTGAAAGCAGAAAGAAAAAATTGACTGTACATGTAAGGGAACAACTGTAAGACTATCAGTGAATTACTCAGTAGGAACTTTACAGGCCAGGAAAAAGTGAGATGATACATTCAAGTGCTAAAAGAAACTTACACACACAAAACCAAGAATAATTTACATGTCAAAATTATTTTAAGATGAAGAAGCAAGTTTTTCCCAAGCATAAACAAAACAAAACAAAAATGCACAACTATATAATCACCAACAGACCTGATACAAAATGCTTAAGGGAATTAGCCAATTTAAAATGAAAACACGCTGAACAGCAATGTGAAAGCACATGATAGCATAAGCCTCATTGCTAAATGTAAATATATAGACAAATATAAATTAATGTAATATTGTAACATTGATGGCATATAAATTACCTTTAAACCCTACTATAAAAGATAAAAGTTTGTTAATGAGTACACAATATAAAAGATATACTTTAACTATAAGAACAAAAACATGTAGGCAGAGTAAAAATACAGTTTTTTTGTGCAATTGAAGTTGTTAACTTAAAAGAGATAGTTATAACAATAAGATGTTTTATGTAAACCTCAAGCTAATTGCAAATAGAAAACATAATAGATACACAAAAGATAATTTCACACTATATTATAAGGCTATAGTAAGTGAACCAGTGTGGTACTGATATAGAACAGGCAGATAGAACAGAACAAGAGCCCAGTAATAAACCCATGCATATACAGTCATCTAATATTTAAGAAAAAAGCCAAGAAAACTCAATGGAGAAAAGACTGTCTCTTCAGTCAATTGTGTTGGAAAAATTGGATGTTCACATGTAAAAGAATGAAACTAAACCCATATTTTACACCACTCAAAAAAGTTTATTTGGAATGGATTAAATACTTAAATCCAGGACTGGAAACTGTAAAGCTCGCAGAAAAAAACATAGGGAAAAACTTCTTCACATGGGTTGTGGCAATGACTTTTTTCTGGACAGGATACCTAAAGCACAGCAACAACAACAAAAAAAGTGGAGCTACTACATGAAACTAAAAAATTTCTCAGTCAAAGAAACAGTCAACAAAATTAATAGACAATCTATGGAATGGAAGAAAATATTTGTAAATTGTATATCTATGAAGGGGTTAATATACAAAATATTAAAAAAAGAACTCCTGTAACTCAATAGTAAAACAATTCAATTTAAAAATGGGCAAAGGACCTCATTCTTTTTAAAAAATACATTTAAGTAGGTAACTGGTGCATAAAAGATGTTTAACATCACTGATCAGGGAAAAAGCAAATCAAAACTACAATGAGATATCACCTCATATCTGGTAGAATGACTGTCATCAAAAAGACAAGACAGCAAATGCCCAGCAAAGGGTATGGAGAAAAGGGAAGCTTTGTGCACCATTGGTGGGAATGTAAACTGGTGCAGCCATTATGGAAAACAGTATGGAGTTTCCTCAAAAAATTAAAAATGGAACTGACATTTGACTCAGCAGTTCTACCTGTGGGACTGTTTCTGAAGGAAATGAAGTCCCTATGTTGAAGAGATGTCTGGACTCCCATATTTTTTTGCAGCATTATTTACAATAGGTAAGACCTGAAAATAACCTAAGTGTCTATTGACAGATGAATGTATAAAGAAAATATGGCCTATGTCAATGGAATACTATTCATCCATAAAAAGGAAGTCCTACAGTTGTGACAACATGGATGGAACTTGAGGGCATTTGGTAAGTAAAATCAGAGAAAGGCAAATACTTTAAGATCTCACTTATACATGGAATATAAAAACAAACTTATTGAAGAAGAGGTCAGATTTCTGGTTAACAGGCATGGAGATTGGGGGATGGGGAATTGGGAGAGGGTGGTCAAAAGGTACAAACTTATAAATAAGTACAATATGATGATTATAGTTAACATTGCTTTATGATATATTTGAAAGTTCCTAAGCAAAAAAATCTTAAAAGTTCTCATTAAAAGGGAAAAAAATTACAACTATATGAAGTGCTGGATGTTAATTAAACGCATTTTGATAATCATTTCACAATGTATGTAGTCAAGTCATACTGTGTAACTTGAACAGTGTTATATGTCAATTGTATCTCAAAATTTAAAAAAAAAGGAAGACAGCAAGAGAGGAAGAAAGAAACAAAACAACTGCAAATCAGATAGAAAATTTAAAAATGACAGTATTAAACCCACAATTGATAATTATTTTAAATATAAATGGATTAAACTTATTAATCAAAAGGCATAGAGTAGCTAAATTGATTTTAAATAAGAATAAGATAGGGCGCCTGGGTGGCTCAGTTGGTTAAGCAACTGCCTTCGGGTCAGGTCATGATCCCAGAGTCCTGGGATCGAGTCCTGCATCGGGCTCCTAGCTCAGTGGGGAGCCTGCTTCTCCCTCTGACCCTCTCCCCTCTCATGCTGTTTCTCTCTCGCTCACTCTCTAATAAATAAATAAAATCTTAAAAAAAATAATAATAAATAAGAATAAGATCAAGTGATATGCCATCTACAAGAAAACCAATTTAGATTTAGAGATACACAAAGGCTGCAAGTAGAGGAATAGAATAAGATACCTCATGCAAATGGTAACCAAAAGAAAGCAGAGATGGGTATATTTATATCAGACAAAATATGCTATAAGTTTAGAACTGCCTAGAGACAAAAAATGTCACTAGATAATGATATATGGGTCAATTTACCAGATGATATTACAATTATAAATATATACTCAACATCAAAGCAGTTAAAAATATAAAGCAAGTGTTGACATATCTCAATAGAAGCTGACTTCAATATCCCACTTAAAATTCTGAATAGAATATATAGGCAAAAAGTAAGTGACTGATTTGAACAACACTAGCCTGAACAAACCAGTAACAAATATAAAGAATTAGTAACTAAAAACTTTTCCAAAAATAAAGGCCCAAGATGAGATTGCTTCACAGGCAAATTCTACCAAATATTTAAAGAAGAATTAATACCAATCCTCCTTAAACTCTTTCATAAAATAGAAGAGGGAATCCTTTCAAACTCATTTTATAAGGCCGGCATCTTCCTGATATCAAAATCAGACAAAGACACTACAAGGAAACTATAGGTCAATATCCCTGATGACTACAGATGCAAAAATTCTCCACAAAACACTAGCAAATCAAATTCAGTACATTAAAAATAATCATACACTATGACCAAGTAGGCTTTATCCCTGGGATGCAAGTGTGTTAGGACATAGGCAAATTAATCAATGTGATCTAACACATTAACAAAATGAAAGGCAAATACCACATGATTATTTTAGTTGATGCAGAAAAAGTATTTCACAAAGTTCAATATCCATTCATGACAAAGTCTCAACAAAATAATAAATATTGAAGGAACTTACCTCAACAGAGTGAAGTTAACATATGAATGGTTCACTGCTAACATTACAATTCTACTAGATTTGTAGTCAGAGTAATTAGGCAAGAAAAAGAAAAGGCATCCAAATCAGAAAGGAAGAAGTAAAAGTGTCTCTGTTGGCAGTGATGAGAGTGGGCAGACTTGCCTTATACAGACATGAAAAATTAGTATTGTTAAAATGTCCATACTGCCCAAAGCAATCAAGAGATTCAGTGCAATCCTTATCAAAATCTCATGGCCATTCTTCACAGAAATAAAACAACTCTACAATTCATATGGAACCACAAAAAACTCCTGATTAGCCAAAGTGATCTTGAGCATGAATAACAAAATTTTCTCTGATTTCAAACTATACTACAAAGTGATAGTAATCAAAACAGCCTGGTACTGGCATAAAAACTGACATTGAGATGACTAGAATAGAAAGCCCAGAAATTCATGCATCTCTGGTCAACTGATCTTTGACAAGGGTGGCAAGAACACACAATGGGGAAATAATGGTCTCTTCAACAAATAGTATTGGAAAAACTGAATATCCACTTGCAAAATAATAAAATTGGACACATCTTACACCATATACAAAAAAGCAACTCAAGATGGAGTAAATTAAGACTGAAGACCTGAAGCCTTAAAACTACTGGAAAAAAAAAAAACAGGCAAAATCTTTTGATCTTGGTCTGGGAAATAATTTTTTGGCTATGACACCAAAAGCACAGATAGTTAAAGCCAAAATAAGTGACTTTGTATCAAACTAAAAAGCTAGTACACAGCAAAGAAAATAAACAACAAAATGAAAAGGCAACCAACAGAATAGGGGAAATATTTGCAAACTATATATCTGATAAGGAGTTAATATCTAAAATATATAAGGAATTCATGTGACTCAATAGTAATGAATAAATCAATCTATAAACAATGTGCAAAGAACCTGAATAGGTATTTCCTAAAAGAAGACATACAAATTGTCAACAGGCATAATAGCATAAAGAAAGGAATTAAGCATACAAATTATTAAATGTACCTAAAAATTATTTTAATATTTGTGATACACGATTTACATTTGAACTTCATGTAATACATACAAAATAAGAACTTACAGTAAGTGCATATAGCATATCCAGGGTAGGTAAAGGCCTAAATATGCCTTATATATATCTTTGTAGAATTATCAGATTGTTATAATTGTTTATTTTTTCCTATAATTTGAGAGCTTCTAGTTATCATAGCACTTATTTTAATGATGGACATGGAAATGATGCTCAAAAATTATTACCCCTCTTTAGCCTGGTGAATTGGTCAAAGCTGGGTCAAATATTCCTTTCCTTGGGAATTTAGAAATCAGGATAAAATCAAAGTCCTTTTTAGTGACAGAAGCCATATATTTTAAAATTTAGGAATTATCAAAACTTGTTGTTATGAGCACTGGGTGTTATATGTAAGTGATGAATCACTAAATTCTACTCCTGAAACTAATATTGCACTATATGTTAACTAACTGGAATTTAAATAAAAACTTGCAACAACAACAATAAAGTCTATGTTTCTCACTGTGTAGAGAAAGATTTTAATATTGAAGAAAAACAAAAACAATGCAGACAGAATGAGAGAAGATAATCCTACCAGCTTTTCAGTTTTGGTTTCTAATACTTGAATTTTCTGCCATTCCTGTAGTTGCAGAGTCTATTCTATGAGCCAATGTTATGTTCTTTCTCAGAAGCTACTTTGAGTTAGATTTTTGTCAATAGAAAATAAATAAAACTGTTCAAATTAGTGATTAAGAGGAATTAGCTTAATTTTTTTCTTTTGAATTAAAATGGAGTAAAATATATAAAACAATGAGCTATACAATGTTAGAAAAAAAATCCCAAAATTCTCAACTATATTGCCAAAGATTTAGAAATAGTTATTAAAAAAAATATCTATTACTTGAGTTGACTTTTAAAAATACTTACAGATGATTTGAAAACATAAAAGCAATCATTAACTAAAATTAGTATGAATGATAAGAAAAGACAAAATAAGCATGTATACAAAATCCACATTACATAGTTATAATAAACAATGGAAACAAAGAAGCACAAAAATTCAAAATCCTAAAATAAGAATGACAATAAACTAAAAAAACAGTATTTGTGTTATTACTAAGTCTGTGAGATCAAAAATTGAATGTGTAAGAAATTTCAAACAACTATTTCATAAGAATAAAAAGATTAGAAATCTCACAAATTCATGTTGATTATATCCCTAGCAGATTAACAAATTAGAGGTAAGCAAAGATGGCAACATAGACAAAAAGATTTAAAAACAAAGTACACTAAATCAAAAGTGTAGTTACAATTTGATAGCCAATAAAATTTGCAATGAAATTAAAAGAACTCAACCACTTTTGCAGAATAAAATAGCATTCAAATATTTGAGAAAAAGATATTTCGATTGAAGCCAAGTTTTGATTTTTACATTTACATAAGACTCTCAGGTTGAGGTTTCTCTACAGTATACCAAAATATTAAATATTAAGCTGACAACTCATAGAATTATTTTGTTTTAATAACTTATTGAAAAATTCAAATTAACTTGTAAAAATACAAACTAATCAAATGTGAGTGAAAATAAATCTGAGATTATAAAAAGAATGATGAAATTTAAACTAGTAATAAATATAGTAGGCTATAGAGCTGTATGTAAATTTTAGCTGTATGGAAAAATTCCAATTCATCTTTCACCCATAGGATACTCACAGAGCAGTAATCAGCAGTGAGCATTTCCTTGCTATTGGCTTTGGGTGACCTGTTTTGCACACAGTTTGATACATCTCTGTAGGGAATGAACTATCTGAACTTTCTTTTTCTCTCCAAACTATCAGGCTTACCCTAGAAGAAAGATTTAAAGAAAATAACAATAGAAGATTTAGAAACATTTTATAAAGAGCATATGTGCCTGTTTTTAAAAAATGTACTAAAGTTAAATAAAAAATACTAATTTAGATTAGATTTTTCCTCTGTGTAAATGAAAAGAGATGTGGCCTTTTATAGTTTATATCTAATAGGTAGAGCTTAAGTATTCTCTTGATGTAAGTAACTAAATAGTGTTTAATGAGACAGTTTCTACTGAGTTTATAATCATTCCAAGAATTTCAAGAGAAAATGACAAGAATTGTTTGAGGTTTCTATATAAGCCAATATTGCTTATTTTAAATAAAGTTTCTTTTTTTTTTAAAGATTTTATTTGTTTATTTGACAGAGGGAGACACAGTGAGAGAGGGAACACGAGCAGGAGGAGTGGGAGAGGGAGAAGCAGGCTTCCCATTGAGCAGGGAGCCCGATGTGGGGCTCGATCCCAGGACCCTGGGACGGTGACCTGAGCTGAAGGCAGACACTTAACGATTGAGCCACCCAGGCGCCCCTAAATAAAGTTTCTTTTATGTATTAGATTCCATATCTTTTTTTCTATCTTAGTCTCTTTAGGCTGCTATAACAAAATACCATAGACTGAGTGGCTTTTAAATAATAAACATTTCTCATAGTTCTGGATGCTAGAAAGTCTAAGATCAAGGTGCCAACAAATTCCATGTCTGGTTAGGACTGCTTCCTGTTTCATTAACAGTCCACTCACTGTGTCCTTACAGGCAGAAGGAGTGAGGAAACTCTAGGGTCTCTTTTATAAGGACACTAATCACATTTATGAGGGCTCCACCCTCATAACCTAATCACCTCCCAAAGGTCTCACCTTCTAATACCATCACACTGGGGTTTCAACATATGGATGTTGGGGAGACACCCCAAACACTCAGTCCATTACTCTGCATTATATCTCATGATACATCATAATTTGTCATGGATGTCTTGTATTTTGGCAGTAATTTCCAATGTATAAATATCTTTTCATTATGTCTAGCATGTATGAAATTTATCACTGGTTTTTAATTAAATTTCTATTTTTTTAAATCTGTGAGATAACATGATTTGCTCTAGAAATTATGATTAATAATTAAAAAAATTCTCCCTATCTCTTATAAATTTTATCTAAAAAGTCAATATTAATAAAACAATTGCAAATGTATTTAAAATACTTTTATAAGACATGACAAATCCTGAAAAATAAGCACTGGTTAAGACATTGGAATAATTGGGAAATATGGACTGTATATCAAATGAAATGAAATATCAAATAATAATATATATCCTAAATGATATTCATTTAGGACTGTTGGCATATTACATGATAGCTTTGGCCTTGTCTAAACAAGAAAAGAAATAATAAAAATGCCTCATTCATGATGGCAATCTCAATAGTATGTGGATTTCCAGATTGTCTTTTCAGGAATGCAGGATGTCATTGGATGTGAAGGTTTATAAAGGAATAGCAGACACAGTCACCAGCTCCCTGGAATCATAATCTCAATCACTATATAAATCAGTTATGAAGACAAAGTCCTTTACGATGACACTTGGGGGCATTAAATTTATCTTCAATAAACCTATTTTGATCAATTATGTGAAATCCTCAGGTTTTCAAACATCAGACACATGAGGAAAAACAGCGTGCAAGATTTGAAATGCATGTGATGTAGTACGCATTTGTTTATCACTTGATTGGTATTTGCTCATTGGTATTTTCTTTTATCCCCCATTTTACTGATATATAATTGACATCCAGCACCATATAAGTTTAAAGTATACAGCATAATTATTTGACTTACATATATTGTGTAAAATGGTTACCACAATAAATTTAGTTTAACATCCATCCTCTCATGTAGATACAAAAAGAAAAAAAAGAAAAAAATGGTTTTTTTCCTTGTAATGCCAACCTTTAGGATTTACTCTTAACTTTCAAATATACCATACATCTGTGTTCGTGATAGTCATCATGTTATGTGTTACATCCCTAGAATTTATTTGTAACTGGATTTTTGTACCTTTTGACCATTTTTATCCAATTCCCTCACCCCCTGCCTCTGGAAACCACAAATCTGATCTCTTTTTGAATGAGTTTGTTTGTTTGTTTGTTTTGTGAGGGTTGTACATACAAGTGAGATCATAAAGTATTTCTCTTTTTCTGTCTGACTTATTTTACTTAGCATAATACCCTCCAGGTCCACGCGCTTTTCATGAAGGACAGAATTTCCTTTTTTAATGGCTGAATAGTATTCCTGTGTGTGTGTGTGTGTGTGTGTGTGTGTGTGTGTGTGTGTGTGTGTGTGTGTCCATTCTTTATATCTATTCTTCTACCCAGGGACATTTAATGTGTTTCCATGTTTTGGCTGTTTTAACTAATGCTGCTGTGAGTAGGTGGTGCCTGCCTCTCTTCAATATGCTGTTTTCATTTCCTTTGGATATATTCCTACAAGAAGAATTACTGGATCATATAATAGTTATGTTTTTAGTTTTTGGGGGAAATTACATACTGTTTTTCATAGTAGCTACACCAATTTACAATCCCAACAATGACATACCAGGGTTCCATTTTCTGCATATCCATGCCAGCATTTGTTATTTTTTGTCTTTTTAATAATACCCATTCTAATAGGTATGAAGTGATATCTTGTGGCTTTGGTTTGCCTTTGCCTTATGATTAGTTATGCTGAACACCTTCTCATGTATCTATTGTATTTCATATATATATTTTTTGAAAAATGTCTAATGAGGTCCTGGCCAATTTTTTGATTATTTGGATTTTTGCTTTTGAATTGTAGGAGTTATTTATATATTTGGATATTAACTGCTTATTAGATATATGGCTTGAAAATATTTTTTCCCATTTTGTAAGTTGCCTTTCCATTTTGTTCGTAGTCTCTTTTGCTGTGCAGAAGCTTTTTAGTTTGATTTAGTCTGACTTGTTTATTTTTTTCATTTTTTGCTTGTGCTTTCATTATCATATCTAAACAAAACAAGAAAAATAATTGCTAAGACCTATGTCTAAGAGCTTTTTTCCTGTTTTTATTTTTTCTGAGTTTTATAGTTTCTCATCTTATATTTGAGTCTTTTTTTTTTTTTTGAGTTAACTTTTCTGAATGGTATAAGATAGGGGTCTAGTTATATTGTTTTATGTGTAAACATCCAATATTCCCAGAACCATTTTTGAAGAGACTGTCTTTTCTTCATTCAGGATTCTTGGCTCCCTTGTCGCGTATTGGTTGATCATATATATGTGGGTTTATTACTGGGCTCTTATCTGTTCCATGTGTTTGTTTTTTATTCCAATACCATTCTGTTTTCATTACTATAGTTTTATAATATAGCTTAAAAATCAGGAACTGTGGTATCTCCTGTTCTGTTTTTTTCTCAGGAATACTTTGGCTATTTGAGGTCTTCATATAAATTTTATTATTTTCTACTTCTATAAAAAAATGCCATTGGAATTACGATAGGTACTGAATTGAATCTATAGATAGCTTTGGGTAGCGTGGACATTTTAACAATATACTTCCAATCAATGAACCTGGATACATTTTAATTTATTTGTTTCACCTTCAGTTTATTTCATCAGTGTCTTGTAGTTTTCAGTATAGAGAGCATTCACCTCCTTAGTTAAATTTAATCCTTAGTATTTTATTGGTTTTGATGGTACTGTAAATTACAGTGTTTTCTATTTCTTTTTCAGATAATTTGTTAGTATATAGAAACACTACTGATTTTTGTTAATTTTGTATCCTGCAACTTTACTGAATTCATTTATTAGATCTAAGGGTTTTGGTGAAGTCTTTAGAATTTCCTATATAAAATCATGCTGTCTACAAAGAGAGACTTTTATTCTTCTTTTCCAATTCTGATGTCTTTAGCTAGAACCTCAAGTACTATACTGAATAGAAGGTGAGAGTGGGTACCCTTGTCTTGTTCCTGATTTTAGTGGAAAAGCATTCAATCTTTTATTATTTGGAATGATATTAGCTGTGGGCTTGTCATATGCGGCCTCTATTTTATTGAGGTTCTTTTTTTTTAAGATTTTATTTATTTATTTGAGAGAGAGAGCACGTGAGAGGGGGGCGGGTCAGAGGGAGAAGCAGACTCCCGCCGAGCAAGGAGCCTGATGCGAGACTCGATCCAGGGACTCCAAGATCATGACCTGAAGCGAAGGCAGTCGCTTAACCAACTGAGCCACCCAGGCGCCCTATTGAGGTTCTTTATACCAAATATATTAAGAGATTTTTGTCATGAACAGATATTGAATTTTGTCAAATGCTTTTTCTGCATCTATTGAGATGATCATTTGATTTTTTTTCATTTATTCTATTAATGTAACATCACTTTTAGTTGTGTATGTTGAACCATTTTTTATGCAGGAATAGATCCCACTTGATCATGGCAAATGATCCTTTTAATGTACCTCTGAATCCAGTTTGCTAGTATTTTATTGAGAATTTTTACATTTAAATTCATGAGGGATATTGGCCTGTGGTTTTCTTTAATGTGGTTAAAGCCTTTTCCTTTTCTGGCTTTGGTATCAGAGTAATGTTGTCCTCATAAAATGAGTTTGGGAGTGTTCCCTTGTTTTCAGTATTTCAGAGGAATTTGAAAAGGATTGTCATTAATTTTTCTATTAATGTTTGGTAAAATTCACCAGTGAAGACATCTATCTGGGCATGGGCTTTTCTTCATTGGGAGATTTTTTTTTTTTTTTAATGTTTGAAGTTTCTATTTAAATTTTAGTTAACATATAGGGTAATTTTCAGGAGTAGATTTTAGTGATGTGTAACTTACATGAAATACCCAGTGCTCATCACAATAAGTGCCCTCCTTAATACCCATCACCCATTTAGCTCATCCCCTATCTACCTCCTCTCCAGCAACCCTCAGTTTTTTCTCTTAAGAGTCTCTTATGGTTTGCTTCCCTTTCTCTTGTTTTTTCTTTCCCCTATGTTAATCAGTTTTGTTTCATCATCACTTCTTTATCCATTCATTAGTTGATGGACATTTGGGTGTGCTTTCCATAATTTGGTTATTGCTGATAATGCTGCTATAAACATCGGGGTACATGTAAACCTTTGAATAAGTATTTTTGTATACTTTGGATAAGTACCTACTATGCAATTCAGGTTTTATTTTTGTTTTTCATAATTCACTTTTGGTAAGTTGTATGTTTCTAAGAATTTTCCCATTTTTATAAGCTGTCCAATTTGTTGGCATAGAGTTTGTCATAGAAGCCTCTTGTGATTCTTTGCATTTCTTCAGTACCAGTTGCAATGCTTCCTTTTTAATTTATAATTTTGTTGATTTAAATCCTCTCACTTTTTTCCTTGGTTAATCTAGCTAAAGCTTTCTTGATTTTGTTTATCATTTTAATTTCTTCTTTGATTCATTGGTTTCCAGGACATTATTGTTTAATTTCCATGTATTCATGAGTTTGAGTTTTCCTACTGTTATTGATTTCTAGTTTCATTCCATTTAGAAAGAGATTACAGCTGGTAGGATTTCAATTTTCTTAAATTTGCTGAGACTTGTTTCATCACCTTCTTTTTTCTAATTGTATTTAGTTGTGTGTTCTTGTAGTTCACTAAACTTTAAGAGAATTATATTGCATTTTTGACTGTTCATATTTCTCTATTCCTTTAGAGTCATTTATTGGAGCTTTATTACTTTGATGGTGCCATGCTTACCTGATTTTTGTGATCCTGGTTATTATGTTGGTATCTGCACATTTGAATAAGCAGTCTCCTATTCTAGACCCTACAGGTTCACTTTAGCAGAGATATCTTTTCACCAGTCAACCCAGTTTAGGTTTCTGGACATGTCTGTTGTAATGTCCTTGGGCAGGAGGGCTTGTTATCAGGGCCTATATTTTGGTGAGGATATAGCCTGAGCTCTGAGGTTGGGATGGTAGGTGCTACTGGTTATTAACAGTTTGATAGGACTGATGGATTGGTTCCCCACCCAAATGACACCATAGGATTGGCTCCATGGTTTCCTGGATTTTCTGATCAGGTTTCCTAGGTGGTCAGGACTGGGTTCTATATTCAGCAATAGGCAAGCCATGAATTAGCTCCCCTTCCCTGGTAGAGTAGCAGTATGGTTTCCAGGGCCTGCATCACTCATTGTTTGGGAACATAATTAGGCAAGACTGTGCACTGAATTTCCTGGAGAGATGGAGCTACCTGTTTTGTTCTGCAGATGGCTTAAGCCATGGGCTGTACTCTTTGTTAAAGTGCCCCTGTATGCTAGGCTGTTGGATGGGTTACACAGATTCCAATGTGCTCTGGTTTAGTTCCCTTATAAAGTGATCTGAAGGCTGTATTTAACAATGGGTAGGACTGTGAATTAATTTCACTGCTCATGCCAGGCAGCAGAACTGACTCCAAGGCTGGTAAGACTCTTTGCTTGTGGTCTTGTCTTGAGGCTACCCACTCCCCAGGTTCCTTGACTGAATGGGACCACTGGGTTTGCTCTGAGTGACTCACTCTATCTGCCAGATTCTCTGTTCCAATGTTGCTGTGCTATATAGCTTTCAGGTATTCTAGCCAGGTTTTCTGGTCAGGCATGGCTGGGAGCTATACTTTAGCAGTGGGTAAGGTTTTGAATTACCTACCCTGCCTAGGCAGGGACAGACTAGGCTCCAGGGCCTGGCTCTTTGAAGACCAAAATCAGGCAGACCTGTACCCTGTCAAGTTTCCTGGTCAGACTGTGCCACTGTCTTGACTGCAGATGAGCAAAGATGGTGGTTGGAACTACCTGGGCATTGCAGGTAGGAACTCAGTCTGCCAAAATCTGAGTGCTGGTTATTGCAAGCCTCTATCACTTTTCCTTTACAATTTGATTCCCAGTGGTTAGCCCTGCAGATTCTCATACAGTCCTTATGGGATGAGACTGGATTAGAGGCTCCGAAGAAGTGACCCATAACACTGGGGGAGTTGAATGTCCACCTTAGCCTCTCTTTTCCCACTGGAGTACCTTAGGTTCAGGGGAGACCAGTCAGTGTGATGCTGCACCAGCCTGGGGGTAGGGCAATTTTGTCAGCATGTAGCCACACCACTAACCCATTTAATGTGATCTGTCTTGGTGTCTGTGGTACTAAAGACCGCCTCAGTCTTACCCCTGTGTTCTAGGATTTTCTCAGTTGTGCCTTGTCCATGAATGATTGTTAGTTTTTCTTGTGAGGAAAAGCAAAGTGAGGAATAACCTATGTTGTCATCTTGGTAATATTACTCCTCTAGTATTTTCATTTATTGGTGCTTCTCTCTGTTATCAGACAATAAACATTAAACTATTTGCATTAATTTGGCATGGTGCATCTAAGTTAGAGGGGTATTTTCATGTTTTTTCTTTGGGCTCACAGTCTTCTATACATTGGTTTTTATAGTATAAGTATTTTATTTATCCTTATATATGGTATACTGCCTGGCTGCTATCTGAAAAGCCAATGAAATAATATATCTCATCAAAAAGAGCAAATATTTCAAGACCATGCTTGAGTTCTTCAGTCAGTTTTGATTTTCGATTATTTTAGTACGTTTTCGTACACACACTCAAAGATCTCTTTCAGAAGTACCTTGAAATAAGTAATGGTAAAGGTAGCTCCTTAAAAGTATCAAGGCCCTTCTTTTAAGATACAGATATTCATGAGACCCTAGAAGGGACACTTACGCAAGTGTATTATATAAATTGCAAAATTGACTTATTCTATGCCTGTCTGTGAGTTTTGTAAATCAGGCAGAATGAAATGTGGGGTAAAAGGCACTTTAATAGTTCTCCACTCTCTAGTCCTTCCCCTTTAGCTCCTGGAGGAAATGGTAACTCCTTTTTGGTGTTTAACAAAAAAAGAACAATAGCAAAACAAAATATATATACACATATATCTTGGATTTCTAACTTGTGAACCAATCCAGCAGAAATAATTCTGAAAACATGTACAGTAATCAAAAAGAAAACCTGGTGAGCTTGCTTTAACTCTTTTATTCACTCCCTCATTTAAAGTCATGAAGCTTCTAAAAGGTCAGAAAATGTTTTTTTTTTTAATTTTATTATGTTATGCTAGTTACCATACAATACATCATTAATTTTTGATGTGGTGATCCACGATCCATTGTTTTCATGTAACACCCAGAAACTGGTTTTTAATGGATAGCCAAGTAGTATTGGAAGTAGGGCAGGAAGACTTATACTGTGTAAATTTTTAGAGGGATAAACAATGGGTCTCCAGAGGAGTGTCAGCTGCTTGAGATTAGGATCAAATATTTGTGTGCAAGATAATTTCACTTGATTTGGGGTGCAAGAGGGGATAGAATAGTGTTAGCTGGCATTGCAACAGCATCTTCGTGCTATAGGTCCATATCATAGTGCCTCCCTTGGACTGTGGTACTTCTCAATAACTTCATAAAGTAATTTTTAAGTAAGTTATACATATTTTAAAGTTGAAGACTGAATTACTAAAAAGAATTAGATTTTTTTTTAAAAGCTTCTAAAGTAAAACTCCAAATATACACTAAATCAACATCAACAAAAATTGGACAAATGACAGAATGACCGAGAACTTTTTTTTTTAATTTCTAAATTAAAATAGCTAGATGCAGTAGAACATGTTCTGAACAGCAAGTCTTAGGTTTACTACTGGAAGCACTCAAAGTATTAAAGACTCTATTATTATCTCTTTTCAAAAAGTCTAAACTTAGGATCATGTATCATTTTTGGTTTACTATCAATCACAGTGTCACCTCTTACGCTCTTATCCCAGCATCTCTCCACTCTCCAGTGGTTCAACCAGCTTAGCTTCCTACAGGCAGAGTTACACACAGCATCCCCAGATTGCATGAAATTAACTAGGACGTTCTGAACTGCTGTTGCCAGCCAGAATGGAGCTAAATTCTAATGACTCATCACGGTGCAGCTTTTTTGGAAAAGAAGGCTTTGTGCCCCCAAAACAAGAGTGTTTTTCAAGAACTCTTACTAAACCCATTGTTATTTCTTGGTAGTTCTTTCCAGTCTGCCTTCAATGTATATGTGTATTTATTTTTCCATGTTCAATATTATGGTGATAGACACATTGTTTTTACTCTCTCTCTCTTTTTTTTTTTACCTCATGTTATTAAATACTTCTTAAAAGCTTGATTTTAATGGCATTTTAGTAAGCCTGAGCTGCCATAACAAAATATCTCAGATTGGGTAGTTCAAATAACAGATAACTCTCCTCTCAGTCTGGACACTGGGATTCCAAGATCAGGGTACCAGCAGAGCTAATTTCTGGTGAGGCTTATCTTCTTGGTTTTCAGATATCTACCTTCTTGTGGTCAGGAGAGACTGGGTTTTGAATTACAATGTGGACTTTTGGGTGGATTCTGATGAATTGAAGACCTTGAATTTCCTTTGAGCTCTTGTGGGCAGAAGTTGCAGAATCCTCCTCAATCGAGGGATTAGCTAAATATTGCCTTTTATCCCCCTAAGGATCTCACCTGACAGTGGCTTTTTAGGTGAATGTCAGTTCTCAATTCCTACATCTATTGCTTTTCCCTGCCCTTAGACCTACAACTAGATGCAGCAGACCACAAAAGGATGACTACAAAGCCTAATTCTGACAGGATGCACCAGACACAACAAAGAATTACAAAATTTTATCAAGCTGTGTTGATACAAACCTGATGAATTCAGGTGAGAATAAATCTAAGAGTGCTGTACAAGGGATGAAAAAATGTATTGTTAGACATGGCTGAAATTATTGATATGGGTACACTGACCAAAAAGACCTTGAACAATATTGAATTAATAATAGTGAATGCATTATTTTGAATATATAAAAGTAGCTCTAACACTTTACTCATTTGCTTGAATAAAACCTGGCCTCGAAAGTGGCCTGCATTAAATGAAGTTGAGATTTCAGAACATACCTTTTATCCTCTAAAGTGAAAATCTAATGGTTTAAGGAGATGAGTGGACTTATAAATTTATTATGTAGGATCTCCGTATCCCTTAACTCTGTCACCTGGGACTCACCAGAGGATGTGTCCTCCACCAATACCTTGAGCAATATATTTCTTTGAAAAACATCAACATCATGAAAAAAACTCTGTGTTTATTTGCTGTCATCTGCAAGCCAAAGATTAGTTGACGATACTGTCATTGCAGTGAGTTCTCAGACCTAAGTGCGATGTTAGGATCCGAGGGCTGAAGATACTGCTTAATGATCAGAAGGTGTGTAAGCATGGTCATCATAAGGGGCAACAAGGTTTGCAGTAATCAGAATATTTTGACACAGATCTTTGGTAGGGACTAATTGATTATAGGGACACTAAGCTTGAGATACATGAGTATTTCCTTAAAATCATGTGGGAAAACCTCACAATTTACTCAATTCACAGACTTGAGCCAGTTCACAGAATTAGACTATGATGAATCAAATAAATTGTTTGTTCCATTCCAAGTATATGACTTCTAGGTATGCATCAAAACCACCTGCTTTAATTAACACCTTTCCAGACAACAGGATTAGCTGAGAGGAAATCAAGGGCAAGCAGCCTATCTTTAAGGATGTTTCACATATCACATCTTCTCATATTCCATTGGCCTGAAATACTATCATGGCAATATGTCACTGCTTAAGAAATTGAGGATATAATCTGTAGCGGAGAAGCTATATGCCTATTCAAACTTCAAGAATTCTATTACTAAAAACAAAAAAAAAGAAAAATGAGTAATGAATGAAATGAAATGAATGAAAAATAGTATCTGTTAAATCTTTTTAAAAATATTTATTTGAGAGAAAGAGAGAATGACAGCTGGGGCAGTTGTAGAGGGAGAAGGGACGAGAGACTCTCAAGCAGCCTCCACAATGAGCATAAACCTGACACAGGGCTCAATTTCACAACCCTGAGACTGTGACTTGAACCAAAACCAAGAGTTGGATGCCTAACCAACTCAACCACCCAGGTGCCCTTCTGTTAAATCTTTAATAGTGTTTCCCTTCCTTTTCATTTTACTTCTTTATTTTTTATTTGCATTAATGTAGCTTAACAACTTTCTTTGTACTAATACTACTAATCACTGCCTACTTGATATAACAAATATATTTAGAATCCTGAATCATAAATTTTGAATAATACAGATTCTTTGCAAACACATTAGGCAAAAAGTATGATGAATTTTTGGAAATAAAGTATATCTCAGTAAATATCAGAGTTGAACTTATAGAACCAGTTTTTCTAATCACAATGATAGATAATAGAAATCACTAATAAAAGATAATTGAACACTTCTCCAAGAATTAAATGGCAGATTATGCCAGTGCTGCTGAAGGGCTCTGGAATGGGAGGCCACTGGAGGCTTTGGCAGTGGCATCCAGGGCCTGGGTAGGGGCTGCAGCTGAGGCTGTAGAGCTCAAGGAGTATATCCCCATCACCAAGCTGGGACACCTGGTTAAGAACATGAAGCTCAAGTCCCTGGAGGATATCTATTTCTTCTCTCTGCCCCTCAAGGAATCTGAGATCATTGACTTTTTCCTGGGGATATCCCTCAAGGATAAAGTTTTGAAAGTTCTACCAATGCAAAAGCAGACCCGGGCTGGCATTTGTTGCCATCAGAGATGACAGTGGACACATTGGTCTGGGTGTTAAGTGTCCCAAGGAGGTAGCCACTGCCATCCCTGGGGCCATGATCCTGGCCAAGCTTTCCATCACCCTGTGCAGCAAGGCTACTGTGGTAACAAGATCCCTTGCAAGGTGACCCGCCACTGTGGCTCTCTTTTGGTGTGCCTCATCCTTGCCCCAGAGGCACTGGCATTGTCCAAGAAGCTACTGATGAAGCAGTATTGACAACTGCTACACTTCAGCCAAGGGCTGTACTGCCACTCTGGGCAATTACACCAAGGCCACTTTTGATGCCATTTCCAAGACTTACAGCTCTCTCATCCCTCACCTCTGGAAGGAGATTGTGACCCACCAAGGGTCTGCATCAGGAATTCACTGACCGTCTTGTAAAGACCCACACCAGAGTTTCTGTGCAGAGGACTCAGGTTCCAGCTGTGGCCACCACATAGTTTTATATAAGAAAAATAAAGTAAAGCCTATTTAAAAAAATAGATAATTGAACAAAATGATGTTTTTGAATTAAATATCATACTTCATGGTTCTGAATAAATAATTGTGAAAATTTAAAAATACTTACAATAATGATCCAAAAACACACATGGGATGAAGCTAATGCAGTAGTACAAAATTATGAAAACAATTAAGTGTTCAGGATAAGAACTTAAGAGAAAACAGCAAAATAAAAAAGATCAGTATAAACTTTCTATTATAAAGCATTTCCTTCAGCATGCTGTGATTTCAGTAAACTTCTAGAAACAAAATAAAACCTATTCAATTTGTTATTCTAACATGTATTTCAAAATACAATACATTTCTAATATTAGAAATTTTCTACATTTCAAAATTTTCTAAAATGTATTTCAAATTTCACATGCCCAAACTTGAACTCTAGCCTTGTCATCATCATTTCAATAAAAATTAACTCGAGGCTTCTAGTCACTCATGACAAATATTTGGGCAGCCAACTTGATTTCTCTTTTCCATCTCCTCTATCACTGATCCATAGACAACATTTTTTCTCTGACTTCAGAATAAGTCTGAAATCTGATCACTTATCAATACTTCCACAGTATTAAAATGGAACAAATTACCCATATGATTAAAACCATGAATGATTCAAATGAATATGCTGAATATGAGAACATGAAAGCAAAACAGTACACACTGTACAATTCTATTTATAAGATGTCCTAAAACTAGTCTATGGTTTAAAAAAAAGGTTTTCTCTGGCTGGGATATTGACTGAGAAGGGATATGCCAGAAATTTCTAATGGGAATTTCCTATTGGAAATTTTTCTTTTTTTTAAGATTTTGTTTATTTATTTGAGAGAGAGAGAATGAGAGATAGAGAGCATGAGAGGGAAGAGGGTCAGGGGGAGAAGCAGACTCCCTGCCGAGCAGGGAGCCCGATGTGGGACTCGATCCCGGGACTCCAGGATCATGACCTGAGCTAAAGGCAGTCACTTAACCAACTGAGCCACCCAGGCGCCCTATTGGAAATTTTTCTAATGGAATTTTTCTATTGATAGGTATATAGTTTAGCCAGGTATATGCATTATTAAAAATTCAGTGAATTTTACTATTAAAATGTGTTCACTCACTAAATGCAAATTTTACATAACACAATGGGAACAAGTATTTAATTTCTAAGTTTGCTTTTCACATCAGTATGGGTAAAAAAAATCCTAAAACTACTATTTGTTATGCTAGGCTGAAACAAATGAATAAATATAGTGAGGATAATAAAAGTTGTATTTCCCAATGTGGTGCAAGGAGTTAAAGATATGGAAAGTTAAAACACTAGAATAAAACTTGGATTGTTGCATTGAATTAGAGATATCAGTATGTATACACACACACACACACACACACACACACACACACATATGTTATACCTGCACATACATCTGTATATCTCCTCCTATATCTGTTTACGCAAAAGACCTAAAAACAATACTACACCAGTGACAATGAGCATATGTAGCATTCAGCTCGTGGTTTCTAAATAAAATTCTCCACTAAATAAACCAAGGAAAGTAGTTGGTTTCAGAGTGTGGCTGGAAAAGCAGAAGATAAACCTAGTACTTATTTTGGAAAGTAAGGAAGTAATTAAAGAATTATAGGACCATGTCAAAAGGACACACAAAACTTAAAGAGGCTTCCACTGGCCAAATGTGGGACAAGAATCAAAATAAATAACAATAATCCATCGAATTAAATGAAAATTCATAAAATCATACTGATATATTAAATATCACAGAAAAGCTCTTTATTAGAATGGAGGCTGAAGAAGGTAGTAGGAATGGTGAAGCTGGAAAATCATCAATGAATGTTAAACTATTCATTGAAATTTTGATAAGAGAATATTGAAGTATTTTCATGGTTTTTCCCAAGAAATATTAATTAGAAAAAGAAAAATAGTATTTACAGAGAAATCTGACAGTTACAACTTCCAGTGATTAATATTTAATATCACCAATATTGGAAAATCTTGTGCTTTCTGAAATAATGCACTGAAGAGGACATTATATTAAGTGGTAATCCCACCCCACATCAGAAGTACACAAAGTAAGGGGCATTCTACTAAAATAACCTACATTCTTAAAAAACATATATTTTTAAAGATTTGATTTATTCACTTATTTGAGAGAGAGAGAGAGCACACATGAGTGGGGGGAGGAGCAGAGGGAGAGGGACAAGCAGACTCTGTGCTGAGTGTGGAGCCTGATGTGGGGCTCAAGCTCATGACCCAGAGATCATGACCTGAGCTGAAATCAAGAGTCAAATGCATAACCGGCTGGGCCACCCAGGCGTGCCTTAAAAAATATTAAGAGAGAATGACAAACATTTATCAAAGTTCTCCATTGTAGTCTTGTGCCCCCCAGTTTTCCCTCATATCTCCTGTTCTGGACTACAAAAGGTGGTTCAATAACTTCAATTAGATAAACAATATGGCATATCCACTATGACACAAACATATATAAGTGCCACCTAATAGAATGTATTACCCAGTTTAGCTGACAAAGACATTGATATCTAACAAATTCCTTGAAAGTATTTCATGTGAATAATTAAAAAAAATCAATCTTTACTGGGTTATACTTAAAGCAACAAAGGTATACACCAAAGAACATTTAATATTTATTCATTTCTCCTACTTCTTTCTTCAGTTTCACTCATTTAATAATAGTTAAGCAGATGTGCTTCCTTAATCTTGGAAATCTTGCAGGTGTATTCAGGAGTAATCTTTTTGTTAGTTTTAAAATTTATTAATATGTTTTGGTAGTTAATGCCACAGTATTGAATACATCATGGTGACCACAATAAAACTGCAATGGAAACCTGCTCTTCTTCAGGGAACATGATGTGGTTTTACTGCGGCTTGGTAACAAGCGACAAAGAATAAACAAATCTGAAATAAATCAATCACCAGTAACATTTTTTTTCACTTGACTGAGCTTTTGTCAATGTCACAAAATTGCAGAACATTGGAGACTTGGACTGCAGAAAGTTGTAAGCATTCAGTTCCTCTTTTGTGATTTTTTTTTCCCCACCTCATTTTGTTGTATTTAAATGGACTTTGTTTCAGTTTCTAGCTGGTGGGTATCCTACAGGAGTGAATTTCTGATACGATGTTTTCAAAAGACTTAAAACAACTTCAGTGATTATTTAGGTTTAGCAGCTTGTGGGATAATAAGTTGAAGTTTATCACTGCCAGCATTTCAAATGTGTGAAGTTCATTTAGGAGTGAAGAGGTCAGTAATTCAGAATGTTCTATTTCAGTTGGAGAAGAAAAGTAGATAGCAAAGGGAGTCCCTATAGGCTCTGTCATCAGGCACAAAGCACAGGATGGAAATTAGGAAGGCTGCAAATCTAAGAAGCAGTAGCATTTCCAAGAAGAGAGAAATAAAATAGAAATAAGACGTTGGTAGAAAGGATACCATTTAGAGGTACCCAGGAGAAATCATCTTGGAGTTTTGAGTGATGATCCTTTCATGAACTGCAGGAGGTTGAGTAATACACTTTCATTTGCCATTGTAACCATAACCATAATTACTAGCCTACCTGCATTTCTCATTCCAATGAGAAAAAGAAGTTTGAATTATTTTTGGTAGTTATTTTCCTAAATGTTCCAAGGTAATCAAAGAATCTGTATTAGCGATTCTTTCTGTAATAGGCTAGAATAAGTATTCCATTTTGAATGCATACATTAAAGTTTGGTAATTTAATTTTGTTTTTGGCAAGAAAAATTGAGAAAATCCTTCCTGAGGAAATGGCAATTCAATACTAACTGGTAGTATTTCCTACCTACCTTCTCTCTTGCTATCAAGGTCATTTGAAGATAAAACAAGGGTTTACCACTAATTTGGGAATTAATAAAAGCACTGTCTCAAAGAAGTTCTTAGGCTAGGGGAAAAAAAAGAGAGAGACACACAAAGAGAAACAATTATGAGTTGGAGAAACATCAGCCAATGTATTATATTTTATGCTTTAAATTATCTTACATAGTTTTGAATTGTCTGTTCAACACTTAAATATAATCCTTTCAAATTCTTTTATTACCCATAACTTCTTCCAACTAAGAATAGGTAACTTTAGCATGAATTAGCATTTTACAACATATATACACTCAAGAGTAACATTAATCAGACTCATCATTAAAATAATATATGTATTATTTCCTTTGAATTGTTTGTTTTTAAAGATTGTGTTTCTCTTAGATGTAGAATCATAATTTGTATGGGTAACCTCCACACAGTTCCTGTTTGTCCACCTGAAATAATTATTGATTTCATAATACATTTTCTGGAAAGACAAAGCCACATTTCAGTTAATACAAGTCATTCTGGGTTTTAGAAAACAGTTCTGGGGAAATTCTCTCATGATCACCTTATTTTCTTTCTGATTACTATGGATAAAAGACTAACAGTGAAGAGTTTTAATTGAAGAATCACTGGGGAAGGGTATAGCAATAATCACTAGAAGTACCTAAGAAGATATGGTGAGATAACCTGAGCTAAACTATAACATACATTTTTGCCAATTTCCTAGGCTCTGGAGGATTTGAAAATCAATGACTTTTATTTATTAAAGACACTAGGTGAGCACTGTGAATTGTGTAAGACTGTTGAATCACAGATCTGAACCTCTGAAACAAATAATACATTATATGTTAAAAAAAATAAAGGAGAAGATAGCAGAAAGGGAAAACGAAGGGGGGGAAATCAGAGGAGGAGATGAACCATGACAGACTATGGACTCTGAGAAACAAACAGGGTTCTAGAGGGGAGGGGAGTGGGGGGATGGGTTAGCCTGGTGATGGGTATTAAAGAGGGCACATATTGAACGGAGCACAGGGTGTTATACGCAAACAATGAATCATGGAACACTACATCAAAAACTAATGATGTAATGTATGGTGATTAACATAACATAATAAAATAAAAAATCACTGATCTATAAAAAAAGGCACTAGGAAATCTATGATTATTCTGCAAATAGGTCATGATAACTCTGGTATAAATATAGGCATAATAATTTGTATTTTCATGGATTAAGCCACTCAGAAAAAATTTTATGGTAAATGTCTGATTTATCTCACTTAGCATATTGCCTGAGCATATTCCATGTTCACAAATGGCAGAATTTCCTTTCCTGTATTTGAGCAATATCCCATTGTATATGTTTACCACTACTTTTTTATCTGTTCCTCCACTGACAGACATTTATGTTGTTTGGTTACTGTGAATAATGCTATAGTGAACATGGAAGTGCAGATCTCTCTTTGAACTCATTTCCAGGCCATATATACCTGGAAATGGAATTGCTAGATCATACAATTCAGTAATAAATAAAAAGTTAAGAATTTTATAATCTAAAAAACTTGATTTTTTAAAATAGTAGAAATATGAAAAGGAATACACATATAAAATTTTCACCATTGTGTTCAGAGGAATACTTCAGGTTGTGTAAAGAAAAAATATGGTTTTCCTTTAAACACAGGAATATACATATACACACTCATGTGTCTGTGTATATTTGTGTGTGTGTATATTGATTTACCTTTCAACCTGAATATATGCATGGACACATGAGTATATATACACATGAGTGTATATATTGTACATGCATGTATAAATGTTATTTTTAATTTAAATATTTGATTTGTAATGTATTTTAGAGATTTTTATCTAAATTCTGAAATAGTAGTTTGCTATTTGCATATGTGGTATGTTAGTATTAGGGATCACAGCTAAACTAATAGACAAATCATTTAATGAAGTATTCAATTAATCAGTCCTAATTATTTCCAATTAACACTAATGAAATTAGGGTTATATAAAGAAGAAATATTACACAGTAATGTGTTAATTAATATGAATGGCTGAGTACTTAATGTTTCACATTTTTTATATAAATGTTTTGCTAAACTGGGTGCAGTGAAACAATCAAACCATCTTTTTTTATTGCATCTTTGTTTATTGTATCTTTGTATACCTACATAGAGATAGCTATGTAAATGTTACTCCTATACCTGTCATCTTCACATCACTTTGAGCCACATTTTAATCAGGCCATTGCTGCAGGAACCAGCAATTTGCATGAATGCTCTGGTCATTTTTCTCAGTACACATTGTATTTCTTGCTTAATTTTCCCCAGTATTTGTCTGTCATTACTACATGGTTTACCTATAAGATTTGCTCAGCCATTCTAGTTCATGCACAAACTTGGAAAGGTAAAGTAGTTCATAGCTCCTGGAGGAACCCTTGATGATTTGAAAATAGAAGTCCGTGGATGGATACATTTCCGTTTCTGTTAAAAATCCTGTGAATTGTGCAAGACTGTTGAATCACAGATCTGTACTTCTGAAACAAATAATGCAACATATTTTAAGAAAAAAGAAAAAGAAGAAGATAACAGGAGAGGAAGAAAAGGGGAGTATGTCAGAGGGGGAGACGAACCATGAGAGATGATGGACTCTGAAAAACAAACTGAGGGTTCTAGAGGGGAGGGGGGTAGGGGGATGGGTTAGCCTGGTGATGGGTATTGAGGAGGGCACGTTCTGCATGGAGCACTGGGTGTTATGAACAAACAATGAATCATGGAACACTGCACCAAAAACTAATGATGTAATATATGGTGATTAACATAACAATAAAAAATTAAAAAAAAAAATCCTGAGGCTCAGTTGGTACAGCCACTTAAGGTACTTCCAGAGGATTCATGTCCTTCAGGTTTCAACCAGAGAAGTAGAATCATTAGGAAATAGATGGATGGGTGGATGGATGGATGGATGGCTGGATAGATTTCTTGCAAGGAATTGGCCTATGCAATTGAAGGAGGCTTGCTAGGCAATTCCAAAATCCACAGGGCAGGCCATCAGGAAGGGCAAGCTGGAACTTCCCAGTCAGGAGCTGAACTGCTGCCTATAGATGAAATTTCTTCTTCAAGGAAGGCTCAGCTCTGTTCTTGAGGCCTTTCAACTGACTGAATCAAGCCCACCCAGATTATCTAGAATAATACCTGTTACTTAGAGTCAAGGGATTACTTAAAGTCAATTTTTATCATGGGGCACCTGAGTAACTCAGTTAAGCATTCGACTCTTGATTTGGGCTCAGGTTGTGATCTCAGGGTCATGGAATCCAGCCGGAAGTCAGCCTCCACACTCAGTGGGGAGTCTGCTTGAGATGCTCTCTCTTCCTCTCCCTCTGCTCCCCTCTTCCCCACGCTTGTGCGCAGTCTCTCTCTCGCTCTCTCAAAAATAAATAAATAAATAAAAAAGTCAACTTTTTTTAGATTTATTTATTTGGGGGGACAGTAGAAGGGGGAGGGTCAGATGGAGAGGGAATCTTCAGCAGACTTCATGGTGAGTATGGAGCCTGGCACAGGGTTCAATCCCATGACCCTGAGATCATGACCTGAGCTGAAACCTTGAGTTGGACATTTAAACAACAGTATCACCCTGGTGCCTCCCCCTCAAAAAAATTCCATTTTAATCACATCTACAAAATATCTTCACAGCAAAAATTAGATTGATGTATGATTAAATAACTTAAGACTGTGGCCTGGCCAAGTCGGCATATCAAATAGCCCATCATAGGGTTTGAGCCTTATTTACCCAGAATAGAAACCAGCACAATAACACATCCTTGGTTTGACTTTACTGTTTTACTCTTCCCTGACACCCTTGTCCTTGTCCCAAGGAGAACATCCTCACATAAACTACCTGCACGCTAACCTTTATTGTAAGCTCTATTTTGGAAGATAGAAAATTGACATGAAATAATTGGTATCATAGTGGCCTTAGAAAGCAGATATTCAATATGGCATTCTGGTGAGATATCACCCACAGGACAGACAGCAATAAGGACTCCATTGATGTTAACAGTAGAAGTATAATAACCCCTGGAAGGCAGAAGAATTATTACTAAGAACCTCACTGGTGGAACATTTTGATGAGGTGTGTATTAGATTCTTGTGGCTGTCATAACAGATTACCACAAATAAGGTTATTCTTTATTCTCTCACAGTTCAGAGGCCAGGAGTCTGAAAACAAGGATTTGGCAAGACTCTGCTTCCTCCAGGGGCTTTAAGAGAGAATCTGTCCCATGTCTCTTTTCTAGATTCTGGTGGCTACTTCCAGAATGCAACAAGGTAGACTGTGAAACTTTGGTTTATACTGTAGGGATTATACTTGAACATTTTGGGACAGTGGACATGTAAGGACTTGGGTTGATGGCTTGAGGTTAATTTTAGTAGTTCCTAAAAGAAAATGATAGGTTCACTTTAGCAAACTATCAATGGCACACTATGAATGTCAGAATAACATAATGGGAACATTTTAAGAAACTTGTTACCTACAACTGCGAGGCAGACTATGCTGAAAAATCAGGGTGAAATTTAATTTTAGTGGTGACAGAGCTTCAAAGGACACCAAATGCACATCTTTAGAGATCTATGCCAAAATCAGGACCCAGATAGGGATAGAGTAGAATGCTGGTATATATGATAGTGAAATTTGTGTCAACATAGCTGAGAATCTTGAACTCCCGATATTTCCACCCAAGGGAAACAGCTCCTTCCTTGTTACGAGATAACAGCCTTCTCTTACCTGGAAACCAGGCAGAAATCTCACTTGAGACAATTGTCACAAAGATGCTCTATGTCTACCTCAACATTTCAATTTCTAGGCTTATCTTCATTTTGTCTTAAAACCAATAAACAGACTAAGATTGCTACAAAGATTAATTTGGGAACAACTTCAACTTTATTAGGTTCCCAGGAAAGGCTTAAAAGAAACATTTCTTCTAGGTAATAAGAAATGTATTGGTAAGAACACATGAGAATATTTAAGAAGCTCAAGGAGGCTAGAGTTGAGAGTAGAAACTGATTTACCTTGGTGTTCCAATTACCATGGTATTGCCATGGAACTAGTTTACTGTGTACTGGTGGGATGATAGTATTCTCAAAAACCAGAGACTAAGACTGGCACTCCATGGTAAGAAGCAAGATGGAAATTACCAAAATAGATTCTAAGTTAAAGTGGTAACGAGTCCTGACCTATATGTTTCCAGAAGTGAATGAGCAACTAGTTTGTCTATCACAAGACACGTCAGCCTACTATGATATCATAGAAAAATCTGGTAAAAATACTATTTCAGTCAATGGTAGCTGAGTTGATAAAATTATAATCCGTAAAAATTGACCATAAATTACTATTCAATTTGAAATTGGTTTACTGCCTCTGTGTGTGTGTGTGTGTGTGTGTTTGTGTATATATATTTTTTATTTTTCATGCTGAAGGTTGTAAGGATGAGACCAGATATAGAGAGGTATTCTGGCAAACTAGTATGTAATACAATTCTGAAGACTTTGTACATTTTGCACTTTGTATGATTTCTGAAGACTAGAGTGACTTATTCTATATCTCTTCTCCCAGTACCCCAAGGAGTTGACTGACATCTGTAACTGTGAACCCATAAATCTTCTGTGGGTTTAGCCGCTGGCTTTTTAAGGAAAAAAATGCTGATAGAGGAATTTATTTGCTCAAAATTTACAAGAAATGAAACATTTCAATGCTTTAACTTTGTAAACTTAGAGGAGGATTATTACTCACAAAAGTATCTCTTCCTAAATTTATAATGTGTCTTAATTGGGTTTTCAGTTCTTCCTCAAAAATATAAGGCACATTCAAAGAAAAAATGTCTAACTATAATTTCCTGAAAAAATTTCCTATGAATGGATGCAATTATGCATACTTTAATGAAAATTACCTAAGCTTTCAGTAAACACTGACAATTTTCATGTTTGAAAACAATCTATATTGCATGGCATGTTAATTTTCATCATTAATGAGAAGAGTATTATACTCTAATTAATTTTGTAATTAAAAGAATGGTATTTAAAATGTCAAATAATCTAAAAACATGAAATGCAGATTTTAAACAGAATATATTATCATAATGCAAGTCATTATTAACATAAACTAAGTGGATTTGTTGATGTTTATTTAAAGTAGGTGCTTTAATTGTTGAAAAGAATATTCTTTATAGGGATAGGCAAGATTTTATTAAATGGTTCAGGAAAATCAAAGGTAAGGACATTAATGTTTTCTCCTAAGAGATATGTCTCTCAGGATTATACTAGTTGCTTATTCTGAGTAGGTTTATGGCTTGCTCCTATGATTCTGGGCTCTTCTAGTCTACAGGTCTTAGTGACCAAGGGATGACGCCACCCGGGCACACTGATAGCTGCCCCATTGCAGCCAGCGCTCCTCACTGGGTCTTTGGAAACAGGGTAAAATCTCTATGTGGGGACTGACCATGACTATGAAAGAGGATTGGTTTATCCAATAAAGACCTAAATGAAATTTATAATTATGACACATTTGGAATACTTCATGGTATCCCTATGCTTAGAGGCAATGATTATCAGGAGGCAGAAGGCATCCCTCATCTAACATAGGCAGGGCCACCAAAGTTTTGTATGTTATCCTTATGTAAGAAAAACATTATCTTCCTTCTCATTATAATATTACATAGGGTTTGTTAGTAAGAATGATAAAGAAAATGAGCAGTGCCATCAGTTAGCGATTCTGGGCTCTGACAGCAATGGCTTCATGATATTATCTCCTGGATTCATTAGCAAATTGCAGGCTTGTGTTTCTCTCACTGGAAAGGGAATGGATCAATATTTTTGTTGGTTTGAAGAAGAGTTGCAATGCTCAATGAAACAATTTTCTGGGTTTGGATGTATTAAGAGATACTTTGAATGCACAGTGGCCCCAGGGTGCAACATAGGGCAACTTCTTTTTCTTTTTCTTTTTTCTTTTTTAAAAACATTCCCTTCCAATGCAGGAACTTTTTTCCTCTACTTTGTGTGATTTTTTTTTTTTATTAAAGATTTTATTTATTTATTTATTTGAGAGAGCAAGAGAGGAAGAGAGCACTAGCAGTGGGGTAAAGCAGAGGGAGAGGGAGAAGCAGACTCCCCACTGAGCAGGGAACTCAATGCGGGACCCAATCCCAGGACCCAGGGATCATGACCTGAGCCAAAGGTAGATGCTTTACTGACTGAGCCACCCAGGTGCCCTACTTTGTGTGAATCTTACGGTAAGATATCTATGGGATTCCAAACTCAAAAATATATGCGTGGGCCAGATTGGGCTACTTTCAGGCTCTCACTAGGAATGTAAATGGTGACCAGAAAATTTGAGAAAATAATCTAATTTACTAAATAGAAGATCTAAGAGTTCCTGCTGCATTTGAAAGCCTGAGTCTTTCCTGTTTCCTGGTCTTACCTCGGGTTCCTTCAATCCTGTGACTGTGTATGCCTTTTCTGTTGAGTTTTTAGTTTTGTTTGTGGAGCTGAATATATCCCTAATTTTGCTCCTTAGTTAAAAACTATTAGCTCTGATTTTCATAATCAGGAAGAAAAAGGAAAATGATTATAGGCATAAAAACTGAAAAAACCTTTAAAACATTTAGCATTTTACATTCCTTTTAGTGTAGTATAAAATAGAAAATGATAATTAATATATCATAATATTTCAAGGATATTATTGCTTAGAATAAGGCTAAGTAAAAACAAAATGAGTACTATTCAATGAAAGTTAAAAAAATTATTAAATAATATACCAGTATGACAAAAAAATATTTGTTGAAAGTGATTAAATAGGGGTGCCTGTGTGTCTCAGTCAGTTGTGTCTACCTTCAGCTCAGGTCATTATCCAAGGATCCTGGGATCAAGCCTGGAATCAGGCTCCCTGAGCAGGGAGCCTGTTTCTCCCTCTCTGCCCTTCCCTGCCCCCATTCATATGCTCTCGCTGTCTCTGTCTCTCTCAAATAAATAAATTTTTAAAAAAGAGTGATTAAATATGTAACACTCATAAGATGCTAAGAAAATGAGCCAAATATAATAGCAAAATAGAAAATGATCATCTGTTTAGAGTTGAGGCCATGACAACAAATATTTATGGTAGCTACTTTTGATTTGGATTTATGAATAATTTTTCTTATTTATAATTTCTATATGAAAATACATTTTTTAAAGATTGTATTTATTTATTTAGAGCATGAGTGGGAAGAGGGGCAGAGAGAAAGAATCTCAAGCAGATTCTGCACTGAGCACAGAGCCTGAGGTAGGGCTGGATCTCATGACCCTGATATCATGACCTGAGCTGAAATCAAGAGTCTGATGCTCAACCTACTGAGCCATACAGGTGCCCCTGCGAAAACATTTCTAAGTATAAAATCAAAATCAAATGTCTTGAAATTGTTAAATCAGAAAGTATAAAGGAGCTTAGATTTTTCTTGTTTACTTGTATACATATATAGATAGATGATAAAGAGATACACACACACACACACACACACACACATCAGAAACATCAGACAGAAATCAGGGCTTTATTTACTTAAGTAGCTTAGGGGAAGAATGATATTCTAGCATTGATCCTTCATATAAAGCATACCACAGATAGCAGAATGACAGCCTGAAGGACAGTTGATGTATATATTGGGACTGTACTATAGGAGAATGTTGTGTGGGTCTCAGCCTACTGATGGTGATGTTTTCAGCTGGGAATGGCTGAGGCACTTACCTGTGCCCATATTTACTCATAGGGAGCCCCATAAACATTCCCTCTGCAACCCCCACCACCAGGGCCAATATTGTGGCTGAACCAGCCTTTGTGATTCTCTTTTTTTCTCTATATGTTTATGTGTATATGTGTGTGTGCATGTGCGTGTGTGTGTGTGTATGTATGTATGTATATATGCATACATATATTACATCTTCCTTATTCATCTGGATGGACATCTGGGTTGCTTACTTATTTTATCTCTAGTAAATAATGATGCAATAAACACAGGGGTACATATATCTTTCCAAATTAGTGTTTCATTTTCTTTGGGTAAATACACAGTAGTGATATTACTGGATTATATGGTATTTCCATTTTTAATTTTTTGAGGAAACTCTGTATTATCTTCCACTGTGGCTGCACCAATTTACACTCCCACCAGCAGTGCATACATGTTCCCTTTTCTTCACATCCTCACCCCAACACTTGTTATTTCTCATCTTTTTGTTACTAGCCATTCTGGCTGGTCTGAAGTGATATCTCATTGTGGCTTTAATTTGCATTTCCCTGATTATTAGTGATGTTGAGCATCTTTTCAGGTGTCTGTTGGCCATCTGTATGTCTTCTTTGGAAAAATGTCTATTCAGTTCCTCTGCACATTTTTTTCTGGTGTTGTGTAAATTCTTAATATGTTTTGAATATTAACTCTTATCAGTTGTATCATTTGAAAATATCTTCTTCCATTCACTGGGTCACCTTTTTGTTTTCCTGATGGTTTCCTTTGCTGTGCAGAAATGTTTTATTTGGTGTAGTCCCAATAGTTCATTTTTGCTTTTGTTTTCCCTGCCTAAAGAGGCAAATCCATAAATATGTTGCTAAGTGTTATGTCCTAGAGATTACTGCTTATGTTTTCTCCTAGGAATTTTACAGTCTCAGGTTTTATATTTAGGTCTTTAATCCATTTTGAGTTCATTTTGTGTGTTCTGTAAGAAAGTAGTCCAGTTTCATTCTTTAGCATGTAGCTGTCCGGTTTTCCCAACACCATTTATTGAAAAGACGGTCCTTTTACCATTGTATATTCTCTACTTCTTTGTTGCAGATTAATTGACCTTGTTTAAGTGTAGGTTTATTTCTGGGCTCTCTATTTTCTTCCTTTGATCTATGTGTCTATTTTGTGCCAGTACAATACTCTTTTGGATACTACAGATTTGTAGTATTTTTCTGAAATCTGGGATTGTGATACCTCCAGCTTTGTTCTTTCTCAGGATTGTTTTGACTGTTCATGGTCTTTTCTGGTTTCATACAAATTTTTAGAAATATTTACTCTAGTTCTATGAAAAATGCTATTAGTATTTTGGTAGGGATTGCATTGAATCTGTAGATTGCTTTGGGTAGTATGGACATTTTAGTAATATTAATTTTTCTAATCCATGAACATGGAATATCTTTCCATTTCTTTGTGTCAGCCTAAATTTATTTCAACAATGTCCTAGAGTTTTTAGGGTGCATGTCTTTAACCTCTCAGTTAACTTTATTCTTAGGTATTTTATTCTTTCTGTTGCAATTATTTTTGTTTTCTTAATTTCTCTACCTATTTTGTTATTAGTGTATAGAAATGCAACCTATTTCTGGATATTAATTTTACGCCCTGTGACTTTACTGAATTCATTTATCAGTTCTAATAGTTTTTTGCTGGAGTCCTTAAGGTTTTCTGTTCATGGAAATGTCTCCTAAAGATCCCTGCCCCTCCCAGCATACCTTCTGAAATTAGTAAATAAATATCTTTCCTGTATACATCAGGTGCTTCTCAAACTGCTACTTCTGTGCTGTGCCTCCATGAGGTTGTTTATTATGCTATCTGTCTAAGGGCAAAGGCTATTTCTTGTGACCCTCCAGCTCTCCCAGGGAGGAGTCTGCTAATTTCTAAATTTCCCAGTGTGAAGCTCCACTAATTATAAAAACTCTCTAAGTGAAGCCCCTCTGGTTTTCAAAGCCTAATGTAACAGGAACTCATCTCCCCATGCAGCTCCCCCATGTCTGGGATGCCTGGGGTGGGGTTGGTTTCTCTCCCTTCCCCATGCCTGTGTTGTCCCTCCTATTTGAGGTTAGTCTCACAGATTTGGTTCCCAGCTGGGACTGTCCTTTGGCAATGTTTTCAGTGTGGTTGTGATTAGCTGTGGAGATTTGTTCTGTCTGTCTTCAGTTTGATTTCTAGGTTGCACTGATGTAACTGTTATCTAAGTGTATCCATTGAGACCAGGTGAGCTTAGAATCCTCCTACTCTCCCTATCATTTCCCTCCAGGATTTTCCAAATAGAGTATCATGTCATCTGCAAATAGTGACAGTTTTACTTTTTCCTTACCAATTTGGATGCCTTTTATTTCTTTTTCTTACCTTATTACCTTTGCGAAGAGTTCCATTACTATGTTGAATGAAAGTGTTATCAGTGTTTTCTTCCTGATCTCAGAGAAAAAGGTCTCTTTTTCACTATTGAATATAATATTACCTGTTGGTTTTTAATATGTGACCTTTATTATGTTGAGGTGTGTTTCCTCTAAACCTATTTTGTTGAGTTTTTTTTTTTTTTATCATGAGTGGATTTTGTATTTTGTCAAATGCTTTTTCTGCATCTACTGAGATAATCATACAGTTTTTATCCTTCCTCTTATTAATGTGATATATCATATTGATTTTCAAATATTGAAACACTGTTGCATACCCAGAATAAATCCTAGTTGATCATGGTGAATGATGGCTTTTTAATGTATTGTTGAATATGTAATTCAGATTTCCTGTTTTCCCCTAATACCTTTTTCTTTGTCATTATCCCCAGTCAGTATACCACATTGCATTTAGTTGTCATGTCTCTTTAGGCTCCTATTAGTTTTGACAGTTTCTCGGGCTTTTCTTATCTTTTTCTGTTTTGTTTTAAAGATTTTATTTACATATTTATTTTAGAGAAAAAGAGTGTGCAAGCAAAGGGAGGAACAGAGGGAGAGGGACAAGCAGAGTCCATGCTGAGTGCAGAGCCCAAGGCAGGGCTCAATCCCATGACCCTGAGATCACAACTCCAGCCAAAACCAAGAATCAGACACCCAATTGACTGAGCCACCCAGATGCCCCAAGATATCCTTGTTTTTGATGACGTTGGCAGTTTTGAGGAGGACTGCCCAGATATTTTGTAGAACGTTCCTAATCTGGTATTTGTCTGATGTTTTTCTCATGATTAGATCGGGGTACAGTGTTTTGGGCAAGGAGACCAGAAAGGGAAAGCGACATTTTTATCACATTATATTAAGGATATGTACTAATCAATATGACTTATCACTGTTAATGTTGACCTTGAGATAGTGTTTGTCAGTTTTACTCACTGCAAATTTACTCTTTTTTCCCTTTCTTTACATACTGTACTCTGAAATTCTTATACATTTAAGATGTGGGAAGATATGCTTCACCCCTTTAGAGAAGAAGTGCTACATAAGTTACTTAGAATTCTTTTACATGGAAGATTTATCTACTCAGCCATTTGTTTATGTAGTCAGTCATTTATTTATAGTATGGATATTCATTTTTGTGCCACAATCCAATACTACTATATACTGCTATAATTCTTTCAGCTTCAACCATGAGCTCCTTCATTTGGCTCCTGTGTCCCCTGATAGATGTCCTTACCTGAGTTTTTGTTTGTTAGTACTTCCTTACTTTCTACACTACAAGGTATTACAGGCTTATCTTGTATATTACATGTCTCAACGTTAAAATCATCCATTTTACCAGGAGCCCTGATTTCTTCTATTAGAGAGTGATATTAGAAACCAAGACCTTAGTACCTAGGCATGCTTATTGCTACTGGAGTATTGTATCTAGGCCACCTCAACAAATCAAGGATATATATATATATATATATATATATATATATATATATATATATATATATAATGTATACACTTGCCTATAAACATTTCTGTATCCGAGTCTATGTTAAAGTAAACGTAAGTTTATGTTGATGTCTTCAGTTCTAATCCATTACCACATGGATCATTCTAGTCTTCTCCTCCTACTTGTCTCAACATTTCTAAAACATTAAGAAAACTGGCTTCCACTATCTGCCATCAATTTACTGAATCATTCAATTAGTGTGTACTTATATATAGTGCTTTCAGGGCTGTTAATCTGTGCACCATGGCAAACAACATTAGCAACTCAAGTACAGTGATTGTTTATGAGTCTCTGCATTATGTTGATGTAATTATGTTTTTTTCTCTTACTCAGTTTGTTAATCTGATGAATACATTGATTACTATACAAAGGTTAAAATAATCTTTCACGGAATGAACTTCACTTGGTCAAAAGGTACAATCCTTTTTATATGTTGTTGGGTTTACTTTGATAATATTCTGTTAAGGACTATTGCTGCGTTTGTTCATATGATATATTGGTCTATAACTTCTTTAAAATGTCTTCATTGGTTTTGACCATAGGGTAATGCTGGCTGCATGGAGTGAGTTAAGAAGTATTCCTTCTGCTTCTATTTTTGGGGTGATATTTTAGAAATTTATCCTTTAATGTTTGGTATAATTCACCAATGAAATCATGTGGACCTGGAGCTTTTATTTTTGGAATGTTTTTAATTATTGACTTGATTTAATTGATCAGTACAAGGAAATTCAAGTTATCTGTTCTCCTTTTGTGAGTTTTGACAGCTTTTGTCCTTTCAAGGAATTGGTTTATTTCCTTTAATTTATCAAGGAGGTCACAAAATTGTTCATAAAATACCCTATTGTCCTTCTAGTTTTCATGGAATCAGTTGCAATAACCCAATTTCATTTCTGATATTAGTAATTTATGCCTACTCTCTTCTTCGTTGTCATTGTCATCATCATCTGGGCAGAGGTTTGACTTTTGTTTTTTTTGTGTGTGTGTGTGTGTTTCCCCCAAAAAACCAGCTTTTGGTTGCTTTAATTTTATCTATAGCTTTCCTGTCTTCAATGTCACTGATTTCTGCTGTAATATATTATTTTCTTTCATTCTTTTTGTTTGTTTGTTTGCTTTAGGCTTAATTTTCTCTTGTTCCTCCGGATTTTTAGATGGAAGCTTAAGCTATTTCAGGCCTTCTTTTCTCATATATGCATTTAATGCTATAAATTTCCTTCTCAGTGCAGATTTTGATGCACCCCACACATTTTGTTAAGTTCTATTTTTATTGGGCGCCTGGGTGGCTCAGTTGGTTAAGCGACTGCCTTCGGCTCAGGTCATGATCCTGGAGTCCCGGGATCGAGTCCCACATCGGGCTCCCTGCTCGGCGGGGAGTCTGCTTCTCCCTCTGACCCTCTTCCCTCTCATGCTCTCTATCTCTCTCATTCTCTCTCTCTCAAATAAATAAATAAATAAAATCTTTAAAAAAAAGTTCTATTTTTATTTACCTTGTCTTGAGACATCATCTTTGACTCAGGTTATTGAGAAGTGTGCTGCATAATTTGTAAATAATTTGGGGACTTTCCAGCTATCTTTTGCTATTGACTCTTGTTTAATTCCTTTGTGGTTTGAAAGCATACTATGTAGAAAACTATTCTTTTAAATTTATTACAGTGTGTTTTATGATAAGTACGTAGTCTTGTTAAGTTTCATTGAGCTTGAGAAGACTATTCTTTTGCTGAATAGGGTTTTCTATATGATATATTAGATCAATGATCTATGAGAGTGTTGTTAGAGTGACCTATATCCTTACTAATTTTGTGCCTGCTTATCCATCGATAACTTGGATGTTCTTGCAGTTCTATCACATTTTGTCTCATGTATTTCATTTTTGTTGTTAAGTGAGCAGATATATAAGATTGTTTTGTTTTCTTGGAGAATTGACAACTTTCATATGATATAATGGTCCCACTTGATTTCTGATAATCTTCCTTGTTTTCATGTTTGATTTATCTGAAATTGGTATAGCTAATTCAGCTTTCTTTTTATTAGTGTTATCATTGTATATATTTCTTTATTCTTTTACCTTCAACCTATTGTGTCTTTATATTTAACATGGATTTCTGGTAAGCAACATAGAGTTGCTTCTTATTTTTAGGTAATCCATTCTGATAATTTCTTTTAATTGGGGTTTTTAGACATTCCCAGTTTAAGTGATTATTGATATTTTTGGATTACCATGTTTGTAACCATTTTCTATTCATTGTTCTTGCTTATTTTCCCTCCTTTTCTCCTTTGGCTTTAATTGAACATTTTATGTCAATTTATTTTACTCTTAACATATCAATTATATATCTTTTAAAAATATTTAATTGTTGCCTTGGAGTTTACAGTATACATTTTCAAATAATCTAAGTCCACTTTCACATAACCTTATACCACTTCATATGCAGTTCAGGTACCTTTTAATAGAGTAGTCCCAATTCTTTCCTATTGTCCCTTATGACCTTGCTGTCACTTAATTCATTTATCTGTATGCTATAATCACCCAATGTGTGGTCACTACTATTGACTTACACACTTATCTTTTAGATGAATTACAAATAAACAATACAGATTTTATTGTTATTTGTTCCCTGGTACTTTTCATTTCTTTATGTAAATTGAAGTTCCCAACCTATATCATTTTCTACCTCCCTGAAGAACTTATTTTAACATTTACTACAGGACAAGTCTGCTGGCAATAAAATCCCCCAGCTTTTGTCTGAAAGCATCTTTATTTCTCATTTGCTTATGTAGGATAATTTCACTAATTATAGAATTATACTCTTCTATTTCCTTTAACACTTTAAATATTTCACTCTACTCTCTTATTACTTGCACTGTTTATGATGAACAGTCACTGTAATTTTAATGCTTGTTCTTCTATAAATAGGGTGTTTTTTCCTCTAGCTTCTTTCAAGCCTTTCTTTTTGCGAATGTGTTATGCCTTGGGGTGTGTGTGTGTGTGTGTGTGTGCGTACGTGTGTGTGCACATACACACACATGTTTATCCGGGTTGGTGTTGTCTGAGCTCCCGTTGATGTAGTTTGGTGTCTGTCAATACTGGAAAGGTCTCCACCATTACTAATTTAAATATTCTAATCTTTCTTTTTTTTTTCTTCTACTGATATTCCAATTATTTGTATGTTAAAGTTTTTGTTATCATTCCATAGTTCTCCAATGGTTTATTCTCTGTTTTTAGTTTTTTTTTCTCTTTACATTTCACTGTGAGAAGTTTCTACTAGTCTATCTTCAACTTCACTGATTCTCTCTTAGCTATGTTGAGTCTACTGATGAGCCCTAAAAAGGAATTCTTTATTTGTATTATTGTTTTTTATTTCTTTAATTTTAATTTTTTTAGGGAGAGAGAGAGGAGTGGAGGGGTTAAGGGAGAGGGAGAGGGAAGATAGAATCTTCAGCAGGCTCCACACACAGCATGGGGCCTGATGCAGGGCTCAATCACACAACCCTAAGATCATGACCTAAGCTGAAATCAAGAGTCAGATGCTTAACCACCTGAGCCACCCAGGTGCCCCTATTGTCTCTTATTTCTAACATTTCTTTATTATTTCTTAGTTTCCATCTCTCTGCTTATATTATTGCTGCATTCTTTCATGTTATCTAATTTTTCTTTTTTTGTTTCAAGTTTTTAAATTCTAGTTAATTAACTTATAGTGTAATATTGGTTTCAGGAGTAGAATTTAGTGATTCATCACTTACATATAACACTCAGTGATCATCACAACAAGTGCCCTCCTTAACACCCATCACCCATTTTTCCATTAGAGTCTTTAAGATATTAATCATTGTTATTTTAAATTTCCTGTCTGATAATTCTCATATCTATGCCATATCTTGGGGTTGTTCTCATGATTGCTTTGTTGCTTTAGGTTGCATTTATTCTTGCCTTTTATCATGTTTGCACTTTTTTTGAAAGCTGGACATACTATCTGAGAAATAGGGGAACAGGAAATGAGGTAAAAAGGCCTTTGGTATGAGGATTTAAGTTAATCTGGGTAGGAGTTGAGCTATGTTTTATGCTTGTTGTGGCTTTATGTACCAGAGGCTTCAAATTCTTTTGGTGTTTTTATGTCCTATCTTGATTTTTGGGAGATATATATATCTATCTTCATAGAGAGTCTGTACTATACACCTCTTTCATCTAAACTCACTATAATTATATTGGAACCCTATTTATGTGGTAATAAAGTGACAAGAAAGGGATGTTCTATAATCTGAGTGAGATTCAGTGTTTTAGTGGGTTTGTATTTCAGTACTAAGATTTTAGTAAGCATTTCTCCAGTGGTATAATCTGTCCCCTACTTTTTTCCCTGTCTTCAAAGTTCCCATTCTATTTCCTTGAAGCCTTGTCTCCTATTGACTGTTATTTTTACCCTTTTTTGGGAGTACATACTGGAAGGAGTTAAACAGGGACTCATCTCTTTTCCCAGCAGGAATAATCTTTCATAATTTTTTGTCAAAATACTTTTACCTGGAGAGCTGTCCTTTGCTCTGCTGTGGTTCATAAACTCTCACTCTCTTCTTGCCAGAGCCAAAAGGGATATTTCTTGGATCCTCACAGTAAGAACTCAAAATTTATAGGGTTCCTAGAAGAAAACCCACTAAAATACAGGCCTATTGAGAATGTAGCCCTGTAAGTTCCTCATTCTTACGTTAGTCCTCACTCAGCCTCTAGCTATTCATGTCAATTCTTATTGACATCTAGTTTTTCTTAAAACTCTTTTTTCACATTCTCTCAGTAAGTCCTCTCACTTCCACTTTGCTTATCTGCTGATGCTTATAAACATTATAAAATATCCCATATTATATATATTGTATAAACATGTAAAAATCCTAATCCACAACACACCCTTCAGAACATTCTTCTTTCCTAGTCTGATCTTGACCTTAAAAAAATTCCTTGGAATGTACAAATTGGTCTCCATCTCTTACTGCATTTTATAGGAGAAATACTTATTATCCGAGTTCTGTGCACCAAAAGAGAACCACAGAACGTATCCTGCATGCAATAATTTTTCTTTTAGAGCACTGATTCTCAAACTGACAGCACTTCAGAGTGACTGATATCTTAAGTAAAAAGAAGGGACAAAAGTGATTTTTCTTTATTAGACTTTCAAGTGATTAAAATGTGCAAAGGAGTTACAAAACAGTACTATCTGAAACAATCACATTTAACAATTTTGTGCTTAAGACACTAATATATGAAAAGGCAAACCACAGAATAGGAAAAATATTTGTAAATCATATATCTGATAATGGGCTTGCATCAGAATGTAGAAAGAACCATTATAATTCAAAAATAAAAAGAGAAATAATTCAAGTAAAAAGTGAGCAAAAGATTTGAATAGACATTTTACCAAAGAAGATATAAGGATGGTCAATAAGCATATGAAAAGATATTCAACCTCATCTGTCATTAGGAAATGCATTTTAAAGCCATAATCAGGTAATACTTCTCAGTTATTAGAATGACTATAATAAAAAGCACACATAATAAAGTGTGGGCAGGGATGGAGAGAAATGAATCCTCATGCATTGCTAATTGGAATGTAAAATGGTTCAGCTGCTGTGGAACATAGCTTGGTATTTTCTAAAAATCTTAAATATGAATTTACTCTCAGGAAGAGAAATGAAAACATATGTCCACATAAATACTTACATGTGAATGTTTAATCAAAAATGTAGAAATAACCTGGATATCCATAAACTGGAGAATGGGTAAACATACTGTGGTATATCCATACAGTGGAAGACTATTGAGCAGTAAAAATGAAAAGTACTGATGCTTGCAACAACTTGGATGATGAACCTCAAAAACATTAAGTGAAAGAAGTTAGATGTAAAAGACCACATATAATTTCATTTATATGAAATGTCCAAGAAAGACAAATCTACTGAAACAGAAAGTGATTAGAGATTCTTGGGCCATGAATAGGAAAGGATATTGACTGGAAATGAGCATAAGGATAATCTCAGGGTGATAAAAATATTCTAAACTTAGATTATAATGATTGCCTGGCTCTGAATTCACTAAAAATCATTGTATACTTAAACTAGAAAATATTATGGCATGTAATTTCTATATCAAGAACACTGTTAACATAGATATAGAATGTGAAAAGAGACAAATACTAAAAATTCACATCCAATAATAATCTGCATACCTGGTAGAAAGATAGTAGTATATCTTAGAATCACTATACTTGGATTTCACATATTAAAATATCAACATATACAACAGAAGATATATCACCACTATCTTTTCAAAATTGAAGATGAAATGCATTAAAAATTAACAACTTGGGTTTCCCTATGTATGGCAAATTCTAACAGAAGTACATCTTGAAGTTACATAGACCTACATTGAACATGTCTAATATGTGGCTTCTCTGTGGTTAGGTTATGTACAAATTGAGGATACTAATATTCTCCCCATTGTTTTAGTTATAGTCTGAGTATAAAAGATTGAAATAAAAAGCATTTAACACAGGCTCTGGAGTATAAAAGAAAATTCTCCTTCTAACATGTAACTGTGTGAGTAAATTGTTGTATTGGTTTCTTTGAGCTGCCATAACAAATTATCACAAACTGGATAGCTTAAAACAAGATAAATTTTCTCACACTGATGGAATCTAGAAGCCAAAATTAAGAGGTCATGTTCTCTCTGAAGATTCTAAGGAAGGGTCCCTCCTTTCTGGCTTGTGGGGATTGTCAGCCATCCTTGGTGTTCTTTGGTTTAGAGTCACATCACTCCATCTCTGCCTTGACTGTTATATAGTTTTCCTCCCACTGCATCCAGATTGCTTTCTTATAACAAAGATGTTAGTCATTGGATTAGGGCCCACCTTAGTCATATAGGACCTCATCTTAACTTGATTACATCTATAAAGATCTGATTTTCAAATTAAGTCACTTCACAGGTGCTGGGGGTTAGGACTGGAATATATTTTTGGGGAGTGGGGGAGTATATACAATTCAAGCCACAATACAGGTATAAAAAAAACAATTATGTATAATTGTATTGTGTGGTGACTAACATAACATAATAAAATAAAAAAAAAATAACTTGTCTTGCAAAACAAAATACTGGTACTAGGATCAGCCTAAGTTTTATTGTGATTAAAATAATTCCTATAGGGCTTCTTTGAAGTGAGCTCTCTTATTAAATTTTAAAATGTATTTGAGTCATTAAGATTTGATTTATACACATGTATATGTATGTTTCCTAAGGACTCAATATTTTTGGTGCCCCATATCAGGAGTTACAAAAGCCCATTTATATAAAACATAATAATAAATGTTTCCAGTATATATTTAAGTTGTTTACATTTATGCAATATCAATTTCCTGAAAGCATTTGAGAAACAGGATTTTAAAAGTTATATATTAGCACAATGAAATGGAAGAGAATTCAAATAATGTTAATTTAGGTATGGCTTTAAGGCATATTTTACTGTTAGCTGGCAAAAAGATTGATTACAAATACATGTGTTAGAGACAGTGTAATTATTTTCACAGTCAGAAATTAATCTTGTTTCATGTTTAGTTTTTCAAAATTCAATGAAACTTCTGCTGGGTCCCTAACATAGCTTACAATTGACTAATGAAAATTAGAGTCATGGGAAAATTCCATTCCAGTTAATTAGAGAAATAATACATTGTTTATTTGATTTCTTTTTGAGATCTGGCATTTTTATACACTTTCAAGATAAATATATTAAGATCCTCTTGTGCAGATAACCACATTCATAAATAAACTGTGTTACTAGAAGCTGGACAATAATTGCTTAAGTACATTACAAATAGAAAGGTAGAGAAGCAATTTAGAAACATGATAATGTTAAAATAATCCCTCATTGAGTTAGTTTTAAAATGTTAACCTATTTTCTTATTTGAAAAAAAAAGTCATTTCAAATATATTAATTTTGAGTCCTCAAATGAAGGACACTTGAAGCTCTTGTGAGCTATTTATTTCATATCTGCTCTGGGTCATCAAAGTCACAGTTGGTGAAACAGCTGACAATTTAGGAAGAGTTTAAACTCGTCTCACATTTGTCAGTTACAATGTATACCTCAGTTACCTCAATTTTTAAGTGGATGCTTTAATTTTGATAGAAACATTTATCTCCTAACTGTTGTGATTCTCGATAATGCTCTCCTCAAATCTGATGTTATATGTCCCATAATAAACCAATAAGTTTTGTAATAAAATGACTCGGGGGGGGGTTTCCTTGGTGGTTCAGTCAGTTGGGCATCTCAGGTCATGAGCTCTGGGTCCTGGGATTGAGCCCCACATCAGGAGGATCACAAAAATTCTACAATTTATTTTTAATTTTTTAAGATTTTATTCATTTATTTGAGAGAGAGAGAGAGTTAGAGAGCACATGCACAAGCAGGGGAGGAGCAGAGGGAGAGGGATAAGCAGACTCCATACACTGAGCACAGAGCACAACTGGGGGCTTGTTCTCACTACCCAGAGATCATGACCTGAGCTGCAATCAAGAGTTGGACGCTTAACTGACGGAGACACCCAGGTGCCTCAAAAGTTCTACAATTAAAAAAAAATGATCAACTCATATTTTCCCAAGGTTATTTGGCCACAGATTAGACTCCCCCCACCCTACAGCCCCCACCAGATCTATAGCTCTCACCAGAGAGGTGTTGAGGGTGAATTCTTACAGTTTTTGATTGATTGGAGCAGAAGTGCAATGGCAGGAAACTTCTAACCAGTTCCTGGAGTTTTCCCACCTCATTTCAAGGAGAATAGACTGGGACAGGGTGGTCAAAAAACATATGGAGACAGTAATTTGCCTCTATATCTACCAAGTAAAATTTGAAAATCTATAAGTAAATTTTCTATCTGGAGATTACAAGTCCCTAGAACAGTGCCTACTTCAAGATTCCAGTTTTTAAATCTTACATTTGTTATTACTTCCTTTAGAGATGACTTCTCTTCACTTATTTTGCCCTTTTTATACAACTAAGGATCGAATTTTGGAGTGCTCTGCTATATTTATATAAAGCAGGGAACTCTCATGGGAGATTTGATTTCATGGAAGGAATATGAGGATATGCTTTGTAAAATTAAAAGCATTGAAAAAATGCATGCATCCATTATTCCACTATCAATTCAGCAAATTATTACTGAGTACCTAACCTATGCTTAGGCTCTAGTTAGAGGAAATAAAAATGATTCCTGTCCCCAAGAAACTCAAACACAGAACAGGATGTTTGAGTGAAAATAGTGTTCATTTTGAAATATCATGAAATGCAGGGAAAAAAATGCAATAGAGAAGCCATCTTAAAAGCCAAAGAAGAATAACTGCATAGGAAGAGAGAAAAGTGGGTCAAGAAATATTCATTGAAAATCTTATCCCCCCCGCTTCTTGTGAGTCTTAGGAAAAAGAGTTTGAGAAGAGAATAAGAAGATATATTGTATTCAGACACCACAAGTTTTTATCAATATATAAAGGCACAAAAGAACATACCTTGTACATGGGACCACTATTATTTTGGTTATATTTAGTTTTTTACAAGAAAAATATGAAAAGTATTAGAACAAACTATGTCAGCATTAGGTATGTAGAGAAGGAAGCTGAGAGGGAAGAAGGAAGGTTCTAATGAAAAATTTCACTTTGTTTCATAAATATAATTATATTTGATGATTATATTGAATCTTGTGTTTATCTCTGTTAGGAATAATAAATATTGGTTGGATTAAGATAAATTTCTATTTTGGTATGCAAATATTTTCTGAAAAATACTAAAATTTGTAGACCATAATGAAGATATTCCCATCAGCCTTTATTTTTATTTTCTTGTGATAACACAACATGGTATCTACCCTCTTAACAGACTTTTAAATGTGAATATAGTAGTGTTGACTATTGAATAATATTGTTCAGATTTCTAGAACATATAAATCTTGCATAATTAAAACTTTATACCTTGGTTAGCAATTCTGCATTTCATTTGGCTCGCTATCTGGCACCACTATCCCATTCTCTGTTTCTATGAGCTTGGCTATTTGAGATAGCTCATGTAAGTCAAATCATTCAGTATTTGTCCTTTTGTGACTAGCTTAGTTCATTTAGCATAACGACCTCAAGATTCATCTACATTGTTACTATTACAGGAATTCTTTTAAGGCTGAATAATATTGCATTGTATGTATATACAGCTTTTTTTTCTTTTTTTAGTATAGTTGACACACAGTGTTACATTAGTTTCAGGTGTACAACATTGTGATAGATCGACTCTGCATTATGCTACACTCACCAAAAGTATAGCTACCATCTGTCATCATACAATGCTTTTATAATACCATTGACTATACTCCCTATATACTGTAACTTTTATTCCTTTTATTCCTGAGACTTATTCCACAATTGGAAGCCTCCCATTGCCTTTCACCCATTTTGCCCAACCCAACACATCCCTTTCCTTTACTAACCCTCAGTTTGTTCTCTGGATTTATAGATCTGATTGTGCTTTTTGTTTGTTTTGTTTTTAGAGTCCATATAAAGTGAAATCATATGGTATTTGTCTTTCTATATCTGAGTTATTTCACTTAACCTAATACCTTCTACATCCATTCATGTTGTTGCAATGGCAAGATTCCATCCTTTTTTATGGCCAAGTAATATTGTATTATATTTATATATACACCACTTCTGCTTTATCCATTCATTTATGACACTGGACACTTGGGTTGCTTCCATATCTTGGCTATTGTAAATAATGCTGCGGTGAACACAGGGGTGCATATATCTTTTTGAAGTTGTGATTTCATTTTCTTTGGGTAAATACCCAATAGTGAAATTATTAGATCATATGGTTTTTCTGTTTTTATTTTTTTGAGGAAACTCTACTGTTTTCCACAGTGGCTACACTAATTTGCATTCCCACAACAGTACATAAGCACTCCTTTTTCTCCACACCCTCACCAACTCTTGTTATTAGTTTATTATTTTTATTTTTTTTCTAGCCATTCTGAGAGGTGTAAGGTGATATCTCACTGTGGATTGATTTGCATTTTCTGGTGATTAGTGATGTTGAATATCTTTTCATGTGTCTGTTAGTCATCTATATGTCTTCTTTAGAAAAATGTTCAGGTCCTCTGTCCATTTTTATTTAGATTATTTTGTTTTGTTTGGTGTTGAGTTGTGTATGTTTTTTAAATATTTTGGATAATGGGGCACCTGGGAGGCTCATTTGGTTAAGTGTCTGCCTGCAGCTCAGGTCATGATCCCAGAGTCCTAAGATTAAGTTGGAGGGGGAGACGAACCATGAGAGACGATGGACTCTGAAAAACAAACTGAGGGTTCTAGAGGGGAGGGGGGGCGGGGGGATGGGTTAGCCTGGTGATGGGTATTAAAGAGGGCACGTTCTGCGTGGAGCACTGGGTGTTATGCACAAACAATGAATCATGGAACACTACATCAAAAACTAATTGATGTAATGTATGGTGATTAACATAACAATAAAAATTAATAAAAAAGCTTAAATGGTTTCATAGCCTTGGCAGTTAAAAAAATGGAAAAAAAAGAAAAAGATTGAGGCTTGCATCAGGCTCTCTGCCTAGCAGGGAGCCTGTTTCTCCCTCTCCCTCTGCCTGCCATTTTGCCTACTTGTGATCTTTCTCTCTCCTCTCTCTCTGTCAAATAAAGTCTGTAAAAAAATATTCTGGATATTACCCACTTTTCAGATGTGTCATTTGCAATATCTTTTCCCATTCAGTAGTTTGACTTTTAGTTTTGTTGATGGTTTCCTTTTCTGTGCAAATTCCCTTTATTTTGGTGTAGTCCTAATAGTTTATTTTGGCTTTTGTTTCCCTTGCCTCAAGAGACATATCTAGAACACTGTTGCTATAATCGATATCAGAGAAATTATTGCCTGTGCTCTCTTGTAGGATTTTTATGTTTTCAAGTCTCACATTTAAGTCAGTAATCCATTTTGAGTTTATTTTTGTATATGGTATACGAAAATGGTCCAGTTTCATTCTTTTGCATGTAGCTGCCTAGTTTTCCTACACCATTTATTAAAGAGACTCTTTCCAATTGTATATTCTTGCCTCTTTGGTCATAAATTAATTGACCATATAAGCATGGGTTTATTTCTGGGCCTTCTTTTTGTTCCATTGGTCTATGTGCTTATTTCTCCCTTAGAATTGCTTTTGCTATGTTCCAAAGATCTTGGACCATTGTGTTTTCATTTTCAGTTGTCTTTATATATATATATTTTTAATTTCTTCTTTGATATCTTCATTTACCCATTGGTTGTTTAGTATCATGTTGTTTAGCCTCAACGTGTTTGTGTTTTTTACAGGGTGTGTGTGTGTGTGTGTTTGTGTGTGTGTGTGTGAGATTTCTAGTTTCATACCATGTGATCAGAATAGATGCAAGGTATGATTTTAATCTTCTTAAATTTATTGAGACTTGTGGCCATTGTGTGCTCTATCCTGGAGAATGTTCCATGTGCACTTGAAAAGAATGTGTATTGTGTTGGTTCGGGATGAAATGTTCATATATATGTTACATCCATCTGGTCTGATGTGTCATTCAAAGACACAACATTCTTACTGATTATCTGGATATAACCATTGATGTAGGTTGAGTGTTAAGTCCCCTCCTTTTATTGTATTACCACCAATTCTGTTATGTATTTAGGTTTTATGATGGGTGCATAGATATTTACAATGATATATCTTCTTCTGGGTTTGGACCCCTTGTCATTATTTAATGCCCTTCTTTGTCTCTTGTTACAGTGTTTGTTTTAAAGTCTATTTTTTTGGGGTGTTTGGGTCACTCAGTCATTTAAGTCTCTGACTCTTGATTTCAGCTCAGCTCATGATCTCAGGGTCCTGAGATCGAGCCCTTCTTTGGGATCTGTGCTCAGCAGGGATTTCTGCTTGAGATTTCTCTCCCTTTTTCTCGGTTTCTCCCTGCCTCCTATGTACTTGTGTGCATGCTCTCTCTCTCTAATAATAAATAAATCTTTAAAGTCTATATTGTTTAAGTATTCCTACCCTGGTTCTTTTTTTCACATTCCATTTGCATGGAATATCTTTTTTCATCTCTTTACTTTTGGTCTGTATTTGGTTTTAGGTATGAAGTTGAGTCTCTTCTATGCAGCATATAAATTGGTCTTTTTTTTTCTTTTTATCCACTTTATGTCTTTTGGTTGGAGCATTTAGACCATTTACATTTGAAGTATTTATTAATAAGTGGTACTTAGTGCTATTAATTTGTTTTCTAGTTGTTTATGTAGTTCTTCTCTATTCCTTCCCTTTACTCCCTTACTTTGTGATTGATGAATTTTGTATTGTTATATTTGGCTTTCTCTTTATTTTTTGTGTTTCTATTATAGTTTTTGGGTTTATGTTTAACATGAGGTTCACATATATACCATTCTAAATATATAGCAGTCTATATCAAGTTGATGGTCATTTAAACTTGAACACATTTTTAAAAAACCTTTTATTCCTTCCTCCACATTTTATGTATCTGTTGTCATATCTTGCATCTTTTTATCCATAATATTTTTACAACAAATTATGGGCTTTCCTCTTTCTCTTAAGTCCTTTAACATTTCTTGTAAGGCCAGTTTAGTGGATGAATTTTATTTGTCTTTTGTTTAACTTTTGTTTGGGAAACTATCTTTCCTTTCATTTTGAATGATAACTTTGCTGGGTGTACTATTCTTGGTTTTAAGTTTGCTTTTTTATTCCTTTCAGCACTTTGAATATATCAATATATCCCTTTTGGCCTGTAAAGTTTCTGCTGAAAGCTCAGCTGATAGCCTTATAGGGTTTCCCTTATATGTGACTTTTTGTTTCTCTCTTGATGCTTTTAAAATTCCTTTTATTTTTATATTTTGACATTTTAATTATTATATGTCATGGTATGAACTTCCTTCGGTTCATCTTGCTTCGAGCTCTCTGTACTTCCTAAACTGTGGAAGTCTTTCTTTCACTAGGTTGTGGAAGTTTTCAGCTATTATTTAAGTTTTCTGCTCCCTTCTCTCTTCTCTTTCTGGGGCCTCTAAAGTACTAATGTTTGTTCACCTGATGTTGTCCAAGAGATCCTTTAACCTATCTTTATGTTTTATTTTTTTTTCCTTTTTTGCTATTTACCTTGCGTGCTTTTCATTACCCTGTCTTCCAGATCACTGATACATTCTGCATCCAGTAATCTATTTTTGATTCAGTCTTGTATATTTTTTATTTCATTTATTGTATCCTTCAGCTATGGTTCTTTTTAATATATTCTATCTCTTTTTGAAGGTCTCATTGAGTTCTTCCACCCTCTCCAGTGCAGTGAGCATCTTTACAATTTTTTTTTCAGATTTTATTTATTTGAGAGCATGAGCAGGGGGAGGGGCACAGTGAGAGGGAGAAGGATAAGCAGACTCCCTCCTCAGTGGGGGCCCTGACACAGGGCTCAATCCCAGGGCCCTGAGATCATTACCTGAGCCGAAGTCAGACACATAACCAACTGAGCCACCCAGGCGTCCCCTTTACAATTATTATTTTAAACTCTTCATCAGACATATTGCTTATCTTTGTTTCATTTAGTTTTCTGAGCTTTTATCTTGTTCTCTCTTTAGAGCATATTTTCCTCAGGTCATTTTTGTGTGGCGGCTGTTTTCTCTGAGCTCTCAATTCCATTCCACTAGTTATATGTTTGTCTTTTTGTTCTTTTTCAAGACTGTTTTCACTATTCAAAATCCTTTGAGGTTCTATCTGAATTCTAGGGAGGTTTCTTTCTAATTCTGCAAAAAATGACATTGGGATTTTAATAGCAATTGTACTGAATCTGTAGGTCATTTTGAGTAATATGTGTATTTTTAACAGTATTATCTTCCAAGTATAAGTAACATACACAATATAAAATATATATCATTTAATCCTCATAAAAGTTCAAGAAATATTAAAAGTTCAAGAAGTTGGGTGGGTTTACAAAAGAGAAACTTTGCAGTCAGAGAATTGAAATATCATATCCAAGGTAACACAACTAGTGTGTGATCAAAGCAAAATAAAATTTCAAGTATTTTACCTCAAATTTCTACTTTTCCCTCACTATGCTAAATTTCAAAAGTTACTCTCTGGAATCAGAGGAAAGTCCAGAAAATGAACATAATTTTTGTAAATCTTTATCAACAAGAAAGAGGGAATGAATTTTAAACACAAAAATGGGACAGCCTACTTAGCTTGTGGGGCATTCTGAAACCTCTTCAGTTTATGCATGATGAGTGATAAACAGTCTAGCCCAATGGAAGAGTGAACAAGGATCCTTGTAGAAATGTCACATAACCAGCATACTCACTGTGCTAATTGAGCACTTGGGCTAAAAACTTAGTTTGTTCTCTTCTACACCAGAAGAAGAAAAGCTCCAGATGGTTTTGCCGTCCACCATGCACAGAATTTCTACTGCAAAAATCAACCTGTGTCTCTCTGTCCCAGGGAAGCAATCCCTATGTGGTGGTTTGATAAGTGAAAGACAAGAAGATAAGACAGCACACTCAGAGCACACACCTCATGAAACAGTTATATTGGAGGAGATGATTAAAAACTTACTTAAGGGCGCCTGGGTGGCTCAGTTGGTTAAGCGACTGCCTTCAGCTCAGGTCATGATCCTGGAGTCCCGGGATCGAGTCCCACATTGGGCTTCCTGCTCAGCAAGGTGTCTGCTTCTCCCTCTGACCCTCTTCCCTCTCGTGCTTTCTATCTCTCATTCTCTCTCTCTCTCAAATAAATAAATAAAATCTTTAAAAAAATAAAATAAAAACTTCACTTAAAAAATCACTTAAGGAGTTTTAAACACACAAATACAAAAAGCCTTTCTGCATCAAATTTTAAAATCATATTTCCAAATAAATTGAAGGAAAGAAGGACAATGTTGGATCTCAAAGTTGAGGTGAAGGACATATTTCGTTAAACACGGAAAAATAGGTTGAGATTCTGAGGGCATATGTGAAACTTGAATAAAGTTAGGCAATTAATAGTGAAATAGCAGAAATTCAAGAAAGAGAAGAAATAATTGATCATATAATAGAAATAAATATTCTTGAAATGAAAAAATAAACTACCTCAATTTTCCAAATGAAAGGGTTCACTAATTTCCAGGCTGGATTGATAATGGCAAAATAATAATAAATAATAATAATAATGATGGCAAAATAACAACAACAACAACAACAACAGGGGCTCCTGGGTGGCTTGGTCATTAAGCATCTGCCTTTGGCTCAGGTTGTGATCGCAGGGTACAGGGATAGAGCCCTGCTCTGTGGGAAGCCTGCTTGTCCCTCTCCCATTCCCCCTGCTTGTGTTCCCTCTCTCGCTGTCTCTTTCTCTGTTAAATAAATAAATAAAATCTTAAAAAATATATAATAATAACAATAATAGCAATAATAATATATTAATAGAGTATACTTTTATAGAACTTACTACATGCCAGGCACTGCTGTATTTCCATATATTAATTCACTTAATACTTGCAGTACTCTGTAAGTTAGGACTATTTTAAGGTTGAGGAATCTATGGCACAGATATATCAAGTAACTCAATAAAGTGTCAGAATCAGAGGCCATGTTCTTAACATTATAATGACTTTTGAAGGCCTACTATCGAAATCCTCAAACATATCAGAAATCTAAGTTTAAAGAGAATGTCTTTAAAACATTGGGGCAGCAAGAATCTTGAAAGGAAAAACAGTTGGATGTCATTCTTAACTATAACTCTGTAAGCTAGAAAGTAGTAAAAAAAGATATTATCCACTTCACATAGCTTTAAAAAAAAAGTTTATTGAGGTTATACAAGAATTAAGAGTGTCTTTATAATCTGAGGCAAGTGGTCAAGAAAAGCCCAGTCAAAATGAAACAGCACAAAGGACACGTGTAAGCAAGATAAAAAGAAAAGCAAATACTCATGAACAATACAACCTGTTATATATGTATTACAATTGACATTTAAATATATAAAGATAAGTGTTAAGTTTCTTTTTTTTAAGATTTTATTTATTTATTTGACACAGAGAGAGCTAGAGAGAGAGACAGAGAGCAAGCACAAGCAGGGGAAATGGCAGGCAGGGGAGAAGCAGGCTCCCTGCTGAGCAAGGAGCCCAATATGGGACTTGATCCCAGGACCCTGGGATCATGACCTGAGCCAAGGGCAGCCGCTTAACCGACTGAGCCACCCAGGTGCCCCATGTGTTAAGTTTCTTAAGACCAAGGGACAAATTGTACAAAACCGTTGTCTTGAAAATACCGTTAAAGCAGTCTTCAAATTTCAAAGGGTGAAAAAAAGATAAGAAGGGACTGAACAATTTCTCTTGGAGGATGAGAGAACAGATGGAAGATAAATTCTTTTTTGTGAAATAGACATCGTATTTGGGGTGGGAGGGAAATAGTTCATGCTTTTTTTCAAATAACAGAAAAACATAGCTGTGAACTAGAAAAAGTTTAAAGATGGATTTGAAACTTACCATTTAATTTCCTGTTTAAAAATACATGATGATATCCAAGAAACTAAAAGGAAAAGATATGAAGGCTATGTATGTTTATGTTTGCTGGCATTGTGGTGGTAGGGGGAAAACACCCTAATCAAATACCAGAATATCGAATGCTAAAATAAATAGTACCTATTTGTATGATAAATGATACTGGATTTAGTAGACAAGAATAATCTACAAATATACCTCCATATATTTGAGAATTTAGTATTTTCTAGTTCAGAGACAAAAGAATGGATTATTTAATAGGGTTGTTAATTCAACTAGCTATTTTCTTGTAAACACAATATAACAAAATGCCAAAATTAATTCTGGATGGATTTAATATTTGAAATACGCAAATAGAGTATCCAACATAAAGTATTTAAAAATAGCAGGATTAAGCATTGAGTTTCAGAGACAAAAATGGAGGTGATGCCAACTAAGAGAGCCCCATGTCTTTTCACTCAGCTTAGAAATGGATGTAATTGACAGTGACTCACAGGTTTAGTGATTCCACTTATACCATAAGCTGCTAAAACCATATCTTTAATTACTTGTCCAAAGGTGGGAGATTGGGAATTGAACTGGAGATCAATGAACAAGTATTCTGTTTTGCTGTCTTCCTCTCTAGGGATGTTAAAAAAGCAAAGAAGCAAGGAGTTACTTTTTATTGAGTTGTTTACTCTTGAGGGAACTGCTCAAGAGAAGAAGAGTTTGATTTTTGTAGTTACAATAGTTTTATCTTGTTCTGAAGACAAAGTGTAGGAATCCTAGGAAATAAAATATTTTTTAATGGCCAAGGCTTGCTGGAAAGTATAAAGTTTACCTTAGTTTTTTTTCCTCCAAATTTATATGCTTAAATGAGCATTCCCATCCTACACCCAACATCAAATACCAGGAAAATTATTTAAAAATCCATGTATCTCATTTATGTTGTATTTATATTTATATATGTATAATGTATAATTATATATGATTTTCATGTTTGAGAAATGGATTTAAAATTAGAAATGCACACTAAATTTTCATTCTGTAAATAATTGACAAAAAGGTATATGAAAATGAATACCCTGGAAATTAGAATTTTTAATGTTCATTAAACATAGGTTATGAATGCTTTCAAAAATCAGATATCTGATAAATATAATAGGAACTATGTTTGTAACATAGTTGACTCCTACTGGTCTGTTCATTCCCCATGCCTTCTACACAATCATATAAAATTGTTAATTTCATAGATTGAGATAAACAACACTGCTCTGGAACTTATGAGAGACTAAAAACAAAGTGTTAGTTGTAAAGAGAAACCAGTAATTAAAATTTTAGATAATTCCAGAGTTTTAACTTCCAAAAATATTTGAGTTACATTTTTTCTTTATAAATAAAAGTATAGATTATTTGTCTGGTTTAAAATACCACCATTTTCTCCTCTGTAAATATTCAAGAAATAGAGACATTATTTTTATTTTTAGGGGAAAAATAGAGAAGTCAGCATTTTGTCTGGCTCATCTCCCCTCGTCTCTGCTTTGCTCACCTTGACCTCAGCATTCCACCACAGGCAAGCCACATTGTCCCTTCTCCTGTGATATCACCTAGAGTAAAAAAATGATTGATAAACAAGAAGGTTCTGTTTTGAAAATAAAATTTTCTAGAACTCTGAATTTAGTAGGTAACAAATGAAAAAGCCAAAAGGGGAGGGAATATATCAGGCTAACAAGTATTATTTAACGTTTCTTTTTAAAAATTAAAAAAAAAATTAAAGATTTATTTATTTGAAAGAAAGAGAGAGAGTGCAGGGAGTGGGGCGGGGCAGAAGAAGAGAGAGAATCTGAAGCAGACTCCCCAGTGAGCACAGAGCCTGGTGCAACAGCAATATCACAACCCTGAGATCATAATTTGAGCCAAAATCAAGAGCTGGACACTTAACCCACTGAGTCACCCAGGCACCCCATATTATTTAATATTTTGATTTATTTCTTTTTCTCATATACCAGTTCAAGGTAAGTATTCATTGTGTTCTCTCCCAAGTTTGCCTGTTATTTTTATGATGTTTTACCTGCTTTTTTTTTTCATCCAGAAATTGTGCAAAATGTTTCCCGATGTTCTCTTGTTCTATTCATGTATGGCTGTCTCAATATTCTGCCTATTTATTCTCCTATATAGAGCTCTCTTACAATGATAATTTGGAAAATGATATCTGCCCTGTCTCTATTTTAATTAGACAAACTACTTCCTGGAATCTTCTACTATCATGGAATATTCTTTTTACTATTGGATAATAACCTTAATTTTCTTTTCCTATTCTTAATTCATTTCAATTCAGACAATTTCATTATTTTGTACTGTATTTAAATGTTAAAATGGAAAATGAAATACATCTGCCCTGCTGCATGGGCTCAGTTATAGTCCTTTGACATTAATCACATTGTATATGTCAACAAACACATCATGGTCAATGTGTGCTTCTTTGAGCTCTCTTTGATGGAGGTAATTATGAAATGGTGAAATTTAAATGAAGCATAGTCAATTTAAGTATCCAATGTGTGGAGCCTTTTGTCCCTTTATTGACTACCTCCTATGGAGATATAAAGATGTTTTGGTTTTTCAGGTATTCCTATTTCCAATGTGTATTCCCAGTGGTAGAGATAGTACAGGCATACTCAGCACTAATTACCAAATAAATTACATTAAGCAAATATTTATTGAGTGCTTTTTATGTAAGAAAAAATAACAGGGAATGTTTGTTTAGATAGGAGATATTTGCTTCATTCTTAATTTGACTAGGTCAGATTTCACCATGGGGGTATCATAAAAGCACACAGGTGAGGATTTTTTTTTTTTTAAGATTTTATTTATTTGACAGAGAGAGATAGCGAGAGCAGGAACACAAGCAGGGGGAGTGGGAGAGGGAGAAGCAGGCTTCCTGCAGAGCAGGGAGCCCGATGTGGGACTCGATCCCAGGAACCTGGGATCATGACCTGAGCCAAAGGCAGTCGCTTAACGACTGAGCCACCCAGGCGCCCACAGGTGAGGATTTTATAAATTGGAAAAGTCTGCATTATAAAGATGTGAATACTTTCCCAAACTGATCTACAGATTTAATTCAATCCTATTCAAAATTGTATAATGACAATAAAATCATTTTTTGGTGGGGGTGCCTGGGTAGCTCAGTCAGTTGGGCATCTGCCTTCAGCTCAGGTCGTGATCTCAAGGTCCTGTTTCGGGCTCCCTGCTCAGTGGGGAGTCTGCTTCTCCCTCTCCCTCTGTGCTCTCTCCCTCTGTGTTCTCTCTCAAATAAGTAAAATCTTAAAAACATTTTTTTTGGTGGAAATTGATAAGTACATTCTAAATTGTATGTGGACTTCAAAGTTTCAAAAAAATAGCCAAGAAAATCTCAATGAAAAATCAAATGAGAGGATTTACATACATGGGTTCAAGATTGTAATGAAACTATGATGACAGTTTGGATGCAAAAATAGATAAATGTAAAAACAAAATATAATTGAAACAAATGCAATGATAGCCCTAATTTAAGAAAAAGTTCTATTCAATAGAAATTGAGTTTTTCATCAGTTAGGGTCAATTTGGATACAAATGTGGGAAAAATTAATATTAACCCCTAAGTCATAACATACAACAAAAGTAACAATATTGGTTGTAGATCTAGGTTTGAAAGACAAAATAATATAGCTTTTATAAATGACAGGAGACTGACTATTCAATGAGCTTGATTTGGGTAAATATATTTTGAAAAGGAAATATAGACACACAAATATATTAACCATAAAAGAGAAATTTTGATAAATTGAACTTAATTAAAATTTCTACACACCATAAAAAATCACAATTAAAACACTGAAAATGCAAACCAAGAGTGGGAAAAGATATTTATATTATATATGTTTGACAAAGACCAAATTTGTCTGACACAACCAAATTATATTAAAACAAAACTTGTACTAACTTGGAGAACTCTTTGGCAGTATGCACTAAAAATATTAGAATGAAAAATGTGTGTGCATATGTTTACCAAAAACATGTACTAGAATCATTCATGTAAGCATTATTTATAATAGCCAAAAATTGAAAAAAGCCTAGAGGCTCATCAACAGTAGAGTGAATAAATAAATTGTGGTATAGTTATATAATAGAATATTCCAAAATAATGCAAATGAATGAACAACTAAAGATAAAAATATGCAGGAATCTCATAAACATAAGTTTAGTGTACAAGTAATCAAGAATCAACATAATGGCAGTTTAATGTGCCATTAATTGCTATACCAAAAACTAAGGATATTATTGCTTATTATTATTTCTTTTTTTTAATGTTAGTTAGTCACCATACAATGCATCATTAGTTTTTGATATAGCACCGAGATGTCCTTCAACAGATGAATGGATAAAGATGTGGTCCATATATACAATGGAATATTACTCAGCCATCAGAAAGGATGAATACCCAACTTTTACATCAACATGGATGGGACTGGAGGAGATTATGCTAAGTGAAATAAATCAGACAGAGAAAGTCAATTATCATACGATTTCACTTATTTGCAGAAGTGTTTCTTATAGCTCTAGGAATGAGGTCCCTCTTTCCTTGCTGGCTGTCTGCCCAGGGTTGTGTTCTACTCTCAGAGGCCATCTACATCCTCCATCTTAAAAGCTAGCAATAGAAAATCTCCCTCACATCAAATCTATCTCATGTTTAGAATCTCTTTAACTTTGCTTCTTTTACCAGGAAGAGTTCAGACCCGTATAAGAGTTTACCTGATTAAGTGAAGCTCATCAATGATAATCTTCCCATTGTAAGGTCAACTGATTTGAGATCTTAATTACATCCACAAAATACCATCATAGCAGCACCCAGGTTACTGGTCAACTGAATAACTGGTAAAAAGTGTGTGTTCTCTGGTCAGATGGGAATTTGGGGATACATCTTAGTATTCTGTCTACCACAAGCAGTGAAAAAGTCAAACACAATCTCTTCTTTTGTAATGTACACCATCAAGTTTCAGGACAAAGGCAAAGATAATGACTTTAATGTATACATAAATAGTATTAAATAGAAGTGTAGGTTACTTTGAGTGCAGTTTACCAAGATCATCTTAATTAGACAATGAAATTGAACTATCCATTTGAACCCAAAGTATAACTACTCTATTTTCAATTGAAAGCATGTATTTCCCTAAATCTTTCTTTAATTAATATTTCTTGCATGGATTTTACATGTTATTTGGATATTACTCTGGCTATTATCCATTTACCCCTTCAAATCTACCTCCTCTTTTTTTGCCTTATGCTTTGCCCACCCACATTCCCCCTCAGGAGGTATAAATTTAGGGACTGTTTTAACTTGGGTTCAATACCCTTTGCCTTCTGGTTGGATTCCACAGTGGCAAACACCAGCAAGAGATCAGAGGTGGGAAGACAGTGATGTTGGGGTATTTATCCTCTCTGTGCTAACCTGTAGATTGACACAGTTCCTGTCCAGACTAGTCCTATAGATACAACTGTTTCTCTGGACAATAGTAAGAGCTCCCTCTAACTTTTTCCTTCAGTCTGGCATGGTAATGACTTTCTGCTATTTCTGACCTGAAGTTCTTTATCATCTCTCTTTGATTTCCCTTACCATTACTCAAATATTATAAATACTCCTCTCTTCAGTTATCCTATTTGAATATGGCATCTGTTACTGGTGACTCTGATACAAATACCTTATTACTGCCTGTATTGTTTCTTGCCAAAATACCACCCAGTTTGTTTAGGGTGGCAATGTGCTATGTAAAACATATGAGACCATGAAACATTGTTTTCCAATTGAACATAATCAGATGATCTCAAGTACCTTGATTAAAATTGCCTTCCCTAGAAAATATTGTGTTTGAGTTCTTCTGGGTACTCAGAAGTTGAATTACTGGATTATACGGTAATTCTATTTTACATTTTTTTAGGAACCTCCATACTGTTTTCCATAATGGTTGTAACGTTTTACATTCTCAACAGTGTACAAGGGCTCCACCTTCTCTGCATCCTCGACACATTTGTTATTTTCTGTTCTTTTGATAACTGCCATCCTTACTGTGTAATATCTCATTGTGATTTTGACATATTTCCCTAATGATTAGTAATAAGGAGCATCTTGACGTGTTTATTGGTCATTAGTAAACCTTCTTGGGGGAAATATTTAAGTCTTTTGCCTATTTTTAAATTGGGCTATGTGTTTTTTTGTTGGTGGTGGTGGTGAGTTGTAGAAGTTCCTTGTATATTCCTAATATTAACTTCTTTGTGTGGCCCCATTTGTCTGTTTTTTTTTTTTTTATTTTGTTGTCTATATTTTTGGTGTCAAAGGAATCATTGCCAAATCCAAACTCCAGAAGTTTTAACCTGTTTTCTTCTAGAATTTTAATTGTTTTAGGTCTTATATTTAGGTCTTTAATCCATTTTGAGTTAGTTTTTATACAGGGTGTAAAGTAAAATTCCAATTTCATTCCTTTGCATGTGCATATTCAGTTTTTCCAACACCATTTATCAAAGAAACTGTTTTTTTCCCCACTTGTATTCTTGACACCTTGTCAAAAATCAGTTTGCCATATTTGCAAGAGTTTATTCCCATACTCTCTATTCTGTTCCACTGGTTGATTTTTATGGCAGCACCACACTGTCTAAATTACTGTTCTTTTACAGTATGTTTTCAAACCAGGATGTGTGAGGCCTCCAACTTTTCCTTTTTTCAAGATTGTTTTGGCTATTTGGGGTCAGGTGAGATCTCTATGATTTGTGGGACTTTATTTTTTCTATTTCTTTTCTATTTCTATTTCTATTTCTGCAAAAAAAAAATGACATTGAGATTCTGTTAGGGATTGTGCTGAATCTGCAGATTGCTTTGCATAGTATAGACATTTAAAAAATATTCAGTATTATAATCTATGAGCATGTCTTTATTTTATTTTTCTATTTTTTGTTGTCTTTGATTTCTTTTTTTTCCTAAAGATTTTTATTTATTTATTTGTCAGAGAGAGAGAGAAAGAAAAAGCACAAGCAGGGGAGTGGCAGGCAGAGGGGGAAGCAGACTCCCTGCTGAGCAAGGAGCCCAACACAGGACTCAATCCCAGGACCCTGGGATCATGACCCGAGTGGAAGGCAGATGCTTAACTGACTGAGCCACCAAGGCATCCCTGTCTTTGATTTCTTTATCAATGGTTTATAATTTACAGTGTATAAGTATTTTACCTCCTTGGTTTATTCCTAAGTGTTTTGTTTTTATTTTTTGGTGCTATAGTAAATGAGTTGTTTTTTTTTTTAATTTCCTTTTCAGATTAGTCATTGGTAGTGTATAGGAATGTAACTGAAGTTTGATTATTGATTTTATATCCAGCAACTTTATTGAATTCATTTATTAGTTATAACAGGGTTTTTTCTTTGCTTTTTTGTAGTTGTGTGTAGAAACTTTAGGGTTTTATACATAGAAGATCTTCTCATCTATGAATATAGATAAATTTAATTCTTTTCTAATTTGTATGCCTTTTTCTTTTTCTTGTCTGATTGCGCTAACTAAAATTTCCAGTACCATGTTGAATAGTAGTGGCAATAGAGGGTGTGTCATTGCTTCATTCCTGATTTTAGTGGAAAGGATTTCAGTCTTTCCCCATTTTGTTAGCCATGGGGTTTTCATATATGGTTTTTATTATGTTGAGGTAGTTTCCTTCTATTCTTAGTTCATTAAATGTTTTCATCATTAAAGGGTATTGGATTTTATCAAATGCTTTTTCTGTATCTATTGAGATAATCATATGGTTTTTGTCTTTCATTTTATTGATGATATGTTATTACATGGATTATTATACATTGAACCATCCTTGCATTCCAGGCATAATGCACCTGTTCATGATGTAGAATCCTTTAAATGTGCTATTGAATTTGGTTTTCCAGTATTTTCTTTAGGACTTTTGCATCAATATTCCCCAAGGATATGGTTTGTAGGTTTCCTTTGCTGTTGTGTCTTTATGTGGTTTGGTATCAGGGTAATGGCAGTCATAAAATGTGTCTAAGAGTGTTATCTCCTATTTGATTCTTTGGAAGACTTTGAGAAGGATTAGTGTAAATTCTTTAAAAGTTTGTTAGAGTTCTCTAGGGAATCCATCTGGTCTTGGACTTTTTTTTTGTGAGCTTCAAGCTCCTCCCTAATTATTGTTTTGCTCAGATTGTGTATTTTTCATGGTTCATCCTTATTAGGTTACATGTTTCTAGGAATTTGTGCATTTCTTCTAAGTTATCAGTTTGGTGTATAATTATTCAAAATTGTTCATAGTAGTCTTTTATAAATCTAATTTCTTAATTTATTTTTTTCTTAGTGTCTAGCTAAGGGTTTGTCTGTTTTGTTAATCTTTTCAAAAACCAACTCTTGGTTTTTCTGAATTTTTCTATTATTTCTTCTCTCTAATTTATGTCTGGTCTAATCTTTATATTTACTTCCTTCTGCTGACTTTGGGTTTAGTTTGTTCTTATTCTTCCAGTTTCTTGAGGTGTAAGTTTAGGTCATAATTTGAGCTCTTTCTTAATTTTTAATGTGCTGACCCTACAAACTTCCGTCTTAGTATTGCTTTTGTTGCATCTCATAAGTTTCGGTATATTGTGTTTCTAATTCCATTTGTCTTCAGATATTTTCTAAATTCTCTTATAACTTCTTCTTTGACTCATTGTTTTTAAATTTCCAAATATTAATGGATTTTCCTGGTTTCCTTCTCTTTATATCTAGTTTAATACTATTGTGGTCACAGAAGATACTCAGTACAAATTTTAATCTTTGAAATTTGTTAAGACAAGATACTTTGCATAGTTTTGATCTTCTTAAATTTGTTAAGACACATTTTGTGGCCTAACATGTGATCTTATATATTTACCAGGGAATTTCTTCCAGCATTTCTTGTAGAGCTTAGTGGTAATGAATTATCTTAGCTTTTGTTTATCTGGGAAAGATAATTTTTTGTTAAGGACAGTTTTAATGTATTTTTGTTTGGCAGTTTTCCCCCAGTACTTACCATATAACATCCCACCCTGCTGTAGCTTGTAAAGTTTCTCCTGAAAAATCTACTGATAATCTGAATTTGCCTATACATGACATCAGCCAATTGGATTATCAACTCTCTCTTTTTGTGATTTTTGATAGTTTTCTTATAATGTGTCTTGGTGTAGCTCTCTTCAAATGTATCCTAGTGGGACTTCTTTGAGTTTCTTGTTTATGTGGTCATTTCTCTCCTCGGATTTGAGAATTTTTAAGTCATTGTTTCTTCATATAGATTTTCTATCCCTTTTCCTTTTTTCTCCTTCTGGGGCTCCCATAATGCATATGTAATTCCATTTTATGGTATTCCATAAATTCCTTTGGACCTTTTCATGTGTCTTCTTTCTTTTTTTCTTTTTGCTCTTCTGTCTTGGTAATTTTGAAAGTCTTTTTTTAAAGTTCACATTGATTATCTCTTCTGTTTTGCCAAACCAGTGTCCTGCCAGTAAAGTTTTTGATGCAGTTATATTTTTTAGTTCTAAAATTTCTATTTATTTTTTTTAAATATTTTCTATCTCTTTGGTGATATTCTCATTTTTCATGCATTGTTTTCCTGATTTCATTTAGTCATCTATCTGATCTCTTTTAACTCACTGAGGATCCTTAAATGGTAATTTTTATTTCTCTGTCTGATGATTCACTTATCTTTAGGTTCAGTTTCTAGAGATATGATATATTCCTTTAAATGTGTCATGCTTTCCAGTTTCTTTGCATGTTTTCTTATATCTTGTTGGGATTTCAGCATTTGAAGAATCAGCCAACACTCTCAGACTTTGTGGTCCAGTTTCCTACAGTGAAGACTTTTTCCACCCATTACTACTGGAGATTTGGAGACCCTTCAAGCCTTTTCTGGGTATATACCCTCTCTGGGCTTTTGTATGAAATCTCCAATTTGAAGACCTTTGCTAGTTTCTGCTCAGGAGTTCTCCCTGGGTTCTGTGATACTGCACCCTCTCTGGTACTGTAGTAAATCACTATTCTGGGGTTCCACCTAGTCTTCATCTATGGTACTGTAGACTCAAGTGCATAGTTGTTATGTTTGTTTTCAGAGACCCTCAGCCAAGAGCTCAGTTCCTGTCAGTAGTTGGATACAGGAAAGACAAAAAGCAGTCCCTGGATCAGCCTCCCTAAATATCAGTTGGATGTACATTTGACTTTCCTGCCTCAGGAAGAAGATATGAATTGGAGGTATCCTCTCAAATGTACTGCACTTAATGTGGGGTTGGAGGGTAGAAGCCTAATGAGAGTGGAGGGTTTCACAAATTTCCTTTAGGGGTTTGATATACTTAGTTTTGATCTCACCTGGAATGCAGAAATCTATTAACTGCTTTTTTAATTTCTCACAGGGGTATTTTGTCACTTTTTGTTGTTAATCCTTGTCTCTACAGGGAGAGGGTGTCTAGGGCTTCATTATCCTCCATCTTGCTATTGTCACACTTAGATTTAGAGTTCTCAACCTGGGAATTCCAACCTATCACTGTAATGACAAGGGCAACAATTTTGTTGAGACACTATGAAAGAGCTTGCAAAGCCTTGTCCTATATGAAGATATTATTGTTTCCTCACCTCCATTTTCAAAAAAAGTAGAGAAAGCAACTGACATTATTAAATCCACAGTATCCAAACCATCTGACATCTTGGGCTTTCTTAGACAATTCTGTTATCTCTGGCCTGTATGGCCTTCAACAATCATTGATTCTCACAGTAAAACTTACCCAGTGTTAGTCTATGAAGCTGGGCATTTCTCCAATTTTGGACTTTAAATTAGTTTAAGATGATATGACAATGTCCTAAAAGGACTCATGAAATAAACTCAGCCATATTGTTTCCAGGTGCCATTTGCTTGTTCTCAGGATCCTTCCAAGAAGTCTCCACAAGCTCAAAATCTGAGGACTTTCTTGGATGTCTTTTCCTAAAATGAAAATATCTTAGAAGCACGTCAAAAAAGACAATGCCATATACTTATAGCCACTAGAATAACAGTTCCTTACCAGAAGTAGGGCCTTGGATGCATGATCCCCAATTGAGAAGACATACAAGTTGTTACTCTTTATCATCTTTGTCTCCATCCCAGTGAGATATTTAAAACTATAGATTGTCAAAAGTTATCCATAAATAGATGACACCAAATGAAAGAGAGCTATTCCAAGATCATAAATTCACGCTGCTGACAATGTGAGGTACACAGCTTTTACCTAAGACATTGGATCAAGATCTTACCTTTCTTTTTTGTTTTGTGTCTATATCATTTTTGTTTGGCTTTGGTTTTGTGTTGTTTTATTTTTTAAGGCAGTCGTTCTACTCTGCATTTAGTGCCACTTTCTGTCATTTAAAGGTGAGGACTCTCCCCCCCCCACACACAATAATCTCTTTGCCTATACCTATGAGTATAGGCAGCATTGTTTATTTTCTGGTAAGTTAGCAATAGCTAGTTTAAAAAAATGGTCCATTCAATGGTAAAATGCTCAGAAAAATACTGGGTTTTAGGTATGTTCCTATTTTGCTTTGGAGACTTCTATTAGTGTCTATACTATTGTCAGAAAGATCAGAATATTCATTCTGAGACAAGACATGGAAAAATAGCCATAATGAGTTTTTGAAAATTATTACCATTAGAGATATGATAAAGACAGCTTTACTCTAGTTTATTATGTGATCCACACAAAAGAAGAAAGAATGATTACTGAACAAAGGCATACAAAATACCAAAGCAGAACCTCACACCAGTCAGAATGGCTAAAATTAACAAGTCAGAGAACGACAGATGTTGGCGGGGATGTGGAGAAAGGGGAACCCTCCTACACTATTGGTGGGAATGCAAGCTGGTGCAGCCACTCTGGAAAAACAGTATGGAGGTTCCTCAAACAGTTGAAATTAGAGCTACCATTCGATCCAGCAATTGCACTACTGGGTATTTACCCCAAAGACACAAATGTAGGGACCCGAAGGGGTACATGCACCCCAATGTTTATAGCAGCAGTGTCCACAATAGCCAAACTGTGGAAAGAGCCAAGATGTCCATCGACAGATGAATGGATAAAGAAGATGTGGTATATATACACAATGGAATATTATGCACCCATCAAAAGGAATGAGATCTTGCCATTTGCAACGACGTGGATGGAACCGGAGGGTGTTATGCTTAGTGAAATAAGTCAATCAGAGAAAGACATGTATCATATTACCTCACTGATATGAGGAATTCTTAATCTCAGGAACAAACTGAGTGTTACTGGAGTGGTTGGGGGTGGGAGGGATGAGGTGGCTGGGTGATAGACATTGGGGAGGTTATGTGCTACGGTGAGCGCTGTGAATTGTGCAAGACTGTTGAATCACAGATCTGTACTTCTGAAACAAATAACGCAACATATTTTAAGAAAAAAGAAAAAGAAGAAGATAGCAGGAGAGGAAGAATGAAGGGGAGTAAGTCGGAGGGGGAGACGAACCATGAGAGATGATGGACTCTGAGAAACAAACTGAGGGTTCTAGAGGGGAGGAGGGTAGGGGGATGGGTTAGCCTGGTGATGGGTATTAAAGAGGGCACATTCTGCATGGAGCACTGGGTGTTATGAACAAACTGAATCATGGAACACTACATCAAAAACAAATGATGTAATATATGGTGATTAACATAACAATAAAAAAATAAAAAAAAGTATCATATCATCTGCAAAAAAAAAAAAAAAATACCAGGGCAGATACTACTGATTCAATAATATTTGCATTTATGTGGCTGTGCCATGAAGAAAGTTTAACAGGCAATACTCAGCCTAAAACATGACTTGTCCCTTTTTTATCCCTCTTCTTTAGCTGAGGGTAGGATTAGGAGTTGGCAGGTGGAAATTACCTCTTTTTAAGAAAACAAAAAATAAAATACAAGTTGCCAAACAATTCCATTGCAATACTCTGGCAAGAAAATTATCCAATGGTGAGCTCCTAATTTATAGTACTACATTTGTTGAACTAAGGCATTCTTGATTTCCCAGAAAAAATGTGCAGGAGCATATTGCCTCAGGCACTGACTGCTACATACCTGCTACCTTGGAGGACTACCTCAGGTTTATTTCACAGGGCCAGTTATAACTCTAGGACCTCTTTTGGGATCCTCCCAGATTTTTACCGCTATGGCTTGCAAATGGAGTAATTTAGATGGTTAGCCATGGGGAATGATGATATTCTAGTTCGAGAAGAATCTAACAAATTAGTGCTCAATATGTTAAGCCTGTTCACAAATAAAGAATTTTAGATAGCCATTTTCTGTTCCAATGTTGCCTCACTGCAAGCTATGAAGGAAGTTCAAAAAGTTAGGATTATCATCCATGCCATGGCAAAAAGAATTACTCAGGCATGGGCAATTCTACCAAGACTACTGACTTAATGAGAAGAACAGTAACCAAAATGGACAAGTAGTTACATATAGTAGAGGCAAAATCTATCCTCTTTCAGTGTCTCAAGGAAGTTCTTATGGTGTCATTGATGAAGAATGTATTCCTAGAGATTTTTATAAACCTTAAAATTTCCTAGTGAATTTTAGATAGAAATACTGAAATGAGAAAAATAGGTGACTTCTCAAACAGAATGGTGCCGAAGCAGGAGATTTCTCCTGGCTTGGCTTCAACCTATGTTCATTGACAAGATTTGTGAAATAGGAGGACTGCCTCAGGAATACACTCTAGTTCTTAATGATTATATTCTTTCTAGCTTGTATACTTATTGCTGTGTACAAGAGTGCAATCTCCAGAATCTTAAATTTTGTGATACAGCTATTGTCTTGCCAACTGACTCAACAAATAATTGTACAGCAGTAAAAGTATGAAAAACTGATGCTTATATCAGTTGAAAGAGCTACAACTTAAAACTTAGTATACCCCCACAACACCTCAAACCCCAGTGTAGATCTGGATTGATCATGCTTCCAAACAGTAATGATCTATCATCCAGCTTTACGTATGCTTTAGCATACCTAAAAATGTATATGTCTGTGTCTGGACTCTCTTATGTTTCATTTTTCCATTACTGACATAGTTGTAATAATAGCACCCTTACTAAAAAGCTATTATATTTTTTTTCTTGAGTCATCTTTCTTTTTTTCTTAAATTTTTTTATTGTTATGTTAATCACAATACATTACATGTATTGATGTAGTGTTCCATGATTCATTGTTTGTGCATAACACCCTGTGCTCTATGCAGAACATGCCCTCTTTAATACCCATCACCAGGCTAACACATCCCCCCACATCCCTCCCCTCTAGAACCCTCAGTTTGTTTTTCAGAGTCCATCGTTTCTCATGGTTCGTCTCCCCCTCTGATTTACCCCCCTTCATTCTTCCCCTCCTGCTATCTTCTTCTTCTCTTTTTTTTTCTTAACATATATTGCATTATTTGTTTCAGAGGTACAGATCTGTGATTCAACAGTCTTGCACAATTCACAGCGCTCACCATAGCACATACCCTCCCCAATGTCTATCACCCAGCCACCCCATTCCTCCCACCCCACCCCTACTCCAGCAACCCTCAGTTTGTTTCCTGAGATTAAGTATATATACACAATGGAATATTATGCAGCCATCAAAAGGAATGAGATCTTGCCATTTGCAATGATGTGGATGGAACTGGAGGGTGTTATGCTGAGTGAATAAGTCAACCAGAGAAAGACATGTATCATATGACCTCACTGATATGAGGAATTTTTAATTTCAAGATGTTACTCATTTTAGTAATCTTTTCAAATAAATTTTGGCTTTGTTAAAATTTTTAAGCTTTTTTACTTTTTAAAACTGCTATGTTTAACTTTATTCTTCTTTGGTTTTGTTTTTCTGTATTTTTGTAGCTTCTTAACAGGCAACATTAGACCTTTGATTTTCAGGACTTTAATATTTCAACATTGGTTATAAAACCAAAAATATTTAATTTTGAAAATAATTCTAGGTTAATATATTTTTTTTCTTTTAACATTTAAATTATCTTTATCCTTTACCTTTTGGCATCCATAGTTTCTGTTGAATAGTGTACCAAAGATTTAATGTTTTTGTAAAAGTGTTGTGTCTTTTTTTTTTTCTCTTGTCACTTTAAGGATGTCATCCCTATTTCTGATTTTAGGAAATTTTACTATGTTAATCTATGTTTTGTTTTTGTTTTTGTTTTTACTTTTCCTTCACAGAGCAGTCCAAACTCAATGATTCTCTGTGTTAAAGTCTTTCTTCAATTCTGGAAGGTCAGTAGACATTATCTTTTTGAATATTGTTTCTGCTCAAATCTCACTCTACTTTCATTTTGGTATTTCATTTAGACTTAGATATTGTTCCTGTATTCCATAGCTCTCTTATATTTATTTTTGTTTTTCCTTCCTTTTTCTTTCTTTCTTTCTTTCTTTCTTTCTTTCTTTCTTTCTTTCTTTCTTTCTTTCTTTCTTTCTTTCTTTTTCTTGCTTTCTTTCTTTCTTCCTTTCTTCATCTCTTCAGTGTTTCTCCATAACTTTATATTTTGTACTCTTTCATATGAACAATTCCGTATTCTGCTATCAAACACAATAATTTATTAATTTCAGATATTTTAAAATTCTAGATTCAATTTTAATCCTTTAAAATATATAATTCTTCATATACTTGGTTTACATTTCCCTTTATTTTCTTGAATAAAATAATTATTTTTAAAACTCAGATAATAATTATATTCAAGTCACCTGGCAGTCCATTTTAATTTGTTTACCTGTTTTTTGGACTTTTTTTTATATTTTAACAATGCTTCAATTTTGTTTCTACTTTCTTTTAATTTTTATGATACCCATACAGATATATGGAAGATTTAATGCATAAACTTATCGAACTAGTTAGGTTCTGCCTAAATCTCATGTAAATAAATCTGTATCTCTCCTTTTAAAATTCAGGAAATGCACCTGCTTTTTTTTAAAAAAAAAATAATTCAAATAGATATGCCTATAACTCAGCTGCTAAGAATTTTGGATTCTCAAGCATGCATTTTATTTTATTTGGACAATTATTTTTACCTTTTAACATTTTATTTTAAAATAATTTCAAAATTTTAAAGTCACAGAGAAGATGGCAGAGTAAGAGGATCCTGGGCTCACCTTATCCTATGGACATACCAAGGTAACAGCTACATTTATGCAACTAACTCTGAAAATGACCTGAAGATTGGCAATCTTCCAAAGTTAATCATAGAGAGGAGGCTACATTAAAAAGGGTAGGAGGGCCAGAGACACAGTTGGGAACCAAACTCCCAGCAAGACTAACCACAAATTGGAAGAATACCACCAAGGACAAAGAAGTGAGAGGATCTGACTCCACACCAGGCATTCCAGGCACTAATGATCCACACTAGGGAGATGAGTCCCCATAACATCAGGCTTTGAAAACCAGCAGGGCTTAACTTCAGCAGCTTTTAAAGTTAGCAGGTCTTAACTCCACATATTTTAATAATCATTAGGCTTAGCCCTAGGAGAACCAGAGAGTGATAGAAAACTGAGTCCCTGACCTTGAAGAGTCAGCATAACAACACACTGATAGACAGCATAGAAGCAGCAGTTTGAAAAGCAATTGGGGTATATGTGGAGGCTTTTTTTGATTAATTTCAGAACATGCACTGGAGGGATAGGGATTTTCAGGAGATTTCTCCAGGAACAAAAGTGCTGGCAGATACCATTTCCCTTCCCTCCCCTAGTCTAGATAGCCAGACACTTGCAGGGGCCAGCACAATTACTCTAAACCACCTATCTTGCCCACACTATGTATCCCACCCCTATGTTCCTTTGTGTACCCACCCCATTCAACCCATTCACCTTGGCAGATGTCCCTCCAAAGCAGTTCCTGTCCCAACATATTCTGCAAGTGGCCCAGGCAGGGGCCAGTGCCACTCCAAAGTGACTCCTGCCCTTGGATAGAAGTAGATAACTAACATCACATACCAGTGTGACTGCAGTTCTAGCAGCTAAGCCTGTTAGCTGGCTGAGCAAGGAGAAAGCCCTATGGTTTAGGGTGCCCACAACCATGAAAAAGAGGCTAATTGTATACACTTGGTCTGACTGTCAGCCTTGCCCACCAATGTTTAGGGTGCCCACAACCATGAACATAGATGCAAAATTTTTCAACAAAATATTAGCAAATTAAATTCAAGAATACATTTTAGAAAATCACTCACCATGACCAAGGAGGATTTATTCCAGGAATGCAAGGGTAGTTCAATATCTGCAAATCAATCAAAATGATACACCACATTAACAAAAGAGAAAGGATAAAAACCATATGATCATTTTGATAGATGCAGAAAAAGCATTTGATAAAACACAACAACCACTCATGATGAAAACACTCAACAAAGTGGATTTAGTGGGAACATACCTCAACATAATAAAGGTCATATATGAAAAACCCAGCTAACATCATACTCAATGGTGAAAATATGAAATATTTTCTTCTAATTTCAGGAACAAGACAAGAATGTCCACTCTTATCACTTTCATTCAACATTGTACTGGGAGTACTAACCATAGTATTCAGAAAACAAAAAGAAATAAAAGTCACCCGAACTGGTAAGGAAGAAGAAGAAGTAAAACACTACTTGCAGGTGATACCTAAAGATACCTAAAGATTCCACCAAAAAACTATTAGAACTGATGAATAAATTCAGTAAAATTGTGGGATACAGAATTAAAGTACAGAAATATGTTGCATTTCTATCCACTAATGACCAAGTGGCAGAAGGAGATAGTAAGAAAACAATCCCATTTACATTTGCACCAAAAAGGGGAAAATACCAAGAAATAAACTTAACTATGTGGTGAAAGACATACCCTGAAAACTGTAAGACATTAACAAGAGAAATTGAGGATGACACAAATGAATAGAAAGATATTCCACATTCATGTTTTGGAAAAATTAATATTGTTAAAATGTCCATACTTCTCAAAACAATCTATGTATTTGACACAATCCTTATCAAAATACAAATAACATTTTTCACAGAATTAGAACAAATATTGAAATTTTTATGGAACCACAAAAGATCCCAAATAGCCAAAGCAATTTTGAGAAATAACAAAGCTGGAGGTATCACAATCCCAGATTTCAAGATATACTATAAAACTGTAATAATCAAAACAAAAATACTAATTCAAAAAGACATATGCACCCCTATTTATTGCAGCTTTATTTACAATAGCCAAGATATAGAAGCAACCCAATGACCATCCATAGATGAATGAAGAATAATTGGTGTGGGTGTGTGTGTGTGTATACATTTTTCACAGACTCACACAGAACACAATGGAATATTACTCAGCCATAAAAAAGAATAAGAGCTTGCCATTGTAATAGCAATGAATGGACCTAGATGATATTATGGTAAGTGAAACAAGTCAGAAAGAGAATGAAAAGACCCCGTTTTCACTTATATATGGAATCTAAAAAACAGCACAAGTAAACAAAATATAGACTCTTAAATATAGAGAACTGGTGGTTGTCAGAGACTTATTTGGGGGGGTGAAATAGCTAAAAGGGAGTAAGAGGTATAGACTTCAAGTTATAAAATAAATACATCAGGGCAATGAAAGGCACAGCATAGGGATTGTAATTGATAATATTGTTATAACGTTGTATGGTGACAGATGGTGTCTACACATCATGGTGAACATTGAGTAATGTATAGAATTGTTAAATCAATATGTTGTGCACCTGAAGCAAATATAACATTGTATGTTAATTGTACTTCAATTAAAGAAAATTTTCCAACTTTCAGAGAAGTTGAAAAAATATATGAAATGATTCCATGTACTCTTTGTCCAGATTCAACAAGTTATGATATTCTACTTTACTCCTTAATATTTTATTTAGTGTATTTCTTAAGAACCAAATATTTCAGTTCTATAGTTTTCATATTTAAATAACATGTTAAAACAAGAGTGCTATAGTTATTATGTTTAGAAAATTTAACATTCCCACAACACTTTAACCAGCATTGTATATTTAAATTCATTACATTTCACAATAATGTCCTACAAAGGATTTTGTTTGTTTGCTTTTCCTATTAAAGGACTCAGGGGAAAAAAAATTTCCACTGTTTTTCATTCTCATAGTTTCCTTTAATCTGGAAGCTTTCCTCAGTCTTTCAATGTCTTTCTTGGCATTTGCTCTACCAGTTATTTCAAATTGGGGTTGGCTGTTTATTGACTTCCTCATTATTGGTTCAAGTTATGTATTTTTGGCTACAATAATATAAATTTGATTATTCCTTCTCAGAGTATCACATTTTCAATACTGTATTCCTGTTTGCCCATTATTTGCTATGTTAATTTTGATCATTTAGAAGAAGTGTTGTTTGGTTTCTCTACTGCATAGTTACTGTATTTCCTTTTGAAGTTATCAAGCACTTGTTGAGTAGACATTTAAGACTCATTACTTCTACCAACAGAGTATATTCATTCTAATACATATTAAAGTAACATTAGATCAGATTGTTCCCAGGATATTTTCTCAGGGATTTTCTTTATGTAGCTTTGGGGGGTATAACACCCAAAGCAGGCTCGTTAACTTAAAAGTGTGTTATATATTGAACTATAAAACAACAACAACAACAACAAAAACCCAACAACAACAACAACAAAAACAGCTCAATTAATTAAAAATAAAGTAGTAAAATTTGACTTCTCGGTTTCTTTAAGGCACAACAGATACATGTAGAACAAAAAGTTCTACATTTGGGAGCTTGTTTGGAGGTTCTAGCAGGGGAGCGCAGCTACTCGTATACCCTTGACCGAAGAATGGTCTTCTCCTCTATCCGGGAAGGTCGTCCTCTTCGACCGCGCATGCAGCTTCGGGAGGGACGCACATGGAGTGGTGAGGGAGGAAGGGGACACCCGCCTAGCCAGCCAGATCAGCCAAATCAACCCTGGCGATCAATGGGGTGACAGATGTCACAGCCAGATCGCCCTCACATCCAAAAGTTCTACATTTGGAAACATAAAAAACAAAACAAAACAAAACAAAAAACCCTTTGGGAATCTAATGCAATTTTAATGTATTGACCAGACTTTTTAACTTGTTATATATTTCATTTATATTTTAGCAATAGTAAAGTTACACCTGTTTGGGGGTGTAATTGAACATCATTATCAAAACCCAGTGATATGGGGCACCTGGGTAGCTCAGTCAGTTGAGCATCTGCCTTTGACTCAGTTCATGAGCCCAGGGTCCATCGACCCTACATCGGGCTCCCTGCTCAGCAGAAGCCTGCTTCTCCCTCTCCTCGCTGCGTGTGCTCTCTCTCTCGCTATCTCTGTTACTTTTGTCTCTCTCAAATAAATAAAATCTTAAAAAAAAATAGTGATGATGATTTATATTATTATATGTCATTTACCATACTGAGGAGTTTGGAGACAAATCTGGAGTTGTGCAGAGGAAAAAATTCATCTTTGTATTATTTCCAGAACCTCAAAGTGGGACTTCAAAATAATCTCTTGCATACTTTTTAAGTAAATAGCAGTCTTATCTGTATTCTTTCTAGAATTAAAACTGGGAAAATCAATATGTAAATTTTGAAGATAGTAAACAATAAAAGCTTGAAGTTTATATATCATTTAGGGTATAGAAGAACCATATTTTTAAAACTTTGCTCCAGAAAATAAACTTTCTTTTTTACTCTAATGTGATTTTCTCAATCCTGAATGCTATATTAATTTAGCTTTCTGCACTTTCTGTACTTTCTAGTATCTTTTGTATATTTTGTGGATTCTCAAGCCATATAACATTTGAAAGAATAATTAGCATGTTTAAGTTGATTTCTTTTTACTGCTAGTTTCATTTTTCATTTCCCCCACAGAACTCTAAGACTTACAGGTTCAGGCAATACATATGCAAAAAGAGATATTTTCCTAGAAAAATTAAAAAAAATAATAAATGCAAAAGAGAAGAGTGTATAGAGACAAATCCTTAAAACAATGGATAAAAATATAGAAGTAGGAAGTGCAAGAGTGGTAGGTTACATTGTCCTAAAATATATTTCTTATATCTACTAATCTTTTCTGCTTTTAGTAATAATTTTTTGTATTTGGTTATCCCTTTATGAGTTCTTTTCTACAAGTAGTATAATTTCTTTTAGCTTGATTGCTCTTCTAACCAAAGGATAAAATAAACCATAGCATTCAACTTCATATGTAATCATAGGAAGAAAGGACTATGATATATTAAATGACATTCCCAAAGTCCTATCACTGTCAACCTATGAGCTGTTGCTAGGAAGTAGATACACCCTCACCTCATAATTATGATAGATTGAAACAGAGAGAATTAAAACTCCATCCCCTTTAGGACAAATTTTTACTAATAGCCATTTTATATTAGCTTATTTGCCAAAGTAATATTTCCTAAATGACTAATATAGCCCATTAGAAAGGTTAGCCCTTCAGTCATAATATGATATCTTTATAACACATGATGAAATATATTGGTAAAATTGCCTACTTGTTAAATTTTGAGTTACTATCTCTGATTGGATTGTCATAAGACATGAAATTTATTTCATAATGTAAACAAAAAAGGTTCCACATGCTAGTATTATCATATGTAAAATGATCAGAAAACAGGGAGAGAGGGGGAGAGAGAGTAGGAAAGAGAATAGGGGACAGCAAAGAGAGTATGTCAACATTTCATTTTCTAAAACAATTTTGAATTAAAGTGTATTTTATTTTTAGTGTTTTAAATTCTGATTTTTTAATTGGGAAAAGTGTTAGCTGATTCAAATAAATAAAAAGGCAGTGACTCTATATCATAATAAAAGGAATTTTGACTTCAATGGCTGTGAGCCAGAGTGGTGCAATCATGGAAAATAGATGTGAAAAAACATGGACATAATTGGTGTGCAAGTAACTAATTAGTACTAAAATTAATGGTTGTAGGAATCTCAGGCACAGGTGAAGGATATTGTACTCTTAGACATAACTAGGATTGTTTAATAGGTAAAATTAACATCTTTGAAGTGATTTACTGAGAATAGGTAAGCATGCGTCAGATGTAACAGTAATTACTCTGAGGTAAATGTTAAAGTATATTTATATCATAGTATTATCATCTGAATTAACAGTGTCTATTTATGCTCCAATCAGACAGCAGTTCTTCCAGCTGTGTTATTCCTGGAATTTTAGCAGGAACAAAAATAACATTCAGATAAATGCGCTAGGTTTGTGAACTTTTGTAATAGGAATACTGTCAAATTAAAAGATGTACATCTCTAAATGAGCATATTGAATATTTGATTTAATACAATCAAATTTTCTTCTCATAATCTATGTCTTCTCCATGCATTAATTATTTCCAAATTGAATTAAGTTTTTGAAGATAATATTATGGTTAACTTGCATTTTGTGTAATTTTCCTTTCCTTAGAATTTTAAACATATTAAATATTTACAAATCATTTGAAAAAGGGAGAGACAATCAAATGAGAGAAAAATATCTAATAGTATCTATTTGAACTTAATATTTAAAGCAGAATTACAGGGGCGCCTGGGTGGCTCAGTCGTTAAGCATCTGCCTTCGGCTCAGGTCATAATCCCAGAGTCCTGGCATCGACCCCCACATCAGGCTCCCTGCTCCGCGGGCAAGCCTGCTTCTCCCTCTCTCACTCCCTCTGCTTGTGTTCCCTCTCTCGCTGTGTATCTCTCTGTCAAATAAATAAATAAAATCTTTAAAGCAGAATTACATGTTAACCACACTATGTATTATTAGTAGTATTGTTATTAACAAAGATATCTGGGTCAAGAATGAATTGGCAAATAGGGAGGATATTTTTAAAAAATGCTAACATGACCATTTTAAATCATAAATACTGAAAAATAACTATGACCAGAAAAAAATTAACTAGAAAAAATTTTCTCAGGAATGAAATAATTTTTCTTAAAAATCATTAATGGATCTACATAGCTCTTTCCATAAAACCTGTAATTTTGAAATGAAAGCTTTCACTTATCTTTTAGAGTAAGATTATCTGCAAATTTTGTATATTAAATGTTGCTTCCTCATTTTGACCTAAAAGATTTTAAATATAATCAAATTTGGTTAAGAAATTTGTGGCATCTGCAATTTGTTTACCTGGCATGATGCCATTCCCGCAAGTCTTTTTTAGTATGTTTAGATATTTGTCTTTTTGTAGATAACTTGCCTATATAAAAAAGAAAATGGAAAGAAAACCTTAATCGTTCAGCAAATATTTACTAACACCTTTACTATGTAAGTCACTGAAGGGACCACCGTAAACACAACCAATAAAAATCCTAGACCTCGGGGCACCTGGGTGGCTCAATTGGTTGGGCATCTGCCTTGGCTCTGGTCATGATCCTGGGGATCCTGGGATTGAGCCTCAGTGGGGCTCCCTGCTCCATGGTGTGCCTGGCATCTTCCTCTCCCTCTGCCTGCTGTTCTCCCTGCTTGTACACACACACTCTCTCTCTCTCTCTCTCTCTGTCAAATAAATACACAAATAAAATCTTAAAAAAAAAAAAAAAAAACTTAGACCTCAAGGCCACATCTTAGTTTGGTTAGAGGGAGGGAGAGGACCAAATAGGTTTGAATCCATCAGCCACCTGAACATGTGCCTTGTTTATCTTGGGCATGTTTTCGGTTACCAATAAAAATATATAGGCAGAAAGATAGAAAGCATACTACTACCCTAATGGTTGTTTATAGGTATGTGTTGTATTTAAGCATTTGCCCCACTGTTTTACATCCATTAGGGAGGATGGTATGGCGGGTTTAGGCGGCCCAGTTTTCAGCTCTAGGTTTTGTGCAGGTATGAGGTTATGGTTTATGTCTCAGGATTTACATTGTAATCTCATCACCAAGTCCTGGCGGAGTGACTTCCCTCCAGCCACCATGGTATCACTTCCAATTTAACTCTCTCTCTGTTTCATCCGCATTTCTGGCAACTAAAGATATAAATGCATTTTGCCACTTATGAATTGGAAGCCCCAAATGAGGGCAAATTTGATGTTAGTATCACACTCCTCTGAAAATGATTCAGGAATATGACAAATGGCACTTTCTTGCATTTGGAGATAAAAGGAAGTTAATCCAAGCTGTGCAATTTATTGTTGTACTTACATAAACCTTTCAAAAGTACATATAAACCCGAAAAAGCATAGTAACAGTGACAGGGAATTCCCCAAATCATCATTTTATTTAATTTTGTTAGTAAGAATAATCTCAAACTTTGAAGAGAAGCATGAAAAGTCTTTTATTACACAAAAGCATAAAATGTGTATTGCTTCCTTTTATCACTCTAATGTCTCAACACTACAGCAAAATAGTATCTATGAAATATCACTGTAATGACAATAATACTGGTAATACAATTTCAGTTTTAATTGTTTATCATAATGAGACAGAAAATGAACATATAAAAACATTTTCTAGCATTTCCTTATCATTTCAACAACAGATTTTATTTTTCTTCATATTAAAATGTAGCCAGTTCAACAAGCTGACCATTTCAATTTCTCACATTAAATTTTGTTTGCTGTTTTATTTATTTTTATTTTATTTATTTATTTTTGCTGCTGTCTCATCTCAGTAGCTCGCAGTCAAAACCTAATCATCTGTACCAAAGCTCAGCCTCAGAAATCAGAATCATATCAATGTTATGTGAAAGAATATTCCATTAAAAAAGTATCATGCTGCCTTATGATCTAGTCTTCTAATTTCAAAATATCTTTGCCTCAACTGAATCTGCTTTTCTACCAAATATCACTAATTATCAGACATTATGTATGATGAAACTCCTTCCCCCATTAAATGTTATTAAAATAACATTTTAATGTTATTAAAATTTATTATCATTTCAACATTTTTCCTTCTTGCTATTTCTCCAATCCATTTCTTCCCATATATGCTGAAAACATTCTCAGGGTTAATTATTCCAAGCCTGTATGAGCTAAATTAAGACCTGTATAAAGGCAGATATCTGATCAAAATCTCTGATTGCTCATATGGCCTCAATTGTGGGTAAAAAGAGTTTCCTGGAAATGAAAAAGAAAAAGCCAGTTTCTGTTCATCTAATTTTCTAAATGTCATTAAGGGGATCAGCTATTAACATGTCACACATAAAATGTGAAATGACCAGTACTTATCAGGGAAGAATCAGAGAGAATATTAACCATGTAACAGAGAGAAAAAAATCCACAGGAATATTTGGTAAAAATATAATGAGTTAAAAAAGCAGATTGAGGACAAAATACATAGACCATCAAGTTGATATGGAGGAGGAATCAGAACAGGGAGATATAATGGTTTGTGTTTTTGCCACAGAAGTGTGAAGTGAGCCAAAAGCAAAACAGGTAGTTTAATAAGATAGTGTTAAGACTCCCATGAATGCTGAATTGCACAAATATCTTGTAAAAGTGCACTGAACTTGCCACTCTGCCCTGATTTTTACATTGTTTTATATCCCATAAAGTAATTAGAAGCTATGGGCTGAGGAAAATGAAACTCCAGCAAAGTATGATGAGAAAGTCTGGATAGGAGTCTTGATGGGTTTCTACTGAAAATAGGATATTAGAAGACTGTGTGTGTTAAAGTGAAACTTCACCTTGCGTGTTCAAGAACATTCTTGGGAATTGCAGACCTACTCTACCTGCCTGAGCTCTGATCATGGTCAGATGAAGTAGTAAAGTAAATGTTCCACCAACACATATTTCCTCAAACTGTTGATGACATTGCTGTGTGGAATGAAGCATGAGAACAAGAGGGTAGGTCGATATATTAATCAAAATTACATTCATCTGCCAGCTGGAAACAAAAATATACTGCTGACAGAATTTGTTTGTATCATAAAGCTCAGGGTTTGTATGGTGGCTCAAAGTTGTCACTGGGAATTCAGGCCATTTCCATCTTTTTACTTTCTCACCCTTAGGGGCTTGATCTCTCACCACATTCTTGTGTTTTTATGGTTACATGTCTCCTCCACCGAACCAAACAAGAAGAAGCAGGAAGGGAGAATAAGGAATAGTTGTCATCTATAATAGTAAATTAAGCTGCTTTCCCAGAAGTGATCATCGAAATATGGACAGTTGTCAGAAATATGCTAAGACATTTGTGAGTTCTCCCTTCTTTTGGTAGTAAAAGGAAAATTGGATGAATAAAGGGATATAAGAATTTACCTCCTAGGCATAAATCATACCTTAGTGGATTTTTTTTCATAATATTAAAACATGAATTGGAAGTTTAATATCCTTTCTGAGCTAAAATAGAAGGTAGGTAGTTGTAATCAATCTTAGAGTTCCCCTCATATCTAAAACATATTAAGGTCATTTACATATTTGGATAATACTAGAATTATAGGGAAATCTAAGGGTCCTCAGGGTCCTTCAAATCCTAAGATTTGAAAAATAGGACAATGTCTTAGTAAACTCCAGAGACATAACTGTCTCAATACTTTGTTGTGTTTTCCAAAAACAGAAAATATTTACTCTCTTGCTGCAAAGGGACACCAAAGATTCTAGACTGTGGCATGGGAACTATCTGTGAGTTATTAAAAACAGACTCTGAGGCAGAGTTTGTGAAACATTGGCAGGTGTTTGAGGTTCATATACCATACCTTCATCTATCAAAAATTTGTAGACATGTTATTTAATATTTAGATGAATATCTCTGTGATTGTTTAAAGATAAAGTAGAAAATCAGGCACTGGGTTCTCATTCAGATTACCTTCATTGATCAGCTGTTAAGTGTATTTTTCAGTTTTTTAGTGAACACAGGACAGTTGCTTACCCAGTGTTGTTTTCTGATTGCACTTTCAGCCGTGTCTTTTTCAAAAGGTTCTTTGCTGGTATGTAATGACTGGAAGGAACCAGCTATTTTTGTTTGTTATTTTGTAAGGCTATCAGCAGAAGTTTTCCTGGGTCTAATTCTACTTTTACTCTAAACATTCAGAATGTAGTTGGAAGTCTGGCAATAGAATAATTTCCTGTTACAGGTTTGCAGAAGTTTAATTTCTCTATTTCTGGCTTAATACTAGTCACAAAACATGAAGACAAAGATTGTACACATCTGTTTGAGAATTTACACCTAATTGGTGCATAAAAGGGTTAACCTATTCCTGAAGTCATCTAAGGATTGTCTTCTCTTTGCTCTCAGGACTGTATTAAAATATAATCTATTTTCATGAGAGTTTCTGAAGATATTATCAAGCATTTTCAGCTTTTTGAAACCACTCTAGTTCCCCATGCAAAATGAGGTCTCTTAAATCAGTCTTAGGATCTTCCTTTTCTGCATTTGCCATACATTATGTACATGTGAGTTTCATTCTTAGAAGTATTCTAAATTCTTGTATAAATTTCTGTTTATCTTTTTGGGTTTTAGAATTTTAACAATAGCTCTCACCTATTACCAGGACGAGGTCTCAAAATAAGCTTTAAAGGATTTGCTTTATTCTAATTACGGCTCAACTTTAACAGGCAATTAAGCATTGGAAGTTTCTTCTGGGTGGTCAGCATGGTAGTTAAATTAGATCAGATAGAAAGGTAGAGGCAGAGAACAATGGAAACATATAGGATAAGGAAAGGGATATGTTGGGATAAAAACCATTAGGTTCAATTTATTGTTTGGGGAATGTGAAATAGAGTTAAGTTCACATACTTATTCTTTGCCTTGGTGGTACAATTAAAATACTTTTGCAATCTGAATCTATTTGGAAGCTTTCTCATACCAGTTAAAATGCAAACCATTGGATGTTTGGGATTTTGATTTTTTTAATTCTAACTTATTTTTCAGATGAATAATTTAATTTAAAAGTTTAGCATCGGTGAACATATGAAAAAAGGGTCTTAGTGAGCAATCTATTTTTTGAAAAGCAGTTTTGTTTTGTGTGTAATTCATTGTTCAACAGGGCAACTGTTGCCCAGATGAGAAAACTATTTGCCTAGATAAATTGCTTTTCAAGAATTTGCTGAAACAAATTGTGAAGTTCTTTATTGGTATGTGGACTTCTTTTCTTGGCAAGCATTTACTGAAATAAACACCTAAATTAGGCTGATAAAGATTATCTAGGTTCTAAGTCCCATCAGTTGAGTAATATTGAAACACATGGTCTCAATTTCACAGAAAAGTGTAAATCTTCTTTTCAGTTATTAAAGCAGGCTATTGGTAAGTTTGGTCCTAAATTTATTGGAAATCAAAGGTAGAATCTGCATACTATATGGCCCAGATCTTTGGGAAACTTGGTTTTACAGGAATTTTATATATAAAAATTCATACATACTATGTACTAAAGAATTTAACCCTGCTCAAAGAGAGGTTGGGCCTTTGCTCTCAACTCCTTGGTGGGGGGGGGCGGGGATAAACTTGGAATGTCCTGCCTGATAAAAATGTTTGTTTACTTGGGGGTCTTGGGACACACTAGGTCATCTAACATGATTTCTAGTAAGGGTTCTTGGTCTTATGCTATCAGCCGGACCACTGGAGGGCCTGGAGAGGGAGGTTAGTTAGCTATGTGGGTAGTAAATCATATCCATGTAACGGAGCCTGGATAAAGACTGTAGACATCCTAAGTCTTGAGTGAGCTTCCCTAGTTGCCAACACTGCATGCATATTGTCACACATGGTTGCTGGAGGAAGAGGACAATTGGAAACTCCATGTTTGGAACCTTTTAGACTTTGGGTCTCTTTCCTTGACTGATTTTAATCTGTATCCTTTCACTGTAACAAACTATATGTGTGAGTATGACAGTTTTCAGTGAGTTCTGTGAACCCTTCCAGAGAATTAATAAAGCTAAGAATGATCTTGACAACTGCTGAATTTGCAGTGTCAGAAGTGGTGGTGATCTTCTGGTCTGTTCCATAACTTTGCAAATACATATACATATACATATACATATACATATACATATATATGTATATACCTGCCTTCTTCACTTCTAATATATGAGATATATAAATCAGGTTACTTTTTCAGATGGTATATAGTACATAACTATTATGCAGATGTATCAATAATTCAATCATGAATACCTGATAATTCATCTTTTAAAAGTCTTACAGAAGCTTTCATTTAGGAATGAACACTGAAATATTATTTTGAGGTTTTCTTTTATTTTCCTATAATTTAGTCAAAAATGTATTAAATATCAGTGCTCTGAAATGCTTCCACATAGTTAAATGTCCATGTATTATTGTTTCTCTGCCTATTTTAAAACTTTAAAGACTTTTCTTTAATATTATCCAATATTTCTCAAAAAAGGATTTGCATGATGAATTATTCCTTTCATTCAAAAGAAACACAAACGTGGTTTAATTCAAAGGGAAAAAATATGTCTGCATAAGATTTTCTCTGTAAGATTTTATTTTTTTTCTTTTTATTAACTAGGAAAACTTTATTTTACTTTAGCTACCAGAAAAATAAGAATCAAATTGAAGCCCAATATAAAATTTAGTTGCAATCAGATAATTGAGGTTAAGTTTTTTAATATCTGTATTTATTGATATTTTCCTAAATGCTAGTACAGTGTTTCTGAAACAGAACTCATTATTATTTACTCATGGCAAATAATGCACCAGTTTTCCTGTGCCATAATTTCCCCCTTCTAGTGTGATGTGATGAGAACCAGATATATATCAGGTCAGGATTGTAGGTAAATAATAATCCAAAAGTGAATTTGTGCCTTTTGTCTCCTTAGAAATATAATGAAAAGAGTCCTGGGTCCTTATGCTTTGTAATATACGTAAATTTTTTCAGTGAATGGGATGGCACATGGCTGATTCAGTCAGTAGAGCTTGCTACTCTTGATCTCGAATTTGTGAGTTTGAGCCTCACATTAGGTGTAGAGATTACTCAAAATCTTAAAAAAAAAAAAATCATTTCTTCAGCAGGGACATAAAACTAGAGTCTCCAGCTTTACAACCAGGGATGTCCACAGTGTTCTAGGGTCTCATGCCCTTTTGAAAATGTGAACATATACCTCTGGTGTGGTAAATTTCTTTGGAATTCCCACTAGCTCATTAGTCATAAATTATCTTCTCAGGCTTCTCTTTTAGTTCCAGTCCCAAGTTTTAGTAAAATTTGCTAAGAAACTTAATTGTAGAGAAACATAAAGTATTTTCTCTCAACCCCCAAATTGGTAATATCTAATTCCCCTCTAATATTTAGCTTTTCTGTTTTGATAATTATATAATTTAAGCTTTTTAATAGCAGTTACAAAGGCAATGACTAAGTAGACTTCAATGAAACATCTTTTATGTGACAAAATGAATTCTGAGTTAACTCAACTCTAAATATTTGTCTCACAAACAAAAGATCTCAAAGAACCCAAGTTAATAACGAACATACCAATATACTTGAATACTTTCTTGCAATTCCACATTCCATTGGCTTCTAAAAATACTTAAAAATTTTTTTTAATTTAATTTTTAATTTGTTACAATTATAGATAGGCTTGTGATAGTGAGAAATAATACAGTGAGATCTGGTGTACCCTTTACTCAGTTTACCCTAACGGTATCTTATAAAACCATATGCAACCATTATATATTGATGTTGATACAGTCAGCCAAGATGCAGAATAGTTTCATCACTATAAGTATCCTCCATATTGCTCTTTTATAACCACATTCAATTCCCTTCTGCCTCCACATCCTTTTATCTCCTGGCATTCCTATAATACTGTTTCTGTTTCTATAATATTATCATTTCAAGAACATATACATAGGTTCATATAGTTTGTAACCCTTGGAGATTTGCTTTTTTTTTCTTAGTATAATTCTCTGGAGATTAATCCATATTGCTGCATATATCAATAGTTCTTATTTATTGTTGAACAGTATTCCATGGTATGGATAAAACATAGTTTGTTAAAGCATTCGTTCATTGAAGGACACTTTGTGTGTGTGTGTGATGATAACTAAAGCAACTTTATACATCCATTTTCATGGTTTCTTGTGTGTATTAATGTAGGTTTTCATTTCTCTGAGATACATGCCTAAGGGTGTATTATAGATTCCATGGTCTTATAGATTTTGTGATGTTTAGTTTTATAAGGAACTGTCCCACTGATTTCCAGAGTGGCTATAATATAATAATCTATGAGTGATCCAGTCTCTGTGTATTCCTAGCCAGTATTTAGTGTTGTCAATACTTTTTATTTTAGCCATTGTGATTAGTGAGTGTGATATCTTACAGTTTTAACTCATATTTTCCTAACAGCTAATGATATTGAACATCTCTTTATTTGTTATCTATATATTCTCTTTGGTAAAATGTCTCTTCATATCATTTTCTATTTTCTAAATGGATTGTTTCTTCATAATCATGTTTTAAAAGTTCTTTATATGTTCTATATAGGTTATGTGGCTTGCAAATATTTTCTCCCAATCTATAGCTTGTGTTTTCATCACCTTTTAATAGGGCCTTTCATTGAGCAAAAGTTCTTAATTTTGATGAAGTCCAATTTATCTATTTTTCCTTTTATGGATAATGTCATATATAAGAACACTTTGGGCAGCCCAAAATTGTGAAGATATTTTTTTCTTTTTTTTTAAGTTGTGCAGCTTTATATTTTACATTTATGTCCATGATTTGAGTTAGTATTTTATAAGATGTGAGACTTAGGCAAAGAGAAGGGACCCTGACTTTTATGTGGATGTCCTCCTGCTCTATAATCATTCACTGAAAAAACATTTTTCCTCCATTGAATTGGTTTTTGCAACTTTGTTAAATTTGGGCATATTTGTGTGGGTCTATTTCTGGATTCTCTATTCTGTTCTTGAGGTATCTGTCTATTCCTCTGAAAACCCACATAGATTTGATTACTGTAGCTATATAATTAGCCTTAAAATTAGTAGACTGATTCTCCCAGTCTATTTGGCTTTTTAAATATTATGTTAGCTATGCTGTTTCTTCTGCCTTTCCATGTAAGTTTGGAATAATATTTTTTATATCTCCAAAATTTCTTGCTGGGAATTTTATAGGAATTATATTAATCATGTATATCAATATGGGAGAATTGACATCTTTACTATGGTAAGTCTTCTAATCCATGAACACAGTATTTATCTCCATTTATTTAAATGTTCTTTGATTATTTATCAGTGTTTTGTAGTTTTCAACATTCAAATTCTATACATGTTTTGCTAGACTTACACCTAATTTTCTTATTTTTTTAGCAATTATAAGTGACAAACTTTTAATTTCAGTATCTATGTGTTTACTGCTGGTATATAGGAATGCAGTTGAGTTGTATATGCTATCTTGTATACACAACTCTTATTCGGTCCAGGGGGTTTTGATAAATTCATTTTGATTTTCTATGTAAATAATCATGCCACCTACAAAGAGAGACTGTTTCATTTCTTCTTGCTTTATTGCACTGCCTAGAATTCTAGCACTATGTTGAATAAAAGTGGTGAGAGCAGATTTCTTTGCTTGGTTCTCAATCTCAGGAAAAAGTATTCCTTTTTTCACTCTTAAGTAAGTTAGTTGTAGGTTTTTGGTAAATATTCTTTATCAATAAAGGAAGTTTTCGTCTTTTCCTATATTTCTGGAACCTTTATCCTGGATCAGTATTGAATTTTGTCAACTACTTTTTCTTCATAAATTGATAAGATTATCTAATTTTTCTTCTATAACCTGTCAATATAAGGAATACATTTTTTGAAATATAAAACCAGTCTTGCACCCCTGAAATCAACCCCATGATTTCATGCTGTATAATTCTATAGATGATAGATGATAGATAGATAGATGATAGATAAATGGATAGTTGAATTTTAGTTGCCAATACTTTGTAAAGATTTTTGTATTTATATTAGATATAAAGATTTTTGTATTTATATTAGATATATTAGATATATAATTAGATATTTATATAAGATATAGATTAGATATATTAGATATTATTAGACAATAATAACTTCATGAAATGATTTGGGAAGTGCCCCTTTCTGTTATATTTTACAGAGGTGATTGTGTAGTATTTGTCTTAATTTTTTAATGATCTGGCAGAATTCCTTAGTGAAGCCATCTGGGCCTGGAATTTTCTTTTTTCTATTCTTTTTTTTTTTTTTTGAAGTTTTACTAAGTACAGATTTGTTTTCCTTTGTAGGGTACAGGGTTATTCAAGTCATCTATATCACGTGGGAGATTAGTGATAGTTTGTACTTTTTGAGGACTTGGTCCATTTCATCTAAGTTGTATAATTTATGTGTGTAGAGTTGTTCATATTACTCTTTCAGTATTATTTTGGTGTCTACAGGATCTGTAATGCTATCACTCTGTTTTATTCCTGATATTGATAACTTGTCTTCTCCCTTTTTTTGTCAATTTCTTTCAGGTTTGCCTATTACATTGATCTTTTAAAAAAATGCAGCTCTTCATTTCATTTTTTTTTTCAATTTCATTGATTCCTGCTCTTTATTGTTCCTTCCTTTTGCTTGCTTTGAGTTTCTTTGGCTCTTCTTTTTGGTTCTTGAGGTGAGACCTTAGATCCCTGATTTGACACTCATTCTCTTTATGGTTGTATACATTTAGTGCCATAATTTTCATTCTCAACACTCTTTGAGTCGTGTCTCATAAATTTTGGTGTTTTGTATTTTTTGACATTTATTTCAATGCATTTTTTATAACCCACTAGTCCTCTTTTTTTTTAAGATTTTATTTATTTATTTGAAAGAGAGAGAGAGACAGCGAGAGAGGGAACACAAGCAGGGGGAGTGGGAGAGGGAGAAGCAGGCTTCCCACTGAGCAGGGAGCCCGATGCAGGGCTCGATCCCAGGACCTTGGGATCATGACCTGAGCCGAAGGCAGATGCTTAATGACTGAGCCACCCAGGCGCCCCCACTAGTCCTCTTTTTTGACCCATGGATGATTTGGAAGTGTGTTGTTTAGTTTCCAGGTATTTGGAGGTTTCTCTACTATCATTGTGTTGTTGATTTCTGATTTGGTGCCATTGTGGATGATGAACATATTCTGTATGGTTTAAATTCTTTTAAATTTATTGAGGTTTGTTTTAGGATATGATCTATCTTTGTGCATGTTCCATGGGAACTGCAAGAAATGTTTTTCTGTTATTGGGTGGGGTGTTCTATAAATGTTGATTAGATTCTCTTAGTTGATGGTATCTGTATTAATTCCCTATGGCTTCTGTAACAAATAACCACAAACTTAGTGGCTTAAGACAACAGAAACTTATTCTCTTATAGTTTTAGAGAGCAGAAGTCTGAAATCAGTTTCTGCAAACCTCTTTAGTTTCATCTTCATATTGCCTTATCCACTGTGTGTATTAAATCGCCTTCTCCCTGATCATCTAAACAATTCAAATTGGATATGGGTGAAACTCTGGATATGATCCATCCTTGGGCAAAATTCCTCTCTATCTATGGGTCTGAAAACTCGAAAACAGGTCATTTGTTTTTAAAATATCATGACAGGAATGGCATAGTATAATAGTTATAGAAATTCCCATTCCAAAATTGAGGTATTGATCTACTTTAATTAGGTATTTTTCTATTTTTTTTTTATTGTGCAACTTAGTTGTTTGATATATGCACACTTAGGACAGTAATGTATTCTTGATGGATTGACCCATTTCTCATTATATAAAGTCCCTCACTGTATTGGGTAATTTTTTTGTTCCAAGGAGATATCAGTGTAGGTATTTTTGCTTTCTTTTTATTAATGTTTGCATGATATGTCTTTTTCCATCCTTTTACTTTCAACCTATTTTGTTATATTTGAAGTGAATTTCTCATAAACAGTACAGAGTGGGTCATATTTTAAATCCATTCTGCTGATCTCACTCCCTCTTTTAATTGGTATATTTAGGCTATTTACATTTTGTGTGAGTATTGTATAGTAGAGCTTAAGCACAGGCATACTTTGGAGATACTGCAGATTCAGTTCCATGACCAATAAAGTGAAGGCCATAATAAAATGAGTCAAATTAAATTTTTGGTTTTCCAATGTGTATAAAAGTTATGTTTACACTCTACTAGTCTAATAAGTGTGTAATAGCATTATGTCTAAAAATGTGTATACCCTAATTCAAAAATACTTTTTTATTTTTTAAAATTTTTAAAGATTTTATTTATTTATTTGACAGAGAGACACAGCGAGAGAGGGAACACTGAGCTTTCAGTGAATCATAATCTTTTTGCTGGTGGAGGGTATTGCTTCCGTGTAATGGCTACTGACTGATCAAGGTGGTAATTACTGAAAGTTGGGGTGTCTGTAGCAATGTCCTAAAATAAAACAACAATGGAGTTTGCCCATCAATTAACTTTCTTTCATGAACAATTTCTCTGTAGCAGGCAATGCTGTTTGACAGCATTTTACCTACCACAGAATTTCTTTCAAAATTGGAGTCAATCATCTTGAACACTGCCATTGCTTTCCCGACTAAGTTTACATGATATTCTAAATTTTTATTTTTTCAAAAATCTTCACAGCATTGGAGCACTTAACTGACTTCAGCTCAGGTCATGATCTCAGGGTCTTGGAATCCAATGCCATGATAGGCTCCCCACTCAGCAGGGAGTCTGCTTGTCCCTCTGCCCATCCCCCCACTGTGTTTTCTCTCTTCCTCAAATAAATAAAATCTTTTTTAAAAAAAATCTTCACAGCATCTTCACTGGGAGTAGAATACATCTCGAAAAGCCACTTTTTTGTTCACCCATAAGAAGTAACTACTCAATCCATTAAAGTTTTATCATGAAATTGCACCAACTAATTTACACACTCAGGCTCCATTTCTAGTTTTCTTGCTATTTCTACCACATCTGCATTTATTTCCGCCACTGATGTCTTGAAACCCTCAAAGTCCTCCATGAGGGTTGAAGTCAGTATCTTCCAAACTCCCGTTCATGTCCATTTTTGAACTGATCCTACGAATCCCCTCTAAAAGGTTTTCAATGTACTTTGCCCAGATCCATCAGCAGAAACATTATCTATGGGAGACAACTATATTTCTTCCACATTAAGATTTGTAATTTGAAATTACTTTTTGATCCGTGGGCTAAAGAATAGATCTTTTCTTAGCAAGTATGAAAATAATATTAATCTAATAGGATTTCTCCATTAGAGCTCTTGGATGGCCAAGTATATTGTCATTGAGCAGTCATATTTTGAAAGGAATTTTTCTTTCTGAGAAACAGGTCTCAACAGTTGGCTTAAAATATTTAGTAAACCATGTTGTAAACAGATGTGCTTTCATCCAGGCTTTTTTATTACACTTCTAGAGCATAGGCAGTGTAAATGCAGCATGATTCTTAAGAGCCCTAGGATTTTTAGAATAGTCAATGAGCACTGGCTTCAACTTAAAGTCACAAGCAGCATTAGCCCCTTACAAGAGAATCAGCCTGTTCTTTGAAGCTTTGAAGCCAGGCATTGACTTCTTCTCTCTAGCTATGAAAGTGCTAGAAGTCATCTTCTTCCAAGAGAAGGCTTTTTTCACTTACATTGAAAATCTGTTGTTTTAATGTAGCTGCCTTCATTAATTATATTTAGATCTTCTGGATAATTTGTAGCAGCTTCTACATCAGCACTTGCTTCACCATGAACTTATGTGTTATGAAGATGACTTCTTTCTTTAAACTTCATGAACCAACTTCTGCTAGTTTCCACCTTTTCTTCTGCAACTTCCTCACTTCTCTCAGCCTTCAAAGAATTAAAGAGAGTCTCTAACTGAAGCAAGTGCTGTTGTAGAAGCTGCTACAAATTATCCAAGACACAAAGAAATGGAAAAACGTTCCATGCTCATGAATTGGAAGAACAAATATTGTGAAGATGTCAATACTACCTACACCAATCTACACATCTAATGCAATCTCTATCAAAATACCATCCACTTTTTTCGAAGAAATGGAACAAATAATCCTAAAATTTGTATGGAACCATAAAAGACCCCAAATAGCCAGAGGAATGTTGAAAAAGACAAGCAAAGCTGGTGGCATCTCAATTCCAGACTTCCAGCTCTATTACACAGCTGTCGTCATCAAGACAGTATGGTACTGGCACAAAAACAGACACATCGATCAGTGGAACAGAATAGAGAGCCCAGAAATGGACCCTCAACTCTACGGTCAACTAATCTTTGACAAAGCAGGAAAGAATGTCCAATAGCAAAAAGACAGTCTCTTCAACAAATGGTGTTGGGAAAATTGGACAGCCATATGCAGAAGAATGAAACTGGACCATTTCCTTACACCACACACAAAAATAGACTCCAAATGGTTGAAAGACCTAAATGTGAGACAGGAGTCCATCAAAATCCTAAAGGAGAACACAGGCAGCAACCTCTTCGACCTCAGCCGCAGCAACTTCATCTTAGAAACATCGCCAAAGGCAAGGGAAGCAAGGGCAAAAATCAACTATTGGGACTTCATCAGGATAAAAAGCTTTTGCACAGCAAAAGACACAGTCAACAAAACCAAAAGACAACCGACAGAATGGGAGAAATATTTGCAAATGACATATCAGATAAAGGGCTAGTATCCAAAATCTATAAAGAAATTATCAAACTCAACACCTAAAGAACAAATAATCCAATCAAGAAATGGGCAGAAGACATGAACAGACATTTTTCCAAAAAAGACATCGAAATGGCCAACAGACACATGAAAAAGTGCTCAACATCCCTCGGCTTCAGGAAAATTCAAATCAAAACCTCAATGAGATACCACCTCACACCAGTCAGAATGGCTAAAATTAACATGTCAGGAAATGGCAGATGTTGGTGAGGTTGCGGAGAAAGGGGAACCCTCCTACACTATTGGTGGGAATGCAAGCTTGTGCAGCCACTCTGGAAAACAGTATGGAGGTTCCTCAGAAAGTTGAAAACAGAGCTACCATATGACTCAGCAATTGCACTACTGGGTATTTACCCCAAAGATACAAATGTAGGGATCCGAAGGGGTACGTGCACCCCGATGTTTATAGCAGCAATGTCCACAATAGCCAAACTGTGGAAAAAGCCAAGATGTCCATCAACAGATGAATGGATAAAGAAGATTTGGTACATTTATATATATACAATGGAGTATTATGCAACCATCAAAAGGAATGAAATCTTGCCATTTGCAATGACGTGGATGGAATTGGAGGATATTATGCTGAGTGAAATAAGTCAGTCAGAGAAAGACATTTATCATATGATCTCACTGATATGAGGAATTCTTAATCTCAGGAAACAAATTGAGGGTTGCTGGAGTGGTGGGGGTGGGAGGGATAGGAGGGCTGGGTGATAGACATTGGGGAGGTTATGTGCTATGGTGAGCGCTGTGAATTGTGTAGGACTATTGAATCAAAGACCTGTACCTCTGAAACAGATAATATATGTTAAAAAAATAAAAGAAGATAACAGGAAGGGAAAAATGAAGGGGGGGGATTTGGAGGAGGAGACAAACCATGGGAGACTATGGACTCTGAGAAAAAAACTGGGGGTTCTAGAGGGGAGGGAGGTGGGGGCATGAGTTAGCCTGGTGATGGGTATTCAAGAGGGCATGTATTGAATGGAGCACTGGGTGTTATGCACAAACAATGAATCATGGAACACTACATCAAAAACTAATGATGTAATGTATGGTGATTAACATAACATAGTAAAATAAAATTGAAAATAAATAATTATGTACATACCATCTGACCAAGAAAAACAATGAAGAGAGTTAGGGTTTTGCTCTGGATTAGGCTTTGCCTTTACGGAAATTTTGTGACTGGTTTGATCTGTCTAGACCACTCAAACTTTCCAATGTCAGTAATATGCTGTTCTGCGTTCTTACCATTTGTGTGTTAAAAATAGCACTTTTGATTTCCTTTCTGAACCTTTCCTTTTCATTCAAAACTTGGCTGTTTGGTGCAAGGACCTAGCTCAGTCTATTTCAGCTTTTGACAAGCCTACCTCACTAAGCTTAATCATTTCTAGCTTTTGATATAAAGTAAGAAATGTGTGACTCTTCCTTTCACTTGAGGCCATTATGGGGCCATTAACTGGCTTAATTTCAATATTTTTGTGTCTGAGGGAATAGACACCTGAGGAGAGAGAGAGAGAGATGGGTGAGCCAGTGGGACAGTCAGAACACACACAACATTACTAAGTTCATCATCTTATATGGGCACAGTTTGTGACACCCCCCAAAATTACAACAGCAATACCAAAGATGACTGATCACAGATCACCATAACAATTATAATAATGAAAAAGTTTAAACTATTGTGAGAATTACCAAAATGTGACATAGAGACACAAAGTGAGCAAATCCGGTTGGATTTGCTATTCATAGACTTGCTCAACACAGGATTGCTGCCAACCTTCAATTTGTAAAAAATGCGGTATCTGTGAAACACAATAAAATGAGATATGCCTGCATGCCACTTAAATTTTGTTTTGTTTTCTGTTAGTGTTCTCCATTGTTTATGGAATTTGATCCTTCTATGTTCTTTTCCCTGCTTTCCTGTGGGTTCCTTTATTACTTTGTAGAATTCTGTTTTTATGGTTTTCCTAGGGATTGCTTTAAGTATTACATTACATCAGACACAATGTATGTATACATTACATTATATTAGAATTGACTGTTGCTATTATTTTAGAGTTTTAGTGAAGTGTAAAAACCTTGTGTCTCTTTTTATGTCTTTACTCTTCTTTGTTTATAACTGTCTTCAATATTGCCTCCACATATGTTTAGAACCACAACAGACATTGCTATAATTTTTTATTCAACCATCAAACAAAATTTAGAAAACTCCAAAGAAGGAAAATCTATCGGATTTACCTTTACCTTTACTTTTCCCTATTCTTTATTCTCTCCTGGCATTTCAAGTTTCCTCCTAACCGTTCTCTGTGGGTGAGTTTGCTGACCACAAATTTCCGTAGTTTCTTTTTATCTGAGAATATCTTGATTTCCTTTTTATTCCTGAGGTATATTTTAACTTTATATAGGATTCTGGGTTGCCAGTTCCTTTCCTTATAGGTTTAAATAGTGATGTATCACTTCCTTCTGGTTTCCGTGGTTTATAATGAGAAATTCACTTTCATTTGAATTGTTTTTCCTTCATTGATGAGGTTTTGTTTTTCTCTCACTGTTTTCTATATCTTTCCTTTCTCTTTAGTTCACACCACACTCGTGGGCATGGGTGAGGGTGGATTGGGGTACTGCATTATAGCTTTGTAAGGGGTGGAAATCTAGCCTTTCTACTGTGCTGTTTGTCTTCAGTCTAACAGTTTTCTAAAAGTTTTCTGTTGTCTGAGGCTGTCCCTTTCCTTGTCCTTTAGAAAAAGACAGCAGGAATTTTAAAGAGTTATTTGCTACTATTGGCATTTCTCATTTCTGGCTTCTTCGGTACCAAAAATGAGAATCATGTGGCAAAAACAAAAGCTAAGAACTCACCCCTCTGTCTTCTCTTCGGTTGCAAGGTTCCTAGCCAGTCTGTCTTCTCTCTCCCTTTCAAAGTCTTTTTAGATAGGTTTTATATGTAATGTTCAGGGATTTTAGTTGTATTTAATAAGAGAAATATTAAAAAGTATGTTTCTTCCATCTTTCTGGAAGTAAAATCCTTCCATTGGCTTTGTAAATACCATTCTTTCTATCTATCTATCATCTATCTATTATCTATCTCCAAGATGTATATTAGTGTTCCAGAAGTATCTTTGGTTCATTATTCTATAATGCGTCATACATTTCCAACCCTATTTTCATTTTTAAATACAAATTCTATACAAACACTTCGAGGAAATCTTAGATCACTTTTGTTCTGAGTATATATGCAGGCAATGTGCTAGTTTTCTTTTATGGCATATAACATAAGAATAGCTATATAGTCCATTATTCTGCAAAATAATTTAAACACCAGAGGGTCAAGTGTTCAATGACTTCCAAGGTGTATCTAGGAAATGTAATCTAATCAGGCAACTAAGATATACACTCCAGCAAGTAGGGTATATGAAACAGTTAACCTAAGGAATGCCTTCCAATTAGATGCAATTCTTGTCTCGGTGTAGGTGGAATCAGCATTGTACATGCAATATTCTGCACTGCAGAAATAAAACATCATTAACAAGTAATCAAAGATTCTAAGCCCCATGACCATATTTTTTTTCTTCTTTTCTTTTTTTCTAGATCAACTCAATTTCAATCTATCTAGGACTCTTTCAATAACAGGGGAAAATTTCTAACACTGATATCTATAATACTAAACCTGACTGATTTACAGATCAGCAAATCATCAGATATTGAGGAGTGGGAATATTTGTAAAAAAAATGTCCAGAGCCAGATATACTTTGTGAACAATACTGCTTATACATACTATGGTTCTGTAATAGTGATCAGCTGCACCTATGGAAAAATCTCATTTGGTTTTTATTACTTTTTATTTTTAACTTTAGTACTAAAGTGCTGAGACAGCTAAGTAAGCACAGAGGCACTTTTTGAATACTAATCTCTTAGATAGCAACCTCTGTTATAGCAAATACACTTTTAATGGGAAAAAAAAAAGAAGATAGAAAGTTTCAACACTAAATTAATTTAGAATTTACCTTTTTTTCTTATGAGATGTAAATTTTCTACCTCATGATTATTCTTTTTATTACTTTAGTAGAGTAAATGTCATTTGCAGAACTAGTGAGCTGCTACAGAATACTATTTATAACAAAAACAACTGCTACTTTATTCATATTTATGCAATTTATAGCTATGCTGTAAAGTATTTTTTATACTTGACACTTATGACAGAAAACCAAATCAAACTGAGCCTTAATGATTGCTGTTATTCTCTGAATATATGAAACAGAAGAGTATAATAATAACTGAAAATATATTTTCAGGAATTAAAAAAGTAATCACCTTGGTATTCAAGAACAAGGAAAAGAACTGTTTAAATTTGATCAGAAAAAAATATATGTTTAGAAATGAAAAGAATAAAATCTCTATCAAATATATTACTACACAGGTTATATTTTTTCTAATAACTTCTGGAATGGGGAGTATTTCCAATATTTGTCTCTAATAGAAGAAAAAAACTAGAATTAACCTTTTAAACATTATCATAAAGTTATTTTCTTGTTTCTTCAATCTTAACTGAAGCTAATCACAAGTTAATTAGTGCCTAAGCTATTAAAATATCAATTTCAATGCCCAATTGTATTAATTGGAAGTATTTGCTACAAAGGAATCTAGCAACTTTTTCTCTATTCTTAAGGAGTGTGCAAATTTCCCAGGATAACTTATGGTTGAAATATCACCAGTGATTTAAACATTCTTTCTTTAAATTGATTATGTACATCTGACTCAGTGGTGGGTGTCACCATATAAATATGTGGGGACTAACCAAATCAAATGGCCTCCTTAAGAGTTCACCAGTTAAGAACTGATGTCATTTGATGATAAGCCAGATGATTTGCTGAAGGAAAGAATAAAATCTCTAGCAAGTATTAAGTATTACTTTCTGGCCAATCATTTACTTCAGCAATCACACCAGATGGGAGACACAAACTCTTTTCGTCTTTATGTTGTATATGATTATTGAGATAACTTTTTAAATAACATGTTATCTACAAGGAGAAATTTTAAGTTTTTATTTTGATCAGTAACTCAAGGGTTTTTCCTACATTCTGAAAATAGTGTCACATGTCAAATATTTTACCGTATAGCATTATATTATACATTGATGTCATTAAAATTTTAATGTTAAATCTATATTTGATATGGGAAATTACATGTATTTCATTTGTATCATGTGCTCTATATATGTAGATTTAAATGTTCTATATGTGTGTATAGATACAAATATTTTATATCTAAGAGGTTGTTTTATCCTGCTTTTATACTATATTAATAAATTTAGATTTTTCTTTGATTCTTTTATTATATAATCTAATTTTCATCTAATTAATAACATTGAATTTATGTGGTGAAAATAGCTTTATAAAAGTATTATTTAATAAAAATGCAAATAAATGATGCAGCAAAATGTTTTATTTTTTATTGAAGATAGCTGACATACAATATTATATGTTTCAGGTGTACAGCAGTGATTCAACAATCATATACATTATGAAATGCTCACCACCATCATCACAGTTACCGTCTGTCACCATACAAAGGTATTACAATATTATTTACTATATTCTATATTTTCCATCCCTGTGAATTATTTGTCTTATAACTGGAAGGTTGTACCTCTTATCCTCTATTTCACCAATTTCCCCACCTCCCATTGGCAACAACCAGTTTGTTCTCTGAATTTGTGAGTCTATTTTTTTGTATTTTTGTGTTTTTTTAGATTTTACATATGAGTGACATCATACAGTATTTGGTTTTGTCTGATATATTTCTCCTAGCATAATACCATCTAGGCCAATCCATGTTGTCACAAATGGCAAGATTTCATTCTTTCTTATGGCTGAGTAATATCCCATTATATAAATACACAGTATCTTCTTCATCCATTTATCTATTTATAGACATTTAGGTTGCCTCCATATCTTGTATATTATAAATAATGCTGCAATAAACATAGTGGTGCATGTATGTTTTCAACCTACTGATTTTGCTTTCTTGAGGTAAATTCCCAGAAGTTAATTACTGGATCATATGGTAGTTCTATTTTTATTTTTTTGAGGAACCTCCATAGTATTCCTCAGTATGAATGCACCAATGTACATTCCTAACCACAGTGCACAAGGTTTCCTTTTTCTCCACGTTATCACCAACATTTTTTGTCATTTTGATACTAGCCATTTCTCATACGTGTGAGGTGACATCTCATTGTAGTTTTGATTTGCATTTCCTTGATTAGTAATGTTGAGAATGTTTTCATGTGTCTGCTGGCCATGTGTATGTCCTCTTTACAAAAATGTTTATATAGGTACTCTGCCCATTTTTATCAGATGTTTTTGGGCGTTGAGTAGTAGATATTTTTTTAAATATATTTTGGACCTTAACCCCTTTTTGGATATATCATTTGCAAATATGTTCTCCCATTCAGTATATTGTCTTTCAGTTTTGCTGTTGGTTTCCTTCTCTGTACAAAAGCTTTTGAGTTTGATGTAGTCTCATTTGTCTATTTTTGCTTTTGTTTTCCTTGTCTGAAAAGACAGATCCAGAAAAATGCTTCTAAGGCCAGTGTCAAAGATATTACTGCTTATGCTTTATTTTAGGAGTTTTATGGTTTTAGGTCTCATATTTGTTTTTAATCCATTTTGAGTTTATTTTTGTGTATGAGAAACTGGTCTAGTTTCATTATGTAGCTGTCCAGTTTTCCCAACATCCTTTATTGAAGAGATTGTATTTACCTCATTGTATATTCTTGTTTGCTTTGTCATAGATTAATTGACCATATAAGTGGGGGTTTATTTCTGGGCTCTCTATTCTATTGATGTGTGTGTCCATTTTTGTGCCAATACCATACTGCTTTGATTACTACAGATTTTTCTTCATTCTCAAGATTACTTGAACTATTTGAGGTCTTATGGCTCCATATAATTTTTAGGATTATTTATTATACTTCTACAAAAAGTACTATTAATGTTTTGATAAAGATTGCACTAATCCTTATCAAAGAATCTATAAATTGCTTTGAGAAGAATAGACATTTTAACAGTATTAAAATTTTTCCAATTCATGAACATGGTATATCTTCCCATTTATGTTATCTGTAATTTTTTTCATCAGTGTCTTATGCTTTTCAGAGTATAGGTCTTTCATTTCTTGGTTAAGTGTATTCCTAGGTATTTTATTCTTTAGATGCAATTATAAATAGAATTGTTTTCTTACTTTCTTCTACTTTGTTATTAGTATATAGAAATGCAAAGAATTTCTGTATATTTTATATCCTGCAACTTTACTGAATTTATGCATTCTAAGCTTTTTGGTGGGGTCTTCAGGGTTTTCAATATAAAGTATCATGGCAACAATTTGGATGAATTTTCTTTTTCTCTCTGATCGCTTCCAGTCCCATGTTATAACAAATGGTGAGAGTGGACATCCTCGTCTTGTTTCTGATCTTGGAGGAAAAGCTTTCAGTTTTTCACCATTTAGTATGATGCTAGTTGTGGGTTTGTCACATATAGCCTTTATTATGTTGAGGTGTATTTCCCCTATAGCCACTTGACTGAGAGTTTTTATCATGAATAAACATTGAATTTTGTCAATTTTTTGTATTTATTGAGACAATCATATGATTTTAACTTTTGTTAAAGTAGTGTACCACATTAATTTACAGATATTAAACCATCCTTGTATCCCTGGAATAAATCCCACCTGATAATGGTGACTGATCCTTTTAATGTATTGTTCAACTTGGTTTGCTTATATTTTGTTGAGGATGTTTACATCTATGTTTACCAGGAATATTGTTCTATAATTTTTTATGTAGTGTCTTTGTCTGGTTTTAGTATCAGGGTAATGCCAACCTTCTAGAATGAATTTGGAAGAATATCTTCTTGGGGTAGGAGGGATAGTTTTAAAATAGGAATTAACTTTTCCTTAAATGTATGGTAGAATTTACCTGTGAAACTATTGGTCCTAGACTTCCATTTGCTGGGAATTTATTTATTACTGATTAAGTTTCATTATTAATTATCAGTCTCTTCAGATTTTCTGTCTTCCTGATTCAGCCTTGGAAATTTGTATGTTTCAATGAATGTATCCATTTCTTCTAGATTGTCTAATTTGTCACTTAAATTCAAACTCATTCTAATAGCACTACATTTTTACCCCCCTCCACATTTTACGTATATGATGTTGTATTTTACATTTTTGTTTTGTGAATCCCTTAATTTTTATAGATATAATTGACTGTACTACTTTTGTCTTTTAACTTTCATACTAGCTTTAAAAGTGATTCACTACCTTCATTATATATTTGCTCTATTTTTTCTTTTCATAGTTTTTTTACTCTTAGTTATGGCCTTTTCTGTTTAAAGAAGTCTCTTTACCATTTCTTATAAAGCCAGTTAATGTTGATAGTTTCCCAAAACAGAAAAAATGTTAAAGGAACTTATCTTTCCTCTTATTCTGAATGATAACCTTGCCAAGTAGAGTATTTTGGGTTGTGAGGTTTTTTTGTGTGTGTTTTTTGTTGTTGTTGTTTTCTTTTCTTTTTATTTTCAGCACTTTGAATATATCATGCCACTCTCTTCTGGCCTGAAAAATTTATGATGAAAATCAGCTAATAGCCTTATGAGCTTTCTATGATATATAGCTAGTTGTTTTTCTCTTACTACTTTTAAGATTTTCTCTTCATCACTACTTTTTGCCATTTTAATTATATATCATAGTTTGGTCCTTTTGGAGGTCAACTTGTTAGGGGCTCTCTGTGCTTTGTGGATCTGGATATCTGTTTCTTTACCCCAGATTAGGGAAGTTTTCATTAATTATTTCTTCAAACACGTTTTCTGCTCCTTTTTCTCTTCTTCTGGGACCCCTGTAATGCAAATTTTAGTGTGTGTTTTCCTAAAAGTCCCTTAACCTATTCTCTTTTTTCTTTTTACTGTTGAGCTTGGATGTTTTCCATTACCCTGTCTTCCAGATCATTGATCCATTCTTCTGCATCTTCTAATCTGCTGTTGATTTCCTCTTGTGTATTTTTCAATTCAGTTATTCTATTCAACTCTGATTCATTCTTTTTTATATTTATTATCTCTTTGTTGAAGTTTTCTTATGGAGTTCATATACTCTTCTCTCAAGTCTGGTGAGCATCCTTATAAACATATTTTGAACTCTTTATCAGATAGATTTCTTACCTTTAGTTGTTTTTCTGAGGTCTTGTTTTAATTTTTCATTTAATCATATTTCTGTCTTCCCATTTTATTTCTATGGATTAGGAGAACAGCTACTTTTGTCAGTTTTAAAGGAAGGGACTTATTTAGGAATGTCCCCTGGGTAGGCTCTTGCTGGCTGGCTGAAGCTGTAGCAGGCATGGTCTATGGGCTCTGGACCACCCTTCACCAGGGCTGCCCTGGAGGGACAACTGGAGCCAAAGCAGGTATAGGCCAGATGTTGCCAGGGCCATCCTGGTGGTTGGCTGGAGCTAAGTGGGGCTGGTGACTCCTGAGGCACTCTGTGCAGGGGACACTCTGTTGGGATGACTGGAGTTGTTCTTGGGTGCTTTCCACCCATATCACCTTGGTGAAATACCTGGGGGTGTCTTGGTGTGTACTGCTTGGGGCCACCTTGGTGGAATGACGAGAGCTTAAGTGGTGTAAATGAGGGGGGAATGCCTTAAGGGAATGGTTAGAGCTGGTATGCTTTAGGGATCTGGGACTCATTGAAGCATTGGGTCACATGGAGTACCCAGACCCTACTCCCATCTGTGTTATGAAGGTGGTGGGGGAATACAAGCAATAGCACTCACCAGCACCTCTCATTGCAGCGAGTGTTCCAGCACTTTCCCCACCAACTGGCAAATTCTTCAGTGTTAGTAAATAGGTCTTCTCTTATAGCCTAATTGCCCTTTAAATTATCTGTACTTTTTTTCTGTGTCCCAGGGTGTATCCTATGGCCCTCAATGCTATCTTTCCCCCTACTGTGTTTTGCAGTATGGGGAGTGTTGTTTAAGTTGTTATTGTGTCTCCATCTCTCCTGTCATTCTCTATGTGGTTCTTCTGTACTTTGTTATTCAGGTGCTATGCAATTAGCCATCAATTCTTTTTTTCAGAAAAATTGCTGTACATGCAGGTGTAGATTTGGTGTGCCTGTGGAAGGTGGTGATGTCAGGGTCTTTCTATGCTTTCATCTTGGACCTTCTTTGATTATTTGTTATTGGTTTCATTACTTTTTGTTATCTAGTCCCTGAATATTTGAAACATATTCTTAAAAGTTTCAAAAAATTAGTCTCTATTTTGGAGTTGAGCATAAATGGAAGTAATACTTACAGAAATGTTGCAAAAAGAGCATAGTGAATTCCAATATACCTCTTAACTAGCTTTACTACATAATGCAAAAGGAAATATGGAACTTGGAGGAACTCATGGAGCATGACTCCATTTCAGAAGCAGTCTTAACCTGGATCTTGACACTGTACAAGATCAAAGCTACAGAACTGCACTATGCTACATGATTAATGGCTTTGAAAAGAAATTTTGGAGAATATTTTATTTTAGCTATCTTTCAATGTATCTTTTTTGTGAACACAAGTAATATGTTTACTAATTGTCTTAAAAATGGATATTAAACTGGAACAAGATAGGACTCTGGATTATAAGGTAAGGTGGTATTATAGTTGTGACATTATAATTTTCAGAACAAAGGTAAGTCCTCAACCTTCATTCCTATTTATTGCCACATTCTTAGGGCATCCATAGTTCAAAAACTTCCTGAGAACTAAAGAAGCTATGTTACTGATTAGATGCTTTTGTGCGTGTGTTACATTTTGCAGTACAAGTTTAATGCATTTTAATCATATAAATAACACATTTTAAACCATAGTTATGTTAAATAATTAGAACATAGGTATTATTGTAATTAATAGCATTATTTAATTTTAACCATATAATCTATTTCTTTGGTGGTCTTATTTTTACTTCTCCTTCAACTAGAAATAACGGTGAAATTCTTTTTTTTTCATACTATCCCAGACACTTTACTGTCTAATTTACTTTCCTACTTATATTTATCATTACATGTACCTTTATATTGCATTCACTTTTGCTTTTTTCCCTTAGCCTTGAAAGCCCTTGCATTTGTAATGATTTGTCCACAATGTACTGCTTCCCTTCCCCTCTATTGTAGGCTTAAATTTCCCTTATTCCATATTCTGGTATTACTTTGGTCATAACACAAGAAGAGCACTTATTATGTTTTATTATATTTAGCTCTATGATCTTCTCTTTCCTCTGCTAAATAATGACTTGCATCAAGCAAGGGCCACTTAGGCATGTTTATATCCAGACAGCACAGAATAATTTCTGGAACATAGTGAATATTCAATACAGAGATTTCGATTCAACAAATGAATGGGATTTCATAGCTAAGATAAAGTGCAAAAATTGTCATTGTACAGTTCTTCAGTAAAAATAGCACATTTTAAGTATTAGCCAATACAAAGTTAGTCAAAGCTAGATAGTTAGATGGGGATTTGACAGGGGGTTACACTGTTTTTTTCTTAAGAGATTAGTATTATACTCATTTTCTAGTGTTGACAATATTATTTGTGCAGGGGCACGTGGGTGGCTCAGTATGTTAAGCATTTGCCTTCGGCTCAGGTCATGATTGCGGGGTCCTGGGATTGAGTCCAGCATTAGGCTCCCTGCTCAGCATGGAGTCTACTTCTCACTTTCCCTCTGCAGCTCCCCTTGCTTCTGCTCTCTTGCACTCTCTCTGTGAAATAAATAAATTTTTTAAAAAAGAAAATATTTATCTTGTCTAACTGCATGCAATTAGACAAGATAAATATGAAAATGGCAGTAGTATCTAATTTTCTCTGATTAAAGAATGAAAATAATAGTTAATATTGTTAGGGTACTTACTGTAGGCAGATCTAAATTCTTGGCATGTATCAATCCTTCTAATCCTGACATGCTTTCTGTAATGAAGATACTGTTATTCTTCTAGTTTAAAAGATGCAAAGCTGTCACAGAGACTGGACTTGCCAAAGAACAATCAGGTATGAAGTTGTATGGGTCAGCAGCCAGAGGTCTTACTTCAGACTCTCGGTTACTCCTGTATTACACTACTCCTCAGTACTGACAAGAGCAAGCTGTAGAAGGAGCAATGGGTTAAAGCAAAGATGGCAACAGGGATCCCTAGACAGTCACATCCTAATCATTGAGTCAAAATAAAAATTTAGATTGTTAGACCCACTATATGATTTTTTTACTTTTATTTGTTTTGATCCTGTATTCTCCTGTATTCTCTTCCTGTATTCTCTTCTTTCACCCACAGAAAATAAGTTCAAAAGTAGGTGCCAGAACCTTCTCTCAAAGCTAAAGAGATGGCTGGCATAAATTGTATGGACTTAGTGCAAAATATGTGTATAAATGTGTGTATACACACACACACACACACACACACACATACTATATATATAGCTGGTAGTCCCATTTCAAAGTGCTTGCCTCTTCACATCTCTGACATGCTGAAATCTATTTTTTTTCAATGACTGGAGGATATTTCAACTCTGTATGTACCTCCTAGAAAAGTGCTAATTTTCTTGGCAAGTCAAGAGCAGAACATCTGCTTTTATTGAGTCTCTAGTTGAAAAACAGTAAGAAAACCTTTTCTTTTTCTGTGCTGGTGATATGATTGTAATACCCTAGTGCATATTAATGACTCTTCAAATCCATCCTTGTTTCACTTTGAATGGTCAGAAATAAAATGATGCAATATTGAGTTATAAAACAGTAGTAAACCATATTTGCTAAATACTTTCTTCACTAAATGGAAACATACACATATAACAGTAAAATGAATGAAACATTTTAAAAGGAAGTTCTTCTTGTTTATAATGTTCCTTCCCTAGTTACATGACAGCTAATGTAGTATTCATGGTCAAATTTAACTTTTGAGACCATCTGGTCTATGCAAGATGTCATAGAAATAAAAGCTGTTTTGAAATGAAAAGAGAACAAAAAAATCTTATTCAGAGAACACCTCCCAGCTGTGTTACCAGTTACTGTGTAATCATCTTTCATTATACATGCTGTATGGGGTATAGAGGATGATTAGAAATGCAAACCTGATGTTCTGAATTTGTACATCTCTTTTAGGGCCAGATCAGTTCAGCAAGGAATTTAGCCTCAGATTTGAATTGTATCTCATGAAATGTTTTTGCTAAGTTGCTAATATTTATTGAGTGATCATTTTCATATTCTAAGAAACAACCTAAAGACAACTTCTAAAATTATTTTTTTTTAGAATTCTAGCATAAGTGTATGCTATATACACTAACCAGCATAAGACTAAGTAAAATTAGAACCATACTATTACTTTATTTCCTTTTCTCTTCCAATTTCTACTAAAAGGATGAAAAGCATAGCGAGTAGTCCAGTGCTTTAAGTTCAAACACACACACACACACACACACACACACACACACACACACACACACACACACAATATATGTATCTATATATTTCCCCCCCAAAGTCAAAAACTGTTGTTAGTTTTGGAGGGTATCTTTGCAGATATTCTATCCTTTTGAAAGCATAGTTGTAGTATATAGCTAATGTCTTAAGCAAGAAAATAGTATGTATGTTTTGTAAGTTACTTTTGCATTCAGTTTATTCCAGGTCATTCCATACTGAGTAATAAGAGCTGACTCATCTTATGTATAATTACTGCTTTACAGACACATTTCCAATTGTTCCAGTTATCTATCACTACATAACTACCCTGAAACTCAAACTTTCCAGTCAAAACATCAATGATTTTATTATATCTCATCATTTTGTTGATAAGGTATATGCACAAGACCTAGCAAGACGATTTTTCTAGTTCACATTGTATAAACTGGTTACTTGGTAATACTTAGTTGATGCCAGGCTGGATGACATAAGATGGAGACAGTTGGAGAACTGGCTTCAGATGGCCTCTCTCCAAGTAGTCTCAGGGCTTCCCTATGTGGTACTAGTATGGTAATTGGCTTTCTTACAAAACAACTTGGAACATTATGATACCAAAGTGGATGATTCCTACCCTCCTAAAGGGGATGCCTCACACTGACACAGCATAATTACCACCAGATTCTATTGGACAGAGCAGTCACAGATCGGAACAGATTCAAAGAGAGGGGGGATAAGTTCTTCTCAGTAGGAGGAATATTAAAGAATCCCAGGTCATTTTTAATCTGCCATATGAGTTTTTGATCAAACAACAAGCTTTAATAACTATTCTTGTGTAAACGTTTTTGTGATTATAGTGACACATTCTTATAAGTAATATTGATTAATAAAAATACTGATTTGCTTTTAATATTTTGACAAATATTGCTAAATATTTTGTGGATGTATTGCACAATGCATTCATCTTTCTTTATCTCAACACTGCCTAACACAAAAGGTGTTCCCAGATATTTAAAGAACATAGGACTGAAAGGTAGAAGGCAGTGTGGAGGGATGAAAAGAAGACAGTTACAGAAAATGAAAAATAGTGGGGCAAGCAAGAAGAAAGCTAATCTTTGAAAGGCATTTAATTTCCTGGTATCTTTTTCTTCTCTATTAAAACATAGAAGTAGATTGTCTAATCTCTCAAGTCCATTACGTTTTGTAATCTCATGATTATATATTTTAAAAATCTTTTAAAGCATTATAATGAAGTAAAAATTTAAAGACTATTTCAAGAGAACAGGAAAAAAAACTGAGGATGATGAATAGTGAAAAGGTGTTTTCCTCCTTAATACTTGCTTAGCAATTAGAGATATTTTGATTTTATATGATCATCTTTACCAAAGCAAGTATTGAGAATTATTTTGGAGAAGATAATAGCTATGATTTGGTTACACTAGTATTTGTTTAAATATGTATCTAAATATAATAACATCCAAAAGGAGGTTAGACATTCTAGAGAGATCAAACTAGTCAAAAGCACATCTTATCAATAGCTTGATATTTGCTTCAGTTAAGTTAGAGCAAATTTTTAAAATTGTTAATACCAACTATAATTTATGTATTATATAATACAATATATACAAAATATAAAGTTACTTGAATATATATGATAATCTCACAAAAGTTAAAAATCAGGCTTCAGAATACCTTTGATAAATTAAATAACAAAAGTGATCATAGACATCACACATTTAAAAAAATACATGGTGGATATGTCTCAACTGCTAAAGTTTTAACTTGAAGAAGATATTAAAGAAAACTTGTAATGATATATGACACCTTATAAAAGTTGTTGTATAAATAACTATTTCCAAAACCAGTTAAAATGTGAATGGGAAAAATATTATCTAAAGTAAGAAATAAGATGTTGTAACAGAGAGTTACAAAAAAACCCAAATTATCCTGTATCCCCTTTAATATTTGTTGTTCATTTTATATTACTTTTTAAGGCCATTATTTTATTTTTAGTAAATTTTTAAATTTCAAAGGTAATATATCCTTATTTTTTAATTTTTCATTCCAGTATAATTAACACAGTGTTGTATTAGTTTCAGGTGTGCAATATAGTGGTTTACCAATTCTACATTACCCATTGCTGATCCCAATAATTGTACTCTTCTCAATCCCTTCACCTATCCCCACCCCTTTCTGGTAATTGTCAGTTCTTTACATTTAATGGTTTTTTGGGGGTTTTTTTGAGCTTTTGTTTCTTAAATTACAAATATGAGGAAATCATGGTTTTTGTCTTCCTCTGACTTATTTCACTTAACATTATACCCTCTAGATCCATCTATGTTGTTGCAAATGACAAGCTTTCATTCCTTATTATGGCTGAATAATATTCCTGTGTGTGTGTGTGTGTGTGTGTGTGTGTGTGTGTGTGTGTGTGTGTGTGATCCATTCACCTCTGGATGGACACGGGTTAATTCCATATTGTGGCTATTGTAAATAATGCTGCAGTAAATATAGGAGTGCATATATCTTTTTGAATTAGTGTTTTTGTATTCTTTGGGTAAATACCCCATAGTTGAATTACTGGATCATAGGGTAATTCTATTTTTAAATTTTTGAAGAACCTCCATACTGTTTTCCACGATGGCTGCACAAGTTTGCATTCCCACCAACAGTGCATAAAGGTTACTTCTCCCCATCCTTGCCAACACTTGTTGTTTCCTGACAGGTGTGAGGGGATAGCTCATTGTAGTTTTGATTTGCATTTCCTTAATGACAAATGATGTTGAGCATCTTTTCATGTGTCTGTTGGCCATCTGGATGTCTTCTTTAGAAAAATGTCAGTTCATGTCTTCTACCCATTTATTTTATTTTATTATATGTTAATTGCATTATTTGATTATGTGGCATTGAGTTAGATACTTTTTTATATTTTGGATATAACCCTTTATAGGATATGTCATTTGAAAATGTTGTCTTCCATTCAACAGGTTATCTCTTTGTTTTGTTGATTGTTTCCTGTGCAGTGAAAAACTGTTTAATTTTGTTGTGGTCCCAATAATTTATTTTTGTGTTACCTGTGCTCTCTTCTATGATTTTTTTTTTTTTTTTTTTTTAGATTTTCACGTCTCACATTTAGGTGCTTAATCCATTTGGAGTTTATTTTTGTGTGTGGTATAAGAAAATATTCCAGTTTTGTTCTTTTGCATGTAGCTGCCCAGTTCTCCCCACATCATTTGTTGAAGAGACTTTTATCCCCATTGCATATTCTTGCCTCCTTTGTCAAAGATTAATTGACCATATGATTGTGAGTTTATTTCTGGGCTGTCTTTCCACTCCACTGATCTATGTGTCTATTTTTGTGCCGCCCTGTACAGTTTTGATCACTATAGCTTTGTAGTATATCATGAAATCTGGGATGTGATACTTCTGGTATTATTCTTTTTCAAGATTGCTTTGGCTATTTGAGTTCTTTTGTGGTTCCATACAAATTTACTGTTATTTGCTCTAATTCTGTGAAAAATGCAGTCTCTATCAAAATACTAATAGTGTTAAATCTGTAGACTGCTTTGTGTAGTATGGACATTTTGACAATATTTGTTCTGCCAATCCATTAGCATCTTTCCATCTGTTTGTGCCATCCTAAATTTCTTCCATCAGTGTTTTCAGAATATAGGTATTCTTGGGTATTTTATGATTTGGGGGGCGATTGTAAAAGGGAGTGTTTTCTTAATTTCTCTTTCTGCTACTTTATTAGTACTGTATAAAAATGAAACAGATTTCTGTATGTTGAATTTGTATCCTGTGACCTTACTGAATTCATTATTCAGTTCTTGTAGTTTCTTGGTGGAATCTTTAGTGTTTTCTATATATAGCACCCCATCATCTGCAAGTAGTGAAAGTTTTACTTTTTTCTTACCAATTTAGATGACTTTCATTGTCTTTTACATGATCTAGGAAATAAGCTCTCAGTTTTTCACCATTGAGTATGATGCTACCTGTGGGTTTTTCTTACACGGCCTTTATTATGTTGAAGTAGGTTCCCTCTAAACCTACTTTGTTGAGGGTTTTTACCATGAATGGATGTTGTACTTTCTTAAATGCTTTTTCTACATCTATTGAAATAAGTTTTTTATCCTTTAACTTGTTGATATGATAGATCATACTGATTGATTTATGAGTATTGAACCACATTTTCATCCCAGGAATAAATCCCACTTGATCATGGTAAATGATATTTTACTTTATTGTTGGATTTGGTTTGCTGATATTTTGTTGAGGATTTTAGCATCTATCTTCATCAGACATATTAGCCTGTAGTTCTTTTTTAGTAGTGTACTCGGTTTTGTTATCAGTTAATGCTGGCCTCATTGAATGAATTTGGAAGCTTAACTTTCTCATCCACTTTTTGGTATAGTTTGAGAATATTATTTATTTAAATTCAATTAGCCAACATATAGTACCTCATTAGTTTCAAATGTAGAGTTCAGTAACTCATCAGTTGCATATAACACCGAGTGCTCATCACATCATGTGCCCTCCTAATGCCCATCACCTAGTTACCCTGTCACCCCACCCACCTCCCCTGAAGCAACACTCAGTTTGTTTCCTATAGTTAAGAGTCTAGAAGGAATGGATAAAGAAGATATATATATATATATATATATATACACATACACACACATATAAACAATGGAATATTACTCAGCCATCAGAAAGGATGAAATCTTACCATTATATTGATGTGGATGGAACTGGAGGGCATTATGCTGAGTGAAATAAGTCAGTCAGATAAAGATAATTATGATTTCACTCATGTGGAATATAAGAAATGGTGCAGAGGATCATAGGGGAAGGGAGGGAAAACTGGGAAGAAATCAAGAGAGGGAGGCAAACCCTGAGAGGTATTAACTCTTCTATAAAAGTTTGGTAGAATTCACCTGTGAAGCTATTTGGTCCTAGACTTTTGTTTATTGGGAGATTTTTGATTACTGATTCAATTTCCTTGCTGTTAACTGGTCTGTTCAAATTTTCTATTTCTTCCTGACTTGATTTTGGGACATTATACGTTTTCTAGGAATTTATCCATTTCTTGGGGGTTGTCCAATTTGTTTGCATATAATTTTTCATAATATTCTCATCCTTTTTATTTATGGAGTCAATTATTTCTCTTTCATTTCTGATTTTATATGAGGGTTTTTTTTTTTTTTTTTGGATGAGTCTGGGACTAAAGTTTTATCAATTTCCCTGCTCTTTTAAGGAACTAACTCTTGGTTTCATTGATGTGTTGCATTGTTTTTTTATTCTCTGTTTCATTTAGTTTGGCTCTAATTTTTAATATGTCCTCACTGGTTTTAAGTTTTGTTTGTTCTCTCTCCTTTAGGTGGAAGGTTACATTGTGATTTTTCTTGCTTCTTGAAGTAGGCCTATATTGCTATACACTTCCCTCTTAGTACAGCTTTTGCGTCATTGTATTATCCTTTTCATTTGTCTCCATGAATTTCTTTATTTCCTCTTTGATTTCTTGGTTAATGTCTTCATTGTTTAGGAGCATGTTATTTAAGTTCTATGTATTTGTGTCCTTTCTAGATTTCTTTTGTGGTTGATTCCTAATATTGTGGTTGGAAAAGATGCACACGACTCCAGTCTTTTGAATTTGCTAAAACTTGTTTTGTGGCCTAACAGGTGATATATTTTCCAGAATGTTGCTTGTGCATTTGAAAAGAATGTGTCTTTGGATGTGATGTTCTGAATAGATCTGTTATATCCATCTGGCCAATAGGTCATTCAAAGCCACTGTTTCCTTGTTGATTTTCTGTCTGGATGATCTATCCATTGATGTAAGTGGGTGTTAAAGTCCCCTACTATTGTAGTATTACTATTAATTTCTTGCTTTATGTCTACTATTAGCTCCTTCATGTATTTGGGTATTCCCATGTTGGGTACATAAATATATATAATTGTTATATCTTCTTATAGGATTGCTCCCATTATGTAGTGTCTTTATTTCTTGTAAGTGTATTTTGTGCAATATAAGTAGTGCTACTCCAACTCTTCTTTTGCTTCTATTTGCATGATAAATGCTTTTCCATCCTTCTCTTTCAATTTGTGTGTGTCTTTAGGTCAGAAATGAGTCTCTTATAAGCAGCATATAGATGGGTCTTTTTTTAAATCTAGTCACCCTATGTATTTTGACTGGGGCATTTAGTCCATTTACATTCAAAGTAATTATTGATAAGTATATGCTATTGACACTTCATCACTTGTTTTATGGTTGTTTTTGTAGTTCTTAATCTTTCTTCTTCTCCTCTTCTGTTCCTTTGTAGTTTGATGGGAATTTTTAGTGTAATGCTTAGATTCCTTTATCTATGTTTATTTTATATCTATTACAGGTTTTTGGTATGTAGTTACCATTAGGTTCATATATAATATTTTATGTGTATGACAATCTATATTAAGTTGAAGGTCAGTTAAATTTGAACCCATTCTGAAACACTAAATTTTTACTCCTTACCCACATTTTATGTATATGTCATACTTTACATTATTTTATGAATTTCCTGACTGATTTTGTAGATATAAAACCATTATTCAGGCTAAAGCAGAAAAAGCAATTATATGTTTGCATCTACATGTGAAATTTTTTCATCTCATAATTACTCCTTGTTATGATCTTTTCACTCAAAGAATTTCCTTTGTTATGTGATGTAAGGCTTGTTTAGTGGTCATGAATCCTTTTAAATTTTGTCTGGGAAATAAAAACCATATGATCATCTTAGTAGATGGAGAAAAAACATTTGACAAAATACAACATCCATTCATCATAAAAAAAAAAAAACTCTCAACAAAGTAGGTTTACAGAAAACATACCTCAACATAATAAAGGCCATATGTGAAAAACAAGCTAATATCGTTCTGAATGGGGGAAAACTAATTTTTTTCTTCTAAGATCAGAAACAAGAGAAGGATGTCCACTCACCATTTTTATTAAACCTAGTACTGAGAATACTAGCCACAGCTGTCATTACAAGAAATAGAAATGAAAATCATCTGAATTGGTAAGGAGGAAGTACAACTTTCACTATTTGCAGATGACAGGATGCTATTATATAGAAAACACTAAAGATTCCACCAAAAAATCTACCAGAACGGATAAATGAATTTAGTAATGTCATAATATACAAATTCAATATACAGAAATCCATTGCATTTCTATACACTACTAATGAAGTAGCAGAAAGAAAAATTAAGATAACACTCCCTTTTACAATTGCACCCAAAATCATAAAATATCTTGGTTAAGGATCTATATTGTGAAAACAATAAACATTGATGGAAGACACTGAGGACAGTACAGATGGGAGATATTCCATGCTCATGGATTGGAAGAAAAAATACTGTTAAAATGTCCATATTACCCAAAGCAGTCTACAGATTTAATGCAGTCTCTCTTAAAATACCAACAGCATTTTTCACAGGATTAGAACAAGCAACAGTAAAATTTGCATGGAACCACAATATTGGAAAAAGAAGGAGAAAACTACAAGAGGTATCACGTCCCAGACTTCATGATGTACTTTACAGAAGTGGTAATTAAAACAGTACAGTACAAAACAAAAATAGACACATAGATCAATGGAGTCGAATAGAGTGCCCAGAAATAAAACCAGTTAATCTTCTATAAAGCAGGCAAGAATATGCAATGGGGAAAAGATGGTCTCTTCAGCAAATGGTTCTGGGAAAACTGGACTTTCTTACACCATACACAAAAATAAAGTTCAATTGGATTCAAGACCTAAATGTAGGACCCCAAATCATAAAATTCCTAGAACAAACATAGATTTTACACAGCAAAGGAAATCATCAATAAGTAAGGCAACCTACTGAATGGGTGAAGATATTTGTAAATTATGTCTGATAAGGGGTTAATATTTAAAAGAACTTATACAACTCAACACCAAAAAAAAAAAAAATCCAATTAAAAGAGGATATTTTTCCAAAGAAGACATGGAGATGGCCAACAGACACATGAAAAGACTTTCAACATCACTAATCATCAGGAATTGCAAGTGAAAATGGCTAAAATAAAAAAAACAAGAAATAACAAGTTTTGGTGAGAATGTAAACTGCTGCAGCCACTGTGAAAAACAGTATGGAGTTTCCTCAAAAAATAAAAACTGGAATTACCATTTGCTTCAGTAATTTCATTAGTGGGTATTTACCCAAGGAAAAAGTTTTATATGCTCCTTTATGTTCATTGCAGCATTATTTACAATAACCAAGATACAAAAACAACCCAAATATCCATCCATAAGTGAATGGATAAAAAAGAGATGATATATACATACAATGGAATAGCCATAAAAAAGAATGACATCTTGGCATTTGCAATGACATGTTGGAACTAGAGTATATAATGCTAAGCAAAATAAGCCAGTTAGAGAAAGATAACATATGCTTTCACTCATATGTGGAATTTATGAAACAAAACAAAGAAAAAGAGATTAAAAAAATACAATAAAAAACTAGACCCAAATACAGAGAACAAACTGGTGAATGCCAGAGGGAAGGTAGGTGGGGGGGATAGGTAAAATAGGTAAAGGGATTTAAGAGTACAATTATCATAAGTAATGAGAAATGTAAAGGATTGCTGAATCATTACATTCTACACCTAAGTTAAAATTAAAAATAGCAGGACTCACCTCTAGGTTACCTACAAGAGATTCACTTAAGACCTAGAGACACATGCAGGTTGAATATGAAGGGATGGAAGAGTATTTCCCATGTAAATGGAAGCAAAAAGAAAGCTAGGATAGCAATATTTAAATCAGACAAAATAGACCTTAAAACAAAGACTGTGTTAAGAGAAAAAGAAGGACACTACATAGTCAAAGAGAACAATCGTAAATATTTATGCATCCAAAATGGGAGCACCTAAATACATAAAGCAATTATTAACATACAGAAGAAATTGACAGTAATAGAGTAATAGTACAGGACTTTAAACCCCACTTATATCAATGGACAGATTATCCAGAGAGAAATCAACAAGGAAATAGTGGCTTTGAATGACATATTAGACCAATGAACCTCTCAAATATTTGCAGAACTTTCTTTCCAAAACCAGTGGAATATACATTCTTTTCAAATACACATGAAACATTTTCCAAGATAGATCACGTTAGTCAAGTCAATAAATTTTAAAAGATTGAAATTATATCAATCTTTTCCAACCACAACTATATGAAATCATACATCACAAGAAAAAAATCTAGAAACATAAATACATGGTGGCTAAATAACATGATACTAAAAAATGAATGAGTCTACCAAGAAATCAACAGGAAATCAAAAACACAATGGTTACAAAAATCTTTGGAAGGCAGCTAAATCTATTCTACAAGTAAGTGTGTAGCAATTCAGGCCTAACTCAAGAAACGAGAAAATCCTGACTAAACCTCCTAACTTTATTCCTAAAGGAGCTAGAAAAAGAACAAAGCTTAAAGAAGTATAAGGAAGAAAGCAATAATAAAAATAAACATCTATGAAACCATAAGCTGGTTCCTTGAAAAGATAAGTCTGGTTAATGGTTTACTTATTTTATAACAAAAAGACTCAAAATCAGAAATAAAGGAGGAGAAATATAAAGAGTATTATGAAAAGCTACATGCCAAAAAACTAGACTAGAAGAAATGAACAAATTCCTGGAAATATACAACCTTCCAAAACTGAGTCAGAAAATTGGAAGAAACAAATTACTAACAATGAAATGGAATCAGTAATTAAGAAACTCCCAAGAAACAAATGTCTAGGACCAGACATTTTTTAGAGAGGTGGGAGAGGAGGAGAGAGAGAATCTTAAGCAGGCTCTATGCCCAGCATGGAGCCCTATGTGCAGCTTGACCTCACGACCCTCAGCCAAAATAACCTGAGCCAAAATCAAGAGTTGGACACTTAACTGACTGAGCCATCCATACCTATTTTATCAAACTATTCCAAATAATAAAAGAGGAAGGGAAACTTCCTAATTCATGCTACAGGTCCAGCATTACCCTGATACCAAAAACAAAGACATTACAAAATAAGAAAACTACAGGCCAATATCTCTAATGAAGATAGATATAAAAATCCTCAACAAAATATTAGTAAACTGAATCCAATTCTACATTAAAAAATTATTAAGAGTGATCAAGTGAAATTTATTCTATAGCTGCATGGGTAGTTCAATATTCACAAACTGATCAATGCGATATGTCACATTAACAAGAGAAAGGATAAAAACCAAATGGTCCTCTCAATAGATGCAGAAAAAGCATTTGACAAAATACAACATCCATTCAATAAAAACTCTCAATGTAAAAACCAAGGAAACATACCTCAGCATAATAAATGCCATATATTAAAAACCTGTGGTTAACCAAATTCTCAATGATGAAAAACTGAGAGCTTTTTCTCTAAGATCAGGAACAAGACAAAGATGCCCATTCTTACCACTTTTATTCAAAACTGCCCTGAAAGTCCTAACAGCAATAACAAGAAGTAAAAGGCATTCAAATTGTTAAGAAGTAAAATTCACTATGTACTTTTGACACGATACTATTTGTAGAAAAACCTAAAAACTGCACCAAAAACTACTAAACTAATAAATGAATTCAGTAAAGCTGTAGAATACAAAATTAATATAGAAAATCTGTGGCTTTTCTGTACAATAATAAAAAGAGAAATTGAGAAAACGATCCCACTTATAATTGCACCAAAAAGAATAAAATGCTTAGGAATAAGCCTTTAACCAAGGAAGTGAAAGATCTTCAAAAACTAAAGAAGCCATGAACTATTAGATATCCCATGCTCATGGATTAGAAGAACAAATATTGTTAAGATGTCCATACTCTACAAAGCAATCTGAAGATTTAATGTAATCCCTATCAAAATACCAACATTTTTCACAGAATTAGACCAAATAATCCTAAAATTTGTATGCAACCACAAAGACCCTTGAATACCCAAAGCCATTTTGAGGAAGAAGAACTAAGCCAACATTTTTCACAGAATTAGACCAAATAATCCTAAGATCCTTGAATACCCAAAGCTATTTTGAGGAAGAAGAACTAAACTGGAGGTATCACAATCTCAGATTTCAAAATACACTATAAAGCTGTAGTAATGAAAACAGTGTGGTTCTAGCACAAAAATAGACACATCAATTAATGGCACAGAGGAGAAAGCCCAGAAATAAACCCAACATTTTATGGTCAATATAATCTATGACAAAAGAGGCAAGAAAATATTTAGGGAAAAGAATAGTCTCTTCACCAAATGGGCTGGAAAAACTGGACTACTTTTTATACCATACATAAAAATAAGCTCAAATAGGATTAAAGACCTTAATTGTGAGACCTGAAAACTATAAAGCTCCTTGAAGAAAACAGGCAATCATTTCTTTGACACGCAGAAACATTTTTCTAGATATGTCTCTTCAGGCAAGGAAACAAATAAAAAAATAAACCATTGAGACTGTACTGAAATAAAAAGCTTTTTACACAGAAAAACAAAAAATCCAAAAAGTTAAAAAAAATGAAAAGGCATCCTACTGAATGGAAAAATATATTTGCAAATGATATATCTCATAAGGGGTTAATATCAAAATATATGAAGAACTTATACAACTCAACACCAAAAATAGTCAATTAAAAAAATGGATAAACAATTTACCAAAGATGACAGGCAGATGGCCAACAGACACATTCACTAATCATCAGGGAAATTCAAATCAAAACCACAATGATATGTAACCTCACACCCATCAGAATGGCTAGGATAAAAAACACAAGAAATTACAAATGTTGGTGGGAATGCAAATTGGTGTAGCCACAGTGGAAAACAGTATGGGGGTTCCTCAAAAAATTAAAAAATAAAATTCTAATATGATCTAGTAATGTCATTATGGTATTTACCCAAAGAAAACAAAAACACTAATTCAAAAATACATATGCACCCCTGTTTATTGCAGCCTTGTTTACAATGGCCAAGATATGGAAGCAACCCAAGTGTCCACCAGCAGATAAAGAAGATGTGGTATATATGGAATATTGAAATATCACTCATCCATAAAAGAGAGGAGATCTTGCCATTTGCAAAAATATTAATATACCTAGAGGATATAATGCTAAGTGAAATATGTCAGAAAGGAAGAAATTCCATATGATTTCACTTATAGTGGAATTTAAGAAACAAAAAGTCAAAATAATAGACTGAAATACAAAGAAGAAACTGGTGGTTGCCAGAAAGGAGGTGGGTGGGAGGGATGGATGAAGTAGATAATAGAATGGAGAGTGCATTTATGATAAACACTGAGTAATGTGTAGAATTTTTGAATAATTATATTGTACACCTGAAGCTAATATAACACTATGTTAATTATACTTAAATAAACCCTGAGGCTGTAAGTCAAATCACTTTGCTGACAGATTACTTTATAATTAATATGATCTTTTATACACTGACACCACCACCACTCCCACCTTGTTAGTTGGCATTCTTTCAGGAATTCTCTGTTGTATTCTCCATTGCATTGGTTAGTCATTTTTGTTTTAAAAGAATCTATTCCTGAAATCTTTAAGATTTTATTTGTTTATTTGACAGAGAGAGAAAGCATGAACACAAGTAAACAGAGCAGGAGGGAGAGGGAGTAGCAGGCCCCCGGCTGAGCAGAGAGCCCATCAGGGCTGGATCCCAGGATCCTGGGATCATGACCTGAGCAAAGGCTGATGCTTAACCAACTGAGCCACCCGGGTGCCCCTCCTGGAATCTTTTTAAAGCCATGATAACATTGATTGGATGTTTATTATATATGCAGAAATTAAGTGTCTTTCATATGGTTCTTTAATCTTTAGCCTTAAAAAATAAATAACGAAGGAAGCAGTCTATTATCATTTAGAGCAAATTGAGATCAAGAGAAGCTAAGTTACTTAGCTAAATTTAAATGCCTTGTGAGACATCGGGAGAGTAAATCTGTGCCTATATAGCCTCCCTTTTTTCATCCACTCAGTGTACTATATATTGATTGCCTGTTATGTCTCTCTCTTAGTACTAAGTATCAAAGAGTCTAGACAAATGTGATTCCTTTCCCTGTGGAGTTGACAGTAAAAAACTTGACAGTGGCCAAGTGATAACAATTTTACTAAGGAGTAACAAAGAAAAGAATACATTATACAAAGCTGGAGTGGAGGCAGGGACAAAGCTTTTATTAAGTAACATCTATAAAAAAGCTGTGATCTGCAAAATAAGATTTAGTTAAATAAACTTATTTATGAGAAACAGGAGTCACTGGGCGATGCCACAAAGTGACATTTTCAGTCTGAGTTTCATAAAATGAAACAAGGATAGCTGCCTGGGGCTCATAGAAACTAAAGAAATGATTTGGGATTTTTTCACTCTATTTTCAAAGTCTCTTTAAATGGTTATTGCTATATATCTTGTGGTATTTAAAAAGGTAAATATATGTCAATATGTTTATTGAAAAAAATGAGAAAATCATATTTAGCAAAAATAAAAATAAAATACATCTCTGACAGGCAGAGATAACCACAGTTAGCTTTTTGATGTTCATCCTTTCCAAAATCCTCTCTATATAGGAATGTGTATATTTTTACAGAAAAAAAAAATGTATGTAACTAGCATATTGTTGTGAAGCCTTCTCATTAATGTGATATTTAGAATTCTTTTCCATATGCATAAAATTTCATCTACAATATAATGCACGAACAGTATAGTAGTATATAAGAATGGACAGATGACTGAATATGCTGAAAATGATATTACTATGCTACTGTGGATAAAAATCACAATCCAAAGAAGAAGAGGTAAGCTATTGAAAAATTATTTTGAAACATTTATTAAGTACATGGGAAAATATATTTTAATCCTTAACTTCTCTTTTTCTTACACCCGTTGGATTTCAACATGAATGACTATTTTGCCTAAATTTATACTCACAAACCTGGAGTAAGACCCAGGTATGAAATGAACACGAGCTTTCAAATGAGAATATCTGTGACATAAATAAAATCAATCTTGTTTAATAAATTACAAATAAACTCTACTTCATGATTTCATCAGTATTATAAAATATTTCAAGAGAAAATTAGAAACATACTTGCAACACAAGGGGTTGATACATAAGCAGCTGGTACAAAATAGGAAAATTTCTAACACTCAAATGGAATATCTGGTAAAATTCATGAGCAAAATAAATTTTTTTAAAGATTTTTATTTATTTGACAGAGAGAGAGACAACGAGAAAGGGAATACAAGCAGGGGGAGTGGGAGAAGGAGAAGCAGGCTTCCCACCGAGCAGGGGGCCAGATGAGGGGCTCGATCCCAGGACCCTGGGATCATGACCTGAGCCAAAGGCAGACGCTTAATGACTGAGCTACCCAGGTGCCCCCAAAATGAAATTTTAAAACACCCCTGAAACTCTTTCAGTGTGCGCTGTGGAACACAATCAATCACAGGCACACACCAAACAAAAAGAATCCTGAACTCTTCTGTAAAATTTCTCTTCATATTTCTGCTATATGACATCAAGCTCACTTCTGATGATGCTATTTCTCTTGAAGCTCTTTTAAAAGGTGTAAGAGAAAAATTTCTGGAGGTGGGACAGGTGCGTTCTTTGTTCATTGCTGTTTCTAAGCCAGTCTCCCTTTTTTAAAAAAAAAATCTGAAAGTAACCATGTGTTATTCCTTCTTGTCATCACCTGTTCCCCTATGCTTCTCTCCCTGCCTAGATCTCCTGTCACAATATGGGTGACTACAACATGAAGATGACCCCTACATTATTCTTGCTTCCTTGATCTCCTACCCTGCAACTTGTTTTCCATCCTCTATAGTCACTTGATTGATGTCATTACCATTACATGAAGTACTTTTATAATCTGAATTTCAAATATCTCATTTTCTAACCACCAATTCTCATTTTTCCAATTCATTCTAATGTCACACCCTACACACTATTTAACTTCATTTGAGCTAACATGCCATTGATGCTATACCATCCCTCAGCCTTATGTCCTCAGTTGCCCCTTTATTCATCATATTCCCAAGGTGAATCATATTTATCCACTTCCATACATACTTTTTCCCTTGCCTCCCTTTTATTTCATTCTACTCACATGAAGAAACTCCAAACTTCTGCTTACCACAGGCCTATATTCTGTTTCTGAATATCACTGGAAAAAAATACAATCATATTGGGTAGTCTCAATTTACATATACTTTTAAATCACTCCACTAAAATAGCCTTTTATGCCGATGCCAAACAAAACTGTACTTTCTAAACCATTCTCCAGGGTAACTCTTCTATACATGGTACTTTCTCTTTAAACCTATTATATCCCCATTAATCTTTATTCCCAGATGATGATCCCAACTCTTACTAAACAATAAAAAATACAGCAATTTAAAAACAATTTGCCCTAGTTTCCACTGCTCTTTCATTAGTGATAATACATACTTTTCTCTATGCATAGACTAACATTTGAGGCTCATACCTCCAATTGTGATGTATATCCACTCTTACTTTCTCAGGGACACTGTTTCACCAATTCTCTGTGTAAGCAATATGACGGGGACATTTTTAAAAATCTATTTTGTTTACTATTGAATCCCCAGAGCCTATAATGGTATGGTACTTGGCACCTAGTGGGTACTAAATGATGAATGCAAGATAAAATGAGAGAGAATGATTTATCATTTTTACTAATCAAATCTAAGGCACTATTTAACTGTCAGGGGCAGAATGAAACGATTACTCACTTCCATGGTAGATAGGCATTTGAAATTAAATATTTTACAAAAGCAATCTGACAAAGAATACTAGATTCATAGACTCAAATCCTTGATATGGCAGTCTCACTGTTTGTTACCTCCTCTAAGTAACAAGGCAACTATTAATATACAATAAAATCTCTATTTATGCAATGTCAATTTGAGTGAAAAAATTAAAAACAAAACAAATATTTAGACCAAGTATAATGAGTCTACATGTTTAGAAAATATGTTATTGCAGTCACATGCATAAAGTACTTCTGTTGGGGTGCCTGGGTGGCTCAGTTGGTTAAGCGACTGCCTTCGGCTCAGGTCATGATCCTGGAGTCCCGGGATCGAGTCCTGCATTCAGGGTCCCTGCTCAGCGGGAAGTCTGCTTCTCCCTCTGACCCTCCCCCCCCATGCTCTATCTCATTACCTCTCTCAAATAAATAAAATCTTTTTTTTTTTTAAAGCACTTCTATTTATTTGGAAAGTGTTTGATACATGGCCAACTGGTATGTTGCTCAAGGTGTGGCACTATTTTTAATCTCTTCCTAGAGGATTACCCCAGTGGTTCTCATATGAGATAACTGGCCAAGAAGTTTTGAACATTTTTTATTATTAGCAAATTCAATACACAGAATACATCTCTCTGAAGCATTACTCCTCCCTAAAGTCATGTCTGATTGAAAATCTATGAGCCAGCCACTCACTGCCAGAGCAGCCTAACATCATCTCTGAGTATAAGTGAAAAAGTCAGCAGCTGGGTTCTTGAGAAGATATATATGAACTAATCTGATCTTAAAATTATTTTCTCCATGAAAAACAGAATGGTATATGTCTTCAATAATTACACTTATTCATGGTCATATATTTGATTGAAAAGTATCACAAATGTAGTTTTGCTTTTATATATGTATATATTTTATACATACACAGACACACTATAACAATACAAGCTTCCAGAAAAAAAAAAAAAGTCATTTACTTGTGAAATCAAAGCTGCAACATCTGCCTGCTTCACTTGCTGAAGAGAATACTCCAGCTTATACTTTATGGCTAACAAGACTGAACACATTGAAACATACTTCTCTAGTCACCCAACCTGTAAATTAAATACATCAGCAATGCAATTATTGCACTGTGCTCTTTTCACAGGTATAAATCACAAACAAAAGAATTACAGAACAGATCAACAAAAACTATAATTTATGTTTTACTGTTAGTACCTGAAACTTCACGGTATAAACCAGTGTTCTGAAGTTGCAAATAGGCTCCATGGCAGCTATGAGGTAACTTCAGAACTAGAAAAGGAAGTTAGACTAGAAAGCAATGATATTTTATGGAAACATTCCCTTTCATAACTCTGCTGTGTTTTGTACACCTTTAATAGAATGGTCATGTAATTTTTAAAAAAAATTTTGGGAAAAAAACCCACAATAGTATACTGGCAATTCTAAAAGCACCCACCAGAGTTATTAATATTTTTTATATAATTATATATAGGTTGTATATAATTGTACAAATAGTATAATTATAGATGAACTAAATGCTCAATACAGAAAACATTTAAAGACAAAAAGTGAATATAACTCCTATACAACCACCAAAAGTCAAGGACTTCAACATTTTGACAATGTTTTTCATTTCAGGAATTCTTCTTTAGGAAAATCCTAAGGAAAAGAATTGTTTTGATTGCAGGTTCATATTTTCTTTTATTTCCTCTTTCTCAATTTTGCCAAATCCTTCCTTGATCTTTTCAGAATAATCCTGCTCTTACCAAATTTCTTGTCACCTGATTTAATAATTTCTATTTTTAAAGTCCATTAGGGTTGCATTATTATTTATATGTTGACCTACTTAACACTATGATACTTTTGTTTTAATAATAAAAGTATTTACAGTTTTCAGAAAGTATTTTCAAGATAGCCTATGTTTCTGTTTTGAATATTGATTTTTCTTCCTTGTATTTCCAACTCCCCAACACATTTAAAGACATAGAGGGTTTCTAAACCATTGTCTGAAAGTGGAATTTTGTGTAATTAAAATAAACTAGGTTGCAAAGTATTTCCTAGACTTCAGGTTTCAAATAGGATTCCCAGTTCTAGCTGCATAGAATTACCTGATGGGGGAAAAATATACCAGATAATCAGTCCCCATCCTTAGATTCTATTTTAGTTGCTTTGTATGAAGCTGAATCAAGATTTTTTTATGTTCCCTGAGTGGTTTTAATATACAATCAGGATTAAGGACTATTTAATTTAGGGGTACAGATTGAAATCAGAATATAGACAAAATGATTTGGGCAAGTAAAGTCTTAAAGTATAAATAGTTTGTCACTACAATTTTTGATTATCTTTCTGACCAATAATTTAAGTAATTGTTTTCTTAATTTCCTAATTTTATTAATGTTATAAATTTAAAATCAGAATTCAAAATAATTTGTTAATTATAGAATACTCTAGACATACACAAAAACATCTATTGTTCCTGAGTGTGGGGAACAATTCCCATCAAGTTCATTTTGCCACTGTCCTTTATTTTCAGGATTTTATTTTATGGTAAACCAGTGCCTAAAACTGTCTTACCACTCTTTTTCTTACCTCAACTTATTGCAGGATAAATCTCTTCTTTGGTTTAGAAATAAGAAGAAAATCAGTGACCAACTGAAAAATCACTCATTCACTAGAGCAACTATTCTTTATCCTGGCAGGGCATAAAATTCAACTTTTAACAAAATAAAGGCTCCGAGGCAATATGCCCAAGATTCTGGATCAGTGGATCTGAGTTAAAGTCCTGCTTCTCTGTATTTTTTTTTTAAAAAAGCTCTAACAGTGATTCTGATGTGCATTCAAAGAGAAGAGCCACAATAGCTAAGGAATAAAAGCATTGATTTACTATGACTAATTTAAATCATGAGCCATTGGAGGTAAGGCCATCTAAATTGCTCTCTTTTAAAGGCTAAAACATGCAAATGCATCATTTGCATATTTTAAATCCCAAGTTAGCTTTATATCCTTGCTATTTGATGAGTTAGCATGATGAATGTCTCTTGATTTTCTAGTTAATTTTGTTGCTATTGTTATTTTGGATTTTAGATACTTTTTAGGTATCAAATATTTCAGTTGAAAGTTGAGAAAGATCCTTCTATTGGCTAGAGTTAAAAATGATTTTTATATGAGACTTAATATGCGAAATGAAACTTAACAGACCTAAAGGGAAACCTACACAGCAATACAACAATAGAATGGGAATTTAATATTCCCACTTTACTCAATAAATCATTGAGATAAAAAAGAAAACATTGGCATTAAGTGACACATTAGATCAGATGGTTTTGACATACAAATCTTTTATCTTAAAAGAAAAGAACACACATTCTTCTCAAGTGCACATGAAACATTCTAAAGGACAGATTATATGTTAGGCCAAAAGACAAGACTCAATAAATTTTAGAAGATTGAAATTGTAATGGAGCATTTTCCTACCACAATGGTACGAAACTAGAAATCAATTACAAAAAAATGAAATATTCAAAAGCATATGGAGATGAGAAAACATGCTACTAAAGAAACAAGTCAAAGAAAAAACCAAAAGAGAACTCAAAAAACACCTTGACAGAAATTAAAATTAAAGTACAAGATATACCAAAAGAAATTCCAAGAAGGAAATTCATAGTGATAAATGCCTAAATCAAGAAAAAAGATGATCTTCAAACAACCAAATGTTATGCTTTAGTCAACTAGAATATACAAAGCCCAACCTAGTAAAAGAAAGAAAATAACAAAGATTAGGGTAGAAATAAATGAAATAGAGACTAATGAGACAATAGAAAAGAACAATGAAACTAGAAGCTGGTTCCTAGAAAAATTAACAAACCTATACCTGCACTAAGAAAAAAAAATACTCAAATCAAGTTAAAGAAGAAATGTTACAACTCAAATACAAAATATAAGAGGCTACTATGAATAATTATAGGCCAACAAACTGGACAACCTCGAAGAAATGGACAAATTCCTGGAAATATATAACCCGAATCTTGAAGAAAAAGAAAATCTGAACAGACCAATTATTAGAAAGGAGATTGAATGAGTTGTCAAAATTCTTCAGGACCAGACTGCTCTATGGTGGTGAATGCTATCAAATCTTTTTAAAAGAATTAATGCCAATCCTCAAAGTTTCCAAAAAGTAAAAGAGGGGCCATGTGCAAACTCCTTTTATAGGGCCCGCAATACCCTGATCCCAAAATGAGAAAAAGAAGACATGAGAAAGAAAATTAAAGGTCAATAACACAGTGAGCATAATCACAAAAAAAATCCTCAACAAAATATTAGCAAACCAAGTTCAACAATACCTGAAAAGGATCATACACCATCAAGTGGGATTTGTTACAGATTATCTCAAAAAAAAGCAGAAAATGCAATTGTCAAAATTTAATATCAATTCATGATAAAACTCAACTAGGTACAGAGAAAATGTATATTTCATCATAATAAAGGCCATATATGATAACTCCACAGCTAACATGATCCTGTGGTGAAAAGCTGAAAACTCTTGTCTAAGACTGGGAACAAAACAAGGATACATACTCTTGGCACTTTTATTCGACATAACATTACAAGTCCTAGCTTCAGAAATCTGACAAGAAAAAAAGAAAAGGAAAAGGCATCCAAATTGGTTAAAAAATACACATATATTTACAGATGACATATTTTTATGAATAAAAAGCCCTAAAAACTGCAACAAAAACTTTTTAATTTAAAAAAATAATAGGTTCGGGTGCCTGGATGGCTCAGATGGTTAAGCATCTGCCTTCAGCTCAGGTCATGATCCCAGGGTCCTGGGATTGAGTCCTGCATCGGGCTCCCTGCTCCATTGGGAGCCTGCGTCTCCCTCTGCCTCTCTCTCTCTCTCTCTCTCTTTGTCTTTCATGAATAAATAAAATCTTAAAAATAAATAAATAAATAAAAATTTAAAAAAATAATAAGTTCTATCTCCATTGTGGGGCTTGAACTCACAACCCTGAGATCAAGAGTCACATGCTCTACCAACTAAGTCAGACCCTCCACAAAAAGCTCTTATAATAAAGTAATTCAGTAAAGTTGCCAAACACAAATTAGTACAAAAAAATCTGTTGCATTTCTAAACACTAATAACAAATGATCAGCAAAATTAAGAAAATGTTCCCATTTACAAATGTATCAAAAATAATAGAGTTGTATCAAAAAGAATACTTAGGAAAAGGAAAACAAAAATACTCATTCAAAGGCATACATGCACCCCAATGTTTATAGCAGCATTATCAATAATAGCCAAATTATGGAAAGAGCCAAAATGTCCATTGACTGATGAATGGATAAAAAAGATGTGGTATGTATGTATATACAAATATATATGAATACACACACACACATATATACACACACACACACAATGGACTATTACTCAGCCATAAAAAAAGAATGAAATCTTATCATTTGCAATGATGTGGATGGAACTAGAGAGTATTATGATAAGTGAAATAAGTCAGAGAAAGACAAATACCATATGATTTCACTGATCCATGGAATTTAAGAAACAAATGAATATTGCAGGGGGAAGAGAGGCAAACCAAGAAACAGATGCTTAACAACAGAGAACAAACAGGGTTACTGGAGGGAGGTGGGTGAGGGTGTGGGGGTAGTGATGGGTTAAATAGGTGCCAGGTATTGAAGAGGGCACTTGTGATGAGAACCAGGTGTTGTATGTAAGTGATGAATCACTCCCCAGCTTGTACTCTCTCTCTCAAATAAATAAAATCTTTAAAAAAAATTGAAAACATAAATAAATGGAAAGATATTCTAAGCTCATGGGTTGGAATAATATTATTAAAATGTTCATACTACCCAAAGCAACCTAGAGATTCATTGTAATTCCTAACAATAACACAAAACTATACCTATACCCCAATGTTCATTATAGTATTTACAATTTACAATAATCAAGACATGAAAGCAACCTAAGTATCCAACAATGGGTGAATGGTTAAAGAAAATGAGGTATATGGGGGTGCCTGAGTGGTTCAGTTTGTTAAGCGTCTGACTCTTGATTTCAGCTCAGATTGTGATCTCAGGGTTATGGGATCAAGCCCCATGTCAGGCTCCCTGCTGGGTGTGGGGCCTGCTTGGGATTCTCTCTCTTTCTCTTTCTCTCCCCCAGCCCCTCCCCCTGCTTGCTCTTTTGATCTCTTTCTCTAAGAAAGAAAGAAAGAAAGAAAGAAAGAAAGAAAGAAAGAAAGAAAGAAAGAAAGAAAGAAAGAAAGAAAGAAAGAAAGTGTAGTGTGTGTGTAATATTACTCACCTGTAAAAAGACTGAAACCTTACCAATGTGACAATATGGATGGACCTCAAGGACATTATGTTAAATGAAAGACAAATACAATATGATTTCACCTTTATGTGGAATCTAAACTAAATAAATAAATTCATAAGGAGGATTGGTGGTTACCAGAGGCAGGCGGCAGTGTGTGGGCCAAATGGGTGAAGGTATTCAAAAGTTACAAACTTTTGAGTCCTGTTAAAAGGAAATAAGTTATAAAGGTATTCAGTTATAAAATAAGCAAGTCCTGGCATGTAATGTAGAGCATCATGACTATAGGTAACAATAGTGTGTTATGTATTTGAAAGTTTCTATAAGAGTATATCTTAAAAGTTATAAGAAAAAAAATGTGGTAATGGTTAACTGACTTATTGTGATGATCATTTCATACAAATATCAAATCATCATGTTGTATCCCTGAAAGTAATATGTCAGTTATAGCTCAATAAAATTTTTAAATGATTTTTGCTTTTAATTTTGAAGATGTGTCTATAGAAATACAAAATGTTTTAAAAGTCTATCAAAATTACATAGTAAGAGGTTCTGATTAAAGTGGGCAACATAAGAAGATCTTGAACTCACCTCCTCTCACAAACTTTCCTAATAGCTACATATGAAATAATTTCCTCTGGTAAAAAAAAAAAAAAAAAAAAAAAAAACCCAAAACAAACAAACAAAAACTTGCTAAGTGACAACAACACATCAGACAAATGAGAAAACCACATCAAAGGGAGGAGAGGCTGGGACACAATCTCACCATAAAACCCACTCCCAGGACACTGACCCACAATCAGGAGGGAACTCAAAACCTGAAGCTCTTCCCTGAGGAGTGAAGGATTTTAACCTCACACACTGGGTACCCAAATTTTAAGAAGTGCACCTGAGAAATGTGCCCTCAAAACTATGAGTTTTGAAGACCAATGGGGCTTGCATCCTTAAGATGTATCATACTGTAGTGATCTGAAAAACAACTTTTAAAGATTCACCCACCCCTGAGCCCAGCTCAGAGGCATCTGGTCAGGCTCAGACTTTGTTTATATTAATTCATCAGCCTGAGGGGCAAGCATCTAATTTAACACATACATCTAAGAGCCTGCTGGAACTCTCCAGGGACAGATTTTGGCTGGCACCACATTTGTGTTCTCCCTATGCCTCACTCTAGGCAGTGAGCACCACTTTTTTCCCCTGTGTTTGCTATCTTCATGCTCCTCTACTGCCTTCCACTAGCTGGTGGGCACCACTTCTTTTTTCTCTTTTTTCTCTTTTTCTTTTTTTACCCATCCTTTCCCCATGGGCACCATATTTACACTCCTCCTCTGCCTTGCTGTTGTCTTGCTACAGTCACTAAGAACCATCATCACACTCTCTGCCTGCTACGCTCCAGAGTACCAGTTATCTCCTAGAAGGAGGCTTTTACATTATATCTGATGGCCTGATTTTTGCAGCTGCTCTCTAGGGTACATCCTTTGATCACCTGGCCAGGTGGAGCTTTGTTCCAGGGTGCAATGGGACTGTAACAATTGGAGAAACAGTTTTGATAGGCTACCACTCTCAGGCAACTGCACAGACAGTGGACTGAAATACAACCCTAATCTTTTTTTTTTTTTTTGGCATGAAATTATTTTTTTTAATTTTTATTGTTATGTTAATCACCATATATTACATAATTTGTTTTGGTGTAGTGTTCCATGATTCATTGTTTGTTCATAACACCCAGTGCTCCATGCAGAATGTGCCCTCCTCAATACCCATCACCAGGCTAACCCATCCCCCCACCCTCCTCCCCTCCAGAAACCTCAGTTTGTTTTTCAGAGTCCATCGTCTCTCCTGGTTCGTCTCCCCCTCTGACTTACTCCCCTTCATTCTTCCTCTCCTGCTATCTTCTTTTTCTTTTTTCTTAAAATATACAACCCTAATCTTTGTAAGAGGCCTAGTTGCTTTTCCAGGACTTTTGGTCTAAGGGGCAGGTTTCTAGAATAGATATCTCGTAGCCTATGGAAGGCCTCTCAGGGAATAGAGGTCAGTGGATGCAATCTCTGTGCTTTCCCTTTGCCTTGCACCAACTTGCAAGGGTTTCTCAAACAGGAGCTTATAAACGTGTGGGGCACTCTGATATTTTTCGCTGCCACCAGGGTTTATCCTCTACATTGCCTTGCTCTGTTAGCCAGCAGCATTTACACTTGTAGGTCCTATAAGAGTGTAACCAATGGAGAAAAAGTGAGAGACAACAGACCCTACTCAACTTTTCTCTGAAAAAAAAAATCCTTTAAGCTTATCATCATCATGCCTGCTGCCTGAGGGGTGGGATTCTAATGAAACACACATCTAAGGGGCTGTCATCCTTTCCAGAGTAGTCAGAGGGCAGGAGCTATTTTTGTGCTTGCCCTCTGCTGTACTCCAGAACACCAGTATCTTCAAAGGGGAACTCAGATGTGCTTATTGCCCTAGTTTTTGCAGCCGCTGCCTTGACTGCCTGGATCTGGTGGCTAAGGGGTGTGTGTATACTTGGGTCACACGGGACACTAACAATCAGAGACCATTTTTGGCAGGCTACCACACAAAAGGGCACTTCACAGAGAGCTGACTAAAAACACACCACCAGGTCATTCTGTTTAAGGGCCCTGTTTGCTTGTCCTGGAGCTACAGCCTGAGGAGCAGGCTTCAAGCTTGCACACACCTAGAGGCCTATGGAGTTACTCTAAGAGTCTATAGGCAAGTGGATGCCATTATTGAACTCTCCTTCTATTGCACTACAGCTCACTGGTATTTCCTAGAAAAGAGCTTATACAGTCACCTTGATTTCTGATTTTTTGACTGTTGCTTAGGGGACACCTCCAGATCACTTGGGTCTGGTGGCCAGTGGGATTTAGCTTAGGTTCCCCAAGACTTGTATATATTTACATACTTTAAAAGCTGCTGCCTGAAGAGTATAGCTTCCAATCAGCTTTAGTCTAGGTGCTGACTGAGATCCTCCCCTTTGGGACACTGACAGGTTTTAGCACACCCTCAGCTAGTGTGAACTACCAGAAATATAATACGTTGCTTGAACAATCACAAAGGTTTGAGAGACAACAATGAGCTAGGGCAGGGTTGAATAAGATTCATTTCCTACAAAGTCCATTGCTTCAAGACTGGGAGAGTTGGTTGTTTCATGCATTACATAAAAACCAACACACAGAGCCAATCAAAATGAGCAACAGAGCAATATGTTCCAAATATATAAGGACAAGATAAAACCTCAGATAAAAATCTATAATTAAATGAAGACAAATTATTTACCTAATAGAGTTCAAAGTAATTATTTTTTAAAAGATTTCATTTATTATTTGACAGAGAGAGAGTGCAAGTGCACAAGCAGGGGGGTAGTGGCAGAGGAAGAGGAAGAAGCAGCGTCCCTGCTGAGCAGGGAGCCCACCACTGGGGCTTGATCCCAGGACCCTGGGATTATGACCCAAGCCCAAGGCAGACGCCCAACCGAGTCACTCAGGCACCTCTGAGTTCAAAGTAATTATAAAGATGCTCACTGAACTCAGGAGGAGAATGAACACATTGAGAACTTCAACAAAGTGATAGAAAATTTAAGAAAGTACCGAACAGAAGTCACAAATCTAATAAAAACAATAACTGAACTAAAAAATACAGGAGAGGGGTTCAACAGCAGAATATACAAACAGAAGAGACAATCAGTGAAGTCAAAGACAAGGCAGTGAAATTCATCCAATCAGAGAAACAAAAAGAAAAAAAAATTAAAAACGGAAGATAGCTTAAGGGACCTATGGGACAATATCAAGCAGACTACCAATCACATTATGAGGGTCCACAAAGTAGAAGACAGAAAGAAGCAAAACTTTATTGGAAGAAATAATAGGTGAAAACATCCCTAGTGTGGGAAAAGAAACAGACATCAGATTCAGAAAGTTCGGATGTTCCAACTAAGACGAACCTAAAGACACCCACACCAAGATGTTTTAATTAAAATGTTGAAACATAAAGACAAGGAAAGAATCTTAAAAGAAGCAAGAGGAAAACAACTTGTTACTTACAAAGGAATCCCCATAATGCTATGAGCTGACTTTGCAACAGAAAGTTGTAAGTTGGAAAGAAGTGGAATGTTATATCTCAGTGCTGAAAGAAAAAATACTCCTAATCAAGATACTACCCAGGAAAATTATCATTCTGAATTAAAGGAGAGATAACAAGGTTTCTAGACAAGCATAATTTAAAGAAGTTCATCATCACTAACCCAATCCTATGAAAACTGTTAAAGGAACTTCCTTAAACGGGTAAGAAAGGACACTATTGAGTAACAAGATAACCATGAAATAATACATCCCTCTGTAAAGTTTACAAGTAGTAAAAGAAATGGATGATCACTTTAAAGCTAGTATGAAGGTTAAAAGACAAAAGTAGTAAAAATAACTGTTACCACAATAGTTAAGGGATACACAAGGTAAAAAGATGTAAAATGTGACATCAAAAACATAATGGGGAGGAAAGTAAAAAAACAGAGAGTTTTAGAATGTGAACGTACTTAATAGTTGATAAAATAGACTTATGGATATAAGGTGTTATATGTAATTCTCGTAGTGATCACAAAGCAGAGTCCTATATTAGATACACAAAAGATAAAGGAATCTAAGCATACCACTAAGAAAAATCATCAAGTCGCAAAGGAAAAGAGAGAGGAAGAAGGGAACAAAGAGGAACTATAAAACAGCCAGAAAACAATGAACAAAATGGCAATAACTACATATCTATCTATAAATATTTAAATATAAATGAACTAAATACTCCAATAAAAAGAGTGGCTAAATGAATTTTTAAAAAAGACCCATCTATATACTGCCTATAAAACAATTCAAATGCAAGGACACACACAGACTGAAAGTGAACAAATAGAAAAAGGTATTCCAAGCAAATGGCAACAGAAAGCTGGTAGATATGTTTAGAAAAAATAGATTTTAAACACAATAGTAAGAAACAAAGAAGGGCATTATATAATGATAAAGGATTCAATCCAAGAAGAGGATACATTTGTAAATATATATGCAACCAACATAAGAATTTCTAAATATATAAAGCAAGTGTTAACAGACCTAAAAAAAGAAATAGACAGCAATATACAATAATATAGAACTTTATAACCTGCTTACATCAATGGATACGTCATCTAGACAGAAAATCAGTAAGGAAACATTGGCCTTACACATCATGTTAGACCAAATGGACTTATCAGATACATACAGAACATTCTATACATTCTTTTTTTAAAAAGATTTTATTTATTTATTCATGAGAGACACACACAGAGAGAGAGAGAGAGAGAGGCAGAGGGAGAAGCAGTCTCCCAAGGAGCAGGGAGCCCAATGTGGGACTCGATCCCAGGACCCTGGGATCATGACCTGAGCCGAAGGCAGACGCTTAACCATCTGAGCCGCCCAGGCGCCCCATTCTATACGTTCTTATCAATTGTACATGGAACATAATCCAGGATAAATCATATCTTAGGTCACAAAGCAAGTCTTCATAAATTTAAGAAGATTGAAATTATAACATTTTTTCTGACCACAATTGTATGAAACTAGAAGTCAGTAACAAGAAGAAAATAAAAATTAAGAAATGTATGGAGACTAGGCAACATGCTACTGAACCAATGAGTCAAAAAAGAAATCAAAGGAGAAATTAAAAAAAAAAAAAAACCTTGAGACAAAAAAAAGGGTATGAAACAAACCAAATTTATAAGATGCAGCAAAAGCAGTTCTAAGAGAGAGTTCACAGCAAAAATTGCTCAACATCAAGAAACAAGAAAAAATCTCAAATAAAGAACCTAACTACACTTCAAGGAAGTAGAAAGAGCAAATGCAGCTCAAAGTTATTAGAAGGATAAAAAAATAAAGATCATACAGAAATAAATTAAAAATGGACTAAGAAGACAATAGAAAGGATCAATGAAACCAAAGCTAGTTCTTCAGTTCTTTCAAAAAGTAAAATTGATAAGCCTTTAGCTAGATTTACCAAGAACAAAAAATAACTTGAAAAGAGTATATGTTAAAACTAGTACCACAAAAATAGAAAGGATTATGACAGCTACTCTGAAAAATTATACACCAACAAGTTAGATGATGTAGAAGAAATGGCTAAATTCCTAGAAATATACAACTTACCAAGACTGAATCATGAAGAAATAGAAAATCTGAATGGACATGTTACTAGTAAGGTGATTAAACAAGAAATCAAAACCCTCCCAACAAACAAAAGTCCCAGATGAACAGCTTCACTGGAGAATTCTACCATACATTCAAAGAATTAATACCAATTCTTCTCTTCCAAAATTAAAAGAGAACATGCTTCCGATTCCATTTTATAAGCCCACCATTACTAAAATCAAAACCAGACAAGGATGTTATGAGAAAAGAAAATGACAAATATCCCTAATGAACATAAGTGCAACAATCCTCCACAAAATATTAACAACCAGTCAGTCAACAGTACATTAAAAGGATCATACACCATGATCAAGTGAGATTTATCCCAGGGATGCAAGGATGATTTGATATCCACAAATCAATTTTACACACCACACTAACAAAATAAAGACTAGCAATCATATGATGATCTCACTAGATTCAGAAAAAGCATGTGACAAAACATCATTTATAATAAAAAGTTTCAGTAAAGTGGGTATAGAGCAAACATAATAAACACCATATATAACAAGCCCACAGCTAACATCATAGTAGTAAAAAGCTGAAAGCATTTCTTCTAAGATCAGGAACAAGACAAAAATTCTCTCTCATCACTTTTATTCAAGATAATAGGAAGTCCTAGCTAGAAAAATTAGGCAAGAAAAAATTTTAAAACACAACCAAATAGGAAAGGAAGAAATAAAACTGTCAGTATTTGCAGATGACATGATTTTACATATAGTAAACCCTAAAGACGCCAATAATTCTGAATTCATTTATTAGTTCTGAATTCTTTTACCCTAAGTTCCAAGATACAAAATCAATATATAAATAAGGCCAGGTGACAGCCCCACCCATAACAATGCTGCATTGCAGCCACACATTGCAGGTGGGCCAAACACCATTGTTGCCTACTCCCATGCCTCAGTACAAGAACATTGCAGCCAGACAGGGCATCAGCCCCACAAACACCCATACCTCAGAGGAGTGCTCATAATGACTTCCTTTGAAAATCAGCAGGACTTAACTACAGGAGAGCTGGAGGGCTATAGGAAACTAAAACTTTTTCTTAAATGGCCAGACTACTATATGACTTGGTCAGAGACCCAGAACAATGGCAGCAGTTTGAATAGTACCTGGATTATACCTAAAGAAAATTTATTGAATAATATGAGGGCATGTGCCTATCGAAAGTGATCTGTAGGAGCTTTCTCCAGGGGCAAAACAAAATGTCAGAAAAAGAACAAAGGAAAGAAAAGCAATCTACCTGATAGAGTTAAAAGTAATAATCATAAAATGTTCACTGGACTTGAAAGAAGAGTGGATGAACTCAGTGACAAATTTAACAAGGAAATAGAAAATATAAAAAAGAACCTATCAGAGCTGAAAATACAATAACTGAAATTAACAAAGATAGAGTAGAAGGAATAATCAGCAGATTAGAGAATGCAAAAGAATGGATGAATAATTTAGAAGACAGGGTAGTGGAAACCACCCAAGCTGAAGTGCAAAAAACAAAACAAAAAACAAGAGAGAAATCATCCTTTCAAGTATGTATGGAACATTCTCTGATATAAATCACGTGATAGGACACAAGTCTCAATAAATTTAAGAAGACTAAAATCATATCAAGCATTTTTTTCTGACCACATGGTATGAAATGGGAAATCAATCATTAGAAAAAATCTGGAAAGAATACTGATAAATGGAGGCTAAAAACATTCTGCTACACAAATGAGTCAACCAAGAAATCAAAGATAACATTTTTATTTTTTTATTTTTTTAAGATTTTATTTATTTATTTGAGAGAGAGAATGAGAGAGAGAGAGTACATGAGAGGGGGGAAGGTCAGAGGGAGAAGCAGACTCCCTGCCAAGCAGGGAGCCCGATGAGGGACTCGATCCTGGGACTCCAGGATCACGACCTGAGCCGAAGGCAGTCGCTTAACCAACTGAGCCACCCAGGCGCCCCAAAGATAACATTTTAAAAAAACATGGAGATAAATGAAAATGAAAACACAAGGATTCAAAATCTTTGGAATGCAGCAAAAGCCACTCTAAGAGGGAAGTTTCTAGCAATACAGGTCTACTGCAAGAAAGAAGAAAAATTTCAATCTACTCTTACACCCAAAGGAACATGAAAAAGAAGAATAACAAATTTAATGGAATGAAGAAAATAAGAAGAACATGAGAGTAGAAATAAATGAAATAGAGACTTTAAAAAAACAATAGAAAACATCAATAAAACTAAGAGCTAGGCCTTTGAAAAGATAATCAAAATTTATAAACTTTTAGCAAGATTCATCAAGAAAGGAGAGAGGACTCAAATATATAAAATCAGAAATGAAAGAGAAGTTACAAAGAACACCACAGAAATACAAATTATTTTAAGAGACTAATACAAAAATTATATACCAACAAATTACACAACCTAGAAGCAATGGATAAATTCATGGAAATGTACTATCCTCCAACACTGAATTAGGAAGAAATAGAAAATCTGACCACAATGATTACTAGTAGTGAAACTGAGTTGGTAACAAAAATCTCCCAACAAACCAAAATCCAGGACCAAATGGCTTCACAGGTAAATTCTACCAAAAATTTTAAGACAAGTTAATTCTTATCCTTAAACTATTACAAAATATGGAAGAGGAAAGAATACTTCCAGATTTATTCTATGAGGCCACCATTTTTTAAAAATTCAAGTATTAATTTTTTTCATTTTTTTTTTTAGATGCTTGCTGGGTAAGGACACAAAACCTTCCCACAGTCACCCCCTCTGCAGAATGACTCAGAGTTACCCCTCAGACATCTCTTCTTTCCCTATTGAATGCTCTGGGATCTTCTGGGTTTGAAGTACTACTGCAATTTGTAATTTGGTGATGAAAACTCCCATAGTACTAATAATAAAGTGTGAGATGGTATTGGGTCTGTAAATGTTTGTGGTCCTGGGTGCCCTACTTCACAGTTCACAGAAGTTTGTTTTCATTTTGGACATATGACAAAGCCCTGGAGGCCTGGTGTGGCTCTCTAAGAGACAGTCACAAAGTGGGGCCTTGGCGACCATTATGCCTGCTCTCCTTTGATTGGAAAATTGCTATAGCATCTCCCCCAGACACTCCCTGCTCCCCAATGCCAGTGTTTTCCTAGCCTGCAGACTGGGCATTAGTGCACAGCTGGTGCTAGCCCTGTCCCCCACACCCACTTCTCCTGTGGGCTTAGACAGCAGGGCCTAGTCAGAGCCCAGACCCGAAAGCTGTGCTGTGGTCACTTCCATGCCCTTGTCTAGCCATGCAGGCCATCAGTAATGGTCTGTTTGGGTTGCCTTGACACTAAAACCAGACAGATAACACACACACACACACACACACACACACGCACACACACATTACAGACCAATAACACTGTTGAACATAGATTCAAGAATCCTCAACATATTAGAAAAGTGAATTGAACAATACATTAAAAGGATAATTCACCACAATCAAATGGGGTTTATTTCAGTGATGCAAGGGGGTTAATATCATACAACATCAAAAAGCAAACAAAAACAAATAATCTGATTAAAACACAGTCAGAAGACCTGAGTAGACATTTTTCAAAGAACACCCCCATACAGATGGCCAAGAGGTAAATGAATAGACGCTCAACATCACTAATCATCAGGTAAATGTATATTGAAACTGCAATGAGATACCATCCCATAGCAGTCTGAATGTCTAGTATCAAAAAGACAAGAAATAACAAATGCTGACAAGGATGTGGAGAAAATAGGATTCCCATGCACTATTGGTGGAAATAAATCGGTACATCCACTATGAAAAACATTATGTAGGATTTCTTAAAAATACAAATACCATAAAATTTTGTAATTCCAGTCTGGGTATTTACCTGAAGAAAAGGAAAACACTAGGTGTGCTGGGTGGCACAGTCAGTTAAGTATCTGACTCTTGGTTTCAGCTCATATCATGATCTTTGGGTTGTGGGATGGAGTCCTAGACTGGGCTCCATGCTCATTGAGGAGTTTGCTTGGGATTCAATGAGAAGTGTTTAATCTTGAATGCTGGAGAGTGGATTTTTTTTTTTTTTAATAAAAAACAGGAGGGGTGTCCCTGGGTGGCTCAGGTCATGATCTCCTGGTTGTGAGATCTAGGCCTGCATCAGGCTCTGTGCTCAGCATAGAGTCTGCTTGTCCCTCTCTCTCCGTTTCTGCCCCCTACCCACAGGTGCATGCTTTACCTCTCTAAAATAAAAAATAAATCTTTAAAAAAAAGTAAACTTTGTTGAAATGTGAAATACAATTGAATAGTCTTTGATGCACATTTTTCTGATAGAGTAAATATTAGAAACTGTCATAGTTTTTCTTAAAAAAGGATTATGTGCATAATTTTAACTATTTTGTTGATTACTTAGTAACAATTTAACAATTTTAGTAGAATTACATGTAATGATTTATCATTTTTTGAAGTTTGATTTATATGAAAGCTTTATCACAGATAAAATGTGATTAGTAGTGATTTTGCAAACCCTAAATTTTAAGTCACAATTGCTTATTACAATAGATGTCATAGTGTGTAAATTCTGGTTGTGGAATATATTCTGGTATCTTGGACATTGTTTAACTTTAGAGAAAGTTAGAATTATCAGTCTTCACGATCACTGCTGTCTTAGGGGTGATTTTCAATGAGCTTAAAAAACTGACCAGATCCGTAAAAGGTATCACAAATATATCTATATTTTTTTAAAATGTTGATAGATACATGCATGACCCAGGTGATAATTCTTTGTATTGCTATCTGATTTAAAACTAATTTTATTTACATAATTACATACATAACTTTACAACAGTAAAATTTTCTTGAAAAATTGTTTTTACCATCTCAAGAAAAATCTTTTTGAATACATTTTAAAAACATTTAGATCACCAATTCTATTTCCTTGAGCTATTAATAATTAAGTCATGTCCAAACAATTAATTGTATGGATAATGTAATCAATTGTTTCTTTTCCTATTTTGTTTTTAGCATGTATATTGATCATTCTGGATATGTCTCATTAGGATGAGGAATAAAGGGGATGAGCTCTCCTTGTTGAGTGTTGAAGGGCAACACAATATGTATATGATGTGGCATATGCCACCTGGCTGTGCTGTCTTGGAGCATTTTGAGGAGGCTTGTGTAGCCAAATTTTTAAGCACACCTGCCAAGTACAGAATCAGACGATAAAATGACATTGAAATTCTCCCCCTATAGAACACCAAAACACACAGAATTTCTTTTCATTATTATAAAAAATCAAACCAAATTCCATACAAAATATTTTAGAAATAAAAGAACATAAATCATACACATAAAAAACAAATAAGTAAATAAAAGGATAAAGGGCTAGCCTCCCTTATTGATTTAGGATTTCTCCACTTTTGTCTAAAGAAATGGTCAGTGATGGGGCACCTGGGTGGCTCAGTTGGTTAAGCATCTGCATTCAGCTCAGGTCATGATCCCAAGGTCCAGGGATTGAGTCCTGCTTCTCAGTGGGGAACCTGCTTCTCCCTCTCCTGCTCCCCCTGCTTGGGCTCACCCTCTCTCTGTCAAATGAATAAATAAAATCTTCAAAAAAAAAAAAGAAATTGCCAATGAAAACTGAAGTAAATATGCCATACTTGATAACAAATTTGATCCAAATCATGGATAGAAAAGTTTATGACCTTTCAAATTTGGAAATGACAATATTTCTAGCCTCAGTATTTTCTACATTGTCTTATTCTTCCCAATGGTAAATTGGGGACAAAATTATTCAGGTGACGGGGCACCTGGGTGGCTCAGTTGATTGAGCTCCTGACTCGGTTTTGGCTCAGGTCATGATCTAAGGGTCATGAGTCGAGCCCACTGTCAGGCTTCATGCTCAGTGGGGGGGTCTACTTGAGATTCTCTCCCTCTGCCCCTCCTGCTCTTGATCTCTAAATAAATAAATAAATAATAAATTATAAATAAATAAAATATTTAAAAAATATTCAGGTACAAGCATGTGGGAACATTTTTTGAAATGACTATTCTTTTTTCTTTTATTGAAATCCAAAAATAGGGCCTCAACCATATTAAAACATAGCTACTAATAAATTTTGACCTTTTCTTATTTTTGCTATTTTATTTTGTGAACCAAGAGGAGCAATTAAACACTGTTGCTTTGAAAAGGTAATGGCAGGAGGGCACATTCCAGATGAAATTAAATGTTTTTTCAGGACACATACATTTATAATTGTCTTGATGAGGACTGGTCCAGTGCCTAGCCATGGCTGAACTGCCAGGACAGCATAGGAATGTGTAACTTCAAGAAGTTTGGGGGCTGACCTGGGTGTTTATGTGAACACAAAGTAAAATAAAGAAAAGCTCTTTTTTCTTTATACACAGTTATAAGCAAATATTTTTAAATTCCCCATTTTAAAAGATGGATAGAAATTTACTCAAAGGCTCATTTTTTCCTGTCCATATAATAATTTATTACAAAGGATTATAAGTTTAATATATAAATTATACATACTTCATTTATATAAACATTGTATATTTTCACATAGAAGAAAAAAACCAAATACTTAAATTAAATATGCTGACTTTGTTGCCTCAAGTAAACATGCCCTGTTTGGCTTACACTAAGGGCATTCTTTTTTAATATACTACATAAGCTGTTATAATCTAGCATTTTTCTGCCTGTGTGTAAAGGGGACTTTATTGATCAATATTGAAATTTTTTTTAAAGATTTTATTTATTTATTTGAGAGAGAGAATGAGAGATAGAGAGCACGAGAGGGAAGAGGGTCAGAGGGAGAAGCAGACTCCCTGCTGAGCAGGGAGCCCGATGTGGGACTCGATTCTGGGACTCCAGGATCATGACCTGAGCTGAAGGCAGTCACTTAACCAACTGAGCCACCCAGGCGCCCGATCAATATTGAATTTGAAAGTAAAGTGGACTGAATAACAAAACCATTCACACAGATTTTGTTTAAATCTGTTAATTATTTTGATTACCATTAAAGTCCACATAAAGTTATTTCTGAATAGTACCATTCTATAATTTATAAAACTGAGACTATTTTTTAAATGAGAAAATACATTTATACAGGAAAGACTAATAATTGAGAATTTTTTTCCTCAAGGCCAGCTGCCACAGGCTCATATTTAGAAATATTTCTTGGTTTTCAAAGTATTTGATAATTATATAAAATCACATTTAATAAGTCAAATATTTTCAGATATATTTACTTAAAATTCTTCATCTGTGGTTTTCTTAATTTACATAGGTATTCATGAATAAGCTTAAAATTCCATACTGCTATAGTTAATTGAGATCTGGATTCAGACAATATGGTTTTAAAATCAAGCTTTATCAGTCATTTTTTGTGAGAATTTGTACAACTTTCTTAACTTGTCTATACTCTAATGTCCTCATCCATAAAATAAGAAAATAACTCACCACTAATTTGGTTATGTTTATTAAAGATACAATGCATCTAAAGTACTAAGACTACTTGGCACAGAATAAGTATCTAATAAATTGTATCACTATTAATTGTTTATTTTGTACATTATCTTTTACCTTATAAATAAAATGAGATATTGAAAATGTCACATCATGACTCACCAAAGTATTCCATTAAAATAAACTATATAGGTATATTTTCCTCTAAAATTATATCCAGTGGGGAAAATAATTTATTTGAACGGGTCACAATTGATTTGCTTGCACTTCACAAGCCAGAGTTTGTACTTGTACATTTTGTTTCTTGCAGATTTTCTCTGTGCATACATAGAACATCCACTGATGGCGTAAAGAAGGAATTCATTACAAATGACAGCAAAAGAATCACCCTAGAAATGTTATGGATTCAGCTACAAAGACTATAAGGAAGTTTACGTAGACACTACAGTTACATTACATTTTTCAGAGTGGTATTTAATACTTGTTAAGGGTGTTTTGGGGAGATTTAATATGCACTTAAAATATCTCTCAAAAATATTGGAAGCTTGATGTATGCACATGTGTATACAATCCTATTTTCTATTTAAAAAAGAAAACATTTGTGGGTCAATCAAATTGAAGTTTTCCTGGAAATTTACATAGTTGTTCTAGTCAATCAGGGGTTGGCTTACCCACCAGAGTCAACAAGAGCCTAAACTGATACACCAGAAAAGCACACAGAGTGGAGTTTGGATGGATGAACAAAGAGAACCTGAAAGAAAATGTTCAAAGCATCCTTGAACATAATTTGAATATCTGGATAAAAAGACCAAATTAGATATAAAGCAATGGGAGAGGATCTTTGCTTCTAGAGACTTGAGGGCAGAATAAGGAGAACTGGAACATTTGGAAGTGTCTTCTAGGAATAGTAGAGGATTTTGGAACTATGACTCTGAACTCCAGCTTTCTACCACTGAGAATTCCCAATCTATCTCCCTTACCTAAACCAAAGAACCACTAGGGTTTAAAGGCACATAGATGGAAAGAAGACTGTTCTGTGGTACTGAAGATAGAGAGGACTCATACATGGTTTTCTCCTTCATGAGGGTGGATGAATTTTGCGACCACGGAGTGAGGATGCACAGATACAAAGTTGTGAGGTCCTCAAAACAGAGAATCCTGAGAATAACAGGACCTTCAGCTATCTGAGCATTAAAACTCACCCTAATCTCTCCAAGGGCAAGAAGACCAATAGGAAATGAAGGATCAGTTTAAGATGTGAACCAACCCAGGGAAATGAGAACCTTGAGGGGATACAGTGTTAGGGGAATAGTCCATGTTCCATGACCTTACAAGTGTAGGGGAGGACAAAGTTTTCTCAACTGTTTTAGGATCCCTGGCTGGGTCTGAAAATTAAACCAAAAAAGATGTAATATATGGTGATTAACATAACAATAAAAATTAAAAAAAAAAAAGATTAATAGGAGAAAGGCATACAAACTTTATTGAATTTTTACATGTATGTTGGAGCCTTTGTAAGAGAATGAAGACCTGAAGAAGTCAGTAGAACAGGAAGCTTTTACACCTTCTAGACAAAGATAAAAAATAATTGTAAAGAATTAACAAAACAAGGTAGTTTGGGCTATGGGTAGAGTAAATGGTATAGAAGTAACATTAACAAGTGATGTTTATATTGCCTTCTCAGCCCTAAATTTCCTAACTCTGGTGATAAAGGTTTCTTCTAGGTACCTTTCACATGGAAGATTTATCTCCTGCTTTGGGGGTAGGGGCAGTGCAAAGAAGAGTCAGAGTGTCTTTTTTGCTTCAGCTTTTTTTTAAGTACCTTTAATTCAAAATAATTAATATGCCAAGGAGGCACATTTTGGAGTGACATATTCTGCTACCCTTTACCAGTCTCACATATAACTGTTAGCTATGTAAGAAAAGGTTTTCACATTATCAACTGCACAGAATAGGGAAAGAACCAACCGTGTGCCCCAGTGAGCCAGCTCAATCAACAAAGATCAATAATAGTATGTCTGAGCTGGACCAGTAGCTACAGAGATCTGTCATAAGTTTCACATATTAAAGCAGGTGGGGAAAGATGATGAAAACAAAACCAAACAAAAATAGCATTAAAGGGAATTCTGAAGATTAAACAGACAAAACCCTACATTTTAAAAATATGACATACTCATATAATTAAAAAGATAGTCACTGTTGTTATCCACAAACTAGTGGCTTGAAAATATAAAAAGTATTGCCAAAAGCAAAGAAAAAATATAAATGGATAAAATATATAAAAAAAGACACATAAAAGGGAACCTAAGACATTCAATGTGCAAATAATATTTCAAAGGAAATAAAAAAGAACAGATATGAAATAGGCAATGATTAAACAAATAATGGAAGGGAATCTGTCTGAGCTTTAGGAAGCCCTGTGTCTGGATATGAATGCACCTATGAGTTTCTAAGGTAGATTAGTGAAGAAAGCAATATACCTTGTTATGTGAAAAATTTTTGAATTTTACAGGTAAATGTAAAATCTTCAAGTTCCTAGAATATAAAAATAATTTATGCTATTGTTAATAATAACAACAAAACATTACCTACCCAGGTAAAAGAACTGGCCTCAAATTTCTCATTTGGAACACTTGAAACTCGAAGAGGGTAATGTAACATTTGCTGACTACTGAGAAAAAAAAGATGTATCCCCCAAATCCCATACCTACTGACAAAAGTCATTATCTCACAGCAAATTGTTAATGTGTTATAATGTAATATATTACATCTGAGGAAGATGATTGAGGATCTACTTAAGGACACTTGAAACAGAAGGAACATCCTAAACTGTAAGAAAATCTTAATCATAATTAAGAATTAAAATTTTTAACTATGTCAGCCAGGACTGGGGCATCTAAAGGCCCTAAAGTGAAGTTTGGAGGTGGGGAGCGTGGTGATATAGGATAAGTAATGTTTTGTTTTGTTTTTTAATATCTCCTCTCAATGGGATGGTTGACATAGACTATCTTGGTGGGGAATCAGTATGCCATCATGGGGAAATACTTATTTTGTTCTCAAACAATAGCAGAGAAATACATATGTAATTATAAATTACATATATAAATTACATACATATATAAATAAATTACAGAGTCAGGTAAGGTAATAGAATAAAAAATATAGTTAGAATATCCAAATATGTAGGGAAAACATGAAATTAATAGCCACTTGATAAAAGCATGTAAGAAATAAGGAAATAGAGGTGCCTGGGTGGCTCAGTCAGTTGAGCATCTGCCTTCAGCTCAGGTTGTGATCCCAGGTCCTGGGATCAAGATCCACACAGATCTCCCTCTCCCTTTGCTGTTCCCATGGCTTGTCTGTGCTCTCTCTCTCTCATTCTGTCAAATAAATTAAAAAAATCTTTTAAAACTAAAATAAGGAAATATAGGAAAGGATAGTTTAAAATAATCAGTAAACAAAATAAGATGGAAGAAGCATGACAACTATTTATACCATTGCCCTCTATGTGAATAGAATTATGACTCCTATTAAAAGAGCTCAAATCCATCATTTTAAATTCAGGCCATTAGAAACATACTTAAAATCAATAATGAAGAAAGGTTGAAAATAAAGACATTGTCAAATAAGTATCTGGAAAACTCCACAACAGAAATGGCTTTATTAGCATCATACACAAACATGCTGTAATGTAAGGTTAAAGGTACAATAGAGAGTGAGAAGAATACTGTGTCATGATAAAAGATACACTTTACAAAGGTAAAACAGTAATAAAGTTGTAGAAAACTAATAGTTTAGCAGCTATATTCACAAAGCAGAAGTCATTAGAAATGCAAGGAGAACTTCATGAAAAAATAGCTTTAAAATGAGACTTCAGTAGAAGAGAGGGAAGTAAACAGAGAATATGAATATTCCCTGAGGAACTGGCAGCTGATGTTTAGAGTCCCAGAGGCTCCATTATGAACAGGGAGGAAGCAGTCAAGATTATCTGTCAGTTCAGATAATCAGTATGAAATCCTTGCATAAAATCACTTTAGTGATGATGGAAATAGAAAGCCAAGATACTGAATACCTAGTTGCAAAGTGTGCCAAGAGCATACAGAGAGTGCCCTGGTAGGCACTGTAGGAAGCTGTGCTGTCTCCAAAGATGCTCTATCCTTTCCACATATTAAAGAAGGCTATATCCTTCCAAAAGCAAAGTATACAGAGTGAGGGATTATGGCATATGCTTATCACAGTAAAATTTGAAATGGAATTACTATGAAATGCTATTTTTTTCCTTAGTAAAAAGTATAATTTTAAATTGCACATTTGAGTTATTTACCTCCATACTTTGAGTATACTGGGCACCTTACTAAAACTACTTAAGGACATTAAGTGCATAAACATTATGCACCCAACATAGAATCATCTAAATATATAAAACAAATATTAACAGACCTAAAGGGAGAAATAGAAAGCAATACAAAAATAACAGGGGATTTTAATACCCCACTTTCATTAATGGATAGATTATCTAAACAGAAAACATTAAGAAAACATTGGCATTAAGCAACATGTTAGACTGGATGGGCTTAACAGACCTATACAGAACATTTTATCCAAATGTTTAACCCAACCCACATTTAACCCAAAACTAGAAGATAAAAATCAACATATATGACATTGTTTGGGGTGATTTCTACGTTCTAAATGAATGAAGAGGAAAAATAATTTATATCAATAGTCACTATATCACCCTGAGCAATAGACACTTAAAAAAAAGGGGGTTCTGTTCAAGATTCTGACATAGAAGAAGCCTCAACTCACCTCTTCCAATGGACACAAGTGTACAGCTACATATGGAACAATTTCCTTAGAGTGGTGGTGGGGGGGACTGGCTGAGCAATTCCTACACATTGAGTAGCCAAGGAAAAAATAACATTGAAGTGGGTAGGGGAGACTGAGACATAATCATGACATAAACCCCAGCACTGGCACAGAAACCCACATACAGGAAGGAACTCATAACCCGAAGCTTCTCCCTGAAGGGTAAAGCATTTGAAACCCACATTGGCACCCCAAATTTTAAGACCTGTACCTGTAAGACAATCCTTCAAAACATCTGGTTTGAAAGCCAACAGGGCTTGCATCCATAAGACCCACAAAGCAATAGTGATCTGAGAAACAGTTCTTAAGGGGCTTACATACACAGACTTACCTACAACATGGCCCAAACAGGGACAGTCAACTGAAAAGCACCCGGACTCTCTGTGAAAGAGGCTTATTTGCTTATATTAAAGCATAAGCCTGAGAGGCAGACATCTAATTTAACACACATCTAGGGTCCTACTGATAAACTCTCCAGAGATAAAGGCTAATGGGCACCATTTTGAATTTTCCCTCTGCCTCATTCCTGGTAACACGTATCTCTCAGAAAAGAGCTTGCACTATCATCTGGTGCCCTGATTTTTGCAGCTGCCACCCAGGGGACACCTCTAGATTACCTAGTTCTGGTGACAGTGGGTCTTACACTTATGGGTCCCACAGATTATAAGAATGGAGAAAAATTTCTTAACCAATTACCACCCCCAGGGCACAATTTTTTGTGGCTGCCACCCAGGGGACACCCATTGATCATTAGGCTATTGTGGCCAGTAGGGCTTATACTTATGGTTCCACAAAACTGTATATATCTACATACTTTAAAAGCTGCTGCCTGAGGGCCTGGTTTCCAATCAACCTAATATAGGTGCTGACTGAGATCCTCCCTTCTGGGACACTGACAAGTCTTGGCATTCACTAAACTACAGAGAGCCATAAAAAATAAAGTAGATGATTTGGACAATCACAGAAGTTTGAGAGACACCTCAAAATAGGGCAGGAATAAACAATAAGGTCATCTCCTACACACAGACACTCCTTGAAGGCTGGGAGAGGTGCTATTTTATTTAATGCATAGAAAGCAACACAGATAGTCAAGGAAGAAGAGACAGAGGAATAAGTTCCAAAGAAAATAAATAAAACCTTAGGAAAAGAGCTTACTGAAATAGGGACAAGTGAGAATTTCAACAAAGAGACAGAAAATATAAGATAGTACCAAAAGAAGTCACAGAGCTGAAGAACACAGTGAACTGAAATATTCAATAGAGGAGCTTAATAGCAGACTCAGTCAAGCACAAGAATTGATCAGTAAACTTAATGACAAAGCAGTGGAATTCACCCAAACAAAACAGCAAAAGAAAAAAAAAAGAATGAAAAAGAGTAAAGCCAGCTTAAGGGAATTATAGGACAACATCAAACAGACCAACATGTACATTATAGGAGTCTCAGATGGAAAGAGTGAGAAAAAAGGGGCAGAAAACTTATTTAAAGAAATTATGGCTAAAAACTTTCCTTACCTGGGGAAGGATGTACAGATTCAGGAATTCCAGAGATTTCCAAAAAAGATAAACCCAAGAACCCACACCAAGACACATTATAATTAAAGTGTCAAAAGTTAAAGACAAAGAGAGAATTTTTTAAAGTAACAGGAGAAAAACAACTTATTATGTACAGAAAACCACCATAAGACCATAAGCAGATTTTTCAGCAGCAATTTTGCAGGCCAGAAGGGAGAGGCATGATATATTGAAAGTGCTGAAAGAAAAAGAAAAACTGCCAATAAGGAATGGACTACTGGGCAAAATTATTCTTCATAACTGAAGGAACAATAAAGATTTCCTAGACAAGGGCGCCTGGGTGGCTCAGTTGGTTAAGTAACTGCCTTTGGCTCAGGTCATGATCCTGGCGTCCCAGGATAGAGTCCCACATCGGGCTCCCTGCTTGACGGGGAGTCTGCTTCTCCCTCTGACCCTCTTCCCTCTTGTGCTGTCCATCTCTCATTCTCTCTCTCTCAAATAAATAAATAAAATCTTAAAAAAAAAATATTTCCTAGACAAGCAAAAGCTAGAGTTCATCACAACTAAACTGGCCTTGCAAAAAATTATTAAACAGACTTTTAAAGCTAAAATAAAAGGATGCAAATTAGTTATAGGAAAACAATGGAAGTATAAATAACACTGGTAAAGGTAAGTATATAATAAAATTCAGAATTATCAAGTATTGAAATGGGGTGGGTTAATCACATATAAATTTAACATGAAGGTAAAAAGACAAAAGTTATAAAAATAACTATAATTGTATAATTTAAGGGATACACAAGATAAAAAAGATATATATATTGTAACATCAAAAATATAAGGTGGGGGCGAGTAAAAATGTAGAGCTTTAGAATGGATTTGAAATTAAGTTGTTAGCAAATTAAGATAGCCTGTTATAAATATAACTTGTTTTAAGTAAGCTCATGGTAACCAAAAAGTAAACCTATAATAAATACAAATAATAAAGAAAAAGCAATCTAAGGATGCCACTTTAGAAAATATTCAAATCACAAAGACAAAGAGCAAGAGAAGAAAGGAACAGATAAATTACAAAATAGTACATACTTATCAATAATTACTTTAAGTGTAAATGGACTACATTCTCCATACAAAAGACAGAGAGTGGTTGAATGGATAAAAAAACAACACCCATCTACTTGCTGCCTACAAAACACCCACTTCAGATGTAAGGACACATATGAAGTGAAGAGATAAAAAAAGATATTCCATGCAATTGGAAACCAAAAGAAGCTTGGGGTAGCTATACCTATAATCAGACAAAATAAACATTAAGAAACTATAATAAGAGACAAAGAAACTCATTTTGATGAACTTGTCAATACAACAACAGGATCTAGCATTTGTAAACATTATGCACCCAACATAGAATCGCCTAAATATATAAAACAAATATTAACAGACCTAAAGGGAGAAATAGAAAGCAATACAAAAATAACAGGGGATTTTAATACCCCACTTTCATCAATGGATAGATTATCTAAACAGTAAACATTAAGAAAACATTAGCATTAAGCAATATGTTAGACTGGATGGGCTTAACAGACCTATACGGAACACTTTATCCAAAAGCAACAGAATATGAATTCTTCAAAAACACGCATGGAATCTTCTCCAGGATAGATCATATGTGAGACCATAAGACAAATCTTAAAAATTTAAGAAGATTGAAATAATATCAGTGTCAGGTCTGGCCAGCAAACCCTGAGACAGTGAATGAAAAGATTACTCCAGACACCTAAGTAGGAGAAAGGAGAGGGCCTGGGGACCAGACGCTCTGGTGGCAAAGGGCCTGGGGCCAAACTCTACCTCCATTTTTATTATCATATCTTAGCTAGCCAGGCATTATGAATTTCCACGTGTCAACCATCTTTTCTGACCACAATGATAAGAAGCTAGAAATAAGATACAAGAAGAAAACTGGAAAATTCACAAATATTTAGAGATTAAACAACATGCTACAGAACAACAAATGAATTCCAGAAGAAATCAAAAGAGAAATAAAGAAAAATCTTAATACAAATGCTAATAGAAATACAACATACCAAAACTTATGGATGCAGCAAAAGCAGTTCTAAGAGAGACATTCAAAGGGCAAATTGCCTACCTCAAGAAAAAAGAAATAATTCAAATAACTTAAATTTATGCTTTGGGAAACTAGAAAAAAAAAGAACAAAAGCCAAAGTTATTAGAAAGATGGAAATAATGAGGATGCAAGTGGAAATAAATGAAATAGAGACAAAATACAAGGGAAAAGATCAACGAGACTAAGAGATGGATTTTTTAAAAAGATAAATAAAATTGACAAATCATTAGCTAGACTAAGAAATAAAAACTGAAAGAAGAGATGTTACAACTGATACCACAGAAATACAAAGATTCTTAAGAAGTTACTATAATAACTATACTATAATAACTATAACTATACTAAACTGGACAACCTAAAAGAAATGGATAATTACTAGAAACATACAACCTGAATCAAGAAGAAATAGGAAATCTGAACAGATTGATTACTAGTAAGGAGATGAAATCAATGATCAGAAAGCTCCCAGCAAACAAAAGCCCAGGACCAGATAGTTCACTGGTAAATTCTACCAAATATTTAAAGAAGAATTAATGTCAATTCTTCTCAAACACTTCCAAAGTGTTTGAAAATCTAAGACAAAGGAACACTGCCAAACACATTTTATGAGTCTAATGTTACCCTGATAGCAAAACCAGAAAAAGACATCAAAAGAAAATTGAAGCCAATAAATATTAACACACCAAATTCAACATTACATTGAAAGGAGCATACACTATGATCTATGATCAAATGAGATTTACTCCAGGCATGCAAGGATGGCTAAACATCTGTAAATCAATCAATGTTATACACCATATTACCAAAAGGAAGGATAAATTCATATAATCATCTCAAAACATGCAGAAAAAGCATTTGACAAAATTCAATATTTATGATTAAAAAAAAAAGACTTTCAAAAACACCAACAAACAAAAACCTCTCAATAACAAAGTGAGAATAGAGGAAATATACTTCAACAAAGTAATGGTCATATAATACAAACCCATCATCCTCTACTGTAAAAAGCTGAAAGCATTTCCTTTAAGATCAGGAATAAGAATGCCTGCTCCCATACTTTTATTTGACATAGTCTTGGCCAGAGCAATTAGGCAAGAACAAGAAATAAAAGTCATCTAATCATGAAAGAAATAAAACTGTCACTATTTGAAGATGGCATATTATATACAGAAAACCCTAAAGACTCCACAAGAAAAAGCAAGAAAAAAGAAGAAAGAAAGAAAGAAAGAAAAGAAAGAAAGAAAGAAAGAAAGAAAGAAAGAAAGAAAGAAAGAAAGAAAGAAAGAAAGAAAGAAAGAAAAAACAAACTTGCTAGAACTAAAACAAATTCAGTAAAGTTTCAGGATACAATATCAATATACAAAAATCTGTTGCCTTCCTATTACTAATGGATTATCAGAAAGATAAATTAAGAAAACAATCACATTTACAACTGCAGCAAAAATAATAACTAGAAATAATGCAACCAGTGAAGTGAAAGACCTGTGCCCTACAAACTATAAGATACTGATGAAAAAAAAATTAAAGAAGACACAAATAAATGGAAAGATATTCCATGTAATTGGGTTGGAAGAATAGTAAAATGTCTATGCTACCCAAAGCAATCTACAAATTCAGTGCAATCCCTATCAAGATCCAATGATATTTTTCCACAGAAATAGAATAATCCTAATATTTGTATGAAACCACAAAAGCCTCCAAATAGCCAAAGCAATTTTGAGAAAGAAGAAAGCTTGAGACCTCATGTTCCCTAATTTCAAACTATATTACAAAGCCGTAGCCATCAAAACAGTATGAAAGTGGCATAAAAACAGACACATAAATCAATGGAACAGAAAAGAACTCAGAAATAAACCCATGCATATCTGATCAATTAATTTATGACAAAAAGGCCAGGAACATACAATGGGGAAAGAACAGTCTCTTTAATAAATGATGTGGGAAAACTGGACTGCCTCATGCAGAAGAATAAAACTTAATCCCTGCCTTATAACTATACACAAAAATTAACCAAAATGGATTAAAGACTTGAACATAAGACTTGACACCATAAAACTCCTATAAGGAAGCATAGGCAGTGAGATCCTTTACCACAAACTTGTGATAAAATTTTGGATTTGACATCAAAAGTGAAAGGAACAAAAGTAAAAATAACAAGTAAGACAATATCCAACTAAAAAACTTCTGCAAAACAAAGGAAACCATCATAAAAATGAAAAGACAACCTACTGAATGGGAAATAAATAGTGCAAATCACACATCTGATAAAATGTTATTGAAAAATATACAAGGAACTCTTATAACTCAATAAGAAAAAGTAAACAATCAGTAAAAATGGGCACAGAATCTGAATAGACATTTTTCCAAAGAAGAATACAGATGGCCAACAGGTACATGAAAAAATGCTCAACATCACTAATCATCAGGGAAAGGCAATTTCAAAACCACAATTAAATATTATATCATTTAGAATGACTATGATCAAAAAAGCAAGAAATAGCAAGTGTTGGAGAGGATATGGAGGACCCCTCATGCACTGTTGGTGGGGATGTAAATTGGTGCACCTACTATAAGAAACAGTAATGGGGGGTCCCTACAAAAATTAAAAACAGAGCTACCATACTATCCAGTAATTGTACTTCTGCATACTTAATTCAAAACAAAGAAAAACTCTAACTCAAAAAGATATATGCACCCCCATGTTCATTACAGAATTTTTAAAATATCCATGACATGTAAGGTAAGTATCTGTCAATGGATAAATAGATAAAGAAAATGCAGTGTGTGTATATATATAAACATATAAAATGAAATATTATTCAACCATAAGAAAATGAAATCTAAGTGAAATAAGTCACAGAAAGAACCATATGATCTCACTTATGTGGGGAATTTAAAAACAAAACAAAGCTGAGCTCTTAGATATAGAGAACAGATAGGTGATTGCCAAAGCGGGGATTGGGGTTGAATGAAATTGATGAAGGTACATGGTCAGAAGTACAACTTTCCAGGTATAAAATAAGCCATGGGATGTAATGTACACCATGGTGACTATATTTAATAATATTGAACTATATATTTGAAAGTTGCTAAGAGAATAGATCTTAGGTTCTCATCACAAGAAACAAAAAAGGTACCTATGTTTGGTGATGGAGGTTACCGGACATAAATAAGAAGTCATTATACACCTGAAACTAATATAATGTAATGTCAATTATATCTCAGAAAAAGAAAAAGGAGGATGAAAAGAAAGGAGAAACATATCCTATTGGCTCTCATAAGGAAAGGAAAATGTGACAGTTTCAGTATGTTCTCTCTAGTCTCCTGTACCTGGTTCGAAAGGAGGAGCACTTTTAATTCTAGCATTCTTTGCCAGAGTTGATATGATGGGGACAGATGAGTTCAGATTATCCCCATGACTTGATCATTATGGTTTGCCAACGAGATTCTCATCACAGTACAGTTAAAAGAGAAAGACTAAATTCTGGAAACTATTAAAATAAAAATATTATTATCTGCTAAAACAGTTCCAGGGAATACATGCTTTCCTAGTCACCTCGTCTGAAAGAGATTCCTTTTTCTAATGTAGTAGTTATTTCTCCGAAAGCCCACATCTCTAAGGCTTCCTTCATATTTGCTCAATACCCTCATAGAAAATTACATGATTATTGTTTGCTAAATTCTTATCTTTCATAGGAAAATAGTTTATAAAATTAGAAACTCAATCATTCTTAAAGTCAATTTTACAGACCAAGGCATATTAAATACATTTTTATTTTAATATTCTCAATATCTAGATCAATACCTACATTCTCACTACCTAGATCGATGTCTGGAAGAGAGGTACTCAATAAAAACTGGCAAGCTATTAAGGAATATTTAATTTCATTTTAATAATCTGTCATTTGTTCTTCTGGTCTCATGCTCTTAGGTGAGATAATTTCAAGGTAACCATTGATTTCTGAAAATGTAAGTTCTACAGGCATAAGGATTCCCATTCTTTCACTGCTATAGCCCCAGTACCAAGAGCTTTAATAAATGTTTGGACTTAATAAATGTTTGTTGAATGAAGTGGAAAGATTTATATTCACATTTAATTTAGGTAAAAAATATATGTTCCAAAAACAATGGAAGTCATGCACCTAACTCTCATATATTGCCATATTTTTGCTAAAAGAAATAGCTATAGTTTGACCACCTCTGCTCTTCTCACTTCCTTCCCTAGATTTACTCTTCTAAATTTGTGTTTAGCATATGTTTTATATATTTAAAATAAATATATTCAATATGTATTTTATATTTATATATGGAAGTAAATACTTTTTATTCTAGGAAAATGAGACTTTTATGCTAAGATTGTAAGGTATGGCAATATTTTAAAAATCTGTTTATTTTCTTTTTTCCACACCCTAAAATCACTTTTGTTCTTTTTTAAAAACTCAGAAAAATTCCTCTTTATTTTTTTTAAGATTTTATTTATTTATTTGAGAGAGAGAGAGAGAATGAGAGATAGAGAGCACGAGAGGGAAGAGGGTCAGAGGGAGAAGCAGACTCCCCGCTGAGCAGGGAGCCCGATGTGGGACTCCATCCCAGGACTCCAGGATCATGACCTGAGCCGAAGGCAGTCGCTTAACCAACTGAGCCACCCAGATGCCCCAGAAAAATTCCTCTTTAGCCCCAGCCTGGATGCCTTTATTTTTCTTTCACCATCTTTTTTTGTCAGATCTTAAAATCTGAATCATAAAGGAACAAAAGAAAATGTTCATGAGGGGAACATGGAGAAGAAAGGAAAAATGATCACATTTATATTCTGATCCTACCACAGGATCAACTAGAGGCTCCTAACATACTTCATTTTAAAATGATCCTCAATATCCACTAACCAGTGTGTGCATATTGTGCACAACATTTACATTTATTTATCAAACAGTTATCCTTATTAGTTGTCCATAGTCTTAGGTGCTGCCCTACAAATTGAGTATCCATCACTTAACAAGACAGGATTCTGTTCAATGGAGGGAAAAAATGGGACAAAAAATTGAAATAGAGTGAAATATAGATACAGATATTGGATTACAGGAGATCTGAGCTAACATGTGGCAGGAATGAAAGACACTGAAAATTACCTGGTTTAAACAGGGTCATGAAAAATTTTCCAGAGACAGTTGCCTTTACACAGAGTTTAAGTGGGCGTGAGAAGAATACAGCCGGCATAGGGATTCAAAGTCCAGAAAGAGCCTAGTATTTTTTTGGGGGGGGCGGATAATTTCAGACAGAAATTATTCAAACAAATAGTTACAAAGGGAAGAATGACCAAAAATGCAGCTAAATAGACAGACAAGATAGAGCATAAAAAGCCATAGGAATGGTTTTTTTTTTAAGATTTTATTTATTTATTTGAGAGAGAGAGCACATGAGACGGGGGAGGGTCAGAGGGAGAAGCAGACTCCCTGCTGAGCACGGAGCCCGATGCGGGACTCGATCCTGGGTCTCCAAGATCATGGCCTGAGCTGAAGGCAGTCACTTAACCAACTGAGCCACCCAGGCGCCCAGGAATGTTTTTTATAGTAGAATAACACTGTCTTGATCACTTTGGGATACTATAACAAATATAAGAGACAAGTTGGTTTAATCAACAATTTATTTCTGATTGTTCTAGAAGCTAAAAATCTTGGGGCTTTTAGCCCTAAGATTAAGGGGCCAGCATATTCCATTTCTGGTGAGAACCCTCTTCCTGGTCTGTAGATATGCTCACAAAGTGTAGCGAGAGCACTCTGTTTTCTTCATCCCCTTATAAGGGCACATTATTAAGGTTCTCTAGAGAAACAGAACTAATAGAATATATACAGCAAGAGATCTATTATAAGGAATTGGTTCACACAATTATGGGGGGCTGAAAAGTCTTACTATCTGCCATCTGCAAAGTGGAGATCTAGGAGAGTTGGTTAGTGTAATTCAGCTTGAATTTGAAGTTCTGAGAAGTAGGAGTGCCAAGGGCAGGGAAAGATCAACATCCCAGCTTAAGCAACTGGAAGAAAAGGCTGAATTTTTCCTTTCTCTTTGTGTTTTATTTAGACCTTCAATGGATTGGAGGATGTCCACTCACATTGCAAAGGGCAAACCAGTTTACTGAGTCCACTGACTCAAATGCTAATTTTATCCAGAAACATTGCCACAGACACACCCAAAATAATATTTAGCCAAATACCTGGGTACCCAAGATCTATCTAGTCAAATTTACACATAAAATTAACCATCACAAGTCCACCCCTTTTCACTTTGGTACCCATATGCCCTTAAACCCTACTTAATTTCCAAATAAAGACAGTAACAAGGCCTAACATGACATAGTTACCCTGCATACAACCAAAAATGCACAAACCCCTTTTCTGAGAAAGGAGAAAACGTTCATGAGTGACATTGATTCTTCTTGATATCTTGTACCTTAAATAATAGAATATATGATCAACATAGCCTATGTTACATTAGTGAATGAGAGGAAAGAAAACATTATCTATCCTCTATTATCTATCTGCATACCTCAGAGATACTGGGAATTCTGTTCCAGGCCACCATGTAAAAGGAATATCAAAATAGAACACATCAAATACATTTTTTGGTTTTCTAATGTTATAAAAGTTATGTTTACACTATACTGTAGTCTACTAAGTGTGCAAAGGTATGTCCAAAAAATACATAGTACCTTAATTTAAAAATGCTTTATAGCTTAAAAAATTGTTAACCATCCTCTGAGCTTTCAGTGAGTCATAATCACTGATCACCACAACAAATATAATAACAATGGAAAAGTAATATTACAAGAATTAACCAAAATGTAACAGAGAGATACAAAGTGAGCAAATGCTGTTGAAAAAATGGTGTTGAAAGAATTGGTCAATTCAGAGTTTCCATCAACCTTTAATTTATAGAACAATGGCGAATTAGGAAGATCCTGAACACACTTTGTCCCACTGACCAAGTGGCACCAAGATAACATGCATATTAGTGAACTAACTCTGAAAATGACCCAAAGTTTGGCAAAACAGACTTTCCATAGTTAATTCTAGAGAGGAGGCCACATCAAAAAGAGTAAAAGGGGTGGAGACACCAAACCTCCAGTAAGACTAACCACAAATGGGAAGGACACCACAAGCATGAAGAAACAAAAGGATCAGACCTCCACACAGCATCCCAGGCACAGAGGCCCCACACTAGGAAAACAAGTCCCAATAACATTGCAGCTTTGCAAAACAGTGGAGCTTAACTCCTGGTATTTTAAAAATCAGTAGGCTTCACTTCAGGAAAGCCAGAGGATGATAGGAAACTGAATCTCTGCCCATAAAATGCCAGCATAACACATAACCAGACTGCGATACAGCATAGGAACAGCAGTTTAAGGGGCACCTGGGTGGCTCAATTGGTTAAGCATCCCACTGTTGATTTTGGCTCAGATCCTGATCTCAGTGTTGTGACATAGAACCCGCATTAGGCTCTGTGCTGGGTGTGGAGCCTACTTGAGATTTTCTCACTCCCTCTGCCCTTCCCCTCCCACTCCCCCACTCCCACTCTCTCTCTTTAAAAAAAAAAAAAAAGAAACAGCAGTTTAAAAAGTTCTAGAGGGGAGGGGGGTAGGGGGATGGGTTAGCCTGGTGATGGGTATTGAGGAGGGCACGTTCTGCATGGAGCACTGGGTGTTATGAACAAACAATGAATCATGGAACACTGCACCAAAAACTAATGATGTAATATATGGTGATTAACATAACAATAAAAAAATTAAAAAAAAAAAAGTATGTGGGGTATACAAGCCAGAGATTTATTAATTAAGGGGGAGGGGGAGGGATCTTTAGACTTTTCCAAAAAAAAGTGCTGGCAGATGCCATTTCTCTCCCCTCCTCTCCCAGCCCAGATAGCCTGATACTTGTAGGAACCAGTGCAAACACTCTCCACGTAACTTGTTAGCACAGTGGACTCCCCTCTACATGTTCTCCTGCAGATCTGCTTCCCCCAACACACCCCACTCTGCAGGCATTTCTCCAAAGCATCTTATATCCTGACATACCCTGCAGGTAACCTCAGCAGGGACCAGCACCACTCCAAAGTTATTCCTGCCATGGGAGATGGAAAGTTAACCATACATACTAGTGCACCCGTAGTACCAGAGCTGAACCTTATACCTAGCAGCACAGAGAGAGTGCCCTGATGATCAGTGCATCTGCAGCCCCAGCAGACAGACTGAAGACAGGCATCTCATCTAACAGCCAGCCCCAACCACCCACAAATGAAAGCCTCTCAGGACACAATAGAGGGAGAGCACTCTGCAGGTCAGTGGGACTGCAGCCCCAACAGACTGACTAGAGGTAGGTATCTGGTCTGACTGCTTGGCCCACCAACCAACAAAAGTCTCTCAGGATGCAGCATAGTAAAGTGCCCTATAGTTTGGTGAGACTACAGCCCATGCAAGTGGGCTGAGGGTAGGCATCTGAACTGACTGCCAATACTGCCCAACAAGTATGTCATGGTCCCATACAGGTTCCTTAACAAAACAGGGACAAAACTCTGCCTGGTATACCTACAAGAGTCAAAGTGGGCCATTGCAACTGACTGGATTGAAGGCAAACACAGCTCAGCCTCAAGTTGGGTGCATGTAACTCACAAAGGAGACACCCCTGAAGTGCCTGGATCTGGTGGATAGGGGACATTGTGCTACAGGGTACCGCAGGAGCCCTTCTTCATACTGCCACTACTTTTAAGATCTACAGACATACCTGACTTACCTAACACAGAAAAACACAGAAAGTTAGACAAAATAAGGAGAAAGGAATATGTCCCAAGTGAAAGAACAGGACAAAAATCACAGCAGAAAAGCTATATGAAATGGAGATGAGCAACACGCCTAATAAATAATACAAAGTAATGGTCTTAAAGATACTCATTAGACTTGAGAAAAGAGTGGAGGAACCCAGTGACACCTTCAACAAAGAGATGAAAATATAAAAAGAATCAGTGAGATGGAGAACTCAATAACTAAATTACACTAGAAAGAATCAATAGCAGATTAGAGAAAGCAGAACAGATCTGGAAGATAGGATAATGGAAAGCAACTAAGCTAAACTGCAAAAAGGAAAAAAAAATAAAAAATGAGAATACATTAAGAGAACCCAGCAACATCATCAAGCATAATAACATTCCCATTATAAGGATTCCAGAGGAGAAGAGAGAAAAAGGGGCAGAAAATTTATATGAAGAAATAAGAACTAAAAACATCACTAATCTGGGGAAAGACAGAATTCAGTTTTAGGAAACACAGAGCCCTCAACAAAATTAACCCACTAGAAGTCCACATCAAGAACCATATAACTGAAGTGGCAAAATATAGTGATAAAGAGAGAATTGTAAAAGCAGAAAGAAAAAAGAAAAATGGTTACATTCAAGGAGAACCCCATAAGTTATCAGCTGATTTTACAGCAGAGACTTTGCAGGTCAGAAGAGAGTAGCATGATATATTCAAAGTACTAAAGGGAAAAAAAAATTTCAACCAAGAATACTTTAACCGGTAAGATTATCATTCAAGAGGAGGAGAGAGAGTTTCCCAGACATATGGAAGTTTAAAAAGTTCCTCACCACAAAACCAGCATTACAAAAAATATTAAGGAAAATTCTTTGAAGGAAAAGAAAAGGCCATAAATGTAAGAAATTATGAAAGGAAAAGAAATTGCTCAAGTAAAGGAAAAGAAATAATAAAAGTAATAGAAATCACTTATCAACCTGGTATGGAGGTTAATGAACAAAAGCAGTAAAATCAATTATATCTACAAAAATCAGTTGAAGTATTTAGAAGATGAAAGGATATAAACTATGACATCATATACATAAATATGGGAGGGTAAAATTAAATGCTTTTAGAATGGGTTCAAACTTAATCAGCCATCAACTTAATATAGACCGCTACATGCACAAGAGGTTATGTATCAACCTAATGGTAACCACAAACCAAAAACCTGTAATAGACACACAAAAAATAAAAAAGAAATCCAACACAACACTAAAGAAAGCCATCAATGGGTGGCAAGAGCAAGAAAGGAAGGAACAGAAAAGAACTACAAAAATTGAGAGATTATGAACTCTGAGAAACAAACTGAGGGTTCTAGAGGGGGTAGGGGGATGGGTTAGCCTGGTGATGGGTATTAAGGAGGGCACGTACTGCATGGAGCACTGGGTGTTATATGCAAACAATGAATCATGGAACACTACATCAAAAACTAATGATGTAATGTATGGTGATTAACATAACAATCAAAAACCCACAACCTTAAAACAAGTAACAAAATGGCAATAACTACACACCTATCGATAATTACTTGGAATGTAAATGGACTAAATGCTCCAGTCAAAAGACAGGGTAACTGAATTGATAAAAAGCAAGACTCATCTATATGCTGCCTATCAGAGACTCATTTCAGACCTAGAGATACATGCAGATTGAAAGTGAGGGGATGGAGAAGCATTTATCATACAAATGGAAGTGAACTCAACGCCGATCATCATCATTATCTGATTAAGAAAATGGGCAGAGGAACTGAATAGACATTTTTCCAAAGAAGACTTACAGATGGCCAACAGACCCATAAAAAGATGCTCAGCATCATTAATTATCAGGGAAATGCAAATCAAAACCACAATGAGATACTAATTTACAATTGTAAGAATGGCTAGAATAAAGATGACAAGAAATAACATGTATTGGCAAGGGTGTGGAGAAAAGAGAATCTCATGAATTGTTGGTACGAAATAAAATTGGTTCAGCCACTGTGGAAAACAGTATGGCGATTCCTCAAAAAGTTAAAAATAGAAATAAAATATGAACCAGTAATTCTATTACTGGGTATTTACCAAAGGAAAATGAAAACACTAATTTGAAAGTACATATGCACCCCTAGGTTTATTGCAGTATAATTTACTATAGCCAAGATATGGAAGTAAACTAAGTATACGTCAATAGATAAAGGAGATGTTACATAAATATACAATGGAATATTACTCAGCCATAAAAAATATGAGATCTTGTCATTTGCAACAACATGGATGGACCTAGAGGGTATAATCCTAAGTGAAATAAGTCAGAGAAAGACAAATACCATCATTTTACTCATGTGGAATTTAACAAACATAAGAACAAACAAGGAAAAAAAGGAGACAAAATAAAAAATTCTCTTAAATACAGGGAACAAACCGATGGTTGCCAGAGGGGAGGCAGGTGGGGTCATGGGTAAAATAGATAAAGGGAATTAAAGAGTACACTTACTGTAATGAGCAGTAAGTAATATATACAATTATATACCTGAAACTAATGTTACTGTATTTTAATTATACTTCCATAAAAAAAATAAAAACTAAAAAGGCAAAATTAAAAAAAAAACTTCAATTTGTAAAAACACAATATCTGAGAAACATAACAGGAACTACAATTAAATGAGGTATGCCTGCATACACACACACACACACACACACACACACACACACACACAAGCATATTGATAACAAAATAAAGAGAAAATACTCATGATAATAAATCCTTGTTTCTGTAACCAGTCATGTATATGTAACTACCTTCTTCCTCCATTCATTCTGTATTCCTTTTGCCTTCGGCAAGCACCTCGGTTGGTCAAAGTTCTTTATCTGAAAGGTGATTCAAATCTTCCTTTTTGAAAAGTCTGGGCCATTAGTAGTTAGTCCTGGATTTGGTTGTTTTACTTTTCCACTGACTTAAATCACTGGACATGATAATAGTAAGAGACAACCTAAGGAGTCTACTGTAATCCAGACACATTCTTCTTTACTTCCATTGTGAAGCAGTAGTCCAATTTCCCTTTGGTGGTCAGGATCGATCACTCCAGGCAATACAGTAACTTACTACTTTATCTGTTAGTCCAGAGGTGTAAAGAATCCAAAATAGCTGGATGGCAGTTTTAACTTCCATTTCAATAAAAATCATTGCTTTTTTCCTGGTGGAAACATTTCTCCCTTTGAGAGACAGACCTTTAGACTAGCAGAGCATAAAGTCATAGGAAAAGGAAATAAAAATTTTTCTAGTGGATTACTAGGGGAAATAATGAATGGTACCACTCCCACTTCAATTTCTTGATTCCTGGAAGCATGAATCCTGGCTATCAGAGAAACAGCAATATATATTAGACACTGATTCAGAGCATATATAACCTTCTGGAGAACCTTACTCCAGCCATGCAAGGTATTAGCATCTAGCTGGCATGGTAATTGGGTCTTCAAAAATTCCACTCTACCCCTCTATCAAGCCACCTACTTTAGGATGGTAACATGGTAAAATTATTGAATTTCATAAACACCAGCCCATTGCTATACTTCTTTCACCATGAAGTAAGTTCCTTGATCAGAAACAATGCTATGTAGAACACCATGAATGTTGGATAAGGCATTCTTTAAGTCCATGGATGGTAGTTTTAGCAGAAACATTGTGTTCAGAGAAGGGAAATCTGTTTTCAGAATAATTGTCTATTTTGTTAGAATAAAACACTGCTCTTTTAATGAGGGAAGTAGTCTAATACAAACAACTCACCACCGGGTAGCTGGCTGATCAATGGAGAATGTGCCATATTATAGATTTAGTGCTGGTCTCAGAGCTGCTGACAGACTCAGCATTCATTGGTGGCTGTAGTCAGGTCAGCCTTGGTGAATGAAAGTCCATGTTTCTGAGTTTATACATACCTCCATCACTGCTGTTATGGCTACATTTTCACAAGCCCATTTGACAATGGCAGGGGTAGCTGAGGAAAGTGGCTGACTGTTATCTATAAAATAGATCATATTGTCCTTGTACTTATTAAAATCTTCCTCTGCTAAGGTCACCCTTTGGTGAGCAGTTACACGGGACATTATTTTTTTTTTACCTATTTATGGAGGTCTAGCTATATTTATTTTCCCCAATTTCCATTGTCACAATTTTTCTATTATATTCCTTCCAAGTCCCTGATCAATACAACAAACTATTGGTTACAGGCTATGAATCTATATATAATCACACATCTAACCATTTCCCCTCCAAAGCAAAGTGAACAACCAGATGCATCGTTCAAAATCTGCCCACATGGAAGATTTCCTTTCACCAATGTCCTTCAAAGACTGCCTCAGAGAGGGGCCAGAGTGCTGAGTCTGTTCATTTTTGGGTGGTGCCAGCATAGTGTGCAGAACTATCTCCAAGCCAGGCCCTAGTTTTTTCTTCCTCTGTCAACTGACCATAGGGAGTTCCCCTCAAGGCCATAGTTGCAGGTTTGGAGAGAAAAGGCAGTGCAGCAGAAATAGGGACCATGAGCATTTCAGTCAATTCTTCATGTAACTTGTGCCTTCAGGGCCTGATCAAGTATGGACCACTGCCATTTGATGATGGAGTATCACTGTGTATGCACAACTTTATGGCTTGTTAGGTTGGATAATACCCAGTTCATTATGGACAACTCACATCTCATGGTAACTTGGTGGCTCATGGCCAAGCATTCAGTCTCTAGCAGGGTCCAGTGGCAAGCCAAGAGCTGTTTCTTAAAAGGAGAGTATCTGTAGAAGATGGGGGTGTGTGTCTTTGTTCCAAAATCCTAAGATCCTGTGTTATGATTCACTATAAGTGCCTGCAAAAGGCTCCAAACAATATCTTATCTGCCACTGATGCTTCAAGCATCGCTGGATCTGCTAGATCATATAGTCTGGATTATATGTCAGCTTGCACAGTAGCCTAGACCTATTGCAGAGCCTTTTCTTTTTTGGCATCTCACTTAAAACCAGCAGTTTCTTGGATCATTAAGTAAATGGGCTGAAGAACATACCCAAATAAGGAATATTTACTCCAAAATCCAAAAGGGCCCACTGGCATTATACCTCCTTTTTTGGTTGCAGGAGGGGCTAGAGGCAGCAATCTGTCCATCTTAGAAGGCTTATCTTGACATGCCTCACACCACTGTGGACAAATTATGGGAGTGTGTCATAAAGCTGCAATGTGAAAGTCAGAATTTCTGCTTAGTAAGCAAGCCCATATGCATAAATTTGGATTGATTCTACATTACATTTCTTTCACCACTAACCCAAATCCTTTGCATCAATTCCCAAACATGTCCCCAAGATTTCTGTCTGTATAAATTAGAAAACTCAGTAGTTCTTTTGGAGTGTAGCATACCTCCTCATAGGACATACTTTGTACTACACTTTCAGGGACCTACTGGGACTTGAGTCTAGTTAATAGGGTGTAGAAGCAGAGAGAAATGGTAGGGGTGAATCCTGAGGAGAATCAGCATTGTCTTAGAGTTTAACTGCCTCAGAAGATGTCATTACTTTTCTCAGGCAATACAGGGTTAATCCCCTCAGACAGAGATAGAAAGGCCAGTACCACCGTGGGTGGAGAAGTCAAAATCACTGGGAATAGAATCTGCTGTCACTGGGGGTTTGGAGGCCACTTCTCCTAGAGGTGGGGCGGCTAATTCCACTGGGAGTAGGGAGAACTTTTCCACAGGCAAAGAAGACTCATCAGAATTTAGGGGCTCCATGACCCATCATTATGAGAGTTTTTCTACACGTCCCTATTCCAATTTGTGGGATCCCATTCTCTCCTAATCAATGCCCTCGCTTTAACAGTAGACACCTTTCAAGGCTGGAAGTTCCACTTGGTTTGTAAGGTAGCCAAACTCAAGATGAGGCTCTATGTTTGTTTTTCAGCAATTCCAGCCCTGTTATTATAGATAGGGCACATATAGAAGCTCTGGTTTCATTTATACTAAGCTTGAACTGAATATTTGAATCCCTGAGCTTATCCTTTTCTTTCACCACATTGTTCAGGGACATTAGGAGCTACCAACCAGAGTCATTAATTAGCTTTCAAAAAACGTTCTGAAGTATCATATACAGAATCATGTAGCTCCTGGTTTCTTTCTTTACTTTTCTTTTTTTTTTTTTAGTATAGTTGACACACAATATTAGTCACAGTTGTACAACTTAGTGATTTGACAAGTTTATATATTATGCTATGTCCACCATAAGTATAGCTACTCTCTGTATCATTACATTACTATTATAACATAATTGACTATTCCTTATGCTCTGCTTTTTATTCACATGACTTACTCATTCCATAACTGGAGGTCTGTATCTCCCTCTCCCCCTTCACCCATTTTGTTCAAACCCCCACCTCCCGCCTCTCTGGCTACTATCAGTTTGTATTAATGTTCTGATTCTACTTTTTTGGTCACTTTTTTTTTTTTAGATTTCATTTATGAAATCTATGGAATCTTATGGTATTTGTCTTTCTTAGTCTGACTCATGTTACTTACAGTAATACCTTCTATGTCCATTCATGTTGTCTCAAATGGCATGAGCTCATCATTTTTTATGGCTGTGTAATATTCTAGTGTGTGTGTATATCCTTATCCATTCATCTACTGATGGGCATCTACATTGCTTCCATGTCTGGGCTATTGTATTAAGTCTTTTTGAGTTGCATAAGGGTGTATAAGTATTTTTAACATTTTCATTTTCCCTGGGTAAATATCCAATAGTGGAATCATTGGATCATATGGTATTTCTATTTTTAACTTTTTGAGGAATCTCCTTACTCTTTTCCACAGAGGCTGCACCAATTTACATTACCACCAACAGTGCATTGGTATTCCTTTTTCTCTACATCCTCACCAACACTTGTTTATCTTTCTGATTTTAGCCATTCTGATGGGTGTGAGGTGAGATCATTGTGATTTTGATTCGCATTTCCCTGATGAGTGATGTTGAGCATCTTTTCATGTATCTCTTGACTATCTGTATATCTTCTTTGGAAAAATGTTCTCTGACCATTTCTAAATTGGATTATTTGGGTTTTTTTTTTTTGGTGTTGAGTTATATAAATTCTTTATATATTTTGGATATTAACCCCTTATCAAATGTATCATTTGCCAATACCTTCTCCCATTCAGTAGGTTGTCTTTTATTTTTTTTTTGACCATTTCCTTTGCTTTGCAAAACTTTTATTTTCATGTAATACCAACAGTTTAATTTTGGTTTTGTTTCCCTTGCCTTAGGAAACATATCTAGAAAACTGTTGCTATGGGCAATATCAGAGAAATGACTGCCTGTGTTCTCTTTCAGAAATTTTATAATGATAAAAGGTCTCACATTTAGGTCTTTAGTCCATTTAGAGTTTATTATTGTGTGTGGTATTAGAAAGTAGTCCAGTTTCATTCTTTTTACATGTAGCTGTCCAGTTTTCCAGCATCATTAAAGAGATGGTCTTCTTCCCATTGCATACTCCTTTGCCTCCTTTGAAATAGTTCCTTGTTTCTTTTAAGTGGTTAAGTACATTAGATACATTAAGAGTATCTAATATAGAGAATTTGTATATCTCTATAAATATTTAACACCATAGAAAATCAGTGCTCTCTTTACTACTAGAAAGTTGGTAGTCCTTTAATTTAAATTCAATTAACCAACATATTGTATATCATTAGTTTGATGTAGTGTTCAATGATTCATTAGTTGCCTATAACACACCCAGTGCTCATCACATCATGTGTCCTCCTTAAAGGAAAGTCAGTAGTCTTTAAATTTAGTCAGAGAGCCAATATCAGAAACCTTAGAACCAATTCAGAAAACTCACCCTTAAAATTTTGTTTCTTTAGATTCATTCTCAGTATCAAAATATCTGTATTAGTCAGAGTTCTCTAGAAAAAGAGAACCAATAATTATACATACAAACATAAATATGTACATATATTTATACGTTTATTTGAAGGGCTTCATTATAAGGAATTGGCTTACATAATTATGGGGGTTGAGAAGTCCCACAATCTGCCATCCACACACTGGAGACCCAGGAAAGCCATGATGTCAGTAAAAGGAGAAAGGCCTGTGGGACACCTGGGTGGCTTAGTCGGTTAAGCATCCAACTCTGGATTTCAGCTCAAGTCATGATCTCAGGGTCAGGAAATCAAGCCCTGCACTTAGCTCCATGCTCAGCATGGAGTCTGCTTGAGATTTACTCTCTCCTCTGCCCCTCCCCATCCACCCCTTTTTTCTCTCTAAAATAATAAAATCTTAAAAAAAAAAGGAAGTACAAAGGCCTGAGAACCAACTGAGCCAATGATGTAGATTCCAGTCTAATTGTGAAGATCTTAGAACCAGAACTACCAAGGGGAGAAGACTGACATCCCTATCAAGTAGTCCAGCAGGAAGGGCTGGAATCTACCTTCCTCTGCCTGTTTGTTCCATTCAGGCCCTCAAAAGATTGGAAAATGCCCACTCACATTGGGAAGGGAAATTGCTTTAGTGAGTCTACCAGTTAAAATGCTAATTTCATCCAGAAGCACTCTCACAGACACATGCAGAAATAATATTTAGCCAAATATCTGGGCACCTATGATCCATTAGAGTTGATACACAAAATTAACCATCATAGGCACCAATCTTATCACTGGGGCACCATGTCCAGAAACTCATACAAAACCAATTACATCCCAAAGGACCCTCCTCCAAATATCATTATACCGTGGGTTAGGGCTTCAACATAATAATGGGGGTGGGAGTAACCCAAACACTCAATTAATAGCAAACATCATGAGATGGACATGTTAGAAAGTCTGCTTGTGCTACAAATCTGAACAGAACAACCTGGAGGAAATTATCTGCTAGGGTAGTGATAATGAAGATAATGAACATAAACAGATATATTCACAGCAAGTGCAGGAAGTAGAACTGACAGTTTTTGACAATTAACTGGATTTGGGAGAAGATGGAATTAAATATGACCCAGTTGTATGGTGCTGAGGGCATATTTTGAGGAATAACAAATAATATATTACAGATTATTAAACTCCTTTACATTTTCCCCATGCTTCTTCCTTAAAAGTTGTGAGAACCTGTGAGCAGATAGAGTCTTTATTTTTAAATGCTCCAGCTCTCCCCTAAAGATCTTGATTCTGTTTATTTTCTGAACTTTAATGGTGTTTTGCCTCTACATGTTAACATACTAAACAATATTTTCAGATAACAAGCAGGCAAAAAAAAAAAAAAAGTCTATTTTCTCCCAGAAAAGACCATTCAGCAAGAAATAGCAGATCAAAGGGAAACAGTGAGAAAGAAAAGTGTAATGAAAATATTCACAGTTTTCCAAATCTAATTATTTTCCAATAGCTTTCCCACAGAGAAAAATGTAGACTTTGTCACCAGGGATCATCTATGTTTGTAAAAGAAGTATTTAAGAAAAAAAAATAGACAATAAAATTACTGAGCACCTGCTTTGTGTCAGGAACTGTCTCAGAGCAACATTCTCAACTTTTGTCTCTATAAGACCCTATAAGTTGTTTCTATTGTTTCTATTTTAAAGATAAAACAAACAAGGTTGGTAGAATTTATGTAATTTATTCAAATCCATTGGACAGATGGTGTTAGAATTCAAATGTAAGTTTGCCTCTACATTAAACACCAGAGAGTAAAACTTTCAGGAGTATTATTTTAAAATATAATTTTAAGTTCTCACACCCTCAGGTGTCAAAATTTAACCTCTAATTAAAGAAATTAAGTTTCTACATTTTAAAAGTTTGGAACAGAAGCAATAATGTCATTAAGACAAAAAAATGATGACAAAGCCTCAGGAAAATTTTTCTAAGGATAGCTGCAGGCTAATGCTAGTTAAACTAATTATAATATGTATGAAGTTGTCAAAAAAGTATAATAAATAAGAAATTCAGTTTGAATATTATCAATAACTAGCCTATTTAGTTTAATTTGATAAGTTTAGGTTATATTAAGGTATTAAAATATTTTTGTTCCAAGACTGAGGAAGATGGAAAGGATCCTTAGTCCACTTTGTACCGTGGACGCACCAAAATAACAGCTACATCTGTACAAATAACTTTGAAAATGACACAGAGACTGGCATACCAGATCTTCTACAGTTAATAAAAAAGGGAAGGAGAGGCAGAGACAAGGTTGGGAAACAAACCCCCAGTGGTACTAATCACAACTCAGAGGAATACCATAATACAAATAAGCGAGAGGATCAGATTCCAAAGTAGGCATCCTAGGCACTGGGAACACACACTGGAAAGATGAGTCTCCATAACATTTGGCTTGAAAAACCAGTGGAGCATAACTTCACAAGCTTTTAAAATCAGCGGGGTTCCACTCCTGGTACTTTAAAAATCAGTGAACTTAGCTCCAGGAGAGCCAGAGATAAATAAGAAACAGTGTCTATCCTTAAAAAACTGGCATAATAAATAATCTGGAAAGACACAAATAGAGGCAGCAGTTTGAAAAGCACCTGGGGGTATACCTGAAGGGGAGTTATTACTCATCTCAGAACATGTACTAGAGGGGCAGGGATCTTTAGGAGACTTCTCCAAAAACAAAAGTGCTAGCAAGTGCCATTTCTCTTTCTCTTCTTAAGCCTAGATACCTGGATATTTGCAGGAACCATCACTAACACTCTCCACCTGTCTTGACAGCATCATGTGCCCCACCCCCACCTAACCCTGTGGTCCAGCCCCATCCAATCTGTCCACCTCAGCAGCCATTTCTCCAAAGGGGCTCCTATTCCTATACAGCCTACAAGAAGCTCTGGCAAGGATCATGCCAGTCCAAAGTGATTCCTGCTCCAGAGAGAGGGGGAGATGATCCAATATAATAGTTTGCCTACAGTTCCAACAGCTGAGACATTTAGCTGGCCGTGCAGAGAGAAGACTGACATTAGGTGCACACAGAGTAGCACTAGAAAGACGGGGTGCTGACATCTAATCTGACTGCTGGCCCTATCCACCAATGAGAGCCTCTCAGAGGGCAGCTCAGGGAAAGTATTCTGTCTTTCAGTATGCCCACAGCTACAGAAAAGTAAATGCAGACAGCTAGTCTGATTGCTGACACCACCCACCTATAAATAAGCCTTTCAACAGGGCTGGGACCAAACCCTGTCAGGTATACCTATGGCAGGAAAAGTGGGACTGTGCAGCTGACTGGATGGAAGTCAAACTCTACTTAGCCACAACAGTAGGGCACACACAACCCAATAGGAAATACCCCTGGAGCAACTGGTTCTGGTGAAAAGGGCACACTGCACTATAGGGCACCACTAGGCTCCTCTTTAAAAGGCCAGTACCTTTAATATTTTAAGCTGACCTCCTTAATACATAGAAACAAACAGAGAGACAAATTGAAGAGACAGAGGAATATGTCTCAAATGAAAGAACAGTAAAAAAAATCACAGCAAGAGAACTAAGTAAAAAAGAAATAAGCAATGTGTCTGATAAAGAATAAAATAATGGTCATAAAATATTCACTAGACTTGAGAAAAGAGTGAAGGATCTCAGTGAAATCTTCAACAGAGCTAGGATATTAAAAAAAAAAAATGAACCAGTCAGGATACAGACTTATTAAGTAAAATAAAAAAAATTCACTAGAGGGAATCCATAGCAGGTCACAGTATGAGAAGAATGGATAAGTGATCTAGAAGATGGGGTAATGGAAAGCAACTAAGCTGAACAGCAAAAAGAATAAAAAAATGAGAATAGGCTAAGGGAATTCAATGATAAAACCAAGAGTAATAATATTTGCATGTTAGGGATATCAGAAGGAAAAGAGAGAGAGAGAAGGAGGCAGAAAATTTAAGAAATGATGGCTGAAAACTTCCCTCATCTATGGAAAGAAACAGACATCCATATCCAGGAATTGCAGAAAGTCCTCAACAAGTTGAACCCAAGGAGGTCTGCACCAACACACATAATCATTAAAATGGCAAAAAGTAGTGATAAAAAATTTTAAGAGCAACAAGAGAAAATAGCTACATTAAGGGAAATCCCAAAAGGCCATCAGCTGATTCTTCAGCAGAAACTTTGTAGGCATGATATTTGCCAAGTGCTGAAAGGAAAAACTGTGCAACCAAGGATATTCTACCCAGCAAGGTTATCATTCAAAGAAGGAGAGATTATCAAGGTTATCATTCATAAAGGAGAGATAATGGGATTCCCAGACAAAAGTAAAAGGAGTTCATCACCACTAAATCAACAGCACAAGAGAAGTTAAAGGGAATTCTTTGAGGGGAAAGAAAAGGCCCTCAGTGGGAGAAAATTATGAAAGGAAAAAAACTTACTGGTAAAGGCATATCTATCATAATGGTAGCAGATTAATCCCTTCTAAAACCAGTATAGAGGTTAAAATACAAAAGCAGGTAAATATATCTACAAAAATCAGTCCAGGGATCCATAAATAAAAGCAAGTATGATATATACATAAAATGTAGTGGGGGGGTGAAAACTTAGTGCTTTTAGAATGGGTTCAAACTTAAGCAATCATCAATTTAAAATAGAATGCTATATATGAACATAATGGTAACCACAATCAAAAACCTATAATAGATACAGAGAGAGAGAGAGAGAGAGAGAGAGAAAGGAATCTGACTATAACCCTAAAGAAAACCATCAAACCACAAGAGAAGAAAGGAAGAGAAGAAAGGAATAGTTTAGAACGACAAAACAGCCAGAAAACCAGTAACTAAATGGCAATATCAGTATCAATAATTACTTTAAAGAAAAATTACCTAAATGCTTGAATCAAAAGACATGGGTCAACTGATTGGATAAAAATCAAGATCCAGCTATATGCTGTCAAAAAAAGATTCACTTCAGACCTAAAGACACATGCAGATTGAAAGTGAAGGGATAGAAAAATATTTACAATGCAAATGGAAGGGAAAAAATCCAGTGTAGCAATATTTCTATCAGACAAAATAGACTATAAATAAAAAACTGTAGCAAGAGACAAAGAATACCACTTCATAGTGATAAAAGGAACAATTCACCATGAAGATAAAACAATTTTAAATATCTATGCACCAAACATGGGAGCACCTAAATACATAAAGTGATAACTAATAGCCATAAAGGGAGAAATTAACAGTACTACTATAATAATAGGGGACTTTTTTTATTCCCACATACATAAATAGTTAGATCATCCAGACAGAATATCAACTAGGAAACAATGGCTTTAATGAAACATTAGACCAGATGGACTTAACAGATGCTTACAAAACATTCCATCTAAAACAGCAAAGTACACATTCTTTTCAAGTACACATGAAACATTCTCCAGAATAGATCATGTCAGGCCACAAAACAAGTCACAATAAATTCAAAAAGACTGAAATCATATCAAGCATTTTTCCAACCATAACAGTATGAAACTAGAAATCAATTACCAAAAAAAAAAAAAAACAACAAAACCCTAGAAAGAATGCCTAACATGCAGGCTAAACAACATGCTACTAAACAATGAATGGGGCAACCAAGATATCAAAGAGGAACTTAAAAAAATACATGGAGATAAAGGAAAACGAGATTACAGTATCCCAAAATCTTTGAGATACAGCAAAAGCAGTTCTAGGAAAGAATATTACCTACCACAAGAAACAAAAACAATCTTAAATAAACAAATGATTTTACACCTAAAAGAGCTAGAGAAAGAAGAATAAAGACCAAAGCTAGTAGAAAGAAGGAAATAATCAAGATTAGAGCAGAAATAAATGAAACAAAGACAAAAAATAGAAAAGACCAATGAAACCAGGAGCTGGTTTTTTAAAAAGATAAAATTGAAACCTTTAGCCAGATTCATCAAGTACAAAACAAAGGACTCAAATACATAAAATTAGAAATGAAGGAGAAAAATAATAATTAACACCACAGAACTACAAAGATTATAAGAGAATATTCTGAAAAATGATTTACCAACAATTTGGAAAATGTAGAGACAATGGATAAATGTTCTAGAAGCATTTAATTTTCCAAAACTGAATCAGGAAAAATAGAAAATTTGAACAGACTGATTATAAGCAATGAAATTTAATCAGTAATCAAAAACACCCCAACAAACAAAAGTCCAGCATCAAGTGGCTTCACAGGTGAATTCTACAAAATATTTGTAAATTTGATACCTATTATTCTCAAATTATTCCAAAAAATAGAAGGAAAGCTTACAAGTTCATTCTATAAGGCTAGCATTACCCTGATACCAAAACCAGACAAACTATCAAAAAATAAAAATACTGTCCAATATTTCTGATAAACATAGATGCAAAACTCTCAACAAAATATTAGCAAATCCAATCCAAAAGTTCATTAAAAAAAATCATTCGCCATGATCAAGTGAGATTTATTCCAGAGGTACAAGTGTGTTTTAATATTCACAAATGAATTCATGTGACATATCACATGAAAAGAGAAAGGATAAAAACAATATAATAACCTCAATAGCTGCAGAGAAAGTATTTTACAAAGTGTAACATCCATTTATGATAAAAACTCTCAACAAAGTGGGTTTAGGGAAAATACACCTCCACATGACATAGGTCATATATGAAAACATACAACTAACATACTCAATGGTGAAAAACTAAGAGCTTTTCCTATAAGATCATCATCAGAACAAGGATGTCCATTATGATCATTTCTATTCAATATAGTAGTAGAAAACCTTCATTTTTGCAAATGATACAATGGCATATATAGAAAACCCTAAAGCCTCTACCAAAAAAAAAAAAAAAACCCTATTAGAACTAATAAATGAATTCAGTAAAGTCATAGGATACAAAATTAATATACAGAAATGTGTTGCATTTCTATACACTAATCATGAAGTCACAGAAAGAGACGTTAACAATTCTATTTACAATTGCACCAAGAAGTGTGAAATATCTAGGAATAAACTTAACCAAAGAGGTAAAAAGACCTGTACTTTGACAACTATAAGACATTTATGAATGAAATTGGAGGTATCACAAGCAAATTGGAGATCTCACAAGACATTGATGAATGAAATTGGAGACATCACAAGCAAAGACTGGAAAAACTAATACTGTTAAAATGTCTGTTAACTACTCAAAGCAATCTCATCAAATCTACAGATTTAGTGCAATGTCTATCAAAATGCTAATAGCATTTTTCAAAAAATACTCATAGACTTGTAGGAAACCACAAAGGACTGTGAATACCCAAAGCAACTTGAGAAAGAAGAAGAAAGCTGGATGTATTACTATCCTAGATTTCAAGATATAGTACAAAGCCGCAGTAACCAAAACAGTTTGGTACCGGCACAAAGATCAGTAGATCAATAGAACAGAATAAAGAGCCCAGAAACAAACCCATGATTATGTGGCCAATTAATCTATGACAAAAAGAGGCAAGAATACACAATGGATAAAAGGCATTTTCTTCAACAAACTGTGCTGGGAAAACTGGTCTATGGCTACATGTAAAAGAAGGAAACTGAACCACTTTCTTACACCATACACAAAAATAAACTCAAAATGCATTAAATACATAAATGTGAGACAGGAAATTATAAAACTCCTAGAAGAAAACACAGTAATTTCTTTGACATTGACTATAGAAATATTTTTCTAGATAAGTCTCCTTGGACAAAGGGGAAAAAAAGGAAAAATAAACTATTGGGACTACACCAAAATAATAAACATTTGCATAGCAAAGAAAACAATCAACAAAACAGAAAGGCAACCTACCAAATAGGAGAATATATTTGCAAATGATGCATCAGATAAGAGGTTAATATCTAAAATATATTTAAAAAAATTATATAACTCGACACCAAAAAACTACAAATAATCCAATTAAAAATGGGTAGGGGACCTGAACAGATATTTTCCAAAGAGGACACACAGATGGCCAATACACACATGAAAAGATGCTCAATATCATTAAACAGAGAAATGCAAATGAAAATTACAATGAGATACCACCTCACACTTAGAATGTTTCTTGTCTTTTTGAGTCTAGCCAAATTTTGGTGATGTGAAGAAAAAGGAAACTTCACACACTTTTGGTGGGAAGGTAGATTGGTGTAGTCACAGTGGAAAACAATATTGAGGTTCCTCAAATTATTAAAAAATAGAAATATCATATAATAATTCCACTACCGGGTATTTACCCAAAGAAAACAAAAATACTAATTTGAAAAGACATATGCACCCCTATGTTTATTGGAGCCGTATTTACAATAACCAAATATAGAAGCAACCCAAGTGTCCACTGATAGATGAACAGGGCAAACAGAAGTGGGGTGTGTGGGTGTGTATAAATATAACAGGATATTACTCAGTCCTAAAAAAGAATGAGATCTTAACCATTTGCATCAACATGGATGGGCCTAGAGGATATAATGCTAAGTGAAGTAAGTCAGAGAAAGACAAATACTATATGATTTTGCTTATATGTGAAATCTAAATAACAAAACAAATGAACAAATAAACAAAACCAGACTCCTAAATACAGAGAATAAACCGGTGGTTGCCAGAAGAGATTGCAGGTGAGCGATGAAATAAAATGTATTGAGATGTATAAATTTTCAGTTATAAATAAATCACAGATATGAAAAGTTCAACATAGGGAATATAGTCAGTAATATTGTAATTATGTTGTTTGGTAAAAGATGGGGACTAGGGTTGTCATGGTAAGCCCTGAGTAATGCACAGAATTGTTTTTCTATACCGTACATCTGAGACTAACATTGTAAGATTGTACATTATGTTGTACATCTGAAATATAACACTATGTTAATTATCCATTCATTACAAAAAATACAGAGCATAAATTATAAAAATATACTTTTTCCTTTAAAGTTGTTTTAAACAACAGAATATGTATTTTTAGTATTTCATAATTTATACTTTTATTACAGCACATCCTGCTGAATAAAAACAATAACAAGATATTTCATAAAATATTTTATAATTTAAATCTTATGAATTTTATAAAAAAAATTATGTGTATGAAAAAAATTAGGTATATGCTCATTTGGGGTAACTTAATGCTATGCTTCATCTCTGGTCTTAAATATAAGATTTAGTTTCAGTACTAAAACTAATCTATCTTTTCTATATTTTGTACATTTTCTTTTTACAACATAATGTGGGTTTTCTTTTGTTTTGGGGGGTTTGTTTTTGTTTTAAGTAAGCTCCAACACATAGCCCCAATACCAGCCAAACCCCAACCCTGAGATCAAGACCCCAGCTGATATCAAGAGTCTGAAGCTTAACTGACTGAGCCACCCAGGCACCCCAACAAAATATGGGTTGGTTTTTTTATATTTATTTATTTTTAGAAAGAGACAGAGTGCACACAAGAGCATCCAGTGGGGAGGGGCAGAGGAACAGGGAGAAAGAAACTATAACAGACTCTACACTGAGCCAAGTACAGAGCCTGAGGTGGGGCTCCATCCACCCTGAGACCAGGACCCTGAGACCCGGGCCTGAAACCAAGAGTCAGCACTAAACCGTCAGTGCCACCCAGGCACCCCACAACAAAATGTGTTCTTAATAAAAAAAATCCACAAACGAATTCAGCATATTAAAAAGTAATTCTACAAAAAATCTAAAACAACACTTTCAAATCTGCTTTTCTTTTTTCCTCCTCATTTATAGAACTTCAAAGTCTCTTGATGTTGGTCAGGTACCATTTCATCCCTCAAGTTTTATTGACCTCAAAATAGGACAGTTAACCAGTATTAAATTCATAATATATTCACAGAGCAGAGCATGTTAAGCCTTAGATACCACATAAAAATAGAGCACAAATGCCATTCTACATGTTGAGAATCAAGTGCTCACTATTCCTATCTGGTGACTGTACCCTGGTTCAAAGGCAGCAGAGGCAAGAGGTAAATACTTTACAGGACGTTGAACACTATGATTTAGAAGCACATTATATTGTTATCACAGTGTCATGTACCACTCTACCTTTCTTCAAGGTGGTCTCATAATTCTAGAAAGGCAGGTCCAGTGGATTCAATATGAAGACTGACAACACATATTTACTCTGTGGATCCTACTTATACTATGCATGCTCTGTTATACTAAATACATCTAGTCCTAAAACCTTATCACCATCATCCTGGTTTTTCAGTATGGGTGATCCATCAGTCCTGCACTCAACTGTTATTTCTTTTTCAATACTGTTAGGATCAGAGACAACCTGGACAGCAACTAATGACTTGCAGGTATATCACATGAATGTTTCTCCCCATAACATGGAAAAATATTTTAAATCTATAATTCCATTGGGAGGATAAGTTAATAGAACTTCTGTGTTTCCATCCTTTGAAATATGTGAGATCTTCTATTCTCCTTGAGGCAGTAATCCAATTATTTTTTCAACTTTACAAAAATACAGGGGTTTCTCTTGAAATAGCCAAAACTAGCATCATTCACACCACTGCATGCTTGAAGAAAATGCTAAACTTATAGGCAACATAAAATGGATTTTTCTGTTTCAAAAAGTGCCCTATCATTACAGATTGTGATTCTTGTGTTATTCTAAATCATATGACTTTAGAAATGTAAGGTTCTCAATGTACATATTACAGGAATTTGAATCAGACATATGGAGGTATATTCCAACAGTCACTAGTTTACTAAAAAAAAAAAAAAAAAAACTGTTAAGTTTTGGAGTAGGAAACTGGTCACAACATTTTGGAATCTCATTGTTCAGAGACTGAAGCATAAACCCTATGAATGAAAGAGTGGAACCAGGAACCATAAAAATCTAAGTAGAAGAGTAAGATCAAACCCCACCTCCTGATATGCCATGGAAACCCCCTAATAGTCAGGTTGTAGATGAAGAGCTTGCACTAAGCCAGGTTCTGGTTGAAGGACTTTTCTTTCCTTGTTGCCAAGGGGGAATGATAGCAACCTCATGTGAAGAGGCAGGTAGGACAGAAGTACATGCTGATTTACATGCCAAGCACTCAGATCAAATGGCACTACACAATGAAAATTTTTCAAAAAATCATACCTATGATGTGTGCTCCAGAAACTTAGACACAATAATTGCATATAAAACCCGACCTAATTGTGGTAAAGCAAGGATTTGCAGAAATGTCTTTTAAGAAGTAGACACTAATGTCCCAAACACCCAAGGCGCCTCCACAGGATCTTTTGGGAAAACACTTCCCTTGACCATTGCAGGTGTTGACCCAGTCTCCTGGGCTCTCAGGAGGGCGATGTGCTCCCATGCAGTCCACGGGGAGCTGCCATTGGTAGAATCCTGGGTGGGGGAACTCATTCTTTCCTTCGCTTTTTAGCCAAGTCAATCAATCAAATTTTATTGTCACTTGACACGTATTTTGGCACAAAGAGCATGAGTGCCTTGATGGGAAGAATGTTTCCAGCAGTTTACAACAGAGAAGACACCTGCCTTCCTGCAACAATTGTCCATTATCTCACACAGCAGACACAGAGCCTGGCTGCAGGGGACCTTGCCTTGTCCCAGTGATGATGCCAGCCATGTGTGGGCAAGCCAAACCCTCAAACCCTGGCACTGGGACACGTTGGGGAGGGCAGTCAGTAAAGCACTGGGTGACACAGCTTTGGGAGCAGGAGCAGGGACCCTCCTGGTGGCCTAGTGTCAGGGGAGGGAAAAGGGAGGTGAGGGGGGAGACTAGGTCTGGGGAAACAAGTATCATGGGACCTCACAGCATGAAATAACTTCCTGTCAGGCCTCCCTCTTCTGGGGACAATGACTCCTGCCCAACACCCACACTGCCAGTCTGAGTGCAGGCCATGAAGTGAAAGATGTTCAGTGTTTGTCAGAGGTCCAGACTGCTGATGATGGAGGCAAGGACAACATGCATTCAGGAGAACTAAAGGTCCCTGAAGTGGCTCCACATGGTAGTCAATTTGGGGAAAAAACAAACAAACAAACAAAAAAACCCCAAAAACTTAAATGCAAAAAAATCAATTATTAAAGTCCTTCTAAAAAACATGATTACAATATATCAGCAAATTCTGTGGCATAAACATTTTCAAAAGCATCAGAAGAAGTTTTAAATATAAAAGCAGTAATATTTGCTGCCCTCCTAACCCCAGAAACCCAATGAAACTCAGGCATTGTGTAGCGTGAGCCCTGTGATTTAAATGGGATTTAAATCATTTTCTGACTCCAAAGCAAATGTTATTTACTAGTACCTGGTACCAACAGTGTATTAGTTATGACTTTTATTTACCCATTCAACAAATATCTTTTGAGCACTACTAAGGCCAAGCCACTGTTTGAAGCACTAGGCACACATTACTGAAAAAATAGAAATTCCTGTTCTGGGGGCGCCTGGGTGGCTCAGACGGTTAAGCGTCTGCCTTCGGCTCAGGTCATGATCCCAGGGTCCTGGGATCGAGTCCCGCATCGGGCTCCCTGCTCCTTGGGAGCCTGCTTCTCCCTCTGCTTCTCCCTCTCTCTCTCTCTCTCTCCTCCTCTGTCTCTCATGAATAAATAAATAAAATCTTAAAAAAAAAAAAGAAATTCCTGTTCTGGTAAAACAATCTTAATTATTCTGAGCTATAACATTATGGCATTATATTATGACATTGTATTAAATAATATGCTGTGGCTGAGCATTTTAACAACTTCCCAAGCCATAGTTTTATAAACCAATGTATAATAAATGGAAAATCTACAGCAGAGTCAAGGCTATTATCACATTTAAAATTCTTCAATTTTTTTAAAATTCAGTTTTAAAATTGTACCTTTTATCATAGTACAACTAATGAGAAAATGACTATATAGGTATGTTTATGATAATTGGCAATAATTTTGAATCCAAACAGTATATTCCAAGATGTTATTTTTAGTATGAAAGTATTTCATGAACAATATTACTAGTGCTATTATCTACTCACACTTAGCAATCTTGAAGTCTAACTTCCTTACATGACCTTAAAGTATCAAATTGGAGTGATGTCCTACTGATAACAAAAGAAAAATTTTATTTAAAGGCCTTAAAATATTTGTAGATACAGAATTTTAAAAATACCTAAACATTATAAAAATCACTTTCAAAGAAGTATAAACCTAGATTGATGCTCATTTCCCTCTTCATATTTTTAAGGTTTTATTCAATTTATTTAAACAAAATAGTTCACCCATTTCTCCCACCTGCCACCACCCCCTAACCTCTTACAACCATCAGTTTTCTATATCTACGAGTTTACAGTTTTAGATCATATGTTACTCATCTTTCTTTGTCTGACCTATTTCACTTAGCATAATGCCCTTGAGTCTATGTTGTTGCAGATAGCAAGATTTCATTCCTTTGTATGGCTGAATAATACCCCATTTTGTGTGTGTGTGTGTGTGTGTGTGTGTGTACACCACAATTTCTTTACCCATTTATCCATCAATGACACTTAGGCTACTTCTATATCATAGCTATTGTAAATAATGATGCAATTAATATGGGGGTTGCATATATCTTTTTAAATTAGTGTTTTAACTTTATTTGGATAAATACACAGAAGTGGAATTGCAGAATCACATGGTAGTTTTATTTTTAATTTTTGGAGGAAACTACATACTGCATTCCACAGTCTTTGCAACAAATTCATTTCTACCCGCAGTGCACAAGTGTTCCCTTTTCTCTAATCCTCGCCAACACTTGACATTTCTTTTTGATAATAGCCATTCTTAACAGGCATGAGGTGACATCTCACCGTGATTTTGATATGCAATTCACTGATTATTAGTGATGTTGAGCATTTTTTCATATGTCTGTTGGTCATCTGTATGTCTTCTTTGGAAAAATGTCTATTCATTTCTTCTACCCGTTTTTTAAATTGTACTGTTTTTGTGCTGTTGAATTATATGAGGTCTTTATATATTTTAAATATTAAGATACAGTTTGCAATTATTTTCTCCCCTTTAGTAGGTTGTCTTACATTTTGTTTGTTTCCTTTGCTGTGCAGAAACTTTTTTAGTGTAATGTAGTCCCACTTGTTTATTTTTACTTTTGTTGCTTTGGCTTCATTGCCAACACCTATGTCAAGAGCTTACTGCCTTATGTTTCCTTCTAGGAGTTAATGGTTTCAGGTCTTCAAGTTTATTTTTTTTTAAGATTTTATTTATTTATTTGACAGAGAGAGAGACAGCGAGAGAGGGAACGCAAGCAGGGGGAGTGGGAGAGGGAGAAGCAGGCTCCCCGCTGAGCAGGGAGCCTGATGCGGGGCTTGATCCCAGGACCCTGGGATCATGACCTGAGCCAAAGGCAGATGCTTAACGAATGAGCCACCCAGACACCCCTACATTCAAGTTTTTAATCCATTTTGATGGTATAAAGATTTTGTATTTATTTATTTTAGAGTGAGAGTGTGTGAGCAGGGTTGGGAGGGAGAAGTAGAGGGAGAGGGAGAAGAGAATCTCAAGCAGTCTCCTATCCAGGGCAGAACCCAACATGGCACTCAATCTCATGAACCTGAGATCATGACCTGAGCTGAAATCAAGTCAGTCCCTTAACTGACTGAGCCAGCCAGGCACCCCTCTTCTTCAATTTCTTTTATTAATACCTTGTAGTTTTCAAATACAAGTCTTTCACTTTCTTCCTTAAATTTACTCTCAGTTATTTTTTTCATTTTGATACAATTATAAATTGATTTTCTTATTTTTTCTGATAGTTCGTTATTAGTGTAAAAAAATGAACAGATTTTTGCTTATTGATTTTGTATCCTACAATTTTATTAAATTTGTTAATTAGTTCTAACAGTTTTTTGATGGAGTTTTCACGGTTTTTTATATATATATATATATATCTTGAAATACTGAGTTTTACTTTCTCCTGTCTGATTTGGATAGTTTCTATTTCTTTTTCTTGACTGATCACTCTGGCTAGGACTTGCAATACTTGGTTGAATAAAAGTGATGAGAATATGCATCTTGTTTTTTTCCTGATCTTAGAGGAAAAACTTTCTACCATTAAATATGATGTTAGTTGTGGCCTTATATATGGCCCTTATTATGTTGTGTTCCTTCTATACATGCTTTGTTGAGAGTTTTTATGATGAAAGGATGTTGTGTTTTGTTAAATGCTTTTATTGTATCTACTGAAATAATCCTATCATTTTTATCCTTCCTTGTGGTAATGTGATATATCATATTCGTTGATTGGAAGATATTGAGTCATGCCTGCATTCCTAGAATAAACCCACTTAATCATGGCATATAATTCTTTTAATCAACTGTTGGATTTGGTTTGCTAATATTTCTTGAGGATTTTAGTTAGCATCTATGTTAAACAAGGATATTTACTTGTATTTGTGTGTATGTGTGTGTGTGTGTTCCTTGTCTGATTTGGGTATCAGGGTAATGCTGCCCTCCTAAAATGTGTTTGGAAGTGTTCCAACTTTTTCTATATTTTAGAAGTGTTTGAGAAGGATTGGCTAATTATTCTCTGAATATTTGGTAGAATCCATCAGATCCTAGACCTTTGTTGGGAGCTCTTTGATTGCTGATTAAATCTCCTTTCTAGTTATCAGTCTGTTCAGATTTCCCATTTTTATCATGATTTAGTCTTGGTAGTTTGTGTATTTAGGGATTTATTTCTTCTAGGTTATCCAATTTATTGGTGTATAATTGTGCATAATAGTCTCTTATGATTCTTCGTATTTCTGTGGATATCAGTTGTAATATCACTTCCTTTTCTGAGCTTGAGTCCTCTTTTGGAGCGGAGGAGAGTCCAGCTAAAGGTTTGTCAATTTCATTTATCTTTTCAAAGAACCAACTGTTAATTTCATTAATATTTTCTGTTGTCTTTTTAGCATCTATTTCTGCTCTTATCTTTATTCTTTCCTTCCATTTACTAACTTAGGAATTCATTTTTTCTTCTCTAGTTCCTTAAGGTGCAATGTTAGATTGTTTGAGACTTTTCTTCTATTTTGAGGTAGGCATTTATGGCTATGAACTTCCCCGTTAGAACTTCTTTTGTCAGGGATGCCTGGGTGGCTCAGTCGGTTAAGCATCTGCCTTTGGCTCAGGTCATGATCCTGGGGTCCTGGGATCGGATCCAGTAGCAGGCTCCTTGCTCAGCGGGGAGCCTGCCTCTCCCTCTGTGTGCTTCTCCCTCTGCCTGCTCTGCCTGATGCTTCCCCTGCTTGTGCTCTCTCTCTGACAAATAAATAAAATCTTTAAAAAAAGAATTTCTTTGTCACATCCTATCTGATAATTTGGTATGTGTTTTCCATTTTTGTTTTTCTGAAGGGATTTTTTCTTTTGGTTTCTTCTTTGACCAATTTGTTGTTCAGTAGCATGTTTTTTAATATCCCAATATTTGTGATTTTCCAGGTGTTTTTGTATAACTAATTTCTAGTTTTGTACATTGTGGTTGGAAAAGATGCTTGATAGGATTCAATCCTCTTAAATTTATTAAGACTTGATTTGTGTTCTAACACATAATCTTGGAAAATGTTTCATGTTCACTTGAGAATGTGTGTTCTGTTGCTTTTGGATAGAAAGTTCTATAAACATACATTAAATCCACCTGGTCTAACATGTCTTTTTTTTTAATTATGTTATGTTAGTCACCATACAGTACCTCATTAGTTTTTGATGTAGTGTTCCATGATTCATTGTTTGCATATAACATGTCATTTAAAGTAGTTTTTCCTTATTGATTTTCTGCCTGGATAATCTATTCATTGGTATAAGTGAGATATTAAAGTCTTACACTTTTATTGTATTGCTATGTATTTCTATCATAGATTTGCTAATATTTCCTTTATATATTTAGGTGCTCCTTTGTTGGGTATGTAAATATTTACAAACATTTTATTCTTTATTGAGTTGACGTCATGTGCCTCTTGTAGGCAGGATATAGTTTGTTTTTGTCCCTTCAGCAACTCTGTCTTTTAATCAGAAAAATTAGCCCATTCACATTTAAAGTAATTGTTGACAGGAATGTGCTTATTGCCTTTTGTTATTTGTTTTCTAGGTTTTTTAAGATTTTATTTATTTGAGAGAGAAAGAGAGAGTGCACAAACAGGAGGAGAAGAGGGAAGAGGGAGAGGGAGAAACAGGCTTCTGGCTGAGCAGGGAGCCCGATGCAGGACCCAATCCCAAGACCCTGGGATCATGACCTGAGCTAAAGGCAGACACTTAACTAAGTGACCCAGATACCCCCTGTTTTCTAGGTTTTTTTATAGTTTTTCTCTACTCCTTTCTTAATCTTTTGCTCTCTTTCTTTGTGATTGGATGACTTTCTTAGTAGTACATTTATATTCCTTTATCTTTTTTGTGTTTACTATGGATTTTGCTTTGAGGCTACCATGAGGCCTACATATAACTACTTATATCTATAACAGTCTATTTTAAGTAGATGAGTTTAGTTTGATCCCATTCTAATACTCAACATTTTAATTTTTTCTACTTGTTAAAGAAGTAGGAACCTAGATTGATGCCCCTTTTTTCTTCATATTTTTAACAGACACACACATCCCGAATGCTGTTTTTCCCATCGTACTTAAAAAGGGCAATCAAGATTCATTGTTTGCATGGAACACTACATCAAAAACTAATGATGTAATGTATGGTGATTAACATAATAAAAAAATAAAAAATAAATAAAAAGGGCAATCAAATGTGCTTCAAATAATTGTGGTGTCTTTTATTGCTTTGCTCTTAGTGACACTGACAACAGCTCCTATATAATCTGGATAAATATTTTGGACTTCAGACAAGAGCCTAGAAGAACATATTCCTGGTGTTGCTTTATTTCTTGGCTGCCTTACTGATTATCTGCTATACTGGAGACACTTCCTTAATAACTGATATTCCTGTGAGGGGTTTGTTCTTGAGCAGCATCAGAAATGCAAATACAACTGAAACTCAGAGACTTACACATCAACTTCTGTGGATCTCAAAGCCCAGTAGAATATCAGGTAGTTAATGAAATCTGTATGTTTTGGATCTTTGAGTAGTATATTCTTTAAAGTTTGTGAAGATATGCCCAGACACAATTATACCTAACTTGTGGGAATGAAGGGAATAGGCTCAAATTACCACATAAATAGAACTTTCACAATAGGCTTATAACCCAAAACTCTAAAATGTTCATTTTAATTTTACAACATGGGAAAATTTTTTTAAGTATATAACATTTCCTGAAATTATAAAAATGTTAGCATACTATAAACTGTTTAATATAGTATTAATATTAATCACTATGTAATAATGTAGCCATTTTATTAAACATATTGGTCTTCACATGCTAGTCATAAAGCAACTTTATTTTCCCAGTGTCTTCATATTGACTCATTAGCCTGGTTCTCTGTGCTTCTGGGATAAATTCATGGGCTAGTCCTCAGGTATTTCTAAGCCCAAAATAATTCCATTTAATGAGGTGAAATCACAAGTTAGCATAAAAATCAGAACTCTGAACTTCAATTATATTAAAACTTTTCTTCTCCCACTTCTTTGCTCATTTCTCCCTCACTCCTTAGCTTTATCTTCTGGTGCCACAGCCCCCATCAAAAGTTCAGTTCAATCAGAAAAGAGGTGATTTCGGGTGAGAAGTGCAGCCTCATACTATTTTGATCTCCTATTGGCCATCTATCAACTAGGCAGATATTCAGTGCTAACTTCTTTCTCAAAATGGTTTTCTCCATGTTTTACTAAGAATATCCCCTCCCACTCTGGCAAGTTCCAACTGTAGCTACCTTGTTATTGAGGTCTCCTCCAGCTGACCTTTTATGCCACTCCCAACCTAACTCAGCTTTGGCCCTAACAGGATACTTGCACAGTCTTCTCAATCCTAGCCCAGGTGGGTTAAGCCTTTACAGGACCTAACAAATCCTCTTGTGGCCCACATCTGACCCAAGGGAAACATGTACCTTTGCCCTACCCTCTATTCTGCCACTTCCAGCAAATGATATTCTTTACAATTGTATTTCTTAACTGTCCTCATGTCTGTGGCCCACCATACTTGGGGGATATATACAGGATGCTTGGAGAGTGGTTCTTATGAAATTTTTCTTATTTAGTTTAAAAGATGAGAAATGCCACAGCATTCCTACAATGTTTGCAAATGTAATCCTGTTTGTCTCTTTGACTGCACCATTTATTTTCTATCTACCCCTCACAAATCCTCAAAATAGATGAACTAATAGTATAAAACCATTCACCCATTCCTCTTTTGCAAGTTTCTTATACCATTCCAGCAAATTTCATTGGACTCTTAGAGCTCTTGCCCTGGAACCTCAGCAATAGGGGTCATTTTATTTGGACCAGTTATTGATTCCCTCACTTTATGGTCACAAATTACAGGAATGCCACTGCACCTCCACCAAGATTATTGTGTACTAATCTTCACGAATCAAAGAAAATTGTTTTATGCCATTTTCAGAAAATACTGTTACAAACTGATTATTTGTAACCTCCCACTAACCAAATTCATATGCTGAATTCTAACCCCCAATATGGCAGTATTTGGAGATGGGGACTTTGGGAGGTAATTAAGGTTAGATTAGGTAGGGTAGGACTCTCATGATGGCTTTAGTGTTCTTATAAGTAGATGAAGAGATCTCTTTCCCCCACATGCCCACATGCATGCAATGAGTGAGGGTCATGTGAGGATATAGAAAGAGGACAACTCTAAGCCAGGAAGAGAGCCCTCAACAGCTCCAAATGGGCTAGCACCTTAATCCTAGACTTCCTAGACTCCAGTACTATGTGAAATTAGTTATTTAAGCCATGCACTCTATGGTATTTTGTTCTGGCAGCCGAAGCTAAGACAGATACCAAGGTTCAAATCACTTAGAAAATTGTTAAAAATGCCCATTGAGATGGCTGAGTCAGGATTCAAACCTAGAGCTATTTGAATGAAACCCGTGACTTCTTGGGATAGCCCACTATTATCTCCTGTGGTTTTGGATTCCTTAGACTTGCTTTTGTAGCAGTATTTCACAATTTTTCTGTTTCTTCCATAATTGTATTCATTCCTTCACTGTTTCCCAGCATATCCCTAAATTGGGCTGTGGCATATACTCCTATTGCCAGCCACTATCAGTACCCCTATTCATCCCTTTGCTTCATTTACGTACTGTTTTAGTCAGCCAATGTGTATATACACACGGTTCATTTTATATATGTGTGTGTGTGTGTGTGTGTGTGTGTGTGTGTGTGTGCCTGTGTGCATATTTTTATTTACAGTATGTTCAAATAATGCCAATTGCTCCATTTTGTTAATTACTTATATGTAGAGCCTTGAAATTAGTGTCTACATATTCCTTTGAAGGCAAAGCACATATTTGGAATTCTAATGGCAATATATATGAATCTGAAAATGTGATCTAATTATAACCTACTTTGGCTTTTCAGAGGCCCTCAAAGTATCAAGATGTTGAATGATGTTTTAAAACCTGTGTGAAATTTACCTTTTTGATAAATAAAGCCTATAGACAAAACAAAAGCCAGAAATATATTGTATATATGTATTATATGTATAATATTATATAATATATAACTATATGTATTATATAATTCTATATAAGCCCTGGTAGTCCCTTTCCACTATTTTTCATTGGGAGGTCCTCTCTTTAGAGGAGCAAAAGGAATGGTATAGCACCAGCCCATTGTTATTATTATAGCTTAACAAACTTTAATAGAAAATCAATTCAAACTCTGGATCCAACTGAATTGCTGCCATAGTTATTTGATTGCAAACAGTTTAAATTGCTATGAAATGATTTCAATAGTTCACATGTGATGTGAAATCAGTGAAGTTTTTCCATACTTATTTCCTTTAAAGATGCTATTTACTTGTTTATCCACAAGTATGGGAAAGAACAACAGAAATGTTGAATGGCTGAGAAATAATGATCACAAAATGTATTATAATTAAAATATTCCTGTGAAGATCTTAGTTGGATCTTAAACTTCAGAATATGTAGAATATCTCAGTCGGCTTTGATCATGCATGTTTAACTGAAAAGAAAATACATTTTCTAATCATATAAGGAAACTACAGAGGATCAATTCCACTTTGAAAACAAAACTGATATAGGTGCCTACTCTATAAAAAGAGAGTGGAACTAGGTCATTTAAATTTATTTCTACCTTGATGGTTGGACATACTGGCAAAGTTGGAGGATCCTAGGCTTGCCCTTTCCCACAAATACAACTAGGTGAGTATCAAATCATCCTAAATACCCCATAAATTGACCTAAACACTGGCAGAACAAACTCCAAACTAAAGGTAGAGAACAGGCCACATCAGAGAAGGTAGAAAATGAGGACACATAGCTTGGGAGAGAAATGGATCATGGCCACTGCAGTGGGGAGGGAGCCATGGTCACAAAGAAGCACAAGAGACAGACTTGTGCAGAAAGAAAATGAATCTCCATTGCATTTGGCATAAGAAGTGAGAAGGGCTGAATTTCATGTGTTCTTGAAACCAGTGGGGCTTAAAACCAGGAATTTGAAAGGTCAGTAGGCTTAGCTGGGATAGAGCCCAGAGGGCACTGTGCTCCTCTTAGAAAGAAAGGACAACAACCCACAGACATACAGCATGGAAACAGGAATCAGAAGAGCACCTGAAGCACACAGTGGGGAGATTATTCACTCATCTCAGAGCACATTCCAGAGAGACAGCGTTTATGGAGAGACACTCTGGGATGTTAAGAACTGGCCAGCACCATTTCCCTCCCTCACCACATAGCACAAGAACAAGGCTACCTGTAGGAACCTACGCAGTGCTGACACTTACTACTTAACTTGCTTACCAAACCAAACCACTGCACTCCAGTGGAGCTACCTCTCCCAATCACACTTGCCTGAAACCCAGGGTGAGAGGTCCCTCCTCTAGAAGACCAGGCCAAACCCCTGTTCACACCACATCACTCAACATAGGAATTTTTCAGAGCCTCAGTTCAAGCTACAGTGGGCACAGGCCTCATTTCACAATCAGACCAGAGCACCCTGAGTTAAAACTCACCACATTCAGGCCAAGGAACCAACACTGACCACAACAGGCAAAGAGAGACTCTGGAGATGACTGACCTGAAGGATAAAGTGGCAAAGACACAACAGCAGAGCATAAGCAGCACACACTGGAGACACTCCCAGGAGCACCAGGCCCTGGGAAGCAGGGGATACTACAAGGAAATGTACTACAGGAACTCTTCTTCGTAAGGCCATTACCCTCAAAAACAGGAGAGGTAGTGGATTTTCCTAACACAAGGACAGGCACGAAGACTTAGACAAAGTGAGAAGACAGAGAAACTTATCCCAAATGAAAGAACAGGACAAGGTCACAATCAGAGATCTAAGCAAAACTGGTATATGTGACAGGCCTGACAATATTTAAAATAATTATCATCAGGATACATATTGGACTTGAGAAGAGTAGAAGACATGAGTGAGATACTTAACACAGAGATAAGGAATAACAGCAGAAATAAATGGCTTAATAAATGAAATGAGAAACACACTTGATGGAATACAGCAGGATGGAAGAAGCAGAGGAATGCACAGGAGGATGGAAGAAGCAGAGTAATGGAAAGTAATCAAGATGAACAAAAGAGAAAAAGGAATTATGCAAAACAAGACCAGACTTAGGGAAATCAGTGACTCCTTCAAATGTAATAACATACATATTATAGGAGTCCCAGAAGAAGAGAGAGAAAAGGTGGCAGAAAAGTTCTTTGAAGACAGAATAGCTAAAACATTCTAATCTGGGGAAGGAAACAGATAACCAGATCCAGGAGGCACAGGGAACTCCCATCAAAATCAATAAAAGCAGATCGACACCAAGACATATTGTAATTGACAAAATTATAAAGAAAAAAAATTAAAAGCAAAAAGACAAAAGAAGACAGGAACGAACATACAAAGGAAATCCCATAAAGATAGCAGGAAATTTTTCAGCAGAAATTTTCCAAGCCTGAAGAAAATGGAATGATACATTCAAAGTGCTGAATGGAAAAGATCTGCAGCCAAGAATATTCTATCTAGCAAGGCTAGCATTCAGAATAAAAGGAGAGATAAAGAGCTTACCAAACAAAAACTAAGGGAATTCATGACCAATAAACCAGCCTTGCAAGAAATATTAAAGGTGACTTAGTGGAAAGAGAGACCCAAAAAAGGCAGTATAAAGGTAGGAAACAAAAGCAGTAAAAATGAATATTTCTGTAAAAAACAGTCAAGGAACTCACAAGATAACAGTATGTAAAATATAAAAACATATACCTAAAATGTGGGGAGAGGAGTTGTCAAGAATGTGTTCAACCTAAAAGACAATCAACTTAATATAGACTGCTGTACACAGAAGACTTTATCTACAAACCTAATAGTAATGATATATCAAAAAACCACTAAAATATGCAAAGAAAAAAGAGAAAGAAATCAAAATATATCACTAAAGAAAATCAGCAAATCCTGAGAGAGACAAAGACAAGGATCAGAGAAAATTTTAGAAACGACAGAGCAAATAATAAAATGATAATAAATATATAATTAGTTTGACTATAAATGGACTGATCACTCCAATCAAAAGACATAGAATGACAGAATGGATTAAAAAGAGACCCATCAATATGCTGCCAACAAGAGACTAATTTTAGACCCAAAGCCACCAGCAGACTTAAAGCGAGGGAATGGAGAAACATCATGCAAATGATGTCAAAAGAAAGCTGGAATAGCAATACTACTTATATCAGAAAAAAAAAAAGACTTTAAAACAAAGACTGCAACAAGAGATAAAAAAGGACACTCTACAATAATAATGGGGACAATCCAACAAGAAGATGTAACAATTATACATATTTATGTACCTAACATGGGAGCACCCAAATACATAAAACAGTTGATAACAAACAAGGAATTAATCAATAATAATGCAATAATAGTAGGGGACATAAACATCCCACTTACATCAATGGACAGATCGTCTAAACAGAAAAATCAACAAGGAACAATAGTTTTGAATGGCACTATGGTATAGATGTACTTAAAGATACATTCAGAACATTCCATCCTAAAACAGCAGAATACACATTCTTTTCAGTGCACACAGAAGATTCTCCAGAATAGACAACATATCATTCCACAAAATAAGCCTCAACAACTACAAGAAGACCAAAGTCATACCATGCATCTTTTCTGACCATAATGCTATGAAACTAGAAGTCAAGCACAAGAAAAAATCTGGAAAGACCACAAATACATGGAGGTTAAATAACATGTTACTAAACAATAAATGGGTCAAACAAGAAATAAAGAAATAAAAAAGTACACAGAAACAAATGAAAATAAAACTACGATAGTCCAAAACCTTTGTGATTCAGCAAAAGAAGTAATAAGAGGGCATTTTGCAACAATGCAGCACTACCTCAACAAGCAAGAAAAATCTCAAATACACAAGGTAACCTTACACATAAAAGAGCTAGAAAAAGAACAAAACCTAAAACCAGCAGAAGGAGGGAAATAAAGATTAGAGCAGAAAGAAATGATACAGAAACCAAAAAGAGAACAAAAACAAAACAAAACAAAACAAAAAAACAAATCAGTGAAACCAGAAGTTGGTTCTTTGGGGAGAATTAAAACAAAATCAACTCTAGCTAGACTTATCAAGAAAAAAAGAGAAAGAACCCAAATAAAAATCACCAATGAGAGAAGAGAAATAACAACCCAACACCACAGAAATATAAACAATTATCAGAGAATATTATGAAAAACTGCATGTCCATAAATTGGACAACCTAGAAGAAATAGATAAATTCCTAGAAACGTATAAACAGATAAAAATGAACCAGGAAGAAATAGAAAATTTGAACAGACAAAAATCAGCAAAGAAATTGAATCAGTAATAAAATAACTCCCCAACAAAAGAAAAGTCCAGTTCCAGATGGCTTCACGGGGGAATTCTATCAAACATTTAAAAAAGAGTTAATACCTATTCTTCTCAAGCTATTCCAAAAATTAGAAAAGGAAGGAAAACTTTCAAAATCATTCTGAGGCCAACATTACCCTGTTACCAAAACCATAAAATACATCACTAAAGAAGAGATCTAAGGCCATATCCCTGATGAACATGGATGCAAAAATCCTCAACAAAATACTGGCAACCAAATTCAACAATGCATTATAAAAATCATTCACCACAGTCAAGTGGGATTTATTCCTGGGTTGCCAGGGTGGCTCAATATTCACAAATCAATTTTGAGACACCACATCAATAAAAGAGGATAAGAACCATATGATCGTTTCAATAGATGCAGAAAAAGCATTTGACAAAGTACAAGATCCACTCATGATGAAAACCCTCCTCACAGTAGGTTTAGAGGGAACATACCTCAACATCATAAAGGTCATATAGAAAAACCCATAGCTATCATCATCCCATGAAAAACTCTGCTTATTCCCTAAGGTCAGGCACAAGAAAAGGATTCCACTCCCAGCACTTTCATTCAACATAGTTCAGGAGATCCCAACCACAGCAATCAGACAACAGAAATAAATAAAAGGCACCCAAATTCACAAGGAAGAAGTAAAACTTTCACTATTTGCAAATGACTTGGTGCTATATATAGAAAATCCAAAAGACTCCACCAAAAATCTGCTAGAACTGATAAAGGAATTCAGTAAAATCACAGGATACAAAATCAACATATAGAATTCTGTTGCATTTCTATATAGCAACAATGAAACAGCAGAAAGAGAAATTAAGGAATCAATCCCATTTATAATTACACCCAAAATCATAAGACACCAAGAATAAACCTAATTAAGGAGGTGAAGGACCTCTGAAAACTATAAAACACTGATGAAAGAAATTGAAGATGTCACAAGGAAATTAAAAGATATTCTATGATCATGGACTGGAAGAATATTGTTAAAATGTCTATACTACCCAAAGCAATCTACACACTTAATGCAATCCCTATCAAAAGAGCACCAGCATTTTTCTTAGAGCTAGAACAATCCTAAAATTTGTATGGAACCACAAAAGACCCCAAATAGCCAAAGAAATCTTGAAAAGGAAAAGCAAAGCTGGAAGCATCACAATACTAGACTTCAAGTTATATTACAAAGCTGTAGTAATCAAAACATTATGGTTCTGGCACAAAAATAGACTAATAAATCAATAGAGCAGAATAGGAAACCCAGAGATAAACCTACAATTATATGGTCATGTAATCTTTGACAAAGTAGGAAAGACTTTCCAATGGAAAAAGAACAGTCTCTTCAGCAAGTGGTGTTTGGAAAACTGGACAGCAAAATGCAAAAGAATGAACCTGGACTACTTTCTTACACCATACACAAAAATAAATTCAAATGGATTAAAGGCCTAAATGTGAAACCTGAAACCATAAAAATTCTAGAAGTGAACATGGGCAGTAGCCACTTTGATACCAGCCATAGCAATTTTTTTCTACATAGGTCTCCTGAGGCAATGGAAATAAGAGCAAAAATAAACTATTGGGATTACACCAAAATCAAAAAGCTTCTGCATGACAAAGGACACAATCAACAAAACTAAAAGGCAAACTAAAGAATGGGAGAAGATATTTGCATCTGATAAAGAATTAGTATCCAAAATATGTAAAGAACTTATAAAACTCAACACCCCAAAAATGAATAATCCAATTAAATAAATGGGCAGAAGACACGAACAGACCTTTTTCCAAAGAAGACATCCAGATAGCCAATAGACTCATGAAAAGATGTTCACTTACCATCAGGAATATACAAATCAAAACTACAATGAGATACCACCTCGCACTTGTCAGAAATGGCTAAAATCAAAGACACAAGAAACAATAGGTATTGGCAAGGATGTGGAGAAAAAGGAACACTCTCACACCATTGGTGGGAATGCAAACTGGTAGAGCCACTCTGGAACACAGTATGGAGGTTCCTCAAAAATGGATCTAGCTTATGATCTAGCAATTGCACTACCGTATGTTTACCCTAAGAATACAAAACCAATAATTCAAAGGGATACATGCACCCCTATGTTTATAGAAGCATTAGAGAAGGAACCCTATGGTCATAGAAGCCAAGATACAGAAGTAGTCCAAGTGTCCACTGACTTATGAATAAATTTTGATATATATATACATGAATATGAATATGGATATTATTCAGCCCTAAAAAATGAAATTTTACCATTTGCAGGTACATGGATGCATCTGGAGAGTATAATGCTAGGCGAAGTCAGAGAAAGACAAATACATTATTTCACTCATGTGGAATTTAAGAAACAAAACTAACAAGCAAAGGGGAAAACAAAAGACAAATTAAGAAACAGAGTCTTAATTATAGAAAACAAACTGATGGTTACCAGAGAGGAGGGGGGGTGAGGGGATGGGTGAAATTGGTGATGGAGATTGAGGAGTGCACTTTTGATGTTGAGCTGGGGGATGTATGGAATTGTTGTATCACTATATTGTACACCTGAAACTAATTTAACACTGTATATTAACTGGAATTAAAATAAAAACAATAAAAATGTAAAAAAAATGAAGGAAAAATAATTTATTTCCAATTCAAAAATTCTGTTCCTAGATATGATTTTTAAATTCTTGGTAGAATAAAAGCCCACCTACTATTGTGTAGTTGACACAACAATGTGAGTAAGGTCTCCTTAATTTTCTAAACAAGTATTATTCAAGAGGAACTAGAACTCAGATGCACAAATCACAGTTGTTTTTAGCATTGTTATGAATTGTATATTTTGTGTCCTGTAGGCCAGAATGTACATACTTCAGCTGCTATAATTTAGGCAACGTATATTATGGGAAAATGCTGACTGGATAAAATGCAGTTTGAACAGCAAGCTGTCATTAGTAATAATAGAAACAGCACAGCAGAAAAAATACCTAATGCATGTATGATATCTTCCTGTGTGTTAAAACTTTAAAGCCACAGTTATTGCCCCATCTGGAGTGAGGGATAGGGGAAACTGCTGGTGTTGTTCCATAGTGTTTTTATTCCATTAGCAAGTGTCGTTATTTAAACCTCATTATTGCTCCTAATGAAGCAACACACAAAGCTAAATTCAAGTAAGTATAAAATATTTGAGTTCCTGCAGTGCATTGAATTTGGTGAGAAAGCTCCTGAGAAAAGGGAAAAACCAGAGAACAATCTTTCAAGTATCTTAATTTCCAGGATAAATGATAACATTTCTAGTTCAATATTTGCCCCAAACAGATACTCAAATAACATAAGATCTATTTGTAGGGCCATCCACTTCTCTTGCTGCTTCTGCCAACAGCAATTTTATGATATGGTGTGTGGGCAAGGCAACACACAGCAAGGATGCATTCTTGAAATCTGCCAATTATTAGGCAGATATGCTTTGTCAAGGAAAAGAATGAAGACTTTGCTTCTAAATATACAAGTATAAAGTATGAAGTTTTCCTGGTTGGAATTCTTTACTGTATAAACTTCATCAGAGAACCAAAGATGTAGAGACCCAATTATTTTATGTTTCCATTACCATATGTAAATTAAAGTAAGGACTTAAAATGTAACTTTAAAAAGTGACTTCTGTTTCAATTTCAAGGTACAACCAAACTAAGGAAAATGACACTACCTCCAAAGATAAAGTTAAGATATTTACATTTTAAAGAATAATAAGCTTAAAAAAGAAAATAATTACAGTGTTGAACAATTACATAAACAGGTGATATGCAGTTGAAGTTTATTGAAAGAAAACATTAAAAGGGAGTTGCAAAACAGAAAATAGAGCAATGGGATAGATAGTGAAGAGGTGGGGGATGGGATGGGATAGGATGGGAACAATTCTCTAATGATACACATTTCTGTCTCCTGCCTGGATTATAGATTAGATATGTTGTAGGGGGCAGGAATTCATATTACCCATCAAATATGCCCTAAGGCACTCTTTTTGTAAAAATTGTATAACAGATACATCTAATAATACCTTTATATAAACTTGGCTGTCTTGGTTTTCTCATTCATAAATGGCAAATATTCAATTTCTAGAGGTTTTACTTTATTATTCATTTATATACCTTATTTCATTACTCATTTATATTCTTATTACAACTACTGAATTGGATTCATTGCAGTGTTTGCTTTATTACACATTCTCATAATCTGTCAGCAGGAAGTCCTCTGTTATTGACATATTTACTTATCTATAATAATATAATAAACATCCATGAGACAAATGAAAGCAAAACCTGTACAACTGACATCTTATATCTACCAATATGACTCCAATCCAAACTAACCATTATCCTGAATCTTGTGCTCAACATTCCCCTACCTTTTTATATGCAATTTTATTACTTTATTTTTTTAAACTTTTAATAAATATTTTACTTTGTTAAAAGAATATTATTCTATGTAATATTAGGGAGGCCTTTTCACTCAAATGTATATTGCTATTTCATCAGTATTGTTGCACATAGCTTATTTATATTTTTACCCTTATACAATATTTCATTGCGAATATACCACAATGTATTAAGCCATCCTCCTGTCAATGTACATGAGTTCATTCAAATATTTTGCTATTATAAACCTTTTTAAATTATCTCTTATTTAATACCTGTGCAAGAGCTTTCCTTGAACATTTATCTGGGGGTGGAATTGCTGGGTTTTAGGACATGTAAATGCTTAACTTTATATGAAAATGCCAAGTGATTTTTTTCCTAAGAGACTTAACCAATTTATATTCCCACCAAAGATGTATAAGAATTCACTTTCTCTCCAATATCTGGAGAGATATAGAGCCTCTCTATTTGAGGAGTCACTCAGGAATTGGTGAATGAGCAGTTTTGTCCCTGGGAAATATTTAATATAAAGATAAATGTTAATGTGGTTTTATTAATATTCAGGGGTTGATGTAGCCTGTTACAGATCAGTTATTAAAGCAAAATACCCCAGGCCTGGACAAATAATATTAGTTTGAGCCATATGAAATTGCTTTGTTATTAGATTTTAAAAATCAAAATTGTCAATTTCATGTGATTCAACCCAAGTTGCCTAAGACACTCCATTGTTCTCTTTCCAAAATCCTGAATGACTATCAGTAATGACCATATTTTTAGTCATAATCTTTACCATGAAACTGAAACTGTTGTTCATGTTTAAATAAATCACCAGTATAATTTTTCCAGACCGTTAACATTTAGGAAGAGATAACGGATTCTATTTCAGTTAGAAATGTCTTCTTATTGTCTCTTTATATTCTTGAATTGTTAGGTTTGAGATTATAAATGTGGTTTCTTAAAAGCTTTTATTTGGATTTCCCTGATGCCGAGGGATGTCTGTTGGCCATTTGGATGTTTTCTTTGGAAAAATGTCTGTTCATGTCTTCTGCCCATTTCTTGATTGGATTATTTGTTCTTTGGGTGTTGAGTTTGATAAGTTCTTTATAGATTTTGGATACCAGCCCTTTATCTGATATGTCATTTGCAAATAACTTCTCCCATTCTCTCTGTTGTCTTTTGGTTTTGTTGACGGTTTCTTTTGCTGTGCAAAATCTTTTTATCTCGAAGAGGTCCCAATAGTTCATTTTGCCCTTGCTTCCCTTGCCTTTGGTGACGTATCTAGGAAGAAGTTGCTGCGGCTGACATCAAAGAGGTTGCTGCCTGTGTTCTCCTTTAGGATTTTGATGGATCCTGTCTCACATTTAGGTCTTTCATCCATTTTGAGTCTATTTTTGTGTGTGGTGTAAGAAAATGGTCCAGTTTCATTCTTCTGCATGTGGCTGTCCAATTTTTCCAACACCATTTGTTGAAGAGACTGTCTTTTTTCCATTGGAGATTCTTCCCTGCTGTCGAAGATTAGTTGACCATAGAGTTGAGGGTCCATTTCTGGGCTCTCTATTCTGTTCCATTGATCTGTGTGTCTGTTTTTGTGCCAGTCCCATACTGTGTTGATGATGACAGCTTTGTAATAGAGCTTGAAGACCAGAATTGTGATGCCAGCAGCTTTGCTTTTCTTTTTCAACATTCCTCTGGCTATTCAGGGTCTTTTCTGGTTCCTTACAAATTTTAGGATTATTTGTTCCATTTTTTTTTTAAAAAAGTGGATGGTATTTTGATAAGGATTGCATTAAATGTGTAGATTGCTCTAGGTAGCATTGACATCTTCACAATATTTGTTCTTCCAATCCATGAGCTTGGAACGTTTTTCCATTTCTTTGTGTCTTCTTCAATTTCTTTCATGAGTATTTTATAGTTTTCTGAGTACAGATCCTTTGCCTCTTTGGTTAGATTTATTCCCAGGTATCTTATGGTTTTGGGTGCAATTGTAAATGGTATCGACTCCTTAATTTCTCTTTCTTCTGTCTTGTTGTTGGTGTATAGGAATGTCACTGATTTCTGTGCATTGATTTTATATCCTGCCACTTTAAACCTCAATGAGATACCACCCCACACCAGGCAGAATGGCTAAAATTAACAAGTCAGGAAATGACAGATGTTGGAGGGGATGTGGAGAAAGGGGAACCCTCCTACACTGTTGGTGGGAATGCAAGCTGGTGCAGCCACTCTGGAAAACAGTATGGAGGTTCCTCAAATAGTTGAAAATAGAGCCACCCTATGACCCAGCAATTGCCCTACTGGGTGTTTACCCCAAAGATACAATTGTAGTGATCCAAGGGGTACGTGCACCCCGATGTTTATAGCAACAATGTCCACAACAGCCAAACTGTGGAAAGAGCCAAGATGTCCATCAACAGATGAATGGATAAAGAAAATGTGGTATATATACGTATACATATATATATATATATATATATATATATATATATATATATATGTAGGTAGGTAGGTATATACAATGGAATATTATGCAGCCATCAAAAGGAATGAAATCTTGCCATTTGCAATGACGTGGATAGAACTGGAGAATATTATGCTGAGTGAAATAAGTCAATCAGAGAAAGACATGTATCATATGATCTCACTGAAAAGAGGAATTCTTAATCTCAGGAAACAAACTGAGGGTTGCTGGAGTGGTGGGGTGGGAGGGATGGGGTGGCTGGGTGATAGACATTGGGGAGGGTATGTGCTATGGTGAGTACTGTGAATTGTGTAAGACTGATGAATCACAGACCTGTACCTCTGAAACAAATAATACATTATATATTTTAAAAAAGAAGAAGAAGAATATAGTAGGAAGGGAAAAATGAAGGAGGGATTTAGAGGGGGAGACAAACCATGAGAGACTATGGTCTGAGAAACAAACTGAGGGTTCTAGAGGGGAGGAGGATAGGGGGATGGGTTAGCCTGGTGATGGGTATTAAAGAGGGCATGTACTGAATGGAGCACTGGGTGTTATATAAACAATGAATCATGGAATACTACATCAAAAACTAATGATGTAATCTATGATGATTAACATAACATAATAAAAAAATAAAAAATAAAAAAAGCTTTTCTTTTAAAAAACTACATTATTTTTAAAAATTCTGTTCAGCAGTAGTATTCCAAAGATAGCTCAGACCTGCAAGTAAGGGGTAATACTCAATGTTAGTGGGCAAAATAAATGAAAATTTAGGAACTGACTATATTTCAGATTGAAGTTATGGTTAGGTGTAACTAAATCCTGACTCTCCAAATTTTCATTTCTGATGGATTTTTTTTTTGATAGAGGAGAAAATATGAAATAAAATTTGGAAATTTAATCTAAAAATTTATTTTGGGTATATGAGAAGATATTGGATTAAAGAAGAAACAACAGATTTTTTAAAATTAGTGACACAGCTTGTTTTAAGGGAACTGAAACTGTATTACTGCTATATTGAGTTTGATTTCTGCTTATTTTTAAATGTACAGAAACCATAGTTGAATGATTGATACCCCTGAGGTCATTCCTAGTGCCCTGAAAAAATTCATTTTTTTTAATCCAGAGATTTATTTTTAGTAGAACCTTAATATTTGGACATTTGGATGTATGGTTATACAGCCATGCTCTCCTCCACAACAGCTTTGTGAACAGTATGCCATTGCACAGATGTTGAGTATAAGCACAGCCCTTGGTTTAACTATTGACTTATGAACACATCCATCTAATTTCTGCAACAAGTTGTCACTTGTAGGTATAAATCAATTTAACTTATGAATTTATACTGAAAATTTTCAAATGCTTTTCTCTATGACCTATTGTTTTGTAATATATGTCAGTGCCTTAGGCTCTTGATGGAATGATGGCATTAGTAGAAAGAAACATTATTGTCTATTGTCTAAATGCAAGCAGTGTCCTTATCAAATAGAAAATAATGTTCTCTGACATACACACTATAAAGTTCCATTTTTACCATGAAATGAGATCTTGACAGAGCAAACCTGACAAATACTAAATTACTGGTATCAAAGTATAACAAAATGTAGAATTTCTTGAACATTTTGCTCAGTGGATCAAAAATGTCTATAGCTTTTAATCCACTCATTCCTGGAACATGCATTTATGGAACATTCACTATTTTACAAGCATTGTCGAGTTTCAAATCTCAAAGAACCCAGATGCTGTTAAGTAGACATGTGCAAAACTGTACTGAAATGTGATTGATGATACAAAATAAATATTTTGTAAAGGGTGAGTGTTTTCCTCTAGGAAACATCTCTCTAATGCCTGGCAACAACAAATCAAGAATGTCTACTCTCACTGCCCACATCTATTCAATGTTGTGCCAAAGACCCTAATTTGTGCAGGAAGGCAAGCAAAATAAATCAGGCATAAATATTAGAAACAAAGGAAAATGCTCTTTATATTCAGAGATAACTTGATTGTTAATATGGACTATCTTATGGAATTTGAGAAATAGAAAACTACACAAACTATTAAGTGAAGTTAGTAAGTTTGTAGATTCAAGATTAACTTTAATAATCATACATATATTTTTTTAAAAGACTTACATAAAAAGAGAGAGAGAGCACATGTGAGCAGGGGGAGGGGTAGAGGGAGCAGGAGAGAATCTCCAGCAGACCCCCCCACTGAGCACTGGGTCAAGTACGGGGCTAGAGCCCCCTACCCTGAGATCACAACCCTGTCATGACCTGAGCAGAAGTAAGAGTTGGACTCTCAACCAACTGAGCTGCCCAGGCACTCCCCATACATATTTTTATAAGTAACTGCAAACAATTGAAAAATAAAATAAATACCATTTAAAATAGCATCAAACCGATCAAAACTCTAAGAAATAAAATGTGATTTTAGGCTTCTATAAAACATGGATGAAAGTAACTAAATGAGACAGAGATATACATCATTACCATGAATGAGAAGAATCAACATATCAACATAAGTAGAAAAAAAACCCTAATCTTTAATTTGGAATACATTATAGTTCTATATGTGAAATCATGAATTAAATCTAAAACTTCTAGATGAAATTTTACAGTATCTTTGAAACCTCTGCGAAGAAATTTCTTAGGACCTAAAATCATTTACCATAAAAACAAATTAGACTTAATCAAAATTATAAATTGTTGCTAATCAAGAGAAACTGCATCAGAAATGAAAAGGCAAGCTACATCATAGGAGAAAGAAAAGTTTCAATGCTTGTGTCTTAAAGACCTTATATCTAGAATGTGTAAAGAACTTTTATAATTTTATAGAAAGAAGACAAACCCAATTGACAAAACAGGCAAACTAGTTGAATAATCCCTACCCAGAAAAAAATATAGGAGTGCCCAAACATAAAAAATTGCTCCCCACCTTTAGTGATCTGTGAAGTGCAAATTGATACCATCATGAGGATATATCACTTCACATCGACTAGAATGACTAAAAATGGTAATACCAAATGTTGGCAAGGATGTGTAGAAATTAGAAATTTCACATATTATTGGAGGAAATGTAAAATGTTATAGTCACTTGGGAAAACTGGTTTCTTCTAACATTAACCATGCACTTACCCTATAACTTAGCAATCTCACAGTGTATATTTTACTAAACAGGAATGAAGACCTATATATATACTTATACATATATATATATACTTAACAAAAACATTTATAGGCAACTTTTCATAATGGCTAAAAACTGGAAAACATCCAAATGCCTATAAACCCAGAGAATGGACAAGTTGAGTTATAGTCATACGAAAGTAGGCTATTTAGCAGTAAAAAAGAATGAACTGATGATGATGCAACAGCAAGGATGAATCATAAAAATTATTTTGAGCAAAAAAAGATAAAAAGTGTTTATGATTCACTTTATGTAATATTCAAAAACAAGAAAACTAATGCATGAGGGTAGAAATCTAAACTAACTATAGGATTGAGGATTGATTAAAAGGAGCACCTGAAAATTTTCTGATATGACAGGAAATACTTTGTGTGTGAGTTTTCTTGCCTGAATGTATAAATATAACAAAACTCATTAATCTGCACATTAAAAATATGTTATATGTAAATCTAACAGACATACCCTCACTGGAAAAATTTAACAGTAGATGTGATTTACTGAAAGAAATTAGTGAACATGAAGTAAGTTAGAGGAAAAACTCATAGAAATACACAGACAAGTAATTGGGAAAAAAACAAAGAGTAGAAAATACACAGAAAATCTAAAATACCTTCAACAGGATTCAGGGCAGGAAAAGAGTGAGAGAATAGAAGTCATATTTTAAAAGATAGCAGCTGGGAATTCTACAGAACTGATGAAAGAAATCAATTGATAGATTCTAGGAACTCAACAAACATCAAGTGGAATGAATAAAAAGAAATTCATGAAGAAAAATCTGAGCAAATAGTTGAAAACCGAAGGTACAAAGAAAATCTTCAAAGATGTCACAAAAAGTAAATGCAAGGTGGACAAAAGTTGAAAATCAATAAAACCAGCCACATTAATAAAATAAAGGAAAAATGACTACCTTAATAGATGCAGAAAATATGTTTAAAAAATATCTGTTCACATACCAAGAAGAACAATAAAATACTAGTAAGAGCACTGATCAGTATCGGATACAGGGGCAATCCTAGTTCTACCATTAACTTAGTTATCCTGGACAACTTTTTTTTTTTTTTTTACCAACTATTTCTACATACCTAGAGACAGCCAAAATCAATCATTTTTAAATTTTGTTCTTAAAAGGAAATCTTTTAACACCTGACACACAAAACAGAAAATAAGGCAGTTACTCCATCTTCCAAAAACATTTTTTTCTAATCATAAGAATGAAGGATTGAGGATACTTCAAGTTCTAGTGTTTTATGAATTTGCAAAGTTTTACATTAAGAATATCATAGATTTCTGTAGTGGGGAGAATTCTGAGATGGTTCCCAAGACTCTTCCTGATGTATAAACTTTATGTAATCCCCTCCCCTTCTGTGTGTGTAGAGTAAGGAATATAATGAATTTCACTCCCATAACTAAGGTATGTTACAGGACAAAAAACAACAAAAAAAAATTCAGATGTGGTTAAGGTCCCAAACTAGTTGACTTCGAGGTTATGAAAAGGGAAGTTACTGTGGTATATAAGATCTAATTATGTGAATCCTTTAAGGAAGGGTGAACTAATTAGGTGAACCCTTTAAGAGTGAAGACTATCTCTCAGAAGGAAGGGATTTGAAGTATGAGAGAGTTTCTCCTGCTGGCCTTGAAGAAGGAAACTGCTATGTTTTGAGAGGGCCAGGAATAGAGGGTGGCCTCTAGGAAATGAGAGTGACTCCTCTCTAACCAGCAAGAAAATAGAATTTACTCTTAAGAGAAACTGAATTCTGCCAACAACCTGAATATGCTTAAAAGAGGGTCCCAACCTCCAGATCAGAACACAACCCTGTGACACCTGATATCAGCCTTCTAAGACCCTGAGCTATGCTATACCTGGACTTTTAACCTAATGAAAATTTGAGATAATAAATGAGTGTTTCTTTTTAACCTCTAATTTTTGGTAGTTTGTTATATGACAGTAGAAAACTAATAGAGTTGCCATAGAAGAGCAATCATTTTTTATAGTTCAGAGAAAGAAAGAAATCCTTGTATTCCATTAATTAATTGTAAACAAGTAAGACTGGTTCATTTACAATTGCTGATTTACAGCTTCTAAAATTTTAAATTCTATTATCACTGTAAGAAAATTGAATTATAAAATAGTAAATAATCCTTTGTTTTTCAAATATATTTGTTGTTTGACATTCTCTTTTTATATTAGGTTTACTTTTGTGTGCCACATGTACTGGTCGCTCCTTCAGAGTTTTCTATACTCCTCATGGGTTTGTTTGCTAGTGGTATATATTGTGATAATGACTTGAAAATAAATGTTGTATATTAAACTACTAAATCAAAAGGAGTTTGTTATGGATATAAAAATGTTAGAAAGGGAGTCATCTTAATAATGGCCTTGCAAATTAAGCAGTTAATAATTATGCCCTGGGAAATTTCATTTCAAGGCACTTTCCCCACAGCTTTTAAATTCCCTTATCTGGATCTCAATTAGTTATATATATTTTTTTCAAATTGCTAAATTAACTCCAATTGCTTCACTTACAAATGTGTCAGCATGCTTTTTTCATGTGATTCTTAAGAGTTCCACATATTGAGGTTTTGATTTGGATTTCCCTGATGCCGAGTACCTCACACCAGTCAGAATGGCTAGAATTAACAAGTCAGGAAACGACAGATGTTGGCGGGGATGTGGAGAAAGGGGAACCCTCCTACACTGTTGGTGGGAATGGAAGCTGGTGCAACCACTCTGGAAAACAGTATGGAGGTTCCTCAAACAGTTGAAAATAGAGCTACCATACGATCCAGCAATTGCACTACTGGCTATTTACCCCAAAGATACAAATGTAGGGATCCGAAGGGGTACGTGCACCCCAATGTTTATAGCAGCAATGTCCACAATAGCCAAACTGTGGAAAGAGCCAAGATGTCCATCAACAGATGAATGGATAAAGAAGATGTGGTATATATACACAATGGAATATTATGCTGCCATAAAAAGGAATGAGATCTTTCCATTTGCAATGACATGGATGGAACTGGAGGGTGTTATGCTGAGTGAAATAAGTCAATCAGAGAAAGACATGTATCATATGACCTTGCTGATATGAGGAATTTTTAACCTCGGGAAACAAACTGAGTTTTGCTGGAGTGGTGGGGGGTGGGAGGAATGGGGTGGCTGGGTGACAGACATTGGGGAGGGTATGTGCTATGGTGAGCGCTGTGAATTGTTCAAGACTGTTGAATCACAATCAGTACTTCTGAAACAAATAATGCAATATATGTTAAGAAAAAAAAAGAAGAAGAAGATAGCAGGAAGAATGCAGGGGAGTAAGTCGGAGGGGGAGACGAACCATGAGAGACGATGGACTCTGAAAAACAAACTGAGGTTTCTAGAGGGGAGGGGGTTGGGGGATGGGTTAGCCTGGTGATGGGTATTAAAGAGGGCACGTTCTGCGTGGAGCACTGGATGTTATGCACAAACAATGAATCATGGAACACTACATCAAAAACTAATGATGTATGGTGATTAACATAACAATAAAAAATTAAAAAAAAGAGTTCCACATATTTTATTGAGATAGTCACATGAAGTTGATTCTATAAGAAAGAAAAACAACTGAACTCACACTATATTTGCTGATGTCCAATTTTTAAAAAATCCCATAATTTTACTTCTAACAGTTGTTCTCAGAGTAAAAATACTGGGCATGTTCATATATATTCTTTAGTTCTAAGTACAGTTATTCTGTGAAATCAAACAGTTTTCAGTTAAAGTGAGATATAGAAGATAAAGCTGAGATTACCTATAAGAGCCAAATTATGGAAGGAGCCCAAATGTACATCAATTGATGAATGGATAAAGAAGATGTGGTATAGATAGATGATAGACAGATAGATAATGAAATATTACTCAGCAATAAAAATTAATGAATCTTGCCATTTTCAATGACATGGTAGAGGTAGAGTGCATCATGCTCAGCAAAATAACTCAGTCAGAGAAAGATAAATACTATATGTTTCACTCATATGTGGAATTTAAGAAACAAAACAAATGATCATAGGGGGGAAAAAGAGGCAAAACAAGAAACAAACAAACAAAAAGAGAAGAAACTAATGGTTGCTGGAGGGATGTGAGTGGGGGATGGGCTAGATGAGTGATGAGGATTAAAGAGGGCACTTGTGATGAGCCCTGGGTGTTGTATGTAATTGTTGAATAACTAAATTGTACACAGAAAACTAATATTACAATGTAGGTTAACTGGAATTCAAATAAAAACTTAAAAAAAAAGATAAAGCTGGATATTCTGCTGATGTGTAATTAAGGGACTAAAACTATGGTTCAGGGAACAAGCCTTACACTACTCTGCTGATACATTGCTGTGATATCGTATGACCTGCAACTCAAACTGTGCTAAGAATTTCTCTTCCAAAGGACTACAGTGTGGCAACAAAGCAGGGGGTGATTAATATTATTATCTTATTGTGACCCTATCAAACCCTGCTTGTGTTCCCTCTCTCCCTGTCTCTCTGTCAAATAAATAAATAAAATAAATAAATAAATAAAATCTTTAAAAAAAATCTCTCTTTGAGATTTAATCTATTTCAATTTGAGAGTTTCAGAGGAAGTCAAATAGAATTGAAATTAATTGATAAAACTCATTGTGTCTTCTATTAAAGTTTTTGACATAATTGCCTACACTTTAGTCTGATCTCATTTAAACTGTATTTATTATTAAATTTAAATTGTATAGAAATTAGGTTAATAGCATGGGGGTAGAACAAATTAAGATACTTTCATGCAGGTTTTGAACCTGTGTCCTACTGTGTGTGACTCAATTCATTAATCTTTTTGATTAAAGAGAATATATCAAGCTACTGGCCCATAGATTTTTAACTAAAGTCTTAGCTGAAACCATGCCTCCTGATGTTTAAAATAAATATTTTATTAGATATTATATTAACAGCATAATTTATTAACCAATGACAAATATTGGGAAAGGCTTAGCATATTTATAAACTTTGCAGAACATTGTCCTGCTGAGAGAATAGAAACTCTAAAGACTTGTAATGAGCTACACTTTCCTATATCTGCTCCTAGAGAGAAAAGCCATTATCACATTGTGATTGTTAAGTAATTTTTATATATTTGGGGCCTTGAAGAAATTACCCATTGGATACAATTTAAAAAAAAAAGCACCTCTGAAACAATCTGTAACTTGCTCTGTATTTTTAAATAGTACTAAACCTAGAGTTTAAATCTAACCTTATTTAGGACTATAAAAGAAAAATTCTAAGTCAGAACAGGATTGCTCTATTATAACTGAGTGAATATTTGCCCCAAAGACTCCTTTCCAAAGTTACTACTATATAAGTTCTTTAAGAATTAAACCTCAGTTATTAAAACCTGGTACAATTTAGAAAGGCCTCCAATGGCAAGGAAATAAGTACTGGCCATTATTTCTAATCAAGGATGTACTTAGTGAATTCCCATTTCCATTTGAAAGATTTTTTTTTTTAAGTGGGGAATCAGTCTGTTATTTTCATTATGAAAATGCAGGTAAATCATTTGGTATATTGGAGTAGTAGTGAATTCAGGGTCTGTGGACTTGGGATATAATCCTGGCCCTGCATTTACAGACTTTATGACAAGGAATGGAGCAACTAAACCAGAGAGTATGGCAATCAGAGATACCTTCCATCAGATGGTGAGAGCCAAAAATGGAGGTAAGCAAACTGTCCTGGGAACAAAGCTAAAGGGTATTCTACATAAAATTAAAAACTAAAACTAAAACTCTGACTCTGTAATATGTTAAAAAAAAAACCTCCAATTTGTTTCCATGGGTATTACTTTGAGGCGATTTATGCTGAGTGAGGATCTGAATAGTGTTAGGACAGACATTTTCTTTAGGACCACCTGAAAGTTAAAACCAAGACTATGTGACACTTGTAACAACATTTTATTTACTTTACTTAATGTGTAATTATTTTTAAAGAAAGGAATTGGGGGAATACATAAGCTCTATCCTCATAGATAGGAGTTTGAATTTAAGTGTTTGTTTACAATTAACCATTGTTTTTCTTATAAACTACAGAATAAAGAAAACCTACCAATGGTTAAAAATTATCATATGTTGAGAATGGAAGATGGGCGAGGAGTAGGAGGACCCTAGGCTTGCCTCATCCCATGAATACAACTAGATAACTATCAAATCATTCTAAATAACCCAAATATTGACCTGAAGACTGGCGAACAAACTCCACAACTAAAGGTAAAGAAGAGGCCACAACTAAGAAGGTAGGAATTGTGGTGACAAGGCTTGGTAGAAATGGATCATAGACACTGCAGTGAGGAGGGAGCCATGGTCACAAAGGGTGAGAGACAGACTAGCACACAGGGGAACCCAGAAGGGAAAACAAATCCCCATAGCAATTGCCATGGAAAGTGAAGGGGCCAAATTTCATGAGTTCTTTCAACCAGCAGGGCTTAAATTTGGAGTATTAAAAGTCAGTGGGCTTGACTGGGATCAAGCCTAGAGGGCACTGTGCTGCTCTTGGAGAGAAAGCAGGCCAACAATCCACAGACATACAGTGTGGAAACAAAAATCTGAAGAGCACCTGAAGCACACAGTGGGGAGTTATTCACTCATCTTGGAGCACATCCCAGAGAGGAAGCATTCACAGACCCTTCTGGGAACAACAACAACAACAACAACAACAACAAAAACAACTGCCTAGTGCCAATTCCCTTCCCCACCCCTTATCATAAGGGAACCAGTGCGGTGCTAACACCCACTACCTAACTTGCTTACCCCAAGACATGACCCTCCAGTGGAACCACACCTCTCAGTTAAACTTGCCTCAGTCCCAGAGCTGTGGACTGCCTCCCCCAGACCAGCCCAAACCCCTGCTCAAACCACATCTCCCAACATGGGCGTTTTGCAGAGCCTCAGTTCAGGCAACAGTGGCCACATGGTTTCATTTCACAAGCAGACCAGAGCACACCAAGTTAAAACTCACCATATTCAGGCCATGGACCAAACACTGCCCACAACAGGCAAAGAGAGCCTCTGTAGGTAACTGGACTGAAGGATAAAGCAGCCAGAACACGACAGACTTGGGCAACACACACTGGAGACTACCAGAAACACCAGGCCTTGGGGAAGAGGGGATACTACATAGCAGGGCACTACAGAAACTCTTCTTCATAAGGCCTTTACCCTCAAGAACAGGAGATATAGTGGACTTTCCTAACATATAGAGAGGCGCAGAAACTAAGACAAAATGAGAAGACAGAGAAATTTATCCCGAATGAAAGAACAGAACAAGGCCACAAAGAGGGATCTAAGAAAAATTGGCATATATAACATGACTGAAGAGAATTTAAAATAATTATCATAAGGATACTCACTTGAGAAGAGTGGAAGACATGAGTGAGACCCTTCACACAGAGATAAGGAATAACACAGCTGAGACAAAGGGCTCAATACATGAAATGAGAAATACACTTGATGGAATGAACAGCAGACTAGAAGAAACAGAAGAATGAATTAATGACCTAGAAGACAGAGTAATGGAAAGTATTTAAGCTTAGGGAACTTAGTGAATCCTTCAAATGTAATAACATCCATACAATAGGAGTCCAGGAAGAAGAGAAAGAAAAGGGGGCAGAATTATTTTTAAAGATAATATTTGAAACTTCCCTAATTTGGGAAAAGAAACAGATAACCAGATCCAGGAGGCACAGAGAACTTCCATCAAAAGCAACAAAAGCAGATCCATACCAAGACATATTATAATTGGCAAAATGATAAAGAAAAAAATTTAAAAGCAGCAAGACAAAAGGATACAGTAATATAAAAGGGAAAACCCATAACATTAGCGGAAATTTTTCAGCAGAAACTTTCCAAGCCAGAAGGGGACTCATGATATATTCAAAGTGCTGAATGGGTAAAAATCTGCAGCCAAGAATACTCTATCCAGCAAAGCTGTCATTCAGAGTATAAGGAAGTGTACCTGGATGGCTCAGTCAGTAGAGCAGGTGACTCTTGATCTTGGGATTGACAGCTGAAGCCCCATATTGGGTGTGGAATTTACATGAAAAAAACTATGCCTCAAAATTCAGGTGCATATATTAAAAAATTAAAAAAAAAAACAGAATGGAAGGAGAGATAAAGAGTTTCCCAGACAAACAAAAACTAAGGGAATTCATGACCACTGAACCAGCCCTGCAAGAAATATTAAAGGGGACTCTTTGAGTGGAAAGGAGAGGCCAAAAGTGACAGTATAGATGTCGGAAACAAAAGCAGTAAAAATGAACAGTTCTGTAAAATAAACCAGTCAAGGAAATCACAAAATAAAAAGATGTAAAATATGACAACATATACCTAAAATGTGTGGAAGAGAAGGAGTAAAGAATGGGTTCAAACTTAAGTGACTTATTATATCAACTTATTATAGATTCCTATATGCAGAAGAGGTTATACATAACCTAAGGATAACCATATATCAAAAAACACTAATAAATATGCAAAGAATAAAGAGAAAGAAATCAAAATATATCACTAAAGAAAATCAGCAAATCATGAAAGAGATAAAGACAAGAAAGGATCAGAGAAAGTCTTTAGAAACAACCACAAAACAATTAAATGACAATAAATACATATCTTTCAATAATTACTTTGAGGGGCGCCTGGGTGGCTCAGTCGTTAAGCATCTGCCTTCAGCTCAGGTCATAATCTCAGGGTCCTGGGAACAAGCCCCACATTGGGCTCCCTGCTCTGTAGGAAGCCTGCTTCTCCCTCTCCCTCTCCCCCTGTTTGTGTCCCCTCTCTTGCTATGTCTCTCTCTCTGTCAAATAAATAAATAAATAATCTTTGAAAAAAAATAATAATTACTGATACTCCAATCAAAAGACAGAATGACAGAATGGATTAAAAAAAAAAGGCCCATCTATATGCTGCCTATAAGAGACTCCTTTTAGACCTAAAGATACCTAGAGATTGAAAGTGAGGGAATGGAGAAACATCTATCATGCCAACAGATGTCAAAAGAAAGCTGGAGTAGCAAAATTTATATTGGAAAAAAAATAGACCTCAAAACAAAGACTGTAATATATAACACCCAAATACATGAAACAGTTAATAACAAAAATAAAAGAACTAATAGTAATACAAATAATAGGGGACATTAGCACCCCACTTACATCAATGGACAGATCTAAACAGAAAAAAATCAACAAGGAAACAATGGCTTTGAATGGCACACTGGAATAGATGGACTTAAAACAGCAGAATACACATTCTTTTTAAATGCACACAGAACATTCTCCAGATTACAAATCATCCCATAAAACAAGCTTCAACAAATTTAAGAAGATCAAAGTCATATCATGCATCTTTTTTGGACCACAATGCTATGAAACTAGAAGTCAACCATAAGAAAAAGTCTGGAAAGACCACAAATACATGGAAGTTAAATAACATGCTATTAAACAATGAATGGTCAACCAGAAAATAAACAAAAAAAGTACATGGAAACAAATGAAAATGAAAACACAATGGTCCAAAACATTTGGGAGGCAGCAAAAGCTGATCTTAGAGGGAGGTTTATAGTAATACAGACCTACCTCAAGAAATAAGAAAAATCTCAAACAACTTAACCTTATACTTAAAGGAGCTAGAAAAAAAACAGACAAAACCTAAAACCAGCAGAGGGAAGGAAATAATAAAGATTAAAGCAGAAATAAAGGATACCAAAACTAAAAACCAAACAACAACCCAATAGAACAGATCAATGAAACCAGGAGCTGCTTATTTGAAAAAAAAAAAAAGAATAAAATTGATAAACCTTTCACCAGACTTATCACAGAAAAAAAAGGACTCAAATAAAATCATAAATGAGAGAAATAAAAAGAAAAGGATGTCCACTCCTGCCATTTTCATTCAACACAGTTTGGAAGTCCCAGCCATAGCAATCAGACAATAAAAAGAAATAAAAGACATACAAATTGGTAAAGAAGATGTGAAATTTTCACTGTTTCCTGATGATATGATGTGATATATAGAAAACTGAAAACTGCTAGAACTAATAAAGGAATTCAGTAAAGCCACAGGATACAAAAATCAATGGACAAGATTCTGTTGCATTTCTCTATACTAATAATGAAGCAGCAGAAGGATAAATTAAGAAAACTATCCCATTTACAATTGCACCCAAGATAAGATACCTAGGAATAAACCTAACCAAAGAGGTAAAAGAAACTTGTACTCTGAAAAATAAAACACTGATGAAAGAAATTGAAGACAACACAAAGAAATGGAAAAACATTTCATGGTCATTGATTGGAAGAAAAAATGTTGTTTAAAATATCTATACTACCCAAACTAATCCCTATCAAAATACCATCAGCATTTTTCTTAGAGTTAGAACGAGCAATTGCAGAATTTGTATGGTACCACAAAAGGCCCCAAATAGTCAAAGTAATCTTGAAAAAGAAAAGCAAAGCTGGAGGCATCACAATTCTAGACTTCAAGTTATATCACAAAACTGTAGTAATCAAAACAGTATGGTACTGGCACAAAAATGGACACAGAGATCAATAGAACAGATTAGGAAACCCATAAATAAGCCCACAACTACATGGTCAATTAATCTTTGAAAAAGGAGGCAAGAATATGCTATATGCAAAAGAGTCCCTTCCCAACAATGCTGTTGGGAAAGCTAGACAGCTACATGCAGAGGAATGGAAATGGACCACTTTCTCATTCCATACACAAAAATAAACTTAAAATAGGATAAGGACCTAAATGTGAGACTTAAAACTATAAAAATCTTAGAAAAGAGCATGGACAGTAATTTCTCTGACATGGGCTATAGCAACAGTTTTCTAGATAGGTCTTCTGAGGCAAGGGAAATAAAAGCAAAAATAAACTATTGAGAATATATCAAAATAAAAAGCAAATGCACAGCAAAAGAAACAATCAACAAAATAAAAGGCAAGCTATGGAATGGGAAAAGATATTTGCAAATGACATATCTGATAAAAGGTTAGTATCAAAAATATATAAAGAACTTATACAATACCCTTCAAAACCCAAATCCATTTACAAAAGGGCAGACGACATGAAAGACATTTTTCCAAAGATGACATCTAGGTGGCCAACAGAGACATGAAAAATGCTCAGTATCAACACTTGGGGAGCTGCCAATCAAAGCCACAATGAGCTATCATCCCAAACCTGTCAGAACGGCTCAAATAAAAAACAAAAGAAGCAACAGATATTGGTGAGGACACGGAGAAAAAGAACACTGATGGATTGTTGCTGGGAAGGCAAACTAGTGCGGCCACTGTGGAAAACAGTTTGGAGTTTCCTCAAAAAGTTATAAAGTAATGTTCCCTATAATCCAGCCATGACACTTCTAGGTATTTAACTAAATAATACAAAAACACTAATTCAAAGGGATACATGCACTCTGATGTTTATAGCAGCATTATTTAAAATAGCCAAGGTATGGAAGCACCCAAATGTCCATTAATTTATGAATGGATAAAGATGTGGTATATATACACAATGGAATATTATTCAGCCATAAAAAACTGAAATATTGCCATTTGCAATAAAATGTTTGGAGCTAGAGAGTATAATGTTAAGCAAAATAAGTCAGAGAAAAACAAATTACCTTATTATTTCACACCTATGTGGAATTTAAGAAACAAAACAAAGAAAAAAAGACAAAGCAAGAAACAGACTCTTAACTATAGAGAACAAACTATTTGTTACCAGAGGTGTGGTGATTGGGGGGGGGATAGGTGAAATAGGTGATGGGAATTAAGGAGTACACTTTTTTGTTTTTATTTTTTTTTGACAGATTTTTTTGATTATATTTGGATTATTTTTTTTTGACATTTTATTTATTTATTTGACAGAGAGAGTGAAATAGCATAAGCAGGGGGAGCAGTAGAAGAAGAGGGAGCATATCCCCACCAAGCAGGGAGTCTGATATGAGAATCAATCCCAGGACCCTGGAATCATGATCTGAGCCAAAAGCAAATGCTTAGCCATCTGAGCCACCCAGGTGCTCTAAGGATTGCACCTGTGATGAGCACCGGGTTATATACAGAACTGTTGAATCACTACATTGTACACTTGAAACTAATAAAGCACCATATGTTAACAAACTAGTATCAATGTAAAAACTTAAAAAGCCAAAATTAAAAATTAAAATTAAAAATAAATAATAAATAAGAAAATTATCCATATGAACCTGGAGATATAATAAGTCTGCAAACTCATTGTAGCTATATTGTGATGGCCATATGCTGGGTAATTTAGCTGACTGCGTATCATGCCCACTTGCCTTACTATATTGACCATTTTACCAAGTGGACTATTTTAAATGTAATTGTGGAGTCTTTGTTAAATTGGTCAATGAAATTTTAAATATCTGTTTTTATGATGACCAGTTAATATTTTAAAATTATAGAAATATGCATTATGGAAATATACTGAGCTGCAATGAACCAATGCATGATAAATTTTAACTATGTATTTTAGAATTCAAGTTGCCTACTTAATATTTGTTGTTCTCCATTGGGTTTATAGGAATTTCCTAAATCAAGTACCTTCATGAAAAATTATAAAACACACACATACTTGGTCAGAGGAGTAAGATGGCGGAGGAGTAGGAGACACCTAATTTTCGTTTGGTCCCAGGAATTCAGCTACATAGGGATCAAACCATTCTGAATGCCTATGAACTCAACAGGAGATCAAAGAAAAGAATAGCAGCAACCCTCTGAACAGAAAAGCGACCACTTTCTGGAAGGTAGAATGTGCAGAGAAGTGAATCCAAAGCAACATTCGGGAAGATAGACGCGGGGGTGGGGGCTCTGTTTGCTGCTACTGGCAAGTGATAGAGCAGTGGAGCACAAAATCAGAACTTTTAGAAGTCTGCTCCACTGAGGGACGTCGCTACAGTGGCTAAGCTGGGGGTGGAACCCTTGCTGGGACAGTGTGGTCTCAGGACCCTTGGGCGGTCACAGAAAGACTGGGGATGCCTGAGTATAGCAGAGCTCCCAGGTATTGGAGTGGGGAAGCCGACTGCAGAGACGGAGCCAAGGAGTGGGCTCTTAGCTCAGGGTTGCCATAAACCATGATCCATGGTACAGATGAGCCAGTGCTCTTTGAGCAGGGACCCAACAAGTGGCATATCCAAGCAGACTCCCCTTCCTGCCCCAGGAAGAGTGGCAAGGGAGCACACCACAGGGATCTGTTAGGTTTGGAGACTCCACACAGGGTCATGTGCCAGAGATAGAAATGCTTGGTCACAGGCCAGGTGAGCACAGAGTATGGTCGGAGACCAGGGAGACAGGAGTGATTGACTGCTTTTCTCTGGGGGCAGACTGAGGAGTGGGGCCCCGAGTTCTCAGCTCCTCCAGGGTGGAGATTGGGAGGCCGCCTTTTTCACTCTCATCCTCCAAAGCTGTACAGAAAGCTTGCAGGGAAAAAAAGCTCCCAAGACCAAACCGAAGCAGATTATTTAGCCCAGCCCTGGCAAGGGCGGGGCAATTCCACCTCCAGCAAAGACATTTGAGAATCACTGCAACAGGCCCCTCGAGAAGATCAGCAAAAACAGTGAGTCAATACCAAGTTTACAAATCAATGAGAACGGCAGAATGCCAGCACATAGAATTCATGGCTATTTTCCCCCCTGATTCTTTAGTCTTTCAAAGTTTATTCTTTAATTTCTTTTTTTTTCTTTTTCTAGTTTTCTTTGAATTTTTCTTTATCCCTTTTCCAACCAACATCTTATCAATCTCTTTTTTAAAAATCTCTTTTATTTTTCATTTTTAGAGTCAGATTCTCTCCCTTCATTGTAGTTAACCTTATTTTTGGTGTATATATATATATATATAAGTTGTTCTCTCTTTAAAATTTTGGGATACAGTTTATTCTAACAGAAAAAAATATACCCTAAATCTCTAGTGTATGGCTTTGTTCTAGTCTCCTGCCTGATCACATTCTCTCCCTTTTTTTTTTTAATTTCGCTTCTTCGTTTTTCAACCAACTTCTGATCAATTCCTTTTATAAAATCTTTTATAATTTTCACCTTTACACTAATATTCCATCCCTTCATCATATTTACCCTTATTTTTGTACATATATAAGTTATTCTTTCTTTAAAATTTTGGGAAACAGTTTCTTCTAACAGACCAAAATATATCCAAAACCTACTGTGTGGTACTGATCTATTCACTAGCCTGATCATATTTGATCATATTTTTTTTCTTTCTTTCCCTTTCTTTTCCCCCAGTTTCAGGTCCCTTTTAGTGTATTTTTTTTTTTTTTATTTAAGGTCGTTACCCTGTTAGCATTTTGTTCTTTCATTCATCTATTCTCCTCTGGACAAAATGACAAGATGGAAAAAAATCACCTCAAAAAAAGAAAAAAAGAACAAGAGGCAGTACTGACTGCCAGGAACCTAATCAATACGGACATTAGTAAGATGTCAGAACTAGAGTTTAGAATGACGATTTTAAAGATACTAGCTGGGCTTGATAAAAGCAGGGAAGGTATTAGAGAAGCCCATTCTGGAGAAATAAAAGACCTAAAATCTAACCAAGTTGAAATCAAAAAGGCTGTTAATGAGGTGCAATCAAAAATGAGGTTCTAAGGGCTAGGATAAAGGAGGCAGAAGGGAGAATTAGTGATATATAAGACCAAATGATGGAGATAAGGAAGCTGACAAAAAGAGAGATAAACAACTACTGGATCACGAGGGCAGAATTCGAGAGATAAGTGATATGATAAGACGAAACAATATTAGAATAATTTGGATCCCAGAGAAGAAGAAAGAGAGAGAGGGGCAGAAAGCAATTGGAGCAAATTATAGCAGAGAACTTCCCTAATTTGGGGAAGGAAACAGGCAACAAAATCCAGGAGGTACAGAGAACCCCTCTCAAAATCAATAAAAATAGGTCAACACCCCAACATCTAATAGTAAAACTTACGAGCCTCAGAGACAAAGAGAAAATCCTGAAAGCAGCTCGGGAGAAGAGATATGTAACCTACAATGGTAGAAACATTAGATTGGCAACAGACCTAGCCACAGAGACCTGGCAGGCCAGAAAGGACTGGCATGATATCTTTAGAGCACTAAACGAGAAAAATATGCAGCCAAGAATACTATACCCAGCTAGACTGTCATTGAAAATAGAAGGAGAGATAAAAAGCTTCCAGGATAAACAAAAACTAAAGGAATTTGCAAACACAAAACGAGCCCTCCAAGAAATATTGAAAGGGGTCCTCTAAGCAAAGAGAGAGCCTAAAAGCAACATCGACCAGAAAGGAACACAGACAATATACAGTAACAGTCACCTTACAGGCAATACAATGGCACTAAATTCGTATCTTTCAATAGTTACCCTGAATGGAAACGGGCTAAATGCCCCAAACAAAAGACACAGGCTATCAGATTGGATTAAAAAACAAGACCCATCGATATGCTGTCTGCAAGAGACTCATTTTAGACCCAAAGACACCTCGAGATTGAAAGTGAGGGGGTGGAAAACGATTTACTATGGTAATGGACATCAAAAGAAAGCTGGGGTGGCAATCCTTATATCAGACAAATTAGATTTTAAACCAAAAAGTGTAATAAGAGGTGAGATACTCTATCCTACTTAAAGGGTCTATCCAACAAGAAGATCTAACAATTGTAAATATCTATGCCCCTAACATGGGAACAGCCAATTATATAAGCCAATTAATAACAAAAGCAAAGAAATACATCAACAACAATACAATAATAGTAGGGGACTTTTACACCCCCTTCACTGAAATGGACAGATCGCCTAAGCAAAAGAGCAACAAAGAAATAAAAACTTTAAATGACACACTGGACCACATGGACTTCAGAGATATATTCAGAACATTCCATCCCAAAGCAACTGAATACACATTTTTCTCTAGTGCCCATAAACATTCTCCAGAATAGATCACATCCTAGGTCACAAATCAGGTCTCAACCGGTACCAAAAGATTGGGATCATTCCCTGCCTATTTTCAGACCACAGTGCTTTGAAACTAGAACTCAATCACAAGAATAAAGTCAAAAAGAACTCAAATACATGGAGGCTAAAGAGCACCTACTAAAGAATGAATGCATCAACCTAGGAATTAAAGAAGAATTTAAAAATTCATGGAAACCAATGAAAATGAAAACACAACTGTTCAAAATCTTTGGGATGCAGCAAAGGCAGTCCTAAGAGGAAGTATATAGCAATACAAGCCTTTCTCAAGAAACATTAAAGGTCTCAAATACACAACCTAACCCTACACCTAAAGGAGCTGGAGGAAGAACAGCAAATAAAGCTTAAACCCAGCAGGAGCAGAGAAATAATAAAGATCAGAGCAGAAATCAATGAAATAGAAACCAAAAGAACAGTAGAATAGATCAATGAAACTAGGAGCTGGTTCTCTGAAAGAATTAATAAGACTGATAAATCCCTGGCCAGACTTACCAAAAAGAAAAGAGAAATGACCCAAAGAAATAAAATCATGACTGAAAAAGGAGAGATCACAACCAACACCAAAGAAATACAAAGAATTATAAGAACATATTATGAGCAACTATATGCCAGCAAATTACATAATCTGGAAGAAATGGATGCATTCCTAGAGATGTATCAACTACCAAAACTGAACCAGGAAGAAATAGAAAACCTGAACAGACCTATAACCATTAAGGAAATTGAATCAGTAAACAAAAATCTCCCAACAAACAAAAGCCCAGCGCCAGATGGCTTCCCAGAGGAATTCTAACATTTAAAGAAGATTTAATACCTATTCTTCTGAAAGAAGATAGAAAAATAGAAATGGAAGTAAAACTTCCAAACTCATTTTATGAGGCCAGCATTACCTTGATCCCAAAATCAGACAAAGACCTCATCAAAAAGGAGAATTACAGACCAATATCCCTGAAGAACATGAATGCAAAAATTCTCACCAAAATACTAGCCAATAGGATCCAACAGTACATTAAAAGGATTATTCACCACGACCAAGTGGAATTTATTCCTGGGCTGAAATCTTGGTTCAACATCTGCAAATCAATCAATGTGATATAATACATTAATAAAACAAAGAACAAGAACCATATGATCCTCTCAATAGATGCAGAGAAAAGCATTTGACAAAGTACAGCATCCTTTCTTGATTAAAATTCTTCAGAATGTAGGGATAGAGGGTACATACCTCAATATCATAAAAGCCATCTATGAAAAACCGACGGCAAATATCATTCTCAATGGGGGAAAACTGAGAGCTTTCCCCCTAAGGTCAGGAACACAGCAGGGATGTCCACTATCACCACTGCTATTCAACATAGTACTAGAAGTCCTAGCCTCAGCAATCAGACAACAAAAAGAAATCAAAGGCATCTGAATTGGCAAAGAAGAAGTCAAACTCTCACTCCTTGCAGATGATATGATACTTTATGTGGAAAACCCAAAAGACTCCACCCCAAAACTGCTAGAACTCATACAGGAATTCAGTAAAGTGGCAGCATATAAAATCAATGCACAGAAATCAGTGGCATTTTTTAAAACATTTTATTTATTTAATAAATAAATTTATTAAATAAATAAATGCAAGAGAGTACAAGCAGGGGGAATGTTAGAGGGAGAGGGAGAAGCAGGCTCCCCACCAAGCAGGGAGCCCAAGGTGGGGCTCGATCCCAAGACCCTGGAATCGTGACCTGAGCCAAAGGCAGACACTTAACGACTGAGCCACCCAGGTGCCCTATCAGTGGCATTTCTATACACCAACAACAACACAAAAGAAAGAGAAATTAAGGAGTTGATACCATTTAAAATTGCACCCAAAACCATAAGATACCTAGGAATAAATCTAACCAAAGAGGCATAGAATCTGTACTCAGAAAACTATAAAATACTCATGAAAGAAACTGAGGGAGACACAAAGAAATGGAAAAATATTCCATGCTCATGGATTGGAAGAATAAATATTGCGAAGATGTCAATGCTACCTAGAGCAATCTACACATTTAATGCAATCCCCATCAAAATACCATCCACTTTTTTCAAAGAAATGGAAAAAATAATCCTAAAATTGTATGGAACCAGAAAAGACCCCAAATAGCTAGAGGAATGTTGAAAAAGAAAAGCAAATCTAGTGATGTCACAATTCCAGACTTCAAGCTCTATTACAAAGCTGTCATCATCAAGACAGTATGGGTCTGGCCAATGGAACAGAATAGAGAGCCCAGAAAAGGACCCTCAACTCTATGGTCAACTAATCTTCGACAAAGCAGGGAAGAATCTCCAATGGAAAAAAGACAGTCTCTTCAACAAATGGTGTTGGGAAAATTGGACAACCACATGCAGAAGAATGAAACTGGACCATTTCTTTACACCACACACAAAAATAGACTCAAAATGGATGAAAGACCTAAATGTGAGATAGGAGTCCATCAAAATCCTAGAGGAGAACACAGGCAGGAACTCTTCGACCTCAGTCGCAGCAATTTCTTCCTAGAAACATCGCCAAAGGCAAGGGAAGCAAGGGCAAAAATGAACTATTGGGACCTCTTCAAGATAAAAAGCTTTTGCACAGCAAAAGACACAGTCAACAAAACCAAAAGACAACTGATAGAATGGGAGAAGATATTTGCAAAGGACATATCAGTTAAAGGGCTAGTATCCAAAATCTATAAAGAACTTATCAAACTCAACAACCAAAGAACAAATAATCCATTCAAGAAATGGGCAGAAGACATGAACAGACATTTTTTCCAAAGAAGACATCCAAATGGCCAACAGACACATGAAAAAGTATTCAACATCGCTTGGCATCAGGGAAATCCAAATCAAAACTTCAATGAGATACCACCTCACACCAGTCAGAATGGCTAAAATTAACAAGTCTGGAAATGATAGAGGCTGGCAAGGATGCAGAGAAAGGGGAACCCTCCTACACTGTTGGTGGGAATGCAAGCTGGTGCAGCCACTCTAGAAAACAGTATGGAGATTCCTCAGAAAGTTGAAAATAGAGCTACTCTACGACCCAACAATTGCACTATTGGGTATTTCCCCAAAGATACAAATGTAGTGATCCAAAGGCAACGTGCACCCCAATGTTTATAGCAGCAATGACCACAATAGCCAAACTATGGTAAGAGCCAAGATGTTCATCAACAGATGAATGGATAAAGAAGATGTGGTATATATATATATATATATATATATATATATATATATATATACACACATATACATATATATATATATAATGGAATTATATATATATATATGTATATATATATATATATATATATATATATATATAATGGAATTTAATGCAGCCATCAAAAAAAAAAAAGAAATCTTGCCCTTTGCAATGATGTAGATGGAACTAGAGGGTATTATGCTAAGCGAAATAAGTCAATCAGTGAAAGACATGTATCATATAATCTCACTGATATGAGGAATTCTTAAGCTCAGGAAACAAACTGAGGGTTGCTGGAGTGGTGGGGGGGTGGGAGGGATGGGGTGGCTGGGTGATAGACATTGGGTAGGGTATGTGCTATGGTGTGCGCTGTGAATTGTGTAAGATTGATGAATCACAGACCTGTATTTCTGAAACAAATAATACATTACATGTCTAAAAATAATAATAAAGAGAAGGTAGTAGGAAGGGAAAATGAGGGGGCGGAAATCGGAGGGGGAGACAAACCATGAGAGACTATGGTCTGAGAAACAAACTGAGGGTTCTAGAGGGGAGCTGTGTGGGGGGATGGTTTAGCCTGGTGATGGGTATTAAAGAGGACTCGTACTGAATGGAGCACTGGGTGTTATATGCAAACAATGAATCATGGAACACTACGTCAAAAAACTAATAATGTAATGTATGGTGATTAGCATACATAATAAAATACAATTTTAAAAAATCTAAAATGTAATGCTTGTAGAATTTACTGTGAATAACTTTTAAAATATATTATTTCTACAATGTTTTTGAAATACTTCTCTCACTCATTTGGATGTTAATCAATGAATAACATATATAAAAGGGTTAGAAATTTAATTTGTTATGTCATACCTCTAATAAAAGTCTTCTGTCCAAGATAAACCTTAGTGGAAAATTTAGTTTTTGTTACACACTAAAATGCCCAATTGAACTGCATATTGGAGTTTGAGTTATATACCTTAAGAACACTAGGAATAGTGGCAAGAATAAACTGAACCTGAAGCAAGAATCTACCAATATAAATACAAGATAGTAGATGTATAAAGCATCTGCATTGATGCAGACAGATGATAGAAAGATCTATAAAAATTTAATCCAAATATTTTGGTCACTCAAGGTCTTTTCAATCATCTGTGGAATTTTAATCTCTTCTTCTATCTTCTTTCAGCCTTCACCATAATTCTGGTACTCATTTCCAATCCCTTCCTTCAATCATTACAGCTCAAACGTTTTTCTTTGACATGTGGGCATTTTCAGTTCTCAATTTCATTCACAGGATCTTCAGAAATTTCTTTTATTTTTTGTAACCCATCTTTAGATTTTTAACCTTCCTTCAGATATCCTTTGCATTTCCATTAAATTGCATGCCTGCTCTAATAAAGTTTAGGCATTTTCAATTTTAGAAAGCCTTTACATATTAGAAAGCCTTAAACATATTTTAAGGTGATGTTAGAGACATCCAATGGCTTTTAGAAATACAGAAATTCAAAGCTCTATCACATTTCCTTACTTTAACTCTTGGTTAACCTAATTTCCAAGGCAAATGGTTCTTAATACTAGCTGTACATCTGAGTCATATGGAGGCTTATACAAATTCCAAACACAGAGGACTCCCCAGGACCTCTAGTGGAAGGACACAGGCATCAGTAATATTTGAAAACCCTGCAGGTGACTGTAGTGTGCACTTGAGTTTGAGAACCCTTGGACTAGAATTTTCTTCTTGTTACTCGATCAGATTATTTTATATGTCTCTCTCACTACAGTGTATAAACCATTGAGGCAGACAATTAGGCTGTCTTTCCTCATCCTGAACAATTCCTGAAAAAAAACAGTTAGCAAAGAGATATGTTAAAAGAACAAAGAAATGAATGCTACTTCAGTTATTCCAGGTGTCTAGAATCTTGTGACTTTCTCATGGTTGAAATTCACTTCCTCAGATCTACAAATTTAGGAATTTTATCTAGGATCCCAGAGATATCCGCATTCACATGTTAAACAGCCTTATATTGGCTCACTAAAACCAAATGGCATAGAATTAAATTAGAGTGATATACCATATTCCAGTATTCTGAACATGACACAGAGCATCATTTTCTACTTCTGAACTAGTTGGAAAACTATGGTAATTCAGAAGGCTCTGTAATAAGTATGGGATCACCACGTAAATACTTTGATAGTTATCTTATGATGATGTTGTATTTATGCATTTTTTATTTACTATAAATTTTTAGATTGTATTATAGTATTATTAATTGGCATTTTTTTATTTTACTGTAACTTTCATACCATTTACCTTATACCATATACCATTTGCCTTATAAATATCAAAATATAAATAAGTTTATATTTACATATATTTATATGTATAAACTAATAAGTTTATACATTAAAAAATAAAAGGAGTTCTTTACTACAGCTCTCTTCAGAGATTGCAATGTACTGGCTATACACCCAAGTCTTTTGTGGGGAGAGCAGCTCTCACAAGTGAGGCTATCAGCTGCTACAGTCTCTAGATTAAGAACCCCTGGATTAAATACCCAAAGAACAAATAATCCAATCAAGAAGGGGGCAGAAGACATGAACAGACATTTCTCCAAAGAAGACATACAAATGGTCAACAGACACATGAAAAAAAAAAAAAAGTTCAACATCACTCAGCATCAGAAAATACAAATCAAAACCACAATGTGATACCACCTCCCCCTACACTGTTGGTGGGAACGCAAGCTGGTTCAGCCACTCTGGCAAACAGTATGGAGGTTCCTCAAAAAGTTGAAAATAGAGCTACTGTGTGACCCAGCAATTGCACTACTGAGTATTTACCCCAAAGATGCAAATGTAGGGATCCAAAGGGGTATGTGCACCCCAATGTTTATAGCAGCAATGCCCACAATAGCCAAACTATGGAAAGAGCTCAGATGTCCATTGATAAATGAATGGATAAAGAAAATGTGGTATATAGATAAACAATGGAATATTACACAGCCATCAAAAAATGAAATCTTGCCATTTGCAACAACATGGATAGAACCAGATGGTATCATGTGAGGCAAAGTAAGTCAATCAGAGAAAGAAAATTATAATATGATCTCACTGATATGTGGAATTTAAGAAACAAAACAGAATAATAGGGGAAAGGAGGAAAAAATAAAACAATATTAAAACAGAGAGGGGGACAAACTGTAAGAGACTCTTAATCATAGGAAACAAACTGAGGGTTGCTGGAGGGGTGGTGGTGGTGGGATGGGGTAACTGGGTGATGGACATTAAGGAGGGCATGTGATGTAATGAGCACTGGGTATTATATAAGACTGATGAATCACAGGCCTGTACCTCTGAAACCAATAATAATTATATGTTAATTAATTGAATTTAAATTTAAAAATGTTTTTTTTTTTAAAGACCCCCTGGATTACTGTAATGGTATTAGCAGAAATCTTATTGCTGTGAACTGGGAAGTGAATTCATGTGAGTGGACAGAGTGTAAGAAGACACTAAAGGAAGGAACATAGGGTGCTGTCCAGAGGGGTAGAAGTATAGTGCCCTGTGGGCTCTGCTAATACCAGGGAAGCACAGAGAAAGGACAATTTTTTGGAGGGAAAAATATCTGAAGTCCATTTGTGAGGAAAGAAAAGGAAGAAATGAATGCCAAAATTTGGAATCAGTTAAATCAGCAAACATTGCTATCTTCAGAAAATAACTTAAGTAGTGAGAGGTAAGGAAGAAAGGGCATTCATCTTAGAAGGACCCAAAGGACCTTGAAATTTTAAAGGAATGCAAGAATAGTTGTTAAAACCACTTTTGTTACCATAATGGATGAAGTATTTCACATTTAAACAGTAACCAGAATTCTATCATGTTGCATTGACACAAAGAACTTTAAAGGACTTGAAAGGATTTCTTTTTAAATTTAAATATTTGCCTTATAGAATTGTTTTGTTGAAACCTGTTTATCTTTTATATACTTTATTATCACCAATCTTATCATTGTCCATGTGAATATGTTTGTGGAAAGTAAGGAATCTTGTTGAAACAGGCTGGAAGTCTGTAGGCAGTTTAAATCTATTCTTAATTACTAATGGTTAGCAGTTTAATACACAATCAAATTCACAATGGAGACAAAAGTTTTGCTCAAAATGTTAATTTTGAATATTTTGGAGAATTTGTGATCAGGTGTTCTACTTCATGGATTCACATGCCAGGGGGCTTTTATTCAATTTTGAGGAAAAAATAAAAATAGTATGCACTGAACAGAAGGGAGAAGTGCTCTGATCTACCCTAATAAAGCCTTTTATCATTTGTGCTTCCCTCAGGAGCGAGATATATAATGATGAACTTTTGAGAATATTTATGGCACATTTCTCACTGTTCCCATGAGTTATGACTTAAAACAGGGTTTGCAAACTCAAATGCCTATAAGGGGTGTGAAGATAATGTGAATGTTTGAAATATGCCAGGTTGAAAAATATTCCTCATTTACAGGGAAAAAAATACTCCTTATCTTTTCCTGAAACATGTAGCCCTTTGGGTCAATTTTTATTTTTCCCACTTGTGAAATAGATAAGGGTACAAGTAGTGGTTTGCTTTCCTCTTAACTCTGCTATGAGAAAAATAAAAGTGAAAGGGTGATGCTGCAAGCCCCTGCCACATGACCTAAGTGTTGCTATTACAACAGGGAGTGATGGGAATGTAGCAAAGTGGTCTATTGAATACTTACCCCAGAACACAATAGCAATCTGGATCCAAAAAAGTGTTGGTATGCCAACAGAGCCAATGTCCAAAGAGTCCAGAGGAGCTAGTAACCTATATCTTTGTATAGAAGCTACTTTCATGAAGAGTAACCTCTAAGTCTTTTGTTTTGAAATACTTTCCAGTATACATAAGGGGGAAAGAAAGTAATGTTATCACATCTAACTCTTGAGCCACTATTTTATTTTATTTTATTTTTTTATTTATGAGAAAGAGAGAGAGGGAGAATGCATGGGTGCAGGGTTGGGGGGAGAGCAGAGGGAGAGAGACAACAGGACTCCCGCTGAGCATGGAGACCGATGCGGGGCTCGATCTCACAATCAGTGAGATCATGATCTGAGTCAAAATCAAGAGTCTGATGCTCAACTGACTGAGCTTCGCAGGTGCCTCACCTTTATTTTGGAAACTTAAATATCATAAGTACAATCAAGTACTTTTTAAAAAAAATGTTATGCCCAATGCAAAAGAAGGAAGTTGGACCCTTATGTTGCACACTATACAAAAATTAACTCAAAATAGATTAAAAACTAAAAGGGACTAAGACCTAAAACTATTACACTCCTAGAAGAAAAGATAGGGGAAAATCTTTGTCACATAGGATTTGGCAATGAGTTCTTCGATAGGACACCAGAAGCACAGGAAACAAAATAAGTAGGCAAATGGGACTACACAAAACTTAAAAACTTCTGCATGGCAAAAGAAATGAACATAGTGAAAAGGCAACCTATAGAATTGAAAAAATAATTGCTAATCATATACTTGGCAGGGAGTTAATACCCAGATTATATAAAGAACATCTATAGTAATAAAAAAAGACTGGATTTAAAAATAGGCAAAGGACTTAAATAGGTATTTCTCCAAATAAGATATATAAATGGCTAATAAGAACATGAAAAGATATTCAACATCACTAAGTATTAGAGAAATATATGTCAAAACCACAATGAGGTGTTAATTTATACCCATTAAAATAACCACTATCAAAAGTAAAATAAATGTTGGCAAGTGTACTGTGAATCTCTCTCTCTCTATCTCCCTCTCTCAACCTCCGCCCTAAAAAAATATGATATAGAGGAGGATAGTCCAAGACAGTGGCATAGAAAAACTCTGAACTAACTTCCTCCTGTGGACACACCAAATCTACACCTACATATAGAACAATCTTTGTGAAGAACTAAGGGCTGATTGAACAGCTTCTGCACAACAAATGATAGAGGGATGATACAGAGAAGGGTAGGAGAGATGGAGACACTGTAATGACATCAATCCCACCCGCAACACAGAGACCTATAGAACGAAAGGAAATTACTGAGGAGCCTATGAAAAGACTTACCCAGTCTAGGGCACAGCAAAAAAGCAGTGGTTTAAAGGGCAAGTTGATAAGTGAAGGAAATCCACTTACTAACCCAAGAGCATCCACCAAATGGACAGGGAACTGCCAGAATTTCTTCTGGCATTGGAGGAACTGGCATGTATCATTTTTTACAGTACCATTCCATCTTTGTAGTGCAGGCAAGGGCAAGGTCCAGGTATTCTTTTCCTCCCTGCTAAGGCTATCCTGGGCCCTTGAGCCATATCATCTCCAGCCATGCCAAGGCAAACCCAGCATGATATGCCCCAGCTTCCCCACCACCACAGCTCAAGTCATCCCACCAAGGCAGCCCTAAAGTAGTGTGCTCTAGGACTCCCAAATCCAGCTACACTGGCAAGGTGGCCTCAGCACATCATGCCACAGGACACTTCTGGCCCACACCTGCTCCAGCCTCAGCAGTTCTACAAGGCAGCTCCAGCACAGCACGCCATCACCCCCTCCGCCCATTGTATGATTGCTCCAGCTTCAGCCATCCTGCCAGGCAGCCCCCAAGTGGAACACCATGATACATCCTGGCCAGTATCCACACTATCTACAGCCATCCCACCATGGTGGCCCTGGTGCAGAGCACCTTGGAACCCTAGGCCCACTCCAGCCCCAACCATCACACCAAGGCAGGCCCAGAATAACACATGCTGTTCCAGGAAACCCTGGACTACACCTGAACCAACTCTGGCTGTGCCACCAAGGCAACCCTGGAGAGACACATCCTGGGGACAGCCCCCCAACCTCTGGCCTCTGCACACTTTAGCTCCAACTGTCCTATCAAGGTGGCCCCTGTGTAACACACCCTGGGTTCTCCCTGACTCATGCCTGATCCAGTTCCAGCCAACCTGCTAAAACTTCCAGGTACATACAGTCTACACAGGGATGCTCCCACACAAAAAGTATAGATATTATACACATTATAGACAAGAAGTAGCTTGTCTACAGAAAGTAGGCATACAGAAAGTGAAACAAAATGAAGAGACTTAAATATGTTCTAAATGAAAGACCAAGAAAAACCCCAGGGGAAAATTTTTTAAAACTCTAATAAAAGTGAGAAAAGTAAGTTCCTTGAAAAATACTTCAATGTAATGGTCATAAAGATGCTCAAAGAACTCAGAAGAAGAATGGAAGCACACAATGAGAACTTCAGTAAAGAGAAAATATAAGAAAGAACCAATCAGAGCTGAAGAATACAATAATGGAAATGAAAAATACACCAGAAGGAATTAACAACCGATTAGATGATACAGAAGAATGGACCAGTGATCTGCAAGACAGAATTGTGGCAATCACCAGGACAGAAAAGGAAAAAGAAAAATATATATATATAAATTAGTTTGAGGGACCACCGGGACAACATTAAGCTTACAAACTTTTGCATTATAGAGGTCCCAGAAGGAGATGAGAGAAAGGGCAGAAACTTTACTTGATGAAATAATTACTGAAATCTTCCCTCACTTGAGGAAGGAAACAGACATCCAGGTTCAGAAATGACAGAATCCCAAACACAATGAACCCAAAGAGATTGAAACCAAGATGCATTATAATTAAAATAGCAAAATTAATGATTAAGAGAGAATCTTAAAGGCAGCAGGAGAAAAACAAATAGTCACATACAAGGGAAATTCATAGGTCCCTGAGTTTATTTTTCAGCAGAAACTTTTCAGGCCAGAAGAAAGTGGTAGAAGATATATATATCTTATATGTATAGATAGATGATGATAGATAGATAGATAGATAGATATAGATATAGATAGATATATCTATATATAATATAAATGTAATACTATATATTATAAAATATATAGTATACAGACAAAGAAAGACCAAAGGAGTTCATTACCACTAAATTAGCCTTACAAGAAATTTTAGTGTCTTCTTTAAACACAAAAGGACATAACTAAAAGGAAATATGAAAGAAAAACTTTACTGGTGAAGGCAAATATATAGTAAAGGCAGTGGGTTAACAATTTAAAAAGCTCATAAGAAGGTTAAAAGACAAAAATACTAAAAATAACTATAACTACAATAACTTGTTGAGGGATGCGAAAAATAAAAAGTTGTAAGTTAGGGCTTGAAAAACATAAAACATGGAGGGGGTAAAACTATTGGTTTTAGAATGTATTCAACTTAAGTGATTATCAGGTTAAAATAGCCTGCTATATATGTGTATAAAATAATATATATGATATGAACCTTGTGACAACGACAACCCCCCCAAAAAAAAACCCTGTAATAGATACACAAAAAATAAAGAGAAAGAAACCCAAACATAACACCAAAGAAAACCATCAAATCACAAGGGAAGAAAGCAAGAGAAGAGGAGAGGAACAAAGAACTACAAAACAAACAGAAAACAATTAAAATGGCAATGAAAACATATCTATCAATAATTACTTTATATTTTTTAGTAATTAAACGTAAGTGACTAAAGGCTCCAATTAAAAAAAATCAGGGTAAATGAACGGATAAAAAACAAGACCATCTGTATGCTGCCTATAAGAGATTCACTTCAGATCTAGACACACACAGACTGAAAGTGAAGGGATGGAAAAGATATTTCATACAAATGGAAACCAAAAGAAAGCAATACCCATACCAGACAAAATAGATTTTAAAATAAAGACTGTAACAAAAGACAAACAGGGTATTACATAATGGTAAAGTGGTCAATGCAAGAACAGAATATAACATTTATGAATATTTATTAACCCAACAGAGGAGCATCTACATACATAAAGCAAATATTAATAGTCATAAAGCAAGAAACTGACAGAAATAAAATATCAGGAGACCTTCACAACCCATTTATATCAATGGATAGGTCATCCAGGTAGAAAAATCAATTAAAAAATTGACCTTAAATGTCACAATAAACCAAACGTACTTAATAGATATATACAGAGCATTTCACCTGAAATCTTCAGAGCACACATTCTTTTTAAGTGCACATGGAACATTTTCCAGGACAGATCATATATGTTAGGCCACAAAACAAGTCTACAAATTGAAGAAGACTGAAATGGGAAGACTGAAATCTCTACAAATTCAAGAAGACTGACATCATATCGAGCGTCTTTTCCAACAATGGTGTGAAATGAAATCAACTACAAGAAGATGGCTCAGTCAGTATAGCATGCAACTTTTGATCTCAGGGTCATGAGTTCAAGCCCTATATCAGGCCTAGAGCTTACTTTAAAAAATAAAATAAATCAAATCAAGTACAAGAAAAAAAATGAGGGGGAAAAAGCACATGGAGACTAAAATCATGCCACTGAACAATCAATGGATCAATTAATTCAAAGAGGAAATTTTAAAAAAATGAAATACACTTTACTCAATCTATAAGACACAGGGAAATCATTCTAAGAGATAAGTTCATAGCAATACAGGCCTACATGTAGAAACAAGAAAAATTCTGAATAAACTAACTTTACACCTAAAAGAGCTAGAGAAAGGTTAAAGAAAGCCCAAAGTTAGTACAAGAAGGAAAATAATAAAGACCAATATGAAAATAAAATAAGAACTAAAAAACAATAGAAAAGATCAGTGAAACTAAAAGCTGTTTTTTTAAAAGATAAACAAAATTTAAAAACAGGAAAAAAAGGGTCCAATGATAAAATTTAAAAAATGAAAGAAGTTACAACTGACACCAGAGAAATACCAAGGTTGATAAAATACTACTACAAAAATTGTATGCTAACAAATTAGAATACCTAGAAGAAATGGATAAATACCTAGAAACACACAACTTTCCAAGACTGAATCACTAAGAAATAGAAAATCTGAATAGATTACAAGTAATGATATGAAATCAAAAATTTAAAAATTCCCCCCAAAATAAGGGTCCAGGACCAGAGGGCTTTGCAGGTGAATCACACAGAACATGTAAAGAGTTAGTAGCTATTCACAAATCATTGCAAAAATTGAATAGGAGGTAATACTACCAAGCTCATCTTACAAGACAGAATTAACCTGATACCAAAACCAAAGATACCAAACAAAAGAAAATTATAGGTCAGTATCCCTGATAAACATAGATGAACAAAAATCCTGAACAAAATATTAGCAAACCAATTCAACAATACAATAAAAGGATCATGTGCCACAATCAAGTGGGATTTATTCAGAGGTACAAACTTCCAGTTATAAATAATCATGGAAATATAATATATACCATAGGGAATATGGTATATAATATTGTAATAACTTTGTAGGGTGACAGACTAACTAGACATATCATGGGAATCATTTAGTAATATGTAAAAATATTAAATCCTATTATGTACACCTGAAAATAGGATATTCTATATCAGTTATACTTCAATAAAAAAGGATAAAATTAAGAGTAATAAAATTGAAATTAATAAAGTAGAATAAAAAATGTTGAAGTAATAAATACCAAAGGTGGTTATTCGAAAATATATATATAGGAAAGTCAAGCTCCCAGCAATCCTGTTAGAAAAAGTGAGGGGAAATATAATCATTAAGGTGGTAAATATGTGTTTTTATCACAATTTAAAAAATTCATTAACCATATTAGAGCAGACTCATCTGCATAATCATTACAATATAGAGGCCATTTTAAGATTTAATAATCCTCTTGCCTTTGACTATTAAATGTAATATATATAAGAACTTATTTTAAACTACAGAGAGAAATAGACATGGATCAGGCACAGGAATTTACCACTGCTTCATTACTAAACCAATTTTAAATGTCTAATAATTTAACTAAATACTTCAGCCAGTAAAGCCACATGAATTATTATTTCACAGACTTAAGCAAATACTTCTAGAGGGAATACCATCTATAATATTCCTCCAGATAAATGTGAATAGCATCAACAGAAATTAAGAAGTATGCTTACTATAGCAGCTGAATATCAGTCCTGATTTACAAAGTTCTGCTCTGAGTTTTGACAAAGTGTCCCCACAGATTCACATGTTAAAGAGCACCAGATTTTCAAAGGGAGGTGTCACTATGAGAAATTTTACTCTTGCAAACGTAGAGAAGTGAATTTCCATAAAGGCTGTTTGAATAAAGTGTGGCTTACACACATACAGCACATGCACACCCACATACACACAATTTAATAAAAATAACTCAATTTCTAGTATCTGACTATACTACTTATTACATTGAAAAATCCCAAGGGATTTCTTTAACTCTTAAGCAATGTTCTTTCTCTACCTCTAGCTATTTAATTATCTTGTTACTTGGAAAGATATCCTTAGAAATGGCAAATGATTTTTCATGTAATCTATATAATGCCAACATTTTAAAAAATATTTAAACTCAAAGTCTAAAAAGCATAATACTGTTCATGATGTTGAACCATGTAAAGCTAGGGGAATATTGCACTCTTTCCTGATTACAGGCAAGCAGTTATCACAGTTTGGAACAAGGATTTTTAGGAACACTTTCATAATTTCCACCTGGATACTACTTATGACCCTTCTCAAAATATGGGAGAAAGGTATATTTGCTGCAAAGATCATTGAGTTAAATTACTCTTACTTGTAAGTATATTTTTGAATATTGATTTTGGAAGTAGAAAAGTAAAGGTGTTTAACAAAAGGATGAAAGATACCTTTCAAGTTACATCTATTCATGCTAATAGCAGCTGAGTTCTTTCGCTTCCATGATATAATGCTAGAACTGTGTGGCCTTATATTTAGTATCTTTCTTTTAAAAATTTTTTTATTGGGGCGCCTGGGTGGCTCAGTTGGTTAAGCGACTGCCTTCGGCTCAGGTCATGATCCTGGAGTCCCGGGATCGAGTCCTGCATCGGGCTCCCTGCTCAGCAGGGAGTCTGCTTCTCCCTCTGACCCTCTTCCCTCTCATGCTCTCTATCTCTCTCATTCTCTCTCTCTCAAATGAATAAATAAAATCTTTAAAATAAATTTTTTTTATTATATCAATAACATCTAGAACCAGGGACCAAAATCTTAACAAACCAAGGCTTGTTATAATATTTGAATAACTAGGCTTAACTTTTACTTATATTTACAAATGATCAGCTCAAATGTTTGGACTATTTTTTTTCTGCGTTCCATAGAAATTTTTTTCTCTATAAATTTTTTTATTGTTATGTTAATCACCATACATTACATCATTAGTTTTTGATGTAGTGTTCCATGATTCATTGTTTGTGCATAACACACAGGGCTCCATGCAGAACGTGCCCTCTTTAATACCCATCACCAGGCTAACCCATCCCCCCACCCCTCTTCCTTCTAGAACCCTCAGTTTGTTTCTCAGAGTCCATAGTCTCTCATGGTTCGTCTTCCCCTCCGATTTGCCCCCTTCATTCTTCCCCTCCTGCTATCTTCTTTTTTTTTCTTAACATATATTGCATTATTTGTTTCAGAAGTACAGATCTGTTATTCAGCAGTCTTGCACAATTCACAGCGCTCACCATAGCATATACCCTCCCCAATGTCTATCACCCAGCCACCCTATCCCTCCCACCCCATCCCCACTCCAGCAACCCTCAATTTGCTTCCTAAGATCAGAAATCTTTCTCTGATTGACTTATTTCATAATAAGTGACTTATTTCATAATACCCTCGAGTTCCATCCACGTCATTGCAAATGGCAAGATCTAATTCCTTTTGATGGCTGCATAATATTCCATTGTATATATATACCACATCTTCTTTATCCATTCATCTGTCGATGGACATCTTGGCTCTTTCCACAGTTTGCCTATTGTGGACATTGCTGCTATAAACATCAGGGTGCACGTACCCCTTTGGATCCCTACATTTGTATCTTTGGGGTAAATACCCAGTAGTGCAATTGCTGAGTCATATGGTAGCTCTATTTTCAACTTTTTGGGGAACCTTCATACTGTTTTCCAGAGTGGCTGCACCAGCTTGCATTCCCACTAATAGTGTAGGAGGGTTCCCCTTTCTTCGCATCCTCGCCAACATCTGTCATTTCCCGACTTGTTAATTTTAGCCATTCTGGCTAGTGTGACCTGGTATCTCATTGAGGTTTTGATTTGGATTTCCCTGATGCCAAGCGATGTTGAGCAATCTTTCATGTGTCTATTGGCCATTTGGATGTCCTCTTTGGAAAAATGTCTGTTCATGTCTTCTGCCCATGTCTTGGTTGGATTCTTTGTTCTTTGGATGTTGAGTTTCATAAGTTCTTTATAGATTTTGGCTACTAGCCCTTTATCTGATATGTCATTTGCAAATATTTCTCCCATTCTCTCAGTTGTCTTTTGGTTTTGTGGACTGTTTCTTTTGCAGTGCAAAAGCTTTTAATCTTGAGGAAATCCCAATAGTTCATTTTTGCCCTTGTTTCCTATGCCTTTGGTGATGTTTCTAGGAAGAAGTTGCTGTGGCTGAGGTTGAAGAGGTTGCTGCCTGTGTTCTCCTTTAGGATTTTGATGGACTCCTGTCTCACATTTAGGTGTTTCATTCATTTTGAGTCTATTTTTGTGTGTGGTGTATGGAAATAGTCCAGTTTCATTCTTCTGCATGAAGCTGTCCAATTTTCTCAACACCATTTGTTGAGGAGGGTGTCTTTTTCCATTGGACATTCTTTCCTGTTTTGTCAAAGATTAGTTGACCATAGAGTTGAAGGTCCATTTCTGGGCGCTCCATTCTGTTCCATTGATCTATGTGTCTGCTTTTGTACCAGTACCATACCTTCTTGATGATGACAGCTTTGTAATAGAGCTGGAAGTCTGGAATTGTGATGCCGCCAGGTTTGCTTTTCAACATTCCTCTCGCTATTTGGGGTCTTTTCTGATTCCATACAAATTTTAGGATTATTTTTTCCATTTCTTTGAAAAAAGTGGATGGTATTTTGATGGGGATTGCATTAAATGTGTAGATTGCTCTAGGTAGCATTGACATCTTCACAATATCTGTTCTTCCAATCCATGAGCATGGAACGTTTTTCCATTTCTTTGTGTCTTCCTTAATTTCTTTCATGAGTATTTTATAGATTTCTGAGTACAGATTATTTGACTCTTTGGTTAGATTTATTCCTATGTATCTTACGGTTTGGGGTGCAATGGCAAATGGTATCAACTCCTTAATTTCTCTCTTCTGTCTTGTTGTTGGTGTATAAGAATGCCACTGATTTCTGTGCATTGATTTTATATCCTGCCACTTTACTGAATTCCTGTATGAGTTCTAGCAGTTTTGGGGTGGAGTCTTTGGGTTTTCCACATAAAGTATCATATCATCTGCAAAGAGTGAGAGTTTGACTTCTTTGCTGATTTGGATGCCTCTGATTTCTTTTGTTGTCTCTTTGCTGAGGCTAGGACTTCTAATACTATGTTGAATAGCAGTGGTGATAGTGGACATCCCTGCCGTGTTCCTGACCTTAGGGGGAAAGCTCTCAGTTTTTCCCCATTGAGAATGATATTTGCTGTAGGTTTTTCATAGAAGGCTTTTATAATATTGAGATATGTACCCTCTATCCCTATACTCTGAAGGGTTTTGATCAAGGAAGGATGCTATACTTTGTCAAATGCTTCTTCTGCTCTATTGAGAGGATCACATGGTTCTTGTTCTTCCTTTTGTTAATGTATTGTATCACACTGATTGATTTGCGGATGTTGAACCAACCTTGCAGCCCAGGTATAAGTACCACTTGGTCGTGGTGAATAATCCTTTTAATGTACTCTTGGATCCTATTGGCTAGTTTTTTCATGAGAATTTTCGCATCCATGTTCAGTAGGGTTACTGGTCTGTAATTCCCCTTTTTGATGGGGTCTTTGTCTGATTTTGGGATCAAGGTAATGCTGGCCTCATAAAACAAGTTTGGAACTTTCCCTTCCACTTCTATTTTTTGGAACAGTTTCAGAAGAAGAGGTATTAATTCTTCTTTAAATGTTTGGTAGAAATCCCCTGGGGAGCCATCTGACCCTGGGCTTTTGTTGTTGGGAAATTTTTGATGACTGTTTCACCCAATTTCCTTAGTGGTTATAGGTCTGTTCAGGTTTCCTATTTCTTCCTGGTTCAGTTTTGGTAGTTGATATGTCTCTAGGAATTCATCCATTTCTTCCAGGTTATGTAATTTGCTGACATATAGTTCCTCATAATATGTTCTTATAATTCTTTGTATTTCTTTGGTGTTGGTTGTGATCTCTCCTCTTTCATTCATGATTTTGTTGATTTGGGTCATTTCTCTTTTTTTGATAAGTCTGGCCAGGGGTTTATCAATCTTATTAATTCTTTCAGAGAACCAGCTCCTAGTTTCATTGATCTGTTCTACTGTTCTTTTGGTTTCTATTTCATTGATTTCTGCTCTGATCTTTATTATTTCTCTTCTCCTGCTGGGTTTAGGCTTTATTTGCTGTTTTTTCTCTAGCTCCTTTATGTGTAGGGTTAGGTTGTGTATTTGAGACCTTTAATGTTTCTTGAGAAAGGCTTGTATTGCTGTATACTTTCCTCTTAGGACTGCCTTTGCTGCATCCCAAAGATTTTGAACAGTTGTGTTTTCATTTTCATTGGTTTCCATGAATTTTTTTAATTCTTCTTTAATTTCCTGGTTGAACCATTCATCCTTTAGTAGGATGCTCTTTAGTCTCCATGTATTTGGGTTCTTTCCAACTTTCCTCTTGTGATTGAGTTCTAGTTTCAAAGCACTGTGGTCTGAAAATATGCAGGGAACGATCCCAATCTTTTGGTACCAGTTGAGACCTGATTTGTGACCTAGGATGTGATCTATTCTGGAGAATGTTCCATGGGCACTAGAGAAGAATGTGTATTCAGTTGCTTTGGGATGGAATGTTCTAAATATATCTGTGATGTCCATTTGGTTCAGTGTGTCATTTAAAGTCTTTATTTCCTTGTTGATTTTTTGCTTAGATGATCTGTCCATTTCAGTCAGGGGGGTGTTAAAGTCCCCCACTGTTATTGTATTGTTGTCAATGTGTTTCTTTGCTTTTGTTATTAATTGCCTTATATAATTGGCTGCTCCCATGTTAGGGCATAGATATTTACAATTGTTAGATCTTCTTGTTGGATAGACCCTTTAAGTAGGATAGTGTCCTTCCTCATCTCTTATTACAGTCTTTGGTTTAAAATCTAATTTGTCTGATATAAGGATTGCACCCAAGCTTTCTTTTGGTGTCCATTACCATAGTAAATCGTTTTCCACCCTCTCACTTTCAATCTCGAGGTGTCTTTGGGTCTAAAATGAGTCTCTTGCAGACAGCATATTGATGGGTCTTGTTTTTTAATCCAATCTGATAGCCTGTGTCTTTTGATTGGGGCATTTAGCCCATTTCCATTCAGGGTAACTATTGAAAGATACGAATTTAGTGCCATTGTATTGCCTGTAAGGTGACTGTTACTGTATATTGTCTGTGTTCCTTTCTGGTCGATGTTGCTTTTAGGCTCTCTCTTTGCTTATAGGACCTCTTTCAATATTTCTTGGAGGGCTCGTTTTGTGTTTGCAAGTTCCTTTAGTTTTTGTTTATCCTGGAAGCTTTTTATCTCTCCTTCTATTTTCAATGACAGCCTAGCTGGGTATAGTATTCTTGGCTGCATATTTTTCTCGTTTAGTGCTCTGAAGATATCATGCCAGTCCTTTCTGGCCTGCCAGGTCTCTGTGGCTAGGTCTGTTGCCATTCTAATATTTCTACCATTGTAGGTTACATATCTCTTCTCCTGAGCTGCTTTCAGGATTTTCTCTTTGTCTCTGAGGCTCGTAAGTTTTACTATTAGATGTTGGGGTGTTGACCTATTTTTATTGATTTTGAGAGGGGTTCTCTGTGCCTCCTGGATTTTGGTGCCTGTTTCCTTCCCCACATTAGGGAAGTTCTCTGCTATAATTTGGTCCAATATACCTTCTGCCCTTCTCTCTTTCTTCTTCTTCTGGGATCCCAATTATTCTAATGTTGTTTTGTCTTATCGTATTGCTTATCTCTTGAATTCTGCCCTCGTGATCCAGTAGTTGTTTATCTCTCTTTTTCTCAGCTTCTTTATTTTCTATCATTTAGTCTTCTATATCACTGATTCTCTCTTCTGCCTCATTTATCCCAGCAGTTAGTGCCCCCATTTTTTATTGCACCTCATTAATAGCCTTTTTGATTTCGACTTGGTTAGATTTTAGTTCTTTTATTTCTCCAGATAGGGTTTCTCTAATAACTTCCATGCTTTTTTCAAGCCCAGCTAGTATCTTTAAAATCATGATTCTGAATTCTAGGTCCGACATCATACAATGTCCATATTGAGTAGGTCCCTGGCAGTCGGTACTACCTCTTGTTCTTTTTGTTGAGGTGATTTTTTTCCATCTCTTCATTTTGTCCAGAGGATAATGGATGAATGAGAGAACAAAATGCTATCAGGGTAACCACGTCCCCAGAAAATATACTCTAAACAAATCCAAAAAGACCTAAAACCAGGGGAAAAGAACGGGAAAGAAAGAATAAAGAAAAAGAAAAAAAAGATAAATAAAAAGATAAAAACAAAAACGGAAGAAAACAAAATAAAATAGAATATGATCAAATATGATCAGGCTGGTGCATAGATCAGTGCCACACACCAGATTTTGGGTGTATTTTTGTCTGTTAGAAAAAAGTGCCTCCCAAAATTTTAAAGAAAGAAAAACTTACATATGTACAAAAATAAGGGTTGATACGATGAAGGGATGGAATATTACTGCAAAGATGAAAATTATAACAAATTTTATAAAAGGAATTGATAAGTTAAGTTGTTTGAAAAAAGAAAGAAGAGGATTTAAAAAAGAAAAAAAAGGGAGAGAATATGATCAGGCAGGAGACTAGAACAAAGCCATACACTAGAGATTTAGAGTATATTTTGATCTGTTAGAAGAAACTGTATCTCAAAATTTTAAAGAGAGAACTTATATATATATATATATATATATATATATATATATATATATATATATATATGCCAAAAATAAGAGTAACTACTATGAAGGGATAGAATATAACTCTAAAATGAGAAATAAAAATGTTTTTTTTAAAAGGGATTGATAAGATGTCGTTTGAAAAAGGGAAAAAGAAAAATTCAAAAACAAAATGTTAAAAAAATTACCTTTGAAAGACTAAAGAATCATGGGGAAAAAGCCATGAATCTATGTGCAGTATTCCCCTAGGCTGGAGTTTTGCCATTCTCATTGATCAGTAAGCTTGATCTTGGCTGGTAGTTCCTGCTGATCTTCTCCAGGAGGGGCCTGTTGCCGTGGTTCCCAAATGTCTTTGCCAGAGGCAGAATTGCCCCGCCCTTGCCTGGTCCTGGCTAAGTAATGTACTCAGGTTTGCTCTCAGGAGCTTTTGTTCCCTGCAAGCTTCCCGTACAGCTTTGGAGGACGAGAGTGAAAATGGCGGCCTCCCAATCTCCGCCCAGAGGAGCCGAGAACTCGGGGCCCGCTCCTCAGTGCGCCTCCAGAGAAAAGCAGTCAATCCACTCCCATCTCCCCGGTCTCTGGCTGCACTCCATGCTCACCCGGCCTGTGACCGAGTGTTTCTATCTCTGGCACCCGACTTGGTGTGGAGTCTCCAAACCCCGTAGATCCCTGCGGTGCACTCCTGTGCCACTCCTCCCGGGGGAGGAAGGGGAGTCTCCCCGATCTGCTGCTTGTTTGGTCCCTGCTGGAAGAGGAGTGGCCCAACTGTGCCATGGATCATGGTTTATGGCAACACCTAGCTGAGAGCCCGCACCTTGGCTCCATCTCTGCAGCCGGCTTCCCTGCTCTGATACCTGGGAGCTCTACTCCACTTAGGCACCCCCGGTCTTTCTGTGACCCCGAGGGTCCTGACACCACACTATCGTGCAAGGGTTCCACCCCCCGTTTAGCCACTGGAGCGACATCCCTCAGTGGAGCCAACTTCTAAAAGTTCCGATTTTGTGCTCCGCTGCTCTATCACTTGCCAGAAGTGGCCGATGGAGGCCCCCTCCCCCACTGTCTGTCCTCTTGACTATTGCTTTGGATTCACTTCTCCACACGTCCTACCTTCCAGAAAGTGGTCGCTTTTCTGTTCAGAGAGTTGTTGCTATTCTTTTCTTCGATCTCCTGTTGAGTTCGTAGGTGTTCAGAATGGTTTGATCCCTATCCAGCTGAATTCCTGAGACCAGATGAAATCCAGGTCTCCTACTCCTCTGCCATCTTGCTCTGCCTGGACTATTCTTTCATTGTAAAGTAAGTATTCATTGTTTTAGGTTTTTGACTGTCTTTCTGCATTGACAATAGCTATTTACAAATAATATATTATTTATAAACTCAGTGTAGGAATGGAAAAATCAATGTAAAACAGCAAGTTTTAAAATCTCTGCTCAAGAATTCCTAATGATAATTACCTCATTATGTGGGTTAGAGACTTAAATTTATACTATCTGTGCAATAATTTAAAAACAAATTAAGAGAGGTTTATTAGTGCCCATGATATGATGTGTTGAAAAGCGCAATTCACCACTGTGGTCATCTTTTCCCAAACCCATTATCCCAGTCTAACAATGAGGAAAACATCATCCGAACCTTAACTGAATGAAATTCTACAAGATATCTGACCAGTAATCCTCAAAATTGTCAAGATCATCAAAATCAATGAAAGATGGAAAAACTGCCACAGAACAGCAAAGACTAAGGAGGCACGACAACTAAAGTGTTATGGTATCTTGAGTGGGATACTAGAAAAGAGAAAGGGCATTAGTGAAATATGAATAAAACCTACAGTTTAACATCCCAATGTTAGTTTTTTAGTTAGAACAAATTTACCATGGTAATATGATGTCAACAACAGGAACACTAAGTACAAGGAACGCTCCATGCTATACTCGTAACTTTTCTGTGAACCTAAAACTATCTTAAAATAAAGACTTTATTTTAAAAAGAAAAGAAAAGGCTCAGGCTTACAATAAAACTGGAAATAATCCTGAGTTTGTAATACAATAAGTATATGGTAGAAGCAAATTCAAATCCTCTCTTGAGGAACATAATCCCAAACAAGTCTTCAAAACTTTCCACAAAGGACAGACTTCAGTGAACAACACAGTGCCCCCAGTGGAGGCTGGAGCCACTTACACCAAGCCCCGCCCCACTTCACCCTGCAGGTTAATCTTTACTAGGGCAAGCTGTCCTGAAAGCCTGTGCAAAAGGCCCCTTCCTCAGAAGACCAGCACAAATCTCTGGCATGTACCAACTCTACTGATCACAGAGTGCTGCAAAACTTTAGCTCTAGGGGAAATAGGATCTAGCCTTTTCTAGCAAGCAGACCAAAACACACCTAGTTAAAACGCCACACTGGACAAAGTCCAAACACTCCCCATTGCAAGCAAGGAGAAACTCTGCAGAGGACTGATCTGAGGAAAAGAGCAGACAAAACACAACAGCAGAGTACATACAGCATACAACCCGCCCCCCCCCCCAAAAAAAACATGAAGTGCCAGGCCCTGGACAGTATATGATTTCTTATTGTAGCCTTTACTTTCAGGAGCAGGAAATGTAACAGGTTTTCCTAATACACAGTAGACAGAGGTCTGGGCAAAATGCCAAGATGGAGGAATTCATCCCAAAAGTAAGAGCTGGAAGAGGTCATGGCCAGGGATCTAACCAAACAGATAAGTAATATGCCTGAACCAGAATTAAAAACAACAATCATAAGGATACTAGTTGGGCTAGAGAAAAGCATAGAAGAAACCAGAGAGATCCTTAAATGCAGAGATAAAAGACCTGAAAACTAGTCAGGCCAAAATTTAAAAATTCTATAACTGAAATGCAAACTGGATGTAATGGATGTAACTGGATGTAATGACAAGGATGGAAGAAGCAGAGGAACAAATCAGTGACACAAAAGATAAAATTATGGGAAATAAGCTGAAAAGAATATAGGAAAATATTGGACCATGAATGTAGACTCAGGGAACTCAGTGACTTCATAAAGCATAATAATATTTATATCATAGGAGTCCCAGAAGAGGAGGGGGGGAAAGGGGCAGAAGGTTTATTTGACCAAATTATAGTTGAAAACTTCAAACTGGGGCAGGTAATAGAGAGTGAAACAAAGCAGGCACAAAGAATTCTCATTAAAATCAACAAAAGCTGGCCAACACCAAGACATATTGTAGTAAGATTTATAAAATACACAGACAAGGAAGAATTCCTGAAAGCAGCAAGGGGAAAAAAGTCCTTAGCCTACAAGGGAAGATAAATCAGATTCACAGCAGATGTCTCCACACAAACTTGGCAGGCCAGAAGAAGGTGGCATGATATATTCACTGTGCTGAATGGGAAAAATATGCAGCCAAGAATACTTCATCCAATAAGGCTGTCATTCAGAATAGAAGGAAAGATAAAGAGTTTCCCAGACAAACAAAAGCTAATGGAGTTTATGACCACTAAACCAGTCCTGCAAGAAATATTAAAGGGCCTCTTTGAGGGGGAAAGAAAGACCAAAGCAACAAAGACTAGAAAGGAAAAAATAACATCACCAGAAACACCAACTTTACATGTAACACAATGGCACTAAATTTATACCTATCAATAATCACTCTGAATGTAAATGCACTAAATGTCCCAATCAAAAGATATAGGGTATCAGAATGGATTTTTTAAAAAATGACCCATCTATATGCTGCTTACAAGAGCTAATTTTAGAACTAAAAACACTGCAGATTGAAAGCGGGAGGATGGAGAACCATCTATCATTTTAAGGCCAAAGAAAGCTTGAGTAGCCATACTTATATATCAGACAAATTAGATTTTAAAACAAAGACTGTAATAAGAGATAAAGAAGGGCACCACATCATAACTAAGGGGTCTATCCAACAAGATGATCAAGCAATTGTAAATGTTTATGCCCCCAACTTGGGAGCACCAAAATATATAAACCAATTAATAACAAACAGAAAGAAATTCATTGATAATAGTACAATAATAGTAGGGCACTTTAACATCCCACTTACACCAATGGACAAATCACCTAAGCAGAAAATCCACAAGGAAACTACAGCTGTGAATGACACTTTGGGCCAGATGGACTTAACAGATATATTCAGAATATTTCATCCTAAAGTACCAGAATACACATTCTTTTCAAGTACACACGGAACATTCTCCAGAATAGATCACATACTGGGTCACAAATCAGCTGTCAACAAGTAAAAAAAGAGTGAGATCATACCATGCATATTTTCAAAACACAACTCTATGAAACTTGAAGTCAACCACAAGAAAAAATTCAGAAAGACCACAAATACATGGAGGCTAAAGAACATCCTACTGAAAAATGAATGGGTTATCCAGGAAATTAAAGAAGAAATTAAAAAAAAAAAAAAATGGAAGCAAATTAAAATGAAAACATGACAGTCCAAAACCTTTGGGATGCAGCAAAAGCAGTCATTAGAGGGAAGCATATAGCAATACAGACATAACTCAAGATGCAAGAAAATTCTCAACTACACAACCTAACCTCACACCTAAAGGAGCTAGAAAAGGAACAGCAAATAAAGTCTAAAGCCAGCAGAAGCAAAATAATAAAGATTAGAGAAGAAATAAATAATATAGAAAAAAAACAAAACAGTAGAATAGATCAAAGAAACTAAGAGCTGCTTTTTTGAACTAATTGATAAACCCCTAGCCAGACTTATCAAAAAGAAAAGAGAAAGGACCCTAATAGATAAAATCATGAACAAAAGAGGAGAGATCACAGCCAATACCATAGAAATACAAACAAAAATGTACAAAGAATATTATGAAAAATTATATGTCACCAAACTGGGCAATCTGGAAGAAATGGATAAATTCCTAGAAACATACAAACTACCAAAACTGAAATGGGAAGAAATAGAAAATTTGAACAGACCCATAACCAGGACAGAAACTAAAATGGTAGTCAAAAATCTCCCAACAAACAAAAGTCCAGGGACAGATGATTTCCCAAGGGGAATTCTACCACACATTTAAAGAGTAAATACCTATTCTTCTCAAACTGTTCCAAAAAATTGAAATGGAAGGAAAACTTCCAAACTCATTCTACAAGCCCAGCATTACCTTGATTCCAAAACCAAAGACCCCACTGAAATGGGGAATTACATGCCAATATCCCTGATGAACATGGATGGAAAAATTCTCAACAAGATACTAGCAAATTGAGTATAATACTACATTAAAAGAATTATTCACCACAATCAAATGGGATTTATTCCTGGGCTTCAGGGTTGGTTTAATATTCACAAATCAATCAAGGTGATTCACCACATTAATCAAAGAAAAGATAAGAATCATATGATCCTCTCAATAGATGCAGAAAAAGCATCTGACAAAATACATGATCCATTCTTGATAAAAACCCTCAACAAAGTAGGGATAGAGGGAACATACCTCAATATCATAAAGGCCATATACAAAAAACACACAGCTAATATCATCCTCAATGTGGAAAAACAGATTTTTCTCAATGTTCAGGAACAAGACAGAGGTGTCCACTCTCACCATTGTTATTTAACATAGTATTGGAAGTTCTAGTCTCAGCAATCACACAGCAAAAAGAAATAAAGACACCCAAATTGGCAAAGAAGAGATCAAACTTTCACTATTCACAGATGACATGATATTATGTAGAAGACCTGAAAGACTCCATCAAAAATTGCAAGAAATGACATACAAGTTCAGCAGAGTCACAGGATATAAAAACATAGAGAAACCTTTTGCATTTCTGTATGCCAGTAATGAAGAAGCAGAAAGAGAAATCAAGGAATCAATCCCACTTACAATTGCACTAAAAACCATAAGATACCTAGGAATAAACCTAACCAAGAGGCAAAAGATCTATACTCTGAAAACTATAGAACACTTATGAAAGAAATTGAAGAGGACACAATGAAATAGAAAAAATATGCCATGCTCATGGATTCGGAAAACAAATATTGTCAAAATGTCTATATTACCCAAAGCATTCTACACATTTAATATAATCCCTGTGAAAATACCACCAACATTTTTCTTAGAGCTAGAACAAACAATCCTAAAATTTGTATGGAATGACAAAAGACCCTGAATAGCCAAAGCAATTTTGAAAAAGAAAAGCAAAGCTGGAAGTATCACAATTCTGGACTCAAGCTGTATTACAAATTTGTAATTATCAAGACAGTATAGTACTGGGACAAAAACAGATACATAGATCAATGGTACAGAAGAGAAAACCCAGAAATGGACCCACAACTATATGGTCAACTAATCTTTGACAAGGAAGGAAAGAACATCCAATGGACAAAAGACAGTCTCCTCAACAGTGTTGGGAAAAATGGACAACAACATGCAGAAGAAAGAAACAGGATCACTTTTTTACACCCTTCACAAAAATAAATTCAAAATGGATGAATGACCTAAATGTGAGACAGGAAGCCATCAAAATCCCAGAGAACACAGGCAGCAACCTCTTTGATCTCAGCAGTAGCGACTTTTTACTAGACATGACCTTGGAGGGCAAGGGAACAGAAAGAGAAAATGAACTATTGGGACTTCATCAGAATAAAAACCCTGGCACAGCAAAAGAAACAATCAACAAAACTAAAAGGCAGCCTATGGAATGAAAGAAGATATTTGCAAACGATATATCTGATAAAGGGTTAGTATCCAAAATATAAAGAACTTATAAAACTCAACACTCAAAAAACAAATATCCAGTTAAGAAATGGGCAGAAGACATGAATAGACATTTTCCCAAAGAAGACATCCAGATGATCACAAATGCATGAAAAGATTCTCAACATCACTCATCATCAGGGAAATATGAATCAAAACCACAATGAGATACCAACTCATACCTGTCAGTATGGCTAAAATTAACAACACAGGAAACAACAGATGTTGGGGAGAATGCAAAGAAAGGGGAACCCGCTTACACTGTTGATGGGAATGTAAACTGGTGCAACCACTCTGGAAAATAGTATGGAGGTTCCTCAAGAAGTTAAAAAGAGAGCTACCCTATGACCCAGCAATTGCACTACTAGGTATTTACCAAAAGGATACAAAAATACTGATTTGAAGGGGTACATACACCCTCATGTTTATAGCAGCATTATCAACAACAGCCAAATTATGCAAAGAGTCCAAATATCCATCCACTAATGAAGGAATAAAGAAGAGGTGAGATAGATAGATAGATATCCACATATGCATGATGGAATATTACTCAGCCATCAAAAATAATGAAATCTTGCCATTTGCAAGGACATGGATGGAGCTAGGGTATATTATGCTAAGTGAAATGAGTCAATCAGAGAAAGACAAATACCATATGATTTCACTTATGAGGAATGTAAGAAACAAAACAGATGAACATTGGAGAAGGGGAAAAAAGATAGGGAAGTAAATCAAAGGAGACCCTTAAAGATAGAGAACAAACTGAGGGTTGATGGAGGGAAGGTGAGCAGGGGATGGGCTAAATGGGTGATGGGTATTGAAGAGGACACTTGTTGTGATGAGCACTGGGTATTATATGTAAGTGATGAATCACTAAATTCTATTCCTGAAACCAATATTACACTATATGTTAACTAGAATTTAAATAAAAATTTGAATCTATATACCACATGGAATATTACTCAGACTTCAGAAAGGATAAATACTTACATTGATGTGGATGGAACTTGAGAGTATTATTCTGAGCAAATTAAGCTAATTAGAGAAAGACAATTATATGGTTTCACTTATATGTGGAATATAAGAAACAGCACAGATCATAGGGGAAGGGAGGGAAAACTGAATGGAAGGCATCAGAGTGGGAGAAAAACTATTAGAGACTCTTAGCTATAGGAAACAAAGTGAGGGTTGTTGGAAGGGAGGTGGGTAGAGGGATGGGGCAATTGGGTGATGGGCATTAAGGAAGGCACAGGATGTAATGAGCACTGGGTGTTACACACAACTGATGGGTTGTTTAACATACATTTGAAACTAATGATATACTATATGTTGGCTAATTGAATTAAAAATAAAATAATAAAAATGTGAAAAAATGTCCATAGAATAAGTTCAAAGGAAAATGTAAACACACACACACACACACACGCACACACACACACACATGCAAACAGACACACACTTCAAAAATCAGGAGTTTTTGGATTTATTAGACACATAGTATATTCAGTTAAATCATCTTACAAATGTCCTATCCTCCAATGTAATTTAATGAATGTATTTATATTAAAAAATTTAAACATATTGAAAGAAGGATTAAGAAAGTTTCATCAATTGAAATATTACCAGAGAGCTCTGAATAAAAAGCAAATTGAATTTCTAGAAAGGAAAATATAATGATTAAATATGGAAACTAAATTAATGATTTAAAATGTAGATTAGACCGTGTTGAGTATCAAAATATTGAATAAGAATTGAAAGATTATATGAATACAGCAAAGTGAAAGAAAGAAGTAATATATAGGAAATGGAACTAAGGGTGGCGGAAGATGAAAGGGGGAGGGAATCTACCATAATTTGAAACAGATCTCACAGTAAAGAAAAAAAAGATATAAAGATAATATTTGTGGAGATCATGCTTAACAAGCCTTTCTAATTGATGTATAACAACAGTTTTATACTCTGAAATTCTAATGTATCTTGAGAAAAAGAGATATAATGAAATCCACTTTGGAGATTTCCTGAAATTCTAATACATGAAAGGAATAAAAGTAAGAGTTTAAAAGTTGCAGACAGAAGAGAACAGTAATTGACAACTCTTATTTTGCTGAAATAATAGAAACCATAGACAATGGAAGTATATGTCTTTTTAAAATACTTAAATAATTTATTCAAGAATTTTATATCCATGGCACTATTTTTCAATAGCATGTTTCAGACAAAAACTGAGTACTCAGCTTTGACAGTACTACCAGAAGACTGTCAATAAAGTTACTTTAAAAAATGTATTTCAGGAAGATGGTAAATCATCAACCAAAGAAGGTTTGATTTTCAGGAAAGAATAATATGTAAGATAGATGATACACGTGAGAAAAGCTAAATGAGCATCACACTTCTAAAACAGTAATAATTTTTAATCTGTGGGCCTAAAAAATAGAATTAAAGTAATAGGCAAAATGGGTCTGTTGAGAAGAAAGATGCCAAACATAAAAGCAATTCAGTTCACCTACATTCTTTGGGATGTGAATTAAGGTATTCATTAACTTTGGATTATGTTATTGTTAATATGCATGTTTAAATTTATAGCATAGCCACAAAACATGGAAATACAGTAATTTTCCAAGTAGTAAAGGGGAGAATCGAATAAAAATTCAATTCAGAAATTGACAAGAAAAAAAGAAAAAGGGAAAAACACAAAGCACAAATAATATAATAGAAATGATTTTAAATATACCAGTACATGTAAATGACTAAATTCTCCAGTTAAAAATTATCAGTCACATACAGGTTACAAGACACAAACATAAAGACACAGTAAATATTTTAAGTCAAATGGTGGAAAAAATTATGCCATCTTTAACCAAACATCTGTTATTAAAATTATTAAGAGACAAAAATACTTTAGGGTTAAGCATTACAAGCAAAAAAGAAATCCACTCCATAATGGTAGAAATTTCATTAGTGAATATATAGCAATTCAAAATATATTTTCCCTAATAATTGAGCTTTCACTACAAAGCAAAGATTAACAGAATTACAAGGAAGAATTAATAAGTCTACCATCATATCATGAGGATTTGACAGTTCTCTCAGTAAATTACAGATGGGACAAAAATTCATTGAAGTAGTTTTAAACAAATCAACTATCATTATTGACCTAACATACATGTATGAAACAATTTAACCCAGGCCTGGAGAATGAATGTTCCCTAAAGCACACAGGGAATATTTTAAAATTACTATTTACTCACCAAAAAAGAACATCTTTAGACAATATTAAGGAATAGGATTATCCAGACTACTTTGCAGATTTTTTTTTTAAGATTTTATTTATTTGACAGAGAGAGACACAGCAAGAGAGGGAACACAAGCAGGGGGAGAGGGAGAGGGAGAAGCAGGCTTCCCGCTGAGCAGGGAGCCCGATGCAGGGCCCAACCCCAGGACCCCGGGACCACGACCTGAGCCAAAGGCAGACGCTTAATGACTGAGCCACCCAGGTGCCCCTACTTTGCAGATTTATATCTGCAAAAATAGATACTGATTAACTATTTGGAAAAAAAATGAAACAAGACCAAACCAGAGAGGGAGACAAACCATAAGGGACTCTTACTTTTAGGAAACAAACAGGGTTGTTGGAGGGTAGGAAGGTGGAGGAATGCGGTAACTGGGTGATGGGCATTGAGGAGGGTAGTGTTGTAATGAGTACTGGGTATTACATAAGTGATGAATCACAGACCTGTACCCCTGAAACAAATAATACATTATATGTTAATCAAAAAATTTTTTAAAATGATAACTATTTAAGTGTTATAACTATAAATGTTTTTAAATACTCTGTATTGACTATATCACTTTAAAATTATGATAACTATACTAGCATGGATTTATAATATAAATTAATTTCATGTAAATATTTAATCTATTTGATAATTTGAAACAGCTGTCCATTTTCAATTTGTATAAATACACTGTTCAAAAATTCTATGTGTATAATATTTATACATACAGAAAGCAAACAAAAATGAGGGTTTTTTTATCTTGTCTGATGTATTTAAGGTGCACTTTTTAATTAAACCCCAAATTAAGGGCTTTACCAAAGAAAACTTCTCAAATAAAAATTTTTCTAACTGCATTAATATATGTAAATGTCTTTTCTCCCTTACAACATACTTCCTAGCTCTAAAATACAGAATTCAGTATAACTTGACATTTTTTTCAGATGCTTTTATTGAATTTTTGAAATATATTTTCAGTGGTTAAAAATATGATGGACACTCACAGACTTCCAACACGTCAATAAATCTTAACAGTATGCTAGATTTAGTTCAGAATTATAAAAACTAAAATATTAATTTTATAGCAGATACAAATGAGGCCCCATTTCTTTTCCCTTTACCATTTTCCTTTGCTGGGAAAGAATCAATCCAGCAGTTTTTATTTTTTGCTACTATGAACAATGAATGTTGTATAAACTTCTTGTGCAAATATCCTGATGCACATTTGTAAGAAAGTCTCTAGGTTTTACTTACAGAAGTGGAACTACTGAGCCAGAGGGTTTGAGCATTTCCAACTTTATTAGATATTGTAAACACTGCCCTCTAAAGAGTTGTATCTATGTCCACTTACCCAGCAGTGCCTGAGATTTTTTTTATTTACCTTTTCACCAATATTTGCATTTTTCGAGTTTAAGCCTCTAGCCAATACAATGTTGAATAAATATCATTTCATCATAGTTTTAATTTACTTATTTGACTACTTATAGTTTGAGATTATTTTCAAAGTTGTGGCAGATCAAAGATGGCCACACTCTTTGAAGCTCCTCCCACTAAGAGTAGAGGTATACATCTTCTCCCCTTGAGAAATTATGGACTCATGATTGCTGTGTCCAATAGAATATGGCAAAAGTGATGCTGTGCCAATTTCTGGGCTTAGACTGACATTTTAATCTTAGTGTGATTTGGAATGCTCATTGTGGAGGATATTAGCTATCATTTAAGGCATCCAGTAGGATAGTAGGAAACCTAGCCTCTTAGCAGTATGGCGAGATGCCTGACCAGTCCTCAGCTTTTCTAGCCCTCCAGCCCAAGTTCTAGATAGAGAACATGGACTCTAGCTTTAGCCACCTTCTGACTGAAATTGCTTTAGAGATTTTTTTTCTTTTATCATTTTATGTTAATTACCATACATTACGTGATTGGTTTTTGATGTAGTGTTCCATGATTCACTGTTTGCGAATAACACCCAGTGCTCCATTTGGAGCTTTAGAGATTCTAAGGGAGAACCTTCCAAATAAGTCCGCTCAATCTTGGTTTTTTACATAGCAATAAGTAACTAGAACATGGGTTTATTGATAATTCAAACATCCATTATTCATATAATTCACTCACTTTGAATACAATTCTCCACACTGTCAGAATTTTGTAAACAAATCAGGATCAGAGGTTTGTGTATATTGCAAATATCTTTACCTACTCTCTGCTTTTTCTGTGTTGTAAATTCAAATTTCAATTTCTTCCTACTTTTACATTCAAATTTGCTTTTTTTCTCCTTAAAAATAGTGCTTCACCTAACACTAAAAAATATTTAGCATTATTTTCATAAAAGTTGTATAGCTTATAACACCTAAATTTCTAATCTATCTGGAATTGTTATATATAGTGAGATATAGATACAGATTTTATTTTCCACTGGTCTAGATCATCAGCTCTGCTAGATATCAAGCTCCCATATTTGCATCGAGCTGCTTCTGAGCTCTTTTTTTGCCTTTCATTGGCCTATTTATCTGTGCAATAATTACATAGTCTTAAGGTAGTCTCATAGTAAAATGTGATATGTGATTTGCCCTCCTTCTGTTCAAACATTTTTTTGATTATTAATAGCCTGTATTTTTCTATATAGGTTTTAGAACCCAAAACCCTTTGGGTTTTGAATGAAAGTGCATTGCAGGGGCGCCTGGGTGGCTCAGTCATTAAGAGTCTGCCTTCAGCTCAGGTCATGATCCCAGGGTCCTGGGATCGAGCCCTGCATCAGGCTCCCTGCTCAGCGGGAAGCCTGCTTCTCCCTCTCCCTCTCCCACTACTTGTGTTCCCTCTCTCACTGTCTCTCTGTCAAATAAATAAATAAAATCTTTAAAAAAAAGTGCATTGCATTTACAGATTAACATGTCATTATTATAATAGAGTTAAAATAGTGGAGTATCCATGCTTTTATTCAGGTGGTCTCTAATGCACGTCATTGAGGATTTTTATTTTCATTATAGGCCTTTATATATTTTATTAGTTTCAGTCTCTGGTACCATGTAGTTTTGATTATTATTGTCAATTAAGTTTTTTTTATCATGTTGCTTGTACTAGCTTGCCATCAATAGTATATTTAAAACTAGTGACTTACAGGGTTTTTGTGCAATTTTGGTTTTGGCATTGCTTACCGTAAGGGGTAGGTTCTACAAAGCAATATCGAAAAATAGTGGACCTCCTTGTCTTGTTTCTGATGTAATAGATTCTAGTCAGTTTCCAGTAAGCATGATTTTTTTCCTGACATTTTTAATACTTGTTTTAGATCAGATTATGAAAGTTTGTTATGTGCCTATTTTGCTAGGAAGTTTGAATAACCAAAGAATGAATTCTGCTTATGCCTTTTATATATTTATTAACATGCTCTCAGACTTTCTATTTAACCCATTAAAATAGTACATTGCATCAAGATTTTATTTATTTATTTGAGAGAGAGGGAGAGAGAGAGAGAGAGCGCGTGCATATGCAAGCACGAGCAGGGTGGGGAGGGGCAGGGAGGAGAGGAAGAAACAGACTCCCTACTGAGTGGGAGCCCAATGCAGCACTCAATCCCAGAACCCCGGAATCATGACCTGAGCTGAAGGCAGATGTGTAACCTACTGAGCCACCCAGGTGCCCTGCATCAATTTTCTACATTGAAGTATTCTTGCATTCCTAGAATAAGCATCCTTAGTTATGACTTTCCATATTTCATCTAGTCTAACATGCCATTATTTGTGAAATGCTCTATTTAATGAACTTCAAAGAATATAGTATTACTTAAGTTATGGCCTAATAATTTTATGCCATTCAGAATTATTATTTCACTAATTGAAAGATCGGTTAGGTTTACAGAAATAGTTATTTATCACATTATAGCATAAATAAATTTCTTAATAAATTTTACTTTTTTTAGATTCAGAGTTCAAATATATTACCATAACAAACTAATAGATTTTTCTAAGTGTGGGGATTTTCATTTCTTAGGCTCCATAAAGCACTTCATTTTTGTTTTGAAAGGGATATGGAATTATGGTCGTTCCTTCAATATTACTTTGCACATTTTTATTCTCCATTAGTTTTTTTTCTAGTCCTCTAATATGTAAGATAACTTCAGTTCAAATGATAATTTTGTTTTCTTGAAACTCTTTTAAGTGGAAAGTAACATTGACAAAATACCAACATTAAAAAACAAAACAAAACCTAAAGTGACAATACTAAGAATAGCAGTGAACAAGGTCATGTATGTATGGTTTAAAATACTTACAAATTTAGGAACAGTTCATGTAGGCCATCCTCTAATATTTGCAAAGACTGGGCAGGATTACAAAGGAGGGCCATTTAATGTGTCTCTACCCTTAAAAGTTAGAAATTAATAATTTGACAATTATTCTTTCATAAGGCAAAAATTTAAGATAATAAGATAATTTAAATTTAATAAAAATTTAAAACACAAGGCTATTTTGTATAATTAATATTTGGCAAAAATACCAAAGAATATTGAATTCATTTTTGACATGTCTTGGTATATTCTTAATGGGTTAGCAATATTTAGGTGACTAATAAGAAATTCATAATTAATAGTTTATTGTATTCCATAGGACTCCTTTTTCTATCCTTAATGTCAAGAAAATTTATAATTTTGTTGTTATAATCAAGTATGAGCATAATTTGTATTCTAGAGTAATGGTCTAATAAATTAAAAAAACTGATTCAAATTTTATTAATAGATTATAATGTTCTTTAAAAACATGTTAAATTTTAATCTTTAAAATAAAATTAATTACTATTTTAAAATATAAAATTAAAATTAAATAAAATTTTTAACCAAAATTCTTTGAATTAAAATGCTTATTGAAATCTAATTGTAATGAATATTGACAATATATTACAGTTTTGTGTTCAATATGCATCTAGTAGTCAATGTAAAATATTGGTATCACTCTGAAGATATGACATCTAGATCTATAAAAGATATTTAAAGTTAATATAGCTTTAGTATCAAATATTCATTAGCTACCACGTGCAATTCTTCAATATACTATGAAAACCCCAACTGGGAAGTGTAAGAGAAACAGTAAAATGTGTGTTTACCATAAATAGGCAGTTATACTTGTATATAAGAATCAGTTGCATCCATGTTCTTTTAGAGGAAGGATGTAGTAAATTAATTCAGCTGGCTTTTCTCCTGCTCCATTATTTTCTATTGATGCCCTAATAATTAGTACAAACTTAATGGCTCCAAAGAAAATAGTTTATTATCTTATAGTTCTATAGGTCAAAAGCCCAACACATGTCTAAAGTTTAAAATCAAGGGTGTTGGCAGGGCTTTATTCCTATCAGGAATATCCTATTCCTATCAGGAAGTTCTGTGGGAGAATCCATCTCCTTGCCTTTTCCAGATTCTAGAAGCCATCCAACACTTCTTGGCTCCTGTCCCCCTTCTTTATCTTCACAGGCAACAAAGGGTTGTATCTCTTTCACCCTTTGTTCATAAATACTTAATCTCTTTGATCACAGCAGAGTTTTCTGCTTTTAAATCCCATGGGATTAGTTGGGGCCCACCTGGATAACCCTGGGTAATTTCCCCCATTTCAAGGTCCTTAACTTTAATCACATCTGCAAAATTCTCTTTTGCCTTGCAAAGTAACAGATTCATGAATTCTAGGGATTATACTCTGGAAATCTTGGGTGGGCCATTATTCTGCCTACAACATTTACATAAGCACTTTCTTTGCACAAATCTTTCCCTTGCCCTAAAGCAGTATTTGTTTCCATATATAGTAGCAGGGCCCAGCCATATTCATGCCATTTCAGTATAAACTTTGAGGGAAAAAAAAAAAAGATGTGGAAAAGTGTTTCCTTGCTACCTGAATGTTGACCCAAGAACAGATACTACGTTTATCAGTTTGTGTTATGTTAACGGTAGACATCAGATCACAAGTGACAGAAGTATCCGAAGTTTCTCTAAATATATTTTTGGCTTGTTTTGTCTTTGTTTGTTTTTGGTTTTTAGTTTCAAGTTTTTTGTCTTTTACTTTTTTAAATTTTATTTTATTACGTTATGTTAGTCACCATATATTAACCATTAGTTTTTGATGTAGTGTTCCATGATTTATTGTTTGCGTATAACACCCAGTGCTACATTCAATACGTGTCCTCCTTAATACTCATCAATGGGCTAACCTAACCCTCGTAGAGTGAATTATAGAGTGTAAAATTTTAGTTTCAGGTGTAGAATTTAATGATTCATCACTTAAAACAACACTCAGTGCTCATCAAAACAAGGGCCCTCTTTTTCTTTTAAGATTTTTATTTATTTAATTGAGAGAGAATGAGAGCAAGAGAGATCAGAGGGAGAGGGAGAAGGAGACTTGCTGCTGAGCCAGGAGCCCGATGTGGGGCTTGATCCCAGGACCCTGAGATCATGACCTGAGTCAAAGACAGATGCTTAACCAACTGAGCCACCCAGACAACTCAATAATCACCTCCTTAATACCCATCACCTATTTATTCATCCATTCTCTACGCCCACAACCGTCACTGCCACCACATTCAGCACCCCCCAGTTTGTTTTCTATAGTTAAGAGTTTGTTTTATGGTTTGCCTCTCTTTTTCCCCTATGTTCATTTGTTTTGTTTCTTAAATTCCACATGAGTGAAATCATATAGTATTTGTCTTCCTCTCACTGACTTATTTCACTTAGCATAATTCTCTAACTCCAACCAGGTCACTGCAAAAAATTCATTCTTTTTTGATGGCTGAGTAATATCCCATTGTATATATATACCACATCTTCCTTATCCATTCATCAGTTGATGGACATTTGGGCTCTTTCCATGGTTTGGGTATTAAAGATAATGCTGCTATAAACATTGGTGTGCACATATCCCTTTGAATCAGTATTTTTTGTATTCTTTGGGTAAACTCCTAGTAGTGCAAAACTACAGATGTTGGCAAGGATGTAGAGAAAGGGGAACTCTCTTACACTGTTGGTGGGAATGCAAACTGGTGCAGTTGCTCTGGAAATCAGAATGGAGGTTCCTCAAAAAATTAAAAATAGAACTACCTTACAATTCAGCAATTGCACTAAATGTATTTTTGCATTGTGATATAGAGGATTCACCATGGAATGGAGCTCAAGGTCCCTAACAACCCTCCTTATTTAGGTCTAACTGCACTATTAAATATAGGTACAGGGTTATTATGACCAGGATGCCTTGCCTTCCATAAAGTACTGAGAAACCAATGAACCAAAGGAATCATCCCTAGGTTCCTTTACCATGTATCAGAATTATTCTAGTGGTTTATTGCCATTCTAAGATCTCTTCTTTTTAGGTACATGTCAAGAATGTGCTTCCCTGATTCCATGACATTAGTGCTCAGGAACTGAAGACTGACATTTTACTCTATTTGCAAGATAACAAGTGAGCTGCCAGAGTTTTAAATTTATACACTGACAGAAAATCTGAGACCTTTGGGTCAGAATAAAGAGCTTATTACTTATGGAAAAAGTAGCAGCCAAGAAACATCAGAGTATCTGTTCCCAAGTCCCAGTCCTTACAGGGTGACATGGTTAGGACTAGATGGTATTTGCACATTCATTGGAATGTATCACAGCAGTGGAATTCTGAGTATAGCAGACTTTGAATGTACATAAGGACCCTAGTAACAGGCTTATCTTTTCTTTGGGAGGGAGAGAGATTTTATCTTTACTCTGGAAGGTAAACTAATCTTCTCTAGAAATAAAATGTCTATCTCTACTACCCTGGAACATCTCCTGAAAAGAAAACATCTTTAAACTTTACTATCCTGGTTATGCTAACATCCTTACTTTAGCTATAAATACCTTAGCTTATAACATGAAGAAATGTGAGATATTAATGAATAATTGTCTCCCAACAATTGAATATGTTCATATGACCTGCTTTGGTTAATGAATTATGAATGGAAGTGATAGTATTTCTTCCAGATGGATCTTTTGATTTAGTAACTCCCCATTTTCCTTCCTCTTTCCTCAGTGAACAGCAAAAATGTAAATGACAGATGCTACAGTAGGCAGCTTTCCAGAATGACATATAACAAAGCCTCTGATAACCCAAGATATGCATATAAGCAAAAAATAAACCATTATCCTTTAAGTTAGTAAGCTTTTAGAGTTGGTTGATTGTTACTACATCATAATTTAACCTATTCTAACTGATACACCATGAAAATTAGGTGTCCTATTGATTGGCTTTACTTTTTTTTTACTTTCTGATACATCCTGTTTATTTAAAAGGCAGCAAACAATAATGCTCACCATTCTCTAAAGTATTTGGTCGTTCTATGCATTCCTTTCTTTTGCTCAATCCTTATGTATCCACATCTCTAATAGATAAAATCCTACTCATTTTTTAAGACAAAGATTAAATGTCACCTTTGAAACAGTCTTCATTAATTCCTCTGAAGGAAATTATAATTTTCAAGTACACTACTATTTGATAATTATGTTTTTTTTCTCAAATTCTACATGGTTTCATAATTGTATATATCTCTCTCTCATATAAGGAGTAGGCTATTGGAGCTCAGCAGCCATATCAAAGAACACAGCACCAGGCTTTGCATAAATAGGAATAAATGCTTACTGAGTTGCATGATTTTCAGTTTAAACATATTTATAAGTTTCTAAGATGTATGCAAAAGCATTTTTTATAAGTTAAAATTATTTTTATATAAAGAGTAATTTGTTACATACATTTGCATTATCATAAATTGTAGAAATGTAAGTTGCAGCAAGGATATATCTATTTCTATCATGAACCTAAAACTATTTATGTGCCTGCATGAATGCAAGACAATAATCAAACTCAAATGCTTAAAGAGGCTAAGCATTGAAGCAGCTGGGGAGAGGAGCTGCATTGTGGCAAATTGGAGAGCATATGCTTCCTTTAAAAGCAGCAGCAACTAATGAAGGAATCTAAAGCTAACAATACAAGATCTTTCAAATTATCTATCAATCAATACTGGCCATAAGACATTTATATTAATTAAATTAATATTTAAAAGATAAGTAATAAAACATTAAAATATATTTTTGAAAATCAGAGCAAAAGAATAAACATTGCCTGGTTTTACCTTTAGGTATGTAGATTTTTATTTTTATTAAAATATCCATTAAATATTTCACTAAATTATCATAGTCTCATAACAAATAAATATCTAAAATATAATCCATTGATTTCACAAATTAAAATTATCACTGTGAAAGTTATTATCTTTGCAAATTGTTATTCTGATGCTTTTATCTATGCTTTAATCAGTGCATAGAGAATTATTTAGCTTTTAAATTATGAAATTTTTAATAGATGGGAAGATTCTATCACTCTTATCTATATCATTGTTTGTTTTATTCTGACAACTCCAGTTGCTTTGAAGATTATAGATTCCCTATTTAAAATTCCTAATAATTGTATCCTATTTGCATTTATCTCTAAGAACTTTGCAAATTAGAAGTATTGTTTCCATGAACTCCCTGTTTGCCCTATTCCATCTAGTTTCTTTTTCTCAAAAGAAAGAAAAGGGTAGTTCAATTCCTTTGCCTCTTTTCAAAATCTTAGCTTTTTCTGAATTGAAAAAGATGGACAGACAGCTATCTTTTAAGGAACACGATGTGGGTTCCTGGTATGAAAAATGAAATGTCATGAATTTAACCTTAGTCTATCTAGCACAAGACAGGATTTCTACCTTTAATTTTTACCTTAATATTCTGAACTCACTCTCAATGCAAGTTCTGAGGTTTCTGAGAAAATCACATTTCAGCTCAGGGTACCATGCTATCACAACAACAAATTATTTTTTTCTAGATTTTATTTGCAATACAAATTGTATTGTATTGCAGGGAATATTTTTTTTTTAATTGTCCTAGTGAACATCTCAAGGTTTAAAATATGCCTAAATTTTAACCCAATATTTCTACTGTTCCTTAGCTGAGAATTTGTATTTCAACATTGTTTCACACTGTTTTTCCAAAATTGCATCTTGGCTGGTTCAGTGGGTTGAGTGGCCAACTCTTGATTTCAGCTCAGGTCATGATCTCAGGGTCCTGGGATCAAGACCCTCAGTGGGCTCCACACTCAGTGGGGAGTTTGCTTCAGGATTCTGTCTCTCACTCTGCCCCTCCCCCTGCTTGTTCACTTTCCCTCTCTCTCTCAAGTAAATGAATAAATCTTAAAAAAGAAAGGGAAAAAAGAAAGGAAAGGGCTGGATAGGAAAGGAAAGGAAAGGGTTGGATAGGAAAGGAAAGGAAAGGGTTGGATAGGAAAGGAAAGAAAACAAGAAAAGAATTTCTTTTCACCTATAGATACCAGACCTTCTTTAGCATAGGAACTAGTATGCTATGACTATTTAATGAATACATTTATTTTAGTACATCAAATTTTAAGATATCAAAATGAATAAAATTTAATTTTAACAAGTAAAGTTCAATCTTAAAGTCAACCTAAAACTTTTCATGTAGGTTTCTTAATGTTGACCATGATCCACTTGTTTTGTAGACATTTTTTTGTATATCAGTAAAGAAATTGATCTAATTATAATTGAGTATAACAATTAGGTTACAGATCCATGCCTTCCGATGTTTATATATTCAGATTTAACTATTAAATGAGGTTACACATAAAAATATTTATCCTAGTGTTTGACACATGAGATTATTGTTAGATATTTTAGTATATCATGTGGATGGGTCTCTTCCAACACCCGAGGAGGTGCCCTAGACACATGTTCACATTCTTATGTGTTTTGTAATTTTTACAAAATAGTTTAACTCTGGAGATTCTTTTCTCTTTGCATGGGTATTCCCTTTTCATTTTTTTAACTTGTGCCAAGTACATTAGAATAGTTATGGACATTTTTCAGATCAGGGAACTGGATTTGAAAATATATTTAGTTTGAAGTTAGGAGATATGTAGGAGTTTTATATCATTTCTGTGTATCATTATTGTATTAGTTTCCTATTACTGTTTGGAAAACTACTCTAGACTTAGTAGCTTAAAAGAATACTGTTTTTAGTTTTGTGTTAAGAATACTGTTTTTATCTAAAATGTTATATAAGTCAAACATCTGAGTATGGCAGACCTAGGTTTTATTATTGGGCTCACAAAGCGTAAATTAAAGTGTTGTCTTGGTTTCATTCCTTTCTGTAACTCAGGATCCTCTTTCAAACATACGAGTTTTTTGGTAAAATTATTTGCATTTGTAGGACTGAGGTATCTATTTTCTGTCAGCCAAGGATTACTCTGATTCTAGAGGCCACCCACAGTTCCTTGTCACATGACTCCCTCTGTAGGCCTTATATCCTCATGCTCTCAATCTATTCCATGAAGAAGAGTCCAGTCCCTTTCAGGGCTTATGTAATTAGGTCAGATCAGCAAGCATGATCACCTTTTTGATCAACTTAAAGTCCACTAATTTAGGACCTTAGTTATATCTATAGAATCCTTTCACCTTTGTCATGTAACTAAACTAATGAGAGTGTTGCCCATCATACTCACAGGATTATATAGGGTGTATACACCAAGGGGCTAAGATCTTAGAATTCATCTTAGAATTTTGTCCAGCATAACTAATTACTGCTAGCCATCCCAGAGCAGAAATGGCTTCTAGGAACACACCTACCTAGTGCTTTGATGACTCACTAGGCAGTAGGACACTAAAGAGCAGAGCCAGATATCATACAATGATATGAATGTGGCCTTCAGTATCTGGTGACACAAGTATGAGGGTATAGGAATCTATGACAACTTGAAATTCTCTGAACTCTGACAGCATGCATGGAAATTGGTAGAATTTCTTCCCAACTTTGATAATAATCATAAAAAATTACATTATACTAATAAGCTGTGAGGCTAAAAGAAATGTTCAAAGACTTCAAATTATTTAAAAAAAAGAAAAAACCTGATTCTGGTCAACCATGCTATCAGGGAAGACTGAATTAAATTCTTTCTCTTTAGAAAATGTTGTCATTTAAAGAGGCAAAGAATATACACCCAGAACAGGTAAAAACATAGAAGTTCTGTTGTTATTCTTTTCTTTTTTAATTGCAGGTGAATATGTGACATTGGCAGTATTTTTAAAAATTGTGATGTGGAGAATTCAGCAAAGATGGTGGAGTAGGAGGACCCTAGGCTCACCTCACTCCATGGATACAACTAGATAACACTCACATCAGTGTAAATAACCCAGAGAATGGCCAGAAGATGGGCAGAATAAACTACACAACTAAATGTAAAGATGGGGCCACAAAGAGGAAAGGAAGGACAGAGATGTGGTCAGGAAATAAATGGACTCAGAAGACTGTCCATGAGAGGCAAGAATGGATGCTGCAACCCCACAACCATGAACCCACAGGGGAAGATGAATCCCCATAACATTTGGCTTTTAAAATCAGAAGAGCCAAATTTCATTGTTTTCTTAGAACCAGAGGGACTTAAAACCTGGAATTTTAAAAAAATCAGTGGGCTCAGCTCTGGGAGAGCAAGAGAAAACAGAGTCCTAACCCCCCAAAAGGGAGCATAACAAACAGCCAACAGAGATACAGCATAGAAGTAAGAGTTTGAAAGGTGCCTGGGACATAAAGAAGGGAGATTTGCTAATAATCCCAGTGTCCTATAAAGGCCAGTGCCACAGGCCTGGCAGTATGCAAGCAGTCCCTATGGTAGCCAGTGCCACTCCAAAGTGACTCCTGCCCCACAGATCAGGGAAGATAACCACACATACCAGTCAAACAGATGCCCCAGAAGTGGACTGGAGGCATACAACTGGTCTGACTGCAGGCCTGACCCACCAGTGAAAGAGCCTCAGGGGACAACACAGGGAAATCACCCTGCAGTTTCACACCACTGTGTCTATGGCAAATGCCCTGTCTGACTCAACTCAAGCCCAAGGCATCCCAGATTGGCCCACTAACACCACAGGGACCAAACATTGCCCAAAACAGGCACAGAAAGCCATTGCAGATGACTGAAGAAAAAGCGGCTTAGCCACAACAGTGGGGTAAACCCATCATACATAGGAGATGCCCCTGAAGTGCAGGGTTCGGGTGAACAGGAGACACTGTGTGGCAGGGTGCTACAGGATCTCTTCTTCTTAAGGTCATAATTTTCAACTGCAGGAGACATAGCTGTCTTTCCTAATACACAGAAACAGACTCAGAGTTAGACAAATGAGGAAACAGAGGAATATGTCCCAAGTGAAAGAACAGAACAAAAATCCCAAGAGAACTAAGTGAAACAGAGATAGCTAACATGCCTGATAGAATATTTAAGATCATGAATATACCCGCCAGATTTAAAAGTGGAGGCCATCCATAAGACTCTTAACAATGAGATAAAAAATAATCAGATGTAAAACACAATAAATGAAATTAAAACTACACTAGATGGAATAAATAGTAGCCTAGATGAAGCAGAACAACAAATCAGTGACCTGAAGGACAGAATAATGGAAAGTAATACAGCTGGAGCAGGTGTGAGAAAAAAAAATTATGCACTGTAAGAATAGACTTAGAGAACTTGGCAACACCATTAAGCATAGTAACATTGGCATTACAGGGATCCCTGAAGGGAAAGAAAGAAAGGGGGGCAGAAATTTTATTTGAAAAAATAGCTGAAAATGTTTCAAATCTTGGGAAAGAAACAAATCCAGATCCAGGAAGCACAGAGATCCCCCATCAAAATCAACCCAAAGAGGTCCACAAGAAGACATATAGTACTTGACAGGACAAAAAGTAGTGATGATTAGAATTTTAAAAGCAGCAAGAAAGAAAGCAGTTACACAAGGGAAACCTCATTAGGCTCTCAGCTGATTTTTCAGCAGAAACTTTGCAGGCCAGAAATGATTGGCATGATATATTCAAAGCATTAAAAGGAAAAAATCTGCAGCTGAGAATACTCTATCCAGCAAGACTATTATTCAGAAGAGAAGGTGAGATAAAGAGTTTCACAGACAAATAAAATTTAAAGAAACTCATGACCACTAAATCAGCCTTACAAGAAAAGTTAAAGGGTACTCTGAGTGGAAAGGAAAGATCATAAACAAGAGTAAGGAAAGTAGAAAGCACAAAAAACAATAAAAATAAGTATAATCTGTAAAAATCGGTCGAGGCATTCACAAAATAGAAGGATGTAAAGTGAGATACCATACACCTAAAATGTGGGGAAGAAGAGTAAAGAATGGGTTCAAACTTAGGCAACCATCAACTTAATATAGACTGCTATATGCATAAGATGTTACATACAAACCAAGTAGTAACCAAAAATCAAAAACCAGTAATAGATACCCAAAAATTAAAGAGGAAGGAATCCTAGTGTCTCACTCAAGAAAGCCAACTAATTGTGAGAGAGGAGAGAGTAAGAAACTAACAGAAGAAAAACTACACAATTAATGAATCGTTGAATACTACATCAAAAACTAATGATGTACTATATGCTGGCTAATTGAACATAATAAAAAATAAGAATAAAAATTAAAAAACAATTGCAAAAACTAAAAAAGAAATTAAAAAATTTTAAAAAGTCAAGTTAGAGTACCAAGTTACAAGTTATGACAAAATTAAAATGCTTGTTTTTATATAAAAAAAATAAAGAAAAACTACAAAAACAACCACAAAACAAGTAACAAAGTGGCAATAAATACATACCAATAAATAATTACTCTAAATGTAACTGGACTAAATACCCCAATAAAGAGACATAGGGTGACGAAATGGATAAAAAGAATCAAAGACACATCTGTACACTAACTACAAGAGACTGATTTCAGACACATGAAGATTGAAAATAAAGGATGGAGAAGGATTTATTATGCAAATGGAAGTGAAAACAAAGCCAGTGAAGCAATATTTATATCAGACAAAATAGACTTTAAACAAAGGCTGTTAACAAGAGACAAAAAGGACACTATATAATCATAAAGGGGACAATCCATCAAGAAGACAATTATAAATATTTTTTTAAAGATTTTATTTATTTATGAGAGAGAGAGAGAGAATGAGAAAGAGAGAGCACATGAGAGGGGGGAGAGTCAGAGGGAGGAGCAGACTCCCTGCCGAACAGGGAGCCTGATGTGGGCCTCGATCCAGGGACTCCAGGATCATGACCTGCGCCGAAGGCAGTCGCTTAACCAACTGAGACACCCAGGCGCCCGACAATCATAAATATTTATGCACACAACATGGGAGAATGCAAATACCTAAAACAGTTAAAAACAAACCTAAAATAATCAGTAGTAATACAATAATAGTAGGGGACTTTTAATGTCCTACTTACATCAATGGACAGTTCATCCAAATAGAAAATCAAAAAGGAAACTGTGGCTTTGAATGACACACTGTACCAGATGGATCTAACAGATATCCTCAGACCATTCCATCCTGAAACAGAATACACATTCTTTTCAAGTGCACATGGAACGTTCTCCAGAATAGATCACATATTAGGCCACAAAACAAGTCTCAACAAATTCAAAAAGATAAAAGTCATTCCATGCATCTTTTCTGACCACCACACCATGAAACTGGAAATCAACCACAAGAAAAAATCTGGAAAGTGCACAAATACGTGGAGGTTAAATAACATGCTACTAAACGATGAATGGGTCAACCAAGAAATAGAAGTGGAAATAAAAAATACGTGGAGACAAATGGAAAATGAAAACACAATGGTTTCAAAATCTTTGAGATATAGAAAAAGCTGTTCTAAGAGGAAAGTTTATAGCAATACAGGCCTACTCAAGAAGAACGGTCTCAAATAAACAATGTAAACTTATATCTAAAGAAGCTAGAGAAAGAACAAAACCCAAAGCCAGTAAAAGGAAATAACAAAGATTAGACAGAAATAAATGAAATAGAAATTAAAAAAATAATAGATCAATGAAATCAGAAGCTGGTTCTTTTTTAAGATTGAAAAAGATAAACCTTTAGCCAAACAAACAAACAAAAAAAAGATGACTTAAAATCAGAAATGAAAGAGTAGAAATAACTGACACCACAGAATACAAAGGATCATACAATATAATGCAAAATTATAGGCCACAAATTGCACACCCAGAAAAAAAACGGAAAAACTCCTAGAAACATATAAACTACCAATAATGAATGAGGATGAAATAGAAGGTTTTAATGGAGTGACTACTGATTCATTGCTGGTAATCAAACTCCCAACAAATGAAAGTCCAGGACCAGATAGCTTCACAGGTAAATTCTACCAAACATTTTAAGAAGACATCTGTACTCTGAAAACTATAAAACCTTGATGAAAGAAATTGAAGAAGACACAAAGAAATGGAAAGATATTCCATGCTCATGGATTGGAAGATATTGTTAAAATGTCCACACTACCCAAAGCAATCTATAGATTTAATGCCATCCCTATGAAAATACCAACAGCATTTTTCACTGAACTAGAACAAACCTAAAATTTGTATGGAACTACAAAAGACCTTAATAGCCAAAACAATCTTGAAAAAGCAAAACAAATCTGCTGGTATCACAATTCCACATTTCAAGTTATACAACAAAGCTGTAGTAATCAAAACAAAATGGTACTTGCATGTGCATGTGCGTGCACACACACACACACATACAAGATGCAAATCAATGGAACAAGATAGCCCAGAAATAAACCCCCAAGTACACAGTTTGTATTCCCACCAACAGTGCATCAATGTTCCTTTTTCTCCATATCATTGCCAACACAAAAACACATTGTTTTTTGTGTTTTTAATTTTAGCCATTGGGACAAGTGCAAAGAGAAAACATTAAGAAGTTTCCTCAAAAAGTTAAAAATAGAACTACCCAAGGATCGAGTAATCACACTACTAGGTATTTAGTAAAAAAATAAAACACTAATTCCAAAGGATACATGCACGCCTATGTTTATTGCAGCATTACTTACAATAGACAAACTATGGTAGGAGCCCAAGTGTCCATCGATCCATGAATTAGTAAAGATGTAATACACCCACACACACACACACACACAGACAATATTACTCAGCCATAAAAAATAATGAAATCTTGCCATTTACAACAACATAGGTGGATCTAGAGAATACATTGCTAAGCAAAAGTAGTCAGAGAAAGACAAATGCCCTATGATCTCACTCACATGTGGAAATTAAGAAACAAAACAAATGAACAAAGGGAAAAAAGGCAAACAAAGAAACATTCTTAACTCTAGAGAACAAAGCGATGGTTACCAGAGGGGAGGTGGTTGAGGGATGGGTGAACTAGGCCAGGAGGATCAAAGAGTACACCTACCATGATGAGTTGTATAGAACGGTTGTATGTAATTGTTGAGTCACCATATTGTGTTTCCAAGGCTGATATAACACTGCATGTTAACCATACCAGAATTAAAATAAACTTTAAAAATTAGAATGTGTTGGGGCGCCTGGGTGGCTCAGTCATTAAGTGTCTGCCTTCCACTCAGGTCATGATCCCAGGGTCCTGGGATCGAGCCCTACATCGGGCTCCCTGCTCTGCGGGAAGCTGGCTTCTCCCTCTCCCACTCCTGCTGCTTGTGTTCCCTCTCTCGCCGTGTCTCTCTCTGTCAAATAAATAAATAAAATCTTAAAAATAAAAAAAATAATTATAGTGTTTTAAGTATTTCTAGAATGAAAAAATGTCTAATTTTTATTTTTTCCTTGAAGAGCTCCCATATTTTATAAGCTTTAGTGTTTATAAAATCTCTTACTCTATTCCAGTTACTAAACATTGAATATATACAGTTTGGGGTCATATATCCTAAGATCTCTGCAGTTGGGTGAAAAGTAATACCTGTTCATTATTAAAACTATTAAAAAACCTAGAAAACTATAAAAAATAAAACTTGCTCCAAACCTCATCATATAAAAATAAATACTGTTAGTATTTTGTGTCATTCCCTAAGTGATCTGGGCATGTATTTTACTAGTTAACTTTATGATGAGTATAGATCTACTGGTTGGGGGTTTCTTACAGATTTTTTTTAAAGACTTATTCGTTTGAGATAGAGAAAGAGCAAGCATGAGCAGGAGGCAGAGGGAGAGGGAAAAGCAGACTCCTCACTTAGCAGGGAGCCTGATGCAGGACTCCATGCCAGGACCTTGAGATCATGACCTGAGCCGAAGGCAGACACTTAACTGATTGAGCCACCCAGGCGCCCCTTATGGGTTTTCTTTTAAAAATCATACCTGTAATGCATCACATAAGAGTTCATGTTTTAGTTTCTTAAAAATACAGAACTTAAAAATAAATTGTAAGCAAACAGAGGGCAGATTTCCAGATTTTATTTTTTTTAAAGATTTTATTATTTATTTATTTATTTATTTATTTATTTATTTATTTATTTGAGAGAGAGAATGAGATAGAGAGAAAGCACGAGAGGGGGGCGTTAGAGGGAGAAACAGACTCCCCGCTGAGCAGGGAGCCGATGTGGGACTCCATCCCGGGACTCCAGGATCATGACCTGAGCCGAAGGCAGTTGCTTAACCAACTGAGCCACCCAAGCTCCCCAGATTTCCAGGTTTTATAGGTTGTCTATATGAAAGTGCATTTTTAGCAACCCAGCTTGCTGGGTTTTCTAAAATATTGACTTACGTGTTAAAAGAAACATTTTTTCACAGGAATAGTTTTGCAGTACAAATTCCAACACATCAGATTCTTGGCTGAAGTGTAAAGTGTAAACTTACTATCCTAGATCATTTAGAATAAGTCTTTTTCTGTATAATTTACAGGAAATTAGGAGCATTAATTAATTAGTTGATAGAAGTGGAGGTGAGTTAAGAGAAAATTTACTGAATATCATATTTTCACTTTGCATATATTTAAGCACATACTTATATACTATTACACAGTGCTTTTTATCTCCCGTAATATGGCATAGGTGTTTTTCTCTGTCATTAACTATGATTCAACAACAGCAATTTAAACTGGATTTTGACTTCACCATAGCTGATTTAAAGGTCTTTGAGGTGCTTTCTAATAATTTGTTTTAATAATACTGGAATATTTTGTAAATATTACACAACAATATCTGTGCTACCTCCCTGAGTGATTTCTACTTTCTAATGCAATTTTATTTAAGCAAGGAAAAGGGAAAAAAGAGAGGCAAACCAAGAAACAGCCTCAGCTATAGAGAACTGATGATTACCAGAAGGGTGGTGGATTTTGGGGGGGGACGGTGACAGGGATTAAGGCATGCATTTGTGATGAGCACCTGGTGTTGTGTGGAAGTGCTGAATCTCTGTATTGTATACCTGAAACTACTACTACACTGTACGTCAACTAACTGGAATTCAAATAAAAAGGAAAAACAAAAAACACAAGAAATTGAGAAGCTGAAACTTACCATGTTATTTTAATTAGTCATTGAATTTTTTTCTAATTTCTAGAATATTTATTGCATGTTTGTTTTTGTAATCCTTATCTCTGCTGATATCTATTTTAAGGCTAACAGATCTGTCAAATAGAATGCCTAATTTTAATTTCAGACAAAAAGTAATGAACATACACTAAAAAGATTATCTGAAATTCAAATTGAACTGAGTATCCAGTATTTTCTGGCCATCCTATCCTATCCTTTTTAATTGGCTTTGGAAATAGTAATGTTTCTAGTAATTGTCTAATGATGAAATTATATGCTCCGCACTTGCCTCCCACAAAGCTTTGGTTTTCAGTGTTCGCATTGTTTTTATTTAAATTAATATTCCATTTACTCTTTGACCACATTTTTTTACTCTGTTCTTACGTAGAGTTTTGAATGTGTATGTGTCTATACAGGAATATTTAGAGCTCTAAAGATCTAATTTTTTGTAATTTTATCCAATAATGTATTATGCACAGTTCAAGAGAATTATGGAAATTTAGTGAAGGTTCTTTGTGCTTAATATGATTGGCAATAGTCATAAGCCAGACACTGTTTTAAGTAACTTAAGAAGAAAGTCTTATATTAGTTTTGTAACCACACTGTGCAGAAAATATTATTTCCATTTTATAGATAAGGAAATAGGATTCAGAGTTGACATAATTTGTCCAAGGTGTCACATTTCACAGTTAAGATTGTTGGACTGAAACCTGGGGCTTTCTGAGCACAAATGCTGAACAGAAACCCAGGAACTGAGCAGCACTCACTTGTCAATAACCACAGCTCAGTAACAGGCACCGGTTCTTCAGGGCACAAGAAAGGATAATGCTTCTTCCCTCAACATTTTGCTCAGCCAAAATTGGCAACATTCAGCTTTTAGATTCACGCACTCTTCTACCCCACTGGTATTTTGCTGCATGTCATGTTTGGGGCAAAATTCTCAGTTTCAGTCATTAAACAGACTTCAGACCCCAAAATCTTCTTTGGCAAATGTCTATGGTGCAAGTGTCTGCCCATCGGTTTTGTCTTTTTGTTGATACTAACATTGTAGGTGCCCTATTTTACTTACGCTGGGCTTTTGACACAAAGTTTTCCTTATCTTTGATTCCCGATGGAAAGGTCTAGCAAATCTAACTCTAGTTTCTTATGCAACTCTCCCCATTCTTTCCCCAGCATTATTAATAGCTCATAAACATTAAAATTCCATCTCACAAAATAAATATTGTTCTTAATTATAGGATTAATAAGCTCTTTTATAGAGTTTGTTAAAACCTTTTGCAATATATGCTTATGTTTCCAACAACTGTTCTTTCAAATACTAGGTTATTTTGTATAAAAAACCAACAGTTTTTACTTTTATCTTCCTTGAAACCATAATGCTTATAAAAATAAGTTATGCTACACTGAATTACTTTTGCCTTGAATTTTAATTTTCATAACTCTGATATTTATGAAAGCTTTTTTGTTATAATTCTGCTTGACACATTTTTAAAGTTTCTATTTTATATTTAGGTAGACCTTTTGAGACTAGCCCATCTATTTAATAGGAGACTATTGGGGTTTTTTTTGGGGAGCGGTTGTTTTGGTTTTTTTGAGAGGGCAAGGGTGGTGGGGATGGGAAGAGGGAGAGAGAATTTCAAACAGGCTCCATGCCCAGCTCTGAGCCCAAGGCAGGGTTTGCTCTCACAAGCCTGAAATCATGACCTGAGCTGAAATCAAGAGTGGGACACAACTGACTCAGCCACTCAGGCGCCCTGAGACTGTTGCTTTTTAAAAGAGAATTAACTTACATTTTCAAAGCTAATATCTTAGATTAGTTAGAATTTTTCCAGAGGTGTTATATTTATGTAGCAAAAAATTTCCATCTCTTAAACTATGGTAACAAGAATTTTTTTATAAGCATTCTAGGATAAGTCCGATTCTGCCTGTTATTTTTTTGCGTGCCTTTGACTTCTAAGCGTACATAGCTTTCTTAGAAATACAGCTGCTCTTGGAATCCTGTCACAAGAGAGGATACTGACTATTTTAAATAAACCTGAATGGACTCTAATCTGAGTACAATCTCTTTTCTATAACACTGTTCTCACTTATTTCATTTCAGGTTATTCTTTTAAAGATGTTTTATAAAATGTTTTTTCTATTTTTTTCTTTCTAGTTATTTTTGTTGTTGTTGTTTTCCCACCTCCATAGGTAGGTTTGCATTTTACCTTACTTTTACTAGTGACAGTTTGAAAATACATCCTAAAAACAGTATTTCCTGATTATTAAGATAAAACTTATAAACTGTGTGGCACCACTCTCAGTAAAAATGAGGAAGTTAGCAAATATTTCCTTCATCCTTAGGCAATTATTTTGGTTGTTAAAATAAACGAGGATTTTGACAGATTTTACTACCAAATATGTTTTTTTCAAAGGTCATATTTCATATTTTTTACAAACATTATTGTTTCTGTTCAGTGTTTTCAGTTCTCAGTACAACTCCATTTATACTTCTACTTCAGTGTTCTTCAGATATCCATATCTTTATGTGCTAGACTACACTTTTGTGTGTTGTTTTTGTTTTTCATTATTGATTTTTCCTTTCAGAAAAGATATGGGAATGGAAAAATTGTTGGGTCTGCCCATATTTGTTACTGTCCCAAATGCAGGATATCTTCAACTTGGGTCAACTTGGATAAAACATACTGATTGTGAGAAATAGGAGACAATGAAATATTCAGAAGGTTTTTTTTCCCACCTTTTGAAAAAAGAAAGTAACCCCCTTTCTAATATTGGGATATTTAAGTATTACGTTTTTTGTACTTTTTAAACACTCAGTTAACAGATTCCTAATTTCTGTTTATAATTGCTCCAACTTCTAGGAAAACCTAAAATAGAATATTCTTATCCCCAAAAAGCATAAAGCTGACAATCATGTATATTTTAACCTTTAGAAAAGGGACTCAATATTACTACCTAAGTTTTTGAAATGTATATTTGAAATGTTTATTATGAATGCAGTGATCATAGCAGCAAGCCTGTAGTTTGACAATATTGGGTTTATTGACTCAATATAGCAGCAGAGCCCTTTTCAGAGGAGCTGTGATAAAACAAGGAGAGTTAAGTGTACTTTGTTTATATAACTTATTCAAGGATTTTATCTATTTGAGAGAGATTGTGTTGGGGGAGAGAGCACAGAGGGAGAAGCAGACTCCCAACGGAGCAGAGGTTCTGACCTGGAGCTCAGTCCCAGTACCCTGAGATCATGACCTGAAGGCAGACACTTAACCAATTGAGCCACCAAGGCACCCTGAGTTAAGTGTATTTTGTAAGGGTTAGGTTCCTGTTGAAGAATTTTCAACAGGGTCTAAGGACGTGGGGATGGGTTGTGGATTGATTGTTGTTTCTGAGGGAGATTAGAAATGGAGATTAACCATGAATTGGGGTGCTGTCCTGAGAATAAAGAAATTCATGGCACCATAGGTTAAAGAAAAAAAAAGGCAGCATTACCAGGAGGGGTTGGTTATAGTATTTTATTTATAGCCACTACGTGACTTTGAGAAAAGCTATGTTTTCTGTTAACTTTGCAGATGGCTCTATCTCTATCCTCCCAACCTGATTAAACTATGGGGCTGCTTTTTTTTCTTTTTCAGCCTGATAAGATTTTAATTATTTCAAAACCCACTGTTTTAAACCCTCAGAAATGTGAATATCTGACTCAGAATATTTTAGTTTCTCAGGAAAAGCAGCATCAATTTCCACTCTAAGCTACAACATCCAAAAAAAAGGTAACTATTAAGTAATGATCTGTAGATATGCTTTATGTAAAATAATGATCTCATCAGGCAGTTTCAGCAAAAGAATTAATAAAGCTAAAGGAAAGGGGAAAGTGTGACTTAGTAAAATTACTTGTCAAAGAGAAAGGACAAAATCTAAGGGAAGATAGGAAGAACTATCAGAATCCCATCAACTATTCTGGAACACGAAAAAAGGAACATATTTCAGTGCTTGAGATGATAAGAAATATGGCTCAGAAGCAACACTCCCTTCAGCAGCAATAGCAGTTGGGGCTCAGAGAGCATTGTTTCACTGCAAACATAGATGTGCACAACACACAGTGAGAGCATCATGGAATCTTAGATTTGTGGGAGAACAATTTCTCTCTACTTAATTAATTTGCAATTTAGCACTGTTTTTATCCCTTTCTGCTGTTTGATAGCATTTGGAAAATAATTGACCTCATTTTTTTATTTTAAAATTATTTTTATCTGATTAGCTCACAAATTATTTAGAGAACCTCGCCTATTAATCTTGTCACTTCTATGTTTTAACAGTCCAATTCTCTACCCTAAATTGCTTGCAAAATCCTTCCCATCCTTTATTCTCCACACCCACTGCTCTAGCTCAGGTTATTATTACTAAATGAATAAAATAACCTCTATATGGTCCCCTCCATTGCTTTTGCTCTTGCCTATTCCATCTATATAGGGCAGCAACATGTTTCTGTAAGGCTAATATAAAGACTTCAATCTCTTCTCACACCAAAATAGAATTTAGTAAAAAATAATTAGGTGCTGTTATATTAAAGATATGTACAACATTTTAAAACTTAGCATTAGAGATTCTTAAATGTTTTTAAGTTTTATCATATCTTGCTTGTCTGTACTCACATGGAAACTGAGATTTATAAGATCCAATGACCTAAATATATTATTTTTCTGTGAACAATTTAGAAAGACAGAAGACACTCAGTTAACATACTATCTAAATCCATAATATACTCTCAAGTGTTTGCTTAATATATAGCTAATTACGGATAAACTTAAACATAGTGGTGACAGTACCTTGCATTTTCACTATAAATTCTAAACAATTTTAAATACAAGTTTCTAAGATTCAACCTATTTATTCTGTTACTTGTGATAACTCTTTGCAAAGGGCAAAGAAAATATGATTAGCTCCTAGGAGCAGGTTAATTTCAATAGCTTATTGAAATACTCCAGATATATGAAAGCATTATAATACCTCAGGGGCACAAATACTATCAAATAATTGTTCCTCTGAAAATAATTGGATATGAAATGTGCTCAAATTCCAGATGGTTATAACAATTAATGAGATGCTAAGCAAAAAGAACATTTCATTGGCTTCTTAAAAGAGAATAACATCTATCTCCAACCTCTAATATTTTATCATAATAAATGTTCTAAATTTAAGTTACCACCCTATTTGGGTTTTTGAAAACTTTGTCCCTTGCGTCTTATAATTCCATAGCTGTATTTCTCCAATAGCTTGCAATGATTATATGATATTCCCTACCCAGATTGTGTTGTTTAAAGATATACTTCAGATGCCAGGAGATTAATAAAAAGTAAAATAAAACCCTAAAAAAAATTTAAGAACAAGATAGCTATCATTTAGATGACAGTTTTAAGTTTGCCAAAATACAAAACATATTCAAAGGACTTATAATTTATTGATAATTTTCCATCATTTTAAAAAGAATTGAAATTTCCACTATTACTTTGAAGCATAATTCATCCCTATGACAATTTAACCTGTGTAATTAGTGATCATGTTCTCTTGTTATTGAAAAAGATTATTAGTTTATGGAACACGTTTAATGGAGGTATTTTATTAGAGAAGTTCAAATGTTATCACTGAGTTTTGTGAAGGTTGTAAAGAAGAAAATATTTTAATACAGCATTTGTTATGATTAATTCAAGAGATTTTCTGAACCTAATAATCTATATGAGAAATTAAATTAAATGTTAAAATGCCATGGAGAGGGGAAAATTATTAAAAGAATAACTTTTGGGGATGCCTGGGTGGCTCAGTCAGTTAAGCGTCTGCCTTCAGCTCAGGTCATGATCTCAGGGTCCTGGGATCGAGCCCCGCATTGGGCTCCCTGCTCAGCGGGAAGCCTGCTTCTCCCTCTCCCCCTGCTTGTGCTCTCTCTGTCAAATAAATAAATAAAATCTTAAAAAAAATTTTTGGAAGCCATTTTTCTAACCTCTCCTTGTACCTTTTAAGGGTGATGGTGACAGTATATGATTTGATGAGATAATAGGCGACTTAGAAAATATCCACGCAGCTTAGTGTTTCTAACTCATAACAAATTTTAAAATTCTAAAATTCTTTTATCTCATTGTAGACTAGCAAGATCTTGTGTTTAAGACAGGAGGATGTCCAACCACTGAGAATATGACCAGAGGCAGATCAGGAGGGCCCAAACAGTTTTGTGCCCCTCCTCCCCCCAAAATCAAGAGTAAACTCTTGTGGAAACACCTGTTTATAATAATAAAAGTGCTATGTTTTAGAGACTGTAGAGACAGATAATTTGCACCTCAGTTTTCCCAAGTGCTACTGATGCTGCTGGTCCAGGGACCACATTTTGAAAACCACTGTGGGGAAATTCTGAGCCAGATAATAACAAATACCAATTTATAATTTCAAAGTGTCTAAAGGTTGATTAGGAGGTAGTTAAGCTAAAGCCTAAGGGGGCAAGGACAATTTCTGGTGAAAAGAATAGACCCTGACATCTTCAAGTGGCAGGAGACAGATCTGTTTTGAAGCTCTGAAAGTCTGGCAGTGAGGCAGTGCAAATTATCAGGCCCAATTCCCAAATTACTGAATCAGAAACTCTGGAGGTGAGGCCTAGCAATATGTTTTAACCAGTTCGGTGGGGGGGCGGGGGGGCGGGATTCTGATGCTTGCTAAAGTTTGAGAGAATCCCCCTACAATGTCTTCCCTTTCTACTGGAAGAAAAAAAAAAGTTATGTGATAGGTCATAATCCCTTTGGAAACTTGTAGGCCTAAAATGTAGGCCCTGGGCCACTCCTCTCAGAAAAATTCCACAAGGCTTATGGAGTATACATTTTTACCTAGCACCATAAAATATTCATTACCAGAAATCCCTATTTCACCCAGCCCTAGAAGATGATCTCCCTGCCTGCATTTCAAACTGTGCCTCATACTACAAACTCCTTTCCCACTGAACTTCAGATTCAGGACCTTCGTCTTTCCATTGTCCAGAATGTTCTTAACCCATATGCTAACTTGGTTTTCTCCTGTACTTCATTGGGATCTCAACCCAAAAAGTCACCTTACCAAGGAGGACTTCCCTTACCACCCTACAAAAAACATAGCCACCCTGTCATTCTCTATTCCCTTGTCTTTCAGCATGAAGGGGGAAATACTATTATAAACCCTTTTATACTATTAAGCTAAAAATTTTTTAAGTGGTGGGAAATGACTAGGGAGAAGGCAGCCAGATCATTTAGGGCACAGTGGCATGCTAATTGTAGATTTCTGACCCCAGTTAGACCCTGCTGGGTCAGACTTTCTAGGGGTTAGGCTCTGGAAACTAGCAAATGAGATAAATTTAGGAAGCTCCCCAAGTGATTTATGTATACAATGTTTTAGAACTGATCTAGGAGATTGTATGTATACCATGCTCAGGGTAATTGAATACCATGTAAAGATGTATTTTGTTTTAGAAGAGGCTCCCTAGAGTACATGTAAAGGGGGTAACTGATTAAAGCTAGAATGGAGCCTGGAAGAGCCATTATGACAGCTTTAGTGGTATGGATAAGATGCCATTGCTCCTCAATTATAAAACCAACTAGATTTGATAACAGAGATATGGGACTATTAGGTGAAAGACCGGATCCAGAGGATTGCCAAGTGCCTCAGATGGGGGTCTAAATAAATGATAAAGACTGGAAGAAGTTGGTCCAACAGTTAGCACACTAAAATTCTTTTCATAAAAATGTTTTCAATACTTCCCTGATGCCAAAACAAACATCTATGTAAATTGTGGTATTTCACTTATGAGTATATTATCTCAATGCCAATCTAAGTAATTTTCTCTTTTCAGAAAATACAAAGTTCAGGTTGACTATTTGATATCGATTGGTGACTATCACTGAAAAAGTTGTGATACTGGCTCATATACCTAGTAGTGGTACGACCTGTAATGGTTTACAACTGATAAGGACAACATATGTTTTTAAAGTGGAATAGATTATGATAAATACCTGAGCTTAATCACCATTATACTGGAGGTTGACATAGTAAAATGCAATTCAGCAAATGTTCACCTATCATTTTAATAGGATATGCTCACATAACATTCCCCTCCCCCCAAACTCAGCATTGCCTTCCATTATTTTTTTTGAGAACTTTAATTACCAAACCCTTATCATAGGGTACAAGGATATGCTAGATAATGACTTATGTAAAGTTCATTTGATTACTTTGATTTGAAACCAAATTTGGACCATAGTCATTTGTGAAAATATTTCCAAATTATACAATTAAAATTCATTAGAAATTATATTAAAACATGAATCTAAACTATTTTTAGTGCTAATTTTTCTGTATATTGTTTGGTATTATGAAGACTTGTGGCCCTCTATATTACCCTCGTTGATCTTTTAACATCTAACTCCTAATTGAAGTATTGTATTTGTAGCCTTATGGTATCACATTCCCCTTGCTGTCTAGATTTAATAGCATTACCATTTCAGTGATGAGTTATGCATAATTATTGCTGTAATAGCCTATTGTTGATCATATCTGAGGAGTTGTAGAAATTGACAGGATGCCACTTTAGTTTGCTTGGTGGCTTAGACCTAATATTCAGTCATCAAGTGACTTCATTGTCATTGATAGTACTTGTCACTACCATCTGTGATGGGCATATGATGCTTATCAACCCTGGGGAAATGGCATATAAATTTTGAACATTAACTTGAATTCAGTGTGCAAAGGTTAGTTTAGTGAGCTGTGAAGAAAAACTTCATGCATAAACTTTTACAACTGGCTATATTTAAGTTATAAAATATTGATATGATTAATGTCAATATTGTTTGGAAGATATTTTTATATACTATACTTATACATGTATAAATCATGTGTACATGTTTTTACTTTTAATGATTTAAATAATTTGGTTAACTTTAATGTTAAGCCAAATAGGTTGAATTAAAACTATATACAAATATCTTTCTCATACATCCATGTAAGATATTTTTGTATTTGAAACTTTAACATCTGATACTTTGCTTTGAAAGCATTTATATTTCTAGAATGTTTATACCTGAAGCAAATTTAAGATTTATTCTCAATACAAGAATACTTTTATATTTTCTTTTGAACAAGGGATCCTAGTTCAAAGATATCACTTGAGATTTAAATATATAATTTTAGAAAATTCTGGAAAAAATGTTTATACAACTTCAGATTTAAACTTATACACAGCCAACAGCAATTACTAACAGAGACTAACACAGTCACAATTGTCTTATCTGAATTAGTGTGGAACAGAAATAGTCCTAAATATTACTTTCAGATTTTTTTGTGAACTTTAACTGTGCAAGCAATTTAATATTATATGGAGACCAAAGGAAAATATACATCTAAAAGCAGCTTAAGTTCCATCTCACTTTCCATTTCTTTAGTGTTTTTTTTTTTGTAAATATTTTATTTATTTATTTGACCGAGAGAGACAGAGAGAGCAGGAACATAAGCAGGGGGAGTGGGAGAGGGCGAAGCAGGCTTCCTGCCGAGCAGGGAGCCCGATATGGGACTCCATCCCAGGACCCTGGGATCATGACCTGAGCCGAAGGCAGACACTTAATGACTGAGCCACCCAGGTACCCTCTTTAGTGTTTCTTTCAAGGGTATTGTTTTGGCAATATATCAATAAAGTACCTAGTTCTAGTTCTTAGATTATTCAAGTTCTTAGACAACTTAAACATGCCATAACTGATATTCTATAATGACATTAGTCACCTAAATTGTTCTTGGAACTTTATTATTCATACTCCATAAGTTTTTGGCATTCTATCCATTGTTTTAGATATTAAGTTATGTAATCTGCCCTTTTTATAACCCAAAAGATCATTTAAGATTTGTGACATTCAATCATTTACTCCCCCTTGGAGTATATTTACCTGGTATAATTATGTTCTATATAACTAAATTTTGTGACTAATACCAGTAACAAATTGATGAAAATAGGAAAAGGCTAGTAACAGAGGCAAAATTAGATTTATACTTTAGGTCTCAAAGTGTATCTTTCGATATTAATGCAGTCTATTCTCATAAGCCAGCCTCTGTATATACTGCTTCAAGTGTATATCACATATAAAGAGGATATTTCATAATGATGCAAGTTCTTTTGAAGTCAGAAAAAAATGCATAACCAGATTCTCATTCCAAATTATTTTATTAAAAAAATAAGGAATATCTTAAATTCATTTTCACAGATTAACCATACTCTGAAATATGCACAGGTTATTCACCAATCATTAAGTATCTCCTCAGGAAAACTAGGATTATGTGTTAATTTGATACAATATCTAATTAGGAGGGAACAGCATAGAAAAACATTAAGTCAATTAAAATTGAATCCTATTTATTGTATTTTGAGTCTGTGAAAATTCCATTTTAACAAATGGCATTTTTTTAAAGATTTTATTTATTTATTCATGAGAGACAGAGAAAGAGAGAGAGAGAGAGAGAGGCAGAGGGAGAAGCAGGCTCCCAAGGAGCAGGGAGCCCGATGCGGGACTCGATCCCAGGATCCTGGGATCATGACCTGAGCTGAAGGCAGACGCTTAACCATCTGAGCCACCCAGGCACCCAACAAATGGCATTTTTAATGTTTGTTTATATATTAACCATTTCAGGTTTTATTTCTAGGTCAAATGTGGAACACATGTATATGTATGCATGTGAGTATATGGTTATCTGTAATTTGGTATTAACGTTATGCTAAATTCCTAAAAAGAGGGGCGCTTGGGTGGCTCAGTCATTAAGCCTCTGCCTTCTGCTGGGGTCACGATCCCAGGGTCCTGGAATCGAGCCACGGATCGGGCTCCCTGCTTGGTGGGAAGCATGCTTCTCCCTCTCCCACTTCCCCTGCCTGTGTTCCTGCTCTCGCTGTGTCTCTGTCAAATAAAGAAAATCTTTAAATAAAATAAAATAAATTCCTAAAAAGAACTGGGGAGATAATTATCCTTTTATATGACCTTCAATATTTATAATATGAATCATAGCTTTAAAATGTCAATTTCGGCCTTTTAAAAAATATTTAAGTTTATAAATCTGAGTACAGATTTCACTGTTATAAGTATGCATGTTATTTTCATAACTTTCTAGAGTATTTTTTTTTTAGTTTCACTTTGTCCTAGGGCAGTTACTCTCAAATTTTAGTATATATCACCATCACCTGAAGGGCGTTAAAACACAGATTGCTGGGCCTCCTCTCAGATTCTAATTTAGTAGGTCTGGAGTGCGGCCCCAAAATTTGCATTTCTAATAAGTCCCTAGGTGACCTAATGCTGCTGACTCAGGGAATACTTTGAGAACCATCATTGTAGGATTGCCTAGCAGTGTCTTCCTTAATTTCCAAGTAAAGATTTGTTTTTAGTCACTGTTTCTTATTATTGATTAGTAGAGTGAATTTGAAAACTGAGCTCATATTAGGCATCTTGAGTTTGAGGGAGATAAGGAACATACATGAGGACTGGTTACTCCCCACCCTATCTAGCTCTGTCCTGTGGGGTACACATACTTTTTTCCCCCCACCCAGAGTAGTATAATATATTAACCAGTAACATTAGTTAATTAACTAATCAATGCCTTCCTTTGTCAGTTATGGATCTGGTATGTATCCATGTAACTTATAAGTCCAGAGTTGAGAAGCAGTCATGTGAAGTACTAAGAAATGATTACATATAATCTTCTAGAACTTCCCGATATCTATATGACATTTACATGGTGAAGTATTAAGTATACAGTTGTTTTATCCTCAGAAAAGTCTACATTATGTTTGTTAAATTATGAAATTTAGAATTTGTGTTTTAAGCACTGAATTCAAAAAAGTTATGTATATAAGGATTTGTTTTGCTTTCACATAGCAGGGCAATGCATGCAGCTTGGCAAACATACAATTTATATTGAACCATCTGCTTGCTAGGCACTTTGAGCCCCCCCCCACAACGTGTCTAAAGGATTAAAAAAAAAACTCTTAAAAACATTGCCAATTAGTTTTAACTTCACAAAATGAATGACAACCTGATGAATGCCATCACAGAACACATCATTACTTGAAAATTTGACACTTATAACGATATTCACAAAGGCAGTAATTTAAGTTAGCAGAAAAAGGCAAACTGCTTCAACTTGGTGTCTTCAACAGTAACATATCCTTATATGTTAATGATGGTTTTCAGTGGTAGCTTTCAGGGATATTTTCAACAACTTTTCTATGTATAGTGTAAATCTTGTTCTTTGATTTCTCAACTCTAACCTTCAGCAGTGAATGAAAATGAAGTGTAAACATTTTGGGAAGGAATAACATAATGTTATCTTGATATTATAACTATTCACATGTCTCTTATTCTAAAGTGCTAGATTAGTTAAAGCAGTGGCATGGTGAAATTGTTACTATTTCAGAAAATTGAGAATGTAAAAACATGTCTAATGTCAACCAAATAGAACTGATGACAAGTGTAGCCATACATCACAGTGTATGAACATTAATATTTTTCTTAGTATGAGGTAAATAGAGGGAAGAGCATACCCTTCAGAGTGACATGTCCAAAGTACTACCAATTTTACATCTGTATTTAGAATCTATTTGAAAGTAACAGCTTTTCAACATCAACTGTGCTACAGCATCTAAATAGTAAGCACATAATTTTAACTAGATCAAATAAGATATATGAGGACTGGTTCCTCCCCACCCTGTCCAGCTCTTTTATATAATGTTATGTAATAAAATATCCCTAAGTACTGTTCAATTAACTATTTTCCATGGAAAGGGTTTGTGAAACAAGTTTTAAAATTGCAGTCTCCAGCACAATGTAACAGATTGTTTAGAAAGAGTTGAGTACTGTCCATATCAACCAATGTAATACAGCTAAAGCAAAACTTAAGGGAAAAAGCATTTGTTAAGGAAAAGGAAAGAACAATCAATGTATCAACTTAGAATAGGAAATAATGGAAAGCTAGTAGAAATAAAATGTATTTTTATATTTTTTTCAAATGGCTATCCACATGTCTGAAGAAGAGTATCTTTGAAGTCTTTCAGATAATGGATTTCTATATGTAGTTCAGTCTATTTCCAGACCCTATTCTAATCTTATGTCAGGCCCACACTAATTATAGATCCTGTATACTATGCTATAAGGTTATACTATGCTTTGATATACTATACTCTTTAGACTATAAGAGTCTAAGCTATACTAAGCTATACTAATGTCTTAGACTATTTAAGTGAATATTTTCCCTTCTGGCATATACCTAGCAATTCTTCAATGTTCATTTCTCCATGTGAATTTCAGTATCTTCTTAACTAGATTCATTTTAAAAAGATGGTCGTATTTATTGGAATTGCATTACATCTAACACAGCTCTTAAGTGTTCTGACCACAAGTTCCATTTGCTTTCATACATGTTATTTTGAAAAACCTAACCCCCAAAATTTACATAAATTTTAATAGCATTGCTTTTCACAAACAAGGGCACTCCATGCCTTGTAAGGCCAAATGAAGAATGTATTCAAAGATAACCAGGAATAGAATAACAAATTTGTCTGGTCATTAAAGACATTCTTTTAAAAAACTAAAGGCAATTTTTATTAGGATTCTAGGAAGCCAACAAGCCAAAAGCAGACTACAACCTACATTTTTTTTTTTTTTTGCAAAAGATTGATATTCTATTTCTTAAAATCTGAGGGTAATTTCCTAAATGGTACTTAATAGTGTGAATAAGTATTTTAAGTTACATTCCTATTTGTCACATTAATTTTTTTAAAGATTTTATTTATTTATTTGAGAGAGAGAGAATGAGATAGAGAGCATGAGAGGGAAGAGGGTCAGAGGGAGAAGCAGACTCCCTGCTGAGCAGGGAGCCCGATGTGGGACTCGATCCCGGGACTCCAGGATCACGATCCCATGTGAGCAGGGACTGAGTGGGGAGCCCAACGCGGGGTTCGATCTTACTATCTTGAGATTATAACCAGAGCCGAAATTAAGAGTTAGAGGCTCAACTGACTGAGCTACCCAGGCACCCCAAAATATTATTAAAGTCTCATTTCCACTTCCAGGGAAGATGGCAGAATAGGAGGACCATAGGCTCACATTATCCCACCAATAAAGTAGATAACATATCAGTGTAAATAACCCAGAAATTGACCTGAACACTGCCAGAATAAATTCCACAACTTAGTGTAGAGAAGAGGCCACATCAAAGAGGGTAGAAAGGGCAGACATATGGTTGGGAACTAAGTGGACTTGCAGGACTATCTAAAGAAGAGAGGGATGTCACAGGCACAGTGAAGGGAAAGAAACAGACTCCCACACTGTGGATCCTACATGAGGAACACAAATCCCCATAACATTTAGCTTTGGAAACAAGAGGGTCTGAATTTCAAGAGCTCTTACTACCAGCAGAACTTAAAACCTGGGATTAAAAAAAAAATCAGCAGACTGGGCTCTGGGGAGCCCATGGGCAAGAGGAAATAGCCCTGCCCTTAAAGAGACAGTATAACAAACAGCTCACAGAGATACAACATAGAAGCAACAGTATGAAAGGTGCTGGGGACATATAGGAAGGAGAGTTATTTACTCATCTTGTAGCTGTCATGGAGGCACAGAAATTTCTGGGGAACTCTTCTAGGAACAAAGAAACTACCAGGCACCATTTCCTTACACTATTCCCTATCAGGATTTGCCAACTTGCCAGCACTGCCACCCCACCCCTCAGCACTGTTCTTCTGCCAGTAAACCCCGCCAGACAACCCACCTCAGTCCTGGTATGGTAGGACTGAGGTAACATTTCTCTGTGGGTGGTAGGACCCCACCCACAGAGGAACAGTGGTGCACAGAGCTTGCTGGCACCACTGCCCCACCACACTTTGCTCCACCACATTATCCCCCCCATGCTGTGCTTCCACAGATCCACCCTCTCCAATATGCTCTTAGCCAGAGCCCATACAGGGCAGTGCCCCAGGCCTGCCAGCATGTAAGCAGCCCCTAGAGTAGCCAATGCCACTCCAAAGTGACTCCTGCCCAAAGGAGAGGGAGAGATAACCACACACACTAGTCAGAGGCCCTAGCAGTGGGCTGGAGACATACAACTGGTCTGACTGCAGGCCCCACTCACCAATGAAAGCTTCTCAGGGACAACACAGGGAAATCACCTTGCAGTTTGGTGCTACTGTATCACCCACTAATACCACAGAGACTAAACACTGCCCACAGCAGGCAAAGAAAACCATTGCAGACAACTGAAGAAAAAAAAGTGTCTCAGCCACAGAGCAGAATACATACATCACATGTAAGAGACATCCCTGAAGTGGGTTCTGGTGAACAGCACACACCTTCATAAGGTCATTATTTTCAAGCTCAGGAGACATAGCTATCTTTCCTAACACACAGAAAGAGACTCAGACTAAAATCAGGAGACAGAGGAATATGTCCCAAGGAAAGAACAGGACACAAATTACAGTAAGAGACCTAAGCGAAATGGAGATAACATACCTGATAGAGAATTTAAAGTAATTATCAAAAAGATACCCACTGGATTTGAGGAAACAGTGGAGGATATCCATGAGACTCTTAACAAGGAGATAAAGAACCAATCAGAATGAATAACATAATAAATGAAATTAAAAATACACTAGGTGGAATAAATAGTAGACTAGATAAAGCAGAACAAATCAGTGAACTGGAAGACAGAGTAATGGAAACTAATTGAGCTGAGCAGTTGAGAGAAAAAAATATGTAAAGAATAGGCTTAGGGAACTCGGTAACACCATCAAGCATAACATTGGTATTACATGGTTCCCAGAAGGAGAAGAGAAAGACAGGGGGGCAGAAAATTATTTGAAGAAATAGCTGAAAATGTCCCAAATCTTGGGAAGGAAAGATTCAGATCAAGGAGGCACAGAGATGTCCTAACAAAATTAAGCCAAGAAGGTCCACAACAAGACACATAGTACTTAAGATGGCAAAGTGGTTATAAACAGAATTTTAGAAGCAGCAGGAGAGAGAAAGCAGCTACATACAAGAGAAACCCCATAAGGATATCAGCTTTTTTTTTAGCAGAAACTTTTCAGGCTAGAAGAAAGTGTCATGATATATTCTAAGTACTGAAAGGGAAACGTTTGTAACTAATACTCTATTTCTCTTCTATTCTGAATGATAGCCTTGCTGGATAAGAGTTCACAGACAAAGGAAAGTTAAAGGAACTCATGACCACTAAACCACCACTACAAGAAATGTTATAGGGGACTCTAAGTAGAAAGAAAAGATGAAAAGCAGGAAGCACAAAAGCAGTAAGATAAGTGTATCTGTAAAAAAAAAAAAAATTGAGTGAAAAAATTTGTGAGTCATAAGACTCAGGAAATAAAAGGATATAAAGTAGGATGCCATTTACCCAAAACGTGGTGGGGAGAGGAGTAAAGAATGGGTTCAATCTTAAGCAATCATCAACTTAATATAGACTGCTAAATAGAAAAGAGGTATATATCAACCAAAATGGTAACCACAAATCAAAAACCAATAGTAGATATGCAAAAAATAGAAAAGAATCTCAATATGTTGCTAAAGAAAGCAACAAATCATGAGAGAAATGGGATGAAAGGAATTGAAAAAATAAAAAGCTACAAGCACAACCATAAAACAAATAACAAAATGGCAATAAATACATATTAATAATTACTTTGAATGCAAATAGGCTCAGTATTCTAATCAAGACACATAGGATGAAGGAATGTTTAAAAAAAGATACAAAAACAACAACAAAAAAAACAAGGCCCATATGAATGCTACCTAAAAGAGACTTATTTTAGACTTAGAGACACATGCAGTTTGAAAGTGAAAGGGGTGAAGCAGCATTTGTCATGCAAATGGAACCAAAAAACCAAGCTGGGGTGGCAATACTTATATCAGACAATATAGACTTTAAACAGACTGCAACGAGACAAAGAAGGACACTATATAATCATAGAGGGGACAATCCAACAGAAAGATATAAGAATTATAAATATTTACGCACCCAACTTGGGAATACCCAAACACTTAAAGCAGTTAATAAAAAATATAAAGGAAATAACATTAACAGCTCACTTACATCAATCAGCAGATGATCCAAACAAAAAATCAACAGTGAACAGTGGTTTTAAATGATGCACTGGACCAGATGGATCTAACATTTTCAGAACATCCCATCCTGAGAGAACAGAACACACATTCTTTAAGTGCACACAGAACATTCTCCACAGGTCATGTATTAGGCCACAAAACAAGTCAACAAATTAAAAAAAACTCAAAGCCATTCTATGCATCTTTTCTGACTATAACATTATGAAACTAGAAATCAATTCCAAGAGTCCGGAAAGAGCACAAATACATGGAGGTTAAATAACATGCTACTAAACAATGAATAAGACAACTAAGAAATCAAAGAGGAAATAAAAAATACATGGAGACAAATGAAAATAAAAACACCACAGTTTCAAAATCATTGGGATGAAGCAAAAGCTGATTTAAGAGGGAAGTTTATATCAATAAAGGCCTACCTGAAGAAACAAGAGAATCTCAAACAACATAACCTTATACCAAAAGGAGATAAAAAAGAACACAGCCCAAAACCAGAGGGAAGAAAGATTAGAACAGAAAAAGAAACTTAAAAAAAAAAAAAACATATAATGTATTATTTGTTTCAGAAGATAGTAGGAAGGGAAAAATGAAGGGGGGGAATTGGAGGGGGAGACAAACCATGAGAGACTATGGACTCTGAGAAAAAAACTGAGGGTTCCAGAGGGGAGGGGGATGGGGGGATGGATTAGCCTGGTGATGGGTATTAAAGAGGGCACATAGTGAATGGAGCACTGGGTGTTATATGCAAACAATGAATCATGGAACACTACATCAAAAACTAATGATGTAATGTATGGTGATTAACATAAAAAAAAGATCAGTGAAACTGGAACTGGTTCTCTGAAAATATTAACAAAATTGATAAACATTTAGCCAGGTTCATGAGTGGGCATGGGCAGAGCACTCAAACCAAATCAGAAATGGAAGAAAAGTAACAACTGACACCACAGGAATACAAAGGGTTATAATATTATGAAAAATTATATGCCAACAAATTGGGCAACCTAGAAGAAATGGATACGTTCCTAAAAACATAACATTCCAAAACTGAATCAAGAACAGAAAACCTGAACAGACAAATTACCAGCAACAAAATGGAATCAGTAATCAAAAAACTCCCAACAAACAAAAGTCTAGGACCAGATGGCTTCACAGGTGAATTCTACCAGATTAAAGAGTTAATACCCATTCTTCAATTATTCCAAGAAATGGAAAAGAAACACCAAATTTGTTCTATGAGGCCTCCATCACCTTGATACCAAAACCAGATAAAGACACTACCAAAAACATATACAAAGAAAACAAAACACTACAGGCAATTTCTAATGAACACAGATGTAAAATCCTCAAAATCTTAGCAAAGCAAAACAATATATTAAAAAAAAATCATTCACCATGATCCAGTGGGATTTATTCCCGGGATGCAAGCGTGGTTCAATATTTACAAATCAACATGCTACATCACATCGACAAGGATAAAAACTATCTGATCATTTCAATAGATGCACAAAAGGCATTTGACAGAGTATAACATCCATTCATGATAAAAACCCTCAACGAAGCTTAGAGGGAACATACTTCAATATAGTAAAGGCCATTTATGGAAAAACCCACAGTAAACCTCATGCTTAATAGGGAAAAGGTAAAAGCTTTCCCTCTAAGATCAGGAAAAAGACAAGGTTGTCCACTCTCACTGTTATTCAACATAGCTCTGAAAGTCCTAGCCACAGCAATGAGACAGCAAAAATTAAAAGGGATTTGAATTGGTAAAGAAGTAAAACTTTCACTATTTGCAGATGACAGGATACTATATATAGAAAACCCTAAAGACTCCACCAGAAAACAACTAGAATTGATAAATGAACTCAGAAATGTCACAGGATACAAAAAAATTAAAATGTACCAAAGTCTGTTGCATTTCTATATACTAATAATGAGGCAACAGAAATAAAGCAATCCCACTTACAATTGCACTAATAAAATACCTAGGAATAAATTTAACGAAGTAGGTAGAAGACCTGTATTCTAAAATCTATAAAATACTGAGAGGAATTGAAGACAACACAAAGAAATGGAAATCTATTCCATGCTTACGGAATGGTTGAATATTGTTAAAAGGTCCTGTATTACCCAAAGCAATCTACAAATTTTATGAAGTCCCTATCAAAATACCAACAACATTTTTTTTTATTTTTTTAAATTTTTTTATTGTTATGTTAATCACCATATATTACATCATTAGTTTTTGATGTAGTGTTCCATGATTCATTGTTTGTTCATAACACCCAGTGCTCCATGCAGAATGTGCCCTCTTTAATACCCATCACCAGGCTAACCCATCCCCCTACCCTCCTCCCCTCTAGAACCCTCAGTTTGTTTTTCAGAGTCCATCATCTCTCATGGTTCGTCTCCCCCTCTGACTTACTCCCCTTCATTCTTCCTCTCCTGTTATCTTCTTCTTTTTCTTTTTTCTTAAAATACGTTGCGTTATTTGTTTCAGAAGTACAGATCTGTGATTCAACAGTCTTGCACAATTTACAGCGCTCATTTTTCACAGAACTAGAACAATCCAAAAATTTTAATGGAAACACAAAAGACCCCAAATAGCCAAAATAATCTTAAAGAGAAACAATGCTGGAGGTACCAATATTCCACATTTCAAGTTATACTACAATGCTATAGTAATTAAAACAATATGGTACTGGCACAAAAATTGACACATAGATCAATAAGATAGGACAGAAAGCCCAGAAACAAACCCATGATTATATGGCCAATTAATCTCTGACAAAAGAGGCAAGAATATGCAATGGGGAAAAGATGGTCTCATCAACAATACTGTTGGGGAAAACGACAACAACCTGCAAAAATGAAACTGGACCATTTTCTTATGATACACACACCAAAAAAAAAAAAAAAAAAAAAAAAAACCCTTAAAATGGAGTAAGGACCTAAATGTGAAACCTGAAGTGATAAAAAAAAAATCCTAGAAGTGAGCACAGGCAATAATTTCTCTAATGCATCAGCCATAGCAACATTTTTCTGGATAGGTTTCTTGAGGCAAGGGAAATAAAAGCAAAAATAAACCATTAGAACTACATTAAAATAAAGAGCTTCTGCACAGCAAAGAAAACAAAACAAAAAAAAGACAGCTTTCTGAATGGGAGAAGAGATCTGTAAATGACATGTCCCATAAAGGGTTAATATCTAAAATACATAAAGAACTTCTACAACTCAACACCCAAAAAATTAAAAAGTGGGCAGAAGACATGAATAGACCTTTCTCCAAAGACATTGAAAAGATGCTCAACATCACTCATCACCAGGGAAATGCAAATCAAAACCGCAATGAGATGTCACCTCACATCTGTCAGAATGGTTAAAATCAAGAACACAAAAAACAACAAATGTTAGCAAGAATGTAGAGAAAGGAACCCTCATGCATCATTGGTGGGAATGCAAATTGACACAGCCACTGTGAAAAACAGTATGGAGATTCCTCAAAAAACATTAAGAGTAGAACTACACTACAATCCTATAATCACACTACTGGGTATTTACCCAAAGAGTACAACAACACCAATTCAAAAGGATATATGCACCCCTATGTTTATTGCAGCATTATTTACAATAGCCACACTAAGCAGCCCAAGTGTCCATCTATAGTTGAATGGATAAAGATGTGGTATACACACTCACACAAATGAAACATGATTCAGCCATAAAAAAAGAATGAAATCTTGCCATTTGTAACATGGATGGAGCTAGAGAGTAATACTAAGTAAAATACCTCAGTCAGAAGATAAATACCATGATCTCACTCATATTTGGAACTTAAGAAACAAACAAAAGAATGACAAACTAAAACAGACTTGTAACTATAGAGAACAAAACATGGTTACCCAAGGGGAGATTGGGTTAAAGAGGTGATGGGGATTAAGAGTATAATTATCATTATGAGCACTGAGTAATATATAGAATTGTTGAATCCCTATGTTGTACACGTGAAATAGAACATTGTATGTTAACTATACTGGAATAAAAAACTTAAATTCTCATTTCTAAATTTTCAATATTTCAGTTCTAGATCTTTTAACTAAATATGATCCAAAAGGTTATAAAAAATTCTTAAGATAGGAAATCTATATCTTAAAACCTTTATCCATTTGATAGTGACTGTTCTAAATCAGGAAACAAATGTGAACAAGGCAGGATTTAGTTTAACATCACTTAAAATCAGCAAACAGAATGCTCTAAATACTAATGAAGAAATCCTTATGCTTAAGGAAACAACTCTAATCATGAAACTTGAGATCATTTGAAATGTATAGCAATTGTTTCTAACAAGATTAAACAAATGTTTATTTTTTATTATGTTATGTTAATCATCATACATTAGTTTTTGATGTAGTGTTCCATGATTCATTGTTTGCGTATAACACCCAGTCCTCCATTCAATACATTCCCTCTTTAATACCCATCACCAGGCTAACCCATCCCCCACACCCCACCCCTCTAGAACCATCAATTTGTTTCTCATTCTATTACCCAAACATACAATGTCAGTGAAATGTGCCTTCACTTAAAATGGAGTCAAAGATATTCCAATTAGAGACTCAGAAGACTGTTCTTACATTTTGCAATTTAGAGTTTTCTAATTCGAGTTGAGAAATCACTTTATGAAGAATAGGTTATTGAAGTTACAGTTAAATTCCACATTTTCTATAGTAAGTCGGATGATAGATGACCTTTCTCAAGCTATTTGAATTAATGGTTGACTGAACATGTTATTGAAATAAAAACCAAAAAAAAAGATCTGAAACTATATTTAGTTTTGAGTTTTTAGTTTCAGTATACATGTATACTATTCACATATACACATATGTAAAAACTATGCTTGAAATGTTTTTACAAAATTTACCAAACAAATGTCTATTAAATTGGCTTGTACCTTTGGTTCTAATTTATTGAAAGAATGGAATAAAGTATTGCAATTTGTTTCAGTCAGTACAAAGTGTTCATTCTTGAAAAATGAGATCCATGAAATTTAATTTTCTTAGCAAGGGATGCTATTTAAGAAAATTATAGCTTTTGTTTCCTTGATCTACAGGCAGAGGAAAGGACTATCGCAAAAACTGAGTTTGTAACTAACTTTCAAAATAACCGCAAATGCTGCAAATGCTCTTATCTATGCCTGCCTTCCAGATACTTTTTCTACGGGGTAAGTACACTGAATTATAATTTCACTGATCAGTTATCTAGCTTCTTTAATATGAATGTAATAAAAGTTTTTTCATGTCTTGGCTCAAATATCATCTCTAATATGCATAGCCTGACTACTATTTTTTTAATTGATATAACCACCACATATATACACACTCATAAACCTTAAGTTTGGGGGTACTTTTTTCATAGCACTTAACACATTCTAAGATTATATATAACTTACTTATGATGTTTATAATGTTTAATCTGCTTCATTCCTTGAGAATATAACAGACATGAAGTTATACTTTATTCACAAATGTATCTCAAGAACTTTGTAGAGTCCCTGGCATTAAATATTTATATATGAATAACTTATTACAGTGGATCCTAATGGAATAAAATGGTCTATGTATGTAGTTTATATATAGACTTCAGCAACTATCTCCAACTTTAAGGATCCTATAATTTGGGGGATGGGGGCAAATGAGACTGCTTAATACATTATACAAACTTTATAGTTAAGAGGTTTATTGGAGGTAGTAATTTTGTCTTTTCCAACTGGACAAATACTGATTGGTATAGTAAGCAGTCAGAATGGTTACTAAAAATCCAATCAAAATGGTGGTGAAGGGGCGCCTGGGTGGCTCAGTCGTTACGCGTCTGCCTTCGGCTCAGATCATGATCCCATGGTCCTGGGATCAAGCCCCACGTCGGGCTCCCGGCTCGGCAGGAAGCCTGCTTCTCCCTCTCCCACTCCCCTTGCTTGTGTTCCCCCTCTCACTGTGTCTCTCTCTGTCAAATAAATAAAATCTTTAAAAAAAATGGTGGTGACTAGGGACACCTGGGTGGCTCAGTGGGTTAGGGGTCCACCTTTGGCTCAGGTCATGATTCCGAGGCCTGGGGATCTAGTCCCACATCGGGTTCCTTGCTCAGTGGGGAGCCCGCTTCTCTGTGCCTATGTGCTCTCTCTAATAAATGTTTAAAAAATGGTGGTGACTAAGACAGTATACAGGATAGGTTTTGAGGGGAGACTAGAAAAAGAATTACCTTTAGGTAGGTGAAGAAGAATATAGAGATAGTAGATATCAGGAATGATACGGCAAAAGTCTAGAGTGAGCACTTTGTTTTTAAGCAAATGTTTCTAATACTTGAAGTTCAGAAAGAAATGTTATGGCATGGTAGAAGCAGTCTTTGAAATTCAAACAGGGCTTAGATTTAAATGTAAAATCCAAGCATCCGAGCTATCTAAAAGGAAATGTTTAGATGAATTATAAAGCAGGGCACCATTTTAAATGAAGATACATACCCTATTTAAAGTAACAATTTTTTTAAGGAAATTCTAAGACTCTCCTGATACTTTCTCCTTTAAGCTTCAGCCACACTCCTGGGCTGTCTATCACTGTAATATGCCACATTCTTGAACCTCCAGGACTTTGCTGTTACTGCTCTTCCGCCTGAAATATTTTTCCAGTCACAACTCTGCCTACTTTCCATCACTTCTCCATTCAGATGTCATCTACTGAAAGCCCATTATGAGCACTCTAATTAGCTAATGTAATACCACTCAAACCACACCAGGTACTACCTATATCACCTATATATTTCATTTGCTTCATAAGTTATTTATCTAATTCGATTAACATTTGAAATGTATTCATGCTATGTACTTATTTTCTGTCTCAACAGCCCTCTCCCCCACCCAAAAAAGGAAAAGTTCCAGGATAGTTAGGTTATTTTCTGCCTGCCTTATTCATCACAATATTCTTGGTACCTATAACAATACCTGGAACATAGTTGGTATTCAATACATCATTCTTGAATCACTGAATTATTCTGAGCAGCCCATTAGTTCTGATCTCAAGAATAGCAACTTGCCAAAATACCTTAGGCAAGCTTTGTTGCCTTTGTCCATGTTAATATCTCCCTTGAGAATAGCAAACTCGTACTTTGCTTAAAAAACAAACAAGCAAACAAAAAAACATAATTCAAGGACTTAAATATACAAGCTCTCCTTATTTGTGTATGTTGAGGTTTTAGTTTGTGAAAATAAAAATCTAAAACTACTGATTAGAATATACATGTTAATATGAAGGTTGATAATGTTTACTATTTTTTCTTTTTCTTTTATTTTATTATGTTATGTTAATCACCATACATTACATCATTAGTTTTTGATGTAGTGTTCCATGATTCATTGTTTGTGCATAACACCCAGTGCTCCATTCAGTACATGCCCTCTTTAATACCCATCATCAGGCTAACCCATCCCCCCAACCCCCTCCCCTCTAGAACCCTCAGTTTGTTTCTCAGAGCCCATGTTTACTATTTTTAACAATGTGATAAACTAGTTTTGGCATAGTATTCTGTAGTAGAAAAAGGCAAAGCTTTTTTAGGTACAATCTTTTTTTTTTAAGATTTCATTTATTTATTTAATTGACAGAGAGAGACAGCGAGAGAGGGAACACAAGCAGGGGGATGGTCAAAGGGAGAAGCAGGCTTCCCACCAAGCAGGGAGCCCAATGTGGGGATCGATCCCCAGGACCCTGAGATCATGACCTGAGCTGAAGGCAGTCGCTTAACCAACTGAGCCATCCGGGCACCCCAAAATCTATTTTTGAATTAACAAAGAAGATGGTTATATCGTTAGTATGCATACCAACAACTATTTCCTACCTCTATTATATGTAACATAATAAGCAAATATATGATATATATAGAATGTATAGTATATATATGTGTACACATGCACATAGTTCCCTGTTAAAGATTTCTTCTTTTTAACTAGCCACCTAGAGCAGTTTTTTCTCAACCAGGATGGTTTTGAACCTGGTTTTGACTCCCTCACCCTGGAAACATTTGTCAATGTCTGGAGACAGTTTTGGTTGATACAACTGAGGAGTGCTTCCGACATCTTGTGGATAGAGGGATGCTGCTAAACCTGATGCAATGTACAGGTCGACCTCCCTATCATAACAAAGAATTATCTAACATCCATAGTCAATAGAGCTGTTAAGAACTGGATGTTTGAGTCCCCTCGAAATTTGTGTGTGAAAACCCACCCTCCCTCTGCTTCCCATGAGATGGCATTCAGAAGTGGAGCCTTCAGGAGATAATTAGGATTGAATGAGGTCATGATAGCAGTGCCCTTATGAATGGGATTTGTGTCCTTCTAAGAGTCATGAGAAAACTTGCTGCTCTATGCTCTTCACCATATGGGGACACAACAAGAAGTTGACAGTATGCAACTCAGAAGAGGGGTCTTAGCAGAACTCAACCATGCTCACACCCTGATATTACACTTCTGGTTTCTAGGAGTAGGAGAAATTTGTTGTTTATAAGGCATTCAGTCCCCGATACTTTGTTATAGCAGCCAAAACAGACTAATACAAGAGCTAAGGTTGAGAAATCCTTACTGAGAGATAGGTTTTTAAGTATTTTGATATTTTGTTTCCTTTGTAACACATAGTTCAACTTTAGCTACTTAGCAACTTATCCAATAGAGGGGAAAAAGATCTGAGATTAAAATAATTGGTATATTTTAGTTGGCAATGTTAGCCATAGAAACTAGGCAAGAAAAATAAAAGACATCCAAATTGGAAAGTAGAAGTGTCATTATTTTCAGAGGATATATTATACAGAGAAAGCTCTAAAAATTCCAAACAAAAACAAAAAAACGACACAAATAAAATACCTTAGAATTCAATACATTCATAGTATACAAAAAAAAATCCCATGAGATTTGTTGCATTTCTGTGTACTAATAATTATTTAAAAAAGAAACAATCCCATTTATGATTACATCAAAATAATAAGATACTCAGGAATAAATTTAACCAAGGAAGTGAAAGACTTGTATTGAACACTTAAGACTTTGATGAAAGTGAGGAAGACACAAATTGAAAAGAGATTTCATGCTCATGGATTGGTAGAATATTGTTAAAATATTCATACTACCCAAAGCAAATTAAAGATTCAATGCAATCCCCATCAAGTTTCCTACAGTATTTTTCACAGAAACAGACCAAATATTCCCCCTCAAAAAAATTGGATGAAAACACACACACACACACACACACACACACACACAAAACCCATATAGCCAAAGCAATCTTAAAGCTAGAGGCATCATGCTTTCTGATTTCAAACTATAGTACAAAGCTAGGATCATCCAAACAGTCTTGGCTCTTTTATCATAAACTAATCAGTCATATGTGTGGGTTGGTTTCTGGGTTCTTGATTCTCTTCCATTGGTCTATGTGTCTTTCTATGCCAATACCTGAAGGAAACCATCAAAAAATAAAAACAAAAAAGCAACTTATCAAAAGGGAGAAAATATTTGCAAATCATCTTTCTGATAAGGGGTTAATATCCAAATATATAAAGGACTTATACAATTCAATAGTTAAAAAAAAACCTAACAAACAAAATAAAAAAATCCATAAACTTAACAATCCAATTAAGAAATGAGTAGAGGATCTGAATAGACTTTCTGAAGAGAACATACAGATGACCCACATGTACATGAAAAAGTACTCAACATCATTAATCATCAGGGAAATGTAAATCAAAACTACAATGATATTACCTCATGCCTCTTAGAATGGCTTTTATCAAAAAGACAAAAAAACAAAAACAAGTATTAGTGATGTGGAGAAAAGGGAAATCTTGTGACTGTTGATGGGAATGTAAATTGGTCCAAGGAAAACAGTATAAACTTTCCTCAAAAAATTAAGAGTGGAACTATTATATGATCTAGCAATTCTACTTCTGGTTATTTATCCAAAGAAAACAAAAAACAGTAACCCAAAAAGATATCTGCACTCCCATGTTCATTGCGGCATTATTTACAATAGACAAGACACGGAAGCAACTTAAGCATCCAATGATGGATGAGTGAATTAACAACATGTGATATATATATATATGCACAAATACATTATATAATGTATTATTAGCCATAAAAAATGAAATCTTGCCATTTGCAACTCAGATGGACCTTGAGAGTATTATACTAAGTGAAATAAGTCAGATAAGGTAAAAACCTTATGTATATGGGAATCTACAAAAACAAAGTAAAGCATACCAAGCATATACACATCCCAAAGGACATTAGGCCCCCATGGATCCAACAGTGATGAAGTACTGGCAACCCTTAATGAAATTAGAAAGTTTCAGTAAATACCTAAGCCAACTGTAGAAATACCTCTTCCTGGGCCAAAAAATGTAGCTCCACAGCTGCTCCAGGCTGGTGTTTACCTAAGATTAGTCTTTTAGACACTCAGCCATATGTCGGAACCTAGACATAGTCAGGATTCCCTTATTGTATTATATATAATTCACCCAGTTAAAGTACTTACTCTCTTTCCCAGAAAGCACCCTGCAATTCCCTCCATCTATGCTTATGGCTTCTTCATTTTCTTCCTCCTCTATGGGATATTTTCTCACCTTTATGGTCATTTGAATTTCAGGCTGAAATGGAACATCTATCCTGCCAACTTCCAATTCTCTCCAAGTGGATTTGACTTTGAACTTCACTAATTTCTTATATGGAGGTTTTCTTATTTCCTAAGTATACTGCTCAAGATAAATTGCTTCCAAGTAAGTATAGGTATTTGTACATCACAACTTCCATTCTAAGGATAAATTGAAAAATTATGCATCACACAATTTTCACACAGTGGTATTTAATGAAAAGTGTTGAATGAACATTTTCATGGTATTTTTAAAATCACATATTGATTATATTTTTAGGAAGCACAGAATTTATTAATGGTTTCAGTCATGCACAGAAGTTGCTCATATTGCCTTTTAAGAAAGAAACTCCCACAAAAAGAAGTATCCCCATCTGATTGCTTCCTATTTTAAGTGCCATGAGAAACTCCCTTATCTTTTGAAGTAAAGCTAGGAACATCCTAGAAAACAATGGCAGCGGGTGGTAGTGGTACAAAGGTGGAGGGAAATGCCTCCTCCAGAGTAATGAATAAGGTTTTTGGAAAGTTCAGGAAGAACAATGCATTGAAGGATAGTGGAATTGGCTGGTATTTACAAAGTTACATGGACGTCCTACAGAGGAAGGTTGATGAACTTGGTGTAGCTAAGGGTGCAAGTCAGAGAACTGCCACTGTAGCTTACAAAGAGGCCCTTAGCTCTGGCAGAGTGAGGTAGACCTGCTTAGGGAAAAAACTCAGGAGATTTTTAAGATCATTGAGCTACAGACCTTTGAATGCTCAGCCTAGGCAAGTCTGCTAGGCTATATGTTTAGGGGCCTATTTGAGAAAATCTGGGTTATTGAAGCTTAGAATGGGAAACTCTGTTGTGAATTCCTCTGAACCCTCAGTTTCCAGAGGGAGCTCACACTTTCCTATGAAGTACTAGCAGTTCCCCCATGTGGGTTTATGCAGCAAAGGCCTCTTCCCTGTAAAGCAATGGTGCCCCCTCAGAAGCTGTCCCCTTCTCTTCTGGCTGCCAGATGGAGGTGTAAGATTAAATTCCTAAATAACTTAGATGGATGTATGTCCATTTTGATAACCCATAAAATCAAATTGGGTAGATCCAACAATTCATAGAAAGTACAACTGTATGAACACATAACCTTGATTCCCATGTCACCCCCATATTTGCCTCCCTCCCTCACCTTGTATCTAGGGGTATGAGGAGGGAATATAAATCAAAAATCCAAGTTTGGTTTATGGATAGATTGGCTCAGTGTATACAATCTCCCCCCCCCAAAAAAATAAATATATGGAGACTACCTTGCAGTCACACTCAGTGTTAGCTTTGAGGGACAGTGGGTGAGTGAAAAATCTTTACAATGGACAAATCTTCTATTGTACAACTGTTCATTTACTTTATGGAAAAAGATGTGGCTGGGGATAAGAATTTATGTGGAATTGCAGGCAGTGAATGACCCAAAAGTTAAAGGACCGGGATATCCTATAAAAAGAGGTCTAGGGGAAAGGCATCCATATGGGTATATGCAAATTGGGCATCAACTGAAAATTTTAATGTCAGATATAAATGCCCACTAGAGAGCACTCACTGGCCATGTAGACAAAAATTACTCAGCTATCTTCTTCTTTTTCTTTTTTCTTAAAATATGTTGTGTTATTTGTTTCAGAGGAAGAATGGAGGGGAGTAAGTCAGAGGGGGAGACGAACCAGGAGAGATGATGGACTCTGAAAAACAAACTGAGGGTTCTAGAGGGGAGGAGGGTAGGGGGATGGGTTAGCCTGGTGAGGGGTATTAAAGAGGGCACATTCTGCATGGAGCACTGGGTGTTATGAACAAACAATGAATCATGGAACACTACACCAAAACAAATGATGTAATATATGGTGATTAACGTAACAATAAAAAAAATAAAATAAAATAAATTACTCAGCCAGTTGATAAACAACCTTTCTCATGGGCTGTATCAGACCTGGCTTGACAGGTACAGGAATGGAGTAATCACTGGATTATAGATGAGAACTACATATGAACTCAACAGCATGGACTCTCACAATCTATTTTCTGCCTTCTCAGAATGTTCAGTCTTCCAGAAAGCAAGACCAGTTTTGAAGCACCAGTATGGCACTTTCACTTGGGAAGACAAATCATCCAATTGGTGGCAAGTTGACTCTTTTAGGTTCTTCCATCCTAGAAATGGTATCAAGTCATTCCCACAAGAATTGACACTTATTCTAGGTATGTTTTTGTTTCCCGGTTTTGTAAACACAGAGCCCCAGCAAATACCACTATCTAGAAACTTACAAAATGTCTGATACAGAGACATGAGGTTTCACAGCATATAGCTTCGAGCTAAGGAATACATTCACACTGACGGAGGAGCAGGACAATCCAACTGGCACGTACACTCAGTAGAAAATAATTACTACTGTTATTTCCTAAGGAAGGAGGCTCAATAAAATTCACATTACCATTACACACATCTTAAGCTTTCCCAATGGACCCATGAAAATTCAGAATTACAGTAAAATTGGCCTCTATATAATTATAGTAGAACTTTATGTTCTAGATATAAGGTTAAAAATAGAACCTAATGGTACAATCACATGTTTTTAAAACACAGATTAGGACTTAAACTTCATTAAACATTATGTAAAGACATTTCAGACAGATGAGAATTAAGTATAGTTAAAGCTGTATTACAGAAATGCAACTTGCCACTTGAGTCATTGACTATATTTTTAATTGAGGAAAAAAAAGAAAGCCAGAACAAAATAGGCTGTCCTCAGATTAACAAGTTCATTTTCTCATTCTCAATTCTCACAGCTAGTACTAGTGTACATAATAGTGTGCCACAGGAAATAGAAAGATAGACGAATGTGGCCATACAGTGGACTAGAAATTGCATAATTTCAGGTATAAGCATGGTTTGAGGAACTTTAGAGAAATTGTTTACCACAAATATCTCATGCAACATGCTGAAATGCTACCTTAAATTCCACCCTTTGTTTTTTTTTAGTGTGATGCTCCCTATATGCATACTATATTTAAGTAAAAAAATTCTTAGAGATGGATTAGAGGTAAAAGTCCTACTTCCAGAAACAGTAGTCTAAGTGGTTAGAACTAGTCTAACATAAATTATTGGGAAAAATAATCCTCTCAAAAGAAGTTTCCTTTCTACCAATACAGAAGGGGGCAGAGAACAATTGCATAGGTGACTAAGAGTGGTTACAGTGTCTTGATGGAATTTCATGCAATTTGTGCAGGAAAGTATGGGGGAAAAAATGAAAACTTTTCTCATTTCCTTGTGAGATAAAATACACGCATGATTGTTTCCACTACTTCTCCTGGGGGACTTCTGAATTAATCTTCAAGGTTTGTATTTACAGTTCCAAGAACAGAAGGCTCAGGACCTTGTATTGGCGTGGTGGGAGGGGAAATCAAAATAGCTTGTGTTCTCAAGAGACCCTAAGATGGCGGAGTGGAAAGAGGCCTTCCTCTTCTTTATTAAACCAAGAAGCCTTCATCATCACACACTTTTCATACACACACATACACTTTTCCTAAAGCAAGGAGGAATATAGGTAAGAAAGTACTGCCATATTTAAATTTTTACTCCCATAAAGGTCTTTTTCTTTTGTGTCAATGGCTTTCAAACTCCCCTTGGTTATGCCTTGAATTTACAAATAAAATGTTATTAATATGGATTGACAGCAAGGGTTTCTACAGCAGTTATGCGGTTCTGTTTCTGTAAAAGGTAACTCCCCTGAATGGAGGAGTGGTAATAGGGAATGCTGTTTAATGAAGGTGACTAGCTTAATAGATTGGTAATTTTTTAAAGTAAAAGCATTTAATGCTATAATAAGGGTGCCTTTTCTCTGGGGAACAAATATCACAGAGCCAGGTTGTTCCAAGGCAATCAGGTCTTTTAAGGTTTTAACCTGGGAACCAACATTGGTGCTGCCAGTTTTACTTTCCTGAAAATATTGAAAAGGAGAAAGATCCAGCTCTGCTACTCACTATACAGTCCTTTGTTTAATCACCTGTATTTCTGTCACACACTTTCTTGCTTTCCATACCAAACATATTTGCACATTCTTTGTCCACTTTCATTGGTCAGTGGGATTTCTGCCTTCCATTATTTACAACAAGGAAAGTCTCCTGTTTCTCTTCTTTCTATTCTCAATGGAATTGTGCATTTTAATTTTTTACCTCATTTTTTTTGTCATTTCAGCGGGATTTTTAGTGGAGGGAGAAATAAAATCTGCTAGTTGTCATCTTAAATTAGAATCCTAAACTGACATGTGTACAACTTGGTACCTTATGCTGTACCCCTACACACCTGAGAAAATTCTTAGGTAAATTTTAAGACCCAGTGAATCCTTCCTTCAGATTTGCATCTGAAACCCCTTTCCATATTTGAGGAATATACCACCAAACTCTAGTTCTTATAGGGAAGAAGTATGCTGCTTTCTACTACCAAAACCAAATGGTTGAGATGCTAGACACATTTTCTCCTTTGATAACTGAATGTGTAGAGCATGGGTATTTATATGGCACATGCTGGATAGCTAGTTTGCACAAGCATACCCAAAATGCCCCCTGTTAATTATGATCTTTAAGATGTGGTGAGCCTGTCTTCCCCCTATATTCCCATCAAGCAGAATGTGCAGCAGAAGGTGTTTTTTAGTATTCAAGGTCAGGGGAGCTGGGTGTAGCCAACCCAGAGTGCCTTTCTTGTAATGAAGAGTGTCCAGGTGGCAGATCTTGATCCCCTTGGAAATTCTGACCATGCAAAGAGAAGGACCTCTTTGATAGTTGATACCTTAAGTTGCTAGGATGTAAAAATTTGCTGCACATAGATCCCAGCAGTGAATGCTTTGTGCAGTCAGCTGCTCCTGGACTCTCTGTACGTAAGTGCCTCACATAAACCTATATCTCAGTTTCTGTCTCTCAGTCTTTTCTTTGGCCTCACCAGACCATCACCCACCATAGGCTTAGAGTCTGCTGGGATGCAACTGCACAGAATTTGGCCTAAGATTTGCCAATTTGATATACCATCTGGGGCTTTGAGTTCCAATAAAAATGGCACACGGGACCACATTAACTAGGTGATACATTTCTAATACACCCATGCTCTGTGTAGTTTATGTGATTTTGGATATACTCAACCAAGACTTCAGATATAAATATATTCGTAATAAGGTACAAGTTTCTGGTAAGAGAGCCTCAGAAAGTAGAGATGATTTAAGATTGGGTATTTTGCTTAATTCAGACTGAACGCAGTACATGTTTAGTTTTATATTAGAATCTGGCAGTCCAAACCATGCATTAATGAAAGAGCTAACTAAACTAATATAGAGAATTTACTAGAACGAGGTGCTTAGTAAAGCCTGTGGAGTTTTGATTAGCTTCTACCTAAGATAGGAAAAAGAACAGGAGAAATTTAATAATTGCAAGGTAGATTGTGACCAATAACATAAAAAACAGAGAGAAAGAAAATACCACCCTTAAATCCTCATATTATTCATCAATCCAGGAAGTATCTGTGACCCTGCTAAAGAATATCTTATGTAGCTGCAAGGTAAAGCAAGCAAATGAAAAGTTTGATATTACAATTATCTCACTTACTACTCCATTTCATTAAGTTGAAGACACTAGTAACTATTAAAAAATATAGCATTATTTTACATACCAATATGAAAAAAGAAACACAAATTATTGACCTCAACTCCTTTAGGAACTTGGAAGCAAGCCCTCAAGTCACAGGGAGAAGAAAGATTCACTGGTCAGAATTCTCTTTGGGAACGGCAGTTACCCCAGCAGTGAATGCCAAGAACTGCACCAAACCCTACAAGTTCTCCTCAATACCCACCAAATACAAACTCCTGTAAAATGCTCCTCCAACCAGCTACTTATGGGCCAAGTGCACGTGTTCCCGAGCTTCATTCCCACACCCAACAGGCTTTCAGCTGCTTCTGGCCAACTGTAGCAGGAGCAGCTGAGCCAAAGGGAGGCCCTGCTGTTCAAAGGGGATAAACACACATACAGCAGAAAAACGGATATTCTGTATATATACCACATCTTTACCCATTCATCTATCGATAGACATCTTGGCTCTTTCCACAGTTTGGCTATTGTGGACATTGATGCTATAAACATTGGGGTGCACGTACCCCTTCAGATCCCTACATTTGTATCTTTGTGGTAAATACCCAGTAGTGCAATTGCTGGATCATATGGTAGCTCTATTTTCAACTTTTTGAGGAACCTCCATACTGTTTTCCAGAGTGGTTGCACCAGCTTGCATTCCCACCAACAGAGTAGGAGGGTTCCCCTTTCTCCGCATCCCCGCCAACATCTGTCATTTCCTGACTTGTTAATTTTAGCCATTCTGACTGGTGAGTGAAATAAGTCAATCAGAGAAAGACATGTATCATATGACCTCACTGATATGAGGAATTCTTAATCTCAGGAAACAAACTGAGGGTTGCTGGAGTGGTGGGGCGTGGGAGGGATGGGGTGGCTGGGTGATAGACATTGGGGAGGGTATGTGCTATGGTGAGTGCTGTGAATTGTGCAAGACTGTTGAATCACAGATCTGTACCTCTGAAACAAGTAATGCAATATATTTTAAGAAAAAAAAGAAGATAGCAGGAGGGGAAGAATGAAGGGGGGTAAATCAGAGGGGGAGATGTACCATGAGAGACGATGGACTCTGAAAAACAAACTGAGGGTTATAGAGGGGAGGGGTGTGGGGGGATGGGTTAGCCTGGTGATGCGTATTAAAGAGGGCATGTTCTGTTTAGAGCACTGGGTGTTATGCACAAACAATGAATCATGGAACACTATATCTAAAACTAATGATGTAATGTGTGGTGATTAACATAACAATAACAAAATTTAAAGCAAAACAGATATTCTGTCAAACAAGAAACTGAAAAAATCATAATTCATATGTGGAAGGCTGCACTGACTGGAACCAAGAGATGATGAAGCTGGCACTGGTTCTGATGGAGCAGGACATCATCAACATCTCATAGCTCCTCAAGCTCACGGGGGACTTCAAAGGAACACTTAAGGTCAAAGCCTTCTTCCCAAACATGGTGAACAGCTGGTGTTAGGGAAGCATCTGGGCATCCCCAAGAATGTTGGGCCCATTATCAATGGTTGATGCTGCTTGGAGAATGTGCAGTCCCTGCTAGACTCGCGTGGCCTCCACTGCACCTTCATCAACGACTTCTACACCTACCATGTTTGACATGGAGAGTGCCCTGTGGCATCAACTTGTGTCAGAAGCCCTTTCCCTTCAAGTGGTGAAGCATGGTGCCCAGAGCCCATTCTTACTGATATCTTCTGCCTCAGGAACCTCCAGGCCAGAGGCTCTGGGCCCCTGTAGTGTGGCACAACAAGATCTCTTGGGGACATTTTGGCTTCCTAGGGATGATCACTTTGCCTAAAGTGGCTTCCTTTCTTCTCCAGTGCCTTGGCCTCTGGGGCCCTTCTCTGGGGCTCCCAAGATGGGCCTGGCATTGCAAACTCAGTTCTACTATGAGAAGCTGCAAAAAAATTTTATAATTAAAAAGAAAAACTAAGCTAAGACATAAAGTTTAGTATAAGTTATTATTTTATGGTTATTAAACTATAGGTTTATTTAGATAAAAGTTTATCATGTATTAATCACTCTTATAATCCACAATGGAAACAGTAATGAAATAAACTAGTTAAGGTATTACTAAAGTATCTTTAAATTCAATGTCTGAATTTTGAGTTGCTTTCAACTTGGAGTCACTGATATATTGGTTTTTCCATGCAATATTTTCTGTGTCTCCAAGACTGTTGACGGTGCAGCAGGATTTCTTTTTAAAAAGTGTTCTATTATAGCTCTAGGGTATTATTCCAAGCTTCTAACACTCTTCTTCAAGTTTTGATGCTAGTTTGTTCTAAATTTATTAAACTCTTATTCATTTACTCAGTTGAATCACATGAAAGTTAAACACCTCTGTCCAAAATGCAAATTTTCTGACAAATTGAGTGTCAACAATTGAACAATGGTCTGGCCAGTCACATGAATCTATCTTACTAACTTCCTGGCTCTTTAAAATTTAATCCCTCTCTTATAAAGGAGTTGGCAATTTCTACTGCCTTCAGGTGCATTATATTTACTTTGATTGGTTACCCTGTTGCACAAATTTGGTGCCAAAAGTTAACAGCTTCTTTTACTTGTGCGATATTTTATTTCTGAATCAGTAGCCTGAGTAAAGCAGATTACTCGCCTCAACATTACATGTGTTCCTCATCCACACTGTTGAAGGCCTGAATAGAACAAAAGGCTGAGAAAAAGAGAATTCACTCTTTCTGCCTGAATGTGTTAAAGCTGAGAAATCTGTGTTCTCCTTCCTTTAGACCCAGACTCTGACTGGAGCTATACCATGGGCTTGCCTGAGATTTCAGCTTGTTAATTGCAGATCATGGGCCTTTTAGCCAAGTGCCATGAAACAGTTCCTTATAATGAATTATATACTATATATAGTATATATACTATATAATAAATATATATATAACACATATCAAATTATATAAAAATATATATTAACTTAATTTTTTATATATATAGTTGGTCTATTTCTCTGGAGAACCCAGACTAATACAATGAGGACCTTGTTAAAACTCAGCTTCTGATTTATTAAACTTGGGGGTGGAATGATGAGAGCTAAGATTCTGCATTTGCTACAGATCCTAGATGACATCAATATTTCAGTAATAAGTAGCAGGGATGTCAAGCATTTAGTTTTTGCTCTATAACAGAATATGGAATTGTAGTAATGCCCCCATTAGTATAAAATATATACTTTCTGTGAACACAGTAAACCTCAGTTTTAAAAACAAGTTGGGATAACCTGTAGCCCATGATTTTGTTGTTTCAAGAAAGGTAAGTCTGAGTAATATATGGAATTGTTGAATTGCTATATTATGCACCTGAAACTAATAAAACACTGTATGTTAACTACACTGGATTAAAATGAAGGAAAGGAAAGGGGGGAAAAAGAAAGATAAGTTTGTATACCCATAAATGACTTTGCACCTTGCTTCAGGAAATTCCTGAAACCCAATATGAATGGTGTACAAAAGCTTCACAAACATTGTCTAATTCCCATCAGTTTTCTGCAATAAAGGACCCACCTTAAACCACTTGAGCCCAAACTACCTAAAATGCTTATATACATACATACATACATATATATATATATATATATATATATATATATGACTTCTGACTCCCCCTAAGACTGTTCAAAGACTCTGTAAAGGTGATATTTTCCCTTCCTGCAGTGAGGTCAAATAAACTCAGATTTGCTTTTTAACAGGTTGTCTGTTAATAATTCAGTTTTTTTTCCTTTCAATCTTAGATTAATCTTTTTGAAGACATTTTGAGTGGCAGTTAAACACAACATGTGCTATTCCAACAATGCAGATAACTCAATTTAATGATAATATCAAAAGCAATGATTATCTTTGCAAAAGTGTAGGTAATAGCTACTAAATCGGGACTGGCACCTGAACAACAGTGAACTAGTTTTTGAAAGGTCCATCTGAAAATCAGTGATGTTAAAAAAAATGACGTTAAAGGATGCATTTAGAATCTCTGAAATATAGTTTTTCAAAATCTATTACTAGATGTCATATGCACATAAGCACTTTCCATAGGAAGGAGTGGAAACCTGAGGATAGAAATGAACTATTTGTGAGAATCCTAAAGACTCGGAGCAGAACTGCCTACATAATTTGTAGGGCCCAGGGCAAAATGAAAATATGGGACCCTTTTGTCAAAAATTAAGATTTCAAGATGAGTTAAACCAATTATGGGACCCTTCTAAGTGTGGGGATTTGTGCAACCACATAAGTCAATGCTCAGGAAAGTGGCCCTGACTCACCACATCTGACACATGGAGACTTCAGAGTCCTCATTGCTGCAGTGTAGCCTTGTGGTTAAAAGCACAAATCTCAGCTCTGTCATTAACATTTTCATGGCACTGAACAAGTTAAGTAACTATTCTGAACCTAATTTCCCCATCTGTAAATAAGGATAATAATAATACCTATGAAATAGGGTTGTTGAGAGATTTAAGTCAGTTTAAAATATACAAAGCACTAAGAAGAGATAAACTGATGACCTGGAAGGCTTACCCCCACACAAACACCACACACCCACCTTTTGATCATTTAGGAAAAGGCTAGTTCAACAGGGACTCTGAGGAACAGCATTAACATTGATATGCAAACTCCCTGGTTGAGCTCCTTGGTTATTGACGATTATTTCCTGTGCCAGATGTTTCCATTATTACATAGTTGGCTGCATGTTTTTAACTTCTTTGCCATGCTTAGAATCTCTTCTGAAGCTCCTCCCATGGTTTAGCAAGATGGTCCCAGGCCAAAACACACTTCTGTAAAAATGGTGAAAGAATGGGAGGATGATCATTCTGCTGGATATATATATATATATGGATATCTTGCCTGTTGCCATTGGAGAGTGTGTGAGTTCCTTTGCCCAGCAAGTACACAAGAGAGTACCAAGCACGACATAGGTGCTATGTATGTTTCCTGTTAGCCATTACCTGATAAGACTATATTTACCCTGCCTTAATGACATGGGGATTTCCCTGAAAAATAGTTTCTTATTCCTCCTTGTATTAGTTTCATGTGGTTGCTTTAACACATAACCACAAATTTGGTGGCTTGAAACAACATAAATTTATTCCCTCTAAGTTCTAGAGGCCAGAAGTCTGAAATCAAGGTGCCGGTAACACTCCCTCAAGGGCTCTGAGGATGAATCCATTCTATGCTTCTTTCTAGCTTCTGGTGGAAGCCATCAATCCTTGGCATCCCTTGGCTTTCAGCTACATATCTCCAGTTTCCGCCTCCACCTTCACATCCTTCTACTCTGTGGATGTCCTCTCCTCCATGTATCTGTCCCTAAACTTCCTCCTCCTCTCTTATAAGGATACATAGGATTGCATTTTAGGGTTCACCTGTATAATCCAAGAAAAGCTGCTCCTCTCAAGACCCTTAACTTAGGGCGCCTGGGTGGCTCAGTTGGTTAAGCGACTGCCTTCGGCTCAGGTCATGATCCTGGAGTCCCGGGATCGAGTCCCACATCGGACTCCCTGCTCGGCAGGGAGTCTGCTTCTCCCTCTGACCCTCTTCCCTCTCATGCTCTCTATCTCTCATTCTCTTTCTCTCTCAAATAAATAAATAAAATCTTAAAAAAAAAGACCCTTAACTTAAATAAATATATATACATATATATATTTACACATACATATATACATATATATGTACATATTTTTTTTTGCCATAGAAGGCAGTACTCACCTTTTTCACTATATAAGGCAACAGGCACAGGTTCTTGGGTTTGGAACCTGGACACATCTTTTGGAGGGCCATCAGTTAGCCTGCTTCATTCCTCACCTACCACACATCTTTAGTCTCTACCTAAAGGAGCATTTTTCAACTTGTTTGTGCATTAGAATCACCTAGGGAGCTTTAAGAAATCCTGATGCCAGAGTGCCTCCCCAGGAATACCAATATAATTAGTTTGGGAAATAGTCTGGGCATCAGGAATCTTTAAATCCTCCCAGCTGATTTTGAAACTTAGCCAAGGTTGAGAAACATTGAATTAGGTAACAGCTTAAAATTCTCTAGTGATTGTCAACTGAAAGACAACTTTGAAAAGAGGCATTATACCAAAAGATTTTCAGTGCGTATTTTTTAGCAGTTTATATTATAAAAAATCTGGGGAGTGTAGATAGGGGGGATTCTGATTACATAACAGATATCCGTATGAGACTATTCTATAATAATTTCTGATGTATGGACTTTGGTTCTTCCCCTTAGCCCTTACTCGGTGTGACCAAGGGATATTCTCCAAGGTAACTACACCTAGGGAAAGAGAAATACCAAGACATTTTAAGGAATTTTAAACAGAGACTGTGAAGCAACACTGTAGATATTATGACATTATTATGTCAAGCAGCTGTATCATTTTAGACATCACCAGAAATGTAAGCAAGGTATTATTGCTCAACATACTTTTCAATTAATTATTATGATTATTATTAATATTATTATCAATGTGTGTGAATGACATGGAAACTCATTTTGGAAAATGTAGTATTTATTCATATTTTCTTTTTGAGATATAGGATATTTTATATTCATTCAGATTTCCTTTCTTGGAATTTCTTTTCATGCTTTGTCCTATTTTTTTCATTGAGTTTGTATCTTTAATTTTACATTTAGAAGTTCTGGATATATTCTAGGTATTTAAATATTTTCAGTTATATTTGTGCTAATTATTTCCTCTAATTTAGAGATATCTTTAATAGACTTTTTGTTTTTTAAAGCAACTTCAGGTTCACAACAAAATTGAATAGAAAATACATAGAGCTCTCATATACCCCTTGCCCCTTATGGAGCCTCTGTCACTAGCAATCCCACACCAGAGTGGCACATTTGTACCACCCAAAGACCATAGTTTACATTAGGGTTCATTCTTGGTGCTGCATTTTTTATGAGTTTTGACAGATGTATAATGTACACATAGCCACCATTATAGCATCATATGGAATAGTTTCACTGCTCTAAAAATCTTCTGTGACCTGCCTATTCACCCTTCCCTTCCCCCACCATATCTACTCTAGTAGATATGAGAGAGGCAAATAAGAGAAAAATACATGTAAAAGAGTAAATTGCTATTCGATGTGTTCCTTGGGATAAAATGGAGTGGGTGAGTGGATTGGGAATGTCATGGGAAGAGGGTATATTGCATTTCCAAATGAGGTAGTCAGGACAGACTTGAAGAAAAAGAGGGAGTTAGTCATGTGGGTATGTGAGGAAGAACCTTTTGGCTGAGAGACTAGTAAGTGAGAGGTTCTACCTGCATTCATGCAGTAATGGCAAGGAGACCAGTAGGACCGGCAGGCTGAGGAATTAGCAAGAGGCCAGATTACTTAGGCCCTTGTATTCAGCTATTCACTGGGATTTGCCAAGAATAGTGGGTCTCCTCTGAGTGAAATAGCAAGACTTTGAAGAGGTTTGAGCAGAAGAGTGACATGATTTGATTTATGATTCAAAGGAATCACTCCAGGTATACCATTGGGGATAGACAGCATTGTATCAAGTATAAAAACAAGAAGACCATTTAAGAGATGTACTGTAATCCAGGCAAGAGATCACAGCATACTGGCTTTGGGATACAGTGGAGATAGTGAAATATGGATTCTGCATATATTCTGAAGCAAAAGACAACAGGATGTCCTCAAGATTAGATGTGAGTGAGAGAAAAAGAGACAGTTAAATTAAGATAATCCTATCTCCCTGAATTTAACTTGGAAAGACTGATGCAAAAAATCTGGGGTTTTTTAATGTTCATCTCATCACGAGGAGCACCCAATGCCCAGTAGCAGCTGTGCCAGCAGGACCAGCAACAGTGGGGCAGCATCCAAATCGGGGGGGGGGGGAGTGGGTTATGCCAAGCATGGTTCTCAGTCTTCAGCAGCAATGATGATGGCATCCTAACCTGATGCTTATTTTAGTATGAATTGTATGTAGATCAGGTTGCCCAGCCACTTTTTGCTCTTGCCCATTTCCCAACCATTATTTGAGCTATAACATATATTTCAAATAAAATTAATTGCTGCAGAGTTAACTGGAGTAGGTTTCTGTTATTTTCAAATAAGAAACTTTGGTTACACAAAGAATCTTCCGAGTCTCTAAGCCTAAGGATAAGGACTATATCTCATTCTTATTGTATGCAGTGCCCTGTTATAGTCATGAGTCAAACATGCATTTTGATAAATAAGGGGATAACTTATTATTAACGGGGTAAAATAGTGAATATATTAAATTATTTGATTAAAAATATCTAAGGTTGTGGGGCGCCTAGGTGGCTTAGTCGGTTAAGCATCTGACTTCTGCTCAAGTCATGGTCTCAGGGTCCTGGAATCAAACCCCACATCTGCTTCCTGCTCAGTGAGGAGTCTGTTTATCCTTCTCCCTCTCCCTCTGCCCCTCCCCCTGCTCATGCTCTCTCTGTCTCTCTGTCAGATAAAGAAGATAAAATAAAATAAAATAAAATAAAATAAAATATCTAAGGTTGCATTATTTTCCTAAATGCCTACAACTTTTATACCATGGAACTTCTTGCCTATTGAAAACTATGTACTAGCTCAAAATGGGGTTTATTTAGAAGATAAAAAGGCAATACACATTCAAAATTTTAAAAAAGTCACCTGTTTTACTTATGTATATTTTATGTGTATTCTTGAATTTCATAACTCATCTATTAGCGGAGCAGCCTTCAAATTGTAGTTTGCTTTCTGAAAGTTTTTACTTTTTGTCTTTTTTTTTCCAAATTTGTAAGCCACAAAATCTAAGAAAACTAATTTTATAATTATTTCCTGTTTTTTTTAAATAAATAGACACACACACATATATATATATAATGTATATTTAATGCTCTTTGGTAAATATGGGAAAGTGTATAGTTTGTCAAGGCAAGCCTATAAAATTGAAAGCATGAGTACCAGTGTGATAACATAATAGAAAATCATATTCATAAAAATTTGAGATACATTTTGAAGAATGTGAAAACATTTCTTATACCAAAATATCTCATTTAATAGACTAACTGGAGTATATGAATTTGGGTTAGAAATCTCTTATTAAACTCATAAAGTTATACTGCACTAATTAATAATTATAATGGCCAATAAGAAAATTTAACTTTTATGTAGTCCATTTGAGTTATTCAACACTTTTCTGTTCAGAGAGTTGCTGCTAATTTTCTAGAAGGTAGGATATGTGGAGAAGAGAATCCGAGGCGATATTCGGGAAGATAGACTGCGGGGTAGGGGGAGGTGGCCTCCAACAGCCAGCTACCGACAATTGATAGAGCAGAGGGGCACAAAATCGGAAATTTTAGAAGTCTGCTCCACTGAAGGATATTACTCCAATGGCTAAGCAGGCGGTGGAACCCTCACTGGGACAGTGTGGTCTCAGGACCCTTGGGGTCACAGAAAGACCTGGGGTGCCTGAGTGGAGCAGAGCTCCCAGGGATCAGAGCAGGGAAGTCAGCTGCAAAGACGGAGCCGAGGACTGGGCTCTCAGTTCGGGGTTGCCATAAACCATGATCTGCAGCACAGTCGGGCCACTGCTCTTCCAGCAGGGACTCAACAAGAAGCAGATCCTGGGAGACTCCCCTTCCTCCCCCAGGAGGAGTGGTGCGGGAGCACTGCAGAAATCTGCTGGGTGTGGAGACTCCAAATGGGGTCATGTGCCAGAGATAGAAATGCTTGGTCACAGGCCGGGTGAGCACGGAATGTGGCCGGAGACCAGGGAGACGGGAGTGATTGACTGCTTTTCTCTGGGGGCTCACTGAGGAGTGGGGCCCCAGGTTCTTGGCTCCTCCAGGGCAGAGATTGAGAGACCACCATTTTCACTCTCTTGTCCAACACTGTAGGGAACGCTTGGAGGGAACAAAAGATCCCAAGAGCAAACCCGAGCAGATTACTTAGCCCAGCCCCTGGCAAGGGTGGGGCAATTCCGCCTCTGGCAAAGACAGTTGAAAACCATGGCAACAGACCCCTCCCCCAGAAGATCAGCAAGAACAGCCAGCCAAGACCAAGTTTAGCAATCAATGAGAACGGTAGAACTCCAGCACTAGGGGAATACTGCACATAGAATTCATGGTTTTTTTTCCCCCTGATTCTTCAGTCTTTCAAATTTAATTTTTTTAATTTTCTTTATTTTCTTTTTCTATATTTTTCTTTGAATTTTTCTTTTTCCCTTTTTCAACCAACATTTTATAAAGTTCTTTTTAAAAATATTTTTTTATTTTTCATTTTTAGAGTCATATACTATCCCCTCATTGTAGTTAACCTTATTATTGGTATATATATATATAAGTTGTTCTCTCCTTAAAATTTTGGAATACAGTTTCTTCTAACAAAATATACCTTAAATCACTAGTGTATGGATTTGTTCTAGTCTCCTGCCTGATCACATTCTCTCCCTTTTTTTGTTTTTTTGTTTTGTTTTGTTTTTTAATTCCTCATCTTTCTTTTTTCAACCAACTTCTTACCAATTCCTTTTACAAAATATTTTATAATTTTTATCCTTATAGTCATATTCCATCCCTTCATATTTACCCTTATTTTTGTACATATATAAGTTTTTTCTTTCTTTAAAATTTTGGGAGGCAGTTTCATCCAACAGACAAAATATGCCCCATATATCTAGTGTGTGGCACTGATCTATTCACCAGCTTGATCATATTCTTTTTTTTTTCTTTTTCTTTCTTTCCCTTTCTTTTCCCCCGGTCTCAGGACTCTTCTGATTTATTTAGTGTATATTTTTCTGGGTTGTTGAAACCCTGTTAGCATTTTGTTCTCTCATTCATCTATTCTCTAGACAAAATGACAAGTCACAAAAACTTACCTCAATAAAAAAGAACAAGAGGCAATACCGACTGCCAGAGGCCTAATCTATACGGACATTAGTAAGATGTCAGACTAAAGTGCAGAATGACGATTATAAAGATACAAGCTGGGCTTGAAAAAAGCATGGAAAATATTAGAGAAACCCTTTCTGGAGAAATAAAAGAACTAAATCTAACCAAGTCAAAATCAAAAAGGCTCTTAATGAGGTGCAATTAAAATGGGGGCACTAACTGCTAGGATAAATGAGGCAGAAGAGAGAACCAGTGATATAGAAGACCAAATGATGGAGAATAAAGAAGCTGAGAAAAAGAGAGATAAACAACTACTGGATCATGAGGGCAGAATTCAAGAGATAAGTGATACCATAAGATGAAACAATATTAGAATAATTGCGATCCCAGAAGAAGAGGAAAGAGAGAGAGGGGCAGAAGGTATACTGGAGAAAATTATAGCAGAGAACTTCCCTAATTTGGGGAAGAAAACAGGCATCAAAATCCAGGAGGCACAGAGAACCCCCCTCAAAATCACACACCCCAACATCTAAGAGTAAAACTCACCAGTCTCAGAGACAAAGAGAAAATCCTGAAAGCAGCTCGGGAAAAGAGGTCTGTAACCTACAATGATAGAAACATTAATTGCCAACAGACCTATCCATAGACACCTGGCAGGCCAGAAAGGACTGGCATGATATATTCAGAGCACTAAATGAGAAAAATATGCAGCCAAGAATACTATATCCAACCAGGCTGTCACTGAAAATGGAGAGATAAAAAGCTTCCAGGACAAACAAAAACTAAAGGAATTTGCAAACACGAAACCAGCCCTACAAGAAATATTGAAAGGGGTGCCCTAAGCAAAGAGAGAGCCTAAAAGTAACATAGACCAGAAAGGAACACAAACACAAATATACAGTAACAGTCACCTTACAGGAAATACAATGGCACTAAATTCATATCTTTCAATAGTTACCCTGAATGTAAATGGGCTTAATGCCCCAATCAAAAGACACACGGTATCAGATTGGATAAAAATACAAGACCGATCGATATGCTGTCTGCAAGAGACTCATTTTAGAACCAAAGACACCTCTAGATTGAAAGTGAGGGGGTGGAAAATCATTTACCATGATAATGGACACCAAAAGAAAGCTGGGGTGGCAATCCTTATATCAGACAAATTAGATTTTAAACCAAAGACTGTAATAAGAGATGAGGAAGGACACTATATCCTACTTAAAGGGTCTATCCAACAAGAAGATCTAACAATTGTATATATCTATGCCCCTAAAATGGGAGCAGCCAATTAATAACAAAAGCAAAGAAATATGTCAAAAACAATACAATAATAGTAGGGGACTTTAACATCCCCCCTCACTGAAATGGACAGATCATCTAAGCAAAAAGATCGACAAGGAAATAAAGACTTAAATAACACACAGGACTAAATGGACTTCATAGATATATTCAGAACATTCCATCCCAAAGCAACAGAATACACATTCTTCTTAAGTGCCCATGAATATTCCCCAGAATAGATCACATCCTAGGTCACAAATCAGGTCTCAACTTGTACCAAAAGATTGGGATCATTCCCTGCATATTTTTGGACCACAGTGCTTTGAAACTAGAACTCAATCAGAAGAAAAAAGTCATAAAGAACTCAAATACATGGAGGCTAAAGAGCACCCTACTAAAGAATGAATGGGTCAACCAGGAAATTAAAGAATTAAAGAAATTCATGGAAACAAATGAAAATGAAAACACAACTGTTCAAAATCTTTGGGATGCAGTGAAGGCAGTCCTAAGAGGAAAGTGTATAGCAACACAAGCCTTTCTCAAGAAACAGGAAAGGTCTGAAATATACAACGTAACCCTACACCTAAAGGAGCTGGAGATAGAACAGCAAATAAAGCCTACACCCAACAGGAGAAGAGAAATAGTAAAGATCAGAGCAGAAATCAATGAAATAGAAACCAAAAGAACAGTAGAACAGATCAATAAAACTAGGAATGGTTCTTTGAAAGAATTAATAAGACTGATAAACCCCTGTGGTGAGTGCTGTGAATTGTGCAAGACTGATGAATCACAGATCTGTACCTCTGAAACAAATAATGCAATATATGTTAAAAAAAAAAAAGAAGAAGAAGAAGATAGCAGGAGGGGAAGAATGAAGGGGAGTAAATCAGAGGGGGAGACAAACCATGAGAGACGATGGACTCTGAAAAACAAACTGAGGGTTCTAGAGGGGAGGTGGGTGAGGGGATGGGTTAGCCTGGTTAAGGGTATTAAAGAGGGCATGTTCTGCGTGGAGCACTGGGTGTTATGCACAAACAATGAATCATGGAACACTACATCAAAAACTAATGATGTAATGTATGGTGATTAACATAACAATAAAAAATAAAAAAAAGACTGATAAACCCCTGGCCAGACTTATCAAAAAGAAAAGAGAAATGACCCAAATAAAGAAAATCATGAATGAAAGAGGAGAGATCACAACCAACACCAAAGAAATACAAACAATTATAAGAACATATTATGAGCAACTATATGCCAGCAAATTAGATAATCTGGAAGAAATGGATGCATTCCTAGAGACGTATAAACTACCAAAACTGAACCAGGAAGAAATAGAAAACCTGAACAGACCCATAACCACTAAGGAAATTGAAGCAATAATCAAAAACCTCCCAAAAAACAAGAGCCCAGGGCCAGATGGCTACCAAGAGGAATTCTACCAAACACTTAAAGAAGAATTAATACCTATTCTTCTGAAACTGTTCCAAAAATAGAAATGGAAGGAAAACTTCCTAACTTGTTTTATTACTTAGATCCTAAAATCAGACAAAGACCCCATCAAAAAGGAGAATTACAGACCAATATCCCTGATGAACATGAATGCAAAGATTCTCACCAAAATACTAGCCAATAGGATCCAACAGTACATTAAAAGGATTATTCAACATGACCAAGTGGGATTTATTCCTGGGCTGAAAGCTTGGTTCAACATCTGCAAATCAATCAATGTGATACAATACATTATGAAAAGAAAGAACAAGAATCATATGATCCTCTCAATAGATGCAGAAAAAACATTTGACAAAGTACAGTATCTTTCTTGATTAAAACTCTTTGGAGTGTAGGATTAGAAAGTACCTACCTCAATATCATAAAAGCCATCTATGAAAAACGCACAGCAAATATCATTCTCAATAGGGCGAAACTGAGAGCTTTCCCCCTAAGGTCAGGAACACGGCAGGGATGTCCACTTTCACCACTGCTACTCAACAGAGTACTAGAAGTCCTAGCCCCAGCAATCAGACAACAAAAAGAAAAGAAAGGCATCCAAATTGGCAAAGAAGTCAAACTCTCACTCTTTGCAGATGATATGATACTGTATGTGGAAAACCTAAAAGACTCCACCCCAAAACTGCTAGAACTCATACAGGAATTCAGTAAAGTGGCAGGATATAAAATCAATGCACAGAAATCAGTGGCATTCCTATACACCAACAGCAAGTCAGAAAAAAGAGAAATTAAGGAGTCGATCTCATTTATAATTGCACCCAAAACCATAGGATACCTAGGAATAAATCTAACCAACGTGGCAAAGAATCTGTACTCAGAAAACTATAGAATACTCATGAAAGAAATTGAGGAAGACACAAAGAAATGGAAAAACGTTCCATGCTCATCGATTGGAAGAACAAAGACTGTGAAGATGTCAATGCTACCTAGAGCAATCTACACATTTAATGCAATCCCCATCAAAATACCATCCACTTTTTTCAAAGAAATGGAACAAATAATTCTAAAATTTGTATGGAACCAGAAAAGACCCTGAATAGCCAGAGGAATGTTGAAATAGAAAAGCAAAACTGGTGGCATCACAATTCTGGACATCAAGCTCTATTACAAAGCTGTCATCATCAAGACAGTATGGAACTGCACAAAAACAGACACATAGATTAATGGAACAGAACAGAGAGCCCAGGAATAGACCCTTAACTCTATGGTCGGGTAATCTTCGACAAAGCAGGAAAGAATGTCCAATGGAAAAAAGACAGTCTCTTCAACAAATGATGTTGGGAAAATTGGACAGCCACATGCAGAAGAATGAAACTGGACCATTTCCTTACACCACACACAAAAATAGACTCAAAATGGTTAAAAAGATCTAAAAGTGAGACAGGAGTCCATCAAAATCCTAGAGGAGAACACAGGCAGCAACTCTTCGACCTCAGCTGCAGCAACTTCTTCCTAGAAACATCACCATAGGCAAGGAAAGCAAGGGCAAAAATGAACTATTGGGACCTCTTCAAGATAAAAAGCTTTTGCACAGCAAAGGAAACAGTCCACAAAACCAAAAGACAACCGACAGAATGGAAGAAAATATTTGCAAATGACATATCAGATAAAAGGCTAGTATCCAAAATCTATAAAGAACTTATCAAACTCAATACCCAAAGAACAAATAATCCAATCAAGAAATGGGCAGAAGACATGAACAGACATTTTTCCAAAGAAGACATCCAAATGGCCAACAGACACATGAAAAATTGTTCAACATCGCTCGGCATCAGGGAAATCCAAATCATAACCTCAATGAGATACCACCTCACACCACTCAGAATGGCTAAAATTAACGAGTCAGGAAATGACAGATGTTGGCAAGGATGCAGAGAAAGGGAAACCCTCCTACACTGTTGGTGGGAATGTAAGCTGTGCAGCCACTCTGGAAAACAGAATGGAGGTTCTTCAAAGGGGTATTGCACTCCAATATTTATAGCAGCAATGTCTACAGTAGTCAAACTATGGAAAAAGCCAAGATGAATGGATAAAGAAGATTTGGTATATGTACACAATGGAATATTATGCAGCCATCAAAATAACGAAATCTTGCCATTTTCAACAACATGGATGGACTTAGAGGTATTATGCTAAGTGAAATAAGTCAATCAGAGAAAGGCATGTATCATATGATCTCACTGATATGAGGAATTCTTAATCTCAGGAAACAAACTGAGGTTTGCTGGAGTGGGGGTGGGAGGGATGGGGTGGCTGCATGACAGACATTGGGGAGGGTATGTGCTATGGTGAGTGCTGTGAATTGTGTAAGACTGTTGAATCACAGACCTGTACCTCTGAAACAAATAATACATTATATGTTAAAAAAAGAAGAAGAAGAAGAAGAAGAAGAAGAAGAAGAAGAAGAAGAAGAAGAAGAAGAAGAAGAAGAAGAAGAAGAAGAAGAAGAAGAAGAAGAAGAAGATAGCAGGAGGGTAAGAATGAAGGGTGGGAAATCGGAGGGGGAGACTAACCATGAAAGACTATGGACTCTGAGAAAGAAACTGAGGGTTCTAGAGGGGAGGGGGTTTGGGGGATGGGTTAGCCTGTTGATGGGTATTAAATAAGGTATGTATTGAATGGAGCACTGGGTGTTATATGCAAACAATGAATCCTGGAACACTACATCAAAAACTAATGATGCAATGTATAGTGTTTAACATGACATAATAAAATAAAATTTTAAAAAAAGAGAAAGGCTATGGGAAAGTTCCTTGTTTTCAAAGATCCAGAAAGTTTGGATGAAAATGGAGAGAAAGCTGGCAGGGGGAAGATTGGAGAGCCTGGAGTCAGTGGTATCCACTTCTTTATCCATTCATCAGTCGATGGACATTTGGGCTCTTTCCATAATCTGGCTGTTGTTGATAATGCTGCTATAAACTTCAGGATGCATGTATCCCTTTGAATCAGTATTTTTGTGTCTTTTGGGTAAATGCCTAGTAGTACAATTTCTGGGTCATAGGGTAGTTCTATTTTTAACTTTTTGAGGAACCTCCACACTATTTTCCAGAGTGGCTGCACCTGTTTGCATTCCCACCAACAGTGTAAGAGGGTTCCCCTTTCTCCAAGTCCTTGCCAACATCTGTTGCTTCCTGTGTTGTTAATTTTAGCCATTCTGATGAGTGAGGTGATATCTCATTGTGTTTTGATTTTTATTTCCCCGATGATCAGTAATGTTGAGCATCTTTTCATGTGTCTGTTAACCAGGTGTATGTCTTCTTTGGAAAAATGTCTATTTGTGTCTTCTGCCCATTTATTAATTTGTTTTTTGGTTGTTGAGTTTGGTAAGCTATTTATAGATTTTGGATACTAACTCTTTATCACATATGTCATTTGCAAATATCTTCTCCCATTCAGTAGGTTGTCTTTTAGTTTGTTGATTGTTTCCTTTTCAGTGCAGAAGCTTTTTATCTTGATGAAGTCTCAATAGTTCATTTTTGCTTTTGTTTCCCTTGCCTCAAAAGGCAATACTCTTTTTCTCCCCTTCTATGATATCTTCTTTGGAATGAATTCACTATGCATGTATAGCCCACATTTAAAGAACGGACCGTTATGCTCCTTCTACTTAAGGACCGATTATCTACACAAATTATTTGGAATTCTTCTGCAAGGTAGAAGGCATGGCCTCCCTGTTATTTTTTATTTATCTATGATATTATTTTATACTTTGGATTTTAATAATATTACTTTATTTTATTGCTAAAATTAACTTGTTTTTACAATCAAAGTTTTGGAAAAAAATTTTTACATGTTAAGATGCTCCAGACTCATCTTGTATATTTTCTGCCCAATTCTGGTATCAGACATATCTCCAAGGAACCCTGATTCTTTTTTTTTTCCTTTTAATGGCATATGGTGTTGGAGATCAAGATCTGAGTGCCAAGTCTGTTCATCGTTACTGAGATATTATTGTTTCTAGAACCTCTCAGCTAACAAAGCAAGAAATATATGTGAGCATAAAATGCCTGTTAATACACATATTTATAAATATTTCTGTGTGTAAACATACTATATTAAGCTAAACATGAGTTCATTTTGAGCTTTCAACCCTAATCTATTACCATAGGGATCATCTTTTTTCAACTGTAAATTTCCACTCTAATTGTAAAATCCTGACTGCCACCTCACACCATACATTGACTAAATTATTTGATTCCAATATACATGTATTGCAGTGTCAGAATCTCAGTCTTTATCCCCTTAGGAAAAAAAATTATCACTGAAAGTACAGTGTTTATGGGTAGTTCCTACTGCCTTGAGTCTTATACACTCCACTCATTTCCAAAGACTCAGATCACCACCTTTATCTCCCATCTCCTTCACTGAAATTGCTTCATACATTTGTGATACAGTTATATTCTCTTGTTATAGTCTCCATTCCTTCCTAGGACCTCCAAACCTCCTAAAGAATTTCTTTTAGTTTGCATATATTAAAGTTCATTTCTTGTGCTTTAAATTTCTATGAGTTTTGAAAAATACCATAATGTCATGTATGCATCATTAGAGTACCATACAGAATTGTTTCACTGCCATAACAATCCCCCATGCTTTTCCTATTCAATCATCCACCCTGAAACCTGGTCAAGTACCAACCTTTTACTGTTTATAGTTTTGCCTTTTCCAGAATGTTATATTGAAATAATACAGTAAATATCCTTTTCAGCCTGGCCTTTTTGACTTAAGAATGTGTCCCTAAGTCTCACTCATGTCTTTTCATCTACCATGCTTGTAACTGTTTTCTATTCATTTTACTTGTTCTTTTAATTTTCTTTTTTCCTTCTCTTTTTCCATCTTCTCTGTTGTTAATTGAACATTTTATATGATTTTATTTTTGTCCTCTCAACATATCAATTATGCTTTCTTTGTTTTTAGTAGTTTTACTGGATGCTCTAGAGTTTGCAATATACATGTACAACTACTCTAAATCTACTTCCAAATAACACTATACCATTTCATGGGTAGAGCTGGTACATTATAAGCAAGTATTCACAATTCTTCCCTCCTTTCTTTTATAAAATTGTTGTCATTTCATTTCACCATTATCTATATGCTATAATTACACAATTCTTTGTTAATACTATTAATTGAATGCTTATTTGAATACTATTAATTTGAATGCATAGATCAATTGGATTAAGAAGTATAAACTTCCAGTTTAAAATTAAATTAAATAGGGCGCCTGGATGGCTCAGTTAAGCATCTACCTTCAGCTGAGGTCATGATTCCAGGGTCCTTGGATCTAGTCCCACATCCAGCTCCCTGCTCAGTGGGGAGTCTGCTTCTTCTTCACTATCTGCCCCTCCCCCTTCTTGTGCTCTCACTCACTCTCTCTCTAATAAGTAAATAAAATCTTTAAAAAATTAAATTAAATTAAAAATCATGAAGATGAAAATGTACAGCTTAGGGAATATAGTCAATGATATTGTAATAATGTTGTTTGGTGACCAACAGTAACTATATTTATCATGGTGAGCACTGAATAATGTATAGAATTGTGTACACCTGAAACTAACATAACATTTCATGCTAATTATACTTCAAAGAAAAGAATAGTCAAATACAGTACAATATATTACCTTCATTTATTTCTGTTTAAATTGCTTTTCCTTTGTAAGATATAGATCTGATTTTCTGACCTGTATCATTTCCTCCTTCCTGAAGAACCTCCTTTGCCATTTTTCACAGGACAAATCTGCTGAGATTGAATTTTGTTTTTGTTTGTCTAAGAAAGTCTTTATTTTTCCTTTGTTTCTTAAAGGATAATTTTGCTGGATATACAATTCTAGAGTGGTGTTTTATTTTTTCACACTTTATTTTTTTTTTTAAGATTTTATTTATTTATTTGACAGAGAGAGACACAGTGAGGGGGGGAACACAAGCAGGGGGAGTGGGAGAGGGAGAAGCAGGCTTCCCGCTGAGCAGGAAGCCCAATGTGGGGCTCCATCCCAGGACCCTGGGATCATGACCTGAGCCGAAGGCAGGCGCTTAACGACTGAGCCACCCAGGCGCCCCTATTTTTCACACTTTAAATATTTCACTGAACTCTTTTCTTGTATGCATAGTTTCTAAAGAGAACTCTTACTTAATTTTTATCCTTGCTCCTCCATAGACAAGGTGTTTTGTTTTTCCGGGTTTTTTTTTTTTTTTAAGGTTTTCTGTTTGTCTTTGGTTTTCTGGAGTTTGAATATGATATGCCTAGAAGCAGATTTTTGGTACTTATACCTGTATGGTGCTTACTGAGCCTCCTGTATCTATAGTTTGGTGTCTGTCACTAATTTTGGAAAATTCTTAGCCATTTGGAAAATTCTTAGGTTAGTTCGAATATTTATATTCTCTATTCTCACTTTGATAATTCCAGTACATACAACTTACAGCTTTTACATTTGTCCTACGGTATTTAATTTTTTTAATTCCTTTTTCTCTGCATTCAAGTTTGGGGAAGTTTCTGTTCACTGATTTTCTTTTCTTTTTTTTTTTCCCTCAGCTATGTTTAGTTTACTGACAAACTAATCAAAGCATTCTTCATTTCTGTCACCACGTTTTTGATTTTTTATCATTTCATTTTGATTCCTTCTAGAGTTTCCATCTCTCTATTTCTATTATACATGTGTTCTTGCTTATTGTCTACCTTTTACATTAGAGTCATTAACATATCAATCATAGTTATTTTATCTCTGATCATTCCAAAATTTGTCCCATATCTGAATCTGGTTCTGATGCTTGCCTTGTGTTTTCAGTGTGTGCTATTTCCTGATTTTTATCATGACTTATAATGTATTGTTGAAAGCTGGATATGATATATCAGATAATAGGAACTGAGGCAAATATGCTTTTAGTGTGAGTTTTATATTAATCTGGCCAGGAGTTGGGCTGTGTTTAATGTTTGCTATGATGGCAGGTGTCAGGGGCTTCAAATTTCTCCCATGTCTTTATTTGTATCTCCCTTTTTTATCTTTGTTTTTCTCCAAGAATTTCTTCTTAAATATAGTCTGTGCCTTGCATTATTTCCAGTTATAATTCTGTTATTATTTTGGAACCCTGTTAAGTAGTCATAAGGAATTGGGAAGGTAAGTATTCTATAATTTTGAATTAATTCTTAGTCTTTTTGTGGGCTTGTGTTCCTTTATTGTGACCTTCATAAGTGTTTCTTACCTTTTGCTCTGTTTCAATTTTTCCTCCCGCTTAATATAAGATTGGGAAGCTAGTGTGTGCTTGTGTTAGGTAATTGCATTTCTGCCTAGGTGAGATAGGGCGCTGGTAAATTTTTTCACTGGAGAGTGGTTTTTTTTTAATGGAGTGCATCCTAGGTATATTTCATAATTGTTACTTTTTTCCCTTAACAAAGATAGGAGGTAACTTTACTAAGTCCTTCAATGTGAGAAACTTGTAGGTTCCTGGAGCTAAAATTCCCCAGAATGTGAGAGCCCCCACTAAGACTGCTTCCAACCAGGAGTTTCTTACTCTCAAAATAGTCCAAATATGGCTTCCATCCATTCATCAAAATTATCATTTAAGTGTTCTTACCAGTTCATGGTTATGGTAGCTTTGCTCCAGGTTAGCTGTGTTTCTCTTATGTTGCCCATCTCTCCAGATTTTGAGATAGTGGTTTGCATTACAAACTCAATTTTCCTATGAGTCTAAGAAAAACATTGCTTTTCAGTTTGTTTAGATCTTATTTTGTGCTGATGGGATTTTAAAGTGTCATACATGTCATAGCTGAATGGTACATTTTGATCTCCTGAAAATTAAGGCAGTACTTACCACATAAAAAATAATCAGTACTGGTATGTGGAATACATGGATAGTTGCCAGACCTATGAAGAAGTTGGAGTTAGCAGTAGAAAATATAGTTTGGCATCAACAACCAGCTTAATTTTAAGATACCTCATTCATAGTAAGGCAATAATCCCCATGATTCCACATAATTAATAATTAAAAATCAGGAGAGATGATGGACTCTGAAAAACAAACTGAGGTTTCTGGAGGGGAGGAGGGTGGGGGGATGGGTTAGCCTGGTGATGGGTATTGAGGAGGGCACATTCTCCATGGAGCACTGGGTGTTATGAACAAACAATGAATCATGGAACAGTACACCAAAACAAATTATGTAATATATGGTGATTAACATAACAATAAAAAATAAAAAAAAAGAGGGGAGGAGGCTTTCCCCAAACAGTACATTGAAAAAAATAAAAATCATTTTTGTTTCTTAGAATAAATTTATTAGATTAATGTCACATATTTCCATCTTAACTTTATAATGTTTATTTTCTATTTTATTCATTTAAAATAAATTTAAATAGGTTTGAATAATTTCTGCTTTGATATCTTTTATTGCAAGAAAATATTATATAACTGCAAGTGATGCTTGAAAACTCACATATTAGTCTCTTACATTAATATGTTATTATACCTATCAAGAGTGGGACATTAACTATATAAACTTATGGCAAATGTTTTTTAAGATGGAGAAATATGTGTACCTAGTAAGAATTATGTTAAGACAATGTAAAAATATAACAGAAAATGCATATAAGCTCTTCAAACAGGATTGAAAATTATGTTAGTTTGAATTATAGTTTGCAAATTATTTACTTTAAGCATGTTTTTTATATGCGATACATATAAATTGTCTTGTCTTTCCACAATCACAAAATTATTGTGTATTTTCCCAACAACAAAACTTACATACTTTAAGATATATTTAAAATATGAAGATACTAAAACATTATAAATCAAAACCAAAATAAATATTGTTTTCTTAATTATGACATGAATTAATCATGATTTTATAAACATGACACATCAATCCATTCATAATTCTTTTAAAAAGGCATGCTGGGGTATATATCAAGGTTAATTCTGGTGATTAACATTTACCTTTTTAGTGTTCACTTGATTTTCATTGGGATGATAGAGAATTTTCACACTTATTTAAATGCCCAATGGACTGAAAACAGTTGAGAATCACAATTTAGGGAAGGAAAGTGACACATTAAAATTTAATAAACTAAGATTATGACAGTAACTAAAAAACCAGAAAAAGAAGATTAATTGATTCAGCTACATAAAGATTATATGTATATAAGGCAGGCAAAAAACACATTTACACACAAAAGGGAGAATATTTTCAAGTCATGAAATACAGTGTTAATATAACTAACATGCACTGAGCACTCACAGAATAAGAAAAAAGATGAATACCTCAAGGAGCAAGTGAATAAGAACTACAAAAAAATTTTTATAAAAGAAGTAATGATGGTAAAAAATGTAAAAGTTTACAATGGCTTATATAGGCAATGAGAGATATAAAAACTGAAAAAAAATGATGAGTGTTTTTCTCCTTTTACACTGGAATGCTTAACAAAACTTTCAATACCAAGCCTGAATGAGCATGTGGAGAAATAAGTATTTTCACGCACAGATGGATATAAGTAAGTCATTATAAACTTCTGGAGGGTAGTGTTGCTATAAATTTGAACATTTAAAATATGTATATTGGTTGACCTACATGTCATACTTCTAGCAATGATCCTACAGAGTTAATAAATAATTTCACAAGGGGCATGCCAAGATTGTACCACTACAATGTTTATTATAGTAACAAAATAATAAAGCAAAACACTAAATATTCTAGGCATCCATTAATAAGGACATGCTGAAATAAAATAAAATAACATATATCCATATTATGCATTATTAAAAATTCATGAAAACTGGACCTATGCACTTTTAAATCAATTTATTAACTAACGTATTTATTTTAAGATTTGGGAGAGTAGTTTAAAAGGCTTAAATATACGTATGTATAGTATGATCTTCTTTTGTGTATTTGTATATTTTAAATTTTAAATAAAAGAGCCAAAATGTTAAGGCTCTTTGAGCTGAAAACAATGGAGAATCCAACTAAAAGTAAATTATGCCATAAGGTAATGTATTTGATCATATATAATGTAGTCTAAAAAGTTTCAGTTTTTGTTTTATCCAGCAGTTCAATAATATTTTCATGAGCCCAGATTTTCCCAGTGATATTTTCCCCTTTACTTTGTCAATTTCATTCTAGAACTTTGTTTTAAATTTTGGTTGTGGGATGGCTGCCAATTATGATATCAGTGTTACATTCATCTTTCTCATGTTTATCAATAGTGGTTTACAGTGGCTCACTATCTTAAAACTAATGAGAGACTTTCCTAGAATTTAAGGCAGATTTTTAAAAAATATATTGTGTATGTCCTTCCTGTACTATTCCCAGGAAATGGAGATGGGGTCACTTTTATTTATTTAGTTTTTTATGTAGGCCCCATGTGGAACCCAACCTGGGGCTTGAACTCACAACCCTGAGATCAAGACCTGAGCTGAGATCAAGAGTCAGACACTTAACCGACTGAGCCACTCAGGTGCCCCAATGGGGTCACTTTTATAACATTCGTACCCAAAATTGGAGTTGAATGTGGTATCAATCTCTTATGGAACAAAACTGCATGTGATAAAAGTGGATTCATCCCCCTAAAAGGGCACTGTGCAAGTAGAAACTGATGCTAAGTTAGTAGTAATCAAAATTACATATTACATGTATAATGTGACAATTTGATGCTTACATATCATTGCAGAATGATTTCCATAATAATATTAGTCAACACATTCATTATTTTATATTACTACCATTTTTCTGTGTGTGTGTGTGTGATGAACACATTTAAGATCTACTCTCTTAACTTTCAAGTATATAATACAGTATTGTTAATGATAGTCACCATGCTGTACATTAAATCTCTAGAACTTGTTAATCTTATAACTGGGAGTTTGTACCTTTTAACCAACATCTCCCCATTTCCTTCACCTCCCAGACCTTGGCAAACCATTAATCTATCCTGTTTCTATGAGATTAACTTCTTTAGATCTCATATATAAGTGAGATCATCTAGTATTTTTTTCTGAGTTATTTCACTTAGCATAATGCCCTCAAAGTTCATCCAAGTTATCACAATGTTCTTTCTTTTTTATAGATGAATAATATTCCATTGTATATACATGCTACATTTTTTTTATCCACGTATTCATCGATGGACACTTAGGTTGTTTCTTTATCTTGGCTATTGTGAATAATGCTGGAATGAATATGAAGATGCAAATATCTCTTGATTTAACTTGAAAATATTAATTTTATTGGCAAGATATTTTGCAGAAATGGAATCAAACTTGATTATTTTTGGTAACACTATTCTGAACTCCTTCATATGTTTGGGAAGTTAAGCACTTCATAAAATTTAGTGCTAGGTAGAATTTACCTTCAACTACGAAAGCAATAAAACCAGATACCTATTTTTTAGGCCTTTCTTGCTTAGCAAGTCAAACCCAGATTCATAGGCTTTCAATTGAGATACTTTGATGAGATGTAACATGGAGGATGGTGAATCAACTCTGGATCAGCAGCAAAGGTGATGTCTCATTTCCAAACCTAGCAATTGTAGTAGAGCTTGCAGAGTTTCCATTGTCTTGTGGTGGCCCTATCTGCGGTCAAGTCAGAGACACAGGTGTTCAGTAGCAGTGGAAATGATGTCCCTACCCAATGTTTCTGAAGCTTAATTTTTACTTTAACTGTGATTTTAAGGCCTCCTTTGTTTCTCTCTGTTTTCCAAGCCTTGTTCTCTAGTTTTTCCTGTATTACTGAGTATACAAACTGCTTTTGCACTTAAATCTGCTTGAACCAATGTCTGTTTGCAATCAAGAATTGTGACAGAGAACACATACAGTAAAGTGGGGGAGAGATTTTGTTCAGAGGACTATAGACTTTATAGATAAAGAGATTTGTAAGCGTATGAGTTGGCTCCAGCATAACATTGTTTATAATTGCAAAGAAGTACTTTATGATACGCACAGAATTTAGTAAAAAATCAAAAACAATTGCCCAGAGTATTAAATATCAGTTTTATTTCAGAAAAGCTCTCAGGCATTTTGGTTACTTATAGAGGATATAGCTCTGGCATTAATAAGGAAACTGTCAGTTTTTTGAGGAATGATACCATTGGATAAGGCAGTTCATACGACAATCATCTGATGCATAAGAAAGGACTGCAGAAACCCCCAAACCATAACAGCTGTGTAGCTTTGTACCTAATGAGTGTAACCTTATGATATTGGGTATGACATAATTAAACAATAATGCCTTTGGTCACAACTACCTAGGAAGCTTGGTGATCCTCCACAGGAGGTGTAAAGTGCCTACATTTCTCAGTATTGAGAGACTTTTGTCTGTTTTGAAACTCAGAAAGAAAAAGGCTCCACTGAACAGTGAGATTTAAAATTCTCTGTCTGTAGTTACTGTATCTGAAAAAAAATTGCTGTTTTGATGAGAAATATATAAACACCAAAGAAAATCACTCTTGGAAAACACAGACTTCATAGGTTTGAGAGAGAGATGGTGACCAACAGTATAACAAAAGTGTAAGTGACATTTCTTCACATTATCAAATAGAAAGCAAATTCTACTATTATAAAGATTTACTTTTTACAGGTTTGGGCAACTGCTCTCGGGAGGCAAAAATGGAATTTAATGAGAAGAACTTAAAAAGAAGCAAGAATTAGATACTCTAGCAGAAACGTGACACACAATAAGTTAGCACTTACTATATGTCAGACACTCTTAAATGTTTTAGGCTTATTAACTTATTTAATCCTAACAAAATCCCATGAGATGTACAGTTATTATTTTTATTTCCAGATATAGATACTGAGGCACAGAGATAATGAGTAGCTTGCCCAAGGACATACAACTAGTAAAGGAGGGCTGGGATGTAAGCTGTGCTTTAATTCTAGAGTGTACTTTTGAACACTATGTGTAGGACCATAGACCAACATGTAAAATCTGTAGAAAATTGGGGTACAGGATGAAGACAGAGATAGAAAAGTCTTTTTCAATTTCAATTTAATAAGGCATGAGTCAAAGCACATTTATGTTTTGGCCAAAATCCCATGAAAAACAACAGTATTAATAGCCCTAAAAATGAATTATAATACATCACAGAAATTGTGTTTTTTTTAGCATATAATGCAGCTAGCTGGTAAAACTATTCAACTCTGGGGTTTCTTGTTGAGCATGGTTTCACACAGTATAGGAAAAACATCACCATTACAATATACAAGCAATAAGGTAAATTATAAAATACACACACACAGTAATTCAAGAATCACTACTCAGTTGGAATTAGGTTCATAAGACTATGACATAAATGGGGTGCCTGGGTGGCTCAGTAGGTTAAGCAACCAACTCTTGATTTTCACTCAGGTCATGATCTCAGGGTCATGAGATTGATTCCCACATCAGGCTCCATGCTCAGCGGCGAGTCTGCTGGATAGTCTCTCTTTCTCTGCCTCTCCCCCTCTCTTAAATAAATAAATAAACAAATCTTTTTTTAAAAGAATATGACATAAATAAAGTCATGCCATGGAAACTTTTGCTCACTTATTCACTAAGTACTGTTGGAGCAACCACTATGTCCCAAGCACTTGGGATTTCTCATTGAACTAATAAAAAGCCTTGCATTTATAGACTTATGGTTTAATAGTTTAATAAGAGACAATGGAGAATCAACAGTACATATATAGTATGTCACAATGTGATCTTTATGGGAAAAAAGTAGATAATGGTAAAGGAAATTGAATATTCCAGGGTTGAGATGATTGTTGAATTCCTTTAAAGCACTACTTGAGCAAATCCTAAAGAAGATGATAGAATTAGCCATAAAAATATCTGGCAGAATTTTGTGGTATTTACAGCAACACAGACATGAGACAGGGGAGACTTATGTATTCAAGGAACAGCAAGACTTTCAGTGCAGCAAAGTAATTTGGGGAAAAGCACTGGAAATAAGCTCTGGAAAATAATGGAGGGCTGGGTCATGTAGAGCCTTGTAGACCATTTATGGACTTAAGCTTTTACTCTTAACTGTTTTGGTACCATTGCAAGATTTTGATCAGATGAGGCATATGGAGAGAGGAAGTTAAGATGGCAGAGGAATAGGAGGACCCTAAGCTTGCTTCCTCCCTCAAAAAAAAGAGTGGCAATGCGCACAAGGGACTGCACAAGAAAACTGTTCCCCAAACCCATTAACTGGGAAAAAGAAGGTTTCAATACCACCAGTTTTTTATAAACAGCAGAGCTCAGTTTGAAGTTTTGGAGGTCTGTGACATCACCAGGGTCATACCTGGGGAGTTGAGTGGTTCTCAGATGGAGAAGCAAGGTGGAGTCCTGGGAGCACACAGCGTGGTCTGAGGATCCCCTGGGTTGCACCGGGAAAAGCGGTTCCCCTGCTTGGAGTGAATTTGGTAGAAGGAATATGGCTGCCCATGGGCAAAAGACCCTGCAGGCTCCACTTGAGCTTCCCCATTCACCAGTATAGGAGCAAAGCCCCTGGCTGAGGATAGCAAACCCTGGTGCCAGTTGTGTGTTGTGATTTACCATAAACTCAGAACCACTGCGAGGTCGCGTCATTGTTTTCTGAGACAAGCTAACATGGGTCACAGCACAAGGAGACCATCCCCCAGAGGATCAGTGCAGGTCCATGCAGCAAGCGCCTCTAAAATTGGGACTTCGAAACACGGCTGCACCTGAGATAAAACACCGGAGACCTGCACTGTTTGGCGGGCAGACAGCTCAGACACAGAGTGAAGGCAGAGATCTGATGGAAACCAGGGACACTAGGGGGTCATTATTTGTGTGTCTGTGAATGCATCCTGAAGAGTGGTGGGTGTGAACTTCCTGCTCCAGAGTTGAGAGAACCAGAACCAACCCGGTGGAGCCATTTTCACCCCTCACACACCAGCATTAATTGACCCCAGTGAGCTAAACAGCACCACCAAGTGTAGAACAAAGCCACTACACCAAGCCTGGCGCCCGGCTCCCTGTAGGTGCATATCCACTGGGGCAAATTCACCTGAGAATCTGAGCAGCTTCCCCAGAAGCCTAGCACAAATCCTTTCCATACATGAAGCCTATTGATCATAGAGTGCTACAAAGCTTCAGCTCTAGGGGAATTAGGATCTAACTTCCTTTGGATTTTTTGTTTTTGTTTGTTTGTCTAGTATTTTTTTTGTTTTGAGTATGAAAGAACAATTTTTATTTTACTTTTTAATTTATTATTAGTATTTTTTTAATTTTTAATTTTTAATATTTTTTGTATCAAACTTCTTGTAACAAGCAGGCCAAAACACACCTAGGAATTAGCTTCCTTTACTCATTTTTCTTAACTTTTAAGTTTTTATTTTATTTTACCCTTTTTTTCCTTCTTTTTCTTTTTTCCTCCAAGATGATAAGGTGGAAAGAATTCACCCCAAAATGAAGAACAGGAAGAAATGACAGCCAGGGATTTAATCAATACAGATATAAGTAAGATGTCTGAACTAGAATTTAAAACAATTATAAGGATACTAGCTGAGCTTGGGAAAAAAAAACATAAAAGAATCCCTTTCTGTAGAGATAAAAGAGATAAAATCTAGTCAGGCCAAAATTAAAAATGCTATAACTGACATGCAATCCTGGATGAATGCCCTAACAAGGATGGACAAAGTAGAAAAATGAATCAATGATAAAAAGAGATAAAATTATGGAAAATATTGAAGTTGAAAATAAGAGAGGAATAAAGGTAATAGATCAAGAAGGTAGATTTTGGGAACTCAGAGACTTATTAAAATGGAATAACATTCAATCATATGAGTGCCAGAAGGTGAAGAAAGAGAAAAGGGTGCAGAAGGCTCATTTGAGCAAATTATAGCTGAAAAGTTCTGTAATCTGTGGAAGGACACTGACATCAAAGTCCAAGAAGCACAGAGAACTCCCATTAAACTCAACAAAAAACAGCCATCACCAAAGCATATTGTAATCAAATTCACAAAATACACAGATGAGAAAAGACTCCTAAAACCAGGAAAGAAAAAAAATTGCTTAACATACAAGGGAAGGCAGATCAGGTCCACCGCAGATCTCTTCACAGAAAGATGGCAGGCCAGAAGAAAGTGGCAAGATATATTCAACGTACTGAATGGGAAAAATAGGCAGCCAAGAATACTTTATCCAGTAAGACTCTTATTTCGATAGAAAGAGAATTTCCCAGACAAACAAAAATTAAAGGAGTTTGTGACCACTAAACCAGCCCTGCAAGAAATAGTGAGGGGACTCTTTGGTTGGGGGGGAGGGAACTAAAAGCAACAAAGACCAGACAGGAACAGAGAACATCACCAGAAACAGCAACTCTATAGTTAACACAATGGTAGTAAATTCATGTCTTTCAGTAATCACTCTGAATATAAATGGACTAAATGCTATATTCAAAAGACTAGCATATCATATTGGATAAAAAAAACAAGATCCATCTATATGCTGCCTATAAGAGACAAATTTTAGACCTAAAGTCACCTGCAGATTGAAAGTGAGGGGATGGAGAACCATCTATAATGCTAATGGAAGTCAAAAGAAAGCTGGAGTAGTCAGACTTAGACAAACTAGATTTTAAAACAAAGTTTGTAACAAGAGATAAAGATGGGCATTACATCATAATTAAGGTGTCTATCCATCAAGTAGATCAAACAGTTGTAAATATTTATGCCCCCAACTTTGGAGCACTAAAATATATAAATGAATTAATAATGAACACAAAGAAATTCATTGATAATAGTAAAATGATATTAGGGGACTTTAACATCCCACTTACACCAATGGACAGATCATCTAAGCAGAAAATCGGCAAGGAAACAATGGTTTTGAATGATACACTGAACCAGATGGACTTAACAGATATATTCAAAACATTTCATCCTAAAGGAGCAGAATACACATTCTTTTCTAGTACACATGGAACATTATCCAGTAATCACATACTGGGTCACAAATCAGCCATCAAGTACAAATGATTGAGATCATACCATGCATATTTTGCATATTTTCATACCGCAATGCTATGAAACTTGAAGTCAACCACAACAACAAATTTGGAAAGACCACAAATACATGAAGGCTAAAGAACATCCTACCAAAGAATGAATGGGTTAACCAGGAAATTAAAAACAAAATAAAAAAAAGTACATGGAAGCAAATGAAAATGAAAATAGGACAGTCCAAAACCTTTGGGATACAGCAAAGGTGGTCCTAAGAAGGAAGTATATTGTAATACAGGCCTACCTCAAGGAGCAAGAGAAGTCTCAACTACCCAATCTGACCTTACACCTAAAGGGGATATAAAAGGAACAAAAAATAAAGCCTAAAGCCAACAGACGAAGGGAAATAATAAAGATTATAACAGAAATAAATAATATAGAAATAAACAAACACAGAAAAACCAGTAGAACAGATCAATGAAACTAAGAGCTTGTTCTCTGAAAGAATTAACAAAATTGATAAATCCGTAGCCAGACTTATCAAAAAGAAAAAAGACCCAAATAAATAAAATCATGTATGAAAGGGAAGAGATCACAACTAACACCACAGAAATACAAACAATTATAAGAGAATATTATGAAAAATTATATGCCAAAAAACTGGGCAATCTGGAAGAAATGGATAAAATCCTAGAAACATACAAGCTACCAAAACTGAAATAGGAAGAAAAGAAATTTTGAACAGACCCATAACCAGCAAAGAAACTGAAACAGTAGTCAAAAATCTCCCAACAAACAAAAGTCCAGGGCCAGGTGGCTTCCTGGGAGAATTCTAAAAGATATTTAAAGAAGAGTTAATACTTATTCGTCTCAAACTGTTCCAAAAAATTGAAATGGAAGGAAAACTTCCAAACTCATTCTATGAGGTCAGCATTATCTTGATTCCCAAAACAAAGTCCCCAGCAAAAAGGAGAATTATAAGCCAATATCCCCAATGAACATGGATGCAAAAATTTTCAACAAGATACTGACAAATTAAATTCAACAGTACATTAAAAAAATTATTCACCATGATCAAGTGAAATTTATTCCTGGACTGCAAGGCTGGTTCAACATTCACAAACCAATCAACGTGATATACCACATTAATAAAAGAAAGGATAAGAACGATATGGTCCACTCAATAGATGCAAAAAGCATTTGACAAAATAGAGCATCCATTTTTGATAAAAACCCTCAACAGAGTAGAGGTAGATGGAAAATACCTCAACAAAGTAGAGATAGATGGAACATGAAGGCCATACATGAAAGACCCACAGCTAACATCATCCTCAATGGGGAAAAACTAAGAGCCTTCCTTTATAGTCAGGAGCAAGACAAGAATGTCCACTCTTACCTCAGACAACAAAAAGAAATAAAAGGCATCCAAATTGGCAAGGAAGAAGTCAAACTTTCATTATATGCAGATGACATTATACCCTAAGTAGAAAACCCAAAAGACTTCACCAAAACATTGCTAGAACTAATACATGAATTCGGCAAAGTTGCAGGATATAAAATCAATGTACACAAATCTGTGGCATTTCTATACACCAATAAGGAAGCAGCAGAAAAAGAATCGAGGAATTGATTCCATTTGCAATTGCACCAAAAACAGTAAGATACCTAGGAATAAACCTAACCAAAGAGGTAAAAGATTTTTACTCTGAAAACTGTAGAACACTTATGAAAGAAATTGAAGAGGACACAAAGAAATGGAAAAGCACTCCATATTCATAGATTGGAAGAACAAACATTATTAAAATGTCTATAATACCCAAAGCAATCTACACATTTTAAGTAATCCCTGTCAAAATACCACCAGCATTTTTCTCAGAGCTAGAACAATCCAAAAATTTGTATGGAACCACAAAAGACCCAGAATGACCAAAGCAATCCTGAAGAAGAAAAACAAAACTGGAGGATCACAATTCCGGACTTCAAGCTCTATTACAAAGCTGTCATCATCAAGACGGTATGGTACTAGCACAAAAACAGACATATAGATCAGATGAACAGAATAGAAAACCCAGAAATGGACCCACTACTATATGGTCAACTAATCTCCACAAAGCAGGAAAAAATAGCCAATGGGAAAAAGGCAGTCTCTTCAACAAATGGTGTTGGGAAAACTGGATAACAACAGGCAGAAGAATGAAACTGGACCACTTTCTTACACCATACACAAAAATAAATTCAAAATGGATAAAAGACCTAAATGTGAGACAGGAAACCATCAAAATCCTAGAGGAGAACACAGGTAGCAACTTCTTTGACCTTGTCTGTAGCAACTTCTTACTAGACAGTCACTGGAGGCAAGGGAAATAAAAGCAAAAATGAACTATTAAGATTTCATAAAGATAAAAACTTCTGCACAGCAAAAGAAACAATCAACAAAACTAAAGGCAGCCTATGGAACGGGAGAAGATATTTGCAAATTATATATCTGATAAAGGGTTAGCCTCCAAATATATAAAGCTCTTATCAAACTTAACATCCAAGAAACAAATAATCCAATTAAGAAATGGACAGAAGACATGAGTAGACAGTTTTCTAAAGAAGACATCCATATGGCTGATAGACACATGGAAAGATGCTCATCATCACTGATCATCAGGGAAATACAAATCAAAACTACAGTGAGATATCACCTCACACCTGTCAGAATGGCTAAAATCAAAACCACAAACAACAGGTGTTGCTGAGGATGTGGAGAAAGGGAAACCCTCTTGCACTCTTGGTGAGAATGCAAGCTAGTGTAGCCACTTTGGAGAACAGTATGGAGGTTCCTCAGAAAGTTAAAAATAAAACTACCCTACAATCCAGCAATTGTATTACTAGGTATTTACCCAAAGGATACAAAAATACAGATTCAAAGAGGTACATGCACCCTGATGTTTATAGCAGCATTATCAACAATAGCCACACCAAGGAGAGCACAAATGTGCATCAAGTGATGAATAGATAAAGAAGAAGTGATATTTATATATACAATGGAATACTACTCAGTCACCAAAAACATGAAATTTTGCCATTTGCAGTGACATGGATGGAACTAACATGTATTACGCTAAGCAAAATAAATCAGATAAAGTAAAACAAGTATCATATGATTTCACTCATATGTGGAATTAAAGAAACAAAACAGATTATCATAGGAGGGGGGGAAGAGAGAGTGGAAAATAAACCATAAGAGACTCGTAAAGATAGAAAACAAATTCAGGGTTGATGAAGGGAGGTGGGAGGAGATGGGCTAGAAAAGTGATGGGTATTAAGGAGGGCACTTGTTATTTTGAGTACTGGGTGTTGTAAGTGATGAATCACTGAATTCTCCTGAAATCAATAATGCACCATATGTTAACTAATTAGAATTTAAATAAAAATTTGGGGAAAAAAGAGGCATATGATTGGATTAAGATTTTTGAAGAATCATTCTGGCAGTTATGTTGATTAAAGAAGGGGATAGGTGAGGCCAATGATAAAGAATATGTAGTTATGACATTGAAAGGTGGGAAGATATGGAAGTTCTCTTTTAATTACTTCAAATTCACAATGAAGTAAGAAGCAAAGGCATTAAACTGAAAGCATATGTATGCTTTAGCACATGTGGGTGTAGTGTTTGCTCACATGTATGTTTGTGTTTGGGGACAGAAAGGGGAAACATCATTTTGGCATTACATTTTTTTAATTTCTGTGAATATGTAGTCTAATAGAATCAAAAATTCCTAAACACTAACATGTGGTAGCTTTCTTTCCTAGCGGAAAGAACATATGGAAGCCTAGGACATGAAAGGTGAATCAGAGAATGAAAAAATTGTTTGAGAACTTGAAAGATTACCTTTAAATCCTCAATCTTCAAAAATGTTTCTTCAAACCATTCCAAGGAAGATATTGCTATTGTGTTTATAATAACTCAGATTTAGTTATATTTCAAACTAAATCCAAAATGTTTACTTTTAGTTCACTTATATATCAATAATTTCTATAGTTTTTATCATAGGTTTTTAACACTGTTAATAAAAGTTTGACATTTCTGTTTGCATTTGGATTTTAGGTAGTATACATGTGTGTGGATAAAGAACTGAGAAATCAAGAGCTTTTGAGCACTTTATGAAAGAAAGTGTTATTACTTAGGGCAAGCAAATATTGCAAATTTGAAAATGATGAACCTTCTTCTGATAGTTCAGATTTGCCAACATAAAACTAGATATTCTTGGAAATGATATAGCTGCTAAAAATTATTGAGACAAACCATAAGAGACTCTTAACTATAGGAAACAAACAGGGTTGCTGGAGGGGAAGTGGGTGAGGAGATGAGATAACTGGGTGATGGGCATTAAGGAGGGCACAGGATGTAATATGCAACTGATGAATCACTGAACTCTACCTCTGAGACTAATAATGCACTATATGTTAATTGAATTTAAATAAAATAAAATTTAAAAAAGAAATGATTGAAAAAACTTGAAGAAGAAATATTTGACCTACCATGATAGAGTTTATGTGTTTCAATATGAAATATTTAGGTAATAGACTTTCAGAGTCTTCTTCATTTAATAACATATATTCATGCATTTGTAACATGCATTTTTAGAAAAGTTCCTTGATTTCAATTTAACTAATATCTAAAACTAAATTTATTTGAGAAAACAAATATTTCAACACCTTATACACTTCAGATATTCAACAATATCAAATCTTCACATTTCTTGATTTTGTATTAAACAATTAGAGTGTGTGTGTGTGTGTGTGTGTGTGTGTGTGTGTGTGCATGTGTGTGTGCATCTATAGGTCTATATAATTGCTTTAGACTGGCAATCTGGCACACCTAAATGAGCCTTATTAATGTTAAATGTAGATAGACATTTGACTGGGGCAATTTGAGCTAGATACAATAACAGATTTGAGAAAACTGTGCTCTTCATCCATTCAATCAATCAGGAAATATTCATGGAGTACTTAGATAATACCAGGTCCAGTGATGGGTACCAGGGATATTAAAAAGAATAACCACAATCAATCTCTAACTTCAAATAAAGTGCATTCTACCAGGAAGGTTCTATACCAGCAGCCCTAGACTAAATGAATTTCCAAATATTTTCTTTGCCTGAAAGAGTGTCAAAATTAGTGAAGTCAAAATTAGTGAATGTGAATGTTTTGTGCAGGTCATTCACTCACCAATATTTTATTGCACCACCATTGTATGTTTTTATGCTTACTTAGCCTGACCCAGACATTTATGCAGGCTGCCTAAACCTTGTACATACACTTGTACCCTTGTACCTTGCAAACAATGATATTACACATGAATTCATGATCGTGGTCATAAATTGGATTTGAGTGTCATGTTATAGTTTGCAGGTCCTATTTATACTTAGGGTATAATGTCATCTGCATATAATGAAAGTTTGACTTCTTCCTTGCCAATTTGGATGCCTTTTATTTCTTTTTGTTGTCTGAGGTAGAGTTTCTGCACACACCAAATAACAATATTTACTCTCTAAATTCTAAGCCAATTAAAAATGGACACAAGCACACAAGAGTAAGACATTAAAGTAAAACTAGATCAGAAAAGACGGCTTTATGTTCAATGAGCACGGTTTTTTTTTCCTGCATTAAAATAGCCTTCTAGGTCAAATGAAGCACATAGAGGCACCTCTGGACTTCTCCCAAAGGTCTCCTTGTTAGATCCTGAGACAGAGCCATAGGGTTAATTGTTCTCTTTAAACTCCTCATTGAACAAATCATTTCACATCCTTTGGCCATGAAGGGGAATAAAATGTAGGAGCTCTCCCCAGCACTGGGTATAGAACCTCCTTAGATTTGGGCAACTGCAGCCCTGGTTCAGGCCCTGGGTCTCCAGCAGCATGCAGCTTTGGAGTGCCTTTCTGGAAATGTCTGCTTCCCCTCAGGTTAATAGGACCAACCAGACCATAGTGGCTATCGCCCTGCAAAACATAGGAACAGCTCTACTGTATAAAGAGTCCATGTCTCCCTACTCTGAACCAAAGAAGAAATATAGGGAGAGTAGCTTGTAGACAACTGTGTTTTTCTTATATACTTCTCACAGCAATCTTATGAGGTAGCTAATTTTAACATGATATTACAAATAGATAAACAGAAATTCAGCATTTGGATTTAACATTTAAGAGCTGTGCAAAGTCACATATCCTTGCATCAGATTTGCATTCAATGTTTTGACATCATCTTTCTCTAATAACTCAGTTTTACAAAATAAAAACTATATGTTTAGGTTTTGAGGCAAAACAGAGACCATATCTTTATTGAAAGAGTATTTGTCATATATAGGACATTTTGTGACACTGCTTGTAGTTGCAGGAGAGATTTTTGTTGTTGCCTTGGTCCAGAGAGCTGCAAATGAATTGTTGTAATGCTAGTTATTCCCTACAGTTAAGGGAAGTTAAAGAACAGTTCGGAAATCCTACAATTAAAATATTTAAATATATTTAGTTTAGTTAATGTTTTTTTAGTTTTAGTTTAAATAAAATTGAAAATAAGGAGTTGCTTAATATTTAGTTAACAGATTGATGAATTTGTGCAACACTCTCTATTTGTCCTTTTGGTAGTTTTCAAATCCTCCTTCCTAAACACCAGCAGCTAAACCTCTCAAGTGGAATAAATGCTTTCAGATTTCCTCAGATGCTTCCAGAGAACCCTGTAATAATGCCTAACAATAATTTTCCACAAACCACATAAAGAGATCTTTCTCTCCCTTTTTCTCTGTCTCTGTATATCTCAGCACTATTGCCCATGGAACACAGGTCTGCTCCACTAATATCACTAATAGCAAACAAATTTAGGCATTTTTCTAAATAGCAGTGTCTTTTCTATGGTCTATAGTAGACTATGATGTGGTGTCTCACCTTCTTTAAACTCACGTGCCTTTTTGATAAGCCTTGAAATTGCATACCATGCATGAACACTGTGGCATTTCACAACACATTATGCACTGTGACTAAAGCCAACCAAAGCAGTGTATTTTAGGTAATAAAAATACCTTTTATTACCACACATCACTGCAAAATGTTTTTTATGTTCTTGGTGTAGGGGAATCCCCCACATGTCACTCCACACCAAAATTGATTGTCTCAATAGGTACAAACTTTCAACCTCTACAGTTGAGAATAATGGGTATATAACCACACGAAGCTTATATCAAACAAAACAAGACGACTTTACAGTCATAATCAAGTTGTATTCCATATCCTGAGCTCCTTTACTGACAGTGGTCTGTGCCCATCTCCCCTTCACTCACTATACTACATCCCTACTTTACTTTACTGTACTTTCTGCTGTGCTAACTGTATTAAAATAAAACTAGATAAATAGAATAATAAATAAATAAAACTAATAAATACAAGGCTGATTCCTGCCTTGATCTTAGTGCTATTTCTCCTACCTAGAAATATCATGCTTCTAAGTTTTGTAGAATAGACTCTTTTCTGTCATTCTCATTTTAGATTATATATAAACTCCTCAGAGAGGGCTTCTCCGATAATGTCAAGTTTTCCCTAGTATTTTATTTTCTTCTTAACACTATCATTGGCTTGCATTTTTCTATTTGTTTGTTTATTGTCTCTCTCAAGCCTCATCCTACTTTAGGGTATAAAGACTTCGAGAATACAGGTCTCAATAGTGTTATTTAATGTTGCAGGGCTTCTCTTTAGAACAGTCAGCCACTCAACAGGTACTCCAAGCATATTTTGTGAGAAGGTGTTGAGGGAGTAAATGAGAAAAATGATACAATACAACCTGTGGTCATAAAACATTGGTTTCTAGATAAATAAACCCATGTGAATGTGATAATGCCCACTATTTTCTTAATGTTTTCTATTTTATCACATTTGTTTTCAACAAATCTTATGCAATTAAGAGATTTTATTCCAAATGTAGACAGCAGTGAATAATTTGAAGAATGGAAATGTTTAAGGAATCGTCTTTAAAAATACACTTTCCATTGCTCCTCCATACTTCTCTGATCTGCAGTCTACCTTCGATTTTCTTTTTGGATGTTAGCAATTTTGGAATTTCTATCTTCCCCCAAATTATTGGTGCTAAAATATTTTTGAAAGGACAAGATTCTAGAACACTTTCTATTGGCAAGTTTTGGTTTCTACATCATCTACTAATATATCTTAAAAATAACTGTATATAAATTTATAGGTATCTTCTGGATTCTATTTTATAGTTGTATAGTACTCTATTGTGTTGAAGTATGCTATTTTATTGGACTGATCTCCCAAGCATGAATATTTAAGGGTTTTTTTCCATTTTTTAATAAATGATTTATTTTACAATAGTAGATCTAGATTTACAAAAAGATTTCAAAGATAGTATAGGTAGTTCCTATATACTACACACCCAAGTTTTGCTTCTTATTAATATCTTCTATTAGTATGGTACATTCGTTACAACCTATGAACAAATACTGATAGATTTTTATTAACTAATGTCTTTTTTCTGTTCCTGGATACCATACAAGGCTCTTATTGGCTGTAATAGTTTCACAAACTTTCCTTATTTTTGATCCTTGACAATTTTAAGGAACTGGTCTTGTATTTTGTAGACTGTCCCTCAACTGGGACTTGTCTGTTGTTCTTGTGATTAGATTGGTGTTATATGTTTTGGGAAGAGGCCCACAGAGATCAAGTGCAATTTTCATCAGATCATATCAAGGGCACATTCTATTAACATAACTTATCACTGTTGATGATAACCTTGATCACCTGACTGAGGTAGTACTTGTCAGGTTTCTCCACTGTAAAGTTACTCTTTATTTCCTCCTTTTGGGAAGCCAGTTGTTATGAATATCCACACTAAAGTAGGAATTATGTTCCAGCTCCTTGAGAGTGGAGAATTAGTATAAATTATTTGAAATTCTACCCCAGAGATTGGTCTATTTGTCATTTATTTAATTATTAGATCATTTACTTATATCACTATGGACTCATGAATATTTATTTTATCTTTTTATTTACAATACAAAACTACTTTATTTCTTAAATTGTCTCAGTTTTGGCCACTGCGAGCTCTTTCACTTGGCTCCTGTGTTCTGTTGGCATATGCCTGGGACCATCAATGTGTTTTTTTTTTTTAAAGATTTTATTATTTATTCGAGACAGAGAGAATGAGAGAGAGAGAGCACATGAGAGAGGGGAGGGTCAGAGGGAGAAGCAGACTCCCTGCCGAGCAGGGAGCCTGATGAGGGACTCGATCCAGGGACTCCAGGATCATGACCTCAGTTGCTTAACCAACTGAGCCACCCAGGCGCCTGTTGTGATTTTTTTTTTTTTTTTGGCATTTCCTTACTTTCTGGCACTATAAAATGTTCCAGACTCATCTTGTATATTTCCTGCCCATGGCCTAGAATTAGATATTTTCTCAAACACTGAGGTTCCTTTCATTGACATATGATATTAGACACCAATATCTGAGCTAGGTGTGTTCATGTTACTCAGGTATGATTGCTTCTAAGACCAATTGGCTGATAGATCAAAGAAATATGTATGTGTGTACTACCCATGGATGTGCACATATCTATAAAAATTTTCTAAGTGTAAATATCTATAGCTATATTAAGCCAAACATGACTTCATACTAATGTTTCCAACTCTAATCCATTACTACATGGATCAGTGTAACCTATTCCCAATGCTTATATGTACCCTCCCCCTCTAATAGTAAGAAACCTGACTCCTACCATAGACCATTCACATACTCTATTGTTCAGTTGCATTACAGAGGTATAGTGTTATCAGATTGCAAACCCACACCCCTGTAGAAAACAATTTCATCAAGTATAGTACTTATGTACAATACTGATGTACAGTGTCTTTTGCCTTTAGACTACAGACTCTACTTATTTACAAAATTATTTAAGTCAGCATAGTCTTCACCCCATCACTTTCAGTGTTGTTGTTTTATACATTTACAATACAATTAGGTTATTTTGTCATATTCTGCATTCCATCATGGGATTCTCTGACCTCCTAAATGATATTTTAAAAATTGCATTAATTAAGGTTGACTTTTTGTGCTGTAAATTTCTGTGGGTTTTGACAAATGCCATGTATCTACCGTTATAGTATCATATAGTTTCACTTCCCTAACAATCCCTTGGCCCACCTTTTCAACCCCATCCTTAAAACCCTGGAAACCAGTAATGTTTTCATCTCCTTTATAATTTTGCCTTTTTCAAAATATATTGAAATTTATATTGGAATATATATTACATGTAATTGGAATATATTCCATATAATTGGAATCATACAGTATGTAACCTTTACAGAGTGGTTTCATTCATTCAGCAATATGCATTTATCCATCCATCCATCCACCCTTTTCTCATGTCTTGAGAGCCAATTTAAGTTAATGAATAATATTCCTTTGTATGATTGTACTAGAGTTTATTTTTCCATTCACCTATTAAGGACATCTTGTTTGCTTCCAGTTTTTGCAATTAAGGAAAAGCTCTTAAAAATTTGCATACAGATTTTTGTGTGTTCATAAGTTTTTAAGCACATTGGGTAAATATCTAGAAGTGCAATAGCCAGTTCTTATGGTAAGACTCTGTTTAGCACTATACGAAACTCCCAAACTATCTTGCAAAGTTGCTGTACTCTTGTGTATTCCACAACCAAGGAATGTTTCTTTTTTTCTCTCATTTTTTATTGTTATGTTAATCACCATACATTACATTAGTAGTTTTTGATGTAGTATTCCATGATTCATTGCTTGCATATAACACCCAGTGCTCCATTCAGTACGTGCCCTCTTTAATACCCATCACCAGGCTAACCCATCCCCCCACCCCCTCCCCTCTAGAATGTTTCTGTTTTACTATATTTCTCTCCAGCAATTGACATTGTTGACGTTTTTGAATTTTAGCCATTCTAATAGATGTTAGTGGTATCTCATTTATGTCTAACTTCAAATTCTCTAATGAAAAATGGTGCTGAGCATCTTCTCACATGCTATTTGCTATCTGTGTATGTTATTTGGTGGACTATCTGTTTCAGTGTTTTGCCCATTTTTACCCAGGTTGTCTGTTTTCTTATTGTTGAATTAAAAAGATCTTTTATATAGTTTGGAACCAAGTCCTTTATCACATATGTGCTTTACAAATATTTTCTCCCAGTCTGTGGCTTGCCTTTTCATTCTATGACCAGGTCTTTTGCAGAGCAGAAGCTTTTATTTTTATATTTATTAAATTAATAACTTCAATTTTTTTATGTATCATGCTTTCATTCTTACATCTAATAACTCATGAATAAACCCACACTGTCTTGATTATTGTAGCCATATATTACATTTGAAATCAGGGAGTGTGAGTCTTCAGCTTTGTTCTTCTTCACTGTTATTTTGGCTATTCTAAGTCTTTTGCCTCTCTCCATATAAACCCTGGAATCAATTTGTTGATGTCTCTAGAACACCTTGCTGAAATTTTGATGGAAAATGAATTGTATCTACAGATCAAGTTGAGAAGAAACTGACATCTTAAAAATATTGAGTCTTCCAATTTATGATCACAGAATGTCTCTCCATTTACTTAGATCTTCTTTGGTTTCTTTCATATGTATTGTTTAATTTTTCATATATAGATTCCTTACATATTTTGCTACATTTATGCTTACTTTTTGATGCCACAATAAATTAATTTTTAATTGCCATTATTCTTTGATGGTATATAGGAAAACAATTACCTTTTGTATATTAGCCTTGTATCCTGAAACCCTGCTGTACTTGCTTATTAGTTCCAGGAATATTCTTAGGATTTTTTGGGAAAAGGGAGATTTTTTTTACACAATCATGTCTTCTTTAAGGACAGTTTTATTTCTTCTTTTCTAGTCTGTGTGTGTGTGTGTGTGTGTAATGAAATTTTTAGAAGTAAACAATACATTTACAGAAGAGGATTACTTGGTTAAAAGATAAATGTATATATATGGCATTATTAAATATTGCCCATTCACAAACATGATTTACAAAGAAAGATATATACATGGCTTGTAAACATGAGGCTAGAGCTAGCTTGTAATACAAGTAACACAAACTAAAAGTAAAGTGACATACCTTTCTTACCTATCATATTGGGAAAAAAACAACAAAGAACACAAATTAAAACAAAACATATGTATTTAATACCCAGCTGGCAAATCTTTAAGGAAACAAACATTCTCATTAAAAAAAAAATATTTTAGGATAGTTGACACACAATGTTTCATTAGTTTCAGGTGTACAAGTGATTTGACAAGTCTAATCATTATGCTATGCTCACCAAACATTTTCAGACATTTCAGTTAGGATCTATTTTGGTTCAACCCCTATAGAGGTCAATTTGATAATATTTAATACATATCTTAGGCTTAAATCCTCTCAGTTTTCTTTCTTTTTCATTTCAGAATAATCTTCTTAAACTTATCTCTGATTATGTTATATCTGGTTGTTTTAGTTTTTGTTAAACCACTAAGAGTAAAATGTCATGGAATAAAGAAATATTCATAACATAAGCAATGTGAACTTTCTCCAGAAATTTGTTTTAATATATTGATAACTTTTGAATTTATATCCCTAACCTAATCTACAGGGTCCTTATATTTAGGTCCATTGTAATCAAAATGTTACTGTTTGTAAATAATGTCTTTAACTGTCCTGAAACAGACAAAAACTTGATGGAGCTGTGGTGGAAATTTCTATGTAAATACTGATATCTCAGAATGTCCAGTGGTAAATGAACTGACTGTGGCAGTTTCAATTTATTTGCTGGTGGATATAGTTAGTAATAATCTCTGAAAGTTAGGAAAGTTTGAGGAAATCAGGACTTACAGCTGTGCTGTACAAATTGGTAAAATCACCTTGTGGTTTGGTCATGTGTTGTGTCAAAGGCCTAAAAGACTTAGGGAAATAAAGCACAGAGACACAGTGGACCAGTGGGCTAGCATTGTTCAGGCAAGTCAGTTGGTTCATGCTTATTTGTGCATGACTGGAGAGCTATTTACTGCCTCTTGGGAGTCTGTATCTGGTGCTTACTTTGGTTACTACCTTATCAGGCCAGTTGGGGCTTCTCTGGCTTCCTCATGGGTCATATCTCTATCATTATCAGAGATCTCTTTCCAAATTAATAGGTACAATCATAAAGATTTCTTTCAATTCAGGGATAATTTGACTTTTATCATACTAAAATTTAGCATGATTTGATAATAAAAATGTTTCCTAGTTATGATTGAACACTTCTTATCACTTTCTAGCTATATAATCTTATAATTATGTTAATCATTCTGAATTTCAGTTTCCTCACTGTAAAAGAGAATCACAATTCATTCCTTTAACTCATCCAACAGGTGTTCATTTATCGAATAAATGAGGATAAAAATTCCTACCAGGATATTTTGGAAAATTAAACAATGTGAAAACATGACACATTTTCTGGAATATAGTAGCCACTCAATAAAGGTTTATCTCCTTTCATTTTCTTTTTTTTAAAGTTTTTATTTAAATCCCAGTTAGTTCATATCCAGTGAAATATTAGTATCAGGTTTATAATATTGATTCAACACTTTCAGATACCCAGTGCTCATTACAAGTGCCCTCCTTAATCCCCAACACCTATTTCACCCATCACCCAACCCACCTCCCCTCTGGCAACCATCAATTTGTTCTCTATACTTAATAGTCTGTTTATTGGTTTGACTCTCTCTCTCTCTCTCTTTTTTGTCCCTTTCCTCATTTGCTTTGTTTCTTAAATTCCACATATAAGTGATATCATATGGTATTTGTCTTTCTCTGACTGACTTATTTCGCTTAGCCTAATACTCTCTAGTTCCATCCATGTCATTGCAAATGGCAAGACTTCATTCTTTTTATGGCTAAGTAATATTCCATTATATATATCTATATATCACTTCTTATTTATCCATTCATTAGTCAATGGACAATTGGGCTATTTCCATAATTTACTCTATACCTCATTTAAAATTAATTCAGGTCATTTATCTTTGCTTCTCTGCCACTTCATGACTTTAATAATATTTTTGTATAAAACTGTTACTTATACCAAAGTTATATGGCTCCTGGTAATTCTAAAATATTGATAATAATGTATTTGAGGGTCACAGATAAATAAAATTATATATTTATGCATATTCTTTGGTGCATATATAATATAATATTCCTTAGTATGGATGTTTTAAGTTAAGTACAATACTGCATTTCAAATTTTAATTTCCTCACTATTTAAATGAGAATTTTTCCAGTCCATTTTTTTTTCATTTTTACACTGAGTGTAGAACAACTTCTAATTTCAATGTTATGATTTTTACAGTGACTGTGATTGTATTATATATTTATCATGCAAATATGCCCAAAGGAAATGGCTTTTTTAAAAAAATGGGTAAAAAGATTCATAACAATACATAGAAAGATGTATTTAAGTGTATGCAACGAATTACTCTTTGTACCATTTAATTAACTTAGAACTTTATAAATACTAAAATTGTAACTGCATTCATATGAATGTATTAACCTTCAGGAATATATACAGGTGCTTAATTTGTACTTAGCAAGATATAAATATAAAATTAGGTGTCAATTAATTGATTGAAATATCTTATTTTTTGACTAGCTATTTTAAATCTGACATTCAATAAACACGTATCAGAAGCAGATGAAGTTTTGGTCTGCATTTATCCACCTTGATTTTTCAGTTTTAAATTTTATTTACCATTTATTAAACTCCTAATATGTGTCAGGTGCCATGTATTCCTCTCATTTGTCCCTAAGAAACATTTCTCTAATTTTAACTCCTACCAATTATGATCAATTCTGCTGCTACATGTTTATTTCTTCCTTAAGCTAGCTTGAACGAGATAGTCACAGGGATGTTTCATGTAAATAAGGTTGACAATTTTTTCTAATATCTTTGACCTTTAATTCTTAGATCCTGATTTGTGTCTACTTGATTCTGATTTACTTTACTCTATTTCATCATCTCTCTATCACTCAATGTTAAATTAAATCATCCCATTGGGATATCATTTATGATTATGTTGCTTTTAATCATTAATAATTAATCACTCATAAACGATTTTCATGGAAATGATTTGTCAATGATCTACTCTTGCTTCCTTTAATGATAATTTATCTACTAATATTCTATGGTTAGATATATAAGACATAAAAAGGTCAGGGAGCTCCTCAATTTAGTTCTATATTTATTATTCTTTTCTTAATGAATCTTATGTGTTTTAAATAAGACCTACTGATTGTTACTAATATAATTCAAAGTTAAATAAAGTGCTAACATTTATCAAGTGTTTTGGATCTCAAAATGAGACTAAGTAAACATTATTGCTCAGATTATTACAAAACAATTCAGATTAGTTATTTAAACAACAGTACACTTTTATTATATGAATGGAAATAGAATGAGAATAACGCATCACTTAACCTTTCTCTTCCCAGGAATCCCACATTCTTGTGTAGTATACACCATCTTAATTGTTTATTTATCCAGACTCTTGCTCATTATCAAAAATGCAATCCATAAGAGGCTAAGGTTAAGCTGTCTAAGGTGATTTAAGTAAGTTGGATACCATGGAAATATCTCATAGATTATTCAAGAAAAACCATTTCAGGGGTGCCTGGGTGGCTCAGTAAGTTAGGTGTCTGCGCTGGGCTCAGGTCATGATCCCAGTGTCCTGGGATGGAGCCCTGAATCAGGCTCCATCCTCAGTAGGAAGTCTGCTTCTTCCTCTCCCTCTGCCCCTCCCCCTGCTTGTGTGTGCTTTCTCTCTCTCTCTCACTCTCTCTCTCTCTCTCAAATAAATAAATAAAATTTTTTTAAAAAGAAAATCCATTTCAGTGATGCATTCTTATATTTTGGATGATTTTGATGCACATATCTGAATAAATATACAGGAGGAACGCATTTAAAACTCTGGCTTATATTATGGTCATACCTAAAATAACATTGTATCAGTTAATCTTTCAACTGCCAAAATTCCCAACTGCAAATCCACAACCACAAGAATTCATCTTTACATAATCCTATTCTTCCACAAACACAGGTGTATGCTCATTCCTCTGGGACAAGTTAAAAGTGATTTTGAGTCCTAAAGTCATTTTCTACTCTCCTCCTTGGAAGTAAAGATCACCTAAGATTCTTTTTTCCAAACACTGATGGAGTTATTCTTATTATGATCCAATTTCATATTAAATTATACAATAAGAATATCAATTAGTACTAGAATTAAGATATATTTTTGGTACAAAGCATTTACAGAATACAGCAGCACACATTTAATCATATTTAGGGGAATGAAAAAAAGGATTATTTAAAGAAATCTTCATACCTTTTCTGTATTTGGCAGTTTCTCCCCACTACTATAGTCAAACCTGAAACATGTTATTTTGCCTAACTTTCCTTAGTTTGCTGCATTTTTATTAAGCCAATCATTTTATCTACTTTATCTAGAGAGGGAAGAATTTGAAGACTTTCCATTCTCAGGTTGACACAAGAAATAGAATTTCTTATGAAATGAGAGTACTGGGTGTTATACACAACTGATGAATCATTGAATACTACATCAAAAACCAATGATGTGCTATATGCTGGCTAATTGAACATAATAATAAAAAAATAATAAAATAATAAAATGAGAGTAAATACATAGGAAGATGATTATATAGCTAAGGCATATACAAATAAATGGCTTAGCTTTTTCTTGTTTTCACTATTACCATAGTCTGCAAAAATTACATAGATATATAAATATCAGACATTTATAGTCTTCTGTACATTCCTTTAATAAACAGTATTAAAGAATGAAAAAATAAAATAATTGCAACAAGTATGCTAAAGAAGGATTATTATCCTTAATACATGAGTCCTTGAAATTTTGTAAGGAATCACTTTCTTCCCATTAAAAAAATGAACAAATATAATAAGAACTTTATTGGTGGGAGAATACAAATTGTCAGCAAATAGCAAAACATGCTTATATTCACTAAAATAATTAAGGATAGAGATCTCATGTGATTTTCAGTGATCAAATTGACACAATTTTGTCTACTATTGCTAGGTCCATGCAGAGATAGAAATTTTTGTAGAATGATGAAACATCTTCTGGGAGTAAATATATTTGTGTTTTTTAGCTAAATAACATTTTTCATAATAATAAAAATATTAAGAGCATTACACATACCTAAAACTAAGAGTTTTGCTGATTAACTACGGTGTAATTATATGATGCATATCATATTGATATTTAAAAGTAAATATTCAAAGACTTTATTGGTATAAAAATTGTGACATTATAATAGTCACAAGACAGATCACAGAACTATAAATGCAATGTTACCCCAATTTTTCTATTAGTTGCCTGTATCAAATAAAATATCATGAAGGGAATTCACCAAAATTTTAACATTAATCTTTTTGTTTTTTTAATTTACATATTTATTTGTCAGTATTTTCAACAATGAAGTATTATATAAAATTTAAATATATATTATTAAAGGAGAAAGAAAGATTATTTTAGTTATTACTGGCAATATCATTTTTCTACATTTTCAATAGTAAGTTTTTCAACATATCATTATGCCAATATTAAAATTTTACTCATTTTTAGAAATAATTTACCTTTTTTAAATGTTTAATTCCAGTGTAATTAACTATAATGTTATATTAGTTTCAGGTGCATAATATAGCAATTCAACAATTCCATATATTACTCAGTGCTCATCAAGATAAGGGTACTCTTAACTCCCTTCACTTATTTCACCCATCCCTCACCCACCTCCCCTCTGGTAACCATCTGTTTGTTCTCTGTAGTTAAGAGTTTGTTTTTTGGTTTTTCTCATTTTTTCCTTTGTTCACTTGTTTTATTTTTTAAATTCTACAAATGAGTGAAATCATGTGGTATCTTTCTCTGTCTGACTTATTTCACTTAGCATTATACTGTCTAGGTCCACCCAGGTTGTTGCAAATAGCAAGATTTAATCCTTTTTTATGATTGAATAATATTCCATTTTAATCAATTCATCTATCAAAGATTTGGAGAAAAAGGAACCCTTTGCATTGTTGGTAGAAATGCAAAAAAATAATTTACTTTGAAATTTAAAAGACATCTTGTATATAGATAGATTTCAAAGCATAAATGGAATCAATTAGCATTTCTCCAGAAATCAGGAGATATGCATAACTCAGGTTCATGGTTTTTTTTGAAGGACACCAATGACTGGTGGCATTGTTTTATTTTTCACCACAGGTCGCAGCTGTCCCAGTTTACCAGTTAGGCTATCTGCTTGAACCATGTTGGCATTTGAACTTAAAATCTGTACTGACTGAATAATATACAGTAGTGGTATGCCATTAACAAGACTGAGTTATACATTATCAAATTTATGATGTTCAAACATTTCTAATTCTTAAAATACTATAATTGTGTGTGTGTGTTTCTCAAGGCAGAAGTGATTTATTTATTACTATCTGTGTTCAAGCTACCCAGAAAGATAGTAAGATAAAGAAAAATAAATTGAAAGTATATGGTAAAGAGAAATTCTATGTTTTCTTATATTAAATGAAATTGGAGGTTACAATTAAACACTGAAATATTTCTTCACAGAACACTTATATGTGCACATAGAGTATTTTGTTTGTTCTACCATATTTATCTGCCACAGTTTATTATACTTATATTCAAATTAAGTGAATTGGCTGGGGTGCCTGGGTGGCTCAGTCGGTTAAACAGCTACCTTCGGCTCAGGTCATGATCCCAGCGTCCTGGGATTAAGCCCTGCATCGGGCTCCCTGCTCAGTGGGTACCCTGCTTATCCTGCTCCCTCTACTGTTTCCCCCACTTGTGCTCTCTTGCTCTCTCTCTGTCAAATAAATAAAATCTTTAAAAAAAAAAGTAAGTGAATTGGCAATATGGACTCAAATCTATACTTGACATAAATTTTTACATGTAAAATTGAGTGTTTTATAATTTACAACACTTTTGAAATTTGATATAAACAAAGACAGCACTTTTCTAAAAGGTGTACAAGGTAACCCACCTCACAAAAAATTCAAGGAATTGTAAAAACATTTCAGCTTGAACAGACATTTTTCCAATGAAGACATCCAAATGTCCAACAGACACATGAAAAAGTGCTCAACATCGTCCAGCATCAGGGAAATCCAAATCAAAACCTCAATGAGATACCACCTCACACCAGTCAGAATGGTTAAAATTAACAAGTCAGGAAACAGCAGATGTTGGCAGTGATGTGGAGAAAGGGGACCCTCCTACACTGTTGGTGGGAATGCAAGCTGGTGCAGCCACTCTGGAAAACAGTATGGAGGTTCCTCAAAAAGTTGAAAATAGAGCTATCCTATGACCCAGCAATTGCACTACTGGGTATTTACCCCGAAGATACAAATGTAGGGATCCGAAGGGGTACGTGCACCCCGATGTTTATAGCAGCAATGTCCACAATAGCCAAACTGTGGAAAGAGCCAAGATGTCCATCGACAGATGAATGAATAAAGAAGATGTGTTATATATATACAATGGAATATTATGCAGCCATCAAAAGGAATGAAATCTTGCCATTTGCAGTGATGTGGATGGAACTGGAGGGTATTATGCTGAGCGAAATAAGTCAATCAGAGAAAGACATGTATCATATGATCTCACTGATATGAGGAATTCTTAATCTCAGGAAACAAACTGAGGGTTGCTGGAGTGGTGGGGGGTGGGAGGGATGGGGTGGCTGGGTGATAGACATTGGGGAGGGTATGTGCTATGGTGAGCACTGTGAATTGTACAAGATCAATGAATCACGGATCTGTACTTCTGAAACAAATAATGCAATATATGTTAAGAAAAAAAAAAGAAGAAGATAGCAGGAGGGGAAGAGTGAAGGGGAGTAAGTCGGAGAGGGAGATGAACCATGAGAGACGATGGACTCTGAAAAACAAACTGAGGGTTCTAGAAGGGAGGGAGGTGGGGGGATGGGTTAGCCTGGTGATGGGTATTAAAGAGGGCACGTTCTGCGTGGAGCACTGGGTGTTATGCACAAACAATGAATCATGGAACACTACATCAAAAACTAATGATGTAATGTATGGTGATTAACATAACAATAAAAATTATTAAAAAACCTAATGATGTAATGTATGGTGATTAACATAACATAATAAAATAAAAATAAATAAATAAATAAAAACATTTCAGCTTGAAGCATGCTGATCTCCTTTGCCCTGGTCTACTCTTCTCTTTCCGTGTCTCACTGCATGAATTCCTCCCTGATGGACAGCATGCATATGCAACCTAGGGTGTAGAAGCTTAAGACAAGATAAAGTCATTCATCTCTTCTGAATACTGGATAACTATATGCAGAGATATTTTGTGTTCAACAGAGAATTAAACTGGAAACATTGGTTGAGTACATATTTGTTTCATTGTCAGATCTGTATATGGAGTCCTCAATATAGGATACATTATGTTGTGTTCTGCCACTGTATTAAATAAAATCCGCAAAGAGTAACTGGATTGACTTTTCTTGCTCCACCCCACCACTCCTGCAGAATTGCTTTTGTGAAATTCCTTATCAGTTTATATAGGAGAAAATGCTAAAAGAGTTCAGGAAGCAAAGCCCCATTGCAGCTATGCCAAAACAGTGCCAGCAAGGACTTTTTAAATAATAATAAACATTGTTCTGAAAGAATAACTGTTCTTCCTCCACGAGCATATTTATTTAATCTTATAATCACTGTCAAATGTGTAAATGATCAGAATACCTTTTTTATAGGAATTTCTATAAAACTTCAAACCAAATACGTGGTCCATTGAAGGATGAAGAGAAATGCCATGGATATCTTCAATTCATTATTGACTAATTTCTGTCCTTTCCCTAGCTTTTCTTTCTGTTTCCCCCCCCCCCATCTTATGACATGTAAGTATAGGTATAAATTCATGAATCCTTATAAGTTATTGAACATTCTTTCTTTCTGGAACAATGTTGTCATAAATAAACATATATGGAATGTAAAACTTACCAATATCACATGAGGATGTGTGTGTGTGTGTGTGTGTAAGTGTGTGTTTGTTTAAATCAAATAAACTTAATTTCATAAGGTAGTTTTAGGTTCACAGCAAAACTGAGCAGAAAGTACAGAGAGTTTGCATATACTCCCTGAACCCCTTCTTCCCCGCAGCACACACAACCTCCCCTACTGTTGGCATTTAGCACCACAGTGGTATATCTGTTACATTCAATGATCCTACATTAACACATCAACACTCAAAGCCTGTAGTTTACATCGGAATTCACTCTGGTGTTGTACATTCTATGGGTTTTTGACAAATGTGTAATGACATATATCCACCATTGTACTATTATACAGAATAACTTCACTGCCATAAAATCTTCTGTGCTCTGCTTGTTCCTCTTTCCCCTCTCTTAACTCCTACCAGTCACTGAACTTTTTATTGTCCCGTAGTTTTGCCTTTTCCAGATGTCATATAGTTGGAATCATAGCATGTAGCTTTTTCAGATTGTCTTCTTTCAATTAGCAATATGCATATAAATTTCTTTCATGCCTTTTCAGTGCTAAAAATATTCCATTGTCTGTATATCCCACTGTTCATTTATCCATTCACCTACTGAAGGACACCTTAGTTGCTTCCAAGTATTACCAATTATGAATAAAGCTGCTATAAATATCTGTGGGCATGTTAATATAGACCATAAATCTCTTTTGAGTAAATTCCAAAGAGCATAATTACTGGTTCATATAGTTAAGAGTATGTTTAGTTTTGTAAGAAACCACCAAACTAAAAAAGAAAGAAAGAAAAGAAAGAAACCACCAAACTGTCTTCCAAAGCGGCTGTACCATTATGCATTCTCACCAACAACAAATGAGAATTCCTGTTGCTCCACATCCTCAGTGTTTGACGTTGTCAGAGTTCTTGATTTGGCCATTCTAATAGGTGTGTAGGGGTTTCTCATTATTGTTTTAATTTGTACTTCCCTATGACAAATGATGTGGAGCATCTTTTCATATACTTTCTTGCTATCTGTATATCTTCTTTGATAAGGTATCTGTTCAGGTTGGGCCATTTTTAAATACTTTTCTTGTTTTTTCATTGAGTTTTAAAAGTTCTCTATATATTTTGGATCATAGTCCTGTATAAGGTATATATCTTTTGCAAATATTTTCTCCCAATCTGGGGCTTGTCTTTTCATTTTGCTTTTTTTTTCCCCAAGTTTTTATTTAAACTTCAGTGTGTTAATATACAGTGTAATATTAGTTTCTGGTGTAGAATTTAGTGATTCAACACTTACATACAACACCTGGTGTTCATCACAGGAAGTGACTTCCTTAACATACATCACCTATTTAACCCATTCCCCCTCCCACCTCCCCTCTCGTAATTATCAGTTTTCTCTATAGTTAAGAGTCTCTTTCTTGGTTTCCCTCTCTGTTTTTTCCCCAATGTTCATTTGTTTTTTAAATTTGTTTCTTAATTTCCACATATGAGTGGAAATCATATGGTATTTTTCTTTCGCTGACTGACTTATTTCACTTGCCATAGTACTCTCTAGCTCCATCCATATTGTTGCAAATGACAAGATTTCATTATTTTTATAGCAGAGTAATATTCCACTATATATATCCATATCTTTATCCATTCATCAATCAATGGACATTTGGGCTCTATCCATAATTTGGCTATTGTTGATAGTTCTGCTATAAACATTAGGGTGCATGTATCCCTTCAAATAGTATTTTTGTATTCTTTGAGTAAATAGCACTGCAAATGCTGGACTATAAGGTAGTTCTATGTTTAACTTTTTGAGGAACCTCCATACTGTTTTCCAGAGTGGCTACACCAGTTTGTATTCCCACCAATAGCCAATAGTGTAAGAGGGTTCCCCTCTTTCCACATCCTCACCAATACCTGTTGTTTCCTGTGTTGTTAATTTTAGCCATTCTGACAGGTGTGAGGTGGTATCTCATTGTAGTTTTGTTTGTATTTGCCTGATGATGAGTGATGTTGAGCATCTTTTCATGTGTCTGTTGTCCATCTGTATGTCTTCTTTGGAAAAATATCTTTCATGTCTTTTGCCCATTTTTTAATTGGATTATTTGTTTTGGGGTTTGGAGTTTGGTAAGTTCTTTATTTTTTTCTTTCTTTCTTTCTCTCTTTCTTTCTTTCTTTCTTTCTTTCTTTCTTTCTTTCTTTCTTTCTTTCTTTCTTTCTTTCTTTCTTTCTTTCTTTCTTTCTTTCTTTCTTTCTTTTTCTTTCTTTCTTTCCTTCTTTCTTTCTTTCTCAGTCTTCAAATTCTCACTCTCCTTAACATTATCTCCCAAACCCTGAAAATATTAAATATTTCCTTAACCTCTGACACAAAATATCCAACATCATACAGTCATCAAGCCTCCATCTAGATAGCCATAGATAACAGAACGAATTTGTTCTAAATTGGACCTGTCACTCATTGCCACCCCTCACTACCATAAAACCTCTCCACTTCTCTAACCAATTTCAGAATGGCACTCTGTTTCCATCTGCTCAAGCCAGAAAGCAGTGACTTCCCTTTAACTCCATCTTCTCCATCAACAGTCTCAATTTCAATTAGTCATTAAATACCAACAATTCAAACTCTGAAATGTTTATTGAATCTATTGTTTTCTCTCCAACATGATTATTTCTTCTCCAAATCAAGCAAAATTCTCCCAGTTTATCCCATTGCCTGTGACCATGTCTTCTTTTCATATATTATCCACACTGCAAAGTGAAATTTCTAAAATGCATATTATACTTCATTGCTGTCTGGATAAAATCCAATATTTTTGCATAAACAGTATGTCCTCCCACATTGTCTCACTTTCATAATATTGAGATTGCTTTCTAAACGGTGTCCTTTTTTCCATGAAGGAATCTGGCATTTGCCAGAAAAATCCTAATAAAACCTTATATCATCGAGTTATATTGGATGCCTGCATTAAAGTTCATACTCTTGGCTTTCAAACCTTCCACAGCATGTTAATTTTATTAATCCATTCTTTTCTCCTGCTACCATATTATAAGTGATCTTTTGTATTAGTTCTACTGGTCTATTCAGTACCTTTCTTGCATGTATAGTTCCTTTCTCCTTCACGTCTCTAAGACTTTTACCTTGCCTAGAATTTGTTCCATATTTTCCTCTACTTCCATTCATAGATTAATGGAGCTCCAAGACTGATCCTTTACACTGATATTCCCACAGCTTCCTGCTATCCAAATCATGTAGGCTTTATTTTTTCTCCCAGGGTTTTTAAAAAGTAAAGAAAAAATAACTATCTCAGTTCTTGTCTTTTAATTGAATTCACAGAACTATGCATCCAAAATGGCAGATGGCAAGCTTTTGGTGAGTGTGAGTGTGTTTACCAGCTATGGCTATAAAACATTGAAACAGACTTTTGAACACCATACTTCTATTTTCTTTACAAATTTTAAGTCTTGTCCATTCACAGCCATTTCCCCATTCCTTCCTTAAATCTATGAAATATGTACCTTTTTTACTCACTGCCAGTATACATTTTCATATCAGTTATAGTACATTTCAAGATAACTTGTATTTTTCACTTGATTCTTTCTCCCTCTCAAAACTTCAACAGTTTCAAATAAACATGTCCCTCAAAAGAGTCTAGTGAATTATAACCAATATCTTTTTAAAGAAGGAATTTCTCTAAAATCTCACAGTTTATTTAAAATGTTATACAAATTTTGCATCCTATTCTATATAAAGATGATTTGGTATTATACTAAATAAAGATATAAATCACTTACTAAAGCAAGGTAAAGCAAGCAACCAAAACTATCCTTAATTTCCCTACTTAATATCTTTTTATCAGTAGTTGATGTAGTTTCATTAATCTATCATTTATTTCTTCTAGTTATTTCCTCTTCTCTGCTTTATTGACAAAATATTACAATATAATTTTACTTAAGGTATACGAGTATACAAATTGAAGCTACTTAAATATTGCTGCAAAAACAGTCCATGTGTTTCTTATTCTTTCTCATATAAAAACAGCAATACTTACTGTCAATGAAATCCACAGTGATAAAAATCATTTAAAAATAAACATCTAAGTGCATTCAGTGCTTTTTACAATAGATAATACATATTCCTGATTTATTTATTATAATTGGATTGTAATATTATCTTAACTAAAAAGCCTACTGTTGTGGATTTGTGACATTGTGTTTGACATATATTAGTGATTTCAAGTTTAATGTTAATAATTAGAATAATTCACTGATATCAGCCTGTGATATTACAAACTTATTATTTTTAATCACTAATCCATGTTTCCAACTAAAGCATAATTAAAACATGATTATGTTTTGAATGATGATAATTTGATAAATTTACCAAACCAGTCATTCACACAGCAAAAAAATGTTTCTTAGTGAATATTTATTTTTTTCCCTGTGATAGGAGGTGGAATTTAACATTAACTGAAGAATTAAAATTATTTGTAGAAAAAATATATATTACAAAATATGTATATTATATATAATACTATATAAAGATATATAAATATAAGTATTTATATAATATAAATATAACAGAAATATAAAATATAAAATAATGCTATATAAAAATTATATAAATATTTTATATTTATATATAAATGCATACATATTTATATATAAATATAAGTATATATTTATATAAAATATAATATAAAATGGTTTATAAATATGATTTATGTTATATGGTATTATATATCATTACATATGATATATAATATATTATATTTATTGTATATAACAAAATGTATATTCATATATAATTTATAATATTTATATAGAAATGTAAATCATATATAAATTTATTATATATAATTACATATAAATATAAATTTATATATAATTTTTATAAATATAAATTTTTATAGTATATATATTAATGATAGCTTTCTTTTTTTTTTAAAGATTTTATTTATTTATTTGAGAGAGAGAGAGAATGAGAGATAGAAAGCACGAGAGGGAAGAGGGTCAGAGGGAGAAGCAGACTCCCTGCTGAGCAGGAAGCCCAATGCGGGACTCGATCCCGGGACTCCAGGATCATGACCTGAGCCGAAGGCAGTTGCTTAACCAACTGAGCCACCCAGGCGCCCCTTAATGATAGCTTTCTAAAGGCCCCTACTGGATGATCAAGAAATCTTAAATCATGACATTTGTTAGATCAACACAAGCTGGTTAGATAAATAACATCAGATCAGTTATCCCTGGAGAAACTCACTGAACATGGACATGATTGTAGAATTGATAACACTGAGAACAATAACAACAACTTAAAAAGAAAAAATAAATTTATTTTCCTGTAAGATCCTATGATTTTCTTTTTTCTCAACTTCTTGGGCATTCTTATATTTCATTTAGTAGTGTAATATCTGGAAATACATTTTATTTCTCTGTATTACCTTAATTATGGCATTCTTCTGTATAAAATGAATTTTCCTAAGTTCTTTTTTCCTGTAAGCTATTGCATAGTTTGTGGGGAAAATATATTATTGTTCAGAAAATCTATCACTTGATAGTGCTAATTCAATCAACATGTGTATCCTGGCTTGAAACAAGAATTAAGAATTAAGTACAATTTATTTCAACCAAATGAATTTTCAACTCAGAATTTTGAATAATGCATACAGCCTTCCCATTCTGACTTGATGTAACCACTTGAACTATCTGCTTGTCCATTCCAGAAGGTGGCAGTTGTATGAACCAGATCTAGGTTAAAATCATGTAGTTATTGCAGCCTTTGCTTTTCCCAGTGAGAGTACTTTCCTGTAACCATTGAAAAGCTATTCTAGGTCAGCTCTTGAAGCAATGGTGCTCTTGACCCTTTCCTTTTTTGAATTGCTCTCAAACTGGAAGGAATATTTGTGAAGTACATTCCTTCTTAGATCCCACCTATGAAAGAAGGATATTTTATCCACTCACTTGATTTCATCTTCCTTTTAGGTCTGTGCCATTTCTTATGACTTACACCCTGCTTGAACCTCCTCACATCACCAAGATAATTATACTAAGCTTAGTGATGACCGTTGAAAGACAGTTTTTTTTAAAAAAAAACAAGATAAAAATGTTTTCAGAAAGGAACTTAACTTCTTTTTCCTTTGATCAACCACAAAACAGTTTATATAAAACATTTCAAAACGCTAAGTTAAATCATAGATTCTCAATACTACCATTGCGCTATGCATAGGGTATACCTAATTGGTTCAAAGTATATATGTACTGAATGAATATGTTAATATATATTATGCATTTCCTAATTCAGCATGAAGTATTTAATATCTCAAGGTCATCAGGCAGGTTTATGATGCATCATGTCCTTTATGATTATCTTAAAATGGTTGCTAATTATTCCTGCCTTTGTTTGTTAGAAACAGATGGAATGGTAGATTAAAAAATTATCTGGGTTAAAATTTATTGATGCCTAAATGCTATCAAGATATAGTCATATAGGGCGCCTGGGTGGCTCAGATGGTTAAGCGTCTGCCTTCGGCTCAGGTCATGATCCCAGAGTCCTGGGATCGAGTCCTGCATCGGGCTCCCTGCTCCTTGGGAGCCTGCTTCTCCCTCTGCCTCTCTCTCACTCTCTCTCTCTCTGTGTCTCTCACGAATAAATAAATAAAATCTTTAAAAAAATAAAAAAATAAAAAAAGATATAGTCATATAACATGTTTTGAAAGATTTCCAATATGTAATCCCTGTAGATATTTATTTTAATTACTCTATACAGCATATGATTTCGATGTCTGAGATCACTGTTTATGAGATTTTCTTAGTCTGTTAAATCTAAAAACATTTGTTTGTAATTATTAAATTATAATTATTCTATATATTCAAAATGTTAAACAATTATTTTATTGGATTGTTTTCAGAATAAGCAACTGGTACAAATAGCAATTTTAAATAATTATTTAAAATAAAAAGTGAATCTGGATGTATATTTTTATTGACAGGTAGACACTACTAACTACTCACAAAATATCAATTCTCCCCTTCTCTCTTAGAAAGCCTACCACTTGAACTTTATTTACTGTTCTGGCCAATACATATAAGAGAATTACTGATACTGATTTGTAGAAAACACTTTTTTTTTTTTTGTAGAAAACACTTTAAAAAAAAGAATTGAAACATGCAAATTGTCCTTTGCCCTTTCTTTCCTCTATCCTTCTTGGAATATTGTCATAATACTGGATGTGGACTTGCCATTTGTAGCTATCAGGTGACAAGCCATATGATACAGATAATTAGGCATGAGGAAAAGCATGGGCATTTTATGACAAAAAAAAAAAACTACTATATTTGTCCTGGGCTATTTGCTTCTGGAATTCTATTATGTAAGAAAAATGCAAACTTTGTGTAAGCTACTTTTGAGTTATGATTTCTTTTACTGGCAGTAAAGAAATGCAATCCCTAGCTAATGAGATGCTTACATTTTAACAACAGGAGCTAATAATGGTGTCACATCCCCACATGACCTTACAATACATTTTAAAAATTATTAAGTTCATAAAACATTACTTGACCATAAAGGTTTACTGTGGTTACAAAGTTTTAAAAAGCAACAACATACATTTAATGGTTACCACTGCCTTTGAAATGTCCAGACAATTTCAGATACTCAGTCCCTTAAATTCAGCATAGACTCAGTTGTCATTGTCTTCCTCCAGCAATTTAGACACATATAACTTTTTTGTTCTACCAAAAATAAAAATCTAGTTATATTATTTAAATTACTTCTTCTTTCATTATTTTTTATTTTAACCCCTGCTGATAGTTTTCTAATAGTTATAATATTGTATATAATTTATTTTTTATCTTTCATGTTGCAAATGAGGCAAGATAAGAGAAGAGTGATTTAAGATTTTATAAATATTTTCTATTGAGATGACTAAAAATAGAAATTGCTAACCTCTATTAAGAATGTGTGCTGATAAACTACATATTAGTTTAATCCTCACAATAATCATAATGGAATACACTTATACTTTCCATTTTACAGATTAAGAAACTGAGACACACTGAGGTCAATTAACATGCTCAAGGCCACACAGTTAGTAAGTGCTAAAGGCAGGATGTGAACACAAATTGTCTGACTCCATAGACTGCACACTTATTCTGACTGCTTTACCATACTGCTCAAAGTCAGTACCAGAGAACCATTCTAGAAATATTTCATATGTACTTACTGGTTAATTTGAGTTTTCTTGAATAATTGTGCTTCAGCCTTCTCAACACAGCAATAGATCCATTAACAAAAGTCTTATGGAGGAGGAGCAAGATGGCAGAGGAGTAAGAGACCTAAATTTCATCTGGTCCCAGGAATTCAGCTACTTATCAAACCATGCAGAACACCTACAAACTCAACAGGAGATCAAAGAAAAGAATAGCAGCAATTCTATGAACAGAAAAGCGACCACATTCTGGAAGGTAGGAAGTGAAGAGAAGTGGGACCTTCCATCAGCCGGCTACGGGCAAGTGATAGAGCCGCAGAGCACAAAATCAGAACTTTTAGAAGTCTGCTCCACTGAGGGACATTGCTCCAGTGGCTAACCGGGAGTGTGGAACCCTCACTGGAACAGTGTGGTCTCAGGACCCTCAGGGTCACAGAAAGACCAGGGGTGCCTGAGTGCAGCAGAGCTGCCAGGTATCAGAGCAGGGAAGCGGGCTGCAGAGGCAGAGCCAAGAAGTGGGCTCTCAGCTCGGGGTTGCCATAAACTGTGATCCACGGCAAAATCGGGCCACTGCTCTTCAAGCAGGGACCCAACAAATGGCAGATCCAGGGAGATTCCTCTCCCTCCCCCAGGGAGGAGCAGTGTGGGAGCCACCACAAGAATCTGCTGGGTTTGGAGACTCTAAACGGGGTCATGTGCCAGAGATAGAAATGCTTGGTCACAGGCCGGGTGAGCACAGAGTGCGGCCAGAGACGAGGGAGGCAGGAGTGATTGACTGCTTTTCTCTGAGGGCTCACTGAGGACTAGAGACCTGAGCTCTCAGCTCCTCTGGGACCAGAGATTGGGAGGCTGCCATTTCCATTCTCATCCTCCAAAGCTGTAGGGAAAGCTTTCAGGCAACAGCAGCTACTGAGAGCAAACCCGAGCCAATTACTTAGCCTGGCCCCTGGTTAGGGTGGTGCAATTCAGCCTTGGGCAAAGACATTTGAAAATTGCTGCAACAGGCCCCTTCCCCAGAACATCAGCAAGAACAGCCAGCCAAGACCAAGTTTACCAATCAATGAGAACTGCAAAACTCCAGCACTAGGGGAATACAACACATAGAATTCATGGCTTTTTTCCCATGATTCTTTCGTCTTTCAAAGTCAATTTTTTTTTAATTTTCTTTATTTTTTCTTTTTCTATTTTTTTACTTGAATTTTTCTTCTATCCTTTTTCAACCAACATCTTATCATTTCTTTTTTAATTTTCATTTTTACAGTCATATTCTATCCCTTCATTGTATTTAACCTTACTTTTTGTCTATATGTATATGTTTATATATATATAAGATTTTTTTTCATTATTTTTTCAACCAACTTCTTAACAATTCCTTTTTTAAAACCTTTTTTAAGTTTCATCTTTATAGTCATATTCCATCCCTTCATCATACTTACCCATATATATATAAGTTTTTCTTTCTTTAAAATTTTGGAAGGAAATTTCTTCTAACAGACCAAAATACACTCAAAATGTAGTGTGTGGCTCTATTCTATTCACCAGCCTGATCATTTTTTTTTCTTTCTTTCTTTTCCCCTGTTTTTTTGTCTTCTGATTTGTTTAGTGTATATTTTTCTGGGGTCATTGTTACCCTTTTAGCATTTTGTTCTCTCATTCCTCTATTCTCCTCTAGACAAAATGACAAGATGGAAAAACTCACCTCAAAAAAAAGAACAAGAACAAGTCGAAATCAAAAAGGCTACTAATGAAGTGCAATAAAAAATGGAGTCTCTAACTGCTAGGATAAATGAGGCAGAAGAGAGAATTAGTGATATAGAAGACAAAATTATGGTGAATAAAGAAGCTGAGAAAAAGAGAGATAAACAACTACTGGACGTGAGGGGAGAATTCGAGAGATAAGTGATACCATAAAGCGAAACAATATTAGAATAATTGGGATCCCAGAAGAAGAGGAAAGAGAGAGGGGGGTAGAGGTATATTGGAGCAAATTATAGCAGAGAACTTCCCTAATTTGGGGAAGGAAACAGGCATCAAAATCCAGGAGGCACAGAGAAACCCCCTCAAAATCAATAAAAATTAGATGTTGGTCACACCCCAACATCTAATAGTAAAACTCACCAGTCTCAGAGACAAAGAGAAAATCCTGAAAGCAGCTCGGGGAAAAGAGGTCTGTAACCTACAATGATAGAAACATTAGATTGGCAACAGACCTAGCCACAGAGACCTGGCAGGCCAGAAAGGACTGCATGATATCTTCAAAGCACTAAACGAGAAAAATATGCAGCCAAGAATATTATATCCAGCTAGGCTGTCACTGAAAATAGAAGGAGAGATTAAAAACTTCCAGGACAAACAAAAACTAAAAGAATTTGCAAACACCAAACCAGCCCTACAAGAAATATTGAAAGGGGTCCTCTAAACAAAGAGAGAGCCTTCCTAAAAAAATCACCAAAGGCAAGGGAAGCAAGGGCAAAAATGAACTATTGGGACTTCATCAAGATAAAAAGCTTTTGCACAGCAAAGGAAACAGTCCACAAAACCAAAAGACAACCAACAGAATGGGAGAAGATATTTGCAAATGACATATCAGTTAAAGGGCTAGTATCCAAAATCTATAAAGAACTTATCAAACTCAACACCCAAAGAATAAATAATCCAGTCAAGACATGGGCAGAAGACATGAACAGACATTTTTCCAAAGAAGACATCCAAATGACCAACAGACACATGAAAAAGTGCTCAACATCGCTTGGCATCAAGGAAATACAAATCAAAACCTCAATGAGATACCACATCACACCAGTCAGAAGGGATAAAATTAACAAGTCAGGAAACGACAGATGTTGATGAGGATGTGGAGAAAGGGGAACCCTCCAACACTGTTGGTGGGAATGCAAGCTGATGTAGCCACTCTGTAAAACAGTATGGAGGTTCCTCAAAAAGTTGAAAATAGAGCTACCCTATGACCTAGCAATTGCACTACTGGGAATTTACCCCAAAGATACAAATGTAGTGATCCGAAGGGGTACGTGCACCCCAATGTTTATAGCAGCAGTGTCCACAATATCCAAACTATAGAAAGAGCCTAGATGTCCATTAACAGATGAATGGATAAAGAAGATGTGGTATATATATGTATACATATATATATATATATGTATATATATATATATACACATATAGTGTATACACACACACACACAATGGAATATTATGCAGCCATCAAAAAACGAAATCTTGCCATTTGCAATGACATGGATGGAACTAGAGGGTATTATGCTAAGCGGAATAAGTCAATCAGAGAAAGACAAGTACCATATGATCTCACTGATGTGAAGAATTTGAGAAACAAGACAGACTGTCATAGGGGAAGGGAGGGAAAAGTGAAACAAATGAAACCAGAGAGGGAGACAAACCATAAGAGACTCTTAATCTCAGGAAACAAACTGAGGGTTGCTGGAGGGGAGGGGCGTGAGAGGGATGGGTGGCTGGGGGATGGACTTTGGGGAGGGTATGTGTTATGGTGAGCACTGTGAATTGTGTAAAACTGATGAATCACAGACCTGTACCCCTGAAACAAATAATACATTATATGTTAATAAAAAAAGTAAAGAAAAATAAATAAATGTTAATCTCCCCCTCCCCAAAAAAAGTCTTGTGGAGTAAGGGTGATGTTCATTCAGGTATCATGAGGACACAGGAGTTGGGGTTATAATCCCCATCTCAAAGTAGGACATTAAATATTTTTCTCTAAATGGCCTTTTGTTCTATATTTCTTTCCATAATTCCCAATCCTACCACACACACACACACACACACACACACACACACACACACACACACACACACACACACACAAAGTCACTGCTGCATTTTCCTTTGTCTCATGTAAAGACATATGAAAGTTTCTCTCCATATCCATTAATTCTACCCCACCCCACAGTATCTGGAGAGGCCAGATGACAGGTTAAAAAGAATGCTCCATATATATATAAGATGAGAGCAGAAAATTGAAAATGGTTAATATTTTTCCCCTTAGGTTCACCCTTTCATACCAAACTTATTTCTACTCACCTGAACTACCCAATAGCCAAATCTTTGCCCCTGTTACTCCCCTACATGCTCATTTATTCAAACTCACTATGAATTGATTAGTAGTCATTCTTGACCTGGTTTTCCATACTGTGTATACAAACTTGGAAACAGAATGATGGTAGAACAATGATTTTCATTCACTTTTTTTCTTCTTTCTACATTGTGATAATGAGAATGAAAGCTGACATGATTTCCGATCCCAGTCAAGTTAACTTAAGCAAGTCTTCCTTACACTCAGCTGATTGTCAAGTTCAAATTCAGAAGTCCTTTGAGGCATGAAGCACTTATCACCATCTGACATACAACTTACTTGTGTGTGTTTGTTTATTATCTTTTTCCCCATGATGAAATGTAAACCTTTCACCACCATGCCCCCAGGAATAAAAATAATGTCTGGGGACACGTGGGTGGCTCAGTCAGTTAAGCATCTACTCCTGATTTCCACTCAAAGTCATGATCACAGGGTCATGAGATTGAGCCCTATTTGGCTCCATGCTCAGCACAGAGTCTGCTTGAGATTCTCTCTCTCCTGCTCCTCTGCCCCTCCCCCTGCTTGTGCATGCACACTCTTTCTTTCTAAAATAAAATAAAATCTTTAAAAAAATACAAATAATATCTGGCACATAGTAAGAGATTAAGAAATATTTGCTGAATGACTGTTGAGTTAATTTATAGCCCCACCCTTATTGTCCATTGTCTATCTTTGTACACCACCTCACCCTAGGCATGTGATGATCATTTCACTTCTCATACTGAATGCTATATTCTTTTTTTAAGATTAACTTATTTATTTTAGAGAGATAGAGATAGAGAGCACAAGAGGGGGTAAGGACAGAGGGAAAGGGAGAGAATCTTAAGCCAACTCCTCACTGAGTGTGGAGCTTGACACAGGGCCTGATCCCATGACCCCAAGATCATGACCTGAGCCAAATTCAGGAGTCTAAGGCTCAACCAACTGAGCCACCCAGGCACCACTGAACACTGTATTCTGTTTATTGGAATGGCTTCCCTGCTAGACTGTGAGCTTCTTGAGGATAGGCCGTGGGCCTTATTCTCTTTTTTTTCCCCAGAGTGGGGATACCTAGTATATAGGAGTTCTGACTACAAATTTTTGAATGGTAATATGGATAAATATTTTTCATTATTATGGTATGCAACTTTAAAGATATCATAATGGAAATTAAGGTAAAAGTACAAAACATGTTCCATGATATATCTAGACTTTGGAAACTCTAAAAATCACTTTGATTTTGATAATTCTGTGTCTTTTTTTTAAGATTTTATTTATTTATTCATGAGAGACAGAGAGAGAGAGAGAGAGAGGCAGAGGAAGAAGCAGGCTCCCAAGGAGCAGGGAGCCTGATGCAGGACTCGATCCCAGGATCCTGGGATCATGACCTGAGCCAAAGGCAGACACTTAACCATCTGAGCCACCCAGGCACCCGATAATTTTGTGTCTTAATACCTACTTTACAAATGATGCATAAAAGATCATAGTAGATATTGACCAAAGCCAAAATCTCTTTTAATTTTGTATATGTATTTTATTTTTTAAGATATTTATTTATCTATCTATCTATTTATTTATTTATAGCATGAGTTGGGGAAGGAGCAGAGGAAGAGAGAGAGAGAGAGACTCTCAAGCAGACTCCCCGCTGAGTGTGGAGCCCAACACAGGGCTTGATCTCATGACCCTGATATCATGACCTGAGCCAAAATCAAGAGTCAGACACTTAACTGGCTGAGCCACCCAGGTGCCCCTGTGTACATATTTTAAGATTTAAAAGGAACAAAGAAAAAAAAATTGATGCTGTCATTTATGGGCAGTATGTATGTATTTTTATGGATTTTTTATTTCTTATAAAAACATACTTCTTGTCTCCAGGAAAATACCTTAAGCTAGTGGATTTAAAAATTGAATTCTAGATGTAGTTGTCTTATAAATCTGTGAGAAGAGAGTCCTCACACCTTTACACTAAATGGCATGTAAAAACAATAAAAGAAATCTCTCAATTATGATTGACAAGCAGAATTTATATATAAATTCCCCCTGCATCTGAAGAGAGGCAAGTCCTTTAGTTAGTTTTCTGTATCACAAACTTATGTATTCTTAGCTTGCCTTATCATCAAAGTGAAAGGATTTTAACATAGTGCCTGAATATTTTTAGCCCCAAGTGATTTGCTTTACAGCTTCTTTTTAGTAGGAACATATTTATTTCAGAATAATATTCACATTTTTAAAGTATTTTCCTTAATGAAAGAGGAGGCTTATATTATTTTCATTTTAGATTTTCTTCTTTTTTTAAGATTTTATTTATTTATTTGAAGGAGAGAGAGAGCATAAGCAGCATGAGGGGCAGGCAGAGGGAGAGGGAGAAGCAGGTTCCCCGCTGAGCAGAGAGCCCCAATGCAGGGCTAGATCCCAGGACCCTGGGATCATGACCTGAGCTGAAGGGAGACGCTTAACCTACTGAGCCACCCAGGTGCCCCTGATTTTACATTTTCTAAAGAAAATCAGAGATTTCTACTCAGAAATTCAGTTAAAATATACATATTTGTGTGTGTGTGTGTGATGAGAACCTTTAAAATTTACTCTCTTTAGCAGCTTTCACCTATTCAGTAGAGTATTGTTAACTATAGTCACCATGTTGTACGTTACATTCCCAGACCCTATTGATCTTATAACAAGAAGCTTGTATCCTTTGACCAAAAAAATAAAAATAAAATAAAAATAAAATAGCTATGATGGATGTGTTAACTAACCTTATTGTGGTAATCATTTTCCATACATACATACGTATATAAAATCACTATGTTGTACACCTTAAACTTACATAATGTTTTGAAAATTTAAATAAATACCTCAATGTTTGTTCATTTGTCTTCTTGCTCTTCCTCAAACATTACCAACACATTTCTTCCTCAGGTACTTTACACCTTCTCTTTCTTCTCTTTGTCTGAAATATTCAGAGCCATTTCCTTACCATTATTCAACAAATGTTAGATTTTTAACATCTTAGAAAAGAGTTCTTCCAAAAGCTCTACTGGTAAAAAATTGTCATTCTTAAAAAAGAGGCAGAAATGTGTGAAATCATAGATACCTTTTTTAGTTGAGACACTAAATCAATTGCAACAATAGGAGCTGCATTGTCCAAATGCCTTAGTTAAGATGAGTGTGATGATTTATTCACCACAAGCAACTGAATACTTTGGAAACAACTGTAAATTACAACAGAAAAATCAATTTTGTACCATGTCAACTTTCAATACGCCTTTCTAATTTCGCCTTGTTAAAAAGAAACAAAACACTATAATGTGGAAACAATAAAGCAAAGAGAAAATGAGAGATAATCACATGCTCAAAATAATTTAAGGGAATAATCAACTTTACAAAAATTGCTAACTTTTTAATACTGTTCAGCATCTTATTTCTTTGAAAACATTTAAACAAAATACAGTTCTTGAGGCTAGAAGTTAAAGTGCTGGTAGGTGCGGTGAAGCCTCTCCCCTTGGCTTGCAGATGCTTTCCTTCTGGCTGTGTCTTTCCCCTGAGGGCATGTATCTATCCCTGCGACCTAATCCCTACTTCTTCTAAGGACACAAGTCAGAGAGGATAGAGGCCCACCCTGAAAAACCTGATTTTTATCTTTATTACCTCTTTAAATACCTTTTTGGGTCTAAACACATTTACATTTTGAGATACTGGGAGTTAGGATTTCAACATATAAATATTGGTGAGCAACATAATTCAGCCTACAACATGAACTTCAAATGCAGATATTATACCAGAAAAAGGACTGACAATCATTTGGTTAAGTATTTTTAGCACAGGATGTCAAGTCACCCAAATCCCTCTCTCCCCTTCTTCCATGGTAATATAATTACTGAATTTTAGCTTGGTATATGACCTTCAGCCTAGAGACTACATTTTCTACCTGAAAACCTATGATAGGCATAACTAGACATAGACATATGACTGTATTTTCACCATTGAGATTTAAATTTTTGTGCAAATTTTGGAAGCATCCTTAATTTCTTCTGTTGCCTTCCTTCTTATTGGCTAGACAACTACTGAAATAGCTAGTGTTAACATCTATTTTAGAGGATGGGGTGATTTGGAGAATAGAATTCATGCATACATAGAAGTACTGTGGATTCAGGGGCACCTGGGTGGCTCAGTTGGTTAAGCGTCTGCCTTCGGCTCAGGTCATGATCCCAGGATCCGGGATCAAGCCCCACATTGGGCTCCCTGCTCAGCGGGGAGCCTGCTTCTCCTTCTGCACCTCCCCCGCTTGTGCTCTCTTTCTCTCTCTCTCTCTCTCTCTGTCAAATAAATTAATAAAATCTTTTTTTAAGAAAAAGAAGTACTGTGGATTCAACTTGCCTTGAAATGACCCTCAGCAGTCTTTTTTCTTAATTATTTAAATTTTTTCATCTTTGTTGATATATATAATTGACATATATTGTTGTGTAAGTTTAAGGTATACAATATGATGACTTGATATATGTATATATTGTGAAATGATTACCATTATAAAGTTAGCTAATATATCCATCAGCTGACATATTTTTTTGTGTATATGTTAAGAACTTTTAACTTAGCAATTTAAACTAATAATTTTAAATATACTATATGCTGCTGTTAACTATAGTGACCATACAGTATATTACAGCCTTGGAATTTATTTATTTTATAACTGAAGTTTATATCCTTTGACCACATTCACCCATTCCTCCCCCCCACTACCCTGTATGACTGGCAATTACCAATCTACTCTCTGTTTCCATAAGTTTAGATTTTTTTATATTCCATATCTAAGTGAAATCATACAATATTTGTCTTTCTCTGTCTGACTTATTTCACTTAGCATAATGCCTTCAAGGTCCACCCATGTTATCATGAATGGAAGAATTTCCTTCTTTTTATGGCTGAATATTCCATTCTTCACATACACGTGTGTGTTTCAGCTTAGCATTTTATTAGATAAAAACAGAAAGGAGGATGCCTAGCCATCCCTTCTTTTGTCTCATAAGGTGAAATCTCCCCCTTCACCCCACCCTAATAGAAACCCAGGAGTCTATAACACTGAGATAATATGGGAAGGTAGAGCAGAAAGCCCCAGTCTTCCTTCTTCTAAGTTTTATTACAAGAGAAATCTTCTTGATATAAAATCTGGGAATGGGAATTATACCTGAATCTTCCCCTAAGTGGGAGGCTGTCCCTCCTTCAGCAAAACAATTAAAAGATAGGCATTCCCTTCCACAGGTCCAGGTATGGAAAAGGAGAATAAATTTCAGCATGTGAGCCTAAAAAGATTTTTTCAAGATAATAAGAGTAGACAAGGTTGTGGAGAAATTGGAACCCATTACACTGTTGGTGGGATACAGCAGTTGTAGAAAACAGTATGAAGATTGTACAAAAAATTAAAAATAGAACTATCATGTGATCCAGTAATCTCACTTTTGGGAACCTCTGGCGAGGGTCTCTGCTTGGACACAGCTGCAAGCAGGAACTTGGTCCTCCAAGATCTGGGCACTGATTGCTGTGAGCTCCACCACCTTCTCCATCTCTAACTGATCTCCCATGGGCTAGTCCCAGATTTCCCCGGTGATCACCATGAGGCAAGACCCAAGTGGTTTCCCAGGAAGAATCCCACAATGCTGGGGGCCTACATATCCACCTTGGGCTCTCTTTACGCACTGGAGAAACCATAGGCTGGGGTGGGGGAGGGCCTCTCAGTGCAGTACTCTGCCAGCCTGGGGGAGGGGTGATATGGTCCAAGTATAGCTGCTCTGCTCCTCTTAACCTTCTAATCTGGTCCTTCTCAGTCTTTGTGGTCCAGGAGGATGTTTCATCCCCATCCCTGGGTTCTGGGATTTTCAAAATGGCATCTTGTCTATGAATAGTTGCTAGTTGCTCTGCTTGTGAGAGAGACTGAGGTTGGAACCAATCTACGTTGCCATCTTGCTTACATAATCTCTTCTATCTCCAGTCTTTCTGAGAATAAGAGAAAACTGAAGTCCTGTTTAGTTATCATATGGCTTATTATATGGCTTTTACTATTATCTCTAAACATATTCCTAACTAATGCTTAATTCAGTTCATTAAGTCAGAGTAAAATGTTTACAAATCTAAAAACTATTAAGTATGTATAAGACAAAATATGAGTGAATGTGGAAAACAAAATAATTACATAGAGAAGATCAAAATAGTCAAAGCTGTTTCTAGAAAATGATTCAACATAAAGCAAACTTCTGGCAAAATATATATATTATATACATATATGATATAAATAAATATTAGAAGTGAAACAGGGGACATTGGAAAAATATTAGGTAAGCAATATAAAATGCAAATACACTGAACAATTACTGGGAAAAATATCAGTCACCACTGGGCATTGGTAAATTGGGCTATCCTCTCAGCCTGCACTGACATCACCTCGGTGGGGAAGAGGAAGGTTCCTCATTACTATGAGTGAAAGTGAAGTCTAGACTCTTCACTCCACCTTCCTTTTGTGTGTGTGTGTGTGTTTCTCAATGTTTTTGTTGGAGTAGGTGTTAATTATAACATTTTTCTGTATTTCTGGGCTGCTGCTTATCTGATTCTTTGGCAGGAGAGAACAAACTTTTCCTGAATTTTTTTTTTTTTTTTTGGTGCCAATTGAAACTTATAGTTGTGGGCTTCTTCAGCAGTCAGAAATATATAGGAGTCAAAAAAAAACACAACAGATTCACCAGTGTGTTGTTCCTCACATTTCAGACTTTCTAGTCAATCTGCCTTCTTCTTCTTGCCCTTAACAGTCTCTTCTTACTGGTTTTGTATATAACATCCAGGGGTTTTAGCTTTACTTGATTGAAGAGATAGAAGTAAATGCATCTACTCCATATTTTCCAGAACGAGAAGAGGTACTAGATTTTTGATTGCCTGGCATGTTGTGATGTTACTGTCTAAAAAGTCATTTCTAGGTTGGTTCCTCATTCACTGATTTATTAAAATAGCTCATAGCAAGGGAATCTGGGTGACAGTAAAGAAAAATAAGAAATAAAGTTCTCAGTATCTTCTTGGAGTAGTTTTATTGGTCACCAACTTTATTTTAGTCCGCAAGATTCTTAGTCACCACAGCACGACTATTTATCTAATGTCCTTGTTGCTTACAGTATCCTGAGGTGTCTTTATCAGAATGTTCCCTCCTCAGAGGCTTAATGAATGGGGTCTGTTTTGTTCTAGGGCTCTTTTAAAACGTCAAATGAGAAGTTAGGGATCTGGCAATTGGGCCATTTACCAGTCTAGTTTTAGCCTGCAGATTAAATCCATTTAGTTGTGGCTTAAGGCTGATCATAAAAAGTGAAAAGAAAGACAATATCACATCTGCTTCAAAATCTACTCCTAAATGCTGTGTAGTGTTGTTAACTTATTCCAGAAGTTTCCAGTGAATTAATTTTTTTTTTCTTACCTGAAGGATTGACTTAGAGTTCAATCTATTTTTATAGAAAGTGACTCTGGGTAAAGACTTCAAAAGATGTCCAACATCAGATTATTCAAATCTGCCCGGTGTTCTATGCAATTTGTAGTCTTATAAATCACCCTCAGAGTCTTCCCACTCTATCTTTGTACACCTTTTTCAAAAAAATCTGAGATTGTTATTAGGATATGAACTAATTGTTACAGATTTGGAAGTGCTGAATTATATATTTTCAGAATTTAAAAAATTCTTAGATAATAGTTTTCAGCAGAGAATGAGGCCAGGGCTTAAAATCAACCATGAGCCTCTTGCCTGTTTCAAAGAAAGATCAACTTTAAGCAATTAAGCTGTAGATGTTTCTGCTCTGAGAAAATGAAAAGAAAATGGGTTATAAAGAGTGTTATGGAATGTTAGCCACTAATACAGACCATTGTGTTCTTCAAGTTGTGATTTGGGTAGTGTAGAGGGATATAAAACTTTGTATATTTATAATTTTATAATACATATTTATTGAAACAATCCGGAATCTGAATTTCTTTAAGAATTTTCACATAAAAATGCAGATCATTGGATGTTTGGAATTTTACACCCCTTCTCCTTCCTTATTGGTGGTTCTCAAATGAATATTTTGTTCATATTGGAAGATTCCCAAAGGGCCATTTAATTCTCAAGTGTCTTTGGTGATATGATACCATTTTTAAAGATAAGTGCAAGAATTAGAACCATAGTTTGAATACACAGCAGTAATCTGGCTCTTCCTGTTCTCCATCATGGCACAGGATCAAGGTGGAAAGGAGAACCCTATGTGGGAACTTCCCAACCACAAGCTCTACCTCAGCATCTGTGGGTTGGGGGAGAGTGGAGACAGACTGACTCTGGCAGCCAAGGTGCTGGGACAGCTCACAGGCTAGACCCCTGTGTTCTCCAAAGCCAGATAAAGCATCAGATCCTTTGGCATCAAGTAGAAATGAAAAGCTTGCTGTCCACTGTACATTCCATGGGGTCAAGGCAGAGGAAATCCTGGAGAAAGGTCTAAAGGTGCCTGTGTTTGAGTTAACAGAAACAACTTCTGCAATACTAGAATCTATCATTTGGAGATCGGGAGCACATCAATCTGCAGATCAAATATGACCCAAGCATTGGTATCTACAGCCTAGATTTCTATGTGGTTTTGGGTAGGCCAGGTTTCACCATCACAGACAAAAAGCAGAGGACAGCCTGCATTGTGTCTAAACACAGAAACAGAATCAGCAAGGAAGAGGCCATGCACTGGTTCCTGCAGAAGCATGATGGGATCATGCTTCCTGGAAAATAAATTCCCACTTCTACCCAAAAGACCAATAAAAACTTTTTAGTAAAATATTAAAAAAAAAAGCAGCAATCTGACACAGAGCGTATACAACTTAGAAGACAGACCTATGAGAGTCTAGACATTATTCATTGATTATGTTGTTGGTGTACCTTATTTCTTAGGCCTCTAACTGAATATGGCTGGCTTCCTCTGCTGCAGACCTGACAAATTTTCAATTCCTGGCAAACAGAATTTTTATTTTTTTTTTTTATTTTTATTTATTTTTTTTTTTAAATCTTTTTTTTTTTTTTAAGATTTTATTTATTTATTTGAGAGAGAGAGAGAGAGAATGAGAGATAGAGAGCATGAGAGGGAAGAGGGTCAGAGGGAGAAGCAGACTCCCTGCTGAGCAGGGAGCCCGATGCGGGCCTCGATCCCGGGACTCCAGGATCATGACCTGAGCCGAAGGCAGTCGCTTAACCAACTGAGCCACCCAGGCGCCCGCAAACAGAATTTTTAGAGAGAAGGTCACTTCCAGACCAGACTCTTAGGGACAAAACATGATGAGACTGGGGAAATTTCTCATAAGGGAAAATTTGTCTGTAAAAAACGGTGCTCTGTTGAAATCTAAATTCGTGTTTTTACATCCAGCTTGAGAGATGGCCACATTGGTCCTAGGTACATCCTCTTTTCAATGACATTCCTCTTAATGACTCACCCCAAAATGTGGCAAGAACAGATAGTCATGTTATTACTAATTAGGCTGGTTTCTGCCCATAACAAGAGTTTTTGTATATGATCAGGTAATCAAGGATTCCTAAAAGGGCCGCTTATTCCTAGGAAAAATATTTGCAAGCTTGATGAGAGGATTTGGGAACCTGACACAAGGCACTTATCTCACTTAACCTCACTGTCTTATCTTATCTTACCCCACTATCACCACTTAAGGGTACTTCTGAAAGGAGACCCAAGGGCTCCCCAAGGAATACAGCTTCCAAGTTGGGAATTTTGAAGTATAGAAGTAAGGGTGTCTTGATGGGATCTCAGTGTGACTTCTAGGATTGTTAACTGGTTTCTCCAGAAGATCACGCAACATAATTGATTACTCAAGCAAATTAATTTTATTCAATTTATTTTATTAAGAGAGGACACCATTTTGACAGTCTTAATAATTCTTAGAAGAAATTGGTTGGTCATGGAAGATATTAACACATCTTTGAGTCTGTTTCCAAGTGGTTTGAGGTTTCAAGGTAAGAAACTGGTTGTAATCAGGCCAAGTCAGCGATATAATAGTGTAAGATTGATGGACACTATGAGGTGAGGCTAGTGAAGCAAATCTTGATAAGTAAATTATTATTTGAAAAGTGAGTTGTTTGCTTAGCTTAGCTTTCTATTCTTCTAATAGGAGTTTGTCCAGTTACAGAAATTAGTTTGCTGACAATAAAGAGATTTATTCATTTATAGCCTTAGCTTTCTGGGCAAGAATTTGCTGAAATAAATAGTTGCCATAGATGATCTGGGTTCTTAATCCTGATAATGTTGTATGGAGGCCAGCGATCTTAATTCCCAACATTAAATACAATCCATGAAAATAAATATTGACATTTATTTACATTAAATTATCTTTTATAAGATGAAAAAAAACAAAAGTAATTTGAAGGATAATCTTCACCATGAAAAGTTATTTGCAACAAATAAAACTAATTACTATCAGGTATATATAAATAACTTTACAAATCAGCAAAAGGAATATAAAAATATATATATTTTGTAGAAGAAATCTTATTGGTTACTAATATATCAGAATTTTTTCAACTTCTTTGGTAATCTGGGAAAGACAACCTAAAACAATTAAGCACCATTCAAAAACTATAAAATTTTCTTAAATTAAAATTTTATAAAACTTTCATAAAGTGTTAAAAACTGCTGATAAAAATATGGACAAGCATTATCTCTCATATCTCATAGAAGGATTATATGATGGCCCCATCATTTTGGAGAGCATAAGACCACTACATAATAAAACTGAAAGAACTACTTTCAAGTAGATACACTGAAATCACTCAAGCATATGCATAAGGATACATATTCAAGATTAATTCTTTCTAATAATGAAAATTTCAATAAACTAAATGACCATCAATAAGGCAATAGAAAAATAAAATATGGAGTATTCCCAAATTTGAATAGCACACGACACTCATAAAGCATGAACTTGCTACCTGCATACATGCATGGATGACTTTTGTGTGAGAAATTCTTTCCTCTTGCTGAGACATGCAAAGTAAGCTTCCAGTTGGGGAATTCGAGATATGCTTTTTTATAGCAAGCTGTAGTGTGTGTGAGCTCTCCCTTCAGAGCTTCCCAGGTCCATTTTAAATTAAGTTTCCTTTATCTATTTTCACAAGACCAGTGGGCTAGAATCAAGAGTCCAGAAATAAATCCAAGCATATATAGTCAATTAATATTTGACAAGGGAGCCAAGAATACTCAAAGGAGAAAAGACGGTTTCTACAATAAATGGTGTTGGGTTAAATAATTGGATATTCACATGTAAGAGACTGAAACTAGACATATAAATTACATCACTCACGAAAATTATTGAGAGTTAAAGACTTAAATATAAGATCTGAAACCACAAAAATCCTAGATAATGATTTTTTGGCTATGACACCTAAAGCACAAGCAACAAAATCAAAATAAGCAAGTGAGATTACATCAAACTAAGAAGCTTCTGCACAGCAGAAAAAACCATCAACAAAGTTAAAAGGCAACCTACAGAATAAGAAAAAAATATTACAAACCAGTATCTAATAAGGGATTAATATCCAAAATACATAAAAACTCATATAGCTCAATAGTAAAAAGTAATAATAATAATAAATTAATAGCCCAATTAAAAATTGGGCAAAGGACCTGAATAGACATTTTGTCAAAGAAGATATACAAAGGCCAAAAGATACATGAGAAGATGCTCAACACCAGTAGTCATGCAAATTAAAACTACAGTGAGATATTACCTCAAGCCTGTTAGAATGCCCATCACCAAAAAGATAAGAGATAACAAATGCTGGCCTGGATAAGAAAAAAAGGGAACTCTTTTGAACTATTTGTGGGTTGTAAATTGGTACAGCCACTGTGGAAAACAATATGAAGGATCCTTAAAGAATTAGAAATAGAACTACCATATGATCCAGCAATTCCACTTCTGGAAATATATCCGAAAAAGAATAAAAACACTAACTTGAAAAGGTATCTGCACCTCCATGTGCATAGCAGCATTGTTTGCCATAGCCAGGACATAGTAACAACAAAGTGTCCATTGATGGATGAATGGGTACAAGATTGTGGTATATACACGTATATGCAAGGGAATATTATTCAGCAACGAAAGGAAAGGAAATACTGCCATTTTGTGACAATATTGACAGACCCTAAAGGCATTATACTAAATAGAATAAGTCAGACAGAGAAATTATACATTTTCATGTATAATTTATGATCTCGCTTATATGTGGAATCTAACAACAAAACCAAGCCAACCAACCAAAGAAAAACAAATTCATAGCAAAAGAGAACAGATATGTAGTTACCAGAGGCAGAGGGTACAGGAAGGGAGAATTGGAAGAAGGTAGTCAAAAGATAAAAACTTCCAGTTATAAGACAAGTAAGTACTAGGGATGTAATGTACAACATGATGACTACACCTAATACTGTTGTATGCTATATAGGAAAGTTGCTAATAGAGCAAATCCTAAGAGTTTTCCTCACAAGATTTTTTTTTCCTTTTCTCTTTTTAAATTTTTTTGTATGTATATGAGAAGATGGATGTTAATTGAAACTACTATGGTAAGCATTTCACAATATGTATAAATCAAACCATCATAATGTATGCCTTAAACTTATACAACAATGTATGTCAACTGTTAATAATACTGGAAAAAAATAAGTAAATATTGTGATTTAAGAATTTTTCTTTAAAATACCCATTAAGAAGAGAATCTATTCTGAACTTGCATAAACAAAATGACATGAAAGCATAAATGAAGATCTTTATAGGACATGTCATGTCAAAATGCTGTGCACGGGCTTACAAATGCATTGTGTCCAGAGTAAAAGATCCAAATAATTGCTGAAGACACACTGTGGTCATTTTTTCACAAAACTACTTATATTAAATTATCACAGCTTAAAGAAACCATTTGGTTACTATTTTTAACTTGTAGCTATAAAATTTTTATTGTAGAATTTATTTTATTTTTTAAACCAGGACTTTCAGAGAAGAGTTTCAGTAATTAGCTCATGGTAGTTTTAGAGGCTGGATTGATTCCCAGGTCTTATTCTTCTCTCTGGTGGGAAATTTTGATCATAAAATTCAAAGGCTGACCTTGGTTCTGATTTTATAAGGAATATTATATGCAGCTCAACCTTCACAATCTAGATTGAAAGAAGATGAAAGGATTAGCTGAAATTGAACACTATGCTTACAGTCCAAGAAGAAAGAAAAAAAGTTAAACTTTCAGAGTCATAAATTATACATGAAAAGGTATATGCTAATAATATAATTTTAAATCACCAGAATTCCTGCATTATCTGCAAGTGTAGGTGTTTGGTTATTTGAATGATAATAATGGCTTTAAAAAGACAGTGACTAGCCTAGATAGAAAAAAATATTTCCTTAATTTTATAATTTCACATTATATAAAATACTTGCCAATGAATTAGTTCTCTACATAAATGATAGTTCTAATTTCCAGCATTCTAAATCCCTTTAAACCTTTTTTGTTCAAATGTGCAAGTACTATAATCACTATATTGTCTTTATAACAATTTTTATAATTGCTGCAAAAGTATTTGTATGATCTATGTATTTTTAAAAAATCATCCTAAGAAAAATTTACTGATTACTTCTATTTTTAAAATATCCTTAGTATCACTTGACTGTCTTTTGACTCATTAAAAAAAAGTTACTTTATTTAGACTAAAAGATTGTCAAACTGTCTCTCATTCACAGTTATGAAACATTTAAAATTCAGATTTCTAACATATGTGGTAATTTGAATTTTATAAGAAGCACAAGTCAGAAAAATAAAAGTATGGTATAGTATATCAGGCAGTATTTGCAAACATCTTTCCAATTTACCAAGAAAAAGATAATTTGTTACATTCTGAAGGAATGGACTTTTTGTCAGCTTTGGGCTTCAAGTCCAAGGCTGCTGTTGTCTTTCCTGTTCCTTTTACCATGGACCAGTCATTTCATATCTTATCATATTCATTGTCAAAATCACTTCCTTTGAGAAGGGATGTAAGGGTGATATCTCGGTATCACACCTCATCTCTGTTGTAGTTGTAGCTCTGTCCAGAATCATGGCTCTGTGATACCAACAGCTGATGCTGAAACGTGAATGTCCTTGGGACACTGCAAGAAAGTGAATTATAGCTCTATTCTCACATGGACATTAATAGTCTTGAGAAAATCTCTAAAAACTGACTTCACCTAAAGCCACTTCAGTTGATTACTTGTTACCAAAGGCATTATTTTTCCATTTAAAACACTTTCTTCACTTTCAAAATGTTTTGGGATTTGTGGATAGACAGAGCTTGATCATGGAAACAGAGTAGTGTGACCAGAGGATGACAGTGCTGTAAGAATTACGCATCCATTCTCCAATGTTTGGATGTAGATGAAGCCAGAATCATGAAAGCCAAGTGTCTGTAGTCCAAATTAAACAATGTCAAAGTCAATTTTGCCATGAATGACACATGGGTTTTGATTTATTTGATGACATGCTCTCTAGTTTTTGAAAATGTTCATCATTGTGACAGGATACTTTAGTGAAATAAGCAGTGTTCTGTTTAGTGGTTACTAGGTTTTTTCCCTTACTCATTTCAAGAAGATAAAGATGCACATGTGTTGATTTGCCTCAGGGCCTATAGTAGTTCACACCTGGATAAAGAAATTGAAGGGTGCCTGGGGGGCTCAGTTGGTTAAGCAACTGTCTTCTGCTCAGGTCATGATCCTGGAGTTCCAGGATCAAGTCCCACATCGGGCTCCCTGCTCAGCAGGGAGTCTGCTTCTCCCTCTAACCCTCCCTCCTCTCATGTGCTCTCTCTCTCATTCTCTTTCTCAAGTAAATAAATAAAATCTTTTAAAAAAAAGAAATTGAAGAAAATTTCCTCCAACCCTCAAACCCATTTAGATTTCTCTTATTGAAAGCAGATGACTACTTATTAAATCAACAAATATTTAATAAATGCTTACTAAGTTCTCAACTTGATTTAGGGTTCTCAACCTGATTTAGAGCAGTGAAAAGAAAAGAAAAGTTACTGGATAAATGAAAAATACAAATTTAGGTTGTAAATTTAAAAAATTAAGAGAACATTTTCACATACAGTATACATCTCTTATATCATATTAAAATAGTGACAGTGTTTATAGTAATTGTTAATATGTATTGTTTTTATTGTGTATCATGCCCTGGGCTATATAGTTTATACATATCATCATGCTGTGATCATTTTAATTTTATAGCTGAGATTGAAGTGTAACTTTGAGAAGTTATTTGAAAATAAATATTGGAATCAAATTTTAATTCAAGATCTGCCTGAATTCAGAAACAGTTAAAACTAAACACTGAACTAGGAGATATATATATATATATATATATATATATATATATATATATATATATATATTTGCTCTATTAGATTATATATAACCCAATAGAGCAAAGGAAAAAAAATCAATGTTAGTTCAAAAATACAAAACTTCCTCTAATTTTAATGAGCTTTTAGTATGTGTAAAGAAAACATAGCTGCTATGATCATTGGGGTGCATGTGGTCCTTCTTTTCACTACATCTATATCTTTGGGGTAAATACCCAGTAGTGCAATTGCTGGATCATGGGGTAGCTCTATTTTTAACTTTTTGAGGAACCTCCACACTGTTTTCCAGAGTGGCTGTACCAACTTGCATTCCCACAAACCGTTTAAGAGGGTTCCCTTTCTCCACATCCTCTCCAACATTTGTTGTTTCTTGCCTTGTCAATTTTTGCCATTCTAACTGGTGTAAGGTGGTATCTCAAGGGTGGGAAGTTAGAGGGGGAGACGAACCATGAGAGACTATGGACTCTGAGAAACAAACTGAGGGTTTTAGATGGGAGGGGGGTGGGGGAATGGGTGAGTCTGGTGATGGGTATTAAGGAAGGCACATATTGCATGGAGCACTGGGTGTTATATGCAAACAATGAATCATGGAACACTACATCAAAAACTAATGATGTACTGTATTGTGACTAACATAACATAATAAAATAGAAGAAAAAGAAGAAGACATAGAATACTTTCAGAAGGGTGAGGTAAGGGAGATGAGAACTTCAAGTCAGAGGTGCAGAAGTGGCTTTAGGTGAGGTCAGTTTTTAGAGATTTTCTCAAGACTAGGAATGTCCATGTGAGAACAGAGCTATAATTCACTTTCTTGCAGTGTCTCAAGGACATAGAGAGAAGCAGGTTTTGTATAATTAAGGAGTCTAGAGCATAGATGTTTTACAAAGTTTCTGTTTGACCTAAATATCCAAGTTTGACCCAAACTGACATTCAGGAGGCCTGGAACATTTGGAAATTGGGTATACAGAGACATCCAGTATAGACCCATGACACAGGGGCTTTCCATACATGTACATGACAACATGAGACTCCTGAAAATATCACCTCCCCCAGATAGTTGCAGGGAAAGTCCCCCTAGGGTGGACATTGAATTTTTCACCAGCTTATGGAATGATTTAAAAATTTATTTAAATATATTTTAAGGAAACTATCCAAAAGGTAGTGTTTCCTTGTTCTGCCAAAGTGGAAATATGTGTAGGAGGAAGGGATGACACTCTGATGGGATGTCTTCAGCTTAAAATTTGTAACCTAGCTGTAAGTACTCAAAACATAAATGTATTCAGCAATGGTGACTGAATATCTAATCACTTTAAAACAGACTTTTTTAATGCACAGTAAATCTGAGAGAACCTCAGGTTAATTTCCTAACATTTTACCAGAGCTGGATGAAATGTGATTATACTGAATATGTAAAGACTATGGAGGACACAGGACCTGGGAGTTGTAGATGCAAGAATATTAATTCTACATAGAACATGTGTGCTTTGGTTAATATTGAACACAGCAATCCTCTTCAAGCTACAAAAGATTGTCTTCTCCTTTTTCTAGTTGCTGAAGGTGGTGAAGGGGGAAAAAGCACCTTTCTGAGTAAGGAAAGCCACAGCAACTTCAGAGGCACCAGAAAACAGTACATAGAAGACTAGTCACAGAGGTTAGAGTTTGAAGACATTTATAACCCCTCAGAAGCCAATTGCTTAGTTGAATAATCTTGGTACCTTAACAAATGGTTAAGACTCAAAGGTTTGATGCAATGAAACTGATTTTGATGGGGAGCTCTGACCCATAGTAATGTGAACATCTCAGAGTCAGCAGTTTGAAGTTTAGGGAAGTTTATCCATCTCTTTTTCTCCTTACTTTAGGGAAAATAGACACTTTCTGGTAACCCACATCCATCAAGAGAGGCCACTCTTAAGAAAGGGATAAATGTACTTGGTGGTAATGTCAGGGAGACACATTTTGTTTAAGAAATGGAGACAGGCTTACTCTTAAGGGGTCAAGCTCAGTCAGACATGTTTCTTTTCATGCCCCAGACAGCAAGAACTCAGGAAGCTGGGAGGAAAATTCTGTAATACTTCCTGCTAATCCAGGGGGCAGGTCAAACCCTGTCAACAGTAACCATCATGCTCTCCACTTCCTAGTTCTGAACTAGGCAAGATCCTTGTACTTTATGTAAAATTCTGGGTGGGAAAAAGAACCCCAAAACTGACTGCCACTGAATTTCTACCAGCTGTTAGGATGGGATCTCAGAACGGACTCCATTTCACTTAGAAAAGTAAAATTAATGTGATATTACTCCTTCCTGTGGGAGGTGGCAAAATTCACATTAGCTTCACCACTTAAATTGATTTGTATACTGATTATGTGTTTGAGTTATTCCATAATCATCTAGTATATATATGACAATGAGAGATTTGGGTTGATAATAGCAATGTTAATTTATAAATGTTTATAAATGTCCTATAAAATAACATCCAAAATAAAGACAATACATTTGAGAACAATAATAGGATTAAGAAAATGTTAACAATGCAAATTATTTTAACATCACTTAAGTTACTATTTTCACACTAAGAATTTATGCTGAATGAATTTTTGATAAATTGAATGCTTTCATATAACTACTGGCTGCTTATTTGGCTACTGGTAAATATTTCAAGAGCCTTAAAATACTTGATTCAGTAGATTAATTTTGGATAATTGTGGAAAAAATAGCTGGAAATTCAGATGAAAATGATTTCTAATGGCAAATTTAGGGAAAATAGTTAAATGTCCATAAATGGATTATTAAGTGAATTTTTACTACCTATTTATTAGAATATCACAGAGCCAGTAAAGACATTTATGAAGAATTTTTAATGGCATAAGAAATTTTTCATTATATATTGAATTAGCAGGCATATAAATAACATGTATTTTATTTTTCTAATTGCATAAAAACCAGCAAATTAAAAAAAAATAAAATGTTTCAAACTGCATAGTTGTTTGCTTTGGATAATTTTAATATGAATGATTTTCATCACCGGCCACATGTTTTCTTCTGCAATATTTTTTATTAGTAAATATATATTTCTTTTGTATTTGAAAGTGTATTTATTTAAAAATATGACCATTAGTCATCTCAGGGCATGTTTGAAACGATTTGTTTGGAGTAGGATTTTGCAAGCAATTCAAGAACGGAAGGGAACTTAAAGGCCTTCTGATTTAATACTAACAGACACAATATTGGTAATATTTGTGTCAACAGATACACTCTATATATCAGGATTTAGGGTGATTTGTTGATATTGTAAAATATTATTTTAGCCAATAAAACAGACAGTATTGGATCCTTTGTGTAGCTCTACTGAGTTTCTCTAGGAGTTAAACATGAGAGAGAGACAATAACAAATGAAAAATCAAATATCCATTTATTGGTACCTAGTTGAGGGTGACCTCCAAAGCAGAGGCTCAATATTGGTCAGAGTCTAAATTTTGGTTCCAAAGCCCTCCCAGTGGCCCCTGCTGACCAAGAGTCCCTTTCTAGCCACATGAATAGATAAAAGCGCTATTATACACACAATAGGAAGCTTTAAAAAGAGAGTTGCTTATTACTGTACATGAAAGTACAGTAGGGGGGAGAGGGAGCTACATTTAAGTGACAACATGGAATTTTAAAATAGCCTTAGTCAATGTCATCCTAAGAAAATAACATTCTGATAGGACAGAATATTCAGGAATTAGTCTTTCCTTCCTGTGCAGAAAAATAAACAAACAGAAAACAAAAATGGTAACAAAACCAGTAGTAGGATATTTTTAGGTAGTTAATGTGTATTTGGAATTTTTCTAGGCATTCTCAGTAATGTATTTTTAATACATTCCATAATATAAAATAGCTGATGTCTTAACAGTCTGCAAATGTGGACTTTAGCCCATAACTCAAAATAATTCCTAGAAAGTGTTCACTATTGAACCAAATAGCAATACAGCAAGAGACAATAAGGGTATCAGTGTAAACCAATCATCATTTCAAAACACTATCAACAGTCATGTCTTAGTAAAATATAGAAAGTTTTTTTTAAACACCATACAGTCATGTCTTAATAAAAAATAGAAAGTCATGTCTTAATAAAATATAGAAAGTTTTTTTTTAAATGCTATGTATTTGATATTAGAAAGTCTCTTATTAGGGGGATCTCTTTACCTCGTTGATCTTCACAGAGAGAAAAGAAGCATAAATTAGGCATAAATGAGTGACTTGCTTAGAGGTCCCAAAATTGTGAATGGATAAGATTATATTTTTTGAACTCTTAATTCATAAACAGGTAATTCCAGTTATATTTTCATAGTACATCTGTGCTTAAGAGGATGCTCTTTTGTTTATTCATTCATCCACTATTGATGGAGTGAGTACTGCTTGCCAACACTGTTTTAAGAGCGTGGATACAGTGTTGAACAAGACAGACTCTCTGCCCGTATAAATATTATGTTTGAGGATACATTTACCCATTCTACCAAAAATATGTGCCATGAGAAAAAAGGTCAGGGGAAAATTCAGATAAGATCATCAAATGTATCCTCTCTGAGAAGGTGACATGTAAATTTTGGATAAGCAAAAATGACAGAGAATTCTGTTTAGCTATTTTCATAGATTGTCCTATTTATCATGATAACAAGTTAGGTTTTATTATTCCTATTTCAGAGAAATAAATTCAGTTTACTTTCTCAGGTAACACATAGTGTAGCATAGGAAAAATACATACATGTAGGAGAGGAAATTGGAGCAGAAAGTTTAACTGGTGTTAAAATAAGTAGACAAATTAAGATACTTTGTTGGGAGAAATAGGATTTCATAATGGAATTTTCTGACTTTGGCTATTGGGTGGCTCATAATACTATGTTTTACAATGAAAAAAGACAAAGAAACAAAAAGATTTGGAAGGAATGAAAGCTTTGGTTGACATATTATTTTTAAATACTTTCAAAACAGTGGAAATGCCTAAAAGCAGCAGGATAAACACTGCTACAATGCAGAGTAAAGCAACAAAGTAAAAATATAATCTTGTGAAGCATCAGCATAAGTGATAATACTTAGGGAGGATGAGAGAAACTGTACATGGGAGCAGATTCCTCAGTGTTCTTAAACAGGTCAACTTTGATCTCTTATTAATAATGATGGATTTTTAGCCACTGTGGGCTATCTTTCTGAAATAACTGTAGAATTTCACATGTTACTTCTCTTGCAGGATTTTTTCAATGTCCTGTCACTCTTCTATCCATCATGTTGTTTCCTGTATAGTTTTTTTTTTTTTTTTTTTTTTTTTGCTGATTGGGGGAGTGGAAATAGCTTGAACAGAAATCCAGGTACTAGAATATCTGCTAATTAGGTCCCACCATGACTTTTTATATGTATCAGGTTGCATTTTCAAGGAATTTAAACTTAATGGAAATGTGTATATAACCAGAATTCATAATCTGTTCTTGTGTATTGATCACCATAGTGGTTAATTAGGAAGTGGTTACTCTGCATATCACCACCTGCTCAGGGTCTGACAGTGATACTATGCTGGCAGAAACTGAAGAGCCAATGAGAACTTGATCCATTTTCCCCTAGAAATAATATCAGATCATATCCCCTCCAATGCATCTAGGATCAGCTACATAACCATTTCAAGGAAGAGTGTGCCTTTGGAAAACTTAATCAGAATCACTTACCATTATGACCAGGATGCATAGTTGCACACCAAAGCCAGAGGCATTTTCTTAGCTACTTCATCCTTAATTTTGTTCCCTAAAAATTCAGTTACAAGTTTAGAGTGAATCATTGCGTTTCCAAACCTACCTTTCAAGGATATGTTATTACATAACTCTTCATCTGCATTAGCACTTATATTGAGAGAATTGTGGCATACAGATCTAACCCCTAACTCCCTTTTGATAATTTTTCTGTGGAACCCAGGACTCTACTACAAATTGCATGCGGGGCAGAACATTCTAAGTAGAACTGGGAAACCTGCTAATTAAAATGTAAAAATGACCCTGTATCATATATTTTAGAATGACTGATTATAGATGAAGAAAGCCCATATTTAATTTTTGTATTAAAAATACACAGTAAAATGTAGCACAACTTGTGATTGTATTATGGTAAGATTAAAATTCTAAGATGATTTCTCAAGTCTCTTGCTTTTTAAATGATTTTTACCCTTCTTTGTGGACTTTGTCCTTCTCTAGACTTTCTCTTGCATGAAGAATGTTTTTCAGTCTCTTTAGCTGCTGCAAAAAGCCTATCCTAGAGTACAGGGTATCTATTTCAGCAGGATTCTCAATAAAAGAAGAATGACATCCACATGGATCTGGAGCTCAGCCTGTTCCATCAGACTGATAATACCCTCCTAGCTTCTCAATCTGAAATACGTCCTCCTGCTGGTCCTCATTATTATCACCTTCAGTGATGCCTTTTCAACCTCGTTGTCATACAGCGTGCAGTATCTCAGGGCTGTCAGAAGCATCATTATCATCTCTGTCAATGAGTACACAAGCATCTGACCCCAGAACCTCTCAAAGCTCACTCCCTGCTAGGGATTTTGAGAGGGAAAAAAAGTCTGTCTGTATCTCTGCAAATATTTTTCACTCTCTTAAACTATGTTTTTCTCTCTCTCTCTCGATATATTTAGAGATAAATAGATATATATTAATGTATACATATATATCTAATATATGGAATGATGCAATTCAAATGAAAGATAAAATTTTTCTGTTATCATTAAGATAATTGGAAATAACATTCTGAAAAAAGGCATGTTTCCCTAACTTTTGTTCTTTTTTATTATTTTATAGACACAATTTACAAAAAAGGAATAAAATAAAATAAAATTTACCTTCAGAGGCAGACACAATCTACATCTTGTTTACTTTTTAAAGATTTTAAGTAAGACATAAAATGAGAGGAATATCAATGATATTTTCTGAAATAGTAAAATATTACATCTTTAAAAGGTGTAAAATTATAATGTCTTTGTAGCAACACCTGGGTAACAGAAAGGACAAATGGTGATTCTGTGTAATTAAATTTATAGACATAGCTGAAATAGAAAACTGAAAAAATAGATGACTTACTGACATTTCCAGTGATGACAAAAACATATTCTTTATGAGTCTTTTGAGCACCCAACTCAAAGAAACACTGTTTTGGACTCTAGAATAAAATGTGAACTGAAAATCATAATACAATTTTGAGGGGGAAAAAAAGCTTGTGAAATTTGAAACCTAGAGATTATAATTGATTATATGAGAGTATTATGTTTATAATATTAAAACATTAAGTGCCTGTATACAGTTATTGATTTCTAATAAGGTAATATTTAAATAAGTCCATTATCAGGTGAAGAAATGTTAAATAAATATGATTACTATCTATGAAAAAATCTTTGAAAGAGTGGGAAACCTTTGAAAATGTCAGGGGAATAAAAATTGCTATTAGAAATCTCTATTTGTTAAAAATATTTTATTTTTTTGTATTATTTTTTTATTTTACTTTTTGTATTATTTTGTATGTATGTAGATATAGATATATATTATATATGTGTTGCAAAGCTTAAAATCATGACTACGTGGTAGACTATTTCTTATTTTTACTTTCTATTTAGGAGACACATTTCCTGCTCTCTATTTAGGAAGCAGTGGTCTTCCATATTCTTCATAATTAAGGTAAAATTCAGTAGTTTTCGTAAATAATGTAGTTCATTGTTCTATAAAAACAGTTATAATAGAGAAATCTATTATTTGTTTAAAAATATGTTGTATTCATTATATGAATTCAATTTCATAATATGTACTAAAATATTGATTTGTGTAGTATTATATTAGCAGGGATACCAATATCAAGAATAAAGTAACTCACTCATAAGGGCAAATTTTGATGTTGATTAAGAACCATCTGCTCGGGGCGCCTGGGTGGCTCAGTTGGTTAAGCGACTGCCTTCAGCTCAGGTCATGATCCTGGAGCCCCGGGATGGAGTCCAGCGTCGGGCTCCCTGCTCAGCAGGGAGTCTGCTTCTCCCTCTGACCCTCTTCCCTCTCATGCTCTCTATCTCTCATTCTCTCTCTCTCAAATAAATAAATAAAATATTTAAAAAAAAAGAACCATCTGCTCTTTTATTACACTTAATACACTTTCTTAATTTTTCTGAGAAAACAGGAGGCATGTAGACATGTTAAGTCTTCAATTATATGGAAAAGATTTTATAGTGAAATTTTAGAGTAAATCATTTATAGATTTCTTTGAAAATTGTTTTCAAGAGGGGCACCTAGGTGGCTCAGTCGGTTAGGCATCTGCCTTTGGCTCAGTTTATGATCCTGGGGTCCTGGGGTCAAGCCCCACATGGGGCTCCCTTCCAGCGGGGAGCCTGCTTCTCCCTCTTCCTCTGCCTGCTGCTCCTCCTGTTTGCTCTCTCCCTCTCTCTCTGTCAAATAAATAAATAAATCTTTAATTTTTTTTTCAAGAAATGAACTTGGTCTAAACTAATTAAGCAAATGTCACAATTGTGTCAGCTGGCAAATTCCCAGCATATAAGATAAAACCATATATAACGAACAATTTAAGATTAAAAATATATCCATGCTTTTAGCTGAATTCTCAACCAAATTTAGTTGTTTAACAAAGAACTATTACAAAAGTTAAAAATGAAGTGATAGTATAAGAAAAAAAGTATAGATAACTTCTGTAATAATCAGTATTCTCACACATACAATATACATACATATATGCATATAACATTTATATGATGTAATGTAATTACTGTTTGTCAACACAGACACTAAAGCTCACAGAGTACTGGTACAGGCAACCTGTCTTCATCTGTCAGTATGCCCTGGAGCTGTCTCTTTCCCCTAAGGCAACCATCCACATTGGCTTGTTTTTTTGCTGTCTCTGTTTTTGCTTTTTGCCGTCCATGTTTGGGGCTGATAAGGAGATAAATATGTGCCCAACAAAGAAAAATGACTTGCTTTTCATTTTTTAATAACTTAGTTGGAAACATTTTTTCCACATTATGTCCCCAAGCTTCTAAGAATGCAAAATAAAAGCAAAAAAACTTTAAGATACACATATTTCAAAAGTTTATGTTGGGCTGTATAAATTATATAAAGTAAAATTAAACACTCTGTAAAACAATCAGAAGGAAGACTATGTGTCCTACATTTTCACTGGAGATAAAAGTATGTAATGGAATCTGCAGTAACAAAAAATTAAACAGTTTGTTACCTGAAGAATGGAAAATGGTGGCCATAGAAAGAGAACGTATTAAGGGACATAACAAAAGTTTAGAATACCCTGAAAAGAAACCTAGGTAAATTTCCTAAACTGCACAAACAGAATAAGGGTATACCCATTCCTTAATGGATGCTTCCTGGAAGAGATATATAACATTTCCACTTAAATCCTGCTGGAGTGAATTTAATCATTTAAGAGACTCAGTTGCAAGAGGGGCTGGGGAAAGTTGTCTTTATTTAGGTAGTCATAAATGTGCCTAGCTAAAACATAGAAGCTCTATCAGTAAGTAAAGAGGAGAGAATTGGTGGTAATGGTGAAAATCTCCAAAATATTTTTCTAAGTTATGATTTTTTATAAAATGATTTTACAAATTATTGTAAGCATTCATTATTGCAAGCATTCTTTGCATTTGCCTATTTAATACCTTAGAAATTTATTTTTTAAATTGTGTGAATTTCTTTGACATGACTAATTACTTGTTAGTACCATTTATTGAATGTATCATATATTCCTTCACTAAACTGAAATGTCACCAGTACTATATGTAAAATTCCTATATATAGTTGTCTATTAGAATCTATTTATGGGCACAGTATTTCTATATCATTTCTTAAAATGGTATTTGCCTACTGTTTTCTATATAAATACAAAAGTTTCATTAAAATGGACTCATTTTATGTTTTATCTTTTTATTTTATAAATTAATATAGAGTGAATTTAATTTTTTTGGTCTACAGTTCTGTGAGTTTTAAAATATGTATAGATTTATGTAACCACAACAACTAGGATTCACCACCCAAAAAACTCTATACACAGGCACAACTTACCCCTACTCAAAGACTTGGCAACCACTGATCTGTTTTCTAACATTTCAGTTTTATTTTTGAGCATATTATATAAATAGAATCACCAAGCAGGTAACTTGATATGTATATAAAACCTTTGAAATATATACATTTATTATTATTATTATTATTATTATTGAGTAGTTGTACTAGTCAGGGTTCTTCAGAGAAACAGAATTAATAGGAAAACCATATCAAATCATATTATAATCCCTCAAGGGATTAAATTATGCCCGCTCACATTGGGGAAAGCAATATATGCTTTACTTAGTCCACCAATTCAAATGCTAATCTCTCATCTAGAAACACTCTTATAGATGTACCCAGAAATAATCTTTAGCCAAATATCTGAGTACCTTATAATACAGTCAAATTGGCACATAAAATTAACCATCTCAGCAATATTCCTTTGGATAATATACTACAATTTGCTTATTCACTCACCAAATAACCCAACATTTGGGTTGTTTCAAGTTTGGGGTGATTATGAATAGAGCCCTTATGAATATGTTCCTACAGATTTTTTAAATGAATAGAAGTTTTCATTTCTTGAGGGTTAAAACTTAAGAATTGGATATCTAAGTCATATGGTAAATGTATGTTTATTTGATACCACCAAAATGTTTTCCAGACTAACATTTTGCATTCAGTCAGCAATATTTGAGAATTCCAGATGCTTTGCATCTTTATGAATACCTGGGTATTATCTGTATTTTTATTTTATCCATCATACTAGTTGTTTTGGACTGATTTTCTTCTCTCAAAATTCATATATTGAAGCCCTAATTCCCAATGTGACTATATTTGGAGATGGGACCTTTAAGGAAGTAATAAGGTTAAATGAGGTCATAAGTGTAGGGCCTTTGTCCAGGTAGAATTGGTGCCCTTATAAGAAAAGACAACAGAAATGTCTTTCTCCATGAGCACACATAAGAAAGGTCATGTAAGGGTGAGGTGAGAATGCAGCATCCGCAAGCCAGGAAGAGAGTCCTCACTAGAACCCAAATCAGCCAGCACCTTGATCTGGGACTTCTAGCCTCTACAATGGTAAGAATATAAATTTATGTTGTTTAAACTACTTACTCTGTAGTGTTTTGTTATGGCAGCCCATCTGACTAATGCAGTTGTATCTAATGAGCTCTCATCATAATTTTAATTTGATTTCTCTAATGGCTAATGATGTGACCATTTATTCACTGGCCTATTTGCTTTCTGTACAACCTCTTTAAGAAGTGACTGAATTGTCCCCAATGATGAGAAGCAGTGAATGATTTATTATGCTCTCTTCACCTGCTGTAGCAATACCTAAACTGCTTTGTTGATATGGAGCTATAAAAAAAGGCTGATGATTTTGATATTCTGAACCTCAGTGACTCTAGAAAAATGAAAATCAAAGCACACATTGCATGAACATGAGATATATACTAGCTGGATTAAATCACAGAGATAGTGACACTGTTTTTTTTTAACCCCAGAATAATTTACACAATCTTGACACATATTCTGTTATTCATCTTGTCAAAAGGTCCTAGTAAATGATTTTCAGCCCATTTCCTGGTATATGCTACCACATTTCTTTGTTCTCCTTTGTGGCAAAATATCTCCAAATATTTCTCTGTACTTGCAGTTTATAGTTTACCCTCCTCTAATTCTGTGAATTAAAAAAAAAAAAGGAGAAGAAAAAGACCCAACTATATGTTTTATATGTGAAAACCATTTTAAACATAAAAATTTAGTCAGATCAAAAGGAAAATGGTAGGGAAAGATGTATTATGCTTACACTAATTGAAAGACAGCTTTAGTAGCTCTATTATTTCAAACAGAGAACACTTCAGAATAGGAAAACTTATCACATATAAAGGAGCCGTACAAATCACTATGTTGTACATCTTAAACTAATGTGACATTGTGTCATTAATTAAATAGAAAAAGAGACATAATCACAAAGGGTCAATTCTGTAACACATAACAATCCTAAATATGCACAAACCTAACAACAGTGTCAAAATAGTTGAGACCAAACTGATAGACTTGCAAGAAGGACAAACAAATCCTATTAGAGTTGGAGACTTTAACACTGTTCTTTCCAATAGTTCAAGCAAGACGAAAATCAATAAAGATATAGTTGACCTTAATAGAACTACCAATCATCTTGATCTGATTGACATTTATAGAATGCTCCATCCTCCAACAGTGGAATGCACATGCTTTTCAAGCTCACATCAAACATTCACCAAGATATTACACATTCTGAATCATAAAACATACCTTAACTAATACAAAGTTACAGAAATCAGACAAAAAAGGAATTAAAGTTGAAAGAAAAAGGATCACATAAAGGGAGGCTATGTAGGGGCCCAAAATAAACTTTTTCATGTTTTTGCAAAGGATTTTAACCATGATTTACATCTTGTTTGAGGAGTTGCAAATACTGCCATTTTTATTCTAGGAAATCTGCCAGAAGAACAGTATTCCCAGTATTTCCTATAGCTAAGCTTACATACTGTTAAAGCAGGAGGGAAAAATTGGGGTGGGAGATAGGGAAGGAAGAGGAAACATGGAGAACCATAAGCAATAGGAAACTTCCTGCAGTCACCTGAAAAAGTGAAAATAAACTTCCCTGAAGTGCTTGATAATTAATCCAATTGACCCTTGAACAATGCCAGCCCCTTGTGCAGTCAAAAATTTAAGTATAACTTTGGACTCCCCCAAAACTTAACTGCTAATAGCCTACTGTTGCCCAGAATCCTTACTGGTAACAAAAAGAGTTGATTAACATATATTTTGTATGTTAAATATATTATTTGCTGTATTCTTAAAATAAAGAAGCTAGAGAAAAGAAAATATTATGAAGAAAATAAGGAAGAGGGGTACCTGGTTGGCTCAGTTGGTTAAGCAGTTGGTTAAGTGTCTGCCTTCAGCTCAGGTCATGATCCCTGGATCCTGGTATCCAGCCCTGCAGCATCAGGCTCCCTGCTGAGCACAGGGCCTGCTTCTCCCTCTTCCTACCACTCCTCCTGCTTGTGCTCTCTATCTCTGTCAAATACATAAAATCTTTTTAAAAAAAAGAGAAGAAAAGAAGGAAGACAAAATACATTTAGAGTACTGTATTTATCAAAAGAAACCCTGTGTATAAGTGGACCCTTGGAGTTCAAATTCATGTTGTTCGAGGGTAGCTGTATACATAGAGGGATGATTAAAGTGAAAATAATGATAAAAGTAACATTTTTAATTGGAAAAAATAAATCAATAACAGAGAGATAGCTGGGAAATCCCCAAATATTTTGAGACTAAACAACACACTTCTAAAAACAAAAACAAAACCAAAACATGTCTAAACACAGGGATCAGTGAAGAAATTTCAAAAGAAATTTTAAAATATTTTGAAATAAAAATGGAAATACAACTGATCAAAATTTATGGGATATGCAAAAGCAGTGCTTAAATGGAAATTTAGAACATTAAATGCCTATATTGGAATATAAGGAAGGTATAAAATAAATGATCTAAACTCACACCTTTACAAACTAGATAAAGAAGATAAATTTAAGTCTAAGGTAAGTCACCTTCTCTCCTGAAAAGTAACAATGAAAGAGCAGAAATCAAATAAATTGAAAATGGGAAACAATAAAGAAAATAATGAAACCAAAATATCTGGTTGTTTGAAATAAAATCAATAAACTATACCCAAGCAAACTAAGGAAAACAAAATACAATGACAATAGCAGAATTTAAAAAGGGTTCACCATGACTGATCCCATGGATATCAAAAGGATAATAAAGAATACCTTAAGGAAATCTATGACCTCAGATTAAATAACTTAGATGAAATGGACCAATATTTTGGAAGTCTTGAACTATAAAAACTCACACATGGAGAACTGATTTATCGAATAAGCCTATATTTATATTAAACATTGAATCAATAATTGATAACCTTCCAACAAAGAAAGTACCAGGCCCAGACATTTTCACTGGTGAAGTCTATCAAATTTATATTCACACAAAAACCTGCATAAAAATGTCTATAGCAACTTTATTCACAATTGCCTCAAACTGGAAGCAACAAAATATTTTTGAATAAGTGAATGGATGAAGAAACCAGTAGCTCCATACAATGGAATATTATTTAGTGATTTTTAAAAACAAGCTATCAAGCCACAGAAAGATGTAGAGGAAGCTTAAATGTATATTGCCAACAAAAAAATGCCAGTATGAAAGTCTACATATTGTGTAATTCCAATTATATGGGACATCTGGAAAAGGCAAAATGATATAAACAGGAAAAAGATTGGTGGTTGCCAGAAGTTCAGAGGAGAGGGAGCAGAAAAACTAAGTGCAGGGCGCCTGGGTGGCTCAGTTGGTTAAGTAACTGCCTTCGGCTCAGGTCATGATCCTGGAGTCCCGGGATCCAGTCCCACATTGGGCTCCCTGCTCAGCGGGGGGTCTGCTTCTCCCTCTGATGCTCTTCCCTCTCATGTTCTATGTCTCTCATTCTCTCTTTCTCAAATAAATAAATAAAATATTTAAAAAAAAAAGAAAAACTAAGTGCAGCACAGGGGATTTTTAAGTTGGTGAAACTATTTTGTGTGATATTATAATGGTGAATACCTGAAGTTAAGCATTTGTCCAAAGCTATAGAACTTTACAAAGTTCTATACAAAGTTTACAAAGTGAACTTTATTTTATTTTAAAGATTTATTTATTTATTTGAGAGAGAGAGCACGAGTGGGAGGGGCAGAGAGAGAGGGAGGAGACTCAGGCAGACTCTGCACTAAGTGCAGAGCCCCACTCGGGGCTCGATCTCATGACCCTGAGATCACGACCTGAGCTGAAACCAAGAGTCTGATGCTTAACCCACTGTGCCACCCAGACGCCCCTATAGTGAACTTTAATATATGCAAATTTAAAAAGGTTTTAGGTAGTCAGAGGATCCTAAGATAAAATGCAGACTGTGGCAAAATAATCTAACTGTATTTCAAATGTATGAAACCACCTAATTTAAGGGGTGGCAGACAGAGATAGACCTATGTCACTGTAGAAATGAGTATGTTAGACTAAAGGAAAAAGGAATTGCACGTAAGACTGAGAATCTGTCATAGCTAAACAGAGCCAATGGAGACATGACAAATAAATGTAACACTGTGTCCCAAATGAGATATGGAACAGTAAAAGGACATTAGACATATTGAGCCAGAGTGCTGTCATTGATGGATTTCCCTTCCATGAGTGCAGGAGTTAGCAATAAAACTGGTGCAAACCATGTGGTTGCTATTCTTGAACTAGAATGATTGGAACCACATGGTCCAATCCTTTGTAGGTAGAGGAATAGTGGTAGCTCTCCTTTACAGGAGGAAGACAGGGCATCTAATTTCTGCTTCAAGTATTTAAAACGAACTGTCTGGCCTCTAATTAAGTATTCACATGTCACAAATTTAGGAAAGTTCAAATTGATGAATTCCATGTTTTTATCCAGTAGGGGTGTGGAAATATATTAATTTAAAATACCATAGTTTTCCTACACTCTATAAAGATGGCTTAGTGGCAAGCAAACACGTGATTCTGAATATATTGGCCATGACATTAAATGGTTTTCATTCATCATTAGTAGTAATTCTACTTGATTGCATTGGCAATTAAAATGGCCAAAACTCCAGATGGAATAATTTTTCATTTTAGTTTTTATTATAGAGAAATATTCCATTTATATTATCAATGAATCTGTTAGCATTAACACAATTTATTATGTAACAACAATAAAGTTGAAACGAGAAATTTTTAGATTCATTGGCTATTTTACTTCTATTGAAATTTTCTTTCCTATTGCTGTTTTAAGTTTAGAAACAATCTATTTTATAACATATGTTAATTCACACTTATCACCTCAATATTTCAGTTGAAAACTTCAACTGCAATATCATGAAAGTATCTATTTTTAAATATTAATATTCCAACAAGTTTATATATGCTCTTGTCTCCCTCATTCTGGCTCACTTACTAATTTCATTTTATATAATGAAATTCAGCTACTTTTAATGCATGCAGCATGCTTTATTTTTCCATCATCAAAAAATTAAAGCCCAAGCAAGTAGCTTTTAAAAACATGGTTGCTTTTTTTGAGGTTCCAAGAAGAGCAAAAGAGAAAATAGAAGTAATTGGAGAGAAGCCTGACATTAATTCTGTAAGCTGTTTTAAGTAACTACATGATGCAAAGGTGCAAAAAATAATTTCATTCTAAAGGTGACACAGGTTTTGTGGAATTTTAATAAGTGCTTCATTTTGGAAGATGTTTTAATGAAACTTTCGTCCTTGAGAAGTTTCATTTTATTGGTGAAATTAAAATGAATTCATTTAACACAAAATAAATATTTAGCACACATTTTGGAGATAAGCTGAAATTGATTTCAAACTACATTTGAGTATCTTTTACAAAAGGAATTTATTATGCAATTTCTTCCAGAAGCATAAAACTTGAACATAAACTTATTAGCTTTTTAGCCTCGCATTTTTTTATTGAGGATTCTGTTTTATACTTAATAAAATAGAAATTATTAATTATTACTATACTGTAAATAAATGTAAAGAATCAGACTACAACAATGATTTCAAAATAAGTACCATATTCTTCAAAACAGTTATTTTGAGAGGATATACACTTAGTTCACTAGTTACAACCTTATAATTACACAGGATTTTTCCAAATCTACCTTTTGAACTACAAGATAAATTACACATTTAGATCAATAGTTAGTAGTTTAAAAAAAAGAAGCTAGATGTTTCAAAAAATACTTCTAAAGGATAATGCTTTCCCATGGTAAAGATAACTAAATTCTCTTTAAAATTGATTTAGAAAAAGAATTACTAAAACTTTTGGGCCAGTTTTAAAGGCATCCTTGAATGAGCTGCCAAACTCTTAAAGTAAGTACTTAATTAGCACATGTTTGATTTAAAAGTCTAGTCACTTTCATTTTTAATCATGCTTTGACTTTTCTTTTGTTCTGACAGTAAATTTTGTTTCTTTCCAAAAGAAATGATCAATGGTAATAATATATTGTCAATAAAAAGAATGGAATGTGAAATGCTCTCACTATAGTCTATTAGACAAAAATGCCATTTCTACAAGAACTGACAATACAGCCTCTGCTCAATGTCATTGTTTATAGGAAAACTGCTCAAAAGATTCAATTTCACCCTGGGCAGTAGAAGCAATGATTTCTCAGTTAAAAAGTTACAGCCAGTAGAAATATGGTTTGGTACTAATAAAACTTTCCTCACATCTTGAGTTGTGCAAGTGAAAATGATTGAACTTTCAGAATATTCCCATCAATTAGAAAGGACATTTTCACTTACAGTAAATTATATGCCTTTTCTTATAGCAAATATTAAAGCTATGTATGTTTTGTACTAGGGTAGCTAGCCCTTCTTAAGGAGTTTTTAAACTTATAGTTGCTCCAAACCTTATAACCTATTCCTTCCTTTAAAAACACTGAGTCAGTAAACGAGATATTGAACATCACTACATAAAGTAAAATATTTAAGTTAGACATCATCTATGAGACACACAGATTATTTATTTCAAATAAAGATGTTTGTACCAATAGCAAAGCCTATTCTTGGTTACACTTTCCCACCAGGTCTGATAAAACATTTATCACATTTATTGTTCACCTTACTTCACTAATCCCTTAACTATTGGCTGCTGACAGATCTGGATTGGGATCCTGGGTTCTTTTTACTGGCTGTGTATCTCATTGGCTATAAAAATAATTTAAAATATGCCTAATGTGCAAGGGAGATCAAAAGTTAAAACGTGTGCATCACAATACTGGGCACATTGTAGCCTCTCAATATTTGTTGCTGTTGTTTTCTCAGGACATTGAGATGAGCAGGAGATGCCCTTGTGTATTGATATACTACTTTTCAATTGAAATGGTATGCCAACAGGAGGATATGCAGAGAGATAAAACTTGAAAGAGGACCAAAACAAGGACACAAATTGAAAGTACAACTTTTATTATTAACTATCAATTGAACTTTAAAAAAATTCACGGACTGTGATAAACTGTATTAAATCAGTATTACTACCATTGTTAAAATCACGACTCTGAGTTCAAATAAACATTTAAACTATGTAAGAATAAATCCATGACCCCAATGTACTAAAAGTACAATATTTGTGGTTTTAATTCTAGAAAAAAAAACCTTGTGACTTCATTTTATCGACTTTATTTTCATTTAAAATAAACTATGTATTTTGCCAACAGAATTAAGCTAAATTGTCATAACAAAACATCAAAAAGTGAAATTGCTCAACTAAAAGTAGAAGGATCTTTTTCCTCTGTAATGGAAAAGAAATGGATCACAGAAGTAATGGAAGTGTAGTGTAATTATATCTTTCAGTTTTGGGGTTTTGTTTTGTTGTTGTTGTTGTTGTTTTTAATCCATGGAACCAAGCTCGACAGATTCTTACTGAGAAATCACTATCCTCAGTCCTCTGTGTTTAATTAGTAACCTACCAAACTATGGTGGTAGGTGACTGGTGGGAGATAATGTGTTTGTCCAATTTCTCTGCCCGATGGGGGTTGCAGTACTACTTGGATTGAGCTTACCACCTACTGCCCCTGTAGCCTCTCTCAGTTTTAGCTCTTGTTTGACCTACGTTGATGCTAGATGCTCAACCAGATGATTTTTTTTTTTCATATCTATGATCTGTTGCACTGTATACCTAGCTATTATGTCAGGCTCACAATGGCAATTATCCAATTTGAGGCTAGGATTATAACACACTTTAGATTCATAATTTCATTTTGAAATCACTTTCCTCCTACAACTGGATACATTTACTAAGAAACTCAAGACATCCTACTTCTCCCAAACTGAAATTGACCCTCTTAGATCCTTCCAACAAAGTTCCTCTGTCCTCAATTGATTCTGTCCTCTCTCCATTTTCATTCTAAAGTCTTGCACTAATAAAACTTCCCATGTTACTTCTATTACATAAAAGAATTTGTTGCATCAATTACTAGCTTAGTAATCAGTAGTTTGAAAATTACCATTAGCAGTTGTGTAACTGCTTCAAGGTCATACTTGGGCAAAGATTACTGTGACATTGTAATGGGGCTTAACCAAGCCTCCCCTGGTCCCCTTAAGATTGTTCTAAATAACATCAGATCATAGCACTAAGGTAATTTCTGAAGTGTTAGAAACCAAGTTAAATTCTGGGGAGGTTTATGTTGCTGAAAGCACACATTTCAAAGATTGATCTGTGTTCAAGTAATAATTCTATTCCTGTGTTATCCATTTAACTAAGTTTCAGTCCCCTGCCTTTAACTGAAATAATAGGATTTATTGTAATATTGCTATAATAATTAAATTAGGTGATTCTTACAATGTGCTTAGCATAGTGGCTGGAATAAATAGTGGTGCTCAATAAATAGCAGTTGTAATTGTCATCTTATTATAGCTCAGTTGTTCAGGGATTGCTGGTGGAGGTATAATATCAGGACCATTATAGAATTCCTGGTGCTTCTGCATTAAATAATATGGCTCTCTATGAGAATTGGCTTAAATAGCTATATATCACTGAACAGGAAAATAAAAATCTTTGATATCTAAGGTATAAAATAAAACAGTGATTCAGAATGCACCGTCACGTTTAAAACATATAACAGATGAGAGGTTTATGGTCTCCTTACGTTGTAGTCAGAGTCTGCCACATTTTGACTACATTGCTCTGTTTGAAACTGGCCTTTGAAATTGTCAAAAGTTAAGCATAATTTAAACAGATTATAGCAGAATAGTAAGGCTATAAATAGAGAAAACTAAAGCAAATAAGGCCATGGAACAAGATTCAAACTCAAAAAAGAAAAAAAAAAACAAAGAAAGAAAGAAATGAGGCTGAGTCAAATAACAAGATTTCGAGTCTATAAAGTGATATTATTCAATAGATAATAACAAATGATTTTTCTTTCACTACTTAGAATGGAAGAAAAGAAAGTGGATTAAACTGCATTATGGAGGGTATAAGCTATATATAATGAAGGATTCCCTCACAGTTAAAAACGTTAAGCATAAATGTGGGCTACCCAAGGAAGGAAGTCCTTTACAAGGAAGGACATTTTCATCATCTAAGGTAGCTTAAATGTGGTCTTGCCTGAAGGTCAGAAAATGAACTTGACAGCTTCTCAGGGTAGCCCTGTGATTCTTTGAATAAACATTTGGATAAACGTTATTATATTTTTATAGCAGAAAGGTTTTGTGCTTTCAGAAAGGATTACCAGCCATATTTTAACATCGTCTTTGCAAATTCACATTTATGGTACTCCCCTGAAGATATATTTGCATCCTCTCATAAGTGAGTTTCCTATAGAGACTCTAAACACAAACTCTGTTCCATATTGCCTTTATCTGGATTTGATGCTGAGCTCAGTGGGCATTAGAGTTTTTAAATGAATACATTTTAGAAGCATTGAGAAATAAACTTTAAATGACTTATATTGCTCATAAAGCCTCTAGCCTTTAGAGTAAAAATACTAGTTCATTCCCAGGAAATACCGTTTACTTTTCCTTAAACTCTAAAAATAAAATAGAATGTTAGAAAGTAAGGTTTTTATTATGAAAGAAAGGAATTTACGAATACGGAATGCAGGAAGAAGGAAAAGCTCTGTGGTAATAGATTGGAATTGCAGGTATCAATGTGAAATTATGAATATATATGTACACATATGTCAGTAAATATTTTTATATATTTATATATATTAACACATATTTGGCTATGTGTGCAAAATTCATTGCTCTACCAACTGAAATGGCCAAAAAGCAATGAGACACCAGTAGTAGTAAGCAAATAGTGGTCCTTATAAATGTAAATAATTCTAGAACTAGCATAGGAAAATACAAGATGTACCTGAAACACCTGGTATCAGAAAGTCAGGATGTGTTCAAAAATTGATAGGACTTGAGAGCTGCTAAGATAACCCCAACCAAAGTCAGGCAGGAAAGTCTCAAAGAAGGGAAAACCACCAAGAGAAGCAAGGTAATATTTACCCATGCTTCTCTAGGAGGACTGTTGCTGTTCCAGGGCACAGAGAGATTGAGAATAGGGACAAAGAACTGAGGCAGAGGCCCTTACTAAAAAGAAATGAAATCACTTGAGCTTTGGCAGTTTTGTGGGTCTGGAAAGACAAAAATTAGAAACTTGCCAGTTTCTAGTGAAAAGAAGGGGGTGAGAAATGACCCCAAAACTCTACTAATGCCCTCTCAGGACATTTGCCAAATGCTGGAATGGTACATTGCTGTCAAGGAAGGAGCCAAGCTGAAAGCTTTTGAAAAGCAGATTTTAATTTTTGGCAGTCTCACAGACCTAGGAAGACTAGAATTAGATTTTAAGATTTACTTGGGGAAGGAGAACATCTCACCTTTTACCAGTTCACATCGAATTAAAATGACAGCCCATGTCATAATAAAGGGAAGAGTGAACTCTTAGAGAAAAATGAAAATAACATTATCCAGAGCCTATACATTTTTTTCAGTAAAAATGCACAGCGTTTAAGCATAAATAATCACCCATGCTAAGAGGAAAATCAATGTAATAAACAACCAAGACCAATACACACACAGGTAACCGCACAAATACACACTAGAAATAGACATATAGATGGTCCACATACTGAAGTTAATAGAAAAAGATTTTAATATAAGTATGATTAGGGTTTTCAAGAAAATAAATGGATAGAGGGAATACAAATGAAGATGTAGAGTTTTTCCACAGAATGTGACTCTGAATCAAATTAGAATGTAAAGATACAATAACTGGAATTAAAATATCAATAAATGAGTCTATAGGAAGATTACATGGTACAGAAAAGATTAGTGAAGTGAAAGAAAATTAAATAGGAAATATAAAAACTCCAGCTCTCAGAAGAAAACAAAATACCTTTAAAAAGATAAAAAAGCGTAAGAGCTATGAGACACAGAAGATATAAAATATAATTGTGTTCTTGTGTGGAGGGGAGAAAAGGAATGTTACAGAAGCCTCATTTCTCCACCTACCAGCATGCAGGTATGTTTTGTAAAGACTGTTATTGGTAACAAGATGTGAAACACTTTTCTCTTTGTTTCTCTACATATGAGTGATCCTTGAATCACTTACATAGAACTTGTCAATATTGACAACCAGGATTTCTACAAATAGCTTCAGGGCTTTGGTAAAAACAGGATAAGCTGGAGTTTGTGAAAACAGAAAAAAGCCAGATTGATCCAAGCCCAAATTTCTGTGTAACCTCTAAGTCTATTCATCTCTCCAGGCATTGTCTTTGTTTTGTTTTTGTTTTTTATCTGTAATATGGCTATTATAATGTTACCTATTCCATGTAGCTATTGAATTGAGAGAACTGAATGTACATGCAAAGAAATTAGCATATACTACATGTTGAATAAATGTAGAATTACTCCACCAACCACCCTCAAAAGAAAACACAAAAAACCTGATGTTACCATATCAAAAGTTCCTTCCATTGGCAGATCTGAAATTACTTTTAGCATCAAACATGGTAGTAGTGACCTAGTGAATAATGAAAAGAAACTCTCCTGAAAATCAAAAACAAATGTAGGTTGAATAAAAAAAAGCACCTCTTTTTTATAGGATAATGTCCTCTAATAAAATCAGAAAGGAGATAATCAGAAAATCACTTAACATCTTTCTCTGTAGTAATGGATTTAGATAAAAATCACCAAGAAATACTGAAATCATTTAGTGAAAAGTATTTTTTTGGAGGGGGATAAGATATTCAAACAATGAAAGTGTCGGAATACAATACACAATACAAACTTGCCACAATACAGGCCCTTGAAGGGAAGAAAGAAAAATGACAGTCGCAAGCAAAAGTCCATGAAGAAGGAAAGGAAATGTATGCAAATAAAGGCAGCCAGTTTATCACCTTAACTGATCAAATTTAACAACACAAAAATAGAACCCCTGACACTATGTGACTCCTGAGAAGGGCACACCTATGTAAATTTACTGACTTGCTGACCCCAAATTTTCCCCTGAATTGAGCTATCAGGAAAGATTGAGGCAAATTCAAATTGAAAGAAATTCTGAAAACAAAACAAAACAAAACAAATCTCAAAACAAAACCTGATGTGCACATTAAACAATATCCAGTAAAAAGTGGGAGAATATTTCTTGATTAAAGAGAACAAAAAAAAAAACACATTATGGTATTATAAAAATTTGTAATACTTTGCTGGAATGGTTCATGGTTCTTTAAAAAAAGACATTATAAAGACATTTTGTTGGAGTAAGGAAAATTTGTATATGGATAATGCATTGTTTAATACATGGTGCGTTTTCAGTATTAAATTGTTGAGTGTGAGTGGACACCAATATTAAAAGAATGTGTGTATTGTGGGTTTTAGATTTTTTATTGCTAGGAGATATGTTCTAAGTTTTTAGATTTAAAATGATGATATATAAACTCTGATAAATATTTGGGAATTAGTTATAATTTTCAGAGAGAGAAAAAGAGAAAGAGAACAGTAGAATAGATATAGTAAAATATTAATACTTCGTAAATTTGTATCCCCTATAAAAGTAAATATTCATTGTGCTGTTATTTCTAATTTTCTCTGACTTCTAAATTTTTTGGAAGGAAATGTTAAAACTGAAAGAAAAAAAAATTAAAGAAATGAAAATCCCAGGAATAACTAATATCGCTTTGTTGCTTATCTTTGATTAATTATCATTTATGTTATTTGTCATCTTTCAGAATTTTAATGTATAAAGATCATGAATATGACATTAGAAAAAATGTTTTCAAGCCTCAGCTTGTGATTTGAGCAATTATATAATCTTTCTGAGTCTCATATTCCTTTTTAATAAAATGGAATAATAATAGTGCTTATAGGTGTGTTTTGAGGATTAACTGAGTTGACATGTGTAAAATGTAGTTTGAGACCATTAACAACTATCAAGAACTGGAACAGAGAATGAGTAGATTCTTCATATTCAGTTTTCTCCTTTCTGGACAAAGAACTAGACTATATTTTTTTACCCTTGTAATTACTTAAAATTTGAGTTTAACAGATTTGTTTTTTTTTTTTTTTTTTTTCAGTCCTGGAGGCTAGAAATCTGGGATTGAGGAGTTATAAAGTTGGTTTCTTATCAGGCCTCCCTTTTGGTTGTAGATGTCCATCTTCCAATGTTCTCATGTCCTTTCTTCTGTGAGTGTCTGTATTCTAATCTCTTCCTCTTAGAAGCACACCAGCTGTACTAAATTAGGGACAAATCCTAAAGACCTCATTTTAACTGAAAGACCCTAGTCACATTCTGAGGAACTAAAGGCTAGGGCATCAGCATATGAATTTGGAAGGGGGGGGGCACAATTCAGTCCATAACATTCCTAAATGTCTCATCTCAGTCATGGAAATGTATAATAGATTGTGATTTTGGAATCAGAAAATGACAAGGGAGGTAAGAAATTACTTCCACAGCTTGAGAAAAAGATTTTATTAGTTAACTATGTCTTTTGATATTTCTCCTCCTATTAAGGTGTTAAGGGCATAAAGTAAAGAATGGCTGGCTGAATAGTTTGTGGTCTTAAAGAAATACCTAAAGGCTGAAAAATTGACTAAACTTAAATATTTATGCACTCATTTCAGTCAGCCCTAGTAGTTTGTACCTGGATGTACTTTATTCTCATCCATCTGATGAAAGCTTCTCAGAAGTTGAAAGTAATCTGGGACTCTCTGATTCTTAAATATAATAAGGAAAACTTAATAAATTCCAAACATAGGCACAAAATTATTTACATTTAAATGTATAACATAATTTAATTATGTTATTACAGTTTTCTTCAAAGTGTCTTCAGTGAACTTCTGGGTGTCCCTAAGACCCTTTAGGAGGTCAACAAAATAGAAAATATTTTTTGTAAAAGCACAAAAATATTTTTCTGGAGTGAAATCTGCACTGATGTCGCAAATGCAATTTTGACTAAAAATCATGGCACCTTGGTATGAATTGAAGTAGTGGTGCTAAACTGCACTAGTATTCATCACATTTTTTTTTTAAGATTTTATTTATTTGTCAGAGAGAGCACAAGCAGGGGAAGCAGCAGGCAGAGGGAGAAGCAGGCTCTCCGCTGAGCAAGGAACCCAATGTGGGACTTGATCCCAGGAGCTTGGGATCATGACCTGAGCCAAAGGCAGACACTTAACCGACTGAGCCACCCAGGCATCCCAGTATTCATTATATTTTTACCACTGTGAATTTACGGTAAAAGAATAAACGCTTCACTTAACAATGTCCTTGATGATGCAGTACAAATTATTGATTTGATTGAATTTTGATCTTAGAGTACATGTTTTTCAATTTTCTATGCAAGCAAATGAAAATTATTTGTAAAGTACTTCTGCTGCCTATCTAAGTATAATGCTTGTTGCTTAGAAAAACACCTGTGTGACAGGGCGCCTGGGTGGCTCAGTCGTTAAGCATCTGCCTTCAGCTCAGGTCATGATCCCTGGGTCCTGGGATCGAGCCCTGTATCAGGCTTGCTCCTTGGCGGGAGGCCTGCTTCTCTCTCTTCCACTCCCCCTGCTTGTGCTCCCTTTCTCACGGTCTCTCTCTGTGTCAAATAAATAAATAAAATATTTAAAAAACAAACAAAAAAAACCCACCTGTGTGATGGTGGGGGCTATTGTTTCAGTTGCAAGCTGAATTAAGTTTTTGGTTTTTTTTCTTTTATGGAAACCATTTCATTAGAAAGAACTTCTGCCAGATAAACTATATCCAGACTTGCCTATTTTATAGACATTGTCTTGAAAAGTAAAGAAATGGACTTGTCTCTTCCAGAAAAACAAATGATATTTGTTGTGAACGATAAAATTTTCTTTTAACCAAGTATTAGAATGTTGAAGACATACAAATGGCTAACAGACACATGAAAAAATGCCCAACATCACTCATCATCAGGGAAATATAAATCAAAACCACAATTAGACACCACCTCACACTTGTCAGAATGGCTAAAATTAACAACTCAGGGAACAACAGTTGTTGGCGACAATGCGGACAAAGGGGAACTCTCTTGCAATTTTGGTGGGAATGCACACTGGTACAGCCACTCCAGAAAATAATATGGAGGTTCCTCAAAAAAGTTAAAAATAGAACTACCCTATGACCCCACAATTGCACTACTAAGTATTTACCTAAAGGATGCAAAAATGCTCATTTGAAAGGGCACATGCACCCCAATGTTTAGAGCAGCACTATCAAGAATAGCCAAATTATGGAAAGAGCCTAAATGTCCATTGACTGATGAATGGATAAAGAAGAAGTGGTGTGTGTGTGTGTGTGTGTGTGTGTGTATACATATATATTTATATATCCTATACATGTATATATATGCCCACACACATACACAATGGAATATTATTCAGCCATCAAAAAGAATGAAATCTTGCCATTTGCAATGATGTGGATGGAACTAGAGGGTATAATGCTAAGTGAAAGTCAGAGAAAGACAAATACCATATGATTTCACTCTTATGTGGAATTTAAGAAAACAGATGAACATAGGGAAAGGAAAGGAAAAATGCAATAAGATAAAAACAGGGAGGGAGGTAAACTATAAGAGACTCTTAAATATAGAGAACAAACTGAGGGTTGCTGGAGGGGAGGTGGGTAGGAGCATGGGCTAAATGGGTGATGGGCATTAAGGAGGGCACTTGTGATGAGCACTGGGTGTTATATGTAAGTGATGAATCACTAAATTCTATTCCTGAAACCAATACTACACTATATATTAACTAACTTGAATTTAAATAAAAAATAAGAATTTTGAAAAAAATTTATCACTGAAAACTTTACAGCTTACAGACAAATGAAGTCTTTGTTGATAAAACTGGTGATAATATTAACAAATGTATTATTTGGTATTACATAAAGACACATATCAGTATTTGGTATTTTTTCATACCTCAATGAACCAACATTTCCCTAATGACTTTAATGTTGTAACATCACAAATGGATAGATATGCAGTCAAGGGGGAAGATAGATCGATGTATCATAATATAAGAAAGTACAAAAGTTAATTGATATTGTTTCAGATTCCATATGCAGGTAATCTTTTTTTATTTAAATTCAATTAGCCAACATATAATACACCATTAGTTTCAGAAGCAGAGTTCAATAATTTATCGGTTGCTTATAACACCCAGTGCTCATCCATTTACAAGTAATCTTAAAGAAACTACTGTCTAAAAATTTGGTGTGGTATCAAATATGTACATCCCCATGTTTCTTGTGAGGCTGGATTTTCTTTATGTACTTCAACCAAAACCACATATCACAACTGCCTGAATACAAAATAAATATAAGAATTCAGTTATCTTATAGTAGTCTACTCTTTAAGAGATTTGCAAAAATGTAAAGCAGTATGACTCTTTTCTAATTATTTTGGTTTGGGAATAACGTATAATGAGTTTATTTTTATTTTGAAATAAATTAATAAATATTTTTAAATTCCCCATTTTAATTTCTAACATGTTAAACACAGATATGGTACACATAAAAAAGAAAAATCTTTCTGGGGTTGTCAGTATTTTTTAATAATATAAGAATGATCCTAAGAACTAAAAGTTTGAGCACTTCTATCACAACAAAATTACAGAATATACAATGATGGTGTTAATGTATTTGATACACTATCTGTTGTGGAGTCCATTTATGGAACAAAATTTTAACATAGTAGGATAATGATCTTCCAGTTCCATCTCTGACTGTGAGGATAATCTGATTTAGGAAAAAAAATTATAAGAAACCTAGCTAGAAGTACAACATTTTGCTATCAGAAATATAATTACTGGTGTTTCACTGTTATAGAGATTTCCTTCCTCTTTATTCAGTGCACATTAATCACTGCCTACATTTCTCAGATTCAAGTGTCACCATCTTCAAAAGAAGCCATGGTCTTACACAATTCACAGCGCTCACCATAGCACATCCCCTCCCCAATGTCTATCACCCAGCCACCCCATCCCTCCCACCCCCCACCACTCCAGCAACCCTAAAAAAAAAAAAAAAAAAAAAGGAAGCCATGGTCTCACCCTGGACTTTTACAATAGCTTTGTGATTTTCAATCTGCTTTCACTCTTGCCTCTCCTGATCCCCAGCAGCCATAGTGAATCTTAGTAAGACAATTTTTATTTCACCACTTCCCTTCTTAAAGTTTTCCAAAAAAGGTATTTATATATATATATATATATATATGTTTGCTTGTTTCAGTGGAAGCAAACAGATCTCCCTTACTACATGGTTTATTTACTCCTGTCTCACCTAGCCTTTCCCAACATCTCTACCTTCTCCTCCCCATCCCTGACTTCTTTTTGTTTCATATAGAAGCCGAGATAATTCCTCACTCAGAGTCTTGTCCTGAAGCTCTACTCCCCCAAATATTCACATGGCTAAATTCATCTCATTTTAGCATATGAGAACCACTGTAATGGGGTTCATATGTCAATACCTGTTACCACATATGTACTGTATGTTGTATGTATGTGTTTATGTGTGTACACCTGTATACACATGTGTATGTCCTCCCACACCACATATTGGGGCTCGTTCTATCCTGCAGCTCTGCCACCTCAGTCTATTACTTCTGCCCATATAGAAGAGAGAGAGAGAGAGAGAGAGAGAGAGAAACCAATCTTTTGTTCAGATTCTTGGTATGGACCATGCAGCCTGATACTGATACTTCTTGTTTATATTAATGATTAGTTATAATATAAAGTATCAAAAACATATTATATACCAAATTTCAAATATAAACTATTGCATTATAACAACATTTAAGTCAAGTCCTTTATTTTGTAGTTAAAGAAACAAGCAGAAAATTAATGTAACAATTGAAGTCATACAGTGGAAGAAAGCTGAGCCGCACTAACCCCATTTCAAATAATTCTGAGAACTATAGGATATTAAATTGAAAGAATATTATTACTTGCCCTAAATTGCCATTTTCCTTACCATTTCAATATTTTCTATTCAAATATTTTGAATATAAAAATGAAACAAAAAAGAATAGTGTGGGCTTAAAATGAAAATGCTAATAAGAGTAATTTTAATGATGGTTAGTTTTCTGAAATAGAGTATTTCAAACTTTTACCCCTTCAATTGTCAAAGAGAAAATGAGGAATGATTGCAATTGCACATTTGGTTTGAATGGGAATGAGAGGATTTGATGAAGCACAATATGAAACTGCTCCAATCTTCAAGAAATTTTGTCAAGGAAGCAAAACATTTATCATTTGTAAAATCCTCTTTTTTTAAAAAATCAAACTCTACCTTGTAGTTCAGAGAATATCCCTAATCTGTCCTATTTTATACACCCTCAGAAAGTCTTGGGCTTAGGAATCTTGGTCCAGCAGTCTCTCCCTGACCTGTGAATGTGCTTAAGCATCTACTGGTCTTCAGGTAGCTCTTAAATTTTTAGAAATCTAATTTGTCAACTTAGAAATGATAATATTGTGAAAGAAAAATTATAAGTATAAGCACAATGGAATTGTGAATATTACATGGATTCAGTTACATTGTTTTATAGATCCTTTTACTTATTTAAAATTTGCAAGAGAGTCATGTTTACTTTTTTTGTTTATGAAGAACACATAAAATTATGTCATGATTATATTTAAAAAGCCAGTTGCCTCCTTATAAGTATATTATGATATTTTACTGCTTACTACAAACATTACGATATTATTTTATATTTAGTTTGAAAATATGGATCACATAAGACAAAAATGTTCTAATGTCAAATGAAAACTAAAATAAAATGTTTACTATAGTAAAAATATCATTCCACTGACAATAAAATGGGATCCAATTTTATTTTTAGAAAACAAAATGACTACCATTTTGATTAAGAGATGATGAGCTGGTTATTAGTGCTGCCTAGGAAGTCTACAAATAAGCTGGGGGTTATCACTGTAATAAACTTCATTATCATCTTTGGAGTCTGTACAAATTATCTGTGCTTAGCCCAGTGGATGACCAAATGGAAACATTCTCATAGTGCTAAGTTGCAAATTCAGTGCAAAAAACAAAAAACAAAAAACAAAAAAAACCCAAACATACTGCGAATCATATTTTAAAGCAATTTAAATGACTTACTAAATATTTTGAGATTGCTGATCATCACCCATGTATTTTTTCCATTTGTATAGTTTTAAAGTTTTATTACAGATCTGCAGTATGGGCAGATACGAAGTCTGGGGTCCACAACAGCTAACAGCTACTCTGTGCAACTTAATTAGGCGGCAAAGGAATACCAGAATGTGATACTCTCGGGGAGAATAGTTTCTGCATTGGAAGACCAACTCTAAACTGGGGTTACATGTAGTTTTGATTGATTTAAAGTAAATGAAAATCATTTTTGTGAAAGGTGTGAGAGTTTTGTTGTTGTTTGCTTTGGCTTGCACTTTTATTGAGTTATTTTTTATTGAGGTATAATTGACATAACATTAGTTTCATGCATACAACATAATAATTCAATATTTGTGTACGCTTTGAAATAATTACCTACAATCATCTAGTTAACATCTGTTACTACACAAAGTTCCAAAAATTTTTCTTGTGATGAGAACTATTAGGATTTACTCTCTGGCACTTTCAAGTATACACTACAGTATTATTGACTACAGTCACCACATTGTACATTACATCCTAATGGCTTATTAATTTTTTAGTTGGAAGTTGGTATTTCTTTCCTCCTTCACCTGTTTCACCATTCCACAACCTACTCCTTTCTAGCAACCACCTTTCTGTGCTCTGTCTATGAGTTTTGTTTTGTTTCTTCCTTTATTTTATTTAGATTCCACATACAAGTGAAATCATATGGTATTTGTCTTTCTGTGTCTGACTTCTCATTTACCACAATACCCTCTAGGCCCCAGATTGAGTGAGTATGCATATGAATACAATTTCAGTTCCCTATACACCCCCGAATCCCCTGGATATAAGCCCTGTTGTTTTTCAAAACTAGATATTTTGGGGGCTTGTCTTTTTGTTGCAGGTACCAAGAGTTGAGGTGCCTGATATGGGGCATGAATCCTCACTTCTCAGGGAGGATCTTCTGTTTTATGAGATCCCTGCCCACTGTGGATTGCCATACAAGGGTGGGATTTTTCTGGGGATTGGGAGATTGCCAGAGAGCATCTCTGCCTTCCCTCCCCATCTTGATGTGCTCCTTTTATTTTTTGTTGTAGAGGAGATGCCCAGCTAGTTTTCAGGTCTTTTTCTGAGGGAGTAATTCTATATGTAACTGTGTATTTGGTGTGTCTGTGGAAGGAGGTGAGTTCAGGATTTTCCTACACCATCATTTTGGACCACATCACCCCAGGAAAGTTTCAGTTGGGTTTTCTGTGAGTAAGAGAATTTAAAAGTCAAATTGTCAGCCTGTCAGTTTGGCTAAACCCTCTATTATTGTTCCACTTTTCTTTTTTAATAGACTCCCTACAATTTAATCAAGATCCTCTCTAGGTTTATTTCCAAAGTGCACACAACTTTCAAAACACATTTTTTAAAAGATTTTTTTTAAAGATTTTATTTATTTGAAAGAGAGAGAGAATGAGAGATAGAGAGCATGAGAGGGAAGAGGGTCAGAGGGAGAAGAAGACTCCCCCCTGAGCAGGGAGCCCGATGTGGGACTCGATCCCGGGATTCCAGGATCATGACCTGAGCCGAAGGCAGTCGCTTAACCAACTGAGCCACCCAGGCGCCCTAAAAGATTTTGTTGTTTATTAATATTTTTAAAAATATGTGTTGTTTTTACTGAACTACATGAAGAAATAATAGTAAATAATTCCAAATTAATTATATTAATTTACTCTTAAAAATACTTTAAGCTGGTGATAAATGTCCTTTTAAAATATCTCCTATAGTTTATATTTACACAATCTGAAAAACTGTGTCATAGATTTTACATAGTATGCAATAAGGCTGAATAAACCAACACAGAAGGTAATTAATGACTGTACCTAAGCAGGGGCTGGAGAAGAGAAGATGCAAAAATAACAGAACTCTTAAGAGAGGCAGATAGCATTTTGGTGAAGAAATCAGGAAATTGTTCATGGTATATAATATCCATTACAAATGATAGTGATAAAATATGTAGAATTAGAATCCCTTCTCCTAAAGATCTGAAAGGAAATAGATTTCTTACCAGCAAAATTAGAGTGTCATGGGCTAAGATAAGATTTAGACTTATAGATACTGGTGGTGGAGGAAATGTCAGAAGAATGGTCCAAAGGAAAGCATGGTAACAGGAAAGCATCCCTGGAGAAGACATTTTCAGAAGTAATGATGTTTATACATAAGGAAGGTCAGTGAGAATTGTTGCATTATATTCTTCTCAAGATAATATTTTTGACATGTTTTTGTTTTGTTTTTTTAATTTTAAATCAATTTGTTATGTTTTCCTTTGGTGTTTTTTGTTAATAGTTTTATTTTTGTAGAGAAGTAGATTAGTCAGCACATTTTCTGAAGCAAGATTTCCTGAGTTTTTAATTCCACATCTGGATGCATTTCTTAAACTCTGTGCCTTATGTATAAAATTGTGAATGATAAAGTGTCCGCCTGATAGAATTGTGAGGGAGATTCAGTGGATTGATATAGTAAAAGACCTTAGAACGCAACCCTGCATCCTATAAGTCTCATGTAAGTGTTTAAGTATCAAAATAGCATTTAGTTAGGTTGTGTAGTGTGAACTAATACATATGTATCAGTACAAAATGATAAATTCTCTAGTGGAAGAAGTTAAGGGTCTGCAGATTTTTAACCTGACTTAAAAATCCATCTTGGCAAGTGCTTCAGGAAGAACATCTCCAAATACAAACAAAATATATATTACCTGCAGAAATTTGTTTTGTGAAGTGTTTATAGTTTAGACTTTTTGATTTTGTATAAGAAATTACAAATTTAAATATTCTAGTTTTCCAACAAAGCACAATTGCTTTATAATATTCTGTTAGCATTTTTGAATAGTCTGATGTAAAATTAGAAAGGTAACAAAAAATAAATCGATAAGGATACAATTATCACATTGCTTATGAAACAAACTCATGAGACTTAGTTGAATTTCAGCTACTGCCCTTAAATTTAACTGACTAGCACATTTTTATAACGTATGAGCTTATTACTATAAATATTCTTTTTTTTAAAAGATTTTATTTATTTATTTGACAGAGAGAGACACAGCGAGAGAGGGAACACAAGCAGGGGGAGCAGGAGAGGGAGAAGCAGGCTTCCTGCCGAGCAGGGAGCCGGATGTGGGGCTCGATCCCAGGACCCTGGGATCATGATCTGAGCAGAAGACAGACGCTTAACGACTGAGCCACCCAGGCGCCCCTTACTATAAATATTCTTAAAATAGATATTAATTAGTAACTTGATATATAACATTTCTTACATTTTCTGAGCAGGAAAATAATGCAATTTATATTTAAAAAACTCTGACTTCTATAAATTTTAAAAATACCCTATTATATGGTAGGTGATAGTGGTTTAAATGATTGGAAAAAACTATAAATTGTGCACCCTTCAGAAATATAATGAATATATCAGTGTTTGAAATTCAGGAATCTCTAACTCCCTATATAGTCAGATTTACCTACCATTTACAGTTCCATGTTTGGATCAAGTGAGATTACAGCTAGGAAGATATTCAAGAGGTTGTTAAAAGATGTATGCTTAGAAGAGATTTTGAAATTTAAGAGTTGTTACATTGTGTAAAACATTGTACAGGTAAGGTGATTAAAAAACAAATAAAAAACCTGGCAGGTAAAAAACTACCCACGTTCAGCAAAATACTATTCCGCAACTTAAGTCTGCTTTCAATAATAATGAATAAATACACATTATTTCAGTTTGTTCTTTCTTCTTTTGAAGCCTGGAAATTGGAAAAAGGAATTCTCAAGCCTAATAATGGTTACATAAAATATTTAAATATTTCTTAAGAAAAGTCCATTGCATTAACATTTCTCATCTGTTAAAGATTTATATTCATAACTGGTTGATCCTCACAGCGGATCATGAGAAATTAAAGAAAAACCAATATTGAGAAATTTTTCTTACTATGACATAGTATAAATGATACAAATGGTGCTACATTGGCATTTATACAATTTCAAAATGAGTAATAAATAATGCAGCAGCCCAGGGAAGATATTATCAGTCGTGATGTGCAGTGTATGTTTATATTATCAGAAATGAAGCTGTTTTAAATGCTATGTGTTATAAGATGAATTAGAAATAACTATAATATCACTATAGAAAAACAATGTTTTAAATAAAGAAACTATACATTTTAATAAAAGTATATTATATACTTAGACCTATGAACTGGTAAAGAGAGCGTATCTCTTACATTTCAGAAACCAATGTGTTAATGGAGGTGTGGATTTGTTTTCTGAGGCTGTCTTAACAAATAACCACAAACTTGGTGGCTTAAAACAACAGGAATGTATTTTCTGAGTTCTGGAGGCTGCAAGTCTGAAATTAAGGTGCTAGGGTCACACTCACTCCAGGGACTCCAGGGGAGAGTCCTTTCCTTGACTCTTCTAGTTTTTGGTGGTTTCCCTGGCATTCTTGGGCTTGAGGACATATCATTTCAGGGTCTGACTCAGTTCTGGTTATATTGACCATGAATGTCTTAGTTGGACTGAACGTGGCTGGAGAAGAGATGGAGGGTATTGAGAAAATAAGCTAAAAAAGGAGAAACTCTTTTTTATAATAAGACCAGATGGAGCAATTTATTCATACCCAGTTAGTGTTTTCTACAATTCCAGGATTAGAGACTTTCAAATAACACGACAATAAATGTTAATTGTGAGTTTTTGTGTCTATGTGTTTTGGTGTGTATGTATGTATATAAGACTGGTATCAAGTGCTAACAAAATGATTTTTATTTAGTTATTATTTACTTAATTATTTTTAATGGAAATTTCACTGAGATAGAGCCCAACGGTGTATATGGAATATTTCATGGGTATTTCATGTTTTTCATTTCAAATTATAGCAGATTGACCGTGAATATCTGCTTAACAGATGCAAATTTAACGTGCACAACTTTTACTATTTTTCAGAGAAAACTAGGATAATAGCTAGTGTGTGGTAATTCTTTTATTTATCTCTAAAAAAAATTTAGGGGAGCCTGAGTGGCTCCTTTTCAATGCTTTACATTAAGGTTCACAATTGATTGTCATAACATATTTAGGTAGTATATATTCTTAACAACCCTAATTTAAAGATGAAAAAAACGCATTTAAGAAAAATAAACTTTCCCACAATGACACAGCTGAAAATTACAAAGTTGGTTCAAGTAATGGCAGAGTAACTTGTAACAAATTAAGCTTCCTGCAGAAAACATTACCAACTCTTAGAGAAATATTTAAAAATCCTATTTAAAAGTATTGATGAGTAACCAAAGGCAGACAGACAAAAGAAAGAATCTGACTCTCAAACTAAAAGGTTTAGACCAGGTGAGATCTTCATTTGTACAGCTTTTTCCTGAGGGCACTTCTCAGTTCCTACTGGGCAGATCACAAACAGAAAGTTACAATCTAATTGGCCTGAGAAATATGGGACACTAAGAAAAACTGGAAAATGAAAGACACATTTGGATATCAGGGAGCCAAATAGATACGCCAAAAAGTATTCATATAAATTCCCTTAGTTCTTTGACCTCGGAACTTCAGACAAGAATCCAAGGAGCAAAAGGAGAAAACCACAACTGGAGAGACTAAAAACCTGAGCAGAGATGTCAGGTGCAACCCAGTGCAGTCTGGAGTTGAGTCTTGACAATACAGAGAGATTTCTCTAATACATAGAACTTTCCATTGCTTTTCCAGGAGGACGATACCTTATGACTAAGATATTATTAACCTTTAGGAGTAAGCACAAAATCTAAATAGAGTCACAATAGAAAGTATAAAACCAAGTATCCACAAATTCAAGATAATCTTCTGGTTATTTCACTGCCCAGTCCCACAAAACAACACTCTTCAGAGGTAGATTACAAAATCTAGAGTATCATATTAAAAGATATCATCTAGGGTACAATTAAAAATTAATAGAGATAAGAATAAAGAGAAAATTAATCAAGAATCAAAAGAAAAGGTCAGTCTAAGAAAACAGACCCACAAATTGAACAAGTGTTGACAAAAATGGTAAAATAAGTTTCATAGTCTACAGGAAAAAAGTAGGAAATAATGGAAGAAAAAAGGGGGAATTTCAAATAAAATTAGAAACATGTAAAAGGGAATCAAATGGAAATATTAGAACTGAAAAATAAAATACCTGGAAAAAAGTTCACTAGATGAGATTAAAAGCATATTGAACATCCCAGGGAACCTGGGTGATTCAGTCGGTTGAGGGTCCCACTCTTGATTTCGGCTCAGGTCATGATCTCAGGGTTGTAAGATCAAGTCCCGTGTTGGGGTCTACACTGGATGGGAAGCCTGCTTAGGATTCTTTCTCTCCCTCTCAAAAAAAAAAAAAAATAATAGTTAATTAACTTAAGAAAAAGTACATTGACATCCTATAAGAAAGAATTAGTAAACTGAAAGTCAAGTTAATTAAAATCATCAAAGCTGAAGCACAGAGAGGAAAAAAAGAAGTCAAAGAGCTTTAATGATCAGTGGGACAGTCTAACACACATGCAGTTTCAATCTCAAAAAAAGAAAAGTGAGGAAATGGGATAGAAGAAATATATTTGAAGAAATATGGCTGAAGAGTTTCCAAATTTAATCAAAAGAGCCACCTATAGAAGTAATAATACCAATATATTTTAAAGTAGCATTGGCATCTTCTATGATTTTTATTATAAGCAGAAGTGCTGCCTGCCTTCATTTCTTCAAAGATGTTTGCATAGTGAAGAGCCTTGGAAAATAGGCAGAAATGCCTTTCTCCAGAGCGAAGGGCAGTTGTTTTTTGTTTGGTTGTTTGTTTGTTTGTTTGTTTTCCATTACCTACTATAATAAAGATAATGTCCTCCTGCAATGCAAAGAACAGATGGGTTTATTGCCCATTATAAAGGATTCATATTCCCGAAGCTCAGGGTTTGTCTTTGGTACCGGAGCCTACTGTGCATACAAGCATCTCCCCATTCCCTGTGGGAGCGAGGACACTGGAAACTAGCACAAATGTTGGTACACTGGCTACTGTGCTTTGTTCTGAGTTGTAACGTCCTTTGTTTCTGATTGCGGCAGGCTAATACGTCAGTTGTGAGTATGGCACAATCTTAGACTCTTCACAGTTCTTTACAGAAGTCAGAATTCCACACTCTATAATCTGATGGGGGGGGCAGAAACAGGGAAGGAAGGAGGGAGGAAGGAAAAGAAAAGAAAAGAGGATGGAAAATCACAATGGATATCATTTATGTTGAAACTAAGAAAGACTGAGCATCACACATCCAAATACCTTGACTCAGATTAAGACTCGATGTTTATCAATTGCAATTCAGAGTCCGGTGTTCACACTTAGGTGCTTTGGTTTGGGGAAGATATGAAACAATGGTGGGACCTAAATGATGTAAGATTGTTTTATGAAAAGCACTTAAAGCCTGGATGTGTGTTCTTTGGAGAAGAGAAGAATCAGAAGAGACCTAAGAAAAGCCTATAAATGTTCAAGGATCATCCTGCAAGTAGGAATGGTAATAGAAAATATTCTGCCCCCTGGATAAGAGTAGGATAAAGAAGTTGAAACTAAAGACATAGTTGAGTTTACCATAAACCTTTTTGATAAATAAGGCTGCTCATTGATGGAATAAACTGTCCTGGAATAGAAGAAGTTCCTTTTTCTAGCAGGATGGCCATTTATCAGCTTGAATTCTATCTTTAAGTCTGAGACTACACTCAGGCATGAACGGTTAAACATAATACCACCATGCCAGCATCTGTAAAACAGGTAAGTTTAAGAAAGTGATCTCTGAGTCACTTGCATCTCTAAATTATTCTATGAATTTCCAGAGACCTAGAGAAACAAAGGTGATTATTAAAAATAGACTTGAGATGTCAATTTGCTGGGTCAGTAAAATTAGAATTTAGACACTAGGCTTATATATCAGAAATAGAAATGATGTCAAAAAGATGCTATATTCTTTCTTTTTTAATATGTTCATTAAACTGGTTTCACTCTTTAAAAATAGGTAAAATAATTATTAATCCCAATAGTTCTCCATTATTTATTACACTTGGAAGGAGTTTCATGGTACAGCAGTTATCTGAACTAAACTATGTGTTGGACAGTAGCATTCAGGAGTTAGGACATGACCATAGATGAAGGGGGGCATTAGAACCAGAAGTTTTGACTGTTAAGTTTGCTTTCCACTGAGAGAACGATGGCATTGAAATATTAACTGTGGCATGAGGCATTCCAGGGAATGGATTTCTGAGTGAAGAGGTCGAGAGAAAATTGACCTCTCATCTTTTATTCCTCTAATCTCATGAAAGAAAACAGAACTGATGTGAAACCAATTCATTGGCTTGATTTTTGTCATAGCTGTGCTAATGTAAGATTCTATCCAGAAAATCCTTTCACTGCAGCCAAGGAAGGGTCTGTGCATTATTAGACAGAGGAGTAAAACATGATTACTCTAGGGGCGCCTGGGTGGCTCAGTTGGTTAAGCGACTGCCTTCGGCTCAGGTCATGATCCTGGAGTCCCGGGATCAAGTCCCGCATCGGGCTCCCTGCTCAGCGGGGAGTCTACTTCGCCCTCTGATCCTCCCCCCTCTCATGTGCTCTCTCTCTCTCATTCTCTCTCTCTCAAATAAATAAATAAAATCTTTAAAAAAAAACAAAAAACATGATTACTCTAACCCTCCTTTGTATAATAATCTTAAAATATGAACAGCTAAAATAATATTGTTTGTATTGCAAGAGACTTGACCATTGAAAAATGCTAATTCAGACCATATTGGAGAGTTTTTTGATTATTTCCTTTCATGACTTCTATTTTATTATTGTTATTTTAAATCTAACTTGCCATGTTAATTATATTCAGAGGAAGGTGTTTGAATATTTTCAGATGAGCTTCTATTACTAAAAATAAATATCACTTTAAATTACAACGTTTGACAGTCTATACCCATCAGCAAAATAAGGAACAGAAAAATGTCTCAGAAAGCCTCAGTTTTGTTACAAATTTAAATGTACCCCGAATTTAAGATCTTTAGAAATAGAAAATTATATTTTTTAAGCCAATAAAGTTGTGACTTCTCTAATAGATAAATTGAGCAATAATGCATCCTTGTAAATAATTTCCTACAAAAAGAACAATTACATTCTATCTCAAACTCTTGGGCATGACCACCTGTGGCATTAGCCACAGGAGCTGCAGGTAAACACACACACACACACACACACAGAAATGTAAATGATATTTCTTCATTAAAGACATTTCTAAAATCCATAAATATAAACTATAAGTTCAATAACTTTAAAAATAAGAATGGAAAGCAAATATAAGGGAAGCCAAGCATTGGGAAAAAATTAAATTGAAAGTTTAATAAACTTAAGAAATGTCAGCACATGTTGTCAAAGCTGCCTGCTCCAAACAGCACTGGGGAGATCGTGCTATGAGATGGCAATGTGGTATCTCTCAAGCTACAGGATCGGAGCAAACAGCATAAAATCCTAATAAATGGATTATTTCAACCATGGAAGAATCATAAAATAGATGTCATTCTGACATAGAGTCTTTCAATAAATAAAATAGTTATTAAATGCCTACCATATGCTAAGAACTGTTCTCATTGTTGGACATAAAATGAGGAACAAGCAGACAAACTCTCTGATTTTACGGATCCTACATTCTATTGAGTAGGTCAAAAGCAAAAGCAAAATAAATAAATAAGCATACTTACATAACAAAACACCATCTAGATAAGTGCTATCAAGATGCTTTAAGCAGGATAATGAGATAGAACATGATATGGGAATCAAGGACGGCCTCTTTGAGAAAGTGACTTCTGAGCAGAGATATAAAAGCAGTGAATGAGCAATCATGTAGATACATGTGGGAGGAGTGTTCTAGGCAATGAGAATGGTGGATACGAAAATGGGAATAAATGTTTTAGAAAGATCATGGGATGGCAGGGAAGAGAGGACCCAGAGTTCCATAACCATGGGGAATGTGTTAGCAGATGAAACTGAAGAGAAAGCTACATGTCGTGGGTAATACAGGACCTTCTATTCTATGAGAAGCATTGGGAATGCTATTCTAAATGATTGGGAAACCATTGGAGGCTTAAGCGACTCTGTGTGAGGAGGAGGGCCTGAATGAATTTACATTTTAAAATGACCACTAGATGCAGGATAATAATGAGCAATAAAAGATTCACTAAGAGGTTATGATATGAGTTCACATGAGGTATGATGGAGGATTGGTCTAAGACGGAGGTAATAAAAAGTAGTCCAGTCCTGGAGTTAATTTTGAAATAACTATGACAGGGTTTGACAGTGTTTTGTATATGGACTGTGAAAGAAAGAAGTCCAGGATGGCTCCCAGTTTTTTAGATCTGAAAACATTGGTCAGGGCAATTACTAATCAATAAACACTAGAAGAAACAAATTTGTAAGAGGAGACCATGATTTTTGGTTTTGGACATATTAGGTGTGAGTTACCTGTGAGACGTTCAAGAGGAGATAGGTAACAGTGACTTTGAAATGTTGAGTGAAATGACATGGCTAAAAATATCAATTTGAGAGTCATCAGAATGGATATGGTATTTAAGGTCATGTAGCTGGATGAGATTCACTAAGAAGTGAATTAAAATAAGAAAGAGAAGCAATCAGAGAGCACTCTGATCCCTAGGACATCCAATATTTGGGTGGTCAGGAAAATAAGAACATTCCAGCAAAGGTGACTCAAAAGAAAGAGCCAGTGAAGTAGGAAGAAATCTAGGGGAGTCTGGTTTCACCAGAAGCAAAAGCAGAGAAATCCTTGCAAAAAGTAAAGTGATGGACTATGCCAAGTGATTCTGAAAGACTGAAAAGAAAATATTTAATCTGACAACCAAAAATCATTTGTGATATTCATATCACAAATTGGTCTAGGAAAATTATAGTTTGGAGGGCTGGAAGGAGAAGAAATAGATAAATAAAAAAAGCCTACACACTCCCTAAGAAAGCCCATTCTCAGATCAACTCAAAATAGCCAGTGAATCATTGAAGCATCCTCTACTCAAATGACTATAGTCATTCTTCCTGAACTCTATCCTAGGCTAAATATTCAGATATGCTCAGATTCCCAGGTTCATTTGTTAGATATTCAGGTTCAAATCATATCAAATGTTAAACACTTTTCCAGATGCTTTGTAAGGCCATTTCAAAAATAATGACTGGATAGAATAGAAATAGAATCACATGAAAAGCTCTAAAATTGCAGGTTCCTAGACTCCACCAAGATAGATTCAGCTTCAGTTGGTCTGCAAATAGGGGCAGGCATTGGTAATTTTAACAAATTTCCGAAGAATACTGTTAGAGATTCACCGTTGTGAATCATGAGTAAGAACAAAAAATGAGGGAGGGATAAGAATGAGATTTATTAAATGTTGTGTCTAGCATTGTGTTAGATGCTTTATATATTTATATTCAACTCTATGAGAAAACCCAGGACATATTTGAGAGTTTAAGCAACACTCCTCAAAACCTGAAGGCCTCCGAAGCCCATAAAACTTAAAAATATCTGATGCTATAATCTCCATCTTGCATTTTAACCTTGGTTCACATCTTTACTTTCATTATTTCTGTTCGTACTAAGCTTCACAGCAGTCTTCCTCCTCTTTTTCTTTTGGCTTGTAGCACAGATAAATCCTCTAGTCCATATGCCAGATACACATGTGGTGAAGGCTTTATGAGGAATATTATACTAAATTAAAATAAACAAACAAAAAAATACGACATTGTATTTGTACCAAGCTGCTCTTGCTTTGCTGCTGGCAGATTTTTTAAATGCCCAAGTTGTAATGCAAAAACAGCCATTTGAAACCAGCTAGTCAATTAAACTCTTTTTCTTGAGAAATATCAACATCCATTGTCTTTTAAAACTCAGCTGGTTATGAACAAAAGATGGTTAAAATTAGACTAAAATCTTCTGCATTGCTCATCTCTCTGATTTTCAAACCTTTGGCTGTAAGGCTGCTCATATAATACCTCACTGAATTCACAGTACAATGTTTAAGACTATTTGCAAAAATGGTATTTTTATAATGAATAAATATTTTTAGGTAAAGTCAAGGGGAAAAAGGAAGCAAGGTAAAACCAGGAGGGATATTGGAACAGTATCCCATGCATGCTATTAATTCCAATACACTTGCTTGAAGAGCGTAACATGCTTAGCGTTAAGCTTTTCAGCCGCCAGTGCAAACCACAGAACGTTATCACTTTGTTTATTTATAGTGCACTTAAGATAAAAGCAAACCAGATGTTCCATAGAAGAATCCTACACCTAGTTCTAAGATGAGAGGGAAATTTGTCCCAAGAATTCATGTAGTGAACAGTTCTGTAATATAATAAACAATTTGAATTGAACTGTTAGAGTAGGTTCAAAAATGCATTTATAGGTTTCTTTCTGGTAAAGTAGGCTGATTGCTCCAAGCCAACGAAATTCAGTAAAAACTGATTATTAGGGAGACTAAAACAATACAGAAAATAATCTTCTATTTTTTTCTTAAGTGAACTCTAAATTTACTCCTCATATTATAGTAGTAGTAATGTCAGAATAACCATGATTAAATGCCATCTGCGCCTCAGTTAAAACATGGAATTCCAAGGCCAGACTTACAAATACACACTCTGTGAACCAATGAGAACGATTTCAGGAGCACTGTTAAAATTCACTCCAACTATTTATAATTGTATTTGGTTTCCAGGATCATTTCATTATTCCAGCTAGCAAGAGAGAAAATATCCCTTACCTGTTTTAGGTAGTTCTTGGCCTGGGCCCATATAACAAAGGACAGATTAACAAGAGAAATACATACAAATTCACTTTATATTAAGTTCTATGTGACAGGGGAGCCCTCGTTAGGAAATGAAGAAGAGGTTGAACCAAAAAGTTTTTATGCTAGGTTTGATGAAGAGTGGAAAGTCATGGAAAAAATGTAAGCCTGAAATATTCAGTATGCTAAGGTACCATATTTTGAGATAATGTGTCTTGAACCCCATCACACACATTAAATATTTCAGCCCATTTTACTAAGATTGGTTTTCCATATACAGTATAGAGTAATTTCCTATTTGTAGCATGAGTACAGTTTTTTTGGGGGGGGGAGACGGGCATATGGAAACACCAAAAAAATTAATTTAAAAATCAAATATTTAAATGTTTTCGAAGGTAGAGACACCTGGGTGGCTCAGTCGTTAAGCATCTGCCTTAGGCTCAGGTCATGATCTCAGGGTCCTGGGATCAAGCCCCTCATCGGGCTCCCTGCTCAGCGGGAAGCCTGCTTCTCCCTCTCCCACTCCCCCTGCTTGTGTTCCCTCTCTCACAGTCTCTCTCTCTGTCAAATAAATAAATCTTAAAAAAAAAAGTATCTGCTTGTATAACAGTCATCAAAAATTTAAAAAAAAATGTTTTCGAAGGTAATAAAATTTCACAAACTCCTAAATGTTTATATATATATTGCATAATGTTTTCTGTTGTGTAGTACATAGTAGAAAATTCATAAATATTAGAAAAGAGGTATAAAATAATAAGGTAATTAAAATATATAATGTAAAATATACATTTTAAATAATTTTAGAATTTCATAAATATTTGAAATTTTTACAACTTCATGTATCTGTTATTCTGTATTTTCTTTAGGTTACTTTTATGGGCTCCATGATACACCTGTGAGTTCTGATATATCAGGGTATCAGAGATATCATTCACAAGTAGAAATTAAATATTCTATTTCATTATCTATTCAAAGTTAATTGACTATAAAATCTGCATTATAAGAAGTAAGTAATTGCACTAGATTTGCAACCTGAAAATGAAGTTATGAAATTTTTACTCAGCACAATGGTACAGTTGTTTGTATTATTTTGTCTTTTATTATATCTTTGAGGGTGATAAAATCCCAATTTAAGTGACCAATTATAGGATGTAGTTACTTTGAAGATGAAGAAACCAAAATAGACAATTTGCTAATATCTTTCTCTACTATCTTATTTCCTAAATGTTTAAATATGTAATAGTGGTAGGTTATGTTCGAAATACATTTAAGCTCTTTACCATTTTTATTTTACCTGAGGTAAGTTTTTAAATTAGAAATGTCTTCCAAGGGCTTAATGGTGATTCAATATAAACAGCTTCAAACAGTATACTTTAGGAGTACAGACTCTTTAAATACTCAATGATATTTAGATTCAGATTTTCCTCATATGCAAAGATATTTTTAAAATAATAAACACTCAATGAAATTACCAATTTTCTTTTTTTTATTTGGCCAAGTATCGTACTCAAAATTAACTTAAAAAATAGTTTCAGTATATTTCTTTTAAGAAAATATACTTTCTGCTCAGAATAACAGGAATGTGTCTATTGATCCATGCCATTGCGTGTCCAATTATGGCTGTGTTGTCCAATTTAAACATAGCATCAGTTAAGACCAGAATTCTACGAGACTTGCAAAGTGTTAATCAGAGTAACTCTGGCAGAACTCAAAGTTAGGACTGAGGTAGGCAACAAACTAAATTACTATCCTTGTTTTAAATATTGGATTTCCAAAGGTGAAAATTGAATAATAAGAAAAAAACAATAATGCTAATGAAAGACAAACTCTGTTAAAAGGACAGGACAAACTCAACCAATTGTTCTTCTTGTCTAAAAGAAAAATGTGTAAGAAAAATGGAGAGATACGGTCATCAGACAACTATGAGCATAGGCTTAAAAATAAGAACATGTTTAGAAAATAGTAAAGGTTTTAGACAAATACTATTTATGTACTTATTGAAGGGAAAATTCAAGAAACAAATAATACAGGATAAAATTTAAAACTTGATTTTATGAGCACTGTGAATTGGGCAAGACTGTTGAATCACAGATCTGTACCTCTGAAACAAATAATGCAATATATGTTAAGAAAAAAAAAGAAGAAGAAGATAGCAGGAGGGGAAGAATGAAGGGGGGAAATCGGAGGGGGAGACGAACCATGAGAGACTATGGACTCTGAAAAACAAACTGAGGGTTCTAGAGGGGAGGGGGGTGGGTGGATGGGTTAGCCTGGTGATGGGTATTAAAAAGGGCACTTTCTGCATGGAGCACTGGGTGTTATACACCAACAATGAATCATGGAACACTACATCAAAAACTAATGATGTAATGTATGGTGATTAACATAACAATAAAAAATTTAAAGGAAAAAATAAATGAAGGATTCCAAACACTGGTAAATTTGCAGAGCATATTGGTAAAAATATGTGTGTATGTGTGTGTGCGTGTGTATATATATGATTTATATATATTTATATAAGATCAATATATATATAAGATTTATATATGATTTATAAAATCTTATATTTGCTCTCCTTAAAAAATTATAGACCTTAAACTGTCTTATGAAGTTTATGTATTCAAAATTAACAAAGATTTGAAAAGTAATGCAATAATGTAAGTGAAACATAATAGATGTTTCCAGGATAAAATTAATGAAATTACTTGAAGTTTTTTCCTTATTCATCTAAATCATCATGACTGGCTCATTGCCTTTAATATTAAACTACATTGGTAAACATATGGAGGCAGCTCCAATATAAATGAATCGAATAGGTAGAAAACTAAAGTATAAATTATCTAGGCCATTTTCCCAGGATTTTCTAAACTTTTAAAATCTGATTTCTACGTAATTTAACAGTTTGTGACACTTGGTGTACAATTTCACTTGAATTCTGGATTAGCTGAAATGTAGGTATTATAGATATTATCATTTAACAGAATAAGGAAACAGAGCAGTGGCATGAAATATCCATGGTTATTAATATCAGAAATGGTTAATATATTACTGGGATGTCATATGGGCCCAAACAATAAGGATTCACTTAGCTATAGAGAAATTTCTGGGGCCAGTAATTTTCAGAGTTGTCCTAGATGAACACATGTGATTTCCAACAGCAATGTCCCCAAAGGTCTTGGCTTCTCAATGTCTGAAACACTATAGCTGAGAAAATGTCTTGTTGTTGATTATATGCCAAGCTGTCAGTCACTCTATAGTACCCACCTTGTAGTGGAAATAATTTGACCTCCATTCTCAGGAAAATTGTCACTGAGATTAAATAAACTTCTCTGTAGCACATGAAGTCATCTATTGACAGATAATCTACTTTTTTTTTTCAACTTTCATTTTCCTCAATAATAATTGTCAAGTAGTCATTGGGAATAAATATAGTTTATAGTCTAAGATTCTAAGATAACCTGGGTCTAGCAATAAAGACCCTGTACATTCAACTGCTTCTTTATTTATTTATTTTTTTAAAGATTTGTTTGTTTTATTTTGGGAGAGAGAGAGAGCAGGAGCAGGAGGGATAGAGGGAGAGGGAGAGAGAATCTCAGGCAGACTGCGCTGAGCACAGACCCCAATGCGGGGCTGGATCCCAGGACCTTGAGAGCATTACCTGAGCCAAAACCAAGAGTTGGGTGCTTAACCAACTGTGCCATCCAGAAACCCCCATTCAACTGCTCTTCTAAAAATAAGATTTAATTAATGTTTCACATTTAACATAATTATGTACACTGTCCTATGGTATAAAATGTTCTCACTCAGAAAGAAGCAGAAAATAGAACATTATAACTGCAAATTTATTTTACCATATTTTTGCTGATTTATCTAACTAAAAAATCATTGCTGTGGCTTTCATATCCTGAGAAATTATGCCTTGGACAAAATCTTTCTGCAAAGAAAATGTCAACCCAAAGATTTCGTATTTGGAAGATACATTTAATAAGGTATTATCCCAGATAGATCAAATTAAGAGTTTCATAATTTTATTAAGATGCACAGAATACCTCACCTTAATAGGAAGAAGTGATAGATGTTAAGGTGAGAGAAAGTAAAGCGTTTAGTGTCTTTTTCTTAATACTTATCTTTGAGTTAGGTTATTTATGTAATAGCATCAAAAAGTCACTTAAATAATGAATGCACTTGCTGTGATGAGCACTGGGTGTTGTATGGAAGTGTTGAATCACTGCATTATACACTTGAAGCTAATATTTACATGTATGTTAACTAACTGGAATTTAAATAAAAACTTAAAAAGAAAGTCACTTAAATAAAAAATAAATATGCATTAGTACTATAAATTAATTATCATTAAGTGTAGTAGTTCACAATGAGAAAACTAATGTGTTTTGCAATATATCAGTGTCTAATGGAGCTAGAATTATTATTTTTAAATCACACTACATTCTGAAGACGATGTTACCGTTAAAAAGCAAAGTAAATCTAAATTTTTGAATAATGAGTGGTCTTAGAGTCTTTCTCTATTGGGCAATGTCTGCTGTGTCATCTACAGGATGAACTCTTTTGGACCTACTTGTCTGTATTTTATTTTAATCCTGATGTATCTTTTCTAGATTCATAAACACACTATGTCAGACTTTCTATCATAAACCTGCTCAAATCTATTATTTCCAGGTCCCCTGAACTCCCTTTGCTATCATTGAAATGATGATACTAATGTCAAAATCAGCTATTTTCAAATTTAATAAAGTTTTATGTATAAATGTTTATACATTAAAATTATTCCATTGCTATTAACACATCATTTTTCAAAATGTATTTCTTGAAACTCTGAATATATTATGACTATTTGTACATTACAGTTAACATGCAAAATATAGAAAAGACCAAGATATTTGTTTTAGAAACAAACTTATGAGAAAAAAGATAAGATATCCAAGGTCAAATTAGTAATGAATAATTTCCCAGTACTTTCTGTAGGTTCAAGATATTGAAGTTGCTTGAAACTAACATATTTTAGCATATTTCCTATAATTTGGAAGGCGTATGGAAGAGTGGCATAAAATGAGAAAATAATCTAATACACATATACAAGTATATTTGTATCAAAACAGGAAAACATACCTATAACTTTTACATCATTGTTTCCACAATCTGTAACATGGTTGAAGCTAGTATTTATAACTTCCTTCTTCCATTACCCATTTCATATTCCCTTTGTCGTTAAAAAGTAACTTGACTAGTCTTTGTTCCTTGTGTGTGGGGTGACCCAAGTATTTTCTCCTAAAGTATCTGGTGTATTGCAGTCTTTCTTGTACTGAGTGTATTGGGGAGTTCCACTTGTATCTTGATTTTTGTCGCATGGCCTTGGTGTATTAAGCCGTGCCCCAAGGATTTTCCTGCATTCTTTATACACTTCTCTTTAGTTCTATCATAGAGCAGCAGTCAGGATCAATCAACATAACTAGCACAGAAAATCTCTTACTTGCCTGATGATTTGCTGGCTTAAAGATCTCCAAGTGGACAGATGATAGACTCAGCTTCTAGTTTAATGGAGAGATATCAGTGTCCTCTGTTGGAAGCTCTCCTTTCTGGAGACTTAAAACCTCTAGCCTAAAAATTGTGGTTATGGAAAGCAAAAAAAAAAAAAAAAAGTTAAAAATTCACTCTTAGATTTCTAGAGGTAATTGTAAGCAGAATCATTTCCATTTAGCTCTCACAACCTGGAAGATATCACAGTAGTCTAGGAAGGTGTGGTGTTGCCATCCTGTCTGTGCTAAAATTTAATGTTCCAAAGGTCATTCCACTATTATATCAGGCCATCTTCTTCAGTAGGACAGTTTGATGGTTAATTTTATGTGTCAACTTGACTGGGCCACGGGGTACTTGGATGTTTGGTTAAATATTATTCAGGGTCTGTCTGTGAAAGTGTTTCTGGATGAGATTAACATTTGATTTAGTTTGAGTAAAGCAGATTGCCCTCCCCAGTGTGGTTGGGCTTCTTCTAATCTGTTGAAGGCTTAGATAGAATAAACAGGCAGAGTAAGGGAGAATTTGCTCTCTCTGCCTCCCTGTCCTCAGGTGGGACATCAGTCTTCTCATGATTTCAGAAACAGATGAGGATGTTGGACTCAGACTGGATCTTATACCACCTTGAATTCCCAAAGGATGAGCACTCCCATGTTTCATTTGTTCCACTGTGCATTTCTTCAGAAGAAAGCGTAATGGTGAAAAGACATTCTGTACATCAGCAATGGTTGTTTCTGTAGAAGCATTGTAGTCAGGAAAGGAAAACCAATATATGGACTAAGTATTTACTCCAGTGAGAGGTACTTTGAACTCCACAAAGTTCTGCCACTCCCCTGATGGAAATTATCTAACCTGCTACCCAATGTCTGACTGATCGGTCTGCAGGATGGTGTCATGGCCTGCAATAGTATTGATCTCTGCTGGCTCAGCAGGGGTTGTAGCCAGAGAGCTTTAGCCCATGGAAAACCTCCATCCAAGCCACTATTACCACTTCCTTTATAAACCCTGGAAAATGATGGGGTGACTGGGGAAAAAAGTTGACTAATAATCAAAGAATGGGGGCGCCTGGGTGGCTTAGTTGTTAAGTGTCTGCCTTCGGCTCAGGTCATGGTCCCAGGGTCCTGGAATCGAGCCCCGTATCGGGCTCCCTGCTCTGTGGGAAGCCTACTTCTCCCTCTCCCACTCCCCCTGCTTGTGTTCCTGCTCTCACCATCTCTCTCATTCTGTCAAATAAATAAATAAAATCTTTAAAAAAAATAATCAAAGAATGGACATCTTCCCCTATCTTTTCTATCAAACTAAAGGGCTTTGATGTTGTATAAAATCTATACTTGCTCTTTGCCTAGCCCTGTGGAGTTTCATAATATGTATGCACAGCTTAGTATTCTGCAAAGATTGAAGATGACTCCTGTGCAGATGTCTGAGCTTTTTATCTGCAAAACTTCCTCCTCTCCTGTCTTCTTATTCACAAATTCCAGTACCTCAGCTTGCTTGAACTCTGACCTCTGTCTCTATAATGTGTTAGCGTATTCCTAAAAATGCTCACAGGCACAAAAGCAGGGAAATGGTAGGGCTCACTTTGTTTCTTTTCTGTAAAGAATTAAAGGTCACAGTCGATATGTATATATATATATATACCTATATATATATGCTATGTATATGCATGTATTATGCATTGTGCCTAGAAGTCCCAAACACCACAAATTTTACACATTTTTTATTCCCATTGACATATGCATCAGTCAAATTTCTACAGTGGTTAAGGTGATTAAGTTTATGTAATATAATACTTTATACTACAATTGCACTTATTCACTTTTATAAAGGGATACTGATAGTGCCAAGACCTGTAAATTATTTACACCCAATACAATTCATTAAAACCTTAAATGTTTAAATCCTTTCCCCTGGGGCATACTTTGAAAACAAAAGAAAATCATGTTGAACAGTTATGGATGTCACAAAATAAACAATACCTTAAAATAAAGCTGAAGAAGAGGTTGAGTTCGATCTTGGATGAGTATTTATATAACATGTATTTAAATATATCTCCTTATCACTAATTTTCAAATCATATTCTAAGTCTTTCCATCTGCCAAAATCCTATCCAATGCTTATGAAACAATGTGGATCTGTATCTTCTGCCATCTCTCTCCTGGAAAAATTAATGATCAGGTGAACTATTTAAAGTTCTGCCCCCTGGGATAATTTCCTTTCACCACTGTCCTTTAATGTCACCCATGAGAACTACATGTGAACAAGACACAAATGACTTTCTCAAGTTATTTGGCTACAGGGAAATCCATATGAAACCATTGGTCATGGTTGAGACAAAAGAAGCAATTCAGCAGCGGTAAAGATCATAGCAGCAGGAATCACTTGCTTGTGCCGCTCATGCATGTGTTCAGGTCCTGCTTGAGGCCAGTTTTTTATACATAGTCCCCCCGTATCCGTGGTTTCGTTCTTTGTGGTTTTAGTTACCTACGATCAACTGCAGCTCAGAAACAGTTAATCCTCCCTTTGACCTATCATCAGAAGGTCAATCTCAGCCTAACGCTATGTCACAGTGCCTATATTGCTCACGTCACTCATCTTATCACGTAGGTATTTCATCATTTTCCATCATCACAACAGGAAGAATAGTGGCTTAGCACATTAAGATATTTTGAAAGAGACTATATTCATATAATTTTTATTACAGTATATTGTTTTAATTGTTCTATTTTACTACTAGTTAAAATAATCCCCTACTGTGCCTAATATATAAATTAAACTTTACCATAGGTATGTACATATAGGAAAAAAACATAATATACATAGGGCATAGGGTTGGTGCTATCTGCCCTTTCATGAATCTACCTGGACTTTTGGGACGTCTCCCCCAACAGATAAGGGAGGACTACTCTATGTCACTTCTATTCGATCATGGAATGCTGCTGTGCATGGTTATTTTTATGATTTGGTGGGTCAGGTAATACCTAGTGCATTTTTAGTAGTTCTGGTTTAATAACAGCTTACCAGTCCATGGTCAAGAATTCAGCCTTTACTAGAGCTCAGTGGCAAGTCAGAATCTGTTTCACAAAAGGAGAACATTTCTCTACAGAGAAAGCTTATGTCCCCAGAATTGTAAAAGGGACTACACCATACCTCACTTATAGGGACTAACAGAGGAAAAGTTTAATGAAATGTGACTTAGGGTCTGGCATTATCTGAAATTGTATATGATTGTAATGCTAAATTATGCACAGTGTAGTTAGTGTCTTATTGTGCAAGCATTAGAATGCTTAGAAAACAAAGTAATAGATACAAAGCAGTGTTTTATCATCTCATTAAAGAAGTCAAGAGAATTGTGCCATTAACTGGACCTAAGCATATTTTAACACAATTCAGTTATAAAAATGTACATATTTGTAAAAGCCAGAAGTTCCTTTGGGATAAATAAAAAGATTGATGTTATTTGAACAACCTTTGTGATGTGAGGTTATGTTATGCAAACCTCAACAGTAGTCCATCCAGCAAATTATCACTAAGAATACAAAATAATATTTGCAGGTTAAAATAGGTAATTATACAATTTAAATACATAAATTTCATTTTGGTACAGTAGGCAAAAGTACCTACCAGAATTATTATAATGTAATAATAATTAAAATACTTTAATATTGGTTTAATGGAGGGAGAACAGATGACTAGACACATTATGGAGCTCAGAAGCAGATCTTTGAAAGTATGGGAAAGTCAGAGTGGACATACAGCACTAAAATGAGATAATAAATGTGTGACATTTATTGAAGCTTGCTTTATTCCTTAATATGGGTTTACTGTTTCTAATCATTCAGTATGTCCATTGGAAGAATGGTTAAAGCAACTGATGCGTGAAGAATTTTTGCCAAGTAGATTAAGGTTATTAATTGTGTTGGCCAGTCAATAACTGGGTGAGTACATTGAAATCTCCACAAAGGTGGAGGGATTGTTAATTTTTTACCTGTAGATAAATTAAATTTTGCTGTATTCCCATTAAGGTTTCTTTGTTAAATTTGTTTTAACATCTTGATGAATTAAACTTTTTATCACTTTGTAATATCTTTCTCCATACTGTTTTTTTAAAAGTTTTTAAAGTTTATTTAATGAATATAGATAAACGTATATTGTGGCTAGTGTTTGCCTGATACAATTTTTAATATTTCTTTTTTTAAAATTTTTTTATTGTTATGTTAATCACCATATATTACATCATTAGTTTTTGGTGCAGTGTTCCATGATTCATTGTTTGTTCATAACACCCAGTGCTCCATGCAGAATGTGCCCTCCTCAATACCCATCACCAGGCTAACCCATCCCCCTAACCCCCTCCCCTCTAGAACCCTCAGTTTGTTTTTCAGAGTCCATCATCTCTCATGGTTCGTCTCCCCCTCTGACATACTCCCCTTTTCTTCCTCTCCTGTTATCTTCTTCTTTTTCTTTTTTCTTAAAATATGTTGCGTTATTTGTTTCAGAAGTACAGATCTGTGATTCAACAGTCTTGCACAATTCACAGCGCTCACCGTAGCACATACCCTCCCCAATGTCTATCACCCAGCCACCCCATCCCTCCCACCCCCAACCACTCCAGTAACACTCAGTTTGTTTCCTGAGATTAAGAATTCCTCATATCAGTGAGGTCATGTGATACATGTCTTTCTCTGATTGACTTATTTCACTCAGCATAACACCCTCCAGTTCCATCCACGTCGTTGCAAATGGCAAGATCTCATTCCTTTTGATGGCCGCATAATATTCCATTGTGTATATATACCACTCTTCTTTATCCATTCATCTGTCGATGGGCATCTTGGCTCTTTCCACAGTTTGGCTATTGTGGACATTGCTGCTATAAACATTGGGGAGCACGTACCCCTTCGGGTCCCTACATTTGTATCTTTGTGGTAAATACCCAGTAGTGCAATTGCTGGATCGAACGGTAGCTCTAATTTCAACTGTTTGAGGAACCTCCATACTGTTTTCCAGAGTGGTTGCACCAACTTGCATTCCCACCAACAGTGTAGGAGGGTTCCCCTTTCTCCACATCCCCGCCAACATCTGTCGTTCCCTGACTTGTTAATTTTAGCCATTCTGATGGGTGTGAGGTGGTATCTCATTGAGGTTTTGATTTGGATTTCCCTGATGCCGAGTGATGTTGAGCACTTTTTCATGTGCCTGTTGGCCATTTGGATGTCTTCTTTGGAGAAATGTCTGTTCATGTCTTCTGCCCATTTCTTGAATGGATTATTTGTTCTTTGGGTGTTGAGTTTGATAAGTTCTTTATAGATTTTGGATACTAGCCCTTTATCTGATATGTCATTTGTAAATATTTTCTCCCATTCTGTCGGTTGTCTTTTGGTTTTGTGGACTGTTTCTTTTGCTGTGCAAAAGCTTTTTATCTTGATGAAATCCCAATAGTTCATTTTTGCCCTGGCTTCCCGTGCCTTTGGTGATGTTTCTAGGAAGAAGTTGCTGCGGCTAAGGTCGAAAAGGTTGCTACCTGTGTTCTCCTTTAGGATTTGGATGGACTCCTGTCTCACGTTTAGGTCTTTCAACCATTTGGAGTCTATTTTTGTGTGTGGTGTAAGGAAATGGTCCAGTTTCATTTTTCTGCATGTGGCTGTCCAATTTTCCCAACACCATTTGTTGAAGAGACTGTCTTTTTGCCATTGGACATTCTTTCCTGCTTTGTCAAAGATGAGTTGACCATAGAGTTGAGGGTCCATTTCTGGGCTCTCAATTCTGTTCCATTGATCTATGTGTCTGTTTTTGTGCCAGTACCATACTGTCTTGATGATGACAGCTTTGTAATAGAGCTGGAAGTCCGGAATTGTGATGCCGCCAGCTTTGCTTTTCTTTTTCAGTATTCCTCTGGCTATTCTGGGTCTCTTCTGGTTCCATACAAATTTTAGGATTATTTGTTCCATTTCTTTGAAAAAAGTGGATGGTATTTTGATGGGGATTGCATTGAATGTGTAGATTGCTCTAGGTAGCATTGACATCTTCACAATTTTGATTCTCCCAATCCATGAGCATGGAACGTTTTTCCATTTCTTTGTGTCTTCTTCAATTTCTTTCATGAGTATTTTATAGTTTTCTGAGTACAGATCCTTTGCCTCTTTGGTTAGATTTATTCCTAGGTATCTAATGGTTTTGGGTGCAATTGTAAATGGGATCGACTCCTTGATTTGTCTCTCTTCTGTCTTGTTGTTGGTGTATAGGAATGCCACTGGTTTCTGTGCATTGATTTTATATCCTGCTACTTTACTGAATTCCTGTATGAGTTCTAGCAGTTTTGGGGTGGAGTCTTTTGGGTTTTCCACATACAGTATCATATCATCTGCAAAGAGTGAGAGTTTGACTTCCTCTTTGCCGATTTGGATGCCTTTGATTTCTTTTTGTTATCTGATTGCTGTGGCTAGGACTTCTACTACTACGTTGAATAGCAGTGGTGAGAGTGGACATCCCTGCCACGTTCCTGACCTTAGGGGAAAAGCTCTCAGCCTTTCCCCATTGAGAATGATATTCGCTGTAGGTTTTTCATAGATGGCTTTTATGATATTGAGGTATGTACCCTCTATCCCTATACTCTGAAGAGTTTTGATCAAGAAAGGATGTTGTACTTTGTCAAATGCTTTTTCTGCATCTATTGAGAGGATCATATGATTCTTGTTCTTTCTTTTGTTAATGTATTGTATCACGTTGATTGATTTGCGGATGTTGAACCAGCCTTGCAGCCCAGGAATAAATCCCACTTGGTCATGGTGAATAATCCTTTTAATGTACTGTTGGATCCTATTGGCTAGTATTTTGGTGAGAATTTTTGCATCCATGTTCATCAAGGATATTGGTCTGTAATTCTCTTTTTTGATGGGGTCTTTGTCTGGTTTTGGGATCAAGGTAATGCTGGCCTCATAAAATGAGTTTGGAAGTTTCCCTTCCATTTCTATTTTTTGGAACAGTTTCAGGAGAATAGGTATTAATTCTTCTTTAAATGTCTGATAGAATTCCCCTGGGAAGCCATCTGGCCCTGGGCTTTTGTTTGTTGGGAGATTTTTGATGACTGTTTCAATTTCCTTAGTGGTTATAGGTCTGTTCAGGTTTTCTATTTCTTCCTGGTTCAATTTTGGTAGTTGATACATCTCTAGGAATGCACCCATTTCTTCCAGGTTATCTAATTTGCTGGCATAGAGTTGCTCATAATATGTTCTTATAATTGTTTGTATTTCTTTGGTGTTGGTTGTGATCTCTCCTCTTTCATTCATGATTTTGTTGATTTGGGTCATTTCTCTTTTCTTTTTGATAAGTCTGGCCAGGGGTTTATCAATCTTGTTAATTCTTTCAAAGAACCAGCTCCTAGTTTCATTGATCTGTTCTATTATTCTTTTGGTTTCTAGTTCATTGTTTTCTGTTCTGATCTTTATGATTTCTCTTCTCCTGCTGGGTTTAGGCTTTATTTCCTGTTCTTTCTCCAGCTCTTTTAGGTGTAGGGTTAGGTTGTGTATTTGAGACCTTTCTTGTTTCTTGAGAAAGGCTTGTATTGCTATATACTTTCCTCTCAGGACTGCCTTTGCTGTATCCCAAAGATTTTGAACAGTTGTGTTTTCATTTTCATTGGTTTCCATGATTTTTTTTAATTCTTCAATTTCCTGGTTGACCCATTCATTCTTTAGTAGGATGCTCTTTAGCCTCCCTGTATTTGAGTTCTTTCCGACTTTCCTCTTGTGGTTGAGTTCTAGTTTCAAAGCATTGTGGTCTGAAAATATGCAGGAAATGATCCCAATCTTTTGGTACCGATTGAGACCTGATTTGTGACCTAGGATGTGATCAATTCTGGAGAATGTTCCATGGGCACTAGAGAAGAATGTGTATTCCGTTGCTTTGGGATGGAATGTTCTGAATATGTCTGTGAAGTCCATTTGGTCCAGTGTGTCATTTAAAGTCTTTATTTCCTTGTTGATCTTTTGCTTAGATGATCTGTCCATTTCAGTCAGGGGGGTGTTAAAGTCCCCCACTATTATTGTATTGTTGTCAATGTGTTTCTTTGCTTTTGTTATTAATTGCCTTATATAATTGGCTGCTCCCATGTTCGGGGCATAGATATTTACAATTGTTAGATCTTCTTGTTGCATAGACCCTTTAAGTAGGATATAGTGTCCTTCCTCATCTCTTATTACAGTCTTTGTTTTAAAATCTAATTTGTCTGATATAAGGATTGCCACCCCAGCTTTCTTTTGGTGTCCATTAGCATGGTAAATGGTTTTCCACCCCCTCACTTTCAATCTGGGGGTGTCTTTGGGTCTAAAATGAGTCTCTTGCAGACAGCATATTGATGGGTCTTGTTTTTTAATCCAATCTGATAGCCTGTGTCTTTTGATTGGGGCATTGAGCCCATTTACATTCAGGGTAACTATTGAAAGGTATGAATTTAGTGCCATTGTATTACCTGTAAGGTGACTGTTAACTGTCTGTTGTCTGTGTTCGTTTCTGCTCTTTGCTGCTTTTAGGTTCTCTGTTTGCTTAGAGGACCCCTCTCAATATTTCTTGTAGGGCTGGTTTCATGTTTGCAAATTCCTTTAGTTTTTGTTTGTTCTGGAAGCTTTTTATCTCTCCTTCTATTTTCAATGATAGCCTAGCTGGATATAGTATTCTTGGCTGCATATTTTTCTCGTTTAGTGCTCTGAAGATGTCTTGCCAGTCCTTTCTGGCCTGCCAGGTCTCTGTGGATAGGTCTGTTGCCAATCTAATGTTTCTACCATTGTAGGTTACATATCTCTTCTCCCGAGCTGCTTTCAGGATTTTCTCTTTGTCTCTGAGACTCGTAAGTTTTACTATTAGATGTCGGGGTGTTGACCTATTATTATTGATTTTGAGAGGGGTTCTCTGTGCCTCCTGGATTTTAATGCCTGTTTCCTTCCTCACATTAGGGAAGTTCTCTGCTATTATTTGCTCCAATATACCTTCTGCCCCTCTCTCTCTCTTCTTCTTCTTCTGGGATCCCAATTATTCTAATGTTGTTTCGTCTATCGTATCACTTATCTCTTGAATTCTGCCCTCGTGATCCTGTAGTTGTTTCTCTCTCTTTTTCTCAGCCTCTTTATTTTCCATCATTTGGTCTTCTATATCGCTGATTCTCTCTTCTGCCTCATTTATCCTAGCATTTAGTGCCCCCATTTTTGATTACACCTCATCAAGAGCCTTTTTGATTTCGATTTGGTTAGATTTTAGTTCTTTTATTTCTCCAGAAAGTGTTTCTCTAATAACTTCCACGCTTTTTTCAAGCCCAGCTAGTATCTTTAAAGTCATGATTCTGAACTCTAGGTTCGACATTGTACTAATGTCCGTATTGAGTAGGTCCCTGGCTGACGGTACTACCTCTTGTTCTTTTTGTTGAGGTGATTTCTTTCGTCTTGTCATTTTGTCCAGAGGAGAATAGATGAATGAGAGAACAAAATGCTAACAGGTTTACAACGTCCCCAGCAAATATACTGTATACAAATCAGAAAAGACCTAAAACCAGGGGAGAAGAAAGGGAAAGAAAGAAAAAAGAAAGAGAAAAAGAAAAAAAAAGCTAAAAACAAAAACAAAACAATACAAAAAAAGCAGAATATGATCAAATATGATCAGGCTAGTGCATAGATCAGTGCCACACACTAGATTTTGGGCGTATTTTGGTCTGTTAGAAAAAAGTGCCTCCTAAAATTTTAAAGGAAGAAAGACATATATGTACAAAATAAGGGTTGATACAATGAAGGAATGGAAGATGACTGTAAAGATGAAAATTATAAAAGATTTTATAAAGGGACTTGGTAAGATAAGTTGTTTGAAAAAAGAAAGAAGATTTAAGAAAAAAAAAAAGGAAAAAGGGAGAGAATGTGATCAGGCAGGAGACTAGAACAAAGCCATACACTAGTGATTTAGGGTATATTTTGATCTGTTAGAAGAAACTGTACCTCAAAATTTTAAAGAGAGAACAACTTATATATATATGCCAAAAATAAGGGTAACTACTATGAAGGGATAAAATATGACTCTAAAAATGAAAAATAAAAAATGTTTTTTTTTTAAAAAAAGGGATTGATAAGATGTTGGTTGAAAAAGGGAAAAAGAAAAATAAAAAAAAAATAGTCAACAAAAATTAACTTTGATGAAATAATGGAACATGGTTAAAAAAAAAAAAAATCCATGAATCTATGTGCAGTATTCCCCTAGCGCTGGAGTTCTCCCATTCTCCTTGATCGATCAACTTGGTCTTGGCTTGCTGGCTGTTTGTGCTGATCTTCTGGGGGAGGGGCCTGTTGCTGTGGTTTCCAAATGTCTTTGCCGGAGGCGGAATTGCCCCGCCCTTGTCGGTCCGGGCTAAGGAAGCTGCTCTGGTTTGCTCTCAGGAGATTTTGTTCCCTGCAAGCTCTCGGTACAGCTTTGGAGGACCAGGGCAGAAATGGTGGCCTCCCAATCTCCACCCGGAGGAGCTGAGAACTTGGGGCCCCGCTCCTTAGTGCGCCCCCAGAGAAAAGCAGTCACTCCCGTGTCCCCGGTCTCTGGCCGCACTCCGTGCTCACCCGGCCTGTGATCGAGCGTTGCTATCTCTGGCACCCATCCCCGCTCGGAGTCTCCAAACCCAGCAGATCCCTGCAGTGCGTTCCCGCACCGCTCCTCCCCGGGAAGGAAGGGGAGTCTCCCCGGATCTGCTGCTTGTTGGGTCCCTGCTGGGGGAGCCGTGCTCCGCCTGGGCCGCAGATCACAGTTTATGGCAACCCCGAGCTGAGAGCCCGCGACTCTGCTCCGTCTCTGCAGCCGGCTTCCCCGCTCTGATACCTGGGAGCTCTGGTGCACTCAGGGACCCCCGGTCTCTCTGTGACCCCAAGGGTCCTGAGACCACACTGTCCCGGGAGGGTTCCACCCCCCGCTTAGCCACTGCAGCGACGTCCCTCCGCCGAGCCAACTTCTAAAAGGTCCAATTTTGTGCTCCGCGGCTCTAGCACTTGCCAGAAGCGGCCGGCGGAGGCCCCTCCCCCGCCATCTATCCTCCCGAATATCGCCTCGGATTCACTTCTCCGCACGCCCTACCTTCCAGTAAGTGGTCGCTTCTCTGTTCAGAGAGTTGTTGCTACTCTCCTGTTCGATCTCCTGTTGAGTTCGTAGGTGTTCAGAATGGTTTGATCCCTATTCAGCTGAATTCCTGAGACCAGACGAAATCTAGGTCTCCTACTCCTCCGCCCTAATATTTCTTTATTTTCAACATCCATGTGTTCTTATGCTTTAAGTTATTCTCTTGTAAACTACATGTAGGTTTTAAAGATATTTACGGATAAGGAATATATAGATACAATATGAAAATCTGTGCCTTTTTAAACATTCTTTTTTAAAAAAAATTATTTGAGAGAGAAAGAGAGTGTGTACACAAGCAGGGGAGAGAGGCAGAGGGAGAGAGAGAAGCAGGCTCCCCACTGAGCAGGGAGCCTGATGTGGGACTCAATCCCAGGACGCTGGGATCATGACCTGAGCCAAAGGCAGACACTTAACTGACTGAGCCACCCAGGCACCCCTTTTCCCTTTTTAAAACATTCTTAAAACAAAGAATCCATAAATTTTAAAAAGTTTTTAATTATTTATTTGGGAGAGAAAGAGAGAGAGAGAGCATGGGCTCAGAAGGGGAGGGGCAGAGGGGGAGGCGCAGAGAGGAGGGAAGAGGCAGAGGGGGAGGGAGAACCAGACTTGGGGCTTTCAGCATGAAGCCAGATGCCAGGCTCTATCCCAAGACCCTGACCATAACCTGAGCCAAAATCAAGAGTCAGGTGCTCAACTGACTGAGCCACCCAGGTGCCCCAAAGCACCCATAATTTTATATAACCCTTACAAGACAAGGGCTTTAGAGCCATTTATTTCACTGTAACAGTTGAGAAAACTAAGGCACAGGGAGATTAACTTGCTTAAAGATGCATGGTTTAGAAGTTGGTGAAGATATTTGACCCATGGGTTTCACAAATGCCTTACACACACACATATATATGTAAATGAACCAAAAGTTTTTGTCTCTTACCTACGGAGATTAAATGTAATATTACATCAATGTTTGCATTTTTATGTAATGATATTAATATAGTAAAATTTTAAAATTTATTTAAATGTTTTAACATTTTTCCTATTATTACAGTTAATTTATGGACAAAATAAAGAGCAATTATTTGTGACCGTAAGAAATAATATAGATATTAACAAGGGAGGGAGTAGATTATAGAATTTGGAACATAATAGTGAAGAAGGAAAGATGCAGGAAAGCTAAGCAATATTTTTGTAATATGAGCTTTTGCAAAAAACAGGTGGGTATTTTACTCAGGTCGTGTTGACTCTATTATATTACAAATAATTTAAAAATAGTTGTTAAGGGGCGCCTGGATGGTGCAGATGGTTAAGTGTCTGCCTTCTGCTCGGGTCGTGATCCCAGGATCCTGGGATCTAGCTCCACATCGGGCTCCCTGCTGGGTGGGGAGCCTGCTTCCCCCTTTCCCTCTGCCTGCTTCTTCCCCTGCTTGTACACTCCCTCTCTCTGTCAAAAATAAATAAAATCTTTAAAAAAAATAGTTGTTAAAATGTGATGTGTGAAAATAATTTTATTATTGTGAAATAAATGGTAGTTTTATTGGTAAAATTAATACAAATTTTATATACACAAAACCAAAGTTATGCTAGTAAACTCATAATTAACTGACTTGTTAATCATTTTCAACGTCTTTTTACATAAAGTTTGTTCTTATTTTATAGAAGAAATCTTAGTAAAATAGGTCATAAAAATTACATTGAAAGATATAGTCTCAATTTCACATTCTTACATGAGAGATATTGGAAACAGTATTTATTTTTATTTTTTAAAGATTTATTCACATTCCAGTTACATACAGTTTAGTATTAGTTTCAGGTGTACAATATAGTGGTTCAACACTTCCATACAACACCCAGTGCTCGTCACAAGTGCTCTCCTTAATCCATATCACCTATTTCACCCATCCCCCCGCTGGCCTCCCCTCTGGTAACCCTCAGTTTGTTCTCTATACTTTGGAGTCTGTTTCTTGGTTTGCCTCTCTCCCTCTGAAGAAACTGTTTTTAAAAGAAAAATGATATGGAAAAGTCTTTCAAAGGTGCACAATATCTAGATAAGTATTTAGAATGGTCCTTACACTTTTAGTTTAAAGTAAGGCTCAATTACAAATCTGTGAATAACAATACCAAAACAATAAAATAAAAAATTATATACTAAGCTTTAACTGATTGCTGAGATATGGGAATAGTCCTAGAACTCTGTATCATTTAATGTTACTTCTATACATAGTCTGCAAGTCACTCTTACCATGCTTAATAATAGAGTCAGGAAAGGTTTAAGACAGACCAAAGTAAGACAGTGTTTTATGTGGCAGACATAAGATTCTACTCTTATTTTTCTGACTTAAAAACTTGTGTAAGACTGTTGAATCACAGACCTGTACCTCTGAAACAAATAATACTTTATATGTTAAAAAAAGAAGAAGATAGAAGGGAGGGTAAAATGAAGGTGGGGAAATCGGAGGAGGAGATGAACCATGAGAGACGACGGACTCTGAGAAACAAACTGAGGGTTCTAGAGGGGAGGGGGGGTGGGGGGATGGGTTAGCCTGGTGATGGGTATTAAAGAGGGCACGTACTGAATGGAGCACTGGGTGTTATACGCAAGCAATGAATCATGGAACACTACATCAAAAACTAATGATGTGATGTATGGTGATTAACATAACATAATACAATTTTTAAAAAGTTAAAAAAAAACCTTGTGTTTTTAATCACAGCGGTGCACTGTCTCTAATTTTAATTAATTAATTAGTATTACCAGGTCTTCATACTCAGACTGGAATCTCAACATTGTCTCAGGCCTTCAAAATCTCCAGCCTTCCAGATCATGGGACGTCTCAGAGTCTATAATTATGTGAGCTAATAACTTATATTAAGTCTCTTTATATATATGTGTGTGTGTGTATGTTACATATCTATATGTATCTATATGGATGTATGCATTTATCTATCTATCATCTATATCTCCTGTATCTCCTATTGGTTCTGCTCCTCTGGAGAGCCCTAATACATGTTCTTTAGTAATTTAGTTTATCAGGGGACATATATACATAAACAGTTGCAACATGGATAAAATAATTAAGGAAGATATTCATCATTTTTCTTCCCCTATATCACTTCCCTGCCCACATGCCCTCAAGTGCTACTTTCTTAAAAGATAATTTCTTCCTTGCTCAGTTGTCTGTTTTATTTTGCAGACACAAAGAATAAAGATAATGGTTAATTACTGAGAGACTAGTGTAATGGGGAGACCAGTCTATAGTTCCCAAGGAACACCATAGTAGAAAAAAACAAAACAAAACAATGTGTATGCTTGTATGCATGTTGTGTCTGAGAAAGAAATGGAGAGAAAAGAGATTTAGTCAGAGGCATAAATGAAAAATGGAGGCAAGATACATAAAACAGCCATAGAGGTTGAATTTAATGAAAATTTCAGAGGAAGATACAGAAAGATTTTTGAGAGCAGCTACTAGCAGGAAAGATGTTTGTTGCTGATATATATGTATGAGAGCAGTTTAAATTTATTCAAAGAGACTTTTCTATGCAGTTATTTTCTCCACTTTCTCAATCTCTAGGTCAAATGATTGTCTTTTTACATTTCAGTTATATAAGTGCTATGTTTCTATGTCATATTGCATAAGTATTAGGTCTCAAAAATACATTAGGTCATCCAGTGTATTGCAGTTATATAATTGTAATAAAATATTGCAACTCTGAGGTGAGAGGTATGAACAAGTTGAGAAGAATCACTGTTACGGAGAACTGTTACAGAGGAAAGTGTCCAGCATGCAGCTTCTGCACAGGTTTTCCTACTGAGTCGTTCATCCCCTTCTTAAAATTGCAAGAGCCCTTTCTTTTTTTAGAGAATCTCTCTTTGGGTTAAAAGTTTTGAATTTCCCAACATTTTGGGAAATTTGTATTACTACATAAATTTATCATTTTAACCTTGTCAAATTTATCTATCTTTTCTTGTTGCTTTTAAAATTTTTCCACTCGAGTTTTTCCTTTAGTTGGTCAATACTCTCCCTCAAGTATTTATATTTTACTGGAGTTTCATTAAATGTGCAGATGAAGTGAGAGTGAATTGATACTTTGTAAAATTTAATCTTTAAATCCATGACCATGATAGTCCTTTCTAATTGTGCCAGCTTATGTCCTGTGAGACTATGATAAAGCTCCTTTCATGCAAATAGATCTTCCATATTGCTTGATAAATTTACTTATTTATAAAAAAAACTTTTTTTTGGAAATTTTAAATTTTTTAAAGAAGATTTTATTTATTTGAGAGGGGGAGAGAGAGAGAGAGAGCAGGAGGAGGGGAAGGGAAAAGCAGACTCCCTGCTGAGCAGGGAGCCCAACTTGGGGCTTGATCCTGGAGATCATGACCTGAGCCAAAGGCAGATGCCCAACAGACTGAGCCAACCAGGTGCCCCTGGAAATAGATTTTTAAATATATTTCTGCCAGCATTGTATAGGATGAGTTGTAGGTGTCACAGATTGGAAGTCAGGAAACTAGTTAGTTATTTACTAAAGTGGTCAAGGAAAGAAACAGCCAGAGAATGAATGAAAGGGCCACTGACTCGAAAGGTAAGTAGTAGTTGCTGTTAGATGAAATTGTGGGCAAAGAATGGTGTGCAAACTGTAGAGCACGCACTCAAGGATGGCGCACATTCAGTGGCATGGTGGTGGGTGCTTAGCCTTGAGCTAATCCTTCAGTACCTCCTATGATTCCATGAACTATGCAAAATCATTGCATTTTCCAATTATATGACTTAGCTGTCTTTCATTACTTATACCTAAGAACTTGACATATATCCACAAAAACAAAGGGAAAAAAAAGATTGCGATGGGATCCAGGACTAACTACATAGTAAAGAGACAAAATTCTGAATGAAATTGTATCATATATCCTTGACTTTTGAATCTATCTGATTTGATCCTACATAGGTCAAGCTCAGAAAACACAAATATAACTCATGACCTTCTCTCTCAAACCTGCTCCTTAGCGGTATTCTCATTCTATGTCCTTACAGCACTGCCTGCTTAAACTCTCCTTTTCTAAGATTGTTAAAGTAACATCTCATGTCACCTTCTGCTTCAAGTTTTTATATCTCAAATCTATCTCCTACACTACCTACAGGCTAAATTATCTCAAGAGATAAATTTAACCATGTCTCTTCTGAAAGCTCTTCAGTAGCTCACTGTCTTGTCTGTAGGATGATGATCAATCTCTTCTGCAGAGCATGAAGGGCTTACCATGTATACCCACATTGTCTCAAGTGACCCTATGCTTTGTCCTTTAGTTTCTAGGTCTCTGGTCTGGTTGTGGTTGGCTATATGTACTTCACTATGCTACAAATTTGAACCTTTATTCATGCATTCCTCTCTTTTATTTATTTTTATTTTTTTATTATGTTATGTTAATCACCATATATCATTAGTTTTTGATGTAGTGTTCCATGATTCATTGTATGACACCTGAATGGAGCACTGGTGTTATACGCTTTTCTCTCTTTTAGAATAACCTTCGGCTTCCTTGCTTATTCATTTGGATTGTTTTAACAGATGACATTAGGGACATTTCCCTCAGGTAGATGATCTCTAGATGGGACTAAGTGCCTATGGTAATCTTCCTATACCACCCTATACAAAGTTCTATCATTAATTCCACATTTTATTATGTATTTTTCCACATGTAAAATACTGATTTCTTTGATTCTTCCAGAATTTGAATGTTTCTGAGGGCAAGAGCTGAATTTCATTCATGTTTGGTCCCTACTGTCCATTAACATTAACATTATATGGCACATAATAGTGCTTAAGAAATGATAATTCTGGGGGCACCTTGGTGGCTCAGCTGGTTAAGCGTCTGATTCTTGATTTTGTCTCAGTTCATGATCTCACGGTAGTGAGATTAAGCCCCACATTGAGCTCCATGCTCAATGGAGGTTCTTGAGACACTTGAGATTCTCTCTCTCCCTCTCTCCTGCCCCTACTTCCCTACCCCGCTCATGTGCATGCAAGCTCTCTAAATAAATAATAAATAAATAAATAAATAAATAAATAAATAAATAAATAAATAAATAAAATCTTATAAAAAATGATTCTGTCATTTCAGGCAATGTAGCAGACTGATTGAAATATGAAGAGGAAATTGGAAATGTTTTCGAAAGCATGTTATAAGCTCCAAAATATCATCTATGCTTTAGTAATTGTTACAGTCATCTTTAGGGATTGTCTATATTATACAATGCAGGAATAAATTTAATGATTTTACTTATAGAATAATGTGTAGTACAGTTTGATGAAATTTGGAGACTTAACATAGTTATTCAATATAATGTTGCATTTAAAATGTGATTTTTTTCTTCTTTTAATATTTTTTAGCTTTAAAAAGAAATATCATTGCAGGATGAGTTATTGCTTGTTTTTGGCAGTGCCCTGTGACATTTCCATTCAGTAAAGCAATATTAGTGAGTTTTATTAGAGTTCCTCATGAAATAACCATGATGCCTAAAATATTGAATTTATCAGATTTATAACAGTTTTAGGAAATACATAATTTGTTGTGTATGTAAATTCAAGACACCAAAATATAACTATATCTCTTAGGTCATATCATATTCCCCAGTTCTAGGTATGAACTAGTGTAAAATCATCTTCTGACCCATTCTATTAACTGAGGGAAATTAGTTACAACATTGCTTAAGGCATTTTGATTCTCTTGACTGTAAGTTTATGTTTGAATCTCTCAGACACAAACACCAATAATTGTATTCTAATACAAGGAATTAGAAGATACAAATTGCTTCTTAGATGATTAAGAAAAAATGTGCTACTATATATCCCCTCATTTCATGGTAAATAAAAGCATGACTGTCTAAAAATGTGTTTAGTATAACTGTATTATATAGTCTTTATTGCATCATAGGAAATTTCATTTCAGAAAAATAAATATAAATTTTCTCCATTATTGCAGAAATATTCACTTCACTTATATTGGTACATAATAAAAAGTAATCGTAAAACCTTCAATTTTCATTTAAAAAATTTATCTGTGGTATTATGTGTGTGTATTTTGTCACACATTTGATGTTAGAAATGGAAATTTTAAATTTTCCAAGGAGTAAATACATACATATTTACATGTACACATGCATAGCTATTCAAGAGTCTGAGTGAAAATACTTCTATCCATGTATGTATATGTGATTGACATATATTGAGTGTGTAATAACAGATGGCATGTAAACAGATATAAAGCACAGTAGGCCTAACTCTTCTCTAAAATTGTTTCTATTCTGATTTTCTCTGACCTTGAATAGTACAAGTCTTCCTATTGCTTTACTTAGTTTCCACCTCCTTTTCTTCTTTCAATTTTCTTTAGAACCAAGGTCAGACCTTCTCTATCAGTTCCCTACAGAGTAAGAAATGGCTTATGAGAAAGTACAGAAGTTATTTGGGGTTAGAGATACAGCTTAAAGGGAAACATCTAAAGACAAAAAGTTGGAAAGGCCGAAAGGTTTCATGTGCAACCCTTAAAGGGAAAAAAAAAAAGTTCACACAGATACTAAAACTATATATGAATTGATTTCAACTTTGATGGAAAGTTCTTTCAGAGTCTGATAGGAGAATTATAAGTAATTGCAATTTTAAGAGAATTCTTGCTTATTGTTACATCAGGACTATTATGCTTTTACATTATGTAACATTTTTGCCTATAATATCCCTTATTACTTTAGCTGTTCAAGTGTACAAAATCTGTTTAACAGCCCATATAAGGTCAATGACAATTCAATTTGTGAACTTTTATGATTTTTATATGTGAATGAATAAGGGAATGAGAAGCAAATCACAGTATTCTTGCTCCTGACACCTAAATCTAAAATGAAACATGTTTAAAATACACACACACACATACTCATCCCCCCCCACATATTTATACAATACAGTTTTATAGTTGCATAGTTTGCAAAGGTGAAATTAATGATATGAGAAAAGTAGAAATTGGACAGGTTGTCATATAATATGGAAAAAATATATAACCAACTATATCAGTTTCTTAGAGCTGCCATAACAAAGTACTACAAAGTGGGTGGCTTAAAACAATAGAAATTTATTCTCTCACAATTCTGGAGGACAGAAGTCTGAAATCAAGGGCTTTTCATAAATGGTTTTTATTATGTTGAAGTAATTTCCTTCTATTTCTTGTTTGTTGGCATTTTTTACGGAAAGATTTTTGAGCTTTGTGTTGAGATTACCATGTGCTTTTTTTTTTTTTTTGGCTCCTCATTCTGTTAATGTGATATATCACATTGATTTTCATATGTTGAAACCTCCTTGCATTCCAGAATAAATCCCACTTGGTCATGGTGTATAGTCCATTTAATGTACTGTTGAATTGATTTGCTAATATTTTGTTGAGGATTTTTGCATCAACATTCATCAGTGATATTGGTCTATAATTTTTTGTCTTATAGTACCTTTGTCAGGCTTTTTATTTATTTAATTTTATTTTTTTCTTTGTCAGGCTTTAATATTAGGATAATGCTGGCCTCATAAATGGATTTGGAAGTATTCCCTCCTTTTTAATCTTTTAGACAAGTTTGAGAAGGATCAGTGTTAATTCTTTAAATGTTTGGTAGAATTCTCCAATGAAGCCACCTGGTCTTGGGTTTTTTCTTTGTTGGGAGGTTTTGATTTCTGATGTAATCTCCTGTCTAATTATGTATCTGTTCAGATTTTTTTTTTTCTTCATGAGTCAGTCTTGGTAGGCTGGGCTGCATGTTTCTGTGAATTTATCCATTTCTTCTAGGTTATCCAATTTGTTGGCATAGTGTCTTAGAATCCTTTTTATTTCTGTAGCATCAGTTGTAATATCTCTTCTTTCACTTCAGATTTTTCTGTTTAAGTCTTCTCTCTTTTTGCTTTAGTATATAGTCAAGGCTTTGTCAATTTTGTTGATTCTTTCCAAAAACCAACTCTTAGGTTTGTTGATTTTTTCTATTCTAAACTTTATTTTCTTCCTTCTGCTACTTTTGGGCATAGTTTTTATTTTTCCAGGTCACGTAGGTGTAAAGTTAGGTTGTTGTTTTGAGATCTTTCTTTTTTAATTCAGACGTTTATCATTATAAACTTCTCTCTTAGTATTGCTTCCACTGCGTCCTAAGTTTTGGTATGTTGTAGTTTTGTTTTCATTTGTTTCAAAATATTTTCTAATTTCCCTTGCAATTTCTTTTTCGACCCATTGATTACTCAAGAGCATATTGTTTAATTTCCACATATAGGTGAATTTTACAGTTTTTCTTTTTTTTTAAAGATTTTATTTATTTGAGAGAGAGAATGAGAGATAGCACGAGAGGGAAGAGGGTCAGAGGGAGAAGCAGACTCCCTGCTGAGCACGGAGCCCGATGTGGGACTCGATCCTGAGACTCCAGGATCACGGCCTGAGCCGAAGGCAGTCGCTTAACCAACTGAGCCACCCAGGCACCCGTTTTTCTTTTGTTACTGAGTCTCCTTTCAAGGCTTCTTTGAAACAGTTATTTTAAGTTTTTTGGCAGTTAATTCATAGATCTCCATTTATTTAGGGTCAGTTTCTGGAGATTTATTTATTTTTTTCTTTTTATCGGTTCACATTTTGCTCTTTTTTCACATGACTTATTTTTTCCTGGGATTGCTCATTTGAAAAAAATAAAAAAACCCACCCTTCCCCAGCCTTTACAGATTGGTTTCCTATAGGGGAAGATCTTTACCAATCAGCTTGGGTAGAGGTTTCAGGGGCTTCTTTTGCCCCCGCCCCCCCCCCCTTATCCCTTTCAACAAAGCATTTCTCGGTTTTGCGCTTACCTGAGGTACTGTGACTTCTTCACTAGTTTCTGGGGTTCTCATAAAGGCTTTTGTCCTCGTGTTGAGGCAGTTTCTCGGTGGAGGAAGGCGCTGGGGCCTTCCTGATTCCGCCATCTTCCTGACTTGGCCCTGGCTTTGTTTCTTTGGGGCCTCTCTCCAGGGTTTGCAGATTCTTCTCGCTTTCTCTCCGTGTCCTCGTGCTTCTCCCTAAATCTGTGTGGTGTCTCCTGATCGCGTCTCAGTAAGGACATTGGTCATATTGGTCTAGGGTATACCCATATGGCGTTGTTTTGCCTTAATTACGTCTTTAAAGGCCTTACCTACAAATGCAGTCACATCTGGAGATACGCGTGGTTAGAACTTCAACCTGGAGGAACACAATTCAGCCCAGAACAAAGTCTGACAAAAATTTGAACGATACGTTTTTGATAAGTGTAGAAATAAGGGGGCCAGTCACTTTAGACTTAGTAATTATTAATAATAAAACAAAGATTTCTGAAACAAATGAGAATAAAAATAAAATACTTTAAAAAGCCAATCTCATATTTTATTTAATGTTAAAAATTCATTAAGAACAATTTTAATGCATGAGAAATTTCTGAGCTGTATAGTGCTGAAAAGTAACAGTAAAACAAGTACACTGATAAACAAGAAGAGCTATCTGGCAGTGAAAACTCAAGGGCTTGCTATTTTTTTTTTTTTTTTTAACATTTGACCCAGGAAGAAGTGGCTCTGTAAATTTCAAACCATGTATTTGTTTTTCTTGGCTATTTTCAATCTATAGTTGATAGAGGATGAACTCTGAACAACTAATGTAATAGAGACCTTTCTCATCACTATTTTTAACAGAATTTCTCCTTAAATAATGTTTTATTGAATACTTGTAAGAATAGCAAAGAGAATGTAGACATTTTATACAACACATATTTGATATTTATAGGCTCCAGTTTGTTTGTTTGTTTTGAAAACATAATCTTTATACAATAAATGATACAAGAAAGTTTTAGGGTTAAATGTAAGCCAAAATCAAAAAGTAAAAATTTTTAGAAAAAATGAAAAGTGACATGGATAGGCTAGAATAGTAATGTTGTTTGACCTTTGGTGAAATCTGAATAAAAGTTGTATTCCTGAAAATTCAGGTCAGAGAATTGCTCTATGACCTAAAAGCATAAACCTCAGTGTGTATAGCCTCTAGCCCATTGTGATTCACCAGCATCCTTTAGACTTGACTGTGACTGCTGAATCTCATTGCTCTGCTTGTTGAGTTTTAATCAGTAATATTCCCATCTTATGGGAAGAACACAAAATAGAAGAAGCAATTTTAGGGTAGAGATTTGAACTCTTGTACTTCTTCAGTCCAGAGTTGGATAACATTAATTTCAGTGCCTGCTTTGTTTGATGATGATGAGGAAAAAAATTAGAGTTTTAGTTTGAGACTCATTTTCGCTGCTGCATATTGAAAGTAGTCACTCATCTTCAAATAGCAGCTGCTGACATCTAGAGAAGAATTTGGAAAATTCTATTTAGAAACCAATCTGCTTTCACATAACTTATGTAAGTTGTTTACCTCATTCTTTATTGCAGAGGATATCTGCATAAAAAAAGAATCCTTATTTCTCCAGAATTCATCTGTGATCGCTGTTTTGCCACCTGTAATGGTAATTTTCTCTCTGTGGAATCAAAACTGATAGCTTTGGAAAGACTGGGACTTGCAAAATGTTTTCATTTCTACACAGATAATACATACTATATCATCATAGCTACTTCCAAGCTCTTCTCATATTAGTACTTCCACGACACGTTATAAAATTTATCAATAATATCTGAGACATTTTTATATCTTTGTTTATTCTCAACATTCACTTGTGATAGTTTATGCTCATTGTAACTGATGTTCATGACATACTATTTTATTTTTTTAAATATTAAAAATATTTGCCACATATCATCTCCTTTGATTTCTCAGCAACTTTCTTTTTTTTTTTTTAAAGATTTTATTTATTTGAGAGAGAGAGAATGAGAGATAGAGAGCATGAGAGGGAAGAGGGTCAGAGGGAGAAGCAGACTCCCTGCTGAGCAGGGAGCCTGATGAGGGACTCGATCCTGGGACTCCAGGATCATGACCTGAGCTGAAGGCAGTCGCCCAACCAACTGAGCCACCCAGGCGCCCACTCAGCAACTTTCTAATATAAGTGTTACTTTCATTACTGGTGAAGAGATTGAGGCATTGACATCCAAATCTTGACCTTTGGATAATAAAGTTCAGAATCTGCCAGACATTGCCTCTTCAGACATTATAGTTAGAAAACGAAGGAAAATGTAATAAAAAAGATGAGGGCTGCAAAATCAAAAACAAAACCAAAACAAACAAAAACCCACCCAACACCAAAAAACAAAGCTCTAGTCATTTTTTAACATTGGTTGCACTCTCCTTGAGGGAGTAGACTGTTTTACGTTTACTATTGTATCTTCAGCATCAAGCACACTATCTTTGAATAAGTGGGTATATATGTATATATATATGTAAATATGTATATGTATATATGTATATATATGTATATATATGTGTGTGTGTGTGCATTTATATATAGAATATGTGTTCTGTTTTTTAAAGGCCTTAGAGAACATATTATATGAACTATGATGTTTTGACGTGGTAATAAAGAGTGAAATGTTATTTATAATAAACAAAAGGTTAAGTGCTCCTACAAATAATATTCTTTATTCTAAATTGAATGAAATAATATTAGGAAATAGAAACTAAACTGAAAATTATACCAAAAACTGTGAAAATCAGGGCTCTTGAATTTCCAAAAGTAATTAAATCTAACCCAAATGCTACATCTGAGTCTTGTTTTGTGCATCCTGTTAGGTAGCTTCCAAGAAAACTATAGTTGTGAAATCATAACTCCCCTTTTTTAAAAAAAAAAAAATCTGTAATGGAGATATTCTAAAAAGCACACATTGGGTGCATTATTTTAATCTCTGAAATTTGAAAAAAGTGGGAATTCATCACAGCCCCTACGGTACAACTTGGATGGTGTGAGCACAAAGAACCAGGTAAAAGAGCAGGTGCCCAGTGATTTCACTTAAATGGCCAGAGGTCCTAGAAGTCCCTCTGGGATAATGACCAAAACAGGGGGCACTTCTGTATCTATTTAGACAAGTTTTATTGTTGCTTTAATTTTGTGAAAATTATTTGTGCTATACATTTGGGATTTGTGAATATATATGCTGCACATCAGTAAATATGTGGTATATATTTTAAATATTTTCATAGTACATTTATATGCATTTTTAAAAGTTTGTATAAATAACATGAAAAGGTGAATATATTTATTAGCTCTTTCTCTTAAATCTCTGCAGTATATGTCCATGGCTCTCTCATTTATCCCATTTACTTTTACACCCACTCTCTAGGATAATGAACAATAATATAAAACTAAATATATTTGTGTGTAAAATGTATTATTTACAACATTAGCTTCTAATTCTTAATTAAAAGGAGATTAATGAATATTTTTCTCTAGTTGGTTTTCCTTTTGTGGTCTTGATCTAAACTCTGAAAAGTAGAATATAAAGGAACACAGGTATAAAAGGAAAAAATAGAATTACCTTTTTCTTTCATTGTTTTATGTTATGATGTAACATGCCAAACAGGAGTGAGGGTAAAGCTTAAACTTGAACATTTGCTTTTATGTTTTCTTGGAAATGCATTATTTTATTGGTCTTCTTTATTATTGTCACTTTTAAGGCCTAATCTATTTGGCTACATTTGAATGCATCGAACTTGATGCACATCATTATAGAAATGTCAGACATATTTATGAGCTGAATCTTCCCACATTAAGTTATTTTTCAGTTTTCAGTATTAGAGAAAACAAAAATCTAAATTAGTTACTTAAATTTAAAAGTCGTGGGATTTCACATAAATACCTGGATTTCTGTTTGTGAAACATCTGAACCTACAGTGCTACAGTTGCAAAATTTGTTTAATCTTAACTGTAAACATTTTCCCTGTTATGTTGTACTATGTGTCTCTAGTTCATCATAGCCCTCATCCCGGGCACCAATGCCTATTTATTAACTGAATGTTTCCTTTTATTCATTTATGTTGCCTCCCTACCTTAAGCATTTGACATTCTATAATGTCACAGACTTACAGTTATTTATGTTAGTTTGTGAGAGCTGCCATAACAAAATACCACAAACTGGGTGACTTAGACAACATAAATTTATTCTCTCACAGTTCTGGAGGCTAGAAGTTAATGATCAAGGTGCTGTCAAATCCAGTTTCTGGCGAGGTTTCTCTTCCTGGCTTGTAGAAGGCAACTGTGCACGTATGTGTGCACGGGGCGAGGTGTGTAGGTGTGTTTATAGTTATGGATAGTTACTTGGGCATGATTTTCTCAGCTCCATGGAATTACTTTTCTAATGATTGTCTTTGTTCTCAAACATTTGCATACGTATTTTTTTTCTTGTTATTTTTTAGGTTCTGTGCTGCTTCCTTTTTCCAGGAGAGTTGTTTATAGAATATTTATGTGTAGGTGCCTATGGTAGCATTTGGAAGCTATGCAAGATATTCAAAGTCATGTAGGAAATTTTCTAAAGACAAAGGGGTTGAGCATGAGTCCAATTTTACCTTCAGAACTCTCCGCCAGGCATTCAGAGATTTGTGGTACATTTACAATAAAAAATACCTCTTATTATCTCAACCAGCTACTAAGACTCATATGACTTTCTGAAAATATGGCTTGATTAAGATATTATATGTTGAACTCTGAATCCTGTAGTCTTTAGAGCCAAAATATTCATTTCCCTATGGTGCAAGCAAGGGATTTTGCTTTGTAGTCCTGCAGATGCCAGTTAATTTTGATAAATTTGCCTTAGATTTTGATATCTGTAGCCAGCTATGGGTTCTTCTCTACTCCTCATCCTGAATTTACTTCTGCTCTGTTTTATTGTTTTGGGAAATCTTTCTATATATCTTATAGTTTTGAGTTTTATCTGTTAGCTTTTAAATTTCCCATACATTTTTTTTTTGCCACACCTAAAGTATTTTTTGTTTCTTGTCCCCTGTTGCCTTTAGGTTTTGTTTTTATTGTTGTTGTTTTGTCTAGAAGAGAAAGCATATGGAATACAATTTCTGGTTTCAGTTATTTATTTTTCAATATTTCTTACTCATTTTTTACTATAGCTTCTCCAGTTATCTTTGGATCACAAAATTTTGTTCACTCACTAGCAGTTCCTTCTGGAGAGGCTTATTACAACAATATTTTCAAATGTTGTCCTATAAAAATATATTTATCTGTTACCTTTGTGTTTGAATAAAAGGTTGACAGGATTTTGAAATCTTGAACCTTTATTTTTTTCCCTTGAGGACAAGGTAGATCTTGCTCTGATATCTCTATAATGTGTGTATCACTATAAAGATGTTTTCCTGATATTATTGCTGTGTTCTATTCAAGACCATATCTTTTAATAGATTATGTGTCCCATTTTAACCACAATACACTTGATAGTCCAGAAAAAGTTATGTGCACAGTTACATTTGGGATATATTTTGAAAGCAGAGCTTTATAGAATTTATTGCCAATAACAACAAATTCCAAAAATCAACTCCAAAAGCCACGTTATTTTAAACTATGTCATTAACATTAATGGTGCTTAGCATTCATCATGTATGTTTTTCAGGAATTTTGCAAGTTTATTATTCAGTCGGACATTATTAAAGTTGTGTGGGTTGTTTGTGTTGTGGAGATACTATAACTAGTATGTCTCTCCTTGTAACTATGCATTCAGTGGTATCACATCTGTAGTTTGATCAGTCATCATGGCTGTATTTGTGTCTGAAAATAGGTGAAAACTACAAATCCAGTCTTGATTTATTTTGTTGTTTTTGTGTTGACTCATGTGAGGGGGAATATGTTAATAATGTAGATCAAACCTACAAGAGTATTGTATCTATAGCCTGTGTTGTGAATAGCACAGACCATGGAGGAAGTAATCTTCCAGTATATAAAATGGATTCTGATTTAGGAAAGAATCTCTGACCCATCACTGACAAATAACTGAAGTTTCTGTGTACTTCGAAATGAAGCTGAGGGAGGTTTGATTTAATGAATATAATTTGTACAATGGTGGGAAATTTACAGTAGATCACGTATAAGTTTTAATGGCAATAACTTCATTGGGGAAGGAATTTGTGGATTGAATAGCAATTCCATTTGTCATGGATGAACTGCAACTATAGATTGGCTAAAAATACAAGAGCTCATCAGAAATCTAAGAGACTTCTTGTGAGAATCAACTTGCTCTTGAAATTTACCATAAAGAATATGACATTTTATTATTTCTCATAATCCTTTTTATTAGTGTAGCTCATATTACATTTTTCTATGTAAACACATGCACACTTTTTTCCCAGAGAGCCATTTATAAAACATTCATTAGCTCATCATTGTGTACATCATAACAAGATCCCCACATGTACATCAAACTTTGCAAAGCACTGTGGCAATGAGCATGAAATAGAATTATTTGGTATAACCCTACCATAAATCCCTAAATGCACTTTTTCTCATTTGCTGGAGTGAGGCTGATGATTCACACAGCTATATGAACGTGAAAATTTAGTTCTCTAAACTTTTAAGAATTTCAGAAAATTCAAGAGAAAGGAAATATATTTTTTTAATTTTTAAGAAGTTTTTACTTATTTTAGAGAGGGATGGAGCATGAGTTATGGGGAGGGTCAGAGGGAGAGGGTGAGAAAGAATCTCAAGCAGTGAGTAGTTGGACAGGGGGTTCCATCTCAGGACCCTGACATCATGACCCTGAGATCATGACCTGAGCTGAAACCAAGAGTTGAGGATGCTTAACTGACTGAACCACCCAGGCGCCCCAGAAAGGAAATATTGTCTTAATTGCCTTACTACATTATATTAATAAGCTTGGCAGCACTTAGTTTCTTTTTCCATTCACTAATCTACCATCCAAATTCTGTTTTTTAGGGTTTTTCAAAAAGTGGCGGTGGTCCACATTTCATTTAATGGTTGCTCCATTAAAGAAGAGGTGTTTTCAGAAGAACTAAATAAATTTATTTATCAAGAAGACCATGCTCCTTACTCAAAAGCTCTTGTTTCCTTGATATAAATCAGGACAGGAAACAAGTTGGTATATTTTTCTAGTCTCACTGGTATTGTTAACGAATAACTTTAAGGACTTAGATGAGGGAAACCTGTTAGCCTTTAAGACCAAAAATTAGGAAAGGATTGAAGACTAACCTCTTGGTGTGTGCAATGCTTATACCATATTATTTATAACAGGAATGACAAATCGATGAAATAAAAAAGAGACATAAAATGTCTTATTGATGTTTCCTTTAGCTATAAATATCATCTTAAATAGAGTCTACATAGTCAAATATTAATAGAGTAACAAATATGAAAAACAGTAGTCTACTTTGGCCGGCACCAATTCAAATAGATTATCATATTCTTATCCACCACAACCTCCTGATCAAATAAAAATTCAACAGTTTTAGATGTTTTCTTGGAAATAGATTATGGAGATTAAACAAAACTAGAAAATGTGATCAACATAACTTCCCAAAGATACAAAGAATGGAATAGAGAAATTAGAGATATTAATTTCTTCTCATCCTTAACAAGAAAGTACTTCATATTTTAAAAAACTTAGTTGATGGAATTTTGTCTACTGCTTCACCTTGATATACAGCTGCCACCAGAATATCAATGTGACCTTTTAAATGTAAATTGTTGTCAACACATCAAGTCTTAAAAAACAATATTCAAATACATACGTGTTTCAACTGTATGAGAAAACAGTTGTATTTGGTGTTTTGAAAGACTGCAATTACTAACACGATGCTTTTGGCGTGTACTTCTATATGCTTGTTTTATATTTTAACAGTTTATGTTTCAAGAGTTTGCTTTGTTGGTATGCTTTTTCATTTTTTCTATTATTTTAAAATGAATTGTTGGAATATGTCTGAGGTATCTATATATAAAAGGTGAAAAGTAAAACACATTGATGTTCCAAAATCACATATGACATATCAAACCCCAACAAAAATATGTCTTATAGAAGAAACAGTCTGTGAAAATCTCTAATTGTCTTTCCATTTTTGAATTCTCACCAATTTAAACAATATATTTTTTAAGAATCTATGAAGAGATTTTTCATGAATGATTAAGACATCCTTTATGGATGACAGAACTCATACCAAAGAATGAGAATTATGTAGAGACCAATTTGATTCGAACAGATTGTAAAAGTCTTAGAAGTAGATTTCATTTTATACATATGGTTACTTCTTAGTAGGGTAGTGGTGAGAAACTTAGCCACAACAATGTTAGGCCTTAGTTTGGAAATTCTCCTCTCCTTGTATTGCCCAAGTTATGATTTTCTATCCTATATTCAATGAGGTTTTTTAAACCCATGCTTGTCTATCACAATCTCATTTTTTCCTGTGTTATGAAAATTGCAGAAACATTTCTCTATGTATTACTGTGATTACTAGTGTTTCATCTTTTAAATAAAAGGATCACTCTCCAAATTTGATTAAGGTGATTTTGCTTTCTTTCCTGTATACTTTGTAAAATTGACTTCTCTTAGATGTTAGATATTGCTCTGTAAATTTTGTCTCTTTTAGATTGTCGTTTTGATACTTGATCTGTCTTCCTGTTCTAAGATAGAGAAAGATTTTCTGATCGGGGCGCCTGGGTGACTCAGATGGTTAAGCATCTGCCTTCGGCTCAGGTCATGATCCCAGGGTCCTGGGATTGAGTCCCGCATCGGGCTCCCTGCTCCTTGGGAGCCTGCTTCTCCCTCTGCTTCTCTCTCTCTCTCTCTCTCCCTCTGTCTCACATGAATAAATAAATAAAATGTTAAAAAAAAAAGATTTTCTGATCTACATTGTTTCACCAGTGATAAATACTATATTTTGTATCCTGTGGAGTAAGAAGAGAAACTTTCTTACTGATATCTGAGCTGCAAATAGATTAAACAATGGGTAGATATAAAGTGTCTCTATGTATTTATTAATATTATTTATTTCCTTATCTATTAATAATCTTGTTAATTATTTAATTATTCCTTTTGCCTGCATGATCTCAGTGTTTGGATCTTAGGATGTCTCCTGTTTAAATACTGCGTGACCATTGAATTATAAAATAAGCAATTTGCTATAACACAACATGCTTGACTTTTGATTTACCCTAGTTAAATACTGAGTGTCTGCATGGTGATAAAGGGTAGGAGGTAGAAAAACTCAAATTTTAGAACTCTATGAAAAATGTCCTTACTTGGAATTTATTAATCAATCAGTTATAGAGTGATATAACACTTACTACACATGTTGAAGATATTTAGTTAGATATGTCATCAAAAGAATAAAACTTGAGATAAATTCCTGTAATGAGTAATTATGCCACAGATAAAAATCTCTGATAGGGAAGTATTTAACAGAAACCTAAAATCATCATGTTCTTTTTTTTTTTTTAAGATTTTATTTATTTGACAGAGAGAGACACAGTGAGAAAGGGAACATAAGCTGGGGGAATGGGAGAGGGAGAAGCAGGCTTCGTGCCGAGCAAGGAGCCCGATGTGGGGCTCTATCCCAGGACCCTGGGACCATGACCTGAGCCGAAGGCAGACACTTAATGACTGAGCCACCCAGAAGCTCCAAAATCATCATGTTCTATATTGACTTAAACTGAAGACTGAGAGTAGCCATGGGTGCTGCTACCTTTTTTTTTATTAATTTTTTTATTATGTTATGTTAATCACCATACATTACATCATTAGTTTTTGGTGCAGTGTTCCATGATTCATTGTTTGCAAATAACACTCAGTGCTGCATTCACTACGTGCCCTCTTTAACACCCATCACCAGGCTAACCCATCCCCCCGCCCCCTCCCCTCTAGAACCCTCAGTTTCTTGGAGTCCATAGTCTCTCATGGTTCGTCTCCCCCTCCGATTTCCCCCCCTTCATTTTTCCCTTCCTGCTATCTTCTTCTTCTTCTTCTTCTTCTTTCATTGTTTTAACATATAATGTGTTATTTGTTTCAGAGGTACAGATCTGTGATTCATCAGTCTTACACAATTCACAGCGCTCACCATAGCACATACCCTCCCCAATGCTGCTACCTTTCTTACTATTACAACCCTAATAGGTTACTGTTCACAAGGGTCACAACAAACAACTATTTATTACTTGAATGATGTCTAATTACATTTGTTTAAGCAGCAAGGAGGAACATTAATGTTATTACAAAAATAGCCACCACCCTCCTATTTCTGTTCATAATGTGGGACTTATGAAAAAATAGCTATGATTTATTAATCTTTTATGATATTTATCATGGAAAGTTTAAATAAAGTATCCAATCTAATCAAAATTATTATAGTAGTTAATGATAAACAATTAGCAGTATTAAAGAACCTGCACCACATACTAAGATGGTTTCCTTTTATATATATATATTTTTTTTAAGATTTTTTTTTTTTATCATGTTGTGTGGGTATTGAATTTTTGTTAAGCAGTTCCTTTGTTAACACTGGAATAACCCTATGGCATTTTACCTTTAATTTGTAAAGATGGTGAATTATATTAGTTTTCTAATATTAAAATAACACTGCAACCTGGAAACTTCAAAGGGTTTTCTAAAATCTTATTATATATGCTGCATTTGTTGGCTTATTTTGTTAAGGATATTTATATTGATATTGTATCAGAGATTGATACTTTTCTCCCAGAATTCTTTCTCCCTTTCTTCCTGTTACATACAGAAACCATTCAATGTGCTGCTCTCCCCACATTGTGCCCAATCTGATGTAGTTTTAATGGTCCTTTGTCTACTTATCTAGAAGATAGTGTATATCAGCCTTCTTTGAAGTTAGAAGTCATCAGAATTTGAACCAAATGATATGTGCATTTTCCATGACCCATTCTTAAGAGAAAGCAGCTTAATATATGCTTTATCTTTGCTTCCTTTCTGTGAGCTGGATAGGAATATAGATGAGGAACACAGATGTGATGCCATTAAGCCAAGTTTATCCAATACTTACACATGGATGTGATGCCATTAAGCCAAGTTTATCCATCTTATGAGATCAACACCCAAGAGATGATGGAGTCTGGTCCCTGTACCATTTTGTAGGAAAGAACCTCCAAGCAGCCACTAATCCTCCATCCACTGCTATATGGTTACATGAGAGATAATGAAATTCTATCTTGATGATACTGTATTTCTGGGTTCTTTTATTACAGTTGTTTAATATGTTTCTTAACTAATACATATGTTATAATGTGAGATTAATTTATAATTTACTCTTCCTACTGGGAATTTCTGGTTTAGTATCAAGGTTATACTAACCTAATAAAATATACAGACATTTTACCACCATTTCTATCCTTGTCAAGCATTCAGTTAAGATTGGTGTTCCTTGCATATTTGTTTCCATTCATCTTTAAAGCTTTCTGGGCCTAGCATTGCAGAAATATTTTTGATTATTCATTCATTTGATTATGCAGTCATTTTATTTAATGTTATATAATTAAGTAGTGTTCTTATTTTGGTAATTTTAATATCACAGGAATTTCTTAGCTGAGTTTTCAACTGAATTAGATAATCTCTTGCAATATCAGCACTTAACAATATTTTTCCTAATATTCAATTTTTTCTTCTCTTTTTTTCTTAAAGATCAATCTTGGAGATTTTTCAATATTGTTAATTTTTTCAAAAATAGTTGCATTTTCCTTCAGCCCTCTTTACTGTATATATTTTTTCTTGAATTAGCTTCTCTTCTTCTTTCTGGTTTCTTAGCCTGTATTCTTAAATAGGATGCTTGGCTGTTATTTTGAACAATTTATCATTGATAATATAAGCACTTAGAATTATTAATGTCAATCCATTTACCACTTTAGTTGTATCCTACAGCTTTTAATACCTGGAATTAACATTCCTTCTTTTACACATGATTTGTTTAAGAGTTTGAGTTTACATTTTCAAAAGTATGGAGTATGTTTAGCTTTTTTAGGTCATTAATTTCTAATTTAATTATATTGTGGTCAGACAATGTAGTGTGTATGAGACAGAATTTTTGAAATTTATTATTGCATAGCATCTAACCAGTGCGCATACATTTTACATTTGTGATTAAAATAGTATGTTTCCTCCATTATGGGAACAGATTTCTACACATGCTCGAAAAATCAAGTTTGTTAAATAGTCTCTTCAAATGTTAATTATCTTCGTTGTTTTGTTGGCTGCCTTATCTGTTATTTACTAAGAAATATATATTAAAATTTCCAACTAAGATTCTGAAGTTTCCTATTTCTTTTGGAATTCTTTCACTTTTTGCAATAAATATTTTTAATCTATTTTTACAATGGAAATGGTACTTGTAGGCTCTCACATATCTGCTCAATTTTATTAGGTGTTTAGAAGTAAATACCTGCTTGGACTGTATGTCTATGGGTGTATTCCTGTTAAACTGAACATTTTTTTTTAAGATTTTATTTATTTATTTGAGAGAGAGAGAATGAGATAGAGAGAGAATGAGAGGGGTGAGGGTCAGAGGAAGAAGCAGACTCCCCGCTGAGCAGGGAGCCCGATGTGGGACTCGATCCCGGGACTCCAGGATCATGACCTGAGCCGAAGGCAGTTGCTTAACCAACTGAGCCACCCAGGTGCCCAAATTGAACATTTTATAGTTCTGTAGTAACCCTGCTGTTCTCCAATAATGATTTAGGAATATTTTGTCTGAAATCATTATAGTTACATCAGCATTATATTGCTGAGTATTTGCAAAGTGTATCTTTTTTTTTCTTTAAGATTTCATTTTTAAGTAATCTCTGCACCCAATGTGGGGCTTAAACTCAAAACCCTGAGATCAAGAGTTGCACACTCTATGGACTGAGCCAGCCACACATCCCTGCAAAGTGTACCTTAATAAATGCCTTTACTTTCAACCTTTCTGAATCCTTATACCTTAGCATTGTCCCTTATAACACCATATAGCTGGAGTTTTGTAATCCAGTCTGACAATTTTTATCTCATAACTACAAGTTTTAGTTCTTTACATTTATTAACATTGTTGAGTAGTTAGACTTATTTCTAACATCTCAGTAGGTACTATCTTTTCCCGGTTTAGGTATGGGTTTATTTTTTCCATGAATGGTTCCTAATACTATAGTAAATTTATGGGGACCTAAAAATTTTTCTTGGGGAGATGTTTTACTGTTTATGCACCATCTTTACTCATTAAAAGGCTACTATCTACTTTTGCTTAAGCTCATCCTGACAAGTTTTATTTTTTATTATTATTTTTTAAAGATTTTATTTATTTACTTAGAGAGAGAAAAAGATAGAGAGGGAGAGAGAGAGGGAGAAGCAGAGTCCTCCCTGAGCAGAGAACTGGATATGTGGCTCAATCCCAGGACCCTGAGATCATGACCCAAGCTGAAGGCAGAGGCTTTACTGAGTCCCCCAGGCTCCCCTGACAAATTTTATTATTTTCTTGGATTAGGAAACTATTCATAAACATTTCGTATTTATTTGTTTGATTTATTTTAATCTCTAATTTTTCCTTGTCTGTAATATCATTGGTATTATTTTCTTTCTGATTTCTGATATTTGTTGTTTTTCTCTCCCTCTTTTGATCAATCTTCCCATTTTGTTAGCTTAAAAAATCTGCTTCTGGCTTTCTAAATCTTGTACATTGAATATGTTAGTATTTAATTATTTTTCTTTTAATTATTATTCTTTGATTTTCTTATTCTCATTTTGTTGCTGATGTTTGTCCACTTTTTTCACATCTTCCCTTTTTACATTGTTTCTATAAGTACTTAAGCTGCATTTAACACATATTTAATATAGCATGGTACATTTACTATACAGTATTATTTAAAATATTCTAGTTTATAATACTATTTATTGGTCCAAGTGTTATTAATTTCTTTTCTTTATTTCCAAATGTATGAGATATTTCTAGGTATTATTTTGTTACTGACTTTTAGCTTATTTCCATTGGGATTAGAGAATTATTGTTAGAGAATTTATGTTAGTTTTGTTATTTCAATAGTTTTGAAACTTTCTTAAATATTCTTAAGGTAAATTGTCTGCCTAAAAAGAGTGATTAATTCTTCTATTGAAATTAGTGTGATTTATATGGCCAGTAGGTCAGATTTATTAATTTTATTTTTGAAATCTTTTCTGTCCTCATAGATCTCAAGTGTTTCTCTGCCTCTGTTTCTCTTCATGAAGAAGCAAAATTTCTAGTAATCTATTTTGTTTGATATTGACGTAGCTTTCTCAGCATTTTTTGTTTCTATTTGAGTTTGCATGCTATACCTTCTTATTTTATCAATCCTCATAAGGTTTTTATAATGCATGTTTTATAATGAATTGTAATTTTATTCTTTGTTAGTGCAGTTAGACAATTCTTGTCTTCTAACTAGATCACCTGATGCAACAATATTTATATTAGGACTTAAATTTATCATCCAATCATGTGACTACTATTTTTTCTGCCTGTTCTGTATGTTTTTTTCTTTCCTTTCTTGCCTTCCTCTGCGTTTGTATTGTTATTCAATTCCATGTTTTACTATAACTATTACTATTTTGAAGTTACATCCATTTTTTATTCTTTTATGGTTACCAATAGTATTATTATATTATTAATTATATTTTCCAAATCTAAAACTAATTAAAACCTTAACTCATATGAATATAAGGATCTCAATGCAGTTTAATTAGTTACCCTTCCTAAAGTACACACATTATTATTGTTTTATACAGTGAGTGTTAATTTATAGTAAATTATGTTTTCTCCTTGTTTTTAAAGTCCTTGCTTCTCAGACCTTACATTTGAAATAATTTTAATTCTGCCTGAAGTACTTTTAGTACTTTAATAAATATGTATTCATGGTGAACTCTGTTGTGTTCTTCTTTTCTTCTTCCTTCTCATCCTGTTCTTCTCTCTTCCTCATGTTTCCTACCTTTCTCTCCCTCTCTTCCTTTTTCTTTCTTCTCTCCTTTTCCATGTTTAATTCTCATTCTTACTCTTCTCATATTTGATCTGAATATGTCTTTATTTTTTTTATTTTTTTAAAGATTTTATTTATTTATTTGAGAGAGCGAGAATGAGAGAGAGAGAGCACATGAGAGGGGGTAGGGTCAGAGGGAGAAGCAGACTCCCTGCTGAGCAGGGAGCCCGATGCGGGACTCGATCCCGGGACTCCAGGATCATGACCTGAGCCTAAGGCAGTCGCTTAACCAACTGAGCCACCCAGGCGCCCTGAATATGTCTTTATTTTTAAAGATATTTTTTTCTCTGGATATGGCCTTTTAGATTGGCAGGCATTTTTTTTAATTAATGTCATTCTATACTCTTATGTCATTGTTACTCTTAATAATTTAGTTGTACACACAGTTGCTAATCTTTTTAGAGAGTCTTTTTTTTCTCCCGCATCTGAGTACTTTTAGAATTTTCTGCTATTCCTTGGTTTACTGCAGTTTTGTTAGGTAGAATCTAGACTGACCAGTGGATGGAATGCCCTGAGGAAGAGTCCCAGGTTCTTGAAGGGCAGTGATAGAGACTTGAGCTGGAGGCAAGGATAGTGATCATTAAGCTACACATTAAAAGCATTAAAAACCTGGGAACACAACATCTGACCCTGTGGCTTCCAAGACCTCGGCGCAGACCAATCAAGAGCGTGGTGGGAGCATGCGCTCTCATCATCTTCCATCTCTGCTCCTGGGTAACCCCTGGACTCATTGTAATGCATTTGCATTGTGGAAATAGCTCCCCCCCACACCCCAAGGAGGAACTGCCGTGACAGTTCTCGTACAAACAACCTTGTAGGATCAAAAACTTCCCATTCCAAACGGTGGGAGGAGTTCCCCAAATGATTGGAAGCAGCCTCCATTAAAGACTACCCCACTGTATGTCATAACTCCTTCCAACCCACAGAGGTAACAAATATCCAATCCCAAAACAACCTAGGGCCAGTTCCACCTCAGAACTTGCCCACTTTCCCACCTTGAGAGTGTATCTTTGCTTTAATAAACTGCTTTGTGCTTGCTACTTTCCTTCTTTTTTCGAGCATGGATCACCACATAAATCTTTCCTTGGAGAATACAAGGACCAAGACCTCTCTTCACACAATGCAGACTCTCTCACTGGTAACATCCTTTGGTGCCTTGACTCAGCTTAGGTCTCTATCATTCCCCTTCAAGTACTTGGGACTCTGCCTTAGGGTGTTCCTTCCACTGCTTATATCTAGCTTCTACCTAACAGTTTCCTTATGTTTTACAGTTATCCTGTTTTATATTAATTTGAATTGAAGTGTTTCATCATTTAAAAACATCAGCTAATATATCTCCAAATATTGCTACTCATTCATTAATATCTTACATTTCATTTTGGAATTTCAGTTAATCTTTTAATGACTATATTCATTCTGTTGTTTGTAACTCTTGCTGTCTCCTTTATCTTCCATCTAGTTTTTACTTAGTACATTCCAAGTAATTTTTTATCACTAATATTCCCTTAGCTGTGTCTAATCTGCTTTTAAACATACAAACTCAGTTTATAATTTTTGTTATTGTTTTATTTCTAGAGATAGTCCACATATTTTGTATCAATATTGATCGTTTCCTATTCATTCACAATATACATTTCAAACTCAGTCTTTATTTTTTTAAGCATACTAAGTCTAATTGTTTTATAATCTGTGTTGAATGATATCAGGAGTTTTATAGTTCTGTCATTGTTTTTGTGATGATATTTTTTCATTTTAATTTACATTCTTATATGTCAGGTTATCTTTGACAATGTACTAGTTATTAAAATTGAAACATAATTTTTAAATAATATGAAACTCAGCTTGCATCTACTTTTATTCAGAGAATGTTTGCTTTTGTTCCTCTAAGATAATTAGGATTACTTGAATTTAAGTTCAAACTTTGAGGTAACATGGGCCATCCTGCTGATGTGAGTATCATAGGAAATTTCCTCAGAAGAGCTGTTAGCCTCTGGTCTATCCATCCCTGAGTTTGTAGGACTTTATGTTTTCATCTCAGTTTTGAAGGAGGGTGCTTTATTATATTCTCATAACTTCAAGGGCCCTATCCTTTGTTTTCTAATCTCCTTGCATTGATGAGGCTATCAAAATGACTTTGAAGTTGCCAAGAATGCCAAGTGCACTCAAAGCAAAAGTAGTAAATGCCTCATTTAACTCCCTGTATTCATTTTCCCTTCATTATTGGCTAAGGATTCTCTTAATATCTTTTGTCTTCTTAATATGTTGAAAATATTAAGAATAAGCATTTCATTAAGTATTTTTACATTTTCATTATAAAGTTTTTTTTTTTTTCCTAAATAACCTAGCTCACTGTTACTGGAAACCAGAAATTTTATAGCATCTTTATTCTGACTTTTTCTTATATTTATTGCTCTCTGTAATCTTATTAAGAGTATTACATTTTAAATGTCTCAATTTTAGGGAGAATTGGTTTGTGTGTCCAAATAAAGGACCATATTTGATTCCTCAGTTTGAACATCTTCTGAAATATACATATAAACATTAAGATTTTATTTGGTTTCTTAAATCTTAAAACCCCAAATATCAGTGTTATAAACCATGTAAAGATTTACTTTCATTTAAGTTAAAAAAAAATCTGGTTATCAGCAGTGTAGAGCTGTTATAATGCCAATGATATTAAGACAGGCTTTTCTTCCATTTGATCTCTATAACCACATAATATTTATTCACAGAATTATGATATAGGAAGGTTGCTAGAGTTCCTGCCATCATGTGAGCTTATTAGAAATAAAGTATAACAGACATGGGAAGAATAAAATGGCAGTATTTTGTCTCCACTCCTATACCCTTCACAAAAGTCTGTACCATAAGTTCTGGCTTGAACTTGTCACCGTGTCACATGGCCTGTGGCAACTGTGAGGGATATTAGAAAACAGTCATTAACTGCGTTCATTGTCATCCTCAATAATATAGGGCTTCTGTTAGAAAAGAGGAAAGGGAGACTGGCTGTCAGATAGTTGACTGGGCATCTCTGTATCCAGTGGTCTAATGAAAAGTTTTTGCTTTCCCTAAATTGATCTTAGGTGTGGTGAAAAGACTTTACCATTTTGAAATATATTATTTATTTATAGTTGTTATATAAAATATTTTGAACTGTTTATAGAAAAACATTTATGAATAATTAGAAAACATTGATTATGAATGAAACATGTCCATCAGTGTTGTGAGTATGCAAATTTCCCATTACTCAGTGCACTCATGCACTAATGATTACAGATTGAAGAATTGCAAAGTTAGAAAATGATGTTTAAGATGAAAATCTTATAACCGATTGAGGTTTTTCACCAAAAGTTCCAGTCGAAATGACTTGCTTTGGCTGGTAATGAGTAAAATTTCATTAGAAACAAATCAGATGCTTTACCTCTGCATTATTCTGATATGAAACCTTTCTTTTCTGCTAATGATAATATTCCCAAAATGCATCATGGAGTCCTGACATTTTAAAAGGCATTACGTGAGAAAACATCATTCTGCAACTGAAAAAGCATAATTGCTGTCTTGACTGTGGTGACATTCTCATCAATGAGGTAATGGTCTGAGTCACCAAAATGTTGTTCTTCCTATTTGTATCATTTATACTTGCTTTCTTAAAAAAAGGAAAAAAAAATTGATGAGACCAGAAACATGTTAAAAGTATTATCTGTCTCCTTAACTCCTCTGTATTTGTTTTTGATCTAGTAATGCATCTTAATTGAACATTAAGAGAGGTATAAAAAATTAAATCTGCTCTGATTGCAACTCTGAGAAAGTAAACATTCTGGCAGAATTGATCTAATCTTTTGATGAAGTCTGTTTTCTTTTTTGAAAATGTTTTCCTTTGTTTATTTTTCCCCAGTTTTATTGAGATATAATTGACATACACCATGATATAAATTTAGGGTGTGCCTTCATTGCGGAATGTTTACCACTCAGTTTATTTAACATCATCACCTTACATAGTAACAAATATTTTTTCTCTTGTGATAAAGACTTTTAAGATAGACACTCCTAGCAACTTTTCAAATATACAATACAGTATTGTTAACTGTAGTCACCATGCTGTACATTAGATCCCTAGAACTTACTTATCTTATAACTGGAAGTTTGTAACTTTTGACCTCCTTTACCCATTTTGCCCATCTCCCATCACCCTCTGGCAATCAACAATCTATTCTCTTTATCTAAGTTTTTTTTTTTTTTACGATTCCACATATAAATGGGGTCATAACAGTATTTGTCTTTGACCTATTTCACTTAGCACAGTGCCCCCAAGGTCCATCCATGTCACAGATGGTAGGATTTCCTTCTTTTTTTCTGGCTGAATATTATTTCATTGTGGTGTGTGTGTGTGTGTGTGTGTGTGTGTGTGTGTGTGTGTGTGTACGATACCACATTTTTTCATTATCCATTCATCCGTTGATGGACGCTTAGATTGTTTTTATGTTTTGACTATTGTAAATAATGCTGCAGTGAGCATGGGAGTCAGATGTCTCTTCAACATAGTGATTTCATTTCCTTTGGATATAACCTAGAAGTAGAATCACTAAATCATATGCAAGTTTTGAATTTTTTGAGGAACCTCCATACTGACTGCATAGTGACTTGACTAATTTACATTCCCACCAATAGTGTCTAAAGTTCCCTTTTCTCCACATCCTCACCAATACTTGTTATTTCATCTTTTCGATACTAGCTATTCCAACAGGTATTAGTTAATATCTCTTTGTGGTTTTGATTTGCATTACCCTGATAATTAGTGATGTTGTACACCTTTTTGTAATACCTGTTGACCATTTAAATATCTTTCAAAAATGTCTGTTCAGGTCCTTTGCCTAGTTTTTAATGGGAACATTAGTTTTTTTTTTGCCATTGAATTGTATAAGTTCCTTATATATTTTGGATATTAACTCCTTTTCAGATATGTGTTTTGCAGATATTTTCTCTCATTTGATAGATTGCATGTCCATGTATTTTTATTAGTTCTTTTGCTGTGCAGAGGAGTCATGTTTTCTATATGGGGTAAATCTAAGACATATTAAGACTCCCCTGCACTAAAAACAATAACACAGTGTGGTTATTATAATTTCTAAGCCTCATAAATTGGAAATATGCCATCAGTTATTGATACCTCATTGAAAATTATAAAATAAATAACAACAGATGACATTAGGGAATAACCAAACATGAGTAAATGGGTTGACCAGGTCAGTGCTAGAGGAGGTATTTGGAGGAGGCTAAACTAAAATCAGGAGAAACATAGATATACATTCAAGAAGCTGCAAGAGAAGTTAAAGCAGTGAGATAGCTCTAAAGCAGAGTTTGAATATCATATCAACTTTCACTAGACCATCTGGGGATTTATATCTTGCTTTGGACTTGAGATCTTGAAGAAAATAGTGGGAGATGACACTTCAGTGATTCAAAGCACCTGGCTAACTCAGAATTATTTTTTCAAAACATATGTCTTTATTCTTTTGAATTTAACAGGGTCACATAGCGGCCTAGTTATTTGCATAACTATAATGTCTTACATCTCCCTGGTTTTATTTCCTATGTCAAAAAAATAAAATAAAATAAAACTCCATGCAAGCTTTAGTTTTTTTCCTCAGTGAAGAATTGATTTCCAGTGATCATTTCTGTGTAACTATGAATCCTATCCAGAGAGCATGTGGTGGTCTCTATATCTGACCTCAATGAAGCTAAATTTTCTTTGTGTGAAATGACCAAGCATTATAAACTCTGCTTACATTCAGTCTTTGCAGTGTCTCTGTGGAATATCCCAGTTTAGCAAGTGAGCAAGTAATTTGATCATGGTCACACAGCTGGTAATTGTGAGGAACTTGGACTTGAACATAGTCCAAAAGGCTCTAGAATGTGTCCTCCTATACTAGATTAAAAAAATAAAAAATCTTTTAGTGTCCAGAGGTCATTTGCTTTAATTAATATCTTAATTGTGGTCAAACCCATTTATGTTTTAAAACATGTGGTAGGGGAGGAGGAGAAGGAGAAGGAAGCAGGGGAGGAAGAGAGAGTGCACATGAGAGTCCATTATAAGTAGACATTATTTTATTGTTTTACCTAATCCTCATAAAACCTAAATTGATAAATTACTTATATGCAAGATTTTACATCATGTGATATCTTCAAAGAACAATTCAAAGGATAATAAACTTAAAGATGTGGGAAATTACCCTGTAGGCATGTACAACATTATTCTCAAAAAAGCTCAAAAGCATTGAAGTAATGGCTTCTTGATGCTTTCAGCTGTGCCATGGTTCACCGCATATAATTGAAAGGGAAAACACTGTGTTGGATATATTTGTTGAAAACATTTTAATTATTATTATTTTTAAAATTTTTATTTTCTTTAATGTTAACACATATGGCATATATATACATTATATATATTATGTATATGTGTAATTTCTATATATGTACTTTATGCATATAACTTTTGTATATGCATATAATTTGTGTGTATTTCTCACTTTCTTCATTTTGAAAATGGATTTCATAACAGCCCTTAACACAAATCTTACTATAATGAAAAATGAGTAAATATACATCAAAATATGAAACAAAGCATAGCACAAAATGATGGTAATGTATCAGGTGTCTTTTAGTGGCAATCTGGTGATGATAATGTGAAGAATAGATTGGAATGGGTAAATAGGGAGTTGGAGAGAAAAATTAGGAGGCATTGCAGTAATCCAGTTATTGTATGTTATCCAAATAAAAGTAAAGACTTCTGGGAAGAAGTGGATCAGCTAGAGTTAATACCAAGTTAATACCATATAGGCAGAATGTGGTGCAGAGGACACAGAGTTTTATCTGAGAGATAGTTTGGGTTAGAAAATTTTTGGTGGGTGAACTAGAAAAGAGTTTTTGTTGTAATCTGGTGTGATCTGATTTGTAGTCTGTAATTTTAGTGGGACCTAGAGAAGAAACTGCTAATCCCAGCCAAGTAGATGGGCAGCATGTGGTAGGGTTTGGTAAAAAGGCTATAATTAATTTGATCAGTTGGGTGTTTTTGGCACTCACTTTCATTCTGTATTATGATATTTAAGATCTAAAAGCACCCTATGTTGGTGAGGAGAAAAATCTATTGTCTTTTTTGTTCTTTGGAAAGAGTAAATTAATTTTGTCATTATAATATCAAAGGATATTAGTCTTGACACAGAAATAAAATGAAATTTCAATTGCATTTCATTCCTCACAACTTTTAAGTGGCTCACCTTTTTTTCCAAACTAATTTTTTTTATTATTCGCTTACTACTCAGTGGTCTAATCTATAACACACTACTTCTCTCCCCACACACTTTAATTTATACAGTGTAGTCAGTTATACTTGACTGTCTATCCTCATTTATGACTGCTTCCCTCAATATTTATAAGAACATACAACCTTGTCCTACTTGCTACATGGTTTTATTTACACTCTTCTCTTGCTTTTCTCTTTGAAATTATATGAATTGTTTGATACATAGAAAACTATAAAGAGATAGATTTTAAAAATCTGAGACTACTCAGTCAACTGTTTAAGTGTGAGACAAAGAATATTAATAATATTGAAACTCTGTATGTAAATCATGCTTATCTTCCATATACACACACCATATTGAAGGTAACAGGACTAAAGTTTTATTGATAACATTGTCCCTACAACATCCACCGTAGAACTTTATCACCATATATTTTTGAGCTGAATGTAAAAATATCCAGGCAAAAAAGGATAGTAATGAAAAATAAGACAACAAAAAACTGCATTTTAGAAGCTAAAAAATAAATGTATATATATTATATAAAATTTATATAATATAAAATTTTATATATAATTTATAATTTTTATATATTATATATTTACATATAATATATAAAATATATTATAAAAATAATGTGTATTTTTGTTTTCCAAGTTTAAGCATTTTTTTTTTACAACTTATTATACATTGAATTTCAAAAGCTAGTAGGTCAGTGGAGTATTTAGGAATAGCACTTTGAGAGTGAGATAAAAGTATTTCAGCAACCAGTGGAAATAATGCCACCTTTTTTCATTTAAAGTTTTAAACCACATCATGCTCTAAGGGAAGTAAGAATGTTAAGTGTTATAAATGCAATTGTTAGGAAAAGCAAATTTGGGGAATAAAGAAAGAGGTAAGGGGATGGCATCTTAGCGGAAAATACTCTTTATAATGAAGACTTACTTAACCTTACTCAACTAATATACTTTTGTCTAACGCAGAGATGAAATGATAAATAAATATAAGATAGAATTCACCAATTGAGATGGACTGGTCTTCTTAGGACCAATAACCTCAGGAAAGTTAGGTATATATAAGCAATCTCCCTATTTAGGATAGGCGTGTAATTGTATGTTGGTTTGGTCATTATTTGAAACAACACTCTTCCCATTTTAGAATGTCATGTTACTATTATTTTTTTCTTTGTCATTTTTCTTCCCTGCATGTTATTCTTTTCTGCAGGACATAGCCTTGGGAAGGGGTTAAAAGAGGAGCTTGTAATTATTATAATACTCTCACCTTCCACAATGCATGGAGGTATTTTTCTTTTTGTTTTTGTTTTAACTCAGAATTGATAATGCCAACAGCAAGATCAATGAAAAATGTTGGTATCTGGGGCATCTAGCTGGCTCAGTTGGAGAAGCACACGATTCTTGATCTGGGGATCATGAGTTTGAGCCCCATGTTGGGTGCAGAGGTTAACTAAATAAATAAACAAATAAATGAATAAATAAACTTAAAAAATAATGGAATCTGCTAAAGGGAATGGAGAATAATCACATATTATCATTCATTACAAAAACAGTCCCAAACTATTTTTGTACCAGTAAGTTTCTTTAGAAATGCACTATCTTTTGTTATGAGACTCTCTCTCCTTTCTGTGGTGACAGTTGGAAGTTGTTGCTTTGTGTTGATGTGGTGAAGTTTGGGATGTTGCAAATCCACTCACAGGAACAATTGACTGGTGGACTGAGCTCTTGATTATAAGATTAAGCCAGGCCCTCTACCTCCATAATCCCCTATTTTCTAGAGATCTAGAGATTTCATAATTTGCCAGTTTTTTCAGAGCTTTATTTTTCACCAAGAGAAGGAGTTGGCAGGGGAGAGTAGACAGGGATCAGCCCCGCATAGCCCCTTGAGCTGAGGCCAGCCCCTGGAATGAAACATCAGTTAATCACAGGCAGAGTGCCACAGAGGTCTACCCTTGCTGCAAGTTCCAATTCTGGATAATGGCAGGTATATGGCTTTAGCCTATCTCATGTTCTCATTAAGTAAATAAATAAGTAAATAATATAGTTAGCTTGTATTTGAGCACAGTTATATATTCATGGTGCTTTCTTTATAGATTTTACTCCTTACATGTGGTAGAAAAGAATCATTTATCAAAGTATAAATTCACTGAACCAGCGTAATCTGGAAATACATACATTTTTAAGTAGGCTCCATGTTCAACATGGGGCTTGAACTCACAACCTTGAGATCAGGAGTGGCATACTTCACCAACTGATCCAGCCAGGCACCCCTGGAAATATATTTTTTTAGTAAGAAACCAGTACATATACATATAATGTATAATACTACATATAGTATGTTATACATACTAAAATTTAAGTAGTAAATTTTGAGGTATTTTTTAAATTTATCTATTATCATATTCTTGTTTATTGTCAGATATATTTTATAGAGTGAGGAATTCATTATTTATTTACTTAGGTTGTACAAGAAACAATTATGCAAGTGGAACACAGATCAGATAATAATTACTGTCGACACATATTTGAAAACTGTCACTTTAACAACATCATATCAAATTATGAACTATGTCAAAGGATTACAAAATATTATTACTATGAAAAATACATTTTGGCAATACTGTGTATGATCAAAAATTAAGAATCTTGCTATGGAATTTTACTCAGTTAAAATATATACAATGGTAATATGAAATTAAATTCATCATATTTTCCATTGACAGATTCTGTTTATGTTAGGAATTCCTTCAGCTATTAAGTCAGGAAAACAAACCAACATTGGTTAAATGCATTTATGGTTCTTGAGGTCAGATTCATAGAATCCAATACTCAATGAAATAATAGAGAATTTAGCTCAAAGATGATGATGATGATGATGATGGTAACTTTTGCTCTGCTTACCTTAGCATGTTGATTTTTCATTTTCCTGTTCTTACCCACATGTACATAAAGTGACTGGTTCATCTTCTGATGTTAAAGTCAAGGTCATGAATGGCAGAAATAGGGGGAAAATGCTCTCCAGTTTTCTATTATCTTCTTTGTCTCATTTATTAAAGACTGAAAGTTAAATTTTGTTTTAGAAGCCCCCTGATTCTTGTTTACCAGAATTCAGTCAAATGTCTATACTTGGCTGCGAGGGAGGCTGAGTTGACAAATAGCAGGCATTTTTAGCTTCTATAATAGGAGACTGGTAGGGAAAAGTGGATTGGGATTATTTTCTCTTTATAAGCAAAAATTTATGCCCTAATTCCCACATCTGGTTATATGAGTCTGCCCTTGAGGTAAATATAAAATGATTATAAGCATATTGAAGAAGAAAATATAACTTCATTTTTTTGTATGCTATCTGGAATAGTGCTGTATTTCATCAAAGGCAGATGTAATGGAACTTAAATAGCCCGGGGCTGTTATCTTTCAAATCTTTGTGTCAGTTTTCCAATTCGATATCTCATAATTATCATAAGTACAGAATTTTCAAAAAGTGGGAATCAGTATATTCTGGGCCTTCTTCACCTCCCTTTTTCCCCTCATCCACACATCTATCTCTAATTATCATCCACCAGAACTCCTTCGGTAAATGGCATCAAAATCCATTCAGTTTCTAAAACAGAAATACATTCTTAAAATCTTCCTTTTCCTCACCTTGCCTGCATTCAATCAAATATCACATTTTATTGACTTATCTTCAAAAATAATCTTGCAAATGGGAAACTCCAAGTCTAAGCAGGGTGCCCACTGGGATGTGGAAGCCCTAGGACTAAGCCACCAGAGCAAGGTCTAGAGTAAAGGAGTAAGGTGGTATCATTAAAGGTGAGCCGGGGTGTCGTTTCCACAAACCACTCACATGCCACACACAAAAAAACATCACTACTGTATAACCTCCATGATAGTAGAGGTTATTTACCACCAAAAGAGAACTATAAACAGCCTCAGTAGGAGCAAGAACTTTGTTGCACTAAAGTAATGTATATAAGCCACAGTGAAGGTGGGCCATAAAAAGGCATCTTTGACTCCATTCTATTATCAGTGTTGTTCAGTAATATCTTTGGAAACTAACAACTGCTTGTCCAGGCACTGTGTAAACAACTCTGCTAAATGTTTCTTATGCTAAGGTTAAAATGTTTGCGATTTTTTTTGACAAGAAAAAAGTGTACTTTTTAAAAGACAATCGTTATGGAAGAAATAAGCTTGATGTCAGGAGAGACTCAAGAGTATTTTAGATGGTTGATTTTTCGTCAGTTTATTGGGAAGGGCATTATGGGAATTTACATAAAATTGGATTTTTCAGAAAACTTTGGTGGATATTCCTTTCTCTGCACCACAGGTAGCTGACTCGGAAATATCAGGATAAAATAATTAGAGAATTTCAAGAGAGAATTAAAAAAAAAAACAAAATTATTGACATGGGTATCAATCCATGGATATTAATCCTGTATAAGGCATTGAAAATTCAGTGATAATTTTTAACTGATTATGAGGGGTGCCTGGGTGGCTCAGTCGTTAAGTGTCTGCCTCCAGCTCAGGTCATGATCCTGGGGTCCTGGGATCGAGCCCCACATTGGGCTCCTTCCTTCACGGGAAGCCTGCTTCTCCCTCTCCCACTCCCCCTGCTTGTGTTCCCTCTCTCGCTGTCTTTCTCTCTGTCAAATAAATAAATAAAATCTTTAAAAAAATTTTCAACCGATTATGAAATAAATAGTTTGGTATGGGATTTTGTGGGTGATACATTAATAGTATTTTAAATGTTATAATAGAATTATGATTTTAGCTCACAGGTATTCAGATGGAGTGCTGAAGATATAAATCAAAGCCAAAGCAAACAAATTGCAAAAATTTAGTATTTTATAAGCCCATACCCAGTGAGGTGCTGGTAGTTATTTAAAAACAACACTTAGAAAAATTGATAGAAGAGAACATTTCTCAAAGCACTTTATGCTGACTCTAGTACTTCACTGTACATAATTCATTTGTAGATGAGACATACCTAAAAAATTATAAATAAAACACATTGTTTATCAGAGTTCAATAAGGAAAGCGAAAATAATTCCAGATATTTCCAGCAGAAGGACAGAGAAATAAGTGCTTACAAATTTGGGAAGTGCTAGGGAAATGTATGTTAAGAAATGATATTACTCCCAAATCAGAAAACTTGAGATTAGTGATGAACCCAGAGCTGTCTATATGACTCAAGCCAGAGAAGAGGAATGGAACATGAAGCCTGAGAAAATGTGGTTATCCAAGATTAGTCTGCAACCAGTGTCCTTCAGATCTTACTTACCTAAGTACTTCTTAATAGTAAGACTGTGGGGGCGCCTGGGTGGTTCAGTCGTTAAGCATTTGCATTTCGCCTCAGGTCATGCTCCCAGGGTCCTGGGGTCGAGCCCCGCATCGGACTCCCTGCTCCACGGGAAGCCTGCTTTTCCCTCTCCCACTCCCCCTGCTTGTGTTCCCTCTCTGTCAAATAAATAAATAAAATCTTAAAAAAAAAATAGTAGACTTTGTGAAGCAGAGTCTACTCCCAGAGATGTACTGGGAAAGACTGTAGAAAATATATTTCACAGTCCTTCCATCATCTGAATATAGTTGGGGGTGGATGGATTTGATAGTACCAGGATGGCAGTGGGCCATAACTGGTAGAAAATCACATCGTATTTAAATTTAACAAGAAAGTGTATGTCCTAAAGATCTATTACAATATATTATTTTATATTTTATGGAGCTAATTATTTCTTCTAAACTGCCCTGTAAGATAACTTATATATGTTTGGAGTTATGACATGATGCAGAATAGCAAATCAAGTGAGTCAAAAAGCATGAAAAAGGTATACGTTTCCTTAAAAAGTGTAGCTTCTTAATATTATAATTGTAAATTTATAACACCATAAACCTCTGACTTGAAGTAGGACTGTGTGTAGGAAAATATAATATATTAAATTGGATTCTAGAAGCATGAACTTACCCTTTTTTCAGCTTCATTGAGGTATAGTTGACAGATAAAATTTTAATATATGTAAAGTGTACAATGTGATTTAATATATGTACACATTGTGAAAATTGTGAAAGGAGTCCCATCATTAAGTTAATTAACCTATCATCTCACATATTTACCTTTTTTGGGGGGTGGGTGAGAATACTTAAGTTCTCAGCAAATTTTTACTATATAACACAGTATTATAAACTATAGCCATGTTATACATTAGACCCACAGACCATATTCATCTTAGAACTGAAAGTTTGTACACTTTTACCAGCCTCACCGTATTTCCCCTACCCCCAGCCCATGACAACCACCATTGTATTTTCTGTTTCTAAGAGTTTGACTTTATTTATTTTTTGGTTCTACATAAAAGTGATACCAAAAGGTATTTGTCTTTCAATGTTTGGCTTATTTTATTTAGCCTAATGCCTTTCAGGTTCACACATGCTGTCACAATTGGCAAGATTTTCTTGTTTTTAAGTCTGATATTCCATTGTGTGTATGTACTACATTTTCTTGATCCATTCATTTGTTGACAGACACAGTTGTTTCCATACCTCGGATACTGTGAAAAATGCTTCAGTGAACATGGGAATATAGGTATCTTTTCAAGGTAGTAATTTTGTTTCCTTTGTTTTATTTACTTATTTATTATTTATTATTATTTTTTAGAGAGACTGCATGCATGTGCAGGGGTGGGAGGGGCAGAGAGAGAGAATCTTAAGCAGGGTGCACGTTGGGCATGGGGCTCGATCTCATGATCCTGAGATCATGACCTGATTCAGAATCAAAGGTGGGATGCTTAACTGACTGAGCCACCCAGGTGCCCCAATTGTGTTTTCTTTGGAAACAAACTTCTTCACAAGTGGAATTGTGGATCATATGGAAGTTCTATTTTTAATTTCTTGAGGAACCTCCATACAGTTTTCCACAGTGGCTGCACCAGTTTGCATTCCCACCAACAGTGCATAAGGTTTCACTTTGCTCCACATCTTCAACAACACTTAATTGTTTCTTGTCTTTTTGATTAATAGATACTCTACGAGGTATGAGATGATCTCTCATTGTGGTTTTGATTTGTATTTCCCTGATGACTAGTGATTTTGAGCAGTTTTTCATACTTGGTGGCCATTTGTATATCTTCTTTGAAAAATGTCTATTCAGGCTCTTTGCATTTATTTATTGGGTTATTTGTATGTGTCTGCTGTTGAGTTGTATGAATTTCTTGTATTTTTTGGATATCAACCCCTTGTAAAACCACATGCAAAAAACCCCTTATTTGCATGTGGTTTGCAAATATTTTTTATCTCACTGCATTGGTTGCCTTTTCATTGTGTTGATGGTTTCCTTTCCTGTAAGAAGTTTTTCCGGTTGATGTAGTTCCCCCTGTTTATTTTTGCTTTTGTTCCTTTGATTTTGGTGTCAAATCCAAAAAAAAAAAAAAAAATCATTGCCAAGATCAAAGTCAAGGAGTTTATCCCCTATGTACTCTCCTAGGAGTTTTATGGTTAAAGGTCTTATGTTCAAGTTTTTAATCCATTTTCAGTTGATTTTTTTTTGTACAGTGTACACTAAGACTCCAGTTTCATTCTTTCACATATATATGTCTAGTTTTCTCAACATGGTTTATTAAAGAGACTATCCTTTCCCTATAGTATATTTGTGCTCTTTTGTTGTGAATTAATTCATTATATATGCATTCGTTTATTTCTAGGCTGTTTATTCTGTGCCACTGATTTATGTGTCTGTTTTTATGCCAATGCCTGACTGTTTTGATTATTTCAGCTTTGTAATATGAAAATAAGAAATGTAATGCCTCCAACTTTTTTCTTCTTTCTAAAGATCACTTTGGCTATTGGGGGTCTTTTGTGGTTCCATACAATTTATTTAATTTTATTTCTTTGAAAAATGTTTTTGGAATTTTGATAGGGATTGCATTGAATCTGTAGATCCTTTTTTTTTTCTTTAAATATCTTTATTTTTTTAAATTAAATTAAAATTTTTTTACTTTCAATTAATTAACCTATAGGGTATTATTAGTTTCAGAGGTAGAGTTCAGTGATTCATCAGTTGTATATTACACCCAGGCTCATTACATCACATGCCCTCCTTAATGTCCATCACCCAGTTACCTCATCCCCCCACTGACCTCCCCTCCAGCAACCCTCAGTTTGTTTCCTATGGTTAAGAGTCTCTTAGGGTTTGTCTCCCTCTCTGATTTTGTCTTGTTCTATTTTTCCTCCCTTCCTCTATGCTCCTCTGTTTTGTTTCTTAAATTCCACATATGAGTGAAATCATATGATAATTGTCTCTGATTGACTTATTTCGCTGTATAATACCTTCTAGTTCCATCCACGTTGTTGCAAATGGCGAGATTTCTTTCTTTTTTTTTTTTTTTTTAGTAGAATGAGCTCAGATAACCACTGATAGATGAATGGATAAAGAAGATGTGGTATATATATAGTGTAGATCAGTTTGATAGTGTGGACATTTTAACATATTAATTCTTCTAATCTGTGAACATGGAATATATTTCCATTTATTTATATCATCTTCAATTTCTTTCATCCATGTCATAATTTTCAGTTTACACATCTGTCATCTCTTTAAACTAATTCCTAAGTATTTTATTCTATTTGATGCAATTATAAATGGGATTATTTTCTTAATTTCTCTGATAGTTCATTATTAGTATATAGAAATATTGTCTTAAGATATTTTCTGATTTTTCTCTTTTGATTTCTTTGATTACTGTTCAGGAGCATGTTGTTTAATCTCTACATATTTGTGAATTTTCCAGTTTTTTTCTTGTAATTGATTTCTAGTTTCATACCATTATGATTAGAAAGATGCTTGATATTATTTCAAACTTCTTAAATTTATTAAGACTTTTTTGGCCTAACATATTATCTAACCTAGAGAATGTTGTATTGCACTTGAAAAGAATGTATATTCTGATGCTGTTCAGTGGAATATTTAGTATATGTCTGTTAGGTCCACCCAGTCTAACTTGTAATTTAGTCCAGTGTTTTCATATTGCTTTTCTGGTTTGATGATCTAGCCATTGTTGTAGGTGGGGTTTTGGGGTCCCCTTCTGTTACTGTACTGCATCTATATTTCCCTGCTATTACTGTATTGCTATCTATCGTATTGCTATATTTGCTTTAGATATTTAGTTGTTTCAGTGTTGGGTGCATAAATATTTACAGTTGCTCTTTACTCTGGCTGAATTGACTTCTTTATCATTATATAATGACTTTGTCTCTTGTTACAGTTTTTGGATTAAAGTCTGTTTTGTTTGATATAAATATAGCTACACATGCTTTCTTTTGGTTTCTGTTTGCATGGAGCTGCTTCTTTGCTGTAGTCTTCTGGAACATGTGAAAGCACATCCCATTGGTTTTCAGAGCTAGATGGTTCTGAGGTCCATTCTCAGATGGACGTCTTAAAAGTTGGTGTGCTAGATGTGTGTGGTTCAAACCTTGCATTCCTCAGAAGTGGAAACTGGGGGTTCCCTCCTGATTATAGAACACTGTGCCGGGGGTTGGGTTTATGGGGAGATTTTTGTCTCTGCCTTTCTTATCCATTTTGATGTGGGTGTTTTTTCAGTATAGTGATGTATTGGAGTCACTTAGGTAGTTTCTGAATTTCCTTCATAGGGGATTGCTTTATGTGTAGCTGTGCATTCTATGAGTTCATGGGTTGAAGAAAATTTAGAAGCCTGCTGTATCACTATCTTGGTCTGGAGTCAGGGAAAAACCTTCTGTCTGAACTTACCCTTCTGTAAATTATAGTATAAATTGAAAGGGGCTGGTCAAAAGTTTATTTAGTTGAAAACTTGAATTTTCTTGAGATTTTCAAGTTTTATATTTAGGAATATAACAGCATTGTAATATAAGGGTAAATTACTACAATTTGCAGGATACACAGACTTTACCTGCTGTCATAGGTTTCAAAAGGGAGATGAAAGAAGGTTGACGGTAACGTTGAAAAGCATTTATTAATGCAGCATGGAGGACTGTATAGTTCTTAAGTTAGCTGAACTGAATTGAACAATGAAAGGAGTTACATGTTTGTTCTCTTTACTAGTACCAAAGGAGTAGTATGCTGTAAAATAAAACCTTACTTTGTATAAATCAATGTTTGAGCAGATGTTCTGTACATCTATTAAAGTATTGTTTACACAACTCTTTCTTCAGGGGAACTACATCACTTCTGAGCTCCTTTTAAAGTACAAAGCAATCTATAAAAACATCAAATCTCAACATATTTGTCCTCATCTATTATTATATTTCCATGTTCTTTTAAGTATGTCACAATAAAATGGAAAGTATTAGTGTACAGTATTATGCTCATGAGCACTATTTTTCATAGACCATTTCAAAGCCATAAAATGAAACTGTGTGTGTGTGTGTGTGTGTGTGTGTGTGTGTGTGTGTTGCTTGAATTTAGAATTATCTTTGATTATTTTATCCCCTTCTGCTAATTTCAGTACTGTTCGGCACTATTCGAATACTCCTAAAATCTATAGTTTTGAGTAATTTAGCTTTCTTGGAAAAAGGAAGGTGTAAAGATCTATAGAGAATACCTGAGGAGGTAGATAAAACCCAGCTCAGTTGATGAAATTATATATATATATATATATATATATATATATATATTACTACTTCTTTTGATTGTAAACTATCAATCCAGATTCAGTAATGAAAAAAATAATTCTCAGAGACAACCTTCATGTTTCAACTACATTATTTTTCTTCTCTTCTCTCCCCTCCCCTCCCCTCCACTCCCCTCCCCTTCCCTTCTCTTTCTTTTTCTTTTTTTTTTTAAGTAGGCTCCATGCCCAGTGTGGAGCCCAGCACAGGGCTTGATTTCTAGACTCTGAGATGAAGACCTGAGCTGAGATCAAGAGTCGGACGCTTAACCAATTGAGCCACCCAGGCACCCCCAATTACCTCAGTTTTGATACCAGTTTTAATACTTTTCTTTGAAAAGATAAAGGAGAACTACTGTTGATTGTGTGATAAAATGAGGGGACAGACTCTCTTCCTTAACATTTAGCATCTGTTGGAATACACTTCTGATTACAGACTGAGACAGTCCTCAATTTATTTTCTCTCAGCTATGAATGGACCCTTTATTTCCTGCTCTGTGATGATGGAGATTATTCCTGTTAACATTTCTCCTTTGCCAGTTGGTACATGTTATTTTTCATCAGTAGTGAGCTGAAGTGACACTGGAGGAGGAAGGGATATCTTTCCTGGTTCTGGTGTACTTTTCTTTTTTTTTAAGGTTTTATTTATTTGAGAGAGAGTGAGAGAGAGAGGGATGGAGAGAAGAATAAGGGAGAGAGAGAGAATCTGAAGCAGACCACGCCGATCACAGAGCCTGATGCGGGGCTCGATCCCATGGCCACAAGATCATGACCTGAGCTGAAACCAAGAGTCAGATGCTTAACTGACTGGTGTTCTTTTCTTAACACGGTTGTGCAGTGTGTACATTTTCTTTAGCACTCAGCTCCTGCCAAAGGAGCAGATTCTCCAGCGCTGGGCTCTTGTAGTGCTGTAGCCAGTGGTAACCAGCCGCCAGCCTCTTCACAGGTGAGTGCCTCCAGCAAGGTACCTCATTAATGATAACTACTGTGTCCATCTAAGGTCATTTTCCAGCGCATTCTGAAATATGGAAATTCCCTCTGGATCACCAAGACCTCAGGGGATGAATTCCCAGCTGTTCCAGCCTCATGACATCCCAGTGAATTTTCTTCCACCCAGTGAGCCATGCCCACACACTCTCCAATGATAATGTAATTGATATTTATTATTTCTTCAATCACTACCTATTCTATATATTCACTGCTTCAGTGAGATCCTCAACACATTAGGGTTGTTGACCTGTTACAGTGACTCAGACCTTCATTGCCTAAGGTTCTGAGTCCTCAATTTCCCTGACGTTTTTTGTTGTTACTGTTCTCCATTAACCTTCACTATTAGGCATGGAAGTGTTAAGGAACACTCCAGAGAGTCTTCTGGATGCTGGATATAGATATCTTTGCCTCCACTGTCTGTAGCAGCTCAATTCCCCCTTTGTAATTGGATCAGTTACTCTATCCCTAGAGCATTTCCTTTTTCTCCTTGTTGATGAAGTGGCAGAGAGAACTAAAAATGACCAACTTTTACTCTTATTTTCCAATTCAATGGAACCATTGAAGCATTCCTACACTGGGAACTTAGACCTCCAAACCAGCAGGGCTCCAGTTTGATCAAACAGGAAGCAAAATTTCTGCAAGTGTGTTATTTGGTATAGTAAGAGGAGATACTCGCACTTCTACCTCTTGATTCCCATACCCATGTATTCTTGGTATGGGGGAGAGAACACCAAATGATGGTTTTAACTCCAAACACATAAGAGCTGCAAGACAAGATTACATGCTTTCAGGGTGTTGTCTTCCAATTAGCCTGCAACTAAATCTTTCATAAACAGTTCCACCTTTCAATTGAGTATATGGAAATCTACATTGTTGTGGTCATATGTAGTCTTCATCTCTTGTCACCATGGCCATTATACTCATGGACTCATTGAGTAAGCACTGGAGTAGCGAGAGAAAAGACTGACATCCACAGAGTAAGTCATTTTGTCCATCTGCTTATGAAGAACCTTTTCTACTGTGGATCCCATCTGTTGGACAATCACACGGGACACAAACATCTTCAAAGTGTGTGTCTGTTCTGAAAGTTCCATGCCAATACCACTTCCCCAGATTTCCTTATCACTAATCTTCCAATTATGTTCTTTCCAACCAAACCAGACTGTACCTGAAATCAGTGTAAATTTGTATTTTGGGCCACCTATCACTTCATACATAGTAGACACCAAAAGGTACTACTGAAAGTTCTGCTCACTGGAACGATTTTTCTTCACCACTGTCTTTCACAGTCACCTTTGAGAGTCTATATTACTGCATCTGTCCTCTTCAGATAGTACCAGCATTTCATGCATACCCATTTGTAAACCAAGCTCAAGATTTTTCTTCCCCCCGCAGTCAACTGCTCATGAAGATACCCCAGCAGTACATAAGCATGGAGTGAGGGAGAAGAGTTATTGTTAAAGGAGTCCTGGCCAACTGTTCATGCAGCTTCAAACCTGCCCATGCTCAATCTTTTCCAGTGGTCTAAGTGGTTGAGACAACATCAAATTCATGATGGGCCCTTCAGACTACATGGTCACCTGATGCCTTGCCTCCCCAGCAGGATGTTCAGGGGGAGAATGGCGTTAGATTTTGTTTTGGGGTTCACTAACCAAAAACATTGGCCATATTTTGTCAATGTGATAGGAACATTGTTCTCGTGAATTTTTGTCAATAATAATAGGTTATAGATATATAATGGCTTTTGAGTGAACATTTTTACTAGGATGAGCATGATTTATATTTACTTTGAAAAGATTACAATTTTGAAAAACTCCAAGAGAGCTTACACTTTTAATAAAAATTCCCCCCAATGTTTGATCATCATAGACTAAAGATTATGAAACATCCCCTCTATTTATTAAATCATTCTGGAGGTCATCAACTTTCTAAAGTTGCCCATATTATCAAAATAAGTTTAAGAGTAAATTTGATGAATGCATTAATATATTTTGTTAAAGAACACATAATTTTGTTATTAACTTGGGAACATAGATCATAGATTAAACCTATATTATATTAGTCTGCAATCTAAGGATAGTTACTTATACTTTGAGTAGTTTTAAAACATAGGTATTATGGACTTGTTTAGTTACTGATTATTATATAATGAACAGTAATCTGTTATCTAAGTAACTTCACTTATATCATTGTATAGATTGACATTTTCAATATTTTAACGATTTATTTATTTGAGAGAAGATGGGGAGTGGCAGAGGGAGAAGGAGAGAAAGTCTTCAGAGGACTCCACATGGAGCATGGAGCCTGATGCGGGGCTCAATCTCACGGCCCTAGGATCACAACCTGAGCCGAAACTAAGAGTCGGATGCTTAACTGACTGTGCCACCCAGGTCCTTGACATTTTCAATATTTCAAAGAATAAAATATGTCTAACATAATCATTAAGTTTTTCCACAAATCTTAATTAAGAATTCCAAATAGACCATATAGTTGTGGGTTCATTTCTGGGTTTGCTATTCTGTTACATTTATCTATGTGTCTGTTTTTGTGCCAGTATCATACTCTTTTGATCACCACAGTTTTGTAATATAATTTGAAGTCTGGAATTGTGATGCCTCCAGCTTTGCTTTGCTTTTGCAAGGTTGCTTTTACTATTCAGGGTATTTTATGTTTCCATACAAATTTTAAGACTGTTTGTTCTAACTCTGTGAAAAATGCTCTCGGTATTTTGATAGGGAAATACAAATCAAAACTATAGTGAAATATCACCTCACACCTGTCAGAATGACAAAGACCAACACAAGAAACAACAGGTATTGGTGAGGTTGTGGAGAAAGGGGAACACTCTTGCACTATTGGTGGGAATGCAAACTGGTGCAGCCACACTGGAAAAAAGCTAAAAATAGAACTATCCTAGGATCCAGCAATTGCACTCCTAGGTATTTACCCAAAGAATACAAAAATACTAATTCAAAGGGATACATGCACCCTGATGTTTACAGCAGCATTATCAACAATAGCCAAATTATGGAAACAGCCCAGGTGTCCATCAACTGATGAATGGATAAAGAAGTGTGTGTGCGTGCGTGCGTGTGTGTGTGTATGTGTGTGTGTATGTGTGCGTGTGTGTGTGTATATATATATATACACACATATATACATATATACATATATATATATATAATGGAATATTACTCAGCCATCCAAAAGAATGAAATCTTGCCATTTGCAAGGACATGGATGGAGCTAGAGTGTTTTATGCTAAGTGAAGTAAGTCAGTCAGAGAAAGACAAATATCCTATGATTTCACTCATGTGTAATTTAAGAAAAAAAAACAAGCAAAGGGAAGAAGAGAGAGAGAGGCAAACCAAGAAATAGACTCTTAACTACAGGGAACAAACGGATGGTTATAGAGGGTGAGGAGATGGGTTAAATAGTTGAGGGAGATTAAGGAGTGCACTTGTAGTGATGAGCACCAGGTTTTGTATGGAAGTGTCGGATCACTATATTTGTATACCTGAAACTAATATTATACTGGATGCTAACTAAGTGAAATTTAAATAAAAAACTTAAAAAAAGAATTCCAAATAGAAAATAAAAAAAAAACATAAAATAGTCTGATACAAATTATGCTCTATAGCATAATAAATGAATTGGCATAAAAAGATCCACAAAATGGGTATCTCAAACATAATGGGATTAAGGGAGACCCTTCAGCAGCCTCAATACAAAATGACTGTGCCTTTAGTTCCTAAGCCCTGTGGAGTTTATCACAAAATGAGCTAAAAGGGCTGGCTCAGGTGTGCAGTTTTACACTTTGGGGAAAATATATGCCTATCCCTCCAGCCTTAGTCCTTCCTAGTTTTGATTCAACACTCTCTGTTGAAAGTATATTTCATCAACTTCAAGAAAGGATATTTGTACCGACTCTTTTCTTTTAGAAATATTTTAATACTATGTTGTAACTAGGAAGGGAAATTTTGCTAGGTACTGTGTTGAACTGGACACCAGATTTAGATGAGAAAGGACAGTTGTGCCAACAATTAGGCCGTGTAGGTCATATATCACCAATATGATAAGGCTTCAGCAACCCACCTTCAAGATCTCAGGATACATGAATAATAACCATTAAGAGTGGAAGGTAGAGAAGATATGTGCCAAAGAGAATATTTATTTCCCTATTATAGATTTTCCATATCATTCATAAATATTCTGTACAGTCTAAAATATACCCAACTATCAGAAATGTTATGACCCACCAGTTATATCAGAACTCCTATGGATCAGAATTATACCTCTTAGCTATCCTGATTTCTTGGCCTTATTTGTAGCAATCAGTAGAAAATTAGGTGGCTTGTGCTATTTTTATCTACATTTACAAGATGCATTTGTGGTATCATGTTTTCTGGAATGAGACCGCATAGACCTAGCTCTATAGTTGCATGCTTGCTACTAGTATGAAGAAAGGTTATATTTAAGCCCATCCCAAAAAAACTCACAAAGGTTAATTTTTTGGAAAAACTTCAAATGTCTTGTACTCCCCAGAATCCAGTGTCTACATTTCTCACTGTGTATTAGCCAAGAGAGCCTCATGTCTAATATCTACTACTCTCACCGCTTATGCAAGCAGTTATACTGTCTTACTAGAACCTGTAATCCTGAAAGCACACAATTATAACTGATATGAAGCCTCAAAGTATTACAGCAAGATGGCCAGGCAATCTCTTTTTCTTCAGAGGTTTGAATTCCATTTTTAAATTGAGCCTGGGCAGAGAACAAATCTGTTTCTAATTCTCCAACATTTTAAAAAAATACATGACGCAGGGGGCGCCTGGGTGGCCCAATTGCTTAAGCGTCTGCCTTCAGCTCGGATCATGATCCCAGGGTCCTAGAATCTAGCCCTGCATCTGGCTCCTTGTTAGTGGGGAGCCTGCTTCTCCCTCCCTTGCTCCCCCTGCTTGTGCATGTGCTCCCTCACTCTCTCTCTCTCTCTGTCAAGTAAATAAATAATCTTTAAAAAAATACATGATACATGCCAGAGTACACATTCTGGTTTTATAAATGAGTGTCATATTTTTATAGGCACAGCAACCATACTCCTAAAAGATAACTTAAGGAAATAAATCAATATAAACATTAGAATGCAAGAAGATGTGGACATTATCTATATAACAGAAAACTACATAAAATCTAAATACATGAGACAAGTAAATGTATCTATTATTATGGTATATCAACTCAGTGGAAAAATGCTCAGCAATAAATTTTTATTACGAAGATAAAAAATATTAAAAATTGCTTTTAATGTTTTAAGTAAATAATTAGCCTCATTCTTCTTTCAATCTTATCATCTTGCATATGCATATAGACAGACTTTTTGTACTATATACAAAAAAATGAGTGTACTAGATTTGAAGGATTCTGTATGAATTTTGTTATCATCTTTTTTTCTTAATGGAATATATTACTATTAGGATAAAAATGTATTTTCAAAGTGTGTTTGCTAAAGAAACGAGGTAGAAATATTGGTGTTGTAATTTACCATTAATTGTGATCAAGTAACAGTTGATGGTAGATTACCTGTGTTTAAGGACTCAGGTTGGTTAAAAAGCAGCATATAAAATAGTTTCTTCATGATAAGGAGCTCAGCATTGGCCAAGCAAATTAAGTTAATTGTGTGGACTTAAGTATATTCATTCACTACTCTGCTCCTTACTTTTCTCAAAGGTAAAATAAGTCCCCACTCCATTCTACTGTTATAGAACATATGTATTTGAATATGCATGGTGTGTATTTGAATACATATATATGTGCTTGTGTGTGTACATATACACACATTTATGTATCAGGGAATTTGCTATTTGATCTTTATTGTTTCACAATCCCTTTGCTAAGCATGAAAAATATATTTATATGAAACTTCTGAAGAATAATATGAAGTTGCATTTAAAACATTCCTAGATTGATTTTCTATTAGTGTGCTGCACGTTGTCTCAGGAAGCAGATCTTCCTATAATGTAGAATAAGTAGATTAAAGTCAGTGCTTCCATTCACTCAAAATCCAGTTGTCCACCAACTGCCTTCCAGTCACTTTGCTAAAAACAGGGGATACAAACATTAGTAAGACATGATCCCTGTCTTTCAGAAGCTTACTATGTGATGAAGGAAGACAAATAAAAAGAGAAGTCCTTGTCTGTGAAATACAGAACTATGGAAGAGGCACAAACAGAATGTTATGGGAGACTAGGGCATGAACTGGGTCTTGAGGGAAATGAAAATTTCAAATTAGAGTGTAAGAAGAAAAACACTCAGGAATTATAAAGCACTCAAAATAATTTCTTTCATCCTTTATATTTTTTTGGCAAAATATGCATTCTTCTAATCAAAAATGCATGTCTCTTTAAAACTTTAACATTGTCAAAATACAATATAAAATTTTGCTTCAAAGGATATATTTTAACAAGAAAATTCAATTAAATAAGAAGCCATTACATCTTCATGAGGGGAGGAAAAAAAGAACTTAGTGTTTTTTGTTGTTGTTATTGTTTTTTTAAGTAGGATCCGTGCCCCGTATAGGGCTTGAACTCACAACCCTGAGATCAAGAGTCACATGCTTTACTGACTGAGCCAGCCAGGGGCTCCAAAGACAATTCCAAATAAAGTAAAGAGGAATGCTGAGAGTTTTTTATTTCAATAAAACGATGAGATTTGGAGATCACATAGTTATCAACTGTAAACTCTCTTCCTCCTAGTTTCAGTGTTTTAAAAGATTTGGAATTAGCTCTGCGGAGCAAGATGGCGGAGGAGTAGGAGACCTAGATTTTGTCTGGTCTCAGGAATTCAGCTGAATAGGGATCAAACCATTCTGAACACCTACGAACTCAACAGGAGATCGAAGAGGAGAGTAGCAACAACTCTCTGAACAGAGAAGCGACCACTTACTGGAAGGTAGGACATGCGGAGAAGTGAATCCGAGGCGATATTCAGGAGGATAGACGGCGGGGGAGGGGGACTCCGTCAGCCACTTCTGGCAAGTGATAGAGCCGCGGAGCACAAAATCGGACCTTTTAGAAGTTGGCTCGGCTGAGGGACGTCGCTGCAGTGGCTAAGCAGGGGGTGGAATCCTCCCGGGACACTGTGGTCTCAGGACCCTTGGGGTCACAGAAAGACCGGGGGTTCCTGAGTGCGGCAGAGCTCCCAGGTATCGGATTGGGGAAGCCGGCTGCAGAGACGGAGCCCAGGCGCGGGTTCTCAGCTCGGGGTTGCCATAAACTGTGATCCGTGGCCCAGCCAGGCCACTGCTCCTCCAGCAGGGACCCAACAAGCGGCAGAGCCGGGGAGACTCCCCTTCTTCCCCTGGGAGGAACGGTGCGGGAACGCACCACAGGGATCTGCTGGGTTTGGAGACTCCACACGGGGTCGGGTGCCAGAGATAGAAACGCTCGGTCACAGGCTGGGTGAGCACGGAGTGCGGCCGGAGACCAGGGAGACGGGAGTGACTGCTTTTCTCTGGGGGCGCACCAAGGAGCAGAGCTCCGAGTTCTCAGCTCCTCTGGGTGGAGATTGGGAGGCCACCATTTTCACCCTGGTCCTCCAAAGCTGTACCAAGAGCTTGCAGGGAAGAAAAGCTCCTGAGAGCAAACCCGAGCAGCTTCCTTAACCCAGACCGACAAGGGCGGGGCAATTCCGCCTCCGGCAAAGACATTTGGAAACCACAGCAACAGGCCCCTCCCCCAGAAGATCAGCACGAAGAGCCAGCAAGCCAAGACCAAGTTTACCCATCAAGGAGAACGGGAGAACTCCAGCGCTAGGGGAATACTGCACATAGAATTCATGGCTTTTTTTTACCATGATTCATTAGTTCATCAAAGTTAATTTTTGTTAACTGTTTTTTTTTTTATTTTTCTTTTTCCCTTTTTCAACCAACATTTTATCAATCCCTTTTTTAAAAAAAAAACATTTTTTATTTTTCATTTTTAGAGTCATATTTTATCCCTTTATAGTAGTTACCCTTATTTTTGGAATATATATAAGTTGTTCTCTCTTTAAAATTTTGAGATACAGTTTCTTCTAATAGATCAAAATATACCCTAAATCACTAGTATATGGCTTTGTTCTAGTCTCCTGCCTGATCACATTCTCTCCCTTTTTCCTTTTTTTTTCTTAAATCTTTCTTTTTTCAAACAACTTCTTATCTTATCAAGTCCTTTTATAAAATCTTTTATAATTTTCATCTTTACAGCCATCTTCCATCCCTTCATTGTATCAACCCTTATTTTGTACATATATGTCTTTCTTCCTTTAAAATTTTAGGAGGCACTTTTTTCTAACAGACCAAAATAGGCCCAAAATCTAGTGTGTGGCACTGATCTATGCACTAGCCTGATCATATTTGATCATATTCTGCTTTTTTTGTATTGTTCTGTTTTTGTTTTTATCTTTTTTTCTTTTTTTTTTCTCTTTCTTTTTTTCTTTCTTTCCCTTTTTTTCCCCTGGTTTCAGGTCTTTTCTGATTTGTATACAGTATATTTGCTGGGGACGTTGTAAACCTGTTAGCATTTTGTTCTCTCATTCATCTATTCTCCTCTGGACAAAATGACAAGATGAAAAAAATCACCTCAGCAAAAAGAATAAGAGGTAGTACCGTCAGCCAAGGACCTACTCAATACGGACATTAGTACGATGTCGGACCTAGAGTTCAGAATCATGACTTTAAAGATACTAGCTGGGCTTGAAAAAAGTGTGGAAGTTATTAGAGAAACCCTTTCTGGAGAAATAAAAGAACTAAAATCTAAACAAGTCGAAATCAAAAAGGCTATTGATGAGGTGCAATCAAAAATGGGGGCACTAAATGCTAGGATAAATGAGGCAGAAGAGAGAATCAGCGATATAGAAGACCAAATGATGGAAAATAAAGAGGCTGATAAAAAGAGAAACAACTACAGGATCACGAGGGCAGAATTCGAGAGATAAGTGATACGATAAGACGAAACAACATTAGAATAATTGGGATCCCAGAAGAAGAAGAGAGAGAGAGAGGGGCAGAAGGTATATTGGAGCAAATAATAGCAGAGAACTTCCCTAATGTGAGGAAGGAAACAGGCATTAAAATCCAGGAGGCACAGAGAACCCCTCTCAAAATCAATAATACTAGGTCAACACCCTGACATCTAATAGTAAAACTTACGAGTCTCAGAGACAAAGAGAAAATCCTGAAAGCAGCTCGGGAGAAGAGATATGTAACCTACAATGGTAGAAACATTAGATTGGCAACAGACCTATCCACAGAGACCTGGCAGGCCAGAAAGGACTGGCAAGATATCTTCAGAGCACTAAACGAGAAAAATATGCAGCCAAGAATACTATATCCAGCTAGGCTGTCATTGAAAATAGAAGGAGAGATAAAAAGCTTCCAGAACAAACAAAAACTAAAGGAATTTGCAAACACGAAACCAGCCCTCCAAGAAATATTCAAAGGGGTCCTCTAAGCAAAGAGAGAGCCTAAAAGCAGCAAAGATCAGAAAGGAACACAGACAACATACAGTTAACAGTCACCTTACAGGCAATAAAATGGCACTACATTCATACCTTTCAATAGTTACCCTGAATGTAAATGGGCTAAATGCCCCAATCAAAAGACACAGGCTATCAGATTGGATTAAAAAAAAAGACCCATTGATATGCTGTCTGCAAGAGACTCATTTTAGACCCAAAGACACCTCCAGATTGAAAGTGAGGGGTGGAAAACCATTTACCATGCTAATGGACACCAAAAGAAAGCTGGGGTGGCAATCCTTATATCAGACAAACTAGATTTTAAAACAAAGACTGTAATAAGAGATGAGGAAGGACACTATATCCTACTTAAAGGGTCTATGCAACAAGAAGATCTAACAATTGTAAATATCTATGCCCCGAACATGGGAGCAGCCAATTATATAAGGCAATTAATAACAAAAGCAAAGAAACACATTGACAAAAATACAATAATAGTGGGGGACTTTAACACCCCCCTGACTGAAATGGACAGATCATCTAAGCAAAAGATCAACAAGGAAATAAAGACTTTAAATGACACACTGGACCAAATGGACTTCACAGACATATTCAGAACATTCCATCCCAACGCAACAGAATACACATTCTTCTCTAGTGCCCATGGAACATTCTCCAGAATTGATCACATCCTAGGTCACAAATCAGGTCTCAACCAGTACCAAAAGATTGGGATTATTCCCTGCATATTTTCAGACCACAATGCTTTGAAACTAGAACTCAACCACAAGAGGAAAGTCAGAAAGAACTCAAATACATGGAGGCTAAAGAGCATCCTACTAAAGAATGAATGGGTCAACTAAGAAATTAAAGAAGAATTAAAAAAATTCATGGAAACCAATGAAAATGAAAACACAACTGTTCAAAATCTTTGGGATACAGCAAAGGCAGTCCTGAGAGGAAAGTATATAGCAATACAAGCCTTTCTCAAGAAACAAGAAAGGTCTCAAATACACAACCTAACGCTACACCTAAAGGAGCTGGAGAAAGAACAGCAAATAAAGCCTAAACCCAGCAGGAGAAGAGAAATAATAAAGATCAGAGCAGAAATCAATGAACTAGAAACTAAAAGAACAGAAGAACAGATCAATGAAACTAGGAGCTGATTCTTTGAAAGAATTAACAAGATTGATAAACCCCTGGCCAGACTGATCAAAAAGAAAAGAGAAATGACCCAAATCAACAAAATCATGAATGAAAGAGGAGAGATCACAACCAACACCAAAGAAATAAAAACAATTTTAAGAACATATTATGAACAACTCTATGCCAGCAAATTAGATAACCTGGAAGAAATGGGTGCATTCCTAGAGATGTATCAACTACCAAAATTGAACCAGGAAGAAATAGAAAACCTGAACAGACCTATAACCACTAAGGAAATTGAAACAGTCATCAAAAATCTCCCAACAAACAAAAGGCCAGGGCCAGATGGCTTCCCAGGGGAATTCTATCAGACATTTAAAGAAGAATTAATACCTATTCTCCTGAAACTGTTCCAAAAAATAGAAATGTAAGGAAAACTTCCAAACTCATTTTATGAGGCCAGCATTACCTTGATCCCAAAACCAGACAAAGACCCCATCAAAAAGGAGAACTACAGACCAATATCCTTGATGAACATGGATGCAAAAATTCTCACCAAAATACTAGCCAATAGGATCCAACAGTACATTAAAAGGATTATTCACCATGACCAAGTGGGATTTATCCCTGGGCTGCAAGATTGGTTCAACATCCGCAAATCAATCAACATGATACAATACATTAACAAAAGAAAAACAAGAATCATATGATCCTCTCAATAGACGCAGAAAAAGCATTTGACAAAGCACAGCATCCTTTCTTGATCAAAACTATTCAGAGTATAGGGTTAGAGGGTACATACCTCAATATCATAAAAGCCATCTATGAAAAACCTACAGCGAATATCATTCTCAATGGGGAAAGGCTGAGAGCTTTCCCCCTAAGGTCAGGAATGCGGCAGGGATGTCCACTCTCACCACTGCTATTCTACATAGTATTAGAAGTCCTAGCCACAGCAATCAGACAACAAAAAGAAATCAAAGGCACCCAAATCTGCAAAGAGGAAGTCAAACTCTCACTCTTTGCAGATGATATGATACTTTATGTGGGAAAGCCAAAAGACTCCACCCCAAAACTGCTAGAACTCATACAGGAATTCAGTAAAGTAGTAGGATATAAAATCAATGGACAGAAATCAGTGACATTCCTATACACCAACAACAAGACAGAAGAGAGACAAATCAAGGAGTCGATCCCATTTACTATTGCACCCAAAACCATAAGATACCTAGGAATAAATTTAACCAAAGAGGCAAAGGATCTGTACTCAGAAAACTATAAAATACTCATGAAAGAAATTGAAGAAGACACAAAGAAATGGAAAAACTTTCCATGCTCATGGATTGGGAGAACCAACATTGTGAAGATGTCAATGCTACCTAGAGCAATCTACACATTCAATGCAATCCCCATCAAAATACCATCCACTTTTTTCAAAGAAATGGAACAAATAATCCTAAAATTTGTATGGAACCAGAAGAAACCCCGAATAGCCAGGGGAATATTGAAAAAGAAAAGCAAAGCTGGCGGCATCACAATTCTGGACTATTACAAAGCTGTCATCATCAAGACAGTATGGTACTGGCACAAAAACAGACACATAGATCAATGGAACAGAATCGAGAGCCCAGAAATGGACCCTCAACTCTATGGTCAACTTATCTTTGACAAAGCAGGAAAGAATGTCCAATGGCAAAAAGACAGTCTCTTCAACAAATGGTGTTGGGAAAATTGGACAGCCACACTCAGAAGAATGAAACTGGACCATTTCCTTACACCACACACAAAAATAGACTCCAAATGGTTGAAAGACCTAAACGTGAGACAGGAGTCCATCCAAATCCTAAAGGAGAACACAGGTAGCAACCTCTTCGACCTCAGCCGCAGCAACTTCTTCCTAGAAACATCGCCAAAGGCACGGGAATCCAGGCAAAAATGAACTATTGGGATTTCATCAAGATAAAAAGCTTTTCCACAGCAAAAGAAACAGTCCACAAAACCAAAAGACAACCGACAGAATGGGAGAAAATATTTGCAAATGACATATCAGATAAAGGGCTAGTATCCAAAATCTATAAAGAACTTATCAAACTCAACACCCAAAGAACAAATAATCCAATCAAGAAATGGGCAGAAGACATGAACAGACATTTTTCCAAAGAAGACATCCAAATGGCCAACAGACCCATGAAAATGTGCTCAACATCGCTCAACATCAGGGAAATCCAAATCAAAACCTCCATGAGATACCACCTCACACCCGTCAGAATGGCTAAAATTAACAAGTCAGGGAACGACAGATGCTGTCGGGGATGTGGAGAAAGGGGAACCCTCCTACACTGTTGGTGGGAATGCAAGCTGGTGCAACCACTCTGGAAAACAGTATGGATGTTCCTCAAACAGTTGAAATTAGAGCTACCGTTCGATCCAGCAATTGCACTACTGGGTATTTACCACAAAAATACAAATGTAGGGACCCCAAGGGATACGTGCACCCCAATGTTTATAGCAGCAATGTCCACAATAGCCAAACTGTGGAAAGAGCCAAGATGTCCATCGACAGATGAATGGATAAAGAAGAGTGGTATATATACACAATGGAATATTATGCAGCCATCAAAAGGAATGAGATCTTGCCATTTGCAACAACATGGATGGAAGTGGAGGGTATTATGCTTAGTGAAATAAGTCAATCAGAGAAAGACATGTATCATATGACTTCACTGATATGAGGAATTCTTAATCTCAGGAAACAAACTGAGTGTTACTGGAGTGGTTGGGGGTGGGAGGGATGGGGTGGCTGGGTGATAGACATTGGGGAGGGTATGTGCTACGGTGAGCGCTGTGAATTGTGCAAGACTGTTGAATCACAGATCTGTACTTCTGAAACAAATAATGCAACATATTTTAAGAGAAAAGAAAAAGAAGAAGATAACAGGAGAGGAAGGGGAGTAAGTCAGAGGGGGAGACGAACCTTGAGAGATGATGGACTCTGAAAAACAAACTGAGGGTTCTAGAGGGGAGGAGGGTAGGGGGATGCGTTAGCCTGGTGATGGGTATTAAGGAGGGCACGTTCTGCATGGAGCACTGGGTGTTATGAACAAACAATGAATCATGGAACACTACATAAAAAACTAATGATGTAATATATGGTGATTAACATAACAATAAAAAAATAAAAAAAAGGTTTAGGATTATATCTCAAAGGATGTTCAGTTGTTGACCTGTGAACAGGTCATTTGTATTAGCTCAGGCCGCTATAACAAAATAGAAGAATGAGTGACTTAAACAGAGAAATTTATTTTCTCACAGTCTGGGGGCTGGAAGGCCAAGATAATGGTGTCAGAAGATTTGCTTTCTCCTTGGCTTGCAGATAGCTGCCTTCTCCATGTGCCCGCACATGTCTTTTCTCTGTGTGTATGCATCTCTGATGTCTTCTTTTTTTGTCCAAATTTCCTTGTTTTACAAGGACACCAGTCAGATTGGATTAGGGCCCACTCTAATGGCCTCGTTTTAACTCAATCACCTTTATAAAGACCATTTCTCCAAATAGTCATATTCTGGTACTTGGCGGTAGGGTTTCAACATGTAAATTTTGGGGAGATACAGCCCATAGCAACAGTGGAATATGAAACCTCCATCAGAAGCAAGGTTGTGGGTTGTTCAAGATGCAGGGTCCAGATAGAGCTGAGAAGGGATTCTTGGCATCATGTCTGAGAAAGAGTAATTAAAAACAACAACAACAACAACAACAACAACAACAACAACAACAGTTTATTTGTAACACATCCCAGTCCCCATCACATCAGCATAGCATAGTATAGGAGCTGCAAGCCTCATTTAGTTCAAGGAAGAGCCCCATGCCTTCCAAGACAGCAGGTCCATCTCTACCACAGACTTGTGCCCAATGCCAAACTAAATATACAAGTAGGCAAGCCCAGAGTGAAGTTGGCCCCAAACCATCAGCATATTTCATCCTTCCCCCAAAGCCCTTCAAGTTTCCTTACTGCAACCTTCTACCCCTCCATCCCCAATTAAGCCAACTCCAAGCCTCTGAGCTACCACAGGCCCTCATTATGTTATCTCCTTTCTTCCACTCCCTTAAGATATTCTTTGTTTTAAATTATTTCTCTATCATCTATCAATGTATCAATCAATTTAATTTTTAATAATTCTTCCCCTCCACTTACTCTGTTTTTGAATTCTAAATCTGTGCTTCTTTATCCCTTGGTTTTGCCTACTTAGCACTAATATTAAAACAAACAGACATTTAGTTCCTGTATATATAAAACATGTACCATAGCTTAATGCCCATTTTTTTGTTTTGTTTTTTGTTGTTTTTAAAAAATTAGTGAAGGGAAAAAAATGGCAGTCATTGTTATTTAATTTGCCAAGTTTCAAAAACCAGATTAGTATATATTGAATCCAGGAAATGTGTTCATAATGTGTTTAAAACGTGTTTTTTACTCTGGAATTGCAAAGTTTCTGAGTAAAATATCTTGGATTTTATTTAAGTTTCTTTATAGTAGAGAATATTACAGATGATAAACCCTTAGATGTATAGTTCCTGATTATGCTGGGTTACTTATATTTATCTTTATTTATCTATATTTTCCCAGGTTTTAAGAAATGAGAGTAAAGTTAGTGGGATAAATCTGGAAGCACGACATCTTACCATAATCTGTAAAATATGCATCAAATTCCTAAAAGTGTTATTTACATAGCCTTCAAAGAATTATTCTTGGTGGGATGTGTAGAGAAAAGAGGTAGAATGTAAACCCTTAGTCAGCCTTTTTCCCTGACAACATGCAATAAAGCTAGAAGAAGAAAGCCTTTCTGAGGCCTTCATTCTATAAGGGTTGATGCTTACCACGCTTGTTCCCAATTTTCACCATATTGTAATTGAAATTGAAATTTGGGGGAGGGCATTTTCTATTGCTATCTCTGCCTTTAAAACTGCTTGGAAGAATATTTACTTTGAGAATTTATTCAGATATTTTTATGAGACGATGCCCAAACATGCATGCATAATAGAATATTAGCCACATACAGTTCAATGTATAGTCTATTCAAAATTTGTAATTCTGTTAGTGTCCACCCACCAGCACTTTCTTTTAATCTCTTTTATGTCTCCTTTTCAAAAAGTCTGCCGGAGAGATTTTCTTGTCTTAGGTTACTCAATGCCAGTTTAAGTACTGACATGGTTTAATTTTCTGTTTTCCTAGGTCAGACTCCTAAACGAGGAACCCTTCGTCTCCCTTGCTAATTAGAATAATGTCAAAGACTCTCTTACTTCTGTAGAATGGTCCTAGTTTTGTTGCTCAGACTTGTGCTCAGCTTTATTTACTTAGTTTCTATGGAGGGGATGATTTTGTTGACTCCTAGATTTTTTCAAGGAAAAGTATCTGTAAGACTGATTCTGAACTCAAAAAACTTTTCTGTTGCGTAGAATTTATAAAAGTAGTCCTAATTCCTGCTTACACTGTTAAGCAGCTTTTTGACTGCAGTCTCCCAGCACTTCACAATTTAACAAATACATTCTAATTCTATAAGGGCTCTAGACCACACAGGACACATAGCCAATTCATACTTCTAGTGATATTTCTAGGAACCAGCAGGAGTATGTGTGCTATTTTCATTTATTCCCTAGTCCATTTTCATCAGTCCTTTTTGGAAAGAGAGAAAATCAATTTTTCTATAAGCTAGTCATATTAAAACTACTTACCTTTTCAAGAGTGCAGTACAATCCCTTGAGATTCCCAGACAAGAGTACAAGATATTTAGAATAGTTCCTTTTAGCAAAGGAAAATAATTGATCTATTGTGGGAAAGTAAAGCAGCATATAACTCATGATTTCTAACCACATTAAGTTAATGGGTAAAAATTATACAAAAAATATAGCCACATTTGTTTATTTTCTACTTGTCTAAATATGCAAATATTAAATATACTAACAACTGTTTTGGAATTCAGTGTTTATAAATTCTGCTATGAGGGCTGTTAAGGTATTCAATCAATAACCAAAGTTGTGGCACAAAAGCAAAAGAAATACTGTTCATATAGATGAGCAATATTGCTTAATTTATTTATCACATAGACAAAAACATGTATTAGGGGTGGACTCAAGTTTTACATTTTGATGAGAAGTAGAAATAAAAATTTTAGCCTCCTGGAAATGGGATTCGATGTAAAGAGGAATGGTACAAGAGATGGCTACTGTTCAATCTAAGACTTTCCCTGTGCTTTAAAACATTTTCCATGTATATTCTGATAATAATAAAAAGGAAATAAAGACACTCCAAGTACTTAGTAATGAAATATAAAGTGTGAATATAAGGGATAAATGCTCAAGATACAATTTTGGAGTGAGTATTCAGGGTTTTATGTCTGAAGAAGATTTAATTATTGTTCAGAATGTTTGCATCCTCTCCCTGTGGGCTCCTCCGTAAGCCAGGGGTATAATTCCTACCCCATTGATGTCAGTCTTGCCTGTTTGATGTGATTGGTTCAATAGCATGTGATGTGCAGCACTTCCAAGCAGAAGCTTTAGATATCAGATAAGCACTGATTGTTCAGCCAGAGTCCCAGAATAAAGACAGAGCAGGGCTTTAGCTAACTCACAAAAGATGTGTATCATGAGCAAGAAATAAACATTGACTTTTGTTAGGTCACTGAGATTTTGCAGTATTATTCTCCCAACATGATAGAGACTAGGCTGACTGTTGTAATCATGGAAGGACTTTTCTTTTCTGCGTCAGTGTTTCATTCATGATCTCTATACTTTATAGTAACCTTGTTCTTTCCCATGGTTTTACATATCTGTACTGAAAGTCTCTAATTTCACATCTCTATCTCAGACTTTTCCTGTCTTCCACCTTAAAATGTCCATCTAATTATATTATAGATGTTTTCCTTGTGTGCAGGGAGAATTCTTGATTGTCCTCAACTTTTCAAACTCCCCCATTCTCATCACAGGAGATGGCACCACAACTCACTGAATCTTTTAAGGTAAAATTGGAGATTCATTGTCCATCCTCCCTTTCTTTTTTCTAACATCTAAAATGTCAACATATTCTAACAATGTTATCTTGAAGATATTTTGAAAATCTCTGGGCTTCTTTTTATATCCATGGCTACAGCTCTAGCCCAGGCCTCAACACCTTTCTCCAATACTTCTGTGACAGGGCCTTCCTTTTTCCATTATTTCCCTACAGTTTGTTTTCCACAGTGAATCTAAGGTGAACTGCCTAAATATAAATCAGATCAAAACATTTCCTGCTAATTTTTTTTTTTTTTACTTTTATCCTGCTGCTTAAAACTCCGAAGGTTTCTCCCTGCCCCTAAAGCTGTGCATTAACCAGTCCTTGGCAGCCTCTAGCCCCCTTTTATGTCCCTATAGCCACATTGGATTTCTTGTGGTTACTAGAGCAGGCCACCTGAGTCCCAACTCAGGTCTGTGCAAACTCTTTTCAATTCAAGAAGAATTTCTTCCCTTTCTTTACTTGACAGACTTTCTCATTCTCAGGGCTTCAATCTAAATAGAACATTCTCAGAGAGATTTTCAGTGACTTTCCTAATTGAAGTAGCTCATGCCCCCTATTTTTCTTTATCCTATTACTCAGAATTTTGGATATGATTCTCTGCTCTCAGTATTTCCTTCCTTGTAACTAATACAATTAGTTAATTTTGATTATTTCTTGAATTACATTTTGGGGGGGTCTTTCTACCCTTATTCATCTCCCAAGACTGAAAGTAAATAATGGTAATTGTACCAATATTAGAGATCATTAAGTAGAAAAGCAATATAATGCAGTCAGATGGTAGGGAAGATAAGTAAAATGTTACTTGGGAAATTATCAGTTATTTACATTATTTTCTTGGTGACACTAAAAGGAAATTTTTTAAGATTTTTATTTTTTAGAGAAATTTAAGGTTCACAACAAAATTGAGAGGAAGATACAGAGATTTCCCATATATGTTCTATTGCCACACATACATAGCTTCTTCATTATCAGCATCACTCACCAGACTGGTGCATTTGTTACCAACGGTGAACCTCCTTTGACGTATCATAATCACCCAAAGTCCATAGTTTATTTTAGGTTTCACTCATGTTATACATTCTGTGGGTTTGAATAAATGTTTAATGGCATATATCCATCATTATAACATCATACAGAGTATTTTAACTACCCCCAAAATTCTCTGTGCTCTGCCTCTTTGTCTCACTCTTGCCCCCAACCCTGGCAACTAGATCTTTTACTGTCTCCATAGTTTTGCCTTTTCTAGAATGTTACGTAGTTGGGATCATATAGTATGTAGTATTTTCGTATTGGCTCCTTTCACTTAGTAACATGCACTATGGGTCTTCCATGTGTTTTCATGGCAGGATAGCTCATTTCTTTTAAGAGGTGAAAGACTCCATTTTCCACATGTACCAAAGTTTATTTAACCATTAACTACTAAAGGATATCTGGGTTCTTCCAGGTTTTGGGAGTTGTGACTAAAGCTGATATAAACATCCATGTGCAGGTTTTGTATGATTACTGGATTGTATGGTAAGAATATGCTGAGTATTTTTAGAAACCACAAAATTGTCTTCCAAAATTGTCTGTACCATTTTGCATTTTCATGAGCAATGAATGAGAGTTCCCATTGCTCCAAATCCTTGCCAGCATTTGGTGTCATCAATGTTCTGGATTTTGGCCATTCTAGTAGGGGTGTTAGTGGTATCTATTTGGTGTTTTAATTTGAATTTCTTTGAGGACATATGAAGTGTAGCATCTACTTATATGCTCATTTGCCATTTGTATATCTACTGTGGTGAAGTGTCTATTAAAGTCTTTGGTCCATTGCTTAATAGGATTGTTTGTTTCCATACTGTTGAGTCTTAAAAGTTCTCTGTGTATTTTGGATGACTGTCCTTTATCAGTTGTGTATTTTGCAAATATTTTTCTCAGTATATAGCCTGTTAATTCTCTTGACAATGTCAAGAGCAGAAGTTTTTAATGGTTTAATTTTAATGAAATCCAAATTATCAGTTATTTCTTTTATGAGTTGTGCCTTTAGTTTGGTATTGAAAAAGGCATCCCCAAATGAAGGTCATCAGGTTTCTCTCCTAGGTTATCTTCTAGGATTTATAGTTTTGCATTCTTACATTTAGGTCTGTGATTCATTTTTGTTCATTTTTGTGAATGGTATAAGGTCTATGTCTAGATTAATCTTTTTTTTAAAGATTTTATTTATTTATTTATTCATGAGAGACAGAGAGAGAGAGAGAGAGAGAGGCAGAGGGAGAAGCAAGCTTCCCGCTGAGCAGGGAGCCCGATGCGGGACTTGATCCCAGGACCCCGGGATCATGACCTGAGCCAAAGGCAGATGCTTAACCATCTGAGCCACCCAGGTGCCCTATGTCTAGATTAATCTTTTTGCATGTGGATGTCTAGTCATTGTAGCACCATTTGTCAAAAAGGCTAGAGCCTTTGCTCTTTTCTCAAATATCATTGACTATACTTAATGAGGGTCTATTTCTTGGCTGTCTAATCTGTTTTATTGATCTGTTTGTGTATTTTCTTGCCTATACCACACTGTATTGATTACTGTAGCTTCATAGTCAGTCTTGAAGTTGGGTTACATCAGTCTTCCAGCTTTGTTGTTCTTCTTCAATATTGTGTTGACTGTTGTAGGTCTTTAACTTATAAACTTTAGAATCAGTTTGTTGATATCTATAAACCAACCTGGGATTTTGACTAGGATTGCATTTGAGTGGAGCTGTTCTTGGCTGTTACAGGAGCCCTTCTATTCTGAAGATTTATCATTGATAACATGCACTCACTGATTCATGGCTACCACCTGAAGCTTTGATCTGGATGATTACATGGATGTACTCTGTTAAAATTCATCAAGCTGGATCTTTAAGATTTGTGCACACTTTCTCTATGTATATTTTATTTTTATTTTATTTTTTTTAAAGATTTTATTTATTTATTAGAGAGACAGCTAGAGAGGGAACCCAAGCAGGAGGAGTGGGAGGGGGAGGAGCAGGGAGCCCAATGTGGGGCTTGATCCCAGGACTCTGGGATCATGACCTGAGCTGACGGCAGATGCTTAATGACTGAGCCACCCAGGCACCCCTCTATGTATATTTTAAGAAAAAGTTTTCTTAATGCATCCTTATAACGTTGAATTTAATTGATTAGTTAAAAAGTTTAATTTTTTCCTACTCGTGTTGTCAGGGAGTTGTGAAAAATGACAGATCAGATATAGAAAATAAAAAAGTTAACATTTACTTTTCTCATTAATGTGTAGTTTTATAGCCATATGTATGCATATTCCTATGTAACTGAGATGTGAAAAAATAATATTGTGTTAAGTCTAAATTTTTTGTGAAATAGTATGTATATGATAGATCTAAAATACTGGATACATGATAGGCACTTCATAAATGCTGTTTCCCTTCCTTTTTGTGATTTTTTTAAACTTGCATTTATTTATTTGTTTGCTCATTTAAAATAGGCTTTATTCTTTTAGAGCAGTTTTAAGTTCACAGCAAAATTGAGGGGGAAATTACAGAGATTTTTTTGTTGTTGTTTAAAGAATTTGAAGTTGCTCAGATTTCTATTAAAACTCTAGTCCTAAATTTTCATCTCTGTAATTTGGATGAAAACAATATCAAATGGTTTTCAAACCATTAAAATTACCCCTTATATAATAGAAAAAAGGGAAGGTCTCTCTAATTGTGGTGGTACCAAGATACTGTTAATCAGCAGGTTTGCCTGGATATTTCTGCCAGAGGAAGCAGTTGTGGTGTAACAACTGGGTCACCTTCTTAACAGCTTTATTATTCAGTAGTTCGTGTATTTTCTTATTGACAGATTTAGAGCACTTTGTGAAAGCAATAATTGTACTGGGACTACAGCTGGCAGGCTTCCTTAGTAAAAAAAGTAGAATGAGGTTGCTATAATACTTTTAACTGTTAAAAGGCAAATGAAGCAGCCTGTGTAGTTTCATTAAGGAATTACACTATCTGTAACACTGGAACTAATTAAAATTGTTTTGAATAGGCAATAGTGAATTGCTGTGCAATGTCTTCCCCAGTATAAGTTAGCAGATTCCTCACAGAAATGTTCTTTTGGGTTACCAATTCCAGAGGGATGCTGTGAACACAAGAAATAAAGGAGCCACAAAATGAGTCATTTGGGTGTATTTAATTCATTGAAATTCATCTTTCAAATAAAACAGGGTGACTATTCATAATCCTTTAGTAAAGGACCTAAAGGTAAGGTAAACTTGGTATTACATTTCTTTTTTTTTTTAAAGATTTTATTTATTTATTTGACAGAGAGATAGCGAGAGCAGGAACACAAGCAGGGGGTGTGGGAGAGGGAGAAGCAGGCTTCCTGCTGAGCAGGGAGCCCGATGCGGGGCTCGATCCCAGGACCCTGGGATCATGACCTGAGCCGAAGGCAGAGGCTTAACCACTGAGCCACCCAGGCGCCCTGGTATTACATTTCTATGTCTTTCTTTCTTACTATTGTATATCGTAAGTTGGTCCTTCTTGTTACGTAAACATCATGTGCGTAGAGGTAGAATGACTCTTCCTACACAAATTTAGTTAGTCATGTTTTGTGATTGAATAACTCCTTTTTTTGTACAAAAATTCTTTCGCACCTGATCACCAATTCATCATTCTCTCATTTAAGGAAAATCTGATACTTTAAATTCAACATTTAATTGTAAATGCGTACTTCTTTAGGAGGGGAAAGTTTTGGTCAAATGTGCTAAAGTGCAAGTGTTTGAGATCATATTATTTTCTGAGGGGATACTGAAACAGAGAAAGTTATGTATCCTCTAAAAGTGTGGGGGAGAGTGCAGAAATGGCAGGTTTGGCACAGCACAAATGACTAATTTTAGGAGAATAACAAATATTAATAACTTTCGAAAAATTGACATAATACTTTATTTTAAAATGCAATAGAGATCATATAATATTTGTTGTGAATATACTGAAAGTATTGAAATGTCTGAAGTCACTAGTTTTTCTTTTGAGAGAGAGAAAGAGAGGGAGAGAGAGAGAGAGAGTGCTCACATGATGCAGGGCGGGGAATCCCAAGCAGGCTGCACATCCAGTACAGAGCCTAATGCGGGGCTCAATCTCAAGACCCTGTGATCATGACCTGGGACGAAATCAAGAGTTAGGCACTTGACTGACTGAGCCACCCCAGTGCCCTAGAGTCACTATTCTTAAATAATATATCACTGCATAATCTTCAGAGTGAAACATCTTTTAAAGGAATGTAATGAGAACATAATATTCTGTAAGATTTATTATAAATACACATAAATTAAAAATAAAATATTCAACAGAAATTTATAATTTGAGTATTAAGGTCTGTGTAATATTGAAGCATTCAATCATTTAGTTGATACATGTGGGATGTATTTTTTATACTGCTGCATTTTTTGCATTTTTAATGTCCTTTCAAGTTTAAGATTCTTTGAAAACACCAGGAATGTTAATTATTTCTCCAGTGTTGAATTATGAAATATTATATTATTTAAATTATTAGAATAATGTAATGCCTAACAGCTTTTCAAGTGCTTTCTTATATATCTCAGAAATCTAGTATCATTAAAATAATGTAATTTTCATTAAAATTTTTTTCAGTCCCATATTTCCTAACATAAGAAAGGGGTAAACTTAGCTCATTAAAGAGGGACTACTATATCTTCAAGGTGATTATGGATGGAGGTTTGAATAAATACGAGTTTTTGAATACATATTGAGCCACTGCTATATTTTATAGACCAATTGGATATCTGGCTTAGTTAGATAAAAGGTATTAGCCAATTTTACTCTAAAAGTATGTTTTTTTCTTACATTAAGTTAATATATCTCTGTAAGAGATAATTTTTATATCTTTATATAGAATTATAAAGTTTGAGTATTAGTACAGAAACATTCCTAGAAACATGTTGTGATGAAATTGAAGAAAAAGAAGAGGAAAGTTTCTTAGTATCTCTATCATTTTTGACATCTGAGTCATCTGAGGAAGAAAAAAACCTAGATTTGGGGGAAAAAATTTGATTCTGGAAGTTAGAAAATATTACAAATAACTGTATTGTTCAATATACTTGTCAAAATTAATATCTTATTTGTAGTTACATATAATTTTGCACACTTAACCTATAGCTTACAGCTATAAAGAAATTAATGATAAAAAGTTTATCCCTAATATACTTTGGATTATGGCTCATTAAGATAAGGGGATGCAAACAGTATTTAATCTAAATGTCATTAATATGAATGGATATATCACTGTCTTGGAATCTGTTACAATTTACACATTTAAAAATAATTTAACTGTAGTTTTGGTTTGCTAAAAAAAACAGTGAGGGACTTTCTCCTTCTTCCCAGAATGAAGTTACAGAATGAGTGTCTTCCCTCTTGTTCAAAACAAACAAAAAGTAAAACAGACTAAATATCTAAAACAATAGGTCTTTAAGACACTGGAATCAGGAGGTGAAGGAGAGTAAGTCATGAAAGAACAAAAAGACAAACAAGGTTATCCTTACAATTACCCAGCTTAGTGCCTTGAGAGAACTTCATGTGTGTGGTATACTGAGGGGGAACTGAGCCCAGTTGACAAACCTCAAAATAAGTAAGATGAAGGCAGCCAGGCTCTCAGAATATCAATGAGAATATTGGGAGAGAAAATACCAGAAATGGAGAAGACCACTTCTTTTTTTTCCCCCCACTGGATAATAATTTATTTTGTGGTTTCCACAGATGAAAATTTAAAGAAAAGGAAAGTATCTATTATCAAATGAGAAGCCCACTTCTTAAATGGTCAACATTCCCTCTAGGACTAGGAATAAGAAAAGAATGTCCAGGGGCGCCTGGGTGGCTCAGTTGGTTAAGTGACTGCCTTCGGCTCAGGTCATGATCCCAGGGTCCTGGGATTGAGCCCCGCATCGGGCTCCCTGTTTGGTGGGAAGCCTGCTTCTCCCTCTCCCACTCCCCCTGCTTGTGTTCCCTCTCTCTGTCTCTCTCTCTCTCTGTCAATTAAATAAATAAAATCTTAAAAAAAGAAAGGAAAAGAAAAGAAAAGAAAAGAAAAGAATGTCCAGATCTACCACTTCTATTCATCGTTATATTGAAGGGTGCAGTCAGTACTACCAGCAAGAAAAATAAATAAAACGCTGTCATATTGGAAAGGAAGAAAAAAATGTCTTTTTTCACAGGTGACATGATAGCTTATGTAGAAAAACCATAAAAGAGTACTAGAACCAATACGTGAGTTTAGCAAGGTTGCAGAATATATAATCCATATAGAAAAAAAAAATTATTTCTATATACTAGTACTGAACACTAAGAAATTGAAATTAAAAATACCATTTTTCCTAGCATCAAAAAATGTGAAATATTTAGGGATAAATCTGAAAAAAGTGGGAAAGATCTACCCATACATCCAAATTTACAAAATAGGGATGAAAGAAATTAAAGAAAAATTAAATGGGGGCACCTGGGTGGCTCGGTTGGTTAGGCGCCCTACTCTTGGTTTCAGCTCATGATCTCATGGGCTGTGGGATTGAACCCCGCCCGCTTTGGGCTTAGCACTCAGTGGGGAGTCTGCTTGAGATTATCTCCTTCTGCACCTCCCTCACGCATGTGTGCTCTGTCTTTCAAATAAATAAATAAATTAAAAAAAACATAAATAAATGGAGCCACTTACTCTGTTCTTGGTTAGAACAGAATATTATTAAGTTGTCAGTTAAGTATTATTATTATTATTATTATTAAGATGTCAGTTCATCCAGCTTATCTTTATATTAAGATATTTGCAGTCAAAATCAGATTTTTTTTGCAAAATTGAACTGATTCTGAAATTCATAAATGCAAAACCAAGAATGTTGAAAAAGAGCATATTAGGCAGATTAACACTAAACCATTTCAAGGTTTATTATAATTAAAACCATCGCACATTGGTGTAAAGATAGAAAAGAAGATCAGTGCAACAGAACAGAGTTGAGAAATAGACCCACACATATCTAGGCAGTGGATTTTTGATGAATTGCCAAAGCAGTTCAGTCTTTTCAACAACTTGTTTTGGAACAGTTGAATATTGATATGCAAATAAAGGAACTCCCATCTGTACCACACATCATATATAAAAATTAACTCAAAATGGATCACAAAACTATCACCCACAATGACAAACTACCAGAAGAAAACTTGGGGGAAAAATTCTTTGTGGCTTTGATTTAAGTGAAGATATCTTAGATACAACAGACTGATCAATGAAAGAAAAAAATGATAAATTGGACATAATTAAAATGAAAAACTTTCTCTCTTCAAAAGATACTTTTAAGAAAATCAGAAGTAAAGCAACATATTATGGAAGATTATTTGCAAAGTGTATACTTGATTTAAGGGTTATATATACAATATATGAAGAATTATTAAACTAAATAAAAGGGGATGGGGAGAAAGCCACCATATAAAGATGGGCAAAATATTTTAACAAGAACTTTACCATAGAAGATATATGGATGTCAAATAAGCTCAAGATTGGATTTTCAACATCATTATGAAGTAGGAAAATAAAAGCTAAAACTATAATGAAATATCTCTATACACGTATTAGAATGGCTAAATTTAAAATGATGGATCATACCAACTGTTGAAAATGATGTGGAGGAACTGAAATTCTCATACATTTTTGGTGGTAGGAGTGTTAATGCACACAAACACTTCAGAAAAAAACTGGGGTGCCTGGGTAAAACAGTTGCTTAAGTGTCTGCCTCTTGGTTTCGGCTCAGGTCATGATCTCCAGGTCAGGGTTGTGAGATCAAGCCCTGAGTCTGGCTCTGAAGTTTGCTTGTTTCTTTCACTCTCTGCACCCCCACCCTGTGCACTTAGGCATATTGCTCTCTCTCTAAAATAAATAAGTAAATCTTAAAAAAAAAAATAGGCAGTTTCTTAAAACAGTAAACATATGCCAGTTATATGATCTAGCCATTCTACTCCAAGGTGTTTGCCCAAGAGAAATGAAAGTTTATGTTCTTACAAATATTTGCTCATGAATGTTCATCACAGCTTTATTTGTAAGGGCCTAAAACTTAGCAGAGGAATGGAGACAAATTGTGGTATATCCATAGAGTGGAATACTCAGTAATAAAGAGAAGTGAACTTTTGATACACACAGCAGAGTGGACAAATATCAAAAAATATTAAGCTAAGTGAAAGGAGTTAGGCAAAATGGTTACAAATGCAAACTATAGTGACAAAGAGCAGAACAGTTGTTGCTTGAGGACTTAGGGAGGGGCAGGAGGCAATGATTATGAAGGAGGATGAGGGCACTTTTGGAGGTAAGAAATGGGCTCAGTATTGTGATTTTGATGATAGTTTCCCTGGTGTGTGCATATGTCAAAACTTACCAAATTGTATGCTTGAAATATGTGGAGTCTATTATGGTTAATTATACCTCAGGAAATCTGTTAAATACACTGATAAGCAAGAGAAGAAGGGGAAACATTTACCTCTACAAGAGGGCTAACTGCTGATTTCAGTTACTTTAGAAGTACTTATTCATATTGAGGGTCTTTACACTGTTAAGAGACATTAATCTATCCTTAGATTGTTAAGTGGTTTCATCTGGTAACTGCATGAAAACAGGGTTTCATCAGGTGACATTTCATCAATTTACTTATATGGTATAAAATTTATTTAAAAGTAATAATTTCAGAAATGTTGATTGAAGTATCTTATTAAAATTTAATGACATCTAGGGTAATCAAAACAGTGTGGTGTTGGTGAAAAAATAGACAAAGAGATTAATGGAAGAGGAAAGAGAGCACAGAAATAGACTTACATAAATATAATCAACTGTTCTTTGACAAAGGAACAAAGGTGATACAATGGAACAAAAATTATCTTTTCAACAAATGGTGCTAGAACAACTGCATATCCACATGCAAAAAAAAAAATCTGAACAAAGTTTTACACCCTTTATAAAAACAAACTAAAAATGGATCACAGACCTAAATGTAAAATGCAAAACTGTAACACTTCTAGAAGTAATGTAGGAGAAAACCTAGGTGACCTTGCCTGTGGCTATGCCTTTGTGATATAATACCAAGGGCGCAATCCATGAAAGGAATAATTAGTAAGCTGGAGTTCATTAAAATTAAAAGCTTTTGCTCTGTGAAAGACAATGTCAAGAAAATCAGAAGACAAGCCACAGACTTGGAGAAAATATTTTCACTTCATACCTGCTGAGAACTGTTATCCAAATATAGAAAAAACTTGGGGCACCTGAGAGGCTCAGTTGGTTAAGCGTCTGCCTTCATCTCAGGTCATGATCCCAGGGTTCTGGGATCGAGCCCTGCATCAGGCTCCCTGCTCAGGGGAGAGCCTGCTTCTCTCTCTCCTTCTGTTGCTCCCCCTGCTTGTGCTCTTGCTCTGTCTGTCTCTCTCTCTCTGTCAAATAAATAAACAAAAACGAATATAGAAAGAACTCTTAAAACTCAGCAGTAGAAAACAATTTAATTTAAAAATATGCCAAACATCTTGACACCTCACCAGAGAAGATATACAGATGACAAAAACATATGAAAAGATGTTCCACATTATATGTCATCCAGGAAATGCACATTAAAACAACAAAGTGACACCAGTATACACCGATTAGAATGGCCAAAACCAAGAATACTGACACCACCAAACGCTGGTAAGGATGGGGAGCAACAGAAACTATCATACATTGCTGGTTGGAATGCAAACTGTCTTTCAAAGACAGTGTAGTGGTTTCCTATAAAACTAGACATAATCTTATTATATGATCTAGCAATCACACTTCTTGGTATTTTTCCAAATTGTTGAAAACTTATGTCCACACAAAAACCTCACGTTTATATTAACTTTGTTTATAATGGCCAAAACTTGGAAGGCATCCAGATGTCCTTCAGTAGGTTAATGGATAAATTAAACTGTGGTACCTAAAGAAAATAGAATATTACTCTGTACTAAAAAATGAGCTTATCAAGCTAGGAAAACATATGCAGGACCCTTAAATGCATGTGATTAAATGAAAGAATTTAATAGGAAAAGGCTACATACTGTACAATTTCAACTGTATGGCATTCTAGAAAAGGCAAAACTATGGCAACAGTAAGAAGATTAGGACATCTGGGTGGCTCAGTCAGTTAAGCACCTATCTTTGGCTCAGGTCATGATCCCAGCGTCCTGGGATTGAGTTCTGCATTGCACTCCCTGCTTGGCGGAAGTCTGCTTTTCCCTCTACCCCTCCCCCCTGATTGTGCTTACACTCTCTCTCTCTCAAATAAATAAATAAAAAATCTTAAAAAAAAAGCAAAACCAAACCAAAAAACAGTAGGAGGATTAATGGTTGCTGGGGGTTTAGATAGAAGGGGGGATGAAAAGGTGGAACACAGAGGATTTTTAGGGCAGTGAAAGTATTCTGTATGATACTATAGTGGTAGATATGTATCATTATACATTTTTCTAAACCCCAAGAATGTACAACACCAAAAGTGAACCCTAATGTAAAACTATGGACTTTGGGTGATAATGATGTGTCACTATAGGTTCATCTCTTGTAACAAGTGTACCATTTTGGGGGAGGAAGTTGATAATGGAGGAGGCTACCTGGGTGAGTGTGGGGGTATATGTGGTATCTCTGATACCATCTCCTTAATTTTAGTGTGAACCTAAAACTACTCTAAAAAGCAAAGTCTATTAAAAACTTAATGGTTGTTCAGATGAGTCTTATCTCTTAATTTCTATTAAGAGATTTTTTAAGACATTATTATTGTCCTCCAATAGATTTTATAATCTAAAATACATTGGTAAAACATTAAACATAACACTGTGTGCCTAAAATCGTGTTAAAGATTTTCTGCACATTGAATATATGCAAAATATGAAATTTTATGTAAATAGGCAAGGGAATATTAACCAAACATTTGTTCCTTAAATCAATACTATTTTAGTTCTTACAGTTTTGCTTAATAAAAATTCGGAACTTACATTAGTAAATATATATGTTTATATACATTGCTTCCTGAAAAAAAAAAACTCATGGAATTGTAATGAGCATATTTTTTTTGCCTTGTCTATATACCAGAGTTTTTTAATGTTATATTTTAATTGTTTACATTTTATTTTAAAAATGTTATTTAGAATTACCTTGTGTTTAAAAATGAATGTATTATGGAAAAGAAACATTTATTTATTCTTGCTGATGAAAGTGTAAATTTTTCAAACTCTGAAAGTTTTTACTGGTGTTAACTGGTAAGATAATACTGGCATTATCTACTTTAATATGACAGTCATACCTTGTCATTATATGTTGTATACATATGTGTGGATATAGACATAAATAACTATTAACTGTTTATTGGCATATATTTTGTAATAGCAATCCATATGTCGTTTAATAGTATGTTAAATAACATAGTCATAAAGTAGGTGCTTTATGGTGGTTGAATATAATTAGGCACATTTATCTAGCTAACTACCTCTGTAACTTTATATTTATATATTTTGTAATGGAATTAACTCTTTTACAGCTAAGGATAGAAAAAAATAAAGATGTAAAATGTCAAAATATGCTAGTATTTGTATTATAAAACAAAAAAGCACATAGACATAATGTGTAAATATGTAGAAATATATAAAATAAGATAATGATTGTGATTCCTTGTGGAGAGATAAACTATAACACTGGGAATTAGAGGATGGGGGAATTCTTTTTAAAACCTTATCCCTTTATACTCATTGACATTTTTTGCCATATATGTGTATTTCCTAATAAGCATCCTACGACTTACAAATCATTAACGGGACATTAAAACATTAAAAAAAAAAAAGGAAAAAAAAGGAAGTAAAGAAACCCAGAGGCAAAGAAATAAAAGACCACTAAGAATTGCTACTCTAAAAATATTAGCAGTTTGGTCAGAAAGTTCACTCATCATCAAGGATAAATCAGTTTTTAGAAGCTGTAGACAACTATTTAAATCAAAAGTCTGAATCACTCCAGTGGGAAATACAGCAAAAGATAAACATGCTGGTGTCACTTTGGAATTTATGTCTGTCGAAGTGAAGGAAACACATACAGCCCTGCATTCCAGATCTCAGGGACCAGAATAACCTCCCTGTGCTGGGATTGAAATGCTCTTAAATAGCCAGTTGAAAATTGATAGTTCATTCCTTTGAAAACACTGAATCCATTCAAAAGTTACACTGCAATTTTCTATTTACCACCAAGGGAAACTTCTCAATTGAGTTTAATGTTACTTAAATTCACATACTTTTTTTTTTAGTAAAGTAATGGATATTTATTGCGGAAAATGTATACAAAACTCTAAATATGACAATAGAACTCATCCATGACCAAAACACAAGGAATGAGAGCGAAATAAGTCAATCAGAGAAAGACAAGTATCATATGATCTCACTGATACGAGGAATTCTTAATTTCAGGAAACAAACTGAGAGTTGCTGGAGTGGTGGGGGGTGGGAGGGATGGGGTGGCTGGGTGATGGACATTGGAAAGGGTATGTGCTATATATGGTGAGTGCTGAGAATTGTGTAAGTGATGAATCACGGACCTGTACCTCTGAAACGTAACATAATTTCACATACTTCTATTTTATTTTTTTAAAGATTTCATTTATTCATTTGTGAGAGAGACAGAGAGAGAAAAAGTAGGGGGAGAGGGGGAGGGAGAAGCAGACTCCCTGCTGAGCAAGGAGCCTGATGCGGAACTCGATCCCAGGACCCTGGGATCATGACTTGAGCCGAAGGCAGACGCTTAACCATCTGAGCCACCCAGGCGCCCTCACATACTTTTAAACCAGGTTTGAAATTACATCCAAAATAATATGACCAAGCAGGACTGATAAGCATATTTTCATAAGTTATACCTCTGTCATTAATTTTATTTGACCTTGGACATATTTACTTTCTTAATGTCTTGTAGATGTTAATTGTGCATGGATCATCGCTATCCATCCATGGTTAATAATTGTACCTATTTTCCCCATAAGCCCAAAGGATTAGTGATAGCCTAAAAAAATAAGGCAGGGATAAAAAAATACCTTACCAGTAGTTAAGTCTTTCAGGATGGCTTATTCCACTCTATGAAACCCACCACCATATTGTCATCCACCAAAACATGATGTATAAGTTGAATCTTGGTAAAAAACAACAACAACAACAACAACAGCATAGGTTTAAATAAAAGCTAACTCTATCCTTTGGCAATCATTTTACCGTTTTCAATCAGTTTTTGCTAGGTCCAGTGAAAATTAAGTACTTCCTTCTGGGGAAAATGCATACTTGAAAATTTTATTATTATAATGAAGCAAACCACACATACAAAGCTAGAAACAGGCCCAGAGTGTTTCACTGTCTCTTGGGTCCCCGTTCAACATGATGCACAGATGTTATCTGCTCTGTTTCTGTCTTCTATTTTTTTTTTTAAGATTTTATTTATTTGAGAGAGAGAGTGTGCGAGCATGCATGAGTCAGGAGCAGAGGCAGAAGGAGAAGCAGACTCCCCACTGAGCAGGGAGCCTGACGTGGGGCTCAATCCTAGGACCCTGAGATCATGAACTGAGATAAAGGCAGACACTTTAGCTTAACGGAGTGAGCCACCCAGGTGCCCCTCCTGTCTTCTTAATGGAGGAATGTTCAATCATGAATAGTCCAGGGCCTGATTGCCAGTGCACCTCAGATGGCAAAGTGAGCATTAACAGAAAGAATGGTCCACTCTCTGCCAATTAGATTCATCCTGAATCCAAAAAAAGCTATTTTATTACTTGTATTTTATTCTTTGTTACCAAAATTTTTGGTTAGTTGAAATAACTAGTCACAATTCCTTTATCTCATTTGACACAGTGTGATTTCTATTATTATTTTAGATATGTGAAAACTGACTTCATAATTTCTAAACAATGATTATTAAATATACAGACATTCCACTTTTCTTCTTTTTTAGTTGATCTCTTAGAAATAGACACATATAATTTGGTTTATTCTTTTTAGAAACAAAATAATAATTATAGTGTTTTAATTCCATCTTACCTCAGAATAAGGTGTATTTGGTACTGGTTGGGCCAGAGGTTTAGTACCCCTCATTTCATTTATAAAACACAACAGTTCCATGGGGGTGATTGTACCACAAATGGAAGCACTGAGAAAATGAATTGGTTATTTGCTCTAGTAACTATGGTCTCTAATTTCAAGTGGTGCTCCTGTCTCTGAAAGTGTATTATACCCATGAGTGTACCTCTAAATAATGCAGGAGTGGTATCAACATTTATTATTCACTCCTGCCATATTTAGGTTTGTTTTTTTGTGCATTAATAAGGCACGGCCTTGTTGCAGATATACAACAGCATTTTTTTTAAAAATCACAATATATAAGCTCTCTACTCCATTGATCAGTACTCATGTACTTTTCATAACAAAGAAAGCAGTGATTTCTACAGCCAGATGGAGGGTGGAGAAAATAAATCATATGGTGGTATAATCTCAAACAGAGCTTTCAAGTCTATACAATTGCTAGCAAGAATGCAAGGCAACAGGAACCCTGATTCATTTTTGGTGGGAATGGAAAATGCTTACAAGCACTTCAGAAGACAATTGGACTTTTTCTTACATGGTTAACTGTAGTACTACTCTATAATCCATCAGTCACACTCCCAGGTAGTTGCCCAATTGATTTAAAAACTTATTTCCACACAGAAACCTCCATGTGAATGTTTTTAGCAGCTTTATTCATAATCACAAAAAATAGAAGCATTCAAGGCATCCTTCAAGATGAATGGATAAAGAATTTTTGCTATGTCCATACAATGGAATACTATTCAGCCAAAATATGTGGTAAACTGTAATCCATGCAGAGACATGGTTGGATCTTAAGTGAAAGAAACCAGTCAGAAAGGCTACATATCTAATGATTCTATTTATATGACACTGTAAAAAATACAAATCTGTAGAGATACTAAACTGACCTGTGACTGCCAGGGATTCAGGGTAGGAGAGTTGAATATGTGAAGCACAGGGGACTTTTTTAAATCAGTGAAACTCTTCTGTATGGTTCTGTAATGGTGCATACATGACAATATACATTAGTCAGAACCCATGGAACTTTACAGCATAAAGACTGAACCTTAATTTATGAAAAATTTTAAAGTCAAAAAGTTGGGGGACCTTAGAATGGAATTTAAAGTGTGACAATTGAGTCTCACTGCATTAAAATGATGGAGGTACATACCCTAATGGTGGGGTTGAGAAGAGGGTTGACCCAAGAAACTATAAATTGAGTGTAGTCTGTAAGTCTAAAGGCAAAAGGAATTTAACATAAACACTCTACTCAAGTTCATAAGGTGTTTCCCATGGGATTTTGGGTTAACAATTCTGAAACTACTCTACATGTACACCAGTAATGAACAATTAAATAAATGAATGGCAAATACTAGGGTCTACTTTTCTCAATGGTAGAATGAGAGGTTATAGATAAGGAATAAAGGCTAGGATGATCAATACAGTAATGGATTAGAGTTGGAGAAATCAGTATGAATTAATATTTAGTTTAATATAGGTATACATGATTACACATAGACATTTATAAATATGTGTGCATACAAGGTTTAGTATATATGCATATCTTTCCTTCCTCTGACAGCAGAGAACTTATAGAGGCAGTAAGACCTCAGTAGTAGTGAGTGTGGCTTGGCTCTCAGATCTTGGTTTCTATTATCATTTTTCAGTAAAAGGAGGTAGAGCTCCTTGGAGAAATGGCCAATTCTAGGAAAGGCCAGGGAATAGACATAATGAATCTAAGTATCATATAGTGCAGGAAAGTATGGAGGTTCTCAATAAAAGCAAAAAGTAAAACAAAACAAAAAGCTCAATGACAGTTATGGGGATATAGGAATAAACTGAAGGAACCCTCAGTTGCCAAAGTTGAAGCTATCTGAGCATAAAAATAAAGTAGCACTAGATTATAACTGCATATAAAATAAATGTCCATGAATCTGTGCATTTGTAAATACATGACTGAGTAAATAAATAAGTGGGAAAGAATAGACAACCTGTCACACAGAAGAATCCCAACTAATGTATGTTATCACCCTGCCCTCTAACTGGTGGAACATAACTCCTCATTCCTGGATTGTGGGCTGCACATAATGACTTTCTTCCAAAGACTGCATTATATGTGTGTGTGTGGGGGGGGGGGCGGATTAGAGTGAAAGAGTAATTTACAGTGGATAAGCCTGGCAAATAACTACCTCAGCTAGATGTTTAAGGTCAATATCAATAATCTAAGTTAAGTTAATTACATATACCCTGGATGTGATGAGCATGGCACTTTACCTCTGAGGTCTTTCTCCCAGTTTCAGTTTTCTTTCTCTTCCTTCCTCTTCCCTTTCCTTTTCATACATTCATTTTATATCCATACCCCATTCTCTATACTCTTGCACCCCAGAGGCAAACACTTAAATCTATTTCAGTCTCTTTTTGTCTGCATACTTGTAATTTTTTGTATTGCATACACATAATTTTAAACTAACACAAATGGTATTGCTTTACATATCTTATTCTGTGTCTCATTTTTCTCCATTAACTATTGCTATTTTCTGATCTGTTCATGTTTCTATGGCTGCTATAATCTGTTGTGTAAACCTCCATAGAGCACATTCCTATGTTTGTCATATTCATTCTTAACTATTGATGTACATTGAGGTGGGTTCTAGTTTTGTACCACCATACACAATGCGACAGTGGATATCCCGTACATGAATTCTTATAGAAATGCATTTTCAAATATCTTTTGGATGTTTAATAGAAGTAGAATTGTTCAATTGTACATTGGCCATCTACTTTGTTCTCTAAAATAGGACACATTGGTGAGTGAAAAAGTGAAAGTAAACTCCTGTTTCACTGTCATCCTGGTAATAAGATATGCTGGCTTCATGGTGAGACCAGTACAGTCTCATAAGGCTCTGTGCTTGGGGTTTAGTGATCTGTGGCTGCCATCTTGAAATCCTTAATGATTTTATCTTTGAATTTGTGATTTGTCAGGTCTTTTGGAAGATGAAACATGTATGAGTTTGAGGAGGTGTGTGAGGAGTGGCTTGAAGCTTTGGTTCACTTGTCATCCAACCTCCCACCACCTCTCTACCTCCTTGATTTGGATTCTTGGTGGTCTGCTCCCCACATCCTTTCCCACCACCCTCACCTACTCATGCTCCTTTGGCTTAGCCTGACTTCATACACCAGGCCTTGCACCAAGACAATCGCCACTCTCTTCTAGGGCAGCAAACAAATTGCACCAGTAAGGAAGGAGAGGCCGTGTACTGCAGTTGCCTATCCCCACTGGGGGCCTGGACTTTGGCACAGAGGAAGATGGCAGTCTCAGGACGGGTAGTCTTTGCTGTCCCAGGCTGCCAGGGTCCCAGTTTTGGTGAATGAGTCTGCTAGGGCCAGCTTCTCACTCACCCCTGACCCAGCTAAGGAGAGCTTCCTGGTGAAGAGATTACATTCCCTTTAGACTTACCATCCTCGTGGGTTAAGGGTGGCCTGCCCATGGGACAAGAAGATGGATTTCTCTGCCCTAGAACCACAGTATGATGTGTCATTCTAACTGCTGGCAGGAGGGGAACCCGGGCTTCTCCTTGCATGTCTATCTCTTCCTTGGCTTAGTGTTGTATTTCATTTTTTTATCTGCGTGTTTGAGATATTAGTATGGTTTTTCTTGTTCAATTTATTAATGTGGGAATTACATCAGTCTGTGTTTTCTGATGTCAAACATTCCTTACATGCCTTGGATAAAATTTAATTTATCAATAGTATTTTAAGAATATTAAGTATATGAAAAGCATTCAGCATAAGGCCTATATAAAAATCTAATTCAGACAGGTAAAAAGTAAGTAAATAAATAAATAAAGCACTTGGGTAAAGAATATGTGACTAAACATTATAATTAAACTCAGAAAAAAGAAAAATAGTAATTTCAAAAGGTAGAGTAGAGCAAGTGAAATGTATTTCAGATGCAGGATAGTTAAATGTAAAAGAAAAATTACTACCAATTATATTAATGGGGCAATAGAAAAAGGTAAAACATCAAATAATTACATAGAAATAAAGTTGGTAGATGATAAAAATAAGAGTTAATTCACAACCCTGCTTAAAACTCTCATTAAAATAGTAAGATACTTCTTTAATATGTCCTAATATAGTAATCAACAGCCACGCTCAAATGTAATTGTTAAACATTAAAGTCATTATCATTAAAATTCAGAAGAAGATGATATACAGGGAGATTTTGCTGTGTTCAAAGCAATGTAATAAAAACAATATAAATGTAAAAATTATCTGCTCTTAACAAGGTGATGATATTTTAATCATGTATAGGTTGTTTAATTTTATAACAATAAAAATCTAAGTAAGTCAACTAGAAAAAAATTATTATTAATAAGGGTGTTCAGTAAGAAAGCGTATTCACAAACCATTAACTTTATTTGGAAATAAACTGTAAGAACCTATTCTGAACAAGTATGAAGCAGCACACAAAATGTGAATACTATATCTAGTTTCTGGATACAATACAGTACAATGGAACAATATATCTAGTTTCTGGCTAGATGAAACAATATTTTAATAATTTTAAACTGATTGATGAACACTTTGTTACAAGCTCAGAAAAGACAATATAACAAATTAATAGAACAGGGTTGAAAGATTAACATGAAAAAAATTGGTAGCTATAGTTATAGATAAATTTTGTGTGTGTAGATGGAATGTTGTGAAGAAAATAACTATTTAGCCATGTTTTTTGTCTATTAATTTGCATAATGTTAGTATGTCATCTCTATAGAAAAGGTAGATTTGTCAATTGATGACTTAATTTGCTAACTTTTGGAAACAAAAATTAACATACTAATTACCTCACACATTATACCAAAATAAGTTCTGAACTAATTAAAATTTTCTATGTTAATATCAGATACACATATATGATAAAGTAAAGGCTGTTTTTGTTGTTTATTAATATAGATGTCTGTATAATCTCTTTTTTAATGATACCAGTATCTGAAACCATATATGCTAAAAATGCCATATTTGATTGTATTAGTTTCCAAAGACATACAAAATTTATATCAAAATAACAAGGAGAGGAATCATATTTTAATATAAATATTTATTAATCTCTAATACATAACAATATATTATAAGAGAATCAGAAGGGAGATATACTCCAAATTAGAGTAGATAGGGAGCATCAATAGAAAAGTTACAAATTAATATAAAACACTATACAAAGTCCAGCATCACAAGAAATCAGCAATATGCAAAATAAAATAATTAGTGGTCATATTATACATTGATTATAACATGACAATAAATAATTATGCTGGAAGAAATTGTGAAATGGTTCTTTTCTATACCAATTATGTGAGTGTAAAAGGCACATAATTTCTGCTGCCTTACCTGTCAGTGTGTTGACCAAACAGCAAACACACAAACAAAACAAAATAAACTTTAAAATGTTCCTATTGATGACCCAGTAATGCTCCTTCTAGAATTTTATCTCAGGTAAGCTCTTAAGGATATTAGTCATGATTAAGCTACTGGAATTTTATTTCAGTTTTGTTTTTATTAGCAGAATGTTGACATCAGGAGCACCTGGGTGGCTCAGTCAGTTAAGACTCTGCTTTTGGCTCAGGTAATGATCCTGGGGTCCTGGGATCAAGGCCACATTGGGCTCCTTGCTCAGCGGGGAGCCTGCTTCTCCCTCTGCCTGCCCCTCCCCCTGCTTGTGTGCTCACTCTCTCTCTCTCTCTCTGTCAAATAAATAAATAAAATCTTAAAAAAAGGAAAAAGAAAAAAGAAAGTTGACATCACACAAGAACAATGGGACCCTAAGCCATGGCATATCACTTTGGTGAAAAATGTGCATTCATTAAAATGAGAATATTAATACTGTTGAATTAAAATAAAAGATGCTGGTAAATATTTTGTGCAGTATGGTCCCACTTAAAATATATTTTGTCAATTGGAAAGACGATTGGAATTAATTAGAAAAACATGGCAGAGTTGCTTAAACAAAGAAGGGTTTATTTTATTTTATTTTATTTTATTATGTTAATCACCATATATTACATCAATAGTTTTTGATGTAGGGTTCCATGATTCATTGTTTGTGTATAATACCCAGTGCTCCATTCAGTACGTGCCCTCTTTAATACCCATCACCAGGCTCACCCATTCTCCACCCCCCTCCCCTCTAGAACGCTCAGTTTGTTTCTCAGAGTCCATAGTCTCTCATGGTTTGTCTCCCCCTCTGATTCCCTCCCCCCCGTCATTTTTCCAAGAAGGGTTTATTTTATTCACTTAACAAGGGTGTCATCGTTTGTGCTTCTTCCACACAATTAAGTTTGATGATCACCAGAGGTGTTGGTTGCTTCTTTTTTCTGCTCTACCTTCTTTAGTGTGTGGAATCTCCCATAATGCTTATACTCCTGAGATGGTTTCCAAAGCCTCAGATATTATGTCCACTTTCAAGAGGAGTAAGAGAGAAGAGGGTAGTTTTATCCACATATCTCTCCTTGTATAAAAAAAGCAAAAGTTTTTCCAGAATCTCCAAGCAGAATTCTACCCACATGCCATTGACTGAAACTTTGGCATTAACACTACTAAGTGTAAGTACTTCTTCACTTTTCCAGTTTTATAGCAGATAGGAGAAAGGGTGGGTTAGTAATTGATGTTTGTTGGCCCAGGCTCCAGAACCTGATATATTGAGAGAGAGAAAGAGTGTCCAAGATGGCTCCCAATGGCTCCATTTCACACCCTTGTATAATACTCTGTCCTCAAATGTGGCCAGAATCACTTCCAATGAATGGAATGAGGCAAGAATTATGGATGTCCCTTCAACACTAGGTTATTCCTTATATTCCAAAACATTCCATGAACATTTCAAAAAAAGTCCCATAATTTTTGATATGAAAATAAAGTTATTAGAAGTAAAACAAAAATAAAAACATTAAGTCACAAAAAGGAAATGGTGGCTTCATGTTGGGCTCTCTCATTTTCTTGCTTGCTATGAAGGAAGTGAGTTTTTGTGCTATAAGTTTTTCTAAAGAGTGACCCATGTGGCAAGGGACTGATACCCCTGGCCAACCACCACGTGAAAGACATTGGAAGTGGATCTTCTCTGGTGCACCTTGCACAGCCTTGGCCACAACTCTGATTATAGCTTTCTCAGAGAGCCGAGGTGAGGGACCCAGCTAAGTTGCCCCAAGATTCCTGATTCACAGAAACTGAGAGAGAATAAATGTTTGCTGTTTTAAGCAGTTAGGTTTGGGGGATAATTTGTTACTCAGCAGTATATAACAAATGCTGATTTGTAGCCATAGATGTTCAGCTAAGGGACAGAGAAAAATGTTGAAAAATCTATGCAGAAAAAGAATCTGTCTCTGAATAATTGCATTTTCAATGTTTTATATTTTTGCTCATCATTTTGCTGATTGTTTTTTAATAAATGCATATTTCTTGTGAAATTAAGATATGTACAATGCATAACTATGCTTTAACACATATATTTATGAACCCAAACAAAATTTTTTAATCTCACATTCAGAAGATGATTAAGAAATTCTTTAATATATAATTTAACAATAATAGTCAAAAATGTCTTTATTTTAAATCCAATAATAAATTTAGGATTTCTTGTGGAACAAAGATAACCATAATGGAAGAAAAGAATAGAATTGAGAAAATAATCCTATTTTTGAAAAGTTTGTAGAAATACGTTGAATTAAAACAAAACAAAATAAAACAAAATAACCCAGAATGAATGAACTAGAAAATTCAATGAAGATTCTCTCAGTATAAATTCTTACCACTGTCATTTACCAAGAATTACAATCTAACTCTTCAGTATACTCTTAGGAATATTTCTCATGTAAACTCACTTATATCAGCTGGTCTTGAGCTCAGAATTTCTATATTGATTCTTCAATTTTTTTTTTAACTTATCAAAAAAATTTTATTTTTCCAAAACTTGTGTTACATTTATTAACTCATCCAGAGGTGTCTCAATTTCTTATTCAGTGGTTTAGCATCCACTCAGTAAGTGGTCATTTTATTAAATATTTTTGTGAAAATTTGCTTCAAAAGTGAAAGTATAATTGTTAAATTTCACTTCTTTGTCAAGGAAAGTGAACAAAGTAGATAATATTTATATAAAGCTAGTCAGAGTTGGTATAGAAAATTTATTCAAAATCAACATGAATAACAATGGTAACAGTAAGATCATTTACCTACTACTTGAAAATATGTTATATACCCTAATGTGCAAAACACAAAATAATTACATCTTTATAACTGGCAATTATTTAGAGATTAAGTGGTAATGAAAATGCCAGTTAATCAGTGTGCAATTATTGAGCAATTATAAAGAGCAAGGTACTATGGTAGATGCAGGAGGTTTGCCTACTATTTACATATATAAAATGTGTATATACACATACACATGTAAATATAAAAAATAGAGTCCTTGTCTCAACTTCATAAACTTTATAAGTCTTCCCAAATCATTAGTATTATAGATTGTCTTCATCATGGCTAAAGTTCCCAGACACTAGGAACTGTGAAGTATCAGTGAGGTTTATTTCCTAACTAGGTTCCTGGCATAGCAGATGAACCCCTTATAAATGACCTGTCGCTAGCAGAAGTTAAATACAGAGGCTACACACCCCTGTTCCATGTCCATTTCTTACCCGTTTCTTCTAAATAGCCTAACATTCTACATTCCATCTCCTTTCCCTACGTTTTTGTTTTCACTGTGGATAACCACACGTTATGAAGAGAAATCATTATAGGCTTTCTATCATATGCAGTCTGTCGCACTGTTTATCTTGTCTAGTATGATGCTTTATGGTTGACTGCACTTCAACTAGTGTCTTTAGGGTCTTTCAGTAGAATACGTCATGTCCTGTCCATGTTCTATCCTGTTTTGTCCCATGTGTAAGTAAACAGGCATACATTGCCTATGGAGCATTCCTTTGCAAACCTAAGATGCTTCTACTAATTACAGACTCAATAACAAATTTCTAAAATTTTGCCTGATACCATCTTTTGACAGCATAATTAGAAGCATAAGAAATTTCACATATGCACTAAGAAACTAAGAAATATAAAAACACATATAAATAAAATAATAAATATATAAATAAAATATATTGATATAGTTCATCTAATCTCATAAATAAGAACGATTATGAATATATGAAAATTTGGTAATTAAAAATTATTCTCATAATTTAATCAGAATTCATGGAATGCCACATAAAGCATGTAGAATAATTTGGCATGTCTTAAGTCTACTCCTTTGTGCATATTTGGAAAGGATAGCTGTGGTTTTCATTAGTATATCTCTAGGTATGCATATATAAAATAATGCCAATAAGAATGCCAACTTGAAATTAACCAGAAATGCAGTATCTTAACATTATTATGGAACATCATACTTTTTTTTTTTACTACTTCTTGCCAGTTTGCAATAACTGTCACTTTATCCTGCAGAATTAGCAGGCCTGTAATACAGAGTTATTTTTGAAGTAAACATATTCTTATGAACAGCATGAATCTTATGACATAGTTTCTTCTTTTTGGAAATATTGTTTTGCAATGAATACAAACACTGAAGCAGCATATTAAAGGAACCACAAGATATGAACTAAGATCTCTAGTGTGCTAGAGAAGTGTTGAGCAATCAAAATATCTATATTTGATAAATGCCAATACTATGTAAGTAATTCTGTGCCTTGTACAAGATGAGACTTGCTTTTGAACTGGGTTGCTTCAGATAGCACCTGTTACATTTGCATTTTATTGAGGTTTTAATTTAACACAAACTCTGCTATCAACTACATAAGGTGTTTTCCAATTTAGAATCAGAGGAGTCTCTTGGGAAACTTTCAAAATTATACTATTCAGGAGTAGTTGATTTATACCAAATACCACCCAAAATGTTTCTTTTTCATCGGAAGTCAATTTGATTCCTTTTTGAAGGACCTTTACTATATTCCCTGATAAATTGAGCAATTAAAAAAGTTAACTATTGGGTACATGAAAGCTTGTCTGGAAAACATTCATCACCATTTCTCAGAATGAATAAAAGAATGTCTATTGTGACCTTAGAATATATGTAAAAATACATATAGTAAAATACATTTTCTAGAGGTACTAAAAAGTAGTAATGAATTGTGAAAAGGAAGATTATAAGATTTCTATAAAGAATTAGTATGTGAAGTCCCGTTCTACTTTAGCAAAGAGCATGATAGAAAAATGCAGGGTAAATGAACACCATCAATAACATTAATTACCTGCTGCCTCTGTATATTATAGACAGCAGGCCAGACAGGTTTTACTAAAGTACGACAAACCTCTGAATTACAGAGCCACGAAGGGCAAGCTGTATCATGGAACCAGTTAGAGCTGACTTTATCACTGAGATAGACATGCTACCAGATTAAAATGCAAATCATGCCACCGATACTGCATCGCTAGACAACAGTATGCACAGAATAGGATAGATACTCTGTGTACAGAGAAGCAAAATCTCCAGCCCATGGAATGCTTCATACATTTTGGAAATACAGGCCAAGAATAATACTGCTGATGGGTTACATACTTACATAACTACTCCTTTTCTACTTTATGTCACTTTAAGACCCTGTGTCTAACAGATTTCCTGAATACCTTGCAACAATCTTGCTGATTTATTTGCTACCCAAACCAAGCATTTTTATTAAATTCAGTACAACTACAAAGAGGTGATATACTGTATTAATTTAGAGAGCTACATCCAGTTTAGTTAGTAAATACACTTAGCTAACAATGTCAGAATTAAAAAATATATATGTTCTTTTTTGCAAAAACATAACAAGCATACAAAAACAAAGAATATAAAAATATGAAGTATTACATTTTGGAAAGCTACAAAGAAGATGGATGATTGGTTACTGCATGAGGAGAACAAGAGTGATATTTGTGTCCGCCTCATCTGTAAATTGGAGTAATAATAGTACCTAACACAAGGAGTTGTTGGAAGAATTAAAGGAGAATATGTATAAAGTCCTCGAAAGACTTGCATGTAGTTATAACTATGTAAGTGCTTGTTGATACTATTACTAATAAAGATTGCATAAAAAGTAGTTAAACACTAGGTTCCATTTTTTATTCCTGCCCAGCAAAGCAACTGCACCACATGGTATAATAGGACATAATCTTTCTAGGGAAAGTAAACTAGAAAGACTAATGAAGACATTAGTTTCATTAAGAGAAAGACGCCTTAATGAGAAGATGGGGATAAAATGAAGTCTGTATGCTGAATATGAGGTCCTTAGCCATATCAAGTACTGGCTTCCTGGATGCTAGCAGGGATTTTTATACCTCCCAGACAGAAAATTGGGAAATGTGTCCCTAATTAAAATGGCTCTTCAAAAAAAAGAAAAAGAAGAAGATAACAGGAGAGGAAGAAAAGGGGAGTATGTCAGAGGGGGAGACGAACCAGGAGAGATGATGGACTCTGAAAAACAAACTGAGGGTTCTAGAGGGGAGGGGGTAGGGGGATGGGTTAGCCTGGTGATGGGTATTGAGGAGGGCACGTTCTGCATGGAGCACTGGGTGTTATGAACAAACAATGAATCATGGAACACTGCACCAAAAACTAATGATGTAATATATGGTGATTAACATAACAATAAAAAATAAAAAAAAATAAAATGGCTCTTCAAATAGAAAAGGTCTAGTAAAATTCATGTTTGGAGAAGCTTGACTGACAAATCATTATCAGATTTGTGACACAACGGTGAATCCCACTAGGAGTCAGATCCTTCAGCCCCTCTCCCAAAACAGACGTATAGGTTCTAAACAACATCTGTTGCCTAACTCATACATAAGAATGGAGAGCTGAGGATGAACAGATATTTGTAGAAATTCCCAACACAAAAAAGGGAGGTTGTATGAATTATCTGAGGCTACAGTAAAACTGTGAAATAAATCACCTAAAAACTTAAGGGGGAAATGAAATGTAGCATGCTTTCTCCATCTATATGAAGATTGGGTGAAATTCACCTGGTCTAAGCTAGACTTGCTTGGGCTCTGCTCCAGATTGTGGATTGAGTACAGGTCTGCTCTGATCTTTCATTCTTGTAGATCAGCAGGCTAACCAGGGCCTATTCTTATCATGGAAATAGAAGTAGAAGAGGAGCAGAACACACAGTGCCTTTGAAGATCTCGGCTCAGAAATGGCCCATTGTTGCTACCACCCACATTTCACTGACAAAAAGAGAGTCTCTTAGCTAAGTTGTAATGAGCACTGGGTGTTATTTATACATGAGTGATAAATCACTAAATTTTATACCTGAAACCCAATTTTACCCTATATGTTAACTAACTAGAATTTAAATAAAAAACTGAGTTAAAAAAGATTAAAATTAGTAAACTGGGGAATTGGCTTAGCTATTTTCAATTTACTTCTTACTAATTAAATTGAGGATTTGTTCTCGTATACTCAAACCTCGTAATATGTACCTAATTCAGCTGTGCACAATTTTCTTTTGTTGAATTTATACTCAGTTTTTGCATTTTTTTATTCATGTAAATATTATAGTATAATAAAGTCATGATAAATCAAGGCACTACTCTACTGTCAGTGCATTTTTGTATGTATTACTCTTTGTTTTATCAGCAGTTAATAATTGCTTCACTTTACTGATTGCTTAGTTTATCTACATATGTATCACTATTTTATACCACCATTCTATCAGATCTGTAAAACTGCTAATTACAAGGTAGAACACATTGTTTAATCAACTCAAATTGAAAAAGAAATAAAATTGAATTGAATTGAAAAAGAAATAAAAGATATAACAGCATGGTATTTAGAAATACGGGGTTAGGTAATAGAGAGTCAGACAAAAGTAGATTCCTCAGAAGGAAGAGAACTGGGAATGCGGAAGGATGGAGCCGTAGAATGCTCCTTGACATTGTAAATTATATGCTACTATCTGGCTATTTAAACCATATACAAGTATTACCTGTGACAGTTATCATGTAATTTAAAAACATATGAACTCATAGAAATAAAATTAATTAAATCAGTAAATTTAAGGGGAAAATTGCCAGTCACAGAGATCAGAATATAGAAAACAAGTAGAAAAGAATTGTAAGTTGCTTTTAATTGTAACCCATCAGGAAAGGAGAAAGCTAAGCACACATGTGCGGTGTGACCAAACCAATCAGAGACCACCTAACATGGAATTGAGCACTCCTAATGGTTTTCGCAAGTCCGGGTTATGACAGTGATATTATATGTGGTTTTTCCCACTGACTTTTGGAAAACAGAAATAGATACCATAAGTATTAAATAAATGATTACGCCTATCCATGGTTTTTAACCTGCTTTACCTATTGACATTTACTAAGGAACTGTTGTTTTTGTCCTTTATATAAACTGGCCAAGACTGGTGATAATGTAGCAGTGTGATGCTTATTGTGCATTCTCTGCACTTATTATCATCCAGGCACATTGAGTCTTCCCTGAGGGGAGAGTAGATACTCATGAGTCATTTAATTATGTTTTCTTTTCTCTTAATAATAATTTTTTTATGATCTCGTTTCCCTTTCCCACTTTCATTTCCTTTTCCTTAATTTCTCTTACCATTTTCTGTGTCTGTTTGTCATGACGCTTGTGAATGTTTATGCATCATTTTTAGGACAAATACCTGAAGTAAATTACATATACTCTCTCTATTGAATATACTGCTTTTTTTTTCAATTCTTGCTCAACCAATTTAATTTCCTTTTTTAAGAGAAAAGATTCCTACTGATTTATCTTTGTGAAAGAAGAATGAAATATCTTGGAGTTCTCTAAGAGTAGGGTTAACTTTTTTTTTTAATTAAGAGACTTTATTTTTAGAACAGTTTTAGATGTATGGAAATATTGAGCAGATTAATCAAGAGTTCTTATATACCATCTGTACCCCCTCACATAGTTTCCCCTATTATCGGTGTCTTGCATTGGAATATCTGTTACAGTTTATGAACCAATATTGATATATTATATTAGTGAAAGTTCATAGTTTACATTAAGGATCACTGTTTGTATTGTATAGTTCTAGGGGTTTTGACAAATGCATAACGTCTTTTATCCACCACTACAGTATCCTGCAGGATAGTTTCACCATCCTAAAATTCCCCTATGTTGTAGCTATTTAAGCCATCCCTTCAGTTTCTCACTCAAATTCTTTTTTTTTTCCATTTCCTGTTATTTTACTGGTGCTATTGACAATGACTTAGAAAAGGAAGGGAAGGAAATATGGCGGCAGCAATGTGCCCTCATGATCATAGAAATCTTTAACATCCAGGTCTCAGAGGGCTGATCCCTGCTTTACATCATCTATAAATCCTGGACTGCAGTAATTTTGTACCATCCAATGTCAAAATCTCAACACACGTCAATTAGAAATTTTTAAGTGTATTTGTTGAAATGCATTGTGGTATCCTGGATTGGAGCCCATAGAGCTGTAGTCTTTGAGCTTCTCCAGAACTCAGAGGCCTCCCCTCTGAGCCTCTCCCTCTCGCTGGCCCAGCTCCTCTTCACCACACGGCCAACTCATGGACGGTGGAGCGCGGGCTCTCTCCCTCAAATTCTTAACAAAGACTGATCTTTTTACTCCCTCTTTAATTTTGTTTTTTCCAGAATGCCATATTGTTGGAATAACACATTATAGAGCTTTCTCCAACCAGCTTCATAACAATAACATAACATAACAATATGTATCTGAGATTCTTCCGTGTCTTTTTTCAGTTTGATAGCTCACGCCTTTTTAATGCTGAGTAGTCCATTGTATGGATGCAGTGAAGGGTTTTGTTTTTTTTTTTTAATTCTTTTACCTTTTGAAGGATGATATCATGGTTGCTTTTAGTTTGAGGCAGTTATGAATAAAGCTTCTGTTTACTCATGTGCAGAATTTTGTGTGGTCATAAGTTTTCAGTTCAATTAGGTAAATACCTAACAGTGTGATTACATTTAGGTTTGTAAAAAAAAAAAAAAAAAAAAGCTACACTGCCTCCAAAGGGGCTGTACTATTTTATATTCCACCAGCAATGAATGAGAGTTTTGCTACTCCATACCTTAGCCAGCGTTTGGCATGGTCAGTGTTTTAGATTTTAGCCATTATGATAGTGTAGTGGTATCTCATAGTTTTAATTTGAAGATCCCCAATGGCATATGATGCTGAATACCTTTTCAAATGCTTATTTGCCATCTTTATATTCCTTTTAATGAACTGTCCATTCAGGTTATTTGTCCATTATTTAATTATTTATTATCTCTTTACTGTTGAGGTTAAAGAGGTTTTTTTTGTATATTTTGGATATATTTGCATTGGAATTTTTCAGAGAAACCAAGCCAATAGGATATATGAGGGGAAGTGTTATAGGAATTGGCTTATGCAGTTATGAAGGCCAAGCCATGATCCATCATCTACAAACTGGGTAAATATGAAAGACATTGCTACAATTCCATCCACATCTGAAGGCCTGAGAACCAGGGGAGCTAATAGTGTAAGTCCTGGTCCAAGTCTGAAGATATGAGAACCAGGATGCCAGTGTCTAAGGCAAGGAGAATGTTGATGTTCCAACTCAAGCAGAGAGAGAATTCATACTTTCTCTGCCTTTTGCTCTGTTCAGGCCCTCATAGATGAGATGCCCACTGCATAGGTGAGGGCAGTCTTCTTTACTCAATACGCCGATTCAAATTCTAATCTCTTTGAGAAACACTCTCACAATCATACCCAGAAATAATGTTTTACTAGCTATTAGGGCATCCTTTAGCTCAGTCAAGTTGACACATAATATTAACCATCACGAAGTCCTTTATCAGATAAATGTTTAGCAAATATTTTCTTCCAGCCTTGGCTTGTGTATTCATTCTCTAATCAGTGCCTTATCACAGCTGCGATTCTCTGTATTCACTGATATCTGTAGTTTTTGGGGTGGGAGTTTGCCTTGTGACATCAATTCTCTGAATGATCTAAAAATAGTTGTTGATTTTTCAGTTTGTTCAGCATTTTGTTGTTTCTATGAGAATATGAATGATGACTTCCAAGCTTTTTACTTATCATAACTGAAATCAGAAACTGGTGTATCTTTTCACATTTTTTCAAGACTACTTTCATTTTTTAAGGTCTTTATTTAAATTCCAGCTAGTTAACATACAGTATTATATTAGTTTCAGGTGTACAATATAGAGATTCAACACTTCCATACAGTGCCTGGTGCTCATCACAAGTCAATCCTTAATCCCCTTCACCTGTTTCACCCATACCCCAACATTTTTTAAAGGCAGACTTTTTAATCCAAGACCACTTAGAATCTATCCCTGAAATAAAGTAGTAAAAAATGTAAGAAGATGTATATATTTGCAGGATAAGTCAAAGGAGCAGTATTTTTCTAGTCTGTTACGTTTACAGTGAAAGGCTTATAGAAGAATTGAACAGATAGTATGTAGTTTCCACATACTCATCTCCCCGCTGCACACACACAGTCTCCCCTAACCATCAGTTTTCTGTAATAAATGTGTGACACATTTATTACATGAACTAACATTGACTCATCCTTAGCAGTGGAGGTTCATAGTTTTCATTAGCATTAGCTCTTGGTGTTGGATACTCTATGGGTTTTGACAAATGTATGATGACAAATATCCACTAACATATTATCATGTAGAATACTTTTACTGCCCTAAAAAATCCCCTGTGATCCACTTATTCTTCCCTCCCTGGACTCCCTAAATCACTGGAAACAACTTGACTTTTCACTGTATCCACAGTTTTGCCTTCACAGAATGTCACATAATTGGAATCGTAGTATGTAGTCTCTTCAGATTGGTTTCTTTCTTTTTTCAAGGTCTTATTTATTTATTTGAGAGAGAGCGAGGGTGAGAGAGAGAGAGAGAATGCATGAGGAGGGAAGAGGGGCAGATGGAGAAGGAGAAGCAGACTCTCCACTGAGCAGGGAGCCCAACGTGGGGGCTAGATCCATACCGTGAGCTGAGGGCAGATGCTTAACCTACTGAGCCACCCAGGTGTTCCAGATTGGTTTCTCTAATATAGTAATATGTATTTAAGTGTCCTCCATTCCTTTTCATGGCTTGATAGCTCATTTCTTATTATCACTGATTATTTCATTATCTGCATATATCATGGTTTATTCATTCACCTACAGAAGGACATTTTGGTTGCTTCATAGTTGCAGTAGTTTTTAATAAAACTGCCATAAACATTTGTGAGGTGTTTGTGAGGAGCTACATTTTGAGCTCATTTGGGTAAATACCAAGGAACACAATTTCTGGATCATATGGTAAGAGGATGATTAATTTTGCAAAAAATATATAAATTTTCTTTAAAAAATGCCTACCATTTTATATTCCCACATCAGTGACTAAGAATTTTTTTGCTCCACAAACTAGCCAGAATTTAGTGTTGTCAGCATTTTGTATTTTAGCCATTTTAATAGGTATATAGTAGCATCTTACTGTTTTAATTTGCATTTTCCTGATGAGGATGTGGAGCATCTTTTCATATGCTTATTTTCCATCTGCATATCATTTTTGGTGAGGTATCTGTTCTTATATTTTGCCTATTCTTTAAGTCTTTTTCTGTTGTTGTTTTCTTTTAAGTCTTCTGTGTATGTTTTAGATACCACTTTCAGATATATGTTTTGCAAATATGTTCTTCCTATTTGTGGCTTGTCTTTTTTGTTCCTTAACTGTTTTTCACAGGTGAGATGCTTTATATTTTAATAAAGTCTAGCTTATCAGATTTTTTTGTTCATGCATCATACTTTTGGTGTATCTAAAAAGGTATCACCATAACCAAGATCATCTAAGTTTTCTCCTGTATTATCTTCTAGGAGTTTTATAGTTCTGCATTTTACATTTAAGTCTGATTCAAGTTAATTTTGTGACAAGTGTAAGTTGTATCTATGTTTATTTTTTGTTTTCAGGTGGATGTCCAGCTCTTCCAGCACGATTTGTTGAAAAAACCCTTCTCTGTGTTCCATTGTCTTTGATGCTTTGTCAGGGATCAATTGACTGTATCGGTATGGATCTACTTCTGGGTTCTCTATTCTGTTCGTCTCTTATTCAGCCGGTACTACAGTGTTTTTATTACTGTAGCTGTATAGTAAGCCTTGAACTTTAAACACTATTGCTATAGTATTTAAAGTAGCAAAAGATTAACAAAAATAAATATAACTCAATTAGAGGTTGCTTGAGTGAACTGTGATATTTTAACTACTTGAAATATTGCAATTTCAAAAATTAATGAGGAATATCTATATACATTTAAAATTGAGTGCTCTTCGGACTGTTCTGTTTAGTAAAAAAAATCAAATTTAAACATTGAGAAGGAAGAAATGGAAAAGAGCATGGTCATTGGGAGAGGTGATGGTGACAGAGGATGCTTGGGTGCATATTGTATACTAAGACCTACAAACACTACTCCTTCAAATTATCAATTTTTTTCTTAGTTGGTTAATATTACTAGTATTTTTCAATCAATGTGCTTTTCCCTCCAGTGTCCTATTTCTTTCTTAGATAATAAATAATTCTATCTTACCCTTCTCCTTGTTAACAAGTCCCTGTTAGGGAACACTGTTCTCTAACGTGACAAACCAGTCCTATAGATTATTATCATAGAGTCAACTAAAGTACTGTTTATTGTGTAGAAATTCTATTTTAAACCCTATTGTTTATCCATTCACATTTATATCTGTATTCTATCTGGCATTAACTTTGAGTTATGCTGTGAAATAAGAAAAAGTGTCCATACTGTGACTTTTGTATTTGGATATATATAAATAACACAACACTACTGTTGAAATGACCATTCTTTCTTCACCAAACTGCAAGGTTATCTTTGCCATAAATTATTTGATTGCATATGTGTGGGTCAGTTTTTGAATCTATATTCTGTTCAAAGTGTGTTTTAAATGACACTGCTTTAATATTCTTTCTGATTATGAAAGTTATATGTATATACTAATGTATATAATGTAACTTCTAATACTCATATTAATTATTGTAATATTTTGGTGAGTTTTATTCTAGTCAGTAAAACAGAAGGGTACACACTTAAACACACATGTGCTATATCTCTAAATCATCTCCAAGCCTCAACCAATACTAAGTTGGCACACCTTGATTTCTTATTTTTGTATTTTTCTAATTCCTTATTTTAGCCTAACTTTGATTTGAAAAGAAAGAGGTATTAGATTTTTTAAATAAATGATCTTCTTAGCTTTTTATTTTATCTATAATGGAACCTTGATTATGAACTCTAATCCAAGGAAATTCTATGTGAGTGAATATAAGCATTTAATAATATGTCAACAATGTTGACATAGCATTAGGAACTCCAAATTGGATGGAGTTAGACTTTCTGTATGAGCATAGACAGTAAGCTATGCTCATACAGAAAGTCTAATAGTTACAAAGCAGGATTTCTCAACACTGGCACTATTGGTATTTTGAGCTGAATAATTTTTTGCTGTGGAAGACAGTCTTATACGTGTGAGGTATTTAGCAGAATCCCTGGCTACCCACTAGATGCCAATAGCACTCCTCAGTTGTGACAAACAAGGATGGCTCCAGACATTGCCAGATGTATTGTGGAGGAAGGGGAGGATTGTCCTAGGTTGAAAAGCTCTGTTATAGGTAAAGGGTACAAATTGCTTTGGCTGTAAGATCATGTAATCAGTCTTTCTTCTATATGTATTCCTATGGGCCAATTGAAGTCTGCAAGTGGACAATTCAAAAAGACATCTCTGAGGCTTTCTGGGAGTCAAGGAAGTGAGGCCAATACTCCATTCTTTTCAGATTTAAAGGATGTCTTTGATAAAGTCATCATGCTCTGACTGTATAATCTGACAAGAAGATATGGCAGAACCTGAAAGTGTGTTGATGGTATTTAAGAGTGGTATATACTACAGAATACATTTTGTGACTAAGTGCATTTCTGATGCTAGAATGTTCCATATCCTGCCATATTTAAAATTATGTTAAAAGCCTGTGTCAAAAAGTTGCTGATATATGAAGATCTAGTTTACATTGGGATGGAAGGGAGATTGAGTGCTTATATGGTCATAATGCTGGGGGTGTCTGGGAAAGACTGACTTACAGACTGCCTCACCTCCCTTTAGAACACAAATACCATCAGAAGTTACTGATAAACCTAAGGATGTGATGACGAATATTGGTTTCCACATCATCTCTTACGTAACTGTGACCTGTTGAGGGCTCTCAGTGATGAGGAAGGGCAAACCTTGTTGGCACCAGGACTCTGCAGAGTCCAGGATAGAATAGCCAGGCTGATAACTTTAATTGTCACAACACTTAGTACAGGGAAATGCTTTGCCTTATTCAGTTGAGTATCATAATTCGGGTGCCAACATAATCGAGTGGTGGAAACATTCAATAAAATGGGAAATAGAACTTTTCAGGGAACTGATACAGTCAACTGAACTCTATAAAGTAGCAATAAAAACCACAAATGAGGCAACCTAGCTCAATACTCAGCCTTTCCCAGTTTTCTTTTTTTTTTTTTTTAAGATTTTATTTATTTGAGAGTGAGTATACAAGCAGGGGGGTAGGGAGGGTCAGGGGAAGAGGGAAAGGAACAAGCAGTCTCCCTGCTGAGTGCGGATGACAAGGCAGGGCTCAATCCCAGGACCTTGTATTCATGACCTGAGCCTAAGTCAGACGTTTAACTGACTGAACCACCCAGTCACCCCTCCAGCTTTCAATTAATGAAACAAGGCACTCAGACCTGACCCGTGATTTGGGTTACACCTTGCAGTACCTGGGTTTTTGTAGGAGTGGTGGGCTGTGCAGGGAAGTTTTGCTGGAGATAAAATACAAGTGTCCTGTAATTTATAGGCAAAAATCCCACAACATTTAATTGGGACACTAAATGAAATGAAAACATATTTGATTACTGAGCTAATCGGTAAAGCTGTACAGGAGAGTCACACTAATCCATACCAAATAAGGATGATAAGCTGTTTAAACATTTGTAGTCCACTCTACTTAGATCTAGAAACTCAAGTGGAGAGATGTATGAATTTATTTATGGTGAAGTTAGGAAATGAGGAAAAATAATTAAAGCATTTCTGCTTTGCATAATCTTTACCCTTTATCCCTTCTTTTTTTTTAAATATTTTATTTATTTGAGAGAGAGAGAGAATGAGAGAGAGAGAGGGAGTGCACGCTCACATGACAGGGGAGGGGCAGAGGGAGAAGCAGACTCCCTGCTGAGCGGGGAGCCCAATGCTGACTGGATCCTGGGACTCCAGGATCATGCCCTGGGCCCAGGGTAGTCACTTAACCAACTGAGCCACCCAGGCACCCCTACCCTTTATCTTTTCTAAAGTTGCTTTATCTCCATAAGAACTTAAGAGATTCAAGTCAAACTCCCATCTGTTTTGTAACCCTCACCATGATTTAGCCCGTTGCTATATTTGTATATGTGCTGCCGAAGCGAGCACAGCCCGTTGCTATATTTGGAATTCTCTGGTCATTAAACCAAAGACCTTCTGTCCTGGATTTGCTAACACATTTTGGCTACAACTTTAGTGCTTTTATCTCTCTTTCCCACATTTTCTTATAAACTCTGGCTGAGTTGGTTTTGGGGGAAGGGTGTGTGTGCACATGTGTTTGATTTAATGACCTAAACGAATCTGAACCTCATCAAGATGAACTATTGCTATTGTTACCTTGAATATTCCTACAAACTATAGTAATGCTGGTTTAATCTAAGAATAGGTTTATTTGCTTTTGCTTCAGTTGCATTATCCTCTTCACTGCTATTTTTATAATTATTTTAAAAAATATTCCTTTATTTGGTCTCCATTTAACGCTTCCAGTTGAAAATTCTTGTACCATTCAGCTCTTTTTTTCTTGGCTCAATCTCAGATATATCAAGTTTATAGATAACTCTATGTATGACAATCAATTGTCTTTCTATACCAATTTCACTATCGTTTGCCATTTTTTTATTTGCTTGTTTTTGTGTTTTTTTGGCAGTAGGAGTAGGGAGTTAGTGATAAATTTATGTGGACCAAATTGTGTGTGTATTTTTTTTTTTTTTTTACAACTCTGAGCAATCTCTGAAATGTGATTTTGGTTTTCATTTGTTTGTTTTCTAATCACATCCTTGATCTCCTTGAATGATGATGTCATTTCTCACCATTTACATGGCTTTCACAATGCTCATGTTCCCAGTTATATAGCATAGGGGAAGCTTCAGAAAGTTGTGTGATCTTCATTAATTATTACTCTGCTGAACTGAGCTCTGTGTCATCTCTCAGGCTGCAAGAAGACTTAGGCAGGTGGCATCCCAATTCCTGCAAGTACCCCTGTCTAATTCTAGAGCCAGTGAATTTCTAAAAGAAATAGTAGTCCCTGGCACGAATAGTTGTAAATACCTAAGGGCCCAGTGCCACTCAAGAACTCACAGCTTAGCAAAAATAATATCTATTTTCCTCACTCCAAATCAGAAATGTTTGTATCTAAGAGAAGAAAGAAATAGAACATCCGCTCTACCTTCTCCTTTTGTGTGTGTGTGTCTGGTGGTGGTGGTTTGGGGGTAGTGTTTTTTCTCTTTTATCTGAATTCTGAATCACATGGAAAAGTGGAAAAATGTGATATTTAACATAAGAAAACTCAATTTTTTTTCTACTTTGTGTTAAGAAAATAAACATGGGCAAATACTTAAATAGCAGTTTCCTCAGCAATATTGCCACTGAGGTATAATGGTTAATATAATTAACTGCTTGAACATTGTTAACCAGGTGTTTGGAAAAAATTTAAAAAACACTTTTATATGATTTTGTCTTTTCCTGATAGTGTAGTTCATATGCACATGAACTGAATATGTTGCTAAACCTTCACCAACATTCAGTCTTAATCCTCTTTTGAACAAAAATCACATATATGTTACATTATCATTCCTTACTTTTTTTCAGCATAGATCATTTATAAAACAAGATATTTTAAATATAGCTGACTTTATTTGTCCTTTAAGCTTTTCAACATACTTTGAACATACAGAACTTGGTGAGAATTAAAATAAACTGCAGTATTTTTTTTTAACTGTGTGATGGAAGATTTTATCAAGGTTGCCACGGGTACTCTTATCTTCTGATTTTGATTTGTCTGACATAGATAATAAACTGTGCTTCAAAACACTTAAGGTTTGTAGGGATCTATGGAAATAAAACTTTAAGGCAATTATGCAACAGAAATGCCAGACTATAGATCATTTAACCTTGAGGAAATTTGATTATATTCTAATGCCATTTCTTATTTGCATAATGGAAGAAGTATTACATTTTTGAATTGCACAATGATTTAGACATTTGTTCATTATGGAATGCTTCTGAAATCAGTGCCAGAGATCGGGTATAAGTTGTTTATTTTTAAAAAACTGTTTATGCATACTGTTGAACCAGAATTTGGAAAATTAAAGTGTGTCTTTCATCATTCTCTTTTTGTCATCAGCAAATTTATGTTATTGAAATATGGCTAGAAATCCTTACCTAGTTTTTTTTGACATATTGATAAAACTTACTTTACATATTTTATATTTGCTTATGATTCTGCTGTGTGTCTATATTATGCTAAAATGCCTACCTGGATAGTAAATAAGTTTGAAATTATGTATTATAAACAGAAAAAGCATTCTGTTTACTGAATTAATATTATACCTTTCCCTTGGATTTATCTGAAAATCATGAAATACATTTTCTTTCTCTTCCTTCCTTCCTTCCTTCTTTCCTATCTTCCTTCCTTCCTTCCTTCCTTTTTCTACAAAAATGCTTTTAAGTATAGATTTAAGTATAGTAACAAGAACAAATTTATGGTCCTTTCTTGTTTTATGAGCACTAACATGTTAATAGGTTTAGAAATAAAAGTTCAACAAATTGAGGTTTTGGTAATGTGATTTTTGAATTTATATTTCACTAAAATTAGGGATGTTTCTTTGTTCTTAAATTATTACAAGTACTCAAAATTAACAAAAGAGATGTCTCCTGAATTTTTTTTAAATTTAAATATACCTTTATTTTTTTCTGTCAATTATACTATTTTTTTATTATGTTATGTTAATCACCATACATTACATCATTAGTTTTTGATGTAGTGTTCCATGATTCATTGTTTGCATATAAAACCCAGTGCTCCATTCAGTACGTGCCCTCCTTAATATCCATCACCAAGCTAACCCATCCCCCATCCCTCCCCTCTAGAACCCTCAGATGTGGTATATATTTACAATGGAATATTATACATCCATCAAAAGGAATGAAATCTTGCCATTTGCAATGACGTGGATGGAACTAGAGAGTATTATACTGAGCGAAATAAGTCAATCAGAGAAAGACATGTATCATATGACCTCACTGATACGAGGAATTCTTAATCTCAGGAAACTGAGGGTTGCTGGAGTGGTGTGGGGGTGGGAGGGTTGGGGTGGCTGTGTGATAGGCATTGGGGAGGGTATGTGCTATGGCAAGTGCTGTGAATTGTGCAAGACTGTTGAATCACAGACCTGTACCTCTGAAACAAATAATACATTATATGTTAAAAAAAAAAAGATAGCAGGAAGGGAAAAATGAAGGGGGGGAATCAGAGGGGGAGATGAACCATGAGAGACTATGGACCTGTGATGTCTCTTGAATTTTAATGATCACAGAGCTAATAAATATAGTTCAGTCCAAGAAATTCAGAGAAAATATGTTCAGATTACTTCACAGTTTTGTAGGTAAATGGCCTACCATATTTAAATAATCCAGTGTATGACATGTAGTTAGTAAATAACAACTATTTTTGTTTTTCATTTGGAATTTTGCTCAATAAAACAAAAGGTGAAATTATAAAATATTGTATTTTGGTGGTAGCTGCAGTTTTATTCCTCATTGCACTTGCTTAAGTTCCCTATGATATTATATAATGATCCATTTTGTCTATTAATGCATCATACATTAGTACCAATATTGTTTTTAGAAGATAAATTGTCTTTTTTATACACAGGAGAGAAAACACATGTTGTAAATAATAACATAGTGATCTTCCTTAATATGTAAAGTGGTAGAGTGATGGAAAAATCCTAAACTCATTTAGGAAATAATATGCTTTCTTTTACATCCCTTAATCACATGACTAGCTATTCCATAAATGGAAGAAGTTTCCAAACTACAATTGGAAACCCTGAGTGGAACAATAGTACCACCTCATTATGGAGTGAATGGTCTTTTCTGAACTAGTACTGAACCTCTCTTGACCATATATAATGTAGTTGTTGATTTGGGGGGAAATGTTCAGATTCTGATAGATTCAGATAGAGTGCTTGGTATGTCGTGCTCAGTGCATTTTTATTGAACATATCCATTAATAAGTATACATTCTTGTTTCTGACTTTAAAATGTCTTTTTGTGAGCACAACCCAAGAACTGTCTCACCCTCTTATGAAATTCAGTTTGGGATATAGAATGTTTGAGCAGACCTCACAGTTCAAAAGGGGTGCCAGAAAGAGCTCATGTAAAAGACTATGTCAACATTTTGTATTTGAAGGAAGAATCTGGAGAGTAATTGTAGAAATTACACACCACGATCTCTACAGCAGTATGGGTTTCATTTTGCCACATGGTTGTGCCTTAAGACAGGCAAATTTTGATACCTTGAATTTACCTGATTTTGATAAATGAAAGTGATGAAGCAAGATCTTACAATGATAAAGAAAATTTGAGAAGAAAAAAATGTTTCTTCTGAATTTTTAATTTGGAATATTCATAATTTACATAAGAATATTTACATATAAAAGGTAGCCAACATTCTATTTCTCAAATAAAATTAAATATTGTTTGCTTGTTTTCAGTTTTAATTTATTAAGTAACATTTTAGAATTATTTGATAGTGGATATCATGTTTTATGCTTTCTCTTTTTCCCTATCTGCACATACGGTCTGTGACTAGACATGCCTTGATTAAGACGTAACTTATGCCCAGGGAAAGGTCAAAATGAAGGTGTCTCAGTATTGCCTTATGGTTGAATTGACCCCATTGTCATTCCATACCCATAAGTGTCCAATAAATTGCCATATTTAGAAATATGTAGATATGGAGTACTCAGTTGTGTTGGCATCTTCACAGCTGTTCTCCTCTTTGGCAGATTCACTGCCTCTCGGCCAATTCTCAATGAGACAGATTCAAGAGCTTTTAATTGTGCAATATTTTCATTATCTTAGGAGATAGAAATGTGAGTGGGGTCAGTATCAAAGGACATGATTTCAACTTTATATTTTCATTTCTAAAACCATATAAATAGAAAGCCAAAACCAAACAAAACATTTCTTCTAGGGAATATATCCATATTCCGAGTGGAGAAATTTGAACTCATAAAGAGGGCACATACTGAATGGAGCACTGGGTGTTATACGCAAACAATGAATCATGGAACACTACATCAAAAACTAATGATGTAATGTATGGTGATTAACATAACATAGTAAAAAAAAAACTCTTCTCAAATTCTCACTTAGAAAACTGATGTATGGAGCTATTAATCCTTTTATTAATAATTAATAGTCTGCAGTGCTAAGGATCCAACTTTTAAAGCAGGCAAATCAGTAGAGAACAGCATTTAGCAATGGCACCTACTGTTAAATAGGTAATCAACATATTGCAGTTTTTATTCTTGATATTTTTCAGTGGAATATTTTTGTCTGGTTAAAGAAGGTTACTTTTTCTCTGGTAAAAAAAAAAAAGTTTTGCTAAACAGGAAAGTAGTAGAAATTGTTTTTTACACTCATATGACCTCATAGGGTACTACTTTCTCATGTGGACCCAACTCCCAAAAATGTAATTTTGGAATGGAAATAGTATTCTTCCCATGGTAATATGTGTATTTGATCATTATGATATAATTTTAGAGGATATAAGGAGTGGTTTTCTTTCTTTTTTTTTAAGATTTTATTTATTTGACAGAGAGAGACACAGTGAGAGAGGGAACACAGGCAGGGGGAGTGGGAGAGGGAGGAGCAGGCTTCCCTCGGAGCCCGGAGCCTGATGCAGGGCTCCATCCCAGAACCCTGGGATCATGACCTGAGCAGAAGGCAGACGCTTAATGACTGAGCCACCCAGGTGCCCCATGGAGTGGTTTCTTAATTATATTTTTTTATTTTTAGCCTGTTCCCCACATGGACATGTGTTTCTTCAGTCTTATAAGGGGGTGAATAAAATGAATCCTACTATGAGCACCTACTGAGGAATGTTATTCTCTCAAATGAAATGAACTCTCATTGATTCCAAATCTCTATTCTGTATATCCTCCTGAAAATAGACCCTGTTGTTGCATTCTCAGAGGAACAGAGGAGAGCTTCTTGAGTTCTTCTGAATTTCTGTTCAGTAAGTTTAGGCAAAAAGGAGGGTCATAGCCTAAAATTCAGTAGTCTGAATCCAGCAACTCAGTTTAAAGAAACAGGCCTGCTTTGATGACCTTCAGTCAGCCCTGGATGAGTTTTCAGAGATTTATTTGTCCCTTGAACAGTAGGAATTCAGATTACATCTACGCCTCATTGTTTTATACATCCCGAATAAGTAACTTATCTGCTAATAGCATAATCAGTGCAAATTAAAAAAAAAAGTCAGATGCTTTAGTTGCACATATGTGAATTTCCTCTAGAACATCATATCCCCAGGCATGTGAAATAGGTAGAGTAGCATTATATAATCCATATGCATTTGATAGTTAATTTAGTGAGAGTCCTAAATTTACCACCAGTGGGTGTAAAGAAGAGATTTGATTGACAAACTAAATCCTGATTTTAACATCCTAAATGGAATGTTAATGATTCCTTTTATTATTACCAACTTTAAAGTTTAAAGTAGGAAATAAAGAATTACATTTTATATAGTTTACTATTATCAAATATGTAGTAAAATCTCAAGAGTTTAAGTTACGTACTTAATCAATAAAATTCAGATTACTAAATTCAAACAAAATTTTCTTCACTCAGTAAATTTTAATTGAGAATTGAACTCTACTTGGCCCAAAGGATGGATATATGTATATCTGTATACATATACATATTCTGTAACAATGTTTTTAAAACTAATCACATGAGGATCTCTTTAAAAATGCAAATTTAAACTTGGGAGTTCTGGAGTGGAGTGGAGCAGGAGATTCTTGTATTTGGTATAAAGTTCCAAGCTGGTCCACCAACCTCTCCTTGTGTATCAAATCCCTAGAGGCTTTATAGTTTATTTGATAACACAGAGGTCTTAACAAATTAATGAGTGTAAATATGGTAAGTATTATTATAGAGTTGACAATTGAGTTTTAAGAACATATCAAAGACTGAGACATCAAATTTTTCTGGGAGTGTTAGGGAAGGTTTCATTATGGTGGTAACATATAAACTAAGTCTGGGAGGATGTAGAATTGTGCTAATTAGGTTATTAATTATTACTTATGACTCATTTCTGGCAGAAGGAATAATATATAAAGACAATGACTCATGAAACAGTCTGGGACAATGTCACATTCAGTGTGGTAAGCACATATTTATGTGGGAACTAGTGTACTAGAAGGATGTTGGGAGAGTAGTTTGGCCCAAATTGTAAGGGCCAAATTAACAAAATGGGTTTTATACACTATACTCTGTTTTAAAAAAAAGAGGTTTACATACAGATAGTAGAGTAAAATTTCTGCTTTCTTTTTAAGAAAATAATTCTGAAAGGCATATTCAGGATGCATTAAGGTAGAAAGTCTTGTGACAATGAAACAAGATAGAAGACCCTTAAAATAGTTCAAAAGAGAGAAGATAATGGTCTACATTAAGGCAGAAGTGTCAGGGATAGAGAAGAATAGCCCATTTTAACAGATATTACTGGGTTTTATTAATAGTAACTGGTGACTGATAGGGCATGAGAATTAGAGAGAGGGAACAATAAATTATGATACCAAATTTTCTATATAAGGAGACAGGAGTAAATGATGACAGCGTTAAAAATTATAATGTCAAATTTTTGTTCTTATTAAAATATAGCTACCACTACCCATAAACTCAGCAAAGTGTTGTTAAGGTTGATAGGTAATAATTACCAATTCACATATTACAAATATTTTTAACATCATGGTCAAAATATTTTTGTTTAAAAGTGTAAGTGATTTTCATAGTTTTCAGAATTGTAAACAAGCATATTTTCTCAGTGTGATAATTAAATAAGAGAATATTTTAAATTTTTGTTGTTTTATTTTACATGTTACTTGCCAGTTATTTTTTTTTCCTGGGCCTTAGGTAGTTTTATTTTCAGTGGAAAAAAAGTTTCTGATATAATTGGATCATGTCCACTTTTACTGGACTCTAACTGCATGTTCAAGCAATAAGAGTGAAAACATTATCAAAAAGTTAGCATCCTCAGGTGTAGGCATATGGAGGATAAGGGAATTTATGGGTTTTATAGGTAATAAGCAAGATAAAAAAAATTTAAAGTCAGAACTCTATTATATACTGTCATTTTATTTCTTTAAGAAAGGAAAAGTTTTTGAAATCTTCATTACATATTATCTGAACTCAGCCTACATTGCTATAGCTTATTGCAATGTAAAAGGCAAAGTATTTTGCACAAAAAATGAGTTTAAATATAAAGCTTTCCTTTTGGTAGTATCCTGCAATATTTACAATAGCTAACAGCATGACTTTCAGAAACTTGAGCATATAATAGTAATTTGTCATTTTTCTCCAAGTTCATTGACATTGTCAAGGCATATTTAACTCAGCAGGAGAATTTAAATTTCATACTTGGTGATTTCGTGAAGTATTCTTCTTACCCTGAGGTTTCAGCTAAAAACTCCCTTTCATTTTTTTCAGTAAATTACCATCTATTCATATCTCATGCCTTCATTAGAATGTTCAGATGCAAATAATCAAAACACCACCTGCTTTTAAACTGTGTTTATATAAAAGTTTACTTCTCACTTGTAATTTGGATAATGGCTGAAGAAACATTTATGAATATAATCTCTGTAGGCAAGCAGAATTAGGGAGTTTGGTCAGAATTCCGTGTGGTATAACACGATCTGTTTTATCAGTTGGCTTGGATTTAAATTGGTTGTGTTGTATTAGACTATTATTACCACTGGGAAAAAATAAAACAAGGTAAAACAAAATGGAATAATCATATTTGAATTTCAATAACTAAAAACAAAACAAAACAAAACTGTTTCTTTAGTAGGAAATGTGTGTTCCTAATAGTTTTGCTTTAACTCTATTTGACGGAGAACACCACCTCAAACCAAGTTCATACTCCCTTGTACTATCAATCTCCTCTACCTACCCCAGCCCCAAACTGGATGCCCCCTACATTCTTATGAATTATAATACAGTTTTCCAATTCATGTAGGTAGTGGGTCTTAAAGACATCTTTCATTATGTCTTTTCTTTAATGTTCATAATGCTAATACCACTTATTAAATCTACACACTAGTTAGGTGCTGTGCTAAGCAGTATATTTATTATTCTGTAATGGGAATCAAAGGAAAAAATGAAAAAAAAAACTGTATCTAATAACAAATTTAGTAATTATTGTTTCAGTAGGTGTTATCCTGCTAATAATATGTCCGGTACATTTTGTAGAGGAGGAAACTGCAGTTCAGTTATTTACCTTGCCCTGTCAAGGCACACAGCAGGTACATGCAAGAGATGAAATTTGAACCATTTCTTTTCACTGTATTATGTCGTTTCAGTCCCTTATATTTAAACTGTAAGAATTTGCTACCATATTATATCTTGTTTTATTCCAACATGACTCTTAGATTCACTTTCCTTTTCTATTTGTTTTTTTTTAAAGATTTATTTATTTATTTGAGAGAGAGAGAGAGAGAATGAGAGATAGATAGCACGAGAGGAAAGAGGGTCAGAGGGAGAAGCAGACTCCCGGGACTCGATCCCGGGACTCGATCCCGGGACTCCAGGATCATGACCTGAGCCGAAGGCAGTCGCTTAACCAACTGAGCCACCCAGGTGCCCTCCTTTTCTATTTGTACTTCACAGACCCAGGTCAGAGTTCCTGACGGTTAACACACAGTTTGCTTCCATACCGGCTTCAAGAGTCTCCCTAATTCCACCCTCATCTATTCTTCCATTCTGCTTTCCACTGACAGCTAGAATCCTTCAGGTCTAAAAATTGCATTCACTTAGTATAATGCCATAAAGCATGAAATTTGATGTTTGACTTCTAAGCCCTTCCTTAATTTTACCCTACTGCTTATTAAATACATTTCCCCTGTCTAATACTGTTAGATGTTTAGATATTTCATACTGTTTTTTTTTTTTTTTTTTTTTTTTTTTGCCATTCGCAAGCTATGTAGGCCACTGTGACTAGTGTGAATTTTGTATTGAACTCCAACCTTGTATACTCCTTTTTTAATCTCCATCTATACAAGTACCATCCATTTCACAAAGCACAAATTAGAATCCATTACTTACATAGACATCATTTTACCTGTTGCTTCCTGTATATTCAGCTTTCTCATTTATAAACATGATCTGGCATCACTGTACATTCTATATACTTGCCTAAAATTAGCTATAGCTGATTAAGTGTTTTAACGTGTCAAGAATCTTGATAACTATGAATACTATATTTTTTAATCCTCACAGTAACCTTACTTAACAGGAAAAAAAGTAGCTTCCTCAATGTTGCATAATTACTAAATACTAAATTTTATTAGATAAAGTTTTTTGTTCCATTATGATTGATAGAAAAATTGATTATTTTTCTTTCTCCACACAGATTCGAAATCATTATAAAAATCTTAGGATTCATAAGTCTTCACACCTTCTTCCAACCACTATTTTTAAAAGTCATTTCATTGTGGTCACAGAGGAGATAGGGCTATTCATAAAGGAAATGGAAGCCAGTCACTGATTAATATTTTAGGGATGCTTGGTTATGTGGATTTATGAAAATGAACTTATAAAAGGAAACATTCTGAGAAAAAAAATATCACACCTGGTTTTCAAGAAACTAAATTTATTATACTGTGACACACAGATCACATGATTAAATCTGATCGTACCTGAGAATTAAGCAGAATGTAAAGAATAAATCCATAGTTTCAAATATTTATTAATCAGGTTGTCTCTTTTATGAGGGGATGGAGGTGAAGATGAATTGGAATTTAGTGTGTGGCCTAAGAATAAAACCAAGAAAAATTTAATTCATTTGGATAACAAATTTTTCAAAATTCACCAATAACACTTTTGCAGTAAAATGGCTACAGAATCTTTGAATCACCATAGCTAAATAAAAATAAAATCCTCAATGTCTGTCCCCTGAGACAGGATTTGGCAGACTGTGGCCTACAAGCTGAAGATAAAATGGAACATCTATATAGGGCAAAGAGCAAAGAAAAATAATCTCTACAGATTTCCTCTTTGGTGTAATAGAAATAGCATCTTAAATTTTTAAAGATTTAAAAAAAATAAAAAAAAACTTTGGTAACCTTCAAGCTTTTAATGTCTTAAGTAGGTTCAAAATCCAGTGTGGCATCTAGTGTAGATTTCTGTACTCTTCTGAGACTGCATTTCTAGTTCAAAATAATAATCAAAGAGAATGAGACCAGTGAGATTTTATTAAAAAATGTTGTGTGTGGCAGAACTGAAAAAGTCATTTAAGGTTCAACAGTAAGTAGTTATTTACAAATGTATCCTCTAAGGCTTTTAGTATTGATGTTGAGAGACTCTACAGCAGCAGTGAACCTGGAAAGAAGGAATACATCCCAAAGTAACAGTGTTTTCAATTAATTATGAGAAAGATTGAGACTTTCCTAAGTGTTTGGTTGTTTGATTTTATGCAGGTAGTCTTTTTAAATTATAGTATCATAGAAAATGTGTTATATATTAAGACTTTCTATAGTTATATGCACTTAGATTAGGTATAAATCTAGAGAATGTAGCACCAAATTTGTATATTTCACAAGGAAAATAAGCCTCATTAATTTATGTGTCTGGAAATTCAGTAAAATTTATTGTACAAAGTGTATCTTATAAGAAAACCTGTCGTTTAGAGTTTATATATCCAATGTGACCTCAAAAACTACTTAGAATAATTTGGTTTTGGTGTTACTGGAAGAATGAAACAAACAGAAAACTTCACCACTGTTGCTTTCCCCAACCGTAAATGTACAACAATGCGTACTTTCTTTTGTCTTTTTGAACCAGTGTTTTTAAACCCCACCTTCAAATACCCATGTTTACAACAGTATATTAGATTTTTTAGTTACTTTATACATTGCATTTATATTAATTCTTTCTCTAATCCACTCAGATTTAGCTGTGGATGGGTTGTTAATTTGAAGAATCATACATGATCCTACTTTCAACTGTGCATAAATATCTTTGTTTTGTCATCTCACACTTAAAGAATGTGGGATAAGATTAATATAGGTAGGTGTATAGAGAGATCCTAATGTGCTTCCATATTTTTGGCTAAAACAGCATTTGAGGAAGTCCGAATATTTCTGCCATTTTATCTGTTAATATTATTCAAACATAAATCATAGTCTTTGAAATTAATGTGATTTTAACCAAATAAGTATTACACTGAATTACATGAAATTGCCTGTAGTAAACTCTCTTTGGTCTACCTGAAAATTTCATGATTATGCCTAATATATATCAAAAATATATCAAATTTGTTTAACTTTGGTTCAGAAACTTACTCTTAAAAGATTAAGGTTATTGGGGCACTTGCGTGGCTCAGCTGGTTGAGTGTCTGCCTTTGGCTCAGGTCATGATCCCTGGGTCCTGGGATCGAGCCCTGCATCTGGCTCCCTGCTCAGCGAGGAGTCTGCTTTTCCTTCTTCCTCTGCCTTCCCCCCTGCTCATGCTCTCTCTCTCTCTGAAATAAATAAAATCTTTTAAAAAAATCAAGGTTATTTCTAAAGTCTAAATGGTCCAGAAAAAAACTGCTTGCAATGTCAATGTTCATATGATTTATACATAAAATATTCATATTAATGAGCGAGTGTGAAATAAGAAAACCAAAGTATATTTTATATTTTTTCCTACTTCTATCATTTTATTAAGACATTCAATCAACTACTATGTAAAGCATCTACTAAAATTAAGACAAGGTTAAATTATTTCGTGGATATTAAGACTCAGAAATACATTGTTTTGCACATCAAAAAACCTGGGATCTCAAATGGGCAAGACAGCTATCTAGAGATAGCCAGAAATTGGGCACAAGATACATTCACATGCCAGTTTATTTGGTGGAGACATTAAAATATTAGGACACAGGAAACTGAATAACAAGTGAAAGTCAGTGGTAGAGACTTTAGTGTATAAAATAGAATTTAAGTGGATTATTTGCTTTTAAATAATAATTGCTAAATAGACCTCAGGTTCTAAAATGAAACTTAGATAAATAAATATGCTTGTTAAATGCTTGTATATTTCAGGAAGCTCACATTTGAGAAATGTTACAGCTATGCATACAATGTATTTCATATCAAGCTGTGTATACTGTTTCATGGTTAGAGGATGTTTACTCTTGCTGGTCAACACCAACACAATTTTTAAAATATTCTTTCTCACTTTAAAAATAGTTTTGGCTCACTACAGGATATCTAGAAAATATGGAAAATAAAATAGCCCATCAGAAACTGGACCATTTTTTCCTTGTCTGTTCTCTCAGACATTTATATCTGAAATAGGTGTATGCCTTCAGTAATGAATTTTTCTTTAAGACTCATTGAGAAATTCTAATTACTATCTGCTCAACTGTATTGAACATACTATGTGGTGAGACAAACTTTGAATACAAGTAGAAATAAAAGTTTTTTTTTTTTTTCTGGCCAGCATGTACTATGACATTCTCTTATTTTTGTTTATTTTAAACCAAATTATTTTCATTATCCAAAAGATCAATGTAGCATGATTTCTTAGAAATCCTCTTTTTAGTGGGGGAAAAATAAAAACAATATTCTGTGGGGGTTTCTTAATTCATAAACTGATGACTACTTTATATTTCCTTCATTACCATCAGAGTCAAAATATTAAAAAAATTAAGATGACTCATACCAGTTCAGATAAGAAACTTGAGCACATATGTCTGCACATCTTCATTGCAAAACTTCATTAAAATTACAGAAAAATACATATCATTTCAATTAATAAATGTGTAGTACTCCTGAAATCAAGAAGAATACATAATTGAATGTTTGAAGAGAAACAGGATTTGACTAATCTCCAAGTTTCTTCACCAAGATATTAACTACAAAAGAAAAAATTGTAACCTTACAGGGGGAAACTCAGATGACATCACCTTAGCCAAATGTTCAAACTTAACATTATCAATAATGACATATCAACATCATGGACCTCTTGATATGATGCACTGAGAAAGACAAACATCACTATTATGCTGTTATTGCCAAATATGCCTAAATTTATTCCAATCATGAGTAAATATCAGACAAATATAAATTGAGGGACATTTTACAAAATAACTTATCAGGACTTGTGAAAAAGGGCCAAAGTTGTGAAAGGCAAGGAAAAGAATCTGGAATTGTTGCCGTCTGGAAGAGATTAAAGAGAAATAACAACTAATTGCAGTATGGGATCCTGGTCATGATCTTAGATTGAAATCTAAATATACAAATATATATATATAATTTCTTTCATTGTAATTTTTCATTACTTTAATAATTATTTTTTGTGCCAGGACCATACTGTCTTAGTGACTATAGGTTTGTAATATAGCCTGAAGTCCTGAATTGTTAGGCTTTCAGCTTTGCTTTTCTTTTTGAAGGTTGCTTTGGCTGTTCGGGGTCTTTTGTGATTCCAAACAAATTTTAGGATTGTTTGTTCTAGCTCTGTGAAAAATGCTGGTGGTATTTTGATAGGGATTGCATTAAATGTGTAGATTGCTTTGGGTAGCATAGACATTTTAACAATGTTTGTTCTTCCAATCCAAGAGCATGGAATGTTTTTCATTTCTTGATGTCATTTCCAATTTCTTTTATAAGTGTTTTGTGGTTTTCAGAGTACAGATCTTTTACCTCTTTGGTTAGGTTTATTCTTAAGTATCTTAGCTAAATTATGGAAAGAACCCAGATGTCCATCAACTGATGAACAGATAAAGAAGTGGAATATTACTCAGCCATCAAAAAGAATGAACTCTTGCCATTTGCAATGATATTGATAGAGCTACAGTGTATTATGCTAATCCAAGTAAGTCAATCAAAGAAAGACCAATACAATATAATTTCACTTATATGTGGAATTTAGGAAACTAAATAGAGGAACTTAGGGGTAGTGGTGGGTGGAAAGAGGGAGGCAAACCATAAGAGACTCTTAACTATAGAGAACAGACTGAGGGTTGCTGGAGGGGAGGTGGGTGGGGGATGGGCTAGATGGTTGGTGGCTATTAAGGAGGGCACTTGTGACGAGCACTGGATGTTATATGTAAGTGATGACTCACTAAATTCTACTCCTGAAACCAATACTACCCATATGTTAAATAATAGTATTTAAATAAACACTTGAAACAAAAAAAATATTTGAATTTTTGAATTTTTAGTTATAGCTTTAAATGTGGTTTACAGAAATAAAAAACGTCATTCATATGTGGAATTTGAAATAATTGCTTATTTTTTTTCAAATTGGACTTTTGAAAAATTCCCAGAAGACAGGGACTAGATATTTTGGGAATGTTTAGTGCTTCTGAGACTTTTCAAAACTACCCTTTACTTTTTCTACTAATAAATATTGTATTTGACTTCTGTCATGGTTTGTTTTCCATCCAAAGACCCTAAAATTAAACAACCTGCCAAATTATAATTAATTTATACCTTCTGTCCTAGGAGAAGAGAGAAAAATATTCATCAACATGAACATCCTATCAAAATCTTTAATAGTTATTTTAGCTTGATCTTAACTATAATAAACAAGTATACATATATTGGATTTGATTATTTTTCAGAAATTCTAATTCAATCCTAAAGTAAGAATTGGAATTGCTTATTTTTTCTTTTTAAAAACATATTTTAAGGTACTTCATTTGCTGGAGAAACTTTCTTTATAATATTTGATTAAAATATTTAGCGGCAATTATTCTGTATTGTCCTACATTTTTAAACTATACTCCTGATCAAAAAAACAAATAAAAAAAGAATTTCAGTCATATAATTTTAGAATTTTTAAAGATCATACAAATTTAGTTTTATCAAGGACATTCATTTTCATTGATGTGAATAAGTTAAAGATAAAAGTACCTCATTCTTACGGCTGTATGTGACCACACCTAAAAATGTGGAGATAGTCTTTCTCAAATTTGTTTTCATTAAACTGCTTTAAACACAAATGTTATGTTACCGCCTACTTGATAGAGGCAGAATTAATAAGACATGAACACATTCTAAATATCATTGAGATGTACTAATCTATACAATTTTCATGGAAAAATAAAGATAGGAAGAATTTTCTATTTGAGTGGTTCTGTTTTAAACAAAAATGAATGTCCAAAAAATGTGCATATGATTTAATTTTACATTATCAATAATTGAATGGAGGTTTGCAATTCTAAAAAAAATCTAATTTTGATTTTGATCTTTCTGAATAATTGGGATTTTATTGTCTTTATTTCTTTGCTAAAGTGACAGGCTCAGATAATGAATATCCAAAGGCCACACCTCTAGCAGATTTTGAAGCTGAAACTCAAATATAGGGTCTCTGAGTCCAATGACTTGTTCTTTCTATGACATGTTATCTACGAGATTGGTAGATATCCGAAGCACTCAATTAGGATATTTCCACAGTTTAAATATTAAAGTAGTTTATGTTATATAACATTTATTAGCCTGGACCCCTGAGATGGTGTTTGTTTTAACACTTTAAAATACATTCTTGTGTCTATAAAAAATGCTAGAAAAAAGTAGCTGGTATAATCATAACATGTTTTTAGATATATTAACTCTTCCAGGGACTTTGGTTTTACATGTGGCCTGAGGAAGTTTTGATAATATAATTCATACTTTAATAGTGCTTTAACTGTTTGTTAAATGTTATATATATTTTTTAAAGTTTTATTTTATTATGTTATGATAATCACCGTACATTACATCATTAGTTTTTGATGTAGTGATCCATGATTCATTGTTTGCATATAACACCCAGTGCTCCATTCAGTACGTGCCCTCTTTAATAACCATCACCAGGGTGTTTTAAATGTTATATTAAGTATATTTTATAACATAATTGCAGTGTACTTAGAACTTGTAGTATACACACACAGATATGCATGTAAAATAATCAATATTTTTCCCTCATACATATTAAGCAAAGAGTTCCAAAATTCCTGTTCTGCATATGAATGTACCTAATTATGTTCTGATTGACAAGGCTTTAAACTTACATTCTTGTGAGATGATAGATTAGAGGCTTAGATGCACTAAAATGTTACCGTGTGTGGGCATTTAACAAACTTAACTATAAAAGCATTATGTTAGACATGAATTCTTTAAAGCAAAATCCTGTTTAGATTTTTAGGTAATGTCCATTTATATACACACATATATGCCTATATATGTGTTTTTAGCATAGTTTTGAACTCCTTAATAATATAATCACTCTGATAGAGCTTTTTTTTCTTTCTATTATTTTTATATTATCTTTGAATTCTACAACAATGAGTTTGAAAAGACATAATGCGGAGAAGTGATGTCAACATCAGGGTGGTGTAAGTCATTCCTCTTTTCTGTCCCCTTTGATTTACAGCTATGGGACATCAATAAATCAAAAAAAGAACCCCTGTACAGTATACCAGGACATCTGAGAGATCCATCCATCTGTGTACCTCAAAGTGGGTGGATTTGACAATGGAGGAGGTAACAGAGCAAGGGAATTAGGGGTGGAGCCAGTGGTGGGCAGAGGTGGTGATGTCAGAGAAGGTCTCAGCTGGCCTGGCAGCGGGCCAGCAGGACCTTTCTGTCCGAGAAGGAGGGTGAAGGCAGTGAGCAGAGGTATCCACTCTATCCATACCTACTGCAGCTAGAGACCAATTGCACGCAGAACAGAGACAGCAATGACTTGGGGGAAGGAAAGGAAAGGGAAATAAGCAAAGAGGGAAAAGTGTTGCCTGCTGTCTGCCTGGGAGGCAAGAGAACTGCCCACAGATCCCTGGGACCCACCTTTACTTTAGGATCCCTCTGCTTGGCCATTGGCACACCCAAAGCCCCAAGTGCTAAGTACATACCTCCCTGCTCCTTTGCTGCCACACTTTGCCTTTTTTTTTTTAATGCACGTGTTCCTGACTTTAGTGGTGAATCAGCCCTTATAAGAGAACCAAGAACTTGTGCTATATCTCCACTAAGAAAACAGAAGGAAGGTTCCTAACTATTAACGTGTTGAATTATTAGAAACAAAGTAAACAAAGCTTTGCTTACATAAGGTGTTCACCACTTCAAGTATAGCAGCAGACACACATTTTGTCAAATACCATGCAAAATCATGGTAATACAGTGTCACAAAAAGAAAACGACAGTTTTCCAGCAACCAAACCCAAAGACATGGAATATTGCGATCTAACTGATAAAAGAATGTAAAATAGCTGTGATGAAGAAATCCAACAAGCTACAAGGAAACTCAGAAAAGCAATACAGTTGACTCTTCAACAGCACAGGTTTGAACTGCAACAGGTCCACTTACACAGGGATTTTTTTCAATAAACCTGGTATAGTGTGTGAATGTATTTTCTCTTATGGTTTCCTTAATAACACTTAATAACTCTAGCTTTAATGTAAGAATACAGTATATAATACATAATACATATAAAATATATATTAATTGACTGTTTATGTTATTGATAAGGCTTCCAGTCAAATGTAGGCTGTTAGTAGTTAAGTTATACATGGATTTTCTTTTTTTAATTTTATTTTATTATGTATGTTAATCATCATACATTACATCATTAGTTTTTGATGTAGTGTTCCATGATTCCATGATTTAAATTAAGAGATTTAAATTCTGAAAAAAGAACCACAGAAATTCTAGAGCAGAAGAATTCAATAAATGAGATGAAGAATGCATTAGAAAGCATTAGAAATGAGCAGAAGGGAAAATTAGAAAGCTCTAGGATGGCAATATAGAAATGATTCAGGTGGAAGAGGAAAGAGAATTAAGATTTTTTTTAAAAAAGTGAAGAAACCCTAGTAGAACTGACTCCATTAGAAAAGCCAGCCTAAGATTGATGGTGTATCCCAGAAGGTAAAGAGAGGAAGAAGGGGGCAGAGAGCCTATTTAAAGAAATAATAGGGATGCCTGGATGGCTCAGTTGGTTAAGTGACTGCCTTCGGCTTAGGTCGTGATCCTGGAGTCCTGGGATCAAGCCCCGCATTGGGCTCCCAGCTCATCGGAGAGCCTGCTTCTCCCTCTGACCCTCTTCCCTCTCATGCTGATTCTCACTCTCTCTCAAATAAATAAATAAAATCTTAAAAAAATGTTTTAAAGAATAAAGAAATAATAAAGACATAGTAGCTGAAAACTTTCCAAACCTGGGGAAGTAACTAGGTTTTCAAGCTCATAGAACACCTTATTATCTCAATACAGAAATACCTTCTCTAAGAAACATTATTTTAAAACTGTCAGTCAATGATAAAGAATTGTAAAGGCAACAAAGGAGAAAACAAAGGACAGTATAATATACAAAGATACCTCCATTAGACCATCAGCAGATTTTTCATCAGAAACTCTATAGGACAGGAGAGAGTGGATGACATATTCAAAATATTGAAAGACAAAAACTGCCAGCCAAGAATAATCTGGAAATGTTATCCTTCAGATTTGAAGGAGAAATAAGAACTTTCCCATACAAACAAAAGCTGAGGGAGTTTACTACCACAAGATCTGCCTTATAGGAAATGTTGAAAGGAGTTCTTCAAGCTGAAATGATAAGAAAAAGTACACAAAATTCTAATTAAGGTGATAAATAGTCAGAATTAGATTGTTTTAACTTTTAAAGAAAATAATATTAAGCTCTTAACTACAGTAGTTTCCCACCTGCTCCCCCACCCCCTACCAACCTCTTATCCATGAGGGATACATTCCTAGACTCACAGTGGATTCCTGGCACTGTGGATTATACTGAATCTTTTTAAATTTATTGAGAGAGAGAGAGAGAGAGAGCACGTGGGAAGAAGGGAGAGAGAGAGAGAGAGAATTTCAAGCAGACTTCACACTGAGCATGGAACCCCACATGGGGCTCGATCTCATGACCCTGAGATCATGACCTGAGCCAACCAAGAGTCAGATGCTTAACCAACTGTGCCATCCAGGCACCCTCAACCTTTTATACCCTATGCTTTTTTTTTCCCTATAAATACATACCTGTGATAATGTTTAAATTATAAATTAGGCACAGTAAGGGATAAACAACAAATTAAATACAACAATTGTAACAATATGCAATAAAAGTTATATAAGTGTGGTCTCTCTCTCTCTCTCTCCCTCTGAAAATATTTACTGTACTCACATTTGTGATGGTGTGAGATGATAAAATGCCTATGTATGAGATGAAGTGAGGTGAATGACATAGGCATCGTGACAGTGTTAGGCTACTATTGACCTTCTGATACATCAGAAAGTGTATTATCTGCTTCTGGACCATGGTTAACTATGGCAAACTGAAACTGCAGATAAGGAAGGACTACATAAAAGTTAAAGGAAGAGAACATTAAGAACTCTAACTACTACAACATAGTAACAAAGTCACAGCATAAAAGGATAATTTGTGACATCAAAAATATAAAGAGCAACATGATAGAACATTATAGACATAGAAGATAAGTTGCTGTCAGCAGAAAAAGGACTTTTATTTATGAGATGTAATATGTAAATCTCATGGTAACCACAAAGCAAAAGTCTAGAGTAGAGACTCAAAACATTTTTTAAAAGGGGGTTGGATATTGAGCAAATCACCTGATCCAAAGACACACATAAGTTCAAAGTGAAAGGGTGGAAGATGATATTCCAAGCACACAAACAAAAAGAAGGTAGGTATAGGTATACTTCGACAAAATAGACTTCAAGCTTAAAAGGGTAACAAAAAACAAAGTCATTCATCATAAAGGGGTCAATATATCAAGAAGATAGAACAATCATGAATATATTTGCTCTCCAACATATATTAAGCAATTGAGAACATTTTAAGGGAGAAATAAGCAATAATACAACAGTTGTAGGGGACTTCTACATCCCACTATCAGCAACTGGAAGATCGTCCAGAGGGAAAATCAACAAGGAAATTTTGGAATTGAACCACACTTTAGAATAAATGGACTTTTAATAGGCATATATGCAATATTCCATCCAATAACCAGAGAATACGCATTTTTATCAAGTACACACGGAATAATATCCAGGATAGATCATATGGTAGTCCATAAAACAAATCTTAGCAGACTTAAGATGATTGAAACCATACCAAGTATCTTCTCTGACCATAGTAATACAAAACTAGAAACCAACAACAGGAGGAAGGTGAGATCTACAAATATATGGGAACTGAACACAGTTCTGAATACCCATTGGGTCAAAGAAGAAATAAAAAGGGAAATAAACAATGATCTCAAAACAAATGAAAGTAAAAACACAACATATCAAATACTGTGGGATTCAGCAAAAGAAGTTCCGAGAGGAAAGTTTTTATTTATTTATTTATTTATTTATTTATTTATTTATTTATTTATCTAGTTATTTATTTATTCTGAGAGAGAGAGTGCATGTAAGTGGTGGGGAGAGGCAGAAGGAGAGGGAAAGTGAGAGAACCTTAAGCAGGCTCCATGTCCAGCACAGAGCTTGATCTCAACCACAAGATCATGGCCTGAGCTGAAATCAAGAGTTAGATGCTTCCCCTTCTGAGCCACCCAGGCGGAAAGTTTACAATAATAAATGCATGTATTAAATTAGAAAGATTGCAAATAAACAACCTAATTTTACTCCTCAAGGAACGAGAAAAAGGATATATTAAGCCCAAAGGGAGCAGAAGGAAGGAAATATTAAAGATCAGAGCAGAAATAAATGAACTAGAGATCAGAAAACAATTGAAAGGATCAATGAAATTAAGCTGATTCTTTAAGCAAAATTGGTAAATCTTTAGCTAAACAGAAAAAAAAAGTCAAATAAAATCAGAAATGAAAGAGGAAGCATTACAACTGATACTGCCAGATATACATAGAATCTTAAGAGACTACTATAAAAAATTTTATGCCGACAAATTATATAACCTAGAAGAAATGGATACATTTCTGGAAACTCATGACCTACCAAGACTGAATTGGGAAGAAATAGAAAATCTGAACAGACTGAACAAATGAGCAAAAAGATAGAATTAGTAATCAAAAAACTCCCAACACCAACAAAAACTTCTAGGACCAGATGGCTTCACTGGAGAATTATATCTAACATTTAAAAGGAGAATTAATACCAATCCTCCCTAAACTCTTCCAAAATATCAAGGAGGAGGGAACACTTTAAAACTCATTCTATGAAACCAGCATTTCCTTGATATAAAACCAGGGAAGCATAACACAAGAAAATTATAGGCCAGTATTCCTGATGAATATATATGTAAAAATTCTGGAAACTGAATTTGAGAACACATTAAAGGGCTTATACATAATGGCCAACTGGGATTTATTCGTGGGATGCAAGGATGTTCAACATACGCAAATCAATAAGTGTAATATATCATATCAATAAATGAAAGATCACAAGAAATAAAATCACAAGATCATCTCAATAGCTGCAGAAAAAGCATTTGACAAAATACAACATTCTTTCATAATAAAAACTTTACCAGACTGGGTATAGAAGGAACATACCTCGACATAATAAAGGCCATACATATTTAACAAACATCATATAAAATAGAGAAAAATTGAAAGTGTTTCTCCTCAGATAAGGAACAAGGCTAAGATGCCCACTCTCACCACTCCTATTCAGTATAGCATTGGATGGCCTACCTAGAGCAATTAGGCACCACAGGAAATAAAAGGAATCCAAGTGGGAAAAGAAGTAAAATTGTTATTCGCTAATGATATGATCCTGTACATAGAAAATCTCAAATAATCAGTCAAAAAACTGTTGGAAATAATAATTTCAGTAAAATGGCAGGATACAAAAGCAACATAAAGAAATCAGTTACATTCCTGGGTGCCTGGGTGGCTCAGTCAGTTAAGCGACTGCCTTCGGCTCAGGTCATGGTCCCAGAGTCCTGGGATTGAGTCCCACATTGGGCTCCCGGCTCAGCGGGGAGCCTGCTTCTTCCTCTGACCCTCTCCCCTCTCATGCTGTTTCTCTCTCTCTCTCAAATAAATAAATAAATAAAATCTTAAAAAAAAAAAGAAATCAATTACATTCCCTTGTACTAATGATGAAGCATCTGGAAAAAGAAACCATCTCATTCAGAATAACATCAAAAACAATAAAAAACTTAGGAATAAATTTAACCAAGGAAATAAAAGATCTATACATGAAATCTATAAAACTTGCTGAAAGAAATTGAAGAAGACAGACAAATGGGAAGACATTCTGTGCTCATGGATTGGAAGAACTGATATTGTTAAAATGGCTGTACTACCCAAAGCCATCTTATAGATTTAATGCAATCCTCATCAAAATACCAAAGATATTCTTCACATAAGTAGAAGAAATAATCCTAAAATTTATGTGGAACCCCAAAATATCCTGAATAGCCAAAACAATCCTGAAAAGAAAGAACAAAACTGAAAGTATCATACTTCCAGATTTCAAACTATACTACAAAGCCATAGTAATAAAAACAGTATGGTACTGGCACAAAAATAAATACATTGACTAACGGAACAAAATACAGATGCCAGAATTAAACCCTGGCATATACACTCAGCTAATATTCAACAAGGGAGCCAAGAATTTCCAAAGAGGAAAAGACGGTCTCTTCAACAGGTGGTACTGGGAAAACTGACGAAGGACGGGCAGAACCATGAAATTGGACCCTTATCTCACACCAGTCATAAAAATTTACTCAAAATGGATCAAATTCTTAAACATAAGACCTGATACCATTAACTCCTAGAAGAAGATGTAGGAAAGAATCTCACTGATACTGGTCTTGGCAATAATTTTGTGGGCATGATGCTAAAAGCACAAATAACACCAGCAAGAAATCAACAAATGGGACTACTTCAAACTCAAAACTTCTGCACAGCAAAAGAAACAGCAAAAATGAAAAGACATTCTAGAGAATGGAAGAAAATTTCTGCAAAACATATATCAGATAAGGGGTTAATATTCAAAGTGTGTTAAGCATTCAGTAAACTCAATAACAGAAACCAAAAAATCTGATTACAAAATGGGCAGAAGAAATAGACATTTCTCCAAAGAGGATGTCAAAATGGGCAATAGACACATGAAAAGATGCTCAACATCATTTATCATCAGTGAAATGCAAATCAAAACCACGTGAGATCACTCACACCTGTTATAATGACTGTCATCAAGAAGACAAGAGACAACAGGCACTTGAAGGATGTGGTGTAAAGGAACCCTTATACATTGTTGGTATGAACGTAAATTAGTCCAAACACTATGAAAAGCAATATGGAGGTGTCTCAGAAAATTAAAAACTTATCACACAATCCAGCAATTCCAAAGGTATATACCTTTGGGTATATACCCAAAGGAAATGGACACAGGATTTTGGAGAGATACATGTACTCCCATGTTTATCACAGCATCATTCACAACAGTGAAGTTACGGCAACAACCTAACTACTCATCAACAGACGAAGGGATAAAAAAGATGTGATACATATACACAATGGAATATTATTCAGCCATGAGAAAGAAGGAGATCCTCTAATTGAAACAGCATGGATGGTCATGAACACATTATGCTATAGAAGATAAATCAGAGAAAGTCAAATACGGTATGATATAGCATGTGGAATCTAAAAAAGTTAAAATTGTACAAAACAGTAAAATGGGACTTATCGAGAGGAGAGTGATGAGATAAGAGTGATGGTGTTTGAGTACAAATTTATAATTATTTAGTAAATAGGTCATAGAAATCTAATGTACAGTATAATGAATGACAATAATATGTACTGTAGGTACTATATGCAATGTGGTAAATATTGTTACATCAACATAGTACAGTATATAAATGTATTAAATAATACACTGATACCTTAAACTTGGAAATGTTACATGTCATATATTTCTAAAATTACACAATCCAGTTTAAATATAAATCTTGTCAAGCCATTATCTAATTTAACAAGTTCTAAATTCCAAGGAAAGTCACTATACAGTACCTGACTGTATTACAACTAAGAAAACAAATACAGGCAACTGGGCTTAGGTTTTTTGTCAAAGAGTTTTTAAGAGTTACAAGCTTCAGCCTAGCATTGCTAGATTGAAGTCCTTCTCTCCATTTTTATGAACGTTGCTTAAGTCTTCATTCTACTTCCAATGAAAGATTTGTAAAAAGCCTTTCTTTTTTTTTCAATTTTAAAGTTTATTTATTTTTAGTCATCTCTATACCCAGTGTGGGGTTCTAATTTACAACCCTGAGATGAATAGTTACACACTTTACCTACCTAGCCAGCCAGGCACCCCTGCAAAGTGTATCTTTTTTTTTTTTTTTAAGATTTTTATTTATCCATTTGAGAGAGAGAGCACAGAGGGAGAAGCAGACTCCTTGCTGAGTGGAGAGCAGTGGGGCTTGAAACCAGGACGTGGAGATCATGCCCTGAGCTGAAGGCAGATGCCCAACCAACTGAGCCACCAAGGCACCCTGTAAAGTGTATCCTTAATAAAGGCCTTTACTTCCAACCTTTCTGAATCCTTATACCTTAGCAGTATCTCTTATAAATACCATAGAGCTGGAGTTTTGTAATCCATTCTGACAATTTTTATCCCGTAACTGTAAGTTTTAGTTCTTTACATTTCTTTTTTTTTTTAAGATTTTATTTATTTATTTGAGAGAGAGAATGAGAGATAGAAAGCACGAGAGGGAAGCGGGTCAGAGGGAGAAGCAGACTCCCTGCTGAGCAGGAAGCCCGATGCGAGACTCAATTCCGGGACTCCAGGATCATGACCTGAGCCGAAGGCAGTCGCTTAACCAACTGAACCACCCAGGTGCCCAGTTCTTTACATTTCTTGACATTGCTGAATAGTTGGACTTATTTCTATCATCTCATTAGATACTTTCTTCTTCCAGTTTAGGTGTGGGTTTATTTTTTCCACAAATGGTTTCTAACACTCTAGTAAATTTATGGGGACCTGAAAATTTTTCTTGGAGACATGTTTTTATTGTTTATGCACCATCTTTATTCATTAAAAGACTACTGACTATCTACTTTTGCTTAAGCACATCCTGGCAAATTTTGTTATTTTCTAGGATTAGGAAACTGTTCATAAACATTTCATATTTATTTCCCTAATTTATTTTAATCTCTCAAGATCAAGAGTTGCATGCTCCTCAGATTGAGCCAGCCAGGTGCTCCTGCCCCTGTAAAAAGCCTTTCTTTATAGGACAAAGTCCTGGAAGTAGAAGAGAAAATAATGTGTGGTTCATAAAGTACATGAGTACCATAGCTGCACTTGATACTAAATAAAGCAGTCACAACCTATCACCAAATAAATACACTTACTTATATACATAAGTAAATTTATAGCTGGACAATATATTGTTCCTTAGATTGTCCCAGTGGGTTTATACTTTCAATGGTGGTTCTCAGTATATTTCTCCCAAGAAAATCTGTTTGGAATTTCTGCCTTCATCCCTTATTTTTCAGGATACAAATATTACTTAATTTTCCATTAAGGAGGAATGGCACTATTGACATAAGATTGTGATTTTTCCAAAAAGACTTTTATTGAGATATAATTTATAAGATGCATTCATTTATATTTGTTTGAGGAACTTTAACAAATATATTCATTTCCATTTTCTTTCAGTGTTCCTCTGAGACTTCATTGTTGGCTTCCCTCTTCATTCTTGAGGCCATAATTAATTTGCTTATCACTATAGATTATTTTTCTCTGTTCAGGAACTTTTTATATGGAATTAAAAAGTATTTTAATTCTTGGGCGCCTGGGTGGCTCAGTTGGTTGAGCGACTGCCTTCGGCTCAGGTCATGATCTTGGAGTCCCGGGATCAAGTCCCACATCGGGCTCCCCGCTCCACGGGGAGTCTGCTTCTCCCTCTGACCCTCTTCCCTCTCGTGCTCTCTATCTCTCATTCTCTCTCTCTCAAATAAATAAATAAAATCTTTAAAAAAAATAAAAAAAATAAAAAGTATTTTAATTCCCTTTTTGACCCAAGATAATGTTTTTTTAGTAATTCATGTCATTGCATCATGTGCATATGTGTGTGTGTGTATATATATATATATGTGTGTGTGTGTGTGTGTGTATATATATATGTACATATATATATATGTTTTGGGTAGTAGCAAAGAAGTATAGGGAATTTACTCATCTAAACAGAGGGCTCAAACTTGTGCATTTGGATCCTTATTGAAATATTTCCTAAGAAACTGCTTGTCTCCCAATCTGTAATATACAACAAGGAATTTTGCCTATTAATCCATCAGCATCTACATGTCAAACCCTCATTTCTTTCTTTTTTTAAAAGATTTTATTTATTTATTTGACAGAGAGATAGCGAGAGCAGGAACACAAACAGGGGGAGCGGGAGAGGGAGAATCAGGCTTCCCGGCGAGCAGGGAGCCTGATGCGGGGCTCGATTCCAGCACCCTGGAATCATGACCCGAGCCAAAGGCAGTCGCTTAATGACTGAGCCACCCAGGTGCCCCAAACTCTCATTTCTTGCAGACATTTTCCACAGATAAGATTTTTTCAGTACAATGACATTATAGAATCTGTTTTATACAATTGTTTTTAGCAATGGCTACATAGAAAATTTTTATAATAATTTTCCCTAAACCTAATATAACATTTTAAACAAACAAAAATAAGAAAATTTGAGCTATGTTTCAAATATAACTATAGAATATCAGGCTCACAAGTAGGTGTTTTGAAAATATATGTCAAATGCTGACAATGGGGTTGCATGTCTGAGTTTTCCCTCAAATTGAGAAAGGGATCAGAGCCTCCTCCTTAGTGTCAGCAATTCTCTGCAACTCCATGTTTGTCCTGAATATGTTTCTTAAGTTTAAACATATTCATATTTTGCTTTTGTTTTTGATTAGTGTTGTAAAAATGGACCTCTGAAAATTTGAGAAAATGTTGATAAAAATGTGGAGAAAGAAGCAAAGAATCAGAAAACTAATTTCAATGTAAGGAAAGATGTAATGGCAAATAGGTGACCAAGAAATAATGCTTTAAGCATTTTACATTCAAGTGTGATTGTTATTTCTACATAGGTATTTACTGTGTTTTGAATGCATTTTAGGAATTTGATGGGGAAATTCGGTCGATGTATAACACAGATATAATTTTCCAATTTAGAATCGTGGGCATTAGGCTCCTGGTTAGTATTATCAGGCAGATATGTGGATTTTTTTAAAAACTAAATGTTACCAGTACTCAGGAAACATCTGATTCTTTTTTTAAATTTAATTTTATTATGTTATCTTAATCACCATACATTACATCATTAGTTTTTGATGTAGTGTTCCATGAATCATTGTTTGTGTATAACACACAGTGTTTTAAATTGTCCCAAAGCTTTTGGAACATAAAACTTTTTCATGTCATTTTATGAAGCTAGCTTATTCTTAAGAAACAGCTTGACATGTAGGGACACTAGGTGACTCAGTGGGTTAAGCATCTGCCTTCAGCTCAGGTCATGATCCCAGGGTCCTAGAATCGAGTCCCACATCTGGCTCCCTGCTCAGCAGAGCAGCTTCTCCCTCTCCCTCTGCTGCTTCCCCTGCTTGTGCTCTCTCTTTCTCTCTCTGTCAAATAAATAAATAGAATCTTAAAAAAAAATAAACATCTTGACATGTAGCATGGAAAGGAAAACCTCACTTATGAATACACATGAAAAAAATCTAATCCAATATCAAATTTAGCAACATATATATAAGTAATGTACTACAAGAGAATACTTATTACGTATGGTATCAGCATAGATCTGGTAGAGAATATCTACTACCTATTAAAATCTTATTAATAGACAAAATGAGCTAAAAAACGTGGTCAGTTGATATTAAAATGATATTTTATATAGTTCAGCATCAAACATGAAAAATTTTATATAATTATTGTTTAGAAGTATAATAATTAACATAGTAATATATCTATTTTAAGTTAATAGTCCAGTATCATTATAATAATAGCTGGCATTTTATTGTTAAGCACTCTTTGTAACTTAACATGCATTAATTTAATTTTCATGAGAATCATAAGAGTTAGGTTCTATCAAATTCCCCACTTTATAGTGAGAGAAACAGAGAAGTAAAAGTTTTTGGGTAGACAAACAATTTGACCATATGTAAAACCATATGTAATCTGAAATTAATGTGTGTGCCTTTATCATTTCTACTGTAATGTCCCTTATACCATGTTTTATGAGAGACAGTATCCCACAGTAGTAAGGCAATGGTTCTGTCACATTTCATGTCTTATATTTTGACTTTGCAAGTTAGATTTTAATGAATCAAGAACTAGATTTACTGGTTTCAAATTCCATTGGAAGTACATGAGCAGAACTTCTCCCACAGTAATCATTTTGGTTTGCCTGCAAGCCAGTTGGGTCATTAAAGTATCTCCTTCTTCCAAAGAGAGGGGAAGTTTAGCTTTCTCTGGGACTAGTGGCTTGACACTCCTCCTTTCCATCCCCCCCTTCACCAAGCATAATGGATTGTGACAAACAATTCATTAGGACCCAAGGTTACTGAGTGCAGAGTAGCTTAAGTTCTCAGATAACTTCTCCAAATAGTGGGCACTCCAAATCCAGATTTTATAAAATCATAGAGCCTGTGCATTTTCTCATTAGCTAAGCTGTTTTCTCAAACTTCAGGAAGGGAAAACAATTGGGATTAGAGTTCCCCAACTAGAACAGAGACACATACTGTATCCAGCTGAATTTCCTATCTCCAGCAGGTCTTTCTATGTAATGATGGGAAGGTAGTGATAGGAGAATGAAAGATGCATGAGTTCTCTTTTCTAATAAATTATATAGCATAACCCATACAATGTAATATTATGACATTCATTATAAGCTCGGGTGTATAAGAGATGAAAAATAAGAAGGGACTCTATTCATGATATGGATTCTTCCAGTTATTCATGGTGTGATTTAGGGCAGAGAAATTATTTTTTTCATTTAGTTTTCTCATACACAAAAAAGTACTAATTGTAGCAGAATTGGGTAGACCCAAGGCATAGTATCTTTTACCTAATAAATTTCAGTTGACAATTGCTCTTATTATTAATTGCTACTAGTATATGTTACCACTCTTAAACTATCGTAAAATGAAAAATGCCACAAACAAGATTCCCGTTAATATCAGGACAGAGATGCCTGAGTTTAGCACACTTAATATTCTAGAAGTGAAATTTGATAAAATATGAGAATTATAAAGGAAAAGAAGAGGCAATTATTTTGAATATTTTCAGATAATGTGATTTTTAAGTTGGAAATTCAAGAAAAATCAATTGAAAAGATTATTACTAATGTAAAAATATATAATATATTATTATTAATATAAAAACTGTGCTTTTCTACATAGTAGAAAAATGTAAAAGGAAGAAAGATTAAAAATATATTGAGAAAAGTGATCTCATTGATAATTCAATACAAGATAATTAAATATAAGAAATCAATGGAATACACTTAATATTTGTAATATATACATGAAGAATATTACAAAAATCTAGTGAGAACCCTGAAAGAAACTTGAAATGAATACTAATTGATATCTTACTATAGGTAGAAAGAATAGATACCTTTTAAGTTGGCAATTCCCACAAATTTATCTGTAAACTTTATATATCTATATGATATCTTGTTTCGTTTTGTTTTTAAAATGATCACAATATTCTTCTATGGGAAATGATCATACATCGTTCTAAAAATATAGTAATTTTATTTCACTCAGCATAACACCCTCCAGTTCCATCCACGTCGTTGCAAATGGCAAGATCTCATTCCTTTTGATGGCTGCATAATATTCCATTGTGTATATATACCACATCTTCTTTATCCATTCATCTGTCGATGGGCATCTTGGCTCTTTCCACAGTTTGGCTATGGTGGACATTGCTGCTATAAACATTGGGGTACATGTACCCCTTCGGGTCCCTACATTTGTATCTTTGTGGTACATGACCTCACTGATATGAGGAATTCTTAATCTCAGGAAAGAAACTGAGTGTTACTGGAGTGGTTGGGGGTGGGAGGGATGGGGTGGCTGGATGATAGATATTGGGGAGGGTATGTGCTACGGTGAGCGCTGTGAATTGTGCAAGACTGTTGAATCACAGATCTGTACTTCTGAAACAAATAATGCAACATATTTTAAGAAAAAAGAAAAAGAAGAAGATAACAGGAGAGGAAGAAAAGGGGAGTATGTCAGAGGGGGAGACGAACCATGAGAGATGATGGACTCTGAAAAACAAACTGAGGGTTCTAGAGGGGAGGGGGGTAGGGGGATGGGTTAGCCTGGTGATGGGTATTGAGGAGGGCACGTTCTGCATGGAGCACTGGGTGTTATGAACAAACAATGAATCATGGAACACTGCACCAAAAACTAATGATGTAATATATGGTGATTAACATAACAATAAAAAATTAAAAAAAAAATAAAAATAAAAATATAGTAATTTTAACATTAGTTCTTGATATGGTCATAAATCTATTACAAAGAAAATTATATAATTGATAGTGGAATGAATAGACAGACTAATGGATTGTAGTATAAAATCAATCTCCTTTCTAAATACAAAAGAATGAAACTGGCTTTGGACTGGTTTAGAAAAAGTAGATTCAATAAGTGCTTAACTAGAAAAGCTTTGGGAATAAAATGAAATCAGAGTTCTTAAGCCTTATACCAGCATTTTACAAAAAATATTAGAGATATGTTCCTATACTGAGGAAAGTCTTTTACATTATATAATATAGCATGTCAGTGATTTATAGGTTAATTATGTACTTTTAAAATACTTTTGTCAATGAACACAGAAACAAAAATTAAATGACAGAAGGCAGTCTGGGAACATTGTTTGCATTATAAATAAAATACAAATAAACTTACAAGGTATGCTCACAAATTCAAAACTCCTATAATATTCTCACTTTTTGAACCTATAATTCTAGTTCTAGAATTTATCCTAAGAAAATGATATATGTTTTTCATATAGATGCACATCCAAGGATTTTCACTGTAGGTTTGACAGTAGAAACAGGCAAAGCATTAATCTACTTAATATTAGTATAAATTTATAATGGAAATAATTTAGTCTTTAAAAATTATTCCTTGAAGAATATGTATTGGCATGGGAAGATTGACATTTTATATATATACATATATATTACATTATATGTACATATGTGTATATGTATATTGAATATAGTTAACATGGATTGTGTCATTAGTTTCAGGCGTACAATATAGTAATTTAAACAATTCTATACATTATGTTATGTTTACCACAATGTAATTACCATATGTCACCATACAATGCTATTACAATACCATCGACTATATTCTTATACTGTGCCTTATTATTCCCATGACTTATTCATTCTGTAACTGGAAGTCTGTATCTCTCACTCCCCTTCACCCATTTTGCTGATCCCTCCATCACCCTCCCCTTTAGCAACTGTCAGTTTGTTTTCTATACTTATAGGTCTGATTCTGATTTTTCTTTGTTTATTCATTTGTTTTTGTTTTTGTTTTTTTTTTAGATTCCAAATATGAGTGAAATCATACATATTTATCTTTCTTACTCTGACTTAATTTCAGTTGAGGTCCATCCATGTTGTTGCAAATGGCAGGATCTCATCTTTTTTATGGTGCTATAAATATATATGTGTATACACACACAAACACAGATCACATCTTCCTTATCCGTTCATTTACTGAGGGACACTTAAGTTGCTTGTAAATATATGTAATGTGTGTATATATATATATACACACACACATATATATACACACACATATATATAATGTAAATGCGTCAATAAACATTAAAATAAATATCAAATTAAATAAACATCAAAGTAAAAAGCTTTTGCCTGGTGAAGGAAAGAACAAAACTAAAAGACCTACTGAATAGGAGAAGATATTTGCAAATGACATATCTGATAAGGGGTTAATGTTAATATATAAAGAACTTATATAACTCAACACCAAAAAAAATCTTATTAAAAAAATAGGCAGAGGACCTGAATAGACATTTTTCCAAAGAAGACATACAGCTGGCCAACAGAAACATGAAAAGATGCTCAACAGCACTAATCTTCAGGGAAATGCAAATCATAACCACAATGAGATATCACATTATACCTATCAGAATGGCTAAAATTAAAAAAGACATGAAATAGCGTTAGTGTTGGTAAAGATGTGGAGAAAAAGGAACTCTCGTACACTGTTGGTGGAAATGTAAATTGGTACAGCCACTGTGGAAAACAGCGTGGAGTTTCTTCAAAAATTTAAAAATAGAAAAACATATGATCCAATAATTTCACTATTGGGTATTTAACCAAAGGAAATGAAAACACTAATCTGAAAAGATTTATGATTTGTATTTTTGATAAAAAGTTGCTTGCCATTAATACGGACGATCTATTATAATTCATGTATGTGAGTTAAACTTTTTCTAATATGGTAGAAGTTAATTCATATTATATCCAAAATTTATATACCTCTGTACTCCCCAGTAGGCCAACACACACATTAAACTTAGTTTTAAAATGCACTTTGCCTCAGTGAATGAATTAAAGGTAGGGTGGAATGGAGAATAAGATGAATGTGATAGAGATTTAACCTTTCTTTATACCTCATTTCTTTTTTCACTGGACACCTCTATACTATCACTTCAGTCATGTAAACACAATAAAATTATTGGGTTATACTTTCATTGATCTCCTTAAGTCTGTTTTTTCTTCCATTTTAATAGAGTATGAACTGTAATCAAAATATAGAAGGTTTCTATTATTAAAAACTTTTGGGGGCGCTTGGCTAGTTCATTTGGTAAAGCATGTGACTCATGATCTCAGGGTCAGGAGTTCAAGCCTGACATTGGGCATACACTGTACTTAAAAATAAATGAATAAATAAATAAATAAATCTTGTAACAAATAAAATCTATTTTAAAATATTAAAATGAGAAAGATGGGGACCTAATTTTAAAAAATCAATATTAAAAATAATATTTCATCCCCTTTTGTAGTCTATCCCCTTTACTGAAGAGTCACCCCAGGCTACTTCATTGAGTTTCAATCAGTATAACTTTATCATTTACAGATTTTCATGAAAAAATGGTGTCATACAGAATGAAGTTGTATACATCTGGTTTCTTTACTTAGCATAGTGCTTTTGAGATTGAAACATGTTTTTGCATGATTAGTAATTCATTTATTTTTACTGCTAAGAAACTCTTATTAAATGTTGAATAGTAGCTATGATATGGGAACAGCCTGTCTGTAGACAGATGATAAGTAAAGAAAATGTGGTATGCTTATAATTGAATATTATTCAGCCTTTAAAAAGGACATAGGGTCATATGCGATAACATGGATGAACCTGGGGGGTTTTATGCTAAGTCAAATAAACCATACACAGAAGGGCAAGTGTAGAGTAGAATGGTGGTTACCAGAGGCTAGGGAGGGGGGCAATGGGGGAAGTGAAGACATTGATCAAAGGGTACAAACATTCAGTTGTAAGATGAATAAGTTTTGGAGAACTAATGTATATTATTGTGACTATAGCTAATAAAAATGTATTGTGTACTGGTAATATCCTAAGAGAGTAGATCTCAAGTATTCTTACTACAAAAGAAAAAAAAAGTAACTATGGGAGGTGATGGATATGTTAGTTACTTTGAATATGGTAATTATTCCATAGTATATACATATACCAAACCATCATGTTGTATACTTTATTTTTTATGGTAAGTATACTCTTTAATCCCCATCCCCTATTTCACCCATCCCCCCACCCACCTCCCCTCTGGTAACCATCAGTTTGGTCTCTATAGTAAAGAGTCTGTTTCTTGGTGTGTGTGTCTCTCTCTCTTTTCCTTTGCTTGTTTTTTTTTTTTTTTGTTTCTTAAATTCCACATACAAGTGAAATCATATAGTATTTTTCTTTATCTGACTGACTTATCTTGCCTAGCATTATACTCTAGCTCCTTCCATGTTGTTGCAAATGGCAAGATTTCTTTCCTTTTCATAGCCAAATAGTATTCCATAGTGTATATATATGACATCTTCTTTATCTATTCATCTATCGATGGATACTTGGGCTGCTTCCATAATTTGACTATTATAAATAATGCTGCAATAAACATATAGGGGTGCATGTATCCCTTTGAATTAATGTTTTTGTTTTTTGGGGGTAAATACCCCATTGTGTGGTTACTGGATTGTAGGGTAATTCTATTTTTAACTTTTAGATGAACCTCCCATACTATTTTCCAGAGTGGCTGCACCAGTTTGTATTCCCACGAACAGTATAAGAAAGTTCCTTTTTCTCCACATCCTCACCAACACTTGTTTCTTGTGTTTTTGATGTTAACCATTCTGGCAGGTGTGAGGTGATAGTGTAATTTTGATTTGCATTTCCATGAGGATGAATGATGTTGAGTATCTTTTCATGTATCTGTTGGCATCTGTATGTCTTCTTTATAGTTTATATATATGCACTTTTCCCTTGTGAAAAATAAATAAGTTAAAATTGAGAAAAAGAAGTCACAAAGCAGTAATCATTACCTTCTTCAAAACTTAATAGAGAAAGCATTTAGTCTTTTGATATTAAGTTGATGTTAGTTCTTGAATTTCTGCAGATGTCCTTTATCAGATTAAAGGTCACCCACATTTGGGAGGACAGTCTGTTTTACTCAGTCAGTCATTTCAAATGTTAATCTCATCTAGAAAAACTCTCATGGACACATCCAGAAATAATGTTTAACCAAATATCTGGGCATCCTATGACCCAGTCAAGTTAACACATAAAAAGTTAACACAAATAAAGAGTATAATAAGATCATAAGCCTTCCTAATATGATACAGCTATCCTGAGTAAAACCAAAAATGCACTAAGCCCTTACCCAGAAGAGAAGGTAAAGTCCATGTGTGCTGTTTACATGTTTGTTTTTCTCTTTGATATCCCATAACTTAAATACTACAGTGCAAATTAACAATACTTACATATTATGATATAAAGTTAATACATGTTATGTTACATGATAAGGAAATAACAAGGAAGAAAACAAAGATTAGTTTTATATATAAATATATATATAGCTAATTAGATATGCACATATATATACACACGCTGATATACACATATATATACACATAACACAAACATATTCATAACATATTATGGAGGAAATTCTCATGACAATTATGCTCATTTCTGTTTCTGTAACTGGTTATATGGTTGTAGCTAGTATTTACAACTGCCTTTTTCCATTGTCCATTATGTATTTCCTTTGTCTTCAGCAACCACCTCAGCTGGTCATGTTTCTTCACTCTGTGGAACAACCCAAACCTTCATTCCTGAAAGATCTGGACCATTAGTAGTCCTTCCTAGATTGAGTTGTTGTAATTTTCCATTTGCCTTAGTCGCAGGGCACATATCTTAGTGAGTTGGGGCTGCTATAAAAGAATACTATAAACTGGATGACTAAACAACAAACATTAATGTCTCAGGTTTGGAGCCTGAAGAATTCAAGATCAAAGTGCTGGCAGATTTGCTTTCTGATAAAGAACCCCTTCCTGGTTTGCAGATGACTGCCTTCTTGCTGTGTCCTCACAGGGTAGTAGTGATGGGGTGGGGGGGGGAATAGAATGAGAGAGAGAGAGCGCTCATGAGAGCAAGATCTGGTGTCTTCTACAAGAGTATTAATCTCACCATAGGTACCCACCCTCATGAGTTCATGTAAACCTAATTACCTTCCAAAGCACCCCCCCCTCCAAGTACCATCACACTGGTGGTTAGGGCTTCAACATATGAATTTTAGGAAAACAGAAATAGCCCATAGCAGGATGGTAAAGCTATTCAATGCTCTAAGGGATCTTTTGTATTTCAGACATACTCTTCCTTACCTCCACTGTGCAGTAGCAGTTTAATTTCCTCTTGGTAGTCAGGATCAATACCCCCCAGCACAGTAACTGTGTTCTTCGCCTGTTGATTCAGTAGTGTGAGGTGTCTACAGTGGCCAGGCAGCAGTCTTAACTTGCAGTTAAATGAAATCATTGCTGTGTCTACTGGTAGAAGCATTCTTCCCTTTGGGACTGAGACCTCTAGGCTGACAGAATATAGGGTTGCAGGAAAGAAAGCACAAATTTTGCTAGTGGGTTACTAGGGTTAATAATGGTGCCACTCCCATTTCCATACCTTGATTCTTGGACCATGTATTGGGCACTGATTCAGAACATACACAGCCTCCTGCAGAACCTTGCTCCAGCCCTGCCAGATTTAAATTTGTTAAATGCCTACAGAATATATTGCTTCAAACTTTCATTGAGCCAATTTGTAGCAGCCAGTCTTAAGGGTTAACTTGCTTCAAGGTAACACACTCCTTCCTTGCTGACCTAAAGCATTTCATCTATAACAGAATTCATTTACTTTCTTTGAGCTCTGCAGATCACTGGCCTTGGGAAATGAAGGACCAGAGCTTTCCCAGGCCACAGAAACAAGCAAGTCTGTTTGAAGCCACCTTAGCTTTTTTATTAAGACGACAATCTTTTAGCAAAATGTTTTTCTTTTGTAAGGTCACACAAATTACTTTACTGACCTCCCTTTGCACATCAGTAGACCTTGCCCTCATTTGCAGAAAGAATTGGGTACTCTTGCACAACTGCTGGGTACCAAGGAATCAGACCTTCTTGGACAACATCTGAGCACCAAGATCATTGAGTCTGCACGTAACTAAGAAATGTCACAATTTAACTGATGAAGCCCTTTTAAAAGTCTCTGGGCCAAGGGTGCCTGGGTGGCTCAGTCGTTAAGTGTCTGCCTTCGGCTCAGGCCAGGATCCCAGGGTCCTGGGATCAAGCCCTGCATTGGGCTTTCCGCTCCGCGGGAAGCCTGCTTCTCCCTCCACCACTCCCCTGCTTGTGTTCCTGCTCTCACTATCTCTCTCTGTCAAATAAATAAATAAAAAATATTTAAAAAAAAAAAGTCTCTGGGCCAGGCAGAAACCTGGGAGTTGGCCTTTGGACAAGAGTCTGCCTTCTCCCCAGGTGACTGTCCTCCTGAATAAAGCTCATATTCCTTTCCAATCAAAACTCGTCTCTTAAGTATTATCTTTTCAAGTGACTGGCAGTGGGACTTGGGTCTTGGTAACAAATCGGCTGAATAAAGTTTTAAGTTCTTGAGTAATGTTAGAGTAATCAGCATTCTTAAAATAGCTAAATAGGTCAAAATTGGTAACTTTGTTACATTCACATAGCTCTATTCACACCATGGCTTAAAGAAATCAAATACCATGTTTAAATATAAACAGACAAAAGATTATGAAAAATAAGTTGATTTTGTCAAGGACTGAATTGTAATGTTTAAAAGCCAAAGACATGAAAATATCATAACTGACACTATTCATAATTATAACTGATTTAGTGGACCAAACCTGTAATATATTAGAAAGATGTATTTAAAAAGTATACATTTTTGTCAACCTGAAATCAAAGGAATGTCTTAAGATGAAAACTATGTATTTATGTATTCCTCAGCTAATTGGTCATGACATAATTAACCAGTTAAGTCCTACTTCTTGAAACTAGAATTAATGATACATAGTAATTTAAATATTAAAAATAATGTTCCTCAACTTGGGAGCTTTGTTTTGGTTGTTCCTCTTTTCATTAATTTTTCTTCAAAAACTTTCTAAACAATCACTATCTCTATATTGCCTGGTATGGAGAAAAATGACAGTGTGGATATTGAATTATTATTTCATGTTTTCTTTAGAACACATGTTAATGAAAATAATGTGAAACTCATTATTCCTGGCATTGCACAGAGCAATGCATTAGTAAGTTAGGAATAGCATTTTCTAGGGCATAAGAGATATAATTGATGAGTCTACCCCAGCATTCCAAAGCCTGCATAATTTTTTGAAATGGAATTTTCTGCAATTAGTACTTCATCTGTTTCCACAAGAGTAACAAATCTGATCTGGTTTAGCATAAGAGCATGTAACAGGGTTTAACAAAAAAAAAGATTAGTAATTGTGTAAAGTCCATTGAAGGGGATAATTCTAAGTATCAATGTCTAAAATTTTCGTAAATTATAAGCACAAATGGGAATGAATTGGAAGGATTCTGGTGCATCTTCCATGATCCAGGGTGAGTGGACAAATAGCATTTTGGAAGAGAAGGAACTTAAAAAGAAGAATCTGGGGATTACAACAAGATGTTTATATTAACCTATGAAGTTCTACTATTGATTTGACATAAATCTTAATTCTGTTTTCACTGAGTCTTAGTCAAATTTCCAGGAAAAAGGAAAGTTGACTTGTTTAGATCAGATATACATTCTCAGTCTAGTTATCTATATTTGGGGAAGAAAAGAGGAAGGTCACACAGCAGAAGTTTATTGACAATGACAGTAGAGAGGTTGAGACCACGCTCAAATGACTGCCATCTATACAGTCTAAAGGAAAGTTCCTATTCACATATCCCTCAGGGAAAATACTGAGAATTTTACTTACCACCTCTTTGCAAGCTACATTGGGTTCTTTTATTTCCTTGGTCCAATTTATCTGAATGTTTACTATTTTTTTCTCATAAACCTTGTAGATTTTTGAAAATAATAAACTGCCTTTTGTGCCATTTGCCTACTTTTCTAATTTTTTAAAGATTTTATTTATTTATTTGACAGAGAGAGACGCAGTGAGAGAGGGAACACAAGCAGAGGGAGTGGGAGAGGGAGAGAAGCAGGCTTCCCGTGGAGCAGGGAGCCCGATGCGGGGCTCCATCCCAGGGACCCTGGGATCATGACCTGAGCTGAAGGCAGATGCTTAACGACTGAGCCACCCAGGGGCTCCCCCATTTGCCTCCTTTTCTAGAAAATTATTTCATTGTCCTCTCCCAGCTGCCCCAACGTCTCTGATGTTTATCAATGCTATCAGTATCATTTTTCATACTTATAAACATATCATTTCTGATTTTTCTCCTGAGATTGCTCCGCTAACATGATGTGTCCACCTGCTTGGATCAGCCCTGATGGATCACGAAGTCTACTGCACAGCTATAATCTGGCAACTTCCTTATCTCTTAGCCTTATACTTCTCTTAGTTGACATCTATGTAGAAATCTGTGGAACCCCATGTAGGACAAATATCTCATTTCCTAGATTTCATGTTTTGCTCTTTTGTATTTACTTTCTTTTTTGCAGCATAATACAAACTGAAGTGAATATTTAGGCAGAGTTCATAGTACGACAATTTTTGTTTAAGTTTTTACACGTTTTTATCTTCATTCTTGACTGGAATAAGAATTGAAATAAAAATTTTTAGCCAGAATATTGAAGGCATCATTTTATTGCCTTATATTTTTTTTTTTGATAATTTTTCTAAACTGGTAATCGGGGTGCCTGGGTGGCTCAGTCTATTAAGTGTCTGCCTTCTGCTCAGGTCATGATCCCAGGATCCTGGGATCCAGTCTCACATCAGGCTCCCTGCTCAGTGGGGAGTCTGCTTCTTCCTCTGCCTGCCGCTCCCCCTGCTTGTGCTCTCTGTCTCTGTCTCTCTCTCTCAAATATAAATAAGTAAAATCTTTGAAAAAATAAAAAAAATAAGCTGGTAGTCATTTTGTCTTCACTATACAGTACTCATATTGTGGGTAGTATATCCACAAATATAACAGACAATAAGGACTCTTTGCCCAGTGTTTTCTAACAAGACATATTCTGCCTGGATGTGAGAGCTTTATGTGCAATATACAGTCATGCTCTTCTATTTCCAGAAACATCAATCAAGTAAATATTGTTTTATTATATCCAGTAGGTTGTATAATCATCAATTGGTATCAAAGATAAACCAATCAAAATTAGATATTAAATTTAAAAGATGCCCAAGCAAGGTAACATCCCAGTAACAAGAGTTCTAAAAAAGGAAATGAGAAAATGGAGAATGGAAAATATCTCAAAGGGATCTTCATTTAGTTGTGAATTTGAGAAAAGCATAGCTGATGAAGATGGCCTCTTCATCTTGGTCCCCAAGTCTGTCTTTTTTATCTTAGCAATAAGTCTTATCTTTTCTCTAGTTTATATTACAAACCAGAGAGTCTACATCTTTTTTATCAGGAAATAAAGTTTCTACATCTTTTATTTCTTTCTTAATTATCCAGTACTGTGTATCCACATGATAACCAGCTCAATTCAAACTATCATCATCCTGCACTCAAATAATGACATGTGCTCATAAATGTCATTTTTGCAACAAAGTTATTCCTCTAGTTACTTCTCTGTCAACACTATTCTTATTCTAAATTGCAAATATTAGTTCATAACACTTCAGTATATCTCTGTGCCCTAAATATACAGCTTTGATTTTTTAGAATACTTCATAAGGCCTTTTAATGACACAGTCCTTGATTAAGTGCCAAGAATTCCTGTATAGTATTCCTTGCCCTTCTCAATGCCTTTACATACCAGCCTTACACAGTAACTTAAACTCTGAATGTTCTGTTGTCCACCTTGTCTATTTCCTCTAAGTGTTCCTACCAATGAATTGATAGATCTTCCCTCATCATTCTTATTTAAGCTAATTCCTACTCTTACTAATCTTTCAATTGATAATAATTCTCTGAAAAACATCTTGAAAGATGACCAGACTTAGGGCTTTGGGTATATATCCTTTACTTACCCAAAGAAACTTTTCTAATATGCTCTTTTGTGATTGAGGTTTCTCACTAAACTGTTGGTTCCACTAAATTTTGAGTCATTTGAAAGTAGAAATTGTGTTTACTTCATTTTGGACTAACAGCAGGTACAGACATATGGCATAAAGTAGGTGTGGAATAAGTATATGTTGAATAAATAGGCAGATGAAAAAATTGGCAAATTCTCAACATTTTTCTTTATTTATAGAAAAGAAACACTAGCAGTTCCATACATTGCTGCTGAGATCAGTCCTACCAAGGAAACAATACAGTTTCTTAAACAGGATCAAATGAGCTTTGCATTTGGAAAGTTTAGAAGGATTTTCATTGTTATTTTTTCCACTGTGATATCTATTGTAGTACCAGCTGAAAATGTTAAAGTGGTTCTGTAAATGAATCTGAAATTTGCAGTTTTGGTTGGAAATGACACATTTCATGTTTTCAAGGTATTATAGCCAGGAAATAATTGCTCACAGTACTAGTCTTCCATAATACATTGACATCTTGCTGTGGATTACTCATTTCACTAAATGACACAGTGTTCCCACTGTCAGCTCACAGTGTTTATACAACAGATGTACTTCAACAACTTAAAATTATCTTACCTAGCTAAGGACGTTTTATATTGGAGATTATATAACAGTTCTGAAGATAACTTCTAATTTTGCTTATTTAATCAGGCAAATAAAATATATTCAGAATTGAATAAAACATTGAAGAAAGGGACTCTGAATTTCCTTTCAGTCTTGAGATTTTCTTTAGTAAATACTGTACATATGAACAGAATTACTATAAGGGCCCCAAGACTCTCATCAGTTTTAGCTCCAGCACATGAATAAGTAAGTTTGAAAGCATTTTCTATCTGCTTCCTGGAACTCCCAACAACCCTATATGTGAAATCCAAAAAATCTTCGTCCTCTTTGTGTCTAGTAGTAAACAGAAGGTATCTTATGATGCTTCCTATATTTTGAGCACTTGATTTTCTGGTAAATACTTAGTGACCTACTTTTAACAGATTATAGGATCTTATTATAGAAGCCCTTCTTCCTCTTTCCTTTTCTTAAGTAATTTTTTTTTTGCATTTTAGTTCTGTTGTACACTTAAAAGAGAAATAATAAACATGAACTACAAATCCCATCATTACTGAAGAATATAAATCCAAAAATACTTAGTGTTCTTGGAATTTTTTCTTTATCTTTTTCTGGGTAATTTTTCTATTATATCAGTATTTATTTACAGCATAAACTAATCATAGCTTGGAAATAGTAATTGCACAGAATAACTGTGTGCATGCTGCTAACTCAAAATTTCTCTAGGTTCTTGGCAGCTTTTTAGACCTTCAGGATTTTCATTTTATATCCAGTTTTTATTCATGTTTTTATGCAATTAGCATATTTTATTGTTCCCAGAGCTCCGTACAATACACAATTGCAGTTAGATAGGTATATATCAAATCGTGTTAGAATCTAAGAAGTTAAAATATGCAAACGCTTCCTGGGTTAGTTTAACACCAATTTAGAAGGGAACTATTTATAAAAAAGTTTGATGCAAATAGAACCCAATGCTTAGAATATTTACACAAATACATAACTTGGAAAACAAAACAAAGCAAAGTGCATCTTATTAAATTGTATCAAGAAATATTTATGGGATGAAGAGAATTGCTGAATCTCTATATGTGTCTCTGGGTTAAATATCTGAGAGCTATATAATCCTAATATATATAATATAATAATAATAATAATAATACAAGCTTAAATGTTTTATGTATTAAGGGCCTTTCCAGTATTTAAATCATCATATCAAGCCCCAAGTGATAACTATCCCCTGCATCATAGTAGTAAAATTAATTTATTTACAAAGTCTTATTGAACCATGAACTTTGGAGATCAGCAACTTTTTGAAGTGTTTCCATATGTTGTACAGCATTCTGAATTTATCATCCTCCATGCTATGCTAACTGAAATTCCAGGATTGTCTTTCAGTGTTTTATAATATCCACAATGTAGGCTGGATGTGTATTTTTGTTTTTACGAAAGTTTAAATTCCCCCCCCATCAGCCATGTCATAGTGCTTTTGTGTCTCAGATTCACAATCTGTAATCTTGTGAAAACAACCCAGTCTGACCACTCATAGTAATACAACCCAGTCTGACCACTCATAGTAGACATCTCTTTTAGACCTTTCAACCCTAACTTACAGCATCTTTGCACTTCTGTCTTTCTGTAATGCTGCCTTAGATTTTTATATAGCTTGACACCACTCTCAACTATATGGATAGACCTTGAGTGACCGAGAAATCACGGTAACCAAACACTCTTAGAGGAAATTCACATGAATTGGTTCAGAGTAAAGCCCAGGATATATATTCAGAGTTGGGAAAGAAAAATTTTCCTTTTAAAAGTAAGAATATTTTGATATGTTTCAAAGTGCTTCTGCTATTTCTTGGAAATCCTCCTAAGGCTGGATACAAACATGGAGAATAGCAGATCTAGGACGAATTTTCCAGAGATTCAAAACTTTTTGTAATGTGTAACATTTGGGTCAAATGGTGTTTAAATATGGATACACTCCTGAACTTTACTGTTACTTAAACTGATAAATTATGTTTTTTGATTAAGTCTGTTTAATTCAAATTTCTATTACTAAGGCAAAATGCTTTAAAAAAACTGATATACTACTTTCATTTTTTAATTTTTTTAATGGTATTGTGGTAATCACCAGAAAATGAGTTTTCTGTGTAGGAAGGTGACTAATCCATGTAGCAAAAATAGTAGGATAACAATAATTAAAGAAAAGAAAAGAAAAAAATGATCATCGTTTGTGAAAGAAGAAGTTTCTTTCATTTATTGGCTAAAATGAAAACTGCATATGGAAAGAGAATAGAAGTAGTTAAGTAACAGGAGACATTGCATTTATACCATCTTTCTTTAGCGTCTTCTACTGTTTGTTTTTTTGTTTTGCTTTCAGTTAAAATTGTCACTTCAACTCTGGAATTAACTTGACCTACTTTTAATTATCACTCAGGCAATATAAGTATTCTGATCACACTTGATCATAGATTTCCATAAATTAACTGATAACAAGAATAAGAAAAACTAAGATTCTATGGATTATATGTTGCTTTAGTTAGAAATATCTTACAAGGAAATGGTTCATATCTATCTCTATGTCTGTTTATCTATCTATCTATCTATCTATCTATCTATCTATCTATCTATCTATCATCTTTTCTGCCTGTTTACCTATCTACCTACCTATTTAAACAAAATCAGTGAAGCATCTTTATTTTCAGATGAGCTGATTTACCTATAAAGATAATGCAAAAGAAGCTATATGAAAAACAAAATCTTTGAATACTTAAATGAATTGGGCAAATTCATGTTCATGGATTGGAACATTCAATAAATAAATTTATTTATATTTTCTTTATTTCATTAATCAGTATATTTTGTAGTTTTCCACATCTAGATGTCATATATATATTTCTACAGAAGCAATTCATTTTTTGATATGTATTTAATTTTTTTAATCCTGGAAACAGATGTCTTACTACCTGTCACTTCCTTTTGAAGCAGAAATTACTTGATTTACATCTTCTCCAGGATTTTCAATTGTGCTTACTCATATGGGGTGTTGTATAAGCTAGCTCACTGTTCTGAGGCATATCCTTTATTCTGGAAAAGTGCTATAAGTATAGCCTTAAATAAGAAAATTTATTTTTAAGAAAATTAATTTTTAAAAAGAAAATCTTGTTCTGCTTATTTAATCGTTAATTTTAGTAGTTATCAGATTATAGGGCCATGGGCTTATTGCAGCATATTTTCCTTGAATAGGTGACTTATGTACATTTATAAGTGATGAATATTTTGAGTTTAGGCTACTGCTAGTATACTCTGTTGTAAAATGAAGAGAAACATGGGAATTGGAATGGAATAAGACATCTCCCACTAAGGGCAGACCAAGTACTGAATTGTCAGACTTTTGATTGGAGGGCCTGGGAGAAGGGATTTGCTGGTAGATAAAGCACAGGATCCAAAGGGTTAAGATAATAACATTTTATATTTTAATATTCATAGTAGAAATTCAGGAAACTATAGTGAGGGACCCAAAAAGGTAAATAGAATAGATTATGCTTATCAACATATGCCACTGGGTAGTAGGATCCTATTTTTAGGAATGAGTCTTGCCAGAAAAAAAAAAAAAGAGTATTACATCTTAAATTGGCTGATTGTCTAACAAGGACTTGTGAACAAGGAATAGTTAGCTTTCTAGTTATCACAATTATGGCAAAGGAAAAAGAAATCCTACTAGCAATAACTGATAGTACTAGATCTGCCTGATTATAGCCTGGATTACTATGAAGACAGACTTAGTTTATAAGATATCCATCATATTATAGTCTCATAATACATTGCAACATTTTTCTTTTAATGGAACTGGGGTCAAGGGATAAGTTTTCAATTCATTCCAGGTGTGGAGCCAGGAAGCCTGTGTAATTTGAGGCCCAGGCAAGGGGGTGATTGCCTGTGGACAGACACTTCTAAGGAAGCTGGGAATGTGGTAGATCACACTGGGTTGGAAAATATATTTTGATAAATAATTTTCTGAAGTGTTGTAATTAAATAAAAAGAGGTCAATTTCTGTTAAAATGGCTTATAGTATCAAATCAAATTTTATTTGAATAACTAAGAGGCTGAGGTTTGGAATGTGTTTAATCATTTTGGAGTTGCTTTTTTTGTATAATAGTTTAGAAAAATTTTCAGACACTTACATTATTTTCTAAATTATGAAGTATGAACAATAGGATTCATTTTAAGGTGTCTAATCATGAGACATGGTAAATTGGCACTTAAGAAATAATAAACTATTTTCACAGCCAGCTGTACATCACTTGTCCCATTATGTAACATTTACATTGGAAGTTATTAAACATTTTAAATAAAAACATACAAGCAATGCATTGCTTAGACTCATAGTTCTTATGATATCATGTGATTTAGCTGTGATTATTTAAAAAGAAAAAAAAATGGCAGTGCACAATTCCGGACTTCAAGTTATATTACATAGCTGTAGTGATCAAAACAGTATGGTACTGGCATAAAAATAGACATAGTGGAACAGAATAGAAAGACCAGAAATGAATCCAGAATTACTCTTTGAGAAAGCAAGAAAGAATATCCAATGGGAAAAAGTCTCTTCAACAAATGGTGTTGGGAAAACTGGACAGCAACATGCCAAAGAATGAAACTGGACCACTTTTTTACACAATACACAAAAAATTCAAAATGGATTAAAGACCTAAAAGTGAGACAGGAAACCATAAAACTCCTAGAGGAGAACACAGGCAGTAATCTCTTGGACATTAGTTGTAGCAACTTCTTTCCAGAGATGTTTCTTGAGGCAATGGAAACAAAAGCAAAAATAAACTATTGGGACTGCATCAAAACAGAATGCTTCTGGGGTGCCTGGTGGCTCAATCAGTTAAGGGTCTGGTTCTTGATTTAGATTGAGTCATGATCTAGGGGTCCTGGGATCAAGCCCCACATCAGGCTCCCCACTCAGTGGGGAGTCTGCTTGTCTCCCTCTCCCTTTACTTTCTCTGTGTCTCTCTCTCAAACAAATAAAATAAAATAAAATCTAAAAAAAAAAAAAAATCCTTCTGCACAGCAAAGGAAATAGTCAACAAACCTAAAAGGTAACCTACAGGCTGGGAGAAGATATTTGCAAATGTCATATTTGATAATAAAGTGTTGGTATCCAAAATATATGAAGAACTTATGAAACTCAGCACCCCCAAACCAAATAATCCAGTTAAAAAATGGGCAGAAGATATGAATAGATATTTTTCCAAAGAAAACATACAGATGGCCAATAGACACATGAAAAGATGCTCATCATCACTGATCAACAGAGAAATACAAAACAAAACTACAATGAGATACCACCTCACACCTCTCCAGAATGGCTAAAAGCAAAAACAAAACAGCAGGTGTTGGTTGCAGAGAAAGGGGGACCTTCTTACATTGTTGGTGGGAAGGCAAAGTGGTGCAGCCACTGTGGAAAACACTATGGAGGTGCCTCAAAAAGTTAAAAATAGAACTACCTTACAATCCAGCAATTGCACTATTGGTATTTGCCGAAGGAATACAAAAATACTAATTCAGAGGGATATATACACCCTGATGTTTATAGCAGCATTATTTACAATAGCCAAATTATGGAAACATCCCAAATATCCATTGACTAATGAATAGATAAAGATATCCTCTGGGGGTGCCTGGGTGGCTCAGTCGTTAAGTGGCTGCCTTAGGCTTAAGTCATGATCCCGGGATTCGAGCCCCTAATGGGGCTCCCTGCTCAGCTGGAAGCCTGCTTCTCCCTCTCCCACTCCCCCTGCTTGTGTTCCCTCTCTCGCTGTCTCTCTCTCTGTCAAACAAATAAATAAAATCTTAAAAAAAAAAATATACTCTGTGTGTATACACACACACACACACACACACACACACAAAGAGGAATATTACTCAACCATAAAAGGAATGAAATCTTGTCATTTGCAATGATGGGAATGGAGTACGCTAAGTGAAATAAGTATGCTAAGTGAAATACGTCAGTCAGAAAAAGACAAATACCATTTGATTTCACTCATGTGGAATTTAAAAAACAAAATGAACAAGCAAAGGGAAAAAGAGAGACAGAGGCCAACCAAGAAAGAGACTCTGAAGTATAGAGAACAAATTGATGGCTACCAGAGGGGAGGTGGGTGGAGGTATGGGTGAAATAGGTGTTGGGGATTAAGGAGTGCACTTGTTGTAAGGAGCATCTGGTGCCGTATGGAAGTGTTCAATCACTAGATTGTACACCTGAAACTAATATTACACCACATGTTAACACATTTAAATAAAGTCTTAAAATGCAGTGCAGATTTTTGTGTATACATATACGTTATCCCTAGATTCAGTTTTGATTTGAAGTATAATTTTTACATTTTGTTCATTTTATTCTTGAGAATATGTTCATATCAAATAAAATGAAAATGGAGCAATTATATATTTGGCAAATGTGTCTAATTTTATGCTAATGCTGGGTAAGTAACATGATCCCCAATTATCTTTTTTCCACTACATACTAAGTGAACTCATACAATAAATCTATGTTTAATATGTCCTTTGAGATCTGAATCCATCACTTTCTTAGGTACAAGTCTAGTTCTCTGATGCATCTTAAGTATGAATGATCATGTCATGGATAATCAAAAGTTAGGGGTTAAATATAATTTATTTTTAACCTTTTAACCTTTAACTTTCATATAAGATATACAATTTTTCCAACATATGTGTGTGTGTGTGTGTGTGTGTCTGTGTGTCTGTGTGTGTGTGTGTGTATAAACTTTAAGTAAACTCATTGATCGTTTATCTCTTCCTGTTAACTATGGCAAAATTGCCAGATAATTCTCAGTATTATTTCTACTTCCAGTTATATAAACCTAGTCCATGATATTTAAAGAACATTAATATGAAATCACTTATTTTTCACTTTATTGCTCAGGATAGGTGAAATTTCAGGCATTTTTCCATTCTGGTTATGGTTAATTAACTTTAGTGAAAATACAGTCTGGCTGGAATCTAATATAAAACCAGATAAAATATGTAAGGTTAATGTTTTCAGGCAATAGAAAAGCAGTTAAGCTAGATAGTGCCTTTGAGCAAATATAAACACAAGGTTGGTCCACATCTACCTGTGTATTCTTCCTGTGGTCAAGTTTTGTTGACTGTGGCCTAGTGACTTGAAGTCCAAACGGAGAATAGTGGTCTCAATGAGCTGAGGAGGCATGATTGATCAGAAGTTGGGGCTACTAATGCAACTGGAATTTGCGCTGCAGGATACCACTAGGAGGGGCAGGGGCAGGAGTCTGCATGGTAGTTCCCTTCGGGTCCTTGACCAAGCATTTGGTTGCTTCTTGCATGGTTGGTCTCCTTGAATGCTATCAAGTGTGCTTCCTGTCAAACTGAGTTAAAGAAGGGTATCAGAGGTCATACAGGGCTCAGACTTGTTGAGTTTAGCCGTGATCGGTGCGAGAAGACACTTCACTGAGCACTTCAGATATTCAGCTGAGACTTCATAAAATCATAATTTAGGAATAAGGATCACATTCTGAAGACTGTGACCTTGGACTAAGGAATTTTAACTCTCTGCCAGGGAAAAAAAAATCAAAACATTTTTAAACTATAGACCCCAAACTCCTTTCAGTCTATCACTTACAATGCTCACCATAAAATCTAAAATTATTGGATACCTAAGAAAAACAGAATTTAAGATAATTTAGAGTTCAAATTAGCCAATGAAGATTTTAGAGAAGTTATTATGTCTATTCACTCTCTCCCTCACCCCTGTCCTATCTCTACCTCTCTCTCCCTGTGCCTCTGTCACCACCTTTATCTCTTTATGCTTAAAAATTAAGGACAAAGATGACCATGATGAGCAAACAGATTAGGATTATCAACAGAGAGAAGGAAGCTAAAAAAGGACCAAATGAAAATTCTGGAAATAAGAAGTACAATATATGAAATTAAAACAAACAAATATTGAATTTTTTTGATAGATTTTGGAGGTATCAGAGGGGTTAGTCAATTTAAAGATGTATGAATAACAGTTTTTCATTCTGAAGAGGATTAAAAGGATTGAAAAAAGTATTGAGCCAAGTTTTGGTGGCCTGTGGAACAATTTCAAATGTTCTACCATACATGCAATTAGAGACTCAGAAGAGAAAGGATATAAGGGTACAAGGAATATTTAGAAGGGAAAAATTATTCAGTTTCTCATAGTTTGAAAAAGATATCAACTACAGGAAGTTATGGGAACCTCATACCAGATAAATACAAAGATAAGACTTATGAAAATCATAGTTAAACTGCTGAAAACAAACAAGAGGAAGTTGTTTTAGAGCCTTTCTCTTCTACCAACTGTATGGTTTTGATCTGATTTTTTTGCTTTTGGTCCTTTTTCTTATCTATTTAACAACTGCCATTAAAAATAATTCCATAATAATAAAGTTCCTTACAATGTAAAAATACCAGTACTGAGTGGAGTGTTGGAAGAAATACATCTGTCAAATGATGCCATGATAAAAAAGAAGTAATAGGAACAGTGGGTGATGGTTACTTGTTTGCCACTAGTATTTTTGTTTCTATCTCATCATTCTTATTGCTATTATTATTATTAAAATAATAAAGTATAGCTGTTGAATATTAAAAAAGAAAATTTCAGAAAATAGTGTATTTTAGAATGGAAATCACATAGAGGAATTAAAGCCTGATGAGGAGGAACAGTGAGAAAGAGAAATATTCAAGAGAGAAAGTGTAAATGTTGGAGAATGTTTCCTGAGAATGCAAAATGAATAGCACTGTGAATAGATCTGAGGTAATGGGTTAGCCTTGGAACAGAAAAAAGTATGGCTCTTTTGACAAGGTCATGGCATAGCCAACAATGAGTACTATTTCAGAAATGTTTTTAGATGTAGGGTTGGGAAATTGGGCAGTTGATGCTAGATAATGTCTATTTGATCTGGATTGTACAAGATAAGGTCATCACTTGAGATGATAGGGGACAGTGATAGGGATTAATACTGGAAAAGAGTGATAAAATTTGGAGTAACTATTGTAGAAATGGAAAATTCAGCTGACTCTGGGTAAGTATAAAGATTCTGAGTTGGCTTGAGCGCCTTGGCTTAAGATAAAAAAAATCTAAATCCTAAATGTGTAATAGTGTGGAGCCAAAAGATACATATTTTTTTCTGGCACCACTGAGCAGGCTGAGAAAGTGGGACCTCAAATTATTTTTCATGTGTAGGAAGTATACATGCTGGGTGAGAAAATTATGTTAATTTTCTATCTGGGAGATCTTATAGCAGAAGTTGACACCTTTTACTAATGAGCAGAAATTTTATGCATAATCATCTGGAGCTATTCAAGCTCATGAAGTCACTCGTTGTTCATGGAATTCACATGAGATATGCTATGTTACAGTTTCAATACCTGGCAGACTGTTATGGAAACACACAGTCAGTGAATTTATGCTGATAGTAGCACTCGGGAATTAGGTGCTGAAATTCTAGTACTTCATAATTGGATTCTGGCACCTCCTCTTAATTTCCTCTGGATAAACATAGCACTACTTGCAAGTGGCATACTACAGCATTACTTGGAGTTTTGTTAAGTGGCAAATTGCTACTGAAACTACTGGCATTTTTAGGACTCATAGAAAAGCACGATATAATTTAGAATAAAACAAATGGGGTTTTCTGCAGTGTTGCAGAAAGGAGGAGTGCCATCCCTATGTAGGAAATATTAGATTTTGCTATTTTTTAGGAAATAAATTATATATATATATATGTGTGTGTGTGTGTGTAAGGCTGTTTAAGAATGGATTTTATGTGGCAGCTTTTTTGTTTTGTTGCTCCTGTTGTTTTGAATTAAAAGTAGAAAATAACTTTGAGTCTTCAAAATATTTATAGAAGGACCAAGAACTGTTTATTAGTTACCTATCATATAAATTTATCTTATAGAAGATCAGTATGTTAAATAGAAGATCAGGCAGCTTGCAGCAATTTCTTTGTGGTCAAGGTCAAATAGATTTAAGGATATAGAACAGAGAGAAGCAGATCTTTGCCTGTTTCTTCAAGAAGCCTGTTAAGCATGAGAGTGGGACTCTAAAACTTTCTTCTAAATGGATGTTAAATTGGCTAACTAAGAACTGTGGTCATGAAACCAAAGTGTTGAGTTGAATGCTTATATGGTGATAAGGAATTTTGTTAACCTCAGGGGTGTGATTATTTAACGTTACTTGTAAAATATTCAAAGAGAGGGAAAAAACATTATTTGTAAAATATTCAGACCATCTTGCCTTATGATTTCTGTGCCACAAATATATTAACATAATGAAATCTTTAATGGGTTTTAAATTGTTTTGTAGAGATAAGATATTTACAATTCATTTTATAGTAGGTGGATAATACATAGGATTGGGGGCTGAGTATGAAAGCCCAAATTAAACTTTCTTTCATTTTTAATAAGATGCTTCACCCTCAATTCTAGTTAATCTATAACCAAGAATAATGGTGGGTACTGAGATTCTGTGAGTGGCATTTCCCAGCAATTTTTATTCCAGATCACTTCTGTATACTTAACAAAAAGAGAGAGGGCAGGTCATGAAGAGGTTCATCAACTTTTCCATTGGTTCTTGATTTATCAAATGCCTTAAAGGGAAAAATAAAGTTACAGGTGCTAGGATATCTTGAAAGAAGGTATAACTTGACCTATGAACAGATGAGTGAAAAGGGAAGCTCTTGTTTGTGGAATCTTACAATAGAAAACGAACTAGAAATCATCCCTATTTTGGTTGCATAGAGTAGAACACCTATTCTTTTTATTCTTACCTGCATTCTTTGTATCTCCGTATTCTGAACCCCACCATTAACAGAATTACAGAAAGTGCTTACTTAGATACATCTCTAACTTTTCTTTAGCATTTCAACAAAAGCCTTTCTTAGACATTATCATTGGTAATTCACAAAGGTATATATATCTTTATATATATATATACATATATACATATATATGTATATGTATATATATGTGATCTAAGGTAAATTATGTTACAATTTGTTATAATTTTTTTAAAGATTTTATTTATTTATTTGACAGAGAGAGACACAGTGAGAGCAGGAACACAAGCATCGGGAGTGGGAGAGGGAGAAGCAGGCTTCCCGCTGAGCAGGGAGCCCGATGCGGGGCTCGATCCCAGGACCCTGGGATCATAACCTGAGCCAAAGGCAGATGCTTAACGACTGAGCCACCCAGGAGGCCTAATTTGTTATAATTTGTAATGTTCACCCATGGTCTGTATTCTTAAAAACACGTAATTCTAGAGTAGAGACATCATTCCAAAAGCTTTGGGTCATAATGACAGAGATTTTAATGACTGACTACATGGTGCTTCAAGGAAAACTTCAGACTTAATTTTAGTTGCTTTGGTAAGTTTCAGAGTTCATTCTCATACAGCCTTCCACCCCACTCCTACCCCCTGCCATGCAAATGCAACAAACAATAAAAGACAAAAAACTTTGAAATCTAAAACTGGACTCAAGATGTCCTTCAACAGAGGAATGGTTAAAGAAGATGTGGTTCATATATACAATGGAATATTATTCAGCCATCAGAAAAGATGAATACCTACCATTTGCATCGACATGGAGGGAACTGGAGGGTATTATGCTAAGTGAAATAAGTCAGGCAGAGAAAGACAATTATCGTATGGTTTCACTCATATATGGAAAGAAGGAATAGTGTGGAGGACCATAGGGGAAGGGAGGGAGAACTGAATGGGAAGAAATCAGAGAGGGAGACAAATCATGAAAGACTCTGGAGTCCGGGAAACAAACTGAGGGTTACAGAAGGGAGGGGGGTGGGGCCTTGGGGTGGCTGGGTGATGCGTATTAAGAAGGGCACAGGTTGTGATGAGCACTGAACACTACATCAAAAACTAATGATGTAGCGTATGTTGGTTAACTGAACATAATAAAAAAATGAAGAAAATAAATAAACTGAAAAAAAATCTAAAACTGAAAATCTTTTAAAGATGAAAAAATTTAAAAATATTTAGAGAAGTCAGTTTTAATTTATTTTCCAGTTGAAGCATCTCCATCAAAATATGTATTTATTTAAATATGTTATAATTAGGTAACACATGAGAAGCCAATAAAACATTTTTAAATGTCTTTATATAATCTATATCAAGATGTAACAAATATTTATAGTTCAAGAGAATGGATGTTGCTGGACTTCAGCTTCTGTTTTTGTAATTCATCACGTTCCTGCAAAAATAACAGCAATTATGTTAATAGCCCCCTTCATAACAACTGTGGTTGATAAATGGCATCAATTTCCTTGTGTCCAGACATGAAGTAAAGTTTTTTGGGACTCCATAATTCAGAGCACAATTAAATCCTGCCATTTTCCTATCATATTGCTATTATCTGACTCTTTGTGGGCATCTAGATCGCTGTGCCTGTGAACTGTTCTGGAAAGCACTTTCATTGCTGGCTTTTTATAATTGTTTATTTCCCACTTGAAATATCACCTCCTCATGGATGTCTTCTGAAAAGTCACACTATCCAAAGTATCCAGTTATTCTTTCTCCATCTGTGTTAGGGTCAAGAGAAGCCCACTATTTTTATTTTCCTGTGAATTGTTTGTCACTGATTCATCTATTGAAGGTTTTTTTTTTTTTTTTACACTATACATATTTCACATTCGCTATAAATTTCTGTTTATAGAAGTTGGTTTTTACATTTATGTAGTCCATCTTCATCTTTTAAGTGTCCATTTTTACCGATGATTTGTTTTTAAATGGATTTGCTTCCCAGGATATATAAATCAACTTTCTAAAGCACTCTTTGTTTCACTTGCACTTGGATTTTCTATATAGCCACGATCTTTTTTTTTTTTTTGAAATAGAAAACAATACATAAATAAAGACATCATAAAACACAACTGCTTGTGAGACATGTGGGTGGCTCAGTCAGTTAAGCATCTGACTCTTGATTTTAGCTCAGGTCATGATCTCAGGGTGGTGGGATCAAGCCGCGCGTCTAGCTCCACGCTCAGTAGGGAGTCTGCTTGAGATTCTCTCTTTTTCTCTCCCACTGCCCCCTCCCCCCTTTCTTTCTCTCTATAAAAAAATAAAATAATAAATAATAAATGAATAAATAAAATCTTTAAAAACTCAACTGCTTGAAATCACCTAGTAGCTATCCCATTTACTTGGACCAAAACCCAACTCCTCACCATTGACTTCAAGATTCTGTATGATACAGCCTCTGCCAACACTCCAGTGGTATCCTTAATTGCTATCCAGCCATGTGAATGTATATTCTGAATCTAAAACACATGTTCTGGGTGCCTGGCTGGCTCAGTCAGTTAAGTGTCTGCTTTTGGCTCGGGTCATGATCCCAGGGTCCTGGGATGGAGCCCCACGTCAGGCTTCCTGATCAATGGGGAGCCTGCTTCTCTCTCTCCCCCCTGCTTGTGCTCTCTCTCTCTCTCACCCATCTCGCTCTCCTTCTCTCTCAAATAAATAAATAAAATGTTAAAAAAACCCAAAACACATGTTCATTCTTATATTAGGGAATTGCCAATTCCTCTTCACTTTGCCTGAAATTCTTTTTTTCCCAGATCTTTGCATGGCATTTTTCTTCTCATCATTTAAATTTTTGCTGAAAATATCATCTCTTCTTAAATGTCTTCCATAGATCCTTTCCAAAATAAAATGTGTCCCATTCCTCAGAATCACTCTCTGTTTAAATGCTCTTTTTATTTTTTTGTTACAATTTTACTTACCTGAAGTTGTCATTGTTTGTTTATTCTCTATCTCCCCTTAATATAATAGAATCTCCATCAGAAGATGAACTTTGTCCCCCTTGTTCCCTGCTGTATCCCCAGTGCAGGTAATATTGTCATCTGGGTAACTGTGAACTTTCTTGTAAGATTCTCATTAAATTCTTTCTTCATTAATAGTATGAATAGAAAAGATTCCAATCTCCATTCTTAGATGCTTCTTTATGTAAGTTCACTTTATTTTACTAGAAGTAAATGCCAATGAGGAAAAAGTTCCATCATTCATTAAGACCGGGAAAGTAACAAGCAATAAATCTATATTTTTGGTAATTTTTACAAGATCCCTACAATGAAAGCATTGTTATCCCTATTTTATAAATGAGGTATATGAGGCTGAGAGAGATTAAGTAAGTCTAAGTTCAGAAATTTCTTCAAACCCTGTTTTAAAGATTGTGATATTTCCATTACACTACTGTCTTTGGTGAAGTGTATATCATGTTGATTTTTAATATTCTGTAAAACAGAATTTAATATTCTGTAAAACAGAATTGCAAAGCAGTGATTGTATTGTTTACTGTATACATCCCAAGTTCATGACAACAAAAGTGCTATAATTCATCAAATGTATAGGGAATATTTAGGGTTGATCTTTATTAGATATTACACAAAATATTTAGTCACAAGGATGTTAGTACAAAGTTCAGTATTCTAAAGTAAAATACTTTATTGACTACAGCTACATACCCTGTTGATGACCTCTGCCTATCTGAGTTCAGTGACATAAGACATAATATAATGCTTATTTGGATGAGTCTAGAATCATCTCAAAATTTAGTTGTACAAATATACTGACAAATTTTTATTATAGTAAAATCCTATGATAAAAAATCAGTTAAAAATTTTTTTTCTATAATGATAACTCCAATGATTTAACTTACAAGAAGGACTGTAAGGATCTTACACATTTTCAAACTCAGGAAGAGTGAAAATGCACTCGTAATAAGTAACTAGAAAAAGTCAGGTGGAAAAATAAAACAAAACAAAATAACAAGAACAAATAGGAAAAAAGACAATTCACTGTGATTTTTGGGGTAAATGTTTAGATAAATTCCTGAAGTACTGGAAGATGACTGAATAAGAAATGAAGTCTATTTTAAATGACCAGATTTGACTTGAATTGCCCATGCTTTAGTTGAGAACAAATTTTGAGAATTTTTTTTTAATTTCATTTATTTTTTTATTTTTTTCAATTTTGAGAACCTGACCCAGAAGATTGTTTCTGGGGTTCGTCTCCCCCTCTGATTCCCCCCCTTCATTCTTCCCCTCCTGCTATTTTTATGCCAACCTCAAATTCAGATAGAAACTCAGTTCTATCATTTACTTATGGGGAGACCCTTCTAATAATCTAAAAATTACGTATACTATTGACTTTAAGTCGTTTAGTTACTCTGTAAAACAGTGATTTAATACTAATATTTAGCAACCATTGTATTAAGGACTGCAACTTCTAATGTGATTCCTGTTTGGTTCTGACTATCTTGGAGCTGGTAGAGAAAACAAATTATCACAAGATGGAGTTTTATGTACTGCAATAGAGGTGTTACGCATATTATGTTTGGGGAACTCAAACAGGACAGTCAAATCTAAACATTGGCTAAAAATCTAATTAATTTGATCTTCCTGAGTCTCAAATTATAAAGAAAATAAATCATAAGGGAGCTGATACATTTACAATTTCAAAATATTTGATATATCCTAGAATGGTCTGTTATTCAGTCAAACCAGATTAACTATTTTCTTCATATAAAATATAAGGAGATGTTCCTCATTTTTAAACTGTGAATATGAATGTTAGTTCATATAACTATTATGACTGGAAGCCAGTTGTTTCTCTACCACCTGTTCTTAGCACCTTTCCTCCCTAGAACACTGAGAACAAATTTTGAGAATCTTTTTATTTTATGTATTTATTTATTTATTTAAATTAGAGAATCCTGACCCAGAAGATTGTTTCTGGGATTCCCCTCAGACAGGATGATATAACACAATAAAACACATAATATAGCAGGTCCATTTAGTCTGTTCTTTTAAAATCTGTTCTTTTAAACACAGAAGTCAAAGAGTATATGTGGCATTTTCATGCCTTACATATGGGCAAAAAGGGACTATCTAAATTATTGATGAATAATCTGTAAACTCTGATTTGCTTCTGTCTCACTGGTCGACAATGCAAATAAAGATATGCTCTTAGCAATTACTTTATTTTAAAGAAATCAGTTTCATTCTTAGAGGACCAAACCCAGTCTGTCTACCTCAGGGGTCCCTATGGAATGCTTCAGTGTTTCTCTGTTTCTCTCTGAGGACCAGGGTAGCTACTTGGGTTTGCCCACATATGGGTGTACTAACCAGAGGTGGCTTAAAATGTAAAGTAGAAGAAAGTGGTGAGAGACCCCAGAGCCTGAGCCCTGAGCCCATGACAAAAGGTATTGGAATGCCACTTTGACATTCTTAAGTATCCATGATGGGGTGCTCTACCTGGTGGTGAGTGCAGAACATGGGAAAGGGAGAGAGGAGAGAATGCCTAGGGTTTGAGCTGGAAGACAGGGGCTAACAAAGGCTATTTTAGAAATAAGCTTTGTACTTCTGCTGCTAATGTTACCAAGAAGAAAATGATATATTGGATTTAAGAGCATATTTATTTAAGTCTTAAAAAAATACAGTTTCGGGGCACCTGGGTGGCTCAGTCATTAAGCGTCTGCCTTTGGCTCGGGTCATGATCCCAGGGTCCTGGGATCGAGCCCTGCATCAGGCTCACTGCTTAGCAGGGAGCCTGCTTCTCCCTCTCCCACTCCCCCCTGCTTGTGTTCCCTTTCTCACTGTGTCTCTCTCTCAAATAAATAAATAAAATAAAAAAAAATACGGTTTCAAAGCATCTGAACATCAACATTTATGTAAAAGGAAACATTATTACCTTATTATATAGTCCAATTTAATAGAACCACATTTATTTTTAACAAAATGTATTCTTCAGTAATGGGGGCATAATAATTACAAGTAATTAAACAGAGCTGCGATTTCATATTTGCAGATATTTTTAAATGCATATTCTTTGTTAGCTAGGCTCTTTATTTAGTTGCTTTATTAGTGTGCAAAAAACAGTGCCTTAAACAGGATACAAGATTTATTTTTCTCAAGCACACAAAAGTCTGATAGGTGGGTTGTGGGGAAGGGCACCTCAGCAGAAGTCATACAGGTGCACTGGCTCCTTCTACTTTGTGCTTCATCATCCCTAACTGCACACCTAGAGCTGGCACATTCACTATCTTTTCCCATACTAGCCCTTAGGATGGAGGAAAGAGGAAGGAGGAAAACCGCTTCCCTGAAGGATATGATTCAGAAATTTTACATGTAAGTTTTTCTCATCTCCCACTGAGCAAGACTGAATTCCACATTGTCTTTGCAAGAGGGGCTGTAAAATGTTCTTGCTAGCTAGATAGCATGAAGCACAGGAGAACCAAGATTTCCCTTACTAAATGAAAGGGGGAGAACGGATATTAAGAGAGAGTCTTTCCATTACTTCCTTTAAAAAATTGAGAAATTATTTGCTGTTTTTAACTTCATTAAACAAAGGGAAAAAGTATAAAAATGCTTGCCACTATTTAATGGAGTATGGCTTAAAAATAACTGAAAACTCCTCTCCCTTAAATATATATATATAGTATATAAATATACATATATACCTGTTTACAAAAACTATTTTTATTCCTCTGGAATTGCTAAATATTGTATGATACTCCCATACTGCTATTAAATTTAAATTTATTTGTAGTTTGATTTTACAGATAATAAAACTATATGCCAAAAAAGTAGATAGTCCTTTCAAAATGTATATCAGACTTGAGGACAGAATGATAATCTCTTTATTCTTAGATCATTTTGAACCACCAAACTCCCAACTATTGTTTTAGCAAGTTATATCTATTGATTTGTGGGGATTCTGACTTTTAGGAGAGAATGTTTTCATAAAGCTTACACAAATCTAAGGAAAAACTAATAGCATGTATTAAAAATAAGAATCTGTTCTTACCTTTTATCTTTTTCATAGAAAGATGTACAAATGCCACTTGCTTCTCATAATCAACAGAAAAGTGTCTAAAGTAGTAAAAAAATAATAACTGAAGGAAAAGGAAAAAATAAAATAACTATTACTAGCAAGAAAATATAGTTGTGTGATTATGTGTTGCAAAATTTGGAAATAATTCCTTATTGCTCAATATTATGCTCCGAATCTAAACTTGATAGAAAAAAATATAATTGCCTTCTATTGGAAATATTTTTCAGCCTATTAACTAAATATACTTCAAGCAAGAACTTTTTTCTATACTACATATATTTAAAAACATGTGAAGTAGCTTCCTTACAGTAAAGCTTTTGACACACGTGTGTATATGCCATATATATGGCATATGTTGTTTTACATGTAGCATGTAACAAAATATATATTAATTAACTAAAATTTCAAAAGTATATCACTGAAATCGTTTACTCTTGTTTTCTAGATGGGTGGAATTTTTCTTCTGGGAAAGAAGATCAGAAAAATTGAGGGGAGGGGAAGAGGAAGTCATTGATAAATCAATTGATTGGTGATGATGCTTTAAATTCAGGTTCCCCACCTCAAATATCAATTATCCTTCTTTCAGTATTTCCAGATTTTCCTAGTCAGTTATCTGCTACATTTTCCAGGATCTAATTTCTTCATATACCTCACCCACTTAATCTTACTACCACTTTTATTAGTTCCGGCAGATAACTGCCCTCTAAATTCACAAGCAGAAAATTGAATAAAAAGAGAGAAATTCACCTGTATATTCCTCCACATTTTACATTTTGAATCCTTTTTTAACAGATATTATCTCTCCTTTGCTCAAATATTCATCCATTTATTCTATATTTCTCTTGCATTTGCAAAATTCTCTCAAATATGTACGTCACACAAACATCTAAAATGATATTCTTCAAACCTTCAAAACAAAATTGAATAATTTAAAGAAATAAAAACTATCACCGATTACATTGGCAGCCAATTCTTTCATGCCCTTTCCACGACGACCTCATTAAAAATTTATCTCCTCCTTAAAAAAAAAAAATTATCTCCTCCCCTACTTCAGTTCCCTTTTGCTCTCCCACACATTTTTTTTCCTTTATAGAAAATATCACTTCTTTAAAGCTCTCTAGTCTTTTGCATTAATTTTCTTTTTAACACTTATTACAACTCACACATTTTTTTATCTGCCTTTTCACCCACAATCAAATATAAGTACCATGAGAGAAAGGATTCTATATGTTTTTTTCTCTCTGCATCCCTACCTCTCAAAGAGTTGCTTTTACATATAGTTGCTCAATACTTATCAAATGAATAATATAATCCTTCCTTCTGGTGTGATAACTGGTAGTGAGAGAATATTAAAATGGAGAGAATTCTCAAAAATAATTTAGTCACGTTGCCAATATCATATAGATAAACTCAAGATCAGGGGAATCAAGACATTGATATTTAAACTTCAAAGGTTTTAATGAGAAATAATTTAAGAATTTTAGTATGTTTTCAGAATGACTTCGAAGTTAAACTCTAAGTTCTTTCTTTATCCATTTAATGTTAATTTCTCTAATATTGTTTACAAAGAACATTTCAAATTATTATATGAAAGAAATTGCATGAAAAGTTTTGGTAACATGTAAGTATTCATCATGGATTTCAATAAATTTGATCTGTCAGTTATCTCTTGCAGGTTACATTTGTTTAATATTTTTTGTATTTAGACTTTTATTTTTATAAAACTGAGTAAATTTCTATGACATTAGCAAATCTTTAGACAGAGTAATGAGAAATAAGTTGTATGCATTATCTCAGTAGAAGGTTAGAATGTGGGAATTACTTGTTTTATTTCACTGAGTTTCTGAAATTCAGTCAGCTTTGAAGTAACAACTGTTGGTTGACCTGATTAAAGTGAACCTCTCATCTAGTTGATTTAAATCTACTTCGTTGCTACCAAAGAAACTAAAATATGTTTTATTTTAGACAACCATCTGGCCCCTAAATTCAAAACTTTACTTGACTGCAGTCCTAGGAAGCAGACTTTTTGTTTCTAATTAAATTGTGTTTTATTCTGTTGTATATAAAACTTCTTGCAATCTGGCAAGTACTTTTTTTTTAACTTATATGAATAATTTCCCTTCATTATGATTTTTACCTGAATAAGGCAGAACAGTTAGTAGAAAGTCAGTCATGATGAAAAACAGATTTTGGATTTTTCAGAGAACTGTGACAAGGAAGAAGGAAGGTGGCAAGAGAGAAAAGAAATATATTTCAGAAGAAGGGGTGCCTAGGTGGCTCAGTCGTTAACATGTCTGCCTTCGGCTCAAGTCATGATCTCTGGGTACTGGGATCAAGCCCCACGACGGGCTCTCTGCTCAGTGGGGACCTGCTTCTCCCTCTCCCTCTGCCTCTGTCCCTGCTCATGCTCACACTCTCTCTCTGTATCTCTGTGTCTCAAATGAATAAATAAAATCTTTTTTTAAAAAAATATTTTATTTATTTATTTGACAGAGAGAGACACAGCAAGAGAGGGAACACAAGCAGGGAGAGTGGGAGAGGGAGAGGCAGGCTTCCCGCGGAGCACGGAGCCCGATGCGGGGCTTGATCCCAGGACCCTGGGATCATGACCTGAGCCGAAGGCAGACACTTAACGACTGAGCCACCCAGGCGCCCCTAAAATCTTTAAAAAATATTTCAGAAGAAAATAATTTATTATAGTGTAACCATCTTTTTCAGACAGGGTCAAATTCTCTACTGATAAGCTGAAAGATGACTTGTGCTTCAAGATATCTGTAAATCACTCATGTTGCCATTCCATCTTTCTGGGCATCTAATCCAGTAAAGTTTCCTTCAATGAAGTTTAGTGGAAATATTGATAATTTTTGTTTCCCTCAATAACATAGACAGTTCATATTAGTATTGAAGAGGTTGCTGGAGGCTGCTGAGCAATAATGGCTCAACAGTAGAAAATGTACCATTTTTTGCTCTCAATGGTTGCCTCCAGGGGTGGTTTGTATTGATGGTTTCTAATAAAATCCCTGAAGGTTGCTCTTGAAGGTTTTCATGTATTCTAAAAGTATTTATCAAGTACATATTTGCGTCCCCTATGTCAGGAGCTGGAGATACAGAATTAAATCAGATTGACACAGTATCTGTTCTCATGTAAGAGTCTGTTTAACAAAAGTGAAGTTCCTGGTGGAGGTTTTAAGTTCATTATAAACAAATACCCTTTCCCCATCATTTTCTTTAAATGCGCTTTTAATTATAGGTATACAGAATTATTCTTGAAAAATCAAACGGTATAGAAGTATATAAAATAAAAATTGATAGCACCACTCCAGCATTCATTGTGCTTGAAATTACTACTATCAGCAGTGTGCACACATACATGCATGTTGACATACATACTTCAAGTTTTTGTGAGTCTTACCTCCAGAATCCTGTGGTTCTCACAGAGAATTTGGGGTAAAGTTTCTTCATGCTTCTGGCAATATGGATATAGTTGAACTGAGTAACATCATCAGCCAACTGGATCTGATTGGCATCTCTTGTGGACTGAGTTTCCCCCCAAAATTCATATGTTGAAATACTAACCCCCAATATTATGGTATTAAGAGGTGGGACATTTCACAAGTCACTAGGTCATGAGGGTAGAGTCTTCATGAATGAATGGGATTAGTACTCTTATAAGAGAGATCCCAGAGAGTTCTCTTGCTTCTCTTCTGTCATGTGAGAACACCATGTAAAGATGGCTGTCTATGAACCAGGAAGAGATTCTTCATTGGGACCCCACTCTCCTGGCTCCCTGATTTCAAACTTCCAGTCTCCTGAATTGTGAGAAATGAAATTCTGTTGTGTATAAGCCATTCAGTCAGTGGTATTCTGTCATAGTAGCCTGAGTGGATCAAGACAACATCTATGGACTACATCATCCAACAACAGCAGAATACACATTCTTCTCAAACTTACTTAGAACATTAACCAAGATACACCACATATTGGGACATGAAACACACCTTAATAAATTTAAAAGAATAGAAATTTTACAAAATATCTTCTCTAACTACACTAGAAATCACTGACAGAAAGTCAGTAACTTTAACTCTTAACTAATTACACTAGAATTACACTAGAAATCAATGACAGAAAGATAGCTGGAAAAATCTCAGAATACTTGAAGACTAAACAGCATACTTCTAAATAACCCAGGGTCAAAGAAATCTTTTGGAGGAGGGATGGCCAAAGAAATCTTAAGGGAAATTTAAAAATATTTTGAACTAAGTAAAAGTGAAAATATAACAAATTTTGTGGGATACAGCAAAAGCAGTGCTTACAGGGAAATTTAGAGCATTGAATGTATATATTAGAAAAGAAGAAAAGTCTATAATCATAATCCAAGATTTTTTTAAAGATTTTATTTATTTTAGAGAGGGAGAGAAAGAAAGAGAAAGTGGCTGGGAGGGTCAGAGAAAAAAGGAGAGAGAGACAAAAAAAATTTGTCTTAAGCAGGCTCCACACTCAGTGTGAGCCCAATTCAGGGCTCCATCTCACAACCCTGAGATCATGACCTGAGGTGAAACAAAGAGTTGGTCATTCAACTGACTGCACCACCCAGGTGCCCCCATAATCCAAGATTTAACCATAGGAAGCTAGAAAAACAAAAACACACAAAGCAGTATAATGAAAACTAGAACAGATATCAGTGAAACTGAAAAGAGGAAATCAATAGAAAAAAATCAATAAAACAAAAAGCCAGCTCTTTGAAAATATCGATATAATGGAGAATAAGCCAACCATGCTAAATGCTGGAAGAGAATTATTCTAAGCAGTGGGAACCTGTGCTAAGCCAATATATAAAGTTTAGTGATTTTGAAGAAAAGTAAGGAAGTTAGTATGATTAGAGCTCTACATCATGAAATAGTAATCAAGAGTTAGCTCATATACTGTCTTGTAGAGAATAGTGAAGGGTTTGCATTCATTCAAAGGGAAATAGACATTTGAAAATTTAATTGGGAAAACACATGCGTTATTCTACATATTTTTGCAATCATTCTGATGATGAAAAAGATTGAGGATGAGTATGTTTAGAAACCAGTATTTTAGATTTTGCAGAAGGTTAGTTTAAAATAATGGTGATTTAAAGTAATGGTAATGTTGGAGTAGTAGCCAAGGTAAAGAGAAAAAATATCATCAAGACATAATTTTATGGAGTATATATTTTTAGAATCACATTAGTCAAAGAATTTGTAAATTCTTAATTTGGAGAGGAACTGTCAAGTTATCCAAAAATCCAGTATCAAATAACACTCCAAACAACAAGATATGATGGTCAGTAAAATTGGTTACCATCTTTTTTGTCTCTCACTTTACCCTCAAAAATTTGCTAGCTCTGCTTCCCATAGCTAGTAAAGTTAAATGTCTTCTGATTGGAGAGCAATCACCCCTTAGTCATAGTGCTGTGCTTTTTCTTTGAGAAATTTGTTCAGATACCTGTAATTACCTTAGTCAACTTGTGTAATAATGTAGTGCTGCAATTTCATATGCATTCTAACCAGGGGTATGTCTTTTCACTTTCATTCAAGTCCTATAAATTTTATCTTTAGAAAAGTTCTTCTTTCAAGCAGTGTCAAAACTCAGTGATCCAGGAAAACTGAGAGACTCATGTCACCCTGAGTGCTCCGTGAGTGTGTGTACTAAAATCCATTTGTCATCTGACACAGAAACTTTAGTGGGGTTGGATTGACTCAGAAAATTGAAAATAGCAACAATAAATCTCATCCTCTGTTATCTTTACCTGTTATTGTCTGTAGAGCTATTCTTCCTCAAAATGTCAATTCAGATTACATTTAGATGAAAAGAGAGAACAGAAAGATTCTCATTTTGCAACTTACAAAGCTAATTGTTACAGAAACCTGCTGTGGATTCATATTTTATATGAAGTATACTAAAAAAAGTTTCAGTCTTCCTTATTGTGCCATGATAAATCTAAGTTGTATTCACCAAAGGGACTAATGAGCCTGCAAATTGCATAAACTATTTTCTTGATAGAACAGAACTGTGCTGAATTGGATAATAAAACACATTCTTTAAATTAATGCCCCAGTGCCTAGGTCAGGCTTGGGCAATATGAGGAATTCAGTAAATATTTATTGAGCAAATGTCTAAAAGAATGAATAAAAATGTCATGTAATGTTTTATTACACAGGATTATGCACTAATTTAAACATGCCCCTTAAATTAAATAACAGTAGAGTTAGCTTAGTGTACTACAGCAAGACGGGTTAGCATAGATAGTTCTAAATTTGTATCCCAGACCGTCCACCATAAGAGCCAAGTGACTTTGGGAAAGTTGAATTCTCTGGGCAAGATTCTTCCTCTGCAAAACTGTCATAAGAATGTATATTTTATCTGGTTACTATGTGCTTTTAAGATATTGAATGTAAAGTTACTAGTACATTGTAGAAGAAATATAGTTGAAAAAATGTATGATTATTTAAGAAATAATTTTAGTGTAGGGGCGCCTGGGTGGCTCAGTTGGTTAGGCGACTGCCTTCAGTTTGGGTCATGATCCTGGAGTCCCAGGATCGAGTTCTGCATCGGGCTCCCTGCTCAGTAGGGAGTCTGCTTCTCCCTCTGACCCTCCTCCCTCTCATGCTCTCTCTCTTTCTCAATAAATAAATAAAAAAATCTTAAAGAAAAGGAAATAATTTTAGTGTAATAACACCTAGGATTTTTTAATAATAGCTTTATTGAAGTATAGTTATCTACCATACAGTTCACTCATTTAAGATACACGGTGCATATCATATTTTTAGTTCATTAGCAGTTGTACAACACTATTACTACAGTCAGTTGTAGAATATCTCATTATCCTCCCCAAAAAGCCATAGCCATTGGGATTTACTCACCCACCATCTCTCCCCAACCCCCACAGCCCTAGGAGATTAGTAATTTGCTTTCTGCCTCTTTAGATTGCTTATTCTGTGCATTATATATATATAATATATAAAATGCACATATATAATTATATATATATAATACATATAAACTCATATGTGTCTTTTGTGACTAATTTCTTTTACTTAGCACAATATTTTTAAAGTTCATCAGATTGTAACTTATTAGTACTTCTTTTTTTATGCCTAAATAGTATTCCATTTTGTGTGTGTGTGTGTGTGTGTGTGTGTGTGTGTGTGTGTGTGTATTATGTATGTATTTACCACATTTTATTTATCCATTCTTCAGTTGGTGAATATTCAGGTTGATTCTACTTTTTTGGCTTTTATGAATAATGTTACTATGAACATTTGTATACATATTTTGTGTGGATTTTTGTTTTCAATTCTCTGAGGCCTATACCTAGAAGTGGAATTGCTGGGGCATAAAATAACTCTGTGTTTAAACTTTGGGAAATTTTTTCAAAGCAGTTGTACAATTTTGCATTTCTACCAGCAATATATGTGAGTTTTGAATTCTCCTATTCTCAACACTGTTTATAATCTGACTTTTTGATTCTAGTGTGTGTGAATTGGTATCTCATTATGGTTTTTATGTTTTGTTTTTGTTTTTGTTTCTTTCGTTATGGTTTTGATTTGCATTTCTCTGATGGCTAATTGCTTACCACCAAACTTGTATTGTTTTAGAGTTCTCTTAACTCTTTGGCTTAAGTCTGAGTAAACATCTTATACTCTGTTCTAATTAAAGTCAGTTTCCTCAGGAACAGCTTCATAGCCCTCAGGTAACATGTCATGACTGAGGTAGAGAACTACTACTCTGTGATTGTGGGCTGGGTGGAAGAAGAGAGTCCCAGACATCTTAGCTGTTTATTCCTGGAGTAGACCTTCTGCAAAACAGAGGTGGGGTAGATGATAAATGCTGGTGGCCTGCCACTCTGAGGTGTTACTGCAGCCCCTGACTGGGAGCATTGGAGAAGGAGCTATGTCTTCTTGGTCACACTCACCTAGTCTGGAGCTTCTGTCTTGATGAGTTGGTGTGCTTGGAGGGGTGGTCTGAAGCTAGTCATGGCTTAAGTACCATGGGCTATTACTGTTATGAAATTTAGGTTTTCTGCAATATATTTTTTTTGTTTATTACATTCCCTTAGGATAATTTCTAAAGAGTTGAAGTGCTTTGTTTGCTTCTATCATGTTTACTAGTTTTGATTGTTTGGGAAACAGAGGCATAGTGAAACCGAGAATTCATTCTAGAAGTTGTCATCCAAACTTGGATTATTTTTTCCACAAAAGAGTAAATGATTAAAACTGTTTAAAGCAGCTAAAACTGATGTCACATGCATCATTAACTCTATGTGGCTTTTGTGTTTTTTTAAATAAAATTTTATTAAAAAGATATGACACATAAAGAAAAGCTTGTAAATATTGTACAGCTGAATGATTTATTAAAAAAACACAAAAACCTAAGTAATCATTACCCAGGATAAAATATATATATATTTCAAAGGCCTGGATTCATGCTGATAATATTAAGACGGACTGTGACTATGTAGAAAAATGTGTTGCTTTATTTTGTATTTTATCTTGTCTAAATGAATATTAAAAAAAAAAACAGTTCTGAAAAATCCAAATATTTACTTTTGTGCTCAGCTCTTTCATATACAGAGCTTGGAAGTCACCACTCCTGTCAGTATAACAAGAAAAAAGTTAGAAAAACTCAAAATCGTATGTTCTGGACATTATAGGAAACTGAGGTCGTAGGGCTAACTGTCACTGTGAAATCTGTAGAGACAGGCACATAGAATACAAGGCAAGTGAGATCTGCTACCCAGAGCAAAGTCTTCTGGAGCTATAGAGTAATAGGGATGTGGATGGTAGTGCTGGATTTCTAGACACCAAGTGTGGGCTGCAGTGAGAGTATGAAACTCCTGGGGGCCCAGTCTTAGAATGGCCTCTAAAATTTGTGGATTGTCCCCTATAGGAACATCATATGTTTGCAAATGCAGTGAATAGTGAATAGTTACAAAAAATGGTAGGTGTTATTATTTTAACTCTATCAATAATCACCTTAGATCAATCAAAAATAAGAAAATATTTTACCTTATTTGTTCCTTCTTCAGTGGACTTTCTTGATGGAAATCCAAGTTTCTGAACTTGTTTTCCTTTTCTCTGAGAAGCAACTTTTAGCATTTCTTGAAGGACAGGTCTTCTGGTGATGAATTACCTTAGGGTTCTTGTTATTGTTGTTTGTTTCTTTGTTTTGTTGGAGAAAATCTTTGTTTCTCATTCACTTTTTTTTTATTGGCGTCATTCGCTTTTGAATGATAATTTCACTGTATGTAAAATTCTAGGTTCTGTGTATGTATTTGTGTGTGTTTTATTTCAACCCTTTAAATAATTCACTCCACTCTTTTTTGCATGAATGGTTTCTGATTAGAAATCCACTCTAATTCTTATCTTTTCTCTTCTATAGGTAAGCCCTCTTTACATTTTTTCAAGATTTTCTTTCTTTCATTGGCAGTGGTATTATGACATGCCTTTGTACAGATTTTTTTTGGTATTTGTCCTGCTTGACATTCTCTGAGCTTTCTGGACTTGTGGTTTGGTGTCTATTATTAATTTGGGAGAGTTATCAGCTAGCATTACTTTAAATATTTCTTTTGTTCTTTCTTCTCCTGATATTCCAGTTACAAATGTTACCTTTTGAAATGTCCTACGGTTTTTAAGTGTTCCATTCTGTTTTATTTTTAACATTTTTTCTCTTTACATTTCAATTTGTAAAGTTTCTACTGACATATCTTTAAGTTCATGATTATTTTCTTACTTTATCTGGTCTGTTGAGGACCCCATTAAAGGAATTCATCATTTATGTTACAGTGCTTTTTATTTTTAGCATTTATTTTTGTTTTGTTTTGTTTTTATCTTCCTGCTTATATTACCAACTTATTCTTATATATTGTCTATTTTTTATTAGCTTCCTTAACAAATTAACCATACTTATTTTTAATTACTTATCTGATAATTCCAAAATCAGTATCATATATGAGACGTGTTATCATGCTTCCTTTATCTCTTTAAACTATGCTTTTTCATGGGGCGCCTGGGTGACTCAGACGGTTAAGCATCTGCCTTCAGCTCAGGTCATGATCCCAGGGTCCTGCGGGCTCCCTGCTCAGCGAGGAGTCTGCTTCTCCCTCTCTCTCTGCTGCTCCCCCTGCTTGTGCACTCTCTCTTTCTATATCAAAATAATAAAATCTTAAAAAAAATAAACTATGCTTTTTCTTGGTTTTTAGCATCACTTGTCATTTTTTTGTTGAAAGCTGAATATTCTGTATAAGATAATAGCAACTGAGGAAAATAAGCCTTTAGTGTGAAGATTTATGTTACCTGGCTAGGCTTTGTGCTATGTGTAAAGTTTTTTCTAGTTATAAGTGCCAGGGGTTTCAAACATCTTAATATTCCTTTTTTTTTTTCTTTTGTCTCTCCTATTGTCTTTGAGCTTCACTAAATATTTCTCTTAAGAGAGGATCTTTCTTGAACTCCTTTTACGGAGATCCATTGTTGTTACACAGGAGCCCTCCTAGCTTGTGATAAGGTATGGGCAAGAAGAAGCATTCTATAACCCCATGATTAAATCAATCATTTAGTAGGTGTGTTCTTTGGACAGTGGCCTGCACGGTGTTTCCTAGCTCTGCCTACCCAGCTCTGAAAGACAAAAAGGTTAAGAGGGGTTGCAGTCAGGGAAATGCCTTTCCTCTGTGTCAGATCACACAGAGTTAAAGTCTTTTCCAATGGAGAGTAGGCCTTTCTGAGGGAGAGCACCATGAGTATTTTTCACAGTGGTCAATTTTCCTTTTCCCCTGCCAGAGCTATGGGGGAATCTTTCCTGGCTCTTTATGTGGGAGGATTCCTCCTGGTAACACCCTCAAAACTTTGGTGAGCATCCTAAGTCTGCACCTTCTCATTCTCATATTAGTTCAAACTTTGCTTCTGTTGACTTTTCAAAATTTACCATGTAAATGTTCCTATCAGTTCCTGGCTGGAGGTATCTATTTTATTTATGCAGACTCTGCTGGGACATTCAGAGTTTATCTGTCTCTCCAAGTATTTCGGTGGCATTTAGCTCCATAACCTTAGTTCCCTAATGGGTACAACAAATGTATTTGATATTGTTTGCTCAGCCTTTTTTAAAAAATTATTTTAAGTGAAAGGTAACAATATTCAAATTCTTTGCATGTCAGAGTTAAAAGTGGAGTTCTCAATAATCACTTTATTTAATTTTTTTTTTTTTTATTTGACAGAGAGAGACACAGCAAGAGAGGGAACACAAGCAGAGGGAGCGGGAGGAGAAGCAGGCTCCTCGGCGAGCAGGGAGCCTGATGCGGGGCTCGATCCCAGGACCCTGAGATCACATCATGACGTGAGCCGGAGGCAGACGCTTAACGACTGAGCCACCCAGGCACCTGTCAATAATCACTTTAAATGTGGTTATACAATGATCCAAGTTAAAAGTGGATTAAGGAAACATAGTATTTGTTGTCTTTTAGAAACTCACTTTAAATTAAATGCTCAGATTAATAATAGAAGGGTGATTATAAAAATGCTAAAATAATCAAAGAAAGCTAGAATAGCTATATTAGTTTCAGACAAAACAGAGTTCAGATGAAATGAAGACAAATAGAAGCATTACATAATGATGAAAGGGTGAAGTCTCTAAGAAGACATAATAATCTAAAGCATATATACATCTAAAAAGGATTCCTTAAGGGCACCTGGGGGCTCAGTCAGTTAAGTGTCTGATTCTTGATTTTGGCTCAGGTCATGATCTCAGGGTTGTGAGATTGATCCCTGTGTTGGGCTCTGCACTGGGTGTGGAGCCTCCTTAAGATATTCTCTCTCTCTCTCCCCCCCCCGCCCCTGCCCCAGCTCGTGCATGCTCTCTTGCTCTCTCTCTTTCTAAAATAAATAAATAAATCTTTAAAAAATTTTTAAAAATAAACATAATAAAACAAAAATAAAAAGGATGCCTTAAGATATATGAAGTAAAAACTGATAGAACTTAATAAAGAAATATAAAATTCCCTATGGTAATTGGAAACTTCCAACACCCTTCTGTCGGTAATCGATATAACAAACAGGCAGAAAATTTGTACTTATATAGCAAGAATGAACAGCAGTATAAATCAACATACTATAACTGACATTTATAGAATACTCCATCATCAGAATATGCTTATTTTTAAGTTCAGACAAAATATTCACAAAGTTAGAACACCTCATGAGTATTAAACATACCTTATGGAATTTAAAGGAATAAAAATCATAGGGAGAATGTTCTAAAATGTTATTTATAATATATATATTTTTTTAATTTAGAAATGATCACTTTATTTCAATCCAGACAGCTCAGCGTAGTACAAATAAGAAAGACCCATTTCTTCAGATTCAGCTTACTTTTTTTGTTTATTGTAATAGTGGGATAAACCAAAAAACAAAAGCAGTTTTTAATCCCTTGAATTGTTCGTTTATTTCACCGCATATATTAGAAAAAAAAATCTCTTAACTCAATAACTAGGGTACTAGAAAAGAAGAATAAATTAGGTCTTAAGGAAGCAGAAGGGGGCGCCTGGGTGGCTCAGTTGGTTAAGTGTCTGTCTTGGGCTCAGGTCATGATCCCAGATCCTGGGGTTGAGCCCGCATCCAGCTCTCTGCTCAGTGGCGAGTCTGCTTTTCCCTCTCCCTCTGTGATCCCTCTCCCTCTGTGATGGCCTTCTCTCTAGCAAATAAATAAATAATATCTTTAAAAAATAAAGGAAACAGAAGAATAAAATAACAATTAGAGCAGAAATCTAAATTTGAAAACAGAAAAACAATAGAGAAAAACAAATCAATGAACCAAAAACCAGTTCTTTCAAAAGATCAAAAAACGTTGATAAACTTCTAGCTCTGGTAACCAAGAAAAAAAAAGATAAAAATTACCAATATTGCTAATTATAGAAGAGTCATAACTAATGACTCCATGGACATTATAAAAGGACCTTAAAGAGGTATTACAAATAGCTCTATGTTCAGAAATTTTATAATTTAGATGAAGTTGACTAATTCTTTGAAAGTCACAAGCTACCAAAACTCACATTAGGATAGACATAATCTGAATGCATGTATATCTGTTAAAGAAGTCTAACCAATAATTAATAACCTGCCCAAAATTGAAGCAGTATGCTCAGATCACTTTCTGGTGAAATCTACCAAACTTTTAAGGATGATTGGATACTAGTTTTCCATAATCTCATTCAGAAAATAGGAGGAGAGTTAACACTTCCTAACTTCATTCTGTGAGGTCACCATTATCCTAATACAAGAAAAATAAATATATTAGAGATAAAGAAAACTGCAAACCAATGTCTCTCATGAACAAAGATGCAAAAACCCTTTCAGAATATAAGCAAATTAAATTCAGCAATATATAAAAAAAACCTATTATGGCATATAATTCTTTCCAAGAAAGCAAGGCTGGTTTTAAATTTATAAATCAATGACTATATTTCATAATATTGACAGACTAAAAAACATGTAAAAGTTAATATTATAATAATATTAGCTACAGAAAAATCATTTCAAAGTAATTAGATACCAATTCACAAGAAAAGGTAAAAAATAGGAAGAAGAGGGAACTTACTTAACCAAATAAAAGCAATATACAATACACAGCTATACTTACAGCTAATATTGTCCTTAATTGTGAGAATATCTGGATGCTTTCCCCCAAATATCAGGAAAAGGCAAGGATATCCTCTGTAGTGACTCCTGCTTATTGTACTGGAAATCTTAACTAGTTCAATAAGACCCCCAAAAGTGTGTGTGTGTGTGTGTGTGTGTGTGTGTGTGTATAGCATACTTTTATTTTATAGAAATAAAACTGTCTTTTTTCATATCTAAGCTGATTGTCTCTATAGAAAACTCCAAATTATCTAAGGAAAAACAAACAAAGGAACAAACTTCTGGAACTAATAAGCAAGTGTAGCAAGGCCACAGGATACAAGGTTATATCTTTGTGTATACCAAAAGTCAGTTATTTTCCTATATATCAGCAATGAGTAATTGAAATTTGAAACTAAAACTCAGTACCATTTGTACTAGCTTCAAAAAAGTACTAGGTATAAGTAACAAAATATGTACATGGTCTGTATGTGGAGAACTATAAAACATTGATGAAGGAAATCCACAGAGCTAATTAAATGGAGAATTATTGCATGTTCGTGGATTAGAACACTCAGTTATTAAGGTGCAAGTTTTTCTCCACTTGTTTAGATTAAATGCAAATCTTATCAAAATCTTTGAAAACTATATTGTAGATACCAAAAAACCTCTCGATGAAATGTACTTTAAAAGGCAAAAGGCCTACAACATCAAAGAAGAATAAAGTCAGAGGACTAAATCTACCCAAAGCCAAGACTGAACTCTAAAGCTACCATAGTAATCAAGACAGTGTGGTATTGTGAAAGAATACACACATAGGTTAAGATAATAGAATGATATGTAGAAATAGACCCACAGAAATAAATCCAACTGATATTTGACAAAGACACACAGCAATTGAGTGGAGAAAAGACAGTTTTGTTTTGTTTTTTCCCAGTAAATGGTGTTGTAGGAATTGGTCCTTATGAAAAAGGATAAACCTAGGCAAAAATATATTTAACACAGAAACGAAATAAAAATGGATATCTCTAAACACAAAATACAAAACTGTAATACCTGTAGAAGAAAACATTAGGAAATATATAGGGCCTTGGATTCGTTGATGAGTTTTTAAATAAAACACCAAAGGGATGGTCCTTAAAGGTAAAATATTAGTAGGCATTTCTTAAATGAAAAAACTTCTGATCTCTGAAATACATTTTTAAGAGAATGATAAGACAGGACACAAAATGGTTGAAAATATTTCCAAGTTACATATGTGGTAAATTACTATACTCAAAATATGAAAAGAACTCTTAAAATTGAAGATAAAAATAACCAGATTAAAAATTGTGAAAAGTTCTCAATAGAAATCTCACAAAGGAAGATATACATATATCAATCATATGCATAGATGCTCATCGTCATTTCTTCCTGGGAAAATACAAATCAAAACAAAAATGAGATACTACTACATACTTATTAGAATGGCTTAAAAACCCCCAAAAGAATAGTTAGTGAGGAAATGGAGCCACAAGAGCTCTTATTCATTGCTGGAGAAAAATGCAAAATGATAGTCATTCTAAAAGATTGGTTAGCCATTTCTTACAAAGCTAAAAATTCTTAAATCATCCAACAACCACACTCCTAAATATTCACTCAAATGATGGGAAAACTTACTCGACACAAAACCTGTAGGTGAATGTTTATGCATCTTTATTTGCAACCAAACACCAGAAGCTAACAAAATGCTTTTCAATAAGTGAATGGACAAATACACTGTGGTACATCCATATTCTGACAACCCAGAATGCAATTGTGGTCCACTAGTCAGAATGGAAGCTTATGGATAGATCACTAATTTTAGGCAATATGCACCTTTTAATAGATCCAGTAAGATCTAGATATGAACAGATTTCCACAGTGGCTTCCGGATCTGCAGAGTTGGAGATATGATGGAAAATTTGGCAAGCCAAGATCCTTGGAACCCCTTTCCTACTAAAACAAATGAAATGAAAGCAATCCCATGACCCTGAGGACTATCAAAGATTAATAACGTTATCAAAATTTTAAGTGTTTTAGTTGCATAATGATTTCTGTTACCTCCCAAATTCTATAATTTGAACATGGGTGGATCTTGAAGAATATAAATGATTGTAATATATTTAATTAGGATGACAACTTTTAATTAGCTGCCATTCCAAATAAAATACACTTTTTGGACTTTTTCAGTACAATGCAGATTGTTGTACTTAGCGTGTATTTATGATCTGGCCAATGCTTATTTTCTCTATGACAGCGATTCTCCAAGTGTGGCCTGTGTGATGCTGATGGAGGATTTTGTGGGGGGGCTGGGGCTAAAGCAGATTATTGTTTTTTAATTTAATATCCTAGAAAAGTAATCAAGAAATATTAACTCATGAGAATCTTGTTGGGAGTCTGTGAGGACAAAACTATAGTAACATAGAATATTTGCCTTTTTAAGTTTGATGACATTTGCAAAAATAGTGCCTAAGAATATTGGTTAAAACTGTTGGCACTTCAGCACAAATCATTATAGTGGCCCTTAAAAGAGGAAGTTAGTATGGACTTGAAGCCGGAAGTTAATGGATCAATGCTTTGCAGGTCCGGAAGAAAATAATGTTTAACTCTAGTTTTTCTGTTTTTTAAAAATTATTTTTTAAATTTTTTTCAAAAGAAGTCCCTGAAGTATATAGACAAGAGATAGAAAGTCCCAAACACTGAAGAAAGAATATAATGTTGAACATATGATCTATCCAACAATTTGTCTGAACATAGTATTGCATACCAACATACCCACTGTTTTCAGGAAACTCTAGAGTAACAGAGATGGCTGGGAGAAAGTGAAGATCCACTAAAGCTGATGTCACTTGTGCAGCTACTCTGACTTGGAGATCTATTTTCAGTGACTCTCCAGCATTTTTGAACCATTAGATGACACATTAACTCTAGTTAATATTGAATTAATCCCTTGTTTCTAATGTAGTATTATTTAATGTAAATATGTAAGAGAGGGGTATTATGTGGAATACATTTACATTGAGATGGACTCCTTGTAATTCCTTTGGTTAAAAATGTGATACCACACTGGGCACCTAGGTGGCTCAGTTGTTAAGCGTCTGCCTTCAGCTCAGGTCATGATCCCAGGGTCCTGGGATTGAGCCCCGCGTCTGGCTCCCCGCTCTGTGGGAAGCCTGCTTCTCTCTCTCCCACTCCCCCTGCTTGTGTTTCCTCTCTCACTGTCTCTCTCTCTGCCAAAGAAATAAATAAAATCTTTAAAAAATGTGATACCAGATATTAGTGAATGTTGAATACTTTCCTTCCAAGAGTCAGAAAACAGACTGAGTGCAAGACTTATTTTTGTAGCTTTCGTACTAACTGACGGTAAAGTGAAAGTGCTGTAAACTGGTTTCACTGACCATAGTGGAAGGATTGTTGCTGTTGAAGGTTTTATTGCTATTATATCAGAGTATTTGTTAACGTGAGGTAGTAAGATGAATTTACTCCTTATTGTCAACTTTTTCATACTTTTAGGAAAAGTAAGAATGTTTTTGCTCTTTCATCCTTGGTTTTATAATTTAAAATGATAACTACGTTGGAGAATTCTTAGTGTAAGTTAGTTTTGGAATAATTAAATTGTATGTCTCTTCTGACATTGATCGCAAGTCATTCTTCACTTGCTCTACTAAAAAATAGAACTATTAACCAGTAGAATGACTTGATAAACATTAAATTCATCTTTATATATACAAAATGTATATTGCCGGTAAAAAACTTTACATGTTACTGTGATAGTGATACTATTATTATTACATAAAATATCATTTTATCAGGCAGCCTGGGTGGCTCAATTAGTTAAGTGTCTGACTCTTGGTTTTTTCGGCTCATGGGTTGTGGGATCAAGCCCCATGTCGGGCTCCTCCCTCAATGGGGAGTCTGCTTGAAGATTCTCTCCCTCTGCCCTTCCCCCTGCTCTCTCTCTCTCTCTCTCTCTCTCTCTAAAATAAATAAATAAATCTTTTAAAAAATATCATTTTATCTTACAATATCTTGAAAAGAAATTATACTTGCAGTAGGAGCATTCTGTAAATATTGCGAAGTCATATCAACTAGCGTAAGTGCATAAGGGCATTTCTGATAGATGCTTCCTAAGTTTGTATTGAATAAAATGATTATATTACCTAAGGACTATTGTTTACGTTATTAAACCTTGATCCAAATAGTTGTTTTTTCCCAGTTAGTTTCATTCATTTATTTTTAACTAAACTTTTTATTTTGAGATAATTTTAGGTTCGTCATTTTTTTTCATTTAACATTAATATAAGGATCTCTCATTTTTATTATACTGCTGATAGTATCCATTGTATCCTAAAATCCATAACTCATTAAAGAACACCTATGTATTGTCAATTCAATAACGTGATTTATATTTCCACAATCAATACAAGGTACTTAATATAATATTAAATTACATATTATGTGTACTATGCAGGAAAGAATCAATTCATAATTTATCCCTAGAGAATAGCTATACTTTCACTCTGGCAGTCTTGCTTCAAAATATCTCATTATAGATTTTACCTTAATACTAGATGACTTTTTCTAAGATTTTGCACTGATTATTCATATTATAAATTTGACATAAAACAAAAGATACATATTTTCTTTCAGCATCAGCTTGAAATTTCAAAATTCAAATATACTATTATACAGAACTTCATTGGTTGAAAAATTAATCTTATCTACAGGCAGTAGCAATGCATATTCAAAATGTTCCAAACACTTAACTATAATTGCACATTTCCTAGTCCTGTTATGATTGCAGAATAAATATGCTTTCATTTCGGTTTGTTATTTTAGAGATATATCTTGTGGGTAAAAAAGAAAGTAATAATTTCTTGTCACAAAAAAGCTATAATTATATGTATTTATATTTAACCTTTGTAGCTACTACTCATTAGCATCTAGTTGCACCCTCACGGTTTACATTTGGAAGTACAACTTCTGTATAATGCCTGTAATGACTGTGGTAATCTTTGACTTACTACTTTTTTTTTTTTCTTTAAAAATACTGCATCAGTGTCAGAGTGCACTTTTCTAAGAACAAGGCTTCAGGTGGTAGCCACACCTTTTTTATACTATTATAATAAAGTCAATCATGTGAATACCACTTTGAGAAAACATCTGCTCTTTTATTATAAAATTGAAAGATAACACTGAAAAAACTGCTTCTTGAGAGCAAATGTTGAACAGGAAGCACATAAAATAGCACTGACTAGAGGGAAATCAAACTAATAAAATAATAAGGAGGGAGAGATCTAGCTACCCTGACTTTTTATATCTTATTTGTTGAATAAAATTAAAACTCTTCTCATCACCTAGTTTTGCTGTTTTGAAATCAGAGACAAGTTAAAGCACATCAAGAAGAAATATGAATTCTTTTTTAAGTATGAGTTCTGTTCCTTTTATCATTTGTCATCACCCTTATGTATATTATATATTATTAACAATAACATTATGCAGGTTGGGGAAGTTTAAAGAAATGTTGCCACCCCAACATGTTTCTCCATAGCTTATATGCACAAATGTTTGTTAAGTTTAGAGAATCACAACTGCTTTTATCACTTTAAAAATGTCTTTCAGATTTTGTTCTCACTTTCAAATGTGTTTAATGGAATGAAAAATAAGTAGAAAATGCTGGAATTAGAGCAAAATGATCAGGATTCATAGGTGATAATGAGTGGTTTATTGCGTCATATATTAATAGCTCTGGACAAGCCGTTTTTGTCTTCAGAAAGATAAAATAGATGACCTGTGGTTTTATGCAAAATTTAAAATCTGTCATTTCTCTTGTTTCGAGCTAATTCAAATTCCATGCATATTAAAAGAAAAAGAATAAGGGGAAATAAAGAATGTTCACATTTTATTTCACATTACTACTAGACATTATAACCCTTATATTAAATATAAAAATATGTGTATATGTGTGTGTATCCATACCAGAACCAATGAATGTTTTATTATTTATGGTGATATTCCTCTTTCCTTGTATGTATATAATATTTTCTTTTGCAGACACCTGCTTGAGCATTTTTAACTTTTGTGATTCAAAGCGAAGTACCTGAATCTGACTGTAATGAACAATTCCACTAGGGTTGTGGTGTAATTATCTGGCTGAAAAGGCCAACCTCAACTGGCAGTACTTCTCACCAGAAAAGGTTCTTAAGGAAGGATGAATTTTCCATCCTGTTTGGGACTAATTAATTTTTTGTCAAGGGCATATCTTTCTTTCATTATCTCATGGTAGATTAGAAACTGCTAGCCTAATATATAGCACCCAGTTTCTATGCTTCTTAGGCATACACTTACCTAAAATGATTATATAAATTTAGACTTTTTAATGAGTCCTTCTTTCTTCTAATTTGTTGTTTTCTTCTTTATTTATTCAGTAGTTTTCATAACAATGAGTGTGAAAAATTCACTGTGAAACAGTGATAACATGTATCCATTAGGTTAGCTATTCTTTAATGAAATTCTCAGTTTATTTCTAAAGAAAGTTTTAAATTAAAGGAAGTTAAATTAGTTCACACCAAACAACTTTTAGAAAGTACAGAAAAAACATTCTCAACTTATTATTATGAGGTCAGTATAATCCTAATACTGAAACCTTACTAAGACATAAGGGAAGGAAAATTACAGACTAAGATTAATCATGAACAAAGGCATATGACTTTAAAATACTGGCCAAAATGAAATCCATCAATATTTTGTAACGGATAAAACATCAAGCTAAGGTAGAGTTTATGTGAGGAATGAAAAGTTGATTTACAATGAAAAAATCAATCAGTGTAATTCATCATACAAACAACAACAAAAATTTTGTACTGACAGAAAGAGCTTTTAACAATATTTAACATTTCATTTATAGTAAAACTCTCAGAAAACTAGGAATGTAAAGAGATTTTCTCAGCCTGATGTCAGGCATCTATATGATTTTAGGGTATGCAAAGATTTCTTAGGGAGAACACAAAAATCGAAAACTGTAAAAGGAAAAACTATATATAAATTTGCAATACCTTTAATAAACAGAATAATTTTAAAGAAGCCTAATGTATCATTTATAGTTATTTATTTCTGTTATTTATTTCTAAAATGAACATTATTTTTGGAATATTTATACATATCTTATGTTTTGGATGCTATTTATTTATAATGGTTCATTACTAGAATTGAAAAGTATTATCATATTACACTTGTATTCTGTGACCTTGCTAATTTGGCTGTTACCTTGTATATTCCTTATGATTTATTACAACAATTAATAATTAAGTACACTTCCTTTTTAAGCTTATTATTTTTCTTACTCTGTAGGAGTGGCTAGTATCTCAGGTTCAGTGTTGTTTATAAACAGCTAAGTGGGGGCGCCACAGCTAAGTGGCTCAGTTGGTTAAGAGACTGCCTTCGGCTCAGGTCATGATCCTGGAGTCCCGGGATCGAGTCCCACATCGGGCTCCATACTCAGCAGGGAGTCTGCTTCTCCCTCTGACCCTCTCCCCTCTCATGCTCTCTCTCTATCTCATTCTCTCTCTCAAATAAATACATAAAATCTTAAAAAAAAAATAAACAGTTAAGTGTGCAGATACCGTGTTTGCAGTCTTATAGAGAAAAAGTTCAATATTTCAACATTAACAGTGATGGTAGCTGTTGCTTTTCTAAGTTACATTTTTTGAGAGACAGAGAGAGAGGCAGGGGGTAGAAATGTTTACAGTATTTTTCTGGATGGTATAATTAAATTGAAAATTATTTTGTAACAAAATAATTAAAATTTGAGTATAGGACACCTGGGTGGCTCAGTTGGTTAAGCATCTGCCTTTGGCTAAGGTCATGATCCCAGGGTCCTGGGATGGAGCCCCACTTTGGGCTCCCTCCTCCCTGAGAGGCCTGCTTCTCCCTCTCCCTCTGCCTGCCGCTCCCCCTGCTTGTGCTCTCTCTCTCTCTCTGTCAAATAAATAAATAAAATCTTTAAAAAAATAAATTTTAGTAAAATATAATTTGCCTTTATGAAAGAAAATATCTGTCTATATAAAATATACAGTGTAGCACAATGATACTGAAATGTCCACTGCTTCAAAAAATTCAGTATTGTAACATAGACTATTACCACTATATGGAAAACTAGGAATTTTCCCTAATTGAGATGATACTAGTCTCACTACCACAAAGAGGTCACTTAGACATGAATTTGTTTATGCAATTTAGTTTTTTCCTAGGTAAAATTAGGAAATTTAAAATAAAGTGTAAATATTCCACTCATAAATTGTGAAATCTTAGAAAATAAATCAGAATTAATGGGTTAAATATGTCGTTAGAAGTTAGGGGTTGATAAATTTACAGGAAAAAATAGCTTATTTTCCAGTATTAAATCTTAAACCTCATACTAATTATTTAGAATGGGGCAATAATATAATGCTATTATGTGAAGAATTGGAAACTTTGTTATGGATGATGATGCACTGAATGTTTCTAGTTTATTCAGAATAGTAATTTAGAGCATCTGTACCTTAGACATTTTATTGTTTGCAATTACTATTTTGCTAATGTGTTTGAAATAAGGGGTAAAGCAGGAGAAACATGAGCATAATAAAATAGTACTGTTGTTTCGTTCTGATCACATTTCTTTAAAACTTTCATTAACATGGTTATACTACTTACAGATATCTTATCTACATCCAGCAATTATAGCTCAACTTCTAGATTTCATATAGCATTTGACTTTGATCAGATAAGCAATAATTTTTCTCTCAATGCTGTTTAGGATTATGATGATGATGATGATGATTACTTCACAAATGGCTAATAGCATTTGGATTTTTGCATTTTCCCTCATAGTATTGCTTGATTTTAACTACTTATATGCCATTACACCAGCCTTCTACTGCCCTGGAAATCTCAGAAGTTTAGATTTGCTATAGTAGCAATAAAATAAATAAAACAAAAATGCAGGCAGATCTCCAGATTTTAGGATTCAGTAAATTGTGATCCAGAGTTAGGGCAGTAGAGGCAAGGCATCACAGTCTGGTACCTTAGCTAGGACTCAGTTAATAACATAGGTCAGGTTCAAGAAGCATAGCTCAATATATCTAAACTTTCTTATTCACCTTAAACTTAATACTAAAGTTCAATCTTGCAGCAATTCTTTAGTTTTCTAAATTTTCTGTGGTCTGATACACTGTTATTTTTACGTACGTACTTCTTTTGTGTTTGAGTCCATAATTTTTTTTTCAATTAATTGCTATAGAATGGAAATCTACTCAACAATAAAAAGAAATGAGTTACTGAAACACACACACACACACACACACACACACACACACACACACACACACACACAAGAATGAATGAGTGGGGGGAGCAAGATGGCGGAGGAGTAGGAGACCAGGATTTCGTCTGGTCTCAGGAATTCAGCTGAATAGGGATCAAACCATTCTGAACACCTACGAACCCAACAGGAGATGGAAGAAGAGAGTAGCAACAACTCTCTGAACAGAGAAACGACCACTTACTGGAAGGTAGGACGTGCGGAGAAGTGAATCCGAGGCGATATTCGGGAGGATAGACGGCGGGGGAGGGGGCCTCCCTTAGCCGCTCCTGGCAAGTGATAGAGCCTCGGAGCACAAAATCGGAACTTTTAGAAGTCGGCTCTGCTGAGGGACGTCGCTCTAGTGGCTAAGCGGGGGGTGGACCACTTGCGGGACAGTGTGGTCTCAGGACCCTCGGGGTCACAGAAAGACCGGGGGTGCCTGAGGGCAGCAGAGCTCCCAGGTATTGGAGCGGGCAAGCTGACTGCAGAGACGGAGCCGAGGCGCGGGCTCTCAGCTCGGGGTTGCCATAAACTGTGATCCGCGGCCCAGTCGGGCCACTGCTCCTCCAGCAGGGACCCAACAAACAGCAGAGCCGGGGAGACTCCCCTTACTCCCCGGGAGGAGTGGCGCGGGAGCACACCGCAGGGATCTGCTGGGTTTGGAGACTCCACAAGGGGTCGGGAGCCAGAGATAGAAACGCTGGGTCACAGGCCGGGTGAGCACGGAGTGCGGCCGGAGACTGGGGAGACGGGCGTGACTGCTTTTCTCTAGGGGCGCACTGAGGAGCAGGGCCCCGAGTTCTCAGCTCCTCCGGGGCAGAGATTGGGAGGCCACCATTTTCACCCTGGTCTTCCAAAGCTGTAACGAGAGCTGGCAGGGAACAAAAGCTCCTGAGAGCAAACCAGAGCAGCTTGCTTAGCCCGGACCGACAAGGGTGGGGCAACTCCTGCTCTGGCAAAGACATTTGGAAACCACGGGAACAGGCCCCTCCCCCAGAAGATCAGCACTAACAGCCAGCAAGCCAAGACCAAGTTTACCGATCAAGGAGAACTAGAGAACTCCAGCGCTAGGGGAATACTGCACATAGAATTCATGACTTTTTTACCATGATTCATTAGTTTTTCAAAGTTAATTATTTTTAACTTTTTTTTGAATTTTTCCTTTGCCCTTTTTCAACCAACATCTTATCAATCCCTTTTTTTAAAAAAAACATTTTTTATTTTTCATTTTTAGAGTCATATTTTATCCCTTCATAGTAGTTACCCTTATTTTTGGCATATATATATAAGTTGTTCTCTCTTTAAAATTTTGAGACACACTTTCTTCTAACAGATCCAAATATACCCTAAATCACTCGTGTATGGCTTTGTTCTAGTCTCCTGCCTGATCACACTCTCTCCCTTTTTTTTCTTTTCTTTTTTTTTTTTAATCTTTCTTTTTACAAACAACTTCTTATCTTATCAATTTCTTTTATAAAATCTTTTATAATTTTCATCTTTACAGTCATCTTCCATCCATTCATTGTATCAACTCTTATTTTATACATATATAAGTCTTTCTTCCTTTAAAATTTTAGGAGGCACTTTCTTTTAACAGACCAAAATATGCCCAAAATCTAGTGTGTGGTGCTGATCTATGCACTAGCCTGATCATATTTGATCATATTCTGTTTTTTTTGTTTTGTTCTGTTTTTCTTTGTTTTTATCTTTTCCTTTCTTTTTTTTTCCTCTTTCTTTTTTGTTTCTTTCCCTTTCTTTTCCCCTGGTTTCAGGTCTTTTCTGATTTGTATAGAGTATATTTGCTGGGGATGTTGTTAACCTGTTAGCATTTTGTTCTCTCATTCATCTAGTCTCCTCTGGACAAAATGACAAGACTAAAAAAAATTACCTCAGCAAAAAGAACAAGAGGTAGTACCGTCTGCCAGGGACCTACTCAATACAGACATTAGTAAGATGTCGGACCTAGAGTTCAGAATCATGACTTTAAAGATACTAGCTGGGCTTGAAAAAAGCGTGGAAGTTATTAGAGAAACCTTTTCTGGAGAAATAAAAGAACTAAAATCTAACCAAGTCGAAATCAAAAAGGCTATTGATGAGGTGCAATAAAAAATGGGGGCACTAACTGCTAGGATAAATGAGGCAGAAGAGAGAATCAGTGATAAGGAAGACCAAATGTTGGAAAATAAAGAGGCTGAGAAAAAAGAGAGAGAAACAACGACAGGATCACGAGGGCAGAATGCGAGAGATAAGCAATACGATAAGACGAAACAACATTAGAATAATTGGGATCCCAAAGAAGAAGAAGAAAGAGAGAGAGGGGCAGAAGGTATACTGGAGCAAATTATAGCAGAAACTTCCCTAATATGGGGAAGGAAACAGGCATCAAAATCCAGGAGGCACAGAGAACCCCTCTCAAAATCAATAAAAATAGGTCAACACCCTGACATCTAATAGTAAAACTTACGAGTCTCAGAGACAAAGAGAAAACCCTGAAAGCAGCTCGGGAGAAGAGATATGTAACCTACAATGGTAGAAACATTAGATTGGCAACAGACCTATCCACAGAGACCTGGCAGGCCAGAAAGGACTGGCATGATATATTCAGAGCACTAAACGAGAAAAATATGCAGCCAAGAATACTATATCCAGCTAGGCTGTCATTGAAAATAGAAGGAGAGATAAAAAGCTTCCGGGACAAACAAAAACTAAAGGAATTTGCAAACACGAAACCAGCCCTCCAAGAAATATTGAAAGAGGTCCTCTAAGCAAAGAGAGAGCCTAAAAGCAGCACAGATCAGAAAGGAACACAGACAATATACAGTAACAGTCACCTTACAGGCAATAAAATGGCACTAAATTCGTATCTTTCAATAGTTACCCTGAATTTAAATGGGCTAAATGCCCCAATCAAAAGACACAGGCTATCAGATTGGATTAAAAAACAAGACCCATCGATATGCTGTCTGCAAGAGACTCATTTTAGACCCAAAGACACCCCCGCATTGAAAGTGAGTGGTCGGAAAACCATTTACCATGCTAATGGACACCAAAAGAAAGCTGGGGTGGCAATCCTTATATCAGACAAATTAGATTTTAAAACAAAGACTGTAATAAGAGATGAAGAAGGACAGTATATCCTACTTAAAGGGTCTATCCAACAAGAAGATCTAACAATTGTAAATATCTATGCCTCTAACATGGGAGCAGCCAATTATATAAGGCAATTAATAACAAAAGCAAAGAAACACATTGACAACAATACAATAATAGTGGGGGACTTTAACACCCCCCTGACTGAAATGGACAGATCATCTAAGCAAAAGATCAACAAGGAAATAAAGACTTTAAATGAAACACTGGACCAAATGGACTTCACAGACATATTCAGAGCATTCCATCCCAAAGCAACGGAATACACATTCTTCTCTAGCGCCCATGGAACATTCTCCAGAATTGATCACATCCTAGGTCACAAATCAGGTCTCAACCAGTACCAAAAGATTGGGATTATTCCCTGCATATTTTCAGACCACAATGCTTTGAAACTAGAACTCAATCACAAGAGGAAAGTCAGAAAGAACTCAAATACGTGGAGGCTAACGAGCATCCTACTAAAGAATGAATGGGTCAACCAGGAAATTAAAGAAGAATTAAAAAAAATCATGGAAACCAATGAAAATGAAAACACAAATGTTCAAAATCTTTGGGATACAGCAAAGGCAGTCCTGAGAGGAAAGTATATAGCAATACAAGCCTTTCTCAAGAAACAAGAAAGGTCTCAAATACACAACCTAACCCTACACCTAAAGGAGCTAGAGAAAAAACAGCAAATAAAGCCTATCACAGCAGAAGAGAAATAATAAAGATCAGAGCAGAAATCAATGAAATAGAAACCAAAAGAACAGTAGAACAGATCAACAAAACTAGGAGCTGATTCTTTGAATGAATAAGATTGATAAACCCCTGACCAGACTTATCAAAAAGAAAAGAGAAAGGACCCATATATATAAAATCATGACTGAAAGAGAAAGATCACAACCAACACCAAAGAAATAAAAACAATTATAAGAACATATTATGAGCAACTCTATGCCAGCAAATTAGATAACCTGGAAGAAATGGGTGCATTCCTAGATATGTTTCAACTACCAAAATTGAACCAGGAAGAAATAGAAAGCCTGAACAGACCTATAACCACTAAGGAAATTGAAGCAGTCATCAAAAATCTCCCAACAAACAAAAGCCCAGGGCCAGATGGCTTCCCAGGGGAATTCTACCAAACATTTTAAGAAGAATTAATACCTATTCTCCTGAAACTGTTCCAAAAAATAGAAATGGAAGGAAAACTTCCAAACTCATTTTATGAGGCCACCATTACCTTGATCCCAAAACCAGACAAAGACCCCATCAAAAGGAGAATTACAGACCAATATCCTTGATGAACATGGATGCAAAAATTCTCACCAAAATACTAGCCGATGGGATCCAACAGTACATTAAAAGGATTATTCACCACGACCAAGTGGGATTTATCCCTGGGCTGCAAGATTGGTTCAACATCCACAAATCAATCAACGTGATACAATACATTAACAAAAGAAAGAACAAGAATCATATGATCCTCTCAAAGATGCAGGAAAAGCATTTGACAAAGTACAGCATCCTTTCTTGATCAAAACTCTTCAGAGGATAGGGTTAGAGGGTACATACCTCAATATCATAAAAGCCATCTATGAAAAACCTACAGTGAATATCATTCTCAATGGGGAAAAGCTGAGAGCTTTTCCTCTAAGGTCAGGAATGCGGTAAGCAGGTCCATTATCACCACTGCTATTCAAGATAGTATTAGAAGTCTTAGCCACAGCAATCAGACAACAAAAAGAAATCAAAGGCATCCAAATCGGCAAAGAGGAAGTCAAACTCTCACTCTTTGCAGATGATATGGTACTGTATGTGGAAAACCCAAAAGACTCCACCCCAAAACTGCTAGAACTCATACAGGAATTCAGTAAAGTAGCAGGATATAAATCAATGCACAGAAATCAGTGGCATTCCTATACACCAACAACAAGGCATCCAAATCGGCAAAGAGGAAGTCAAACTCTCACTCTTTGCAGATGATACGGTACTGTATGTGGAAAACCCAAAAGACTCCACCCCAAAACTGCTAGAACTCATACAGGAATTCAGTAAAGTAGCAGGATATAAATCAATGCACAGAAATCAGTGGCATTCCTATACACCAACAACAAGACAGAAGACAGACAAATCAAGGAGTCGATCCCATTTACAATTGCACCCAAAACCATAAGATACCTAGGAATAAATCTAACCAAAGAGGCAAAGCATCTGTACTCAGAAAACTATAAAATACTCATGAAAGAAATTGAAGAAGACACAAAGAAATGGAAAAACTTCCCATGCTCATGGATTTGAAGAACAAATATTGTGAAGATGTCAATGCTACCTAGAGCAATCTACGCATTCAATGCAATTCCCATCAATATACCATCCACTTTTTTCAAAGAAATGGAACAAATAATCCTAAAATTTGTATGAAACCAGAAGAGACCCCGAATAGCCAGAGGAATATTGAAAAAGACAAGCAAAGCTGGCGGCATCTCAATTCCGGACTTCCAGCTCTATTACACAGCTGTCGTCATCAAGACAGTATGGTACTGGCACAAAAACAGACACATAGATCAGTGGAACAGAATAGAGAGCCCAGAAATGGACCCTCAACTCTATGGTCAACTCATCTTTGACAAAGCAGGAAAGAAGGTCCAATCGCAAAAAGACAGTCTCTTCAACAAATGGTGTTGGGAAAATTGGACAGCCACATGCAGAAGAATGAAACTGGACCATTTCCTTACACCACACACAAAAATAGACTCCAAATGGTTGAAAGACCTAAATGTGAGCCAGGAGTCCATCACAATCCTAAAGGAGAACACAGGTAGCAACTTCTTCGACCTCAGCTACAGCAACTTCTTCCTAGAAACATCGCCAAAGGCAAGGGAAGCAAGAGCAAAAATTAGCTATTGGGATTTCATCAAGATAAAAAGCTTTTCCACAGCAAAAGAAACAGTCCACAAAACCAAAAGACAACCGACAGAATGGGAGAAAATATTTGCAAATGACATATCAGATAAAGGGCTAGTATCCAAAATCTATAAAGAACTTATCAAACTCAACACCCAAAGAACAAATGATCCAATCAAGAAATGGACAGAAGACATGAACAGACATTTTTCCAAAAAAGACATCCAAATGGCCAACAGACACATGAAAAAGTGCTCAACATCGCTCGGCATCAGGGAAATCCAAATCAAAACCTCAATGAGATGCACCTCACACCAGTCAGAATGGCTAAAATTAACAAGTCAGGAAACGACAGATGTTGGCAGGGATGTGGAAATAAGGGAACCGTCCTACACTGTTGGTGGGAATGCAAGCTGGTGCAACCACTATGGAAGCATTATGGAGGTTTCTCAAACAGTTGAAAATAGAACTACCATAAGATCCAGCAATTGCACTACTGGGTATTAACCACAAAGATAGAAATATAGGGATCTGAAGGGGTACGTGCACCCCAATGTTTATAGCAGCAATGTCCACAATAGCCAAACTGTGGAAAGAGCCAAGATGTCCATCGACAGATGAATGGATAAAGAAGATGTGGTATGTATACACAGTGGAATATTATGCAGCCATCAAAAGGATCTTGCCATGTGCAATGACGTGGACGGAACTGGAGGGTGTTATGCTGAGTGAAATAAGGCAGTCAAAGAAAGACATGTATCATATGACCTCACTGATATGAGGAATTCTTAATCTCAGGAAACAAACTGAGGGTTGTTGGAGTGGTGGGGGGTGGGAGGGATGGGGTGGCTGGGTGATAGACATTGGGGAGGGTATGTGCTATGGTGAGTGCTGTGAGTTGTGTAAGACTGTTGAATCACAGATCTGTACTTCTGAAACAAATAATCCAATATATGGTAAGAAAAAAAAAAGAAGAAGATAGCAGGAGGGGAAGAATGAAGGGGAGTAAGTCGGAGGGGGAGACGAACCATGAGAGACGATGGACTCTGAAAAACAAACTGAGGGTTCTAGAGGGGCGGGGGTGGGGGGATTGGTTAGCCTGGTGATGGGTATTAAAGAGGGCACATTCTGCATGGAGTACTGGGTGTTATGCACAAACATTGAATTATGGAACACTACATCAAAAACTAATGATGTAATGTATGGTGATTAACATAACAATAAAAAATTTTAAAAAATGAATGAATGCAGCCATTTTTGATATTGACCAATGTTTTGGTATATGTTATTGATTTATTGGGGGGTTACAAACATTATAAAAGCAAGTAAAACTTAACTTTATAAAAATATACACATAATTCTAATACTTAGAATAAAGTGGTAGCATAAAACATTCTTTTGTTTATTTCTGCAAGAGATGATAGACAGGATATGCAGCATTAGTGTTTGGTTTTGAAAGTCAAGTTGTTATTTTAAATGTATGGCTGATTGGAAATATTTTACCATTTTTATTTCCTTTGATATCTTAACTAAGGTTTTTTCATCTGTCTCTTCTTCAGAATAGTGAAATAAATGCCACCTGGGAATTAAGAATTTGAGTGCCTCACATGATAACAACATAATTGTAGTTGTCAAAGGTGCTTTGATTAAAGTACTGGAGAAAATCAGTTAGGCTTCACACTCAAGAGTTTTAGCCTTCTTAAAGCTGGTGTACAGGATATCATAACTCTTATTCTAAGTCCTGAGTGCTTTACAGATCTTTTGGTGATTCTGTACAGAGTCAAGTGACAAAACAGCTGCAACACATCTTGGTTCACTCTGCATTTTACACTAAAAGAAATTAGCAGACATTAATATTAGGATTATCTATGTCCACAAGTTAACAACTCACAAATGTATAAGTATAGAGGGTATGACCAATGGTTATCAAATGAAAAATTATCCATAAAAATGAATCTTAACAGAAAACTCTTAAAATGATTTCATATTACGGAAACATACTTATTTTATTTTATTTTTTATTATTTATATTACTAATATTCTTCTTTTAGTAAGCCCTTGTATTCAGTGCTGGCTTACACAATCAAATCCTGTCTTTCGTTTTTGGCATAACTACTTTTTAACAACTAGTGATATAAAGGTTGTGTGGATAACACAGTCTTGAAATTACTTTGGGAAACAATTTTAACGGTACTCACTTTCTTTCAAGTGTTGATAACAAGGGAGGAAAACAGAAATATCTGCACACAGTGATTATTTTTGAAATATATTGTCTTGAAGGAAAGTTAAAAGTTGTTGAGACTTCCTGCAAGGAGGAACAAGGGAACTATAAAAGGGTTTATAGTTACTTGTTTACTGAGTCTGTAAATCATTTTTCTCCATAGAAACCAATGAGGGTGCTCACAAGCCTTAAAATATTCTTTAATATTTATTTTGAAAAATTAGAATTATAAGATTTTTCCCTCATCTCTTTCTGGGTCTCTTAATTGGAGGCATCTTAAGAGAATTTGTAAATATAAGGAAATATGGTAAAGGCTTTCACCAAGGATTTCCTTATGTAATAATAATAATAAATCCAGAAATAATTTCCCATCACTATATCTTTCTCTGGTATTGGTATCATCATATCAACTATATGCTCATAATAGTTCATTTTAATGTATATGATATGATTCTTTTTTGATATAAAGTATAGATAATGAAAAATTTAAAATTGTAGACAGTGAACTAAAATATTCGGAAAGTGGCTGCAAAGAAAATGAAGCCAAAATAAATATCATTAGGGGATAAAATTCCTCTTTTAGGAGACAACACAAGCAAAGATAAATTGAGGATACTCATCTATTTGGAAGAAAATTCATTCTGGTGAGTACAGTGAGATAGAATGGGATAGAGTGGCAAAGTGTCAGTTGTGGAGACTGTGAGCTCAACCTAAAGGGAATGGATTTTCTTTCTTTAAAAAACTTAGGCAGAGGCTGAAGGTAGAGAAAATTCTCTCACCCACAAAACACATAAGAATGTAACAAAATGAAATTAACATCTGAATACATAATTTGTTTTGAAGGTAGGAAAAAAAAAACACTAGATGCCGAGTACAAAGAGAAAACCCAAGAGCATAAACTGAATTCAGAAATGGGGGGGGGCTTGAAAGAAGGAACTATTAATAAGGGATCGGATTTAGCCTCTCTGATGTTGGAAGCTGAGACTTCAGGCTTGTTCATGAAGATGACTTAGAAAAGAATCCACTTCATAAATTTAGGGTACAGAGTCATTTCTGTAAAGTGAACACTAGATCAACTCCAACTACCATTCTGGGCTTCAGCGAAGAAAATGGCTATAGGAAAGGGGGAAAAGGAGTCTCATAAAAAGAATCCAAAGTATGAGACAGACATTGACTCACACTCCTGATTTTCACTACCCATATTGTCAGGCAACCCTAACCTGAAAACTTAAATAAAACATTAATAGTAACTAAATTCAGCAAAGAAAAATGAAAAATTCCCAAATAGGAATGTCAACCATTGAGATTATGCATGTGCTGGGTGTGCCTGTGTGTGCACACATACACATACACACACAAACATATTCTTTGAGGATGATACATAATGATGAACCGCCATGAAAGAGAATCAGCAATTTAAAGACATCATCAAATTGTACCTTTAAAATAGCACATAATGGAACAACCAGAAATTGATTTCTATATAAGCATACTTACAACATTCAGTAGGCATGGGATATGATCCATTGTGCAGTAAAGGACTACTAAATATGTTCTAAATAAACAAATAGGAAATCTGGAAATAGTAGGTATGATTTTTACTGAGTTTATAAATTAGAGTGGGAGCAGTTCAAAAGAAAGTTAATATATTAAAAAATTATTGCAAATTACCTAGAAGACAGAACATAAAATAAAGATACAGAAAACAGGAAAGAGAAGTTAAAAGTTGGAATGTAGAGTGGAAAACCTCAGTAAGATCAAGTAGGAGTTCCTGAAGAAGGGATAGTGGAAAAGCAAACAGAAGAGACAATAATCAAGGAACCCGGGAGATAAGAATTTCTCCCAAATTCTTTGTCATCCAGATGAGCAGTGTTTGTACCAGACACTCTGGGGAGAGAGGAATGATCTAACATTTAATGAGTTTCTCCAGTATTTTATTTCTTAGCTATCTAATTGCCAATGCAATAGAATATAGAACTACTTAGATTAAGGAAGTCTTCAACATGAATATAGTGTGAAAGACTATGTATTGTTAATGAAAATCACACCTTTAAATTTTATAGTTTGTAGTTCTCCATTTTCTCCAATTTTTTAATTTTTGCATGTTATCCTATGTGCCTAGCACTCTATCTAACAGAGCATCAAAACAGGATGTCTGCACACGCCATAGTCTCAGCCAGTTCTGTAGGAAGAATTTGTTCTCTTTTATAAATAAACCCTCAATGTTCTGCAGAGTAGGATACAGCCTTAGAGATCAGGTAACTCACCACAAATTAACTGTGAAATAAAGAAATTACAAAACACGGAGGTTACATTTGTCTAAATTTAGTATTAGGATACACAGATTGTTTAGCTCCACTAAATCAGATTGTCTTTATATTCAGTGTATTTCATTTTAGCTGAATCCATGAAGTATAGGGGTAAAGAAGTAAAAATAAGACTGTTGAATCACAGACCTATACCTCTGAAACAAATAATACATTATATGTTTAAAAAAAAAAGAAGATAGTAGGAAGGGAAAAATGAAGCGGGGGAAATCGGAGGGGGAGACGAACCATGAGAGACGATGGACTCTGAGAAACAAACTGAGGGTTCTAGAGGGGAGGGGGTGGGGGATGGGTTAGCCCAGTGATGGGTATTAAAGAGGGCACGTTCTGCCTGGAGCACTGGGTGATATACACAAACAGTGAATCATGGAACACTACATCAAGAACTAATGATGTAATGCATGGTGATTTACATAACATGATAAAATAAAAAATATATAAATATTTTAAAAATAATTTTCTTGAAGTGTTATTTTCAGTACTATTCACTAGCTCTTTTTAGGGCTGCATGTTCACTTTATCCAGAATTGGTGTGGTCTGTATAATAATTTCAGTCAGTTTCAGGTGAGAAATCAGGAGTAAAGGGGACAGAACTAGAAGAAAATCTTTTTTTGGGAAACTGGTTTTGGGGTTGGCTCAGAAGATGTGGATGGCTGGGTCATTATGACTCTTAACCCCATTTACTCATGAATTCAACAAATGGTTTTACATTTATTGCCTTGTTCCAGTTCTTACACACACACACACACACACACACACGTGTGTGTGTGCGCATTCACATATATGTAGCAAGAGATAATAAAAAATAAACAAAATTAATTTTGTTTAGTGATGAGTGCTATGAATAAAATAAAACAAGGAAGAGAGTAAGTGGTGGGGGTAGGTTGTGGTTAGTGGGGGTAGGTTGTGGTTACATTAAGTGCAGTGTTACTAATGGTCATTTCTGAAGATGTAATAACTGAAAAAAGAATGGAAAGTAAAGAGAGCGGTCTGTGACTTGGTATGTAGCTAGATTTTATTTCCCAGCATCCCTTGAAGGTAGAGAAATTATATGACTAAGTCTCCAGGGCTAGTTCTTGAAAATTTCTGGAAAAAAAATCTATTATTTGTATGCCCTTTCTCCATCTTCTAGCGGAACCAAGAAGTTCTGATTACTTACAGGCAACTAGAATTGTTAAGTTGGAAGAACCACAGCTTTCTGAAGGTGCAGAACTCTTTTACCTACTTGAGTAGAACCACAATTAAACAAGAAATACACTTTTTTGTTACTTTCAGCCACTGATAATTTTGATACACCATTTTGCCTACTCAGAAAAATGCAGTAATATATTAGTATGTGAACTTGTGCAAGTTACTTAATTGTTCTCTATTTCAGTTTCCCCATTTGAAAAGTGGGTTTATAATAGTATATTCCCAGGGAGCCTGGGTGACCCAGTCCGGTTAAGTGTTTGCCTTTGGCTCACGTCATGATCCTGGGATCCTGAGATTGAGCCCAGCATCTGGCTCCCTGCTCAGCAGGGAGTCTGCTTCTCCCTCTCCTTCTGCTTCTCCCCCCGCTCATTCTCACTCACTCTCTCTCTCTCTCTCTCTGTCAAATAAATAAATGAAATCTTAATAAATAAATAAATATGTTTTTAAAAAACAGTATACTCTCATGAGGTTGTTGTGAAGATTAAATGAGTCAATGCATGCACAACATTTGGAAGAGTGTCTGGTCTTTCATAATTGTTCAGTGAGTTTGACCATTTTTATTGCTATCGTGGAGGAGAGAGTTCCTGGATGAGAGTGCACAAAGAGAGAGTCAAGGCTCTGAAAAGCTTGAGGCGGAAGGAAGAGTGCAATGGGAGTAAAGGTAGTGATAGGAGATGAGTTCAGGGATTAAGATTGAGGCCAGGTCTAGTAGAATCTTAAAGACTCACAGAGTAGTAATTCAAAGATAGTGGGAGATTTTGAATATGGGAATTTATAGCTAAAAATTATCAGTCTGACTTTTGGGTGGAGAGTAGACTCTTTGCAGGTACTGTTGGGAGCAGAAAATCAGTTATGAGGTCATTGCAAAAATACAGGTGAGAGATGGTGATGCTTGAACCAGGAAGGAGGAGTGTGGATCATGTAGTGATTGATACAGTGCAGTGACTAATAGCGCTGCACATTCTTGCATATGCCTTACAGTCTTTATCAATCAATAATATTTAATTAAATTACTTCTATGTGCCAGGCACTGCCCTCTGTATAAAAATATATTAATGTATTTTTGGTGAAAAGAAGCAATATGTAGAATCTGTATGTGCCAGGTACTTTACATGAGTCTAAGAATAAAGAAAGGATAGAATTCTTGTTCTGAAAGTATGTTCAGCCTGGAGTCTGGCAAAAAATGATAGGTAATTACAAAACAAGCAGTAAATAATATGTTAGCAGCTGGAATGAAGTGCAGGAAAAAAAAATTCAGGAGGGCACCAATATAGCCTGGAAAGATCCAAGATTTCCCAGAGATATTTATACATACAATTAAACATGAAGATGGACTCTGCACTATAATTATCCATCTTTAAAATGAATAATTAATATTTGATTGAACAATGTTTAGAATTTAAGCATTATTAAGAAATTTACATTAGTATTTTTAAATTATTTCAGGAAAGGGCAAATTTCATACTATTTATATTCACACAGTGAATATATTTATCTGTCAGAGAGAGAGAGAGAGAGCATGAGTGCACAAGCAGGGGAATGGAAGGCAGAGGGAAAAGAAGTCTCCCCACCAAGCAAGGAGCCCAATGCAGGATTTGATCCCGGGACTCTGGGATCATGACCTGAGCCTGAGCCAAAAGCAGGAGCTTAACCATCTGAGCCACCCAGGTGTCCCTAGGGAGTGCACTTGTGATAAGCACCAGGTGTTATGTGTGAATGTTGAATCACTATATTGTACACTTGACAATAATATTCTATGTTAACTAACTGGATTTTAAATAAAAACTTAAAAATTAAAAAAATAAAAGAAAATTTGCAAAACAAAACAAAAAACTACAAGACTTTCCAAAAAATAAAAATAAAATACTTTGGGTACATAATCAGTTCTCAAACAATAATACATTTTTTCATTCATTACAGATAATAAAATTAACTGGAAATGTTTGAAAGAAAATTAAATGTTTTAACAACTAGAAATGTTCACGAGTTTAATTTTAGATTGATATTGCATTCTATTTAATTCAGTAGGTCTCTGAAGTAATCAAGAGGGTTCTTTGCCAATACAAAGCCAAAGATACTTCCATAAAAATGCTGACCTCATAATATGATTTGTTTTTCATTTTTTATATCTACACTTTGCCTTCTGATATTTAAGAACACAGCATGGGTTCCTATGATCTCTGTGATCTTGGGGAAATTACATAAACTCCTTAATAAAATGGAAATAATTATAGTACCAACCTCACCAGATTTGTATGAGAATTTAAAAAGTCATGCAGATGAAAGCATGTAGCACTCTTCCTGACTCATTATAGATCTACTGATTAATAAATTTATTCACTTACTATTAGGCAAAACAGTAAGATAAGTATGTAGGATAAATTAGACCAGTATTTTTCAATTACCGCTATGCTTTTGATGTGCATGGAGATTTTATTTTAATACAGACAATCTGGACCCACTTCTAATCTAATTATTTCATAGTTGCTGGAGGGAGCAGTGACCCCAAATTAACAATTGCTATCATGGATCATTTTTAATTCTTATGCTTATTGTTAAGCCCCATGATAATGGGACAGAAACAGAGATAATATTTTTGGTCCAAAATATGTGTTTTTTGAAACTTCCATTCTTGTTTCCTAACAATCACTTTTTGAAGTAGTATTTTCATATGGGGATTGAGAAGTTACATGTACACATATATTTTCATGACATTTAGAGTTAGTATAGTATGGCAGAAAAAAAGATGGATTTAAAATAAACCTGGACCTGATCCTAGCTTAGCCACATATTAGCATTAGTTGTCTTCATGGATTTTAGTATTCTCAAGAGTAAAATTTTAGGGTGCCTCAGTGGCACAGTCGATTAAGCATCTGTCTTCTGCTCATGTCATGATTCCAGAGTCCTGGAATCAAGTCCCACATCACGCTCCCTGCTCAGCGGGGAGTCTGCTTCTCCCTCTCCCTCCACCTTTCCCTGGTGCTCTGCCTCTCTCTCGCAAATAAATAAATCTTTCAAAAAGTTTTTAAAAAACTGAAATTTTAAAGTACATAAATATAATGAGAATTAGGTTAGATTACATATATAATGTGCTTAGAACAGTTGTTATAGTAATGTAGTTTAAAGGTGTGATTAGCCTTTCCCCTTCTTCATTCCCTTTGATGCCTTGCTACTCCCAGCTGTATATCACTGGCAAAGCCTTTCTTTAGTTTGCATGTACAATTAGGAAGACCTTATTTTAAGTTATTGTAGCTCATTAAGCAAAGTGTTTAATTGTGATTTTTTTAAAAAGCAGTAAACCACTGTAAACCAAAAGTGACTATTTTAATCTTCCTGCTGCTTAGTGTTATGTAAAAAATTTACATATTAAAATTACAAAGCACTGATCCTAATTAAGATTAAACTATATTTATACTAAAATCTGAACTTTTTGATGTTTTTACCTTCCCTCACTTCCTTGATTTGTACTTTTAGAAATCCAATTACTACATATTTTTCTGAGTCAACAAACAAAACACCTAAGGTCTAATATTTTATCATTTTCAAAAATGCTGCATAGATAAGTATGTGTTAGTTTCTTTAATATGTATTACATACCTCTTATTTTTGAAACTAATGTTTTGGATGAAAATCAGTTTGATTGTACAACATATTAAGCATATTTCTCCAAGGGTATAAGAAATAAAAGTTAGAACGCTTAGTAGCTCCTCATGGAAAATTGCTCAGAGTGGTGTCTGATAGGCAATGTACTATAGTTAATGAAAGGTCTATGATAATTATTTTTTAAGGCTTTATTTTATTTATTTGAGAGAGAGAGAGAGAGAGCATGACTGTGGGGGGAGGGCCAAGGGAGAGAGAAAAGCAGCCTCCCCACTGAGTAGAGAGCTGACATTGGGCTTATCCCAGGATCCTGAGATCATGACCTGAGCTAAAGGTAGACGCTTAAAACAACTGAGCCACCCAGATGCCCAATAATTAATCTTAAAGTTTGATTTATTCTATACAGAAGGGGAAGAGTGCAAAACATTCCACATACCTCCACCCTTTCAAGACCCTGCCCCAAAAAAAAAAAAAAAAAAAAAAACCTGAAAATGATGGCAATTCTGTGCAGCTAATGGGGCGCATATGGGGCTTGATTTTAAAGATAAATATAAATTTCAGACTGAAATTGTTCCTGCTTTCATGTGGAATGAATGGACAACTATTTTCCAGAATCCTTTTCCTTTTTGGATATATTGTAGTTTGAGAAAATGGGGATAATAAAAGAAAGGCAAAAACATTAGGTTTACTGCAAGGCACATTGATTATTTAGTGAACAGTAGTACCTGAAAAGAAATATATGCTGATCCAAATAGATCCATATAGACATACTTTTCTATTTGTTGAAGAATGTCTTCTTGATCAGATGTTAAATACATGGGCTATACTAACTGCATGATTAAAACAAATTTAGTATTCATCATATCAGACATTAAAAAAAGGAGGAGACAAAAACCTTCAAAATGGTGCTAAAAACAAGAAAAGGAAAGGAGTTTCACAAGTCATCCATTTATTCTGTTCTAAATCCCCTGGTCTTTAGGCAGGTTATGCTCCACAGACTATCCCTGCTTGGGAGGAATTTGGCTGGCAATGGATGAGATTTTACAGGGACTAATCTTGGACATAACTTCTCTAGCCTTGGTTCCCTTAGTGTTTTTATTAGGTTTGCCATTTAAAGCCATTTGGATCTTAACATACCTTCCCCAAAAAACAAGATACTCATCTTAATCAGTTCTGCCTTCCGTGAGGATCAAACTTTTTATATGGTCCCTTCCCTCTTTGGTTGCTGTCTACCAGAAATAGATCAGAATCTTTCAGTTCAACTCCCTTATCATCTTATTGCCCATGCTAAGACCTTGTCTCGAGTCTTATCTGGGGGATGCAAAATTATTTAAGCATCAGTATCTAGTATTATTATTAGTAGTAGTATTTAGTATACAGTATTTCTCTCTTTCTGTACATTTTCAATGAAAACATGTTCACCATATAACTGTGTCCCTAGATAGCATTCTTTTCCATCTCGTTTTCCAAGGAGGGAGGCTTTTTTTTTTAAAGATTTTATTTATTTATTTGACAGAGAGAGACAGAGCGAGAGAGGGAACACAAGCAAGGGGAGTGGGAGAGAGAAAAGCAGGCTTCCCGCCGAGCAGGGAGCCCGATGTGGAGCTCGATCCCAGGACCCTGGGATCATGACCTGAGCCGAAGGCAGGTGCTTAACGACTGAGCCACCCAGGCGCCCCAGGAGGGAAGCTTAAAAATAGCAAAGCTGGGGGAGGCAGGTGTGGGGTTGGGTTAGCCTGGTGATGGGTATTAAAGAGGGCACGTACTGAATGGAGCACTGGGTGTTACATGCAAACAATGAATCATGGAACACTACATCAAAAATTAATGATGTAATGTATGGTGATTAACATAACATAATAAAATTAAATTAAAAAAAGATAAGCAAGTTTCCTTCTCTCACTGGGAGGAGACAAAAGGCAAAGAAGTACACAATAAAATAACTTCCAATAAAAATAAGTGCCATTAACAACAACAACAAAAAAATAGGCGCCTGGGTGGCTCATTTGGTTAAGCGACTGCCTTCAGCTCAGGTCATGATCCTGGAGTCCCAGGATTGAGTCCCACATCAGGCTCCTCCCCACTCAGTGGGGAGTCTGCTTCTCTCTCTGACCCTCTCCCCGCTCATGCTCTCTCTCTTTCTCTCTCAAATAAATAAATAAATAAAAATCTTAAAAAAAATAGCAAAGCTGGTGAACAAATATCCATGCATAAGCAGACATTTCTTTCTTTTTTTTAAAAAGATTTTATTTATTTATTTGACAAAGAGACAGCGAGAGAGGGAACACAAGCAGAGGGAGTGGGAGAGGGAGAAGCAGACTCCCTGCTGAGTAGAGAGCCCCAGGTGGGGCTCCAACCCAGGACCCTGGGATCATGCTGAAGGCAGATGCTTAAGTACCGAGCAACCCAGGCTCTCCCATTTCTTTTTTTCTTGCCTACCCCTAGTCCTGCTGCTAGGACGATCACAAGTGTTCTAAGAAGTGGTTAGGGTTGATACATCAATAGCCTAACTGAGTTAATTATTCTTTTATGCAATTTTCCCGAAATTATTTCTGCTTCATTTTATAGCGTTCTGCATGTGTTTAGGCTCTGTGTATTAATACAGTTCTTTTTATTCTCCTGAAGAACTTTTAAGACACTTTAGAGGAAATAAAATGCATTGTCCATGTGTGAATTACTTTTACATTTCTACGGTTTTCATGTGTCTTTAGCGTCTTTTCATCCATCTTTTTATATATTAGCTTAATATTTATTTAATTCTTACAAACCTTATCAGTACAACTGAGCTTTTCCCACTTCTCTTCCTAATAGATACAGAAATTTTTCTCATCTTCACAGATCTTTTAATTTATTTTGTGTGAGAGAAGCCCTCTAATCAATAGTGTTTTCTTTTCTTTTAATTTTCTTTCATTACTTAGTTCATCTTTTTTCACTTTAGCTAAGCTGGTTTATTTATTATGTGTTAAAAATGGCACTAGGCATTTATACATTAAAACATCCCCAGAATATGTCCAGAAGGGCACTAAGGGTAGCATTTTAATAGAATTCCAGGTCGGTTATGACACTGGAAGAGAAGGTGCCTGCATGACACTGGAAGAGAAGGTGCCTGAAGGACAGCTGTCTGGATGTTGGACAATATCCAGGGTGGGGAAAGTTTATTCCTGAGGCTGCTGAGTTTGGTGAATAAAAAGCTAAATAATGAGAACTCAGCATTCAGACTCAGCTCCCAGGATTTCTTATTGCTATGTGGACTGGTAGTATTTGTGTGCCTTTACTTATAAGCAAGCTAAGAAAAATTTATTAAACATTTTTTTTCAAAAACGGCGAACCCTAAGAAAACTAAGAATCTTGAATAATCAGGTTTCAGGAGGAAAAGAAATTAAGAAAGTTCTGAAGCCTAGGTAATAGTAATTAATAGGCTGTCTAGGCTTCTTATTACTTAGTGCCATTTTTTTCTATTTCCATGTTACTCCACAGATTTGTAAAGAGTAAAACCTTGTCTGAATTTGTTCTGGGTGGCCTGCAGTTCACAGTTTCAATTACAATGTATTTGGAATAAAGGGAATTATTTGGAAGGGCAAAATAATGTGTATTTATACATTTCTGGTATTTGTCCAATATTTAGATATGAAATTTAAATGTTAGATTTCTATATTAACTGCATAATTCTGTTCATTTTTAAATGTACTAAAACTCATTTTCAAAATAATTAAATCACTTGCCACAGCCACACAACTGTGCAGTGAGAATAGGTTTTAGATCTGGAAATTTCTGATCTATATTGACTCCTCTTTCTCTTTTTCCTTCCTAGCCCTATAAACTCTTTCAGCTTTCATTTATGATCTATACCAGAATTACTGAGAATTTATGGTTACTAAAGAGATTTCTTTCCCCAACTCCTAGAAAATGTGGTGGAATGTAAACATAAGTGAGTAGGGAGTAATTTGAAGGAAAGGCATACCATATTTCCCAGTCCTTGTAAACTTGATGATGGAAGCACCTCATCTTAGGAAAAGGGTGCAGTGTCATGAAATTGAATTAAATTAAATGGGAATCAATGAAAATTGCCTATAATAACATAACCGCCGTTTATTTTGGTCATTTCAATTGTTTGAGGCTGAAAAAATTCTGAAAATGAAAATAATACATTTGCCTCCTATTTATTGGACTGATTATTTAGAATAAAGCATGCAAAGCATTTAGCACATTGTTTGGGGTATAAGGACATATAAATATGCTAACAACATTGTAATAATTATTATTAAAACAAAATTTGCATCAGTTTATCTTCATGTACACAGTTCCAGCTGATACAGATTTATGTGCAATTCTTATAAATGAAATGGTGATAAGAGAATGGAATGGTGATTTAGCTGGCATTTATAAAAAAGGTATGCTTATATCTGGTATCTTTTGGTTCATGCTTGTAAATTTCATTTTTTTCCCAAAGATAGAAAGCAACATTTTTGAAGTAAACTCTAAAGTATCAGTGTGTATAAGCATGTACATACAGACACAAACATATACATCATATTTTATGCATAGATCATATAATAACCAGTTCAGCATCTTGAAGTGTGTTCTATTACAAATATCAGAAAACTCTAATATGATGGCTTAAATGTGAAATTGAGATTTTGCAAATCAAAAATTCAGATAACCAAATACTTTTGGAGTTCTACTCTTCTTAATTGATGTGTTGGATTTTTTCCTCGTTCATGTCACATCATGTCCACTAGATTGCTGTCATATTTCCAGGTCTTACATCTCCATTTTAGAGTGTGAGAAAGAGAAAGAATCAACACCAGCAGATTTTTGTTTGCTGAGCATTGGTCTGAACTATTTATGGTCATCCTATCTGTAGGAGAACTTGGGAAATCCAGTGTAGTGGGCACAGAAAAGGAGAGAGGAATTGGAAAAGACAGTGGGTTAATCAATGTACAGAATGGGCACAGCATCCAATTAATGTTGAAATTGAATATATATATATATATTTTAAAGATTTTTATTTTTTTGACAGAGAGAGACAGTGAGAGAGAGAACACAAGCAGGGGGAGTGGGAGAGAGAGAAGCAGGCTTCCCACCTAGCAGGGAGCCCAATGCGGGGCTCAATCCCAGGACGCTGGGACCATGACCTGAGCCGAAGGCAGCCGCTTAATGACTGAGCCACCCAGGCGCCCCAAAATTGAATATATTTGAAATAGTAAAATAAGAACTAATATTGAAAAAACTGGAAGCTTTTCATTTCTTATACTTGTCACCGTCTTAGACTGTAAACATTTAGAAGTAGAAGAACAACACTATTCATTTGGTAATTTCACTTGGACATAGGAATATATTAAATGCCCTTTGAAGATGCAAAATTATAAAATTTAATACTGCTGGAGTGGTGGGGGGTGGGAGGGATGGGGTGGCTGGGTGATAGACATTGGAGAGGGTATGTGCTATGGTGAGCGCTGTGAATTGTGTAAGACAGATGAATCACAGACCTGTACCTCTGAAACAAATAATACATTATATGTTAAAAAAAAAAAAGAAGATAGTAGGAAGGGAAAAATGAAGGGGGGAGATCGGAGGGGGAAACGAACCATGAGAGACTATGGACTCTGAGAAACAAACTGAGGGTTCTAGAGGGGGGATGGGTTAGCCTGGTGATTGGTATTAAAGAGGGCACATATTGAATGGAGCACTGGGTGTTATATGCAAACAATGAATCATGGAACACTACATCAAAAACTAATGATATAATGTATGGTGATTAACATAACATAATAATATAAAAAAAAGAAGGCAGATGAGAAAAAAAAGTTAATACTCTAATTTGGTTTCATTCTATTTTGAAAAGGGTAGACATTCTTTTTTTTAATATCTTTTTTTTATTTAAAGATTTTTTTTTTTATTTATTTATTCATGAGAGACAGAGGAGGGGAGAGAGAGAGGGAGAGAGAGAGAGAGAGAAGCAGAGGGAGAAGCAGGCTCCCAAGGGGCAGGGAGCCCGATGTGGGACTCAATCCCAGGACCCTGGGATCATGACCTGAGCCGAAGGCAGACACTTAACCATCTGAGCCACCCAGGCGCCTAAAAAGGGTAGACATTCTAATGAATGGTTGAAATAAGGGCCTTTTCCCTGTATTATTATATTTCTATTTATATCTTATAAAATGTGGATTTTAAAGCTATATGTTTTTTCTGAAATTTATAAAAATATATACATGTATAGAATTTGCTTTTGTCCGTTAGGGTTTTGGTGAAATAGGAAATGGGGAAGCAACTAAATATGAAGGGTTTTACAACAAGCTGACAGAGGAGAGACTGTCAAATATTTTCCAGCAAAATACTAATACTAATACTAAACTAAAACACTATTTTAAAACCTACATAATATAATGCATAAGTAGCATTCTTTCCTAACTGAAAATATTTTTATTTCGAAACATTATGTGAAACTGCCTATTCACAATGGCTGATACAAAAACTGAAAATGCAGAACACATTTTATTTGTGTTAGCATTTACTTTAAGGAACATAAAGGATTATTTATAAATGAAAACTGTAAATAAAAAGTGCCAAAAATCTGAGATATAGTTTTACACATATCTATCCAGGAATTACTTATAATGATACATACTGAGATGGATACTAATATCGCTACTAGAAAATATACTATGAAAGATAGAAATAATAGTAATAACTACCAAAAATTAATCCAGTAAATTAGGAAATAGATATTTAATAAATTATTTTGTCATTGAATTTTCATTCATTCATATTTATTATCATAAATTTCTAATCATATTCCAGCACAATATATCATAAATGCTGGATTCAAAGTGGACAAAATATGTATTATTTGTTGCCAAAATTATTACTAATAAATTAAGAGCTTTTGAAAGTCGACTAATAAATTCAGGAATAATCAGATAAAGTTTAGAATACAATGTTATAAAAGGTTTAGAATGACTCTTAAAATGTAGTTCAATGTATATGGAAGATATTTCAAAATAACATTTTTATTGTTCTGATGACTGAATTTTAAATAAATATAGGAAATTAATGATTTATAAAAATGACAAAAAGCTATCCTATTTTTGATATGCCATTTATAAGTAAATTAAAATGATTTTACTGTGATCTAAATTTCACACTCTAGGCAACATTTTGTAAAATCAATTATTTTACATTATTTATTAGACAATTCTACAGTTAGAGAAAAAAATTGACTTTATAATTTTGACTCACTTGAAGTCTCTTATTTAATAAAATTCTAATTTCCAAAGTTTCTAGTCCTAAAGGTTGTTATGTAAACAGTAATTTTAATAAAATTATCCATTTGAAAGCACATGGAAGAGATTAATAATGTGGCAGCTTTATATGTGGAAAATATAAAAATAACTTGGAATTTGGAAATCATAGGTTTATGTAGCTCTGCAGGTACTTGTGTATTTTATGATATTGAACAAGTCACTTTTAATAATAACCATATCTGTAACATAAGGATATTAATGGAGAAAGGTAGTCAGTAGGTTCTTTCAGTTAGAAGATAAGCAAATGCTAGGAATAGAATGTATAGCATGATGACTAGCTAACACTGCTATATGATATATAGGGAAGTTGTTAAAATACCAAATCCTAACAGTTCTCATCACAAAGAGAAAAAAAAAATTCTTTCTCTTTTTGCTTTCTCTTTTTATTGTATCTAGATGAACTTGGATGCTAAATAAACTTTTTTTTCAGGATTTTATTTATTTATTTGACAGAGAGAGACAGCGAGAGAGGGAACACAAGCAGGGGGAGTGGGAGAGGGGGAAGCACTGAGCAAGGAGCCCGATGTGGGGCTTGATCCCGGACCTGAGCCGAAGGCAGACGCTTAATGACTGAGCCACCCAGGCTCCCCCTAAATAAAATTATTTATGTGATAATAATTTCACAATATATGTAGCTCAAACCACTATGCTATATACCTTAAACTTATACAGTCATGTACGTCAATTGTATCTCAAACTGGAAAAAATAATATTAATGGTTGCCTCGGTTTTTATTTTTTCAGGAGCTCTATATTAATAATGTATGAGACACTGTAGTTACAATAGAGAGCTAGTTGTGCCTACAGTTATGAGGGTAGTTTATGTTATTTTTAGACTCTAGTCAAATTTCAGTGAAAATGAAATGCTTGATTCTGCCCATAATTTTTTCTCACCAAAATTGGTCTGTCAACTGCTTGGATAAAAACAGTGTTTAGGTCAAAAGAGCCACTGTTTTTCTTTAGCGAAATGTAGCTGCACTACCACAGCCACCAATGAAGAATGAATGAAGAATATAAAGTTAGACTTTTTCTAATTCAAGGCCCTATCTTCCTTTTCTGAGAAGCAAACATGTATATTATGTTTATTTCTTGTGATTAACCCGTGACCCATGTTAATTACCTATGCTTTACAGATGCTCCTTGTTAATAGGTTAGTTCATTAGATTTGTTAAAAAGTAACTAGAGAGAGAAAATAAAGAAAAGGGGAACTGAAGTCAAACACAATTTCCACTTTAAGAAAAGGCCTTGTTCATCCCAGCAGGTTTACCTCAGAATCCCATTAACTGAATCTTTCTGCAAAGATGCAGCTTGTATTTAACGGTCTTCTAATATCAGAAAAACAGAGAGAGAGTGTGTGTGTGTATGTGTGTGTGTGTGAGAAAGAGGGGGATATTAATCTAGTATAACATATTAAATGCTTTTTTCCCAAATTTTTATCTTTTGATTATATTTTACTTGTATTTTGCCAGTATTAGAAATAATTTTTTTAGAATTAATTTTATTTCACTTAGTTTGTTAAAACTGTTTAATGTTAGAACTTTTACTTTGTAAAGAAAACTTGTAAGAAGAAAATCTCCTGGTAAAGTGAGTATAACTAATAACACATAGAAAACTGGGTAATCTGTGTGTGTCTGTGAATAAGCCTGCATGCACAATGCATTGAAAGTTATTATGTTCTCCAAAACAACTTTTTTTAACTAAACAAAGCCTAAGGTTTATTCTTTAAAAAGATTAATAAAAGTGATAAACTCTTAGCAAGACTGATAAAGGGAAAAAAAAACAAAACAAATGGAAACTACAATTTGACAATATCAGGTGGGGATAAGGAGAACATGACTACAGAGCTTACAAATCAAAACAACTTTTGATCTTTATTCTAGAAAAATACAAAATATAAAAAAAGAGGAAAAAAACTGCATATATAAAGAATATTCATTTCTCAGTTATTGGTTGATTCTATGAAAATGAGATGTTACATGCTATTTTATATTAAGCTTTTCTCCTTCAGCAATACCTGGTAGAAATCACTAAACAATATCTTATGTAGGGCAAATTTATTATTTTTAAGTATATGAAACTTGGAAATTATTTCTGTTCTTTACTGATTGGTAGTCATTTTGATTCTGGTTTATGGTCATTGTGAAAAAGACTTCAAAAAGTATACTTGTAATTTATCCTTATATACTGATATTTTATTTCCAGGGTATAGTTCTCAGGAAAAGAATTGCTGAAATGAAATGTTTGAATATTTAATTTTCATAAAAATTCCACCTCTCTCAGAAGACATTGTGCATTTTCAACTTTTTTTTTCAAGTTTTCAAGATTTTTATGTCTGATTACATTTTTTTGTTTAATTAGTACAGTTCTCTCCTTCAAAGATAACAATATTGAACATACTGATGTCCCTTTGTCAGCTTATAATTTTCAGTCTGATGTTTAATACTTTATTTCAACTTAATTTTGTATCCTTTTCTTGTCTCTGCTCTTCAAGCACTTGCTATATTTTCAGCATTGATTATTCTTTTACTCTGCTTCTGATTTTGTTTTCATTTCTATGATGGCTTTATTTTACTCTTTAATAGTTTTTGAATTATTCTATATCATTTTGTTATTTTGTTACTGCTTCCATAGACTTTTTCTCTGTATCTCTTTATTTTTTTTTTTAATCCACAATGATACACACTCATGCTTCCTTTGTGGCAATGTCTTTGAAGTAGTGTCCTCTCTTTAACATACATTTATAGTTTGTGCTTTTTTTACTTATTTAATGTACATATATATTGGTCTGATTTATTTTTAGTTGTCATTCATCATCATACAAGTCTGTGTTTCTGGAATATTCAGAATGTTCAAATGAAGAGTAGCAAGGGATATATTCCTAGCAAATATCAATTCTTCTCATGACACAGGATTGCCTTTATGTATCAGAGTCTCTGTAGCATTTTTCTTCTGAAACAAAACAAAACAAAACAGATGTCAGTGCAGGATATCTCACAAAACAATATGTACTTTCTGATATATAGGTGTTTTTAAACCACCCTGGTTTGTTTTTTGTTTTTTGTTTTTGTTTTTAAACAAACAAAGGTCATCATTTTCATCATTTCAGTGGCTATCCTTCCTGGAATTTTCATAGTTTTTCAGCCGATTTCCAATAGTGGTTGCTTCCAACATTTTTCTCATGATAAAATACATGCTAATTGATGATAGATTAATAAATATTTATGTATTTGAATTCATATATGCATATGTTTGTGTATATGGTATATAAATAGTGTGTATGTGGAGAGGCGGAATGTGTGGGTGTGGGTACATATACATACACACATAATTTCAAGTACATATTTAATATAAGTGAACTTCTTTTGAAGGAGTATTTGAAAAAATCTAGTATGTGGATACATTCTATTATTTATTTACCCATGTAAAATGCTCTTACGTATAGCTGTCCCAAGCTGAATGGGATTTTACTATTTTTTTTTCATTTGCAACAGCTCTGTTCTTGTCTAGCTCACGTATGTTTAAGTTTTAGTCCAAGGTTTTGTGATTATTCAATGTACCTTAATAGTGATCATGTATACTCTCATGGAAGAAAAAAAACTACCACAAATGCATTAGATTTCTGTTCAATTTCCATGTAAATAAAGCCTATAGAAATATGTTATTTTTCACAATTGAAAGAGTAACCAGATATACAAGGGTCCGATGAATATATGTTCATTTTCACAAAGGAGAAGCTGACGAGGAAAACATAGCCACTGTTGATATGACCTAGGAATAAGTCAGTGTTGAGAGATAACAAGTTTCAAAGCAAAATTTGATTTTTAGGTTCCAGAAAAATGAGGAACTAGAAAAGATTTCTGGATAAAAAATAGAGGAGGTTGTCAGTGTTTAAATATAGCTTTAAAGCAGTGTTCATGATAAAAGCCAACAAATAGAACTTCCTATAGGGAAAAGATAATAAATTAAGTGGACTGATAGAAGGAAGAGATGCAACTATAAGAGAAAATTAGGATTGCATTTAAAGAAAAATAATTGGCTACACTTATTTGTTAGTCTTTTTCTATGCTGACTGCTTTCAAAATATGTTAAAACAAAGCTGGTTATTTGAATAAAATATATATTCAACTGAGTTTCCTTACTCAAGCTGCTTAGTACTAAGTGTTCATCTCTGTTACCTCCAAAATTCTTTCACTGGAACCCATTTTACACTTCTAAGGGGGTTATCACCTTTTCTGTGGAGGATTGCGCCTAGTTTTGTGATTCTAACCAAAATCCAAGTAGGTCAATGTCTTTATGCATGCCCATTTCAGTATCACCACGGAGGCATCACTCCATCAGTGAGATAATGAGCTGATAATGAAGATAGCAATTGAATAATGGACCAAGCATAAACAGAGATACACCCAAGAGGTGTTTGTAGAGAATGGACAATGACAGCAACCAACATTCCACATCATTCATGTGCAGTGATGGAACAAATTATACATAATTCTAACATCAAGATATTGTTTGAGTATTGCTGGCTTTGGTACTGATTTCTGATATTCTTTGCATGATACAAAATAGAGTTTTTATTATCCCTTTGGCATTCTGACTTGAACTTTCAGATCTTAGGAGCCAAATAAAGCAAAGTAATTACACTGTATGACATAACATGTCTGGTAGATCCCAAGCCACTTTTCTTTCCATCTATGGAGTATGTAAACTTTAAATGGCTGAAGAGCAACAGCTTGATGAGATCAGTAATATTCCATGGTAGTTCTTAGTGTGTATCAGAGTAGGCATATTTGATTATGGTCACATAATAATTTATCCTAGCTGAAACATTAATGAGATATATTGGCTAGGTTAGTGAAAAATACGAGATTAGGGAGACTTGGGGGTTGTTTTGTTTCAACAGCTAAAGGTATGTCATCATTATCTTGTTTGTTTCCATCTCTTTCTATTACTATCTGCCATTTCATCTGAAGACTGACTTCCTATTAGAATTACAAGATGTCTGCCAAGAGCTCCCAGGTCTTCATTATTCTATAATTACCTAAAGGGTAAGATTGCCAGATGAAGTATAGGATAGCCGGTTAAATTTGAATTTTTGATAAGCTTTTTTTTAGTGTATGTCCTTTGAAAAATTATTCATTATTTATCAAAAATTCAAATTTAAGTAGTCATTCTGTTATTTCTATTTGCTAAATCTGGCAATCTTACTAAAGGAAACAATGTAATTTTGCTTTTAGAAATTCAGAACATTAGGAAGCTTTTTCAGAAGTTCCCACAAAATATTTTCTCATGTCTCATTTTCTCAATTTTGCATATATGCATACCTGAATAAATAATGATTGTCAGAAGATGAGATTTTGCAGGTTCTGGTTAGCCTGAGTTGCATGTTGCTCTGAATTTCTGGAAAAACATAATCAGAATACACTAATAATTTGAGTAGTTATGAAGATAAGGTTACTGACTAACTGTCGAGGAAGTAACAATGAAAGTTACATTCTAAGATACAATGTCAGAGGCAATATAGTGTTGTTTTAAATAATAGGGAGATTGAAGACACACGGGAGCTTCCATGTATTTTCTTTGTAACCTTGGGCAGACTTATTAACCTCTCTGTCAGTCACCTCATTTCTCACTGGCATTATAATAGCATCTACATCATAATAGTTTTTTATTTAACGTATATAAAGCACTTAAATGGTAGTTTGCATATAGAAAAACTTATGATAAGCAGCATGTCTCAAAAATGATATATTGGAAAATCTACAGATGAGTTATTAATTCATAAATTTAGAACTTATAAAGAGTACCCTTAAAACTTAAAGACTGCTTCTCTCATATCTCATTGAGAGAAAATTTTTGGAGCTGTGGACATTGTTTTAGACCTGTTAGTAGTCAAGTGTGTAACTTTTTTTTCTTGTTGCAAGAAAATTAACATGAGATTTACCCATTTAATAGATACTTATGTGTATAATACAGTATTGTTAACTGCAGGTACTACATTATAGAACAGATCTCTGGAACATCCTTATCTTGCCTGACAAAAAACTTATACTTGTTGAACAATAGTTCCAATTTACCCACTCTCTCTGTGACAAATACCATCCTATTTTCTGCTTCTATGAGTTTGACTTTTGGAGAACTCATGAAAGTGGAATCTTGCAGTATTTGTCCTTCTGTGACTGATACTTTTCACTTAGCATAATGTCCTAGAGGTTCATCTGTTTTTGTCACGTATGGCAGAATTTCCTTCTTTTTAAAGGCTGAATAATATTTCATTTTCTGAATATGCCACACACATTTTTTTTAATTCATTCATCCATTAATGGACATTTAGGTTGTTCTCATATCTTGGCTATTATGAATAATGCTTCAATGAATATGAGAGTGCAAATGTCTCTTTGAGATTCTGAATTCAATTGTTTTGGATATATGGGATTTATGAATCACATGGTAGTTCTAATTTTAATTTAGTGAGGAACCACCATACTGTTTGCCATAGATGCTATATCATTTTCTGTTCCCTCAACAGTGCACAGGGGTTATAATTTCTCCACATCTTTGTCAACTCTTAATAAGTGCCAACACTTATTCAGAGTATGGTATCGGCATAAAGACAGACATATGGACCAATGGAATAGAATAGAGAGCCCATAAAGGTGCTAAGAATATACAGTGGGGGAAAGGATAATCTTTTCAACAAACGGTCTTGGGAAAACTGAACATCTACATGCAAAGAATGAAATTGAATTCTTATCTTTCATCATACACAAAAGTCAACTCAAAATAGATTAAATACTTAAACCTTGAAACTATAAAATTGGAAGAAAACATAGGGGGAAAAGCTTCTTGACATTGGGTTAATAATGACTTCTTGGATATGATACCAAAAACATAGGCAAAAAATGCAAAAATAGAAATGGGACTACATCAAACTAAAAAGCTTCTGCACAGCATAGTTAATGATCAACAAAAAGTGGCCTACAGAATGGGAGAAAATATTTGCAAACCATATAACTGATAAGGAGTTAATATGTAAAATATATAATGAGCTCCCACAACTCAATAGCAAACAAACAAACAAAAACCAAATAATCTTAATAAAAGTGGTTAAAGGACTTGAGTAGACATTTATCTAAAGAAGACATACAAATGGACAACAGGTATCTGGAAAGGTGCTCAACATTGCTAACATCATCAGGGAAATGCAAATTAGAACCACAATGAGGTGTTACCTTACACTTATTAGGATGGAGATTATCCAAAAAAGCAAAAGCAAATGTCATTTTTTATAATAATTTCTGTATATCATTAGATTGTATTATTCATTTATGTCAGTCATGTTAAGGTAATTATTATTCAATTACTCAATTATGTCTTAATTTCCTTGTAATAATAATAATTTCCTTACGATAACTGTTTGGGTAGCCACATACACATATTTGCATGCTCTCACCGATTAAGGCTAGTTGGAAATTAGACATTGTCAGAACAGAATGAGAGTATAATAAACTCAATGATGATTAAATTTCTAATATTCTGTCATATGTATGGTAGCACAGAAAGATAGCTCCATATATATTACTCTGCTTTTCTTTAAAATAACCATATAATATTAGATATCTCATGCAGGCCAAAAACCTAGTCTATACTTAGATATTGCCTTAGTCTCCTCAGGCTGCTATAATAAAATACCATATAATGGGTGGCTTATAAGCAACAGCAATTTATCTCCTAGTTTTGGTAACTGGAAAGTCCAAAATGAAGGAATTGGCAATTTGATATCTGGTGAGATCCTTAGATAGCTGTCTTTTTGAGGTAGCCTCATATCATGGAAGGTGGTGCAGGAGTCTCTAATACCTCTTTTATAAGGGCATTAATCCCTTTTCTACTTATCTCCCCCAAAGGCCTTATCTCCAAATACCCTCTCACTGGGGATAAGTTTTCAACATATGAATTTAGGGGGGACATAAACATAAAGTATATAGCAGATATTAACAGAGAATTTAGTGTCTTCATTTATTTCTAGTTGATCTGTTGTTCCCTATGAATTCTCTACGCTTAAGTGGTTTTCAATAGCAGGCATGGCATGGAAGTTCTTTAGGAACATTGGAAGAGCAAATCAAAAATCCACTAGATTTATTTTATTAATGTTTTATATACAATCTCTGCTTGGAAGACACAAGTAAATTTCCATGCTTCCATCTGTTCCTTTAACCTGGTCCTGTGTTCATGGAGTAGAATAGTCTCTCACGATAGAGACTGTTGTGATAGAAAAGGAGTGTGACAGTGAAAAAAATACATAATCTTTAGATCCATAAGATGTCTTCTAGATTCTTTTGGACTGGTGTGCTCTGAGATGGATTTGGTTCAGTCCCAACCCTGGGCATTCAGATAGTATGTGTCTGATGTTTGTGGCTGGATTATCTCGGATCTGATCTTTTACATTAATTTGGGTTGGTAGTTCTTCTTTATTAGTAATCTTTTCTGCTGCTTCATCATCCTTTGGCCCTTATCTTTAAATGTCTGCCACATTCTACATTTGGATTCTTGCCTGAGTTTTCAGCTTCCACTTCACAGTGACTTTTACCTTTTGAGCTATAGCACATTTATAGAAGTCTTCTTGGCTCTCAGTTTGGTTCCTTCTATTGATTTGAAAAAGCATGTGCAGATTTCTGGGTCTCACTATGCTAAATGAAGGATATTCAAGAGTGCCAGCTAATCGATCTTGCCAAATAACAATGCTGATCTTCCCTTTTATCTCCACTGATGTTGGAAAATAACATTGTACAGAGCGTCTCCTTCGCAAATCTCACATATAGTGTCCAAAGATGTGTGAAAGCCTTTACTCTCAGGTTTGAAATGTGTTCAAGTCAGATTAAGACATCTGCCTAGATTCTTCCTTTTATATCTGTGGCTTTCTCTATACAAACCCGTGAGACCAGGACAGGTGGTATTTCCTGATTAAGGATTCCCTTAGTTCAATCTTTATGATCAGGTCTGCAAGGCCTAGTTCTTATAAATGCAAAGAATATAAAAAATCGAAAATATTTTATTTTTTCATAAAGTTTTATATTCAAAAGCTAAATTTTTAAAAATATTTTATTTATTTATTTGACACAGAGAGAGAGCACGAGCAGGAGGAGCAGGAGAGGGAGAAGCGGGCTCCCAGCTGAGCAGGCAGCCTGAGGCGGGGCTTGATCCCAGGACCCTGGGATCATGACCTGAGCTGAAGGCAGACACTTAACTGACTGAGCCACCCAGGCCCCCCAAAAGCTAATTTTCTATTGTATGCCATCCCACCTAAAAAATTCCAATCATGCATATAATTAATGAACTCTTTAGGATATTGAAAAATACAAAAGATGAGTTCAATATTGGTGTGTATATACATACGCACACACACACACACATATATGTATTTTAAGGTGTTTCCTCTAGTACATAAATAGAGCATAATTATCAGCTGGTACACATTTTTATAGGGAACATGATCACATTTAAAGGAAAACTTGTCAAAAAGGCTAAAGAAAGGAAAAACTAAAGATCAAAGAGCTTGCTAGTGGCAGGTAAATGGAAGTAATCCTCACGGTCAAGTTTCCCTACCTAACACAGTATTCGTAAAGATCGCTTTGATGGGCTTTAGAAGAGGAATTTTTTTTTTTTTTTAGGAAAAATTTTCCACAGGTTTGATTAGGCGCTCAGAGTAGCTAAAAACAAAGTTTTACAAATTCTGCTCTATATTGCTTAATCTCATAAGTTTCTTGACAAGGAGTAAGTTTAGAGAAATACCTATGGAATATCCATATATTATATCCCTTATCTGAAAGAACGTCAAGAATTTGTTTATAAAAATGAATGAGAGGCTTAGAATTATAAAGAAAAAAATCTTAGCCACAAACTCTATGTCAAACACATTTTATATTTGAAATTTTATTAGCACATTATAGTTTTAATTTTGATTTTTGCATAAGAATTCCTCTTTTGAAGTACTATTTTTGCTACTTATTGTCAGAGACAAAGCACATAATCTAAGTCTCAATACTTGCATCTATAAGATGACCTAGACAGACAGTATATGAGATATATGGAAATAATGTTTTATTTGTAGAATATAAAATGCATTGTATTATTATGAAGATATACTCATCTGAAAAGAAATCTGCTGTTTTGTGTGTATGTGTAGAGCACTCTGTAGAGCTAAAAGGTATTAGTTATTTTTGTTAATTGCTAGACAAGCTAATGAGCTCTATTTTGTAAAATAAGCAGAATATCAAAGCTTAAGTGATAGGATTTAAATCCTAATTACAGTAAAAAAATAATATTATTTGATAGAGTACACTAAGCATCATCACTACTTGAAACTAGATTTTAACAGACAAGGGGTATATTGCATATATATGACATAGAATATCTTATAGGTGATGCTATTTTAAATGGTTTTCCAAATTTGAAAATAATTTTAAGAAAAAAATAAAGATGTAATTTATTTTCTATAGTAAATCAAGATCAAGCACATATTATTACATAGCTTTTTTTCCCAAGATTACTTAAGAGTATGCTTGTTATATTTAATTTTTTGTCACTAGATGGCATACTATATGTAAAAATGAAGAACTTATGAAAATGAGGCGATTAAATTTATGGGAAATAAACACAAGTGTGTAAATTTTCAGATACCACCATCAAGGTCAAGTAACAATAACTATGGAGGAAACTAAAATGCATTATGTAAGACTTTACTTCAAGGTTATTTCTGTCATGACAATTTAATGATTTAGTGGTTTTTGAAATAATCAAAAATTTCATTTTAACCACTACTATGTATATAATTCATAAATATCATTAAATTTTAGTATAGAGTTAATTTGGAAGGTCATCACATTGAAATAAGTATCAAATGAATGAAAGTAATTTGGTTTAACAAGAACAACAAAAATCCTATTTTAGAGAAAGAGGGAAAATATATTTGTAGCATTTAGTGATGAATATTCAAATTATTTCAATCACTCGTGTTATTTATTTAAAAATTGCTAATAGAAAGATCTTTTTATTCTAATTTACTCCAACCCACATTAAGTTTGCTGTCATTGTCATTAAAGGGAAAGAGATGAGAGTTTGTATTTTGATTATTTAGTGTTGTATACAAACTACCTCCAATACTAAGTTTCTTTTTTTTTTTTTAAAGATTTATTTATTTATTTTAGAGAAGCATGCGAGCTGGGGTGAGGGGATGCAGAGGGAGAGGGAGAGAGAGAATCCCAAGCAGACTCCCCAGTGAGTGTGAAGCCTGATGCAGGGCTGAATCCCATGACCCTGACATTATGACCTAAGCCAAAATCAAGAGTCAGATGCTCAACTGACTGAGCCACCCAGGTGCCCCTTTAATACTAAGTTTTGACACAACAATATGCCTGCTAATGATTTTTTTTTTTTCTTTATTTGGGCAATGCTCAGCAGGAATAAGGTACCTCTTTTCTATGTGGAGTACCTGGACTGAGGCCAGAAGATATAATTGCAGCATGACGGGTTGTTGACTGAAAATTTAGCTGGGACTTATAAACTAGGCCTAAATTGTCTTCTGCAGAGTTCTCTGGGCTTTTGTCATGGCAGCCTAGACTTCTAGAGGGAAGATACAGAGCTTGACAGTTTTCTTAAAAGGTTAAGGTAAGTGACACAGAGTCACTTTCACTGTCTTCTATTGAAAAGTCACAGACCCAGTTACTCAGTTCAGATTCAAGTGGGTAGCAAAATAGACCACACATTTCTGTGAGGGTAGTGACAAAGAATTTATAGTTCTCTTTAAATCTGAAGCATTCTACCTTCTAGCCACAGTTATTTACGTAACTCTCACATTTAAAATACTCTTCCTAGAAGATGTAAAGAATTATCTCATTAGTCATCATACTCAAATCCAATTTCATGTATATCAGGAGATACACGTATGGAAGTTCTTCTATAGGTGTGTTTTCTATTGGTCTAAAAAACTAAAACTTGGAGCTAAAATTAAAAATGTCATTCCCTCCATACGCAAAAAGGAGGAAAATGGGAGACACATAGAAGTCATTACTTGATAGCAATTCTGAAATTTCTGGGTACATATTGCCAGTTTTTTGATTAGTGCTCAGTTTTGCTCCCTGGAAATGGTTTTGTGTAGTTCTTCATTTTACTCTCTGAGGTCTTGGCTCTGCCCTTTCACATTAGAAATACTTCAGATTTGCAGCTGCTAGCTTTCGCAGCTTGGGTCATGCTTCTGGATGGGTGTAGAGGCCAGTCTTCATTTTAAACTGTCTCTGTCTCTTCTAGTTCAAGTAGATTAATCTTTTGAAAACTTTGTGAATATTTTTATGCTATTTATATTTAACTCAGTGGATGAAATGTGAGAGAAAGAAGACCTTTCTTTACCTTAGGTCACATTTAAGGCTTCTGTTGAACAACACTCTGAAAATGCTTACAAGTCCTCTTGCCTAGCTACATGGGTCTGTGAAGCACATCCTTAAATCTTTCTGAAATCTTAGCAAAGGCTTTTGCAGGATCCATCATTGATATTTTTGACTCAGAGCCCAATTTACTGAATTGAATGTCACACTGGATTTAATCTTTTACCTGAAGCCATTTTTTACCATGATAATGTATTGTTTAAAGGCTTGGAGCGAGAAAGTTTTATTTTCAAGCACAATCCTGTTCCCTTATTTTTCCTTTAAAATGTACCTAAAGACTGAAGAGTTAATTTTAGCTCTTCTCACAGATTTGCCCTTTATCATAACAAGCTAGTTAGTACCTGCAGCATTCTTCCTGGAGACTTACTAGGCTATATCCATGAGCTAACTAGATACCATTTCTGCTTCCCAGATCATCACAAGTAATGGTACTGGCAAAAGCTATTTCACTTTCCTCTTATATCCAATACCAGTATCACTGTTCTTACAGCTTTTACCTTGAGAGATTTTCCTATCACTCAGTTTCAAAGCTAATTCCACAAGTTTTAGGTTTTTGTTTCAGTAGTATGATATTTCTGGAACAAAATTTTGTTGTAGCTACATATTATTGAATAACAAACCACTCCAAAATTTAATGGCTTAAAACAACAGCAAAAACTTATTTTCTCATGGTTATGTGTGGTAATCAAGGCTTGATGACAATATCTTATCTCTGCTTCATGTGGTATCAGCTGAGGTTGATTTGACTGAGGCTGGAAGGTCCATTTCCAGATGGTTGGCAAGTTGGTGCTGGTTATCATGAGGAAGCTCGGCACATTAGGCTAGGAACCTCAATTCTTTTTTTTAATTTTTGCTTGGGTTTCTCCAGAGCATGTCATCTGGGTTCAAAGATGGAGGAAGCAGAAACTTCCAGTCCTCTTAAAGGCTAGAGACCTTGAACTGACACAGTAGCATTTACATCATGTTTCTCTTTTACAAAGCAGTACAAACTTAGTCCACTTAAAAGAAATTTATGAAATAAACTTAATTTTTTGTGGAGGAATGAAAAAGAATGTTAAACCATTCTTACCCAACCAAAGGTAGTAGTACTATTTACGTTATTCATAAAATAATGTTACATATCTTTCTGTATAAGTATTTTTTTAAATTTTGAAATACTTTTAGAATTATAGAAAAGTTGCAAAGATAGTACAGAGTTCCCTTAAAACCCACATCCAGTTCTTCCATTTTTAATATATCATATGCCATGGAACAATTGTAAAAACTAGAACTGGCATTGGTAAATTAATATTAACTAATTCTAGACTTTATTTGTACTTCCCCAGTTTTTCTATTAATGTCTCTTTCTATTCCAGATTCAAAACTAAGGCACTACATTGTTCTTAGTGTCATATTGCCCCAGCCTCCTCTGATCTGTGACATTTTCTTAGTCGTTCCTAATTTTCTGTGACTTTGATGGTCTTTAAAAACATTGGCCGATTACGTAGAATGTACCCAAATGGGGTACATTGTCTTATTGTCTGATTTTGTCTTCATGTTTATGTTGGAATATGGGTTTTGGGAAATACCAAACAGTATCTTTTTCATCACATCAGATCAAGTGATACATGGATAGCATCATAACATTACTAGGGATGAAAATATTCATCATTTGATTAAGACAGTATTTGCTAGATTCAGCCACTGTAAAAATTACTGATTTATCTGTCTATCTTGGAAATAAGTTACTATGTGTAGCCCACCCTAAAGCAGGATCTAGAAAATGGTTAAGTCCTACCTCCTAAAAGGGAGATATATACATATATTAATGTAGTTCTTCTGTGAGGAAGATTTGCTTCTGCTCCACAATTTATTTGTTTACTCATTTTTAATATTAGTATGGATTCAAAATATGTATTTTTTATTTTGGGTTATAATCCAATACTACTTTATTTATTCATTGCTCAAATTGATTCAGCTTTATTTACCAGGGGCTCTTTCAAGTTGGCTAATGTGTCCCTTTAACATTCCCTATTCTTTTGATTCTCCTTAATATATATTTTTTAAATTTTAGGATAGATTCAGATTTACAGAAAAGTTGTCCATAAAGTACAGAGAGTTCAATGTGTACCCCACACTTGGTTTCTTCTCTTATTAATATCTACATTAGCATGGTACATTTGCCACAATTAATGAACTGGTAGCAGTACATAATTAACTAAAGTTTATAGTTTATTCATATTTTCTTAGGTTTTTCCCTACATCTTTTTTCTGTTCCATGATTCTATCCATTTTGCTGTCGTGTCACTGTGGAAATATTACATTTAATTGTAGACTGTGATGGTTAAAAAAAAAAATCCCTGTTTTAATGACCTTGATAGTTTTGAGGGATTCTGGTCAGATATTTTGAAAAATATCTTTTAGGATTTTTCTGATGTAAATCTCATGGTTTGACTAGGGTTATGGGTTTTAGAGAGGCAGACCACAATGATATGTTGCCATTCTCATCACATCATATCAAAGGTATGTCTTAATGACTGTTGATCTTAACCTTGATCATCTGACTGGGTATAGTGTTGGCTAGGTTTCTACATTGTAATATTATTTTCCCCCCTTTCTAGTCTTTGAGGAGTCACTGTGATCAGATCACATTTGAAGGAATGGGGAGTTATGCCCTACTTCCTGGAGGAGGAAATAGCTACAGAAATTATTTGAATTCCTTCTCAGTGGAGACCTGTCTACTCTCTCCCTCTGGGAAGTGGGGGGAGTGGTGAGATGTTGGTCAAAGAATACAAATTTTCAGTAATAAGATGAATAAATTCTGGAGATATAATATACAGTATCTGGAAATATAATACACAGTATGGTGACTCTAGTTGATAATATTGTTTCCTTGAAATTTGTTAAGAGAACAGAGCTTAAATGTTCTCATCACAAATATACATACACCAAGTGGCAGCTATGTAAGGTGATGGATATGTTAATTAGCTTTATTGGGGCAATTATTTCATAAATCTATCAAATCATTGCATTGTACACCTTAAATATATACAACTTTTATTAGTTGGTTATAGCTCTGTAAAGTTGGAAAAAATATTAACCCTCTCTCTGTCTCTTACCCTCTTTCTCTGTATAAGTCGCATACAATATTTTGGTATTTAGGCATAATCTAGTTTATAAAGGAATCTCAAAGTGGTATGAACTTAAAATGTTACTTGTATTTCCTATCCAGTTATTGTACATCATATCCTCACTTCTCATTCCTTAAATAGTATCCTGGGTACATTCTATAATTTTCTGGTCACTTTTTTTTTAAAGATTTTATTTATTTATTTGACAGAGAGAGACACAGCGAGAGAGGGAACACAAGCAGGGGGAGTGGGAGAGGGAGAAGCAGGCTTCCTGCTGAATGGGGAGCCCGATGTGGAACTGGATCCCAGGACCCTGGGATCATGACCTGAGGCGAAGGCAGATGCTTAACAACTGAGCCACCCAGGCACCCTTCTGGTCACTTTTGTTTATGAAAAGTTAAATCTAATTTAAAACTTCAATCTCAAGCTCAATTTAAATTTCATATCTTTCCCACCCTCAAATGCAGACTTAAGACATACCCCTCATTTAATAGTGTTAGCAACTAGGGAGAAAAAGGCAAAACGTGACTTTGTGACGCTGTCTAATCACATCCCCTTTAAGGCCAATTTCCTGTAATGCTAGAGATAATGAAGGGGAGGGAACATGAACATCGTATGGAAGCTGCCACTGACCATGGAAGAGAGATAGCCCAGTTCCAGCTCAGGTCAAATGTCTACCTGATTCCATTTGCTGCTGGTGCTCTATACTCTGATTTGGGAGATATGATCCCTGCACAGAAACCACAGAAATTTATGAAATCCTTTTTTACAAGCTTCAACTAAATTCCAGTGGAGTGAATCGTATGCTTTTCTTCTTGTTAGTATGACTCTAGTCACATTTCTTACCTCCATAATCTTTATACCAGAATTAAACACCAGTCTCCATATTCATGGATGTTCCCAACATTAGGACATTCTTTATATAGTGATTTTTTAAATTTTTTTATTGTTATGTTAATCACCATATATTACATCATTAGTTTTTGATGTAGTATTCCATGATTCATTGTTTGTTCATAACACCCAGTGCTCCATGCAGAATGTGCCCTCTTTAATACCCATCACCAGGCTAACCCATCCCCCTACCCTCCTCCCCTCTAGAACCCTCAGTTTGTTTTTCAGAGTCCATCATCTCTCATGGTTCGTCTCCCCCTCTAACTTACTCCCCTTCATTCTTCCTCTCCTGTTATCTTCTTCTTTTTCTTATTTCTTAAAATATGTTGTGTTATTTGTTTCAGAAGTACAGATCTGTGATTCAACAGTCTTGCACAATTCACAGCGCTCACCGTAGCACATACCCTCCCCAATGTCTATCACCCAGCCACCCCATCCCTCCCACCCCCAACCACTCCAGTAACACTCAGTTTGTTTCCTGCGATTAAGAATTCCTCATATCAGTGAGGTCATATGATACATGTCTTTCTCTGATTGACTTATTTCACTAAGCATAAGACCCTCCAGTTCCATCCATGTTGTTGCAAATGGCAAGATCCAATTCCTTTTGATGGCTGCATAATATTCCATTGTGTATATATAGTGATTTAAGAATATTTCTACCAAATTCCTTTTTCTTGGAAACTCTGGAGTAGATCTTCAGATGTAGCATCTCATAAAGCAACAAGATAGCTTTGTTGCAAGGTGATACCTTTGTTGTTGGGTTGACCACTCCCCTTTTCCACTACATGGGGAAAAGAAAAGAACCTTCTCATCCTGGACACTTGACAACACTGTACCCCTGCTCTGTTCTCTTTTTAAGGATTGAGTTTGAAGTTAGAGGATAGTCCCTGGTAATTGTGATAGTTCTAGGATCCTTAAATAACTCCTAATTCACCTACTGCCCTAATTTTTGGTAGTTCTTTTTAGCATGTTGAGGTCTTTGAATATCTAATATTACATATACTGAAACTCAACATCATGTTACTGTATAAACTACTATCTTATACATATCAGCATGTGGCTCTATGTTATGCAGTGCAAAGCAAGTACGAGAACTTGTGATCAAAGAAATCAGTATAGTGAAAATTGAGCAACACTGTCACTCTTTCTTCATTAAATGTCAGTAGATAGAGAACCTTAGACTTCTTTTAAGGCTACAGCTAAAGGATAAATTCATCATCTTACATGAGGTTAAAAGAATCAGTAAGAAATATTTTATACTGTCATAAAGTGAGAACAGAAGTCACAGTAAGAGGCTTAAAAAGTAGATATGAATAAATTATCTGTTATTGTATCTAAATATAGGAAACATTTATATCAAGATTTTGATGAAACAAAATCTGATTCAATTTAGTTAAACAATGTGAATGCTAACTCTATTCCAAACCATATGGTATTACTGAGGTTATCAAGATAAAGAAAACATATCTTCCAATCTAGGAACTCCATCCAGTAGAAGTTCTAAGGATGATGATGAGTAATTGTTATCCTGATTAATAGTTTAGGTGATTTCCCCCCTTCATTTACATAACCTAATAAAATAAAATAAATAAAAAAATAAAAAATAAAATAAAAAAATAGTTTATGTGAAATAAATAGTGAAAGTTGTAATCTCTGAAGAACCGTATTTACCATCATTCTTATCCACTCCAAATGTGGGAATGTCAGAATACCTTGTGTTAGTCCTAGAAAAGAGGAAATGGGAGGATGGACACCTGGTACAAAGTATGTTAATGTTTCTCTTCCTCACACTTATTACTACCACCTTTAAAACAAATACAACTTGTATAGATAGTCAGTACACCTGAAATGCTTATGTGGGCTAGGGACAATAGGCATTGTAGTTTGGAAAGGCATTAGAGTGTGGGACCCTGGAGTAAAACAAGTAAGAACTAGTTAGGAAAAGAAAGAGGTGTACGTTTTAAGCAGAGCATGCAGCATATGACAAGATCTTGATCCAGGGATGTGTGGAACATTAGAGAGACAGTTACAAAATCTACCTCCTTCACAATTGTCTTTCTGCTTCAGCCTCACCCTGTCAAGGAGTTGTAATATAAGATATGAGAGATATTTTCAATAAAGACAATTCCTTATCTTGCGACTGCACTTTGAAGGATATAAGAATATGTAGTTCTTCCCAAAGATTAAGCAAGAAAATTTTGTTTGCTTTGTATTTTTGTTCATTAGTTTACTTTTGGTTTCAGAGAAAGAGATGTTGGCAGGATGATGACAGAGAAGAGAATTAGAGAATTATAAAAATGTAAGGAAAAATAAAAGGTCAAGGTCCTACCAACCACCCTTGAGTTAAGTAAAAACTGAAGAGCAATAGAAACGAATAGTAATAACGGTAGTAGTAGTAATAGTAGTAGTAGTAGTAACGATAAAAATAGAAATGACTGCTTTTGAAAATGTACTATGTTTTAGATATTTTTAATAGAGGACCACACTCTAATAAAGTCTACTGAACACTCCCCACTCTATCAACATGCTGAGATGGGTAATAATAGCACACACAGTTTACTGTAAATTTAGGTTGAGAGAAGTTATTCTTCTTCTTAATTTACATACCTAAGAAATGATGGAAATGGGAAAGGGACCAGGTAAGTAAATAAATATGTGAACTATCTTCACTGCAATCTAGCCCTTGGTGAATTACTATTAAGTTTTTTTTTTCTTTTGTTATTGGTCTGTTTTATTTTATTTATTTATTCATTTATTTTGGATCGGGGACAGACTTGAAGTCTCCAGTTTCCTCTCCTCTCATTCTCTCTCAATTCCATTCCAGTCTGGCTCTTGACCCCTCATCACTCCACAGAATCTGATTTCATCACTGTCACTAATGATACACAGTTTCCTCTATTTAGTGGTCTATTTGCATCTTGGTTTTATTTGATTTATCAGAAGCATTTGACACAGCTCTTTTCTCCTTGATATACTTTCTTCACTTGACTTTCAGAACTAAATACTCTCTTGGTTTTCTCCATATCACCAGAGTTGCTGTTGGTCTCTGTTGCTGCATCCTTCCCTCCTCTCTGACTTTTAAAATTGAAGGGGTCCTGGGCCTAGTCCTTGATGATCTCATCCATCCTCATGACTTAAATACTGACGACTCTCAAATTTATATCTCTAACCCATAAATCTTTTGTAAATCCCCATACTTAAATTGTCATACTTAACACGTACATTCATCACCATCTGGTTGTCTCTTAGATATCTTAAATTTAACATGTCCAAATATAAACTCAGGATCATCTCACAAAAATCTTATCTTCCTGTAGGCTTCACTATTTCAGTTGATGGAAAAAAAATCTTCCTTCTGGTTTCTCAGGCCAACACAAAAGCCTTTATTTTACCCTAGCATCCTTTATTTATTAAAACACACACACACACACACACACACACACACACACACACACACACACAAACACTACATTCAGACCATCATAAAATCATGCTAGTTCTACTTTAAAAAGTATTAAATTCCGAGCATTTTTTCTACCTCTACTACCACTCTAGCCTAAGCCACCATCACCTCTCCCTTGGATTTCCATAACAGCTTTCTATAGGTCTTTCCTGTTAATACCCAAGAGCCTTAGACCCTGAAAATACAGTTGCCAAAGCAAATCTTTTAGAACATAAATCAGATTACATCACTCTTCTGCTTTAAACTACTTTTTACATTTAATATAAAAACCAAGATATTTATAATGCCTATAAGTAGGGTGACCATACAATTTATGATCTAAACCAGATTAGAGAGTAAAAGAAGGAGTGATAGTACCTATGGCAGAGCAGTAGACATACAAATAAATTGGCCTGGGCACCTGGGATGTTTCCTCTCCCTACTAGTAAGGTGCCTTACAATTTGCCCCCATTATCTTTCTGATCTCTTCTGCCATCACTCTCCTCCTCTGTAACAATTTTGAGGCTTTTTTTTTTCTTCCCCAGGCACATCATTCAGACAGGCCTACATCTATCTCAAGGCCTGTGTTCCTACCCTGTTCTCTCTTCCTGGAATATTCTTATCTTGAGAATTCACTAGGATTACTCCCTTATTTCCTTATATTCTTTGCCCAGATTTTGCCTCTTCTCTGGGTCCTACCCTGACCCCCCTGTTTAATACTGAAATCTGTCCCTCATCCACAGTTTTTCATTGCTGTAAATCTTATATTGGATGAACTATGCACCTAATGAATTTCTGAGTATATAATAAACAAATGCTACTTATCATCATCATTATCAGTAGATACTCCTTTAGTAAATCAGTAAATTTTGAAAAATTTTCATGTATGGCAAACACATTTTCAGATTAATTGATATATTTACCCTATTATTAACATACCATTAGTGTTCACATACCTCCTAGAGATGAATTTGGAGATGAATACAAGTCACTTCTTGACTTTGAATAGTATGTGAGTGCCTCCTTAGCTCCTGTCAGTGTATGCTCATTCGCTCTTGCAACTACTTTGAGGTGTATAGTCCCTTTATTCTGTAATGAGCTCCAGCTTGTCCTCAGCCTAGGTATACCTTGATTTATCCCTAGTTATGGTCCTAGTGACCATGAAGGGAGGTGGTGGAAAGTTCATGGTGGAGGAGGGCATCTTTTGCATTGCTGCCTGAGAGGGAGTAGAGGCCTCTGTATTATCCTCTAGAACTGTGGAAGTGCTAACTCTACTAGGACACAAGTCACTGGCTCAGAGATTTAAAATATTTAGTAGTCCTCACCCAGATGCCTCCATTCCATGTGTCATAATCCCAGGTTTTCAAAATCAGGGCCCAGACCTTGGGGTCATGACCTGCTTTGGTTGAGTATTTAATTTTCTGAATTTTAGCCAATTCAGTTACTAAGTATTGGGCTTTCCCCTGGGTCTCTTCAGTCTCCCTTTGCAGAAGAGATTTTCTTTATATATAACCAAGTCCATTGGACTTTCACATCTGCGTTTCAGTTAACTGCTTTTAGCCCTTAGTTCTTCATTATTTTCTGTGCTTTCTAGGCCTTCCAGAAGAAAGTACCACAGAACTTAAACCACATAAATTATTTCCTCACACTTTTGGAGTCCAGAAGTCCAAATTCAAGGTGCCAACAGGATTGTTTTCATCTGAAAGCCTTTCTCCTTGGCCTGTAATGGCCACCTTCTCTTTGTGTCTTCCCATGGTCTTCCGTCTGTACATGTCTGTGTCCGAAGCTCCTCTTTTTATAAAGACAACTTATAACTTTATAAGGCCCACCCTACTGACACCCTACTGATAATATTAGATGTTGAAAATTTTGTGCTGAAAGAATAAATTGAAAGCTGCCAAGGCATTGAGGAATTTCTAGGCCAAAATCTGAGAAAGGAGAAAAGCCTGGAGAAATGAAACCAAATTAGCAGTATTTATTTTTCCTGTTGGGACATTTTCTCACTCAAGATATTGAGTGACGTGTACAACACATTCACTGGGCTGGTGGAACAAAAATCAGAGTTCAAATAACAGATAGAGGTGACCTGGTGAACATCCAACGCCTTCGGTAGGAATCTCAAATCCCAAACCTATTAGTAAGGATGGAGTCAGAATACACCAAACCTCACAAGAATGAAAGAGGAAGAAAATAAGGCCTAAAAAGTATTTTAGTATATATTGTAAAATTTATACAGGGCAGGCACACACACATATGCACACACACACACACACCGCTAGGAATCAAAGGAATGTTGCTGGATGGTTGGGGGTGGATACAAATTATATTAAAGAAAGGAAGGTAAGACATATAACCTTCAAAGGAGCAACAATAAAGTTTCTCAAATGAAATAATGGAAACCAGAAAAAAATGGAATGATATCTTCAGGCATTTCAAAGAAAAATACTGTCAAACTAAAATACTAAGTCTTCCAAAATACCAATCTTCCAAAAATGAAGGTGCAGAAAAACTCAAGAAAAACAAAAATAAAGAGAATATACCACCAAGAAACCTATACTAGAGAAAGTGTAGCAGGTTTTTTGTTTTGTTTTGTTTTGTTTTGTTTTGCTGAGGGAATATGCCAACAAGTTGGAATATTAACAGGTATACCTTTCTGGGAAATTATAAATGCCTAACACTGAATACAGAAGACATAAAAAAGTAAAATAATTATTGAAATAATACATAGGAACATAGATCAAGATGATAGATTATTTAAAACAACAGAAAAATATGTAGATTACAAATAAATATCAGTGTAAGAAAAAAAAACAAGCTCTATAGTAAGCATAATTTTTGCAGACTTATTGAATGACAGAAAGCCAAAAGACAAATATACACACGTACACACTCACATACAGAGAAACAAAATCCAGAGGAAAAGTAGCTCAAAATGCATGTTAGAGGCCACTATCTTAAAGGAAGGGGCCATTTATAGGTACTCCAAACACAAATTCAATGATTTTGAGAAGTCAGAAGGTGCTAGGAAGAGTTTCTCCAGAGTGATAAATAGTACAGAGAATTCTGATGAGCTAAACTATGAGTTTCTGGTATGAGAGTCCTATATATATTGGAAATATAAATTTTATTTTTGAATTTGAAGTTGAAATGCACAATGGAAAACAAAATAGTTTACACAACTAAATTTTGTATTAATTACCTTGTATACAGAGCCATGTAACTCAAAATTGAATTACGAAACAAAACAAAAAAAAGATACACGAAAATTAAGAGAAAAGTTTGGACTAAATTTGGAAAAATTAAGAGAAAAGTTGGGTTACTTTGGAGAACTGTTCATCCAATGGGAGTTTCAAGAGAAGTTTGGAGAAAAAAATATGTCAAAGAAATAATAAGACAAATTTTCTCCCAGAAGAAATAAACATAGTGATCTTTAGGTTGGAAGGGGCTTCCCAAGAAGGCATAGGATTTAAAATGAAAAATACCTGTGCCCATATAGACATAACATATAGAAATTAAGGGCACCAGTGCAGAGATAAATCCAAAAAGATCCCAGATAAAGTAGAGTGAATAAAATGAGACTCTCACTGAGACAAATAAACACACATGCACACACACTGTCTGAAGAAAATAAGTGTACTGGTGTATAAGTTTGTATCTTCCACCCCGGATGCTGATAGACTTCAAAGTTCTAAGGAAATATGAATTGCATCCTCGATTTCTAAAACCACCTAATGACACTCAACTGGGATCGTTAATAAGCATGTTAATAGATTTAAGTTTTAAAATTATAATAGATGCATTTATTTAATGCATTTATTTTTTATTTTAATAAGTCATTTGATATACTATTGTAAAGTGAAAATTAAATTACATAAGAGGAATATGGGAGTGGGGAGAAACAGAAGAAAGAAAATAAATTGGTTAAAATTATAGTTACATCAAGGACTTCCAGTTCTGAGACTCTAACACAGTAACTGATAAGCCGGAGGTGCCTACCTGCCAAAAACAACTGTAAAACTGGAACAAAATGAAAAGAGTAAAGGGTTAAGGTATTGAAAGTATCTGCTCTTAGGACAACTTGAGTCTCCATGGCTGCTTTCAGTTCCTGTGTCCACTACTCACTGTACATTCCTGGCTGGTATATTTGAGCAGGTTACGTGAGATACAGGAATCTTGGCAAATATTGTGACTATTTTATGATAAGTATGAATATGATAAGCATGGTGGTGGTGAAAGTATTTGCTGGTTTATATTTATTTATCCTAAAATTTTCTTATAAATAATGTTTATTTGTTAAGCCATGAGACCATCTTCTGATGGAAGTTAATGTGGGATCTCTTTTGGCTGGTGTATTGTTATTGTTGGTGATATTTTTGTTTGATTTCAGGTTTTCTGAGAGTAGTTGAAATTTTTGTTTTAATATACATACAGAGGGGTTCTAGACTGTTCTCAGCAGTGCAGTTGGCCAAGTTTTGTCAAAACCGTTAACTCCAAACTGCATGTGATAATAATTTAGCTTTCTAATTGATGAAAAGAATATTTAAGAGATGAAAAGAATATTTAAGAAATTAAAAGAAGGACTGGATTGCATCTTTATATAACTATAAGTTATACATAAAGCATGACTTAAGAAACAAATACGAAACAGTGTAAGATCTGGTTGTGTAAGGGTGGGGTATTTTGTGTTTATATGAAGAAAATTTATGTCAAGTGAAATTGAATTTAAGGGATGAACACAACTGCCTAAGTAACAAAAGGCCAGAAATTTCATTAAGAATGCATTTAGAAGTATTTGCAAATTGCAAACACTTGGGGCGCCTGGGTGGGACAGTTGGTTAAGTGTCAGACTCTTAGTTTGGCTGGGGTCATGATGTCAGTATCATGATGTCAGGGTCATGAGATCCAGCCCCTCAGAGGGTTCTGAGCTTAGTACAGAGTCTACTGGAGATTCTCTCCCTCTCTCTAACCCCTCTGTTACTCCCCCTGCCCCAATTCTCTCTCTCTCCATATCTCTCTGTCTCTCAAATAAATAAATAAAATCTTTAAAAAAATTGCAAATCACTCACTTGCATTGAGATAAATAGCTATTTATATTTGTTAGAATTCTAAATCAGTGGGTAGTAAGATTTACTTTAAAACTTTGCATTCAGGCATAAGAAATACTAAGCATTCAAACACTCTTTCCTTAACCCATGGTGGTTTATTTCTCTCAAACTTACTTTCTGAGATAGAAAGAACACTTAGATGTTTAAGGAATCAGGTACTCTCAGGTGTTAATTCTGTACCCATTTTAAGTAATACACAGTTCTAATAACACTTGGAACATGAGTAAAAGAAGATATTTTCCTCTTAAGCCTAACTTTTTTTGTTTTGTTTTATTTTATAAAAAGTTTTAAGTAAGCCCACACACTTACCTGAAGGAATTGCCAGACTCTGTCACAGCCTCAGCTGAAATACTGAGCTTCCTTTTTTGAAAAAAGAAAAAAAGAAAAACATATTTGTTTTTCATCTACTGCCACAGAAGAATCCACACAATTTATTATCTTGATATAAGATGTGACTATAATAAAAAGCAATTTTCATTATGCTGTTTCCACCATGGACAATAACACCATCACAGGCAAAGTGATATCTTACAATAGTGTTACTGTTAACTTTTTGAGAGAGATTAAAGTGCGCTGATAAAAAGTAACTACTCTTTTGAATATATCAGCTATGTTCCATCTGAGACTTACAAACCAGCAAATAGTAATGCTCCTACAAAATATGTTATATAGTAAAGATTAAGTATTATATTCTCTGGACTCATTGACATGCATATCTCAGTGTGATAGAAAACCTCAAAAGATTTTATGTGGTTTTTTTTGTCCAAAATGAACAGACAGCTTTACACAGAAGCTTTAGATTACATGAAAACAGAACCAAACACAATGGTGCTGACAGCAGGACTCACCAAAATGATAGTTCCTGTTTGAGTTCAGACAAAGATAGATGATGTTAAACTATAAGGGTAAAAATACTCCATTATTCTCACAGATGTCCCATATGTACTTAAAATAAAAGCAATGAGAATAATAAGATATTGAAATTAAGAAAAAATAAAAATAGCTGGGGCTTGCAGAATTTATAAGCATTAACTTTATTTAAGGATTGGCAAGTACTGAGTCTAAGCTTCATATGTGTTTTCGTTTTTCTTAATTGTCCCTGTGGTATGCACTGACATTTTTATATGCTTTGAAAAATTCATCTTTAAACAGAAAGTGATTTGTTAAGAAACTGTTGTTTGATCACAAAGTTAAGGAGAAATAAGTTGTTTTCATTAATAGTGTTCATATAAAAATTGCATATCTTAGGATGAAATAGTTGTTTTCTGTTTGTTTTGTCTTGTTTTTTTTTTTCTTTAAAAATAATTTATTAGTTTGGGATCACAAAATACAGGGAAAGCGCAAGGGCAGTGCCGGAGATGCCTTGGCTGTACTTCCCAGGCTATGCATCTGGAACCACCTCTGTACAACACCATGCTTGGCCCCCAGCATCCTCACACCCTAACAGCTACAGAGTATAGCACCCGGGCCTGCAGCAAGTTTAAACACACCCCATTCACAACACAGGGCTCCCCTCCAAACATTCTCCAGAATAGTTGTTTTTGAAGGAATCACAGTAAATTATAGTCTTATATCTTCCCAGACTGGCTAAATGTACAATTTTAAGGTGTCTACGTAGCATTAGAAGAAACAATGTGTGAGGTTGTCTGACCCATTTCAAATTTAACTAGATTTTAGATGTAACTCATTAATTTCTTTTCTTTTTTTTTAAGTTTTTATTTAAATTCCAGTTAGTTAACATACAGTGTAATACTAGTTTCAGGTGTACAATTTAGCGATTCAACACTTCTTTGCAACACCTGGTGCTCATCACAAGTGCCCTCCTTAATCCCTATATCCTTTTTTTTAAAGATTTTATTTATTTATTTGAGAGAGAGAGAATGAGAGATAGAGAGCATGAGAGGGAAGAGGGTCAGAGGGAGAAGAAGACTCCCTGCCGAGCAGGGAACCCGATGCGGGACTTGATCCCGGGACTCTAGGATCATGACCTGAGCCCAAGGCAGTCGCTCAACCAACTGAGCCACCCAGGCGCCCCCTTAAACCCTATATCCTGTTTAACCCATCCCCCCACCCACTGTATTTCATTTAGCTTATCCTTATTACACTACTACTAACATATATATTATTCTCCTTCTGGCAAATAACCAGCAAAGTGTTTAACTGGGTGATATTTTGTTACCTGTAATCTACTCTACACTAATATGGTTAAGCAAGAACATTGTCAGAAAGGCTTTAATATATTATGTTGCCTCATTTTTTTAAAAGGCAATGCTTTTGTTAATAACAAATATAAGAAAATATATAAACTAAAGAAAGTCAAATATAGATAAAAGGAGTTACTGTAGATAAAAAGAGTTACTGTAATTTCTTCTTTTTTAAAGATTTATTTATTTGATAGAGAGAGAGAGAGAGAGAGAGAGATTGTGCAGGGGGGAGGGGCAGAGGGAGCTGGAGAGAGAATCTTAAACAGATTCCATGTTGAGCATGGAGCCCAATGTGGGGCTCTCCTGAGCTGAAACCAAGAGTCGAAGACTTAACCAATTTTGCCACCCAGATGCCCCAAGAGTTACTGTAATTTGTAATTAGCCCCAATGTTACATATTGTTTTTTTCATGTATTCAGTTACTAAATGCACTTCCATTGAGTGGCTGTTACATGTAAAAACACTGCTGAGGGCTGAGGATATCCTGCCGTTTTGTCATCTTGAGATTTACCATTTTAAGATTTGTAAATGAAAGTCAGTTTTGAATTAAATGCAGTTTATGCATTCATGGATTTTAATCTCTGATACAAAATAGAAGTATGACATATTTGTATATATGCTTTTGCATATATGCTTTTCATCCAGCAAATAAAGTAGGGACATATGCATACTGAGTTCTTACTTAGTGTAATAGCTTGATCTACATTAATACAGAAATGTATGCATTTCATTCATAGAAATCCCCAGTGCATTTATTCAAAATGGACTTCCCAGTTATGTTAATGGAATTACTAGAAATTTAGTGTTAAAATAAAATGAACAATAAAGAATGATAATGAAAAAGATAGATGTTAAGTAAGAATGTGCTAATTTTATAAGGTTTGAAGGGACAATCACTGAGCTCAACTTTTGTGACTTTATTTGAAGCTCATATATGTTGTGAAGTTTGATTTATTTATTTTGAAAAGTGTGCAGACTTTTCTTGAAACTGTTCTGCTTCAAGAAACAATCAACGATGCTGACCATGACACAATTAAATGATAAATGACTCTAAACATCTATGATCACAGAGCACAAACATGCAAGTATTTGTGGATTCACTTGAAGAATGATAACTAAATCACAAAGGAACAAAAGTACATGGAATTGTTGGAGGAAAAAAATCACATGTAGTGGTAAAAATCAATAATTAGAGCTATGCTTAATTTGAAATTATGCAGTGATTGAGAAATTATGTTACTGTTTGGTGGAAAAAACCTATAAAAGGAAAAAGTCATAAAAATCTTTTCCATGATAGATATTCTCAATAGTTAGACATACAACTTTCGTATAGATTTGTTGAGTCTTGGCTGACATATCTGTGAATGAGAAGCATGGTTTTATATGATAAAGTTAATTTGCATTATTTTTCCAGAATAAAATATCAAAGATACCGAATATTTGAATAAGATACTGACAATTAGCACAGTACCTAGTTTAAATAATAAGCATATGGAAGACAACCAAAAGGAATTCCTTTTCTTGAAGTAATGCCCAGAGTGCTTCCTGAATTCCTGACTCACGTATGTATATACCTACTCAACCTCTACACTTGAATATCAGATTTAAAGTGTTCAAATCTGGCTAAGTGTCTGCCTTCAGCTCAGGTCATGATCCCAGGGTCCTGGGATCAAGCTCCACTTGGGATCAAGCCCCACATCCTGCATTGGGCTCCCTGCTCATTGGGGGGCGTGCTTTTCCCTCTCCCTTTAGCCTGCCACTCCGCCTGCTTGTGCGCTCTCTGTCAAATAAATAAATAAAATCTTTAAAAAAATATAATATTCAAATATGAACCCCAGATTTTTCCCTAATATAGCTGATAGTGTCTTCATCCAGTTGCTTAGGCAATGAAATTTGGGGTCAGTGTTGATTTTCCTCCTTCTCTCACATCCTATTTCTAATTCAAAACAAATTCTATTAGTTCCATCTTAAAAATATATACCATAATATGGCATCATCTCACACTCTCCAGTTTCAAGTCTGATGGAAGCCACGGTTACCACTCACCTGGTTGCCTGAAATAGCCTCTTAACAGTTTTCTTTACTTCTGCCCTTGTCCCTATAAAATCTGTTCTCCACAAAGTAACAAGTTTTTAAGACAAGTCAAATCACGGCACGCCTCTTCTCAAAATCCTGCAGAAATTTCCTGTTTCATTCAGAAAAAAAAAAAACCCAAAATCATTAAAATAGACTATGACCCCCTACATGATCTCATCTCTGTTTATCTCAATAACATTATTTCCTAATACTTTTACGCATACCTTCTCTATTTCAGCCACAGAAGCCCCAAGCTATTCTAACACCCCATGCACCCTTATGTTTGTGCTCGATATTCCTTTATGTAATATTCTTCTACACCTGGAATCACTATCTCAGTCATTTTCAAACATCCTCAGTTTGATTATCTATATACTACCTTATGAAAGTGCAACAAACTGTCCACTGCCCCACAATAAAGATTTCTATTTTACATTTTTTTTCCAAAACAGTTATCGACTTCTGACATACTACAAAGTTTTCTTATTTACTCTAATTATTTCTTGTTTTCCCCTCTTATTCTGTTAGTTTCATTTGGGCTAGTGTGATTTGTCCAGTGTGATCACTGATGTGCACCAGTGGCCTTGAGCACTCACTGCCTGACACATAAATTCTCAGTAAATATTTATGAAATAATCCAAGCAACTGGAGACACTACCCCCACAAAGAAGTGGAAACCTGACAGGCAGATGAAGGTTTTTTGTTTGTTTGTTTTAATGTGAAAGCATTGCAGATTAGTTTATTTTTTATGTAGATTTCAAAAGTTTGAGGAACAACACTTATCTTGGTTATTGCGATGTAGATTTTTACCTAGACAACAGTTTTTCTTGGCTAGTGAACTCATTGGTCCATACTCTCATGTCCTTGGATTGTTGGTACTTTAGTTATCTGCTTCCTGTTCACCATCTTAGATTGACAACATATTTTGACTCTGATCCCTTATCAACTTCAGTTCAATCTATCGCTCAGATCCATGATATTTTGGACTTTGATAGTTTCTTTTGGTTCTAGAAGAATGTTAGCCCTAGCATATAGGTACTCATTGCATCCTGTTAGACCTATGGCTCACTCATCTGGCAAACAGTAACAATCTATTTATTCCTTTTGTTGGGGGAAGGAGATAAAACATGAAATAATCCTAGGTTCCTGTTTTCAAAAGGTCACTTCTGTGACATTAAGTAGGGTAAATTGGAAGAATGCAAGATGTGAAGTTAAGATTTGAAGATGCTGACAGTGAAGATAAAGAATTCTAGTGAAATGTAAAGAAAATCATTTCAAAGATAATCAAAAGATAAAATCAATTATTAAAAGCCTATTTGATGGGGGAAGAAAGAGATTGGGATTTCAAAATTAATTTTAAATTAAAATATTTAATGATTATCTCTTAATATAAGTGTAGTATCTATAAGGATAGTCTAGGTTATGACTCCTTAATGAACATTTCCAAATATTAGTAGCATAACAGAATTAACATTCATTTCTCAATACAAAGTCTACATGAGGGGCGCCTGGGTGGCTCAGGTGGTTAAGCGTCTGCCTTCAGCTCAGGTCATGATCCCAGGGTCCTGGGATGGAGCCCGCATCAGGCTCCCTGCTCGGCAGAGGGGTCTGCTTCTCTCTCTCCGCCTCCCTCTACCTGCTGCTCCACCTGCTTGTGCTCTCTCTCTCTGTTAAATAAATAAATAAATAAATAAATAAATAAATAAAATCTTTAAAAAAAAAGTCTACATGATGCTATTGTCCATGTGGTAGGTTAATACTCCAAGAGTCTCTGTCTCAAAATTAGCATCCATATTTATCATGACAGAGAAACAGTGCATAGAGAATTTCACAAATAAAAATGTTCAGCCTTGAAGTGATACTTATCATTTCTATTTACCTTTTATTGGTCAAAGAAAATAATGGTCACACTTAATTTCATACTTAATTACCTGGAAAGAGATAAAGAAGTCTAAATGTGGGTGAATAATGGTAATATCACTCACTGGCTCTGTGCTAGAGACCCCAAAGTACAAAACTAAGATACTTTAAATAGATTGATATATAGATGTATGATTCACTTACATGGAGAATATAACAGGGGGGGAAGAGTTTGAGGTTAAAGATGAAGAATTCATTACAAGCCATGTTGAGATGGAGATATCTGTGTGATACGCAGATAGAATTAAACCAATAGGCAATTGAAAATACCTTAAGCTCTATTATAAAGTCAAGGCTATGACCTTGCATTTTAAATCGTATTGGAGGAAGTGAGGTCATGATTTTGAATCACTTTATCCAATTATAGGATATAAATTGAGACAAAAATAATTGAAGAGACACAGTGGAAACTATATCATCTGTCATTATCAATGGCTTATATTAAAAGCCTTATATCTGGAAGGATAAAATTTAAGATAAAATCAAAGTATTCTGCTTATCTCTTCAATCCCTTGATTTTACCTGTTTATTACCATGTGGAGTTTACTAGATAAATAGTTTCTCCACCAAGAGTTCTTGGAATTTAGAAGTAATGATTGAATTTCTTCTTAATGAAAATATCTCCCACAGTGAATAATAGATATCTAAATTTATTTTGATATTGACAATTACCCTTTAATTTCCAAAACATATCCTTTGTGTGAAAATGGGTAAATATAGTTTATGTTGTTGCATTTTCCTATTTTCCAGATATGAAACATAATGATACACATTATTATTCCATAAATAAATATTTACCATTGCTCCCTTATCATTTGATTTTAGATATTGAATTCCTGATCAGCATCTGCTCCTTGGAACCAGATTGTTACCTTTATTGAGGTTTATGTTGATACGTTGTTTTCTCTGTGGGAAATAAATTGTTTCTCTGTAGAAGTGTTAGATGTTTACTAATAAATTGTTTTCTCACTGGGCTTGGACTTTTGAATGTTAAAATTTAAATTTTTCTTTCTGTTATTTCATTAAGCCCATTCCAATATTGTACAATTTCTTAGATTTGGGAAATGTTTTAGCCCAAGATTTATTGGGTATAATGTCAAGCAATGCTTGCATATCCTTTTAATTTATTTTTGCAGAAGCTACCAAGAAAATGTTATTTTTTATTCAGACAGCAGTATTTTTGCCTATGTTTGTTCCTCACAATGTGCCTAAACATACAATAAATATATTTCAGCTGTTTTTTTGCCTAAATATAGCAGCTAATAATCTTGCTTTTTAGCTTTTGAAATAAATGGATTATATAATTTTATTAATGGGGTTATTAGATATATGAAATTAAGAATTGTTAAGTTTGCCGGTTTTGGAGTTTAAATAAGCATTATTTTTATATCAAATCATCATGTGCTGATTCCAAAAAATTGGATAACTGACGTAAGATATAGGTAACAGAGTTTTAAATGTGATTTTATCTATGATCTTTTTCTTTTTTCCCTAAACCTCTAAAGTTGAAAACAGGTCATAAATTCTAATGAGACTAATACTGAGGTTCCTGATAGCTCTTCCAGTTCCTTATAAAAATATAGTACTTATCCTTTAAATCTTACCACAAAACAATTATAACTGCCCTATATGCAAAGAAGAGTAGATTTTAAGAAAATGTACTGATGATGTAGAGGATTTTTGGAAGTCGGATTGTAAAGCAAACATGGATGCATAATGCCAAGATGAGGTGGCTGCCCATGAGAACCACGCGGAGTGCCTGAACATTCCTGCAGGAAAGGAAAGCTGTTATCTTACTCCCTCAATGAGTGTTTGCTCAGTACAGAAATAAAAAGTGATACATGATAAAGGAAGCTTGGCAAAGCTTAGCAAATTTCCCCTGGAGTTTGCAGAATAAGTAATATTTTCCTTTTCATGGAAATTCCAGAAGGCAGCATGTGGTTTGTTTAGTCTGTAATGTCACAAAAAGTAAAGAATGTTGAAGCAAAGATAGAGAGCACTTCTAGCATTTATGTATCCAAGGATGTGTACATCTTCTCTGAGTCAAATGGAGAATGGTATGTGTCAGATATGATGTGTCCTGAAGACATCCCATTTAAGAGGATGTGGGATCATCCCCAAGAAGAGGGTGAGGAATGTACCACCAGGGATGGAGGTACATCCTGAGGGAACAAGGCCATGCTGTGGAAATGGGAAATGCATTGTTTGTCATTGGACCTTTCAAATAATCTATGCCTACAGTTATATTTGGATAGATGCCATAAAAAGGACTTTAGGACCCAAGAGATATTTTCAAATATCACTTGCTACATAAATTCTCCCTTTCAACCCCTCACCTCCTTAAAAAAATAAAAATAAATAAACCACCCACCTTAGCTACGCCTCCCAAAAAAGAGGAAGAAATGAAAACTGACTTAAAGAATAAACTATTCCTTATTATTTCCCGCAGTTTCCTGGAGTCACATTAAGCTTTAATTTGGGATAGGAGGAATTTTGAAACATGCATCCAGCATCAAACTGAATGGAGCACTGGGTGTTATAAGCAAACAATGAATTATGGAACACTACATCAAAAACTAATGATGTATGGGGATTAATATAAAATAATAAAAAAAATTACACTAAACTAACACTTGACAGGAATTTTTTTTCCTCAGTAATTGAAACTGAGCATGCATTAAGAATAGAAAAATAGGAGCACCTGGGTGGCTTGGTCAGTTAAGCATCTGCCTTCAGCTCAGGTCATGATCCCAGGTCCCGTATCAGGCTCTCTGCTCAGCAGAGAATCTGCTTCTCCCTCTCCCTCTGCCTGCCACTATTCCTACTTGTGATCTCTCTCTCTATCTCTCTGTCAAATAAATAAATAAAATCTTTAAGAAAAAAAGAATGTAAAAAAAAATTAAAGAAAAAAAGAATGTAAAAATAGTTCTTATTTGAACCCCAGAAGATATGGAATCTAATGAAATTTTTCCAGGGTAATCTTAGAAATAATAAGTATCAGGGAAAACAAAATGGGATGAAAATAAAGCCATATATTATGTGAATCCCAAACATATGAAACACTAAATTAAACTGTTTACTTCTTGGACGACTTTTTTTATGAGACATCATGGTTGGTTGTTACTATATCTCTAGCCATAGATCTCATTTAAAACTGCTAATCATCAGCACAGAGCAGGAATGCATGTAGCAAGAACTGGGTGAGGAAAACAGAAAGGAAAATAATAACATTTTGTGACTACTCATCCAGTATCAGCTGCTTTGCATATGTTATATTCTACATATGTAATTTTTCTTTTTTGAAAATAATCATCATGTAACAACTACATTTCCTAAAATAAAGACTAATGTATGGAAAGATGATCATCACAAAATTCCTATGGTCATATATTTTTTTCAGGATTAAAGACTGACCTGTATGAAATTATGTTTTCATACAATATATACTTTTCAATATTAGTAGGAAAAATTAATTTGAATCTGGCATATGTATTGAATGAAGTAAATGAAACAAATGCAATTGATGCAAAATTGGAATATGTTCCCCTCTTATATTTGGAATACATAGTTTATGAGTGAATACATAGGTAATATAAGGAGAATGATATGAATTACTTCACAGAGGTTAAGGTTAGGTGAGTACATGGAACCCGATCAATAAATAGAAAATAATGACAATGCCCATTACTGGCATAGTTGAGGTCATATTTATACCCAATTTAGCATAAGATAGGGAAAGGGAATATTAATAACAAAAAGAGTCAATGGAAGGGGTATGTAATTAAGCTAAAAAATAAATAAAACACATAAAATGGAGGCATGATTTAAATATTAATCCAGGAAACAGGATGAGAGATTCAAGCTGAAAGAAATAAAGATTAAGGACAGATCAGTCAGGAAAGTAGCATAACATTACAAAGTGTCCCTGACAGCAGTAGTGCTAAATACTTGCAGACTGTATGAATGTTGACTGCTTCAGAAACTTGGTCAAAGTGGTCATAAGAACCCAGGGCAAAATAGTAATGGATGTGGCATCCAAGTAGCTCAGAAACTCATGGGTTTGACTGGAGCTATAAATCACAGTAGGTATTAAAGGGTGGAGGGGAAAAGTACACAAGACTGAAGTGAAGATGGGATGTGCTAGGCATAGAAATACACAGTGCCACTGAGATAAATGCTGAAAATAGTATCTCTTGTTTTCAGAAAAATAAAGGAATAGTAGATATATTGAAATAGAAGGGATTTCCTGAGATGAAAATAGACCATCCGGTATAAAATTATAAATTTGCTAGTAAATATCCAGTTTATTAAAAACAAGGAGCTGGGGGCGCCTGGGTAGCTCAGTCGTTAAGCGTCTGCCTTCAGCTCAAGTCACGATCCCAGGGTCCTGAGATCGAGCCCCGCATCTAGCTCCCCGCTCTGCAGGAAGCCTGCCTCTCCCACTCCCACTCCCCCTGCTTGTGTTCCCTCTCTCGCTATGTCTCTGTCTGTCAAATAAATAAATAAAAAAAATCTTAAAAAAAAGGAGCTGTAGCTTTTCTGAAATATTGGAAACATCATATAAACATATTTAATATACTTATGAAACTATTCAGAAAAATTAATAACAGTGTCATTTAAAGAAGCAATCAATTGAATTAAGACCCACAACTAAATATTTTTATGTTGGAAAAATCAGATGAGTTTAATGCTTCTTTCATTTCATTTCAAATGACAATGGCAAAACATGGTAATGAGTTGACTTTGGAATAGAGTGAAGAAAGAAAGGAAGAAACACTGAGCCAAGAACAACAATATGTAGCACATAAAATATGAATCTAGAAAGTTGGTATTAAAATATATACATATATAATGGCTTTTTCCCCATCCCTAGGGAAGCTTCCCTGAAAATAATGTTGTTGAACAATATGTAGGAAAGTGCAATTGGAAATATGTCAACAGCTATGTTTAAACATTATAATGAAGATCCACAATTAAAAGAGATACTCTGTCACAGGCCTGTCTGGAGCTACTGTGCCCAGAGATGCAGAAATAAATAACTATGGGGAGAGTCAATCTGTATGCTAAGCCTAGCTCAGACACGAGTTCACACTGACCTTGTGCAAGTTACTTAACTCTTCTTAAGCTTTCTCATCTCAAGCAATAAAGACCTTATCTAGAGGTGAGTTGTGGGTATTGATTCGCTAATGTTCTGAAAGCTGTGTGCAGGAGGAAGAAACAAGACATAAAGGGTAAATGTAAGTCCTACTGACAAGGAGACTTCCGTTAGGGCTTCCAGGGATCATAAAAACATTCTTCTTGCTAATAAAAATAAATTGGAAAAAAGGTGATGCTTTAAAAATGCACAGAGATGTAATTTTTAAAGATAATAGTTACTAAAAGACAATAAATATATACTTATTGGTTGCCTATATTTGTTTTCATTAAAATTACTCAAAATAAATGACAATTATGTACACTGCCAAAACTCAAAGGGGGTGGGATTAAATATAATTTTTGACATAAGAAATTTCTTAATGAGTTTTAAATAATGAATTGGTAATGTTTAAGACAAATCTCCAGGATTTAACAAAATTTAATATTAGCTATGTGATGATGACCTAACAAACTTTAAGGAAATTATGATATAGTCTAACTAATTTATCAGTATGTAACTTGATATATATAAAGTTAAAACTAACTGTTAGGATATACAAACTAATCATTTGTTGTAAAGTCACATGGGATATTTCTAGGCATATCATTTCAGTCATCATTCCTCAGCTTTAAAAACTCAAGTTACAAATGTATAAATCAAATTTAAACATATAAATTATCTTATAAACCTTTGTATAGCAGGTTAAAAATCAGGAGATGTGCATCACATGAATAGCAAATGAAACAAAAGTAGTTATGTTTTTAGAATTGAAAAAATCTCTCTCAGATCCATGAATTAGCTGATTCCCTTCCCAAGCTTTTCCTGAATATCTTTGAGCCTGGGGAGAATCAAAAAAATGCCTTTGAAATTCTCCAAGGTGTATTTTATTTCCACTTTTGATTCATGTTTTTCTGGGTCTCAAATAAATATGAAACTATGATAACATTTCTCACTTATTAATTTTCAAAATGGACAAAACAAATGGTAAAAAGAATAGTCCCCCAAACACCTAAGGAATTAGACTAGTGTACATATTTAACACATGCTTATGATAAAATAGACTCTCATTATCTAAAATAGCTGGGTATCCATATATGATTAATTTTTCCATTACTATATTTGGAGGACTGAATCTCTGCAAGGTCTTGTGGAAATAAAAAATATTGAAGATACTATGTTGTGTATGTTTAAACTTCTTTAGTATCAAATAATTTGAACTTAACATTCAGTGATGAATGAAAGTCATGTCATTTTTTACAGCTTAACAAGTTTAACATTTTGAACATTAAAACAGACCAGTGATGGTGAAGCTAATATGCTCTTCATTTCAGAGTGTTTTTGTTTTTGTTTTTGTTCCTGCTTTCTAGAGCTGGTGCAACCTAGTGATTAAGATGCCTAGCTTTGGAATAGTCCTGAACTTCTCAACTTATTTGATCTGAAGCAAACGATTTAATCTCTTCAGCCTTTTTACTTATAAAAAACAAAAAGGCAATAATAATAACTGGTATGCCATAAAATGGTTGTGAGACTAGAGAAGAAAAACCAAGTATGAAGGCAAGTCACTGTGTACAACATAGTAAGTGCCCTTTAAATGTCCATGGTCATAGCCATTCTTATCTCTGCGTTATTGCTGATGTATGTAGAATTTGTTTTCAGTTTTTTTTTTCCATTTAGTTATCTGATTTTTTAAAAACTTCACTGAATTCTTACATAAAAGCAAAAAAAAAAAAAAAAACAACCAAAACCTTAATTGTTTGCAAGTAGAATTTATCTAAAATATCAAGATAATTAATGGGAAAGTTGTATTGATTCAACAGACATGCGTTTCATTTACACACTTTGCTGTCTATCCATCAGTCCATGGTAAACTTAATGTAACATATGTCTCTTCCTCCCAAGATAACCTGAAAGCCCTTCTGGATAATTATATTAGGGATATCACTATTAACGTGATTTTATAGTCATTCTTCATGTATAGCACTATCCAAACCTGCACACTGATGCAAAATGTTACATTTCATTTAATTTTGTGGCAGTAACAAAGAACTTAAAGAGTTGTTAAAGAGCACACACTTTTCATTTGTAATAAATCTTACCTGGACTATTGGGATTCCATATTTTCTATAGATATAAATCTATAACTGTTATTAGAAACATTTTTGAATATTATTCATCATTAAAACTCTTCTTTCTGAATGAGTCATCCCTACCTAATTCTACTACATAGTAGCCTTTTCTACTAGAATTATGTGATATAAATATAATTTTATCTTAGATATGACTTTAATTTTACATGTTATTCTAAGCACCACAAGGCTATTTCCTTTTTTTAAAAATAATATTTTATTTATTTATTTGAAGAAAGACAGCAAGAGGGAGAGACGCAGCACAAGCAGTGGGAGTGAGAGAGGGAGAAGCAGGCTTCCCGCTGAGCAGGGAGTCCGATGCTGGGCTTGATTCCAGGATATTGGGATCATGACCTGAGCAGAAGGCAGACGCTTAACGTCTGAGGCACCCAGGTGCCCCAAGGCTATTTCCTTCTGTTTGAGTCATGATTCCTGTAACCACTACCTAATTTTAAAAATATAATTAAAAATATATTTCTTGTAAAAATAATTAAAATATATAAAGAAGAACAGGGAAACAACATAACAACAATTTTTTTTATATAGGATGCAGCTATACCTTATTATTTTTTAAATAAAATTGAGAGCTATTGAAAGAGACTGAAATAACATTAACATACATTTATTAGATTCTAATCTTTGCCAGACATTATTCATATGAAAAAATGATTATAGTTCATTGCTATTTTTCTTTTTATTCATAAGATTTTCTATTAAGTCTGTGATTCTAGGGGAGCAGGGACCAGGTCTAATGTAGCACTATATTTTAAGCGCCTGAAATGAAGGAGTGTTTCAATAAATGCCTTTTGACTAATTAAGTGAATGAATGGGTGTATGTCATGTGCAGGAATGTTTTGCTTTACAAATGCCCTTTATTTGCCACGGGGAGACTTAAAACTTAAAGATCATGTATTTATTTCATTTTGTTCTTTTTTTTTTAAATTTTTTATTGTTATGTTAATCACCATATATTACATCATTAGTTTTTGATGCAGTGTTCCATGATTCATTGTTTGTTCATAAAACCCAGTGCTCCATGCAGAACATGCCCTCCTCAATACCCATCACCAGGCTAACCCATCCCCCTACCCCCCTCCCCTCTAGAACCCTCAGTTTGTTTTTCAGAGTCCATCATCTCTCATGGTTTGTCTCCCCCTCTGACATACTCCCCTTTTCTTCCTCTCCTGTTATCTTCTTTTTCTTTTTTCTTAAAATATGTTGCATTATTTGTTTCAGAAGTACAGATCTGTGATTCAACAGTCTTGCACAATTCACAGCGCTCACCGTAGCACACACCCTCCCCAATGTCTATCACCCAGCCACCCCATCCCTCCCACCCCCGACCACTCCAGTAACACTCAGTTTGTTTCCTGAGATTAAGAATTCCTCATATCAGTGAGGTCATGTGATACATGTCTTTCTCTGATTGACTTATTTCACTCAGCATAACACCCTCCAGTTCCATCCACGTCGTTGCAAATGGCAAGATCTCATTCCTTTTGATGGCTGCATAATATTCCATTGTGTATATATACCACATCTTCTTGTATTTATTTATTTGAGAAGAGACAGAGAGAGAGCATATGGGGGAGGAGCAGAGGGAGAGGTACAAGCAGACTCCGCGCTGAGAGTGGATCCCCATCCCCAAGGGCTGGATTCCACAATCCTGAGATCGTGACCTGAGCTGAAACTAAGAGTTGGACGCTTAACCAACTGAGCCACCCTCGTGCCCCAGGAATAAAATCTTTAAAGAAAAAATAAAAAGGTAGAATACCTAGGAATTCTACAGTCTATATAATTTCATCATGCCTGTTCCCTTTACCTTTAAATAAATATAATAAAAAAAGGGATCACAATGGGATATGAAGGTAAAAGTAGCTTTTATTTTTTTTAAGATTTATTTATTTATTTATTTGAGAGAAAGAATGAGAGAGAGAGAGAGAGAGAGCACATGAGAGGGGGGAGGATCAGAGGGAGAAGCAGACTCTCTGCCGAGCACGGAGCCCGATGCGGGACTTGATCCCGGGACTCCAGGATCATGACCTGAGCCGAAGGCAGCTGCTTAACCAACTGAGCCACCCAGGCGCCCTAAAAGTATCTTTTAAAGCCTAAATTCAGACTCTATGGAATCTAGGATTTTCAGAGATCAGTTGTCCAGAGTTCTTGTTTACCTGACCAAGCTTTTTTTTTGAGGAGGTCCCAGTAGTTTACTTTTGCTTTGTTTCCATTACCTCAGGAGATATATCTAAAGAGATCCTTTTACCATTGATGTTAGAGATATTTTTGCCTGTTTTCTCTTCTAGGATTTTTATGGTTTCAGGTCTTTAATCTACCTTGAATTTATTTTTCTAAATGGTATAAAAAATTTTCCATTTTCATTTTTTTTAAGATTTTATTTATTTATTTGACAGAGAGAGACACAGCGAGAGAGGGAACACAAGCAGGGCGAGTGGGAGAGGGAGAAGCAGGCTTCCCACTGAGCAGGGAGCCTGATGCAGGGCTTGATCCCAATTATGACCTGAGCCGAAGGCAGACGCTTAATGACTGAGCCACTGAGACGCCCCTTCCAGTTTTGTTCTTTTGCATGTGGCTGACCAGTTTTCCCAACATCGTTTGTTGAAGGGACTGTCTTCCCCATTGCATGTGCTTGCCTCCATTATCGAAGATTAATTGACCATATAATTGTGGGTTTATTCCTTTATTCTTTTATTTTCCATTGATCTATATGTCTATTTTTGTGCCAGTATCATATTGTTTTGATTACTACAGCTTTGTAATATAATTTGAAGTCTGGATTGTGATGCCTCCAGTTTTGCTTTTCTTTTTCAAGATTGCTTTGGCTGTTTAAGTGTCTTTTGTGATTCCATACAAATTTTAGGATTGTTTGTTCTAGTTTATGAAAAATGCTGTTGTATTTTGATAGAGATTGCATTAAATCTGTAGATTGCTTTGAGTGCTTTGAGACATTTTAACAATATTTGTTCTTCCAATCCATGAGCAGAATGTCTTTCCATTTCTTGTGTCGTCTTCAGTTTCTTTCATCAGTGTTTTATAGTTTTTATTAAATATTTTTTGTTTATTCTTTCATTCATTAATTCATTTGAGAGAGAGAAAGAGCATGAGAGAGAGTGAGTGCGAGTGGGGGTGTGGAGAAGACAGAGAGAGAAGGAGAAGCAGGCTGCCCCCCGAGCAAGGAGCCCCACACTGGGATCATGACCTGAGTTGAAGACAGATGCTTAACTGACTGAGCCACCCAGCTGCCTCAGTGTTTCAGAGTTTTCAGAGTACAGGTCTTTCACCTCTTTGGCTAAGTTTATTCCTAGGTATTTTATTAATTTTGGTGCAATTGTAAATGAGACTGTTATCTTAATTTCTCTTTCTGCTGCTTCATTATTAGTGTATAGAAATGCAACAGATTTTTGTACATTGATTTTGTATCCTGCGACTTAACTGAATTCATTTATCAGTTCTAGTAGTTTTTTGGTGGAGTCTTCCAGATTTTCTGTATATAATATCATGTCATCTGCAAATAGTGAGAGTTTGACTTCTTCCCTGCTGATTTGGGTGTCTTTATTTCTTTTTGTTGTCTGATTGCTGTGGTTATATCTTAGTACTGTGTTGAATAAAAGTGGTGAAGAGTGGACATCCTTGTCTTGTTCCTGATCTTGGGGGAAAAACTATTAATTTTTCCCCATTAAGGATGATGTTAGCTGTTGGTTTTTCACTTGTGGCTTTTATTTAGTTGAGGTATGTTCTCTCTAAACCTACTTTGTTGAGGGTTTTTGTCATGAATGGATGTTGTACTTTGTTAAATGTTTTTTTTTTTTTTTGCATCTATTGAAATGATCATATGGTTTTTAACTTTTTCTTATTGATGTGGTGTGGCACCTTGATTGATATGCAAATATTGAACCATCCTTGCATCCCAGGAATAAATCCCACTTGATTGTGGTGAATGATTGTTTGAATGTACTGTTGGATTCAGTTTGCCAATATTTTATTAAGGATTTTTGCATCTATGTTCATCAGAGATATTGGCCTGTAGTTTTTTTGTTTTTGTTTTGGTGATATCTTTATCTGGTTTTGTTATTAGGATAATACTGGCCTCATAGAATTAATTTGGAAGTTTTCCTTCCTCTTCTATTTTTTTGCAAAAGTTTGAGAAGAATAGGTATTAACTCTTCTTTAAATATTTGTAGAATTCACCTGTGAAGCAATTTGGTAAGGACTTTTCCTTGTCCTTGTTGGGAGTTTTGTGATTACTGGTACATTATATGTTTCTAGGATTAGATTTATTTCTTCTAGGTTGTCCAATTGTTTGGCCTATAATTTTTCATGATATTTTCTTAAAATCCTTTGTAGTTCTGTGGAGTCAGTTGTTATTTCTCCTCTTTCATTTGTGATTTTGTTTATTTGAGTTCTTTCTCTCTCTCTCTCTCTCTCTTTTTTTTAACTGAGTCTGGCTACCTGTTTATCAATTTTGTTGATCTTTCTAAAGAACCATTTCCTGGTTTCATTGATCTGTTCTATTGTTTTCTTAGTTTATATATCATTTCTTTCTACTCCAGTCTTTATTGTTTCCTTCCTTTTGCTGGTTTGGGGTTTCATTTGTTGTTCTTTTTCTAGCTTCTTTAGGTATAATGTTAGGTTGTTTATTTCATATTTTTCTTGATTCTTGAGCCAGGCCTGTATTGCTATATGCTTCCCTCTTAGAACAGCTTTTGCTGCATCCCAAAGATTTGGACTGTTGTGTTTTCATTTTCATTTGTCTCCATGTAATTTTTTATTTCTTCTTTGATTTTCTGGTTGACCCATTCATTATTTAGGAGCATGTTGTTTAACCTCCATGTATTTGTGGTCTTTCCAGATTTTTTCTTGTGGTTGACTTCTAGTTTCATAGAATTATGACCAGAAGAGATGCATGGTATGACTTTGATCATTTTGAATTTGTTGAGACTTCTTTTCTGGCCTACTATGTGATCTATTCTGGAGGATGTGCTATACTGTGCACTTGGAAAGAATGTATATTCTGCTGTTTTAGAATGGAATATTTTGAATATATCTGTTAAACCCATCTGGTCCAGTGTATCATTCAAAGCCCCTGTTTTCTTTTTGATTTTCTGTTTGGATGATCTGTCTATTGACGAAAGTGGGGTGTTAAAGTCCCCTACTATTATTGTATATTATTGATTAGTCCCTTTATGTTTGTTATTAACTATTTTATGTATTTGGATGCTCTCATGTTGGGTGCATAAATATTTACAATTGCTATGTCTTGTTAGATTATCCCCTTTATTATTATATAGTGTCCTTCTTTGTCTCTTGTTACAGTCTTTGTTTTAAAGTCTATTTTGTCTGATATAAGTATTGCTACCCCTCTTTCTTTTGACATTCATCTGCATGATAAATGTTTCTCTATCCCCTCACTTTCAGTCTGCATGTGTCTTTAGGTCTGAAATGAGTCTCTTGTAGGCAGCATATAGATGGGTCTTGCTTTTTTATCCATTCCACTTCCAATCTTTTGATTGGAGAATGTAGTCTATTTACATTCAAAGTCATTTTGTTGATAAGTACATATTTATTACTATTTTGCTACTTGTTGGTTGTTTTTGTAGTTTTCTGATCCTTTTTTCTCTTGCTCTCTTTCACAGTTTGCTGGCTTTCTTTAGTGATTCACTTGGATTCCATTCTCTTTATTCTTTGCATATCTGTTACTGCTTTTTTTTCCTTAATTTTTTTGATGAGCACCAGATGTGTATGGAAGTGTTGAATCAGTATTATATGCCTGAAATTAATATTACACTGTAGGTTAAGTAAGTAGAATTTGAATAAAAATTATTACTGGTTTTTGATTTGTGGTTACCATTAGGTTTGTATATAACATCTTCTGCATATAGCAACCTCTATTAAATTGATGGTTGCTTAAGTTTGAGCCCATTTTTCCTCCTTTATCTCCCATGTTTTGGTATATGGTATCATGTTTTACATCTTTTTAATTTGTGTGTCTCTTGGTTGAGTTTTACAGATATACATATTTTTACTGCCTTTGTGCTTCCTACTTTTTTTTGCAGAATGTCCATCTCTTTTATTTTTTCCACATCTCTATTTTTAGTTAGTTAGTTAATTAATTAATTAATTAATTTTTAAGCCACCATCCTCCCCTCCTCCCCTCCAGTGACCCTCAGCTTGTTTCCTATGATTAAGAGTCTCTCATGATTTGTCTCCCTCTCTGTTTTCTTTTTGTTTTATTTTTTCCTCTCTTCCTGTATGATCCTCCATTTTGTTTCTTAAACTCCACATATGAGTGAGATCATATGATAATTGTCTTTCTCTTATTGACTTACTTTGCTTAGCATAATACCCTCTAGTTCCATCCACATCATTGCAAATGGTAAGATTTCTTTTTTTTTTTTTTGATGGCTGAGTAGTATTCCATTGTATATATACCACATCTTCTTTACCCCTTCATCTGTTGATGGACATCTGGGCTCGTTCCATAGTTTGGCTATTATGGACATTGCTGCTATAAACATTTTTTACTCTGATTTATGGTCTTTCCTTTCCACTCAGAGTCCTTTTTAACATTTCTTGTAGGGCTGGTTTAGTGGTCATAGACTCCTTTATTTTTTGTTTGTTTGGGAAACTTTATTTTTCCTTCCATTCTAAATGGATAGAGTATTTCTGGCTGTAGATTTTTTCTTGTCAGCATTTTGAACATATCATGCCACTCCCTTCTGACCTACAAAAGTTCTGCTGAAAAATCATGGATAACCTTATGGGGTTTTCTTTTTATGTAAGTGTCTTCTTTTCTATCTGTTTGTTAAGGGTCTCACTGATATCCCCCAGGCTTTTCTCAAGTCCAGTGAGCATCTTTATAATCACTAAATTCTCTACTAAATATTCTCAGGACTATTACTTATATCTGTTTCACTTAGGTCTTTTGCTGTGGTTTTGTCCTGTTCTTTCATTTGGGAAATATTCCGTCTCTTCATTTTGCTAATTTTGTGTGTCTGTTTCTTTGTATCAAGAAAATCAGCTATGTTCTTTGCTCTTGAAAATAATGGCCCTGGGGCATATAGGTGGTTCAGACGGTTAAGTGTCTGCCTTTGGCTCAGGTCATGGTCCCAGGGTCCTGAGATGGAGCCCCGCATCAGGCTTCTCCTTCTCCCTCTGCCTCTCCCCCACTTTGTGTGTTTTCTCTCTCTCTTAAATGAATCAAATCAGAAAAAAAAAGGAAAGAAAAGAATGGCCTTATGAAGAAGACTTTCTGTAGTGCCCTACAGTGCAGTGTCCCCTGTTTACCAGAATGTGGAGCTTCAGGTTGTCTCCTATGTGTATTGTGTGTGCCCTGTTATTGTGTTGTGGCTGCTTTTTCCTTTAGTCCGGTCATCTTCAGAGGTTCTCTTTGTTTATTGTGGGCAGTGTTTGGTTGCTAGGACCAGGGCTGCATGAGCAGATGTACGGTTTTCATAATGAATGCCTCTGGCTTCTGCAGGATCTACAGCCACCACTGCTGCCCCCATCACCTGGACTGAGCCCCCCAAAGCACGTGGATCTGGAGACATGGTGTTGGCAAGATTTGCCCTGGTCTTATTGGGCAGGGGTCCCACAGCACCTGAACTGACTGGGAAGGGCAGATCCACCAAAGTGCAGGGCTTGCGACTTGGTATAAGCAAGTTAGGTAGTGAATATTGGGACTGTGATGATTCCCACACGTAGCTGCATGTTTATGCTAGGTGGTAGTGGAGGAAGATGACACCGGCCAGCTCCTTTTATCTGGGGAAGTCCCTAGGTGAACCCTGACACTTTGAGACTTGCTTTGAGGTGCATAAATAATTATCCCCCCCATGTACCCCAGACATTTTTCAAACTGTTCTTTCTATGCTGTATCTCCATGGGCTGTCCCTTTAAGATCAGGTACTTAGCTTCCTATTGCCCTTTGGGCTCTCCCAGAGATAAGCCCTCTGATTTTTCAAAATTCTAGGCTTTATGTCTTGATGGTTGTAAAAACTTGTGGAATTTGGGGACACCTGAGTGGCTCAGTTGTTAAGAGTCTGCCTTCGGCTCAGGTCATGAACCCAGGGTCCTGGGATCGAGCCCTGCATTGGGCTCTCTGCTCCGCGGGAAGCCTGCTTCTCCTTCTCCCACTCCCCCTGCTTGTGTTCCCCCTCTCTTAGTGTCTCTCTCTCTGTCAAATAAACAAATAAAATCTTAAAAAAAAATAAAAACAAACTCGTGGAATTTGGCCCCTCTAGTTTTCAAAGCCAAGTGTTTTGGGGATTGGTCTTCCCTGCGTGGGCTACCCAGCATGATAATCTGTTACTCTTCCCTCTCTGTGTTCCTAGCTTCCTCCTGCCATGGATTGCCAAGATCCATTTAGCTCTCCAACGTGTCTTCCCTTCCTACTCTCTTTGATATGGTCTCCTCTCTACCTTTAGTTGTGGAGTTTGTTCTGCCAGTCTTTGGGTTATTTTCTGGGTTATTTACACTGATGTGAGTGTTACCTAGTAATCATGGGAGGAGGTCGGCTTAAGGTCTTCTTGGAGGACCATCTTGGCCCCAACTTGACTGACATGGATTAATTTTAACTGCATGTTACTAAGGGAAAGACACCAGTTTGAAAGGCTACATACTATAAAATTTCACTTATATGGCATTCTGGGAAAGGAAAAAACACAGAACAGATTAATAGATTAGTGATTGGCATAGGTCAAAAGTGGTGAAGGTTTCAAATGATGAAACCCAGCAGTTATTTTAGAGCAGTGAAACTATTCTGTAAGGTAGTGTAATGGTGTGTATATGACAATATTCATTTATCAAAACCCATAGGACTTTATAGCACAATGGGTGAACATTAATGTATACAGTTTTATTTGATCAGGAGATTGGGAAACCCCAGATTGGAATGCAGAATATAAAAATATATTCTAACTTTATTGTAAATATATGAAGTAATTTCACTGAAGCTTCTTTCTAAAGCGGGAAATTTGCTGACCTAAGTGGCTTTGGAAATGAGTGTAATGTGGAGGACTAAAGGCAAAATAAAATATGTTTAGGCACAGGGTTCTAGCTGATAAAATTCTGTTTAACTGGAGTATGTGTTAAAATATTGGAATCACTATAAATGTATATTGGAATTAGACAATTAAGTTAATATGGTGGAAGTTAGAAGACATGTTACTCATTATTGGTATAGAAATTACAAATAAGTAAGGAGGAAAAGTCTGGAATGATTTGTGTTTTAACGCTTGAGTAGGAGACATTAGTAAGAATTCATGTTAAGCTTAATATAGATATAGATGAGTGTAGTGCATAAAGAAAGATTTCCATGTATGTCTATATACATGGGTTAGTATAAACACGTATGTGTCTTACCTTTGTCAGCTAAGAGAGCGTAGAGGAATAACACCCCATCGTAAAAAACACACCTGGCATGTAGATCTTGGTTTCTGATACCATTCTCCAATATGATGAACTAGGGCTTTTTGGAGAAATGGCTGATTCTAGAACCAGAACAGGAAATATATGAAATAAGCCTAGAGCATGTTGAAGTGCTAGAAAATAAGAAAATTCTAAAAAAAAAAAAAAAAAGAAACAGTGTTTCAAAGGAGCATAGGAGACAAATGAAAGAATTCCATGTGACAAAAATGGAAAATTTTGAATAACAAAGTAATATTGAATTATAACCCAATGTCTAAGAAAATCTATGAATCTATACTGGCTTAAGAATGATTTAGTAAATAAATAAGTAAATAAATGGTGGTGAACAGATAGAGCTCCCACTTAGAATCCCAATTGTCTCATATACATAGTTTATCCTTAAAGAAGTAGAGCATAACTCTCCAATTTTAAGTGAGGGCTCCACATAGTGTCTTCTCTCAGATGAATACCATAGGGAAAGATGGAGGAAGAGAATCATTACAGTGGAAAAACCTAACAAACTCTCCCTCAGTCAGGTGATCAATGTGAACATTAAGAGTAACATCATGTTGGGGCGCCTGGGTGGCTCAGTTGGTTAAGCGACTGCCTTCGGCTCGGGTCATGATCCTGGAGTCCCGGGATCGAGTCCCACATCGGGCTCCCTGCTCAGCAGGGAGTCTGCTTCTCCCTCTGACCCTCTTCCCTCTTGTGCTCTCTATCTCTCATTCTCTCTCTCTCAAATAAATAAATAAAATCTTTTAAAAAAAAGTAACATCATGTCGATAGTAGTTACCCTTGATATGATGTAACAATAGTGGAACTTCACCTCTATGTCTTTACTGAAAACCTTGTGATGGTTAATTTTATGTGTCAGGTTGACTGGGCCATGTGGAGCTCAGATAATTTGATCAAACATTATTCTGTGAAAGTGTTTGTACAAGAGATTAACATTTAAATCAGTAGACTCAGTAAAGCAGACTGTCCTCCATAGTATGTGTGGGCCTCATCCAATCAACTGAAGGCCTGAATTAAACAAAAGCCTGACCCTTCTCCAAGTAAAAAAGAAATCTCCTGCCTACTTTGAGTTGGAACATTAGCTCATCCTGGTTCTACAATAGCTTCCAGCCTTCAGACTCGAATCAAGACATCTGCTCCATAGATTGTGAGTTTGTCAGCCTCTATAATCACATTAGCCAATTCCTTATAATAAAAATCCCTTTATAGCCTTATGATAAATACATGTCTATTTATCTAAGTATAAATCTAAATATCACATATAAAAATATAAAATAAATATAAATATATAACTCTCCTATTGATTTTGTTTCTCTGGAGAACCCTGACCAATGCAACCCCATAACCCTAGTCTAATTATGAAGAAAACATCAGATAAACACGATTTTAGGGACATTTTAGAAAATACTTAACAAGTATTCCCTAAAAAGTCAAGGTGGGATAGAGGTGAATTCTCTGTACTATCTTAATTTTTTGTAAATCCAAAACTATTGTAAAACATAGTTGTTTTTTTTAAAGTAAAACATTTTCTTTGGAAAGAGCAATAAAATTGGTACATTTTTGAGACCAACTAAGACCAAAAAGGCACAAATCAGCTATAATTTGTATGTCACAGTCCTAAAACTAAATGATTTGGTGACTTGAAATAGTTATCTCTTTTTAGATGTTATTTTAATCCACCATTAGATAGATAAAATTGTATTAAAGAAAAAAAAGCACACGTCTTACAGATTTCATTCCAAAATTTGCAACATGTGTATGTTAACATTAAATATATCTTGCTTTTAAACTAATGTTCATACCATCCACATTTGTTACATGCTAAAAAAGATCAAGTGTGTTTTGTATCTAATTGTTTTATTTGGTCTTTTTAAGTTATTAATTATTGATTAAGAGATATGGACAATCTAATTCAGTATTTTTTGTAACCTAGGAATATTTCAAATAATATTTCTATATTATTTGAAATTCTCATAACAAGAGATTTCAATAGTATTTTGTTGTAATAACCTCAGAGGGAGGGAAATCACACATATATTTTTCATCTGGGACTCTGAAATAGCCTTTTGAAGTTTCTGCATTTGGTTGTCTTTAATATTCAACTAGTCATTCCAGATAGCAAATTACTTCTTTGTACAGTTATTTTAGAAATAGAGAAGAAAAAGTATTCTGTGAAGGTTTTTCACTGGAAAGTACTAGTTTCACTAGTTAGAAACAATACTTTAAGCATCATTTTTTTTTCAAATAATTAGTTTGTGATTCATTTGTATTTATGTTGTCATTCACACACACACACACACACACACAAAGATTACTTCTGAGATTGTAATTTTAAGATTTTAAGAATTGTTATACTAAACACTTAAAAAATATAGCAAAGGCATTATATGTTATCCTATATTACATTCTCACAAAAGATGTATAGTGTTCCAAACCCGTTAATCATGCTGAAACATAATACTGGTGATTTATTTTTTTTAGTCTGAACTCTTACATACAGTAACATTTATTTTCTTGTGCACAATACATAGGAATTTATATAAGTTTGTTTGAAACTAATTGGCCAGTTTCTAGGCTCTAATTTTTTGGATTAAGAATTGACTATGTATTGAGCTACATGAGCACAATGTAGAAATCTGCCTATTGATGATCACTAAATATTGCATGAGGGTTGGTTTAAAAAGAATTCAGATGTATCATATGGTAATTTATCAAAAAAGTGAAACTGCGTTTCTTCTAGTCCATCATGATTTTACTTTTTAATTTATTACTAACTCACATTTGAAGTTTGAATTATCCTTTGCTAACTCAAAATGCAAAAATAAACATTTTCTTCAAAAGCTATTTAGAAACTTTAGAATTGCATATGGAAGAAAATAAATACCATCTGTAATACTATCAATCACTGATAACCATCCTTTCCATTGGCCATAAATATCTTTATCACATATATAAATTTTAAAAATAAGCAAAAATATATTTGAAAACTATCACATAACTTAGATAAACCTCTGAAAACTTGACAGTTCTAATATTTAAGCAGTTTCAGAGCAAATAGAATGATAGAAAGTCCCATATATCATTTTATTGTCCTAGCCTAGCGATAATACAAAATATTGTTGATAACCTTTTCTCCCAACAAACTGTCAACCCGTCTCATATCTTAATATACATGCAAAAATATCATTTATCAAATAAAAGCTTTAAATAGAAATGCATAATAAATAAGTATGGTTTATTTCAGTGTAGCAAGAATCTTTTACCAATTAGACTATTATTATAATTTGCTACATATTATCATTCAGTAATGCTAAGGAAATGGCATTTGATGATATTTAATAATCATTTTCCATTTTGATGAATCCAATCAGCAGTGTAGTGGATTGAATGGTAGTCCCCCAAAAGATCACCTGGAACTTGTGAATGTGACCTTATTGGGAAAGGGTCTTCGAAGATGTAATTAACATAAAGATTTTGAGATGAGGTCACCCTGGATGAGAGTGGTTCCTAAATCTAATGACAAGTGTCAAGAAAGCACAAGAGAAGGGGAAAGACCATACATAGGAGAAGATGATGTGAAAATGGAGGCAGAGATTGAAGTAAAGCATCTATAAGCCAAGGAATGCCATGGATTACCAGCAGCCACCAGATTGGGAGAGAGGCATGGATTTTTCCCTCAGAGCCTCCAGAATGAACCAACCCAGCTAATGCCATATTATATAAATAACTGATTGAATAATAAATAAATTGAGAACAGATAAATCTCTTTTGCAGAAGATTTCACATAATATATATAGATACACTGTTTACAAAGGTGTACAGGCACAGCTACTTCTTAAGTGTGGCTGCATGTAGTAACTTCCTTCCAAAAAAAGGAAAGGAGAAAGAGGTGCGTTACAGTGGAGAATCCTGATAAACATTTCCTTAAGTTAGATGATCAGGTTAACATTAACAATGACAAACCTTATTGATAGTATGTACCCTTGATATTATGTGTTGAGAATGGCAATTTATCTCAGTGATATTATTACCAAAAACACATTACCCCAGTCTAATCATGAGAAAAACATCAGATGAATTCCAGTTAAAGACATTCTACAAAATTCCTGGCAGGTATCTTCAAGCAATGTCAAGATCATCAAAAATAGCAAAAGTTTTATAGACTACCACAGCCAAGAGGATCTTGAGGATATACTGGTACTGAATGTAATGTGATATCCTGGAAGAGATCCTGGAATGAAAAGGGATAAGCAGGAAGAACAAAGAAAAGATGATGGAAATTATGTTAATAATAATTTATCAGTATTGGCTCATTAGTTGTGACAAATGTATCACACTAAGATATACTGTACATGTAAGATATTAAGAATAGTGGAAATTGAATGAGGGTAAATGAACTCTTTGAACATTGTCTTCCTAATAATTACATGAATTGGAAAATAATATTGAGGAAAATATACAAAAGTAAAAAAAAATTGGACTTACAAAAGAGAGGTTAATGGATGTGAAAGAATAAGACAAATTTAAAATATCCCATGATAAATTCCAGAACAATAAAGCATATGACAATGCAGTGAAAGGCAGTATTCATGAAGGAAAGGGGGAGTATTTTGAGTACTAGTGATAGATACATTACCTTAGATTGAGAATTACAATTAATCCAAGTAGCTTTAGTCTCTGATACAGTAATCTCTGCTCTTTGGCCATGTGGTATAGATAATATATTTCTCTGAATTCTCATTAGTTATATGGTAGTGGTAATCCCCCCTATAGTAGATATTTTGTGCATCAAGTTAGGTGAGAACTTTTAAGATCCAAATCACTCTGTAAACATTAGTTTTTTTTGCTACCTGCTGCTAGGTGGAATGTCAGTAGAATTGCATCAATCTTTTTCAATTCCTGAAGGTAATTGAAACCTTAGTGAAATGAACATATATCCTTATTGGATTTTTTTTTCTGATTTACCTATTTATCTATTTTTAGATTAGATGAATTTACTTTGATAATAAAATGACACAGCTAGAAACTGTTAGTGTTACTCAGTTGAATCCAAGATCTGTTGGCAGGCTTAAAGAGAGGATGGAATTATTTAAATTCCAAATGGAATTAATTTAATCAAGGGGAATACTAAGTTTACTTACATTTAAATTTAATAACCTTTGATTTTATACTGACTAATGAGAATTGTGTGGCTCAAATTGAAATCAGCTTGTTCATTTAGTTGACTAACTTTCTGGTTGCTAGAATTTTTTTTGTTTTGTCAGAAAAATATCTGAAGAGTTCTCATGCTGGTAATAGCTGAACTATTCAATATTTTTTTTCTTTATCTTGTATGACCTCATTCAATATTTCTCATTTTCTGTATTGTTACATTTTACCATTAAAAGCAAATTTAAAATGAAAAATCTCTTTAAGAGAAAACAAGAAAAAAATGAAAGTGATGAAAAGAGAAGTGAAAGAAAGATGGAAAAGTAGACAAGCTAGGTAAGAGGAGGATTTCCACAGAGTTTTAGAATGTAAAAAAAAATTATAATCAATTTATAAAATTGACTCTGCTAGAATTAAAAAATGCAATATATGGAATTAATAACTACTGGAAAAGACTGTAGAGCAAATTAGACATAGCAGAAGACAGAATATGTAAACTAAAACATAGGTCAATAGAAAACATCCAAACTTTAGCAAAAAGAGAAAAATGGGGAAAAGAGTTTATGACAAATGTGAGACAGACAGCCATTTTAATAGATAATTAGTCCCAGAAGGAGATAGCAGAGAGAATGATTCAGAAGCAATATTGAAAAAAGTTTTTAACCATGAATTTTCCAGAATTGATGAAAGACATCTTTTGTCCAAGCAGTTCCATGAAATACAGTAGTAAAAATGCAAAGGAAACCACAACTATGTTTATTGTACCAAAACACTATAACTTAAAGTTAAAGAGAAAATCTCAAAAAGCTGCCAGAGTAAAAAGTGCATATTATCTTCAAAAAAGCAACTATAGACTTTCACCCGACTTCTACGCAGAAAGGAAGAAATGAAGGAAGGAAGGGAGGGAGGGAGGCAGGGAGGGAAGGAGGAAGGAAGGAAGGAAGGAAGGAAGGAAGGAAAGAAGGAAGGAAGGAAGGAAGGAAGGAAGGAAGGAAGGAAGGAAGGAAGGAAGGAAGGAAGGAAGGAAAGAAGGAAGGAAGGAAAGGAGGGAAAGAAAGGAAAAAGGAAGCCAAAACAAAATAGGGTGACATCATTATAGTACAGGAAAATTTGCTGCTGACAAATTATTCTCTAATCAGAAAAATAAGCTATAAAAATTATGTTTTTAGACATACATAAAACTGATAAAAATGCTTGGTGAGTCATCCTGGCCTAAAATAAATATTTAAGGGAAACCTTCTGGCAAAAGGCAAATGATTCCTAATAGAAATAGGGAAATGAAAAATGAACTGAAATATACTGGAGAGGGTAAATATGTAGGAAAATATAAGTGATTATTGGCAGTATAAAAATAAATGTAATGTCTTATAAAATTTGAAATGTGTGGAGAATAAAAACCCACAACAAATAGTTCAAACCCAGGAACAATATGCCTGGTGAAGTGTTCTATGGCACTGGCAATATCAGGGACACTGTGAAAGTACTGATTGCTTTTATAAACATAAGAAGTCAAGGAGAAATAGTATATCTAAAGGAACCAATAAAATATAGAACAAGAAATTTCATATAGAAAAAATGTATTAAAATGTTTATTTAATCCCCAATCAAGAAATAATAATGTCAAAAGAACATTAAACAATGGTGTCAAATAGAATACAAATCTATTTATATAAGTAATTACATTTTATGTAAATGAACTAAATATTACAAAAGTAATAAATATGTTACAAAAGTAATATTCTTAGATTGGATTATAACAGAAATAAAACCCAAGAGATTGAAGAAAAAGGTAGAACAATGAATAAATGATAATAAAAACAAAAAGAAATATTTTATTATAATAGTAAGGTTTATCCAAAAAATTATAATTTTAATTTGAGCTATACTTAATAATACAGTCTTATGCCAAAAATTGGTAGAACTAAATTAAAACGTAATTATACACAAAGTAACAGTAGCAGATTTTCACTCACCTCTGTAAGTAATTAAAAAAAAGAAAAAGTCATGCAGGATAGGTGACATACCAGCTAAGAGAAAAAAGGTAACTGAGGCACTTTTAGAAGGCACAAAATGTTTGCATCCAACATGTGAAGAATTAAATGCACTATTCACAGTGAGGTACAGAACAATTTGATGAAAATACAGTAATGATAAAAATGAATCAAAATAATATTTTGTGTTTTCTGATGGCTGCCTTTATAAAAGTAAAATATTCACCATTTGAAGTTATTCAGTGCTTTAATTCTTGGAATATTTCGTATGTATGGAAATGCTATCATGATAGCTCTTCTCAGTAGTTTTCAAGCTCTATAAATAGTATTACCAGTTCTGATATTTTAGTCATAGTTTCTCTATGTGCTTTATAAGCAATTTGTCTATTCATTTGAATACCATCTTTTATTTCTACATCATTGACAAGGAAGCATTTAAAATCACATATATTCTTTCAGTGGTTTATGCCAAAATGAATTAACTATTTCAGTTTTGAATGCGTTCATTAGTTTTGAGAAAATGCTAATTTAGTGTAGTGGTGAGGGTAATATTCACTATATAAATGACTAATTTTATCTCTTTTTATACAGGTTGCATATTGAATTAGGTAATTTAATTAGTCTTTAATTCAGCTATAACTTTACATGTTAGTGTTTTCAAGAAAAAAAGATAATCAAGTTTTCCTATGTTACCTGCCCCTCTAGTGTCCCTAAATCTGCACTCCAACCTCCCTGTGGAATTCTATTTCTCTACTCCCCAGAAAATCACTGGAATAATGAAAACCTGTCCTCTAATCAATATATTATATAGAAAGTAGTTACCATAGTGTGCATATATGTGTATATATATATATGTGTATAGGTGTGTGTATATGCCCTCTTGTGATTAGCTTTATACAGACCTCATTTTTATATTTAGTTTATTAATAGAGAGATAATCTAATATTTCTAGAAAATAGGATATCGAATCAAATGAATTTTTTTAGCCTACTGATAAAGAGATAAGAAGGATATGAGATGAATCTGGATGGTCAGCCAACATGGAATATAAATGTGATATGAAGATTGATTGACATGCAGGCCAAGAAAACACATGCTGAGAGGCTGAGTCACTCAGTGTGCTTAATATGATAGACAAACATGGGAGACACACATAGAAATAGACACAAAAATAGAAAAGTAATTTCCGAGAGAAAAAGATTCCACCACCCAAAGAGACTAAACGAGAGACAGAGATTAAAGAATTAGAGAAGTAGAAAGATTAAGTCAGAGTCAGAGAGAATCAGTAGTACTAAATCATTTTATAAATCTAAAGGAAAATCAGTATGTATTAAATATCGCAAGGAAAAACTAGAGTAACCATTTTATTTGACTTTTAAAATCACTTTATACTATTTTAAAAACCATCTTATCACGTACCAACATGATAAATCTGGATTTTTTTTTTAAGATTTTATTTATTTGAGAGAGAGAGAGTGTGCAAGAGGGGAAGGGACAGAGGGAGAGGAACAGAGGGAGAGGGGCAGGGGAGAGGGAGAGGGAGGGACAAGCAGACCCCCAACTGGGATCATGACTGAGCTGAAGACAGACATTTAACTGACTGAGCAACCCAAGCACCCCAATCTGGATTGTTTTAACATACATTATGAATATAGATGTGTGGCTCAAAATATTTTAATCTCTTAAGATAATAGTCTTTAAGTTTGTTTTGTTTTGTTTTGTTTTTCTCTCTCTCTCCTGGTCAACTTTTGTAAGTCACAAAAATAAATAAATAAATAAATAAATAAATAAATAAATAAATAAATAAATAGAAGTTTGTTCCAAAGCAAAAAGCTTTGTTAATGTGTTTGAGTTATAGCTGTCTACTGCTTTACTAGACCAAATTTGACATTTATTCAATTTCCTTAACCAGTACTTTATTGCAGCTTTTAGCATTTACTCTAAGGAAATAATGCATATCAAATAAATGGTATATAAAAGAAAGTGATAATTTAAAAAATATGATAACTCAGTGAATTGATTTGTAAAAACAACTTTTTAAGTTATGTATGTGTTTATGATGTATATTAGTTATAATTTACAATAATTATATTTCTCTCATAAAAATCTTTTAATTTCTTGCAGTATCATTTTATAGGATGAAAGTAGGCATTTTGCAGGTTGTAGAGTGTTCATTTTCGATATAAAATAGTGTAACTAAAACAGCTGATTTGTAACTCCTGAAATGTGAAATACAAATTACATATCACTATAGTACAGCATGTTAACTTTTGAAGATATGAGCAACATTATTGGTCCCATTAAAACCTCCTACTATATATTTTAGCGCATTATGAATATGTTTACATAAAAGTGGATGTATATAATAGTGATCAGTTGCAAATGGGTAGGCATCAAAGTTTAGTCATAGGGCAAATAGAGTAATAGAAATATAATACAGGGGTCAAATGCAAAAATAGAAGAGAGGAAAGCAAAGAACATAGATGTAATTAATTTGCTCACATTCAAATTCAGAGGCACAACTAAAGAACAAAAATATAATAGAAATGATATAGAAGAGGTAAATATTTCCCAGCATAGAAGATGAGGAAAAAAAAAGACAATTTAGAAAATATATTTTCTAAGTACCTTCTTTAGAAGCATCCAATGTTAGTTGTGCCAGAAAATCCCTGCTCTCTTTCAAAGTCAGTTCATATGTATCCAGCAAGGTAGGAAGCATTTTTCAGAATTTATTTTTCTTTAGACACCATCATGGAAATAGGTGTCGTCCCTATTTACTTCCAAACTATTCCTAATAACCCATGGTATAAGTCGTCCATTTTACATATTTGAATTATTGTGAAGGATTTTAAACTTGAGGAATGAGATGTGATACTAGAGATGGCATTTAAGCCTTTCTGAGAAGGCAAGCCTAGTTTAGCTTGTGTGATAAACTGCTCCCACCTCTTGCCTAAAAGGAATAACAGGGACCAGATTTGCCCTCCTACCTGAAACAACCAAAAAACAAAAAACAGACAAAATAAATAGCATAGTTGTTTTTAAAACACTGGTCACCAGGCAATAGGGAAAAGTGATCCTTGAGAGACAGGAAATAAAATGGTAGATCCTAAATTGCCCCACTTACTGTCCCAAGAGGGTTTCTTTGTTGTGCTGCAGGCCTTGGGGAAACCCAAGTGGACTCCTGCAGACTCCCTGAGAGATGGTAATGAAGTTGGAGTTCTGGGAGGCCCAGGCACTAACGTTCACAGGACAGAGTGCCAAAGGGGAGATCTCCACTCAGAGAAAACTCTAGAGGTCTGAGAAGAGTCCGGATCACTGAGGGAAGGAGGGAGCCGAAATGTTTTTGAGTTAACTGTGGTGATGTTTACACAACTGTATACTGTTTCAGGAGTCACCAAGGTGTATACTATAATGTGGTAAATTTTATTACCTATAAATTATATCACAATAAAGGTGATTAAATATTATTTGTTAATATTGAGACATGTATATTTTAGCAAAACAAGGGCTAACAAGAGAGATCAAAATCAGGGGACTGATGACAACCAGTAGAAATGGCAGGGAAATAAAAGAACCATTTTTGAGTGCCTACTCTGTGTCAAGCACGATGATAGATTCTTTTGCATACATTAATGTGGCAGATAGGACCACATGATAAATACAAAGAACAATTAAAAGGGTATCACTTTATTTATGGAATTTAATTTTTATTACATTATCGAAATGAAATATGTTATTAAAAAAGTTTCATTTCAGCAAATATTTTTTTTCACAACATCTGAAGCCCCACAGTTGATATTTCTACTTACCCCAAGCCTCTTTATAATTTCTGGCTGTCAGCTGAGTTTTCATAGTCTTCCATATATGTTAATAAAACTCAATACGCATGTTAATGCTGAAATCATAGGCACCCTAAAGTTCTAAAAATAATGGCTGTATACCATCTGCTCTTTCTGATGCTCTTTCATGACAGTTATATTTCAATTTACTCTAAGTTTATATACAGGTTGAGTTTGAAAAATTTTATCCTTTTATATGTATACCAATTGAGAATAGATTGTGAATGCAACTAATTTATTTCTTTTTATTTTAAAAAATACTTTTTTTGAGCAGTTTTTATGGTCACAGAAAAATTGAGTGGAAGGTACAGAGATTTTCCACATATTCCTCTGCCTCCATATACACATAAGCCTCCACCATGAACAACTCATCCCACAAGAGTGGTACATTTGTTACAATTAATGAACCTACATTGACATATCATTTTCACTCAAATTCATAGGTTACATTTGGGCTCACTCTTGGTGTTATACATTTTGTGTGTTTGGACAAATGGATAATGACATGCGTTTACCATTAGAGATCATACAGAGGAATGTGGCTGCCCTAAAAATCCTCTATGTTCCACATATTCATCCCTCACCACCCCCCCAAGCCTTTGACAATCACTGATCTCTTAACTATCTCCATAGTTCTGCCCTTGCCAGGATGTCATATAGTTGGAATCAAATACGATGCAGGCTTTCTAAATTGACTTCTTTCAGTGAGTAATATGCATTTATATTTCCTCCCTGTCTTTATATGATCTCTTTTTTTAGGTCTGAAGAATAATCCATTGTATAATTGTACTATAGTTTGTGTTTGTTTTTTTAATCACTTGATTTACTGAAGGATATCTTGGTTGCTTCTGAGTTTTGGCAATAATGGATAAATCTGCTCTCAATATCCCTTTACAGGTTTTTGTGTAGATGTACATTTTCAGCTTTTTTTAGTAAACACCAAAAGGTGAGCTTGCTGGATTAAATGGTAAGAGTATGTTTAATTTTGTTAGAAACTGCCAAATTGTCTTCCAGAGTGGCTTTAGCATTTTGCATTCCCAACAGCAATATGAATGAGAGTTCCTGTTGCTCCACATCCTCACCAGCATATGGTGTTGTCATTGTTTTGGATTTTGGCCATGTAATAGGTGTGTAACTGGTATCTTGTTGTTTTAATCTACATTTCCCTGATGACACATGATGTGGAACATCTTTTCATATGCTTATTTGCTATCTGTGTATCTTCTTTGATAAAGTGTCTTTCAAGGCCTTTGGCTATTTTTTAATTGATTTGTTTATTTTCTTCCTGTTGAGTTTTAAGAGTTCATTGTAAATTTTGGATGAGTCCTTTAGCAGATGTATCTTTTGCAAATATTTTCTCTCAGTCTGTGGCTTTTTTTCGAATTCTCTTGATACTGTCTTTTGCAGAGAAGTTTTTAATTTTAATGAAGCCCAGCTTATCAGTTCTTTCTTTCATGGATTATGCCTTCAGTGTTCTATATAAAAATTTATTGCCAAACCCAAGGTCATCTAGATTTTCTCTCAATGTTATATTCTAGTTTTATAGTTTTGCATTTTACATGCAGGTCTGTGATCCATCAGACATCTAGTTGTTCCAGCACCATCTGTTGACAAAACTGTCTTTGCTCCTTTGTCAAAGATCAATTGACTCTGCTTGTAGGGGTCTATTTCTCTCTTCTCTAATCTGTTCCACTGATTTATTTGTGCATTCTTTTACCAATACCACACTGTCTTGATTACTGCACCTTTATAGTAAGTCTTAAAGTCGGGTAGTGTCAGTTGTCCAACTTTGTTCTTCTACTTGTATTTTGCATTGGCTATTCTGCCTCTTTTACCTTTCTATATGAACTTTAGAATCAGTTTATCAATGTCTACAAAATAGCTTTCTGGAATTTTGATTGAGATTGCATTGAATCTGTAGCTAATTTATTTTCTATTTATAATAAGATAATATTGTCATATATAATATTTCCATCATAGATTTTTACATTAATCTTTATAATTACAAAAAGGTGAACCAAACAGTACTAAATGTTTTGATATTATTTCTATATAGGTTTTATAATTATTTTATTATATGACATTATGCCATAGTTAAGACCATTCAAAGGTTAAGACCATATTTGCTCTGAGTTATGTAATGTTTTCCGGTGTGTCATGTAGTATGATAATTATAAGGAGTATTATTTATAAAACAATACAGCAAAACCAATGTTTGATTCATCATATACCTTTTACTTAAGAAGTTTTTCAATATAACAAGAAATAATTCATATTATTTATTGGGTAATAATAATAAAGGTAAAAATCAGGAATGGTGGTATAACACACTACATTATAGTTTCATGACTAAGAATATAGTCTTTATATTCACTTATCTTCATTTGAGTGTCAGCTTCAGTAGTAATTAGGAGTGAGACCACAAACCTTTTTACCTAGGTGTCAGTTCTCTGACCTGTAAAATAGGTTAAGGTAATATGCAATTCTGAGGATAACATATGCATTTTGTTCAGCACTAAAGCAATCTATAGTAGGCATTCAATAATGGCTTGTTTCTGTAGCCCTAAGAAAATCACTTACACATGATTCGAATTTTTTTCCATATAAACCTTGCTCCCAAGAAATTGTTTTTCCATTACATGATTTACTGAGATGTTTTTATGGGGAGGGGGAGTTGAGAGGCCACATGAAACATCTAGGTATTTATCCTTCTTTGATGTTTATTGTCCTTTATTTCTTAAGAAGTCATAGGATTTTATGCATTGGCTCTGTTTTCATATTTAAAATAAAATATTTTTAAATAGTTTCAGTTTTGAAGTTATTTTTAAAATCTGCTTCCAGATATAGAATTTATATTTTTATAGGCTAATATTCTGCTTGGAGCAAAGTTAAAAATTTTTTACAGCACATAAGCCATCTGGAAATAGTAATAGCATGTGAAATAACTTGTAAATAAATGTAAGTTTGTTTTAGAATTTATAGGTTCTTTCATAGGAAATCACTCAATTTTTTTATTTACTGAGTTTTTTGTTGAAATATTTTTGAGTTAAATATACATGCCATTTTTGCCAACCGAAAAACATGATTAACAATGTGATTGTTCTAATAGTTGGTTAAATTGATACTTATTATTTTAATATGAATTTAAATATAGCTTAAGTAATCATTCTTTAATATTTAATAAAAATTTTAACTCGAAATATTTTTTCTAGTTACCTTTACCTACACAGTCCATTAAAAATTAAAAGACATTATCAGTGTTAGGGGTGTTTAAAGATATTAAATCTGAAGTTTTATTTATCTTTTTATAATACTGATGTATTTGAAATTATGCAAATTTATAAAAATTATAACTATAGCTCATATATGCATAGAATGTGATTGAAATGCTAATGAATTTATTCACTAGTACATTAAATTATGAAGTACAATGTTTGATCTCTTTTATCTGGTTTCACATCTTCTTAGATTATTTTTTCTCCATTTCAATTTTCACCTTCATGATATGAATGATATCATCTAGTTCAGTCCTTATCATCAAACTCTGAGAAGATGGCAGTTATGTAAGGATTCCTAAATCATTCTAATGGTGAACAAAGTCAAAAGGAGCATTAAATAAACAAGCATGGTATCCAAAACTTGTCTACTAGAAGCAAACATTGTATGCTCAAGCACCAAATAAAAATAACATGCTTTCTCACGTCCTTTCTTTTTTCTCTTCACCATTTTATTTTATTTTTCTCTCTGTCACTTGCCAAAAACAGCAGAGTAAATGATAACTCATCATGTAATTGTCAGAAATGTTACCATTTGTCATGGAAATTATTTTATTTTTATTCTGTTTTCTCGTTTGTCCCATAGTGGACATATACATGTGTATATGCTAATCTTCCATGAATATTTCTTTAAATAGTTCTGTGCAAAGATTATTTGCTGGTGAAATGTTACAGTGTTATTACACAATATTATGAGTTTAGGAAACCATTCTGCCTTTAATCAGAATCCAGCCAGAAAATTGAGTTCAATACCTTCATGAGAATGTGAAAGTCTTACAAAAACATGATCCTGAGTAGATTGCCACCCCAACTTTAGTGAAAAGTGATCTGAAGTCATACCTATGATATGTACCAACATCTTCCTCATAAAGTAAATTCCTAGTCCACTTTGATACTTGGGAAATTTGGGATTCATAGTTATACAGATTGTTGACATTAAATATGCCCATATTAATTTTATGCTTGAAAATGTTTGAAGCAATTGTTCCATTTATCCTGAAGAAGTTGGAAAATTATCTCAATTAAATTTTACAGAGAACATGTCTGTGGGCACATGCACACAAACACACACACACATGCATACTTCTTGGTGATCAGGTGGTTGGAGGTGGCAAATTTAAAATAAGACTGCTCTGTTCTGTGAATTCTAGTGGATAATGTCTCATATAAAGGCAAGTACAATTAGTTGAGCACCAGTAATTCATAAATTTAGATCAATTATAATCCCAAAAGATTTAAATTCAACCATTCATATAACAGTTTCAGATAATTTGATAACATATCATTTCTGTGATAATACAATAGCAGGATCATCAAATAAGGCATAGTGCCCATCTGTACTCATTTGCATCAACTAGAACACATGGCTTTCTGTTACTGATAGTGGAAGAATATAAAAAAAGGTATATTGATGATTCAAATTGTAAGGAAAAAAGATAACAGTTTTTGAAGTGATATCTGACTAATCTGTCAGACAATTCTTCTTACAATTTCTGACCTTCAAAATTATTAATCTCTAAAGTCTTTATGGGGATAATATCTTGGTTATTAATGTTAAGATCGTCCCATTCATCCCATCAACAATTTGCAGAGTCAAGGACCAAGAAGTGACAAAATATGAAATAATCTATGTTGATCATTACATTCCCTGACAAGATGAAACAGAGCATACCAATGAGCATTTATAGATTTTCTTGCCTAAAATCTTCTTTTTAATGGAGAATGCAGTATCTGTATTATTTATTTAGAGAGGGAGTGGGGAGAGGCAGAGGGAGAGGGAGAGAAAGAGAATCTTAAGCAGGCTCCATGCCCGACACAGGACTCCGTCCCACAACCCTAAGATCAGGACCAGAGCTGAAATCAAGAGTCAGATGCGTAACCGCCTGAGCCACCCAGGCACCCCCAGTATTTGTATTTTTTTTTATTTTTTATTGTTATGTTAATCACCATATATTACATCATTAGTTTTTTGGTGCAGTGTTCCATGATTCATTGTTTGTTCATCCCAGTATTTGTATTTAAAGAGATAAAGTCCTGTGTAACTACAAGGAGAAGCTAAGAATCTGGCTGGATTAAAATCTTCACACACATTGTTTTCCTTAAGACTTTTGTTGATTATTGCTGTGAACAACTCTGAGAACTCTGCTTTTCTGCAGAAAAATTCCTTTCTTTCTCTCAAGTTTTCTAAGTGCTTTAAAGATACCTTTATTTATTTTATTTTTTTTAAAGATTTTATTTATTTATTTGAGAGAGAGTGAATGAGAGATAGAGAGCACGAGAGGGAAGAGGGTCAGAGGGAGAAGCAGACTCCCTGCTGAGCAGGGAGCCCGATGTAGGACTCGATCCTGGGACTCCAGGATCATGACCTGAGCCGAAGGCAGTCGCTCAACCAACTGAGCCACCCAGGCTCCCCTGCCTTTGTTTATTTTGAGCCATTAGCCAATATGGCACACTTTTTCCTAGGACATAATGTATCATTTTAATGACTCAATATTAGTATGCTTTTTAAATTTAATCTCTGGAATATTGGAATTATGTCATTATTAATTTGTGTCATTTCATTAGTTTTTGTTTTTTTCTTCAACACAGAGTGGTTAAATTTTTCCTGAACTAGTTACTGCTCATGTAGAGTAGCAACTAGTAGACCACTGCAGTGCTGGACTCTGGGGGTTACCACTCATTCTGTAGCCTGGGTAAATGGCAGCCCCTGTGGTTATGAAGTGTTTGACCATCTACAGAAGCTTGTGGAAGTAGGGCTGTGTTGAAAGCTAGCTGCAATCATTTTTATACTCCATTAGTTAGTATGAATAACCTTAACCATTCTTTTTCCAGAGCTAACTGTGGATTTTTGTCCTACTTCAGAAATAATAGAAATGTACTAATATTTAGTTAAGATTCACGCAACATATAGGTATATAATGAAAAATCCACCACAATATGTTCACCTATAAACCCACATAAACATCTTTCTCATTCCATTCTGCTGACTCCCTTTTAGAGGAGACCACTAACCTGATTCCCCTCATATTTTTTAATAACTTTTTTGTTGTTACTATGCTTCATGTACCCTATATAAAATCTAGCTATGAAATATACTGTCTTAATAGATAATTGGTTGAAAGGATATTAGGGTTAAATAAGAATGCTCTAGAGCTTGAGATTAATTCTGCAGTATTAATGATGAGTGAGTATGATATGTTTTAACAATATTTTCCTTCTGTAGAATCTCAGATATACACTGACCCTCAAAAATTTTTCAACCTCGGGGCACTTGGGTGGGTCAGTCGGTTAAGCGGCTGCCTTCGGCTCAGGTCATGATCCCAAGGTCCTGGGATTGAGCCCCGCATCGGGCTCCCTGTTGGGCGGAGAGCCTGCTTCTCCCTCTCCCTCTGTCTGCCACTCTGCCTACTTATACTCTCTCTCTGTTAAATAAATAAATAAAAATCTTTAAAAAAAAAAAAAAACTTTTTCAACCTCTAATTTTAGGCCTGTACTGAAAGTAGGAGAAGAACGAATATTATTTCAAGGACTCTGAGGTGAAAACATTTTTTTGAACATACAGATTTAGAAGAAAATGATAGAAAAACAAGAATGTAGTGATACGCACATTTCAATTTGTAATATAAAATTTGATGTGTATGTCTTATGAACATGACATGCTTCTCTATTTGATTTTCAATTTTTTTCCAGTACATAATTACTTTTGCCCTCATCTCCAATCATCTGCAACTCATCATTATGTAATAATATATATTGCACTGGCATAAAATGAAGGATCGATACTTATGCCTCATCTAGATATATTTGTAACATTGCTATGTAGTATAACCTAAAAATGAAACATTATATATTTTATGAGAATTTACCAAATCTATATTTTGCCAGAGATACATTTTTTATTTATTTTTATTTATTTTTAAAGATTTTATTTATTTATTTGAGAGAGAGAATGAGAGAGAGAGAGAGAGAGGATGAGATGGAGGAGTGTCAAAGGGAGAAGCAGACTCCCCGCCAAGCAGGGTGCCCGATATAGGACTCGATCCGGGACTCTAGGATCATGACCAGAGCTGAAAGCAGTCACCTAACCAACTAAGCCACCCAGGCACCCCAAGATACATTTTTTAAACTTAAATTATAGTAAACATTTTGGAAGAAAGTATAGTAGAATTTATTCCTATATTATGTTCTAAAATCACCATTTGGGGGCACCTGGGTGGCTCAGTCTGTTAAGCGTCTGCCTTCGGCTGGGGTTGTAATCCCAGGGTCCTGGGATCAAGCCCTGGCATCAGGCTCCCTGCTCAATGGGGAGTCTGCTTCTCCCTCTGCCCCTCCCCCCACTCATGTTCACTCTCTCTCTCCCCCCAAATAAAGAAAATCTTTAAAAAATAAATAAATAAATAAGGTCACCATCTGAAGCAAAAATAATATAGCAGAAATAAAGGAACTCATGGGTATTAGTATAAGATTTTATAAATAATGCATGCAAAAATGTATAGGATGTACAGTGAGGAATAGTATATGAAGAAGATAATAAACATAAATATTTAAATAAAAATATAGGGGCACCTGGGTGGCTCAGTCATTTAGCATCTGCCTTTGGCTCAGGTCATGATCCCAGGGTCCTGGGATCGAGCCCCGCATTGGGCTCCCCGCTCTGCAGGAAGCCTGTTTCTCCCTCTCCCACTCCCCCTGCTTGTGTTGCCTCTCAATCTATGTCTCTCTCTGTTAAATAAATAAATAAAATCTTTAAAATATATATATATATATACAAAATATAACTATTATGTTGTATATCAGATACTATGAATATGACTAAATCAACTATTTTACTTACTATAAAACATTACACATACACATTGAGTTTAAGAAAACCTCAAAAGGTACAAATATATGTTCACATTACATATAGCTTTATTTTATGTATTGCCAAATAAGTATGTGAAATATTTATGTAAATATGCCAAGTAGTATTTTCAACACGGATTGATATTAAGTACAGAATAGTTTCCTATAGTTTTTCCTTATGAATATCATCATGTACAAAATCCTCCCTATAATGTCATGAGAGGTACTTGTAATATTTATGCCAGGTTGTATCTTTCTTACTTCTCTATGGGTACTAGTTCTTGAACTTTATACAATGATATTCAGCAAGAGAATAAAAATGTGAGGATTGCTAGTAATTCCTATAGTACACAGTTTATAGGTGATGGGAAATAAGAGTAGTCATCAGCTATATTGTTTTGGCAATGTTCCTATATTTTTAGTGGCATACAATATTTGCTCTTATGAATCATGGCAAATTCCACTCTTTGGATGTTTGCAATTGCACTTTTCATGTGAGTTACTGAGCTGTTAGAGCTTGCACACTACTAAATGTCAGCTGAAATGAGCACAAGTGTTTAATAGCTTGAAATAAACCTACCCAGAGCTGAGGGAATTCCTGATATAGTAAACCAGTTTCAATGAGTGAGTCTAAGGTAAAATTTAAATGCATAGTTCCACTCTATAAGAAAACACTGGCTTTAATAACATCAGGTTAGAGGGGCGCCTGGGTGGCTCAGTCGGTTAAGCGTCTGCCTTTGGCTCAGGTCGTTATCCTAGGCCCTGGGATCAAGCCCCATATAGAACTCCCTGCTCAGCAGGGAGTCTGCTTCTCCCTCTAACCCTCCCCCTGCTCATGCTCTCTCTCTCTCTCAAATAAATAAGTAAAATCTTAAAATGTAAATAAATAACATCAGATTAAAGAATATTTCCGTGGTATTACTTATTGACTACTTGTATTTTAAAGTAGATATATGTCTACTCGGCTTAGTAGAACAATTTAACTTATTTTTAAATACTCTTAGTTTCGAGAAAACAAATTTTAATTATGTAATTCAGATTAATTTTATTTTTTGTATCTTAAGCATTTCATGTTTCTGGATAAATTTTTATTACTTATTATAATTTGATTCAGAAAATAAAAAGTATTTCATGGATAACATATACATAAAATTATATTTATTAAAATACTAAAAATAATTCCCAAATTGTGTATAATTATTTGAGCTTAATGAATTCATTTATATGCTTTCACTTTTAAAATCCTTGATGCTTGCTCAATGAAGCATTTTAGATATTAGTTTGTTACTCATCTACTGAACGTTGATGATTGCTCTATAGACAGACTGAGATATGTACTATTGGAAATAATTAATGCAGGGAAATATATGTTTGACACATATTTGGAAAAAAAATTATCATGCAATAGATGGTGTAACTGTCTATCACTGTGTAACAGATTACCCCAGAATTTAAAGGATTAGTAAAACAAACATTTATTTTCCTTCTGTTTCTGTGGGTCAGAAATTTCCATGTGATTAAGCTGAATCCTCCATCTCTGGGTCTCTCACAAGACTAGGAAAAGTGCCTGCTGAATTTCACCTGGGAGGCCATTCAACTTCCAAGTTTACTCATGTTCTTGTTGGAAGGGTTCAGTTCTTCATGGGTTCTTAGACAAAAGGCCTCCCTGGCTGTTGACCTGAAGCTGCCCTAATTACTTGCCATTTGTACCTCTGAGACATCTCACCACATGGCTGCTGATTTCATCAGAATTAGTAAGTGAGAACCAGAGATGGTGTCATCAAAATGAAAGTCACAATCTTTTGTGTAACCTAGTCTCATCCTATTACTTTTTGACTTTTGATTTTATGTTAATCAAAATGATCATGTCTGGGACTGACTTAATAAATTGAAAAATGTTAAAAGAGGAACTGGACCCTCCTGGAGAAGAGAGGCTTCTTTGGCTTGTTGACTTTGCAGAATTGAAACACCATTTTCTCCAAGGCCCTGTGGCAAAGGCCGTGTGGCATGAAACCATTGGTGACAATGAAGGAGCTGACAGCAGCAGCTGGTGATACCCAGCAAGAGAACAGGTCTCAGTTCCATAGCAGCAGGAAGATCAATTCTGCCAAAATCTTGGCGTTTGGAAGCAGATTTTTCCCCCTTCAAGACTTTGATGACCCTGCAACTAAGCTGGTATCTGATGGCAACCTTTTTAAACCCTGACTGAGAACCCCAGACTCCTGACCCATGGAAATTGTGAGATAATAAACGTGTATTGATTTTAACTGCTAAACTTGTGGTAATTTGTTATGTAGCAATAGAAAACTAATACACTTAATAATACACTTAAAATTAGGCAATGACCCATTGCATTTGCTGAGTATGACATACTGAATCTAGAAGAAATTTGTTAAAAAACTAGAAGTTTTAAATAAAAGAAACAAAACATGAGAAATTAAAAAAAAACTTCTAAAATTACCTTATTAAAAAATCAAAAGCAAATTCACTTTGCCTTCATTTAAATAAAAGATAAAATTTCAAAGATGTTAAGAACTTTTTCTTTGGTTTACTTCCTTATCCTTGAATGCTAGCATAGCATCTGTCACGTGCTCAAATTGTACTTCTCTACTGCCTTTCAACAAAATTGATTAAATCATGAGACTTCTTCAGGTCAGTAAAATGAGAGCATATGTGATGTTTGTCTCTTAGAAGCTCTAAGGAGCCTTTTCTTTCTATGGAGATTTTGGAGGCATGTGTCAAAGTAGAAGCTGTTCTGCTAACTAACCAACTAAAATGAGCAGAGCCTCTGTGACAGGGAGTAGTATGCTAAGGATAAACTATTTGCTGTGTTATGCCATGAGGTTTAGGCTTATCTGTTACTGTAGCAAGACTGATATGAAAAAAAAAAAAAACATTGATGCTTTTTTTTTAAAGATTTTATTTATTTATTCATGACAGACAGAGAGAGAGAGAGAAAGAAGCAGAGGGAGAAGCAGGCTCCCAAGGAGCAGGGAGCCCGATGCGGGACTCAATCCTAGGACCCTGGGATCATGACCTGAGCCGAAAGCAGACGCTTAACCATCTGAGCCACCCAGGTGCCCAAAACATTGATGCTTGAAGTAGGTGCTATTGTGGCAAAAACAAAACACACATAAAAACCGTAACGATGGTTTGTGTCAATTGGTTTAAAGGATTAGAAGAAATTAATAATGGAGTCTAGAAGGAGAATGATAAATATTATCTAGTGACAGAGCATTTGATAAAACTGTCCCTGTGATAAAGTGGAATATTGTAATGTACTACTGAGCTTTTATTTATAGGGGAAGATGTTAGAAAACATAAACTTAGTCTGGATATATGAAACCAATGGTTTCAACAGATTAAATACTATTATAAAAAAAAAGATGACTGCAGGATAAAATATATGGGAAATTTGAAGGAGAATGAAAACAGAAAAGAAAAGGCTAGAAATGCAAGGACTTGCAGGTTTCTAAAAGACAAACTCTGTTCAACTCCTAGAGGAAAAAATAAACTGAGGAGGCCTTCAAACATCAAAAGCCAATGAAAATTTAGAATTGGTTATGAGATCAAATCAAAGGAATTCATTATTAAATTGTAAAAAATGAATTAAAATGGCAATATTTTTTTAAATTTTATTTTGTCAGTCACCATACAATACATCATTAGTTTTTGATGTAGTGATCCACGATCCATTGTTTGCATGTAACACCCAGTGCCATATTAAAGTCTACCAATTAAACAAAAATAGTTTATGGAAAAGAGGCCAAGGGTGTATAACTCTCCTACCATAGCCTAATAAATTCATAGATGAAGAAAGAAAAACAAAGAGGGCAAGGTCTGGGAACAAAAAGCAAAGAAATACAACAGATAGGAAAATTATGTCAGGAAGTGAACTGTGTGTTGCTCAGAGATGCTGAGCTTTAAGCTGCTGAGCTTTAAGCTGTCTGGATGGACTTTTGGGATTGTATTTCTCTGGGAGAGTTGAGTTTATTTTGTCTTCAGAATGGAGAGTGAGACATCTTTTTGATGACCAAAAGGATGGAGTGTGTTAGTCATTAGTGTTCATGAATTATTTCTGACTCTCTGCTTTCAAGACAAATAAAACTTCCCTGCCCTCTTTGGAATTAGCTGTAGCCATGGAAATTAGTTTTAGATAATAAAATGTGATTAGAAGTGAAGTTCATTGCTTGAGGGTAGATTTTTTTGAGTGTCAGTGTATTATTAGCCATTTTCCCCTTTCTGCCTCAACAGCAGAAAGTTATGTTAAGACTGAATATTTTTTAGTTTTGGAATCCTGAATAATGAAGAATAGACAAGCTGCATAGTAGAACCATGTAGTTAATATAGCATAAGCAATACTTAAATTTCTTTTCATAAAGTCATTTAGATTTGAGTCTTCTTGTTTATTGGGTCTGTTTATCATTTATTTGTTCATTGTGCTCTGTAGTACTTTTTCCCAACTCCTATGAAATTTATCTCTTTTTTAAATTAAAAAATAGTTTTTATTTAAATTTCAGTTAACATACAGTGTAATATTATTGTCAAGTATACAATGTAGTGACTTAACACTTCTATACAACACCTGGTGCTTATCACAACAAATGTACTCCTTAATCCCCATTATCTGTTTCACCCATCCCCCCACCCAACTCCCCTCTGGTAACCATCAATTTGTTCTCTATAGCTAAGAGTCTATTTCTTGGTTGGCCTCCGCCCCCTCTTTTTTTTTCTTTGTTCATTTGTTTTGTTTCTTAAACTCCACATATGAGTGATATCATATGGTATTTGTCTTTCTTAGACTTATTTTGTGTAGCATAAAACTTTCTACCTCCAACCCTGTTGCTGCAAATGGCAAGGTTTCATTCTTTTTTTATGGCTAAGTAATATTCCATTGTGTATATATACACACCACTTCTGTATCTATTCATCAATTGATGGATACTTGGGCTGTTTCCATAATTTGGCTGCTGTAGATAATGTTACTATAAACACTGTGGTGCATGTATCCCTTTTGAATTAGTATTTTTGTTTTCTTTGGATAAATACCTAGTAGTGCTCTAAATCACTTATCATCAGGGAAATGCAAATCAAAGCTACAGTGAGATATCACCTCACAGCTGTGAGAATGGCTAAAGTCAACAACACAAGAAACAGCATGTGTTGGAAAGAATGTGGAGAAAGGGGAACCTTCTTGTACTGTTTGTGGGAATGCAAACTGGTGCAGCTACTCTGAAAACACTATGGAAATTTCTGAAAAAGTTAAAAATATACTCTACAATCCAACAATCAGACTACTAAGGTGTTTACCCAAAGAATACAAAAATACTAATTCAAAGGGATACATGCACCCCGATATTTATCACAGCATTATCTACAGTAGCCAAATTATAGAAGCAGCCCAAGTATCTGTTGACTGAAATGTGAAATTGATCTCTTGATTTGTTAAGGAAGAGTGAGTTTTTCTTATGATTTTGGTTTTGTAAAAATCCCCATATTTCTACCTTAAAAATAATTTCATGCAGTATTATATATATATATATTAGATATTATTTTATCTTCTTGGTATAGTGCAGTTTTTCAATACTATGTTTTTATCTTCCCAAGATAACCATTGTTTTCTTGAAATAATCTTTGCATAATGTTAATATTTCTCTTTCTGCCTTTTTTTGCTTGCATTTGTTTTGTATATCCTGGTCAATTCCATTTTCAACTGTTTGTGGTATTTAATATTAACTTATCACTCATGTTTGGTTTGTCTGCATTTTGGTTTGCTTATATAATTTGTGCATTTTCTCATTTAACTCGTGGGTTTTATTCACTTGTGATTAATTTATTTATAAATAAGTTCAGCTTTGGGCACCTGGGTGGCTCAGTTGGTTAAGCGACTGCCTTCAGCTCAGGTCATGATCCTGGAGTCCCCGGATCGAGTCCCGCATCAGGCTCCCTGCTCGACAGGGAGTCTGCTTCTCAGTCTGTCCCTCTTCCCTCTAATGTGCTCTCTCTTTCTCATTCTCTCGCTCAAATAAATAAATAAAATCTTTTAAAAAAATTAAAAAAATAAATAAATAAGTTCAGCTTTATTCTTGTAATCTGTACTTTCTCATTTTTGTAGTTTCCCTTTCAATTTATTTCACATTTATTAATCAAATGTTTTAGTTCATTGTTACTATTGCTTTGAATATTTTATCTAATTATATTTTCTTTAACATCAGTCACTCAGAAATATTTATCAATTAGATTTGATCATAATTTCTTTAATAGTCACTAAATAATTGCATTAAAAACCATATAGAAACTTTATTCATATTTATCATTATAAAACTTTTATGATATCAACTACGTCTCAATAAAAAAGAATTTTACTTGGATTTTTTTTGCATCAAATTTAAAAAATTACATCACCAACCAGAGCCCTACATATTATTTTTGTTGGTTTAGTTTTTCCCATTTCTTCCTGTGTACTGCTATTCCATTTCTTGATTTGTATTTTATTATTTAGTTTTTGTTTTACCAAATTTATTTTTCAAGTATATTTTTGGATGTGTCAAGAATATTTCAGTTGCAATGGGTGGAGAATTCACCATGAAGTAAGAGATAACCCCCAAAAAATGAATAAAATTGTTTCCTTATTATCTGAAATATCAGAGGTATAGATTTGTCACAGAAATTATTGAGTCAATGTATCTATCATCTAGCTATCAATATGTGTTTCTTTGTTTTGTACTTCTCTTCATTTGTTGACTTTATTATTTTAAGTTTCATCACAAATTTAGAACTGTTATTCCTGAGTTGGCAATATTACATGGTGGAAAAAAAATTAAAAGACAATATTTCCATCAAATTCAATGAGAAAAAATACTCCGTAAGGCGTACATTTAGCTTGAGTCCATACTCATTCCTGGAATAATTTATCTGGTAAATTGAGTGGTGTAATTGTATCAGGGAAATGCAAATCAAAGCTATCAACTTGTGTTACCTGAGATAATTGTATCAACTTGTGTTACCTGAGATACTTTTTGGACAGCTAATGAGATAATATTTCACAACACAGCTATGGCTGAAGTAGAATAGAGCAACTTTCCTCCTTCCAGAGTTCTACCAGAATAACTAATTACAAGACAGAACATAGCAAAAACTGTACTTACAGATCACACATATTTTAATCTTTGCATATATGAAAAGATCTTTTTTACATCCTGTCCCATTTGTGCCAACATGGAACCCGAAAGTCACAATGCTTTTCCAGTGAAGACCTTATAATTTTTCTTTTACATAGTCTTCTAGAGTTTAATATTCTGGAGGAGCTTTCTAACGCTAAGCTGGTCTCTTTCTTTGTAACCCTCTCCCCCAATCAAGAAGCTTGTAAGTTTCCTTTCAGTTCTTAGAATATGTGACTGTCACTGAGCGATGTTTGGTTTTCAGTCCTAATGTTCATTATTCAGTGGCCATTTTGGTATAAAAAGTTAAGTCTTTTTTTTGTTGTTGTTAAGATTTTATTTATTTATTTGTTAGAGAGCACAAGCAGGGGGGAGCGGCAGGCAGAGGGAGAAGCCGGCTCCCCACGGAGCAAGGAGCCCGATGCAGGTCTTGATCCCAGGACTCCATCCCAGTACTCGATCTTAGGACCCTGGAATCATGACCTGAGCTGAAGGCAGATGCCTAACCGACTGAGCCACCCAGGCATCCCTAAAATGTTAACTCTTTATTTCAGTTTTCACCATTAATTCAATTATTTTATACTTCCTCATCCTCTCTCTTTTGTAATCCTGGAATTATTATTATTATATTGATTTGCATGTTCTAGATCTCATGTGTCATGGTTTTTGCACTCAATACTTAAATTTCTTCTTTGTGTTTTTGTTCTGTATGCCAGTATAATATCTAATGTTGATCTTCAAAATCACAGTCACTATTCAGTATTACCCATTCATTTCCTCTGCCAAGTTCTTTCCCATTATTTTGACCACCATATATTTTACTTCCAAAAATACTATTTTTCTCCAAACTTATGTATTAGTTGCTTCTTGAGAAAAGTACTTAGGTAGAGTTGTTTTTATTAAAAGTCCTTTCTTGTTTTCTGAACTCAGTTTCTTTTATTGTTAGATAATTATCCTAAGTAAGTCACTCATTACACACCCTTTTTGAAAATTTCTCATTCCTCCTCTTGTGTCTGATTGTTATTTTTTTTTTTTTAGTTATGTTCCTTTTTTGGAAAAGAAAGCCTAGATTGATGTGTACTGATGGCTTGTTTAGTAGTCTTCAAGAGTCATGTCACTGTTCAACATTCTGAGGGGCAGGAATACATTTTTTTATTTTAGTGTAAGCTGATAAAAAAAGGAAGAAATCTTACTTCTAACTCTCCAGATCCCTTTAGAGGAAAATAAATAGAACATGCTTTTTTTTTTTTTTAAAGATTTTATTTATTTATTTGAGAGAGAGAGAATGAGAGATAGAGAGCACAAGAGGGAAGAGGGTCAGAGGGAGAAGCAGACTCCCTGCCGAGCAGGGAGCCCGATGTGGGACTCGATCGCGGGACTCCAGGATCATGACCTGAGCCGAAGGCAGTCGCTTAACCAACTGAGCCACCCAGGCGCCCTAAATAGAACATGCTTAACATAAGGCAGTTAATAACTGTGATTAAACTTATTAACTGCTGATAACAACATGAGCAAAGATGTCATAGTAGATGTCTAGTGGCTGATGTCACACTCGTGTCCCTAAGGCAGAATGCTCTCATTTTCCTGGCACAGTTGATGCTATCAACAATTAGAAGGTAAATTGCACATACTGGACCATATATTCTGACATTATTTTGTGTCTCCGTTAAATATGTTGGTTCCCAAAAAGCAAAAATGACACACTAATTGCAAAGGATGTCATCAAGCAGAATGTTCAGTAAACCAATCCCACCCTTATGGATCATTGTCCCAGTAATTTTCTTTTGAAACAAGTGCTTTCTTCTCATATGCTTAATCAATTTTAGTATCTATTCAGTTATGCAGAACTACATTATTTTCTGGTTGCCTTATACAATGTAGTGAAAAGAAGTTAATAAATATTACTGGGTTATACCATATGCAAAACTTTTACATAATCCCCTTTTAAATCACATTAACAACTTTTCAGAAAACTAAAATTAATAAACTAGATATTTGGCCTATTTCATCATCCATTTAAGTGAGAGTTTATGAAAAAGATTACTTCCCTATCTGTCCTGTTTATGTAGTCCCAAACTAGTGACCGGTCAAGGGCTTTGCTCAATGGGAATTTTTATGTGTGTGTTGGATAACTGGGATGTTTGACATGAGCGTTTGGATCTATTTGGAAGCCTTCCAGCAAATGGTAAACTTCAATCAGGAGACTGGCTATGGAGTTCCTGAAATGGTACAATCCCCTTTTAAGTTGCATTTCACACCAAGTGAAATTTGAGTGTATAGCCTATGGTTAGCTCTGTTCATTGTACTGGTCATGGGAAGAGATCCCAAATGTCCTGTATTTCATCTCCCTGACTGTTCCCCAAACTGCCCAATCTTCCAAACTCTGTGAGATACTAGGGTTGTTTGTGTCCAGCTAGAGTATTAGTTCCAAGGGTCCAATGGGAAAGAAAATACCAGATGATTCAAGATATTTTTCAAATATAATAAATCACTTTTTTCTTCCAATTTTTATTAATGGTACCCAAATGTTTCCTGTGGTAAATTTCTTCTCTTTGTCTCTGCTGACCACACTGACAGATTTCAGTGCCATATCCCTCAGTTCATTTTTAAACAGTCCCTGGCAACTGAGATTGTACCAGCCACCTTGTATGGGAATAGCCAGTTTAGAATCTAAATCCCTTTAGCTTCTATCTTATTACCCAGCTTGCCTTGTTTCCAGTCCCTTCTGTTCTGAGCTTTGATTGTTTTCAGGGCTCAGTTTAGAAACTGAGCTCGCTTATTCCTCCAGGTTTTCTCCCTTTGGCTACTTTGAATCAAAGGCTATTCCGCACTGATCAGCTTTGTCCTCCATCTGTTCCCATCTGCTTCATGTCTTTCAGAAATCCTCAAAATTCTGCTCATTGAAGACACCATCTATGCCCCAGTGATGCTAAGATTTTTTTTAAATTATTATTTCCAAATGTCTTTTGAGAGAAGGAAGAAAATGGGTGCTAAATAAACTACTTTTATTTTTTTAAGATTTTATTTATTTATTTGACAGAGAGAGCAAGAGAGAGAGAGAGAGCACACAAGCATGGGGAGCAACAGAGGGAAAGGGAGAAGCTGAACAGGGAGCCCAATGTGGGGCTTGATCCCAGGACCCTGAGACCATGACCCGAGCCTAAGACAGACGCTTAACCAACTAAGCCACACAGGCAACCCTAAATAAACTACTTTAAATAAGATAATTGAATTCACCAATCACGTCCATGCTTCTGGCTCTATTTTTGACTTATTTTCCCTTCTATTTTGTCTCTATGTTTGCTCCATAGTGTTTTACATAAGAAACAGTGATGAGGGGCACCTGGGTGACTCTGTACTTGCAATTTTATACTACAAAGAAATAATATAAGCTTTTTTTAATTAATATTCCTACTTATAGATTATGCTTTATGAGGCAGATTTTCATCAGGTTAAATTCTCACAATAATCTGCACTTTTTAACAATATAAGGAAGTAACCTCAGAAGCCAATAATGTTTTGCATAATGATTATTTCTGTATATTTACATTATTCAAAACATTTATTAGTGTTCTATCAACATATTTTAGAAGCCAATCTATTTAGTATATTGTCTGTGTGTGCATGTACATGTGTGAATGTGTGTGTTTCACAGAAGTTCAGTTAATCAGGGAAGTGGAAGTTGCAGGAGTGCATTCAGTCATGAGGTATTCTTTCTAGTCTACCCAGCTCTAGAGTATAACTAGTCTAAACTATCAATCCTTCAGAAAACTGAACTGTGAAATTAGTATCTCAAAGATATCATCAGGGTGAGGCGCCTGGGTGGCTCAGTCGTTAAGCGTCTGCCTTCGGCTCAGGTCATGATCCCAGGGTCCTAGAATCAAGCCCCACATCCGGCTGCCTGCTCCGCGGGAAGCCTGCTTTTCCCTCTCCCACTCCCCCTGCTTGTGCTCCTTCTCTCGCTGTGCTCTCTCTCTGTCAAATAAATAAAATCTTAAAAGAAAAAATGCTATCAGGGTACCATCTTTACCACTATTAACAATGTCTTTGGTAATGATTGGTAACTCTTTATCATTCTTCTTCTCCTGTCATTGCTGGCACTTTTGATCACCAATAAATTTTAATTTTTACATTTGATTTTACGAAAATGACCAAAAAATTATATACTGTCAAATTTGTTTTATATTAATTCTACACAAAATTTCAAAATAGCTCTAAATACTTTGCAATGAAATTTGCCAGTATGTTGAAACAGTTTCAACATAAAATGTGTACTAAGCCCAACATAACATTTAAAAGAAGGGGAAGAGAAAAAAGCCCATTTTATTTGCCTATTTAATTTAGTAGAAGTTTATTGCACTATGATCTCTGTTGTTGAGTAATGTTATAGTTGAATTCAAGTAGCACAATTTCAGTTAAGGTGACAGCATATTGTACTTCACTGTAAATATGGAAAGATTTAGATTTTCTAGGCCAAAACCAAATTTTGTTTTAATTTCAAAAATGATAACTAAATTTCAAAGTATGCAATTATAAACATCATGGTTATCACCCAGATTTGACTTTCAGTTGAGTTGTTCTTGGTCTGGTATTTCAGGCTAGTAGATTTGGCTAAGTTCATTAAGGCTTTGCCACCTGGAAGTATTTTAATGAGAATTGAGAAATAATTGTTGGAGGACAATTCAAAACATCAATCAAGATCATTCAATATGCATTAAATTATTTATCTTACTCAATTATTCTTTTACTTTATTATATCTTCTATTATTTCAACATGTAACAGGTGGGATGTTGAAAATTGAATACTTTATAGTATATTGATGATTCACTATAGCATTTTTGACCAAACCCATACCATGTTACAAATGAGAAACTTTTCCTCTTACAAAATACATTCCTTTGCTGTACCACTCAAATATGTTATTTGAAATTCTCTTTAGAGAAATCCCCATCGATTTAGCTATCTATCTTCAATGACTAAGAAAGACAACAAGAGCTATGTTTTCAGAATATGCGTTTTGTCATTTCATTTTGTAATCTCTGAACTTGAGGAAATTACTTAAACTTTCTGGTTCTCAGTGATTTCTTATAAAATAAGAATCATAAATTTATCTTTTTAAGTGGTTGCGGTAAATATGTATGAGATAATAAGTAAAACTCCTAGAGTCATACTTGGCATTGTTGTTAAGTGCCAAATAAATTACCTTCTATTGTTCTATCTGCCTATATAAGTATCCTGCTAGCTTCTTACTTAGCTAGCTACAGTAATATTTTTAAAAAATTTTTATGTTATGCAGTGGTATCAAATAAGCCAGTTAACTTAAAATAACAAAAGTTCATTTCTTTTTTTAAATTATATTTTATTTATTTGAGAGAGAGAGAGAGAGAGAGACAGCGAGAGAGTGCATGAGCAGAGGCAGGGGAGAGCAGAGGGAGAGGGAGAAGCAGGCTTCCCGCTGAGCAGGGAGCCCAATGCGGGGCTCGATTCCAGGACCCCGAGATCATGACCTGAGCCAAAGGCAGACGCTCAACTGACTAAGCCACCCAGGCATCTAGCTAGTGCAGCACTCACAGCTTGTTTAGCCAGAGGCTCCTGCAGCACTGACAGCTTCTCCAATGCCTGGCTCCTGCAATGCATGGACCATAGCAGCATCCAGTAGGCATTAGCTTCCCTCCACATCCCCCCTTGGACAGTTTTGTAGAAGAATGTCTCTGGTGATATACTACTCCATGAACATCTTTCCAAAGTAACAGAGAGAGCAGACTTCAGCAAACTTCAGAGTTAGGCTTTTCAGTAAGATCTAACACTGACATGGCACCACGGTGACTTCTCTGCCATTCAGTGAGCCACAGATTCCCTCTCTAACATGGTCTGCCTCCTAGTCCAGGGAGTCTCTTTTCTTGGGGGCTGCAACTTAGCTTTAGGAATAGTGATTGCTCTTTATATCTGCAATTTCTAAAATTGTAGAGTTCTCTTTACTTTTTAGTAGATAACTCCTTATGACTTTAATCTCTTATTATGGATAATGATTCTTTATATTAAACTTTCCCTCTTCAAATTATGGTGTGATTTCTCTCTTATGATTGATTCTAACTGTTGTACATCAAAACCTAAATCAAATACATAGCTCCCCTTAAGCAAAATGCTTTCAAATTTCTGAGGGTGTTTACTCTTCTATTTAATAGGTACTTGGATAATAAAGCCCACTTATAATAATTAAAGATAATATTATATACATTAAGGTTTAAAGTAAGTGCTCAATAATGTTACTTGAATCTGAATGATGAATTAAATCTGATTCTGAATTAAATAATATATATTTAGAATGGTATGGAACCCAGATTATAGGAAGTTAAGGAAACCAGTGTTATGAGATTTGTCAACTAAAGAATAGGAATGTTGGAGATACAGAATTGTCAACTTTAAATGATTTGATTTTTAATTTTGTTGTATCATATTGAGAACATAAATAATGAAGTGCAGAAAGGAAGAATCCAATACAAAAAGAGACTATGATGATGCAGAAAAGTGTGAGAGTGTATGGTTCTCTGGATAACATATATGAAACTGACTATAAAGGTCACATTAATTATGTGATATATATTATGCAAATATAATTTAAATAAATAGAAAACTATGATAAAAAGAAATTAATGTAATTTTAAGCTATATATCAACATCATTTTTGCCTTTTTTAAGCAAATTTTCAACTGTTACTCTGATAAAATTAGAAGGATTGAAATTAATAATTTACCATAATGGCATGATGAAATTTCAAGCAATAATAGTGAAAGCTAATATTATTATATACTCACATTTTATTATAATTTTGAAGTATTAATTTAAAAAATGATTGAATGTTTCTAACACTAAGATAAGAAAGAGATTATTAGACATCATAATTTTCATGACCGTATTTGACAAATACTAAAATACTATTTATAAACTAGACTTTTGTTATGAATGTAGGTGTGAAATCATTGTTTGACTTAACATTGTTGTAGCTTTTGCTCTAAGTTTGCACAATTGATTAGAGAGGATTAAGTGCATGTGATATCTGCAGTTTTAGACCTTTTCCACTTTAAGTTATTTCAGAGCAAAACTCCTATAGAGACTTGGAGAAACATAATTATTGTACAGTTGATTTAACTCAAAAATGGCTGAAGAAATTTACCTCACATTTTTCAGCAACCTGAAAAATTAACCTTTTGCAGTAGCAATTCTAATATTCATGTCTCCAGAATGGTATTTTTATATCATTGGTAAGCACTATCCTGGGTTATATATCTGGGATTTTATTCATAAAGAAAAAGGTAAACAGTTAATAACCAATAATACTTCTGGAAGTACTATTAAAAACATTTATATGCTGTCAATAAGTAATTTTTTTGCTAATTTTTATAGTAAAATTATTTTGCTTATGATTTACACTAGAGATACAAAATAACATGCTCCTCACTTGTAGTTCCTTCTTAGCAAAATTGCCTTCCTTAAGCACCCCATTATCCTATTGCTTTTGTCACTATAGACTGCCTTCTCAGCCACTCTGAGCTAATTAGATTTCATTCCTCAGAATGTAAGTTTTGTTTGCAGAGATCCAAGCTCGAAAGTTCATGTAGACTTAAAGGTTAATAACTTCATGTCGAGCTGTCATAATGTATATTTTCACATGGTAAGAAGATGCCTAGAATTCATTTGTGTGGGATGGTAGGTAAAATAAGTGTGTAGGAAGATCCAGAGAGGAGAAATGGAGAAAACAGCTGCTGCACTCATTAGTAGTTAAGTGTTCTGTAGATACATTTTTTGAATGGCACATATTCTTTCCTTCCTGAGGTTTTATGTGTTTAATGTGTTATCAGTTTTTTTGGAACAAAGTAATTACAAAATAATGTGAATATGAGACATAATTTAACATTTTTAGGAAGCTCAACAAAGTGATTTTTTTCTTAAAGAAATCTATTAGGAAAATATAAAGATCTTAGTACATATATGATTGGTGTATTTTTGTACACATACATTCTAAACAAATGCTGCCATGTTCAAGTGCTCTTCATTTTTATTTATAATTGGTGATAAGATTTACATTGCTCTACCCTACAGATTTCTCTTAACACATATTTTAGGACAGGTTACAGAAGAATAAATCTCACTTAGAAATATTTTATAGAAACTGAAGACCCCAAAAGACAAAGAAAAAGAGCTTAAAACATCTTAATGCTTTCTTAAGCCTTTTTTTATAAACCGGTCCAACCACAACTTTTTCGATCACATTAATGGCAACACCATCCTTCCAGATTGAGAGGACCAAAGAAAACAAAACAAAATGAAATGAGACAAAAAACTAAAAACTAGAATTATAATTGTATCATTTCCTTAAGCCCCTACTTTAGTGTCACAGATTCCATCAATCAGGTCAATCAATAAGATAATCCCTATATTTAACTTGATTACTCTTCACTATTTCCACAATTATCATTCTGTTTTAACACCATTGTCACCCTAGAATATTGCAATAAACTTCTTAATTGGTCAATCTTCTCCCTCCCTTTTTCATTTTTAATCTTTTCTAAATATAATAGCATAGTGGTTCCATTGGACATACCAGATTATACCACTGCTCAATATAAAATTGTCTAATACTTTCCCAATGTATTTTGGTTTAAAACTAAACTTTTTTTTTTAAGAGCTTACAAGGTCTAACACGATCTAGCCTTATTTATCATCATGGATCTGGGACTTGATATGGAATAGACTTCATATGGCTTTAGATAAAACTAAGATTTTTCATATCTAAAACATGTATTTCAATATTTTAAATTTCTTTAATCTGATTCATTAGAACATGATGGTAATATCTATTAAATTCTGTACCTTACTATATATTTAAAATAACTCAAAATTTAAAATAAAATTTAAAAGACATATACTACCCCTTTCTCCACATCCTCGTCAACATCTGCTGTTTCTTGTGTTGTTGACTTTAGCCATTCTGACAGGTATGAGGTGATATCTCATTGTAGTTTTGATCTGTATTTCCCTGATGATGAGTGATGTTGAGCATCTTTTCATGTGTGTGTTGGCCATTTGGATATCTTCTTTGGAAAAATGTCTATTCATATCTTCTGCCCATTTTTTTAATTGGGTTATTCATATTTTGGGTATTGAGTTTGATAAGTTCTTTATATATTTTGAGTGCTAACACTTTATCAGATATGTCATTTGCAAATATCTTCTTCCATTCTATAGGGGGGCTTTTAGTTTTGTTGATTGTTTACATCGCTGTGCAGAAGCTTTTTATTTTGATGAAGTCTCAAGAGTTTATTTTTGCTTTTGTTTCCCTTGCCTCAGGAGACATATCTAGAAAGAAATTGCTACAGCCAGTGTCAGAGGTTACTGCCTGTGTTCTCTAGGATTTTTATGGTTTCAGGTCTCATATTTAATCCATTTTGTATTTATTTTTGTGTATGGTATAAGAAAGTGTTCCAGTTTCATTCTTTTGCATGTTGCCCTCTAGTTTTTCTAACACAGGTTGTTGAAGAGACTGTCTTTCACACTGGATATTCTCTCTTGCTTTGTTGGAGATTAATAGACCACACAGTTGTGTGTTCATTTCTGGGTTTTCTATTCTCTTCTATTGATCTCTGTGTCTATTTTTATCCCAGTACCATACTGTCTTGATCATTACAGCTTTGTAATATAACTTGAAGTCCTGAATTGTGATGTCTCCAGCTTTGCTTTGTTTTTCTTTTTTAAGATTGCTTTCACTATTTGGGGTCTTTTGTGGTTCCATGAAAATTTTAGGATTGTTTATTCTAGCTCTGTGAAAAATGCTATTGGTATTTTGGTGGGGATTGCATTAAATGTGTAGATTGCTCTGGGTAGTATAGACATTTTAATATACTTGTTTTTCCAATCCATGAGCATGGGGTATTTTTTTTCTTTTATTTGTGTCATCTTTAATTTATTTCATTAGTGTTTTATACTTTTCAAAGTACAGGTCTTTTACCTCTTTGGTTAGGTTTATTCCTAGGTATCTTACTGTTTTTGGTGCAGCTGTAAATGGGGTTGATTCCTTAATTTCTCTTCATTATTGGTATATAGAAATGCAACAGATTTCTGTACGTTTTGTATCCTGTGACTCTACTGAATTTGTTTGTTAGTTCTAGCAACTTTTTGGTGGAATCTTTCAGGTTTTCTATATAGAGTATCATATCATCTGCAAATAGTGAAAGTTTGACTTCTTCCATGCCAATTTGGATGTCTTTTATTTCTTTCTGTTGTTTGATTGCTGTGGCTAGGACTTCCAGTGGTGAGAGCAGACATCCCTGTCTTGTTCCTTACCATAGAGGAAAAGCTCTCAGTTTTTCCCTATTTGAGGATATTACCTGAGGGGTTTTCATATATGAAATTCATTATTATGTTGAGGTATGTTCCCTCTATCCCTACTTTGTTGAGGGTTTTTATCATGGCTGGATGTTGTACTTTGCCAAATGCTTTTTCTGCATCTATTGAAATTATCATATGGTCATTTCCTTTTTTATTAATGTGAAGTATCATGTTTATTGATATGTAAATATTAAACCACCCTTACAATCCAGGAATAAATCCCACTTGATCATGGTGAATGATTTTCTTTAAGATTTTATTTATTTATCTTGAGCTTGCACAAGAGAGAACATGAAGAAAAGACCAAGAGCGGGAGGAAGGGCCAGAGGGAGAGGGACCCCCATGTGGAGCTGGATCCCAGGACCCTGGGATCACAACCGGAGCCAAAGGCAGACACTTAACTGACTGAGCCACCCAGGTGCCCCAGGTGAATGATTTTTTAATGCATTGTTGGATTCAGTTTATTAGTATTTTGCTGAGGATTTTTGCGTCTATGTTCCTCAGGGATATTGGCCTATAGTTCTCTTTTTTAGTGGAGTTTTTTGGTATCAGGGTAATGTTGACCTCATAGAATGAATTTGGATGTTTTCCTTCCTTTTACTGTTTTTGGAAAAGTTTGAGAAGAGTAGGTATTGTTTTGCAGAATTTGCCTGTGAAGCCAATGCACGTCGTTTGTTGGGAGTTTTTTAATTACTGATTAAGTTTCTTTGCTGGTTATCAGTCTGATCAAGTTTTCTATTTCTTCCTGTTTCAGTTTTGGCAATTTATATGTTTCGAGGAATTTATCCATTTATTCCAGGTTGTTGAATTTGATGCCATATAGTTTTTCATAATATTCTCTTATCATTGTTTATATTTCTGTGTTGGTTGTTATTTCTCCTATATAATTTCTGATTTTTTTTATCATGTTATGTTAATCACCATACATTACATCATTAGTTTCTCATGTAGTGTTCCACGATTCATTATTTGCATATAACACTCAGTGCTCCATTCAATATGTGCCCTCTTTAACACCCATCACCAGGCTAACTCATTCCCCCACCCCCTCCCTTCTAGAACCCTCAGTTTGTTTCTCAGATCCATAGTCTCTCATGGTTCGTCTACCCCTCTGATTTCCCCCCTTCATTTTTCCCTTCCTACTATCTTTTTTTAAACATATAATGTATTATTTGTTTCACAGCAACAGATCTGTGATTCATCAGTCTTAAACAATTCACAGCGTTCACCATAGCACATACCCTCACCAATGTCTATACCAAGCCACCCCATCCCTCCCACCCCCCACCACTCCAGCAACCCTCAGTTTGTTTCCTGAGCTTAAGAATTCCTCATATCAGTGAGATCATATGATACATGTCTTTCTCTGATTGACTTATTTCACTCAGCATAATACCCTCCAGTTCCATCCATGTTGTTGCAAATGGCAAGATTTCAGTCCTTTTGATGGCTGCATAATATTCCATTGTGTGTGTATATATATATATATATATATATATATATATATATATATATATATATATACCACTCTTCTTTATCCATTCATCCGTCGATGGGCGTCTTGGTTCTTTCCATAGTTTGGCTATTATGGACATTGCTGCTATAAACACTGGGGTTCACATACCACTTCAGATCACTACATTTGTATCTTTGGGGTAAATAAGCAATGTGCAATTGCTGGATGGTATGGTAGCTCTATTTTCAACTTTTTGAGGAACCTCCATACTGTTTTCCAGAGTGGCTGCACCAGCTTGCATTCCCACCAACAGTGTAGGAGGGTTCCCCTTTCTCCACATCCCCGCCAACATCTGCTGTTTCCTGGCTTGTTAATTTTAGCCATTCTGACTGGTGTGAGGTGGTATCTCTTTGAGGTTTTGATTTGGATTTCCCTGATGCCAAGCGATGTTGAGCACTTTTTCATGTGTCTGTTGGCCATTTCGATGTCTTCTTTGGAAAAATGTCTGTTCATGTCTGCTGCCCATTTCGTGATTGGATTATTTGTTCTTTAGGTGTTGAGTTTGATAAGTTCTTCATGGATTTTGGATACTAGCCCTTTATCTGATATGTCATTTGCAAATATCTTCTCCCATTCTGTCGATTGTCTTTTGGTTGTGTTGACTATTTCTTTTTTTTTAATAATTTTTTATTGTTATGTTAATCACCATACATTACATCATTAGTTTTTGATGTAGTGTTCCATGATTCATTGTTTGTGCATAACACCCAGTGCTCCACGCAGAATGTGCCCTCTTTAATACCCATCAACAGGCTAACCCATCCCCCCACCCCCTTCCCCTCTAGAACCCTCAGTTTGTACAAGACTGATGAATCACAGATCTGTACTTCTGAAACAAATAATGTAATATATGTTAAGAAAAAAAAAAGAAGAAGATAGCAGGAAGGGAAGAATGAAGGGGAGTAAGTCGGAGGGGGAGACAAACCATGAGAGATGATAGACTCTTGTTGACTATTTCTTTTGCTGTGCAAAAGTTTTTTATCTTGACGTAGTTCCAATAGTTCATTTTTGCCCTTGCTTCCCTTGCCTTTGGCGATATTTCTAGGAAGAAGTTGCTGTGGCTGAGGTAGAAGAGGTTGCTGCCTGTGTTCTCCTATAGGATTTTGATGGACTCCTATGTCACACTGAGGTCTTTCAACCATTTTAAGTCTGTTTTTGTGTGTAGTGTAAGGAAATGGTCCAGTTTCATTCTTCTGCATGTGGCTGTCCAATTTTCCCAACACCATTTGTTGAAGAGACTTTTTTCCATTGGACATTCTTTCCTGCTTTGTCAAAGATTAACTGACCATAGAGTTGAGGGTCCATTTCTGGGCTCTCTATTCTATTCCATTGATCTATGTGTGTGTTTTTGTGCCAGTACCATACTCTCTTGATGATTACAGCTTTGTAATAGAATTTGAAGTCCAGAATTTGGATGCCACCAGCTTTTTCTTTTTCAACATTCCTCTGGCTATTCGGGGTCTTTTCTGATTCCATACAAATTTTAGGATTATTTGTTCCATTTCGTTGAAAAAAGTGGGTGGTATTTTGATAGGGATTGCATTAAATGTGTAGATTGGTCTAGGTAGCATTGACATCTTCACAATATTTGTTCTTCCAATCCATGAGCATGGAACGTTTTTCCATTTCTTTGTGTCTTCCTCAATTTCTTTCATGAGTATTCTAGAGTTTTCGGAATAAAGATTGTTTTCTTCTTTGGATAGACTTATTCCTAGGTATCTTATGGTTTTGGGTGCAATTGTAAATGGAATTGACTCCTTAATTTCTCTTTCTTCTGTCTTGTTGTTGGTGTATAGGAATGCCACTGATTTCTGTGCATTGATTTTATATCCTGCTACTTTACTGAATGCTTGTATGAGTTCTAGCAGTTTTGGGGTGGAGTCTTTTGGGTTTTCCACATACAGTATCATATCATCTGCAAAGAGGGAGAGTTTGACTTCTTCTTTGCCAATTTGGATGCCTTGTATTTCTTTTTGTTGTCTGATTGCTGTGGCTAGGACTTCTAGTACTATGTTGAATAGCAGTGGTGGGATAGTGGACATCCCTGCCATGTTCCTGACCTTAGGCGGATAGCTCTCAGTTTTTCCCCATTGAAAATGATATTCACTGTAGGTTTTTCATAGATGGCTTCTATGATATTGAGGTTTGTACCCTCTATCCCTATACTCAGAAGAGTTTTGATCAAGAAAGGATGCTGTACTTTGTAAATGCTTTATCTGCATCTATTGAGAGGATCATATGGTTCTTGTTCTTTCTTTTATTAATGTATTGTATCACATTGATTGATTTGCGGATGTTGAACCAACCTTGCAGCCCAGGGATAAATCCCACTTGGTCATGGTGAATAATCCTTTTAATGTACCCTGTTGGATCCTTTGGCTAGTATTTTGGTGAGAATTTTTGCGTCCATGTTCATCAGGGATATTGGTCTGTAATTCTCCTTTTTGGTGGGGTCTTTGGTTTTGGGATCAAGGTAGTGGTGGCCACATAAAACGAGTTTGGAAGTTTTCCTTCCATTTTTATTTTTTGGAACAGTTTCAGAAGAATAGGTATTAATTATTTAAATGTTTGATAGAATTCCCCTGGGAAGCCATCTGGCCCTGGGCTCTTGTTTATTGGGAGATTTTTGATTACTGCTTCAATTTCCTTAGTGGTTATAGGTCTGCTCAGGTTTTCTCTTTCTTCCTGGTTCAGTTTTGGTAGTGATACATCTCTAGGAATGCATCCATTTCTTCCAGATTATCTAATTTGCTCCCATATCGTTGCTCATAATGTGTTCTTATAATTGTTTGTATTTCTTTGGCGTTGGTTGTGATCTCTCTGCTTTCATTCATGATTTTGTTTATTTGGGTCCTTTCTCTTTTCTTTTTGATAAGTCTGGCCAGGGGTTTATCAATCTTACTAATTCTTTCAAAGAACGAGCTCCTAGTTTTGTTGATCTGTTCTACTGTTCTTTTGGTTTCTATTTCATTGATTTCTGCTCTGATCTTCATTAATTCTCTTCACCTGCTGGGTTTAGGCTTTATTTGCTGTTCTTTCTCCAACTCCTTTAGGTGTAGGGTTAAATTGTGTATTGGAGACCTTTCTTGTTTCTTGGTAAAGGCTTGTATTGCTATATACTTTATTCTTAGGACTGCCTTTGCTGCATCCCAAAGATTTTGAACAGTTGTGTTTTCATTTTCATTTGTTTCCATGAATTTCTTTAATTCTTCTTTAATTTCCTGGTTGACCCATTCATTCTTTAATAGGATGCTCTTTAGCCTCCATGTATTTGAGTTCTTTCCGACTTTCCTCTTGTGATTGAGTTCTAGTTTCAAAGCATTGTGGCCTGAAAATATGCAGGGAATGATCCCAGTCTTTTGGAACCAGTTGAGACCTTTTTTGTGTGTGTGTGTTCAAAATTTATTTGGTATTTTAGCTGGTATGACACTTAGACTAGTTGGTTGCATTGTCTGTTTACATTATATGGCCATGTACAGTATATCTGACATATATGGTACACAAAATAAGATCCTTTTGAACAGTTATGCACAATACATTCAATATTGAATGTATACATTGGATCCCAGAATGTGACTGACCGGAAAAGATGGACTGGGCATTGGGTGTTTGGTGAAGGAACCAGAAGTGACAGAACACACAGTAAACACACATCTGGTTTGAAGAGCACCCGCAGCTCTGCAATATTGGCGGTGGTGCCTCTGAGATGGTGGAGCTAACTTATGTTAACCAATTTAGGACTACAAAGATGTCATCCAGCATCAGGATACAGCTGCAGGGTTTGGTGAACCATTCCTATTTGGAACTTTAGGAAACTGATGTTTTTTCTTAGGCCATTTTAATATTACTTAAGTAACAGATCAGATACTAAGGATAATATACATAACCTCTAACTAAAATCTTGTTGTAATCTAGACAGTGAAGTGGTACATTAGAAAACTTTAAAACTGCAGCTCCTTTTGGATCCCCTAAAGTGTATCTGCACTCTTCTTCCAACAGGCTTCCTCCTCAGGAGTCAGAGTCACCTTCCCAACAACTGAAATTTTTGATTTGTGACTTAGGATGTGATCTATTCTGGAGAATATTCCATGGGCACTAAAGAAGAATGGGTATTCTGTTGCTTTGGGATCGAATGTTCTGAATATATCTGTGAAGTCCATTTAGTCCAGTGTGTCATTTAAAGTCTTTATTTCCTTGTTGATCTTTTGCTTAGATGATCTGTCCATTTCAGTGAGGGGGGTATTAAAGTCCTCTACTATTATCGTATTGTTGTCAATGTGTTTCTTTGCTTTTGTTATTAATTGGTTTATATAATTGGCTGCTCCCATGTTAGGGGCATAGATACTTAAAATTGTTAGATCTTCTTGTTGGATAGACCCTTTAAGTAGGATACAGTGTCCTTCCTCATCTCTTATTATAGTCTTTGGTTTAAAATCTAATTTGTCCGATATAAGGATTGCCACCCCAGCTTTCTTTTGGTGTCCATTAGCATGGTAAATAGTTTTCCGCCCCCTCACTTTCAATCTGGAGGTGTCTTTGGGTCTAAAATGAGTCTCTTGCAGATAGCATATCGATGGGTCTTTTTTTTTTTTTTTTAATCCAACCTGATACCCTATGTCTCTTGAATGGGGCAGTTAGCCCATTTACATTCAGGGTAACTATTGAAAGATATGAATTTAGTGCCATTGTATTGCCTGTAAGGTGACTGTTACTGTTTATTGTCTGTGTTCCTTTCTGGTCTATGTTACTTTTAGGCTCTCTCTTTGCTTAGAGGACCCCTTCCAATATTTCTTGTAGGACTGGTTTCATGTTCGTAAATTCTTTTAGTTTTTGTTTGTCCTGGAAGCTTTTTATCTCTCCTTATATTTTCAATGACAGCCTAGCTGGATATAGTATTCTTGGCTGCATGTTTTTGTCATTTAGTGCTCTGAATCTATCATGCCAGTCCTTTCTGGCCAGCCAGATCTCTGTGGATAGGTCTGTTGCCAGTCTAATGTTTCTACCGTTGTAGGTTACAGACCTCTTGTCCCAAGCTGTTTTTAGGATTTTCTCCTTGTCCCTGAGACTCATAAGTTTTACTATTAGGTGTTGCGGTGTGACCTATTTTTATTGATTTTGAGGAGGGTTCTCTGTGCCTCCTGGATTTTGGTGCCTGTTTCCTTCCCCAAATTAGGGAAGTTCTCTGCTCTAATTTGCTCCAATATACCTTCTGCCCTTCTCTCTTTCTTCTTCTTCTGGGATCCCAATTATTCTAATATTGTTTCACCTTATGGTATCACTTATCTCTCAAATTCTGCCCTCGTGATCCAGTAGTTGTTTATCTCTCTTTTTCTCAGGTTCTTTATTTTCCATCACTTGGTCTTCTATATCACTAATTCTCTCTTCTGGCTCATTTATCCTAGCAGTTAGAGCCTCCATTTTTGATTGCACCTCATTAATAGCCTTTTTGATTTCAACTTGGTTAGATTTTAGTTCTTCTATTTCTCAAGAAAGGGTTTTTCTAATATCTTCCATGCTTTTTTGAAGCCCAGCTAGTATCTTTAAAATCATCATTCTGAACTCTAGTTCTGACATCTAACTAAGGTCTGTATTGATTAGGTCCCTGGCAGTTGGTACTGCCTCTTGTTCTTTTTTTTTTTTTGAGGTGATTTTTTTCCATCTTGTCATTTTTTTCCAGAGGAGAACAGATGAATGAGAGAACAAAATGCTAACAGGTTAACATGACCCCAGAAAAATATACACTAAACAATTCAGAAGAGACCTGAAACCGGGGGAAGAGAAAGGGAAAGAAAGAAAAAAGAAAAAAAGAAAGAAAAAGAGAAAGATTAAAAAAAAAAGAATATGATCAAATATGATCAGGCTGGTGCATAGATCAGTGCCACACACTAGATTTTTGTCATATGTTGGTCTGATAGAAGAAAGTGCCTCCCAAAATTTTAAAGAAAGAAAAATTATATATGCACAAAAATAAGGGTAAATATGATGATGATGGGATTGAATATGACTGTAAAGATGAAAATTATAAAAGATTTTATAAAAGGAATTGATAAGGTAAGAAGTTGGTTGAAAAAAGAAAGAAGAGGAATTAAAAAAAAAAAAAGTAGAGAATGTGATCAGGCAGGAGACTAGAACAAAGCCATACACTAGAGATTTAGGGTATATTTTGGTCTGTTAGAAGAAACTGTATCCCTAAATTTTAAAGAGAGAACAACTTATATATATGCCAAAAATAAGATTAACTACTATGAAGGGATAGAATATGACTCTTTTTTTTAATGAAAAATAAAAAGATTTTTAAAAAAGGGATTGATCAGATATTTGAAAAAGGGAAAAAATTTAAAAAAAAGAAAAAGAAAATTAAAAAATTTAACTTTGAAGCACTGGGTGTTATGAACAAACAATGAATCATGGAACACTGCACCAAAAACTAATGATGTAATATATGGTGATTAACATAACAATAAAAAAAATTAAAAAAAAAATTTAACTTTGAAAGACTGAAGAATAAGGGGGGAAAAGCCATGAACCCTATGTGCTGTATTCCTCTAGTGCTGGCATTCTGCCATTCTCGTTGATGGGTAAACTTGGACTTGGCTGGCTGTTCTTGCTGATCTCCTGGGGGAGGGGCCTGTTGCAGTGGTTCTCAAATGTCTTTGCTGGAGGAGGAATTGCCCCGCCCTTGTCCCGCCTGGGCTAAGTAATCTTGGATTTGGTCTGGGGAGCTTTTGTTCCCTGCAAGCTTTCCATACAGCTTTGGAGGATGAGAGTGAAAATGGTGGGCTCCCAACTCAGTCCTGGAGGAGCCAGAACTCAGGGCCCTACTCTTCAGTGAGCCTCCAGAGAAAAGCAGTCAATCACTCCTGTTTCCTCGGTCTCCATCCATGGTTCGTGCTCACCTGGCCTGTGACTGAGCATTTCTATCTCTGGCACATGACCCCAGGCAGAGTCCTCAAACCCAGCAGATTCCTGCGGTGTGCTCCTGAGCTGCTCCTCCCAGGGCAGGAAAGGGAGTCTCCCCAGATCTGCCACTTGTTGGGTCCCTGCTGGAGGAGCAGTGGCCTGACTGTGACACGGATCATGGTTTATTGCAACCCCGAACTGAGAGCCCACTCCTTATCTCCATCTCTGCAGCCAGCCTCCCTGCTCTGATACATGGGAACTCTGCCACACTCAGGCGCCACCAGTCTTTCTGTGACCCCGAGGGTCCTGAGACCACACTGTCCCAGCAAGTGTTCCACCCCCGGCTTAGCTACTGGAGCGACGTCCCTTAGCAGAGCCGACTTCTAAAAGTTCCAGTTTTGTGCTCTGCTGCTCTATTACTTGCCAGTAGTGGCTGACAGAGGCCCCCTCCACTGCCATCTATCTTCCCAAATATCGCCTAGGATTCACTTCTCCACATGTCCTACCTTCCAGAAAGTGGTCGCTTTTCTTTTCAGAGTTGCTGCTATTCTTTTCTTCGATCTTCTGTTGAGTTCGTAGGTGTTCAGAATGGTTTGATCCCTTTCTAGTTGAATTCCTGGGACCAGATGAAATTTAGGTCTCCTACTCCTCCACTATCTTGCTCCTCCCCGATTTATGATTTTATTTGGGTCTTTCTTTCTCTCTTTTTTTTCTTTTTGAGAAATCTGGCTGGAGTTTTACCAATTTTCTTATTTTTTTTTGAAGAACCACCTCCTAGTTTCGCTGATCTATTCATTGATTTTTGTTGTTGTTGTTGTTTTTTAGTTATTTATTTCTGCTCTATTCTTTATTATTTCCTTCCCTCTGCTGGCTTTAGGCTTTGTTTTTAGTTCTTCTCCTAGCTTCTTTAGTGTAAGGTTAGGTTGTTTATTTGAGATCCTTCTTGATTCTTTAGGTAGGCCTGTATTGCTATATACTTCTCTTTTAGGACCACTTTTGCTGCATCCTGAAAGTTTTGGACCATTGTGTTTTTATTTTCATTTGTTTTCATGTATTTTTTCTTAAAGTTCTTCAATTTCCTGGCTGACCATTCATTGTTTAGTGGTAGTTGTTTAACCCCCACATATTTGTGGTCTTCCAAATTTTTTGTTGTGGTTGACTTCTAGTTTCATAAAGTTGTGGTCAGAAAAGTACATGGTATGATTTCAGTTTTTTTGTATTTGTTGAGGCCTGTTTTGTGATCTAATATATGATATCTTTTGGGGAATGTTCCATGTGCACTTGAAAAGAATGTGGATTCTGCTGTTTAGGGTGAAATGTTCTGAATACATTTAAGTCCATCTGGTCCAATGTGTCATTCAAAGGCATTGTTTCCTTGTTTATTTTCTGTTTAGATGATCTATCCATTGATGAAAGTGGGGTGTTAAAGTCCCCTACTATTACTGCATTATCAATTAGTTCCTTTATGTTTGTTATTAATTGTTTTATCTATTTGGGTGCTCCCATGTTGGGTGCATAAATATTTACAATTCTTATATCTTCTTGTTAGATTGTCCCCTTTATGATTATGTAATGCCCCCTCATCTCTTTTTACAGTCTTAGTTTTAAAGTCTACTTTGTCTGATGTAAGTATTGCTACTCCAGCTTTCTTTTGTCATCTATTTGCATGGTAAATGTTTATCCATCCTCTCATTTTCAATCTGGAGCTATCTGTAGGTCTAAAATGAGACTCTGTAGGGAGCATATAGATGGGTCTTGTTTTTTTATCCATTTTGACACCCTATATCTTTTGATTGGAGAGTTTAGTCAATTTACATTCAAAGTAATTATTGATAGATATTCATTTATTGACATTTCATTACTTGTTTTGTTGTTGCTTCTGGAGATTTTCTCTCATCCTTTCATGTCTTTGTCACTTTTGTGTCTGCTTTGCACTAAGAGAGTCACCTTTGATATTTCTTACAGGGCTGGTTTAGTGGTCATGAACTCCCTTAGTTTTTGTTTGTCTGGGAAATTCTTTATCTCTCCTTCTATTCTGTATAATAGCCTTGCTAGATAGAGTATTCTTGCCTGCAGATTTTTCCCATTCAGCACTTTGCATATATCATGCCACTCCCTTCTGGCTTGTCAAGTTTCCATGGAGAAATCTCCAGCTAGCATATGATTTTCCTATGTAAGTTAAGGATTTCTTTGGTTTTGCTGTTTTAAAATTTTTTTTTTATTACTATATTTTGCAAAGTTAATTACAATATGTTTTGGTGTTGGCTTGCTTTTATTAATTTTGTTGGGAGTCCTTTGTGCCTCCTAGATCTGGATGTCTGTTTCCTTCCCCAGACTGAGGAAGTTTTCAGCTATTGTTCCCCCCACCCCTTTCTTCTGGGACTCCTATTAATATGAATGTTATTATGTTTGATGGAGTCACTGAGTTACCTAAATCTATTCTCATGTTGCATAATTCTTCTTTCTCTCTTTTGTTCAGCTTCATTATTTTCCATTATTTTGTGTTCTAGGTCACTCATTCATTCCTCTGCTTCTTCCAGCCTGATGTTCATTGCATCAAGCCTGTTTCCAACTTTGTTTATTGTATTCTTCACCCCTGATTGATACCTTTTTTTTTCTTTTATCTCTGTGGTAAGGGTCTCAGTGATGTGTTCTATTCTTTTCTCGAGTCCAGTGAGTATCCTTATGATTGTTGTTTTAAATTCTCCATCAGGCATGTTACTTACATCTGTTTCACTTAAATATCTGGCTATGGCCTTATCTTCTTGCACCATTGGTGGGAATGCAAACTTGTGCAGCCACTCTGGAAAACAGTATGGAGGTTTCTCAAAAACTTAAAAAATTATTGTCCAGCAATTGCCCTACTAGGTATTTACCCAAAATATAAAAATTAGCACAGAAATACTAATTCAAAGAGACACATGTACCCTGATGGTTATAGCAGCATTATCTATAATAGCCAAACTTTGGAAATAGCACAAGTATTGGTCAACTAATGAAAGAATAAAGAAGATATGGTATATATATATGTATATTTATAGTATATATATACACACATATATATATATATACACACATATATACGGAATATATATATTCCAATGGAATCTTACTCAGCCATAAAAAAGAAAAAAATCTTGCCATTTGCAATGACATGGATGAAGGTAGAGTATTATGCTAAGTGAAATAAATCAGTCAGAGGAAGACTAAATTCGTATTCAGCTGTGTAGAGAAAACTAATTATAACACTTATTTAGTCTCCTAGTATTCTTATTAAAAAGTTATAAGTAATACTTGGCTGATCATGGGTCATAGGAAAGCACTACCCAAAGAACTTTACATGTATTATCCCATTTAATATACATACTTGCCTTATATAATATAAGTAACATTTTGTTTCTTTAGGAAGAAACTGAAAAGTATCAAAAAGAAAAATATGGTACCTGACCAAAATTTTAACAGCATATCTGGATTATTTTACCTTAAACTCTTGCATATAAATATATGTTTTTCTTTTCTTTCTTTTTTTTCTTAAGATTTTATTTATTTATTTTACAGAGAGAGACACAGCGAGAGAGGGAACACAAGCAGGGGTAGTGGGAGAGGGAGAAGCAGGCTTCCAGCAGAGCAGGGAGCCTGATGTGGGGCTCGATCCCAGGACCCTGGGATCATGACCTGAGCCGAAGACAGATGGTTAACGACTGAATCACCCAGGCGCCCTTATGTTTTTCATAAATAAACTCTTGCATATAAATATATATATTCCCTTTGTATACACTTTGACAGCCCTGCATTTTCCTAACATATTTAAACATTTGAAATGGAACATTTCTTTGTATCAAGTAAATATACTTAAAATCCACTATCTTTTACAAAGCTTCTCTTGTTAGAAAGAGGATACATAAAATATGGATAATGGATAACTATCTCTAAAGGTATTAATCATGAAAAGGTATTAATATATAACAAAAAATGTGGTTCAGTCATTATGCTTAAAACAGTGACACAGTGCTAAGAAATAGTACTCGATTTCCATCAATGTTGGATTCAAATTTCTCATGCCACGCCAGTCTTTTTGTCTATAGATCATCCAGTTAATTGCCAATTTGTCCAGAGCCACTCTCCATGGCTTCTAGTTTTCCAAGATAGTTTGTGCCTACAGGGTATCCACCCACCTACCATATGCCATGTCAAATTTTCTCTATTTGTTGCTTAAGAAAAACAACTTGTACAATTAAAAACAAAGTGTTCTGTCCAAATTAGGGTATTTTGACACATGGTGTTTGCTTGAATTTATGAATATGAGATCATAAATTACTCATATTTTAGATTTTGAATAAAACTTAGAATTGAAAGTAAATTAACTTAAAACCACATAAATCAAGTGTACAAAAACAAATAAGAGAAATAGTGGGAGAAAACATAGCAAGTCCATGTAAAGAATGAACAAGTGGGGATTTGAAATACTCTTTTTTTTCTTTTTAGATTTTTAAAATTTTTTATTTGAGAGAGAAAGAGCACATGCATGAGTGCATGGGAGGGAAAGGAAAGGGGAGAAACAGACTCCCTGTTGAGCAGGGAGCCCAATGTGGGGCTTGATCCCAGGACCCTGAGATCATGATCTGAGCTGAACGTAGATGCTTAACCAGCTGAGCCACCGAAATGACCCCTGAAATATTCTTGAAAAATAAATGCATAAAATTTTTAAATCCAGAACACACCTCATGACCATTGTTACAAAAGTGATCTAGATATTTACACAGCATTTCATATAAAGTGTTACATTAGATATCCCACATAAATGATCAGAGATATTAAAAAAAATAAAGCATTAGAAACCCAAGTATAAAAATAACACATTGAGGTGTCATAATTGAGGTGTCTCGTGAGGTATTTTTACTTGAGAACATTTGTCAGAGTAGCAATGACTCTCTAGATAGAAAATCATAAGTATTGCTTAACTGTGCTGAATTAACTGGTTTGTGCAGATATTAAGATATTTGACCCAGTAAAACACTTAGCAATGGAAAGCCACAGTGTTTTGGTTTCTCAGATTGAGAATAAGATGTTTTCTTTCCTTTAAATATCAGAATCTAAGACTATGTGGCTCAAAACCAGAACCCAAGAACAATTAGCTATTGAGTACAAAAGCACATAAAGAAGCATCCTTGAACATTAACTCTCAAAGCTGGAAGGAGACTGATACGATGCCACATGGCAGATTCTTGCTCAGCAGCAATTTTGAGCAAGGTTCTTGCAAGAACCTTATGTGAGCAAGTGAAGCCTACATTAAATATTAACAAGACAGAATCCCCGTCGCTTAGCATATCAAACACAAATGGCAGTACTCTAAACAGATAGTGAGGATCAAGCTACCTGGTAGAGAAACAAAATGATGAAACTAGAGTGTTTGAGATACTGACTCTGATTGAGAATATGTGGTTATCTTTAATTGATGATGTGTATTTTAATTGGAATTTTATGAATAAATGAATTTCTAATGGGTCCAGATGGGGAGAAGGGAGAGGGAGCACGGGCCCAAAGGGAAGAACAATAGCATTATAAGGGCAGAAAATGATTTCAGGATACATTTGAAGACTAGCCAGTTAGCCAATGTGGTACATATGGGGGAAGTTGGAATAAATGTAACTTGAAAAGGATTTTAAAGAATATAATTACAAAATGAGAAGATGGGGAAGATATTTTAACATAGGTTGATTTTGACTTTGCTCGTCCACTAAGGGGAAGAAGTCAGGGAAAGGAAGCATTTATATTGATAGTAAGAGTAGAGATGACTAATGGTATAGCATCACTGAAAAAGTAGTAATAGTATTGAAAAATAAATCATTCTGGTTGCTGGTGAAAATCACCAGATGAAGAATTTGGATTTTGGGGGCACCAGGGTGGCTCAGTCAGGTAAGCATCTGACTCTTGGTTTCGGTTCAGGTCATGGTCTCAGGGTCATGAGATCAGGCCCCACGTTAGGTTCAGTGTGGAGTGTGCTTGAGATTCTCTCTCTCTCTCTCTCTCTCCCTCTCCCTCTGCCCCCCCACTTGTGCTATCTCTCTCTCTCTCAAATACATAAAATCTTTAAAAAAAAGAATTTGGTTTTTATAGTAACTCCAACATTTGAAAATGAAATGCACTTAATGACCTAAAGTAATTAATTACATATACAACCATATACAGATATTATGTGGCTCTAAGCAGGGAAATATTTGAAAAAAATATTTTAAGTACTTCAAAAAATTGATAAGTTATTAGAACATGTTTTGAAAACTTCAGCTTTATGCTTAATAAATGGATTTCCAGACATCAAAGAGATTCTTACATTGTCATCTTACCTAGGGAAAATATGTCTCCCCCCACCCCAACAGCGATCTGATATTCTTCTTTGGTGTTCTATTCTTATATAGCGCAGCATTCTCTTGTAGGAGCTGTCTTGATAAAGCTATTCATTTATTACCAGAATGCATATTATAAAGGCACACAAGGAACAATAAGTTAATTGATAGAGGCCACATAAGTCATTCCTTATATGCTTGTTTTGAGAGTCAACTAAAAAAATGTATGAGCAAATGATCTGTAAATTGCAACATAACTATTAGTGATATCACTGCCTTTCTTCTGTGGTATTACCTCTTTGTCACAACAGTACTTCCTCTTTTTTAGGCTAGTTGGATAAATTTACTCTATACTAAGACCACTCTTAAGTTTTTCAGATAGTTTCTTTTTTCACTGTCTGGAAGGAGTCTTTCCAGTGAGTACTCCCATCCTGACTATGGGAATCTATACACTAAAGAATGAAATCTTTAGCCATGGCTACCACAGACACATCACTGCAGAAATCAGAGCTTTCCTCAGCCTCTTCCCACACACTCCAGCTCACTGCATGAAATTAATGACCTAAAGTAATTAATTACATATACAACAATATACAATGTCCACTCAGTAGACATTTATCCATTCTATAATCACGCCATCATTTTTGTTGAAAATTTAGGTATTCCAATCTCTAAACTATTTTGTTGAAACAGAAGCTCATCTCTCTTCTGGCTTTCTGTGAAATAATAAATTTATCTCTTCACTAATTTCCTAAGCTAGAAGCATTATATCTCTTTGGTTTTTCTTTTTTCAACACAAAATATTATTATCAAAATAATGATTTGATTATTTTTATGTATCCTAATATGCTCGAGGTAGTAAAACTATTAAGAAAACTGCTCTGTTTACAATGGCTGCGACTGATGAAATAGGAAGCATTTTTTATTTCATTTTTCTTATATATATTTCAGAACTTGTAAAATTTCCTATGCTGTATTTTTTCTGTGGTAATAAGGCAAGTAATTATCTTCTCCAAGCTTAAAAAAAAGAAATCATGGCCTTCAAAAATGTTAATCTTCTGACTGCTCCATGCTTCTCCTTATTTCATCTTGTACCATGTACCCCCCCCCCCCCCCCTTCACTATATGAACTTAAGACATACTGACCTTCTTTCAGCACTGGTGTATGCTCCATTTTGCCACAAAGTTTTGCAAATGCTGCATCTTCTGTGTGAAGTTCTCCCCCTACCCTTTCTGTACTAATTTTACTTTTCTATTTCCTTAGGGAGTCCTGTCAGAAATTCTTTAAGTCATATCTCCTAAAATGAGGTTTCAAGATTCCATATCCTTATATTTCAGGGCATGCATCCCAGCTGAGATTTTGCATTTATTTGTGAGATTTTTTAATTAGTGTCTGTGTTCTCAGGTGTTGCTCACCTGTAAAACTACCCAAATCGAAACAGTTAATTTAGTGAGTAGTGACCATTGTGTTTTTGTTCCTGGTTATTTCAAGATGTATCGGGTACTATATTAATTACAAATGTATACTGAAATAGGGAAACAAAAATATGCGCAATTATAAGCTTTGGTAAAGCACAACTCTTTTAAAGAGAAAATGAAAAAAATTAAGATTAAATTAATTAGTAGGTTTCCTTTAAGATATTCAGGACTGGTCTGATATCTAACGGAATGCTTGCAGCTTGCTGATAGCTCTGAGCACACTTAACGTGCAGAATATTGAGGCATTTTCAAAAAGTCAAGGCAAGTTAATAAACAACTTTTTAATGATTTTTCCAAGTACTTCTCATTACAACATAGATGGTGTTTACAAAATTAAAAACACAAATTATACAAAGCGTTTTAAACAAAACAATTTAATGCTACAAAGAAAATACCAACAGCTAAATTCCTGTGATGAAAATCAGGGATTATGCTACAGTACATATCTGTACTTTTTCATTTATTTTCATGCAGCAATTCTCAGCCACATTTTGTAAGCCTTAGCTGAATTATACAATTTGAAACACATTTCTAAATATATCTGATTTAGTGTTTTATCATTAATAAGTAAGCCATCTTAAGAACAATTTTTCATTTTCATTCGAAGATTTTGAAGAGTAGTTTAAAAGTATTTGTTGAAACCGTTATACGTGTATCATCTACGTATGTAAATATAGTCTAAAGATTCTTTTCATTTTCCTCTGAACACACTGTAGCTATAATCTGAATGGTCACTGGAGCAAACATGGGCTTTGACTTCACATACAATTTAATTTAGCTCTAATGTTTTCAAGCTCTCTAAAATAAATGAATGCTTTCATCATCTGCATACTGGAAGGGCCAGCATTAGAACCCAGATTATGGATTCCTTTATTTATAGACCCTGTTGGAAAAGACCTGCTAAAGGTGATTCTCTAGTTTTGTTCTTTCTCCCAAATAAGCAGGTACTAGAGCCTGTACTTCAGACGAGTTATAAAAATATTTTTCACGTTCCATACAATTCACCACTATCAGATAGATTTTGGCATGTGGAAAGGAGGAAAGGAGATAGGAAAAAGGTAATCTCCTTCCAGTGTCTCTAAAAATCTGTTATTCTTTCCATCAGCCTTCTCTGGAGAATGTCAGTTATGCCAAATTATAGGAATCAGTCACAATGCCACATGCCCAGTGTTTTGCTAAAGAAAGTGATTGGGAGGGGGGCGCCTGTGGGGCTCAGTCATTAAGCATCTGCCTTTGGCTCAGGTCATGATCTCAGGGTCCTGGGATCAAGCCCACATCGGGCTCCCTGCTCAGCGGGAAGCCTGCTTCTCCCTCTCCTACTCCCCCTACTTGTGTTCTCTCTCTCGCTGTTTCTCTCTCTGTCCAATAATTTAATAAAATCTTCAAAAAAAAGAAAGTGATTCTTTTAATTGGATAGGGATAATGACCCTCCATTTCATTTTGGTAATCTCTTCTCCAAAGCTACTCAATCACTAAAAGACAGTATAGATCTCCAAAATATATTGTCTGCTTTGCTGCAACAATCTTTTTATTTTTTTCTGTAATAACCTTTTAAGCAGAGCTCTTGTATTGTGTCTCACTACAATCCCACCACGTCATATTTTATATTGTTAGGTGAAATCATTTCTAAACATAATTTTACTCATTTCAGCTTCCTGTTTATTCTTCTTCAGTTCTTACCCCCTGCTTTCATTATAAAATCATCTTCTGAAAACATGATATTCCCCTAGGTATTCAAGGTCTATCATAATTATTATCTTCTCTGTCTTGTTTCATCCTAAATATCCAGTAAATCCTGAAGCTCTTATCAGTTATCAATATCAAAAATATCTCATTGTCATATTTGCATGCACATTATATTTAACATAATTAATGGCAAAACTCCAAGAACTAATAATGTAAGTGTTAAAAAAAAAATCACTGTATGGGGCACCTGGGTGGCTTAGTCATTTGAGCATCCAACTCATGATTTGGGCTCAGGTCATGATTTCATGGGTCTTGGGATTAGTCCTCCTGTCAGGCTCTGCACTCAGTGAGGAATCTGCCTGGTATTCTCTCTCTCCCTGTCTCTCCGCCCCTCCTCCCACTTGCATGTGTACTCTCTCTCTCTCTCTCTCTCTGTAAAATAAATAAATAAATCTTTAAAGAAATCACTGTATAACTACCTATTTAAAATTATCTAATTAACCTCTTATCTTCACTAGAATTTAGGTAGGCATTTTTAGTGCTAGATCACAGAATACTAGCCTATAGTAGGTGCTCATTAATACTGGTTAACAAATGAATGATAGGTAAATTAGTTAATTTAATAGTGTGTATAAAATGTCCACATAGAAACTAAAGATTTATGTAGAAGAAAATAGCTTAAGTTTTACAAATGGCATCTTTTTATTTTTAAGGTTTTTCTATTATTAATTTTTGTATCAAAGTTTTATTAGCTTTTATAAACTCATTTAGCATAGGAAGATGATCATCTCTTTGATATTACTATAGTAGACACTAATGTCATTGTTAATGAATGCTATGTATAACATTATTTTCGGCACTATTTGTATTTCATTTTGATATTTTATGACAGCCCCATCCTTTCAGTTTTTCAAGAAAAATCCTTGGAGTCATCTCTGCCTCCTCTTTTTCTCTTAAGTCCCTGATAAAATCATTCAATTCTGTTATCTCTGTTCTTAGAGTTCATTCGGCATCTGTATCTGAGTACTCAACTGCTAACCCCCTGGATGAAGACACCACTTCTCTTGTCTGTATGATTGTAATAATCTCTAACTCTCTCTCCATGTATTCTATTCTTGAGATAAAAGTCATAGTGATCCTCTTAAAAGGTGGGTCATATCATGTCATTCTATGGCTCAGTACTCCTCCAGGGCTCTCAATTGCTCTAAGAATACAGGCAAATTCCTGACAGTGACTTATAGGGCCCTGCAAATCAAACTTTTTGTTACCTCCTGATCTCATTTTTTGACTCTCACCTCTCCTGATCACTCCAGTGACCCAGGTTCCATTGCAGTTACCTAGACAATCAAACATGCTTCACTCAAGCCCTCTGCATTTTTTCCTTTTTAATTTGCCAGATGTTCTTTTAATGAGAATTATAGATGACCTGAGTCTTCTGCAAACTACTATTTAAACAAATGATTTTTCTTTTTTACAAATACTGAATAAGACAGTGTCTTCTTTTTTTATTACAGAACAATTTTTATTAATAAAAACTTTAAACAAAAATCCATAATTCCACAAACTAACAATGACTTGGTAGTATGCAAGTACTTCAGGCTGGAGAGGCATGTTTGTTCTTAATGAATTTATATATGCTAAGTCCTCATGACATTCGATTCCAAAATGTATGGGTAAATTGGCTTGGCATGATTAATAATTTAAAGTAAAATATAAACATAAGGGCAACTTAAACACTGGTTTAATTTGTTTGTGTCAATTCAAGGTCAGCGACTGGAAAGCTCTATTAAAAAAAAATCTGAGGTCAAAAATATCTTTAGGAAGCAACCACACGCCTCCGTATATTTGAAGATTGAGAGCTAAAAATCCATTCCTGATGAACACCATTGAGTAAAGGATGTATAACATCCACCACACATCTGTTTCAAAAATGACATATTACCAAAATTATCCATTTCTTTACAAATAAACATTATAGTACTAATAACTACAGAGAAGCCTTCAGAATGAGTTCCACAATATGCTAACTCTCTTGCGGTTTTCCTGAGCTCTGTCTCAAAGCATTTACTTTAATCCTGGGGCTTTAGAAACATCTTCTTTACTTTTAACTGTTGGTTTTATGTGTCCATTTTCATCTTCTTCATAATTGGCATGGTCTCTTTTTTTTGGCAAACTTTTTTTCCAGTTGTCCCCACCAAGATCTCATATCTTCTGGCCATTTCTTCATCTGACACATCAAGCTCCACTGCTTTACCTTCACCTTCTTCCACTTTGTTCTTAGTGTTCATCTGGAGCATTAATTTCTCAAAATCCTCTGAATGACATTCTTCCATAGAGAAGATCTTCACATAACAAGAAATTCTGCTCTTCTATTATGAAACACTCTCTTTTCTTTAAGCTCTGGCAAATCCACAGTGCTCTTCACTAATGATTTTCTTTTCTTCTTCTTCTAGTTGTTTCTTGGTCTCCAAGTCCAGTCCCCTTTGCACGAGCATCGTGCACAGCAGATTCTTGGACAATTTCGTCTTGTGCTCAGCCGCCATACTGGCTCCTGCTCGGAGCCACACCCCAAGATAGTGTCTTCTTTTGCAAAAACCAATAAATTAAAAAAAAAAGTTGTAAACATATATGATTTGTCCAAGATATTTGAAAAAGGAAAAAAACAGAAGCATGATTTTCTTCAATTTTTTTATTTTATTTATTTTATTTTTTTATTTTTTTAAGATTTTATTTATTATTTGAGAGAATGAGATAGAGAGAGAGAGCATGAGACAGGGGAGGGTCAGAGGGAGAAGCAGACTCCCTGCTGAGCAGGGAGCCCGATGCGGGACTCGATCCCGCGACTCCAGGATCATGACCTGAGCCGAAGGCAGTCGCTTAACCAACCGAACCACCCAGGCGCCCTTTATTTGAAAGATTTATTTATTTGAGAGAGAGAGAGATTGAGAGAGCACATGTGCATGCAGCATGGGGGAGAGGCAGAGGGAGAGAAAATCCCAAGCAGAGTCTGTACAGATTGTGGAACCCCACAACTCAGAGACCACAACCTCAAAACCATGATCTGAGCTAAAACCAAGAGTTGGACACTCAACTGACTGCACCACCCAGGCACCCCACTTAAGTATTTTTTTAAATTAGAGTTTGTTCCCTAGCTTTTCAAAGAATAAGTCTGAAGGTGTGAATCAAATGGGAGAGAGAGAGAGAGAGAGCGAGCAAGTAAGCACATCTTATAACTGCTTTAATAGCTTTTGATAATTCTAATGTTACCTTTCTGGAATTCAGTTCTACACAAAATAGCTGAATTTACAATATTTCTAATGATTTAATATATAAAAGAAAATATTTATTGAACATATATTTTGCATATAATTCTTTATTTTTGTATATATACAACGTATAATTGGCACCATAAACAATTTTGCATATCAGAAACAGAGTAACTTTAAAAAGATACCAGAAAAGCAAGGAAAAAAACATTAAAGAAATTTAAGTGAAATTTATTTAATGAGAAAACAAAATTAATAAAATTTGGCAAAATGCATGGCTCTCTCTCCAAATATCCATATGCCTGCTCCCTCAGTTCCTTCAAGTTTTGATTTGAAAGCCATTCACTCAGTGAAGACTTTCCTACCTTACTATTTAAAAGTTGTATCAGATCCTACCCTGGGACTCTCTAATTCATTACCCTGCTCTATTTTTCACATTCTTTGTTGCATGTATGACTTTTGCTTATTTAGTATTTTTGTTGTTCAAAATATGTTTTTTTTCTTTCCAACTCAATGGTCAGAGAATCTGCCTCTGCCTCCTGAGTGGTGAGGGACAAGGTGAGAAGGCAGAAGAGCATATTTAGGAGCTATCATGATGGTCATCACCATGTAGACATGGGTATAATTAAGTGATATGAAATGATTTGAATACTAATATGAACAAAATATATTATAGATAGACATCACTTCAGCAGCTGTTCATCTAGTATTGTTGGTATAGAGGGAAAATCAAGGGAAGGTGGAAGATAATCTAAGATTGCCTATCTCTTTAGAAATGCTGCTTTGTGAAAAAGGAGTCTGAAAGATGGTCTGGCATTATTAGCAATCATAGGTATCAACATTAGATATAAGATGTAAACCTCTGTAAAGTCAGACAAGAAATAAAAATAAGCGAAAAGGTCAGCATCCTTTCTGGGTAGCATGGGATTTCAGAGAAGAGTCTTAAAGGTATATAGATGTATTAACAAAAGAGAAACACAGAACCTCCAGACAATAGAATTTCTCCTTGTAAAGAAAATTTAGGAGATTAGCGGGCTGTTTTTGAAAAGAATATCTGCTAAGCATACCTACTATTCCCTCTGCTTCCAGTATCTGACTCATGGGTTTGTAAGGATTTGTAGGTTGTATTTAATACAAATTGTTCTCTATAAAGGTTTACATATTCTGGAATAAAGTTATAGAATGTAGCGTAGGGCTGTGAGGGCTGGGGATTCTGTAGTGGTAATTGTAAGAAGGAATAATTTCCTAAATTATAAACATATCCAAACAAAGATGACAAGTAGGGGATACCTGGTGGCTCAGTCGGTTAAGCGTCTGCTTTGGTTCAGGTCATGATCCCAGGGTCCTGGGATCCAGCCTCCCCCATCCCCCCTGCTCTCTCTGACAAATAAATTTAAAAAATCTTAAAAAAACCCCAACATGACAAGTAAACAAAAATTTAGTTTCTGGGAGTCACTTTAGACTAAAAGTGAAAAGCTTTATTACAAAAAATAAATGTATCATACCCAAATTTCATTTAAAATTGCATTTAAAAAGCATAGAGTCAATCAGAAAAAGACATGTATCATATGACCTCACTGATATGAGGAATTCTTAATCTCAGGAAACAAATTGAGGGTTGTTGGAGTGGTGGGGGGTGAGAGGGATGGGGTGGCTGGGTGATAGACATTGGGGAGGGTATGTGCTATAGTGAGCACTGTGAATTGTGTAAGACTGTTGAATCACAGACCTGTACCTCTGAAACAAATAATACATTATATGTTTAAAAAAAAAAAGATAGTAGGAAGGGAAAAATGAAGGCGGGGAAATCGGAGGGACAGACAAACCATGAGAGGCTATGGACTCTGAGAAACAAACTGAGGGTTCTAGAGGGGAGGGGGAGTGGGGGGATGGGTTAGCCTGGTGATGGGTGTTAAAGAGGGCATGTTCTGCATAGAGCACTGGGTGTTATACGCAAACAATGAATCATGGAACACTACATCAAAAGCTAATGATGTAATGTATGGTGATTAAGATAATAATAAAAAGAGAAGAAGATAGCAGGAAGGGAAGAATAAAAGGGCGGAAATTGGAGGGGGAGATGAACCATGAGAGACTATGGACTCTGAGAAACAAACTAAAGGTTCTAAAGGGGAGGAGGGTGGGGGATGGGTTAGCCTGGTGATGGGTATTAAAGTGGGCACGTACTGAATGGAGCACTGGGTGTTATATGTGAACAATGAATCATGGAACACTACATCAAAAATAATTAATTAAAAAAAAGCATAGAGTCAAGATGCCTCTCTGATTAAGACTTTAAGGACTTTGTATAAATCATACTGTCCATGTGTACTCAGTCATGTGAGAAGAACAAGATTTTTTAAGAAACAATATGCGAGTAGGATCTCAATAAATACACGTTTAAGTAGTAGACAATGATTTATAGTTGAATCAGATCAAGTTGTGTTAAAGATCTATGCATGGATATATTTATAATATAGTCTTAATATGTACATAGGGAAAACATTCTTTATTGAGGGAATTTAGGCTTTATTCGTCAATAAGCTGTTATAGAGGCTTTTATATAGTAGGCTATATATGATGAGGGGAATAGTAGAAAATGATCTGGTATTTAGAAGAAAGAAAGTTGAATTTAATACAGGACATGGTATCACTTCACCTTGAAGTATATAATGGATTTCACAGGTATAGAAGTGTATTGAAAGTAGATATTCCAAGAAAGAGAGATATAGAAAATCACAAAACTGACACTAAGCTGAGGGCAGGAAATAATGGGCTTGGTGACTGGTGTATACTTCAAGTGAACTAACTTTCTTCTCTTTCTTTCTTTTCTTTTCTTTTTTCCTTCCCTCCTTCCTTTCTTCCTTCCTTCTTTTTTGTTTCTTTCCTTCTTTTTCTCTCCTTCCTTCCTTCCTTCCTTCCTTCCTTCCTCTCCTCCTCCTCCTCCAACGCCTCCCTCTCCTTCTTTTTCTGTTGATTAGAGAAAAAGGACAGACAAAACTAGGAAGGATATTTAGTTTAAAATACCACTGGAAGGAGCTTCAGTTTTAATCCTAAAACTATTCAGAGTCTCGTAGAATTTTCAACGGTAGTCCATTGGGCACAGTAAATTGGAAATGTGGAAAATATTCCACTAGCTATGAAATTATGATAGTCATATTAAAATTAGAAGCATCAGGAATTCAAATAAAAGGTTTTTTATTTTTTTATTATTTTTTAAGATTTTATTTATTTACTTGAGAGAGAACGAGCAAGGAGAAGGACAGAGGGAGAGAGACAGAGGGAGAGGGAGAAGCAGACTCCGCACTGAGCAGGGAGCCTGAGGTGGGGCTTGATCCCTGGACCCCAGGATCGTGACCTGGGTCAAAGGCAGACACTTAACTGACTGAGCCACCCAGACACCTCAAAAAAGTTTTTTTTAAAGACCAAATATAGGAAACATTGACAGCAGAGAACATGGAATCAAGGCAGAGACACCGATTAACTTAAGTAAATAGAATATAAATTTTTTACAACAAGTAAATAATCTGGAAACATAATAAAGCCAATTTAACATGAAAATATCAAATTTGTAATACTATTACAGATATTTTAATTTTTATTAAAGATATCTATTATTTACATTTTAATATAAAATATTTACAGAACCATAGTATACAGATGCTAAAATTCTGTAAATAAGCATGCTCATTAAAATTTTGAAACAAATTTAATAAGATACAAATATAGAAAATGGCCAAATACATTTTAGAAATATGACTAATGTATAAAAATATCCACTACCTCTTGGTGAGCAAATTACTATAAACATTACATAAGTTGTCAAGTAAATACCAAATGTTGGAAATTTAAATTCTGAAATGTCTTAAGCATGAATAACATAAAAATAAACACTAAAGACACCGAATGTGTTTGAGAAAAAAATCTAGTTCCCCTAGCCCAAGACAATCTTTATTATTCATTACAAATATGGAATCTAAATTTTCAAACCATTTATATTTAACTTCTCTAGTGTTAGCAGAATATTTTACATTATCTTTATTCTTGATAAAGCAGTCCTGAAAAGTTGCCACAGAGAATTGCCCCATGTGTTATTTATAGAATATTAAAAGAAAAGAGAAGCTAGAGAAATAATCTCTATTTGTAGGAAGAAGGAAAAAAATCTCTATTAATGGGAAAAAGATATGATGAGCTTGGTATTGAATTGTTTGGACAAGGATGTGACATCAGTACATCAGATAGAAATGTCATCCCCTGAAGAGCTATGACCTGAAAATGAAAACAGATGGAGATGAGTGATTAAGATTCATGCATCACACACACAGATTACTATCAAAGCTATGGAAATTGATGAAATATTCAAAGTACATGGATGTGGGATAAAAAGTGATAGCCTAAGGGGAGAAAAAAAACACCATGGGAAACCTCACATCTATTATTAGACAGAAATTTATCAAAAAAAACGTCTTAAGGTATGGTCTGCTTTAATAGAAGTACAATGAAATTACTATTCAAGTAATAGCTTTCAGTAAAAATACATAGATGTTTGATAGATGATTGATTGATAATTTGTCATATTTGATCATTTTAGTATTTGTGAAATTTTACTTTTATTTAAAAATAATCTTGTGGTATGCATTTTTATACATAATTTCCTTGTGATACAAAGTTTATTGTGAATAGATACTATTGAAATACCAGGAGCTCCTTAGGAGTTAAAAATAATGGGGTAATTAAATGTTAAATATTTGAGGTGCCTGGGTGGCTCAGTCAGTTACAATTCTGCCTTCGACTCAGGTCATGATCCTGGGATCCTCGGTCTTGGGATCGAGTCCCACATCGGGCTCCCTGCTCAGTGAGAAGTCTATTTCTCCCTCTGCCCTCCACCTCTCGTGTTCTCTCTCTCTCTCTTTCTCTCTCTCTTTCTGTCATGCGCATGTGCTAAAATAAATAAAATCTTAATAAATAAATGTTAAATATTTTAGCTGTTTTTTTTTTTAATAAGATGTATTCTCTTCCTCCAAAAACTTACTGGTTTATGCTGAATGTCCTCCATTTGCCCATCCAGATACACATCCCCAATTTCTACCTCTCGGTGCCAGGTGAAGCTGACCTGCGTGGACTACACTGGCGAGACCTCTTACTCTGTAATTTCTAGATAAGGTTGGCCAATGGCAATCACCTGCAGTAAGAAGAGTGAACTCGTGATACCCCTGTCACCCCCCTGCACTGAAGACCACAGCTTTGGTAAGGCATCACTTGCCATATGACTTTCTCTCCGAGTCTGGTAACTACACCTCAGTTTGTTCTTTCAGGCCTAAAGGTGGCAGTGGGTCTCCCATTTGTCTTGTTTTATCTAAATCCTACCCGCCATTTTGTGAACAACTTTAACTCTGTCTTTTTCTTGTGGCAGGACGCTGCAGGTTACAAACTTATATACTACCTTTGCCTGTTCTTGGAAAGAGAAACTGGAGGAGAGTGTGAGGAAGATACACCAAGAAATAGAACAGGCAGAAATGTGCATTATATTTTGCTTTTAAAAAATGATCTTGTAATTTACATATAGTAAAACTCACTTACTTGAGGGGTACCGCCCTGTGAGTGTTGGAAAGTACATAGAATTGTATGAAACACTATCATACTCAAGATACAGCACAGTTCGGTCATCTCTCAGAATTGCTCTGTGCTGCTTTTTACCGTCAAATGCCTTCCTCCCATCTCATTCTGGAAGTAACCCTGGATGATCTCTTTCCCATCCCTGTTGTTTTGCCTTCTCTGTGTCCATATAAATGGTTCACCCCGTGTGTAGCTTTTTGAGTTTGGCTTCTTCCACTTTTCTTGTTGCTTTTGAAATTCATCATGTTTTGTGAGTATGAATAGTCAACTCCTTTTTGTTGTTGGATGGAACCTGACAGCATGCACGCACGATCATTTCCTTCTCCACTTTTCAGTTGAAGGTCTTTTGGGTTTCCAGTTTTTGGCAACTGTGACAAAACACTGGTATAAACATTTTGGTAGATGTGTCATGTGCACATGGGTTTTCATTTCACTTGGTTAAGTTCCTAGAGTGGGATTGTTAGGTCATTTGGCATTCATTTGGCATTATAAAAACTGCCGAACATTTGGTATGGATAAAAACCTTGGTATCTTTGTAGAATGCCAATTTACCTTGTAAGAGTGAGTGTATTTCTAGACTTTCTATTGTGTTTGACTAATTTATACATGAGTCCATATGCAGACAGCACACTATTTTGCTCTGTATAGTGAGCATTACAATCCGGGAATATAAGTGCTCCAGATATTTTCCATTCACCAAATCATTTTGTCTATTCTAGGACCTCTGACTTTAGATTCAGTTTCTCATATTTTTAAAAATCCTGCTAGAATTTCAACTAAGCTTACATTTACTCTATAGATGAATTTGGAGAAAATTTTCAACTTTACATCAAATATTCCAATTGATAAATTGGAAATTTTGTTCATTTCTTTACTCTATTTTAATTTCTTTAGAAATCTCAGAAAATAGGGACCTTTATGGAGGAATGTAGAAGAGCGTCATACTACTCCATTGACATTATTATTATTCTGCTCTTCGTGGGTTGCTGCCAGTGCTGCTCTTAAACACTGCTCCCTGTTGCTGCGTTATCTATCTGGACTTTTTCCTCTTTTTGCAACTGCTTTCACAGAGGGTTACAGGCTCCTAAAGTATCACTGCTGCCATCCTAGTACACTTAGTTATTACAACCATATCACTCTCTTCATCAGAGAACAGAAGCAATGAAATGGTGTGCAAAGTTGGAGACTAGACAAACAAAATTGCAAGTGGTATTTAGGCTCCTTTCTTAGTATATGTCTCACCCTGCAAAGACTTCACACATGATGGTTTCCAAAAATGCCTGAATAACAATATAGAGCAGGTTCCTGTTCTTTCCATAAAAATCCCAGTTTTCATGCAAATTAAAGGATATGGCTTCTCTTCAGTGCTCAGTGTCCTGAAATCAAGCCCCTGCATAGAGCTCTGTGTCAACCCTGGTGCTGATGAAGCCCGCTTAAGATTCTCTCTCGCCCTCTGCCCTCCCCCCGACCTCTCTCTCAATAAAACAAGGAAAAAAAACCCACTGAGTATGTACAATAACAATCACGCTATAGTAGCTACATTTTATTGAGTAGGTACTCTCTTCAGGTACTGAGATAAATGTGTGTATTCATTATCTCACATTTTCCTCAAACAATCTTATATATTACGTATTAAAATGTTTATGTAATGGTAAGAACTCAGGGGCTTAAACAGTTTACCTGAGGTCACATGCTACTAAGTGGCAGCACATAGATTAACAATTTTATCTATGTGACTCACACTCTATTCTTCATATCCTACATTCTGCTTTTATCCTCTAGTTAGACAAATTGTGAATCTTAAGTATTTTAAGAAGAAATCTGAAGATATAAATTTTGTCCAAGGCCAAAGGCCTAGAAAATTGACCTCCAGAGTGCTACTTCCAAGAAATGGAGGTTTACATGTGATAACCTGCACGAAGCAGGTGACTGTGTCATTAATCAGTATTACTCCTTAGCTGCTGCGACGGGGTGAGGGTTAGTGGTGTTTATCAGAGACTTGTGGCACTATGTGAGGAGAGATCCATTTTTCAATTGACACTGCAAGGAGAAATTAAAACATACCCCTTATCCCAACAGCATGCTGAACTTTGACCCCACAGTATCTACACAGAGAATCCAAACAAACAAAACCCCATAAATGTACAACTATAACAACTATGAAATAGGCTGCTTCGTTAAATAGAAAGCTGAATTTTACCCCTACTCTTTAATTGTAAGAGCAGGCAGCCTACAATTTGCAGTCTTCCTTAGAAATCTATGAACAATTTGGTACTTAAAGAACTATGCGTGGAACAACATAAAATAAACAATCATGATTTCAGTAATAAGCTTCCTGATGAAATAGACTGGCATTCTTACACAGATGTAATGAGAAAATGACAGCTAGACTTTATCAGAATACAGATTATACTGATATAATGATTTTCACAATGTCCTTGTTGATTAGATATTAAAGTACAAACCCATTTTATATTCTCTATATTTAGGGAGACCATGTAATTTATCATTCAAACAAGAATTTTTTAATAATGAAAAGTAGCTCTATTCATATTTCTCTAAGACAACAGGTGAAAAACAGGACTCTCCTCGGCAAAGCAGGATACATGACCACTTTATTTATAGTGATTTGATATTAGTGTATTTATCTGGCAAGTGGAAAGAGGGTTTAATTGAGGAGATCATGAGTTCTAATACTGGCTCAACCATTAGTTGCATGCCTTTGGGTAGATTACTTAATTACTTTGAACTGAAATATGAAAAAAGAAAAATATCTAACTTGAAGGGTTTGTGAGGATTAAAAATTATATCTATAACATGATTAACTCAGTGCCTGGCATATCGAAGATACTCATAGAGTGGATATATTTAGGATCCTAGTTCTCATTGTGTAGCTTAATTTGTTATCATCATTGTAATATTAATGTGGTTTGGAGTGGTAGAGTCTCATATTTTGAAACCTGAAAGGGGTGGAAACCCCCCGACCATAACATACTAAACTTTTATGCTCTGATCAGTCAAAAGCAAATCATACCCTTAAAAATTCTGCCTTCACAAGATTAATTGTGTATAGGTATATTGGTTTTAAGGACCAAAGTAATGATATTCTACTTTGACTAGTGGAAAGCAATAGAATGTTCACATTCATATGAACAGAAGAATACATTAGAATTAAATTGCTTTAATAGATTCTAATTCATTCACTGATCTGAAGCAATAAATATACTATTTTAGTATATAAATAATTTCTATTATTTAAAAGTTTAGAAACATGAAATAAACATTAACCTGTAATTAATTAATATATGTGAAATAACAGATTTTAGAAACATGGATATAAGATGTGAAAACTGTAAAAAGGTAAAGTAGAATTTGTTTCCAGTTTTCAGGGATTTACTTAGTTGACCTATTTTAAGTAAAGCCATAGATTTTTAAAAAATGGTATGGACCTCTCTCCACATTTGGGTATGTATATTTGTAAGTGGGGTTTTTTTATGAGTGTATACGCTATTCTATTTCCCTCCCAGCATTTAATATAATGCCAATCGTGTGATTCCAATACTAAGAAAATGGCTTGGGCAAACATTTAAAACAACCTCTGTTACTTTGTGTTTAATCAGCATAAGCTGAATGATCCATATTATAACAGAAAATTTTAAGAGTACACATTATTTTCCTAAGATGCCGTTGTTCTAACTTGTGTATCCTCATACCTGTAACACAGCATAGTAAAGTTCCAACAAAAACTAATTTATTTTCTCAAGAAAGTTTTAAATATATGCAATTGAAGACCATAGTTTCCTCATTTTTCACGGTGCAATCCATTTGCCAGCCCTTTTAGCCTTTCCCTTTTCAGGGACCCTGAACAACCAAAACCACATCTTACTGTGAACAAATTAGTTTTGACACCTTGAGACATTTAATTATTTGCAACAGTGAGTCACTTGAAAGTGAAGTTGAGAGAAACTTTCCAAACTCTAGGAAGATACACATGCTTGAAATGTTGCTTTAGGATATTTTAACCCTGAAAATCCAGTTAATAAACCTAACAGAAATCTACAAATATGGTTTCAAATTTTTAGGAAATAAACATATTACAAAATAAATAGAAATGTGAGTTTTAATAGTTTATCATAGTTTTTACAAACTACCATTAGGAGGTCCTTTGCAGAGGCACAGAAAATCTCAGGGAGAGGAGTGAATGTGATGTGCATTTAGCACAGCCATTCATTTTACAGTGGAGGCAACTGAGGTTCAGGGAGGTTAAGTGATTTGCCAAGGCCACTTGCCAGTTGCTATTAAACTCAGAGAGAAGAATAAAACTATGTTTCTTCTTTGCCTAGTATTATTTTATTAATTTCATTTGCCAAATGCAATAGCAATTTAGGCACATCCAAAATCTGTTGTTGGTAAATAACAATTTTAATGAGAAAGTTGTGCTAATTAAGTTTATGTAATTATAAAAATAGCACAGTTAATTTTTCCAAGTAAGTTTATAGTTATGCTGACTTGCATGGCTATAGAGAATTCTATGAATTTTTCATCCATTAAAACTTTTATTGATTTATTAATAATTATTGAATGTTTATATGTGTGTGTGTGTGTGTGTGTGTGTGTGTGTGTGTACTCTAAAGTTTATTTTCCTGTAGTTTTTGTATTCTTGAAAGAAAAAGATTGTCTTCCTCTGAGACTTAATAATTAGTTGAATTTCATGTATAAAATAAATATTTCAATTGATATTTATTCATATTTGTCTGTGTAAGGTGAAATGTTCTAAGATATGCATTATACAATGCAAAATGTTATGAACACAATTTTTTTGTATGTTAGCTGTTTATATATTTAAGATAGAGAGTGAATATAACTAATACAGTTGATTAAGCTTTTTATATTAAAGCTTATAGAAAATGTTTAACAATCCATTTTTATCATCCTTATAAATGTAAGTATATTCACCTTGAAGCTGTTGCAAATACAAGAAATAAAAATAGAAAACTAGAGGTATAAATTTATAAATATAACATAATATGACACTGCAAGTCTAGGGAGAAATATGCTTCTTACATATGCTTGATTTTTTTCTATCCATAATTTTCACATACATATGCTACATAAATTATATTTCTCAATATTTAAATACTTGAATGTTTCCTTTAAATGTAGCCAAATCTAAAGTTACTGATTGTTTTAATGAATATCTCCTATTTTCTAAATGAAAAAAGGTAATTGTTATTTTAGAAATATTCAGACTTTGAGTCTTTTCTGATAATTGGTATGACTTAATTATCATAATCATTTTCATTTTCCCATTTAATTAAAGTACTGTGATGCTTTGATAAATTCCCCTACTATAATAAAAACATCTCTAACCACCTCATATGGTACATACTATCATCTTTGTTTTGTAAAAAATTAAAAAAATGCCCCCCTTTTATAGTAAATGACATAATCATAAAACAAGTGCCATATCCAAGAAGTTTTGTATTATCTATGTATCTAGCTATGCATATCTCTATATATTTATTCTTTATTTATTGCATCATGGATTATTTTTATAAAAATTAACCTCTTAAAGTCTATAACTAAAATTGCTTTGATTTAAATATTTTTATTCTTAATTGAAGTATAGTTGACATATAACATTAAATTAGTTCCAGGTATACAACATAATGATTGAACAATTATATACATTACAAAATGATCACCACAATAAGTGTATTACAGTATTATTGACTGATTCCCTATACTGTACTTTTCCTCCCCATGACTTATTTTTTTTAATAACTGAAAGTTTGTACCCATTCATCCCCTTCACTCCTTTCTCCCACCCTACTCCCCTCCCCTTTGACAACCACCAGTTTGATCTCTGTATTTACCAGTTTATTTCTCTCTTTGTTGTTGCGCCTTTGTTCATTGTTTTGTTCTTTAGACTCCAGATATAAGTGAAATCACACGGTATTTGTCTTTCTCTGTCTGCCTTATTTCACTTAGCATAATACCCTCTAGGTCCATCCACGTTGTTGTGAATAGCAAGACTTTATTTTTTATGGCCAAGTAATATTTCATAGTGTGTGTGTGTGCATATATATAAATATATAATTATATGTGATATATATATACACATATACATGATATATCACATCTTCTATACTTGGGTTTTTTCTCCGTCTTGGCTGTTGTAAATAACACTAAAATAAACATAGGGGTGCCTGTATCTTTCTGAATTAGTGTCTTCTTTTTCCTCAGGTAAATACCTAGAAATGGAACAACTGGATCGTATGGTACTTCTAGTTTTAGTTTTTTGAGGAAACTTCGTACTGTTTTCTCTAGTCACTGCACCAACTTACATTTCCACCATTAATGCACAAGGGTTCTTTTTCTCCAAGTCCTCACCAACACTTGGTACTTCTTGTCTTTTTGATACTAGTCATTCTGACTAATGTGAGGTGATATTTCATTGTGGATTTTATTTGCATTTCCCTGATGATGAGTGCTGTTGAGCATCTTTTCATGTGTCACTTGCCCATCTGTATGTCTTCTTTGGAAAAATGTCTATTCAGGACTCCTGTCCATTTTTTAATTGGATTATTTGGGATATTTTTGGTGTTGAGTTGTGTTAAGTTCTTTATATATTTTGGATAGTAACCCCTTATTGGATTTATTTTTTGCAAATATTTTTTCCCATTCAGTAAGTTGCCTTTTCAGTTTGTTCATCATTTTATTTCACTGTGGAGAAGTTTTTTAGTTAAGTATAGTCCCGATTGTTTATTTTTCCTTTTGTTTCCCTTACCTGAGGAGACGAATCCAGAAAAACTATTGCTAAGGTTAATGTTCAGGAGATTGCTATGACATACAAAGTTCTGCTCAAAATATCCTCAATATTCATTAAAATATTATGGTATTTTATAATTATTCTGATTATATAGACATATATGATTTGTTTTTATTTGATTATTTTTATTGATGTCTATTAATGCAATTTTCCATTTACCTGTTTGAAAAATTCTATGTTTACAATTAATTTGAAGAAAATTGTATTTATTCTCTGGGAAAGAAAATAGGGAAAATTGTCAAAACATTATACAAGCAAGGATAATAGTCAACACATTAAACAAAGGTGGGAGTATTCATTTTTCCAGACAATAATTAGCAGCAGATACCTCAAAACAGTAATTGACATTCATAAACTACTTTCCTTGAAACATCTGAAAGTAATTTGTAGAAATTACTTAATTAGCTTCTCAGCAGCTCCTGGTGGTAGATATTGTATTGTAATTACAACACACTTTGTATTAATAGCATTGATGGGGAATGTATGAGTGCAGGTATTCTGTACAGTTATACATATGCAAAGGAGGCTGGGATCCAGTTAATCGGTAACACTGCACATAGCTCTCATGTATCACTTGTGTGCCGAGGTCAATATTGTTTTGTTTACTATCATTCTCCTCATTAGTTTAATTTTCTCCTGAAATATCTTAACCACTGTTTCATTTTTTTCTCTTCTCTTTGCTCTCTGTCTCAGACACAAAGTTAAACCAGAAAAGGGATGGCATTACTTTTCTCTGCATGTATCCAAAATGTGCTCAATGTGTGCAAAAAAAAAAAAAATAACAACAATGAAATGCTTCTTCATATTACATGTGGGATCCTGGGAGAAATGATTCCGTGACTTACAGCTAGTTAATTTTCCTTTATTTTTAAACAGTTCTGTTCAGGTGTAATTGACATACCTGTCTGTCATTTCAAACTGCACATATTTCAAGAGTACTGTTCAGAATGTTTTGATATATCTCTACACATCTGAAACCATCACCACAATCAAGATAGTGAATGTATTCATCAATAAAAAATTTTTTATATTCCTTTGTAACTCCTCCATCCTTCTCTTCTTAGCCTTACATTGATTTGTATTCTATTGCTATATTTAGATTAGCTTGCATTTTCTAGTCATTCAAAAATTGAATCATACAATATGTCTCCCTTTTCTACTATGTTTTGCTTCTTCCACTAGCAAAATTATTTGGAGATACATTCACTTATTATATGAATCAACATTTTAATTGGTGAATATTCTGTGTAGATACACCAGAGTTGGTTAATCCGTCCACCTGTTGAACATTTGGGTTGTTTCCAGTTTTTGGCTTACATGTAAAGATTCTATGAAGATTTCTGTGCAAGTTTTTATATGGGCATATGTATTGATTTGTATTGAATAATTGCCTAGGATTGAAATGCCTGCATCATACAATAGCTGTGTATTTAACTGCAAAATGATTTCCAAAAGTGGTTGGGCAATTTTAATTCTAGATTCCTACACACAGCAATTAAGTGTATGGCAAATTTGCAACCAGGAAGGAAGTGCTAGAAAAAAATCATTTTGGGGCACCTGGGTGGCTCAGTCAAGTTAAGCAGCTGCCTTTGGCTCAGGTTGTGATCTCAGGGTTCTCAGATTGAGCCCCACATTGGATTCCCTACTCAGCAGGGAGTCTGCTTCTCCCTCTCCCTCTGCCCCTCCACCCCACTCGTGACCTCCCTCTATCTTTCCCTCTCAAATAAATAAAATCTTTTAAAAAAATCATTTTATTAAAGTGAAGAGCAAATTAGTTTGTAATTCAAATTTATTTAATAACTAGATCTTGTAATATAATTAATTGATATCTGTCAACTTCTAAAAAATTATTGCTGGGAGCTTGAGGTTGCCTAACATTTTGGCCATGAAAGAGAAACTCACAGTTAAAGAAATTTGATATAACTCAGCAAAATTAGAGATTGTTGTTTTTACTTTAAAGAACACACTGCAACTTCATACACAAATGTAGGACGTACTAGAATTACATATATAATATGTTCAAATACATATTTGAATTTCTAATATATACTAGAATAGTATATATTAGAAATTTGTTAAAATCATAACATATCCATATATAAAATAAGCATTATTTATAAGGGGGGACTATTTTACATACGGTCTCTTAGATTTCTATATTAAAAATTGCGATTTGAAAATGTTATCATGGTAGCCATTTAGATTTGAGAGCAGAAACGGTTACAAAACTATCAAATACTTAGATAATTGGACATATTAATGATGCCATATACAAGAACTATATTAGAGTGATAAAAAAGAAATTAGAGCAGATTAAAACTTGGCTATATCTGTATAACCTGTGACAGATACCTGAAAACTTTGAAATTCTGCAAAAAAAAAAAATCATAAGCATTTACAGTAAAAAGAAATCATGTTGAGAAAATAATAAGAGTTCTTTGTTTTGTGAATAAAATTAGGACTTTTCAAATAGCCTTAGCCAGGAGCTTTAATAAATGGACTTTCATGCATCTCATATTTTCTGTAATAGATATATTTCTAAAAAGTACATTCACATGATGATATGTATATTAGTATTTTAAATTTAAAATCATCTTACTGAAAATTTTCCATAAATAAAGAATAATTTGAGATTTATGTCACTTTGTTTTTTTCCATTTTTTAATTATGTTATGTTAATCACCATACATTACATCATCAGTTTTGATGTAGTGTTCCATGATTCATTGTTTGTGTATAACACCCAGTGCTCCATTCAACACCTCCCCTCCTTAATACCCATCACCAGGTTAACCCATTGCTTTGTTTTTTTTTTTTTTTTGAGATTACAGCTTTTGATTTTTTTGGTGTTTCCTATTCTTTAATTTATCCAACAAAATTAAGGATTGTCTTTCATGTTCAAGAGTGGTAACAAGCAGAATAAAATGCTGGGCTAAAATGAGGTATAATGAATGTTGATTTTATGCTAGAGAAAGAATAACTATACCCTATATGGGGTGCAGGTGGGATGCTTTGAAAAATAACTCATTGAGAATATACACTGTTAAGTTTTCATAGACTAAAAGAGAGACACAGAGAGACAAAGAGGAAAAGAGTGCAAATGGAAGGAAAATAATTAGCAAGTGAAATTAAATGTCCAAAGCATGAAATTTTATAGAAAGCTTAAAAAATACATATTATATTTGATGAGTCCATAATGGAAGATGCATAGGAGGTATTGAGTAATTGGACCAAACGGTTTTCTTCTTTCTGTATCAATGTCCTTCTATGTAACCCTGCATTATCTCCCATTAGATGCAGAGGTTATTTTTCTGCCCTTTGTCTTTGGACTAGGCCATGTGGTTTATTTCTGATTCAACAGATGCTGGTAGACTATGTGTGAACAGAGGCTTAAAATGGACTTGCACATTTGGACCTACCTTTCTGTAGTTCTTACACTGTCATGGTAAGATGTCTCTGCTAGCCTGCTGATACAGAGGATGAGGGACAAATGGAGCAAACTTGCAATCCAGCTTGAAGCTAAGCCCAGATGAACCCACCTTAAATAAACTTACCTACAAAAACACAGATAAAAATGAATGATTCCCATTTAAAAATGCAGCATTATGAGGTAGTTTATTTTACATTATTATTTTGGTAATAATTGACTAATAAAGACTTATAGAGTGGAAACTATTGGATTCAGGATAAGGAGGGGTTTTTATTTCAGGTTTCATTCTTTTGTAAGAAACTATTCATTTTTGCATTTGGGTATTGCATTCATGTGTTAGGGATAAATCAAATATCAGCTTTAGTCTACAATTTGGGTTCAGTCCGTATTTAAAAGGCTGTATTTCATGGTTATTTCAGTGTCATATCTGGTATTGCTTATCTTGCATATTATTGAATAACAGTTGTGACTTATAGTTTGTCTTTATTTCTATTTAAAATCAGACATCAATACCATGAACATAGGTTGTTTATAAAATTATTGCTAGTACCTATATATTCAATTTCAGATATTGGTAAAGGAATTTGAGTTATAAAAATGTTAAAGTTCATGGAACACATATGATGAAGTATTTAAATCAGAATCATTCATTTTAGGGATTGCAAAAATTTAATATTTTGATAACCCTTTATTTGTGATGAAAACATAGCCAAATGTTACAGCATTATTGAATGCAAAAAAGAGGAAGGGCCATTTTCATTACGTTTCTTTAGCCAAAGACAAGATACTGGTGAAAAGTGATATTAAAACTGCATTGTCACATAATTACAATTTTTTTCTTGTAGTGAGAACTTTTAATATCCACTCCCTTAGCAATTATATCTCAATAAAACTGGAAAACAAAAGCTGCCGTGTCACAAAATTCATGATGTTGAATTGAAATGAAAAAGCAATTAATTGTGGCGTTTCTGATGTGACACATTATGAAGTACATTTACTAAGATATTTAACCTAGATATAATTAATCCTCTAAATCTTACCTCTAGATTATAAGAAATAAACAGAATTAAGAAGAGATAAGATAAATACAGGAGCAGAAAAATCTATAAGTCAACTGTCATTAATTCATAAGAAATCAGTGTCATGAAATAAAGTTAGAGCAACTTCAGAGTCTAAAAGTGACTAAGACATAACAAACAAATGCAATGAGTGAAACTCAATTGTATCATGTATCAAAAAAATGTATAAAATAACTCTTGGAAAAAATTTAGAGTATAAATACAGAATTTTGGAATGAACGATCATGGAATCTATACATGAATTACAAGCGATCTAAAATAAATAAAAGAGAAAAAGACAGGGAGAGAGAGAGAGTCTGCAAATAAGGTCCAGTGTTAGCTCTGCAATCTGTGAAGGTATAGAATTATTTTATTTAATTATTTTATAGACTAGAATGTTTTCATAATAAAAATTGAGAGAAAATCAACATTACAATTCCATCAACATCCAAAAAATGATCTAAAAATTCTACTTGTAGAAAAAAAAAAAAAAAAAATACTCTTCTTTGCAGGTTTTAATCCAAACCGTCAACACATTTTATTTTACAAGAAGTATTAACAGAATGGCTAAAATTAACAACTCAGGAAACAAAAGTTGGCAAGGATGCAGAGAAAGGGGAATCCTCTTACACTGTTGGTGGGAATGCAAACTGGTGCAGCCACTCTGGAAAACCGTATGGAGGTTCTTCAAGACATTAAAAATAGAGCTACCCTATGACCCAGGAACTGCACTACTAGGTATTTACCCCAAAGATAAAATGCAGTGATCCGAAGGGGCACCTATACCCCAGTGTTTACAGCAGCAGTGTCCACAATAGCCAAATTATGGAAAGAGTCGAGATGTCCATTGACAGATAAATGGATAAAGATGTGGTGTGTACACACACACACACACACACACACACACACACACACACACACACACACACCACACTGGACTATTACTCAGTCACCAGAAAGAATGAATATTTACCATTTACATCTACGTAGATGGAACTGGAGGGTATTATGCTGAGTGAAAGAAGTCAATTAGAGAAAGACAATTATATGGTTTCACTCATATGTGGAATATAAGAAACAGCACAGAGGATCATAGGGGAAGGGGGAAAAACTGAATGGGTAGTAATCAGAGAGGGAGACAAACCATGAGAGACTCTTAATTGGGAAACAAACAGGATTGCTGGAGGGGAAAGGGTAGGGGGATGGGGTAACTGGGTGATGGGCATTAAGGAGGGCATTTGAGGGACACCTGGGTGGCTCAGTTGGCTAAGCATCTGCCTTCGGCTCAGGTCATGGTCCCAGGGTCCTGGTATCGAGTCCCTCTCGGGCTTCTTGCTCAGCAGGCAGCCTGCTTCTCTCTCTCTCCCTCTGCCTGCCACTCTCTCTTTCTCTCTCTCTGACAAATAAATAAAATCTTAAAAAAAAAAAAAAGGAGGGCACTGGATGTAATGAGCACTGGGTGTTATTTGCAACTGATAAATGATTCAACTCTATATTTGGAACTAATGATGTACTATATGGTGGCTAATTGAATTTAAATGAAAAAAATGGGGCGCCTGGGTGGCTCAGTCAGTTAAGCATCTGCCTTTGGCACAGGTCATGATCCAAGGTCCCGGGATGGAGTCCTGCATCGGGCTCCCTGCTCCGTGGAGAGCCTGCTTCTACCTCTGCCTCTGCCCCTCCCCCCCTTATGCGCCTGTGCGCTCTCTCTCTCTCTCTCAACTAAATAAAATCTTTTAAAAATGAATAAAATAACTATTGAAGGGAATAGGAAAGATAAGAACCTAAGTAACTTTGTTGAACAATATTTTAATTATATTCTGTAAAGGTAAAGATGAAAATAATTGTACTTGAATTTTTTTTTCTAGTTAATTTGTTTTCATAGACATGTTAAAGCTTTAGAACTACATTTTGTATTTAGTGGAATTGAAAAAAATAAGAAAATATACTCTGGATAAATCAGAGCCAGGTGTCTCACTGTTGGACAAATAAGAGGAAACACTAGAATGAAGCCCATGGTGTTTAGTGTGGAAGCAGAGCTGTCAATATGATATAAACTCATGGTTTATAATACATGTAAAAAGGGATAGATGTAGAAATATAGATGCCTATAAATGTGTTTGTACAACATATATTTTCTACTTCTGCTCACTGAAATGGTTAACCCAATATTAATGAATGAAAAAAAAAGAAGTGTTAACAGATATGTTGCCAAGCCCATTCTTTGACAGGCAAGGTGATTCTAATTTGTACTTGCTATAAGGAGCACTTAATATTTTATACACATTTTACACACTTAATATATGTAAAATAAAAGATGTAAATAGAAATTCAGATTGTTGGGGGGCGCCTGGGTGGCTCAGTTGGTTAAGCGTCTGCCTTCAGCTTGGGTCAGGATCCCAGGGTCCTGGGATTGAGCCCCACATTGGGGCTTCTCTCTCTCCCTCTGCCCCTCCCCATGCTTGCACTCTCTCTCTCTCTCTCTCAAATAAATAAAATCTTTTAAAAAAAAGAAATTCAGATTGTTGGTCTGTTTTGAAAGCCAATTACTTCTGTTGCTACATTTTTTGATTCTTATTATAAGGATTAGTTTTAATCAAGCAGCAGGTATATGAAAAACACTAGAAATAAAACATATAATGAGGGTAATGATCTTAATTCAATTTTTAAGTTGTTCAGAAAGCATCTACCTCAAGCTGTGAACAGTTTCACTTTGTGAGAATAACTAATTCACTCTGCTTCACCACAAATAATGGAAACTTCAAGTCCAAATGTGGAAAAAGGAGAAGTTTTTGAAAAACTTATTTACTATTAGAAAATTAGAAAAAAACTTAAGTGAAGTGGCTGCCACCACTTCAGAGCTGGCCAGAATCCAATGGGATTGTCCACAACCCCCAGTAGAAAGTGAGATACTATTTAGAATCTTGTGATCTTACCCATAGTATGAGATCTGCCAATGCTGAAAAATAATTTCCCTTTAAAAACCTGACTGCAACAACTTCTATAATAATTTGTTACTGAAAGTTTTCAGGTTTTAGATTTAATTCTTTATCTCAGAATTTATTTTAGCAATATTTGGCATTGGTCTGGGCTTTGACAGAGTATTAATTTTAATATATAGCCATTTTGTCTTTGGTAAAAATGTATACTTGCTGCATCACTTAATCATATAAATATAAAATCAGTTATAAATATTAAACACATTACCTTTAAATACATACAACCATTTCTCAAACACACTGATTGTTTAATTGTAAAAATGTTTACTTTTTTTTACAAATAAATTTTATCTAACTTAATTTTTCTTAAATACTTAGACTATCAGATAATTTTGCTGTGCTAGTTTGTATTACTAGGCTTTTCATCTCATTTTTAATATACTCAGTTCACCTATGTAAATGTTTTAGTATTAGAAAATCAAAGAAATCAACAAATTATGATTATTTTTAATGAATTATAATTGACATAAAATTTATATTAGTTTCAGTTGTACAACATATTGATTCAACAATTTTATGTTATGAAATGCTCATCCCAAGAAGTGTATTTGCAGGGCACCTGGGTGGCTCAGTCGTTAAGCATCTGCCTTCGGCTCAGGTCATGATCCCAGGGTCCTGGCCCTGGGACTGAGCACTGTGTCGGGCTCCCTGCTCAGCGGGAAGGCTGCTTCTCCCTCTCCCGCTCCCCCTGCTTGTGTTCCTTCTCTGGCTGTCTCTCTTTCTCTGTCAAATAAATAAAATCTTCAAAAAAAAGTGTTTTGCTATTTGCCACCATACAATGTTATTATAATACCATTGGCTATATTTCCTATGCTGTACTTTCTGTCTCCATGACCTATTTGCCTTACAACTGGAAGCTTGTACCTCTTAATCCTCCCCATCCATTTCATCCACACCCCATCCCCTCTGGTAACCACCAGTATATTCTCTGTATTCAAGAGTCTACTTGTTTTTCTATTTGTTTTTTGGATTATTTTGTTTTCCAGATTCCAAAATAGGTGACATCACATGGCATTTGTCTTTTCCATCTGACTCATTTCACCTAGTGTAATACACTCCTGGTCCATCCATGTTGTTGCAAATATCAAGATCTCATTCTTTTTTTATGGCTGAGTAATTTTCCATTATATATATATATATATATAATATATATACATATGACGTCTCCTTCAGCCATCCATCTATAGATGGTAGACTCTTGGGTCACTTCCATATATTGGCTACTGGAAATAATGCTGTAATAAACATAGGGCTGCATATATCTTTTTGAATTAACATTTTCATTTTCCTTGGGTAAATACCCAGTAGTAGAATTACTAGATCATATGATATTTCTATTTTTAATTTTTTGAGCAACCTTCATACTATTTTCCACAGTGGCTGCCCTGTTACATTCCCACCAACAGTGCACAAGGGCTCCCTTTTCTCCACATATTCACCAATACTTATTATTTCTTTCTTTTTAATACTAGCCATTCTGACTAGTATGAGGTGATATCTCATTGTAGTTTCTGTTTGCATTTCCCTGATGATTATTAGTGATGCTGAGCATCTTTTCATGTGTCTATTCGTCATTTGTATGCCTTCTTTGGAAAAATGTCTATTTAGGTCTTCTGCCCATTTTTCAATCCTTGTGTTTGTGTTATTTTATTTTTGGTGTTGAGTTGTGTAAGTTCTTCATATAGTTTGGAAATAACTCTTTATAGGATATATCCTTTGCAAATATCTTCTCCCATTTAATCCCATTTTTATTTTGTTGATGGTTTCTTTTGCTGTGCAAAAAAGAAAAGCTTTATAGATATATAAAGATATATTTTGTAGTCTCAACAGTTAATTTTTGCTTTTGTTTCCCTTGCCTCAGGAGACATTCTAGAAAAATGTTGCTATGGCTAATGTCAGAAAAATTTCTGCCCCTGCTTTCTTCTAGGATTTTTATGGTTTCAGGTGTCAAATTTAGGTCTTAAATCCACTTTGGGTTCATTTTTATATATGGTAAAAGAAGGTGGTCCAGTTTCATTCTTTTGCATGTTGCTGGTCAGTTTTCCCAACACCATTTATTGGAGACTGTCTTTTCCCCATTGTATATTCTTCCCTCCTTTGCTGTAAATTAATTGACCATATAAGTGTAGGCTTATTTCTGAACTCTATATTCTCTTCTGTTGATCTATGTGCCTATTTTGTGCCAATAGACATACTTTTCCTTACTACAGCTGTGTTGCATATCTTGAAATATCTGGGATTGTGATACCTCCAGCTTTGTTCTTATTCTCAAGATTGCTTTGGCTATTCAAGATCTTTTGTGGTTCCATACAAATTTTAGGATTAGTTGTTCTATTTCTGTGAAAAATGCTATTAGTATTTTGATAGGGATTGCATTGAAACTATACATTACTTTGGGTAGTATGGAAATTTTAACAATAAAAATTTTTCAAATCCATGAGCATGGTAAATTTTTCAGTTTGTATCATCTTAAATTTCTTTAGTCAATCTCTTATAGCTTTCAGAGTATAGTTCTTTCACTTCCTTGGTTAAATTTATTCTTGGTATTTTTGTGTGTGTGTCCAGTTGTATATGGTGCAATTGCAAACTGGTGCAAATGTAACTGTAAACAAATTATGATTCTTTAAAATGGATATTTAGTATTAATGTCATCAATGACAGTAAAAATTTCAATCTTAGAACTATTATACTAAATGTTTATGGATAGGATGATTAAATATGATGGCTGTTCAGTTAGAATATGATGTTTTAGTAATATACACTATCGTATTTGCTCATCTATCAGAAACATTCACTAAAACTATAAAGATAATGATTTGTATAAATGTATACATTCTCTATAATTCAATGTATCATTCCTCACTTCCAAGTACTGAAAAAAGACACCTGTGGTTTTCTCAACAGCCTTACATTCAAACCTCACAAAAGATTATAAATATTTTTATCAGCTATATTTTAACATTAAGCAAATGACCTGTATAAGGATGATTTTAGTGTGTGAGTGGTTTCAAGTGTGTTTTTGGAAATTAGAAAGGTCTTTTCACTTACATGATAATAACTTTGTTATTAGATGCCATTTACCATAAATAGGATTTCATATATCATAAGTGAACATTATTCTGCAAGGCTTAAGATTTTGTATTGTGAAATGTTTGACCTCTTCTAAATTGAGCACTGTAACTTATATGATTAATACATAAAAGTACCCTTATGTTTATCATTATAACTTCCCTTTTCTATCTGAATTTCTAGGATCATAAATATGCCAGAAAATGTTCACAACACTATTTCTGTAGGTTTAGCTGTTTGTTCTAGAAATTGACATTGGGATAAATTTTGCTCTCCATCATAATGAGTTTGGAGTATTTATCTATCTACTACGGGTAACAAGATACATGAATTTGAAACATTGATTTCCAGTGTTGGCATTGACATTTTCAATTAAAATCAATTAAAAAAAGAAAAAAGTAAAAAAAATTTCTACACATTATTGATATATGATACATTGATTACATGCCTTAAAAATTAGCAAATACATATTTTTCAAGAAAATGTTATCAACCTGTACTTTAAGTATAACAGGTATTAAAATGCATATTGTATTATTTCTGTCCATTGACCTGGCAGATGTCTGATTTGGTATAAATTAATTACCAAATGCCTTTGCTTTCTGGCAGTTGGGTATTTTAGACTTCAAAGGCAAATACATTTTGAAGCAATATAATAACAAGCTTAGAAGTGTGAAGTGCAGCAGAGCTGAAAAGTGAAAAGTCAACAGACCAGGCTGTTACTATCTTACAGCAGAGTTAATCAATCATAGTATGACAACAGTAAAAAATGCAAATCATATGTGGTACAAATATAATTCACTTTAAATCAAATTTGTATTTTGATATAACATTAATAAAATGAAGTTTCAAGATGGCACATTATTTTATAAATTGATTTCTGGTTAAATTTATTATATTTCTGAATGCCATCCTAGAAGGTCACCATATTTCTGTATAATTTTTTGTTGTAATTAGCAGTAAACATATAAGGACTGAATATTTTAGAAGTTGGATCTTTAGTCACTGGAGGCATTTCCAAATACTGCTGCTTCCAAACTTTCATTATTTTACTGTCCATTCAAAGTTACTAGAAACAGTTTTTTATTCATTCATGAACTTACATTAAATACAAATCAAACATAGCATGATGATTATAATTTGTATGAATTATTTTTTACAAGTAATAGAATAAATTCATCTGCATAGTGTAGTCTAATATTTCTGAAGGTGTTATAATTTTGAAGCTCCTCTATAAGCTTATTTAGAGAAGTTGATGATTCATTGACCTACTATGAAGATTCTTAATAAAAACTAGGGAGTGACTATTTCTGTGTTTGTAAATATAGTCTCTTTTGACATAAAGACACTTAACCTTAAACTATTCATTTTCAAAAATATCTGAATGATTGATTTTAGTTATTTTAAACATTTTTCACAAAAACTATTTAATGCAAAAAATTCTCTTTTACTAGATAATATTTATAAGAAACTTTAATGGACAAGATGAGAAAAATAGTTACAACAGTTTATTTGATGAATATCTTGATTATTTAATCAGTATTTTACATCAAAACCAAGATTGTCTGTTTTGATAAATATGAATTCTTTTTTGCAGAGCTAGTATTAATCATTTGCCAGTCTAGGATACTAAAGGGTTTTAAAAATATTTCAGTTGTACATATAGTGTGTTGTTTAATGTTTGTGTTGACATCTTTCTCTTTAAAAACTCTCTTTCTCTCTGATAACACGTAGCCCTTTCTTTTGTACATGGTAGATTATGAGAATACACTATGAAAGGAATAAAATATTTATTTAATAGTAAATACTCTATAACATTTATAGAAATATTAACTGATTAACTATAAGAACTTCAGTTAAAAGTTAAATAATAAGTAGATTTCAAATAGTTTATTTTTCTCAGGTTTAAAAATATACTGTAGATACAACGTGTAAAACTTATGTAACTAAATAAGCAGACAATTCTTGCAATGCTCTTAGTTTTGAATGCATAAACATAGCAGGGATTTTATATTTATTAAATAATTCAAATATTATCAAAGTCAATATGGAATGACTTTGACAGAATCCATTGAATACCTCTCTATAACAGTATAGAATCTCAATGTATCATTTTATCATTAATAAATTTTATATTTTTTATTTTTTTAATTTATATTTTTTGTAAATAAAATATAAAGAATGGCATAAGTTAAGGTTAGTTTCAATAAGGCTATGAGATTACACTCCAATAGAATTATTGGTCATATTGTCTCAACTTGTGAAAAAAAAGGTGCAAAATACATGTTAGAGAAAACAAATCTCACATAAATGCAGAAATTTTTCATGGCCGAAAAGATAATAAGCTTCAACCCCGCACATTTTCATGCTATGTCATTTGAATATCAAATATGATGTCCCATATACAAGATAAATACATCACCTATGAACTGTGACACGATCGAAAGTAATGAGTGATTACAGAACCAAAAGTGGTAAAAAAATTTTGTGAGTGAATAGAAAGCAATAGCTGTGATTTAAACAAGTTATTTTGAAATTTGTAATCCTTGAAAAGAGGAAAAATGAATAACACTGTGACAGACTTCTGGAAGATACTATATATACAGATATTATAGATAAAATATATAATATATAATATATATGTTTGTGTATATATATGTTTATTTATTTATATATTTACCATATGATGCAGCAATTCCACTCCCAGGTATATACCCAAATACACTGAAAACAGAATCAAACACTTAACTCTATATACTGATGTTTATTGGAGCATTATTTATGGTAACCAAAAAGGGAAAACAGTCCATATGTCCATTAATAGATGGATAACCAAATGTGGTATAATATTAATGGAATACTATTCAGCCATAAAAAGGAGGGGAGTTCTAATACATGGTATTGAAAATATCATGCTAAGTGAATAATTGAGACACAAAAGTACAAATATTGTATGATATCCCTTTTGCTATTTAGAATAGGCAAATTAGTAAAGACAAAAAGTAGACTAGAGGTTACCAAGAGCTTGGGAGAGGAGAGAATCAGGAGGGAATCCACTGCTTTGTGGATGTGGGGTTTCTGTTTTGAAGGATGAAAATTTTGGAAATAGATAGTAGTGGTGGTTGTGTGACATGAATCTAATTAAAGGTGAAGTTGTTCCAACCTTTTATTTTCATGACACTGACTTCGTGAACTCGGGACAGTTCTTTTATAGACTATGCTGTTCCCCTAACACACTCTCCGTACCCTTTCCCTCACCCAAGCTCTGCTGAAAAAAGGGGTTTGGATAGGTGAGGTTGGCTATGAAAACCAGCAGCTTTGCTGTGAGAGGGAGTAGACATGGTTGAGGTTGAAGGGAGGAACAGGCAAAACGTATAGCTTGGTCAGATAGAAGTGTTAAATGCGGTAGGAAAAGACATGGAGAATTTGTAGCTTTATTAGACTGAGGGTGTGGTTAGCTTGGGGTGAGCAGAGAACCAGTGTTATCTTGGGAAAAGAGCTACAGAAGGGCTGAAATTTCCCCAGATCCTTGGCTATCTGGAACATTATATGTATGCATAAGGGAGGCCAGGGTAAGCATGTCTAGGCAGACACTTAAAGAACTGCTGAAACCAAGAGACCTCCTTTGAAATTTATGGTTCCAAGTTAATTTATACAAAGTTCTAGGATTAGGCTGGATTAGGTTTTCAACTTTTTGAATTTTAAGTTATAGTTAGGAATAAATGAGGAAAAAATCATACATCCTAGATCAATAAATAAAATAAGGGTCATGGTTCAGAGTGATAGACTTTGGAGAAGAATGAATCAAAGCACTCTACAGAAGTTATGATTTAGGTTTCATTTGGGATGATACTATCTGGTAAGAAAATGAATACAGTTTTGTGTATCAGCTACTTTACTCTTCATTAGAATGAAGTCTCTCTGAGGGCAAGTGCTATGTCTGTTTTACCATTGATGTTTTTCAACTATAGAAGTCTCTCAATAAATAAATATTTGTCGAATCATTTAATGAAGGTGCAGGGGCGCCTGGGTGGCTCAGTCGTTAAGCATCTGCCTTTGGCTCAGGTCATGATCCCAGGGTCCTGGGATCGAACCCCGCATCAAGCTCCCTGCTCAGCGGGAAGCCTGCTTCTCCCTCTCCCATGCCACCTGCTTGTGTTCCCTCTCTCACTGTGTCTCTCTCTGTCAAATAAATAAATAAAATCTATAAAAAAAAGTAATTAAGGTGCAAATGAAGTTAAATTGAGCACCATATTAATACTCCAGAAGGCCATTTTGTGGTCATATACCTATTGAAGAGTATGAGGCTGAAATATTTCTCTAAATGAAAAAAATATAGCTAAGAGGAGGAAGAAACTTTTATCATCAATATGTCTTTTGGATTAAAGGACATAACATCAGTCTAAAATAATATCTGTCTGTGGAATCATAAATGGGCAGTGATGGGCCTGACCACTACCCAAAAATCAAGTGGAAAAGCATCCTGGACACAAACCTTAAAACAGTATTGGTATCCACAATTTGAACATTTATTTTAATTATAAAAGCTTAGTGTGTAGTCATAAATCTACTAGTTACACAGGAATTGGATTTCCAAACATAAAAAAGAGTGTAATGAAAAACTTAGGCTTAATGCATTTTTCTAAATGGACCCATCTTTCATACGAGTTGAACTTCAGATTTCTACAGTTAAAACATTATTGAAAATTGAGCGTTTCAGCTTCAGATTTTTATTATCCTTAATATCTTTAGCATATTGCAACTACATTATCCTTGGCCCTTGTAACATACCAGAAACAAATACAAAATTTAGTTTTCCTTTTAAATATGTAAGAGAAATATCTGTCTGTCACTGTCTCATTCACTCTTTTTCACATATATATACATATTAATGCACAATACACAGTAACCCACATCCCAACTTCAAATTACATAATGCTTGAGAAGAATCATAGCACTTTTGTATTACTTGCTGTAAAACTTAAAATATTTCCCTGTATTATTTTTATCTAAGTTGTTTGTATAATGTGAATAAATGTCATAGGTCTAACTTGAATATACCTCATAGTTAAGAGAATATTTTATTATAGTGACCTTCTTAACACATGCAAGAATTGTTAGTTTTGGTTGTGTTTTTCTTTTGAACAGAATAGGAAATTGGACCTCAAATAAGAAGAACCCCATGTTTCCATTAGCTACTTTTATAGTATTTATTTTGTACATAATTGCCTCTTATTTTCTTTTTAATGTCTTAAGTACTTGTGTTGTTAATGTATTCATTTCTGATATTTATAATTTATGGTAAATATTTTAAGAGCAATAATTATTTTTTTTAACTTGGGTATTTTTTCGTTTTCAAGTTTCATCTCTACCAAATGCTTATGAATTAATATTTTATAGATGACTTGTTCTGGATTAGCTAATTCTTTTTTAATTTTTCAAGTTTTTATTTAAATTCTAGTTAGTTAACATACAATGTAATATTAGTTTCAGGAGTAGAATTTATGATTCATCACTTACATTTAACACCCAGTGCTCATCACAAATGCCCTCCATAATCCCCATCACCGATCTAACCATTCCCCTGCCCAGCACTCCTTCAGCAACCCTGTTTGTTCTCTATAGTTCAGTATCTTTTATGGTTTACTTCCCTCTCTCTTTTTTTCTTTCCCCTCTGTTGATCCACACCATTGCAAATGGCAAGATTCCATTCTTTTTATTGGCTGAGTAACATTCCATTGTATGTGTGTGTGCGTGCGCGCGCGCGCGCGCGTGTGTGTGTGTGTGTGTGTGTGTGTGTGTATATACCCCTTCTTTATCCATTCATCAGTGCATGGACATTTGGGCTCTTTCTAAAATCTGGCTATTGTTAATAATGCTGCCATAAACATCAGGATGCATGTGCCCCTTTGAATCAGTATTTTTGTATCATTTGGATAAATACTTAGTATTTATCCAAATACTAAGCTGGGTCGTAGGGTAGTTCTATTTTTAACTTTTTGAGGAACTTCCAGAGAGGCTTCACCAGTTTGCATTCCCACCAACAGCATGAGAGAGTTCCCCTTTCTCCCCATCCTTGCCAACATCTGTTGTTTCCTGCATTGTTAATTTTAGCCATTCTGACAGGTGTGAGGGGGTATCTCATCATGATTTTGATTTGTATTTCCCTGATGTTGAGTGATATTGAGCATCTTTTCATGTGTCTGTTAGCCATCTGTATGTCTTTTTTGAAAAATATCTATTCATATCTTCTGCCCATTTCTTAACTGGATTATTTGGTTTTGGGGTGTTGAATTGCATCTATTTCTTCATGTCAGCATAAAACAGATTTCATTAATTATTTGGTTTAAATATTTTAATTTTATAAAATTTAATGAAAATATCATAACATTTCATTGAGACAAAATTTTCAGAGGCTAATGTAGTTTACCTTATTATATAAGTGACTATTATTATTCCCATATTATAGGTGAGGAAAGTGAAACAAAAAATTTTAATAAGTGGTTTTCAACTGAGGGTAATTTTATCCCTTAGAGGATATTTCTCAATGTATGAAGACATTTATGGTTTTCTCAACTAGGGACATACTTACTAATATCTGGTTGGTAGAGACCAAAGAGGGAGTGCTGCTGAATATCTTAAGATGACCAATACAGCAACTCCCTCAACAAAGAATTATCCAGAGAACAATAAGAGTAGTGCCAAGGCAGGAAAGCCTGTATTAAATAATTAGATTTAGTCACACAAAATAGTAAGTGGTAGATTTGAGACTGCATTTTAGACAGATGTCTCCTCTGGTTCCATCTCCATGAAATAGGATATTCCTGGACAATTTTGTCTCCACTACTATCAACCTAGTGCACATTATTATCTTCACTCACCATTATTATTACAAAAAATAATAATTCCACTCCTATCTCTAGAATTCAATATCTGCACAGATATTGGAATGATATTTTTAAAAATTCAAATCAGGTCTTTTCATACACTTTCTGTAAATATTTCCATGCTGTTGCACTATGCTGAGAATACAATTTCAAATCCTAAGGCATACAGGTCTTAACTGTTCTTGATCCAGGCTTCTGCTTTAACTTCATTCCTCACCATTCTCCTCTCGTTCACTATATGCCAGGTGCACTAAACCGATTGCTTTTCCTTCAGCTGCCAAAACTATTCTTGTTATAGATTTTTAATATCTGTTCTTTCCTCTGGTTGGAGTTCTCTCTGCTCAGATAATTTTATGTTGATTCACACACCTTGGCCCATACTAGCAAGATCAAATAAAAATAACAACAAAAAAAGAAGATAGGAATTTAGTAGTGAGTACAATGAAAATTATAGACATATTGAAGACTTATAGAATGAGAAAACCACATTTATGACTATAATCACTTTTAATTATTTTGGCTGTATGCTCTTTTATGATGTCTTTGTTTTCAAATTAATGTATAGGTTGTCAGATGAAATACAAAATGCCATATTAAATTTGTACTTGAGATAAACTTTTTTTTTGTTATAAGTATTCCAGGTGAGATGTAGGACATACAAATATTAAAAGTATAAAAGTATATTTTATGTATTTATATATATTTATATATATGTTTCTCTGAATTTAAATGTAACTAGATATCCTGTATTTTTATTTATTAAATTTGACAACTCTATATTTATACTTACTCATGAATATCTAGAGAGTAGAATGAAAGTCTCTTCCAAATCAAACATGGATTTCCTGAACTTTACTCTGATTGTATCATCCAACTTACCTGCCATCACTGAACTGAATCAATCACTACAGCAGAGGGATGATTTCTACTGCTTGCTCCAAACTGGATTTCATGCAGTATCCTGAGTGGAGCTCTACAGCAAGGGGTGTTGGACTTGCTTTAGCTTCTAGCATAGGCAAATCCAGAGACATCGTTTTTTTTGGAAACAAGGTTAAACCTACCCAAATAGCCCAACTCTTCTAGAATTCCAAGGGATGGATTAGGAAAGTAACCATAATATATGCTACAAATGGAATTTGGTTTTATTTTGACTAACTTATATTAATCCATATTACCCATATTATCTAAATAGCCAAAAAAAAAAAAAAGGTAAAGAAAGAAAAGAAAAAGAAAAGAAAGGAAGAAAACTATGTCAGTAATTGTTTGCATCCAAAGAGCATACAGTTTAGTTGCAGTGGAAAAAAAAAATCATGAATCAATAGTAATAGATTTAACCACTATGGTGTAGGTGGTCCAAAATTAAGGGACAGAGAGAAGAAAAATTAGAGAAGACAAAGTTTTCAAGTTAATAGTCTAGGCAATATTGTTTATGGATGAAAGTAGAAAATTTCATTCAACATTGGGACTTCATGAACAAATTCTCTCTCTCACTATATATGTGTGTATGTGTTGCAAATCATATTTTATTCCAATTTTAGTATATTGCTGCTGAAGCAAGCACTTTATTTCAAGATTTCAAAAGCTCAAAATCATCTATGCCAAAATCTGTTTGCTGTCTTTTTACTCAAGGTAGGAATTGGTAGCCTAGGATCTTAAGTCTACACATCTTTCATTTTTCACTACTACAGAAAAATAAATAGTAAGCACCATTGCCCTTATAATATAAATCATTAGCTATTAAAGTGATATTTTATAGGAAACCAGTATTATAAAACTATAGAAGCAAATTATAGAAAAATCTGAAAATGAAACATAAGACTGATTTAAGTGCATTTAGTGGACAAAAAAGATACATTTGATTTACATATATATATAACATATACCATCATGTATTCAGAGGCCCCTTAAATTTCCTCACCTCACAAAAAATATTTGGCTTGCTATCAAAATTGACATGATCAGCTCATTTTGTGTTTATTATACAATATTTCTATGTCTGTTTCTGCTTTCTGAAGCCAAAACTCCTACTCTTATTTTTGCTCTTAATTTATAAAAGTAGTTTTTCCTAATTTCCTAATTACAAATTCTGTCATAATTTAAAACCTTTAAAAATATAGTTAATTTATTACTGGGATTTCTCACCTTATTAAGAAAGATCCCAGCTGCTCCTTAGTTGAAATGTATTACTTTGACAGTCTTTGTTTAGGAGGGAGAAAAATCTACATGAGCTACTTAGGGACTTATTTTCTTTATTTGGTGTTTTAGAAATTTGCTATTTTCAAACAATCCAGGGAATTTCTTAATACCATTGTCTAAACAATGTGACACTATTTTTATTAAAGAATCAGTTGGTTGTGGGTCTTTGTTTTTATGTAAAGCAAAATTCTCAGGAGTTCTCTCTGCACTTAATAACTAAAAGTGAGGCATATTGAGAAACCTTTCTTGAGAGGGAACCTTGTCAAAATGCTGCAGGGCTTTTTCTCCCAGACCAAAACATTCTTCAAAACTTATTGGGAGTGTAATCTTTCTTTCTATGGCACAAAGTAAAACTCCACAAATCAGATCCGTGTATTCCATGCTACTTTAAAGCGTTCTATATGTCCAGAATACTCAATAGCAGGAAGACTTTTCTCTGGTGCAAGGTTCATTGAGGATTCTTATATTTCTTAGGCCCTGCTTATATTTTAGCTGCAAAGGATTTGAAAGTGGGAAAGTACTAGAGTTGTAATTTCTCTTCTTGGCTTTTGGCTGAAATGAAGTTCCCTGGATTACAATAGAAATTGAATTGTTGGCAAAGTTGAGACACAAACTTCAGGAAAGGTGCCTAGCAATAAAAATATGATTATCAGAGAAAGAGGTAAGCAGAGTAATTGTCCTAGGGAAGGATGAAAGCAAACTAACTAAATAGCAACAGAGACATATACTACATACCTGATATGCAGGTCTTGGTGGAACATGCTTAGAAAATTAAAATTGGAATGAAATTCTGTATTTATCAGGTTATGATACTATAGAGTAAAAACAACAACAAAAACAAAACCTCTCCCCCAACACAAAAGTACTGGTGTTTTATAAAACACCAAAGCAACCCCTTCTCTGTGTTACATGGGTCAGCAAATGGGCTGAGTTCCAGTCCTCTTGTAACCGGAAACAAGGTTGACAGGGGCTTCACCTTCTAATAATACTTCAAGGTGAACACAGCCTTCAGCCTGCCCTTCTACAAGGGAAGAAATCTTGAAGAACTATACAATGCCTCTTAATACTTCATGTCCAGACCATTTAACTGCAAGGGTAATGGGAAGTGCTTCCTTCTATGTTTCCAAAAAAAGAGGAGAAATAGAAACATGGAAGCTGGGATCTATGGGCAAGCCTGCAGACTAGGAAGGGCAAAGGGAAAAATTAGTGACCATAAAATTGAAAGTTTTGGTCAGTAAATAATGCACAAAAGTGATAAACTCAAAAATAAGGAAACAAATTGGGAATTCTTGCAACGGTAATGCTAGTTAGGGCTTTGATGCAGCAATTAAGCAGACTTCTGTTGACGAAAAAGGGAATCATTACTTAAGTGAAGAGAATTAGTTTGAATGTTTTATTCATTTTAGGAATTTGACTGTGTCATATGTTATAATTAATATTATTACCATATGTATCATTGTTGTTACTTCTGCTGACTGAAGCTTTTGTGTTTCTTTCCTGATGTTTTATGAAAACTGACAAGCAATGTTATAAAAGTATTGGTATTTTGGATTTGGATTTGAAAATGCTAAACAAATTTATTTTTTTAAGATTTTTTTTATTTATTTGAGATAGAGTGAGAGAGAGAGTGAACATGAGCTGAGGTGGCGGGGGAGAGGGAGATGGATGCAGGCTCTCCACTGAGCAGGGAGCCTGACATGGGGCTCCATCCCAGGATCCTGGGATCATGACCTGAGCTGAAGGCAGATGCTTAACTGACTGAGCCACCCAGGCACCCTGCAAATTTATTTTTAAAAAATAGACATCGAGGTAAACAGTCCAGCTTCTCTAGTAGTACAAATGTCTTAAAATATAAGACAGTATATTTTTCATTTCATATCCTTTGAAATGTATAATGATGAATTACAAAGAAATTACTTTCTATTAAGAAATTAATCTACCAAGAAGAAAAGGGTAATTTGACTGCTCCCCAGCAGAATAGCCTTTCAGATAGAGAACAGTCTTCTCCAGTTTGAACTTGTGGAAATTTAAGGTCATCCATCTTAATAGAGTGAGGAGACTGTTGATCAGTCCCAAAGGTCTCTGATTCCCCATATCATAAAGCTGGTACCAAAAAGCTTAGATTAAAGAGCCATGGCCAAATCTTAGGAATGGCTAATGTTTCCTCAGTCACAAACATTCAGGTGAGGCCAGTATTCTACCATGTTGTGTTACAGTATCCTCCAGTCTTCAAATCTTGGCTCTGACTAAAGGCAGATAAGTAACTTGTGATTTTTAACTGACCCAAGGTAGCACCACAGGGCAGGAGGCAATGTTCTTCAAAAACAATCTTATTGGTATATCTCAATTTTGGATCACTATAGGCTTTGGGTTGGTGTTTTCCCTCAGATGTCATTTGAAAATCCCACAGCAGAAAGGCCAGATAAACTTTCCCTTAATTGAATATACAGCCCTGCTGGATTCATGTGTGCTGATCGGGAGGGAATATGCACTGGTCAATATTAGATAAACTCCATTCCAAAGAGAGTGTATCTACCACCTGGTAATTTACTTTTGTGGGTTACCTACCTTAAATATGTCTGTTTTTTTTTGTTTGTTTGTTTATTTTCTAGAGGACCTTTTTGGAAAAAAGAACAATGAAAAGAAAGTTTGGGGAATATTTGTTTACAAATTTAAACTGTCAGATATGAGTATCAAATTTATAAATAAATAAACATGAAATAAATGCTGGGATTCGACATTCATTTTTTTTAAATGTGAGTATAGTTGACAATGTTATACTAGTTTCAGGTGTACAACATAGTGATTTGACAAGTCTATACATTATGTTATACTCACTGCATGTGTAACCAGCATCTGTGGACTTTGACATTCCTTATGAATAAGCAAAGAAAATGTTATTAATATATAGGCTCCTAATGTGGTGCTTAATACTCCCATATTCAGGGCAGTAGTTACATATTTTTGTTTTACTGCATATAATGAAGGAAGACAAAGTAAGAACAAAGAAAAAATTCAAGTCTGCTTTTCAAATATGTGTTTAATTAATTAATTATAAATGAGTACATTTCATTATAATATTGTTATTCTAATATATCAGGGATAATCCACTATGATCTTATGGCACATTTTATCATTATGAGCAATGAAAGCAAATTCATATTTAAAAAAGACCTCATAAATCTAGAATTTTGAAGGGAAATTATTATTAAATATGATTATGTTATCATTGCTTTTACCTTACAATATTATTAAAAAGTTCACTTTAAGAATAAGATAAATTTTGGGATGCCTGGGTAGCTCAGTCAGTTAAACATCTGCCTTCACCTTAGGTCATGATCCCAGGTTCCTGGGATTGAGCCTCTCCCTGCTCAGTGGGGAGCCTGCTTCTCCCTCTGCCTGCCACTCCCCCTGCTTGTGCTCTCTCTCTGTCTGACAAATAAATAAATAAAATATTAAAAAAAAGAATAAGATAAATTTTAACTCTGCCAAATAAAAGAAAAATATTCAAATTGAAAATGCTAAATGGAATCTCTTTGTAATCTTCAAAGCACATATGTGATGTAGAAAATTCAAAGGGAATTATTAAAAATTTCCAGATAAAGCTGTTTTAAAAAGTTTGCATAATAAACACAAGGTACAAAAATAAATGGCATTTTTATATTCTAACAATAACCAATCGGGACATAAAGTTTTAAAGATAAATTTTATAATAGCATCAGAACTATGAAATCCTCAGGGATAGATTTAACAAAGGAGGTTGTGAAATCTTAATTAAGCAAGGGTATACCACGCTCATGATTGGAAGAACTGATATTAATAGCATCATTTATATTCTGTATATTCAGTGTAATCCCAATCAAAATTCTAGTACACTCTTCTGTAAACATGGGCATGCTGTACCTAAAATCATTAGGGTATGCAAAGGAACTAAAATAGCATAAGCAATTTGCAATAAAAAGAAAAACACTGGAAGATTTTCACATGATCTCAAGACTAACTATGAAGCTAATGAAATTGTAATAATGCAATATTAAAATAAGGACAGTCACAGGGATTAATGGAACGGAATAGAGAGTTCAAAAATAAATCACTAAATATATAATCAGTTGATTTTCAACAAAGTGGGAAAGAAAGTTCAACAGGAAAAATATGGTGCAGGAAATAGTGGGTCCACACTTAAGAAATGAAACTTGCCTATTACCTCACATAAAAAACACTAAAAAAAAAGGATATGGATTATGACCTGAATATAAAAATCAAAACTACAAAAATCTCTAAAGATGAGAGGAAATCTTATGATGTTGAGGTAAGCAAATATTTCTCAGGACAGAAAAATAGTATGAGCCATAATTTTTTAGAAATGTCTTTGAAAGATACTTTAATAAAATGAAAAATCAAGCAGCATACAATGAGAAAAAATTTGAATTCATTTGTGGCAAAGGACTTATATGTTCTGCAAAAGACTATAAAAAAGAATTATAAATAATAAGAAAAGTCAATTAATAATGGACAAAGATTTGTAGAGACACTATATACATGAATATAGAAAAATGGAATAAGCCCATGAAAATATGCTCAGTATCATCAATCATTAGAGAAACGGAAACTAAACCAAGATGAGAAACTGCTACATACGGAGAAGAGCCAAAATTAGAAAACCTGACAATAACAATTTCAGAAAGGATGTGGAAAAACTGTAACATTCATAGGTTGCTAGTGAGAAGAGGTATTTGATTTTGGAAACCTGCTACTCCCAAACTCTGTGCATCTTACTTTAACCTCACAGTATTTTGCTAACATTTCATCACAGATGGATCACATCATACATGTCTATAGAATCAGAGTGCACTGCTTGAAAATTAGCATAGCTCCTAAAACTACGACTATGTCATTTTCTGTCACATTGATTGTTCTAGGAGATACCTTCAGGGTAGTTATTCAGTTCCTGGCTTAATCAATAAAACATATTCATAAATAATTTGTAACTGTCACGATTTATCAGAAAATGCTAAAGTAGAAGCAGTTTTCTTTCCTGAAGAAAAAAAGGTGATTTACTTACTGGTTGCATATAAATTTATGTGTTTGTTTAATATCTTGACTTATTTTGTCAGAGTGATCTGAATGTAGAAATCAAATTTATTTGAACTGAGTCTGTCTTTGGAATACAACCAATGTAAGAAAAAAACTAACTACTTTGAGGGAAAAAGATCACAAAGTATCATCTTAGAATGGTATGAAATGCAAATTAAGGAATACATTTGATATTTCAAACCCAATTAAATGCAACATGCAGTATTTTGGTAAAGTTGCAGAGAGAAATCAATTAGCAAGATATTTTAGGAAAAATTGGTGAATTAGTTTCCTATGGCTCCTGTAACAAATTATCATAATAAATTAAAACAACAGAAATTTATTCTTTCACAGTTCTAGAGGCCAAATGTCCAAAATAATTTCATTTGGTTGAAACTGATGTGTCAGCAGGGTTGTGTTGAAAGTTCTAAGAGAAAATTAGTTTCTTATCTCCTTCAGCATCTGCTGGCCATCTGATCCTTCACTACCGCCACACCGTTCCAGTTTATGCCTCTCTTACCACAAAGCCTTCCTCTGTTTTACAGAATATGTTTTATCTCCCTCTACTTGTGATTACATTCAGGACCCATCTGGAAAATCCATGTAATCTCTCATTATCCATTCATCATCTCAAGTATCTTCATTCAGTCACATCTGCATAGACCCTTTTTTCTTATAAAGTTGTTTACATGTAACAGGTAATTGGATATTATATACTTGGGGCTCAATTATTTTGCTTACCAAAACTGGTAGTTTTTTTAAGGATTGGAATTTATTTTTTGGTATCTTTCAGGTGGGAACAATGATAGCCCTCAGTTTTTCTTCACAGATATTTCTTACTTTCCTCCTTTCAGGCACTTAATATATCTGTTTTGTTTTGTTTTGTTTTCCCTAGTCAGCTGTTGCTAGATATATTTAAATGACTTTGGTCAATGGCATGTGCGTCACTTCTGTGATTCATCACATCTCCTATCATCTACTACAGTGACCAGTGCTTTAAAATGGAAGAGGCTCAGTCAGCCTGGGACTGTCATTGAAAGTGTCAGAACCCCCCTTTACTGTCCAGAAATAAAAATGAAGCATAATTTTACTCCCTCATTGACTTTTAAGCTGTATCTCTTTGAATTAAATTTTATTTTTTCTAGGGATATCAACATGCATTTTTAACTTACTAAAACCTACTTTGAGTTAATATTTATCATTTTATGTATAACTTATGTCGCATTTACACTCCCTCTCAGGGCTGCTACTGTTTTCATGAATATTATGCATATGCATTTTATAAATCCACTGATACAGTATTATCATATTTGCTTTACAAAGCCATATATTTTTAAAGAAAGTAAATAACTAATAAAATAGTATTTTGTATTTACCCAAACATTTGCTGTTATAACAGCTTTTCAGTCGTTCCTGTAGTTCTGAGTCTCCATTTGGTGTCCATGTTCATTAGACTCAGGGACTTCCTTCACATTTCCTGTGTGCAAGTCTAGCAATAAGTTCTCTCTATTCTTATTTTCCTGATTATTTTTTAATTTAATCTTCATTTTTGAAGAAGTTTTTTTCTGGATATAGATTTTTGGGTTGGCTTTTTTTTTTTTTTTCCCAGAAATGTGAACATACTGTTAGGTTTTTATGGTCTTTTCCTGTTTGTGATGAAAAGTCCTCCATTATTCATGTCATTCTTCCTTTGTATGTAATGTTTTTATTCTCTCCATTTTAAGCTTTTCGCTTTCATTGGTTTTCAAAAACTTGATATTAGTTACCTAATATGCATTTTTTTATTTCTCCTGCTTTCTATTTCCTGAGATTCTTGGCTATGTTAGTTTATATTTTTTGCCAAATGTGTAAATCTTAGTCATTACTTCCTCAAATATGCTTTTACACTTCCTTTCTCCACACTCCTCTATTTTTGAGGATTCGATTTTATGCAGATAATTTGATTATATCCAAACAATCACTGAGGCCCCGTTTCTTTTCTTGTTTTTGTTTTTAATGTTCTACCTTTCTGATATTTAGATTGGATAATTTCTATTGTTCCATCTCAAATACACTGACCACTTCTGCCATTTCAAATCTAAGGTCAATTCTGTCTGTTGTAGGTTCTGTTCAAGTATTGTACTTTTCAGTTCTCAAATTTTATTTGCTTGTTTTTGTAGTTCAATTTCCTAAAATTCCTTGTATGTTCATTCATTATAATAATGATAATTGTTTTTAAGTCCTTGAACATATTTGTAACAGCCCTTTCAATGGCTTTTCCTGCTTCAAGGGCCTTTCCAATACCTGGGTCATTTTGGAGGTTTTTTTAATTAACAATTTTGTAATTGTTTGTCACATTTTTCTGCTTCTTAACATGTTAAGTAATTGGTGATTTTGTATTCTGGGCATAGAGGACAAGTAGAAATTGTGTATTTTGTGGTCATCTTTTAAGGAATGTTGAGGGTTTGTTGGTTGGTTATTTTGTTTTTACTGTCAGGGAGTTAGTTTACTAATGGTAAAGTTGATCATTTTGAGATTTGTATTTAAGCTTTTTGGGGGGCATCCTTACTCTAGGGCTTAGTTATTGTATCAAATTGATCATTATTTAAACCAATTGCATAATATAAGACAGTCACCTTGTTTACAAAATGAAGCCATCAAAATTTCCAAGTCTCCTCTGGTACTAAAATTTTAATTCTTTTAATTTGAATATGTTTATTATAAACTTCTAGAAGACATTCAAAAACATTTTAAAGAAAATCCTATTAATCATGAAGGTTTTTCCCCCCTTTGGCATTGACAGATTAAGCAGCTGACTCTTGGTTTCAGCTCAGATTGTGATCTCAGAGTCCTGGGATGGAGCCTGCTTCAGGATTTTCTCTCTCCATCTGCTCTCCCTCACCCCAAGCTTGTTTGCTTTCTCACTTTCTAAAATAAACAAATAAATCTTAAAAAAAAGAATTATTGTGACTATATTATTCCTATAGAGTCATCTGCAGGCAACACTTGTACACAAGATGGCAGTGCAAAAAGATGGAAAGGACATGACATCATTAAACCATTTGAATTATCCATTAGTGAAATCTCTGGAGTATAGATGATGTGATATGACAACTCTAATTATTATTTAAGTGTATTGGACACACAATTTTCTATTGTGTCTTGCATCATTCCAACATCTACAAGCCTTCTCTTTTTCAGATTGAACAGTTTGAAGTAGCCACCAAATGGTAAATGTTTTATTTTATTTTTTTTTAGAAAAGGCCCATTTTCTTTTTATTTAAATATCCTAAATATATCATGAAGGAACATACACTGCACTTTAATGGTAAAAAGGTACAAGTTTATAACATCTTATAAAAACTACCATTTAAAAGTGATCTTGTTCATTTGATATTCCCCTCCCCCAATAGCAAAATAAGTATATTAAAAAAGAGAGAGAGAGAGAGAGAGGGAGGGAGAGGGCAGAGAGGAGGAGTTGGGAGGAGGGATTGTTAAGATAAAAGCCCCAGGACTGCAGCAGAGGTAAAGAGCATCTGGAGAGAGGGTTGGAAGTTGTGGCGGGACCCCCCACATCTCATTGAACCCTCCGATGTCAAGCCATAGGGCACAATCAGTAGCTACGTGATGAAAGAGGCTGTTGGGGGGGTGGGCGGAGAAGAGTTGGGGTGCAGGGAAGGGCAGGGCTGGTAGGGCCCGGTACAAGGCCCCCCCAGAACTGATGCTACTCTTTCCCAGGTCCCCAAATTCCATGTCCTGGTCTCTGAGAGCCTGCCCTAGCTCCCTTTCCCTTCACTCCAAATGCACCTGAGGCATCTGTCCAGTGCTAGACCCCACCAGCTGAGGAGGCCTGGGGCATTGGGCCCAGAAGCCTCTGCAGCGCTCTTCGTCTGTGGTTTCCCTGGGGTGTAAGTGGGGCTTCCGGGCCCTCTGGGAGGCTGACTCACTCCTTTCACCTCTTTGAACCTCTCTCCTCACACATCCTTGGCCCCAGAATCTCAGCACCTGGACAACTGAACTAACCACCTACCTGCTCCTGAGTTGCCTCCACACCCAATCCTTGGCAGGGGTGCTTCCGGTATGACTCTTTCCACATCTGCTCACAAATTCCCTCTCCCTCCCACCCCGGCAGGAGACTGAGGCTGTGGGGGGCCACAGCACACTGTGACCTAAGCGCGCATCTGCACACGTAGGGGCACAGGTCACTCAGGGGATTCTCGCCACACACACTCCGACCCTAAACAGATTGGCTGCAAGTGACAGGGAATGAAGCCTCCTATTTTCAAAAGTGCTCATGGGAGAAGTTTTCTAAATGTAGCTTCCTTCCAGGAATATATTCCCAGAGGTGAATGATAAATTCCAGCCCCAGCAGAGGTCTCTAACAGGCGAGGGGCTCGCTCACACATGGAAGATACCCAGCTTGTGGGGACCACAGGGCAGCTTCAGGGACTGAGGTCTAGGCCCTGGGCCATAGCAAATGCAGGTGCCAGCATAAAGCTACAGGAGCACAGGCAGCAAACACTGCCCAGTGTCTGTGCCAAAGGACCTCAGGAGCCGTGAGGGCAAGTCTGAAGGGTGCCACACCTTTCTTTCCCTGAAATCCTCACATTTCAGAGGTATAGAGTCCCCCACCCCCCTCCCTCACACCTAACAGCCAGGAGCTTTCTGCTGCTGTTCCTGCATCTAGGAAATGAAGTTACACTGCCTGAAGCTGGCATCTTAGATCCCCACTGACAGTGTGGTCAAGTTCACCAAGCCTCCATGATTATTCCATGATTACTCCCCACTATAGGTCAGGGCAGGCCACAGTGGGGGCCAAACAAACCCCAGAACCTTCCACAGCAGGCAGAGGATTTTTTATTTCACTTTAGAAAATTCATGTTTACAAGCTTTGGCTTGGGTTAAACACCCTTGGGTACCTTCAGTCCCCACCTATAACCTCAGCCAAGGGTCCAGGGACTAGCTTCCCTACCCAGGATTGCTGTAGGAACTTCCCCAAGATGCTCGTAGTCTCAGATTATTTACAGAGCTGAGGCTCTGAGGCTGCTGTCCCCTGATGCACTCTTCTGGTCTCCTGGGTCCACTCCTCCAGGAGGGGGACAGGTACAGATGGGGTGGTGGGACCATCAGACCAGAGGGGGTGCGCTCTTCGGTAAATTCTTCTGATCACTCCCACCACCCAGGGCCCCTCGCGCCTATAGAGAAAACTGCCCGTCGGAAGTCTTGGACTGGCACCTTTGGCACATCTGTTTGCGTCTGAGTAATTGATCTGTCCGAGAAAAACACTGATGACACCGTTCACACTGGTAGGGCTTTTTGCCACTGTGCACATGCTTGTGACGCTCCAGGTGGTACTTCTGGATGAAGCGCCTATCACATATATCACACTCAAATGGCTTCTCACCAGTATGAATACGATGTGCCTCTTGAGGTGGTAACTGCTCCTAAAGGCTCCAAAGCAGTGTTCACAAATAAAATTTTTGGGAATCTTTACTTGAAAAGAACCATTTTATTCCACTACCACCACCTTTTTAACAGTCTTCTTTGAATGAGAGGCCTCAGCCAAGCTGTCATCATCTTTGCGACTCCGGGACTTATCGCTGTCTTATCGGTGGCCCTGACTTGAGCACCTCAGCACATCAGGGCTACTTGCCCGCTCTCCATTCTCGGCCTGCTTGCTGGCAATCTGGCTTAGCATCATCTTCTTGCTGGCTGCAGTGGGAACCAAACTCACACCTGCTAGGCCTTCACAAGCCAGGAGACTTGCCTCCTTCATTTGACTGGAAGCTCCCTGAAGGCAAGGGCTGTGGCCTGTCTCCTTTCCTTCCCCTAGATCTCCCCCTGGTGTTTTGTTTTTTTTTTTTTAATGTTTTATTTATTTATTCATGAGAGTCAGAGAGAGAGAGAGAGAGAGAGGCAGAGGGAGAAGCAGGCTCCCCGCAGAGCAGGGAGCCCGATGCGGGACTCAATCCCAGGACTCTGGGATCATGACCTGAGCCGAAGGCAGACGCTTAACCATCTGAGCCACCCAGGCACCCTCCCCCTGGTGCTTAATACAGAGCTTGGCTCACTGGGTTGGTCAATATGTTGACTAGGGCAGCATTCAAGAGTGAAACTGCAAACACGTTTCCCAGTGATCTTGAAGGAGGAGGATTCTATAGCTTTTTACCTGAGCCATGCTGATTTCTCACTTAATGCAACCCCAAAGTTCAGGAGTTTCTTGATCCACCTTTCCTAAGACACTGTTGTTTGAAGAACTGTCACCAAATCACTGTAACAACTCCTTTGTGTCCCTTCAGTCCTGCTGCCATATTGAACTGCCTTTGTTTTCAAATAGATCTTAGTGTCCTCCAAAGGGAAGATAGATGTTCCAAGAATCCCTGGACTCTGCCTGGCTCCTGCCTATGATCTGAAGAAAAAGTCTGCTGGTCTTCCTTTTCCAACCGAATCCTCTCGTTGAAGTTCACGATCTGTTTCAGAAACCTGCCAGGCGCGGCCTCCCGCTGTCTCCACCCCCCACCCCCGGCGCGGCGCCTCCTCCAGGCCCCAGCACACCGTGCCAACACCATGCCAACCCCGTGGCCGCCGCTGCCCTGCCGGGACCGAGGCAAGTTTACAAACACCAACCCGGGGCCCGTTTCCCCGGAAGCAATTCCCCCTCCCCTCGTCCTCTCAGCCGAAGAGCAATATCCACTCAAAATGGTAAATGTTTTAGATCAGCCCTTTAAATTTAAATAAGGAATGATGTTTTAATAAGTATTCTAATATTTAGTATTTAAACTTTAAATTCAGCTTATTTATATGTAAGTCTAAATGTACTTAAAGAAAAATAAGCAAATCTTAGATTTATTTTAAATGTCAAGTTTATACTGTTTCTGTAAACTAAAGTACGGAAATATTAATTTTTCCCAAGTTCATGTAGATGATAATGAATAGACTCATAATAGCTACTCAGAACTCTTCGATTCATACCTTGTTCTCTCAACCACTATATCATCCTACTGTGGCCATGGAGCAGAGTCATGTGGCTTACTCACTGTGTAGTACAGCTTAATAAAGGATTTCTAAGAGTTGCCAGAGAATAAGGTGAAAGGATAAGTTATAGAATGTATGTGTATTATACTAAATTTTAAAAATTAAATTTGTCTTCTTCCTAGAGAATGAGAGTCAGATAGTGTATGCTGTTTCCAGATTCCTTGAGTACAAAAACTATCATTGTTGAAAATGTGTTCAGTGGGAAGAATAGACGAGGATAATTTTGAACAGTATATGAAGGGACACATCTGAACCCAATCATTTTTTCTAAGCTCAAGCTGACAAAAATCAAACCTCATTCCTACTTCTCTGAATTACTTAATTTCCTTTTTTTTTAAAGATTTTTATTTATTTATTGAGAGAGAGAGAGAATGGTAGAGAGAGAGCATGAGATGGAGGAAGGTCAGAGGGAGAAGCAGACTCCCTGCTGAGCAGGGAGACCGATGTGGGACTCGATCCCGGGACCCGAGGATCATGACCTGAGCCGAAGGCAGTCGCTTAACCAACTGAGCCACCCAGGCACCCTGAATTACTTAATTTCCTTAAAAAATGGGAAAAGCATAACTGTTTGTTCACCTCAACCAGTAAGGGAAGAATAAATCAGAAGAGATAAGTATATAATCAGTAATGCAGACCTGTCCCAGCAGTGCTATAGCTAAATAGATGGTGATGGGAGTACTCCATAAAAACCAGAACATGCACAAAATAATAGTGATCAAAGAGTAAACGAATTCTGGACCAACAAAACATTTGGCTCGGGTAGCTTTGGCTTTTCTTCTTACCATAGACAGGATCCACACGGAGTGGAATCAGAGGCTAAATATTTTTCAGTTGATAGGCTTAGTACTTGGCAATGCCTTTGCAAACAAGTCCCACAGTGGAGCATGAGAAAGGTTAACAAAGGAGATCCCAAAATGAGAGCAGAAGAGTAACCCAATTTCAGTATCTCATCTGCAGATATCTGGGAAAACAATGATGGCAAGGATATGGTTAGGAAATATGGTCCTGGAAAAAATAAAATACTAATTATTTTAGCTATCTGTAACTTAAGGCAAACTTGCTAAACATTTGCCTAAACCCAATTGGATAAACATTGGCTTAAACACAATTATAGCAATAATTACACTCAGTATAATGCATTACAGACCTCAATTAAACAAAGATGGTCAATGTAGATAAAGAGAAAAGCCCACTCACATGTTATTTTTTAAGGGCAATCTTTAAATATAAGAACAGAAAATGTTTGAAAGTAGAGTATAGGGAAAAGTTACACTTTTAAAACATTTGCTAATACAACTATGTAATATGGCATAAGGTTAACCTTAAAACAAAAATCAAATGAGAGATAAAGATTATAATTGTGAAAGGATCGTTTCAACAGGAATACATAACAGTTCGAAGTGTGTGCAATTAACAACATAGTTGTCACATATAATAATAAAGTATATAAAGTGAAGCAATTAGAAGTGAAAGTAGAGACAAATCTATATTTTGATATTTCTAAACAGCTCTCCTTTTAAGTGATGGAAAAAAACCCTTATAATATACATTAAACAACATGAATAAAAAGATTTCATTGAAGTATGTAGGTACTTTTCAAAGGCACATGTACCATTTACCAGAATACATCATATTCTGAATCATAAGGAAAGTTTCAATAAATTTAGAAATGGTTTATACAGTTCCCTGATGACTGGAAACTTAAATCAGATGTCAATAACAAAGAATCATTAGAACAAATGTCCAGAAATTTGGAAATTAAATTACACTCTAGTGTACACAATAGATTAATGGACAAATAACGGTGAAAAATTAAACCCCAATTTAAAAGCTTAAAAGCAGAGATTGACAGAATACAGGGGGAAAAAAACAAGATTCAGCTATATGTAGTGTTTAAAAAGCAAATTTAAGTATAAAGAATCAAATAAGTTAAAAGAAAAAGAGTGGGAAAAGATATATCATGACAACATTAATCAAGGGAAAGATAAATTATGCTGATTTTAGACAAAACTGATTTTACAAAAAGAAAAATAGGCATAAAGAAGAGCACTGTATAACAATAATTCTCCAAGAAAACATAGCAATTCTAAACTTGTATATAACTACAGAGCATCAAATTGGAAACAGGTAGAACATTTTACAAAATCCAAACCAAAATCCAAAAACCAAAACAAAATCCAACACCTTTTCATGTTAAAAACAAACAAACAAAACACTTAGAAAGCCAATAAAAGATAACTTCCTTAACAAGATAAAGGGCATCTACAAAATCTCACAGCTACCATCAAACTTAATAATGAAAGAATTGATGCCAATGCCGTAATATAAGGAACAAAGAATATTCACTCTTGAGCTTCTGTTCAACGTTATGCTTGAAAAGGAAACTTACTAGAGTTGGACAGAAAGAGTAAAACCATCTTTACAAATGACTTGATTGTATATATAGAATAGATTGTATGTATAGAATAACCTGTGGAGCCCACTACAGAACTGTAGAACAGCCACACAGTGCACTTCCAATAACATATCAGTCAAACCAAGATGCAAGAGAAATTTTAAAATTTTGAGTACAATTAAAATGTGACTTAAATTTGTGGGATACAACCCAAAAAATATTTAGAGAAAATTTATAACATTGAATACCTATAATAGAAGATATAAATACTCTAAAATAAATAACCTAAGTTTCTACCTCAGGAAACCACAGAAAAAGTTCAATTTAGGTCTAAAGAAGGCAAAAGAAAATAAATAATAAAAATACAGCCCAAAACAATGAAAATGTGGCAGGAAACAATGGAGAAAAAATATTAAAAGCTATTTCTTTAAAAAGATTAATGAAATTAAAAAATCTCTACCTATGCTAGAAAAAAAAAGGAAACTCAAATTCCTAATATGAAAAATGGTCATTATTACTGATTTAATATACATTAAAATGATAAAAATATAAAAAACAAATGTGTGCCCACAATTTTGATAAATTGCTTGAAAAAGACCAATTCCTTTAAATACTGATACTACTAAAACTTATAGAAAGAGAAATTGATAACCTTAAATAAGCCTGTGTATTAAAGAAACTGAATGATTAATAACATTTGAAAGAAGAAAGCACAAGATGATTTACTAGTAAATTCTAACAAATACATAAGGAAATTTTTACCAATTCTTTGCAATGTTTCTGTAAGATGCAAGAAGAAACACTTCTAACCCATCCTACAAGTCCAACATTACCCTAATACCAAATACCTATGAAACATTACAAGAAAAAAAAAAAACTACAGATCAGTATCTTTCATGAACATAAGTTCAGAATTCCTCAAGAAAATATTAGTAAATTGAATTCAACAATTTATAATACATATTTTAATAAAATATAAATATATATATATACATAGTGACCAAGTGACATTTAAAATCATTCTATGTAATCTACCACATCAAGTAAGGAGGAACAAATGATAGTAGCAACTCATGAAGAAAAAGCATTTGCCAAAAACTAAAAACTATTTATAATAGAAACTCTCAACAAACTAGAAATAAAGAGGAACTTCCTCAATTTGATTTAAAAAAAAAAACCTGCAATAAAAGCTAAAGCTAACATTATACATAATATTGAGATACTACACAATTGTCCTCTAAGAACATGTTCAAGGCAAAATTTTCTTCTCTCACCACTCCTATTCAACATTATACAGAAACTCTTAGCTAGTGAAGTATGCTAGAAAAAAAAATAAAGGTATACAGATTAAAAAAAAACTATTTTATTCACAGAAGATGTCATGGTGTAGAAAATCCTGAAAATTGTGAGTGATTATAGCAAGGTCACAAGTTATAATACTAATATTATAAAAAAAATTAAGTGCTTTCTTATATAACTGCAATGGGTAATGGAACAAAAATATTTTTTATAATAGTACCCTAAAATGAAATAGTTACAAATTTAACAAAATATGTGCTGGATCTATATGTAGAAAAGTATAAACTCTGATGAAAAAATCAAAAAGACCCAGATAAGAGATATTCTATGTTCATGTAATAGAAGACTCAACAATGTTAAGATGTTAATTCTTCACAGTTTGATCTATAGATTCAGTGCCAATTCCTATCAAAATTTCAGAAAGCTATTATGTAGACAATGACAGACTTATTTTAAAGATTATATGGAAAGTAAATAGACTTAGACCAATCCAATACAACAAAATCAGAAGACTCAGACTTCTTGATTTCAAGATTTACTGCAAATCTACAGTAAGACAGGAGAGCATTTGTAAAAGAATAGACAAGTAAATCAAAATAATAGATTAGAGAGCCCTGAAATGGACCTACACCAAAATAGTCAAGTGATCTTTAACAAAGACCATAAAAAACCAAAATACAAAACCCCACCCAACCAACAAACAAAAAACCTAATTGGAAAATTACAGTCTTTTCAACAAGTAGTGCTGGAATAATGGTACATTTATATGTAAAAACAAACAAACAAAAAACCATACCCAAAAACCAAAGAAAAACCTAGACAAAGACTTCATTCCCTTAAAAAAAATAATACAAAATGGTTCGTAGATCTAAATATAAAGTGCAAAACTATAACACTTATAGAAGAAAACATGGGAAAAATCTGAACAAACATCTCACCAAGGAAGATATGCAATAAACAAGTAAACTTGGTGGTTTAGGAAAGATTAAGTCTGCAAATCCTCCTAAGATGTTTACGTGATTTCTAATCAAGGGGAAAAGACCCTCATCTTTAAAAATTTCTGTAAATATGGTGTATATAGGACTATGTAAAAAAAAATCAAAAACTCTCATACAGAGAACTAACTGATGGTTGGGAGAGGGTAGGAAGGGGTATGGGAGAGGACAAAATGAGTGAAGAAGAGTGGGAGATAAAGGCTTCCAATTACGGAATGAGTAAGTCACAGGAATAAAAGGCAATATAGTCAATGATATTGTAAAAGGGTTGTATGGTGCCAGATTGTAGCTACACTTGGAGTGAGAATAGCATAATGTATACAGAATTTGAATTACTATGTTGCACACCTGAAACTAATATAACATTGTGTATCAACTATACTCATATACAAAAATAAATTATGCGGTTATAATGACCAAAAAAAACCCTGTCATGACACCAATATTCTTTTAGAATTCGTTGAAAGCTATTATGTGGTGAAACAAAGTAGGATAAAATTGTGCTTTAAAAAATGTTAAAAACTCTACAGCCCTAAGAGACAATTTTTCTATTTTATGTTTATTTGGGAATTAATCTAGTTTTATGCAAGTTTTCCTTATGTGGTATTCAAGAATGCATCCCTTACATAAAATATGCCATTCTCATATTTTTTTATTTGATTCTTTCTCTAAACATTTACATCTAGCCAAAATGTGAAACTTTAGTTTCCAAGCCCTGATATTTCTCATAGGAGTTCATTTTAAACTTAAAGTGAAAGATGAAGTTAATCTTTGGTATAGCAATTACTATGTATATCACTATATCCTATAAATATTTTCTGGAACATAGTATAAAAAGCTTCTTGAAATATAGTTGCTTTCTCTTATACTACATGAATTTTACACAATGATACATCAAAAGAATAGGAAAAAAAGAAAAAATATGTAAATTATCTAATCAATACAACTAATATAGACTATATCTTTCTCATACTATTTTTCCACAAAGAGGAAAAGCACAAAAATTAGAATAAACCATTGTGCATTTTAATAGAACGTTCACTAATGGTCATTATCAGATTTTCCAGTCCCCTTTTTGAGAGCTTTATCAATTACCCTTTATAAATCTTTCTGCTATTTTCCATTACAATGTACTCAAATGCTTTTAACAGCTTTATTAAGTTATACCTAATGTATTATAAGCTGAACATATTTAAAGCATATTATTTCATAATTTTTAACATGTATGCACTCATGAAATCATTTATATATTTGGTAAACATATCAGTCTCCCAAGTTTATAGACACATACACACATACACCCACACATGCATGTATACACCACACACATGCACTCATGCACACACACGTGTATATATATATGTATCTCTTTCTGGATCTTTTGTTCTGTTCTATTGATCTATTCCATTGTTCAGTTGTCTCTGTTCTGTTCTGCCTTATTCCATTGTTTGCCTTTATGACAATACCTCGCTGTATTCATTAGCGTAGTGTTTGTTTTTTTTTTTTTTTAGTTTCAGAGGTAGAATTTAGTGATTCATCAGTTGCATATAACACCCAGTGCTCATTACTTCAAGTGCCCTCCTTAATGCCCATCACCCAATTATCCCTTTCTCCCACCACTGCCCTCCTAGAGTTCAGTGTCTCATATGGTTTACCTCCTTCTTAATTTTCATCTTCTTTTATTTTTTGTTCCCTTCCCCTATGTTCATTTGTTTTGTTTCTTCAGTTTCACATATGAGTGAAATCATATGGTATTTGTCTTTCTCTGACTGACTTATTTCACTTAGCATAATATACTCTAGTTTTATCCACATCATTGCAAATGGCAAGATTTCAAAAAAAAAGATTTCATTCTTGATTAGTGTAGTTTTATAATAAATCTTGAAATTATGGATAGTTCCAAATGTATTCTTCAGATTTTTTGGCTCATCAAAGTTTTTTGCATTTTCATATAAATTCTAGAATTAACTTGTCAAGTTAAAAAAAAACTTGCTTGAAGTTTGGTGGGATTATATTGACTATAGATGAATATGGGAAGAATTAATATCTTAGCAATATTGTGTCTCTAAACCAATAGACCTTGTGTATATTTCCATTTATTTAAGTAGTTGTATTTAAGTACTTGTCCATTTTTCTCAGCTTTTCTTATGCTTTGTAGTCATAGTGTATAGTTCTTATACATATTTATTTGATTTATTCCAAAATATTCCAGATTTTTTGATATTGTATTTTTTCAAGACCAATTTGTTCTTACTTGTGTATAGAAATACAGTTGATTTTCTATATCAGTATAGTATCCTGCAAACTTACTAATTCACTTATTAATCCTAGCAGCATTTTTTGCACATTCCATAGGACTTTCTGTGTACACAGTCATTGTACATCTTCTACAAATAAAGACAATTTTATTTCTTCCCTTGCAATCTCGATTACATTTATTTGTTTAGATAGTTAATTGCCCTGTTGAAAATCTTCAGTATGATGTTGAACGTAAATGGTGACACAGGCATTCTTACTTTGCTCCTGATCTTAGAAAGAATTTTACCAGATCTAGTTTTCATAGATGCCCTTTATCAAGTCCAGGAAATTTCCTCTATTTCTTGTTGGCAAATATATATTTTTTTAATTTCCAATAAAGGATATTAGCTAGGGGCAGCTGGGTGGCTCAGTCATTAAGTGTCTGCCTTCAGCTCAGATCATGATCTCAGGGTCCTGGTATCGAGCCCTGCATCAGGGTCCCTGCTCCATGAGAAGTCTGCTTCTCCCTCTCCCACTCCCCTGCTTGTGTTCCCTCTCTCTCTGTCTCTCTCTCTGTCAAAAAATAAATAAAATCTTTGAAAAAAAAGATGTTAGCTAATTTCAAATGTTTTCTGTTTCTACTGAGATGACTACATGCCCCCCCTTTTTTAGTTTGTTAATATAGAGAACTACATTTATTTTTAATGCTAATGTAACATTGTATTCCTAGGATAAAATCCACTTGTTAATGATGTATTTAACTTTTCATATATCATTGGATTAAGAATCCAAGTAAACATTGTTAAGAATATTTGCATCTATGTTAATGGGAAATACTGACCTGTAGTTTTTTTCCTTGTAATGCTTTGTCTAAGTTTGGTATTAGAGTAATGTTGCTTATAATGGACAACTTAATCAATAAGTTTTCATGTCATCCATTTCTATAATTCTCATCTAACTTTTAAAGTCATGATTTGTGCTTCTGATGTCATTAAATATTAATTTCATATTATGTTTATAACACTAAAAATTGTATGTAATGTAGAGTCTCAACTGCCCATCTTATAAACATATTTGACACAAATTCGCACTAACAAAAAAAACTAAGCATATGAACTATGTTTGTATTCTGTTTTCAAAAGTAAAATAACCTCTTCCACCATATTAACTCTAAAATGCCCCAAAGTCTCATTTTAAGTACTTAAGAAACTCTGCATCTTTGATATACATGAAGTATTGGAAAGGAAAATCTCTAATTCCAGCAGTGTATGTTATGGACTAAAATATGCCCTCCTTCCTCCAATTCATAGTGTTGTGGAGTTGCCAAGCATAGAAGTAGAATTCAGGTGAAAGTGTAAAAGAAGTGATGCAAATAAGTAATTTTAATGATTCTCCTAATGTGTCCCCATAGCAGTTAGGCTGGAAAGAATGGTAAAAGAAGATATTAGATAGAAACAATAAAAAGTTAAAGAAGACCAATGGGTAAAAGTCTTAGTAAAGTAACAAGTTTTTTGGAGTCAGTGATTTGTGAATGACTTGAAATTTAGAAAATATTAGTAAAGAGTTGAGTGCTAGAAATTGAGTTGATGAAGGAGATAAAATTTGGGGAAATTATAAGAAAAAATGAATAATCATAGGAGTGAGTAGTTTAGAAAAGTGTGAGTAGTATTTGGAAGAGAGATAGTCATGAAACTGAGGTGACAGTTACTGAAAGGACTATCTTTGTGGATCTTAAAATCCCTGAGATATACAACAGGAATAATGCTAAAAACAGCAACAGAGAAGCCTACAAGGAATTCTAGGTGGTAACTCAAGAATCAATAGATAACTACAACAAGGAGAAATCATCGATTGTATAGTCTAATGAGGAGAGAGTCAAAGTATTCTAAGATGGGTGGATGGAAAGCAGTCTAGAAAGATAAATTACAATGAGTAGAAAAGAGGGCACCTCCCCACCAGCACCAATTGTAGAAGAGAATTGTGGGTCAGAATAATGACTAATAATCAAACAGTAAGTTTGATACTATTTAATAACAAAGTCTCATTACTTCATACTTACCTATATGTTATATGTCTATTTAAAAACAATTTTGATGGACATAAATTATATCTTCTGCAATTATCTGGATGGTTTAGAAAATGTTACTTAAAAGTACTTAAAAGTTTATGATATTTGCATTCTGTATGGTTTTGTGTTTAGCAAACATTCTCCCAATTGATGTATACTTTAAAACGGGATGTTCATAAAGATCAATTTTATTTGAATATTATATTTAACATGGAAGTCAAGTAGAAAGTGTTAAAAGCAAAATAATACTTAATGTTCTCTAGATAACTTTCAAATATCAAAAAAGTACAATATTTTGAAACTTTTCTCAAGGGTTTATACCAATATGATAATATTGTATCCTTTATGTTTCCAGGATGGTTTTTATTTTTGAAATATTTCTGGAAATTGTATAATTATTACATTTTACACATTTATAAAGACACAGTTGCGATTCCATGGAAAATGATTGTTGAGAGATCAATGGTCTTAAAATGATGAGTTATAGTTTTATAGAGATTTGATGCAAATAATCATCTTAGTTGATACCGACTACAGTTCAAGCAGTGCTTATTCTAGTTATGAATTGTTGTCTTTAAAAACAATCTCTGAAAGAGAGGGAAAAAATTACAGCAATTGCTCCAAGACACTAAGATATTTATTTCTGGTGCTTAAATTGTCATATAACTTTTAACAAAAAGCCACTACTGAAATATCTTTTTGGTTAATATGGTTCACAGGCAGATGCTTTCATCCAGTTCTGAATTCCCAATTGAAAGAGACACAATTCCTGGGGCCCTGAGGTGGGTACACTGAAGCAACAGCTCGTTTCACCATGGATGATGAGGTAACAAGCAATTTGTTTCACTTTTGCTTTCAAACCATTTTTTTCTATGAGACCAGTTGGATCTGGTTGTTTTCTTGTTGTCTTTCAGTGTTATGATATATCTCATCATAACATTTGTTTCAGAGAGTACTTTGATTTTTTTAGGAGGTCATGAGGCTAGGTGTCAGTAGGCCTGAGGAAGGGACATGTTCCAAGAGAGAGACGGAAAGAGTCAGACAGTGAGGGGGAAAGAGAGGAAATGAAAGCACACATGAAGGAACAGTGCTGGCTTCAGTTATTGATTGACAGAAGGGGTTGCAACAAAGCAGTGATCATCATTATATAAATGATTTTGTTGAAAATGGAAACCATTCTTAAAAAGTTTCTGATACACAGAATTTGCTCATAAATATTTAATTGAATTAATCATAGGGTAAGTAAACACTATTTTACAGCACACTTTTGTAAAAACTACTAAAAGTAGCACATTTAAAAAAATAGAAACTTTAGGTAACTTGGGACTAATTTTGCTATTTGTAGAGATGAACTTATTATCTGTGAAAAGATTTTTTTTTAACCTAGTCCATAAGTGAGCACAGAATGATGGTCCACAATCTAAGGAGCAATGAATGCTACTTCAATGTAAATTCAGCTCTTGCCCACAGCAGAATTTTCAGTTCAAACAGAAATCTCACAGAAACTTATTGAAAGAAAATTAATGCCCGGTGCAATAGGAAGAAAAACAAAAGAGAACTTTTCGAAATATGAGTGCTCTAGGGTTAACAAGGCTATGTAGCATTTTACACTAGGATTCAGTGTGTTGAGTTCACATTATTCTACATACATAGCTGTTATAAATTAGGAAGTCATCTAAACTCTAGACAAGAAGAGAAAAAGTACACCTCAATTATAGGTAAACTTTCTTAGGGTTCTCAAAATATGTTTATCTTCCTGACTAAATTGCAAATTGCCTGGTCTTTATTGGACTGAACCACCTCTCCATGGATATAGCATCCAGCGTTTATTGCTGTATTCTAAAATGGTTTATGGGAGACATTTCTCCATGCATCTCTCATACTGGGTTACACTCTATCTCTGATGAGTCTACTAATGCATACCCTTCTAGCTCCTGAAGTGGAGGGTTCTCATCTCTAATCCTTCCCTCTTTGACACAGTGGGATTGCGGAAGTGCTACTCTGTTTTCCAGAGGCATTCTGCTTGCTTTTCTTGAGATCTAATCCTACGCATCTGCGTGTGTGTGTGTGTGTGTGTGTGTGTGTGTGTGTGTGTGTATCTAGAGAGGTGGGTAGTTTGATTATTAGACTCAGTTTTCTACATCTTTCTTCTCATCAGGATTTTGGCCTTCATTCTATAATTTTGTACTCTAGCACCAAATAAATACCTGTATCTTTTCTGATTTCTCTATACCTAGCAGAGAACCTTTGCTGTGTTTTAGGCCCAGATTGCCAAGTACCCCTGTGGAAAACAAGTTACTTCAGAATGTCATTTCAGTTTTCTGGCATAATCTCTTCACCAGAAATTTGGCCCCTCTCTATCAGAGGCTTCAGTATTTCTCTGTCTTTAAACAGATTGTCTTAATGCAGCTTTTCTAGTTTTTTTGGGGGGGGGTTCACAGTTTACTCTGTTCTGTGCTATAGCAGAGGTCTCACCAAATTTGTTTCTAAAATGAAAAATATAGGTAAACATCCAGAAAATTTGGTAACAGATAAAAACATCTTAATGGCTTCATTACCAGCAAGTGGCACATAGCCAATGTTTGTTCCCTTTGACTCTGAAGAGAGGGTGATGAACTGTCCCTATTTGCCTGGGATTTGTGAAGTTCTCAGGATGTTGGACTATCAATGCTACAGCCGGAAGATACTTGGCAAATCAAGATGAGTTGGTTAACCTAAAGTGAGAGCCTACCAACATATTGATTTTTAATGTGGGAAAATCATGGGGACTTCCAGTATTTTAGCTCTTATTGCTTCTATTTTATGCCAATGTCATGTGACAGAGCAACAAAATAATTTTCCAAGAAAGATTCATCCTCACTCCTTGCTTCTTTCCATGGAGAACATTACAAGTACTTTTTTAGGACAAATAATACTCACTTTTTTTTTTAACTTTTACTATCAGATACTGTCAATTTCATAATCACTTATACTCTTCTGCAGAGCATAGCAAAACCCTGAGTTTTTAAACCCAGCACCTTCACTGATGAGTTATGAGACTTTGGATAAATTACAGAATCTTTGTGTCTTCATTGGTAACATATGATTTATATCTGTTTATTATACATTTTAAATGTGTTAGTATCTGTAAACCACTTAAAACAATACCTATCATACAATAAATATTATATAAGTACTGATTAAGTAAATAAAATAAAAACAAATGCAACCTTTCCTTTTAAATTTTGATAAATCGTTCCTCATCGTAAATTGCAGGCATAGTTATTTCTGCTCTCCGTTTGAATTTAAAGTATTTGTTTTTATATGAAATTTCATATGGCTATAGCCTATAACAAGTTTTAATTTCCACAAAGTGTTATGTGTTTGTATTAAACTAGTATTGCCCAGGTTATTCAGGGAATCACACAGGGATCATTAAAAATTCCACATGAATGTGTATCTATTTATATGCTTCTTGAGGGCACCATCATTCATGCTCATGAGTTTTACTACTACATTTATGCTGACATCTTCTAAATCTACTTTTCAGTATCTGCTGACCCAGTGCTGACTCTCCCTTTGCACCATTGTCTTTATGACATTTGAGTGTGGAATAGATGTCACCTGCAGTAACTCTCCTAATATGAGCATCCAGAATTGCTGCTTGTAGGCATTTTCTGGTACACCTGGTCTGATGCTTTCCATGACAGTGGTTTATCATAGCAATATGATTTTTTTTGTCTTGCTCTCATTCTACTTATCTATAGAAATATTTTTGAAAAAAGTATATTTCTTATTTCTTGATGCAACATTTAGAGTTAAGGTTTATGATGAACAGTTCAGTCTTCATTGGTCTATTAAAATTTATATGGCTCCAGAATGATCGTATAATTAAAATGAAACAGAAATTCAGTTTTCAATTTCATAAAAGCATCAGTTTTAGAAAAGCAATCAGACTTTAATGAATACAAGAAAGATACCCAACATGCAGTCACCAATTGCTTTTATTTGACCATTTACTTGGTAAGTCTTAAAGAAAAATCAAATACATCAATGAGTAGTGACTAAAATTAATGATTGACACGTGTTCATATCTTCTCTACATAATGTAATTGTCAAACTCAGAAAAAAATCGGTTTCTATAAAAAAAATTCAAATGTCATGTTTTGCCAAATAAATTGGTTAAATTCAATCCATTTTCTGACACGATGTTGTAGAATTCTACTAACATCATTGGACATTTTTACATGCCATTTTTTCCTCACAGGATTCAAATTATGTTAATAAACTATTACCTTATCTCAATATGCTTCATTAATCTTAATAACCGATAATTGAAATTTAAAAATTATTTTAAACAGAACTATAACCATGAGTTTACAAGGTATTTAAGAAAAAAATTCCTGCCAATGATTAATCTGCTCTTAAACAAAGACACCACAGCAGATTAAATACTGCTGTTCAGTTCTGAAATTATGGGGATGCAAAGGCTTCCAAAAGAGGTAGTATTTTGCTCTGATTAGATGTGCTGGTATTGAAATGCCAAAAATGAACATTTTCAACAGTGAACATTAATTCAGCATTTCAAATTAAAGTATCACTAATATGTTATAAAATTTGCAATTATTAAAATCTAGACTGAGATGATGACTTGAAAATTTGGACACAAATCTGGGAGGTTCTATTTATGTATTACCAATATTTTCACAGAATTAATAACATATTCGGTTGGAGTAACGTTTACCTACTTAGGATTTGGTGACTGCAAGATATATAACTAAATCTAGTATCAGAAATGTATTATTTGCAAATAGAAAAGGAAAATGTTAATACCCTTAAAAATTAGAAAAAAATTAATATATACTATAGTCATCACACTTTATTTACTCAGTATTCTTTGCTTTACCACTGCTGTTACATCACTATGTCTCTGAATAACCTCTAGCTTCTTTGGTTAATAAAGTAGGGTATATTTCTTTAACAGGAGAAATAAAGTCATGCACACATGTCCAATTTTTACCAGTAGATGGCTCTCCTGGCGTTTTCACCTACTAAAGAATTTATATTGGTTGAAATGCCAAATCAAAATAATATTAAGTATAAATATGTATTCTGTACTTTGTGCCAAGATTAATATACATATTCACTTCCATCTAAGGAACTTTTACAACCTTCTTGAAATTCATTGGAAAGCTAATACAATTACAAGCACTTTTCAAATAAAAACATACATTAGAAACAATTTTCTGTCTATACTGTATTTTTTCACTAATTGAAGAAGACAGATTGCAGTTTCCATGCCTGTTTCTACAGAAATTTCAGAAAAGAAGTTTTCATATGACCAGTCAGAAAATTAAAAACTGAACACAGATGAGCATTGAATTATTCAAATTTATTCTTTTAAAATTTCATTTTAAAATACTAACATGCTAACATTAGTTTTCAATAATTTTATATGAGTTATTAACATGACTCAATTTTAATAGCCTTTGGACTGTGGCTTTATAGGAAGTAGAGAGATCTCCTTGAGCCCCAGTAAAATGTTAGCAACAGGGGCCAAAAAATAAACCTATATTATTGTTGATCCCTATAGAGCCAAGGGGAAGTCCTACTGCCTAGAAGATAAAAAGCTAATCAGATAACTACCAAAGAGAATTTCTATAAAATTAAGATTTTTTTACTGCTCTTCTTTTTTAAGATTTGGTGTATTTTAAGAAATAAATGTATTTTGAAGTTGTTGATTTCTAAAAGTCATGGCAAATTACTTTGGATTTAGCCATGAATAATTTCACAGATTGCATTCCCTCCTGACATGTAGGACTTCTATTAATTTATTTTTACCATCTATTTTAAAGTTTATATACATACTTATTCTATTATTTTTCTTAGTTGATTCTTCACCAATATTAGAGCATTAATAAATTAGATTTGGGGGCACGTGGGTGGTACAGTCATTTGAGTGACCAACTCCTGGTTTCAGCTCAGGTCATGATCTCAGGATTGTGAGACCGGGTTGGGCTCCACACTCAGCACAGAGTCTGCTTAAAAAAAAATGACTCTCCCTTTCCCTCTGCCCTTCCCCTGAGTTTACAATGTGTTCAAGAAAAATAAATAAATAAATAAATATTTTTAAAAAATTAGATTTGGTTTAAAAATAACAATTTTTCTTTTTAAGTCCTACACAGTTTAAAGAATTTTTCTTCAATTCTTAAGGAGGTATTTTTTATTTTCTTAAAATATTTGATCAAAATCATTGGGTAAGTTTATATACTAGTTTAGATCATGTATCTTCTATTGCCATTTTAAAACAGCGACTCTGTTTTCAAACACTAATTCAAACACTATTGAAGGGTAAGACAGTGTAGATTTTATTTGGTTTTGTCATCAGTAATTCAAAATTTTTAATCTTCTTTAAAAAAATAGCATTAAGATACTTGATTAGATGTATTATAGATCTGATTTTTTTAGCTCACAACTGTTATATTTCCTTGAATGATAATTTCTTTAGCTGATAACAGTGTTTCTTAGGACAGTCAAAATTCTTGTCTTCTAAAAATAATGGTGGTTTGAATAAAAATAGATAGCAGATGTAAAAAGTAATTGATTTAAAACCCGTTGATTTAATTAATGCAATTTAAAATCTAGTGGTTTATTCTAAAGAATGAACGTCATTTCAAATATTCATGACTGAGCATATAAATATGTATGTAGAGCTAAAAGGTAGCATATTAATAATGCTAAGACTATAGGTCATCAAAAACAATGTATTCTGTGTTGCTTATGTTTCTTTCATAAATCCAGAAATGTTTGCTATTCCCTTTTAAAATTATCTTAATTATTTCATATGTATTTCGTCTAAGCAAATGCAGAGTTTTGTGTCTATGTTTTTAAAGTCATGCCTGGACTGAACAATATTATATTTATTTAATTGTGAAATTATAAGTACTATTTTTCATTCATATTTTTTCTAACAGTGCTTTGCACTGAAGACTTAAGGAAAAAATATCTGTCTATCTAATCTGTCTACCTCTCTATCATCCATCTATCTATGGCTATTATGTAGTTTTCCCACTTTTCACTTTATTTCTTACGCTTCATTATTAGTTCCTACTTTCTACTTTGATCTGATTTGATTTTTGAGATAGTTGCTTACTTATCATTGCTTTTCACCTTCTTTTTTAATATATGGATAAAAGATTGTATATTTCTTCTTTATTTTAAAGATTTTATTATTTGAGAGAGAAAGAGAGAGAATCATCAGAGAGTGGGGCAGAGGGAGAGGGAATGGGACAAGCAAGACTCCCTGCTGAGTGCGGAGCCCAACACAGGGCTCCGTGAGATCATGACCTGAACTGAAGTCAGACATTTAACCAACTGAGCCACTCAGGTGCCCCAGATTGTATATTTCCTTTTAACTACTGCTTCGACTGAATCCCAGGTTTTGGTATGTTACATTGCATTTTAATTTTTTTAGAGATCTTAACAATCTTTTTATTACTGATTTGGAACTGGGGAAAGGAGAACTCCAGGGGTAAAAATCTATACTTCTGGATAAAGAAAATTAGCACTTGTGAGGACCACAGCCCTGAGATTCACCAAAAGGCTGAGAAGTATTCAGACAAATAGAGAACACCCCTCCTCCCTGCACCTTACCACTATAACAACAAATCTGCAGTATAACAATGGGTTACAGCAGAAAGAGTTGCTAGACACAAACTCTATAAAAGAGGGAGTACATAGGAAAGAGCGAATGTCAAAATGGAAGATAAAAAACAAGGACACTAGGGGAACGTGAAGCCCTGGCATATATAGCTATGGAAAATATTAAACAACTCTCAACTTCTAGCCCAATTAACAGAAATCCTCAATCCTTATTACTCAATACAATATGTTTGTTTTTCAATAAAACTATTAAAATTATGCAAAATGTCAAGAAAAAATACACTTTGAAGAGACAACAAAATCATCAGAATGAGACTCAGATATGAGAGAGATTTTGGAATAAGTAGATAGCGAAGTTAAAATAACTGATTAATATGTTAAAAGCTGTAATAGAAAAGTTCTATTATGCAAGAGGAGATGATAAGTAAAGATATGGAAACTCTAAGAAAAAATTCAAAGGAAATGCTAGAAATAAAAAATACTGTAATAGGGGAGCCTGGGTGGCTCAGTCGTTAAGCGTCTGCCTTCAGCTCAGGTCATGATCCCAGGGTCCTGGGATCGAGCCCCGCATCGGGCTCCCTCCTCAGCGGGAAGCCTGCTTCTCCCCTCTCCCACTCCCCCTGCTTGTGTTCCCTCTCTCGCTGTGTCTCTGTCAAATAAAATCTTTTAAAAAAAATACTGTAATAGAAGTGAAGAATGCCTTTGAACCTCTAAATAGTAAACTGGACACAGCTGGGGAAAAATCGGTGAATTCGAATGTATGCCAAGAGAAGCTTACCAAACTTAAATGTAAAGAGAGAATAAAAAAGTCAAAGCAAAACTTTCAAGAACTATGGGATGATATTTTTTAAAGATGCCATTCCCTTTTATACTAGGATCCATTATTTCTATTGAGAAAACTTACTGTTGCTTTTATTCTTATTGTTATTACATTGAAGATAATGTGACATATTTCTTCACCTGTTTCATATTTTATGTTTTAAAGTGACCATACCATACCATAATGTCGATTGTTTTGGTGTACAGTACAGTGGATTTTAACACATGTAACCATCCTAGTCAGAACAGAACAGTTCCATCTCCCCAAAAAATTCCCTTGTGTGATCCCTTTACTACTACTTTCACTCAAGAATCAGTGCCTTCTAGTTACTCATCTCATCTTACTCTTAATCTTAAATCCTTTAATTTATTTCCCCAAGAATCAAGGAAGTTTTAAGTTCACATATAAGTTTATTTTCCGAATAAATATATAAAAATATTTATCTTTACTTCGTATCTCTTTTTTTATTCATGATGGGGCAACACCACACTGGCAACAATTGAGGTCAGAGCAGGATATTTCAAATGTACCAGAAGAGACAGTGTTCCTTAGTTATTATAAGATATTTTCTGTTGCTTTTCTATTGGTCCTGACTCCTGCTTTCAATTTTGTCATCTGAGCTTGATTCCTAGACTTTCTAATCAGAATATTTTAAGGTTGTCATATCAGATTTGTTACCCTATTCTTTCCTTACCTTGTTCTTCAGGTGGAATAACAACTCTGAATATAATCTCTAAGATTATGATGCCTGCTAAAATCTGGCACCTACTGCTAGTCATATCACCAAAAGAGTTCACCCCTACCTGTGACAATAGAATGAGGACAATGAACCTCAAACATAGTCTGGCTCTTTGTGGCTACTTTATCTTAATATTTGGTGAAAGCCAATGCTAACACTTGAGTCCAGAGCTGTTAAAAATAATTTTATCTTCAAGATATTTACAATAGGATTGCCTTATATTATAGTTGCTTTGGAAGATTTATTTTTCAGAAGGATTTTACTAAAGTTATATCAACCCAGCAGTAAGGTTCTTGTAATATTAGTCATGGTAATTCATAGAAGATTCAGATTAAGCATTCCTTGGGCAGTGTGATAAACACACTTCTCAATTTGTACCAAAAGTAAAACATTGAAATTTAGAGAAGACTTCTAATATTATAATTAACATTTGCATAACCATGTTTTGCCCTAAAACCCAAATTGGTTCATTTACATATTTCTATACAGTTACTAGTGATTTTCATACCAAGAAGGACTAAGTAAAAAACTGAGAAATTATATTTAATCTTGTTATTCTTATTATTTTTATTTTTCACATGAATATTATAATGAAAAAATTAAGTAATTCATATCCACCTTGTTGTATCCTCCATTATAAACTATATTATTTTGAGTAAAAACATATTTTTATGAGTTAGCATGAAATGTGAAATTAATAGCACATAATAGTACTAAATTCCTAGAGAGAATTCAATACAGAAAACCAAATGTCCCTCCACATGCTTCTCATATAAGTATAAAGGAAAAGCATAAAATGATGCAGGCACTTGAAAGATTTGATATTAAACCATGGACAATAATCACCAGAATTCAGTTTGTGGGACATGAACTATTTCCCGATATTTTTTAGTATTAAAAAAATAAGAAAAAATGATACATTCATTTTATATTGTAAGCCCAAATATTTTAATTGTCCAAGAAAATGGTCTTTTAAATGAAGTAAGAAAATAATGATTTTATATTAACATATGTTTACTCTTCAGATCATTAGTTTGAAAATGCTTTTTAGTGGGTCAAGCAAGCTAGAACAAATATACCATTAGCTCTTAAACACTTCAGCAATTGTAGACTGCTAAAGTGTAACATGTTTTTTGTAGAATTTAAGATTAGATATTTAAAGGATCCCATTTGCACTAAATGATGATGCAAAGTAATATAGACTAGCATGATTCTAATTACAGGGATTTCTACAAAACAATGCCTTAACCTTACATAATGAATCCAGTCTTATTTTTAAAGAAAACTATTTTTAATATCGAATTTCTTTTAAAATAATTTGTTTAGTAAGTACTTTTAACTTTTCTACTGTAAACTAGTTTTATTTCTTGCACTAGGTTCTTATGGTTATATGCCTACAGCACAGTTTTGAATTTGCTTTTTCTGGGGAAGTTTCAAAACCAAATCCAGGATATGTTCATTTCTGTGGTTTGGGTTCCTACATAACCATGTAGCAAAAATTTAGAACCCTCCATGCACTTTCATAATTTAAGCTTGTGTTTTAAATCTTTCTTTAGTGCCTCTTTTTTTCCCACCCATGGCTTGGATGAATGTAAAAGTACATTTCTGCTTTGTTGGGACAGTTTAGGAAGAGATTTTTCTAGGTCTGGTTTCACAAAAAATACAACTTTTTTATGTTTCTAGCTTTTGGCAAGGGGCTTAAGTTTTCAAACTCTGCCAACATTTTTTAAAATATTCTGATGGATTTTAACAACACAAACCCTAGACCACAGAACAGTGGCTTTGCAAAAAAAAAAAAAAAAAAATCTCATTTGTATTATAATCTGGTACACGCACACAAACTGCATGTTTCTAAAAATAAAACTTACCTGTGTTTTAGGAGATTCATTCTGATTAATGCTACTTAAAGTTCTTCAAGTATAATTTCCAAAAGGTGAACAAAAATAGCACTCTTTCAAACAAAAAATAATTATTTAGCCTAGTTGTAAGGAGCTAGTAAGCTATTAAGACAGACTTAGGGCCGTCTGGGTGGCTCAGTTAGTTAAATGTCTGCCCCCAGCTCAGGTCATGATCTCGAGAATCCTGGGATGGAGCCCCATGTCGGGTTCTCTGCTCAGTGTAGAGCCTGAGCTCTCACTCTCCCTCTGCTCCTCCCTCACGCCAACCCGTGTTTTCTCTCTCTCTCAAATAAATAAATATCTTTTTTTAAAAAGACAAGTTTAAACAAGAATTTTAGAAACTATGAATATGAATTTTTATAAAGGAATGTAAGGATAGAATCACAGGGTAAGGTACAAACTGATCAGTGACCTACATGGCAACAAAATGTAACTCTTGGTGCATTATATCTAGTGGAATCAATTATTCCCATCTTTTCCAAATAAAAATCTATAAGTTAACTTCTATACAGAATTTCTATTAGAAAATAGCTTAGTCAGTAAAACCTCAGGAAATTTTCAATCCAGGCACTAAAGTGAGAGTCATCTACCTATTTTTTTACCTAATTCTAATATTTGTACATTTTTTCCTGACACAATCCACCAGCTTGATTTCAGTAATCACTGATAGGTCACCATCCTCTGGTTAAAAAAACAGTTCTAGAAGGGAGGGAAGTGGGGGGATGAGTTAGCCTGGTGATGGGTATTAAAGAGGGCATGTATTGAATGGAGCACTGGGTATTATAGGCAAATAATGAATCATGGAATACTACATCAAAAACTAATGATGTATTGTATGGTGATTAACATAACATAATAAAATAAAATAAATAAAATGTATAACACACACACACACACACACACAAAACAGTACTTGAAACCTCAATTATAGCTGATACCTGGATCTTCTATAATTTTGTTCTTGCTTACCTCACAATTCTTGCCTTTTATCTTCAATTGTAGAAGTTAAGGCTTCTCTCTCTCTTTCTCTTTCTCTCCTTCTGTCTCTGTGTGTATGACAAGCTATTTTTTTAAGCTTTACCTAAAATTTCTATTTTTTTGGTGTATTTTTAATATGCCTAGGAGGGGGCCATTCTGTATAAGCTCAGTTTTTCATATGGCAGGATGTCTTAGCTATCACTTTCTCACATTTCAGGTTAATTGCTTCAAATTCCAGAGCACAATTGAACATAGAAGATCACTGAACACAGTGGAATTTGATTCTTCCACAAAAAGAACTCTTGCCCCTCAGAATACACTTTTGCTATTTTAGAAATTCAGTCCTTTCCTCTTTCCACATTTTTATTTTTTTAATTTTTTTTAAATTTTTTATTTTATTTATTTGAGAGAGAATGAGAGAGAGAGAGCACATGAGAGGGAGGAGGGTCAGAGGGAGAAGCAGACTCCCCGCCAAGCAGGGAGCCCGATGCGGGACTTGATCCAGGGACTCCAGGATCATGACCTGAGCCGAAGGCAGTCGCTTAACCAACTGAGCCACATTTTTAAATGGAGAAAAATGTAGTCATGTTTTATATTTAATCAAGCTAGGAAAAATGTTATGGTTAGTAAAGGACGTCCTATATAAAATTCTTTCTTATGGGTACTTTTAAAATTTTAAAAATAGTACTTAAAGAAGAGATCTTGTTTCCAATTAAAGAAAATAGAATTACAAATAAGTATTATAAATGGAAAAATTCAATGAGATTATTTGAAGTGAAATACATATTTGATTATTTCATGTGTTCTCAAAATTAACTTTGTACTATTTTGACCAATATGGCATCATTATTCCAGTAGAATTACTATTTCACACCTTGACTAAATATACTAAATATACACAACCCAATTAAAAAAAAAACAAAACTACACTAGCCTTACTTGAAGTTTCCTAACAACAGTAGTTTCTTATGTTGACAAATAATGTGAATCACCGATAAAACTCTTTATCAACTTTTTACAAAAGTATATGAGGCAAAAAATTGTAAAGATAAGTGGTAAGATGAGTTGTTGGTAAGAAAAAAAGTTTAACATATGCTGATCTCTACCTGTCACATAAAGGAAATGAGTTGCTTTAGGATTCAAATCATTTAATATGTTGTTTTGCAAAACATTGCAAATTCTTTAGTATAAACATCTGTCTTTCAATACCCAAAGCAGAAGTAGTGTGTTTTTCAAAGACAAGCTTTTAGTATGTAAGGATTGCTGGATTTATTAAAGGAGAATAGAAGACCACAATATTTGTTCTCCATTTTCAAATAGACATTTAATCTAATTAGGTGAGACAAGAATTCCCTTTTATTCCATTATCATTTATAAAGTATCATATTGATAGCCTATGTACCACTTTGTTATTGTTCACTCTTTTTGCACTGTCAGGTTGTGAAGAAGGCTTGGCAAAGTCACCAAAAGTCATAAAAAAACCACCATCACATATGGAAAAGTCTGCTAGAAGGATTTGGATGCATATATGAGTTAAAATTTTAAATTGTCATTTTTGTTAACTTTGAGGTACTTACAAAAATCAGTGCTTCTTCTTCCAAAAGTAAGGAAAAAAATCTATCCTCATTTTTGAGGATTTTGATAAAACTCGTTGTCAGCAGCGGGAGAAAAAAAAAAACCAAAGAAGTTCTTTATACAGTTGTTCTTCAAGCTGTCAAATATTTTACCTAGTTACTTCAACTCTGTCTTAAAAATAAGTGCCATCTGTTGACATCTTGTCATTCTGCTGCCACTTATTTGTCTTCCTTCCAGTATATCCTCAGTAGTCTATTATTTATAATGAGAGGCCATTTCTATAATAGAATAAATAATATAGTCATTCTAATTACATCAACATTTAGGAATTTTTAAATTTCTTTTTAATCTCTAAAATTAGAAAGGTAAGTTTAAATTAATCAAAACAATGAAAAACAGTTATCGCTCAAGATGTGCATTATAAATGTATTAGGATAAATCATTGCAGTTCTTTACTTCAACTAGAACATGGGGGAACATTTTTTCTCATAATAAGATAATCGGTATTACTTGTTAATTTTTAACTAAAATGCCATGAAACTGAAAATTTACACATATGAAGGATGTACTTATGCCTTGACTAATTTCTATCTTTAGAGATTATTACTGTTTTATAAGAACAGAAGGAAACAAGCTAAGTTACATTTGTTTTAGCCATTTAACTGGCTGGGGAAAATAATATGCTAATTGACCATTAGTAGTAAACACTATCTTGTTTATTAATTCCTGGATTTATAGCCTCATAAAATAGCCTTTGTACTTAGTACTGCAGCCTACACTTTTAATATAATGGCTAGAAATCATTATTTGTTACAAATTTAAAATTCTACTATTATAAATGTTCCCAAATATTATGCCCATAAGAAACTTTGCCTGAACACATTTCCCCTTCTGTTTCATTGAGGAGAGCCTTAATCTGCAGAGGAAAGAGCAAAAACAAGAACCCAAACTGTAGCCTGGCTGCAGAGTAGAAATCCACTGCAGCTGGGAAAAAGGGAGGAATCTATGCTAGGTGCATTGTTACATGTGGAGGAAGGACAGTAATATTTGTGAAAGGCATACACTTGATAATCAGGTTCACAGTACCTAGGAAGCCTGAGGTCCAAATGGACCACCAAAGAAAATCCCAGCCCTTTCCTCCCCTCGGACAAAATATAATCCTAATAAGCTTTTAATAAAAAGAACAGTGGAATACAGCTAATAAGGCTGGAAACTGTTTCTCTCTGAGGAATGACAAAGGTGTAAGACCCTAACCTAAATGAGGAGACAATACATTAATTACTAGAAGTATCTGAAATGAGTGTAGTGTGTTTTTATTTTTATGTTTCCTTAAAGATTTATTTATTTATTTTAGAGAGAAAGGGAGCATGAACAGGGGGAAGGGCAGAGGGAAAGAGAGAGAGAGAAAGCAGACTCCCTGTTGAGTGCAGAGCCAATCAAGCAGGGCTCCATCTCAAGGCCCTGAGATCATGACCTAAGCTAAAATCAGGAGTTGGATGCTTAACCCACTGAGCCACTCAGGAGCCCCTTGCCTGTTTTTATAGCAATGAATAGGAAAATGAAGACAATAAGGATAGAAAGTAGGATTTGGGAGTATAAGATTCTTAGACTATGTGTGAAGCAGGTTAATATTATTTGAAGCTAGCCTCAGAACAATTAAAATATATAGTATGAATCCTAAGGCAGCCACAAAAGTTTTTAAACATAGGTATAGATATTAAATCAATAGAGGAGATAAAATAGAGTAATTAAATTAATCCATTAAACCCAGAGAAGGCACAAAAATAGGGAAAACAACAGAAAAAAAATGGAACAAATAGAAAGCTAAAAGATGATATCTCTTTAAAAGTAATTAGGTTAGAATATCAGTGAAAGAAGTGAGAAGCAATACTCAAATATGTTCTATTTACAAGAAACCCATTTAAAAATAAATATATAGATAAGTTAAAAATAAAAGGATGGAGAAAAATACAATATACCCTGTATCTATTAAAGAAATGGAATTGGGACACCTGAGTAGCTCAGTTGGTTAAGTGTCTGACTCTTGGGTTTTGGCTCAGGTCATGATCTCAGGGTCCTGGCATCAGGCCCTGCATTGGGCTCTGCGTTCAGCTTGGAGTCTACTTTAGATTGTCTCTCTCCCTCTCCCTCTGCCTCCCCTCTCCCCTGCTCATGCTCTCTCTCTCTCTCTCTAAAATAAATAAATAAAATCTTAAAAAAGTAATGGAATTAATAAAACCCTACCAAAACAGAAAGCACCAAGCTAAGCAATACCAATTTCTATAATCTCTTACAGAAAATAGAAACAGAAAGATCACTTCCTAACTTATTTTGTGAGGCCGATATTATTCTAATACCAAAACCAAAGAGTCATGAAAACTACAGAGTAGTATTTCTCATGAATATAGATACAAACCAAATTCAACAATATTTAAAGAGATTTGTATACCACAACCAAGTGGCTTTATTTTGGCTAGGCAAGGCCAGTTCAACATTTGAAATTTAATCAATATAATCCACTAGATCTTCAGTCTAAAGAAAAATAACGTAATATCAAGTAATGCAGAAAACACATTGGCAAAATCCAACATACATGCATGACATAAACCATCAGAAAACTGTAGTAGGAAACTTCCTCAATTTGATAAAGGACATCTGCAAAAAATTCAGCTAACGTCAGTTAAAGATGGGATATTGAGTGTTTTTCTCTTAAGTTCAACAACAAGGCTAAGATGTCTTATCTTAGCACAACTATTCAACATCTTACTGTAAGTTATAGTGAGTGACTAAATAAGACAAGAAAAAGAACTAAAGTGTATCTATATTGGAAAGAAGAAACAAAACTTTTTTTTTTTTATTTCCAGATGGCATTGTTGCCTATGTAGAAAACCTCAAAGACTCTCCAAAAACCTCCTAGAACTACCAGTAAGTATCACAAGGGAGAAGAGTACAAGTATCAATGTACAAGTCAATTGTTTTCTTATACACCAGCATGAAAAACAAAATTTTAAATTTAAAAAAAATATCATTTACATAGCAACAACAAAAATGCAATATTTAGGTTTTAGCCTAAGAAGTTATGTATAGGTTTTATATATGGAAAACTATAAAACACTGATGAAAAAGGATAAATGATTTAAATGAATGAAGAGATATCCATGTTTTTGGATTAGAAGATTCAGTTTTGTTAGGATTTCAGTTCCTCCCAGTTTGATCTATAAATTCAAGATAATCTCAATCAAAACCCCAGCTGGCTAGTTAAAGGTATTGACAAAATGTTCTATCATTTATATGAAAAGGCAAAAGGACTAGAATAGCCAGAATCATTCCAAAAGAAGAAGTTATAAGAGAGAAGGAGGAGGAAGGAGAAGAAGAGGAAGAAGAACAGAGTTGGAGTATTCACACTACCTGAATAATGGAATTATTATAAAACCACAGCAATTGAGGCAATGTATTGGGAAAGGATAGACCTATGAGTGAATGGAACAGAAGGAGAGCACAGGAATAGAAGCACACAAACATAGTCAACTGATTTTAGACCAGATTGTGATTGTCAGTTCAATAAGATAGTCTTTTCAGTACATTTTCCTGAAACATTTAGAAGCCTGTATGTTAAAAAAAAAAAAAGTTCTCCACAGACTCACATTTTATACAGAATTAAACTCAATATTTCCATAGACTTGCATCTGAAATTTAAAACTATAGCACATCTGGAAGAAAACAAAGGAGAAAATCTCTATGAACTTGGGTTTGGTGATTCATTTTTAGATTCAACACCAAAAGCATAATCAATGAGAGAATAAATTGATAAATTAGACTTTATTAAAATTGCAAATTTCTGTTTTGTAAAAGACCATTAATGGAATGAGAACACAAGCCATAGAAAGAAAAAAAAATATTTGAAAAAAATAACTGACAAGGAATCATATCCAAAATATACCAGAAAATCCTTAACATTAATACTTAAGACAACCCAATAAAAAATTGGGCAAAGAGTATAAACAGACAATACATCAAAGAAGTTACACAAGTAAAAAATAAGCATATGAAAAGATGTTTAACTTCTATCTTAGCTGAGACTTCCTTAACAAAATACCTTGGACTAAGTGCTTAAACAATATAAATTTATTTCCCACTGTTCTGGAGGTTGGGAAGTCCAAGATCAAGAAGTTGGTAGATTTTTGGTTCCTGGTGAGAGCTCCCCTCTGGCTTGTAGATAGCATGAATTCATGTTCAGCTTAGATCACATGTCTATCAATTCATAGATATCTATGAATTAGATAGACATGTGATTCATAGATTATAGAGAGGTATGTAGATAGGTAGATACATACCTATATACATATGCATAGGTTAGTCGGGATAAAATATTTTCTTGCTCTGCCATTTGAGAGGTCTTAAAAGTAAAGACAACCCAGTAGCAACAAGTACACCCACCACCCAGATATTATTTTCTAAATATAATTCTCTAGTAGAAGGAACCAGGTCTCATTATTGAAATAGCATATTCTAACATTGGCTAGGGAATATATGAGATGAACCTGGAGCCTCTTGTAGTGTCAGAAATTAAAGGAGTGCTGGGGAAAAAAAAAGGACTGTGGTATGTTAAAACAATATAACAACCAACCTGAAGGAGCTTTCAGTAACCAAATCTGGTGCAAGTACAGCAACAAAATAATTGATAATATTGGAATTTTTAAAGATTTTATTTATTTTATTTGAGAGAGAGAGTGAGAGAGCACAAGCAGGGGGAGCAGCAAGGTGAGGAGAAGCAGGTTCTCCATTGACCAGGGAGCCCAATTCCGGGCTCAATCTCAGGACCCTGGGGTCATGACCTGAGCCGAAGGCTCATTAACTGACTGAGCCACCCAGGCGCCCAGATAATCTTGGATTTTAACCCAAAGGATAAATACCCATGGGATCATCCTTTTAGAGGCAGAATGTAAGATGGTCCCCAAGATTTTCAGTCCTCCTGGTGTACATACCCTGTATAATTTCCAGGATAATGACTATAATGGATATCCCTCCCATCACTAGGGCCATGTTATATGGTAACATTAAGAAAGGGAGATTATCCAAATAGGCCTGACATAATCACATGGGCCCCTTAGATTAGAGTGTGCTCAATCACTGGGCACTGAAGAGAAAGTCTGAGAAACCTGCCTAGAAGAAAGCAAACATTCACGCTGTGAATTGCCTAATGGGGGTCATGACAGTAGGATCTGAGAGTGGTTTCTAGATGAGAACAGCTTCCATCTGTTTATGGAAGAAAGGGAGAGCTCCATTTTACAACCACAGGAATTGGATTCTTATAACAAGAAGAATGAGTTTGGAAATGGATTTTTTTCCTCTTGTTTCGAGGAAAATTTAGCCTGGTTGACATCTTCATTTTGACCTTCTGGTCAAATCTCTGGATAGAGAACCTAGTCATACCTTGCCAGAGTTCTGACTTACAGAACCATGAGCCCATGGAAGTATGTTGTTTTAAACTGTTAAATTTGTATTCATTTTCTATTTCAGTAATATAAAATTATTGCAGTATTATATAAATAAAAGTGATTGAATGAATGAATGAATGAATGGGAAAGAAGAAACAAATCTTCCTAACAGAATTCTAAATTGTAAATGTAAAAGGAATGTGGGAAGTAGAAAATCACCATTAACACCACAAAAATAACTGCTATATACAACATCCATTGAATGATAAAATTAGCATGTTAAACTTTGAGGAAAAACAGAATATGTGTATACCTTCAAGGTATCTCCTCCAAATTACTTATTAATTACTGTAATGATTATAACATATGTCTGCAGAGTCTTTGATACTCCTACCTCCAAGATATGGAGTTTAATTCCCTTCTCTTTGAGTATAGCCTTGTTTCAGCACCTAAGTTATAACAACACAGTATGAAAAGAGAAAAATAGTAATTTTACTGTAGAGAAACTTGTCAGACATAACCTTATCCAAATAATTAAGATAAATGTCATGAATCATAAACCATGTTGATATTACATTCCCGCTGATTTGATGAGATGAGAAGAGCATCTCATCATCATCACTCTAGTATTCTTCCCCCAAACTCTGAACTCCACAATAATCATGAGAAAATACCTCAACAAACTTAAATAGAGGTACATTTTAAAAAAATACCAGAAATGGTGGTTTCTATCAAATTTCCATTTAACTCACCAGTTGCCTTTTGGAGAAACCAGGTGAGTCAAGGGGGGAAATGTATATGTATTATCCAAACTTACCAGGGAGTAAGCCTGATTTCAGCTCTATGTCTGATACTTTTACCAGTGTTACATTATGTTAATAAAGCCTCAGGTATAGGTCTTTGGGGCTGTAATGCCAGATACATAAGCAATGAATGCTCCACACATAATCTCCAGCCTGGAATCCTGCTTCACGAAGAAGGGTATACAAGGATGGGCACAACCATGGGATCTACTAGTCAGACCATGTACTGCACTATCCAGAAACCCCAATATGGTACTGTGTTCTCAAAGGAAGGTTATATGGGCCTTTGACTTTGACATGAAGTGAGAGCGGCTCCAATCACTATCACTTCCAGTGACTCAGATGGGTAACTGTGCACTCCATTACCACAAATCTGGGCTCTGAAAATTCAGAAGTACTGGTCCTCACAGAGGGGTGTACTCTTGCCAGGAGACAAAAAAATAGATATCAGGGGATTACCTGTTATAGGTAAAGTCAAAACATTTTAAATTTTGCCAGGTACTGGCAGGTGAAGAAAAGAGTCAGGATACTGGCAAAGAAGGAGGTGGGGCTGCTTTTACGTAATGGGAATAAGAAGGAATATGTGGACAACCCAGATAATGCACTTAAGTGCCTCTTGATGCTCCTGTGATGTATTTTAACTGTGAAGGGACTTGTACAGAAACCTGACCTGAGTAAGTGATAAATATTGGGGCTTAGAACACAGCCCAAACTGACCCACCTAAGTGACAATTCACAGTAATGGGAAATTACAATGGATAGTGGTTGGGGGAGGTGATCAATACCAAATACAGCGCAGAGATCCGCTGAAGTGATGGGGACCATAATTCAGTCAAAAAGGTACATGGGAACCATGGAAGAATTATACCGTGAGCCTGTATGGGGAAATAGATGTGTGTAGCACAGTAGTGGACTGTGGTAGTCATTAAAATATCCTATAGAGCTCCAACTATGGGGAATATAATTGACCAAGTAGCTGCTCTCTAAAATCTGTCCCCAGGGTGCCTGTGTGGCTCAGTTGGTTAAGTGACTGCCTTCGGCTCAGGTCGTGATCCTGGAGTCCCAGGATCGAGTCCCACATCAGGCTCCCTGCTGAGCAGGGAGTCTGCTTCTCCTTCTGACCCTCCCCCCTCTCATCTCTATCTCATTCTCTCTCTAAAATAAATAAATAAAATATTAAAAGATAAATAAATAAAATCTGTCCCCATATTTACTTGGCATGCTTTCTATGGACTGCTTCCAGCCAGCGATGGAATAATACAGCAGGGACATTCATGCAGGCTTGTTCCTAGAAGAGGTGGGTTTCCTTAGTTGGTCATCTTTGGCTCAAGGACTTTTTCTCCTGCATGGGCATTGGCTCTAATAAAATTTTTTTCATGTTAAATCTTGCCTTGATGTCAGCTTTGGAGGATCCAGACTAACACATATTTGAACTACTAAATGGTAGATTATGAAAATATTCAAATATAGTGGATAAAGCCAAATTAAAGGAAGTTATATCAATTTATAGTCTTACCAAGATTGTGTGTCAGAATTACTTTGGTTAAACTGTGTTTTTAGAGTCTTACTTTGGACAATATGTTAGGTTTCAAGTCCTATCTTATTCAGCTTTAATTTGTGTTGCCCTAATTTCTATCATACTTGAGCATCTTTTCTTCTATTTACTGGCCATTTATATTTCCTCCTATGTAAAATGTGCTTTTATTTTATTTGTTAATAAAAACTGTATATGTTTAAAGTGCACAAAATTACTATCTGTATATATGAATGATTATTATAGTCAAACTAATTAAATGTCATCTCCTCACATAGTTAACCATTTTTCTTGTGTGTGTGTGTGTGATGAAAGTACCTGAAACCTACTCTTTTGGCAAGTTTCCAGTTATTAGTAACTAGGGCCATCATGTTTTGTATTAGATCCCTAGATTTATTCATCCTACGTTAAATGCAACTTTGTACCTTTTGACCAATATCTTCCTATTTTCTCTACCTCACCCCAACCTGGGAACCAGCATGTTACTCTGCTTCTATGTATTCAACTTTTTAGTTTTCCAGAAATAAGTGAGATTATGCGGTTTTCTCCTTTATGTGTCTGCCTTATTTCACTTAGCATAATGTCCTCTAGGTTTATCCATGTTCTCACAGATGACAGGATCTCCTCATTTTTGAAACTGAATAATATTCCATTGTATATATGTGCCACATTTTTTGAAAGTTCAGATATGTCTCTAAGGAGACATATGGTTTCATTTGTGAAATGAAATGGTATTTTGAAATACCATTTGAAATGGTATTTTGAAATGAAACCATTTCATTTCAAAATGGTTTCATTTCTTTTGGGTATATACATAGCAGAGGGATTGCTAGGTCATGGTAGCTTCATTTTTAATTTTTTGAAAATCCTCCATACTCTTTCCCATAGTGCCTGCACCAATTTACATTGCCACCAACAGTGTATAAGGGGTTGCCTTTTCTCTATGTTCTTGCCAACACTTGTTATTTTTTTATCTTTTTGATAATAGTTTAACAGGTGTGAGGTGATATCTCATTTTGATTTGCATTTCCCTCATGATTAGTGATATTAAGCATCTTTTCATATGTCTGCTGATGTTTGGAAAAATGTCTATCCAGGTCCTTTGCCCATTTTTAAAATCATGCTATTTATTTATTTATTTGTTTGCTTATTTATTTATCTGTTTAGTTATCCATTTATCTATCTACCAACCAAGTAATTTTGCTGTTGAATTGTATGAGTTCTTTTTTTTTTTTAAGATTTTATTTATTTGACAGAGAAAGACACAGCGAGAGAGGGAACACAAGAACGGGGAGTGGGAGAGGGAGAAGCAGGCTTCCCGCTAAGCAAGGAGCCCGATACGGGGCTCGATCCCAGGACCCTGAGATCATGACCTGAGCTGAAGGCAGACGCTTAATGACTGAGCCACCCAGGTGCCCCGAATTGTATGAGTTCTTTATATATTTTGGATATTATCCCTTTCTTGGACATATGGTTTGCAACTATTTCCTCCCACTTCATAGGTTATGTTTTCATTTTGTTGATTGTTTTCTTTTCTATAAAGAAACCTTTTATTTTTTAATTTTTTAAAAGATTTTATTTATTTATTTGACAGAGAGAGAGACAGCGAGAGAAGGAACACAAGCAAGGGGAGTGGGAGAGGGAGAAGCAGGCTGGGAGCCTGATGTGGGGCTCAATCCCAGGACCCTGGGATCATGACCTGATTTAGAGGCCGACGCTTAACTGACTGAGCCACCCCGGCACCCCTATTTTTTTTAAAGATTTATTTTATCTGAGAGACAGAGAGTGAGTGCTTGAGTAGAAGGAGGGGTAGAGGGAAAAATCTGTCAAGCAGACTCCCTGCTGAACATGGAACCTGACACACGGCTTGATCTCACAACCCATGAGATCATTACCTGAGCCAAAACCAAGAGTCAGACGCTTAACCAACTGAGCCATCCAGGTGCCCCAGCATGCAGCAGCTTTTTAGTTTGATGTAATCCCATTGGTCTACTTATAATTTTGTTGCCTAAATTTTTTTGTAATATCTCAAAAAATCATTGCTAAGGTCAATGTCAAGTTGCTTTCTCCTAATGGCTTCTTCTAGGAGTTTAATGGTTTCAGGACTTACGTTGAGGTCTTGAATCCATTTTTTTTTTAATTTGGGTATAGTTGAAACACAATGTAATGTTAGTTTCAGGTATGCAGCATAGTGAATCAACCACTCTGTATATTATGCTATGCTCACCACAAGTGTAGCTACCATCTGTCACCATACATACTATTAAAATACCATTGACTGTATTCCCTATGCTATACCTCTTATTTCCATGACTTATTCATTCAATAACTGGAAACTTGTATCTCCTCCTCCCCATCTCCCATTTTGCCTCTCCCTTCCCCCTCCTGTGACAACTATCAGTTTGTTCTCTGTATTTGTAGGTCTGATTCTGCTTTTTGTTTGTTTATTCATTTGTTTTGCTTTTTAGATTGCACGTATAAATGAAATCAGATGGTATTTGTATCTCTCTCTGACTTACTTCACTTCACATAATATCCTCTAGGTCCATCCACGTTGTTGCAAATGGCAAGTTCTCATACTTTTTATGGCAGAGTAATATTCCTGTGTGTGTGTGTGCGTGTGTGTGTGTGTGTGTGCGTGTGTGTGTGTGTGTCTGTGTATCTCACATTTTTATCCATTCATCAAGGGAGGGACAACTTGGGTTGCTTCTGTATCTTGGCTATTGTAAATAATGCTTCAATAATCATAAGGGTGCATATATCTTTTTGAATTAGTGTTTTAGTTTTCTTTAATCCATTTAGAATTGATTTTTGTGTGTGGTGTAAGATAAACGTACTTCCTTAACTTTTTGCCAATATTTCTATTTAGTTGTTTATATTTTCCTCATTGATTTATAGGACATGTTTTCATATTCTTGATAATAAGCTTTCTGAAAAAATATGTGTGATAAATATTTTTCCTTTGTGGCTTATGATTTTATTTTTTAAATAATGTCTTTTGATGGATGGAAACATTTAATGCAAAATAAATATTTCAATCTTTTTCATAAATAGTTCATGATTTATTTGCCTTATTTAAGATCAGCTTCCTGGCCTTGCCTACCCATACCTCACCAGGGCATTTTCAGCTTACTGGAACCAACAAATACATCCTGCTCACCAGCTTACACCCACAGACAACCCTGGGGGAGGCTTTGAGCTCCCCAGTCCTAGTCTGCAGTTTCTTATGTGCCAGTCTTGACCTACTGACTTTAGACCAGCTCTCACAGGACAGCTCAACAAATTTCTCCTCCATCCTGTGAGTTGCAAACACACCTTCTCCTGCCATCTGAATCCCAACCTTGGGAGGGACTCTGACAAATTTATTCTTTTCTTGAATAATCTCTCTTAGACATAGAATAATTTTTAGAGTTCTTGTTACCTTTTTATAAGTAATCACTTATTATAATTAATAATTACTGATATTTAAGTCTCTTCTTCAAATTATTATGTGATTTTATTGTGTTAACCAGACCCTGACTGATACATACTGTTCTCTATAATATTTAATATTCACTGAAACCATTAACAAGTATTGTTCATCTCCTTTTAAATCACTTTTATTCATATCTTTTTATTATATCCTATCATTTTACATTCTTAGTTACTTTTGATGATTCTTAATATATATTTTTATATTTGTATACATTTGTATAACTATGCTAAAGCTTTCAAAATTGATCCTATGTAGAACAATAAACTGATGGTAAGGGAGATTTAACCTTTATTGTAAATAAGGTTATTTTTCTTTATAAACTCACTTCTGTAATACTTTGTTTACTACACAAATAATTATATACCCGGGGTGCCTGGGTGGCTCAGACGGTTAAGCATCTGCCTTTGACTCAGGTCATGATCTCAGGGTCCTGGGATAGAGCTCCACATTGGGCTCCCTGCTCAGTGGGGAGCCTGCTTCTCCCTCTCCCCTGCCCCTGCTCATTCTCTTTCTCTCTCTCTCTCAAATAAATAAATAAATCTTTTAAAAAAATAATTATACACTTCATATAACTCCATAATATGTATTCCTTCTTGCATATAATTTTCTTAAGGAGAAAGAATGAAACACACACTGTATCAACTTTGTGGGTGATTATTCTTTATGGACAAAAACATTTGCTTTTTCCATGTGGAGAGAGTGAATTTGCACATTAAAAGATGAAAATTCTATCCTATATTTAAAAGGGATGTTATATTAATCCTACCACTATTTCTTTTTTCTTTATTTTATTTTATTTTATTTTATTTTATTTTTTTTTTTTAGAGGAAAACAACATTTATTGTGTGAAAGATTTATATTTAATCAAAGGCACAAACCAAAACTAAGATTATTATAGTTGACCATGATATTGACAATTAAGTCACATCAACCTGATAAACAAATAGCAGCTAACACTAATGAAGATGAATTGCTTTCAATTCCTAAGGAAAATACAGTAATTCTGACACCATTAAGTAATAATTAGAACCTTTCAAATATAAATTTGAGAGCAAAACAGAGACTAATGAAAATATCTTAACTTGATGCAAATTACACAATAATTTTAACTCGTCTGGGAAGAGGCCAGTTCGGAAGGGTCAATTTTCTATCACACTACATCAGTCAGCAAATTCACAGCAGTCACTTTGTAACACTACATCAAAATAGCAGATTCACAATGCGATTTTGAAAAATAAAAGTCAAGAGGAACACGGTATTGCATCATTTACAATTTACTAGCTTTTCCAGTGTTTCACAGTGATACAGGGGTTTCAATGATCTAACATCAATGGGACAAAAGGTGGACTTAAACTGAACACGTCTTGATTGAATCAGACTACTGCTGTAAGTTTTTGGTCTATTGTAAGCGGTAGTAGGAAGTCTTCCAACCAGGCAATTTCATAGCTCACAGGGGGGGAATGTAAATGTCCTTAAACTTGAAGAGGAATAGGCCCGTGGTTTGCTGTTTACACTATCTCATACTGGTTATTTGTTATGGCGCGAGAGAGACAATAGGCTAGAAAGATTCCAATCAGCTGGAAGCAAGCAACTCCAAAAGAAATTCCGGCAACCACTCCCATTTCTGACTCTATAATGGTCATCACCTTTATAAAACAACCTTCACTATTTACTTTATCTGCATCTCTCTGTGGAGAACAATTTTCAAGTTTGCAGCAACTCTTGGGAAATCCTTTTTCTGAGTAATAATTAGTATCCTTCCAATCTCTATAGTCGGTGACACCACAACAATGCAACTTATTTTGAATCTTGTCTACTGCATCGCTTCTATAATCTCCCGTAGAGTTATACTGCTTTAAAATTTTCTCATAATTATTCTTAAAACTGTTCTTAATCTCATGTCTGAAAACAAATCCTACGATGGCAGCGACCAGTTCAACCAAAAAAATGAGAGTCAGAAACATTGCATACAGTTTTAACATCCATGCAGAAGCTCGGCAGGTAGCAAAACAGCCAAAGGTGCCCAACAGAATAATGACAGTACCAGTACCAATGAGCACGAAGGGGACATTGGTGGCCTTCTCATTCAAAAGGGAAAAATAATTCTCCAGGCTCACCTTGCCCCAAATACCAACGGCAAGAAGGATAACACCAGTGATCCAGAAGATGAAAGTGTAGATCAAGAGGACGCTCTTGAAGCAAGTAATGACTGGTTTGGTCTGTAGTCTCCGAGACGGGGACGCCATGACTAGCCCCAGACCCTGCCCCGCCGCACCGGGCACTCCTTTATTTTATTTTATTATGTTATGTTAATCACCATACATTACATCATTAGTTTATTTTTTGCATCTTTTTTATTTGATTATGTTATGTTAATCACCGTACATTACATCATTAGTTTTTGATGTAGTGTTCAGTGCTCCACTATTTCTAAATAAAATGGCATCACTTTTTTCCTAAAAATTGCTAATATTTCAAATATATAGAAATTGATAAATATCATTCCAAATCAGTCTTCTAAATTTTGTTAAACCTTTTGGAGCCTCTGGATTTTTTCTTCCAACTCAGAGTCACCCAATGAATCTTCTGACAATCCTCAACTAATCAAGTATAGGTTTTTGAAAATATTAAACTGTATTTTGCCTTAAAAATTTATTTCTGATCTTCCTTGCTACTCATTAAATTTCAAACCTGTCCTATATGTTTAGAAATGCTAAATATTATTAGACCTAAATCCCAAAGAAATGTCAAAACTACTCATTATTACTTTCCCTTGATGGTATATTTTTATCATTATCTGCCAACTTATGTACATGTTGGGACTATACTATAATTTTATAAATATGGTATAATAAGTTAATGCTTATTGCTTCCAATTGTGAACATAACATAAAAAAACTGAACTTATTGTTATTAATATTAATTTTGATTCAGAGTGTTGCTATGAGTCTCTCCTAAGTGAAAAATAAGCAATTTCTCCAAAGAACTTAGAAATGATACAATGATATTGACAAGATATGACAATCACCTTCATATCTGTTTCATTAAGGTAACTTAAAAAACTGTACATAAACAAATGTTAAGATTTTAGGTATTAAATACAAGTAACATAGTCTAAAAGTCTTGAGCCAATAAATGGCATTGTGCCCTTTTTCTATATTGGATATCTTTTATACCTTAGTTACCTATTTTCACCCATCTTTTTGCATTCATTATTGCTACGGCAGTAGTTGAAGATTTATCCTGAAAACACCTTGCTACATCCCATATGTTTTGCTTTATTCCTTCATCTTCTCCTTCAACTGTGTGGATGCCTGTAGGAACCTGCTCAACCATCTGGCACATATAGAGTTGATTTATAACTGGGCTGAAAAATCTTTATCTCTGTCTCGGATGTCTGGTTTTTGACTCTTGGCTAAGATAGGACAAGACCTATGATGTGCAGTTTTATATTGAAACTCTCCTGGTGACCCCCAGATCAGTTCATTACTGATGGTTTGCTACTGGCTTAATCAATTAAGTCAACTTTTCTTGTTTAAGTGGCCAGAGAGGTATTTCAGACCTTCACTAGGAACTTCCACTTTGAGTTTTCCCTGATGCAAGCTTCCTCACACAGATGTTGGTGGTTTGAGCTAAAGAGAGAGCCAGGTCCATGTTTGTGAATAAGGTCTTCTGAGGAGCCTGTGCATAGAATGTTTCTGGGACCCCTGATACTTGCCTGCACTCTTGATGGACCATATCATTTGCTTTTAAATAAAGGCTTTTAAATAAAAGACGAGTATGCTCTGTGACTGTTGTTGAATCTACTCAAATACTCAAACTGGGGAAATTTTTGCATGCACAGTTGTTACAACTCTGGGCCAACATTTGATTAATGAGCAGGAAAGGCAATAGAAACATTCCCCTCATTTGTGTCTTAGATGAACAGTTCTGAAATGCATGACATAAGCTTCCTTAGGCCATCCCCAGCAACACTGACCCCAGGTTCCCACAGAAGAAACTAACCTATTATTCACCTTTTAATTGGCTTTCCTTTCTTCCTTGTTTCATTCTCCTCAGTTTGCCCAATTCTGGTGTCTGGGATCAGTTCCCCAAATGAATTACCTGCTTACAAAACCTAGACCCAGGTTCTGATTTTTGTGATAAACCCAAGCTAATAATAAATTAATAAATTATTTTTCCTATTTTTCCTATTCTTTTACAATTTTATGATATAATACTCTTACTATCAAATGCTAAATAGATGTAAATTTTTTAAATGAAACTTCTGCTATTATTTCTGTTATGGAATGAATACATCACAGGGATAAAATGTACAACATAGGGAATATAGTAAATGGTATTATTATAGCTTAGTAGAGTGACAGATGGTAGCTACACCTGTGGTGAGCACGGCATAACATACAGAGTTGTGGAATCACTGTTGTATGCCTGAAACTAATGTAACATTGTGTGTCAACTATACTTCAATAATAAAAAGAATTTGCTATTACAGTATGAAATAGTTATTGAGCTCCTGCATAAATTAAAATTGTGCCCATTTCTTATGGGAATAATCCTAGATTAAGTACATGATCTTTTCTATTCTAGCTTTCACTGTTCATTTAAGTGCTACTGCAATATAATGGAGAAGAATTGGTTTAGAGATACTATCCGAGAATTTTCCTGAAGTGTGGAAGGGCCTGTGTCCTCAGAATGAAAAATACCACTGAATGTTGAGCAGAATTCATTTTAAAGATCAACATTGAAAAGCATTACTTTAAAATTGAAATTTATTAAAGAAAAAATAAAATTATAAATTTTTAGCAACAGTAGATAACAAATTTCAGTGAAGAATAACCTCAAAATTCTAAAGGGAAATTGAAATTAGACCTTTATTTCTAATAAATTAACTAAAAATAATTTAAAAATAAAGATATGTAGTTTTCCAAAAATTTTAATACTTTCAGGTCTGTTAAATGAAAAAGTTGAAGCCCAGGATACGTATAGGAAAATTATAAACAATATATTTCAAAGAGAAAAAAATGAATTCAAACTGTATAGTAAAATGGAAAAGTATATCAAGATATTTTGGCAAATCCAAAAAATATGACTGTGAGAAGATAATAACAGTAATTTTATATATATTTAAATACAGTTATAATTAAAATTTTTTACAAAATGCTTTGGAATTTAAGAAAGAGCTTTTCAGATGGAAATGAAAATCTGCTCATAACTTGTCCTATTCAGAACTAAAGATATGAATAAATTAAGACTTAGCTAAAAGTAGACACGTTACAAACTTAAAGCTAATGACTAAAATAATATAATTGTCATTTATAAAACATTTAAATCAGAACAGGAATAAAAGGTGGCTCTAGAGTAAAAGGAAAATGCTATTCAACATTAGCTGGGGCACAAAGTGTATATTATACAGTCATTTCTAGTGGGAATGGAAATTGGAACAGTTACTTTAAGGAGTAATTTAAAATGATCTAATAGAAATTTAAATGCCCATACCTTATGATTCAGTAATTCCTGAATATACACTGGAGAAACACTTGTCCACATGCACAAAGGGGCATGCACAGGAAAGAGCCTAGGAAGTTTTTGTAATTCAATCTGATTAAACAACTAAAATTCTTTTTTTTAAAGATTTTATTTATTTATTTGAGAGAGAGAATGAGATAGAGAGAGAGAGAGCACGAGATCCAAGAGGGTCAGAGGGAGAAGCAGACTCCCTGCTGAGCAGGGAGCCCGATGCGGGACTCGATCCCGGCACTCCAGGATCATGACCTGAGGCGAAGGCAGTCGCTTAACCAACTGATCCACCCAGGCGCCCAATAATCTAAAATTCTATCTAAAGGAAACAGATAAGTAAATTGGAACACACATACAATGGGATTTTCTATAGTACTTTAGTTTGCTCTTTCTTATTCATTTCCTTTATCATTCTGCCTATATAAATATCATAATGTATATATACGGGGAACCCACCATTGTTTGAAAAATGTTACTTATAGCGCATGCAGCTTAGAGTGACTGAAACAAAGCTCAAATATTAATTTGTATAACTTAAAGAGACATTTAATTTTCTTAAAAATGGTCTGAATAAATACACATTAGGGACTGCCTCTGCCATCTCTGATAGAGCAACTGCATCAAAACTAGCTCTCCCTGCCTTAAGCGGCCATAAATGATGAGGCAACTGGGTAGCAGGCAACACAGAGAAGGAGTTCCTGAGTGAAGGGGAACCCAAAAAGACAGTCCCAGAATTTGTTGTAGCATTGTCTATTTAAAACTTAGGGGACAATAACATATTAGGCTCTCACTACAGTAAAATAAATTTTAAGTTTATTTTTAAATCGGTATGAGGTTTACAAAAGAATCTGTATTTCATTTGGACTTTAAACATTTATTTATTCAAAGTATGCCCTGCTGTATTTTGCATAAAATTTTAAAATGAGTCTTCTTCTGATGTTTATTATTGACATTTTTCACATCCTGAGTAAACACAAGAAAAAAAAAACGTGGATCCACATGAATAAAAATAATTTGACCCTTATTTCTACTACAAAAAAAAGGCATATAACAAAAAATATTTGAAATGGTAGTGGGTTTAATAGTGGTATTCTTAAATGTAATAGAAACTTTTTTAAAGCTCAGATTTTTTGTTTCAACTCTGAAGTTTTTTTACTTTTAGCCTTTGGGCAGATAGACAGAGAGGGAGAGAGAGAGAGAGAGAGAGAAGATGATTTGCTTGGCTTACCCGGAAGGAGAAAGTGCATGAATATGAATAAAGGTCTGGGGGGCACCTGGGAGGCTCAGTCGGTTGGGCATCTGCCTTTGGCTCAGGTCATGCTCCCAGAGTCCTGGGATCGAGTCCCACATTGGGCTCCTTGCTCAGCGGGGAGCCTGCTTCTCCCTCTCCCTCTGCCTGCCACTCTGCCTACTTGTGCTCTCTTTCTCTGTCAAATAAATAAATAAAAATCTTTTAAAAAAGAATAAAGGTCTGGGACTAGTGGAGCCTTTCCAAACCTCCCACCCCCACCTTTATTTTGCTTTTTTTCCTCTATCATTTTTTTCTAGTTATAAGGTAGCATTTTATGTTCCCTGGAAGCTTTTCCTTACACTTTTTATTAATCATCATTGTTTTTGATCAAATTAAATTTTGTTCAGTCTAGATAGAGTATTTGAATAGATTGCAAACTCTAGTCCTTCCCTCTGCTTTCTTCCACTCGATTTCATACTCTGTCCTCTGGAGTAAAATACAAATCTCATTTTCTTGCCATGTTTCTTACAGACCTTCTACTTCTTCTTATCCCTTACAAATGAAATAAAACCTCTGAACATATAATTCAGATCTTTTCTTAACTCTTCTTTCTTACTTTTCCTCCTTTCTAACTCTTCCTGCTTCAACTCAGGTGTTTCCTATATGCTCTATGGTCCTTTCTCTCTCCTCCCAGTTGGCAGAGGGAATCTATTGCAGCATCTAGGTATGTACACACACACACACACACACACACACACACACACACGCACACATGCACATATGTATACATATACATATATATGTGTGTGTTTATGTGAAGGCAAAATGTAAGGGAATATAAATATTTGTGGAAAGATTACCTTTAAATCATTATAAAGGGGAAAATGTATAAATGAATGATACCTTCCATTCCATATATTTAGGCCTATGAAAAACATATTTCTCATCCCCTTCTACAAAGCTTTTCTAAAATATAATACCAGATCTCATCTACATTTGCATCTTAGAAGTTGGTAAAACTATTAAAGATAAAAATATATTCAAGAAGAGCCATAAAATGATGAAAGCTTTCTCATTAACATGACTGCTAGAATTTATTTTAATACTCAAATTATGCAAAACAGGGAAAATTTGACACTGAAAAATTAGACTTTTACTAAGCCCAAATATTTGTAAGAATCGCTTTTCAAAGATGTAGAGCAAAATTCTAGGTGTTGAGGTTATGTCAATAAATTAAAATCTAGAATAGAGCCAGAAAAAATTGAATTAAAAATAAAATGTTTCACAATGTAGATTAAAAATAAACATATACAATAACTCAAAGGTAAAATTATGGTTTTCTTATATTCCTGAAGCAATCATATCATTAAGGAAGTTTATACAAAGTATGGAAAAATGAACAGCACAGTGATAATCATTCTAATGTATTAGTATATGTATGGGTATATACATACGTAAATATATAGTGTACATATATATGTATATACTTAGTTTGTATATATACATAACCTGTACATATAGATACCTATATGTGCATGATGTATATAAATATATAGTCTGTACATATAAACTGTATATGTTCTGTATAATATACACAGATGTATAGTTATATATACATATATTAAAGATTTTATATATATAAATATATAAAATCACTGTATCTACCATTTTGTAAACTGTGAATCTCACATTCGCAGCTTAGAGGTTATTTCATTTTATTACACAAATGTGTATTGGGTATCTATATATGCCAGGCAATTTTTTAGACCTATTCGGATACTCATTTATTTAATAATTAATTCATTTATTTTTTTCAATACTGTTTCAGCATCAATTAATTACCAGCCCTATCAAATGTCTTGGAAATACAACAGTGATTACAAACAGCAGGTCTCTGTCATTAGTGTGTAGTAGTATAGACAGTCAGTCAGCAAACTTATGCTAAAGGCCAGATCGTAAATATTTTGGGTTTTGTGGGCCATTTGGTCTCTGTTGTAACATTCCACTCTCCTGTTGTAACATGATAGTAGCCAAAACAAACAATGTACATTAATGAATGAACATGGCTGTTTCCAATAAAACTTTATGTACAGAAACAGGTAGTGGCTAAATTTGGTCCACAGCCAGTTTGCCAATGTCTGGTCTAGACTGAGTATTAAGTACTTAACAAAATTTTAACAAATAGCAGAAAACTATGCAAAAAAAAAAAAGTAAAGCAAGGGGTTAAATGATGAGCTCCCATTTTCGATGTAATATTAAGGGCTTCTATGAAGAGGTGAACTGATCAGAAAACTGAAAAGAGAAAAAGAGTTGTATCAATATCTCAAGAAAAAGCATACCAGGAGAAGGGAAGAAAGAAATGAATTGTCCATGTGTTGTGAGTAAATAATTAAAAATTTGGAATTTATTGCATGATCAGACAGACAGATTTGATTTGCTAATACACTATAAGTCAACTTCCATTACTTCAGTAAAGAGTGTTTTTCTTCACTTTCCTGTAGTTATATATTTTTCACTTAAAACCCTAATTAGTGTTACCTAATTTCACTAAATGATGAGGATACAAGTCCCATTCAATCCTTGAAACTGAATATAATTATCAAATATTGAAAAATAATAGTGAGACATCCTTATAATTACTGTTAAGTACTTTCTCTGTGCATAGAGAAATAGAAGCGTATCATCTGTTGTCTTGTATAGATAAATGATGTTTTTCTCATAAGCTAGAGAAAATTATCATAACATTTTCCCAGGTGTTTCTCATGTTCTTACAGAAATGAGTAGTGCTATTACCAGACTTTATACTTTCTCTTTTTAATAGCCTGAGTACCTTGATCAATTGTGGAGTTGTGATATCTGCTATAAAAATTATTATTTTTTACTTATTTGATTGCTACTCTTTCTCTCTTAGTTTTACTCCCTTTCTACTGAATATGATTGCCTTTCCTCTTCTTTTTGAATATTTTCTGTATTAATTTACATAGAAATACATTTTATTCTCTCTTCATGTTTAGTCATCTTTGTACTGCTTTTTAAAGATCTATATAATCCATAATCCTACTCTTATAAATTAAAAATTGAAGAACCGAGAGAGTGGTCTCCTCTCCAATCAAAAGCACCACAGTCTTATTTTTAGAGGCCAGTGGAAGTGAAATCTTCTTCAACAGACTAGTTTTGCCTTAGGTGACCTCTTTTGTTGCAAATTACAGATGGTGAAGATACCCATCTTTAGGTAGTCTAGTATGTACATGACTGTACTAATCATGCTGTGACACTTATTCTTAGATTGCCTGACACAGGACACTTGGAATTTTAATTTACAAAGACTTTTTCCAGACAGTCTGCTTTTGTTCTATAATTTTCCTTGGAAATATATTACTATTTGCATAATATACCCATCAGAAAGGCTACCAGATAAACCTTAAGCAAGCAAGGTTCTTGACTCTTGAAAAAAAAAGATCTGAGTCTTCTACAGTCTGAGAAGACTATATATAAGGTCATCATTGCCTACTGTAGCTCCTGACAAAAACATTCTATACTCTAGAGTACTTGGAATGCTATTACACATTACTTTGCTTTCTATCTCAATAGGGAGTGGGGTGAGCAGTCCTGTGTAGAGGTGGACCTCTATATAGAAAAGTGCAGAGCAATCTGTTCTTCCAGTAATTTGTGTTTTTCAGAGCCTTTTATTTTCAGTCTTTTGGGGAAAACAGAGTTGCTTAGAAGAATTTTCAATAGCTTTCCTTCTTGTAATACACTGTTTCCCAAACTTAATTCTGTAATTGAAATATCATCACAGGATTTCAGATTCTTGAATGCTACTTTGTGTTGTCTTTCTACTAAAATGTTATAATTGAATGTTAACACTTGCTTCCTTGAATAAATGAAGAAAGCCATTTACTTTAAATGTGTGGAAACATATACAGAGGTAAAGGTAGAGTACTAGTTTGGTATTTTTCTCCCTGTGATATTTAAAATCCAGTAACATACACTTCCATGAGCTAAATGTATAGGAAGGAAATGGCATAGGTTGCAGGAAAGAAAAACCTGTATCATAAAAGTTATTCAAAACCAATCATTTAAAGTATCTTAGCAAGGAAATATCAACTTCAGCACTGCAAACTCTAATGTGGAAAATGGTATATTTGCAAATATGTGTTTAAATGAAGTCTCACTCTAACAAAATGTCCTGCCTAAGCCCATGTTTAGGTCAGAATGTTGCATATGCCTTGTACCACTCTGTTGGTGAAAACGTTCTCTTCTTCTCCATATTCTCCAAATACTCGATGAAAACATTCTTCCCATTCCTCTACATAGCTTCACAAAGGGAAAAACAAAGAATTATGGAGCAGTGATAATCATATGAAATGAAGTGTGAAGCAATGGGTTCTTCTTCTTGAGGTCATGGTCATGGTCAGTAGATTGGTACTCAATAAGTTCTGAATTTGTTAGACTGAGCTAATTATTTGGGTCTTCTCTGTTTATCTCCACTATTACATTTTGCAATCTTTTGCACTTTACTAATATTTCACTCTTAAAATCCTTAGTGTCCTTAAATCATATTCATCTTCAGACACCTGATTCAGAAATAGTTGAAAACTTGATGCATTCATTTTCTTTAAAGAAAATATCAGGTGGGAGTAATTTAATTCAGAAATGATCTCTAGAAACCCAAATACAAGGAAAAGATTGTGATTGGGTGAGGCGGGAGGATGGCCAAAAAATTGCATTAATAAGCAAGTTACTGCTGGGGACAACAAAGTTTAATCCCACTAGGAATTTGGAAAGCCAGTATGGAACACACTCTTCAGATAAGTCACCCAAAGAAGCCAGAGTATTTATTTACCACTTCCTGTCAGTCACTGGTTAGGTAGTGTGGTGTTAATTCCACAGCAATTCTGGCTTGCCATTTGTATGGACAAATTGGGATCCAGTTGCAAAAGAAGAGAAAGTTTATGGGCAAAGGGATGCATGCAGCTGCCACCAGTTGGAATTCCAGTTGATGTACCTAGAAATAATGACAACATCTACTATAAGCCCTTAGTACAGATTAAGGCCATTTTAATATATCTTAACATTTCTTTTTTTTAAAGATGTATTTATTTATTTGAGAGAGAGAGAAAAGAGAGCAGGGGAGGGGCAGAGGGAGAGAATCTCCAAACAGCCTCCCCATTGAGCACCGAACCGAAGGCACACCCATGATATCATGACCTGAGCCAAAACCAAGAGTCCTATGCTCAGCCAACTGAGCCACTCAGGTACCCCTATCATAACATTTCTTAGCAAACACATTGCCTTTAAAGTAAATAGATAACTGGATTGCATCAGAAAGAGCATTGACATGATAACACAAAATCTGTACCCAGGCTCCATATTAAGAAAACACAAGAAAAAAATATATATGCCCTTGTTGTGTTCAACTTCTCCACTTAATGAAGGTGGCTTTGTTGTCTTGCTCATTGATGAAAATGTATGCAGAAATGTCTGAAATTGAAAGAAAATAAAAACATAAAATAGATAATTTCTGTCAAACAATTTTAAAAAGAACAAAACACCCAGGAACTTAGAAGAAAGCAAATTATTGGACCATTATTTAACTTAAATATTAGAAAGTCTATTATAAAGCTAGTAAAGAATTGTGATTAGAATTATTGGCTAAGTTATAAATGATTTTTAAGTAAGACATCAGATGTATTTGATAAATTATGTTTCCGTTGATCCATGGATATTTTGATATCTGGATTCATTTTAAGATGTAAACAATCACTAAAGATAGACTCAGAATGATGCTAAAACTGATATCTCTAATTTGCCTCACAGCATGCAACAGTCACGATAATTAAGCCAACTGATATTATCACTTATGATTGCTTCTTGTCAGAAACTGTGGTATTTTTCCCATTGAGTGGGGAGTGAGGGTGGGTGAATCAAGCTTAGTGCTAGAATTATTTCCCTCTTAAGCAAAATTCATCAAAACCAACAGTGAGATTCAAAATGACTGGTAATAAAAGTAGGAAGAGAGATGATTGTCTATAAAGCTCAATTTAATGGGACTGGATCCACAGAGAAAATAACCACCTAGTGAAATAGATCAAATAAAAAAAGAATGACCTGCATATATTCTATTAACAAGAGCAAAATAAAACAAAAATTTACATTATGGCAATTTTAGATTAGCACCTATTTTTTTCTGATTAAAAATATTATTTTTTTATAAAATTGACACATGCATGTATTAAAACCTTAAAGAGAGAAGGAAATTCTCCCACTTCTAAATCTAGCCCGGATTCCAGAGGACAGTCCACAGTTTCTGGTGCAATTTCTTAAATAGTTACTTGCTGACTTGAAAGACATATGTATTTAAATTTTGGATTGTCATGCACATGATCTATATTATTTAACACCATTCACAAGCACTGTAAGTCTTTGCTTTTCTACACTTCCTTTAGTATTATTTCAAACTTACTGATTTTGCCTATTTAGTAGGTGAAAAAAGAAACCAATGCTTTAATTTTTATTCTTCAGTGGTAGGTGATGTTAAACATTTAAAGTTTAAAAACCTCGTTTTAGTTTTTTGGCTTTGAATCACCTGTTCATATTTTTAATTTACTTATATATTTTATATTTGGCTTTTATTTATTTGTGGAAAACTTTTGAATATCGATCCACTAGAAGAAGGAAAATATTAGTATTCTCTGTGCTCCACATAGCAGTTCTAGACCACTGAAACCCCTTCCTTCCACATGATATTTTATTGTTTTTAGTAGCTTTACATAAAAAAATGCTTATATATGTGATAAGGTACTTTAACCCTTATCACTTATCTATAAAGTAATCAGACCATATTGATATTACCATCTCAATTTCAGAGTTGAAGAAATGGAACCCTAGGATGTTCAATGACTTGATCAAATCTCATAACAGAAATGAAACTCCTGACTTCTTTCAACTTTTTTTCCAACTACACTAATCCATTATCTCTCTTTTACTTATAGACTATTGTTATATCCATTATCATGAACCTGCATTTTTTACTATTATGTTTTCATTATTGAGTGCATCCTAATAAATGGAAAAACAGGTGAACTCCCTGGAAATTCTTGCCACAATCTGCTTTACTAGTTTAACATTTCAATACACCCATCATTGGCAATAGACTTATAAAACTGAACCAGCTGTTTTCCATACAACCGTGGGTTTGCTATCAAAGTCAATGTATACATTATTTCAGCTTTCTGGAATGGTCTTAAATAATTTATGCTAACTATTGCCAAATTATTACTCACCCTGGCTTCATTTCCTTCTCCTCGAAGAATTCCTTCATGATCTTTTCATCAAATCAAGGTCAAAAGTGTTTTCATCCTCTGAGTTCCCATGAATTTTATAATATTTTTATATAAGAAAGCGAGCTGATTGCTCTAGTATCTCATAATCTTTCAAATAGTGCTCATAAAACTATATTCACATACTATTAATATGCAGTTTGACAACAGAATGTAACTATACATAAATTCATGCAGTTAGTTGGTGTTGCTCACAAGTGTCAACAATTATTGGCAAGCTGGGAGTTGAAAAAATTCAGGGGGACTCTTTATGAACTAAAAAGTAATGATTTAAAGTTTAAGAGTAGAAGTGAGAAAGGATAAAGATATGGAAACTGAGTAGATAATTTAAAATGTAAAGATGGATGCCATCATCTAGACCCAGGTTAAGATTTGGAACACTGCAAAACAAAACCTTTCCTAATATTTCTAGAATTTTACTGTCTGTCACTCACACCGGGCTAAATATTTATTTCTTATCAGAGCAACAGAGAGTGGAAGACCCTAGGGAAAAAATATGGAAAGCCAAATGTGGGCTTGTTAATTAGCTATGTAAGGTTAGGAGGTGGAAAGGAGTTTAAAAAATAAATAAATAATTAAAAGATGATGGAAGAACATCTAAGACACAAAAGAAGAAAGGGAAAAGTAAGAGGTAAACCGGCAGGGGAAAAAATTATACTACCCTAGGTATGGAGGTCAAGAGATTGTTAAAGGTGTGCATACAACAAAATGAACATCAGCTAGACTGGACCAGTAGCACAGTGGATGATTTGTGCCCTTAAATATTTCCATGGTACAAGTCCTGGGACCGTAAAGGAGTCTCTGTCTAGACACTGCCCCCAGAATAGCCTACGTTTTGCATAAACTCTTCTGGAATTTTTCTTTCACTCTATATTTTGGTTGTGCCTGACATATCTAACTGGATTATCACAGGGTCAGTGGTTAAACCATCATACTTATACATCTCTCCATATCTACTCATCTAAAAGTTTATGAAATTATGCTGTTTCATGTACTGGTTTTTCTAAAGATTATTTCATTTCACTTATTCATTTGAGTCAGTTTTCAAAAATTAAAATGTATGCATGCATTTTAATTTCTGCTTAAATTATATAACACTGAGTTTTGCACAAACATTAATGCAAAAATAAAAAATGGCTAGTATTTTATGTTGCTATTTAGGAGGTTATTAATATGGCAGATAAACAGAAAATGTTCTATAGATACCACTTTTAATAATTCAGTAGTTGCTTCAATTATGCTATAAAGTGTAGAAATGTTGCCAGTTAACTTTCAAAGACACAATGATAGAGGAAATGGATTTAAAACTACTTCAAATTATTTTTAATAAAAAAATATGTGTCTTGGGTTCACCTTTTTTAACCCTATCTACTTTGGGATTCTTATGGTCCTTAGAAGAAGTGTTATAAGTGACTGAACAGAAACATTATATCTGATTTTGTGCTAGAAAATTGAAGCAGTATGTGATCATGGCTAAGCAAGAGCTTTATTGCAATAGCAAATAGTTACATGATTACTGAAGTATAGCTGTCACTAGAAATAGAAACCTTCAAGGAACCTATCATAAAACTAGCAATTTCAGATTTACTAGTGTTTAAAATTAAGATTTAGTAATTCATTGTGGATATATCTTCTTAATGACTTTAGGAAAGTTTCTTACTTTTACTTAGCACTTTCACTTTTTTTCTTAGTATCCTGCCCTTCAAAATGAAAATGTGTTATTTAAGATCATTAAGAGAATTGTTTATAAGGCTGTATGAATGAGACACCTTGAAATTTTTGCATTATGGAAAATGGTTAGTCAATTGTTATTTATTGTTAACATGTTATTTGTAATTCATTGAGAGATGCAACATGTTATTGTAGGTAAACTAATTTGACCAATAGTTTTATTTTGCTTCCTCTTCTGGAGGATGATTGATGGATGAATCTGAGAAATGTGAACCATCAAGTAAAAATGTTTGTTGAAAAAAATAATAATGGGGCACCTGGGTGGCTCAGTTGGTTAAGCGACTGCCTTCAGCTCAGGTCATGATCCTGGAGTCCTGGGATCGAGTCCCACATCGGGCTCCCTGCTCAGCGGTGAGTCTGCTTCTCCCTTGGGCCCTCCCCCATCTCATGCTCTCTCTCTCTATCTCATTCTCTCTCTCAAATAAATAAATAAAATCTTTAAAATAAAAAAGAAAAAATAATAATGGCTATTTAAATAGTTTTACATACATGTATATGACATTATACAGTCTGAAGAAGTGGAGATGAGAAGGGGATTTAAGAAATTGGATGCTAACTTAAAAAAAGAGTTGAAAAAAAGTATTTGAGTTTTTTACATTCTGTTGGTTTAGCATGAAATGCATTTGGATGTATATATCCATTAAGATGTATGTAAAATATTGTAGAGGATATTACAGAATTTGGATGGACAAAAAAAACTTTAGAGGAGTTGATAAAAATGATCAGGGTTTCAGACAAATTAGACAAAACAAGGACGGTATTGAACAGAAATAAAGAATTCAGATTGAGAAGATTTAAGAGAGAAGATAAACAGTTTGGGACTTAATACTATTTTATCCACACAATATTTTAATGTGGTTCTATGAAAGCTTTGAAGTGGAGCACTTTCCTAGGCAACACTGAATATAAAAGCATAAGCCTCAGATAATAAGAAAATATTTTCCATAGTTGAAGTTCCAAAATATTTTTAAAAGTTTAAGATTTCATTGTTATCGGGCACCTGGGTGACTCATTTAGTTAAGCGTCTGCCTTTGGCTCAGGTCAAGATCCTAGGACTCTGGGATCCAGACCCACGTGGGGCTCCCTAATTAGTGGAGAGTCTGCTTCTCCCTCTGCCTCTACCCCTCCCCCCACCTGCTATTTCTTCTGTTACTAAAGCATGGAGGGCCCTTCAAGCACATTTCCCCATACGTGTAAAAACCTCTTCTGCCCATCAAGACATGTCTCCCAAAGCCAACAACTCCACATTGTCTTTCCTGATTCTTTTATTTACAATTAATTGCCACCCCCATAATTCTTTGTTTATTTCTCTATTCAGAGCAAATTTTTGTATCAATGTATATTTGATGTTTGCCTGTCATTCTTCTGAATTATATGTATCAAAAAGAACGAAAGAAAAGTCAAAAAGAAATCTAAAAATTGAGGCAAGATGAAAATACTAAGATATAAAATATCTTTGTTAAGTACAGTTCCACTCTTAAGATTTTACTCTAGACAAATAAAATATATGTCTACAAAAGATTCATGCAAGAATGTGCACTGTAGCATTGTTCAGATATCCAAAAACCAAAAACAACAAAAAAAAACAAAACAAAACTCCAAAGTAACAACAACAACAAAAAAAAACCAAACCCAGAAATAATCTAGTGTCGATCTGCAGGAAAATGGATAATCATATTATGTTCTTTCCACACAAGGAAATAAAATGCCAATCAACAATGAAAGGAATAAACTTCTAATGCATATATGAAAATCTGGATGAATATCACAGAAATTACATTAGTGTAAAAAGTCATATAAGAAAGGTACATATAGGGGCACCTAGGTGGCTCAGATGGTTAAGTGTCTGCCTTTGGCTCAGGTCATGATCCCAGGTGGCTCAGATGGTTAACAGTCTGCCTTTGGCTTATTTCATGACCCAGGGTCTTAGGACTGAGTCCCACCTGGGGCTCCCAGCTCAGTGGGGAACCTGCTTCACCCTCTCCCTCTGCTGCTCCCCTGCTTGTGCTCTCTTGCTCTCTTTCTATCAAATAAATAAATAAAATATTTTTTAAAATGTACATATGACATTCTTTTTTTATGTGAAGTTCTAAAACAGACACAACCAGCCTATGGTAAAAATACTGAGAAAAAGTTGGAAGTAGTTGATTAAGAATGGTTTTGAGAGAACTTTCTGGAGTGATGAAAATGTCCTACATATTGATAGTGTGTAGGAGGTGCAAAGGTATGTACTCATCAAACATTAAATAATACATTTGACATGTATATAGTAAAAGTACATAAATATTACTTTAAAAATAAGTATAAAAACATTGATTTTTTATTTAGTATCTTTACTTTTTCTGCAGTATAAGGTTGGCAAACCTGAAAGTATTTTCTGTATACCCAAGGCATTTAGATAATAAGTTATTATGTGGAAAAATAATAGGAAACAGAAAAGAGTTAGAAAAATGGAAAGAGAGAAGATTAGGATGTACTCTATAGATTAGAATTAGAGTTATCCATATGAACACATAACACACACACACACACACACACACACACACACACACACACTTGGTGGAAGACAATTCTCCATGAGTCTCCTGTGTTTTTGCTGATTTTCCAAGAAAACCTCTTGAAAGTATTTGTTCCAGATAGCTTCCCAAGAATGTTTTTATAGTATCCAGTTTGGGTGGATGAACATAGTACCTCCTTGACTCCCTCTGAGACAGAGGGCAAATTTGCTTCCCCATCAGAGTAGTAAAGTTTCATTCCAGGGCAGTTTGGGCAGATTTGCTAGCAACTCCCTTCTAATAGTGTGAATTTCCTCAGGTCATATTTCCTTAGTTGTGACACAAAACTTACTGTGTGGACAGCATCCACATGGACCCATCTCCAAATTGTCCCTGTGGAGTTTGGGGGCAACAGGAATAGATGGAAGCATGAAGCTCCTGATGCCTGTGTGCCCTGCAGAATAAAATCTTTTGATCTGAGAACTCTGTGTCTTTTGCCTTGTACAGACTAACTTTTAAAAGTACAACCAGAGCAAAATTTCAGAACTCACAGTTTCTGAAAACATCCATTTATTTTCTGGATTTTTCTGACAAGAGGACCTAAAATTAAGGTCCTAAGATATTCTTGACCATACCTAGCATGCAGATCTTGGTCTCTGAATACCACTCAACACTAAAAGGAAACAGGCTTCTTTAAGAATGTACTGAATCCTCTAGGATTTTGATGGACTCCTGTCTCACATTTAGGTCTTTCAACCATTTTGAGTCTATTTTTGTGTGTGGTATAAGGAAATGGTCCAGTTTCAGTCTTCTGAGCATGGCTGTCCGATTTTCCCAACACCATTTGTTGAAGAAACTGTCTTTTTGCCATTGGACATTCTTTCCTGCTTTGTCGAAGATTAGTTGACCATAGAGTTGGGGGTCCATTTCTGGTCTCTCTATTCTGTTCCACTGATCTATGTGTCTGTTTTTGTGCCAGTACCATACTGTCTTGATGATGACAACTTTGTAATAGAGCTTGAAGTCTGGAATTGTGATGCCACCAGCTTTGCTTTTCTTTTTCAACATTACTCTGGCTAATCGGGGTCTTTTCTGGTTCCGTACAAATTTTAGGATTATTTATTCCATTTCTTTGAAAAAAGTGGAAGGTATTTTGATGGGATTACATTAAATGTGTAGATTGCTCTAGGGAGCATTGACATCTTCACAATATTTCTTCTTCCAATCCATGAGCATGGAACGTTTGGTGCATTTCTTTGTGTCTTCCTCAATTTCTTTCATGAGTATTTTAGTTTTCTGAGTAAAGATTCTTTGCCTCTTTGGTTAGATTTATTCCTAGGTATCTTATGGTTTGGGGTGCAATTGTAAATGGGATCAACTCTTTAATTTCTCTTATTCTGTCTTGTTGTTGGTGTATAGAATTGCAACTGATTTCTGTGCATTGAATCGGTCAAAATCCTAGAGAACACAGGTAGCAACCTCTTTGACCTTAGCCACAGCAACTTATTCCTAGAAACATTGCCAAAGGCAAGGGAAGCAAGGGCAAAAATGAACTATTGGGACTTCATCAAGATAAAAAGCTTTTGCACAGCAAAGGAAATAGTCAACAACCCCAAAAGACAACCGACAGAATGGGAGAAGATATTTGCAAATGACATATCAGATAAAGGGCTAGTATCCAAAATCTATGAAGAACTTATCAAACTCAACACCCAAAGAACAAATAATCCAATCAAGAAATGGGCAGAAGACATGAACACACATTTCTGCAAAGAAGACATCCAAATGGCCAACAGGCACATGAAAAAGTGCTCAACATCACTCGGCATCAGGGAAATCCAAATCAAAACTTTATTGAGAATACCACCTCACACCAGACAGAATGGCTAAAATTAACAAGTCAGGAAACAACAGATGTTGGCAAGGATGTGGAGAAAGGGGAACCCTCCTACACTGTTGGTGGGAATGCAAACTGGTGCAGCCACCTTGGAAAACAGTATGGAGGTTCCTCAAACAGTTGAAAATAGAGCTACCGTCCAACCCAACAATTGCACTACTGGGTATTTACCCCAAAGATACAAATGTAGTGATCCGAAGGGGTACGTGCACCCCAATGTTTATAGCAGCAGTGTCCACAATAGCCAAACTATGGAAAGAGCCAAGATGTCCATCAACAGATGAATGGATAAAGAAGAGTGGTATATATATATATATATATATATATATATATATATATATATATAATGGAATATTATGCAGCCATCAAAAAATGAAATCTTGCCATTTTCAATGCCGTGGATGGAACTAGAGGGTATTATGCTGAGCGAAATAAGTCAATCAGAGAAAGACGTATATCATATGATCTCACTGATACGAGGAATTCTTAATCTCAGGAAACAAACTGAGGGTTGATGGAGTGGTGGGGGGTGGGAGGGATGGGGTGGCTGGGTGATAGACATTGGGGAGGGTATGTGCTATGGTGAGGGCTTTGAATTGTGTGATACTGTTGAATCACAGATCTGTACCTCTGAAACAAATAATACCTTATATGTTAAAAAAAAAAAGATATTAGGAAGGGAAAAATGAAGAGGGGGAAATCGGAGGGGGAGACGAACCATGAGAGACTATGGACTCTGAAAAACAGACTGAGGGTTCTAGAGGGGAGGGGGGTGGGAGGATGGGTTAGCCTGGTGATGGGTATTAAAGAGGGCACGTTCTGCATGGAACACTGGGTGTTATACACAAACAATGAATCATGGAACACTACATCAAAAACGAATGATGTATGGTGATTAGCATAACATAATAAAATAAAATTTAAAAAAAAAGAATATCCTGAGTCCAATACAGATGTAGAGAAAGGAACTGCTAAAGAATGATGGTGGTAAATCATAACCAAGTGATCGTATTAAACATCTCCAACTTTAGGACAAATCAGTTTCACTTGCCTCCTGAGATGATACATTGAGAAGGACACATCACATTAGTACTATTCCTGTCTAAACAGTACAACCTAAATCTAATCATGAGGAAACATCAGTGAGGAACATCCTACAATAAATGACCTGTGTTCTTCAGAAATATAAAAGTCACAAAAGACACAGAAACTCTGAGGAATCATTCCAGTTTGTAAGAGACAAAAGAGACCTCACGAATAATTGCAAAGCATGATCTTTGTAGATGGAACATTTAGTTTAACCACGGACACCAAATGAACATGTATCAGAATTACCCATTATGCACTGGGTACTGATGACCTGCCAAGTCATAGTGTCTAATGAGCCAGAAGCAGATGGAAGTGCTACAACTAGGTTCAAGTATAAACAGCACCAGTGGGCATGAGTAAGCTGTGTGAGCTGGTGGTCAAGACCGACACACAACTGTACCCTGTGCCATCTGGGGTGTTCCATCTGACCAGCTGAAGATGGAAGAAAAGCCTGAGCTAGGTTATGGATAACTTGGTTTGTTATGTATGAGTAAGCTGAAGTTGGACAGCACACAAACACATCCAGGGATGGTCCTGAAAGACACTGGGGAGGGAAAATCTTCCTACTGGGCAGAGCTGAGAACAGTGCACCTATCATCCACTTTGGAAGATTTGGCCTGAGGTGAAATATATACACATTCCTTGATAGTGGCAAATGACCTTGCCTGGTCAATGGTCTGGAAAGAAAGAAAAAGAAAAAAAGAAGAAAAACCCAATAACAACAACCTAGAATATCAAAGGAAAAAACGATCTAAGGTAGATCATGAGTATGCACATATGAGAGTGGGCAAAAAGTATGAAAATTTTGTTACCACCTATTCATGTCTAAAAAATATTCACTACCAAGGGAGTGCTAGATAATCAAATAGAGTAGAGGTCAGCAAATCTTTCCTGTAATAGATCAAACCATAAATATCTGGGGTTTTGAGTTCCACATAGATTTGTTACACATATTCATATCATTTTTGTGTGTTGTCTGTTTACAAGTCTTTAAAAATATCAAAACCATACATGTGTACGAACACTCAAGCCTACACATCTAAACTCCATCCGCACCCCTAAAAATGGTCATGTTTTTGCCACCACATACACCTAAGGATGTGGACTCAGGTAGCATTGTATAATCCCTAGTAGTGTTATGCAGGGCTTAGACCAGAACTTGGAGCTCTTTGGGTAGGAAGCCAGGTGCCAGGTATCTAGAACATAGACTAGAAGTAGAGGTATTAGTACCAGAGTGCATCTCATCTTATGGAAGTTGCAGAGCTGTAAAAGGGCCCGAATGGAGTTTTCTTAAGCAAGAGCCCTAGGTCAGTGACCCTTTTGCTCAGACCCAAGATACTAATGTGCCCAAAGTTAAGCCTTTGGCCATAATGGCCTTAAAGTTTCCTCAGCTTGACTAAACTTTAGACAGGCTTCTTTCCAGCTAAGAGCATTTTTTTTTCTTAGAGCATTTGCTTTAGAAAACTTGGAATTGCAGATTCTTTCTGTGCTCCTCTGATATGTAAATGTCTCCACCTCTTGTTATATAACCCAAGAATGTCTTTCTTAAGGTCTTGGGAATCATCCCTTTGCAATGCAGTCATTGAGGGGGATAGAGCCTTTTCCCCTAGTCTGTGGAAGTGTAGGGGCCTTCTTCAATAAGCAACAGTTAGCAAACACACATGACTTAATCAGATTGACCAACCTACCCTCCAGTATGTTCTTGTACTTTTCCATTAGGTCAACACTCCAACTTTTAAAGTGCCCTCTACCTTTGTTTTAGGGGAGTTGAGATCCACTACTGGAAGGATCTTAAATGCCTTTCCTTCCTTGTTTAACTCTGTCAGGTGCAGTTTTCTTTGACACCTGCACTTGAGTGTATGCAAGAAAAGGAACAAATCAAAAGCATTGCATTGGAAAACCTGAGGAGGAGGGGCTGCTTTTACCTAAAATAGGCCACCCAGATCACCAAAAGTAGGTGTTTAGGCCAGCCAGATTTCCTACATTCCTGTGCTCCCTTCCTCTTCTATGCTCAGTTGTCTAAAACTAATAGTTAGAAAAGTGAAAAGTAGACAAGGGGAACCTGCCCATCCTTTCTCTTAAGGAAGATCCATCAGGTCAGCCCTCCTCATTTCACAACAAAGGGTTATATATCAAGACCATTCCCAAGGTCACCAGAAGAAAAAAGTCTAGAGAGTTTTGAAGGAATTCAGAAAATATCCGGAATAACATTTTCCTAATGGTTTGAAGTATATACCAAGTGTTTCTTAATTTCAGAATTGTCAGTCTTAATTGCATAATTAATAACGTATTTTAAGTACCCTCAGGAGAAAGAGTTTGTAAACATTATAGATTTTCACAAGGGTGACACTTTATTATAGTTTTAATTACTTGGGAGATACTTATAGACAGAGCTGTCATAAGTTGAGCCTCAGTGCAATTGGGCAGGACCTAAAACTCTTCTATCACGATTCTTTTTGTCAACATAGACATGAAATAAATCAGATCTAAGCAACATTGTGCAGCACACAAAGACCTTTCCCAGGTGGCTTATCTCTCCCATTGCACATAATCTTTTCATTTCCAGTTTTGGCAACAACACCCCCATCCCCTTCTAATTAAAATAAGTTGTTTCAGAAATGGGAAATTCATGGTTCAGCTTTTTATTTTTAATAAAATGTCTTAAAAAGTTTTTATGTTTTTTACTGAAAATTATTGCAAGCATCTGGGAGCAGAGATAGGGATTTTTTTTTAAGGAAAAATGGATGTCTGTTGTCCCAGAAATAATATTATGTGCATGCCTGACCCTGTAGGTATACTTGCTTTAATCTACTTTGGTTTTTCAAGGAGATCAGATGAAAAACCTAACTTTCTTCATCTGACCCGTGGTGCTCAGCTCTCTTGATGAGGATAAATCTATCCTGCATCTGCCTGCTTTTTATCATCCTCTATTGCTTTCTTTCCACCTTTTCCTGAACAAAGTCCAGGAACTTTGCCAACATCTACCTCAACCACCAGAGCTTCGGGGTACTATGCTTCCTCTCACAGAACTCTGGAGAAAGGAGCAGATGGTCCTCCGAAACACTCTTAGATGTGATGCTGGCTTAGGACAGAACTGATAGAATGGAATCCCCTGGGAAGATCACAGGGCATCAGGTCTTAGAGTAGACTTATAAATAAAAAAGAAATACATTTTATTCAGTCTCATAAGTTACTAAAAAATCAAGTGACATTTAACTTTAAATCAGCAATTATCCTGTTGTTTTTCAGATTCTTCAGAATATTCTGCAATATGAAAATAATTTTAATTAAAATTAATTTAATCTCTTTTGATTATATCCTCAAATGTCACTTTCAATTGGTAGACTATCACACATATTTTTATTAACTTACAGATGGTTTCATCTATAAATGAATCAGTTTGCTGATATTTACTTTGAAAATTTTAATGAATGATTTTATGCAATTTTACATTTGGAATTAGTCTAATAAATTTCTTAGAATGTGCAAAGTGAAAAATCTGTGTAAGATGAGACAGTGAATAAACTTGTATAATAATGTATACATTTAAAATGTGCAGAAAAAAATATAACGATGTATTTGTTGAGAAATGAATTTCTTTAAGCAACCTTTATATTTCAGAATGGCTAGGGCGGGACAGAGTCCTCTAACCTCGTTATTCTATTAGAAATAGCATCTGAATGTCACCAGGATGAATTTAGCTAGATGTCAAAAGATCAAGGGGCAGCTAATGGTATATCATAAAATCATGGGTCAAATGAATGAAGGCAATTCTGTAGTGCAGATTATGTGATGACTGAGAGAACATATAGCAAAGGTATAAATAAGATTGCAGGTAAGCAGAAAAACATGGGATTATTTATGGAGAAATAATCCTAATTGTAATAAACTATAAACAATTGATCATTTAATCTCAGCAAAAGCATGGCTAAATATTTTTCATTATCTCATTAAATTCTCACATCAAACAACCAAAGAAACTGAGACTGAGGGAATTTAAATAAAGTATTCATGTTCCGAGAATAGTTTTGTAGCTAGAATTTATTCTAGACTTATTTAACTACCCAGTATGTACTTATAACTGTGAAATTCTACTCCTTCCTTCTTTCTGCACTACACTGCACTACTGTATGAACTGATTCCCTAATATTGCATGTGTCTTGATAGAGCAAAGCAGAATGAACATAATCCCAACTATTTAATATCTACATTTTTTTACAGTTTTGGAAAATGAATTTGTACTAATGACTTAAATTCAATTCAACGTGTCATTTGCCTATGTTTTTCCTGCCACGAATGTGGTTGAATCCAGTGCTGCCCACTCACCACATGAATTCCTGCGGCTGAATGTGGCTAGAGTAATAAACCCAGGAGCCTGCTGAATGTTCAGCCTCTAAACCTAAAATTACCAAATTCAAAAGTTGGCACTGCCTTACAATCATGACAGTTTCCTAGTCTCTTCCTACCCTATTCTTCAAGATAAGTTTATACCTTCCCTTTTTTTTTTCCTTTCTTCACATTTCCATCATCTCTTTTCACCTGTTGCCCAGCTGAAAATTTTGTTTCTTATTCCACAGTGGGGAAAAAAAGAAAGAATTATTAGGAAGTTTTCTCAAATACTTACTACTGTATCTAACAATTTACTTCTATTTGCTTTCATATCTAATTTCTCATTCATTAGTTTGGATGAATTTTCCAAATTCCTATCCAAAACAACCCTTCCATATTTTGTGTAAGATTCAATACTCTTTTTTTTTTTTATTTTTAATGCAACACGCCAGCAATTTTCCTCTTTCTCCCACATTCTCTCTGCTCCCTGGATCAATACGATCAGCATACAAACATGTTTTGACTTTTTCCCTTAAAAAAAAGTCCACTTCTGGGACACCTGAGTGGCTCAGTCAGTTAAGCATCTGCCTTTGACTCAGGTCATGATCCCAGGGTCCTGGAATCGAGTCCTGCATCAGGCTCCTTGCTCAGCAGGGAGTCTGCTTCTCACTCTGCCTGCCCTACTTGTGTGTGTCTCTCTCTCTCTCTCTGACAAATAAATTTTTAAAAATCTTTAAAAAAAGCCCACTTATAGTGTTGAGTCACTAAATTCTACTCCTGAAATTAATATTACACTGTATGTTAACTAACTGGAATTTAAATAAAAACTAAAAAGAAAAGCCATTTCCAGTGCTACCTCATTTTTCCTTTCTATACTCATTCTTTCTTGAAGATTGAGCGTTGATCCTTGTCATTCCGTAGAAACTGATCTCCATTTTTCTAGGTCCATTGGTTAATTCTCACTCTGCATCTAACTTGATTTAGCAGCATTTTAAATAGTAGTTCAGTCTTTTCCCCTTGAAACTCTTTTCTTAGCTAACAGAATATTACACTCTCTTGGTTTAACTTCTAATTCACTGGGTGCTTTTCTTTCTCATCTCCTGATTCCTTCTAATTCTCAACACTGAAGTGCTCTAGGAGTGCTCAGTCCTCAGACCTCTGCATTTTCCTTATTCTCATTTAAAGAAAGAGGAGTCAAACACTCAGACATAAAAAAAGAATGAAATCCTGCCATTTGCAATGACATGGATGGAGCTAGAGTATAATCCTAAGTGAAATAAGTCAGAGAAAGACAAATGCCATATGATTTCAGTCATGTGTGAATTTAAGAAACAAAACAAATGAGCCAAAGAAAAAAGAGAGAGAGGGAGGTAAACCAAGAAACGGACTCAACCATAGAGAACAAGCTGATGGTTACCAGAGGGAAATGGGGTGAAGGGGATGGATGAAATAGGTGATGGGGATTAAGGAGCGCACTTGTGATGAGCACCAGGTGATGTATGGAAGTGATGAATCACTATATTGTACATCTGAAACTAATATTACACTGTATGTTAACCAGATTTTAAGAAAAACTTAAAAAAATAAAATGGGAATTATTCATGATCAATAGTAGACATGTATAGACTTTAAAAATCCTTGGTATCAATGGAAAGGAAAACAAATAAACTCAGAACCATTATTAGAGTTAATCAATTACCAGCCGTATTACTGAAACTGTATTTAATGATTTCTCTGGAATTAAATGTTAAATTTAAATACTTAAAATTGGTATTTCTTATTTAACATATTTAATTGGATACTATGTTGTGGCTTGTAGGCTTCTATCTAGATATATACATGCTATTAAATTCAGAGACTTTAAAAACATTCACACAAATATATACACCAGTATATCCATATTATTTTATTGTCTATATAATTTTTATGCTAGATTTAAATTAAATTAAATATTTTGAAAACATAACTTGAGGAGTGTCTAAATATAATTTTAACACCTCACCCAGCATACAGTAAGTTAAACTAAAGCATTTGTTAATATACCCAAACACCCTCAAAGTAAGTTCTACTCTATTTTAGCCATGATTTGGATTGCCTGAATTTGAGTTATCTAATTAGGCATTTATATATGTATAAAGTGAGATAATCAGAAATATATTTGGAAAAAATAAACTTGTTTTTTCCTAGAAATCTCTATCAACCATATTATATACTCCTTAAGAAGACGGTTGTGAAATCTAAAGAACGTGACAGTCTCAAATTGAATGCCATGTAGAAGACTAAGAAATTATATGCACACTTCTGTCAATATTACATACATACTTAAGTGTCATAATATACAGACATAAATAATAGACATTATACATTGATTAAGAAAACCAACATTACATTAGATTTATCTTGCATTTACAGAATGCTGCTTATTTGGCTTCTATTCAACTAAATTTTTACTAATGCTTCTCACGTGACTTTATAGTAAGTCAGTTCTCCATATTCACTCTGTATGACTAAGTTTTCATAAATTAAATTCATAAACTTTATCCCATCAAGATTATTTTTTTCTATTACTTTAGCCTATCAAAAAACCTTACACATAAATCTACCAGTCTACATAATAACTTCTCCTTACTCTATATTAATCACATATTTGATAATCTTACCCTTTATATTATCACTTACAATAAGGTAAAACAATTTAATAGGAAACTATCATAGAAAGGCCACCAGTGAATATCACAAGCAAAGTTTGTACAGATTCAGGCTTTAATTGGATTGCTCAAAGACTGAAATCTAGTTAATTGTACAATTTTCTAGCTTGAGGTTCTCCTGTCTATAAGCAAGCTACTTTATAATCAATGGCCCTATCTAAAATAAAATACAAATTAGTGGGCATAACTTCTTCTTTAATGAACAAATAATGGGTTACCTATGTTTTTTTAAAGTACTTATACACTATACATTTATTCAGGCATTTATTCACTCAAAAATATACTTACCTCCTCCTCTTTGTGAAACTCTGCTCTAAGTACATATGAGGTCCTACTATCATGTGCTATATCTTCTAAACTGCAGGTGGTAGAAATATTTTGACCATAATAATCACACTCTCAATTTTCTTTTTTAAAAAGATTTATTTATTCATTTTAGAGAGAGAGACAGGGAGCAAGCAGGGGGAGGGACAGAGGGAGAATCTCAAGCAGACTCCCACTGAGTGTGGAGCCTGATGTGGGGCTCAGTTGCATGACCCTGAGATCATGACCTGAGTGGAAATCAAGAGTCAGCTGCTTAACCAACTAAGTCACCTAGGCACCCTACTTTCAATTGTCTTCGTAAGGAATCTTAACATTCATTTGGACAAATTTATTGATTTACAGGCTTTTTTTTCCCTGGCATCATATTTCTTACAATGAAATTAAGTTTTTCGTTTTGTACATTACTCTTAACTCTGGATTATTTATATTAGTTTTGCATTTCCCCAAATAGGAAAGCCATGGATTTGTTATTTTTTTATAAGAGTAAGATAGGGGCATCTGGGTGACTCACGAGGTTAAACATCTAACTCTTGATTTCGGCTCAGGTCATGATCTCAGGGTCGTGAGATCTAGTTCTGCCTCGGGCTGGGTGCTGGGTATGGAACCTGCTTAAGATTTTCTCTCTCTTCTCCCTCTGTCCCTCCACCCCCCCACACACATGCTCTCTCTCTCTTAAAAACAAATGAAAAAAAAGTAAGATAAACTATAGTAAGTACCTAGATCTTTAATTTAAAATATATATATTATAAATAAATAAAATCTTTAAAATATATATATATATATTATAGTTTTTTGGGGTGCCTGGGTGGTTCAGTTATATACGGGCACCTGAGTGGCTCAGTTGGTTAAGTGACTGCCTTTGGCTCAGGTCATGGTACTGGAGTCCCAGGATCGAGTCCCACATTGGGCTCCCTGCTCAGCAGGGAGTCTGCTTCTCCCTCTGACTCAACCCCCTCTCATGCTCTCTCTTTCTCTCTCTCTAATTCTCTCAAATAAATAAATAAAATCTTTAAATATATATATATATTATAGTTTTTTGGGGTGCCTGTGTGGCTCAGTCAGTTAAGCATCTGACTCTTGATTTCTGCTCAGGTCATGATTTCAGGGTCCCAGGATTGAGCCCCAGGTTGAGCTCTGCCCTGTGTGGGAAGTCTGCTTGAGGATTTCTCTCTCTCTGCCACTGTTTGCTTGCGTGCTCTCTCTCTCTCTCTCTCAAATGAATAAATAAATCTTTAAAATAATAAAAAATAAAAATATATATTATAGTTCTTAATGAATTATAATTGTTCATCTTCATAAAGTGAAAATGAAACATATACACTAGCAATGATTGATGAAAGAGACATGGGGATAAAGTACCAGCATCTCTATCTTTCTCTCTCTCTCTCTCTCTCTTTCCTATGGTATTTGGAATGTGAAAACATACATAAAGGAAAAAAAATAGGGGTGTCTGGGTGGCTCAGTTGGTTAAGTGTCTGCCTTCAGCTCAGGTCATGATCTTGGGGTCCTGGGATTGAGCCCCACATCAGGCTCCCTGCTAAGTGGGGAGTCTGCTTCTCCTTTTCCCTCTACCCTTCTCCCCCGGCCCTGCTTGTGCTTGCTCTCCCTCTCTCTCTATCTCTCTCTCTCTCTCAAATACATAAATAAGATCTTTTTAGAAACATAAAGGAAAAAAATAATGCCTTCATGTCTTTCTGTATATTTCGTATACATTTTGAGGATCTGTGGATTGTTCAGTAAAATGTAGTTGGTCTGAACTAATATTATTGTTAATGCTGTTGTCATCACTGTTGTGGAACATCATGAAAGGCTTTGCTGTGACCATCAATACTCATTTTATTCATTAGCTTTATCAGCTGTATGATATCCTTTACAACCATGAAGTTAAAGATAGAAGTTTTAGATCTATGACTCGTCTCTTTAGTTGGATATACTTTGAAACTGAATGCTGGAAACACCTGTGTTCCCAGAGACTTCCCAGTGCAGTGAAGTTTAACTGCAAATGCTGGATGTCTCTAAATTGGGTTGTCCCTGACTGAGGACTAGAGAGTAATCTTTAAAAAACTACTAAAATTATTCCAAAACCCCAGGGGTACAGTTTATATAAGAATTGGATTGTATTTCAGTCCAAAAGAAGTTATTTTCTTTCATGATTTTTGAAAACATCTGCTACTGTAGTTCAGTTGGTTTATTTGCCTTTTAATTTTTTTTCTTTCAGAACAGAAGATGTCATTCATTACCATTGCAGGGTAGCCACTTAGTACATATTTAACCCATAATTATGCTCTTTTGTTAATTTTTGCTGATGATACTTTTTTGTTTTGTTTCCTGTTGCAAAGTAACTTGGTCAGGCATACCCTCTACTGAAATGAATACATAGCATAGCATGAAAAGCTGGAGGCTGCCAGGTGAGCATTTGAACTCAGATGTAAGTGATGTAGAAGTTGAAAGAGAAGCAGCATCTGTTGTGATAGAGCTGAGCAATGGCATAGCTGTCAGAAAAACCAAACCTTGTGAGAAGGGCCAAGGGTGAATGGAAGAGAACTATCCAGAACATTTGCTGTAGGAAAGAAAGAGTATGCAATTTCTTAAGAAGAAGTGTTATCAAAGAATAAAATAGGCTATTTTATGAGGAAAATGGTGTTGCTAAAGAATGAAAATATTGTCTAAAATTTTATAACAATCATAATCGGTGAGACCTTTTTCTGCTGTCATGAAATTAGAAGCACCTGCTGTTACTGGTAATAGCAAATCCTGACCCTAGTATGTCAAATAGAATTTCCAGGCACTGAAAATTACTGTTGTTATGGAGAACTGCAACTGTCCAGGAATGAAAGAACTCTTTTTTGTAGTATTAAGAACTGTGTGGATCATTGCTTTTTAATATGTTACTGTTGCCAAAGACAATTGCTTATGTCTGGATGAAAAGTTTGTTTAGCAATCTAACAGTTTTTACTATCTGGGAAAAAAATCATCTGGTCAATAATCTCAACTTGGGTTACTATTTTTTAATGACCACTTGTTTTCAATGTTTCAAAATAATATTAGTTTGCAGTAATCATATAAACTGGTGTATCCATTACCATCATAAAACTGAACAAATGTAATGAGTATTGGGTAGTTTATCAAAGCAATTGCTCTGATTATTTAGATAAATAGCATTTTTAAGAAAATGATGCTGAGGTTAGAGGGGTAACATTTAGAGACAATAAAATTTAGGTTAAATTATATATGTTTATAAGAGCTAATATTTTTAGCACAATGCTTTGTTAATGTTGGTATATATTATTCCTTATTGCAAAATGTACATCTATAACATAAGCAAATGAAAATTTGAGTACAGGGAAATTTAATGAAAATAGTTTTTTTCATTCAGGTCAGCAGTTTATTCCTAGCTCATCTATTCAACATAAATATATTGAACACCTAGCATATGTCACTGGAATATATGGCATTGAACAAATCTGACAGAAATCTCTGCCCTCAGAGATCTTATATAATATTGTCATTACATATTAATTTCATTTTAATTAGTTATGTATTACATTAAATATTAATAACATGACCTCTTTAGCAGATACCTACTTGGCTTTTGATGATAAGATCTATGAAAATTATGGTTACAGCATCTCCATCACCCCAAATATTCTATATCTTGGTTGTGATGGTGGTTATATGGGTGTATACTTGTCAAAAGGCATCAAAATATACAATTAAAATTTTAAAATTAAACTAGACAATTCAAGCTGTAGAATTAAAATTAAACTTGTATGTAAATTAAATCTCAATAAAGTAGATTTTTTTTAAAGATTTCGTTTATTTATTTGACAGAGAGAGACAGCGGGAGCAGGAACACAAGCAGGGGGAGTGGGAGAGGGAGAAGCAGGCTTCCTACGGAGCAGGGAGCCCGGTGCGGGCCTTGAGCCCAGGACCCTGGGACCATGACCTGAGCCGAAGGCAGACGCTTAATGACTGAGCCACCCAGGTGCCCTCAATAAAGTAGATTTTTAAATGCTTGAAATAATACTAATTATGAGAATTAGTATATTTGTTGTATTTTAGGAATACAATTTTTATTTAAAATGAGGTTATTTCATCCCTGTAAGTCCTTCAGATCCCCAGGATGACATTACTGATGTCACTAATAAATGGTATAGAGAAGGCATCATATGAACTTCGGATGTTTTATATAAAAATAAAATTCTATTGTCTTGCTATAGTGACATTTACCTTTCTTTGGAGCTTTCATTTTTAGGAATATTTTAGAAAGAAATGTGTTTTTTTTGTTTTTTGTTTTTTGCAAAGAAATGAAGAAAAATAAAAATCAGTTTGTCTTCAGCTTATCTGACACCATTAGGTTCTCAGTTACATTGTTTAAGAGAACCAAAACAGCACGTATCCTACCTGTGATTAATGACAGAACCAGTTCAAAAGAGAATTTATAGCTAAAGCTTTTGAGAGTAGGTATCTAAGTCTGTGCCAGAAGTTATAAGTGCTTGGGATTAAGAAAGTATCAGGACAGAAAAGCAGGAATACAGAGGCTGTTGACCTGACTCCTTCTGACTGATTCAAACACACTGATATTGGCCAAGAAACAGAATTATCAGGACTAACCTGAGATAGGAATGATTCAGAGGGCACAGTGCAAACAAAATAAGAAGGAAAATGTGTTTCTACTGCTTATTTAAGACTGTTTTAGGGTGCCTGGGTGGCTCAGTTGGTTAAGCGACTGCCTTCGGCTCAGCTCATGATCCTGGAGTCCTGGGATCGAGTCCCACATCAGGCTCCCGGCTCAGCGGGGAGCTTGCTTCTCCCTCTGACCTTCTCCCCTCTCATGCTGTTTCTCTCTCTCTCTCTCTCTCAAATAAATAAATAAAATCTTTAAAAAAAGACTGTTTTAAATGGTAAAATGATGCTTTTATGTTATAATTCATAAAAGTGGAGGCGGTACTATGTACTTCGTGATAGAAAGTAGAGAAGAAAATCATTATGAATAACTTAAAACAAACTTGCCAAAATATGAATAACCATGATGCCGAATAAATTCAGTCTCATCAAAGCTCTCATTCGCTGCACTTGTTGCTTTTAAATCCCTTTATTCTTACTCTTTCCTACCTTCTCTTTATCCTGTAAACATGGACTTAGACCTCAGGATTTAGTTCATGTTTTATCTCCTCCAAGAAGTCTTCCTTGCTTCAATCTCTAGCTCTGTGCCAGAGAACACTCTTATTCTGCATGCTCGTTATAGACTGTACATTGTTCCTTGCTCAATATAGTTACCATATGGTATTGGACTTATCTCTTTACTGATTCATGTCCATCATTAGCAGAGGGCTCCTTAATAAACAAATTGTCCAAGAAGCCTTCCCTCTCATCCTCTATCATAACATCTTCTTCAGGCCATTTTTAAGCACATTGTCATTTACTATTTATTAATGCATGTATTTACACTGCAGAGTGCTCTCCATGCCTGTGGATACCTGTCTGTATTGTTTGTTCTATTACTGGTCCTTCACACAGTGCCTGGAACATAGTACGGTTCAAATATTTATTGAATGAGTGAACATTCATTCATTTAATGAATACCTCATGACTTTTTTTTTTTTTAAAGATTTTATTTATTTATTTGAGAGAGAGAGAATGAGAGATAGCACGAGAGGGAAGAGGGTCAGAGGGAGAAGCAGACTCCCTGCCAAACAGGGAGCCCGATGCGGGACTCGATCCCAGGACTCCAGGATCATGACCTGAGCCGAAGGCAGTCGCTTAACCAACTGAGCCACTCAGGCGCCCACCTCATGACTTTTTATAATTGTATGTCTATCAGATACCATACTATCTAACATGTAATAGATATGTTAATATGGAAAAGACCTGTGTGAGATATTAGAAAGAAAAAATGGAACATTATTGTTAACATGTGAAATTTAATATTTGAATATGCAGATTAGTAGATGGTATAATAATACAGGGAGACGTAAGCCGGACATCTAAACTTTGGATTGTATTCTATATTTTTATCTATTTACCAATTTGCATCCCAATGCCTGATTTCTCCATTAAAAGAGGGACTCAATTTTATGGATGTCTACCAAAATCATAGAGAAAAATAACTGTATAAAACATTATCATACATTAGAAAATATTTATCCCAACCTTTTTTTATTAAAAATGAGCAGTCTCACTAATGTGATAGGCTTTATCCAAAGTTGAGATCAAGTTAATAGCAGAACAAAAGCAATAACATATGTTTACAAACTATTGCTATTAATAAATTAATATACATACAATATATAAGCAAAATATATTTAGCATATTGTGTGTGTTCTTATGAAGAACATATGTGACATACATGAAGTCTTATAAGACCTATGAAGAAGGGCATATTTATTTAGTTTTACACATGCTAATAGAATTTATGGGGAAGGCAAGAGAGGATAGATCAAATCCAAACTTATTAGTGGCTTAGATTCCCACTGTAAGTTTTATAGTTCTCAAATATATCACCAGATAGTTGGTTTTAAAAGATAGAAAAAGAAAGAAGAAAGATGGGGAAAACATGAGAATAAAAGAAAAAGAAGAGCATAAGGAAAGATGATAAAAAAGAATGGACAATAGAAAATATGACAAAGATGGAAGAATTGGTAATATGCGAACAGGAAAACAGACCCTGCAAAACAATTCTAAATCATCTGATGAAATTCTGACTTATCATCTGCACTGAGTAGATTTAAGTTCCCTTCTCTCTGATCCAGAGATTATTTCTTCCTGAGCTCAGTAAAACTACAGCAGTGGCTACACCTAATATTTATATAGAATATCCTTGTTGGCAAATACATTTTTTAGAATATCCCAGCTGTAGATTTCATGTCATCTTAAAGAGAAACCAAATGACTTCACCAAAGTATCATAGATAGATAATGGATATTTGAGACAGTTGTTCTTTTGTTATTCACATTTATTTGAGTTGGGGAATACTGCACAAACATCTCTGATAGAGTTCCAAAATTTTTAAGAAATTAAATTAATTTTTATTTTTTTAAGAAATTAAATTAATTTTAAAAATTAAACGTATGAATAAAGACCCTTTGAAATATTTTATAATCTTTTTCACCATATTTAGGTTAATCTACATAATACTGTAGGTTGAGAATCATAAGCAATCATTGGTGTAACTTGGTCTTTATAGTTTAAACATTTTCTGTTTATTTTATATACTTTTAGATAAATGCAATATCATTTTACATTTTCATCGACTCAGATGTATTTGCATGGTAAGTTTGATCTATCATATTGGCCTTTTCTATTCAATCTTTTAGCCTAGATTAGTTATACTGATAAGTTAATGGGATCAACAACAACAGAAAGGCAATATTTTCTAAGTACATAATAAAGAACACATGAAAAAGATGGTAGAAGTGCTTTTGAATTGTGACAAGAATGAATATGCCTATACATTTTTTAATTCTATATATTTGGTATTTCTTATATAATTTTAATTGTAGTTTTTTTTATTTTTACAAAATAAGTACCTTAATGGGCATAATTTCTATTGGTTACTTAATTTCTTCTTAAGAACATGTCATAGGTCAGATAATTTTCACATCTCAAGACTGAAAATATAAAACAGCATACACATGAAACTGTAATAGTACCTTTCAGTGAGTTATGGGGTTTGTTGAGTTTCTCATTTCCTTTAATATTTTTCTGTATTTAAGACATTAAAAATACAGTCAAAATAATTTTAAATAGAGTTCACTGATATTTCCATGTGAAACAGATTTATATTAAAATATGACTGTAAATTTTAGAAAGGAGGAAAAAGAAGCCAGACCCAAACTTTAGGATTAAAGTAGCTAAATTTTAATAGGGAAAACATTTTTTTAAAGTCTGTGACACAAAGCTCTTGAATTAACATGACTGACTCTCAGGATGGGTGAAACAGAGCATAGAATAAATCTTCTCAAACAAAATGCCAACACTCCAGAGGATTACTTCCATGCTCTATTTCTTTCAGTTTGTTTCTGTGGTCTATCATTGTAATACAGATATAGTTAGTAGGTAGTCCAAATGAATTGACTAAAATATGTCAAAATGAAAAAAAACTATATTAAAATTGAATAATTTCTGGCTTCTTCTTATTAATATCAAATGCTCAAGATTTCACAATTCAACTATACTGAAGGGGGATAAAAGATACATTTTAATGTGCTAATCACTTACATGGTTTATACAGTTAAAATCTTTAGAATATTTTAGTATATGTGCTGTCGAAGTGAGTACAATCTTTAGAATATTTTATATGGCTGAAAAAAATCCACAATACTTGACTAACAACAAACATTTAGTATTACCTTTTATACATTTATACTGTATGTAAATATGTGCATATAGAATTGGCATCTTGAGAAATGGATCATTTTAGGAAAAAATTATGGTAGATTAAATGGTCAAGATGTTAAAATGTGTGATAGTAAATGCTTTACCTCCTCCTCCCTCTCCAGCTGTTGTCTTCCAAAAATTACCAAAAGAAAACACACAGTTGTATTCATTTAAGTGAGGCTTTTTAGACTATTTATGTAAATGTTTATTTTCTGTAAAATGCCATCTGTTTTTCTTAAGTGACATCTCTGCTTTCCCCTGCAATTTATGATATTCCCTGCCATATTCAAAGATAACAAGATTGAATCCCCAAATGGAGAGTTGTCTCTACGTTATTTGAACAGTCGGTGATATTGATCCAACCAGACACTTGAATCCAACTCTATCTATTAATAGGTATTTACTTTGACAAATTACAGTTTGGGGTAATTTTAAGAGGATATTCCCCCATATGTGCTGGACCTTCCCCCATATATATATACATTTATATGACACTGATATGTTATAAACATTACAATGCACTTCATTTAATCCACACTTATTATTTCAGAGGTGCAGTCTCAGAGGACGAATGTCCTTATTTGCTGAAATGCAAAGCAACAGCACCATGGGTCCCCATAACATTGTTAAAACATTTTAAAAGTCTGCGTAACCAGTAACCATGGAGACTGTTATCTCAAAAGAAACAATGCTCTCAAATTAGATGTGAAAAGAGGTCAGGTAGAGAATTGTAATTTCCTTCTTGTTTTACCTTTCTAGATTGCAGACATGAAAACAAGATAAATTATCTTCTTACAGTGAAAGATAATATTAATTGAACATGAACAAAATTGCATTGCTCTAAAATAGACCTTCAATTAAAATTTTCAGGAAAACTTTTATAATGTATATATTGCAACTGAACTGTTAATGCATTTCATATTGTATGTGATTCATATTGTTAACTCACATGCACTTGAAAGCCAAGACATTATGAAGTCAAATCCATGTTAAATAGATACATAAGGATAAAAAACAATATTTATCAAAAATAAAATTTAAAATGCTGCAATTAAAATGATCCCTAATTCTTTGCCCCAGAATACTACTTATATAATGATTGAAATATTTTCTAATTCTTAGACTATTCTTTAACATTATAATTTTTAATTAAGATACAAATATTAAGTAGTTTTTGTCATAGAATATATCACAATTTGAAAATTCCCTCTAAAATATTTTAAAGGTTCTCTCTTGAAATCAAACCCTGAATATTGAATTCCAATAAACCACAAAAGGATCAAATCATCTCTGATCCAAATATAAGCAGATATTGGTTAAAAATGCCAGATTTGTGCAAGATTAAATCTTAAAACCATATGCTTTATTAACAACAGATGTGACATTTAACAACTGTGCCTTAATTAGCTTCAAAACACACACTAATTCCCCTTTCAAACCACCATATCCATTAACATCCAGATGAACTAGCACCCAAGGTCTCTTCCATTTTCCAAATAGTTGTTTTGAAGTGCTGACAACTCTAATTGCTCAGAATATCTTCATTCTTCCTTCACCCAAGACACAGTGTAATTTAACCTTATTCTTTAGATTTCAGGTGGCCAGATAGGAGAATATCAAAATTGTATCATGGAAGAGTTCTTAGGAACTCATTAAATCAATAAAATATTAAGCTACTTAAAAAAAAGTAGTGTCTAATAGGCAAAAACATTAAAATGGCAAAACCATAGCTTTAGAGTATATATGTATGTGTGTGTGCTAATAGATTCAATTTTAAGATGATGATATATTAGGTGATCATATACAGACAAACTGCCAAAATAAAATATACATCTAAAACAATATCATTACAGCAATCTAGCTGCTTTTGACAGTAAGTAGTATTTAACCCAAACATATGAAAACACTACAGGCACATATAGTAAAAATATGTATAATATATATATATATATATATATATATATATATATATATATATAAAAGAGAAGACAAGGTGTTAGAGAGGGATGGATCAATTAGATCCAAAGTAAAGAAGTGAACAGAAGTGAGGGTTAGATTCAAGTTGACTGTCCTATTGAAACTGAAGGAATGTTTAATAAGAAACATGTAATAGATGGACATTTATAAGAATGCCAAAGTAGATAAAATTTCATTTGTTCCTTGAACTAAATATTAAGATCAATTTACTGCTTTATATAAACAAATTCTATCTGTATCTACAAGTATATATGCATTGAGTTCCTCATAAGTGGAAATAAAATTTTAAGTGGGACATAGTCTCTGCCCTAAGGACTCTTAAGTTAATTTCAAATAATAGTAAACACCAGGAGAAAACAACTTACCTGGGTTTAATCAATAGCTCTGAAATGTGACCATTATATAATCACAGGTAAAAGAGTCATTAAATCTACCTTAATTTCAATTTCCTCAACCAGAATATGGGATTAACTATATTTCAAGTGTGGTGGAAGGACAAAAGGAAGTGATGTTTATGTGATTTACTTACCTTTAAGAGTCTGAATAACAATTATTATTCTAACATTTTGGTAAGTATATTATTTGGGTACTGTACAATAAGGTATTTGTTCTAGTGCTAATGGTGTCATGAAAATGGCAATTCCCTTTCACAAATAAAAAGTTCAAAACTCGACACAATTCTTAAAAACAATCATTTCAGGGATTTGGAAACTAACCAATATCAGACAACAAATGGAGAAGAGTTTTTTCTTGAAAACCTTCTAGAATTTCATAAGACACACAAGAGGTCTGTGCCTTCTTACCTGGAGCCATTATTTACATTGCCACCCACAGTAATAGGTGAGAACTGGAGCTTTACCAGCCTCATGCTGGCCATGAAGAATGGTAGCTTTACTTCCTGAGAAGGTGGGATTTTAATTCAGGGAGGGGAGTGAGACAAAAAAGTATGGTTTCACATGATAAAAATTGGGAATGGATGGGATAAAGTAGTAGATTTGCTATCCTATGTTTTCAGGCTTACTTTGAGGCAAGTGGTAGACCATTATCAAAGAGACCCTGGAATTGAGACACTAAAGGAAGGCCTGATAGAAGGTTTTCACACATCGCCGGAGGACAAAGAAACTATGCAAGTTTACTGAGACTAAAGAGAGTCTGCCAAAAATGTGAAAACAGAAGAAACTTGAGAAATGACTGCAACTTTTAATTTATTTCCTAACCCATGCACAGATCAATCAGCAGATGTTGGAAGTCTTAAACACTTGGAGTATTTGAGCACAACTTCTTTAAATCACTGGCTTGCCATTAAACTATACCTACATGAGAAAAAGACCTAAGGAACTAGGCTAACAGCTAAATATTAACAAAAAGAAGAGGAGGAGGAAGATGAAGAGGAGGAAGATGAGGAGGAAGAAGAAGAACAACAACAAGAAAAGGAATTGGGCAGACATATCAAAGACTGAATTTAATTTCAGGTTACTAAAACAAACAAGCAAAACTCAGAACAATAAAATATAATCCACTTTTGCTACATTATCTAAAATATCTCATTTTCAACAAAACTTAAGTAAGCATGCGTAGAAGGAGGAAACCGTGACCTACAGTATGAAGACAAAAAAACAGGTATTAGAGACTAACTCTATGTGGGACCAGGTTTCGAAGAAAAACTTCAAGGATATATATGTTTAAATAACTAGTATTTAAATATATACAAAGAATTAAAGAGGAATATGATGATAAAAACTCAATCAGAAAGACCAGTTGAAAATAGAAATGATAAAAAAGAGTTGAGTGGATATTATGGAGGTGAAAAGAACAAAAATTGAAATAAAGGATTCATTAGACAAGCTGAACAGTATACTTGAAAGAAGAAAGGTATCAGCTCACTTAAAGATAGATGAATATTAAAAATCCAACCCAAAATAAAAACAGAAAATACACCAAATATGTAAATTAAAGCCACAATGAGATATCACTACACATCTATATGAAGGGTTAAAAAAAAACAAAACAAAACACTGGCAACACAACATGCTAGTGAGGATGCAGAACAATTGTATCTCAAACATACTGATAGGAATACACAATGGTATAGCCATTCCAGAAAACAGTTTGGCATTTTCTTAAAAAGTTAAACATACTTTTCATATAACCCAGTAATTATATTTTAGCATAGTTATAAAGAAATAAAATACAAGTTCTCATTTCTTCATACACATGTTCATAACAGTTTTACTTGCAACAGCCAATAACTATAAACAATACAATTGCCCTTTTATGAAGATATGGACAAACTCACGCATTCATACAATGGAATACTGCACAGCAATAAAAAGGAACAAACTATTAACATATGTAACCATTTGGATGGGTCTCAGAAGCATTATGCTAAGTAAAAAAATACAATTTCCAAAGATTACATAGTGAATGGTTTTATTTATGTAACACTCTCAAAATGAATTATAGTGATTAGCACTGGGTAGAAGATATAACCATATAGTGGTAACATTGAGAGTTTCTTTGTGGTAATGGATGTTCTGTATCTTGATTATTGTGATGGTGACACAGATCTCTTTTACAACCCATGTGACTGAAATTACTTTTTAAATAAAAATTAAAAAAAACTCATATTTCAGCCTTCATATTTAAAGAGAAGTCATTACTCATGTTTTTACAGAAATAAAACAAAAACAAAATATTTTTTAACACACAACCTTTTAACACACAAAGCGATACCTTTTTTGAACTTATCAGAGGATTGAGATCCAGGGCAAACTGCTACCCCAAAATCTAGAGAGACATAGCTAAGATCTGTTTACCTAGAATAGAAACTTCTGGATTCATTAACTGGTAGGGGCACTCAAATAGTAATTTTGAAATCCTGCTAGTGACTCAGGGTGGCCTAGCATGAGATTGAGAAAATTCTGAAGCCATATTTTTAGAAGAGCCCAAACATATTTATGGTTTTAATCTCCAGGAACTCCACTGGGTTCACATAGTGAAGATGCAGGAAGGATCCTTTCATGGCTTTGCCCCTGAAAGCAGAAGATAAATCCCAGAGTCTTCTCTATAAAAAGTCTAAGTCTTTAGGGGAAAAAAAAATTGTTATAGATGTCTGCAAGTTGGGGGAAAGGAATTGTCTCATTCTAGACCCATCTAGTCTTCCTGTCTAACCTAATGGAGGAAAAATGTCCCACAGGAGTCATGGCTTCAAGAAGATATAATTGGATTACTGATGATACAGAAAGGAGTAGGAGACAAAGGAGGAAAAAAAAAACTATATCACTTGAAAAACAATTTGTGAAGGTCACAGACATGAGACATAGGATGCTAAAAGGCTGAGATTTCATCAGAAGATTATAGAATATCTTCCCTCCTCCACAATTTACCGGCGCACCAACTGGGCTACAATATAATAACATTGAATCAGAGTTGAAAACCACAAATCCAGGAAGCTCAGAGAACACCAAGCAAGCAAAGCATCAAAGAAGTTAAGTAATTCAATATATTTCTTTGCATTCACATTTGTACAGTTTTGAGTGCAAAATTATCCAAAAAGGCAGTCTCTATATTTTCATATTTATCTAGAGGTAAATCATAGAGCAAAAGTATTATAATTTATCTTTTAGACTCCCAGATCCCTATGAAATTACTTAAAACTCCTGTATGAGTAGATCAAAGAGAATGTGAGCAGAAGAATTAGTAGACCCTTCAAAGTTCACAACAGAAGTTATAGATTTTCCTATGACAGAAAGTCAGGATAGTTGTAGTCTTGCTCATATTTAATAGAAGAGACAAATATTAGGAGTACTAAATAATAAATGGGAATATGCTATTGGTGTGGCAAGTTTAGAAATGGCCATAGAAGAAAAAGAGCAAACATAATACCTGTTCATTAATCGCCTATTCTGTCCTGGGCCCTGTGAGTACTCTCGTGCATGAACTTAACAGTGCTTATTTAGAGGTCACTTTCTATGGTCTCTGGTCCAAGTGATCTCAAGGTTGGCCCTTTAGTACCCACAGTACTAAATACTTTTTGAGCTCTAGGAATACTACCAGTACTTGTACTGGTTGACACTAGGCAACTACATTTATCAGGAATTTATAACTTATGAATGAAAGAGTCGAACTGCAATTAGAAGAATATAATTACTCGCATAAGAAGAGTTTACTCTCACAGATCATTAGAACAAAATCCTCCACAAGGATCCCTACATGCATGGATCTTTCTTTGGCCCCTCCTCTTTCATGATATTGAAGGCTGAGTATAACTTCCCCCAAAACAGTTCACTGAGCAAAATTCTTTTACATTTACTACCATGTCTCCAAGTCCCCTGATAAACAAAGAAATAAATTAAAGAAAGACTTAATACTTGGCACTCAAATCCTTGTTTTCCATTCCAGGAGATATTTGCTCCCTTAAAGTAGTACAGTGAATTTATCTAATATCCCAAGATAATTACATTCACTGTAATTTGTTATGTTGGCCCTAAAAAACTAACTCATCCAACTAAAATCAATAGTGTAATATAAATATCAATATAATATATTATATAATGTATTTACAAAAAAATAGGATATAGAAAACTGGGATCAACAGTATGGTCTATATTGAGTATACCGATTTCTGTTTGCTTATCCTACAGCTTTAGGTGATAATCATGTCTATACAGCCTTTTAGTTATCTTTAGAATCATTACCTATTTCTTCTTTGTTCAGCTGTTAAACACACACCCACACATATGTGCATACATACACATACACCAAAATATAGAAATACCAATTTCCTAGTAGCTAAAATATACAGTCTTTGGACCAACTAAATCACTAAACAGAAAAAAAAAAGTGTTTTTTATCAACAGAATACAACTTGAAGAAATACTACTTTTTATATCATAAGTTAATATATAATATTCTTACTCAGAATAATTGAATTCTTTAGAAACACAGGCTCTGAAATTTTTTATTCTATGCATAAGTTTTTGTCTACATTTTGTAAATGTATAAAAATACATTTATATCTTTGTTTCTGAGCAAACACCCATTTATCACCAAGAATAAGACTTTACCTCTTTTTCTTTCTTTCTTTCTTTTTTCTTTTTTTTTTTAAGTAGGCTCCATGTCTAGCATGGAGCCCAGTGTGGGGCTTGAACTCATAACTCTTGAGATTGAGACCTGAGCTGATATCGAGTCGACACTTAACTGACTGAGCCACTCAGGCACCCCAAGACTCTAATTCTTTTTTTTTTTAATATTTATTTATTTTAGAGAGAGTGTGCACGTGAGTGGGGGGTAAGGGCAGGGAGAAATAATCTTCAAGCCAACTCCACACTGAGCTGGAAGCCTGCCATAAGCTTGATTTCACAAACCATGAAATCATGACCTGAACCAAAACCAAGAGTCAGACGCTTAATTGACTGAGCCACCTAGGCTCACCAAGACTCTACTTCTGAAGGTTAAAAAAAAAAAGGCAACATGGTAATTCCAAATTTATTTTTTTTTCTTCATTCTTGCTTTCCAGTTCCAAATCAAAGATAATTTCATGGCTGGGGACCTCATCACATTTCTAATTTTCATATCACATCCTTACTTTAACCATTAAAACATAAGGTTCAGGGCGCCTGGGTGGCTCAGATGGTTAAGCGTCTGCCTTTGGCTCAGGTCATGATCCCAGGGTCCTGGGATCGAGTCCCGCATCGGGCTCCCTGCTCCTTGGGAGCCTGCTTTTCCCTCTGCCTCTCTATCTCTCTCTCTCTCTGTGTCTCTCATGAATAAATAAATAAAATCTTTAAAAAAAAAAAAAACATAAGGTTCAGGCTTACCTGGGTGGCTCCTTCAGTTAAGCCTATGGCTCTTGATCTCAGCTCAGGTCTAAAAACAAACAAAACCCATGAGATTCAAAGACATAACTGTAGGAAGAGTCCCAGAAGTGTGACTTGCAGAATGTCAGAGTAAGGATCTCAGTGGAATATCTCCCCAGCAAAACAACAATTTAACTGGTAAAACAATATATTAAATACAATTATATAATGCCTCCAGAAATTATTCTAATGGTATAAACTAAGTGAAGAAACATTTGTTCAAAGAAATCTATTAAATTTGTTTATGAACAGTAAGAGTTTGTGACACTTGAGGGTATGACACATCACCCACTTCCTTACAACTCTGTGCTATGGAAGCTCTACCTCAGTCACTGTAATCTAAGAAGGGGCAGCCAAGAAGATGGTGGCTCCCTCTTGACACACCTCCCAATTATGATACAGTTTTACCGATAGAGGGGCAGAGTCCCAGTGTTTTTCATTCACCTCTGCCCCTAGTGCATATTGTAGAAGCTCTATCCCAAGAAAGTACAGCAGAGAGGACTGGGTCCCCTTCCCCTCACCTAGCCCCCATATGCAGGACGGAAGCTCTACTCCCGGAAGAGCAGGCCAAAAAATATGGGTACTTGATCACCCAGTCCCAGCTTGCTTGATAGCATAGGCATGTTATTCCAGGAGATGAGGATTTCTGCCCCCAGCACTGGTATAATGGAGTAGGGTTTCTGTTTAGAAGACAGATAGGCCATAAATAATGAAGAGCTCCATAGCTCTGCCTTACAGGACTGACTTTATTTGGAACATGGCTGCAAATCCTATATCTGATAATGGACTGAAATCCAGAAAATATAAAGAACTCCTACAACTCAATAATAAAGAGAGAAGCCAATTACAAAGTGGACAAAGAATTTGAACAGATATTTCTCCCAAGCATATATACAAATGACCAGAGCACATAGAGAAATATAAATTAAAACCACAATTAGGTTTTACTTGACCTTCACTACAATGGCTATAATTAAAAGGACAGATAATAACAAGTATTGACAAGGATGCAGAGAAATGGAAGTTTTTCATAATAACATTTATATCAAAGGAGTCCCAGAAGAAGAGACAGAAAAGCAAATAGAAGGCTTATATGAGGAAATTATAGATGAAAACTTCCCTAATATGGGGAAGGAAACAGACTTCCAAATCCAGGAAGCACAGAGAATTCCCATCAAAACAAACAAAAGCAGGCCAACACCAAGACATATAGTTAAATTTGCAAAATATAGAGATAAAGAAAAAATCCTAAGAGCAGCAAGACAAAAGAAGTCCCTAACTTATAAGGGAAGACAAGGGTAGCAGCAGATCTCTCCACAAAAACTTGACAAGCCAGAAGCAAGTGGCGGGATATATTCAAAGTGCTGGATGGAAAAAATCTGCAGCCAAGAATACTCTATCCAGCAAGGCTATCATTCAGAATAGAAGGATAGATAAAGTGTTTCCCAGACAAACAGAAACTATGGGAGTTTGTGACCACTTAACCAGCCCTGTGAGAAAGATTAAAGGGGACTCTTTGGGGAAAAAGAAAGACCAAAAGTGACAAAGACTAGAAAAGAACAAAGAAAATCTTCAGAAACAATAACAAAACAAGTAATACAATGTCATCAAATTCATATCTATCAATAATTACTCTGAATGTAAATGAACTCAATGCTCCAATCAAAAGATATAGGGTGTCAAAATGGATAAGAAAACAAGACCCTGCAAGACCATCCTGCCTATTAGAGACTCATTTTAGACCTAAAGATACCTGCAGATTGAAATGAAGTGATGGAGAATCATTTACCATGCAAACTGATGTCTAAAGAAAGCCAGAGGAGCAATTCCTAAATCAGACAAACTAGATTTTAAATCAAAGACTGTAATAAGGGTTAAAGAAGGGCACTATATCACAATAAAGGGGTCTATCCAACAAGATGATCTAACAGTTGTAAATATATAAAAAAATTAATAAGAAACATTTAAGAAACTCATTGATAATAATACAATAATAGTAGGGGACTTTAAAACTCACTTAAAGCAATGGACAGATCATCTAAGCAGAAAATCAAAAAAGAAAGAGTGAGTTTGAATGACACACTGGACCAGATGGACTTAATAGATGTATTCAGAACATGTCACCCTAAAGCAGCAGAATACACATTATTTCCAAGTGCACATGGGACAGTCTCCAGAATAGATCACATACTAGGTAACAAATCAGACCTCAGCAAGTACAAAAAAAATTGAGATCATATCATGCCTATTTTCTGACCACAATGCTATGAAACTTGAAGTAAACCACAAGAAAAAAAATGAGAAAGATCACAAATACATGGAGGTTAAAGAACATCCTACTAAAGAATGGTTCAACCAGGAAATTAAAGAAGAAATAAAAAAAAACATGGAAACAAATGAAAATCAAAACACGAGGGTCCAAAACCTTCAGAATGCAGCTGAAACAGTCAGAAGAGGGAAATAATTAGCAATACAGGCCTACCTCAAGAAGCAAGAAAAATCTCAAATACAGAAGGTAACCTTACACTGAAAGGAGCTAGAAAAAGAACAACAAATGAAACCTAAAGCCAGCAGAAAAAGGGAAGTAATAAAGATTATAGCAGAAATAAATGATATAGAAACAAACAAACAGAAACTAGTAGATCAATGAAACCAGGAGCTGGTTCTTTGAAAAAAATTAATAAAATTGATAAACTGCTAGCCAGACTCATCAAAAAGAAAAGAAAAATAACTCACACAAATAAAATCAAAATGAGAGAGGAAAAGTCACAACCAACTCCACAGAACTGCAAACAACTGTAAGAAAATACTATGAAAAATTGTACGCCAACAAATTGGTCAATCTTGAAGAAATTGATAAATTCTTAGAAACTAATATAAGCTACCTAAACTGAAACAAGAAGAAATAGAAAATTTAAACAGACCCATAACCAGCAAGAAATTGAATCAGTAGTCAAAAATCTCCCACCAAACAAAAATCCAGGGCCAGATGGCTTCACAGAGGAATTCTACCAAACATTTAAAGAAGAATTAATACCAATTCTTCTCAGACAATTCCAAAAATAGAATGGAGGAAAACTTCCAAACTCATTCTATGAGGCCAACATTACCTTGATCCCAAAACCAGACAAAGACCCCACTAACAAAGAGAACTACAGGCCAATATCCCTGATGAACATGGATGTAAAAATGTTCAGCAAAATACTAGCAAATCAAATCCAACAATACATTAAAAGAATTAGTCACCACAATCAAATGGGATTTTTTCTTGGACTGCAGGGATGGTTCAGTATTCATGAATCAATCAACATGATCCATTGCATTAATAAAAGAAAGGATAAGAGCCATGTGATGTGCTCAATAGATGCAGAAAAAACATTTGACAAAGTACAGCATCCAATAAAGTAGGGATAGAGGGAACATACCTCAACATCATAAAGGCCATATATAAAAAACACACAGCTAATATGATCTTCAATGGGGAAAAACAGAGCTCTTCCCCTAAAGTCAGGCAAAAGACTGGGATGTCCACTCTCACCATTGTACTGGAAGTCCTAGCCTCAGCAGTCAGACAATGAAAAGAAATAAAAAGCCAAATCAACAAGGAAAATGTCAAACTTTCAATATCGGCAAACAGCATCGTATTTACATAGATAACCCAGAAGACTACCAAAAAATTGCTAGAACTTATAACACGAATTCAGTAAAGTTGAATGATACAAAATCAAAGTACAGAAATCTGTTACATGTCTATACACCAATAATGAAACAGCAGAAAGAGAAATCAATTAATCAATCCCATTTACAATGGCACCAAACCATAATATACCTAGGAATAAACCTAACCAAAGAGATAAAAGAACTGTACTCTGAAAACTATAAAATACTGATAAAAGAAATTGGAGATGACACAAAGAAATGGAAAAAACATTTCATGCTCATGGTTTGGAAGAATAAATATTGTTAAAATGTCTATATTTCACAAAGCAACATACACATCACATTTAATGCAATCCCTATCAAAATACCCCCAGCATTTTTCACAGAGCTAGAATAAATAATCCTTAAATTTGTACGGGACCACAAAAGACCCCAAATAGCCAAAGCAGTCTTGAAAAACCAAAGCAGAGCTGGAGGAGTCACAATTCAGGACTTCAAGTTATATTACAAAGCTGTAGTCATCAAGGCAGTTTCGTATGGGCACAAAAACAGACAAACAGATCAGTGGAACAGAATAGAGAACCCAGAAATCGACCCTCAATTCTATGGTTAACTAATCTTCCACAGAGCAGGAAAGAATATCCAATAGAAAAAAGACAGTCTCTTCAAAAAATGGGGTTGGGAAAACTGGACAGCAACATGCAGAAGAATGAAACTGGACCATTTCCTTACACCATACACAAAAATAAATTCAAAATGCGTGAAAGACCTAAATGTGAGAAAGGAAACCATCAAAATCCTAGAGGAGAACACAGGCAACAACTTCATTGACATCAGCCATAGCAATTTGTTACCAGATTCATCATTTGAGGAAAGGGAAACAAAAGCAAAATGAACTACTGGGACTTCATCAAAGCAAAAATCTGCACAGGGAAGGAAACAATAAACAAAACTGAAAGGCAACCTACAGAATGGGAGAAGATATTTGCAAACGACCTATCTGATAAAGGGTTAGTATCCAAAATCTATAAAGAACTTATCAACACCCAAAAAGCAAGTAATCCTGTTAAAAAAAAATAAGCAGAAGACATGAATAGACATTTTTCCAAAGAAAACATAGAGATGGCTAACCTACACATGAAGAGATGCTCAACATCACTCATCATCAGAGAAATACAGATCAAAACTGCAATGAGATATCACCTCACACCTGTGAGAATGGGTAAAATTAACAAGTCAGGAAACAACAGATGTTGGTGAGGTTGCAGAGAAAGGGGAACCCTCCTACACTTTTGGTAATGCAAACTGGTGCAACCACTCTGGAAAACAGTGTGGAGTTTCCTCAAAAAGTTAAAAATAGAACTACCGTACGACCCAGCAATTGCCCTACTAGATATTTACTGAAAGGATACAAAAACACTGATCTGAAGGGATACATGTTTATAGCAGCATTATCCCCAGTGTTTATAGCAGTATTATCAACAATAGCCTAGGACTTTACCTAGGGGTGCCAGATATACTGTTATTTGTTATCTTGGCAGTTAAGGATGAAACATGAGTATCAGTATTTTCTAGGACAAATCTTTTAAGCTCAAACCAGGAATTATGTCCAAATGGATGAGTACGGGCTGCCATAACAAACTACCAAACACTCACTGAGTGAGGCTTACACAACAGAAATTTATTTTCTCAAAATTCCGGCGGCTAGAAGGCTGAGACCATAGTGTCAGCAGGCAGGCTCCCTCTCAAGGCACTAGGGAGGGATCTGTTCCAGAACTCTCCATCTTCTGGTCCTTCCTTGGCTTGCGGCAGAATGACTACAATCTTCATGTAGTTCCCTGTATGTTATCTGTGTCCAAATATCCCCTTTTTATAAGGACATCAATCAAATTGGATTGGGGCACACCCTTCTACAGTATGACTTTCTTAACTAACTGTATTTGCAATGACCTTATTTCCAAATAATGTCTGAGGTACTAGGAGTTAGGACTTCAATGTGTGAATTTTGGGGTTACATATTCAATTCATAACAAAAAGCATAAGAACTAAGATGCAGTATGTGCCTTTCAGACACTGAGGCAAAAGAAATCCAGAAATAACATCTTGAATTGGGTGCAGGGGAAGTGGTTTTTATAAATACTAGAGAGAGGTGGCCAAGGCAAGGGTTTAAAGTCTCTGATTTATAAGGATAGGTTCCATATAATAAGGTACTAAGATAGCAATAATTGAATGCTATCCATTTTTATATTATTTTAAAACATCTATGTATTTAACTTTGCTGTTTAAAATGTATCTCCTAGTCTTGATTCAAGCAATACACGTGTATATGTATTATTACATAAATATATGGCAAGTGTTTTTTAAATAGAAAAGTACTTAAAACTACTAGTTATAGTGACTTTTTAAAAAATATTTATTTACTTGAGAGAGAGAGAGAGTTTTAGAGAGAGAGAGAGAGAGAGATATCACAAGTAGGGATAGAGGGAGAAACAAACTCCCCGCTGAGCAGAGAGCCTGATGTGGGACTCGATCCCAGATCCCTGGGATCATGATCTGAGCTGAAGACAGATGCTTAACCGACTGAGCCACCCAGGTGCCCTAAAGACTTTTGACAAAATAATTAAAAAGAATTTCTAATCATTGTCCAGGGACTAGCATAGAAAAGAGCCATTGAATTTTTTTAATAGTCACATAATGTATGTTTTCAGACAAGAAAAATTAAAATATGTGTAATAAATCATATTTTAGAGAAAATGAAGATAAGAACGTGGCTTATTTTAGGAAAATTGACCTTCGTGTTACCAGTGAAGGCAGTGTCAATTCAGATTAAGTGTGGAATAAATCCCATTATCCTAGTTATTCTAGATTATGTTTGCCTTCTGGGTTCCATAACTCTACACACAACCATTTTTAAACGGATCTATTTTGGTCTCTACATCTTGAACTACCAAAAACATTTACTTTCCTTTAAATACATAGTCAATTTCGAAACAAAAAGAGCAAAATCTTACACTTGAGAAAAGCTGCTAAAATACCAATGTGAAACTAAGTTTAACTAAAAGGGATGATTTCTATAAATATAAAAAGAAGGCTGTACCTTACTATTGGAACTGCTGCCATGTTAGTTTTACTTCTTCACTGTAATCCATTAATTTGTATATTAAGTGAACATATATTTAAGTATTTTCCATTTGAAATACATTTGGGAAATGAAGGCTTCTTTTGAAAAGGTAAGTGAACAAGTGTCATTTGACACCTACCTGTGTAATCAATACACATCACAAAGAAAGTCCAGAATTCCAGTGTTCGTAAATGAAGAGACACTAAATTTGACATTATCAGAACTATCCCCTACAAGTATCTTAAAAGTTGGTGGTATAAACTTCTGTTACTTTTTAATTTAATATAACTTCAAGCTAAGAAAAAACTTAAAAATAATAAACTTTCATATGCTTTTTACTAAAATTTATCAACCATTTACATTTGTTTTGTATCCTTTATCATTCTGTTTTGATACATTTACAAATGTCAACACCTGTATCACATCAATATCAAGAGTTATATAGATAAATAGAGAGAGAAATGTTAATTTTTCTGAAATGTTTGAAATAATTTGGGAAATCATGACCATTATGTTTACATTCTTTGGTATGCATTTCCTAAAAACAAAAATATTTTTAAAAAATAAGCTCTATTTTCAAATTTTAAAAAATCAGGAAATTTAACTTTGATGCAATAATATTACCTAATCTACCGTCCATATTCAAATTTGCTAAATTGTTGAAATAACTAAAATAATTCAAAAAACAAAAGCAAAGTAGAAAGTTCGTACTAGTCAATTTCATAGAAACCCATTTGCTTGGGTTGATGTCCTACATAACATAGTTTTTGAAAGTGGACTTTTAAGGGATTGGGCCTGAGCAGACAGGGCTTTGAAGATCCTGAGGCACAGACTTCTTTGAGGTGGGGACACAGCTGTCTTGGCATTTGGATAGCTAGAGATCAGTGTGACTTCACTAATGACTAAAGTAGACAAATGAAACACTGATACTGCTAGGTTAGGTTTCCCATAAAAAGTTCTTGAGACATGAACTCATATGCACCCAATTTATTAAAGAAGTGCTTAGGGAAAAAAGAGAGAGAGGGAAGCCAACCAAGAAACACTCAACTGTAGAGAACAAACTGATGGTTACCAGAGGGGAGGTGGGCGGGGGGGCTGGGTTAAATAAGTGATGGGGCTTAAGGAGGGCACTGGTTGTGATGAGCACTGGGTGTTGTATAGAAGTGTTGAATCACTATATTGTACACATGAAACCAATATAACACTATATGTTAACTAACTGGAATTAAAAAAAAAAAACTTTAAAAATAAAGAAGTGCTTACAGAAGTAACTGGTAAGGGAGGGGCAATCAAGACAGGGAAGAATCAAGAATAATTCCTAGCCTCAGCCTGATGTCGTAGTGAATTCTGCAGCATAAATTATATCTTAGAGTTCTTCTGACTTCTAGAAAGAGAGTTGAGATTTCAGATTCAACTGTCAATAAGTCATTTATACCTGTGTGGGTGTAAACTCTCAGGCGCTTCCAGCTCTCTCCTGCTGAGGAAGAAGGGGTTCCAGGACCAAATGACAAATCTGTTGTAGATGATTGCATGTGTTAACCGTTAGAAGCAAAGCCCGCAGAACCTGTAGATGAGGTCTGAGGGCATCTGGATGGTCAATGACAGTGTCTGTGCTAGTATCCCTGTGGGACAGAGAGAGGATGTGTGTATATATAAATAAAACTTTGAAAGGGGTAGAGGCTGTCCCATCTAAAATGTCGGTATGAGCCCTGTGTGGGTAAGGAGAAACTAGGCTTTGTTTAGGTGAGACCTGGATAACTCTGCAGGTAGAGGTAGGTCTCGTAAGTGCTTCGGTAGCAGTTGAGCTAAGACTTAACCTTAGTCTCTGGTTCATCAGATACTCGTTAGGTTGGCACCCATAATGTCCCTTGGTTGATTTGTGTCAGTGTTGTCACCATCTTCTAGAACATTTAAATATCTGTAAGTATTCGGGCAAAGTAAATGGGAGCAGAAGGACCAACAGCTGAGCTAAAAGAAACTCATTTCCAGTAAGGGCATTTGCCTTTCAGGAAACCAGAAGTCTATAATACAGAAGTAATCCAGACTTCTGAGTGTAATTATATAACAATGAATGACCAGTGTTAAGCACTATGAAGAAAAGATGAATAGGAGTAAACTTGCAGGGCTGTTTTTAGGGTGGTGATAGAAGGCCTCTCTGTGGTGGTAACATTGAATGAGACACCAAAATAAAGTGAACTTGGTGATAGACTATCTGGGGAAAAGTTTCTGAAATAGCAGCATGCTTGATTTGTTCGAGGAGCAGAAAGAAGACCAGTATGATCAGAGCGGAGCAAAGAAAAGCTAGAGAAATACGCAAGAGATCATAAAGATAGAGAATTGATTTATGTGAAACTAACAGAGTGGTAAGAATTTTCCATCTCAATCTGAGTGAGATAGAAACTATTGAAGAGTAGGCATGACCTGAAATGTTTTAAAAGATCATACTGGCAGTGGTGGTAATTTTACTAGAGCAATCAATTTGGTGGTTGTAATGCCTTCAGTATTCACTGGGTATTCGCCTTGGGAAAATTCATAGAGATGTTTGAAATTCAGTTACATCATTAGAGAATTTGCCAAAATATTTATTGTACTGTCTTCCTTTCAGGTTAAATGAGAATGTGAGATCTGAAAACCTTGTAAACTATAAAGCATCAAATCGATACTAATTGTAGAGAACTGTATGATATCCTTTATACAAACCACAGGTGAAATCCAAGAAATAGACCTCTAATTTTCGCTGGGAAGTCTATGGGGCTCAACATAGTTACTTCCAGCTAAACACCACATTTATTAATATTTTCTCTCCTAATATAGCATCATTTTGAACTGAGATATATGAAACATATATTTAACAAATTAATCTTTTATTCATTAACTCTTCTTTTGCTTGTTAGCAGTTTACAAATCCAAGCACCTAAATGTTTGGATTGTCCACAACACAATAAGTGCAATCTAGCACATAATCTACCAAGTTACTAGTTTGAAAAATGAGTTCAAGGGCACCTGGGTGGCTCAGTTGGTTAAGCATCCAACTCTTAGTTTTGGCTCAGGTCATGATCTCAGAGTTGTGGGATCGATCCCAGGGTCAGGCTCTGCACTGGGCTTGAAGCCTACCTAAGGTTCTCTCTCTCCCTCTCTTGCCCCTCTTTCCCCACCTCCTGCTCTCTCTCTCTCTCTCCCTCTCTCTCTCCCTCTCTCTAAAATAAATCAATAAATCTTAAAAAAAATGAGTTCAGTTTTTCAAAACTTCTCATAACACCTCAGTTGATCTTAACTATGCTTTAAATGAAAAGTTAGGGTACTTGTAACATTCCTATTTCAGAATTTTTGCCAGTGACAATTACTGAAGAAATTTGCAATTATTCATGCAAATGCTGTCTTTTTTACTTCATAAATACTAACTTCAACATCTTCCAAATAATAAATTAAACTCGTAAGTGTAATTATAAGTGTATTGTTAAAGTAAACAATAAAAATGTGTTATAGTGTTCAAAAATGGTACCTGCCTTTTTGAGGAGTCCTTGATTGACCTCTGCAGAGTAAGTGAGGGCCTGGCAAAGAGAGTATTGTTCAGTAAAATGAGTTATTTCACCTACAGAGACAACATGCATTTGCCAAACAATGTAGGTAGGTTTTCACCACTTCCTTTCTTTTTAGCAATCAATTTGAGAGCTGTACTAAAAGCTGTATAAAGTTCATTGTCCTCTGGCACAGAATCAGACAGCACATTTAAATTTGGCTGTGTTATAAAAATATGTAAACAATAAATGCTTTTATAAGAAAATATGCCCAGGTTAAAATGCTTTGACTAAGTTTTATAGTAAATTAGAAAATAGTTTTTAAAAATTAGTTTTAAATTAAAACTTTCTAATTAGTTTTGTGTAAAGGGCACAATTTAAAAAAGGTTCTGCATGAATCTGTCACACCTGCCTATATCTTTAACTTCAAAAATTCACATAAGTTTACTTTTTTTTTTTTTTGCAAAAATTGTGTAAAAGAATAGCTAACATTTTTCCAACATATATTTTGGAGAATCACTCTTCTAAATTGTTATGCACATTATCTCAATTAATTTCTCAAAACAGTCTCCTGGAGCTGTCATAGTATCATACTGCAATACAGATGAGAAACTGAGGCATTGAGTTCAGTTATTTACCCAAGATCTCACAGAGAGTAAATTGTGGTGCCAAGATTCAACCCCAAGAAATTTGCACACTAACTGTATATAATTATGCTTGTGAAGAATCCTGAGAGAATGTGAAGTAAGGACATCTTTATTAGACTTTTCAAATGATTAGATTTTTATTGTCAAAGTGGTATGTTTGTAAAGAAGATACGGGTTTTCACTTACAAAATAGGCATGATTTTTCTTCCAGACCCCAGATAGGGCTAGGATATCATATAATACAATCTTTTTGAAAGGAATTTTGGCAAATGAATTAAGAGCTTTATAAGAGGCATAACTTTTGACCCAGCAATTCATCATTCGGAAAAGTAATTATAGATTATCAGTGGTCAGGGGAGTTGGAGATAGAAAGTCATGAACGTGGATTGCCTAAGGTAAAAGGCACTGGTTTCTGTGTTGACTGTGTGAAGAGTCATAACTCATCAGAAACTTAAACCCCAGATTAGGAAGGATACAAAGTTATATTTCATTGTGCCACTGAAAGACAACACAGTTGTGTTCATTCGCAATTTTTAATTGAAACAGTGTATAAACTACTCAAAGAGAAATTGTTTTAGGGTGAGGACATAATCATATAGCCACTCAGATTTCCTGGGGGAATTCATGACCTGATTCCTACATTCAGTTTGTTCCCATTGTTTGAAACCAAACACTGTAATTGTAACCTAGGACCTTTTTAGGTCACTATCCCTTTTAGTAAATAAGACATAGAATTTCATTCATTACTACGGTTCCCACCAGTAATCCACCTATTGAGCCAAAACATTGCAGTCTATACACAGGAGAGCTCTTCCTGGTCTTTGGCTAACCTGGATACCATAATAGATTTGATCTGAGGCTTTGGTTCCTTTTTCTCCATGTCGAGGCATATAATTTGGACTCTTGATATCCTAGGGTACCTTGGTGTCCCTGCATATTCTACAATATCTCTAAGAGCTCTAAGGAAGCAGAAGGGTAATTTCAACCAATCTCAAAATTAGAATACGTTTACTATTTTTCTAATTTGAGTATGTTTTTAACCTTTTCTTATCTCAGGGGCAGCCTAACTCTACCTCTGGCATAATGTTCTTCATGTTTCCTTGATCCAGTTGGGCATGAAACTTCCCAGGGCATCTGAATTTGTTCTTCCCTCTATCTGTATTGTCCATCCTTTGGTATATAAATGGATTAATCCCTCACTTCTCTCAAGTCTTTATTTAAATGTCGCTTTTCTAGCAAAGTTTTTGTAGTGATACCATTAGTGTTCACAATTATTTAAATTTCCTTATTTCCTCGAATAGACAGAAACCACAGTACCCAATTCAATTACAGTTGGGTGTGATGATATGACTAATTTTGGCTCCTGACTGAGAAGAAATAGTGTCATGTCTAAAGGCAGTCGTGTCACAGAGGCAATGACCAGTAACCCATAACCAATATGGCCACTTGCTCATATCCATTCCCCAAACATGAAAGTCTTATGTTGTTATGATGGAGCCAGAATTTGTAACCCTGTGTCACCACTTAGGAAGAAGTTGCCATAGAGAGCTGCCAGATCTACACAGAAATTTACATGCATCAAGAAGACACTTTCATATGTTAAACCAATTAAAACTTGAAAGCTAATTTTTTTACTACAACTTAGCCTACCTGATTAATGTACTTTCTTTAAACATACAACTTAAAATTATAACCTCTTCCCCACTTTCTCTTTTCTCCCTTCCTTTTTATTAATCTTGTTCGTAGAATTTATCAACCAACATATCATGTCATTTAAATATTATTTTTTAAAATTCTTGCTATCACTATCACAGTCTTACTCAACGGTAGCCACAAGAGGACAGGAATTTTTAAAAAGTAGGTGCTAAATAAATATTGTAGAAAAATAATTTACTAAGAAATCTGAATTGATTTAAGATTTAGAAAATTGAGTTTGTGCTTATATCACGTGTCTAATTTTGAGTAATTTTCTTCCTGTATTTATATATATTTTTTAAAAAGAGTAGTTATTATTTATCTTTGCTGTATAATTCCTCCTAGCTTGAGTAAAATTCAATTAATTAGATGGTGCTCATAAATCAAGAAGTAATTTGACAGTTCCTTTTAAGTTATTACTGTTGATATGGTTACTATAATTATTGCAATTCATTCTAGTCATATGAGCTAATTTTAAATTTCCTTTCTTTGGGTTTCATCCAAAACTCATGATCTTCCACATTTATTGATTTATTCATGTTTTCATATCCTTAATATTTGTTCTATGATAGGGTGAAAGTATACAAAAATTCTAGTTTATTAAAAAATGAAGGTTCTGAGGGTAAAATATTTGATAATTTTGTTGACTCAGTAATCATCTTTCTCATATGCTTTCTTAGAAACATTATAATATTCAGTTTTTAATTTATCTTTAGAAGAGACATTGTTTATGAGAACATCTAAACTGCCACATATTTGACATATTTCTCACTTCATGAGTAAAATTTTGAGAATTTTGGTATATACAGTTCATTAAATTTTTGTGCAAAGAAAAAAATCAGAAAACATAGTATAAAATGACTTACATATTTCTAATCGTTTACTGCACATTTCAGAGAGAAAGTACTTGCCTGGGAAACTAAGAGTTATTACATGATTATCAGTTTGTCCTGTTTTTTTTTTTTTCTTTAAATCCTGGATTCTTAAAGATGTTAGAATGACTATCAACAGCATTTTATCAGTAATTACTGTCATGGCCTTTGTAGAAACTGTATAAAATTAATGCACGTATTTTTACTTTTTGAACAATTTTTACTTTTAAAATCAAAACATAATGTTTTAATGAATTACATCATTTTGTTCTGATCTCTTGTTATCTGCTACTTGTGTCCTCTTCTCTGTCTCTCATTCTTATCCTCATCTTGGAGAAGACAATTCAATAGCTATCAGACAAATGTTACTTAACAAGATCCCCTCTCTCTCTCTCTCTCTCTCTCTATATATATATATATATACACACATATATAGAAATAGAGATATAGACATTGATATAGATACATGCATGTATATACAACATAAATTATATACATAATTTAATAATACATACTACATAGTATATAGTAACAATATTATATATCATCTATTACCATATTATTTAAATGTAACTCAGTATTTTAAGATTAAAAATGTATAAAATTATTAGGTATTTTAACCTGTGAGTACATGAATCAAAAAGACAATTAAAAAATGGCTTTTATTGGGACACCTGGGTGGCGCAGTCAGTGAAGCATCTGACTCTTGATTTCAGCTCAGGTCACGATCTCATTATTGTGAGGTCAAACCCTGCGTCGAGCTTGGTGCCCAGCACAGAATCTGCTTGATATTTTCTCTCTCCCTCTGCCCCTCCCCCAACCCATGCATGTGCATGCTCTCTCTCAAATAAATAAATATTTTAAAAAAGGCTTTTATTCCAAAACTATTATTTTTCTTTTCTTAAGAAAGTAAAAGGTGTATAAATATATGTTTTTATGTTGAACATAGTTACTACTCAATTAATACTGGATCATTGTCCTCCAATTTTATATAGATTTAATAATAAAATATTAGACTTATGTAATATCAACAAATGGAGTTGTTTTGCACATGCTCAGTTCTAGTCACTTAAAAAATTATACAATTTAACTATATGTAATTAGCCATAATTACATATAGTCATAATTACATATAGCCATTATAGAATAATTTGATATTTCAAAGAATTGCTAGGAAAATACATTTTTTAACTTTCTACATCCTCTCTTCATACACTTTAACCAAAAAAGGCCAATAACCAAACTCTCTGAAGCATAGCACCACCTTACTCATTCATTCATAAGCCAATTTCATATTACTCAGACAATAAAGTTTTTCTCCATGATTTCAGTCACCCCTTAAAAATGTTTCTCTTTTTTTTTGTGCTTAGAATTATATTTAATTATCCCACATTGTGTTTGTCTTTAATTATTTAGATATACATTTTAAGAATGTGATAGGTGGAAATGAGAAATTGCTGAATTATATAAATGTGTAGAGAAAGCTAACATAATATTTTGAGGATAGACAAAGTACTGGAACACATCTGTTGTTAAAACTACCAAAGGAGGAAAATCCTACAGGTGGTTGTCATGGTGTGGGGGCTAGGGTTTGGAATGGAGTGTTTTGTTTTGTTTTAAAGATTTTATTTATTTAAGAGAGAGAGAGAGCACAAGCAGGGGAGAGAGAGAAGCAGGCTCCCCACCAAGCAGGGAGCCCAATATGGGGCTTGATCCCAGGACCCTGAGCTGAAAGCAGATGCTTAACCTACTGAGCCACCAGCATCCCAGGAATGAAGTGTTTTAATATGGTTAATTCTTAAAGTATGTATCACAGAACCTCTGCAATATTATGTAGTATGTTTAATAGGAAACTCATTTATTTAACTCCTTAATATATTCATCCAAATTAATGGCTCTACTAATATTTCCGGGGGCAATGAGATCTTTTTTTCTGTATCTTAAGACTTACTCAGAAAATACATTTTTCTGTGTAATTCTAACTCTAGAACCTGTTGGTTTTCACACACAGACACACACACGAAAACAAATAAAGGATTGGAAAATGCAAAATAGATTACAAACAGAAACAAATGAACCAAATCATGTTTCAAACAAATTACATAACCACCATGAAATTCATGGAAGAGTATTAACCCAAGTGATTTTTAATCAGCATTTGGATGGTATATCCTCAGGCTAAGAAAAACGAACTCTAAAAATATTGAACCCTATACTTAATATATAGAGTCATAGTTAGAAATTCTGAAACTACTTTTTGGATATTCAAAGATTGGGTGATTATGTAAATTTGTTGTGGGTAATTGGAGCTTGGTTTCTCACTGTGGAGATGGAAGCTATAAATATAGAACAGGAGAAGGATAGAATAAGCCTCTGCTTTTGGATTGGAATGGGAGGTGTCAGTATGAGCTCATGTGTTTATACAGAAACAAATGCTGATACATATTCAGATACAAATGTGTGTAGGCATAAATAAAATACATATAGTTTTGAATATGGATTGATCTATAGATTCAGATGTATCTCCATATGTACACATATATGCATGTATGTATGTACACATGTATGCAGACAGATAAATATATATTCGGTCTACAGCAATGATTTTCCAGTGTCTATGAACTCAACTCCTGCCCAAGTCGTGGTTGGTACATTTTATTCTTTGCTGAAAAGAACTGTTAATCTGGGGCACCTGAGTGGCTCAGTCAGTTAAGTGTCTGCCTTCAGCTCAGATCATGATCCCAGAGTCTTGGGATCGAGCCCCATGTCCCTGCTCAGCAGGGAATCTGCATCTCCCTCTACCTCTGCCCCTCCCCCCACTTGTGCTCTCTCGCTCTCTCAAATAAATAAATAAAATCTTTATTTTTATTTATGTTTTTATTATGTTCAGTTAGCCACTGTATAGTACATTGTTAGTTTTTGATGTACTGTTCAATGATTCATTAGTTATATATAACACCCAGTGCTCATCACAACACATGCCCTCCTTAATACACATCACCCTGTTACCCCCTCCCCCCCCACCCCCATCCCCTCTGAAACCCTCAGTTTCCCGGGGTCCAAAGTCACTCATGGTTCATTTCCCTCTCTGATTTCTCCCTCTTCAGATTTCCCTCTCTTCCCCTATGGTCCTCTGTGCTATTGCTTATGTTCCACATGTGAGTGAAACCATATGATAATTGTCTTTCTCTGCTTGACTTACTTCACTTAGCATAGTCCCTTCCAGTTCCATCCATGTTGATGCAAATGGTGGGCATTCATCCTTTCTGATGGCTGAATAATATTCCATTGTATAATTGGACCACATCTTCTTTATCCATTTATCTGTTGAAGAGCATCTCGGCTCCTTCCACAGTTTGGCTGTTGTGGACATTGCTGCTATGAACACTGGGGTGCATAAACCCCTTCTTTTCACTACATCTATATCTTTGGGGTAAATACCTAGTAGTGCAATTGCTGGGTCGTAGGGTAGCTGTATTTTTAACCTCTTGAGGAACCTTCATACTGTTTTCCAGAGTGACTGTACCAGCTTGCATTCCCACCAACAGTGTAAGAAGGGTCCCCTTTCTCCACATCCTTGCCAACATTTGTTTTCCTGTTTTGTTAAGTTTTGTCATTCTAATTGGCGTAAGGTGGTATCTCATTGTGGTTTTGATTTGTATTTCTCTGATGGCTAGTGATGTCGAGCATCTTTTCATATGTCTGTTAGCCATTGGTATGTCTTCCTTGGAGAAGTCTGTACATGTCTTCTGCCCATTTTTTGACTGGGTTATTTGTTTTTTGAGTGTTGAGTTTGAGAAGTTCTTTATATATCTTGGATATCAGCCCTTTATCTGATATGTCATTTGCCCATTCCAGGGGCTGCTGACTGTTTCCTTTGCTGTGCAGAAGCTTTTTATCTTGATGAAGTCCCAAAAGTTCATTTTTGCTTTTGTTTCACTTGCCTTTGGAGATGTTTCTGGAAAGAAGTTACTGTGGCCGATGTCGAAGAGGTTACTACCTATGTTCTCCTCTGGGATTTTGATGGATTCCTGTCTTACATTGAGGTCTTTCATCCATTTTGAGTTTATCTTTGTGTGTAGCGTAAGGGAATGGCCCAGTTTCATTCTTTTATATGTAGTTGTCCAATTTTTCCCAGTACCACTTATTGAAGAGACTGTCTTTTTTCCATTGGATATTTTTTTCCTGATTTATCAAAGATTAGTTGACCATAGAGTTGAGGGTCCACTTCCGGGGCATCTCTATTCTGTTCCATTCATCTGTGTATCTGTTTTTATACCAATACCATGCTGTCTTAGTGATCACAGCTTTGTAATATAGCTTGAAGTCAGGCAATGTGATGCCCCCAGCTTTGTTTTTCTTTTTCATCATTCCCTTGACAATTCAGGGTCTTTTCTGGTTTACAAATTTTAGGATTGTTTGTTCCAGCTCTTTGAAAAATGCCAATGGTATTTTAATAGGAATGGCATTGAAAGTGTGAATTGCCCTAGGCAGGACAGACATTTTAACAATGTTTATTCTCCCAATCCATGAGCATGGAATGTTTTTCCATCTTTTAGTGTTTTCCTCAATTGCTTTCATAAGTGTTCTGTGGTTTCTAGAGTATAGATCCTTTACTTCTTTGGTTAGGTTGATTCCTAGGTATCTCACGGTTTTTGTTGCTATTGCAAATGGAATTGATTCCTTAATTTCTCTTTCTACAGTTACAATGTTAGTTTATAGAAAAGCAACTGATTTCTGTGCATTGATTTTGTATTGTGCCACATTGCTGAATTGCTGTATGAGTTCTAATAATTTGGGCGTGGAGTCTTTTGGGTTTTCCACGTAAAGTATCATGTCATCTGTGAAGAGGGAGAGTTTGACTTCTTCTTTGCCAGTTTGATTGCCATTTATTTCTTCTTGTTGTCTGATTGATGAGGCTAGGACTTCTAGCACTATGTTAAACAATAGTGGAGAGAGTGGGCATCCCTGTCTTGTTCCTGACCTTAATATAATATTCATTGTGGGCTTTTCATAGATGGTTTTTATGATATTTTATGATACTAAAGAATGTTCCCTCTATCCCTATACTCTGAAGAGTTTTAATCAGGAACGACTGTCATTATTTTGTCAAATGCTTTTTCTGCATCAATTGAGAGGATCATACGGTTCTTGTCTCTGCTTTTATTGATGTGCTCTATCACATTGATTGATTTGCCAATGTTGAATCACCCTTGCATCCCAGGAATAAAACCCATTTTGTTGTGGTGAATAATCCTTTTAATGTATTTTTGAATCTTGTTGAGTATCTTGGCAACCATGTTCATCAGGAATATTGGTCTGTAATTCTCCTTTTTGATGAGGTCTTTGCCTGGTTTTGGGATCAGGGTAATGCTGGCCTTGTAGAAGGAGTCCTGGGATTGAACCCCATGTTGGGCTCCCTGCTCAGCAGGGAATCTGCATCTCCCTCTCCCTCTGCTCCTCCCCCTGCTTGTGCTCTCTTGCTCTCTCAAATAAAAAAATAAAATAAAAAGAACTGTTAATCTTTGGGAAAAGCCCTGATTCCAAGCTGAGAGCAATAAAAGTTAACGATGAATCTGGAATATCTTGTCTGGAAAGTAAGAAAGTGATGAAGGAATAAAAGGGACAAACCAAAAGATAAAAGAACTGGCTTGAAGGGTCTTCCCTTCACTATGGGGCAATTGTGCCACAGTTAAGGGCTATTACCCACAGAATAATTTAAAAATCTCTGAGTCCACCCTGATATAAAGAAATGATGAGAAAGGAAAGCCCTATTTCACAGAAGAAAGGCAAACATCAATAAGCAATTTTTTAAAGAAATGATTAGGAAATCACTACTTCAAAAACGCTGTTGTAATAATTTATTTAACCAAGAATCATCATGAATACTAAAATTATTAGGTGGATGTTTGTTGTCCAAAAATAGTCGTGAAATACAAAAGAAACAAATAGTAACTCTCCATTAAAGAAATCTCCCAGGCCCTACCTTAATCGTGTGAATAAAATTAACATCACTGGTACTGAATCATATGAATTCCATGTGTTTCCTGACACAATGCACTTTTAGAAGAACAAATATACATTGAACTAAAATTTATATTAATGAAATTGAGTTAAGTTATATTAAGATTTTCTTAATATGAAATAGGTGCCACAATGTAAGAAATGCTCTCTGCTTTTTTATGGTTTATAATCTCACTTGCATATTACTTGCCAAAAGTGCATAACTGGAATCTAAAAGTGAGGTAACATTAGAAAACCCAAATTTGTGTGCATATATGTAGGACATGAAACTAATTTAAAATGGTACCATTTTAGGAATCTAGATTAAAAATTATATTAACCTGGGGCGCCTGGGTGGCTCAGTTGGTTGGGCAACTGCCTTCGGCTCGGGTCATGATCCTGGAGTCCTGGGATAGAGTCCCGCATCGGGCTCCCTGCTCAGCGGGGAGTCTGCTTCTCCCTCTGACCCTCCCCCCTCTCATGCTCTCTCTCTCTCTCTCTCAACTAAATAAATAAATAAAAATCTTTGAAAAAAATTATATTAACCCTTTGACTCTTCTCAAAACTTTTCTCTATGTCTTAAATTCTTACAGTTAAAAGTATTGTTAGAGAAAAAGAGAACATTTAATATTAATGGAAGTTCAATACACATACACACATTTTTTAAAAAATCTTTTAATCACTTTTTTATGGTGAGCACAATAGTCTTTATCTTCTGCATTCTGACTAGTAAGTGAAGTTCATCAGTTATTTTCAACCCTTATTTTTCTTGCAAAATCTTAGTAAGTGAAGCCAACAGTAACTATTATGTGCTGCTATTAACTCGATTACCAGCCCTTCCCCTGGAGCTACAGGCTTTATGGTATACAGCCTACTTCACATGTAACATAAGGCAACATTTGTATTCAAAAAATTGCCATTACATATAATGGATTACCATCTTGCCGACACTAGGCCACAAACTTTGTATTTTGTTTTATCAGTAGCCCATCGCTGATAATATGTATGCTACTCTGAATGGGCTAGTTTATACCGTAGTAACAAAAGATTACAACATCTTTAGTGATTTAAAAAAGTGAACATTTAGGGCGCCTGGGTGGCTTAGATGGTTAAGCCTCTGCCTTTGGCTCAGGTCATGATCCCAGGGTCTTGGGATCCAGGCCTGTGTCAGGCTCCCTGCTCAGTGGGGAGTCTGCTTCTCCCTGTACCCCTCCCGCACCATTCTTGATCTCTCTCTCTCTTTCATTCTCTCGCTCTCAAATAAATAAATAAAATCTTTAAAAAAAGCATACGTTTAATTCTGATGGACAAAACATAACTACCATAGTCTTTTTCTGAAAATTTAGTGCATTTCTTCCTTAGAGTAATATATCATCTTCGTAATGCTTGTATATGTCAGTCAGTACACTTAACTGAAATCAGTGGTCTTCATTGAGTGCTATTCCTTATACATTAAAAATAATGAAGTTTTGGAAAAAAACAGTTACTGTTCCTTATTTATATTATGACAGAAATATAAGGTTAAATGTTAATGATTTTGATTAACTTATAATTGAATATTGTTTAATATAATATTTAATTATACAGAAGATGAGCAAGGGTTTTCTAGTTGAGTGGATTCTAAAATGGTTATAGTCATGCATATAAATCAATCATCAATGTGTACAAATACAATGAATATGATTGATTTTTTCTCATGATAAACACCCTTTTCTTTACCTTAGAAAGCAAAGCTAGTGAAGCATTTATAAATATCCATATAAATCATAATATATATTTTAGTGATATTATTCATGGGATTTTATAAGTGAAAGCACTCCAGATATTGCTAATAATTATTTTTACTTATTTTTAAATTATTATTTACATTTAAGTTTGATATATTACAAATATTATCTTCCAGTAATGAATTAGTTTGCTAGAGCTGCCATACAACTACCACAGACTGAGTTTCTTAAACAACACAACACTGTTTCCTCACAATCCTGAGGTCTGTAAGTCCAAAATCCAGATGTTGGCAGGATTGGTTTCATTCTGAGGGCCTCTCTTCTTGACTTGTAGATCCATTTTCTTCCAGAATTTTTACATGATCTTTCTCCTGTGTATGTCTGTGTCTTGATCGCTTCCTTTTATAAAGATACCAGTCATATTGGACAAGGGCTAACCGTAATGACTTCATTTTAATTTAATTGCCCCTTTAAAGGTCTTATCTTCAAATATAGTCACATTTTCAGGCACTGGAGATGAACCTGATCATATCTTTTTTAGGGGAGCACAGTTCAGTCCTTAACAGGTAATCAGAGTCATTAGGTGGTGGTATTTTAACCAAAATGTATATTAAGGAAGTTGGGCAAAGTTATATTAGGATTTTCCTACTATTAAATAGGTGCCATGTATAAGAAATGTTCACTGCTTTATAGTTTACAATCTGATATGGGGATTTGTTGTAGGGAAAGATGTACCAAAGGACATTTGTTTTGTCTACCCAGCACTCCATTTCTCTCTTCTTCTTAGGGTAATATATGGGTGATTTGTACCCTAGTCTCTTTGATATATTAAATGGTCCAGTTCTGGGACTAATTTTCTAACAGAGGAAAAGAAACAAAAAACAGAAAACTTCCCTAAGAATTAGTGAGTGGTAGAGAAGGATCCTTTCATTTTTATTTGTGGAATTGTGAGTTGTGATTCCAGAATTTCTTTTTTTTAAATTTAAATTCAATTCACCAACATATAGTACATCATCAGTTTTTGATACAATGTTCAGTGATTCATCAGTTGCATATAACATCCAGTGCTCATCACATCACATGCCCTCCTTAATACCCATCACCCTGTTAGCCCCTCCCCACCACCCCTATCCCCTCTGAAACCCTCAGTTTGTTTCCCGGGGTCCATAGTCTCTCATGGTTTATCTCCTTTCTGACCTCTGCCCATTCAGTTTTCCCTCCCTTCCCCTATTGTCCTCTGCACTATTCCTTATATTCCACGTATGAGTGAAGCCATATGATAATTATCTTTCTCTGACTGACTTATTTCATTTAACATAATACCCTCCAGAATTTCTGATAACCATGTCTATGCCAGATTGGGTTACCTGGAAGAAGACCTTAAGATGTAAATTAGCATAAAAAGAGATATGTTTTTTGTTGTTGTTTTGTGACCACAAACATATAGCTTAAAACAACAGAAATTTATTCTCTCAATGTTCGGAAGGCCAGAGGTCTGAAATCTAGCTACAGGTAGAGCTGTGTTCCCTCCAGAGTTCCCAGCTCTAAGGCAGTATCCATTCTTGCCTCTTCCAGTTTTTGGTGGATGTTGGCATTATGGCTTCATCTCTCTGCTCTATCTTTATATTACCTTTTCAGTGTCTGCCTATGTCAAAAGTCCCCCTACTTCTTTTTTCCCAGCTCTATTGAGATATAAATGACATATAACATTGTGTAAGTTTAAGGTATACAACATAATGTTTAGATAGATAGATAGATAGATAGATAGATAGATAGATAGATAGATCATGATGCGTATATATAGTGAAACAGTTACCACAATAAGGTTAATTGGTTAGGGATTCTTTTACGTCCTTATTTGGTAATATATTTCTTCAAAATCGTTGCCCACCTTTTATTGGGTTGTTTTCTTATTACTGAATTTTGAGCTATTAAAATATTTTAGGATCAAATCATCAGATATATGATTTGCAAATGTTTTCTCCCAGTATCTGGCTTTTCTATTTTCTTAACATTGTGTTTTAAAGAACAAAAAGTTCTTAATTTTGATGAAGTTCAATTTATTCATATTTCTTTATGAATTATGCCTTTGGTGTCATATCTAAGACAATTTTCTAAACACAAGATCAAAAAGATTTCCTCCTACATTTACTTCTAACATGCATAGCTTTATGTGTAAATCTCTGATCAATTTTGAGTTACTTTTATTTATAGGAAGAAGTATTGATTATGGCTTATTTTTTAGAATGTGAACAATTAATTGTTCCACAAATCATATTTTACAAAATCACTTGAGAATTGCTGCTGCACCTTGTCTCAAGTCAATTTGCTACATATATTTATATGTGGCATATATTTATATATGTCTACTTAAGGACACACTATTCCTTTTTAAAATGGAAAAAAAATTCTGGGGTGCCTGGGTACTCAGTCAGTTGAGCATCTGACTCTTGGTTTTGGCTTGGGTCATGATCTCAGGGTCCTGGGATCGGGCCCTGCATCAGGCTCTGTGCTCGGCTGAGAGTCCGCTTGAGATTCTGTCTCTCCTTCTCCTTCTGCCCCTCCCTCTTCACAATCTCTCTCTCTCTCTCTCATATAAATAAATAAATCCTAAAACACACACACACACACACACACACACACACACACACACACACATTCTTAGCTCACAAGTAGTACAAAAATAGGCCACAATATAGATTAGGCCTACTGAATATAGTATAATTGACAAATAAAATTTGTATATATTCTAAATTGCATAAGTTAATGTTCTTATACACATGTATATTATGATGTAATTACCACAATCAAGTTAATGAACATATCCATCACCTCACATAGTTATCATTTTTTTTCTTTCTTTGGGGAGTGGTGGTAACACTTTGAATCTACCCTCTTAGTAAATTTCAAGTACAAGTATACAATACAGTATTGTTAAAGTCACATTACCATACCTTGTTCTCCAGAACTTCATCCTGCATTACTGAAATTTTGTCCTCTTTGATCAATATCTCTCCTTTTCCCCATCCTTCCCAGCCTCTGACTACTACTATTCTACTCTTTGTTCTATGAATATGACTGTTTTAGATTCTGCATAGAAGTTAAATTATGCACTATTATCTTTCTGTGTCTGGCTTATTTTGTTTAGCATATTGTCCCCAGGTTTATTCCTGTTGCAAAAGGTAGGATTTACTTCTTTTTGGCCTAAATAAGATTTGTGTGTGTGTGTGTGTGTGTGTGTGTGTGTGTGTCTGTCTGTCTGTCTGTCTGTCTGTATGAGAGAGAGAGAGAGAGAGAGAGAGAGAGATCAATTGATGGCCATTTAAATTTGTTTTCATATCTCGGTTCTTGTAAATAATGCTGCAGTGACCATAGGAGTACAAATGTATCTCCGTGATACTGATCTAATTTTTTTGGTTATAAACCTAGAAGTAGAATTACTGGATTATCTAGTAGTCATATTTCCAATTTTTTGAGAAGACCTCATACTGTTTTCCATAATGGCTGTACCAATTGTCATTCTAATCAGCTGTGTACAAAGATTCACTCTCTCCACATCTAAATGCTTTTTCTGCATCTATTTAGATGATCATGTGGGGTTTTGCTTTCATTTTTTTGAATGTAGTATATCACATTGATTTATTTGTGAGTGTTGAATTATTCTTGCATCCTTAGGATAATCCCATTTGGTCATGGTGTGTGATCTTTTTAAAGTGCTGTAAATTTGGATTTTTGTCTCAGTGTGTATCAGGGGTATTGGCCTATAGTCTGCTTTTCTTGTGTTGTCTTTTCCTGGTTTTGGTACAAGGGAGATGGTGGCCTCATAAAATAAGTTTGAAAGTGTCCCCCCTTTTTTGTTATTTGGAAAAGGGTAAGACAGATTGGTATTAATTCTTTGGATGTTTGGTATAATTTACCTGTAAAACCAACTGATCCTAGACTTTTTTATTGGGGGTTTTTTGATTACTGATTCAGTATTACTATTTATTATTGGTCTGTTCAGGTTTTCTATTCCTTCTTGATTCAGTGTTGGTAGATTACATGTTTCTAAGAATTTATGCATTACATCTAGGTTATCCAGTTGTTAGCTGGCATAATAATATCTCATAGTAATCCTTTAAGGTCTTTTTTCCCCGAATTTTCTGTTCTAATGTTATTAATATCTAAATTATTTAGTTGAGTCTTCTCTTTCTTCATAGTTTATTAAGGGTTTATTGATTTATCTTTTCAAAAAACCAACTCTGAGGTTTGTTGAATTTTTAATACTGTTAATATTTTTTAATATTGTTTTTAATTTTGTTTTTCTATTCTTTATTTTATTTATTTCTTCTCTAATATTTATTTCCTCCCTCTGCTAACTATAGGCTTAGTTTGTTATTCTTTTTCTAATCCCAGGAGATGTAAAGTTACGTGAGGGCTTGTGACGTTTATTTGCACAGTGTCAAATATATCTCTGTAAATATTAAAAACAACCTCTGAAGTCTGTTTTATTCATGACCTTTCATTAAACATAAGCATATTAATTTCCCCTTTCCCCTAACAGTACAAATTTAGTCTGACTACTTCCCTTTTTATTAAAATATGACCCCAGTTTCTACTTAGATTCTCCTGATCATCTGACCACATCATTGTAACCACAAGACTCAAATTGTTAACCTTCCCTTGACAACATATTGAAGGAAAATGGGGATAGAATGTTAGAGTTTCTAACCCTCTATTTTAGAGAACACTTTGATAATATGATTGAACTGCCTAGAAGTAATATATATTTATCATAGTACTTGTTTTTATCTCTTGAACGAAGGTATATTTTTCCTGTCAGAATCACACATTAGATATGTCAAGCCATTGATAGAATTAAAAAACATCATTTTCACTAAAAAAAAGTAGATGTATTTTCTTCTGAAGAAGAAAAGACTAAAATTCATGATAAATTTTAACAAATAATGCAAGCAATAAAAGTCATTCACTTTTCTCTTTTTTATAACCTATAATTAAGTGATGTGAACTCTGGATAATCAATTGATCGGGAGTCTACTATAATCATCATGCCTTAGCTTTTCCTCCTCCTACGTGAATAATTAATACTCTTGAAACAAAAGCAGGACACTGCAATGATGATTTCAAATATTCTTCTATTGTTAAGATACCTAGTATAGCATAAAAATGATGAACAAAGCATGTAATTGAATTTGAATCTTCTATTTTTTTTGTTTTGTACAGAAGCAAGTATTTAAATTTGCAACTAAAAGAGAAATTTCTCATCATTCACATGTAAAATGTTGGTTTTTCTTTAAAATAGAACTATTCTGTATAACATTTCTTAAATATTGGCAGTTGTTATTCTCTTAATATTTATATTGACAGATATAATTAGGTTTTCAACCTTTTACATTTGAGTATAATTTGGCTGTATTTTGCTTAATTCAGTAGTTCAGACAGCTTAAAATAATTTTATATGAGGAATCAACTAAGTTTTTAAAGCTACTGAGCTACTAAGGCCAAATTCAGGTCCCTGGACCCACACAAAAATATGTTCTTCTGCACACAAAGGCAAGATATGATGGTGTGTCTACACCTTTTCAAAATTCATGATGATTACTGGAAAAATAATTTCAACTATTTTTTAAGGAAAATGAGCAAAAAAGATATACATTTTAAAGACGAAGAGCATAATGGTGACCAGTTATGGCACTTTATATGTTGCTATAATATAAAAATATAGTTCATTGAAGAATTTTTTCCCCTCAATATTTTATTTTTCCACACTGCAAGGTCATTTTCTGCTACTTTTTCTTAGTAGAAAGTTGTGCATTTAGGACAAATGTAGAAGTTTTTAAGACTATAGAAAGTTTTATTTTAAAGAGTAAGTGTATTGGGTTTCAAGGGGGTGGAAGACAAGGTGAGGTATAAGAAGAGGGTGAAATGTAAAAAAAAAAAAGGACGATTGAATGTATGAGAGATAGGAAGATGCAAGATTCACTGAAACACTTCCAATAGATTAAAAAACGAAATGCAATGAGGAGGCTGCATGCGATACCTTGTGAGCCTGGATTCTGGTCACTTGGCTCTGTGCCTTGATGCATACTTTCTTTCACCTCAACAAAGGAGAGCAACAGAATTGAAGGTTGTCAAGAGTCTTTTGGCTTCTAGAACATACATCCAAGTATCAGGCATGTAGGGCTTGAGTCAGAAGCCATTTGTTTCACTTAAAAAATATACCAAGTTACCTACTGTGTGTTATAGCACTAAGAAAAATGCACAAAATTTTTGTTTTGTCTTAAAGGGCTGAGAACAATAAACCAATCAGTAAGCTATGTAGTGTGTGAGATGATAAGTCTTGTGAAGAAAAAAGTTAAAAGAATAAAGAGTGATAGGGAGGATGGATGGGGGAATTGGCTTTTTAGCATCCTGTACCATCTCCAGTCAGAATGGAAAGTATTTTACATATGTAGTATTTGGAAGGTTCAAAATCAGGAAAGTTTACATTTACTTAACAAAGAAAATGTTAAATCAAATGTGCCTGAGATGGTGATTTGAGAAAAAGGATGACAAGATCATGGAATAGATAGACCTGAAGAACTCGGTTAAATCACATTTTAGGACCAGTAAATAGAGGAAATTACTTTTAAAAGGAGTTAGAGTTGAGATCCTCAAATTTTTAAACCTGCTTTACTTTGCTTCTGATCAGTATATATATATATATATATATATATATATATATATATATATGTGTGTATATATATATATATGAAAAATCAATTTCTGTGAATAAAGAGAATGTATCCTAATAACACTTTCCAGAAAATCCTTATCGCCACACCCAGAATTGTTCTAATTTTTAATGCCAGTGTAGTGGCAGCAACTGAGATAAATAATCTGTTGTGGAAATTTCAATGAATATTTATAGCCAAGTATTAGATAGTCTGAGGAGACTTCTGGTTTCAGATACTCACTGTTACTGTAGTCAATAGGTTATAATTGGAACTGTCTACTGAATAGCATATGCATATTTCATGCCATCATTTTCTTCTCTGGGTATTTAGTGTGAGGCTTTGCCAGCACATAAATTACATTCATTCCTTTGAAGACAGTAGATAGGTTTGAAGACATTTGACAAACAATAGAGCCCATTTTCTTAATATGAATTAAGACCTAGCCAGGTAATCATCAATTCTCAAAGCAACAGATGCAATCAACAATATCAGTAATGAAATTTCTTTTAAAGAGTCTAGAGTTTTATTTTCTCTTATTTTGTTAAAAAAATTTAGACTTATCATTGGCATTTGCTTAGTCCTATGATGACAGGAATATAAGCGATCTTATATATTGTATTTTCCTGTGTACAAAATCCTTCAAATACGTTTTGAATTTAAACACTTAAACAAGAAAACATTGATATCTATGAAAGTAACATATTAATCTCAATTTTATTGCTATTTTTAAGCTAGTTTTATAACAAGGATTGCAGGTCCAATTATCAATTAAATTCATGTTCTTCACATTTTACGTAAGAGCTGATATAGGAAAACTAAGAAACATCTTCCTTTAGCAATGATATTATCAAGAGTGGAAACTAGAAAAGTTTCTCAAAAGGAACTGTATAGTTCTACTTCAAAAATCTATTTTGTATCTGTTTTTTAATAGTACCATTTATTTTATATTTGTATTAGCTTCCTATTTCTGCTCTAACAAATTATCACAAATTTAGTGGCTTAAAATAAAAATGTATTATCTTACAGATCTTGAGTTCAGAAGTCAGAGATGAGTCTTATGGGGCTAAAATTAAGATGTTGGCTGGGCTGCATTCTTTCTAGAGGATCCAGTGGAAATTTCAGTTTCAGAAACTGCTTACATTCCTTGGCTCATGGCCCCTTCTTCCATCTTCAAAGTCCATCATTCCAAACTTTACCTCCTTTGTCATATCTCCTTTTTCTGAGTCTGACAATCTTGTTTTGTTTTGTTTTTTTTATAAAGACCATTGTGATCACAGTGGGCCCACTCAAATGATTCAAGATAATCTCCCCCCATAATCCTTAAATTAATCACATTTGCAAAATCCCTTTTGGTATGCAAGGTAACATGCTAGGATTGAAAGGATTGGTGAGAAACATTTGGGGGGGTATTATTCCATCTACTACAGTATCTGGGATCCCTCCAGCGTTTTCATGACAACTGGCAAGATGTGTGTATGGGCCCGCATATGAAGCAGAAGCAGTACATCATATTTGCCTTTCCAGAACTCAGCAGGCATTCATTGTGGTCAGTAGGTATATTATTATTCATAATCATAGGAAATGGTTAACTTTCCTCAAAGAATGAAATGTCTACCTTGTCATTTGTTGCAAAACAAAGACTGACAATTAAGCAGTACTTTATTCTTCAATCTAATATGTCTGGATATTTTTAATGTTTTGTGGATATGTGTCTTTTATTCATTTTAAGGAGTGAATTTTCTAACATTTTATTGAAACATGAAAACATTTGGAGGCACTGCCTCTTTACTATATCTGGGGACAAATGATTACTTTTAAAGTACTGTGGCTCTTACCTTCAGAACTAGAATTTCTTTGGTTTGAATTTCTGTTCTCTTTTTTTAATCTGCAACCCTAAATGATCCAGTTTTGGAAAATGCTGAAAGTCTCTAATTTTAAAATTGGTTCCTTAATGCTATTTATACCAAAATCTTTGCAACTATTTATAACATCCTGCAAAGCAAACTTTGCAAGTGGTATTAATCTCTGTTCTTTTAGGACTATGTCAGTTGCTTCTCAAGAAGTGCTTTCAGGAAGATTTAGGAACTCCTAACAAGGCAGATTTCCAAAGCAGTCTTACTCATTGGTTGTTTATATTCTATTTTTTTTTAAATGAGGAGTACATACTTCACTAAGCTTTACTGTTCAGATACATTGTATTTTGCTTTCAGACTGTTTCTCATTTGAACATAAATCTTCCTTATATATTTCCAAATTCTAGTGCCCTGGAATGAGTGTTACCTTTTATTTTACTATAGATGGACCTATGAGATTTTTTCTTTAATGACTGATTAATTTCATCTTAAATGATAGTTTTGTATCAGTTGCATTTCTCATGAAGTAGTTCTTGCAGTTTACTGCAATTTGATGGTATCTGTTTTCCTTTATTCCTTCAAATTCAAGGTGTCCACTGAATTTAAAACAAAAGAGAAATCTCACTACTTTGAAAAAGAAATAGCAAAGACTGCAGTAAGTAACCCCCCCAAAAAAAGACAAAACCCTGCATTTAATTGATTAAAAGATCAATTGCAAAGTAACATTGATAATTCTTTTAAGAATTTGGGCTAAGAAAGTATAAGAGAGAAAATTATGAAGAAGTGGGGTGAAGCTGTGAAAGAACAGTGTGGAGAAACTGGGTTTCTTTGGTTGGCTATTTGACATTGGTTTAATTCAGTTTGCCTTTTTAAATTTTGTGCTTGATTTGTATTGTTTCATTGTAATTTTGGGTGAGGAAGATATAAATCATGTTTAAGTTGGTATTAATAACAAATTAGATGAATAAACTATTCTTAAATATCGTATCTATGGAAATGACTAACACACCAACACATAAGTTCAACAAAGTTATTATTTATTATTAGCATCACATGAAAAGTAGATTCAGTAAGTTTCCTTAGACTATGGAGATGGTACAGGATGCTGCAAGACGTCGAATTAACTGACCTCCATGTTTCTATCACAACTGTAAAATAAATGTGCAGTGCGTAGTACAAGAAACTTCCCTCTGTATCAGAGTCCCACTGAAGTCGGAAATCTTTGGAACCTTGTGTGAATGTTAACTACAACAGTATTTAAAAGCCCAGTCTGACGGGCTTCTTAGCTGAATGATCTCAGCTAAGGAGATCATTCCTATAGGACTGGCAAATCAACATTTTTGTATTTATAAATGCTATAAACACAGAAAATAATGTATCTATCATCATCTCAGATCCCCACAATAAAAAGATTTGTTAATAATTTCTGTTCAGTAATAGGGTGACCAATCATCCAGGTTGACCCAGGACTGTTTCAGCTTTAAGACAAAGTTATATATATATATTTGTTCACATAATTAAAATTTATAATTTTTTATCATTCTGAATCATTGAAGTCACCAATTTATAATCTCTCAAACGTCGCAGATAATTGCTTGAGATTACCAGTATCTAACTCTGGGTTCAAGTCTCTGAAACAAACTTGTATTGCTGTCACTTTCATCCAAGAGGGTAAATAATGAGTTTCCTAGGGATATGATTACATATGGACATACAATTTTTATATCTCATAGTGCATCATGGAGTAAAAACAGAAACAAAAACAAAAACAAAAGAAGGAGAGAGAGTGAGAGGTTGGAAGCCACTTGGTTTGCGAGACTGTGTATCATGATGAAGAACAGGGATTGTGAGAATGAAACATTTTTTTCTAAGCATTCTCTGTCTGTGGCAGTGTCATCCTGATTCATACTGCTATCATGGTGGAAGAAGGTGACCTGAAGGCACATTTGTGATGCATTGGCTGTGCTAATTTGGAACTTCTTTGCCTGGTGTGCAGTAATGATAAAGAGTTACAGTGACTTGGAGTTCCTTAGAGATCTCACTGTAGAAAAATGGATATCATTTGAATCTTGGATGCACTCATCCAATTTCTCTATTGTTCATTAAGCAGCACTGGTGGTGAGTTATAGGGGGAAGTCTATAAATATTAATATCTTTTGTCATTACAAGTAGTAGTTTCCAGCTTATTATTCTCAAATATTTTTTAGAACTGGAATTCTAGTAAAGTTAAAAAATTGTTCAACTATAAAAGCATTGGAAAAATAGATTAAATCAGATGATTATCACCAGTAACGACAGAAGTTGCTTTACAATTAATAACATTTGTTAGCCTTTGTTTCAATTAACTCCTTGCTGAATGTACATCATAGTACAGTGAAAAATGCCATAACTTTTGGATTCACAGAGGCTCAAATTCAAAAACTGACTTTCCAATTCACTATTTGAAGCAATGATATTGTTTCCCTAAGCCTCAGTTTCCTTAATTGAAAAATGTAGACATCTATTCTTAGGATTTACTTTGATGATTACATGAAAACATATACTAGGCACAAAGCAGGCAGCAAACACTCACACTTTACTTTTCAAATCTGTTCAAAACTCACTGACCAAAAAGAGAATTATCTTTCTTTTTCTTTTTTTTTAAAGATTTTATTTATTTATTTGAGAGACAGAGAGAATGAGAGAGAAAGCACACGAGATGGGAGGAGGGTCAGAGGGAGAAGCAGACTCCCTGCCGAGCAGGGAGCCCGATGCGGGACTCGATCCAGGGACTCCAGGATCATGACCTGAGCCGAAGGCAGTCGCTTAACCAACTGAGCCACCCAGGCGCCCAAAGAGAATGATCTTTCATCATCTGCTTATTATATATGTGAATTTTTGGAGGTTGTGAGATTCCTCTTGCTTAGGACAAGATAGTGTTTCCTCCCTTAAGACATGAGGCAAAAGGGGAAGATCAAGGGTAGTCTTATTCCACGATATGATTGCTGACAGTCCTAGCTAATCCTACCTATTTTCCTGACTCCAAGACCTCAGTCCTTAGGGCTGGAATAAATAGGGTTGTATTATCTTTTCCCTAATTCTCCTTTAGTATCATTTTTATGGATTATTATGTATGCATTATGCACAAATACATTGCAAAGTCTAGCACACCACATATAAGGTATAGATAAGGTATATTATTATACCTGCCCTTAAAAGATAACAAATAACTACTGTTTGCTCACTTCCTAGTATCTGCAAAAAGATTTAGAAGCTCTCCTAAATCATGGAAAATACTCTCCCAAATCCCTAAAAACACAAAATCAAAAAATTGGGCTGATTAAAACTTATTCAACCAATTCTAATTTTTATAAAAGGAGTAGTTACAGCACTTAACTTCTCAATCTTTATAGCTAAATTTACTTATCTATATGATAGATATAATAAGATTACAGGATGGTGTAAGGATTAAATGAATTGTAGGAAGGGAAAAATGAAGGGGGGAATATCGGAGTGGGAGACGAACCATGAGAGACTGGACTCTGAGAAACAAACTGAGGGTTCTAGAGGGGAGGGGGGTGGGGGGATGGGTTAGCCTGCTGATGGGTATTAAAGAGGGCATGTACTGAATGGAGCACTGGGTGTTATATGCAAACAATGAATCATGGAACACTACATCACAAACTAATGATGTAATGTATGGTGACTAACATGGAATAATAAAATAAAATTTAAGAAAAATTTTAAGAGAGGGGTGCCTGGGTGGCTCAGTCATTAAGCGTCTGCCTTCGGCTCAGGTCATGATCCCAGGGTACTGGGATCGAGCCCCGCATCGGGATCCCTGCTCGGTGGGAAGCCAGCTTCTCCCTTTCCCACTCCCCCTGCTTGTGTTCCCTCTCTCGCTGTGTCTCTCTCTGTCAAATAAATAAATAAAACCTTAAAAAAATAAAAAATAAATAAATAAAAATAAAAATCATAAGAGAGACTTGGTTTCCAGTACTGGTGACTCACTAACAGTATACGTAATACAGATTTATTCATTTTTATTTTCAGTATTTCTTGATTCACATTTTTGTAGAAAATATTAAATACTCTAATCTTTCCCCTAGGATTATTTAAAATAATATTATCTACTCTAGATAAATTGGCTCCATGTAGTAGTTAAATGTAGTTATACATTCCAACCCAAACCTCAAGCTTAAACTTTCTGCTTCTATCATTGTTGCTATAAGACATTCTTCGTGGGGTGCCTGGGTGGGTCAGTCGTTAAGCGTCTGCCTTTGGCTCAGGTCATGATTCCAGGTCCTGGAATCGAGCCCCGCATCGGGCTCCCTGCTCAGCGGGAAGCCTGCTTCTCCCTCTCCCACTCCCACTGCTTGTATTCCCTCTCTCGCTGTGTCTCTCTGTCAAATAAATAAATAAAATCTTTAAAAAAAAAAAAGACATTCTTCATTTCTGGATCAATTAAGCTTTTTCTTTTTTTATTCTTATTCTTACCAGACAGATTGTAATTTGAAATTACAAACTACATCCCAGAGTAAATAAGAACTTCTGGATGAATGAAAGCAGTTATAAGTTAGTAAACTCTAATTTTCACCAAGTTCTTACCTACATGATTTAGTCAAAGGGCATACATACTTGGGCTCTGGGTAAAAAACCAGCATATCTGTCTCCACATGTAGCTTAGATGTGCCCACTTTTAATTCTTGCTCATTTCATTTCACCTCACTTTTCAGTGCCAGCTGATGTATAATGATCCTAGAACTTTTAGCACAGGTCTAGTTGGACCCACTGTGCACTAATAATGAAAATTTTAGAAATGAAAGTCGATACTGGAAGAAAACTATAGGTCAATGTAGAAAAATACTTATTTGTGCCTTTCATAAATATCTTTTAGTCTTTTCTATTTCCACATCGCTGGCCATGAAAAATCAAAAGTCCTCAGGAAGCAGAAACATATTTTTATATTGATTTCTTATCTTTTACAGCGTTATGTCTCCCATTCTAACACTGACTTAAAAGGCTGGAATTCCTTCCCCTCCACATCCTATTTTCTTTTGCCTTAGACTTTCCATTCTTCAATCTCTTCCCATCTCCCTGACTTCTTTCTTTTCTTTTTTTTAATTTTTTTAAAATTTTTTATTGTTGTGTTAATCACCATTCATTACATCATTAGTTTTTGATGTAGTGTGCCATGATTCATTGTTTGTGCATAACACCCAGTGCTCCATGCAGAACGTGCCCTCTTTAATACCCATCATCTGGTTAACCCATCCCCCACCCCCCTTCCTTCTAGAACCCTCAGTTTGTTTTTCAGAGTCCATTGTCTCTCATGGTTCGTCTCCCTCTCTGATTTACTCCCCTTAATTTTTCCCCTCCTATCTTCTTCTTTTTTTTTTCTTAACATATATTGCATTATTTGTTTCAGAAGTACAGATCTGTGATTCAACAGTCTTGCACAATTCACAGTGCTCACCATAGCACATACCCTCCCCAATGTCTATCACCCAGCCACCCCATCCTTCCCACCCTCCCACCACTCCAGAACCCTCAGTTTGTTTCCTGAGATTAAGAATGCCTCATATCAGTGAGGTCATATGATACATGTCTTTCTCTGATTGACTTATTTCACTCAGCATAACACCCTCCAGTTCCATCCACGTCGTTGCAAATGGCAAGATCCCATTCCTTTTGATGGCTGCATAATATTCCATTGTGTATATATACCACTCTTCTTTATCCATTCATCTGTCGATGGACATCTTGGCTCTTTCCACAGTTTGGCTATTGTGGATATTGCTGCTATAAATGTTGGGGTGCATGTACCCCTTCGGATCCCTACATTTGTATCTTTGGGGTAAATACCCAGTAGTGCAATTGCTGGAGCGTATGTTAGCTCTATTTTCAACTGTTTGAGGAACCTCCATATTGTTTTCCAGATTGGCTGCACCAGCTTGCATTCCCACCAACAGTGTAGGAGGGTTCTCCTTTCTCCGCATCCCCGCCAACATCTGTCGTTTCCTGACTTGTTAATTTTAGCCATTCTGACTCTTGTGAGGTGGTATCTCATGGAGGTTTTGATTTGGATTTCCCTGATGCCGAGCAATGTTGAGCACTTTTTCATGTGTCTGTGGGCCATTTGGATGTCTTCTTTGCAGAAATGTCTGTTCATGTCTTCTGCCCATTGCTTGATTGGATTATTTGTTCTTTGGGTGTTGAGTTTGATAAGTTCTTTATAGATTTTGGATACTACGCTTTATCTGAAATGTCATTTGCAAATATTTTCTCCCATTCTGTCGGTTGTCTTTTGGTTTTGTGGACTGTTTCTTTTGCTGTGCAAAAGCTTTTTATCTTGATGAAATCCCAATAGTTCATTTTTGCCCTGGCTTCCCGTGCCTTTGGCGATGTTTCTAGGAAGAAGTTGCTGCGGCTGAGGTCGAAGAGGTTGCTGCTTGTGTTCTCCTTTAGGATTTTGATGGACTCCTGTCTCACGTTTAGGTCTTTCAACCATTTGGAGTCTATTTTTGTGTGTGGTGTAAGGAAATGGTCCAGTTTCATTCTTCTGCATGTGGCTGTCCAATTTTCCCAACACCATTTGTTGAAGAGACTGTCTTTTTTCCATTGGACATTCTTTCCTGCTTTGTCAAAGATGAGTTGACCATAGAGTTGAGGGTCCATTTCTGGGCTCTCGATTCTGTTCCATTGATCTATGTGTCTGTTTTTGTGCCAGTACCATACTGTCTTGATGATGACAGCTTTGTAATAGACCTGGAAGTCCGGAATTGTGATGCCGCCAGCTTTGCTTTTCTTTTCAATATTCCTCTGGCTATTCAGGATCTCTTTTGGTTCCATACAAATTTTAGGATTATTTGTTCCATTTCTTTGAAAAGAGTGGATGGTATTTTAATGGGGATTGCATTGAATGTGTAGATTGCTCTACAAATACAAAATTGATACAAAAAAATCAAATCAAAATAAACAAGATGAGCTTCGTATTAAAAAAAATCAAATCAATGGAATTGACAAGAGAAAAATAAGCGTGCCCAATAAACAATATCCAATAACCAAAGAAATACACATAAAAACAGCAATCATGTACATTTTGTGCCTACCAGGTTGATAAAGATATAAAGACTCAAAATACCCTGTGTGAATGGGAATGACAATTCACACAATTTCTTGGAGAAAGATCCATCTTGATTTCAAGAGTACAGCTTGACAATAGCATATGGTATGTGTGTGTGTGTGTGTGTGTGTGTACACATATATGCATATATACACATATATATACATACACATATATGGTAGCCATGATATATGTTATCTAGACAAAATAGTTACAGAAGAAATATATTAGAGTTTGATCAAATTTATACAAATTGGTATACTGGTATGTCTATGAATGTTGATAGTTTCATGGACATTGACCAAAATATTAATGGTAGCTATTTCAAGGTGGTAAGACGTACTGTCACCCTGTTATATTCTTATTGCAAATACTTTTTTCTAAAAATATTACATTACATTTATAGCTCTTCTAAATTCCTATTTTTTTCACAGCTTTCAGGTATTGCCTGAAAATTTGTTCTTTCAATATTGTCTCTTAGGTTCATTTCTAGATCAGTATGATATGATATTTTATTAATCTGGATCAAAATGAGAGTTCCAATCTCACTCTTCGGCTTGTTAACTTTTCTTTAAAGTATACTCAAGTATAATTTAATATAAGAGCATTTAAAAATGAGTATTTCATACAAGTAAGGATTTTCAAACAATAAAGATTAAATGAGAAAGTTAGTGCCTGTGCCTGATTATTTATTCAGCATAATTTCAGGAAGAGTCATTAAATAATAAAAACAAGGAATATTGATAATCAGCAAAGCCATTATTACAATAACTTACCAATAACTTCCCTCACTTTTCTTTTTACTTTTGCTTCTTATACAAGCAATTTAGATAAGAGATAAATTCAACATAACTTTTCCAAAAAATAACAGCATAGTAGAAAATATCATATAATTGTATGTATTTTAACCAGCTGATTTTTTTAATTTGCACAGTACTGGAGTATATTTATCATCTTCACCATATGAAAGTACAATTAATTAGAACATTTTAGTTTCCTTAAAGCAGTATGATCTTGTAGGAATAGGTACACTTTAGTTAGAATACATCTGAATTGACCTCAATTCTGAAATTATTTTTGTATGAGTTTATTTCCTGGCATTTTATTTCATAAATGAAATTGTAAAACCTGTAAGAAGGGGGTACTTCGGGAAATTTTCTGTATAAATGTATAAATATACTATTTATATAATAAAAACATATTTATATATCATACACACTGATTACACTGATAAAATTCATCAAAATAAGAAGCCTGTGACCAATGTGCCCTCCACCACTGCCAGTGCTAAGAGCTGGAGTCGAGCTAAATGATTCCCAAATGACATGTCTATTTATTTTAAAAATGAGTATCATTGATTACTTTGAGAACATCATATAAGAAAATGGCATGTAATACAAAGCTATAGATGTTGGCATCATTTTTAGTTTTTATTCAAAATTGAAATAATTTTTGTTTTATCATGACTATATTTCATATCAAATAGAAAACACCAGGAAAAAAAGCATAAATAAGAACATGAATTTATCTTTATATCCTTGCTCTGTAAGGCTAGCTCTTAGAGATAATTGTTATGAGTTTTGGTGATTATCCCTCTAAATTTCTGCTGTTATTTAAAACGTGTATGATCATATAATAGCCTCTTTTAAATATTGTTAGCTTATCCATATACCATGATCACATTTCCATGTGAATATAAAGTCTTTAAAATAATTGTGTACATATCCAGTTTTGGTGTCATGGCCACCCCTATGCTGAATGCGTTCTGGCTGCAGTTTGGGACCCGGTTCCTGAGCGATCCAGCACGAGTCTTCCACCATAATGCCTGGCACAGTGTGGAGTGGTTGGAAGAGCAGGCTTTGGCTGTGAAGAGGAAAGTCAAGAAAGAAGAACAGCATTCAGCGGGTGTGCCAGGAGTTAATTATGAAATCAGGGCCCACATATATTGGAATGACTTCTACAAAATCCATGAAAATGGGTTTTTCTAGGGCAGACATTGGCTTTTTACCAAATTCCCACACTGGCACCTAGCCAAAACCAAAATCACGTGAAGGATTTGCTCTCAGAGAACATGAGGAGTGAAGTACCTGAATGTTAGAGCAGTGACAACGGACCTAGTTTAAAAATAGAAGAACAACACAAGTGTTCATCAGATAGCCTTGGACATAAAACACAGATGCCTCCTGTGGAAGAAAATGAAACTCAGAACTCAATCACCCGGAAATCTGTGCTGATGAGTTCCTTGGATCCTCCGCCACCTACTGAATACTCGAGCAGTTGTTGCAGACAGGATGCAGAAGGCTCTCCACAGGCTGAAGCCCGGAAGGATGATGCTTCTGCAAGATTAAGTCCCCTATGATACCGCTCAGCTTCTGTTTAAAAAAAGGTCAGTGTCTGTCTGAAAATTTCTATGTGAGAGGTGATGGTATTAGAGTTACTTCTCTACACTGGATGAGCTGGATACGCTTTTCACTGAAAAGCGTTCAGAACCTTGGTACATCGCCGGATGCAAGTGAACCGAGGGAAACAGCTGACAATGTACTGAGTTTGGATGTTAATATATAAAATATTTTATATAAATAATTATTATATATAATTAATTATATATATAAAATAATTATTAGGAAATAATTGTGCCTCATATTTGTGAAGCCCCTTAATATATACTTTCCTCAAGTTTTTTTCTAACTTTGAGATTTCAAAGAATCTTTCTTGCCATTTTATAATTTATCATAACTGAAATGTTCATGGGGATCATGAATTTAAAAGGCATCAGAAATTTATTTCCATATGAAAGGATTATATATGATAAAGTGTCATTTGATTGTGAGTTCCATTAAATTATTTCGGAGTTCAAATACCTGGACTAGGCAGTTGATACACACAAAGGTGAATAAAGATATTGTTCAGTGAGAAGCATGTCAAGAAGAATCATCTTTCTTTGGGTATTTTCCTGACTCAAAAATACCACTTGAAAGAGCATCAAAACATGTCCTTGTTAGGTATTTGATCATGGTCTCCCCCTTAACCTTAGTTCTGTGGAATTTTAAGCACTATTCCCCCTCTAAGTAACCTTTTTCTAAAACATTAAAAGGATCTTTACTTTTAGAAAAAGAATAAATAAGTAAAATAAAATAAATAAAATAAAATAATTATATACTATACCACTGTATCTCAGTATAAAAATATTTTTAAAATATTTTAACACCTTTATATAATCTCTGTACATCAACTATTAGCCAAAAAAAAGAGAAGGTGTCTTCTGGGGGATAATTAAGTTGTTTCAGTGTATGTCTGATACGTATTTGAGTCATGTGTATACCTGGGGCATATGAGAGAGTCAGAACCCTGATCCAGAAGTAAAATCCATTCTCTAAAATTTACCATTTCTATTGAGTGGTCAGCTAGAGAATATTTTCATCTTGAGAGATACTGTAAGATAAAACCATGTCTTTTTTCTCATATAAAAAGATTTCCTACTCTTAGTAGAAAAAAAATAATGTGGAACTCAAAGAACATGCCCATTTAGTATTCATCTTGAGTCTTCTTAAATCCTAAAACAAAATTGAACAAATTATTATTTCTTAAATGTTTTTATTTAATTACATAAATAAAAAAACATTAAATCGAATGGATTTTAAAGAAATGGACTAATCTAGAAATGGAAACCAAATTTGCATAGGTAATTGCTAATGTTCATTAGCACTGCACTGTGACAATACATTGTGTCTGAGGTTCAGGGGAAGCTGCCAGGGAGTTAAGTCATTGCATTTGTTATCAGTAACTATGTATATTTATATTAAGTACTTTTCAAATGCTCAGAACAAAGCAATTTAGGCATTTTCTTCATTTTAGAAGCAGAAAATTAATTTATTCTAATTATCAACTTCTTATGTTAGTAGTATAAAAGATAAAAGAATAATAATTAAATTGGGTTAGCATTTGGTGAGCACAATGAGACAATTGAAGAGGAATTAGTTTCTGTGCAGGATGAGAGACATATGGAAAATTACCGTGAACGCAAATTTAAAATATTAAAAATCAGTTTAAAGGATATTTGATTAGTTTGTCAAGAGGTTTAGAGAGCATGATAGAGAATCAGAAAATATGAATAGGCTCAAGCTATGTGTGTGCGTATGTGTGTTTACATACTAGCTATATGTGAAAATTACTAAGTTTATTCATGATAAATATAACATTTGAAAATTAAACAAAAAAATATACCAAAATCTTCATATTAAAAACTAGGACCGAGACTTTGACTCCAACAGAATTTTTATTTTTTTTTGTATACTTTCCTGTTTTTTTGCAGTATTTCTAACTCATTCAAAGATTTTACATTCCACTGCTGTTTACAATGTATTGTGAAATGTTTTTGAAATTTGTCATAAACTTCAAATTTACTTTTATGCAGTAAAACTCAATTTGTTTGAAGCTGCATTTAGTATTAAGAACTATAATCACTGATTTGTAAAGTTCTATGTGCCTTAGAGTTACTTACTCCAGAATACCAAGATTAAATTACACTTAATATCTTTCATCTTGAGTATGAAAAGGTGTATCAGTCAGAGTCCATTCAAGAGTCAGAAATCATACCAGTAGCTGAAGAGGATAATTTTTATATAAAGAATTATTAACTAGTAACAGGGAATCAGCTATTAAGAGGCCAGAGAGAACTCTGAACAGGGGGCATAAAAATACCCCTATTGTAGCCGCAATCTCTAGGGTTTAGGGAGAATAGTAAAGAAGGAAGCAAACTTGAAAGAAAGAGGGTCTCTTCTCTGTACACACACAACACACACACACACACACACACACACACACACACACACACACACACACACACACACCCTACTGGAGAGGGTGGGGCCCTGGTTCACCGGCTGGTAGAGAGTTTTGGCAAACTGCAGCAGGTCAGGATTAGCAAGTGAGGAACCCCAAGGTGAGGTGCAGCAGAAAGTCTCTGGGAAGCATGCAAGCAGTTACCAGTGAGATTCGCTGGGAAGCCAGCAGCTGAATGTCACACTGGGAGAAAATAAGAAAGCAATAGAACCAGAAGAGAAAGCCCTTCCTTTTGAAGTGTCTCTCCACTGCTGTCTACTGACCGAACCTGACATTGTGGCCGCTAGCAAAAGAGATTTAAGTGATACAGCTCCAGTATCACAAACCAGGAAATAAAAGGTGGATTTGGGGTTGAGGGGCAATTGGTAACTACCATAGAAGTAAAGGATGGAACATAAGCAGTTTATCGGTGTGTATTTTTGCAGGACTCCAATAGCTATTTTGTTTGTTTTTGTTTGCTTGGTTTTTGTATGGAGGCCATTTGCTTTGAGTTCTAATGTTACTATTTCTGGCCTCTCAACTTCAGTGTACGAGGACTAATAGAGCCTTTGCAGCACATTTATTTTCAATGAAAATAATGTTACATTGCACTTTATCACACCTGTGTAGAATGCATTCCTATCCTTATTTTCCTGATGAAGAAAACATAGTTTATGGAGGCAAAGTAACCATCCCGGGCCTTAGAGCTAATAGGGAGTAGAGTTAATACTTGAGAAAAAAACAAAAATGTGCTCCTGATTACAAGGTACGTGCTGTGTCTTTTGATCATAATGATTTTTAGTTCATCCATGGAGCTTCTGCTATATTCAATGACTTTATCATGCTCAACCAACTGTTCAAGGGCAAAATATTAGTACTAGAGCTCACACTGCTCAATCTTTGCCTAGGCAAAGATTTTTTCATTATGTCTTCCATTCCTGAAATACTGTGAGTGGTGTTTTGCTATATAAAAGAGACAAAAGAAGAGGCAGTAGAAGAACCAATATGAAAATGCTCTGCACAATGTAAAAAATATATTTATCACAACCATCATTGGGTTAATGTGCATTGGGTATCTGTAAAAGTTGCAGAGTTAACATTTCTGTAAATAATATTCTTTGGGGCAAGGTTTAAGCTTTTAAAATAACCCCATCTGACCTGACCTGATTGACACTAAAAGTAAACAGTGCAATAATAACCATAGGTCCAAATGAGAGTTACTAAAATGTTTAGAATTTTTTGATTCAGAGTGAAAAGATCTATTAGAGCTGACTGCTGGCTAGAATTCAACTTCATATTTATAGTTCTATAAAATGTTTATCACAATAATAATAAAATGAAAAGAGAGGCTGCTTAAAAAAAACCCCTTAAGTTCCCTATAAAATAGAAAAAACATTTCTATTCATCATAGGTGAATTATAGAGAATACATAAGAAAAATAATGTGCATTAAGATTTGTGACTATGGAAAGAGCCAAGATGTCCATCGACAGATGAATGGATAAAGAAGAATGGTATGTATATATATGATGGAATATTATGCAGCCACCAAAAGGAATGAAATCTTGCCATTTGCAACAACGTGGTTGGAACTGCAAGGTATTATGCTGAGTGAAATAAGTCAATCAGAGAAAGACATGTATCATATAATCTCACTGATATGAGGAATTCTTAATCTCAAGAAACAAACTGAGGGTTGCTGGAGTGGTGGGGGGTGGGAGGGATGGGTGGCTGGGTGATAGACACTGGGGAGGGTATGTGCTATGGTGAGTGCTGTGAATTGTGTAAGACTGTTGAATCGCAGACCTGTACCTCTGAAACAAATAATACATTATATGTTAAAAAATGAAGAAGACGATAATAGGAAGCGAAAAAGGAAGGGGGAAATCAGAGGGGGAGATGAATCATGAGACACTATGGACTCTGAGAAACAAACTGAGGGTTCTAGAAGGGAGGGGGGATGGGTTAGCCTGGTGATGGGTGTTAGGGCATGTATTGAATGGAGCACTGGGTGTTATACGCAAACAATGAATCATGGAACACTACATCAAAAACTAATGATGTAATGTATGGTGATTAACATAACATAATAAAATTAAAAAAAAGATTTGTGATAACAGTTATCATGGGAGAATTCATCCAAATTCTCATTGCAGCTCTGTTTATTAGTTAGGGATTTAGGTTATTTGTCTATGTTACTTCCTTTTGACTTTATTCTATCAATCTATTTCTATAATTTTGTCCATTCATAAAACCCATTCTGCTATGTTAATATAACTTACTCAGTCATTGGGGGGTTTTCTTGTAGTGGAAACAGAATCTGAAATGATTTTCTTTTAAGGATGATTATATATTTACACTACATATTTAACTTACACTTTTTTCTATCCAAATTTCTTATGACCATCCATAATCTAACCCCAGTTATCTCCCTTATTTCCTATCACTATCACCCCCGGGCACTAAAATTCAACCAAGAAGAACTTCTTTCTTTCCTTGAACATAAAAGCTTTTCACCCAAGTTTTAGATATATTGTTCTCTTCTGAAATGGTCTCCCCTCAATACTTCATATGGTTGCATCCTTCTCATTTTTCAAGTTTCCGATTAAGTATCATCTACTCCAAGTAGTTTCTTGCTATTCCGGTAGAGAGGAAGTTCCGCCTTAAAACACATACACAATACTCCCAACCCTGTTTTTTTTTTTTTTAATCTCTTTCTCATCAGCATTCAATTCTCTTAAGTCAAAAGTATTTTCCATTTTACTTCAAGTACTGCACTTTTGACAAACTGGAAAAATCAGAAGTACCCAATTCATTTTGGAGTTTAGAAAGACCTTATTACATTGAAAAGCATACTGTATCAAAAGTAGAATCTAATATAATTGAGAAAATGTGGTTCAAAGACAATATCTAAATATATAGATGTTTTGACATAATTTTTGCATCTTTATTATTGTTGATTCAGTGATTGGTATTATGCAGCTAACTTGCTCTGTGTCCTTGGAAACAAGTCATCCAAATTTGCTGATTTGGGTATGTTCATATATTCAAGTATTCCTCTTCCCGTGTTTTGTCAATAGCAATTTTTGCAAAAATCACATCACTATTTCCTAAAATTTCTCTCATTTCTCTTATTAAAAATGAGTTGTACAAACAGTTTCAGTAACTCAGCCATTTTGGACTCATTAATTGCTCACCCCTTCTTATTAATTAGCAGCCTATTTTTGTATCATTGCTTATCACCTAATGAATTCAAAACAATTCCCATTTTTTAACCATTCTTCCAACAGAACTTTTCACTTCTTTTATTTATTTCATCCTTGGAAGATTTTCTTTCTATTTTCTTTGCTGTTTGAAGAATGCAGCCTTTTTTTAACCTTAAAAATTTCAGAGTCCCTAGTAAAAATATCTTTTTATTTATAGCACCGACCTAACAGCAACTGGAAAAAAAAATGAAGGAGAGGGATTTATGTGCTCTTTTAACAGACAGTTCATTAACATTTAAGTGTTGTCTGCACAGATTCACTGACTTCATTATTTGTTAAAACCAACATAAGCAAATAAAGAAAATAAAGATGAAGATACAAATGACAGTAAGGGAAAATAATTTTAGATCTAATCTAGGTTTATGGTTGTTTCAATCTGTGTTGAATAAATCAAGAGCTAGATGAACAACTGGATAAATACCTGTTGACTGTGTGATTTGCTCTCCCAAGAATCTATAAGCTACTGAACACTCAGGAACCAGCTACAATATACAATATATACCCACTTTCTAAAGCACCGTTCTTTGGGCACCTGGTGGCTAAGTTGGTTAATAAGCCTCTGACTTCAGCTTAGATCGTGATTTCAGGGTCCTGGGATTTAGTTTTGTGTCAGGGTCCCTGCTCAGTGGGGAGTTTGCTTGCCCTTCTCCCTCTGCCCCTCCACCAGCTCGTGCCCTCTCTCTTTCCCTCTCTCTCTCAAATAAATAAATACAATCTTTTTTAAAAAATAAAACATCATTCTCTTTCTTGCTTAATAAGTTTGGCTGCTAGCCAATTGAAACAAATGAGAATAATTCCTGACCATTTATTTACTGTTATAGAGGATGATTATATCTCAACTCACATTTTTAGGATTTTTTTTCTTTTATATTCACAGTCTTGCATGTTTGTTCTTACTGTTGTTTCTTCAGGAAAATAATTGAGAAACTCTCTGATACCAGTACTACCTTCTTTTCTACAAACATTTCTATTAGCTACACTTGGTGAGACAATAAAAGAAGTGTTCAGTATTTACATTATATGTGTTAATTTCATAAATTTATGACTGAATTTATTTAATATATAAGACCCAGTTGAGGTCTTGAGAACCAAAATGTCTTAACTGGTGCTTTTGTGAGAGTCCGTAACCTGATCAACTTGATTTTAATTTGCCACCACTGTGTCTTCTTATTGATAGTTGTCATTCATACTCTTTTCAGAAATATCTACTCTAAAATATACTTACACTGTGGTAAAAATGTTTTTTTATTTTTGTTTTATTTGTGTGTTTTTATTTTTTACCTAACATACATAAAACTGACATTTTTGGAAGAAGAGCCCACAGTTGCATGAGCCTTAACCATGTATGGGTTTCTTTAACTACCATCACAATACATAACATTTCCATCACTACATAAAACTCCTCATGTAGTCATACTGTTCCCCACCTCTGGCAATCATTGATCTTTTCTTTGTCACTGTAGTTCTATCTTCTCAAGAATGTCATATAAATGGAATTATATACTAGGTAACCTTTTGAAACTGGCTTCTTTCCCTCATAATGCCAAGAGATCTTGGACATGATACTAACAGCACAATCTATAAAAGAAAAAAAAATGATAAATTGGACTTCATAAAATTTTTAAAATTTGCTATATGAAAACTTTTTTTTAAGATTTTATTTATTCATTCGAGACAGAGATACAGAGAGAGAGAGAGCACGAGCAGGGGCAGAAGCAGAGGGAGAAGCAGGCTCCCCACTGAGCCCGGAGCAGGACGTGGGGTTCAATCCCAGAACCCTGGGATCATGACCCAAGCCAAAGGCAGACCCTTAACCATCTGAGCCACCTAGGTGCACCATATGAAAAATATGGTTAAAAGAACTTTAAAAATAGCTACAAACTGGAACATATTTATAAATGATCTATCTGGCAAAAAATTTGTATCCAGAATATTTTTCAATAGTCTTGAAACCCGATAGAAAGAGATATATAACTTATTTCAAAAGTGGGAAAAAAATCCCAAAGAAATGGTTTTTATTTAAAACATTTTGTGACTCAATGTTAGAAAATAATATGGAATGTAAATTTTATTTTTTAAAGATTTTTCCCTTTTTCCAACTACTGACATTTTTTTGATATTTCTGTTCAACTTTTCTTCATTCATCAAATAAGACCCTTTGTTGCTTTTCTGAAGCATATTTGAGCAGCTGAATGGAGGAGACACACTTGGCACACTTCAGAAAACTAAGTGGCATTATTTGTTAATTAAATGCACAAACCTAGAGATGGGGTCAGAAGACCTGTATTCTGTATAACAGTAGGATGCTCTTAAAAGCTTGTAACTAGTTGTACTATTTCAAGATTTATTCTCTCTTGCAATGTCTTCATATTTCTATCTCTAATATATCCTAATCTATAGCCATTATGATCTTCCTGTTATTATTTTTCTCTTTAGTGCTTTATTTTTATTTAAGAGAATTGTAGCTGTTTCTTCTGTTGTCTTTGTTTTTGTCAACCTGTAATCACTTGCACTTTCCTCTAACTCACTTTTTTTTTTTATAATTTGAGTATAGATGACACGCAAAATTATATTAGTTTCAGGTGTATGGCATAGTAATTCAACAAGTTTATACCTTATGCTATGTTATGCTATGCTCACCACAAGCATAGCTACCATCTGTCACCGTATAATATCACAGTACCATTGACTATTCCCTATGCTCTTCCTATTATTCCCATGATTTACTCATTCCATGGCTAGGAACCGGTATCTTCCACACCCCTTCACCCATTTTGCCTATCCCCTCACCCTCTTCCCCTCTGGAAACGATCAGTTTGTCCTCAGTATTTATGGGTCTGTTTTCTGCTTTTTGTTTGTTTATTTATTCGTTTTGTTTTGTTTTTAATTCCACATGTAAGTGAAATCATATGGTATTTGTTTTTCTCTTCTGACTTACTTCACTTCACATAATAGCCTCTAGGTCTAACCATGATGTCAAAAATGGACAGATCTCATCCTTTTTTATAGCTGAGTAATATTTCATTGTATATATACCCCATATTCTTTATCTGTCAGTAGACACTTGGGTTTCTTCCATATCTTGGATATTGTAAATAATACTGTGATAAATGTATAGGTGCTAATCATCAGGGAAAGACAAATCAAAACCACAAAGAGATATCACTTTGTATCTGTCAGAATAGCTAGAATCAAAAAGAAAAGAAATAACAAGTGTTAGTGAGGATGTGGAGAAAAAGGAACTCTCATGCGTTTTTGAGGGGAATGTAAATTAGTATAGCTACTGTGGTTAACAGTATGGAGGTTCCTCAAAATATTAAAAATAAAAATACCATATGATCCAATAATTCCACTACTGGGTATGATGATTCTTATATATAATATATACGATATATATACGATATGATGATTCTTATATATAATATATACGATATATATATATATATATATATATTACTTGGAAAATTTGAAATATTTACTTATTTTGTGTTTGACCAATTCCATTAAGGAAATCAGTTTGCTCAATCAATCTATAATGGCTCCCCAGCATCAAATAAATATTTTTAACTTTGGCATTCATTAATTGCACATAGGATAAACAAATACTATTAGTTTTAACCATAAAAGTATATTTTAAAATGAAAATCTGCGTGCATTTTTATATAGCAATTAAATATCCACAACTTGGTTTGTCAATCAAAATTTTTCAACATTCTGCTCTTATTTTCAAATCTCAATGCTATGAGTAATTGAGAATTTACTCTAAGTGGATTTTTAAAAAGGGAATATAAAAGTTAGAAATGTATTTAACAACTGGTTAATACTTCAGGTTAAACTATGGATCTTTCATAAACTGCTTTAGAAGGTCATTTTTCCCCAAGTATACCAATTTAATTTAGAAAATATTAGTGACAAAATTAAAACTGAAAAATTGACTAGAACAAACTACTTCACAGTGTAGAAATAATTAGTCTGTGGTTTTGTTTATGAAAATTTCCTGCACATACTAATCTGCATGTCCATGGCTAAGATCCCAGAATAGTAATTCACTCATTTGCATTAATGTTCCATGTGGAATATATTGATTCTGGCTCTAGTACAATAGCAAAAATAATTATAATATATGTACATTGAACATTATAACTAACTCACATGCTGTCTAAACTAATCCAGTGCCAAGTAATAAGGTCATCATTTGTCAGACACAATTAAAACAAAATTTTTTTGTAGATGAAAATCCAGTGTAGGTATGCATGTAAACTGTATACACCTGCACAGTGTTGTGGGTGTTGGCGAGATATGACCATAGAAATATCCTAAATTGATATAAATGGAAACTCATAGGCCTAACAGAGCAGTTACAGGTGAAAGGATCTTGCCTCCTTATAAACACAGTAAACCGGGGCGCCTGGGTGGCTCAGTTGGTTGAGCATCCGACTCTTGGTTTCAGCTCAGGTCATGATCTCATGGGTCTTGAGATCAAGTCCTGCGTGGGTCCTGGGCTCAGCATGGAGTCTACTTGAGATTCTCTGTCTCTCTGCCCTCCCCCTGCTCATGCATAGTCTCTCTCTCTCAAATAAATAAAATCTTTAAAAAAATAAAATAAAATAAAACATAGTAAACAATATATGGCCTTGACCTAGACATTTAATAGTAAAGCAAAGAATAAATAACCTTGAAGAGAGTCTATTCCATTACTTTTTTTATTGTTTTATTTGATAGCATCATTCTTGAGCATGGACTAGACTCCATGGTTTGGCCTCCCTAGGAGGTAGTTTCCAAATTGCGAAGCGAGCACTCCAAATTGCTATTCAGGTAAATAGAGCCAAATGGAGAGGGACTGCCTTACTAAGGGGGTTGGAATTTCTGGGACAAGGGAATGAGGGAACAACAGAGAAAGAACCCGGGTAATCTGCTCAGGGGTTCCCCTTAAATGCTTGCCTGAATTCTGAACTGCACATGTACAAGGTTAAACTCAAAAAGAACAATAAAGAACAGCTGCTGGTGGGTAGGAAATGAACAAAGATTTCAGAAGTAATAAAAGCTGAAGAGACACTGGAGTTTGGACCTAGGTAGAGCAGTTAATTTTCCAAAAAAATTTTATTATTTAAAACACTATCTCATAATTTATTAATGAAAAGCAATAAAATATATTTTGAAACAACCGGAAAACATTAAACGTTGGATATTAGTTGTTAGGGAATTATTATTAATAATATTTAGTGAGATAATAGAACTGTGGTTGTTAAAATGCCTTATTTGGGGCATCTGGGTGGCTTAGTTGGTTAAGCACGGGACTCTTGATTTCAGCTCAGGTCATGATCTCAGGGCTGGGGGATCGAGCCCCACGTTGGGCTCCACACTTGATGCATGCCTGCTTGAAATTTTCTCCTTTGTCCTCTGCCCCTCCCCCCACTCTCTCTCTCTCTCAAAATAAATAAAACCTTTAAAAGTAAATAAAAAGTAAAATGCCCTTATTTGGATATGTACAGAAGCACTTCTGAGAAAAGTAACATGATTAGGAGTTTAAAAAAATATTAGAGCAACATAAAAAGAAACGAATAAGAAGGATAAAAACAATGTAAGGAGAGAAGAAAGGAAGGGAGAAAAGAAAGAAGAAAGGAAAAAGGAGGATAATCGTTTAAGAGGTTACAACAACAGCTTTTTGAGTATGCTCACAAATTTGTAGATAAGCTGTGCTGTTGTCATCTGGCTCGACTCAGCTTAAATTTGATGTTATGTCGGCAGTTGGCTGCAGTTCAGCCAATGGCTGGATGATCTAGGATGGTCTCACTTGTTCTGGAAATTGGCAGGCTATTTGTTGGTCTTGGTGTTCCTGCCTTTAGTCCAGCTCAATTTTGTCTGCATGGTGGTCTTAGGGTTCTAAATACAGCAGAAGACAAAGTCCAATATACAAGCTCTTGTAAAGGCTCTGCTTGAGTTATGTTTGCTAATGTCTCATTGGGCAAAGCAAGTCACTGGCCAGCCCCAGATTCAAGGTATGAAGAAATAGAATTGACATCTTGATGAGAAGAATTACAAAATGGGATGCTAAAAGGTTGGGAAGATTATGTAGCCATTTTACAATTGAAAGAAAAGTCAAGGAGGAAAGGGAGGAAGGAAGGATAGATGAAAGGAAGGAAATGAGAAATAAGCAAGTGTGGCATAATGTTGATAACTATTGAATTTGGGGGTTGGGATAGAGTCTATTCTCCTGCCTACTTTGTGTATTTTGGAAGACTTAAAATATAGAAGTTAAGAAAAAGATTTGTTAAGCAGAAAGGTAATCCAACAACCATTTGTTTGTGTTCAGCAGTTTTTATTAATTTTCCTCAATCGATCAGGTCCACATAAATTCCACAAATTTCAGAAATGTTACAAATGGGTGAATCAAAATAAATTAAACTTACATTCTTCTATATCATTCTTATATTTTATGTATCATAAATATTGCCATAACAGACAGATAGAAAGGTATCTAAAATATTTTCCAAATGAGCTGCCTTGATAATATTTTTACCGAGTTCACAGGCTAAGTATATAATTGAGAGCTACCTTTGGTAGTAAAATAATAATCTAAGGAATATTTATGTGACTTAACATTCAAAATTTTAAGAAGCACATTGGGGTAGAGAAGTGTTCACTGCATTTGACATCTTACTTATGTAACTGAATAGTGCGGGGGGAATAATGTTTTTTTTTCCACAAGCTGTTGATCCTAGAGAAATGAACTGTCAGCAGCAAAGAAATCTGTCAGTGAAATAGAAACATTAAAATGGAATGGCTCAGGAAGTTACTTACGGTGATTTAGACTGCTTTGAAAAATTAATACCATATTATTAGGTAAAATATATCATTGACCTTACTAAAATAATTATGTGGTTACATAGGGAAACATTACTTGTAATTAAGTGATTAATATACTATAAACAGGATTTTAAAATACTTTCCGATATTCTGCTATAGTTCAAATTTTCAGTATTGGAACAGGGCAGTTATTTTCCAAATATTTTTCTCATGATAGGCTTCACCTTTCCTGGTTTTTAGACAGAGCAGGCTTTTGCTGGATTTTTTGGGTTGTTTTATTTTGTTTGTTGTATGTTTGTTTGGTTTTGGTTTTTGTCTGCACCCCCTGCTATTCCCAAGTGCTTGGCTTCTTCAGCTCCAAGCCTGAGATTTGTAAACATAAGGAAAACTGAGGAACACACAACCAAATCATTCCCTGGGTCCCCAGTCTGACTCCTTTTCAGAGTCTTTTGGGATTTTTTTATACTTATTCCTGAAAAATAGAGAAACTTACAATCTACTCCGTCTTCCCAGAAGTGGAAGTCTGTCCTATTATTTTTAATCATTGCTATTTACCAAAATGAAAAGAGAGAGAACTATAGTGATTTTAAGTGTTGGTTGAAATTCTGTTGAAGATCCACTTTCCCTAATCATGTGTCTCATGCAAACTATTCCAAAATTTCAAGTCTCATGGGGAAGAGACAGACAGCGTTATGATTATAATTTGCATCGTCTCTGTATTCCTAATTTTCTTTACATTATGTCAATAAAACATAAAAATATTAAAAAAATTGATTATCAAATATTTGCTAATGAGAAATGGACAGAATCTATTTTTAGTGAAAGCTACCTAGCTAAAATAATGTGATGTCTACCTTCTTGCCTCTTTCTGATCTTTTTTCACTGATGATTCTGTTATAATTATCACCTGTACCCACTGAGTTCTCAGTGCCAAAAACAGCAGTCTGTTTTCAGGTGTCAATAATAAGGCAGTGATGTCCCTAAATCTAGTATCTAGAGCATTTCATAGAGAAGTAAACAAAAAATGGTGATTATCAATTTATTTTTAAATATATGTGCATGTGTGGGCACCTGGGTGGCTCAGTTGGTTAAGCGACTGCCTTCGGCTCAGGTCATGATCCTGGAGTCCCGGGATCGAGTCCTGCATCGGGCTCCTTGCTCGGCAGGGAGTCTGCTTCTCCCTCTGACCCTCCCCCATCTCATGTGCTCTCTCTCTCTCATTCTTTCTCTCAAATAAATAAATAAAATCTTAAAAAAATATATGTGCATGTGTGTCCAAGTATGTGTGTGTATAGTTTGTGTGTATATAATATAGTTTGTCCCAGATGGCTTCAGGCCAGGGAGAACTAACAAAAAATGCATTTAGCATTTTGGAAGTGTTGAATTAAACATACTCTGTGTTTATGAGAAATATAACAAATTTATAAATCTCAAGGAGGAGATTGAAAACCATATTTTAACTTCAGAGGAATGAGTGAAGATGAAGACATTTACTACAATTTTAAGAACACCAGCCAGGAAATTTCTCAGTAGGAAACCTTGGAAGTCAATAAAAGCGAATTAACTACTGGAATGACTCTCTGTGGCAATCTGGAGAATGCTAGTTTTACCTTCACCTCTAGAAATGAAGTTTTTTTTTTTTTTTTTTGTAAACAGCAACAACAAAACTTTTTTACACATACTGCACACTCACATAGATGGGGAGGAAGAGAAATTAATTTGGTACATTTGTCCATGTGTGGAAGTGTTTTTCTCCTGTGTAGAAAAAGCATGATTTAAATAGACTTCAACCACTGTATTTTTCTATAATATTTTTACTTGCAAAAGTTAAATATTGAAATGAGTATAATATTTGCTTCTATATGGTTTAGATGAGTCAAAATTAAAATAAATTCAAAGTGCCTTTTTTAAATGATAAATCTCACTAGGGGCATTGTTGCCCATTTACTTACCTATTAGTGTACTGAAAAACATCACAGAAGTTTCTCTCAGATTGTACCTTAAGTTTGACCATTTTTTTGAAGATTTGTTTATTTGAGAGAGACAGAGCCCATGTGTGTGAATGGGATGGAGATGGGCAGAGAGAGAGGAGAGAGAGAGAAAATTTCATGCCGACCCCCTCTGAATGTGGAGCACCACACTGGGCTTGATCCCAGGACCCTGAGATCATGACTTGAACTGAAACCAAGAATTAGAGGTTTAACTCACTGAGCCACCCACGTGCCCCTAAGTTTGTTCACTTTTAACTATTTAAATATTTTATTGTACTATTCATAGCATAAACATGATCTGAAAAATTAGTATGCTTCTGTATTTAATCATTGTTTTTACTCCTGATTTATACCTAAACCACAGACCTATATCATACATCCCAAAGTGATAAATATATATAAATACATATATATTTGAGAGAGAGAGAGAGAGCGTGCCCATGTGTGTAGTGGGAGAGGGATGTGGGAGAGGGAGAGAGAATCTTAAGCAGACCCCATTCTGAGTGCAGAACTGGATTCAGGGCTCCATCTCACGACCCTTCACCTGAGCCAAAACCGAGAGCCAGATGCTTAACCTACACCTCCCAGGCACCCCCCCAAAGTGATATTTTTAATTATATTTAGTTGAACCAGAATTTGAGTTTTAGACATGAATATTCAAATTTGGACTAATGCATAGATTTCTACACAAGCTATACAATGCATCTAACATTAAATACCCACTTAGTAATAAGTGATAATGAAGATTGAGTTAATTATGGAAGGTGACACTATATCTTCCTTCTTTTTTTAAGTTTTTTTTTTTTTTTTTTAAGATTTTATTGTTGGTGTCCCTGGGTGGCTCAGTCAGTTAGGTGTCTGCCTTCGGCTCAGGTTATCATCCCAGGGTTCTGCGATCAAGCCCCACATCAGGCTCCCTGCTTTGCAGGAAACCTGTTTCTCCCTCTTCCACTCCCCCTGTTTGTGTTCCCTTTCTCTCTGTGTCTCTCTCTGTCAAATATATAAATAAAATCTTTAAATAAAAAAAATTTAAATAAAGATTTTATTGTTAAGTAATCTCTACACCCAACATGGGGCTCAAATTTATAATCCAGAGATCAAGAGTCACATGCTCTACTGACTAAGCCAGCCAGCTACCCCTTTTCTTTTTCAATTTTAAATGAAAAAGCGAGCTCAAAACATATTCTCAGAAATTTCCACAAGTAATTTACACTAATATTCCTTTCAACATTTATAATTCTTTGGAAAGATAAAAAGAAAAGACATGAAGAAGAGAACATTTGTACTAAGGTATATTAAATGTTTTATTCTCTACTGGTTCTCATTTCACCAAAGCAGTGATTCATTTTATAATACATTGTTTATATGGAAACATAAGGTAAAGCAATGAGAATCAAAAAAAAATTCATTGTTAATATAACAGTATGATATAATGGAAAGAATTGGAGTCTGGAATCTGACAGAAGTGAATTCAAATTCTAGCTCCTGTCTCACAAGCCCTGATATTGTCAATAGATTACTTATCTTTTATCAAACCATTGTGTCTAAATTAGGAAGAATAATAGCTGACAGGATTTTTTTTTGAGGGTAAAACATGATAATTCTTGGTTATTTTATCTGATTCATTGATGCATATAAATAACCCCAAATATATTTGTTGCTTATTTACAGTATCCTTAATAGACCTGATAACTATTGCCATTGTAGCATCCTACTTATTTTTAAATTATCTATAAATTGCTTTCTGTAATTTAGAGTTAGATCGGAAAAGTCGAATTATATATAAAAGAAGCTACGTCGGCGTCATGGAATATATTGCTTTAGGTTACTTAATGCACTCTCCATTGAAATTAAAGCTTCACTAAAGTAAGAATATAATGCAGATTTTTTTTAATTAAATGAATATCTTGACTTAGAAATGTAGAGATCAATCAATGCCTTCAATGTGTCAGTTTATGCTCTCGATCTAAATACAACCCAAAATGAGCTATTCATATACTCCTCTAAGTATACATTTAGTGTTATTGTTTATCATTATAACCTGAAATTAGCTTCCTAACAATATCAGAACACCAAAAATAAGTTTCTCTTCCAATTAAAGTAATCAAAATAAAAATGCTAATGACCACAAAAAAGCTTTTTAGATAAGAAAAGGAGTTCTATAATACTTGTGTGAATTTGAAGTAACATGTGACTATTCTGATGGTTTTGCAATATCTAGAATTAGACAGGCAAAAACTAAGTTTGCATTGTGAATCTGTTAACAGCATTGATTGAAAACAACATAACAGAAAAACAAGGAAAATAATTGATGCAGAGTTGCAGAAGTTGAAGAATAAATGCTTTATCACTAGTACTTACACATATGCATTGCATGACCAAATGGAAAAGAACAGACTGAATGCAAAATTTATTTTTCTATTTTATTTTTTTTCTGACATAACAATTATGAATAAAAATCCTTCTACAAACAACTCGGTCTTGAATTTGTATGTGCTATTTTTTTTTATAGAACCTCAGAAGGCATAAACACATAGAATTAAGTAATACTGACTTATTCTTTTACATTGGAGTTCCCTCCACCTAACCATAAAATTATAGATCATGATTAAAACAAGTTGACAATTAAGATAAAGTGTGCACAAACACATACACACATGTATATATTACATTTTACAAACATTTGGGATTGTAAATGTCTATGCATTTCATTACAAATTGTATTAAAATGATAAACATTAATATGCCAAAATGTAGATTTCAGCAGCATTATATTAATAGTGTGCTGAATCTTTTAATTAATAAAGTAAAAAATGTAGTTTAAATCAGTGTAGTTTGTAATAAACTAAACTTTGAAGAAGAAGATGAGTGCAAAATGTTTTAAGAAAATTGTTTTTTGAGGGGCACCTGGGTGGTGCAGATGGTTAAGCATCTGCCTTCTGCTCAGGTCATGATCTCCAGGTCTTGGGATCGAGCCCCACGCCTCACTCCCAGCTCAGCCAGGAGTCCGCTTCTCCCTCTCCTTCTGCCTCTCCCCCGCTTGTGCTTTCTCTCTCTCTCCCTTTCAAATGAATAAATAAAATCTTTGAGAAAAAAATTGTTTTTTGACTATTTTTGGATTAGGACATTTTTAAAAAGATTTATTTATATTTGAGAGAGAGAGAGTGAGCATATGCACGCATTCCTGAGTGGGGGGAGGGACAGAGGGAGAAAATCTCAAGCAGACCCCATGTTGAGCACAGAGCCACCATGGGGCCCCATCTAACCACCCAGGAGATCATGACCTGAGCTGAAACCAAGCATCAGACACTTAATGGACTGAGCCACCCAGGCACCCCTGGATTAGGTATTAAAAAATACATTTTATTAAATGTATCATGCTTAGAAATATTTTTGTATTACTATACAGAATCCAGTCCAGTAGTGTTTCCTAGAATTTTACAGAGGAAGCAGAATCATTTCTGTGATCCTGAGCTGGACCTTAGAAATAGGCCATATGGAGAAAAACAGAGAGATTCACTAGAGATCAATTTCAATTCATGGTTACCAAAACTATGTTCCTACTTTTCTCCATCTCACTTTTCCAACATATATCGCTAGTCAACTCCCATGATTCACAAATAACTCCTAACAGCGCGTGTTGTGAGTACCATATCCTCACATGCGCTTAATGGTATTTTGCTAAATCTTAGGGAATATAAGTAAAAAATAGAACTTAATTTGGGTTATAGAAAAGTAAAGTTGTTTTTTTTGTTTGTGTGACTGCGTTGTACTCAACATACATGATATATTATTAAATCGTCCCAGCAATCCTGTGAGGAATTTTAAATTTTGCCTACTTTACTAACATTGGAATTGATTTTCAAAAAGATATTGTCCTGAGATATTTAGCCATGAAAGCAAATACTTGAAACTATGTTTCGTTAGTTTCAAAGTCCATAGATTTTCCTCTTAAACTTTTTGGCTGTCTATTTTTTTAAAATGAAATGCAAAAAAAATCTGTAAGCATATGATCAACTAGAAATTTTCATTTTGGTCTTTGTTTCTATGTTAATATGGAGCAAATATTTATGTCTTTTTAAGTGGGCATTGGGAGATACATTTAAAGTTTATTTTTTAATTGAATAACTTTTTTATTTCTGTGGAATTAATTCAAAGATGATTCTAAATATAGTCTTTCTCTAATTTTTTTTGAATTTTAGAAAATATATAATTTGATAGGTAAATTTTTAGTTATAGAAAATACTACAAATAAGATCATTATTCTCTTCACATCCTTGTATTCAGTTATTTTTTAAAAAAATGTTTTAAAATATCAATTATGTACTGGGAAACTGGTGAATAGTAATAGACCTGGTACCCACTCTCATGGTGCATACTATCTAGCAGGAGAGATGCATGTGAATAAAATAATAATGGAAATGAACGTAAATTTATAGCATTATGGAGGAGAGAATAAATAAAATACAAGTAGTAATCTGATGTTTTAAATTTAAAAAATACACAAAAATCAATAACACATATGCTTAAACAGCATACGATATGATAGTTTTGAAAGTCCGTTCTAGTAAATATTACATAGATTTTATACACACACACACACACACACAGACACACACATATTATATGGTTTATAAGACAGGATGACACCACAAGGGAATTTAATATGAATACAAAATGAAGGGGGTCAACTACTGAGCCTCTTGACTATAAAATTAAAAGGCCAGAGAGATAAATAAGGAGGAAATAGTATTTAGTAGTGATAGTAATTTAAGTAGGTCAGCAATAGTTAGTAGTTATTAGTCACTTAGGAGAAAAAAAAGGGTATGTCAGCCTTTTACATCTCCCAATATGGTGTAACACTCCTCACTGCAATAGTGTGAACCATATGTTTCTTCAGTCCATTGAAGCATGGCAATCATTTTTTTTTAAGATTTTATTTATTTATTTGAGAGAGAGAGAATGAGAGACAGAGAGCACAAGAGGGAAGAGGGTCAGAGGGAGAAGCAGAGTCCCCGCTGAGCAGGGAGCCCGATGTGGGACTCGATCCCGGGACTCCAGGATCATGACCTGAGCCGAAGGCAGTCAGTTAACCAACTGAGCCACCCAGCCACCCAATACTATATGACACCATATAGTATTTGTTACAAATGTATAAATCAAATTTAAACGTATAAATTATCTTACAAACCTTTGTATAGCAGGTTAAAAATCAAGAGATGTGCATCACATGAATAGCAAATGAAACAAAAGTAGTTATGTTTTTAGAATTGAAAAAGTCTCTCTCAGATCCATGAATTAGCTGATTCCCTTCCCAAGCTTTTCCTGAATATCTTTGAGCCTGGGGAGAATCAAAAAAATGCCTTTGAAATTCTCCAAGGTGTATTTTATTTCCACTTTTGATTCATGTTTTTCTGGGTCTCAAATAAATATGAAACTATGATAACATTTCTCACCTTCTTAATAATTTTCAAAATGGACAAAACAAATGGTAAAAAGAATAGTCCCCCAAACACCTAAGGAATTAGACTAGTGTACATATTTAACACATGCTTATGGTAAAATAGACTCTCATTATCTAAAATAGCTGGGTATCCATATATGATTAATTTTTCCACTACTATATTTGGAGGACTGAATCTCTGCAAGGTCTTGTGGAAATAAAAAGTATTGAAGATACTATGTTGTGTATGTTTAAACTTCTTTAGTATCAAATAATTTGAACTTAACATTCAGTGATGAATGAAAGTCATGTCATTTTTTACAGCTTAACAAGTTTAACATTTTGAACATTAAAACAGACCAGTGATGGTGAAGCTAATATGCTCTTCATTTCAGAGTGTTTTTGTTTTTGTTTTTGTTCCTGCTTTCTAGAGCTGGTGCAACCTAGTGATTAAGATGCCTAGCTTTGGAATAGTCCTGAACTTCTCAACTTATTTGAGAAGTTCACAATTTAAGCAAACAATTTAATCTCTTCAGCCATTTTACTTATAAAAAACAAAAAGGCAATAATAATAACTGGTATGCCATAAAATGGTTGTGAGACTAGAGAAGGAAAACCAAGTATGAAGGCAAGTCACTGTGTACAACATAGTAAGTGCCCTTTAAATGTCCATGGTCATAGTCATTCTTATCTCTGCGTTATTGCTGAGTATGTAGAATTTGTTTTCAGTTTTTTTTTCCATTTAGTTATCTGATTTTTAAAAACTTCGCTGAATTCTTACATAAAAGCAAAAAAAAAAAAAAACCCAAACCTTAATTGTTTGCAAGTAGTATTTATCTAAAATATCAAGATAATTAATGGGAAAGTTGTATTGATTCAACGGACATGCATTTCATTTACACACTTTGCTGTATATCCATCAGTCCATGGTAAACTTAATGTTAACATGTCTCTTCCTCCCAAGATAACCTGAAAGCTCTTCTGGATAATTATATTAGGGATATCACTATTAATGTGATTTTGTAGTCATTCTTCATGTATAGCACTATCCAAACCTGCACACTGATGCAAAATGTTACATTTCATTTAATTTTGTGGCAGTAACAAAGAACTTAAAGAGTTGTTAAAGAGCACACACTTTTCATTTGTAATAAATCTTACCTGGACTATTGGGATTCCATATTTTCTATAGATATAAATCTATAACTCTTGTTAGAAACATTTTTGAATATTATTCATCATTAAAACTCTTCTTTCTGAATGAGTCATCCCTACCTAATTCTACTACATAGTAGCCTTTTCTACTAGAATTATGTGATATAAATATAATTTTATCTTAGATATGACTTTAATTTTACATGTTATCCTAAGCACCACAGGGCTATTTCTTTTTTTAAAAAATAATATTTTATTTATTTATTTGAAAGAGAGACAGCAAGAGGGAGAGACGGAGCACAAGCAGTGGGAGTGAGAGAGGGAGAAGCAGGCTTCCCACTGAGCAGGGAGCCCAAGAGCCCAATGCTGGACTTGATCCCAGGATACTGGGATCATGACCTGCAGAAGGCAGACGCTTAACGACTGAGGCACCCAGGTGCCCCAAGGCTATTTCCTTCTGTTTGAGTCATGATTCCTGGAACCACTACCTAATTTTAAAAATATAATTAAAAATATATTTCTTGTAAAAATAATTAAAATATATAAAGAAGAACAGGGAAACAACAGAACAACAATTTTTTTATATAGGATGCAGCTATACCTTATTATTTTTTAAATAAAATTGAGAGCTATTGAAAGAGACTGAAATAACATTAACATACATTAGATTCTAATCTTTGCCAGACATTATTCATATGAAAAAAATGATTATAGTTCATTGCTATTTTTCTTTTTATTCATAAGATTTTCTATTAAGTCTGTGATTCTAGGAGAGCAGGGACCAGGTCTAATGTAGCACTATATTTTAAGCGCCTGAAATGAAGGAGTGTTTCAGTAAATGCCTTTTGACTAATTAAGTGAATGAATGGGTGTATGTCATGTGCAGGAATGTTTTGCTTTACAAATGCCCTTTATTTGCCACGGGGAGACTTAAAACTTAAAGATCATGTATTTATTTATTTGAGAAGAGACAGAGAGAGAGCACATGGGGGAGGAGCAGAGGGAGAGGTACAAGCAGACTCCGCGCTAAGAGTGGATCCCCATTAGGGGCTGGATTCCACAATCCTGAGATCGTGACCTGAGCTGAAACTAAGAGTTGGACGCTTAACCAACTGAGCCACCCTCGTGCCCCAGGAATAAAATCTTTAAAGAAAAAATAAAAAGGTAGAATACCTAGGAATTCTACAGTCTGTATAATTTCATCATGCCTGTTCCCTTTACCTTTAAATAAATATAATAAAAAAAGGGATCACAATGGGATATGAAGGTAAAAGTAGCTTTTATTTTTTTTTAAGATTTATTTATTTATTTATTTGAGAGAAAGAATGAGAGAGAGAGAGAGAGCACATGAGAGGGGGGAGGGTCAGAGGGAGAAGCAGACTCCCTGCCGAGCATGGAGCCCAATGCGGGACTTGATCCCGGGACTCCAGGATCATGACCTGAGCCGAAGGCAGCTGCTTAACCAACTGAGCCACCCAGGCACCCTAAAAGTATCTTTTAAAGTCTAAATTCAGACTCTATGGAATCTAGGATATTCAGAGATCAGTTGTCCAGAGTTCTTGTTTACCTGACCAAGATTTTTATTTTGAGGAGGTCCCAATAGTTTACTCTTGCTTTGTTTCCATTGCCTCAGGAGATATATCTAAAGAGATACTTTTACCCCTGATGTTAGAGATATTTTTGCCTGTTTTCTCTTCTAGGATTTTTATGGTTTCAGGTCTTTAATCTACCTTGAATTTATTTTTCTAAATGGTGTAAGAAAATTTTCTATTTTCATTTTTTTTAAGATTTTATTTATTTATTTGACAGAGAAAGACACAGCGAGAGAGGGAACACAAGCAGGGGGAGTGGGAGAGGGAGAAGCAGGCTTCCCACAGAGCAGGGAGCCCGATGCAGGGCTCGATCCCAGAACCCTGGGATTATGACCTGAGCCAAAGGCAGACGCTTAATGACTGAGCCACTGAGGCGCCCCTTCCACTTTTGTTCTTTTGCATGTGTCTGACCAGTTTTCCCAACATCGTTTGTTGAAGGGACTGTCTTCCCCCTTCCATGTGCTTGCCTCCATTATCGAAGATTAATTGACCATATAATTGTGGGTTTATTTCTTTTTTTTATGTGGAAATAATGCAAACATTTATTTTCTATATCAGACAAGAACACAGCTAAGTAATCCAATTCTACTGCAGCATTATAAAAATTATCCCTTCACCACAGTGTAAGATTTAAATGCATCTGCACAAGGGTGCACACTATATAAAAGGAGTAAGGTTGCTGCTGCCCTGCCAAGCACTTCTGGTCCCTACCCAGGTCATACTGCAATACTGGTGGCCCAATGGTTTTATCCAAATAAATTGTGTTTAAAAAATAAAGCTTTTAAAGACAAGTCAAAATGCCTCAGAAACCATATCTCCAACTCAAACTTCATCTATTTAAATGTTGTATCTACCTCCCACTAATAAACCTTTCACTCAAACTGAGCAATAAATCTTCCACACTGAAGTGTCTTCCTTGCCCAATTAATCCAAAGGAAAAAAAACTGAAATGATTAGTAAAGAAAAATGTAGGGACTAACACACCCTTTTAATATGTTTTTAAATATTTTTAAGGTTTAAAAAGTGTTAAAGTTTGTAATTCCTAGTAGGAAAACATTATCTGAATGAATACCCTAATGGCAAACCACTATAGAATGTTTCAGTTGCATCTGGGGCAGAGGGGTAGGGATTCTCTTCACAGCACCCCAGCTTTCTTCATGAGAAGGTCAGAGGTACACTGGTTTGTATTATTGCGACATCCATTAGGTGATAGTTGCTCTTCCTTCAGCAAGGGCTTTATTTGTCAGAAGGGCATTATGCTTGACCTCCAAATTTGGCTGACAATTTACTGATGAGATTCATAACCTTTGGATTGCTCTGATATTTTGACATATTCGCTGGGTTCTGGGCCACATCCTGGAAGGCCACCATAACTTCTGGATCCTGCATGGCTGCGAGAACCTCTGGATCACTAAGAATTTCATTGAGCCCAGGCATTCCTGCCATTCCAGGCATCCCCCCTGCCATTCCAGGCATTCCTCCAGGAAAATTACCAGACATTCCCCCAGGAAAGCCACATGGGAAAGAGCCATACTGAGCTACTGATTGTCGTTTGGCTTCTTCCTCCCTCTGGGCTCTCTCATGTTCTTCCCGAGTCTTCTTAACCCTTTCTATTCTTTCTTTGATCTCTCGCTCTTCACGTTTTCGCTCATACTTTCTCCGATGTTCAGCAGTTTTCTGGGCCCTCGGTTGAACTTCTTTCAGCATTGCACTAGCATCTTCATCGTAATCCAGTTTACAAGCAAGGGCAAGATCATGTGCTGCTTATTCCCAATGGCCCAGAAGTCTGTGTGCTTTCCCTCCCCACTTACAAGGCTGAGCTGAATCAGGATTTATTTCAATAGCTCTGTCACAGTCTTGAATGGCAGCATTTGGCTTCTGTAATTTGATGAAGACACTGGCTTTCTTGGCATAGAGAATGGCCAAACGAGGATTCAGGTTGATGGCATCTGTGAACAAGTCAATGGCTTTCTGTAGTTTGCCATCATTTAGGGCATCAATGGCAGCCACTTTTTTATCATTTGCCTGATCCATCATTTCCTCGGTTATCTCTACATTTTCATCTCCCATTTCTTGAGGGGCATCAGTATCTGGTTCAATCACACCTTCATTGTCAATTTCTAGATCACTTTCCTCACTTGATGATTCGTCTGTCTTTATGTTTTCCTCCGCCTTCTTACTATCTGTTTTTTCTTCCTTGATGTTGTCTTCTGATTTAGTTTTATGAGTGGCAGGTGGTATTTTACCCCCCATGCTCTCCACCCACTCCCGCAGGAAGCTCATTTCCTCGGTGTGCAGAACGCTTGGATCCTGCTTACACATTTTCACGAAGGCCCGAAGCTCGCTCACTTTGCAGGGGTCCATGGTCCAGAGGCGGTGGCAGGCGGCAGGCGGCAGGCGCGGCTGAGGTTGCAGCCCAATTCCAGGTCCGTGTACTAGCTCAGCATGATCGTGTAGAAGGGGCAATTGTGGGTTTATTTCTTTATTCTTTTATTTTCCATTGATCTATATGTCTATTTTTGTGCCAGTATCATGTTGTTTTGAATACTACAGCTTTGTAATATAATTTGAAGTCTGGATTGTGATGCCTCCAGTTTTGCTTTTCTTTTTCAAGATTGCTTTGGCTGTTTAGTGTCTTTTGTGATTCCATACAAATTTTAGGATTGTTTCTTCTAGTTCTATGAAAAATGCTGTTGTATTTTGATAGAGATTGCATTAAATCTGTAGATTGCTTTGAGTAGTATAGACATTTTAACAATATTTTTTCTTCCAATCCATGAGCAGAATGTCTTTCCATTTCTTTGTGTTGTCTTCAGTTTCTTTCATCAGTGTTTTATAGTTTTCATTAAATATTTTTTTGCTTATTCATTCATTCATTAATTCATTTGAGAGAGAGAAAGAGCATGAGAGAGAGTGAGTGTGAGTGGGGGTGTGGAGAAGGCAGAGAGAGAAGGAGAAGCAGGCTGCCCCCCGAGCGAGGAGCCCCACACTTGGATCATGACCTGAGTTGAAGACAGATGCTTAACTGACTGAGCCACCCAGATGCCTCAGTGTTTCAGAGTTTTCAGAGTACAGATCTTTCACCTTTTTGGTTAAGTTTATTCCTAGGTATTTTATTAATTTTGGTGCAATTGTAAATGAGATTGTTATCTTAATTTCTCTTTCTGCTGCTTCATTATTAGTGTATAGAAATGCAACAGATTTTTGTACATTGATTTTTTATCCTGTGACTTTACTGAATTCATTTATCAGTTCTAGTAGTTTTTTGGTGGAGTCTTCCAGGTTTTCTGTATATAATATCATGTCATCTGCAAATAGTGAAAGTTTGACTTCTTCTCTGCTGATTTGGGTGTCTTTATTTCTTTTTGTTGTCTGATTGCTGTGGTTATGTCTTAGCACTATGTTGAATAAAAGTGGTGAAGAGTGGACATCCTTGTCTTGTTCCTGATCTTGGGGGAAAAACTAATAGTTTTTCCCCATTAAGGATGATGTTAGCTGTTGGTTTTTCATTTGTGGCTTTTATTTAGTTGAGGTATGTTCTCTCTAAACCTACTTTGTTGAGGGTTTTATCATGAATGGATGTTGCACTTTGTTAAATGCTTTTGTTTTTTTGCATCTATTGAAATGATCATATTTTTCTTTTTAAAGATTTTATTTATTTCTTTGAGAGAGAGAATGAGAGAGAGAGCACATGAGAGGGGGGAAGGTCAGAGGGAGAAGCAGACTCCCTGCTAAGCAGGGACCCCCCCCCCAATGCAGGACTCGATCCCGGGACTCCAGGATCATGACCTGAGCCAAAGGCAGTCGCCCAACCAACTGAGCCACCCAGGCGCCCCAATGGCAATCATTTTTAAAAATTTTTTATCTGAGTATAATTGACACACAATGTTACATTGTGTATCAGGTGTACAACATAGTGATTCAACTTCTTTACATGTTATGCTACACTCACCACAAGTTTAGTTACCATCTGTCACCATACAACACTATTAAAATATCATTGACTATATTTGCTATGCTGTACCTTTTATTCCCATGACTTATTCATCCATAACTGGAAGCCTGTATCTCCAACTCCCCTTCAACCATTTTGCCCATCCCCTACCCTCCCTTCCCTCTGGCAACCATCAGTTTGTTCTCTGTATTTATAAGTCTGATTCTGTCTTTTGTTTGTTTATTCATTTGTTTTGTTTTTAGATTTAGCATATGAATGAAATCATGGTATTTGTATTTCTCACTCTGACTCATTTCACTTAGCATAATATCCTCTAGGTCCATCCATGTTGTCACAAATGGCACTAACTCATTCCTAGGGCTGTGTAATATTCCTCTGTGTTGTGTATGTGTGTGTGTGTGTGTGTATATCTTTCTTATACATTTATCTATCGGTGGACACTCAGACTGCTTCTGGGTGTTAGCTATTATAAATACTGCTGCAGTAAATACAGGGGAGTATATATATAGTTGACAATGTTGAGACTGAGAAATAAGGAAAAAGAGGTAATGGCTGCATATAGTACATACTGAAGTACTTTATTTATCCAAGAATCTTTTTTTTAATATTTACTCTGTGTTGGAATCTGTGTTAGGATACTTCATGGGATACTTTGGTGATAAAAATAGATGAACTCTTTGTCCTGTGGATCATTTAGTAAATATAGCTGTAGTTGATGAAAAAATACAAAAAAATGGTGGATAAATAGTAGGATGAATCACATCTTCTCTTGGCATTCTTGTAAGTGACTGCTTCATCCTGTGCAAATAAATTAATGAAGCAGTTAGTGGAAAATATTTAGGGGATGGTTGAAAAGGAGGCTATGAGTGACTAATGGGTATGGCCATTTACAAAGGGGTAAATTTTATTTTTAAAAGCATTACAATTAGCAACTTTTAAAAGAGTGAAAAAGAGAGAGAGACTTATTTCTTATGTGATAGCAAGGGTCTGTGTGCTTGTTTTTCTTTGCCAATGCCAGTGGGATGACCTGCTGGTTAGCAGCTTAGTAGGACATTATATTATAAATCTTTAATACATTATATAAATTCTCAAATATCTTCTTTTAATTCTTCAATGTTGCAATTTTGTCTTTTTGACAATTTTAACTACATTTCCTGGATCTTCCAACAGCTTCTCCTTTGTTTCCTTTAAATCAGCTCTTCTGATTCAGTTTAAACATTGTACTCAGGAATTTTACCATCTGCTTTAGAAACAGCATATTTTATTTTTAAGATGTTATTATCCCTTGAGATAATTTTATTTCTTTTCACAGAGCTCCTCAAAATCATTCAGTGTTCAGGACTCCCTTGACCTAATACTTCTCTATTATGTATTTTCATTCAGTATCTCCTCACATCATGCTCTATATTCAAAGAGCAAATGTGATCCTTGTACAATATGTTGAATATATGTACTATATTCTGGTCAAGAGCCTGGAGGTATATGATAAGGAGAACAATAAACATCCGAACATTAAGACACACATGTAGTTTATAGATGACTCTGTATAATATCTGTTATTTGTTGAATGAATAAAAATGTTTTTCTGTTTCTATCCCCAAGCAATTAAAGGAGGTGGTTAGGAAGTTAATTATACTTTTATACTTTAATTCATTTTATTAGACTCCAGTACTATTCATGACTCCTTAATAACCTTTGGCTTGTAGAATAATATAGTAAGCTTCTTTTAATCTAAATTTCAGTCATACTACCCATAAACTGATGAGATGATCTGCCCTTGACATGCTTATCCTTAGATACGCATGCTTGAGAAAATTTTATCATCCAGTATATATATAATTTTATGTCCTATTACATTTCTCTCTAGGAGATTCTTCAATAGATTAGAATAATTCTCTTGAAAATATGAGCATATTATTCCTCTTTTCTTAGTTTCCCATTATACACAAAAAGTTTTATTTTAGTCCCTGAACAATCATATATTCATGTCAGTGCCTGCAAGCATATGTGCCCTAAATGTCAGCTCCTTCAGTTAATCAATATATAGAAGTTTGATTTTTTTCCCCCAGAATTGTGTTTCTATGAAAATCTCATGTTTCCTATGAATATCTTCTGACATTAAATGAATGAGTCAATCAGTTTACACTTGTTTTGTCTATGAGTTAAAGAATAACATTATGCTTACTGGGACACTATCTAAAATTGTGTGTGTGTGTGTGTGTGTGTGTATGTGCATATAACATATCCATATACTGTTGCACAATTCAACTCTTGCACTTAAATTTATCCAACTTTACATAAAAATTTTCACTTCTGAAACTTCTCTACCAACATGAACAGCCCTTCACTTGGATTTCTTTTTTGTTTAATTTGCACTAAGAGAAGTCATTTAAGTCTAATCACAAGGGGTTTAGTAAAGTCAGAAACAAAGGAAGGAAACCAGATTGACATGATTTGTAAGGCTGCTGCTTAGCAACTGAGTTGTCCACATCCCTAGCTCCGTGGTTCATTCTCATACAGAAGCCTCCTAAAAAACTGAAAATAACCCCGTATCAATGACCTTTGGAGTCACTTACAAATATCTGAAGCTGAGAATGATAAATCTGCATTTGCCAGGTTTCTATGATAATATATATGCCATTGTATAGAATCGTTATCATATTTAATTTCTTATCCAGTCTTTCCATATTATTTTTATCCCAAAAGAATTTTTCCCCTCCAGGTGGATCTTTTACTTAATTCAAAAAAGAAATCACATATCTTCAAGTACCTACCAGGTAGTGAAATGTTAATGTGGACTTCAAATCTGCTTCATAATTAGACTGGAGTGCATCTTAAAAATAACAGTAATCTTTTTTTAAGATTTTATTTATTTATTTGGGAGAGAATGTGAGCGGAAGAGAGGGCACAATCTGGGGGAGAGGCAAAGGAAGAGGGAGAAGCAGACTCCCCGCCAAGCAGGGAGTCCAACGACTGTTCTTTTCTGGAACTCAAATACTGTTTGTCTGCAGATGAACAAAACAGAGTGCCTAAGCTATTTTTTTCCTGAAACATCTGAAGCTCTAGATGGCTACTTTAAGCTCCGAGCTTTTTATTCTCTTTCAAGTTAGTATTAACTTTATATTAACTTTGTATTTGTTGTCAAATCAGTTTCAATTACTATCAGAATAATAGATTCAACAGTGTTTCAAAATTCCATGGCAAAATTTTGTTTTCTATTTTGAAAATGAATGTTACTCGGTCTGGATCATCAGCATGACTTCCAAAAGAATACATCCAATACTCACAGTAGTATCCATTACTAAATAAAAATTGTTTTCCTGTTGCTTTCTTTAAGATGCTTTATGAGAGACTAAGTACATTGGCCAATTCCCCAACTTAACACTGTGATTAAAGAATTTAACTGTTTTTCTGCTTCCTTCATGGATAGCCTCATCCTTCTGCTTTTTATAAGGAAGGCGATGACCAATGTCTATGCTGTATGGACCCCAAAGTATTCTTAGAATTCATAATAGAAGTATTGTAATTTAGGACTACACCCCCCCACACACACACACAGGTGTATTATCAGTACTCGGCAAACTCTTCAAGATCTGTGTTACCTTGTTTGCCTCTAAGCCAGTGACTTTGGCTTTTTTTTAAAAAAAGATCTTATTTATTCATTTGAGAGAGATAGCGAGAAAGAGCAAGAGTAGGGAGGAGGAGAAGCAGACTTCCCGCTGAGCAGGGAGTCCAATGCGGGGCTGGATTCCAGGACTCTGGGATCATAACCTGAGCTGAAGGCAGACACTTAACCAACTGAGCCACCCAGGCCCTCGACTTATATACATATAACAACCAAACCCTTTACTCAAGAATAAAATGTTAAGTGGGATGCCTGGGTAGCTCAGTCAGTTAAGCATCTTCCACTGGCTCAGGTCATGATCCCAGGGTCCCGGGATTGAGCCCCTCATCGGGCTCCCTGCTCAGCGGAGAGCCTGCTTCTCCCTCTGCCTCTGCCTGCCGCTCTCCCTGTTTGTGCTCCCTCTGTCTCTGACAGATAAAAAACATCTTAAAAAAAAAATAAAATGTTAAGTGTCGATTCAATAAATGTCAAATGGCTGTACACTGGCATCTCTGGTTCTCTACTTAGAGGTGGAGTTATGAGCCCTTGATGGGCCAGAGACATGGCAGAGCCTTCCTCTCCTTTCTCTAAAGACACAGTGGAATTCTAATGGGGAAAGCAAACAAACAAACAAACAAACCTGGCTCCTAAGAACACAGTTTGAGCACTCTTTCTGTAGGTGTTTCCATGGCATGGAGGGAATATTTGAAAACTCATCTTGATGTTAGTTTATGTAAAAAGGGTAATGACATTTTCATTGCTCTTGCTGCGGATTGCCCATGAAATACTCATTTTATCAAGGTGGATAGGGAGGTAGTCCAAACTCAAGCATAACTAAAATGATGAGTTCTCATACATTTTTCCTAAGTGGTAAGTGCAACATGAAAAGACTCAAGTGAGTTTTTTTTTTTTCATGTAAAATTTTTTTTAAAGATTTTATTTATTTATTCATGAGGGACAGAGAGAGAGAGAGAGAGAGAGAGAGAGGCAGAGGGAGAAGCAGGCTCCCAAGGAGCAGGGAACCCGATGTGGGACCCGATCCCAGGGCCCTGGGATCATGACCTGAGCCGAAGGCAGACACGTAACCATCTGAGCCACCCAGGCGCCCTCATGTAAAATATTTTAAGTGAGGTTTTCAAGGAATGCTTTTCATTATTGAGAGTGTGGTCATTCTTCACATGCAACAATCAAAGCTTTGTGCCAAACAAAATACACTTAAGGTAGAATAAATGGATTTTACATGAGTGCTTAAAAATGTGACATACATAAATGTAAACTGATTTGACGTCTTCAGGTTGAATTACAGGTCTATAGGAAAAATCAAGTGTTTAGGATGCAGTTAGGAAGGCCAGACAGAAGAATTGGGATCAGCATGCCCGATGATATGGGATATTAGTCTAAAAAGGGACAGCAGTATTGAAAAAGAGCCCACTTTCAGGTCTTCGTGATTTACTTTAGTGTTGTTGATAATTTGATTTAAAGTATATCTTAAAACTGAGGAGGAATTTTCCTGAAGCACGCAGAAAAAAGAAAGGAAGGAAGCAGGTGAGAGAGAGAGAAAGGGTAAGCAAAAAAGTTAGTGCAAAAATACTTCACAACAATCTACGAATTATTCAAAATGTGGTCTGTAGAGGGTGGTAGCAATAATATCTGATAAGGATGAAAAGCAGGAAGGGCCAGAAAATAGAGGAAAAGGCAGGAAATTTAAGGTAGGAGAAAGTAGCCCTAAATGCTTTGTTTTCTGATTTTTGTGTTGGCGGGTGATTGAGGAAAACCTTAGAGAAGAACCAGCTGATAGCCGGATGTTCCTTTGTGTGTTTGTTTTCTTTTAGCTAATGTGCCCCTGAGGCTTGGTGTTTCCTTCCTTGGGGCTAGGGTTTTCTACCCAGCAGCTTATTAGAATCAGAGGAGGATCTTTTAAGAATACCGAGAATAAACCCCCTATCAGGCCAATTAAAATAGCATCAGGGGAGGGGGATAGATCTGGGCACTAGCTTTTTGTTATTATTATTTTAAATTCCGTGAGTTATTATAATGTGAAGCCAATTTCAAAGTTTCAATCTAAGTAAGCTAGGGCAAGTTATAAAGTGAAGCTAAGCCTTTTTATGGCGTTTTAAATAGGGCCAATCACTAAGCCAGAAGCAATAATGGGAAAGGAAACTAGACAGAAAAGTTCAAAAGCTAAATAACAATGGTAGAATCTAAGAGATTAAAAGATACTACATGTTAATTACTGCAGTCCCATTGTACAGACAAGAAGCTGACATCCTAACTTGACATTTGTTTATATCCTTACAGATTAAAACACAGTTTTTTCTACCTTATCCCTTCCTTGTTCCTTGCTGCTGCTTCCTGACCAGTGACCATCCCTAACCTCCTCAAAATGTTTTACTTTTGAAGTTCATGCCTTTAGACAATGGCAACTCTTGCCAGCACATAGATCATTACATATCTTTCTACTATAAATCCTTCCATAATTTCTAGACATGTCAATAGTTCAGCCATTCTTCATTTCTCAAATCCTTGACCCTATGTTCTAATCCCAGTCTCAGTTTCTCATCCCGTAATCCAATCCTAGTTCCCAAGAATGATTCTGCACTACAATCCCCGGGGTTGCTTTTCAAAAGCTACAGAAGTAAATCAGAATCTCCAAGTTCACTTCTACCATTCTTCCTGTATCTGATTCCATAATTCTGCCTTCTTTTCTATTACACTGTTTTCCTTGTTCAATCCATCATCAAGCCTTCATTTGAACTTGAGCCTCATTGTCATTTATTCAAGAACACTGATTCTTATCATTTTCGCCTGTATTTCCTTCAACATTTCCTTTTTATTGCACCCTCCGCAAGAGCATGCTAGGTCCCCAGTTGTATGTTAGGCACAGATCAGGTGGAGAATGTTATGTAATTTGATCAGATCCTATACAGAGTAGAAGTGTTAGTGATAGAAACTAAGTGTTCTCATCACCAGACCAATATTCTACTTACTGTACTAGACTCTGTAACTTGTGAGATCTTCATTCTTTTACTCATTTACTTATAGTTTATAAAGTGCCAAAGGGAACTTTTCAACATAAAAAATTAATAAATGTAACAGAATTTTTAAAGGTCGATTTGGGCTTGCCTGAATATATTAATCACGTCAGTTCCTCTCCTACTAACATTTAAAAAAGTGATAGTCAAGAAATTTTAATTGTCATTGATTTGTATGTATAAAAAAGCACACCATAGCTACATTTTGCTAAGTACTATATTTAGAATAAAATAAAATTTAGCTCTGATAGGTTACTTCTTGTGACCACATAATGTATTTAGAGTTTGGAAAATAGAGCCATTCATTTGTCACAGAAACAATTTTTTTGCTATAATTATTGTAAAGTTTATTAGTGTGTCTCTCTCATCTGAGGAATAGAAATATGAAGCTTTTTATTTTTCCTAAAAATTTAAAATTGAGGGCCAGTTTCAGAGATCAGAGTATAGCAACTCTATTGTTTAAAAAATTCCTAAGGTATCTTTGTTTAAATCCTGTTTTGAATACCTCTGTAGTCATGGGCACCTGGGTGGCTCAGTCAGTTAAACATCTAACTTCAACTCAGGTCATGATCCCAGGGTCCTGGGATCCAGTCCCAAATCAGGCTCCCTGCTCAGCGGGGAGCCTGCTTCTCTCTCCTTCCCACTCAGGCTCTCCGTTGCTATCTCTGTCTCTCTCAAATAAATAAATAAAAATCTTGAATACCTCTATAGTTAATATAAAAAATAAAACGCTGTTGATTAAATTAAGATATCAGTAACTTTATGAATCACACCACATTTCAGGATTTTAATAAAACAAAATGCTGAATAGAAACAAAACACACACTTTTATAAAAGAGAATCAAGTTCCAATGCTCTGCAAAATTAGATAAATTTCTGTAAGACAGTTCTGTTATCACGACTTTAATTTCAAGTTTATCATAAGCCTTACTGAAAACTTACATCTAGGATAATTTGTCATTTTAAATACTCAGGACACAAAAGAAGGAAAACTCTGTAGTATGTTTAAAATGTCATATTTTACTGTAATTTATTTTTTTTTAAATACGTAAAAATAAAAGGGAAATGAGATGGGAGCATTGTAGTATCTGCTCTATAACCTTATAAATCTGGATTTGATTTTCTGCTCAACAACTATAAATTTGGGCAAGTTATTTTCTTTCTGAGAAAAGCATTTTTTAACTATAAAATTACAGTGTTTCTCATAAGGATTTGTTGTAAATTAAAATAAAAAAATTGAGTAAAAGTACTTGGGGTGCCTGGGTGACTCAATTGGTTAAGTGTCTGATTCTTGATTTTGGCTCAGGTCATGATCTCCGGGGTCCTGAGATCCAGCCCCGCCTTGGGCTCTACGTGGAGTGTGGAGTCTGCTTGAGATTCTCCCTCTCCCTCTGCCCCTCCCCCTGCTCGCTCTCGCGCACTCTCTCTCTCTCTCAACTAAGTAAATAAAATCTTTTTTTAAAAAAAAGAAAATATAGTAAAAGTACTTAACTCAATAATTGGCACATAAGGAGAGCTTTATGAGAGTAGTGATTATAGTTTTTAATTCAATAGCTTTACATATTTCATAGGTTCATTGAATAGTCTCATAACCTTGTAGTTTCTCTGTTTGCTTTTTGTATATAATCACCCTGAACATTTCAAACTGTCATCTTGCTAAAGTGCAACGACTTTAGCCAGCAGTCTTTGAAAAACAACAAAAGAAAGATTTTTACTGCCTCTTGGGCTTCAGTACCTTTCACGGAGTGTTTCAACGGTCTCATAAGGAAAGCCCATTGGTCCTGTGGCTTTTCTGTTTGAATAAATGAGAAGCCACAGGAACCCACACAATTCATTCCACACTGTTCCCTCCAACTTTTTGTCAACACTTTTATATAATTTATTGATTGGGAAAACAAGTGAAGTGGAGAAGAAGAAATGAAAATATACTTCTTGATTCTGTAAAGAAACACATTGCATTTAACTCATGTCCACATATATGTTTAGGGTATACATGCTTGCACCTTCTACATATATAAAGCAGATCCATGATACAGAAAGCAAAAATGCACTTTAAACTTCAGAAGTTGAAGAAAAATGTATCATAGATTGCTTTTGGAATATTCATTTGGGTAAAATATGAAAAATTCAAGAAGAAATTTAAGATCAAACTAAAAATTGAAAAAATAAAGGATTTCTGAGATATCTAAGAGAAAGCTCTGCTCATATCTCAAGTTTTATTATACTTAAAAGGCTGATGGATCATGAAGGAGAACTAAATAAATGATAATATTAACTAAGGAGACAAAATAGTTCAAAATGAAGTCAACTTTAGTATTATCTGTCCAAACTAAACTGTGAGCTTTATAGAGACTGTTCAAAAATAATCATAAATGTGCTAAATACAAAACATGAAAATAATTGAAATCTAACCTGAGCTAATGATGATAAACTTGATAATTACAGAAAATTCAGTAAAATATTTTTTTAAAAAACTCAAAGTATTGCTCTCATCCGCTTTTATCAAGAAAGCCGTAAATACTATTTTATAATGAAACTGCAGTTACTAGCTTTATGTTCCTTTCTCTCCAACATGTTAATACAGAGACAACAAAAGAGAAGATAATCCTAAGCAACCAGAAAAAAGAAGAAACATAATACAAAATGGTTGATTGCTCTAAAAGTATAACTATTCATCAGGAGAAATAAACTTTAGTTAAATTCATGAGAGATAGAAAGTAAATTCATGAGAGATAGAAGATTCCCAAACTAAAACATACTAAATATATGATGAAATTAATATTGTTAAAATAAACTTATTGCTTATATATAACTCTTATTTTGAGCATCAAAGAACATGAGTGTGAGTCATTTGCCCATACGCCATAATTGATGCTCTTAAAAATGATTCAGAGACATCCAGAAAAATTAAATTGTATATCATATGCTAAAAAAGTTAGCTTAATATTATATAACTCCATATAATCATTATTAGTGGCTTCAGCTTGGCTTTCTTAGTCCATCTGTGTAATAAATCTGAGCTCCTACTCTACAAGAAATATCATATATGTACTTTCGAAATATCTTGTCCAGTCTCCTCAGATTTCCAAATACCCACCCTAATCTCACTACCAGCTCACTATCTTGCTTTTGTTTTCCTTTTGCTTAGGAAGATTTTGAAGTGTGTTCTACACTGTCTCACTGAGTCCTAGTTGTGTGAAATGGCTCCCTGTTTAATAACGCATCTTTTATTTCTTCCCTTCTCTCTAACCTCTCAATTTCTGCTCCCCTCTTGGTTCTTTATGGGATTACCCCATGAACTACTAGTTCACAATTCCTTTTTTCAAGGTCTGCTTTTGCGGAACCGAACTACAAGCACATGCATTTCAATTAAATGTGTAAGAGAAAATCTACAGCACTGCTGCAAAAGTTAATAGTTACATGACAATATGTATTCAAAAAATTAAGTTTTTTAATCTTTGTTAAGTAAAATTTTGTCTTCCACTAGCTATCGTAGTGAATATAAGGAAAATACAAATTCCTTATAATGTTAAGAGAAATTAAACATTAATATATAATTTAAAATTACATATACTATCATTTTGTACTAGATATCTATATAACCAAACCACCTGCTGAATAACCAAGTACTTTAAAATTGCTGATGGTGGCTGCTGGAAATCATTTACATAAAGCTATATAACTTACATACTGTGAAAATTAGCTTTGACAGCAAACTGAGCAATGACACTTTGGGGCTTACAACCACCATTAGTATCTGGATCAATCTTCCAAATATTCCTTTAATTATAAAATGTATCTATGTGATATCTATATGTTCATATATATATATGTATATATATAACTAAATATATATTTGTTAGAATTATATATATATTTGTTAGGATTGAACTCCCTCGTTTCATTTACTTCATGGGCTATGCTGATGATTGGCCTGCCTTTCATGGTTACTTCAGCATGTTTGGTTTTCAGAAACTTTAAGTCAGAGTTATGAATCAAGTGAGATTCTTCTATAAACTGTTTTAACAAGAAGGTGTAGTTCAGTCCATATTAAGTAGAAGTTTACAATTAGGTTGCTAATGCTGTCAATGGGTTTCTAAATACAAAAGGAATACAAATAAATATTTAAGAGCATTGTAAGTAGTATAATACATATTTTATAGACTTCTAGAATAGTCCTATATTTGCAAAAAAATTATAAAGATTATATAGAGAGTTCCTCTATACCCATCACCCACTTCTCCTGATTGCTAACATCTTACATTTACATGGTATATTTGTCACCACTAATAAACCTGTAGTGGAGCATTATTCTAACAAAACTCTGCGTGTTACTCAGATTTCCTTAGTTTTTGCCTAATGTCCTTTTTCTGTTCCAGAATTCCATCAGGATAACACATTACAGTTAGTCATCATATCTCCTGAGGCTCCTGTTGGCTCTGACAGCTATTCAGGTATTCCTTATTTTTAGGCTTATATTTTGGCTGTGAAGGGTTTGAGGAGTGCTGGTCAGGAGTTTTGTAGAATTTCCCTCAACTGAAATTTTTTTTTAATGTTTTTCTCATGATTATTCTGGGAATATTAGTTTTAGGGACAAAGACCATAGAGGTAAAATGCTATTCTTATAATATCAAATATGCGTCCTACCAACATGACATCACTGTTAATATAAACTTTGATCACCTGGATGAGGTAGCACTTGTTAGAGATTTTAAAACATTTTATTGAGATAAAATACACATTATTACTAAATTTCACCAATTCAAAATGTATGATTCAATGTTTTTTTAGTATATTCACAATATTGTACCATCATCACCACTATTTAATTTCAGGACATGTCCATTACCCTGAAAAGAAACTCATATTCATTAGTGGTTACAACCAATTTATTCTACCCTACATCCCCTAGCAATCGCCAATCTACTTTCTGTGTCTTTGCATTTGCTTATTCTGGAAATTTTATATAAATGGAATTTCACAATATGGAGCCTTTTGCGTCTGGCTTTGTTCACTTAGTGTAATGTCTTCAAGGTTCATCTATGTTGTAGCATGCATCAATACTTCATTCCTTTTTATAACTGAATGGTATTGCATTGTACAAATATAACACATTTTATTTACCCATTCACCAGTTAACAGGCATTTGCATTGTTTCCACTGTTTGGCTATTGTGAACAATGCCAATATGAACTTTCATGTACAAGTGTTTCTGTGACCAAATGTTTTAAATGCTTATTGGTATGTACTTAGGAAGAGAATTGCAAGGTCATGTGGTAACTTTGTATTTACTATTTTGAGGAACTGACAAACTGTTTTCCACTGTGGCTACCCCATTTTATATTTCCACCAAGAATGTATGAAGGTTCCAATTTCTAGCTCTTTCAGGTTTGATTCTCTGTCATTGGAGCCTTCTTGGTATGGTGGTGATGTCCGAAGGAGAGGGAGACTCCGGTATATCTCATTCTTTTTGATGAAACTGCAAACTCCATAAATGTAGCACCAGTGGTATAGTCCCCACCGCTTCCTCCTTTCTCCTACTCCTATCCCTGGCTACAGTGTTCTCTATTTCCTTGAATCTCTCACTCTTGTTAACTGGTTCACCCTGAGGTGAAATAAGAAGCCTACAGAGGACTGTATTGGGAAGAATGTCCTTTCTCCAGCAGAGATAAATCTATGGTGATTTTTTTTTCCTCTGGAGAGTAAGCTTTTGTTACCAATAAGTACTTGGGTATATTTCACAATGATTATTTTCCCCTCCCCTTCTGCATAGCCAAATGTATATAATTTCTCAGGTCTTCATCCTGAAAACCGTATGCTCATTTTTAAAATGATAAAATGAACAATAGAGAACAGTATGAAGGAGTAAAAAAAAATCAAATATATAGGCATATTTTATATCTTTAAGAAGTAAAAGGATATATAAAAGACAAAAATCATGGTAGTGGGGCAACTTACGGATGAAGAACTGAGATGCAAGTTTTGTCCAATTTTTTTTTAAACGTTAAAGGGCAAATGGAAGGTCATGGACTATAAGGGACTTCCCTTTCATGAATAAAGGCTGTAGATATGTCACAACTTCTTCATTATATTCCAATCCCTAAATGCATTAAGCACAATCTAGAAATGAACAAATACAAATCCTAGTCAAATATAGGTAGATGAATATTTGCAGTATCATAGACAATGGAGAACTTTGTAAAGAAGGCACATAATGAAATTCTTGCTGAAACTGGATTCACAGCTCAGGACGGATGAGAGCAAAAGAACTGTAGGAATGGAGAGGCAGGGAGAGCTAAAAGCAAAATATGGACGTCTTATGTGATTAACTGGAGTGCAATAAGCTACAACAGCCTATCTCCAACACAACTCCAAAAACTCAACATAAAGCAGTAAATAAGAAGGTATTTGATTCTAGCCAGCATCAGTACAGTTTAGTTTTAGATTGGTGGGATAAGCCAATCTCTCAATTAGCTGGTGTCACTCATTGGGAAGTAAGAGTACCCCTAAAGGAACTCTATCAAATGGTCTGTCCTGCACCTCTGCCCTTCCATCCTTTCTATTGGACACATAAAATAACTGTGTGTGCCAGAATCTATGTGGTAGGTCCATTCAACCCCTCACTCTCACTCTTCCCATGGCAGGCTGAGCAAAGAGATGAGGCAATTGATGTAGAGGATTTTAACTTAAAAATGAGTGTGCAGTCCAAAATCAGCAAACATTTAAGGATACTCCACACTGTGAAAAAGGGACAAAATCTAGTGATAGGAGGTCTTTTACACACTAGGGAAGCACTCAAAGGGCAAGCAAGGAAATGAGGTTTATAAGTAAGGATTCATGATTTTTTAAAAGTATTCTTAGGTGTTATCTCTTGATTTGTCAACTTTAAAACATTTTTTCTAACTAAAAAAGGAAGGCATTGTGATTAACTTTACCTTTTGGAAATATAGGATTTTCTCTTGAGTCTTGAATTAGATATGGGATTAATTTATTTCATGACAGTTTTTTATTAGAAAATATTATTTCTCACCAATTAGATAATTTCATTTTAAAGACTCAAGTTTCTTTGCTTTTGTTTGTTTGTTGTTGGTTTTAGCTTGTGAACTTTCCAATTTCTTAGATTTCAAAAAATACAAGCCTCAATAAGAGGAGATGCAACGGGTGCCTGGGTGGCTCAGTTGGTTGAGCGAGTGCCTTCGGCTCAGGTCATGATCCTGGAGTCCCGGGGTCAAGTCCCACATCGGGCTCTCTGCTCGGCAGAGAGCCTGCTTCTCCCTCTCCCTCTGCCTGCCTCTCTGCCTACTTGTGCTCTCTCTCTCTATCTCTGTCAAATAAATAAATAAAATCTTTAAAAAAAAAAAAAGAGGAGATGCAACATCTTGTAGGGAAAGGAAAAATAGTTTTCTTATTCTCAGCCTGGATCTCTGTAACGAAAGACAGATTAACAAGAGAAAAACAAACAGAAGTTTCTTAACATATATATCTTCTGTGTACTTGAGAGAGACTCAGAGAAAGAGTAACTCAAAAAGATGGTCTAGAATTCAAGCTTATAGCATCTTCAAAAAAGAACAGTAAATTTATAGAGAAGTGAAAGGATAAAGAAAAGCAGTTTTAGGTTGCCGAGGCAGCAAACTGAGGGAAAGTAATTATATAGGAGGAAAATGGTGGAATAAGGTTTGTTTGCAGATTCCTCTGGTACTATCTCTGGGATAAGAGTCCAGAGTCATCCCAGTAAAGGAGAATTCATATCCTGTCTTTAGACAGAAAAAAGGTAGGGGTAGAAAGAGCTTTTCTTGTGTTTGCTGCTTCTTAAATTGCTTTCAGCTCAAAACAGTCAGGATGTCAAAGAGGCATATGGTGGGGTAACATATTCTCATTTCCTTCAGTCTTTTCTTAACAAAATGGAATAATTGAAACTCAAGTATCAGCCATAGGTAAGGTCATAGCTTCTTTGTTCCCCAGGAATCCTCTTCTATCATTTATACATTGAGTATAGCTCCAAAATTTGACTAAGTACATCCAAGAAAGGGTAACTAGAAGGTACTGTCCTACTGATGACATGTGAAACTAGACTCTGACTCAGACTTCCCAGTGTGTGTGTTAGCTTGATAGATGGACCATAGTGGGAAGGCTGTCACTTTTCCTTAGCTGCTTAATAATTACCCAGTCTGAGAAGATTATAGCATTGTTTCTCCAGTTTCTGGCAAAAAAAAATTATGTATTTGTTTGTTGGCTGGACTTGAGATTAAAGGAGTATTGGAGCGCTTGCTGATTTTACAAGGTAATAGGGAATCAACAGATAATGTTATATTATCATCTGAACAAAGAGATTTAGATAGCATCCCTGAATTCATTTCCTCTGTGAAATTTTTTTATATATCTTAGGTAGGATCCAGGCATTTTCTTGGTAAAAATGCCATCTTACTAGGACAAAGACGAAGGAAAAAAAATAGCCTTCTGGATAGTTCAAAATAGCAAATGTTAAGATTGGGGCAGGGGAGGTGGGGTTAAGTAAGGGCTTAGAAATAATCTTATCAAACTGTACTTGGAGAAAGCTAACTTGTTTCCTTGAATTAAAAAGGAATAAAAAATTGAATTAAAGTTGATTTGTATGTAACTAAGTTTAAGTCAAATAAAAACACTTGTTTTTATTTGATGTCTCCAGTTTGCAAAATTAAAAGTGTGTCTTGGACTAGTCACTTAAAAAAATGTTATGATTCTAAATTTCCCTACTATAGAAAAAAAGGTAGAGCCAGCTTGATACATACGACACACCAAGTACATGTTTGTTTAATTGATGTATAATGACTTACACCTTTCTACATTATGTTCAAAATCTAGCAGTTTGTAAATTGCTTCCGTCTTCTGATTTAGTTTGTTGTTGACGATAGTTTTCAATATCCCTCCCTCCCTCCCTCCCCCCCTTTTTTTCTTTAAATCTTACAATTCTGGGAACCTCTGATTATCACAAACAGTCGTTGTTTCCTCGAATGCATATGCTGAAGATGTATTTCGAGAGGAATGGCAATGAGGACAAAATTTTGTTTTTTGTTTTTGTTTTCCTGACTTATCATCTAATCAGACGACAATATTAAGAATGTAAATCTTGCTAACATTTGTTATGAAAAATGAGTTTTCCAGTATATGTCCAAATATCAATTATACCTTCACACTTGAAAATAAAAGTCATTGATGCTTAGAGATAGTGGAAATGAGAAAAGGAGCAGTGTTATGTATATCATTACAAATACCAGAAAGAATATGTTTGCCTTGGTGGATGACAAAACGCAGAAGGAACTACATTTGGTAATCTGAGACTGATTTGCAAAAGCTTAGATACTGAAATATGATGTAGCTTTATGACTTCAATGTGATTTGGAGGTTAGGAAGATCAGCCTAAAATTCAAAGCAAAGCCTGGAAGTACTCTGTAAATATTAGCAAGAGAACTTACAGTATTCTATCAATACTAGTATGTGACATAGTTCTCTAGAGCCAGTGAATTTGCCCTGAGGTCTCCTTAAAACGAAGTGTGCTAATCAAATCACAGCTGATAAGTCATGGAACAGTATTCAAGGCGACACAAGTTATGGTATTTTGTTGTTTTTCTCCAGATGGTTCCTTGTTGATTTAATAAAATTAAAAGCTTGATTTTCTTATTTCTTAAGGGTTTATCAGAGGTAGTGTTTAAATAAGAGTTAATAAGCGTTGCTATCCTTCAGTGCAGGATTAAATATGGGCTGCCTCTTTTCCATATTTGAGTCGCCCCTGGGACAACCATAACCTTGATTCAAATTGTAGCCAATAGCTTTACTTGAGCTTGTGGAAAAATTAAGGATGTTCTACCCTAGCCCCCCCAAAGAGAAAAGCGTAGACATGGTATAGAGAGTTTACTCATAATCTCCATCATCACCTAAGGCTCTCAGATGAATGAATTATTTTGAAAAGAGGAGCCCGCTGGTTTAAAGGACTAATTTCACTATTTTATAACTTGCTACAAAATAAATGGTTGTTTATGTTTATTATCTTCCATTACCATGATCAGAAGATTTAGGTAGAAAAACAGTTAGAGGCTTTTCATGAAACAATGTGATGAACCAGACAGAAAACTCAGGTTCACATTGTATTACGTTTATTGATAACAGTTCTCCCAAGATAGACTTGTGGCAAAACTGAGCCAAGTACAAGACTGTGGAGTAAAAAAAAATATTGTGTACGCTGTACCCCATGGCTTGCAGAGAGTGTATGTATTTTATACTTAGTTATTTATTATTTGAAGGTACAGAATTTTAATTTGCTGAGAATATTTGCTATATTGACTGTTATGTTATTAATCATTCTTGAGTTAATTTTCATTACTGCAGAGCAGATGATACATATAGTTTTATTTCAATCAGTTGTATTCCCACCTTTATTTTAATTAAAAAATACTGATTATTAGATATATGTGTGTGAATGAGGGTATTTTATACACAAATTTTATTTCAAGCCTCATTGTTATGAAATATTTATTTATTTTTAAGTAGATATTGTATCCGATCTGAAATGTTTTAGATCTTTCTCAAACCTCATGTTATCCAAGACAATAGTCTTGGATTATAACAATTAATTTGTTTCTCTGAACTGTGATCACATCTCTTTGTGTGGCTCCCAACATTTGTGATTTTACTTGTAAGAACTTGGAAGAGCTCAGGAATCAATTTCCATGTACCTACTAGTATCTTTACTTGGTGTATCCTTTCTTTTCTTCATTTTCTAGTTTAATAGTAAAGGAAAGTGAAAATAAGTCAAGCTGAATATAAGTCATCATTCTTAGTCCAGATCAGACTTTGAATCCAGCCCCTGGCCAAGCTCACATATATGTAACTTCCCAGATATTCTAAACATCTATGTGTATCAGAAAAACAAACGAAGAAACAAAAAACTAATCTCCTGGCTACCATGCTCACCCTTTTATGAGTCTAAAAGTAGTGCATCTTAGAATAGCCAATAATACCTACTGTTTTGTAATTGATACTCCAACTGGGCCAAGTGTCAAATTCATATATATATAATGCCTAACAGTTGACAGTGACTGACATCCTTCAGCCTTAAAATCATTTTATTTCTCCACATCCTAAAATATATATAATTGCAGTTCTAGTCACTACTTTTTGACTAAAAGTATCTTTTATATTATATCCTGTCCATATTTCCATTCATTTGTTGACTAAAGTATGTAACAGTGGTATTTGAATATTACTAACGGTTTTTAGAACAATACAATTACCTATACTACCTAATTTAATCCTGAACTAAGAATAATTCTCATTTTAAAAGAGAGCAAACAGTCTCGAGGTAGTTATTTTCCCAGTTTCACAGATCTACTATGGGACAAAACCTGGCCTGAAATCCAGGTTGACTTTTTATAACATGGTCTTATCATGACATGATTCACCTTAATTAATTATTATTATTGCTTTATTAATAATTGCAGAATGACTAAAAACATGTCTTTCCTCATTTGCTCACCCCATTCATTTAATTTAAAGATAAATTTATTTTTGGGGTGCCTGGGTGGCTTGGTTGAGCATGCAAATCTTGATTTCATCTCGGGTCATGATCCTGGGGTCATGGGATTGAGCCCTGTGTCAGTCTTTGCCCTCAGCAGGGAGTCTGCTTAAGATTCTCTCTCCCCCTCTCTTTCTTTTTTTTTTTTAAAGATTTTATTTATTTATTTGAGAGAGAGAATGAGATAGAGAGAGCATGAGAGAGGGGAGGGTCAGAGGGAGAAGCAGACTCACTGCTGAGCAGGGAGCCTGATGTGGGACTCGATCCTGGAACTCCAGGATCATGACCTGAGCCAAAGGCAGTCGCTTAACCAACTGAGCCACCCAGGCGCCCCTATCTTCCCCTCCCTTTCTGCCCCTACCCCCCATGCTCCCCTTTCTTTCTCTAAAATAAATAAATAAATAAATCTTAAAAAATAAAAATGTATTTCATTTTTAAGTTAATATATTATTCTTCCAAGTACATATTTTAAGTATACTGATTTTGATAACTTGAGATGCTATTATTTCAAAAACTTTGGATCCAATAGCTGACATGATGAATGAAAGGGAAGTAAAATAGTAACTAATCATCACTTCTGTGGTGTCTAGGTAAATTTAAATTTCTCATTATTCTAAACAATTCACCAGTTACTTCTACAATTCTTACAGCAAATCTAGAATAATTATCTCAAAAATCAAAGGAAAGATTATCTGATTTTAGAGAGATCACTCAATAGAAAAACGGGCAAGAGTTGAGTAGCCACTCCACAAAATAAAATGTAAAAGTGACTATAAATAATTAAACTTAATTAGTTTCACTAATCAGGACAATGTAAATGTGTAACAATGGCTAATTTAAAATAAAATTAAAAATGGGAAAAAATAAACACACATTGATCCAGACAATAGCTACTACCTATTTAAGATTCCAGTACCAACACACAAACCATACTAGCACACAAACATATACATACAATAATTATACATACATATAAATATACAATATACAATAAATGTACAATATGCAATAATTGTAATCTAGATCTGTGTCCCTTATTAAATTCTTTCATGTGCTTCAAGTCTACCTTATAGTAATAGGTCCTTTATGAGTTATTTCTTAGTTTATTCCTGCCACAACATTGACTCTTTTCCCTGAACACCTGTTACTTTCAATTTCAGTACACTGTGTTTGTCAATTAATATGCACAATCTGTTATGACGATTAGGTTGATTTCTTTTGTCTATGAGACTTTATGTAGTTTGAGCTATTCAAGAAACATCTTGCACTGCTTCTGTAGCTTCATTAAAACAATACTGGGTATAAGATACTTGTTAAATATACTTTTTGATTGACTGATAGTTATCTCTGGATTCAGGCAAAGGTATTTGTAATTTAAAGAGCATTCCTTTCAGTAAAATGATTACCTAAATCAAAAAAAAAAGTAAACCAAATATAGGTGCTTTACCCTTGTTCTATCAACTCTCTAATTTTATGGATGAGAAATTAGAAATTTAGAAGTTAGTGACTTTGGGGCGCCTGGGTGGCTCAGATGGTTGAGCGTCTGCCTTCGGCTCAGGTCATGATACCAGGGTCCTGGGATCGAGTCCCGCGTCGGGCTCCCTGCTCCTTGGGAGCCTGCTTCTCCCTCTGCCTCTCTCTCTCTCTCTCTCTCTCTGTCTTTCATGAATAAATAAATAAAATCTTTAAAAAAAAAAAAAAAGAAGTTACTGACTTTGTCCAACATTACAAAGCAAGCTAGTGACAAAATTATAATTTGGAATACAGGTCTACTGAATTTTTAGGCTACTATACCCTGAAATGTATTAAATAATTTTAATAAAAAAAGAGATTTTTGAGAAGAAAAAAGAGCAAATTGATTGTGACCCCAGGAATCAGACTTTCTTTCCTAGAATGAAAACTGCTGTTTAATGTCTCTGTCCTTCTTCCTATGATATATGATGCTGAATGCTAGTTGACAAACTTAGCTGAAGAAAAGCAGTAGTAAATAATACAAAGAAAAATAAAACACAGGAATTGCATATTTCCCTGTGGGATAATAAACATGGCAAAAAACTCTTGACAGCCTAAAGGATAATAGATGTTGTATAGCCATCTGGAATGCCAAATGCAGTGCATCTAGCAAGAAATAAAGGAAAACAGATGGGCATTTTGTTTTCCATGTTGTATTCCCAAGAACCGCAAGAACCTACTTGAATGACCAAGGGCACAATAACCTAATCTAATAGCAAAACACTGTGGTAATAAATGTAAAAAAGAAAAAAAAAAGGAAAAATGATCCTGTGATAGAAAGTAGAGTGTAATCAGAATTTATCGTTAAGGAGAAATGAAGAGGAGCAGAATAAAAGAAAAAAATTCATATATATTATTTGACAGAATTGTCTCTGTCCTCATTTCCTTAACAAAATGCCATCCACCTTTTCAAAGTTTCCAACAAGCTAACATTACTGTTTTCAATAGAAGATAAAGACTTCTACTCGTTAGGGTACTTCTTTGTTTATTAAGAATGCAATATACCTTCTTTTAAATAATATTGGTTCTTTATGATTCTTGTTACTGCTTTTGCTACTGTTTCTTGTCCCAAAGTTGCATAAATTTTGGTTGGTCTTTTCCTAATTTAATCTTCCCCAGAGCTCTGTTCCTGGTGCATGATTTTATACAAAATAAGGTGTTTCAGAAAAGTATATGTATATGTAATAATTATAGCAGAATGCCTAAATAGCAATATGCATATCAGTTATAGTTAAGAAACAGAAACCACTTAAGGTATTTTAAGCACAGGGATTTGGAAGGTTGAAGGAGAAGGTCTAGACTTGGACTCCAGAAAAGGCACCAGAACAACACAGAACTGAACTAGAAGACAATCTACCTCTTTGACCACTGTGAAATTATGCCGAAATGCAACCATGCCAATACTAAGGCTGCAACTTCTCATTACTCAGCAATCTAGAGAATGGACACCCCTATCTCTTATCCTGCTTGAGAAGCCATACTGGAAAATAAACAAAACAAAACAAAATAAAGCAACACCATTAACACCAAAGTACTTTTTTATCATTAGGACATCGGAGTATAGGAATTGTAGTATTTTTGCAGAGAACTCTCTCATTTGCAGAACTGTGCTTGTCACCAGATAAAGACAAAAGGAAACCAGCATGAGGTTATCTGTGATATGTATGTAGCCTTTAAATTCCCAACTCCTCAACTAAAAGGAAAAAAAATTAAAGCTGAAGGAGACAAATGACAACGTGCAGCACAATAAGTAAATATCTGGACACAACTACACTAGAAGACAGAGGAATCAGATGCTTGCATCTACTTACAGTGAGTAAGTGTGTATTTAAGTGATATATAAAGACAGAAGCCATTTTATTTCACATATGTTCTCACAATAAGTAGGACCTTAATTAGAAGTGTTGTGTCAATAAATACCTATCCTATAAAATGAGACAGAATGCATGAGAGAATAAAATCACAGTGCTGAAATTCCACCACATAAGCACATATCAAAACACAATTCAAGTATCAACAGTGGTGTAGTAAGGGTGAAGTGTTAGGGATGTCTGCCTTACATGCAGGCAATATGTGCATTTTCTATTAATGACCTTTAAGTTATAATAAAAAAGACTAAATTTGTTTTTTATTTAACTCTGTACCAGCAATTTTAAGTAAAATCAGAGATTCAAATATAGTTACCCAAAAACTTTTTCTGGTCTAGATTCTTAACAATTGTTATGATCACAGGTGAGGTTTGATTATATATGTAAGCTTCAGATTGGTGTATTTTGTCACTTTTGTTTTAAAAAACATGTTCTAGTTGAAAGTTAATTCAGAGAATTCTGTTATAGTTAGTTCCCAGCACAATCACACATTCAACTACATTGTTTTAAGAGCAAGTTTGTAACTGTTTGGATCCTTGTTCTGTTCACTTCTCCAGTTCTGTGGGACTACATATTCCTGCATTCCCATCAAGAAAAAAAATAAAGCAGTTATAGTACAATAGCTGTAAAAAATGAAGGAAAAGGGGCACCTGGATGGTTCAGTCTGTTAAGCATGGCACTCCTGGTTTCAGCTCAGTTCATGATCTCAGGGTCCTGAGATGGGGCTCTGGGTAGGCTCAGTGCTCAGCGGGTAGTCTGCTTGAGATGTTCTCCCTTTGCCCATCCCCTCTGTGCTTGAACACTCTATCTCTCTCTCAAATAAATAAATCTTTTAAAAAAATAAAGGAAAAGAACCTGTGTACTTCCATTTTGATATCCAATACAATTATGTAAGGTATTTATCTGTGTTGAAAATATAATGCCCCAAAGTAGTTCAATCTTTTGTATAGGTGGTTTCTTTTTTGTGATTACATTTTACTTTCAGTTATTGCCATCAAGTTTCATGCTGAATCGGATTAAAGTGGTTAAAGTGGACATGAAGAGTCAAATACAGAACCATTAGAATTTCTTTAAAAATAGTATATTTTTTCCTTGTTTGACTCACAATTTTATAATGTCAAATTCATGCTTGCTAGAAAAAAGAGTAATGGCGTTGTAGGTGGCATGTCCTGTTTCCCAGCCTCACTTCTTGAGTTCAGTCAAGAAAATATTGAGTCGGGGCACCTGGGTGGCTCAGTCGTTAAGCGTCTGCCTTCGGCTCAGGTCATGGTCCCAGGGTCCTGGGATCGAGCCCCGCATCGGGCTCCCTGCTCGGCGGGAAGCCTGCTTCTCCCTCTCCCACTCCCCCTGCTTGTGTTCCCTCTCTCGCTGTGTCTCTCTCTGTCAAATAAATAAATAAAATCTTAAAAAAAAAAAAAAGAAAATATTGAGTCATACCCTTAACCAAGTGTTTAATAGTGATCAAAGTGAAAGTACACTCTCAAGGTGGGAGAGCAGGTAGACCCAGAGGTGACAACTGTGCTGGGGGTGGGGATTGTCTTGTTTGTTATACTTGTTTGGGTTATGAGTCTTAGCCAGGGTGGTCTCTTACTGAGGTTGCCTCCCATCATCTAAGGGACTCTTCCTACCTGTGGGGAAAGGGAGTTTTTGGCCCTATATGGTCCTTGTTGGAACTGTCATGACAACCAGCCCCAGCAAGGGGAGGCAAAACTGCAGTGTGAATGTATTATAATGAAGCTCTAGGTTACTTTAGGGCAGCAGTTATAGGGAAGGACACACGCATGTCCTCCAGTGTATTTCCCAGCTGTTTTTTGCTCTGGAGGTGATTGGTGGGTTTCTGTCTTTTTCCAACAGTCAGGAAGTCCCATTGCCTGCTCTTGTCTAGCTAACTGCCTACTCTATTAGTATAATGAATATCCTAGGTTTCACAAGATATCTGGTAAAAATTCACTTAGAAATCAACTTATTTCAGGGGCACCTGGGTGGCTCAGTCAGTTAACCATCTGTCTTCCACTGAGGTCATGATCCCAGGATCCGGGGACTGAGCCCCGCATCGGGCTCCCTGCTCAACGGGGAATCTGCTTCTCTCTCTCCTCCTCCCTCCTGCTCTGCTCTCTTTCGCTATCTCTCTCTCTCTCAAATAAATAAAAATAAAATCTTTTTTTAAATCAACGTATTTCAGTTATGTTACAAATTTGCTTTCTAATCATGTATCTTTTGCCTGAGAGGGTTTCCAGCTAAATCAGTTATTAGAGAATTAGCCTAAAAACCTGATAAAATTAAAATTCACAACTAAAACTAAAGGAGAATAGAAAATACTAAAGAATTAGTAACTGAATACGCAAACAATGAATCATGGAACACTACATCAAAATCTAATGATGTAGTGTATGGTGATTAACATAACATAATAAAATAAAATTAATAACAAAAGAATTAGTAACTGAATTCTCTCATTTTTTCCTTTACCCATTTCTGATCATTTGTCAGAATTTAAATGAAAATAGAGCAGAGCTTAATATGTTCAAGTTTTGACTTTTCTCATTGTCTGCCCTTCAGTGCCTCTATTTTTAAAAAGTTCTACAAGTTTAAACCACTGAATATCATGGAATATTAATATAAGTGTATTTTCTAGGTTCTCTGAGTATGTCTGAAACAATCTAATTACACATTTTCATATAAAATAATTTTTAACATATTTTCTATCTAAAATAAAGTGATTTATCATGGCTACATTACGCTGCCAATTATTCAGAATCCCAAATTACATTGGTATGCATTGGTGTGCATATGATCCTTATTACCTCTTGAGGAATAAAGATAGTCAGATGTTCTTAGAAAACTTTATAGTATTTCATGATAAAGCCCAGTATTCTGTGTTTACTTGTAAAATATATTGATATTTCAAACATGATCTCAATCATATTTATCAGACCTTCGTTTTTTTATTTGAATTTCCATCTTAGTTTTCATTTTCAAATTCAATTTTTTGCAAGCTTTGGAAAAGGCAGACTTATTTCTTTGATGTGGATGAGAAAAACTGATATCCATCATCATAGCATATTACATAATTGTTAGAGTAATTATTTGCAGCAGTTATAATTGATGGTACTTGGATTTTTATTGGTAAGAAAATGCTCCATTTGTTTTGTTTATGACTAGATCTTTGAAAGGAAACAGTTTTTCTTTTATACAATGTTAGTACAACATATGAATTAGCTAAATTTCTCCTTGATAATGAAAGGCCTGCTCCATACCTTTTTGTTCCTGGAGGACATTAGAGAACGCTTCTCCTGTCACATTTTCCCTGCCCCTCAGCTGGTATCATATATGTCACGCAATCCAGGACAATCCTTTCCTTTGTGTAAGCAGCAGTATCAAGGATTTATGGCAGCTACTCCCGTCTGCTAGTGAGGGGAGAGTAAGACTCAATATGTTTTAAAATCGGGTATAAATCAAAGTTTGTGAAAGGCAAACTTGAAAAAATCCCGTGCTCCTATAAAAACACCCAAACATTTGTGAGGATTTCTCTTTATATTTCCACCAGATGGCGGGGAGCAGAAATGAGAAGAAAGAAAATTACAATCCATAATTTCAACTGACTTCATAGATCTCATCATTAGTGACAGCTGAGGTAGCTGAATGCTTTTTGATGTGATTTGGAACAAACCAACTTTCCTCTCTCCGAGAATCCTTTTTTTTTTTTCATTCTTTTACAAACAAAAAGGAACTTTGAACAAGAAAGGCAGTTGTATGGAAAGTGTATGAGCTTTGATGTCTGAGGCCTTTATCCAAATTCCAGGTTTCTTACATATTTACTTAGGATACTTACTACAAGTTACTCAGGTTTTCAGAATCAGCTCTTACATCCACTTCCCGGGGGTATTGCTATGTACCTAAGCATTTTCATTATGGAGAAAAAAAAATCACAATATATTAACACTACTATTGCCATCACATTTTCCTTGAGAAGCTATGCCACACAAATAAACATTGTTTTTGAAGAAATAATACCAAGAAGAGACATAACTTCTTAATAGTGAACTACACAAGGGCCTCTGCATAAGGCCTTTCTTTTTTTAGGAATTCCAGCACAGTTAACTATTTGAATGTATGTCTTTATGAAGAGATTAGGGTTAAATATATCCATTTATGTCAAAACTGAATTCTGTCTTTATGTTTGGTAGGTGCCCACATTTCTATCCTAGAGTGTAATATAATATAAAATCAGTTCTCTGTTCTTAGTGGCTAAGAGTTTGGTGTTCTATTCAGTGGCTTTATAGAAGGTTATATCCAGTTCCTAAGACATCCTATTTAGCAAGGAATATGGCATGTAGTTATAAATGGTAGCAGCAATTATTAATGCATTATAATGATTCGTGTTTTGAAATTTCAAATAAAGAATTAGTTATATTTCTATTGTAAAATATTTGTAGTATTTTCTACTGTGTTGAACACTATTAGTAATGCTTCATTGCGTTGACCTCAGAAGCTCTCTTAAATAGAAGTTGATTTTATTGAAATTTTAAAAACCCCATGATTTTATCTATATTACTACAATTTAAGGTGAAATGTGTAATACAATTTAGCTACGTGTATTCACTAATTAGACCATTCACCGAACAAATATAATTTTCAATCTAACTTTTTCAAATGTTGAGTAGTAAAAAGTAATTTGCAGGGAAACAATAATAGTAAGAGCTTGTAATGTAGTGCAGTATCTTAGACAATCTGATATTTTCATTTCTTATTTTCTTTATTATAAAAAATTTAACGATTTCTCATTCCTGTGAATATCTCATTTTCTTAGCTCCTTAAAATTGAAATGTTGATATTTTTGACCATTTCTCTCTTATTTCTTGACACTTTCAGCCATTCATCAAATAGAGCAGATATTATCAGTAAATTGAATGCCTCAAAGAGTTAAGTTTTAAATTAAAAAAAACACACAATTTAATATCCTATAGATAATGAGCTTTGAATTACTTGTTATTTAGAACATATATTACTTAAATCAGCATACTCAAAGGGAGTGAGAGAAAAAATAGTAATATAGCAAATGAGCTAAAGGTCAATTTTTATAATCTTGATTTCAATTTGGAAAAACAAATGGATTTTTTATATATTAGGGACCACATACAACCGAGCATTTTTTCATCAGTAATTTTATTTTATTTTTTTTATTTTTTTTTTTTTTTTAAAGATTTTATTTATTTATTTGAGAGAGAGAGAATGAGAGATAGAGAGCACGAGAGGGAAGAGGGTCAGAGGGAGAAGCAGACTCCCCGCCAAGCAGGGAGCCCGATGTGGGACTCGATCCCGGGACTCCAGGATCATGACCTGAGCCGAAGGCAGTCGCTTAACCAACTGAGCCACCCAGGCGCCCTCATCAGTAATTTTAAATACCCACATCTACTCTTGAAATTTTCTTTCATGAAAGAATACATCTAAATTTAAATAACAGAGAACTTCCAATTCAGCTAACCCAGGAAGCCACTATCTAGATCTTTCACCAATTTATGTATGTAACTTATTAGTTACAAATAATTAAACAAATTTTATATATTTATAAACTACAGGCATTATTTTCAAGTATGTTCAATTACTTTAAAAAAGCCCATCTACCCTTTCCTACTGTTTTGTCCAAACTTATGTTGGTTGCATTATTATTATTTTAGTTGATCTATTAATGTTCTTATAATATAAAGTAGAACTAAATATAAGTGAGGTGAGCACTGTAATTACACCAGCTTATTGCCTTGAGAAATGTTCTAGGCTGTGGGTCAAAGAGGCAGAATCCCGTGGAAGCCTAACATATATATTCCTGAGTTGAAGAGAGCTGAGGGTCTAGAGAAACCAAGAAGGCTGGAGTTTGCAAGGCAGAGTATCCAAGAAGGAGCTTCACAGAGAGAAAACTCTAGACTCTCTGCCTAGAACTGTGGCAGGACCCCTCAAATATCCAGAGAATATTGGTAGCTCATGGAGGTAAGAAAAGTATCCAAGGCCAGGGAAAAAAGCACCTGAAGGATAAAAAACAACAATACTTTTGCCTGCACAGGACCAGGAATAGTGCGAAGTCCCACCAGCCAGATGAGAAAATACCATAATTCATGGGACATTGGATAGATTACACAGAAGAGTCTTTCCATGGAGTTGTAATAATTAGCTCTTTACTAAAAGCTGCTTATGTCTTCTTACCAAATCTTAAAAGTAAGATCCGAAAGTACCAATAGTTTTCAAGTAACTAAACTATCTCCCAGAACAAAAGTCAAGAGTATTTATAGGAATACAGACTATTCAGCATGTCTTAAGGTAAAATTAACGATTCTTGACATCAAACAAAAAAAAAATTACTGGGAATGCACAAGTAGGAAAATACAAATGAAAACATAAGGCATCAGGGCGCCTGGGTGGCTCAGTTGGTTAAGTGAGTGCCTTTGGCTTGGGTCATGATCCTGGGGTCCCGGGATCGAGTCCCATATCAGGCTCCCTGCTCAGTGGGGAGTCTGCTTCTCCCTCTGACCCTCTTTCCTCTTGTGCTCTCTGTCTCTCATTCTCTCTCTCTCTCTCAAATAAATAAATAAATAAATAAATAAAAAGAAAACATAAGGCATCAAAAGTCATGGGAGGCAGTTAAAGCAGTACTCAGAGGGAAATTTTGTAGCATTTAATACCTTTATTAAAAAGGAAGAAAGAGAAGAATGGCCTCTTATCAACAAAGTCAGATTCTGTTTAAATAAATTTTTTCAAAAGAGAGAAAATAAACTCAAAATAGAATAATAAGAAAGAAAGGAAAGAAAGAAAAAAGAAAGAAAGAGAGAGAGAGAGAGAAAGGAAAGAAGAAAGGAAGAAAGAAAGATCAGCACAGCAATCAATGAACTAGAAAATAGAAAAAGAATAGAAGAAAATCAAAATCAAAAACTGGTTCTTTGAAAAGATCAATGTAATGGATAAACCTCTGGTCAGAGTAATAGGAAAGATCAGAGAATTTATAAGAAATACAAGAAATGAGAAAGGTGAAATCATTACAGATACTAGTGATCTTGGAAATAATGAAATATTACACAAGAAATTATCATTTTGTATAATATGAGTATTATGCAAATAAATTCCACAACTTTATTAAAGTGGACATAACTCTTGAAGGACAAACTATAAAAACTCACTCAAAAGATAATGTGAATAAATATATTGTCAAATGGACCTGAACTTAGGGACAGATTTTTCTTTTTCCTCAAAAGAAAGTTTATTGCAATAGGGAGAATACTGTGATTTCAGAAAACTGGAACTAACACAAAACTGAACAGGAAAACGCTCTTCTGCTAGAGGACAAGGAGGGATAAGCAAAGCCAAGCAGTATCTTTTAAAGGAAGGTTGGGCAACAAGAGGAAATGGCTAGTGGGGTCCTATGGGAAGAGTGACTCCCTGTGGTTAGCCAATTCTCAGAATGATATGGAGGCATGTTTTACTTTTTATAGCTTACTTAGGCTTGGGGACAAGAAGGGTTCAGGAGCCTGTAAGGAGAAAACTTGATTAAAGTCTGGTTAAGATGAAGCAGAGAGTTAGAAACGGGCAATGGATATTGTGAGAGAAATTAATCACAGTCAAAAAATATGACTCCAGATCCACATGGCTTCACTGATGAATTCTTCCAAACATGTATGAAGAAATAATACCAGTGCTAGATATTTTTTTCTAGAAAATTAAAGAGGATAATATACTTCTTAACTCATCCTATGAGGACATTTTATGAATCATTATTCTATAATCAAATTCAGACAAGGAGATTAAAAGAAAAGAAGCTAGAATCCAAAATTCCTCATGAATGTAGGTACACAATTTTCTAAAGTTATTTTAGTAAATAAAATGCAAGATTATATAAAAGGAATAATACTTCATGACCAACTGGATTTTATTCCAAGACTGAAAGTTTTGTTTAACATTCAAAACTCAGTCAACATCCAAACAACAGGAACTTTCATTCGGTGTTAGTGGGACTGCAAAATGGTACTGCATGGAGCACTGGGTGTTATGAACAAACAATGAATCATGGAACACTACACCAAAACAAATGATGTAATATATGGTGATTAACATAACAATAAAAAATTAAAAAAAAATGGTAAAGCTCTGTGGGAAGACACCATATGACCAAGCAATCACATTCCTATATACAAGCCCAGATGGTTTGAAAACTTATATCCAGACAAAAATGTTCACATGAATGCTTATATTAGCTCTATTCTCGATCACCACAAATTGGAAGATGTCCCTCAATAGGGTAATGGATTTACAAACTGTAATAAATCCTTAAAATTTAATACTACACAACAAGAGAGGGAATGAGCTATTAGCCGTGCAAAAACATGGATGAATCCTAAATGCATATAGTGATTTCAAAGAATCCAGGCTGAAAATGCCACGTATTCTGTGATTTGAATTACATGACATTGTGGGAAAAGCAAAATGTAGCGATAGTAAACAGATAGATCAGTGTTTACCAGGGGTTTATTGATAGGGGAGGGTTGAATGGTGACACAGGGAAATGAAAGTATTCTAATTCTGTATAATACTCTGATGGTTGCATGACACTATTCATTTGGATATCTCCATAGGTCTTTACAGCAAAAAAAAAAAACAAACCTTGATGTATGCAAATTATATAAAACATTTAGGGAATAAAGAGATTCCAGCATGTAATGAAAACCATAACAAAAGAAACTAATTGTATTACAAACATATGAAATCTCCTCAAGAAAGGGATTGATATAAACACTATGACCAAAGTTACTTTGGAAATTAATGCAGTCCAGAAGATTAAAAGTAAAATGAACTGTACTTAAGCACTGTACTTTAGTTGATAAAGTTGTTTGTTTCCTATTGTCAGATTAACAATTCTGAAGCTGCTATACCTGTATACTAAAATCAAACAATGGATAATAGTTAGTGGGAGGCAGATTCTTCACTGAAGTGACTGGTTACAGATTAGCAAAGGGAGGAGCCAGAACGATCCATGTGGGAAGAATTAGAATTGGAGACATCAGCATGAAGGCATGTTTAACCTACCATAAATGCAAATGCACTGATAAAAGGAGAGAGATCTGTATACACATGGGTTCGTATACACACAGAGATATCCTTGCTCTGTCAGCTGAGAAGACCAAGAAGTAATGACAGTCTAGTAGCAATGAGTACACCCACATCTTGGTTTCTAATATTTATCTCCAATAATAGGAATTAGGGCTTCTTGGAGAAATAGCTAATTTTAGGATTAAGGCAGGATATGCCTGGTTTATCTTAGAGTGCCAGAAAGTAAGAAAGGGCTTAGTTTATTTTTTTTTTATTTTTTTTAAGATTTTTTTTTATTTATTCATCTGAGACAGAGATAACAGAGAGAGAGCGAGAGAGAGAGAGAGAGAGAGAGCATGAGCAGGGAGAGAGGCAGACGGAGAGGGAGAAGCAGGCTCCCCGCTGAGCCGGGAGCCCGATGCGGGGCTCGATCCCAGGACCCTGGGATCATGACCTGAGCCAAAGGCAGACGCTTAACCATCTGAGCCACCCAGGCGCCCCAGAAAGGGCTTAGTTTAAAAAACAAGCACTCAAATAATTTGAGTATGTCAAAGGGACAAAGAAACCAATTGAAAGAACTCCTAAAAGCCAAAGCTGGACAATTTGGGCAATAAAATAAATAAAATAGTATTGGATAATAATCCAAATTATAAAATAAAGGTTTATGAGTCTTAATTAAAAGAATAAGTTATTAACTAACTAAATATATATTTATTTAGAGGATTGAAAATCTCATATTCAGAATTCTAAACAATTTATTTAGATACTCTGCTCCCAAGAAGGTAGAACATAACTTTCCACTCCTTGGGTGTAGGATCTGCAGAGTCATTTCCTTTCAAAGATTACAGTATGGAAAGGGTGAACAAGAGTGACTTTCTAGTGGAGAAACCTTACAAACACTACCTCAGCTGTGGAATCACGGTTAATATCCAAAGTGATAAATCTTGTTGATAGTATGTACCTTTGCTATGATGTGATAAAAATGGCAGTTAACTTCTGTGGTTTTCTAAAAATCCATACACCCAGTTTAATAGTGAGAAAAACATCAGACAAATCCCAGTTGATGGACATTCTATAATATCCCTGACCAGTACTCTTCAAAATTTTCAAGGTCATAAAAAGTAAGGAAAGTCTAAGAAACTGTCACAGCCAAGAGGAGTTTATGGAGACATGACAGATAAATATAATATGGTATCCTGGACGGGATCCAAGAACAGAAAAGATGTTAGGTAAAAACTAAGAAAATTTTGTAAAACTATGAACTTCAGTTAATAATAAAATGTCCACATTCACTCATTAATTGTGACAAATGTACCACAGCAATTTAAGATACTAATAGTATAGAAGAAATTGACTGCGGGATATATGAGAACTCTGTTATTGTCATAATTATTCTGGAAATCTAAAATTACATTAAAATAATATTTCACCTTGTATTAAATTGTATTTAAAACAATATAATTCACCATATTAATAATTATGAAAAAAACATATACTATCTCAATGCTTGCAGAAGAATCTTTGGGCAAAATCCAATATCCATTCCTAGAAAAGAAAAATATAATAACCTCTCAGTTAACCAGGACTTGAAAGGACCTTCCTCAACTGTATAAGGACCATATATGAAAAATCTATGTCTTACATCATACCTAATGGTGAAAGACCAAATGCTTTTCCCTCCAAAGCTAGAGTAAGGCAAAAATGCCCATTCCGACCATTTCTATTCAACATTGTACTGGATGGTTCTAGCCAGTGAAAAGCAAGGAAAATAAATTAAAAAATAACCATAGTGAAAATGAAGAAATACAAATATTTTTATTCACCAATAGTATGATTATATATGGAGAATTTATAGAACTTTGGAATAAAAAATATGAAATAAAAATCTACAGTTAATGAATTTAGCATGACTGCAGGAAATAAGATATAAAAAAACTCAACTTTATTTCTATATACTGCCCTCAGGCAATTTTACTGAAATAAAAATATCAAATATAACAGCATCAGGATGAATGAAATAATTAGTAATAAATCTAACTGAAATGCACCATAATCTGTACACTAAAAAAGAAAAAGATTTCTGAGAGAAATTAAATAAAACCTAAACAAATAGATAGATGTTCATGAGTTAGAAGACTTAATGTTTTTAAAATGTCAATTCTCCCCTAACTGATCTATAGATTCAACACAAGTGCAATTAATAATAAGTAAGCTTTCTTTTTTTTCTTTTTGGAGGCTAATGCAAGCTGATTCTGAAATCCATAGGGAAAGGCTATTTCTAGAATAGTCAGCAACATATTAAAGATACACAAAGTTGAAAGAGAGCTAAAACTTACAAAATATCAAGATTTATTTTGAGATACTCATTACAATAATTCAGTGTGTTATCAGCATAAGAATGACAAAAGTATCAATAGAACAGAATAAACTCCAATATATCAGTGAATGTACAACTTTTTTTGAGAAGGATGCAAAGGCATTTCATTGGAAAAAGGACAGCCTTTCAACACATGGTTTTTAAACTATTGGATAACTATATGTAAGAAAAAGTTAACTTTGACCTGTATCTCATTTCATATATAAAATTAGTCAAAATTAATCATAAGCTTAAATATTAAGCCTAAAACAATGAAAGTTTAATGGAAACATAGGAGAAAAATCATTGAGATCTTGGATTAGGTAAAGATTTTTATAGATACACCATAAAAAGCATAATTCATGAAAGAAGAAAATGGATAAATTGGACTTTATCAAAATTTAAAACTTCTACCCTTTGTAAGACATTCTTAAGAAAATGAAAGATAAGCACCTACTGGGAGAACATATTCACAAATCATATATCTGATAAAAGGATTCGTATACAGAATATATAAGAACTCTCAAAACTCAACAGTAAGGCAACAATCCAGTAAATAAATAGGTAAAGATTTGAACAGACATTTTTCGGAAGAAGTCATATGGATAGAAATCTATTACATTAAATGATGTTCAGTATCACTAGTTATTTGGCAAAAGTAAATTAAAACCAAGATGAGAGACTACTACCTACCTATTTGAATGTCTAAAATTTAAAAGACTGACCATCCCAATTGATGAGGATGTGGAGCAACTGAAACTCTCATTAATTTTTGGTGGGAATATAAAATGGTACAACCACAAACAACAAAACAGTTTGGCAGTTTCTTAGAAACTTAAACATGTATCTACTATATGGTTCAGTCATTCCACACCTAGATAATTATGCAAGACAAATGAAATCATATGTACTGGTTTTTCTTCTTTTTTTAAGATTTATTTATCTATTTTAGAGAGAAAGAGAGAGACCGGGTTTGGGGGGAGGGCAGAGTAAGAGGGGGGAGAGAGAGAATCCCAAGCAGACACCCCACCCGGCATAGAGCCTGACTTGGGGCTTGATCTCACAAGCCTGAGATCATAAGCTGAGCTGAAATTAAGAGTTGGACACTCAACCACCTGAGCCACCCAGGCACCCATGTATTGATTTTTCTATTGCATAACAAAACAAATTTAGTGTCTTAAAACAATATGAATTTGAAATGAGCAAAGGGGGGAAAAAAAAAAGAAGAGAGAGACAAACCAAGAAACAGATTCTTAACTATAGAGAACAAACTGCTAAATTACCAGAGGGGAAGAAGACTAGGGGGATGGGTGAAATATGTGATGGGGATTAAGGCGTGCACTTGTTACGGTGAACACTGAGTGATAGATGGAGGTGTTGACTCACTATATCATATACCTGAAACTAGTATGACACTGTGTGTTAGCTAACTGGAATTGAAATAAAAAGGTAAAAAAAAAATACAAAAAAATTAAAAATTAGGAAATAAAACAATATGAATGTGTTATCTTATAGTTCTTAATTCAGAAATTCAACATTGAACACAAAAATAGGGTGTTGGTGGGACTCTCTGTCTTTCTGGAAGCTTCAGGGAGAGTCTGTTTCCTTGTTCTTCATAGCTTCTAAATTCTATGCACATTCTTTGACTTTTAGTCCCCTTCCTTTTTATCTTCAAATCAGACAATAGCAAGTCAAGTTCTTTTCGTATCACATCTCTCTGATTCTCTTCTGTTTCTACTTATGAGGACTTGTGTGATTAGACTGGAACTTCTCAGATAAATCTCTCTAATCTCCCTATGTCAGGGCTAGTTGATTAGCAACTTTAATTGCATCTGCAACCTTAATTTCCTCTTGCCAAATAAGGTCACATATTCCAGATCTCAGGGATTAGAGCATGGGCATTTTGGGGAGCCACTGTTCTGCTTAGCACATCTTATATTCATACAACAGTTTGAAAACAAATTTACCCATTGCTCTTGATCCTGGGATTGTGAGTTTGAGCCCCACGTCGGGTGTAGAGATTCCTTGAAAACAAATTTTCCTGGAAGTTTAACTTGTAATATCCCCCCAACTAGAAAAAATAAAGGTTAATAGATGAATTGTGGTATACCCATACTCACTAATAAGAAGGAATGAACTATTGATACATGCAATAATGTGGGTAGATCTCAAAATACTAATGCTGAATAAAAGAAGCCAGATGAAAAGGAGTATACACTGTATGACTAGATATATGAAATATAAGCAAATGCAAACTATAGTGACAGAAAGATCACTGGTTGTCTAGATGTGTGGGGTATTAGGTGGTGGCATGAATATGGCTATGAGAGTTGGATTACAAAGGAGTATGGAGTATCTGTAATATATTTATCAAAACTTATCAAATTTTGCACTTTAAATATGTGCATTTTATTTATATGTCAATTATACCTCCTCAATAAAGCTCTTATAAACATAAAAATAAATAAAAACAGGGTGCCTGGTTGGTTAAGCATCTGCCTTTGGCTCAGGTCTTGATCCCAGGGTCCTGGGATCGAGCCCCTGCATTGAGCTCCCTGCTCAGCAGGGAGCCTGCTTCTCCTTCTGCCCCTCCCCACCACTGGTGCTCTCTCTCTTGTCTTTCTCTCTCTCTATCAAATAAATAAATAAAATCTTAAAAAATAAACAAAAACTAACCAAAGGAGAAGCCCAGGTATGCCAAGTATAACTCTTGTAAGAGAAAAGGGGGGGATTTTATTCATGTATCCATAAATCATTACATATACTATTGGTCAGGAATTGTTGGGTAATTTTGAGTACCAGGTATTTTATGGGTGTTTGACTCTTCCTTGACAGCAAAACTAATTCCTAGTCAAATATATCTGACTTCCCAAAGTATTTCTCAGAGAATTTTCTTTAAACAGTATCATCATGGTCCACAATCCAGAGGAATACAATTTTGGAAGTTCCCTAGCTTGAGCTGGATAACCTAGGGGCAAAATTAGTTGAACCAGAAGGTAAAAATCATATTGTAGTTATATAATGGATCCAGCACTAATATTTGTTTTTTTTTAAGATTTATTTATTATTTATTTTGAGAGAGTGAGAATGAGAGAGAGAGAGAGTACATGAGAGGGGGGAGGGTCAGAGGGAGAAGCAGACTCCCTGCTGAGTAGGGAGCCCGATGCGGGACTCGATCCCAGGACTCCAGGATCATGACCTGAGCCGAAGGCAGTCGCTTAACCAACTGAGCCACCCAGGCGCCCCCAGCACTAATATTTGAATAGGGGGTTGGATGTTCTAAGGTAAGTGGTACTGGACAGACATTCCAAGTATCCATAACAATTGGTAAATTATACAGACTTCCACTTAAATTTTCTTATCTGTGTATTTTATACAGCTCAACACAGCAGATATGTTTTAAAACACACTCCTCAAACAATCTATTGTATTTTAAATTATATCTAAAATGCTTTATAACAGCTATATAAAAATAAAATAGAGCTTTTCTTAACATATCAGTGTATAATTTATAGCAGACTTCCATATATATGTGTGTGTGTGTATATGTGTGTGTATATATACACACACACACATATATATGAATATGTGTAATTTGAATGAATGAATATGTATGTATACACACACACATATATAAATATATGTAATTTGATTTCATCACAGCCATATAATTTAAGCAAGACAAAGTTTAAGGTTTGATGTTTACAAATGAAGCAAATTAGTTCTTGTGAACTGAATGTTTATGTTCTCCCAAAATTCCTATGTTGAAGGCCTAACCACTAATGTGATGGTATTTTGAGATGGGTCTTTGGGAAGTAATTAGGGAGATGAGGTAATGAGGGTGGGGCTCCATGATGTGATTAGTACCCTTAGAAGAAGAGAAGGAGAGGCCAGAGTGCTCTCTCTCCATCAAATGAGAATGCAGAGAGGAGGTCATCCTCAATCCCTGAAAGAGGACCCTCACCAGGAATCAAATTCCTTTTGATCTTAATCTCCTACTCTCCAGCTTCCAGAACTGTGAGAAATAAATGTTTGCTCTCTAAGCCACCCAGTCTATGGTATTTTGCTATAGCAGCCTGAGTGGACGAATATGTAAGGTTAAGCAAATCATGAGGTTGTTGAAAGCCCAGATATTTGAAGCAAACCCACGTGAATTTTCACCTCAGCAATCTTTACTTTTTGTGCCACGCTAAACAAGTGGTCTCATCAGTCACCAATCTAACTGTAACTTCCCTACTTCAAAATTCAGTTAACATGTCTTATATGTCTACTCTGAGAATTAGTTATAATATACTGCAGGCAAGATTTATTTTTCAAAGTAACCTCAGAGAAAACTCATAATAAAATCTACATTTATATATAATACATATGTATATGTATATGTACTGTAAACATTCTTAATCAATGCTAATTTTGATACCTATCTTATGTATCATTTTAAATCGAATTTTTAAAAATTATTTCCCAAAACGATATATGATTTATATACATTTCTATACATGAGATTTATATAGAGAAATATTTTTATTTTTTTATTTAAAGTCAAATAGCCAACTTATAGTACATCATTAGTTTCAGATGTAGTGTTCAATAATTTATCAGTTGTGTATAACACCCAGTGCTCATCACATCCCATGCCCGCCTTAATGCCCAAAATCCAATTACCCCATTCCTCCATCCACGTCCCCTCCAACACCCCTTTAGTTTGTTTCCTATAGTTAAGAGTCTCTGATGACTTCCCATTCAGTTTACCCCCCCTTCCACAATAGTCCTCTGCCCTGTTTCTTATATTCCACTTATGAGTGAAACCATATGATAATTGTCTTTCTCTGATTGACGTATTTCATTCAGCATAATACCCTCCAATTCCATCCACGTCGTTGCAAATGGCAAGATTTTGTTTCTTTTGATGGCTGCATAATATTCCATTGTATATATACCACATCTTCTTTATCCATTCGTCTGTTGATGGACATCTTGGCTCTCTCCATAGTTTGGCTATTGTGGACATTGCTGCTATAAACACTGGGGTGCACATACCCCTTTGGATCACTATATTTGTATCTTTGGGGTAAATACCCAGTAGTGCAATTGCTGGGTCATACGGTAGCTATATTTTCAACTTTTTGAGGAACCTCCATACTGTTTTCCAGAGTGGCTGCACCACCTTGCATTCCTACCAACAGTGTAGGAGCGTTCCCCTTTCTCCTCATCCTCGCCAACATCTGTCATTTCCTGACTTGTTAATTTTAGCCATTCTGACTGGTGTGAGGCGGTATCTCATTGAGGTTTTGATTTGGATTTCCCTGATGCCAAGCGATGTTGAGCACTTTTTCATGTGTCTGTTGGCCATTTGGATGTCTTCTTTGGAAAAATGTCTGGTCATGTCTTCTGCCCATCCCTTGATTGGATTATTTGTCCTTTGGATGTTGAGTTTGATTAAGTTCTTTATAGATTTTGGATACTAGCCCTTTATCTGATATGTCATTTGCAAATATCTTCCCCCATTCTGTCAGTTGTCTTTTGGTTTTGTTGACTGTTTCCTTTGCTGTGCAAAAGCTTTTTATCCTGATGAATTCCCAATAGTTCATTTTTGCCCTTGTGTCCCTTGCCTTTGGCAATGTTTCTAGGAAGAAGTTGCTGTGGCTGAAGTCGAAGAGTTTGCTGCCTGTGTTCTCCTCTAGGATTTTGATGGACTCCTGTCTCACATTGAGGTCTTTCATCCATTTTGAGTCTATTTTTGTGTGTGGTGTAAGGAAATGGTCCAGTTTCATTCTTCTGAGTGTGGCTGTCCAATTTTCCCAACACAATTTGTTGAAGAAACTGTCCTTTTTCTATTGGACATTCTTTCCTGCTTTGTTGAAGATTAGTTGACCTTAGAGTTGAGGGTCCATTTCTGGGCTCTCTATTCTGTTCCATTGATCTATGTGTCTGTTTTTGTGCCAGTACCATACTGTCTTGATGATGACAGCTTTGTAATAGAGCTTGAAGTCCAGAATTGTGATGCCACCAGGTTTGCTTTTCTTTTTCAACATTCCTCTGGCTATTCGGGGTCTTCTGGTCTCATCCTCATTCTTGAATGTTTGTATATTCATATTGAACCAACACCTCATGTTTTGGATCTCCTTATTGAAGAAATAATGAAGAACTGAGTGGAAGATACATTATATTTTGGCATGATTGAGTACTTTTTTCACAATATTGAGTTATTTTCATGAGAAAACATTTTGTAAAGGAGAATTCTCTAAGGAACTATCTCATTTAATTTTATTGTGTAACTCAAATTTTTACTTTTTACTTTTTTAGGGTTACTTCAGTATTCTTCAGCAGCCAGTTGAAATGCCACCTCTGTATCATCCTACCTAACTCTTCTAATGATTTAAATAATTATTTTCTTGGTGATCATAATGGTTACCTGTATCATTTTTATTGGGTTGTTAATCTCTTTCTTGTGTTATTATGTAATGTTTACTTGACTTTAATCCTATATTAGGGAGCAAGATATACTTTTTTTGAAGGTAGAGAGTAATATAATCATTCCATTAACAAAACCATTCCTGCCTTACTCCAATGCCCAGTATAATGCCTTGTTCAGGATAGATGCTTAATAATATTTCCTCGATCCTGAACAAATAAATATCCCCATTTGAGAATATGTACCTGGTATCATGAAAATTTCTTTTGCCTTGCTTATTTGTTTTGGTTGTGTTGACCTAAAACCTCCAGGGGCACCTTTCCCTAGACTTCCAAAGCCCTGGGGAAGCAACCAGGTATTTAAAAGAACTTGTGTAAAATATGATAATGCCATGTGTGATGGGAGTTCAAAAAGAGCCATAATGTGTTATTTGTCACAAAATCACTCCTTTTCCTGGGCTTCAGCATGATGCAGTTTCATAATGGCTCTTTTAAATGTGTGGGGGTATTGGATGGGGTATTTGTATCTTTGTTGATAAGCATGAAATATTTAGGATTGTGTCCATGTGTCATTGGCTGACAATTATATTTAAATTTAAATTAGCTGGCATTAGATATTTATTTTCTCCATGCTCATATATTATTTTAATCATTTCCATTATCTTCATTAGGTTTATTTTCACGCTTTATCACTGTGAAAAATTAGGTCTGCAAGTTTGTTTTCTTTAAAGGTTGTGCTGCTTTTATCTGTAAAAATTCTTGAAGTGATTGAATATATAGCACAGAACAATTCCTTCCTTTGCATAAAATGTATTTGAACATAAGAATAGATATCTTAAGAATAAATATATTAAATACATAAGTCTCATACATTTATATATGGAAATAGATATAGTTATATAGATACATGGATAAATTGCTCTAGATTAACAAACATAAAATCCATCAGAAACTATATTTTCTGATCTCAAAAATTCATCTCAACCCACACAATTTGAAATGTAGCACTTATCCTATCATATATTTCTGTGCTGTTCTTTTAATGATCACTAAGGCTCAAGGAGTACTGAAATATCATGGTTTTTAATTTGAAAAATTTCTATGAATCATGAAGAGATGAATGTGTCTATACTGTTAGAAGGAACGTATTTTCAGCCTAGAACTCTGCAAAGAGCGTGTGTAAATCTGCCTTCCCAGGTTTTTTCACAAGAGAGTTGTTTTCAGAGCATTTATTTATTTATTTAAGACATCTTTAACAGTACTTATTGTATATATATAAAAAATGCTACAGACACTAAAACACGTTTGCCCATAAAGAATTCATAGGTAGCAAAACATCCTTAGGATGCTTTAAAGTTCACAAATAAACTTTACACACATTTTTTCAGTTTTATTGTCAATTACAAAGTGATATTGTCTCTATAAATAAGAGGACTGAAAAATTTTCATGTTTCAGTGAGAAGTAAATGAAGTAAAAGAAGTATGTATCCCCCTAAAATTCAATACAGAACTCTTGTAGGTTAAACTACACTATGGGGTTATTAGCTCCAACAACTAACCAAATCTTGAACTAGTGCCCTATTTAGAAGAGTGACTTATCTATCTAGAGCAGCACAGTTGAGAGTAGAATTTATAAAACATTTTACTAAAGCTTTGATTTTTATTTTCTAGCCTATTCTATAGGAGGAAAGTTGAACAGTTTGAACAGGTCTCTTCTTTCTTACTCAACAGTATTCTCTTCCCTCAAATTCTTATGATCACAAGGGCTCAATTTTCTACCCCAGTGATACCTAAGTGGCTGTTCACTCCTGTTCAGCAGGTCTCCTAGACACCCTATGTCCTCCCCTCTCCTTGGCCTTCTAAAACTCTTTTTCTCTCAGTTTCTCACTCACAACCTCTTCGTGTCATGTTGTTAGTCTTTCAGCCCATAAGATTTATTAAATTCTGGAATGCAAATTGGGAGAGAGAAAGTGTCTTTCAGTATTTTCTGCCCTCAGTATGTGATACTGTAAGATGACTGGATCTTTCACACTGCTCAGATTAGCGTTTATGCGGGTATCTCCTGTTCTATAACATGCTAAAAGAGTATCAGTAACTGCTTCATTGTGTATGTATAAATCCCTTACACATTTCAGCAGGTCAGTGATTCAGTATAGCAAATTAGCTGCTTACAACACCATTAGAATGTGTCAAAGAGAAACTGAACTTTCAGGAATTCATGAAAGACCAGAATCACAGGAAGCTGCCTCCGAAAATCTCAGCTGTAATTCAGAAGTAAAGCAGGTGATTGGCATCAATTTACAGGGCTGATGCAAAAGACAAATGTGTCTGTGTATTGCCGTTTCAGTGAAACAGTTCCTTCTCTTTCATATACGTCTAGCCACTCACAAGGGGAAGAGATTACATGAGGGTGTGGATATCAGGAGGTAGGGATCACTGGGAATCATTTTAGAAGGTGTCTACCACACATAATTTTCAGGATGGCTTTTAATTGATTCCACTCATTATTTACTCACTTGCACTTAGTGTTCAGTCCACAGTGTTTAAGCTGGAATGTTTTGTTTTCTGGTTTTGGTATGTTACAAACCAATTCAAGCATTTAATAGATTTAGAAAATGGTGGATTACTTGGAGCTATAAGTAATATCTTCAGATCAATTTCTATTCTGCTCTTTTTCAGTTGAAGACACTGAAGTGCTGTTAAAAAGTATTTTTTCAGCTTTATATTTAGCTCAACGTACACTCCAAGCATAAGCTATAGCCAACAAAATGGTCTTTTCTGGTGCCCTGACACATTATACCTAAGGCCAACTCTTATCACACTAGAGCTTTAGGACTGCTGCAGCAACCATGTGTCTCTTGGACTGCTCAGAGCTCTTTATGATGACCCAAAATGTATTGCAGATACCTTCCAGTTTCTGGTCCAACATGTAAGGGGCTTAGAAGTCATCACTCTGTCCTAAGGACAACAAAAAGAACGGAGCTAAACTAAAAAATCAAATTGAAAAATCAACAACTCTTCTTCTAACTGCCAGAGAAGTTAAGGTCATAGGGCAAGACACTGCTCCCAGATTTGGAGAGAGACAGGTAGATAAAAAGAGTCATAATGTAATAGGGCAGAAATCCCCGTAGAGAAACCACCACAGGAATCAGTATCAGAGTAGAAAAACCTGAGGTGTAACTGAGACTTGCTGGAAGCTCAGTGGTCAAGTCTGAGAGTTCAAAACTCCAGTGGGACCCAAAGGGGAACCCTCATACTATTGTGGGTTTTATCTCCAGGACCACTACCAGGTTTTCACAGAGATGATCAAGGAAAAAACTCTCCAGCTTTTGTCAGGGATTGGAGAAAAGTAACCAATTGAAATATGCCTGAGCATTCCATTCTTCTTAAAAAGGCCTACCTTCCAGGCAAAACTATTTTATTACAGCCTAACTTATTCAGGTTTTATTGGAGTATAATTTCCCCCTGGGGGAAAGGAAATACCCACCTCCAGGCTCCTCTACCATCTTGTCCAACCTAAAGGGATGAGGAAAATGAGAAGCGAAAAAAAAGTGCTGAGAAACACTAGTGAAGTTCACATCCCAGGGCACAGCTTCATCAAAAGACTGAGACCTAATCATAGCACGTTAGAACACTTCCCCTCCCCCTGAACCTTACCGCTATATTACTAAAGGTCTGTTTACTACAGTTCCTTTTAACCTGTATCATATCTATGTTTCAACAGGAAATTAGAAGGCAAAATAAAAAGTAAAACACAGTTTAAAGAGACATAGCAATTATCAGGACCAGACTTGGATATGGCAGAGATGTTGGAATTATCAGATCATGAATTTAAACCAACTGACATGCAAGTGTGGATAGAAAATGTAAACAGAGAAATGGAAATTCAAAAAAGGAATAAAAAAGAAATGCTAGAGATTAAAAAAACCCCACTATACTAGAAATAAATGCCTTTTTTAAAAAAATATTTTATTTATTTATTTGAGAGAGAATGAGTGGGGTCACAGACAGAGCGAGAAGCAGAAGCTCCCTGCTGGAATCCAGGACCCTGAGATCATGACTTGAGCTGAAGGGAGACACTTAACAGACTGAGCCACCCAGAAGCTCCAAAATAAAAGCCTTTGATGGACTCATTAGTTGACTGGACATGGCTAGGAAAAGAATCTCTAAGCTTGAGGATATGAAAATAGAAACTTCCACAACAGGAAAGCAAATAAAAGAAACACTGTTGAACAAAAGAAGTCAGATACAAATTAGCATGTAGTAAATGGTATAGTCCCATTTCATCACATTCAAGAATGAGTTAAAACAGTTAATGGTGAGAGAAATCAGAATAGTGGTAACCTCTGGGGAAGTATTAACTAGGAAATATTAAAAAGGAATATTCTGAGGTGCTTGAAACGTTCTATACCTAAGCCGTGGTTGTTTCAAGGGTCCCTATGTGTCCACACACATGTATATCAATAGACATGACTTACTGAAGACGTCACTAAAGTCAGATTACTCACATGATAAAAATTGAAAAATGCTGTGAGACAAAATAAATACAAATATGAGTTAAATACATGAAAAAATGGTCACATTTACTAAAAGAGCTAGAAATGCAGAGTAAATGTGGTATTTTTATCTTTAGAAAGTATTTAAAAATACTCAATGTCTACATTTGAGGATTCAAGCCATCTGATGTACTATTGGTAGAATTATATATTAATATTTTTTTTCTAGAGGGCATGTTGGTATTATGTATGAAAAATAAAACATGAATTTTTTAAAAAAGAAATACCACTTCTAAATATTCTAAGGCAATAATGAAAGAGTGATCATGTTTATTGTAAAGTGTGTTAATTATCAACAGAAAACAAAGAATTTTATTAAAAATCACATTTAGATTAAAAATAGGGTCTTTTTTAAATAGTATTTTATTATGTTATGTTAATCACCATACATTACATCATTAGTTTTTGATAAAGAAGATGTGGTGCATATATACAATGGAATATTATGCAGCCATCAAAAATTGGGTCTTATGTAGGAGAATACAAACAGCCGGTTGCAAATGAGAAAAGAAAGTTTTGGTTCAGGGGTTGTTAATACATTTGCTCCATCTATTTCTGCTATTTCTTTGTGACTTGTGAGATGAGAGAAAGCAGGCAGGGAGGATTATGAGTATCTCTGTTTTGTTTCTCATCTGTATTAATGTACTGATCATAACATTGCTTTTAACAACCTCCTCTTATAAACCCCAGCAGTTAACAATTCCTCATTTCAAATATGGCCTCATTACTATACATCTAGTCATTTAGAGTAGGAATAAGTAAAGACACCATCAATCACATCAATCCCACAACCCTGAGATCATGACCTGAACAGAAACCAAGAGTCAGGTGCTTAACCAACTCAGCCACCCAGACACCCAGGGAGAGTGGGGATTTGAGCAAAGCCTTGAAGATAGCAAGATAAGTAGCTATTTGGATATCTGGGGAGAAAATAATGCAGACTGAAGGAATAAACTGCCAGTTAGGAGCACTAACAAATAGAATGAGAAGACCCATGTGAGGTGAGAAGGAAAACAGTAGGAGATGGTATAGAGAGGTGATACCTGGGAATTAAATCATGTGGGGCCAATTGTGAGGAAAACTTTCACTCTGAGTAAAATGGGAACCACCACATGATTTTGAAAAAAGCAGAGCTCTCATCTGGGTTTTAGTTTGAATAAAGTACTCTGAGAGCTATGTTGTGACTAGATTGGGGGAGGTCAGATTAAGGTGGGAACAATAGAAACAAGGAGCAGTGCTGGCGTTCTAGATTATAAAAGCACACACAAACGTTTTTGAATTGAAAAAGGGAGCATGATGTGCGTGTGCGTGTGTGTGTGTGTGTGTGTGTGTGTGAGTGGTATATATACATAAGTATATACTGTTTAACAGAACACATTTCTCTTAAACTATCACATATTTTCATATTACTGAATATTACCTAGATCATTTTAATATTATCATCCCATCCTATTACCTAATATTTAAACATTAAGATGTCTCTTACATTTATCTGTTCAGTTAAAATTTTAAACTTTATGGATCTCTGCTAGGGATAAATTAATAAAAGGAAATTTGTTGGGTCAAGGGATTTGTACAATCTATATGGTTTAAATTTTTGTCCTGGGCCCTCACTAAGAGTATGACAATACATGTCTATGAGAAATATCTAAGAAAGCTCAGAGAGGTGGGGGAAGACAATGAGATACTATTGAGATTACGATCTCAATTTTGCAATTTTGTTTCAAGCGGTAGAATATTTTTCATATGTGTTTGATTCTCTCTGTTGCCCAATATGTAAATTTACTATACATTATTATAAGATGCTACAAAGAAGAGGAACCTGAGTCGCTCAGTCCGTTGTGTCCAACTCTTGATTTTGGCTCAGTTCATGATCTCATGCTCATAAGATCAAGCCCCGCATTGAGCTCCTCACATAGTGTGAAGTCTGCTTGAATTTCTCTCTCTTCTTTTCTTGCTCTCTCTCTCTCTGTTAAATAAATAAATAAGTAAATAAAATAACATCTTTAAAAAAAGATTCTACAAAGAAGAATTAAGAATCTGAAATTCAGGAAAAGATAGAATTTAGATTTTTGGTTTTTTTTAAAAGCAATGTAATTCTCCAAGTAGTTAATAGAAAACCAAATGACCCATTCAGAAAAACTGGAGTAAACAGATCTCAAAAAGTAATTAGCCAACTGCTGCAGTTAAAAGACAAACCCTGACACCACACAACTGTGACTCTACCTTAACTACAATAGAGCTGTGGACAGTTTTGGGCCTCCTCCTGTTCTAACATTTCCTGGGCTTCTCTATACCAACTTAATACTATTTTATAGCAAACCACTATCACAGCAGCATATCACATATTTCCATTGAAGCATCAAGCTTTTAAAAAATTAGGAAAACATTGTATGTGTAGGTGGAAATCCATTATTACTGAGCCAAATTAAAAGATGGACATACTGTAATTTTCTGACACAGTAGGAACACTGTAGAAAAGAATCTCTCTCGAAGCAGCATCTTCCTTTCTCTATTACTAGTCATAAAATATACTTTCTAATTAAAACTTTTAAATGACTTCAATTACTGAAATAAAAAAGGACCTATGTCAAAATTAGCCCTGCACACACTGACTAGTCATTAATGTGAGGTCATAAACTTGTTTAGCAGAAATAAAGATAAGATTCAGCCTGAAAACTGAAAATAAGGAGAAAAATCTATTTATGGTTGTTTGACTTTAGCTAGCCCTGTATTACCATTGACTCACAGTGGTTTTCAAATATAAATTACAATCTAAACAAGATAAATTAAGGTTTTTAAAAAGAAATATACAAGGGCGCCTGGGTGGCTCAGTCATTAAGCGTCCGCCTTTGGCTCAGGTCATGATCCTAAGATCCTGGGATCGAGCCCCGCATCCGCCTCCCTGCTCGCAGGAAGCTTACTTCTCCCTCTCCCACTCCCCCTGCTTGTGTTCCCTCTCTAGCTGTGTTTCTCTCTGTCAAATAAATGAATAAAACCTTTAAAAAAATAAAATAATAAAAAGAAATATACAGTGATAATAAGACTCAGAGGAATGTTTGTTTCAAAGAAAAAAAGTAATTTACCTGGCTAAAATGTACTACTTTGTACTCTACTGTATGACCGACCTGGTCATCTTTGGGAAGAAAATTTTGGCAGCGGAATGTATGAGTTGCCGTGAAGTTGGTTCCACATGCTTTAAAAATAAATCGTGGGATTAGATCTGCCTGAGATAGATGTCTCTACATTGTTCATGGATGTTGAATTGGCTAATCAGACAGATGGAAAGAAGAACATTGCCAGACAAAAGGGGTCTTTCTTCTATAAGTAGAAATAAGCACTTATTTACTATGTTCTTTTGCTAGCAGCTCAGAGTGAATATATTCTCCATATTTATTTGAACATTATAAGCAGAAGACTGCATGATATCAATACAGGAAATTTCTATGATCTTTCATATTATTCCATATATAAATTTAGCTCCAACTTAAGATAGAATCTACTATAAACTCATGGAACACTCATCCCTTGCTATGCATGACATGCCCCACCAAGCCCTCATCTTTACCTAAACTCAGTTTTACTTTTCACAGCATATAATACCCACAATGCTCCTTTCTCTCTTTCTAGAATCATTTTCAAAGTAAACACAAAATAGTCATCATTCTATCTGGAAAAAATGAACAGATTTACAGTTAAAAAAATTAGTGCAGAGAGCTCTTCAATAGGATATCATCTGACTCTTAAAGTCCTTTGTTTGTTTTGGTCTCTCTGTATTCTTTTGTTTTGCTTGGGGTGGTAAAGAGATGAGTTTTAATTCAGTTTCAAGTAACTGGTGTCATTTTAGTTACCATGCTCCTTGCAACAGAAACTGACGTGTGTGTATGTTCATGTCCAATATTGGGGTGCTAGGAAATGTAAGAGCGGCTATAGCTAGAATTGCTTTGTCCAATAAATGGTTCTCTCATATAATATTGATGTTGTTGGGAAATATCAATGCCATTCTTCTCCACCTCCACCTCTCTCTGATATACTTTAAAATATTTTTTTTTCTTTTAGAATAGTTTTAGATTTACAGGAAAATTGTGAGGATAGGACAGAGTTTCCTCATATCCCACACCCAATTTTCCTATATAATTAGCATCATACTGTGGTAAGATATATTTCTCACAGTACTGATACTGATAGATTACTGATACATTATGATTAATCAAAAAATCCACATTTTATTTGTACTCCCTTAGTTATAATTTTTTCTGTTGCAGCATCTCATCCAGGATATATTATATTAAGTCATCGTATCTCCTTAGGCTCTTTCTGGCTTTGGCAATTTCTCAGAAGTTCCTTTGTTATTGATGACCTTGACAGTTTTGAGGAGTACTGCTCAGGTATTTTGTGGAATGTCCCTCAATTGACATTTGTTTGATGCTTTTTCAATGATAACCTGAGTTTATGTGTTTTAGACAAGAAGACCACAGAAGTTAAGTGCATCTCTTATCATATAATATATATTACCAAAATGATATTCATTACTGCTTCTGTTAACCTTGATCACTTGGCTAAAGTGGTGTGTTTTTCAGTTTTGATACTGTAAGGTTAGTCTCTTGTTGACCTTGTGCATACTCAACTCTTTGGAGGGATGTCATTTTATGCGGTCCACACTTGAGGAGTGGGGAGTTATGCTCCACCTCTTTGAGGGTGGATTATCTGTATAAATTTTTGAATTATTTGGCATAGTAACTTTTTTCTATTTTATTTTGGATTTTGGATTATAATCCAGTACTACTTTATTTATTTTCTTGCTCATGTTGAGAGCTTTTTCAGTTATCTCTTGAGTCCCGTTGACATCTCCATCCATTGTAAGGCTGGGTTTTTTGTTTTTTGGGTCTTGGGTTTTTGTTTTGTTTTGTTTTGTTTTAGGCTTTGGGGTTTTGTTTTTCATGTTTGTTTAAGGACTTTACTTTGCTTTACTACAAGATGCTCCAGGCTTATTGTGTCTGTCTCTTGCTCAAAGGTGGAATCAGTCATCTTGCCAAAGAGTGCTGATTTTTTATTGGAAAAATGGTATTAGAAACCAAGATCTGGGTGCTAGGTGTGCTCTTTTTTTTTTTAAGATTGTATTTATTTATTTGAGAGAGAGAATGAGAGATAGAGAGCACAAGAGGGAAGAGGGTCAGAGGGAGAAGCAGACTCCCTGCTCAGCAGGGAGCCCGATGTGGGACGCGATCCCAGGACTCCAGGATCATGACCTGAGCCGAAGGCAGTCGCTTAACCAACTGAGCCACCCAAGCGCCCTAGGTGTGCTCTTTGATACTGTGATTGCTTCTAGGCTCTCTGAGGGGACAGAGAAGGAAAATACCTGTGTAGATATCAACCAATGTATATATGCATATCCATAAATATCCCTGTAAATTATCAGCTATATCTATAATATACTAAATATACTGATATCTCCAACTCTAATCCATAGTCACATGGATCATTCTAGCCTCTTCCTCTTGCTGGTCTATAACTCCCCAGTTGAATTATAAGAAAGCCGGCTCTCATTACCCCCTTCAGTGAGACTTCTTTATACATTTGAATGCACTTAGATTCTTTTGTCACATTCTGCATTCTATTTTGGGAGTCACAGAATTTCTAAAAGACTTTTTTTTAAGATTTTATTTATGTACTTGAGAGAGAGAAAGAGAGGGAGCGAGAGAGCACAAGAGGGGTGAAGAGGGACAGAGGGAGAGGGAGAAGCAGATTCCCTAATGAGCAGGGAGCCTGACTCAGGGCTCAATCCCAGGACGCTGAGATCATGGCCCGAGCCGAAGGTAGATGCTTACCCAACTGAGCCACCCAGGCATCCCTTCTAAAAGACCTTTTAAAGAAATTCCATGCATTAAATTTTACTCTTGTACATTAATGCATATATATATTTTATTCTCTCTCCCAAACATGGAATCAACTAAGGTTAATTCCACCCATATTAGAAACCAGCCCTTAGCAGAAGTGCTCACTGGGCTCTTCCATCTAGCTTCCTAATTCTGACAGTGGGGAGTTTTAAGGCTTTAGTTTATTTCACATCAATTTTCTTTTATTCCTTAAAGGTAAACCTACAAAAACTCTTGCCTGGCTGACTTTTCCATTTTGCATTCCTCCTCAATTTCCAAACCCCTTTTTGGGTTGATCTCAAACAGAATGACTCAAAATTTGCATATTTCAATTAACATTCCTTAAATTGATAAATATCATAAAGTAGAATTTTCACTTTAGAATTTCATATCACAAATTTTCATTATGAAAAAGATTTCTGTATTGGCATCTGTGTGTATGGATGGATGGGTTGTATGCTAATATGTAAGACATGAGATTAAATATAGAGTTGAATTATATGCCATTATGTAAAGTAGGCAGGTATATTGAAAAAATCAAACAACCTTTTGTCAACTATTTATATTTGTGCTTAAAATGTAACTATTTTTAAAAATCTAGTTTCTGGGTCTTTAAGATAGCTCTGGCCCATTAATTTATTCTTTTACAAAAGAGTTAATAAATATATATAGCTAATGTATATACATTGCATTATCTGCCAGTTGTGCAATAATCACTGCTGACCAACTGGGAAAAAAAAAAGGGGGAGAGTTTGCCTGGCTGGGTCAGTTGGTAGAGCATGTGACTCTTGGTCTCAGGGTCATGAGTTTGAGCCCTATTCTGAACACAGAGCTTACTTAAAAACAAACAAAACAAAACAAAGATAAAAACCCTTCAGCTCAGCCCTGCCTGGTCTCCGCAACTCAAACCTTAATGGCCACTCTGCTGACACCGGGTATATGCCCCACAACCTTTAGAATAAAGATTGCAGGGGGTGCCTGGGTGGTTCAGTCGGTTAAGTCTCTACCTTCAGCTTGGGTCATAATACCAGGGTCCTGGGATCGAACCCTGCTTTGGGTTCCCTGCTCAGCAGGGAGTCTCCTTCTTCCTCTGCCTCTCCCCCTGGCTTGTGCTCTGTCTCACTCACTCTCTCTCTCTCAAATAAATAAATCTTTAAAAAAAATAAAGAACAGTCTTTAAAATAAATAAAGTTTAAGTGATTAACTTAAACATTTTATAAAGATTATATACTATAAAAAACTTTTAACATTAAACATTAAAATTTACCAATTTTGTTATCAGGAATATAAAATCTGCTTCACGTGTTGATGAATGTAGACAGAGACTAATTAGGTGATTTGCTTAAATGTCAGACAGAACTCTAATGCCAAAAAATAATCTGGGAATGTATTCATGTTAATTGCATGTTACTTTTCATTTTGTTCAACAAAGATAATTATTTTAATAGAAAAACTGAAAAACAAGAGGGGAAAAACAATTCCAGATGGATGACTATGCTGACAACTGCACTAACAATCTGTCTCTTTAACTCAGACATTAACTTTACTCCCAAGGCTAAAAATAGTCATTCTTGAGCTAAAACTTGTTTTCTTAATACATTTTGTCTATATTCTTAAGATGCTGGTATGCTTATGCATAATCAGCAATCATTCTTACCTGACCTACCTGCACCTTAATTCTTGCTCATGCTGTAATCAATCTTCACCTAACTTTATTTCATTCTCCTAGAATTGTCAGAACTCTTACCCTATATGAATTGCAGCTAGGGATTTACTTTTCAAAGTAATTTAAATTTAATGTTTAGGATTTACTTTTCAAAATAATTTAAATTTAATGTTTCTGAACCCAAGTAAAATGATTTCTGTAGAAATACTTAATTTTTTTTTCAATTTGAAAAACCCTTATGTGTTGTTCTTAAAAAGAGTTAGCTTTATGTTTAATTCAGACATACATACATATGCTCTAATAAGTATATTAACCTGTAGTCACAATTAGCTACAACTTTATATTATAGAATAACTTTATTTTGTGTATAATTTTAGCATGAAAATATTGTAATACTTAGGTTAATAACATTTGATGTTTCTTAGTGGCATTTAAATTGTCAAAAATATCAGTTACTTCATGATATCAGTTTTATATACACCTAATTCGAAGGATTTTTGGGCCTTTATCCGAAAAGGTGTAACCTCTGTTATCAATTATTTATCCATGTAGCATCTATTATTTAAATACTATCTATTTTAAATCATTAACTCAAACATTTTGTAATACATGGAATTATATAAAAGCTATTCTAATGTAAAAAGAGTTATGATTTATATGTCCATTGTCTATTATAGTAAATAGTAATTTAGATAGTGATCAGTGCAAATTTCTAGATAGTTCATAATATTTACAAGAAAAGTCAGTTCTCTTTCTGAAATCACAGTACATTTTTCTTTTCCAATTAATTTGGTATGTAAACTATTCAGGAATTCAAAATAAACTATGTTATCCAAAGTCATGTGGTTTTATGTGTGAGTGTGTACATATGTTTATAAATACAAAAGTAGAATTCCAATTTTTAGATCCAAAGTCAATAGGAGACTTTAAGGTAATTCACTTTTCCTTTTTTTTAAAGATTTTATTTATTTATTAGAGAGAGAGCAGGGGGAGAGGGAGAAGCAGACTCCCTGCTGAGCAGGGAGCCTAACGCAGGGCTCGATCCCAGGACCCCGAGAACATTACCTGAGCCGAAGGCAGATGCTTAGCTGACTGAGCCACCCAGATATTTCTAGGGTAATTCACATCTAAAATAGATTGTCAGGATGCCTGGTGCATAGTTGGTTAAGACTGTGACTCTTGGTTTTGTCTCAGGCCCTGATCTCAAGATTGTGAGATCAAGCCCTGTGTCCAGCTCCATGCTCAGCACTCAACAAGGAGTCTGCTTAGGTTTCTCTTTCCTTCTCCCTCTGCTCATTCCCTCTACCCCTCATTCTAAAATAAAAAAATAAAGAGATCTTTAAAAAATAAATAAATAAAATAAAATAAGTCTTTTTTTAACTCTATTTTCTACCTTTTAGCTTGCTAAGGTGACTTAAAGTTACTGAAGGAATGTGTTCACTCTTCTATTTTCTGAGAAACGACCAAAGAAATACATGTATTATATAACATATAATACATATATTATATAACATATACATTTATATATACATATACATACTACATATAATAATAAATTATAAATATATATGTTTCTAGTAATTGAATATTTGTGATTTCTATTAAGAAGTAGTCTGGGATGCCTGGTGGCTCAGTCAGTTAAGGGTCTGCCTTCGGTTCAGGTCATGATCCCAGGACCCTGGGATCGAGCCCCATGTTGGGCTCTCTCCTCAGCAGGGAGCCTGTTTCTCCCTCTCCTTCCACCTGCCACTCTGAATCCTTGTGCTCTCTCTCTCTGTCAAATAAATGAAGAAAATCTTTAAAAAAGAAAAAAGGAATAGTATCAGTAATTACTAGCTGAGTTCTGAAAAGCTGTGCTACAATATTGGTTCAGCAACAGAAAGGAAGATTCTCAAGGGACCATATGCTTGATATTCAATGAAAGGTTTTTGAATTATTCTGCTTTTTCTTAAACAATTAAGTGTATTTGGCATTAAATTCTATTAAATTTTATTTAATTTTAGAGTTATTAAGTCTTATATGGGCAAAAACGTAATTCAAAAGCAGTCACATTCAAGAACCTGGATATTGCCTTAAAAAGTACTCTCTTTTATCAATGTCAATTCTTTTATTTCTGTTATAGAGTCCCTGTATAAAAAAACTAACAAATAATTCTTAATATTTCCTAACCAAAATATGTCCCACATTTAGCTCTCCACATGATGTTTTCTAGGTGCATTGTCAGTGCACACACTTCTGTGGTGGAAAGTGGGTTCTCACCAACTGCTTGTTCAAGTAGCTAAGCTTATCAATAACACTTTTCTCTGAAGTGGGAAGTCTTTTATATCAATAAATGCTGGCCGATCCAACAGACTTACCAACTGGTAAGTTAATAAGCCACTTAGTACATAGCGAAGAAAAAAAGTATACCAATATAGGAAATAATATTACAATAATTTAATTGTATAATAATTATAAATATATATTGTGGATTTATAGTTTATTAAAATTATGTCATATGTATTATATATATTAATAATTGCAATAATAACGTGAAGGATTTTGACTGGTGATTATGGCTCATAGCTAATAACAAAGAGGCACTAAATATCCAGGTTAAAAGAGAGATTCAATTATTTGGACCAGATAGTCTGTTCACAACTTTTGGGGGGTTAAAAAAAAAGTCATGTTGCCACCAAAGAGCACCATCCTAGCTTCCCCAGTACCTCCATTTATCAAAGTAAATTAAACAAAGAATGGAACAAGATTGAAACAATAGTGAGGTTCTAAGTAAATTCCAAGAGACTGACAGTGTGTTCCAGAAAAAGAGACAGTCATTATGGCTACGTGTTTGTTAAGCTGAGAAATCTACAGGCCCACTCTGGTATTCCAGTGAGTGGGAAGAACCTGGTGAGAAATTCTTAGGAGAATGTAACTTGTATCCCCGTTAGTGTGGAAGAAAACATTAACACCAGGAGTAGTGTCCATTTAGAGGTAGACATCCAGAAGTAGTTTGCGGCAGAGCAGTGTGAAAACACCATTATGTGATAGTGTGCAGAGGAAGAAAACCATGACTACTTACGATCTTTAGAATTCAAGTGAAGGACTTCAACTTTTACTGTGAGTCCTCCTAAAGAAGCATAGTAATTTTGACATGAAAAGAAAACTTAGAGGTACTCAAGTTTTGACTCAAGGACTGGCTAAACTAGCATGGTCTGATCATGCTATATGCTATGTGTTGAAATGAGCTTTAAGCTCATATTAACCATAATAAGTCAGACAAAATACCTTTTTGAAGAGCTTTCTCATACCTGCATTTTCGGTGCTTATAACCATCATGTGAGTAAGGCATTGTTTCATACTTTTGATGGTCAAACTGTAAACTAGAGAATTTAAAGAATTTCTCAGAGCCATATAGTAAGAAAGGCCCACGAATTTTCAATGCAGAATTATTGGTTGTATCCACTTTTTTAAACTATAAACTTTCTTTTTAATAGAGCTATAATCACATGCCATAAAATTAATCATTTCAAGATACAAAATTCAGTTGTTTTCAGTATATTCACAAAATTGTGCGATCAACACCACAAAATAATTTCAGAGTATTTTCATCATCCAAAAAACAAACAAAACCAGTATCCATTAGCAGCCACTTTGTATCTCTTCCACCCACAACCTATGAAAACCACTAATTTACTTTCTTTCTCCTTACATTTGTCTATTCTGGACATTTCATATAAATGAAATCATAAATATGTGGACTTTGTTTCTGACTTCTACACTTCTTTCAAATCTTCATCTATGTTGTAACATGTATCAGAACTCCATTGCTTTGTACGGTTGAATCATGTTCTGTTGCAGGATATACAACTTTGTGTTTATTCATTCATCACTGATGGTCATCTGTGTTTTTCCATTTTTTGGCCATTATAAAAATTTATGCTTTGAACATTCATGTACAAATGTTTGTGTACACTTAAGCTTTCAATTTTTTTGTGTATATGCTTAGGAGTAGAATTGCTAGGTCATATGGTAATTCTATGTTTAACTATTTGAAGAACTGCCAACCTGTTTTCTATAGTGACTGGTACCACTTTAAATCCTAACCAGAAAAGTATGAGTGTTCCAATTTCTCCCTATTGTCACTAACACTTGAAATTGGCTTTTTTATGAAAGCCATGCCAATGGGTAAGAAGTAGTATATCACTGTGTTTTTTTCTTTTTAAGATTTTATTTATTTCTTTGACACAGAGAGAGGGAGCGAGATCACAAGCCGGGGGTGGGGGGGCAGAGGGAAAGGGAGAAGCAGGCTCCCAGCCAAGCAGGGAGCCTGATGCAGGGCTCAATCCCAAGACCCTGGGATCATGACCTGAGCCGAAAGCAAACGCTTAACCAACTGAGCCACCCAGGCATCCCTCATTGTGGTTTTGATGTGGATTTCCCTAATTAGTAATGATATTGAATATATTTTCATGTGCTTATTGGCTACATGTCTATCTTCTTTGGAAAAATATCTATTCAGGTATTTTAACCATCTATTAATTGGGTTGTTCAGATTTTCATTGTTGAGTTGTAATAGTTCTTTTTCCCGTTTGTGGATTGTCTTTTCACTTCCTTGATCATCTCTGTTGAGGCACAAAAGTTTTTAATTTTGATTGCATCCAATTTATTTTATTTTTGTTACTTGTTTTCAGTTTCATATCTTTGGTTTTAATTTTCATTTAGGTCTTTGATCTATTTTTTCACATCAAACCCTCTTATACCTCTTAAACTCTGTTCCTATAACTACATTTATATTTACTGTTAAAGTTAACATATTATGATGCAACATTTCAAACAAAATAAATTGAGCAAAATGTAAATTCTCTTCTACAGCCATAAGTAATTCTTCAGTATTACATCTATAGTGTGATAAATGGTATGTACCATTTACATTAGTATGCATATATATGTAAATATGTATTATATATCAACTTGCCAAGTAATACACTAGTATTATACTACTACTCTTGTCAAATAAGATGTTTTATACCTGTTAGGTCAAAAATGTCTTTTTTTTTTAGCCTCAAGTTTTATTCAAGATCATGTCAATTTTTACTTTGCTTTCTTATTGGACTATGACTATTTGAAAAATATGTAATATATGACTCTATATGACCAATATGACTAATATATATACTGTTTGAGAGATCTAATGGCCTTTCTTTTTTCTTGTTGTTTTCCTTCCCTATACTTTCAAGATTATCACCAGTTTGCTCGGATCAAAATCTTTGAAGTCATCTTTGATAATTTTTTTTTAATCTCACACATGGAATCCATCACCAAATCCTGTTAACTTCACTTTCAAAATGTGTTCAGAATCCATCCATTTCTTTCTCTCTCTTTTTTTTAAAGATTTTATTTATTTGAGAGATAGAAAGAGAGAGACAGGGCGCGAACAGAGAAGGGGGAGTAGAGGGAGAGGAAGAGAAGGAGGGAGAGGGAGAAGCAGTCTCTCCACTGAGCAGGGAGCCTGATGCCGGGCTCCATCAGGACCCCGCATCATGACTGGAGCTGAAGGCAGACACTTAACTGCTGAGCCACCCAGACGCCCTGAGAATCCATCCATTTCTGATATAGATCAACTCCACATCTATTAATTTCTCTCTAGCCTTGATCATTGTAAAAGCTTTCTAAATGCTTTTGCTGCCAGTTGTCTGCTATTTAGGCTCATAGTCTATTCATGATACAATATTCAGAGCGTTCCTTTGAAAAGAAGACAGGATTTGTCACTGATTGGATCAAATTCCACTTTTGGACTTCTGTCTTTTTTCAGAACATTACTGAAAGGCTTTCTGTCGATCTAAGTGACTTACATTAGCTGGGCTCTGCTACTTCTCTTCTTTCTTCTCCCTCCCTTTGTCCTTTTTCCACTCTATCTAGCTCCACTTGCCTCATATTTTTTTGTTGTTGTTTTTCTTCTTCCTTTCGCCTTCTTAAATTCCTCATTGTTATTTACTAAAATATGGAAGATAAATTTTGTGTATTTCATCACCTTGAAACTGCATTCTCAGGTTTTCACTTTTCCATTTAAATCAAAATGCATCTATTGAAAACAATTTTGGTTTTTACTCATGTTAAGGAATGTCACCAAGAATGTCATTAATCTTAACACCAGCATTGCAACTGTTAAATGTAAGTGTAGGTAAAAATTACTATTTTTGAAACATGACAAGAGTCAAATTGTGATCTAATTACTGAAAATTAAATGGTTTACTGCCTCTATTTTATTCAGAAATATCATTTATTTATTTGACTATTTCTGAAACCACCTTAAAATAAATGCTATATGTATCTAAAAGTACACTTTTATAATAACTTGATTTTCATGCTGTTTCAAAATAAATTCATCATTCAATTGAAGCAATCAGGATTGAAGACTTTGTTGACAGATTTCAGCTGTCAATGTGGACATGCCACTTTGCATCTCTGTAGCTTTGTGCAGGCCATTTATATTTTGAGGCTGGTTTTCCTCATATATAACAGAAAGATAACAATACCTACTTCCAGTGCCATTGAGCAAGTTCAACTAGGTAATGTATTTAAAATCTCTACCACAGAGCCTAGCACTTTATAGGCAATCAGTAAATGACAATTTCCCTCTTTTCCCCTTTTCACAAATCTCCATCAAGTGTCATGTTTTTAATTGCATTAATGTTGCTTTTGTGCCTCTAAAATTAAAATATTGTATCTTTTTACGAGATTGTTTTATCAATGTTATATTTTCTAACTATCGTTATCACACCATGATGACTAGGAAATTTTTAATATTTATGGGAGCAGGTTTAATTATCTTTTGGTCTAAATAGGGAACGGAGGAAAATAATAGTCTCTTTTTGTAGAAACATGACACAATCTTATGAAGGTTGATTGAAGCATTTGATTTAAGGAAATTACTTTCCTACATTAAGAAAGGTGTTTATATAACAACTTGACTATTAACTATCAAGCATGGCAATTTCATCACTCCACCAGCTGTTCACATTTAATATTTGCATAATAGAAATGAATAATTCCTAAAGTTATTGGTCTAGATTTTCATCTCTATTCCACGTGGACATACTTTTATCAAAATAACCACTTCTTTCATGAGCTTTCTGTTGGGTCTAATTTACTTTTCTTTTGTAGTTATATGGTTATGAGGACATAAACTTTTTCATACAAGGCAGTCTGTTGGGTATCATAAAAGTATATTGAGTTTCATTCTAGTGATATACAGAGTGAAGACTATTTGATTCAGAATTTAATAAATATTCAGCATAGTACAGAACAGCTTGTGCTTGATGGTTTGTAGAAGGTGTTTATATTTCTAATACCATGTTAGACATGCTATATCCTTTGAAATGTTGAAATAGCAATCAAATTACTTGCCCTTCCTGAAGTATTATTCATCATTCAAATTCTTATGTATTTCCTCTTGATATACATTCATAAATTGTAATGAGAAACAATATATCATTATACTTACTCCTCCATATGACTTAGTTAAAATAAGTTGTAAATATGTGTGTGTACACACATACATATATATACACACATATCCTCACAAATACATGGATTTTACACCTACTTTGTGTACCCTTTTGAGCTAAGAAGAAGAGGGACTGAAAAGAATATATTTATCTCCCATCATATGGTATACTAGATGCTCAGAACAAACTTGAAAATTAAAATTTAAATGCAGCATAAATTTAAAATGTTTTTAATTACCAGTACACTAGGAAAAAAAGAGGCCAAGGGGAGATGAAAGTGGAAGGCCTGGGAATTGGTGAAATGTAAATGCCTATTCTACTCTATGTTGATGAATCTTCATCATATTGAAGAAATAGATTTATAGGAGACATGGAATAAGAAGTCTTCTCTTATTCTCCCTCTGACCCTCCCCCCTCTCATGTACTCTCTCTATCTCATTCTCTCTCTCAAATAAATAAAAAAAAATTTAAAAAAGAAATTTTAGAACATAAAAATTAATAAAATTAAAAATTCAATGAATGAGTTAAACCACACCTTAGACCAAACTGAAGAGCTAGCTGGTCAGTATATATTAGATATGAATCAATTAACTAGAATTCCATTCAGATAAACAAAGACATAGGAAATGCAAAAGATTCAAACATATAGCAATCAGAATGAAAAGACGTAACTTTCATTTTTTTTAGGCTTCAGAGGGATGTCATGGTAAATTATGAAAGATAAAATAGTCAAAGCCATAATAATTGAGATTTTTTTTTCCAGAATTGCTGAAAAAAAATCTCAGTTCTGAAAAGACACCTACACACAAAAAAGATAGTATAATGTAATAGTGAAAGTGTAATGTAATAGTGAAAAGGAAGAACACAAAACCAAAGAAAACCTCTTAGAAACAAAGACAAAATGAAAAATAGACTACTTACAAATGATTCATACCTAATTTCTCAATAACAACAAAGGGAGTGGAAAGAACCTGGCAAGTTTTCAATAGTTTGGCCTCCTAGTTTTGATATTTTGTGAAATTGTCTTTTAAGAATATTGGTAAAATAATTCCAGTAAAGACAGAGTAGCCTATATCCATACTAATTATTTGTTCATAACAATAATATACTCTGAACAAAATACACAATGCAATTATTTGCAAACAACCAAACATATGTTCAGTTTTCATTTAATTTTGTTAATACACTTACAGACCTTTATACTACCACATAGATGTGGCAAAGATATCAATGTTTGACACAAAATACATCAATAAAAATTACAGTATTATTTTCTATTCTGTAATAACAGAAATTGTTTTTTCTGTTTATCATATGTTCTCAATAAGTGGGGTGGCGAATAGAAGCATTCTTTAGTAAATTTTAGATTCCCATCCTCTTTTTGGAAATGCTGATGCAGATATCCCAGTATAGAATTTTGTAGACAAGAGCTTCTAGGTGTGGTTCTGTAATTTTGCCCATCTTTCTCAAAAGGGATGACACAGTGCTGTTCCTTTATCAGTCCAATACCAGCAGCTTCACCACAGGGGAGGTGTTAGATAACACTAACCAGGAAGATGTTAGAGAACAATAGATACCACACTGTCCAGTGAGTCCTGTCATAGCTTAGGTTTACCAAAATCTTTCTATAAAGTCACTACCATAGCAGGCCCTTCTAAATTCCCAATAACTGTCCTAATTGCCTTCCAGAAGCAAAAGTAAATCTTCCTTGCAGAATCCTCAAATTATCTCTATGATTTTTCAAGTAATATACCCCGCATTTAATCAAAAATTACTTAGAATAACAGAAAACAGGACCAAATTACCAAAATTGAGAGATGGGAGAAAAAGGACAATCATCCCATAAGCAATCCAAACAGTGGTGTTATTAAGAAATTGAAAACAACATAGAGAATTTTAGGAGAAGAATGTAGTATTAAAAAAAATAGAAATGTTAGAACTGAGAAATACAGTAACTAAAATTAAGAATTCAAAATGTGGGTTTAACAACAGGTTAGACATGGCAGAAGAGAGGATTAGTAAACTAAAAATAAGTCACTAGGATATATTAAATAAAAAGAAACAGAGAAGGAGAACAACTAGGGTAAAGCAGCAGGTTATACATAGGACACCTTATACAATGGAATATTACTCAGCCATAAAATACCTCACATAATTTCATTGATCATCCAGAAGGAAAGAACATGGAAAAATACAAAAGCAATACATGTAAAGACAGTGGATAACAGTCTTCCAAATCAATCAAAACATCAAGCCACATAGTCAAGAAGCAAAATTCAGGCAGGATAAATACAAAGAAAACAACATATAGGAGGTATCAGAGAACTACCAAGAGAGCAAAAAAGTAAGAAAGCAAGGGAGGAAGTAGAGAAGGAAAACCAAGTACCTGGTGAGACTATAATTCAAACTGAAGGCATAATGAAGACATTTTAGGCCCAAAAAATATCTGAGAAAATAACAAAAATGTATGTTAAGAGCAGAAATGAATGAAATAGGGGAAAAGTACAATAAAGAGAATGAAGAAAATAAATTTGGTTCTTTGAAAACACTAATACTTTTGATAAAGACCTAGCAAAACTGATTCCAAAAAAATGGGAGAGAGAAAGAAAATAGAGAATATCCACAAGGTCAATATTATTATTTTTAAAAAGGACATCACTTACAGGTCCTACTAAAAATAAACAGAGTTATAAGAAGATATTATGAACAACTTTGTTGCCAATACATTTGAAAAATTAGATGCTAAAGTAAACAAATTCCTAGATAAATCCCTACATGTATAAATAGTTTGACAAAATTTAGCATTTATTTATAATACAAAATCTGCATTGAGGATCAGCAAATTCTTTCTTGAGGGGCAAGATATAAATATTTTTGTTTTTTTAGGCCACACAGTTTCAGTCACAAGTATTCAGTACTGAGATCGTAGAATAAAATAGGTCAGAAAACATGCAAATAGTCACTGTTATGCTCCAGTACAACTTTATTTATGATAACAGGCCATAGTTTGCTGACCCTGCTCTAAATAATTATGAGTTATAGGGAATTATGTTATCAGATAAATGGTACCTATTAAAAACTTAGAGCAAACATTATATTAATCATGAATTATTGAAAGCTTTCCTCCTTGTAAAACGGAAAAGGAGGCTCACTTTCACTTCTTCTATGTAATCTATACAGGAGCCTTACATGTGTGCTATCCAATTACTGTAGCTACTAGACACATAGGGTGATAATCTTCTTATATTAAGTTAAAATATATCATAGATATAGGGTGCCTGGGTGGCTCAGATGGTTAAGCGTCTCCCTTCGGCTCAGGTCATGATCCCAGGGTCCTGGGATCGAGTCCCGCATCGGGCTCCCTGCTCCTTGGGAGCCTGCTTCTCCCTCTGCCTCTCTCTCTCTCTCTCTCTGTCTCTCATGAATAAATAAATAAAATCTTAAAAAATATATATATATATCATAGATATAAAGAATATAAAGAATAAAATTGCTACCTTTATTACCAGTTAAAGCTAAATTGGGAGGATGTAGCTTGGTACAAGAGCCAAATGGTCCTACTAACTGAATTCTAGATTTAGACAGATGTACCCAGCCCAGCTCATGCACACTTTAACAACACAGAGAAGGTTAAGAAAAAAACTTGTTCTTTTTAGGCAGGTGTGTACCTAAGAAACACAGAGCTGAACTAGGTACACTCATTATTATAACATGCTTACAAAGAAGGGAATTCATTATATCTCTATCTTAGTCAATTTGGGCTGCTGTAAAAAAATACCATGGACTGGGTGACTTATATAAACAGAAAATTATCCTCAGAGTTCTAGAGGCTAGAAGTCTAAGATCAGGATGCTAGCACAACCAGGTTCTTCTAGTGAAGGCCCTCTTCTGGATTGCAGATGGTCAACTTTTTGCTGTCTTTACATGGTAGAAAGGACTAGAGAGTTCTCTCTGGCCTCTTAAGGCCACTAATACCGTTTATGAGAGCTCCATCCTAATAACAAAGTCATCTTCAAAGGCCCCACCTCCTAATACCATCTATAAAGCTACAGGAATCAAGACACTGTGGTATTGTCAAAAGACTAGAGAGATAACATCAGTAGAACAGAATAGAGCCCAGAAATAAACCCACATAAATATACTCTGTGATCTTTGACAAAGGAGCAAAGGAACAGGCATCCTTTTCGAAAAATTGTGGCAGAACAAAATATGCATGCAAAAAAGTGAATCTAGACATAACCTTACACTGTTTACAATTATCTCTAAATGGATCATAAACCTGGATAAAACCCACAAAACTATAAAACTCCTAGAGGATAACATAGAACAAAATCTAGATGACCTTGGGCATGATGATGCCTTTTTAGATGCAATTCCAATGGCATGATCTGTGAAGGAATTGATAAGCTGGACTTCATTAAAATTAAAAACTTCTGCTATGCAAAAAACTGTGTCAAGAGACAAGCTGCATATTAGGAGAAATATTTGCAAAACACATATCTGATAAAGAATGGTTAAGCAAAATATGCAAAAACTATTAAAACTCAAAGATAAGAAAATAAACAACTATATTAAAAAATGGACAAGAGACCTGAACAGACAACTCATCAATAAAAATATATAGGTGACATATAAACATATGAAAAAAATCTTCATTGTATATATTAGGGATTTGCAAATTAAAACAATGAGCACAGAACCATCTTCAAAAGTATTTCTTAAAAAAGCATTTTAATGAAAGAAATATTACCCCCTCTTTTTTTTTTCCTGTGGGTTAAATGGCTCTTGTTATCATATGTTTATAGCATTTCTGTGTGTGGGTAAATGTTTATAGAATTGTGATATGTATAAAACCATGGAAATTAAATATATATATTTTAATTTTTCCATTTACTTGATAATGAGATAAAAATAAATTAAAGAACTAAATGATGTATAGTTTATTAAAGAAATTATCCTCCTTTTAGATATGTTGGAAGTATAATTCCAATAAATTGTATTTTTTCAAAGAAAATAGTTTTCTATTTACATAGGTTGTGAAAACAGATATTCTAGTTTCATATTTATGCAGAAACAAAAAACAACTACTCTTGGTTTCTTAGTTTAAGAACATTTGAATAAACCTTAAATGATGTACCAATTCATCATGCTTATGAATTTACTATTATCTTTTTTTGGGGAAAACTAAATCTCCTGCAGAAGACAGTTTGACTTTAAGGTAGTTGTATTTATTAGTTTTTGTTGCATTAACTTCTATTCCATATTGCCTGAGGGGAACAATAAACTATTGAAGAGAGGCATATGGTCTTCATTAGGATAGGCATTCCATCTATGTGGTCTGTTATATCCCAAACACCCAGCACAGCACAAGACATATAGTAGATGTTCAATAGCCATAGTTTTCTTGTCAGATAATAAGTTGCACTTAATGAAGCATGCTCTTTTCTGTTGAACTTTTTTCTTTTTAGTATATTCTAAACTATTCTTTAAAAACAAATATTAATACTTCTGAAAAATCATGACTCCATGGGAAAAGTATGGCTTTAGAAATGTCAGATGCCAAGAACAGATACTTCTGCAAAGAATACATCCAGGGGCGCCTGGGTGGCTCAGTCGTTAAATGTCTGCCTTCGGCTCAGGTCATGATCCCAGGGTCCTGGGATCGAGCCCCACATCTGGCTCCCTGCTCAGCGGGAAGCCTGCTTCTCCCTCTCCCACTCCCCCTGCTTGTGTTCCCTCTCTCGCTATCTCTCTCTCTGTCAAATAAATAAATAAAATCTTTAAAAAAAAAAAAGAATACATCCAAATGGCCAAAAGACACATGAAGAAGTGCTCCATATCACTCGACATCAGGGAAATACAAATCAAAACTACAGTGAGATACCACATCACATCAGTCAGAATGGCTAAAATGAACAAATCAGGAAACAACAGATGTTGGTGAGGATGCGGAGAAAGGGGAACCCTCCTACACTGTTGGTGGGAATGCCAGATGGTGCAGCCACTCTGGAAAACATTAGGGCGGTTCCTCAAAAAGTAGAGGTACCCTTCAATGCAGCAATTGCACTACGGGGGATTTACCTCAAAGATACAAATGTAGTGACCCAAAGGGGCACGTGCACCCCAATGTTTATAGCAGCAATGTCCACAATAGCCAAACTATAGAAAGAGCCCAGATGTCCATTAACAGATGAATGGATAAAGAATATGTGGTACATAAACACAATGGAATATTATACAGCCATCAAAAATTGTAATCTTGCCATTTGCAAGGATGTGGATGGAACTAGAGGTTATTTTTCTAAGTGAAATAAGTCAATCAGAGAAAGACAATTATCATGTGATCTCACTGATATGCGGAACTTAAGAAACAAGGCAGAGGATTATAGGGGAAGAGAGGAAAATTGGAATGATGAAACCAGAGAGGGACACAAACCATAAGAGACTCTTTTCTTAGGAAATAAACTGAGAGTTGCTGGAGGGGAGGACGGTGGGAAGATGGGGTAGTTGGGTGATGGACATTGGGGAGGGTGTGTGTTGTGGTGAGTGCTGCATGTTGTGTAAGACTGATGAATCACAGACCTTACCCCTGAAACAAATAATACATTATATGTTAATTAAAAAATTAAAAAAAAAAAAAGAAATGCCAGACGTTGGTTCTGATTCTACATTAGTTGTGATACATTGGGGAAGTTACATAACTTCACTGACTTTTGTAAAAATAACTTTAAATAGATAATAACTGTATTAATTTCCCATTGCTGCTCTAACCGATTACTATAAATTTAGTAGATTAAGACACAGATTTACTATCTTACAGTTCTGAGGTCAGAAGTCAAACTCAAAGTGTCGGCAGGGTTTCTTCTGGTAAGGAAAATCTGTGTCCTAAGATGGCCAACTGAGCCAGCGGGAGAGTCCCAGTCCTTGCCCTGGGGCTCTTCCGGGTTCTTCTTCCTGCTCTGCTTCCCGCGCACACCAATCCGGGTTCTTCTCCCTGCCCCGCTTCGCGCATGTGCCATAAGCACTAAGTATGCGGAAGTAGAAGTATATAAATTGCCCCCTTTGTGCTTGGGGCTCAGACCTTTGGAGACCATTCTCTTCTGAGCCCACCAGCGTTAAATAAACCTCCTGTCCTCCAAGATCTCTGAGTGCTGCTTGGTTCTTCTGTCGGGTGATCCAGTCCAGGTTCTGTAACACTTCTAGAAATTCTATGAGAGAATGCATTTCAGCTTCTAGAAACCACTTGCATTCCTTGCCTTATGGCTCCTTCCTCCAGAAGAGCATCTTCAAATCTACTTCTGCTCTTGTCATTATACCTCTTTGTCTGACTCCAACTCTCTTGCCCTTCTCATAAATAACCTTGTGATTACATTTGTGACACCTGGATAAACTCCCCATCACAAGATCCTTAACTTTATTACATCTGTAAAATTCCTTTTGCTATGTAAAGTAACATAATCACAGTTTCTGAGGATTAGACTGTGGCTACCTTTGGGAGGGGAAGGGGTGCATTATTCAGCCTGCTAAAATAACACTTACCTTAAGAGGTTTTTAAGAGATTTAAAGGATTTTGAATATATGAACATTTGGTATAACGGATTGGCCTTGTGTGATGCATTTTGTATACATCCGTATCTATCTATATCTTCCTATCATCTATCTATCTTTCTATCTACTTACCTTTTATATCTGTTTATTAAAGTTATCTGTAACCAGCAAATTTAAAATATTTAAAATATGAGTTTTGGTGTTAGACTGCATGAATTAAAACTCTGGTTCTATTATTTATTAGTTGTGTAAACTTCAGAAATTCACTTATTCTCTTTTTGACTATTTGTTCATTTTTAAATGGATTAGTTATGCCGTCATTTGTAAAGATATTGGTGAGAATTAAATGCTTGTTATCCTGTCTGGTATATATTGCATATAATTAATTATATTAATAGAATGTGATAGTATAATTATTACCATTTTCAAGACATTTCTCATATTTTACATTCAACCCTTATTTCCTTGCATGCATATTCTCTATATACTTTTTTTTTGCTTCTATTTTTATTGTCATTTGCCTACTTTTGTGTAAGAAATGTGATTCTTGCTTAAACGTATAAATTTATTTTCATCCTGCTCAATGTAATGTGCTTTGGGTCTATTTTAAAATCATATATATTTTGGGACGCCTGGGTGGCTCAGTTGCTTAAGCATCTGCCTTCGGCTCAGGTCATGATCCATGGGTCCAGGGATCGAGCCCTGCATCAGGATCCTTGCTCAATGGGGAGCCTGCTTCTCCCTCTGCCTGCCCCTCCCCCTGCTCATGCTCTCTCTCTCTCCTTCTCTCTTTGACAAATAAATAAATAAATAAAATCCTTAATAAAATAAAATAAAATTATATGTATTTTTTGACTCCTGAAGATCTTATCAAACCACAGCATAATATACATATGTGGTTAGTCAATAAACACTTGATGACTGATTGGGGGAAAAATTAAGAGGCATTTTTCTCTCCCAATTATGAATTCTAAGCAATTAATTTGTAAACTGGTGAAACTGTCCTATTTACAAAACAAAGCAAAACAAAACAAAACAAAAACATAAAGCCATCATATGTAACTAAGATAAAGGACACTTGCTAGAAACCATGCTATGTTAAATGATCAAGCATTTCTTAGAGCCCAGAAAATCCAGAAGTCTTGCAGTAGCAAGAATTTTACTTTGAGAAATTTCTTCACCACAAAGTTAGTCTGCCTAACTATTATGATAATGCATCAATGTTTTTATTACTGTTCTACCACTCAAAATTTGTCATTATTCCTGAGGTATATGTGGAACTCCAATTTCCACATTTATATATGGAAATCTATCAATAAAAAATAATATTCCCTTGAAACAAAGAAGTTATCAACTCTAATGATTTTTATATTTTTTAAAAAGATTTTATTTACTTATTAGAGAGAGCATGAGTGGGGGTAGGAGCAGAGGGAGAGGCAGACTCCCCACTGAGCAGGGAGCCTGATGGAGGGCTAGATCCCAGAACCCTGGGATCATGACCTGAGCCAAAGGCAGATGCTTAACCGACTGAGCCACCCAGGCACACCAATTTGTATATTTTCTAATAATATAGCTTTCCTATCGATAGTACATATAAACATTCCATTTTCACATTTATATGGAAGAAAAAAAACTAAGTCTTCTAATATTTCCTCCAAACATTGAAAAATAAGAAGAGGGAATAAAACTGCACAAAAGTATACTGTCCACACAACCTGAAGATGAAGACTGCCCAAATTCAAAATAACCCAAATAACAAAAAAGAAACATAAAATCCCAATGAACAATCTCTTGTACTCAACCCCATAGCAAACTTGTGTGATAAGCAAAGTCAGTCTAATTAAAAAAACCTTATAGAAAAGAGTGAAGGGAATCCAAGTTTATCTAAAACCCAGTTTCTAAGAATAAGTTCACCCTAAGTGTAAAATATTCTCTAAAGTTTCCTGGTAAGGAGAGAGAAAGAAAGAGAGTGAGGAGCACACAGGGGATGACACAAGAAAAACACTTCCCCAAAACCATTGACTGGGAAAATGAGAGGGGCTAATTATTGTGAGTTCTTTCTTTTTTTAATTATGTTATGGTAATCACCATACATTACATCATTAGTCTTTGATGTAGTGTTCCATGATTCATTGTTTGCATATAACACCCAGTGCTCCATGCAGAACGTGCCCTCTTTAATACCCATCACCAAGCTAACCCATCCCCCCACCCCCTTCCCCTCTAGTACCCTCAGTTTGTTTCTCAGAGTTCATAGTCTCTCATGGTTCATCTCCCCCTCCGATTCCCGCCCCCCCCCCCGCCATTATTGTGAGTTCTTGCAACCAGTGGAGCTCAAAGACTGAAGTTTTAGAAAGACACACTGTGGCCGGTGTGGAGCCTGGTGAGCACAGCACTGCTCCCATGGAGGAGGAGGGCAGAAGCCCAGAAGCAGACGGTACAATTGAGGATTCCCTGGGTCACACTGGGAGAGACAGTTCTCCTTCTTGGAGTGCATTTGAGAGAAGTGGCAATGCCTTTCAGGGAACAAAGAGCCAGTAGGTGCCATTGAGCTCCCCTATTCCTTAACATAGGGGCAGAGACACCGACTGTGGGCAGCTAACCTGTACACCAGCTTTTTGTTATAATTTAAACTCCAAGTTCCTGGACATTGGTGCAAGTGCCCTTCTGGGACAAACTGGCACCAGCCCCTTGTGTTGAGTGAGACCCTCCCTCAGAGGATCAACATGGGTCCGCAACATGCTGGGTCCCAAAAGTTCAGTTTTCAAACTCAGCCAGCATTTCTGAGATAAAACACGGTGCATTGTGCTGCTGGATATGCTGATGGCCCAGACACAGACAGGATGAAGGTAGAAATCTGAAGGACACCTGAGACACATGCTCATCTATGAGGGGTTCCCAGATGGTGGTGGGCATGAACTCCCCTCACTAGAGATGAAGGAGAGGGCAGGCACCATTTTTCTTCCAGGCTCATCAACACGGACTGACTTCAGTGAGCAACACAGTGCCCACAGTGGAGGCCTGGACCACCTACACCAAGCCCTGTCCCCTGCATTCTACAGGTTTTCTTTACTAAGGCAAGTGTGCCTAAGAACCAAAACAGTGGGCTTCTCCCCCAGAAGACCATCACAAAGCACCCCCCCACACACTCACTGATAATAATACAATAGTAGGGGACTTTAATACCCCACTTACAGCAATGGACAGATCATCTAAGCAGAAAATCAATAAGGAAATGATGGCTTTGAATGACACACTGGATCAGATGGACTTCACAGATATATTCAGAACATTTCATCCTAAAACAGCAGAATACACATTCTTTTTGAGCACACATGGAACATTCTCCAGAATAGATCACATACTGGATCACAAATCAGGCCTCAACAAATACAAAAAGACTGAGATCACACCATGCATATTTTCTGACCACAACACTATAAAACTTAAAGTCAACCATGAGAAAAAATTTGGAAAGACCACAAATGCAAGAAGATTAAAGAACATCCTAATAAAGAATGAATGGGTTAACCAGGAAATTAAAGAAGAAATAAAAAAAAATACATGGAAACAAATGAAAATGAAAACACAAGGGTCCAAAACCTTTGGGATGCAGCAAAAGCAGTCATAAAAGGAAATACATAGCAATCGGCCTACCTCAAGAAGCAAGAAAAATCTCAAATACACAACCTAAACTTACACATAAAGGAGCTAGGAAAAGAACAACAAATGAAGCCTAAAGCTAGCAGAACAGAAATAATAAAGATTAGTGCAGAAATAAATGATATAAAAATAAACAAAAAATAGTAGAGCAGATCTGCTGCTCTAAAACTAGGAGCTGGTTCTTTGAAAGAATTAATAAAATTGATTAACCCCTAGCCAGACTTCCCAAAATGAAAAGAGAAAGGAACCAAATAAATTAAATCAAAAATGAGAGAGGAGAGATCATAACCCACACCACAGAAATAAAGTTTCCTGGTAATCCAGAACATTGGTTTTCAACTTTAACAGCTTAACCCCTGGGTAAATTTCTGGAGACATTTTTAGTTGTCACACTGGATAAGTGGTCTTATTGGTATCTACTGGGTAATCCTTTGAGATGCTGACATCCTACAGTTTACAAGGCAGTTCCCTACAACAAAGAATTATACAATGCTATTGTTTGGCAACAGTGCTGCTGTTGAGAAACAGTGATTGGAAGAGAATTTTATGATTTGATGTCACAGTAATTTAAAGGCATAGATTCTAGAGGATATATATTACATATATAATATATAATTGGAAGAGTAATACCATTTTTTATTTGGCATTTGCATAAAAATGTAAAATGGAGAAAATTTAGGGTCCAATAAGATCAAAGAAAATGAAAATTTTTAGGAAACAAAATGCTTCCCTTCACTACTGAAAAGAAAAATCCAATAAGAATCTATATTTTGCTACACTGATGAAAAGAAGTTAATATTAAAATAAGAATGTTATAGGGCGCCTGGGTGGCTCAGTTGGTTAAGCAACTGCCTTCGGCTCAGGTCATGATCCTGGAGTCCCGGGATCGAGTCCCACATCGGGCTCCCTGCTCAGCAGGGAGTTTGCTTCTCCCTCTGACCCTCTCCCCTCTCATGCTCTCTCTCTATCTCATTCTCTCTCTCAAATAAATAAATAAAATCTTTGAAAAAAAAATAAATAAAATAAAATAAGAATGTTATAAATCACCACAAATCCTCAGAACGGACCAAAAATTGAAAAAAGAATCTATACATATTTCTTATAAAAAATCAGAATATGAGGTCAACATACTTAATCTGATGAAAAATTTTTTGCCAAAATCTATAATGAAACAGAAAAACTCTGTAAGATAACACTTTATACTGAGTATACTCAAGCCAGAATTTGTAGATATGGAAAATACACTCTTACAGGATTATTTTAAACTCAGAACAGAAATGATCAAAATATACACACACCAAAATGAAAGCTTTTTAAACTCAGACAATAATGAAAAAGATAAACAACTCAGAAATAGAAAATTATAAGGTGATTAAGGAGAAATTAAAATTTGATGAAGGGTATTGGATAAAAGTAAAAGAGAGAGGATAAAGTGAGATTTTAAAAAATGTTAAACATTTCTGAAAATTACGTAAAAAGGAAAACAGAAAAAGAGGGAATAATATTTGTATAATTGATGTCCCTGGGAAAGGTAAGGGAGGAGGAGCAAAATCTAACCAATAGAACAGAACTAATAAACTATAATCCAAATAAACCCTCCAGAAATGAAAGACTTGAATCTTGATATTGAAAAGACCCAGGAATCACCTGGGAATATTACCCTAGAACAATCATCTGCAGTATATAACCTAGGGGGAAAAAAAAAGAAAATACTAGATTTTAAGATAAAGAAAGACAGGGCACCTGGGTGGCTCAGATGGTTAAGCGTCTGCCTTGGGCTCAGGTCATGATCCCAGGGTCCTGGGGTTGAGTCCCGCATTGGGCTCCCTGCTCTTTGGGAGCCTGCTTCTCCCTCTGCTTCTCTCTCTCTCTCTCTCTCTCTGTCTCTCATGAATAAATAAAGAAAATCTTTAAAAAAAAGATAAAGAAAGACAATTCTCAAACTCTAGTCAAAAATCAAATAACATACAAGAATAAAATAATCAGAATGACAGTAAACATATAAGAATGTAAGGAATTCTGTACCCATAAAACTTTCTTGAGAAATCTACTACTGCAGATTGCTCTTTACCCAACAAGAGAGGACTGGGAAAACTTTGGCAAAAGGACTGTTGTGAGCACTTAATATTTATGTATTAGTATATCTCAGACTAAATAAAAGACAGTTATGAGGGTGTAGGACTAAAGCACTAATGCATATGCTATGACAAAATAATGTAAGTAAAAAACAAGGGTAATGGAGAGGAAAACAGGGAAGAGTAATTTCATGGATTTTTGTATGTGAGGTAGGTGGATTTAAAATGTACCATTTAGGGGTGTCTGGGTCGCTCAGTCAGTTAAGTGACCAACTCTTGATCGCAGCTCAGGTCTTGATCTCAGAGTCATGAGTTCAAGCCCTGTATTGGTCTCCATGCAAGGCATGGAGACTACTTAAAAAAAAAAAATAATGCACCATTTAAAAATGATAAAATAGTTAAAAACATAACAGAGAACTTCGTGTCTTAAGGTATATTTACAAAGGTAACCACTGGAACAAATACACATCTGGTAAAGAAAGAAACAAGGCACATATACTATATTATATATAATTATAAAATAATATGATGGAGTGGAGACCAAATTTATTGGTCATATCAAAAAATATGAATTTCCATAGGTCACAACTAAAAAACATTTAAAACAATTTTTAGGGGTGCCTGGGTGGCTCAGACGGTTAAGCATCTGCCTTCAGTTCAGGTCCTAATCCCAGGGTCCTGGGATCGAGCCCCACATCAGGCTCCCAGTTCATCAGGCAGTCTGCTTCTCCCTTTGCCTTTGCCTCTCTTCCCTGTTCATGCTCTCTCTGTCTGTCTGTCTGTCTGTCTCTCAAATGAATATATAAAATCTTTAAAAAAAAGAATACCAAAATGTAATAAAAAAACAATTTTTAATTGTGTTCATAAAGGAAAATGTAACTAATCTGTATAAAAGAGGCAAACCTATTCAAAAAGAATCAGAAATGCTGATGTAATGTATGGTGATTAACATAACATAATAAAAAAATAAAAATAAAAATAAAAGAATCAGAAATACTAAAGTTGAAGAGTAGCCAAAGGTATACCTGAAAGATGGAAACCAGAAAAAAGTAGGGCTACTGAACTTGATATTTAAAATAAAGTATAGGGGTACCTGGGTGGCTCTGGCAGTTTAGCGTCTAACTCTTGATTTCAGCTCAGGTCATGATCTCAGGGTTTGAGATACAGCCCCGGTCAGGCTCTGTGCTCAGTGGGAGTCTGCTTGTCCCTCTCTCTCTGTGCCTACACTGCCCGGCCCCTGCCGCGTTCTCTCTCTAAAATAAGTAAATAGGGGCGCCTGGGTGGCTCAGTTGGTTAAGCAACTGCCTTCAGCTCCAGTCATGGTCCCAGGGTCCTGGGATCGAGCCCCGCATCGGGCTCCCTGCTCGGCGGGAAGCCTGCTTCTCCCTCTCCCACTCCCCCTGCTTGTGTTCCCTCTCTCTCTGTCTCTCTCTGTCAATTAAATAAATAAAATCTTAAAAAAATAAATAAATAAAAATAAATAAATAAATAAAAATCAATATAATCTTTAAAAATAAATAAAAAGTATAATTCAAGTCAAAAAATATTAAATGTTGAGTACATTTTAATGCTAAAAGTCATAATTCACAATGAAAATTAATGCCTGTCGATATTTATGGACTGAAATACCCAGAATTTATCTCTATGAAGGAAAAGCTACAAAAGATGCAGTGTAACATATGTAGAAATATACTAATACTAGGGGAATCAGTGCAAGAAGAATGAAGTGAACAATAACAGCAAATAAGCAAGGGTAAAAAAAACCTAAATGTAATCAATAAAATAGATGTAGTAGCTATATATCAACCTTAATTTCTGATATTTGAAAATATACTTTCTTATCAATAAGAAGATACCCTTTAGGGCAAACACTGCTGGTGGCCTAGCCCGCATCTCTTCTCCCATTTATCATTCTTCATTTCCCTATAATATCTTGCACCTGGTGGTGATTACGTGACTCAATACTAGTTAGTAGGTTAGAAAGCAATTTTGTATGGGATTTCCAAGATATCGTTTTTACTGATATCGTATAATTTTGTTCTTTTAATTTTCTCAAAGAAAAAGCCTAATAATGTTCTTTTTTTAAACATCTTACATTTTACCTTTTTGAAATCAGAATCCTGAAGCTGCAGGAACCTTTATAACACCCTTGAAATAAATGGCACAGTTAAAAATATTAGAGCAAAAAGGTTTAGGACGTTCCAATATTTGCAACATTATGAAGCCTCCCATGCAGCTCTGGACCATCTACTTGAACAGACATTTTTTTATGTAAGAAGAATAAAAAATCTTTTTTTCAACCCTTCAGGTTGAATATTCATTACTTGTACGATAGTCAAACAGTGTTAAATAATACAGTTTTATAACTACAACTACCTTCTCTTTGTATATGTTCAATTTCATATATATTAGGTTAGAAGATACAGTGACTTTAATAAAACTAGAGGTTCTAAGAAACATCAGTTTCCTGTGAAATTTTTATATTAAACTCCCTTCAGTTACTACACTAATTTCCCATTGAGATGTTAGTGCTCAGTTTTGAAGTGTTCTGCTTCTGAGGACCAGTAGGGGTCTTAAAGGTGCCTTGTGCTTTTCTCCAGAACTGCGAATTACCAACTGAGAATTTCAGTTCACACCGTTCTTTTTCTTGGAAAATTTGGCTTTCATTCAACTCTACTGAAAATTAGCATCAATACGGTAGGGATTAATCACTGTGTTTTATATAACTTAACTACTATAAACAACTCTTTTACTTAATTCTATGTAGAATATTCCCTGAAGTATTTATCCTATTCATTAAGAGTACCTCATAGTTTAGCTGGGAGGACCAGGTAGCAAAACAAAAGTTGACACTTTTCTTCTTATGCCTACTAAAATCTATTTGAAATGATAACTTTGCTTAATATATGGGTTAAAATTATTGTTTCTTTGTATATGAGACAAAGAAAATCTAAAGTTTTTATTTGTTTTTATCCCTCAGCATTCTTCCCTTATCTGGCTTATTTCCTTAATTAAACTAAAAGATAAGAATTAAGGGATATGCTTTATCAAAGATTATCGGTGGAGAGTAGTTTTAGATACTAACAAATTTTAAAGGTTTTCTCTATGACCTTTTATCTACTTTATATAGCTGATAAAATTAAAACAGAAATAAATAGGGGAACAAACAGACTGAAGCAAAATTACAACAGTGACAGGAGCCACAACATATTTTGGCTAAAATGTATTATCCTTTCAGGGTTGAAATTGTGAGCTTAAAATGATAGTAAGATTGAAGAAAAATTTCCAGCAGTTGCAAAGATATTGGGACTTAAGTAGACTTCAGCAATTTTAAAGAAAGAGAAATTGAGTTACACATGGCATACATGGAAATACATTAAGCTCTGAGAAATGGAGATTACTTAGGACTTATGAAGGAAAATTGAAAACTATAAAATCTATTGAGAGTGTAACATTCTATTCGGTGTGGAGGGAATGTTTAAGATTACCCTGAATATGTCTTGAGTTTGGTGAATAATACATATCTCAGCATTTTAGTGCCTTTAAAAAAAAGGAAAGAAGAAGAAGAAGAACGAACAATGGAGAAGCATAGATATGCCACTTGCAAATAAAGTGAAATCTCAGTTTCTCTTTTGATGAGAATATTTCTATTTGTTTAATTAATGTAAGAGAAAAGATGCCAAGAACTTTTTCTTTGAAATATATTCCCCCATCTCTCCTCCAAAGTATGTGCATAATTTATATTCAAATACACTAATAGGTTTTGATGACATTTAAGATAATGAACGTCTGAATATATCAGCTTAGAGTCCTTTTCCCCAAGCATTGCTGCATTAATTCATCACATATTTATTCAACCTCTACCCATCTGTATGCATGGGACACGTCTATGAGCAAAGTAAAAGATCCCTTCCATCTTACATAATGAAAGAACAGGACAGAGCGATGGCAAGAGGAGATAGACAATAAATAGTAAATATTAAAAGTTAGCAAAGCATATAGTATGCATGAAGTTGATAAAATCTTTGGGAGAAAAAAGTAGAACATGCAAGAGACATTAGGCATGTTGTAAATATTTAATCCACTGGTATCGTCATTTACTTTTCTCTCAGAAATAGACATTTGGATTATAGCAGTTCCAATGATATCAAAGCCATGACAGCAGAACGCCCCCCCAAAACCAACTAACCAACTAACCAACCAACAAACAAAAACCTCTCAGTAAACACTAAGATGACAATTGAAATAAAATTGAGAGGACAGTGGTTTGCTCTGCTTGAGGAGAATGTGGTTGAAGATGAAGTGGATATCCATTCTCCTGTCAATAATATGGTAACAAATTATTCTACAGTGGATCTAAATCACAAGCACCAGACCAGAGATAACTATTTCAAATATATTTCATAATAATATAAAAATAGGCTAAAACACTATGTCCTAAAACTGACTAAAAGAAAAAAAAGGGGGGTTTACTGTATAGAGTGTTTCCTAAAAACACTAAGAAGGATCAATGGAGTATTGAAGCATCACACACATGCTCAATTAAAGAATCTAAATCACACTTTAAATGAATTATTCCTAGTGAACATTGCAAAGGAGATTTCTACTTATCACTAAATTTATTTAAAAGAGATAAAATAGTGTTATAAGTATAGGTAGTTTACTGAGGTATGCTATATGTAATAAGTAGCACATTTCAAAAATGAGACATGGCATTCATCAATGAGAGGAAAAAGCTCATCTTGAATCTGAAAAAGCACATTTGGATTTTCAAGAAAGTAATTTATAAACACATCTTAGCTATTATGAAGTTTTCACCACTGATAATGAAATGGTTTCGTAGGAGTTTGCAAAATTCTTCTCTAACAAATATTAGAAAATCAAATGCCTATGAGTTTAAGCATAAAAGAAATAGAATTACTAGTTGTATGATTTCATAAAATAAAAGAGGTAATCTGACTGGCTCTATCATTATAGAAATATAGGCTTATCTTAAGTTATTAAAGTTGTTTCTTAGTTGTAAAGTTATGTTATTTTCACAAAAGAAATAGAACATGTGGCTAGAGTGTTTAATTAATAATACTGCCTTCCCGATTAATTTTAATGAAACACATATACCAGATAAATTAAAACATAAAACCTCATTAGAGTTTATTTTAAATTATTTGAAAATAATAGTATCATTAATCTGTATTTTAAATTTATAACAGGCAATAATTATTTTAAAGAATAATATGATTTATCTTGAGATATTTTATATATATTTTTAAAGTTTTGTTTTGTTTTTGTTAAGTAAGCTCTACACCCACCATGGGGCTTGAACTCATAACCCTGAGATCAAGAGTCTCATGCTCTAGAGTGAGCCAGCCTGGTGCCCCTCTTGAAATCTTTTTAAAATCAATTGATGAGAATAGATCAAATTGAATTTCTGTAAGACATTTTTTATAAATGTCATCTTGTGAATAGTATGTGTAGATTTTCTAGAAAGTAACACTTAACAGAAATACCTAATGCAGTGTACTATGATTACTTTGTACTAAGCCCATGAGAGTAGACTTGCCATCTAAGAAGTACATTTTTAAATTGTCTGTGGTTCATTGAGCTAGTGATAAAGAGGTTAAAGGTAGTATTTCAAAGGGCACACCAAATCTGAGACCACTAAATAGCTATAATGAACAAATAGGATTTAGTGGTTTAAAAAATACGAACTGAGGGTTATAAAAAGGAGGGGGTGAAGGGATGGGGGAACCGGGTGATGGGTATTAAGGAAGGTACGTATGGTGATGCGCACTGGGTTTTATACACAACTAATGAATCGTTAAACACTACATCAAAAACTAATGATGTATTATATGTTGGCTAATTGAACATAATAATAAAAAATAAAAAATAAAAGGACTAGGTTTAGAGAGCTTCCAGGATGGTGAACACATAGAGATTTGAAGAGACTGGCACACCTGGAGGTCCATGTCCTTTCCCCATATCTTGCCCTGTGTTTCTCTTCATCTGGCTGTTCATATCTTTTATCAGATCCTTTAATAAACTGATAAATGTAAAATAATACATTTTAGGAAGAGGAAAATAAATTATAGGAATGAAACCTTCATCTTTCATTCAATAATAATTTTTGAAAATTTCAGTCAATTTTCACTAATTTATTCATCTGCATATTCTTTCTTTATGGAAATATTTTTACATGTTGAATAAGAAAAAAAGACTTTTTCTCAAAGTAATAAATTTCCATAATAATATCCAATCAGTTTCCAATTTCATTAATTCTGTACCTGTTTATGGATTCATTTTCTTATTTATTTTGTTTTGAGTATAGCTGACCACAATGTTACGTTAGTTTCATGTGTACAACTTAGTGATTTGGCAAGTTTATACATCAGGTTGTGTTCACCACAAGTATAGCTACATCTGTCCCATTATGTCATTATTACAATATCATTGACTGTATTTATTATACTCTTGCCTTTTATTCCTGTGACTTAATTATTCCATAACTGAAGGCCTGTATCTCCTTCTCTTTGCCCATTTTGCCTAACCCTCCACCACCCTCCCTTCTGGCAACCATCGGTTTATTCTCTGTATTTATAGTTCTGATTCTAATTGCTTTTTATTCACTTTTTAATATTCCATTTATTACTGGGATTATGGTATTTCTCTTTCTCAGTCTGACTTATCACTTAGCATAATATGCTCTAGGTCCATCCATGTTATTGCAAATGGCAAGATTTCATTATTTTTATGGCTATGTAATAGTCCAGTGTGTGTGTGTGTGTGTGTGTGTGTGTGTGTACACCATATTTTCCTTACTCATTATATAATGATGGACACATAGGTTGCCCTCATATCTTGGCTGTTGTAAATAATGCTGAAGTTTCATATATATCTTTTAATTTAGTGTTTCTGTTTTTCTGGGTAAATACCCAGTAGTGAAATTATTGGATTATATGGTATTTCTGACTTTAATTTTTTGAAGAACCTCCATACTGTTTTCGACAGTGGCTACACCAGTTTACATTACCACCAAAAGTGCACAAGGGTTCCTTTTTCTCCAAAACCTTGTCAACACTTGTTTCTTGTCTTCTTTATTTTAGCCATTCTAACAGGTGTGAGGTGATATCTCATTCAGGTTTTGATTTGCATTTCTTTGATGATAAGTGATGTTGAGTATATTTTTATGTGTCTTTTGGCCACCTGGATGTCTTCCTTAAAAAATGTCTATTCAGGTCCTCTGCCCATTTTTTAATCAGATTGTTTGTTGTTTTGGTGTTGAGTTGTAGAAGTTCATTCTGTATTTTGGATATTAATCCCTTATAGGACATATCATTTGCAAATATCTTTTTCCATTCAGAAGGTTGTCTTTTTGTTTTCTTAATAGTTTCCTTTGCTGGGCAAAAGCTTATTTTATTGTAGTCCCAATAGTTTATTTTTTGCTTTTGTTTCCCATTCCTTAGGAGACATATCTAGAAATATGTAGCTATGGCTGATGTCAGAGAAATTCCTGCAAGTTCTGTAGTAGGATTTTAATGGATTCAGGTCTCATGTTTAGGTCTTTAATCCATTTTGAGTTTATTTTTGTGTATGGTGTTAGAAAGTAGTCTCATTCTTTTACATGTAGCTGTCCATTTTTGCCAAAACTATTTATTGAAAAGACTGTCTTCTCCTTTATCATAGATTAATTGACCATATAAATATGGGTTTACTTCTGGGGTCTCTACTCTGTTCCATTGATCTATGTGTCTGTTTTTGTGCCAGGACATTACTGTTTTGATGACTACAGCTTTGTAGTATAACTTGAAATCTGGAATTGTGATACCTCCAGCTTCATTCTTTCTCAGAAATGCTTTGGCTGTTTGGAGTCTTCTGTGGTTCCATACAAATTTTAGTATTTGTTCTGGTTTTGTGAAAAATGCTATTGGTATTTTGATAACTATTGCATTGAATCTGTACACTGCTTTTGGTAATATGGACATTCTGACAGTATTAATTCTCCCAATCCATGAACATGGAATATCTTTCCATTTGTTTGTGTCATCTTCAATTTCTCTAATTAGTGTTCTATACTTTTCAGACTGCAGTCTTTCATCTCTTTGGTTGAGTTTATTCCTAGGTATTTTATTCTTTTTAGTTCAATTGTAAATGGTGCTTTAAAAAAAAATTCTCTTTCTGTGATTTCATTGTTAGTATATAACAATGCTACCTATTTCTGGATATTAATTTGTAACCTGTCACTTTACTGAGTTCATTTATCAGTTCTAGTAGTTTCTTGGTGGATTCTTTAGGATTTTCTATGTGTAGTATCATGTTGTCTACAGTTAGTGAAAATTTGACTTCTCCTTCCAATATAGATGCCTCTTATTTCCTTATCTTGTCTGATTGCTGTGGCTAGGACTTCCAGTACTATGTTAAATAAAAGTGGCAAGACTGGATATCCTTGTCTTGGTCCTGACCTTAGAGGGAAAGTTTACAGCTTTTCACCATTGAGTAAGATGTTAGCTATGGGTTTTTTATATGTGGCCTTTATTATGTTGAGGTATATTTTCTCTAACCCCATTTCATTAAGAGTGTTTATCATGAACAGACACTGAATATCATCAAATGATTTTTCTGCTTCTGTTGAGGTGATCATATAATTTTTATTCTCCGTTTTGTTGATATGGTATATGACATTGATGATTTTCAAATATTAAACCATCCTTACATCCCAGAAATAAATCCCACCTGATCTTGGTGAATGACCTCTTTAATGTATTATTATATGTGGTTTGCTAATATTTTGTTGAGGATTTTTACATCTGTGTTTATCAGGGACATTGGCCTATAGTTACCTTTTTTATGGTGTCTTTGTTTTTTGTTTCAGGGTAATGCTGGCCTCATAGAATGTATTTCCATTTAAAGTGATTATTGATAGCTATGTGCTTATGGCCATTTTTAAAATTTTTTTCTGTGTTGTTGTTGTTTGTAGTTCTTCTTTGTTACTTTCTTCTCTTGCTCTCTTTGTGATCAGTGAGTATTGTGTTTTGTTTGGCTTTCTTTCTCTTTATTTTTTTGTATGTGTATCTATCATAGGTTTAGGGTTTATGGTTATCGTGAATCTCATATATTAACATCCTAGTTTAAATAGCAGTCCGTATTAATTTGATGGTCAATTAAGTTCAAATACATCCTAAAAAAAAGTCTTCTTTCTGTTTCTTTTTTTCCCCTTTTGTTCCCTTTCCCCTTTCTCTTCCCTTTTTACTCCTCCCTCCACATTTTATGTATATATTGTCATATTTTACATCTTTTTATTCATAGTTTTCTTATGTCTGATTATGGCCATTTCTTTTCCACTTAAAGAAGTCCTTTTAACATTTCTTCTAAAGCTGATGTAGTGGTGATAAATTCCTTTATCTTTTGTTTGTCTGGAAAACTCTTTATCTCTCCTTCAAATCTGAATGATAATCTTGCTGTGCAGAGTATTCTTGTAGTTTTTTTTTTTTTCCCCCTTTCTGCTCTTTAAATATATTATGCCACTTTCTTATGGCTTGCCAAGTTTCTGCTGAAAAATTAGTTGACAGCCTATATGTTTTCCCCTGTAGGTCATTTTTTTGTTTATTTCTTGCTGCTTTTAAGATACTCTCTTTATCTTTAAACTATTTTAATTATTATGTGCCATTGTGTGGACATGCTTGTGTTTATCCTGTTTGGAGCTCTCGGTGCTTCTTGGACCTGGATGTCTTTTACTGCCCCTCACTCCAGGTTAGGAATGTTTTCAATTATTATTTCTTCTAAATAAGTTTTCAACACTTTTCTCTCTCTTCTTTTTCTGGGACCCCTATAATGTGAATGTTTGTTCACTTAATGTTGTCCAAGAGATTTCTCAAACTATCCTCATTTTTTAAAAGTTTCTCTTTTTGCTGTTCAATTGTTACCCTGTCTCAGATTGCTGATGCATTTTTCTGAATCCTCTAATCTACTATTGATTCCCTCTAGACGTTTTTTTTTTTTTTAATTTCAGTTATTATATTCTTCAACTCTGAGTTGTTCTTTTAAATATTTTTTCTCTTTGTTAAAGGTCTTACTGAGTTCTTCCACTCTTTCCTCCATCCCAGTATCTTTATAATCATTACTTTAAATTCTTTATCAGGTATATTGCATATCTCTGTTTCATTTAGTTCTTTTTCTGAAGTTTCATTCTTGTTCTTTCTTTTGGAGCATATTCCTCTGTCTCCTCATTCTGCTTTACTTTCTGTGTTTGTTTCTATCAATTAAATGAAATGGCCACTTCTCTTATACTTGGAGGAGTGGTCTTGTGTATGTTGTCTACTTTGCAGACTATGTGTGCTTGGTGACTTTTGCTGCCTGGCTGGAGCTATGGCTGTATATACTCATTACTCTTTTAAACCATGGCCATGTCTCTGTCTCTCTTGCTATTCTCGATATTTTCTCTATCTTTGATTGTCCAGTACTGTTCAGTCAGCCCTCAATTCTTCTTCAGGAGGAATTGTTCTGTTAATAGGTGTAATTTGGCTTCTTCCCCACGAGATGAGTTCAGAGTCTTCTTATATCACCATCTTAAATAGAACCTTCCCAATTCTGTACCTTTTAAAATTATTACACAATCTACAGCATGGTCCAATAAATGATGCATTAGGATGAGCCAAAATACACCCTTAAGACACTTCTGCAACTGCAGCACATAACATTTGACACTCCCATTTTCCAATATGCAAATCACATGTATTTTTCAAGACCAGTGTGATGTTTCTGCTTCTTCCAAATAGATAGTCTGGCTGATATGAACTTCCTCTTATCTTAGATTTTACAGAAAAATCTTTGCTACTTTTTTGTGGCATTAATCACTTTTTACTGTGCACTGTAGGCTTTTGCATATTTGTCTGATCCTTTCTAATGTTCCAGAAATCTTTCAAAGACAATATGCTTAACTGAAATTTAAAATTTCATATGCATTTATTTGATACTATTGATACATTCAAAAGATAGTAACATATTTGTAAGTTATGAAGTATAACACAAAGGACAAAAAAAAACAAACAAAAAAAGAAACACATGAATGAATCACTGAAATTCAAAAGGCTAACACCATAAATAACTTGAACCTGTTTTATCCTTATTCTATTTTCCTGACTTTGTTGATCAAAGATTTACTAAATTTTGTGCTTTTTATTCTGTTATAAATTATAAAAATAATATGTAATTATATCATTGTGCAATATACTGTTTGGTTTTCCTGTTTTTAAAATTTTATAAATGATATCATAATTTACATAGTATTTGTGGCTTACAATTTTACCTTGGGCATTTTGATTCTATGATATACTGCCAGAGATCTATGGACTACGCAGAGTTACTGATTATAGTATTATTTTTTCATTTACTAGTTATCGAAATTTTTTTTCATAATTTGCTGTTATTATATATATATAATATATAGCATTACTATACAGGTTTCCTGGAGCAAATATGCATTGATTTCCCTAGATTAGGTAGACAGGATTAGAATTGCTGGAGGCATAGTTTAAGTGACCACATTTTTTAAAGTTGTTATATCAGTTTAGCATTCTCACTAGCATGTATAAAAGTTGACCAACATCCTCACCAACATGTATCATTATTAAACTTAAATTCTGACCAATCTAGTGGATATATAATGTTATCTAACTGTGCTCTAAATTTGCATTTCTATGATTACCAGTGTAGCTGAACATTTTTTCATGCGGGCAGTTTTCCTAACTCTGTAAAATTCCTGTTCATGTTATTTACCTGTTTTTCTATTTGGCTGTTACTTGTTTGTAGATATATTAGAATCTAATGATAAGCTCTATTTGCTGGACTAATGTTAGTTATGTATACTGCAAATATCTTCTCTAAACATGTGGATTGTCTTTTCATTCTCTTTAAAGTGTGTTTTAATCACAAGTGGTTTTTCATTTCAATTAGCTTGAATAATTCAGTCTTTTTCTTTATGATTAGAACTTTGGGGAAGTTCTTTTTTTTTTTTTTTTAAAGATTTTATTTATTTATTTGAGAGAGAGAATGAGAGATAGAAAGCACGAGAAGGAAGAGGGTCAGAGGGAGAAGCAGACTCCCTGCTGAGCAGGGAGCCCGATGCGGGACTCGATCCCGGGACTCCAGGATCATGACCTGAGCCGAAGGCAGTCGCTTAACCAACTGAGCCACTCAGGCGCCCAAACTTTGGGGAAGTTCTTAAAAAACACTCCCCTATGTACTTCTTTTAAAGATGTGTTATATATTATTTTAATTTTTTTAAAAAAATGCCTTTTATTTGTAATTGCTTAATCCATTGAAAATTAATATTTATGTACAGTGTGAGGTAGGTCTCCAGTTTTACTTTTCTACATGGATAACCAGTTGTCTTAGAGCATTTATCTGTCTCTCCTTTTCACTGTGATCTGCATTGCCATCTTAATCATAAACCAATTTTCTGAGTTTTTCCTGGGTTGTTAGTTCTCATGATCAGTTGCCTATCCTTGGCTAATACCACATGGTCTTAATTACTTTTAATCTAATAACAGGTAAGAATTAATAACAGGTAGAAATGGTCCCACCCCACATCCAGCCAAGCATTGTTTTTCTCAGAAGTACTCATTTATCTTTTTGTCCTTTTCTTTTTTCACATACATTTTAGAATCCATTTTTAAGTTTAAAGATTTTATTTATTTATTTGACAGAGAGAGACACAACAAGAGAGGGAACACAAGCAGGAGGACTGGGAGAGGGAGAAGCAGACTACCCACTCAGCAGGGAGCCCGGTGTGGGGCTCGATCCCAGGACCCTGGGACCATGACCTGAGCCAAAGGCAGACGCCTAACGACTGAGCCACCCAGGCACCCCCGTTGTTTAGTTTAAAAAAAAAAAATTCTGTTGAGATTTGAGGTTTTACTTGGAATCACAATGAATTTGTAAATTAATTATGTGGGAAAAAATCCACAAATACTATGTGTCTCATTATTTAGGCCTTTTTTTTTTTTTACTGATTTTAATGATACATTACATTTTTTTTTAATAGGGACATAAACATTTCCTTATATATTACTAAGTATCTTAACTTTTGATTAAGTATTGCCATTTTCAATTACAGTTTTAACTATTTTGGGTTTAATTCCACAGTCAGTTGTTTTGTACATTAATCTTTAGATTATTTCAGCTTATATATGCAATTATATAGTCAGAGAATACTGGCCATTCTGAATTTTCCTTTCTAGGCTTTGTGGAGTTTATTCTTGTATAGGGACTGACTAGTTTCCAGTGTACAACCTCAAAGGGAAATCTTGTTCCTAATTTCAAAGGGAATGCTTCTAATATTCTACCTTTAAGAATGATATTTGCTATCAATTTTTTTTAAAGGTACCCTTTATCATGTTTACAAGTTTTCTTTTATTCATTTCCCAAGTGGTTTCCAGGATGAATTTTAGCAAATAAATTTCGTCCATTATTTTTAAATGATTACATTATTTATCATTTATCTGTTGAAGATCCAAATAAAATTTATAAGATGTTCTCATTTTAGGCCACCTCCAGAATAAACTCAAATTGGTTATATTTTTATAGAGTGAAATATATGTAATCTTTAGCTAGATATATTTAGTTAATATTATATTAATATTTTATTTTTTAAAGATTTATTTATTTATTTAAAGAGAGCGAGGGAGGGTGCACACAAGTAAGGGAGGGTCAGAGGGCAGGGAGAAAATCTCAAGCAGACTCCCTGTTGAGCATGGAGCCCAACGCGGGGCTTGATCCCAAGACCCTGAGATTGTGACCTGAGCCAAAATCAAGAGTTGGCCGTTCAACTGACTGAGCCACAAGGCACCCTGTATTATATTAATATTTTAAAAAATATCTTTAAGGCCTGCAATTTTTCTTTCTCATCTTATCATAATGTGGTAGTGATATCACAATTATTTTGCCTCATGAAGGAGATAGAGAAAATACTCCTCTTTTAGAATATGCTGAATAATTTATATTTGAATCTGATGATTTGATTTCTTTGAATAGTCACAGGAATTTACCTGAGAAGCTGTTTAACCTGGGGTTCTTTGTGGGGACATTGAAAACTGCTGATTTTTTTGTTTAAGGTTATAAGAAAAATCAAGCTTTGTATTTCTGCTTGAGTTAATATTGCTACAATTTTCCCCAGGAACCTATCAATTTAGATTAAGTATTCAAATATATGGATGTGAGAGTATTTATAGCATTCTTTTATTATAACTTAAATCTCTGCTATAATTTAGTCTGATTTTTATTTTCCTAATATTTATTTTGGCCTAGTATTTTCATGATTGAACTTTAAAATTTCAATCACTTTTTGTTATGCTCATGAGTTAGAAATGCCTTTATTAACCTCTGACAAATAGGTAATGTATTTCTAATTTATTGCAAATATAATTGTTCTTTGGTCATAGAACATCATCTACATAAGACTGGGTATTTGAAAATTTAGAGCCTTGTTTGATGGTCTTGTCTTTTGTTAAAATGTTCTGTGTGGCTTTTGAGTCATAGATTTTCTTTAATTTGGTTGTGCCAGAATCTACATATTTTTTAAAAGATTTTATTTATTATTTGACACGGAGAGAGAGGGAGAGAGCAAGCACAAGCAGGGGGGAGCAGCAGAAGGAGAGGGAGAAGCAGACTCCCCACTGAGCAGGGAGCCCAATGCAGGGCTTGATCCCAGGACCTTGATTTTATGACCTGAGCCGAAGACAGACACTTAATCAACTGAGCCACCCAGGTTCCCCAGAATCTACATATTTTTAAAATTATATCTCTGTATGTGTTCTTCAAATCTTCACTGTGTATCAGCTTTTGCTTGTAGTTTTATAAACAAATTAAAAACCTGTTTTTAATCTATCTTTAAAAATGGTGGATATATAAAGTCATTGTGTAATATGACAATGTTTATGCTATGGGTTTTGAGACAATTCCTTAAGGACAGGTAATTGTAGAAAGTAAATTAAAATTTTGTCATTATGTAATCAACCTTTCTACCCCCTAAAAATGCCTGTGTTTTAAAATCCCATTTGTCTGATATTTTTAAAGATTTCATTTACTTGACAGCAAGAGAGAGAGAGAAAGCACAAGCAGGGGGAGCAGCAGGCAGAGGGAGAGGGAGAAACAGGCTCCCCACTGAGCTGGGAGCCTGATGCAGGTCTCAATCCCAAGACCCTGAGATCATGACCTGAGCCGAAGGCAGACACTTAACCGACTTAGCCACCCACCCGCTTCCCATTTGTCTGATATTTATGCAGTTACACTTGCTTTTTTTCTATGATATGCATCTTGTTTATATGATTATTTTTAATTTATAGACTCTATTATTTTTACAGTAGTTTTAGTTTTACAGAAATAAATTAAGTTGAAAGCACAGAACTTTCATTCATTCCCTTACCTCTTCTCCTCACTCAGTTTTCCCTATTACTAACATTTTGCATTAATATGGTACATTTGCAACATTATGAAGGACCTAGAAGGTATTATACTAAGTGAAATAAGTTAGACTGAGCAAGACAAATACCATATGATGTCATTTATATGTGGAATCTAAAAAGCAAACAAAAAAAGCAGAATCAGATCTATAAATATTTAACAACATCTAAATGAGAGTTGGTGAGTATGAAGTAACTTATCTTAAACTCTTTTCTTTTGTTTTGTTTTTCCAAGAGATTATATAATAGAACCTTTATGCTTTATTTAAAAACATTAGAATTATTTAAATAAAACCATTAAAATAATGCTAATAGAATGTATAATTTCAAAGCCAGCAATAGAAAACAGTGTTGCAAAACAATCTAATACCCTCCATTACATTTAATGCATCTCACCCTTTTTTATAACCGTGTAATGTTGCATTACACACACACACACACACACACACACACACACATATACACACACTGCAAATATGTGTATGTGTGTATGTATGTTTATATGTATATACATACCACATCTTCCTTTGGTGACAGATGGTAGCTACACTTGTGGTGAACATAACATAACATAAAAGTTGAAACACTGTGTTGTACACTTGAAACTAATGTAACATTGTGTGTCAACTGTACTCAAAAAAAATTAGATGTTGACTAGTAGTCAACTAGATGTTGACAAAATAAATATTATTTTGAAATATAAGAAAAATACAGAAGTACACAATTCATAAGTACAGAGTCTCGTGAATTATAACAATGTGAACACACCATTTTAGCCACCAAACAGATAAAAATATAGAACACTACCAACATTTAAGAACGCCCACCCAATGCCTCATTCTTAGTCATTGCATTTCTCTCTCTTCACAGTCAGCCATTGTCCTGACATACAATATCAAAGGTGCTTTGTCTATATTTGAACTTTATATGAATGAAATCAAGCAATGTGTACTCTGCATATTTAGCAAATTTTGTTCAATGTTATGATTTCAGTATCCATTCATGTTGTTGCTTGTCCATTTTATTCTTATATCTCAATTTGTCTGTCTATTTGTACTCTTGATGGATGTTTTCTTTGTGGGTTATTACATTGCTATGGGCATTCTTATACATATCTTTAATAAACATCTGCATACTGCTATGGGCATTCTTATACATATCTTTTAGTAAACATATGCATGCTCCCCTAGTCCTGTTCATTATGTACCTGGTAATAGAATTGTTGTGTCAAAGGATCTGCTTTTCTACAAGTAGTATATCATGTCAAAGCATTTTTCAAAATATTTGCATTCATGTACACTTCTACCAGATATCTATGACAGTAGCATTTAACCAACATCCTTTTGAAACTTACTACCTGTCTTTTAATTTTAGGGACTCTGGTGGGATGTCATAACATCTCACTGTGATTTTAATTTGCATTTTACTGATGCTATCAGAGTTGAACAAATTTTTATAAGCTTATTGGGCACTTGTATATCCTATAATATGAAATACCTATTTAGGTGTTCCCCATATTTTGTATTGAACAGTAGGTTTTTGCCTATTGATTTGTTAGCATTTTAATATTTACAAATATTAATCCTTTATTGTATTTATTAAAAATACATTCTTCCATATTATATTTTGAATTTTTGCTTTCTTAATGTCACTTTTTCTTTTTCTTTTTTGTTTTCTTTTTAAAATAAACAGTCCTGTAATTTGTCAAATAAATTATTAGCATTTTTTTATGGTTAGTGTTTTTTGTTCTGTTAAAAAGAATAACCCACTTCAATGTCACAAAAACATTCTCAATTTCATCTTCCAGAAGATTTTTTATCTATTATATATAAATTTACAATCCAATGGATTTCATTTCTTATGTATGATGTGAAATCAGCTCCAAGTTACACTGTCTTTTATAAAATACCCCATTGACTTGGCACCATTTATCTAAAATGCAGTCCTTTACATAGTTAAGGTTGATGTCTGAACGTTTAATTACTTTGACCTACCTTTCTGTTCTTGTGCCAATTCTACATTACCTTAATTACTGTAACTTCATAATGTCTCATTTAATAGTGTAATCCTTCAACTTTATTTATTTTCTTCATTTTTTCATTGGTTATCATTTCTCTTTTAGATTGTTATAAAAATTTTTGAATTAGATTGTTAATGTCAATAGCAAAGCAAAAAATAATTGATAAATTGCAAATTTACTTTTTTTCTTTTCCTTTTTTTTCTAAACAACATCGAGTTTTCCAATTCACTGAAATTCTGGCCTTCTCTTTATTCAGGTCTTTTTACTATATATCTGTATTTCAGAGTGTTTCTATATAGACTTTATTCATATTTGCCTAGCCTTTTATGCATAGTTACAGTTATGTATAATTATATTTTATTATGCATATATGTTATAACTATGTAAAGTAATATTATGCATAATTATTTTAGTGATATTATAACTTAATCATTCTAGTGTCGTTTTCAAAATTTTTGATACTGTTGTATAGAAATATAATATTTTTATATTAATGTATCTAGTAATCTTAGTAATTTCACTTATTAATTCCAGTGGTATTTTTCAATTCTTTGGATTTTTGTCATATACTATTATGCCACCAGGGCATAATGACAGTTTTAATTCTTCCTTCCTAATAATTTTATGTATATATATATATAGAGAGAGAGTTTGACCTTACTATATTTTTTACCCCATGAGGAGTCAGGGGGGAAAAAATAGCTTTTTATTTGGTAATAGCCTAAAATCATGTGAGTGGCTATATGTATAAGTAACTACCTTTGAAGGAACCACTAGATAAGACATGGGGATTAGGTCAAATTTTTACAGTAAGGTGAATATTGTAATTACAATGACTACCATTTATTTTACAATTTATTGAGATAATTAACTTGTTCTGATTTAATTCAGTCCTCACAACAATCTTATGGTAAGCATGGCAGTGATGTGGGAATGATCATACCAGGTATTTAAAATTACTATGATTAATATGCTAAGAGTTCTAATGCATAATGTAGACAGCATAGAAAAGCAGATAGGCAATGTAAGGAGAGAGATGAATATCCTAAGAAAGAAACAAAAAGAAATGCTAGAGATAAAAGACACTATAACAGAAATGGAGAATGCCTTTAATGGGTTTATTAGTAGACTGGACATGGCTGAAGAAAGACTCTCAGAGCTAGGGGATGTATTCATGGAATCCTTGAAAACCAAAAAGCAAGGGAACAGAGACTGAAAAAATCAGAACAGACTATCCAAGGACTGTGGGACAAGAAGGTATAACATATACATAATGGAATATGAAAAGGAGAAGAAAGAGAAAGGAACGAAAGAAATATTTGAAACAATAAAGATTGAGAACTTCCTCAAATTAATGTCACACACCAAACCTAACAAATATAAGAATTACTTAGAATTTCTCCTTAGAAACCATGCAAGCAAGAAGAGAGTGAAGTAAAATAGTAAGTTTTAAGTGAAAAATCTGCTGACCTAGAAATCTGTACCCTCAAAAATGAAAGATAAATGAAGATTTTCTCAGACAGAGATAATTGAGGAACTTTGTTGCCAATAGATCTGACTTGCAAGACATGTTAAAAGTTCTTTAGAGAGACAAAATAATTTACAGGTCAGAAACTCAGGTCTACATAAAGAAAGGAAGAGTGTCAAAGAAGGAATAAATAACAATAAAATAAAAACTGGGTTTTTTTATTCTTAATTGATCTAATAGATTTATCCCAGGTATTAAGACTGTTCTAACATTTGAAAATTAATTAATCCAATCCATCACATTAACAGGTTAAAAAGAAAAATTACATTATCATATCAATAGATGCAAAAAAAAAGCATTTGACAAAATCCAATACCCATTCATGATAGAAATTCTCAGTAAATTAGAAATAGAAGGGAACTTTCTCAGCATGACAAAGACTACAGAAAATCTATTATGGGAAACTCAAACTTTTCCCATTAAAATCAGGTACAGGCAAGGATGTCCCCTCTTACCAATCCTATTCAACATTATACTGGAAGTCTTTGTTAATACAAGAAGGCAAGAAATGGAAATAAAAAATACATTGGTTGTAGGTAAAATATCAATTTTTTATGTAGATAGCATGACTGTCTATGTAGAAAATCCAAAAGAATGGACAAAAAAACTTCTAGAACTGGTAAAAGATTATAGCAAGGTTGAAGGATACAAGGTTAATATGCAAAAGTCCATTGATTTCCTATAAACCAACAATGAACAAATGAAATTAAAAATTTAAAAGTACTATTTATATTAGCATCCAAAAAATGAAATGCTTAAATATAAATCTAACAAAATATTTACAAAATCTATATGAAGATAACTACAGAACTCTGATAAACAAAATCAAAGAACTAAAAAAATGGAGAGACATTCCATGTTCATGGATAGGAAGATTAAGTATTGACAAAATTTCAGTTCTTCCCAACTTGATCCATAGATTAGTGCCATTCCAGTAAAAATTCCAGCAAGTTATTTTATGAATATCAACAGATTCTAAAATTTATATAGTGAGGCAAAAGATCCAGAATAGCCTATACAATATTGAAGGAGAAAAACAAAATTGGAAGAATGACACTGCCAGACTTCAAAACTTACTATTAAATAGCCATAGTAATCAAGATAGTGTGGCATTGACAAAAGGAAAGACAAATAGATCTGTGGAACAGAGTAGAGAGCAAGAAATAGATCCACATAAGTATAGAAAACTTATCTTTGACAAAAGAGCAAAGGCAATACAATGGAGCAATGATAGTCCTTTTGAAAGGGGTCCTGGAACAACTGGATATCTGCATGCAAAATAATTGATCTAGACACAGACCATATACCTTCACAAAAATTAATGCAAAATGGATCACAACCTATATGTAAAATACAAAACTATAAAACTCCTAGGAAAAATCATATCAAAAATCCTATGGTGACACCTTTATAAACACAACAAACACATCATATAGACACATCAAAGACACACTCCATGAAAAAAAAGTTAGGTGATAAACTGAACTTCATTAAAATTATAAACTTTTGTTCTGCAAAGACAATAAGAGAATTAGAAGTCACACCCCAGACTGGGAGGAAATGTTTTCAAAAAAACTTATCTGATTAAAGCGTGGTATCCAAAATACAAAGAACTCTTAAAACTTAACTATAAGGAAACAAAGTTAAAAATTGGCCAAAGACCTGAACACACCATATACAAAAGAAGATATACAGGGGCAAATAAGCATGTGAAAAGATACTCCACATCAGGGATATGCAATCTAAAACAACAATGGGTACCACTATACACCTATTAGAATAGCCAAAATCTGAAACACTGACAATACTAAATGTTGACAAGGATGTGGAGAATCAGGGAATGGTGGAATACAAAATGGTACAACCATTTTGGAAGATAGCTTCGTGGTTTTTTACAAAACTAAACATACTTTCACAATATAATCCAGCAATCACACTCCTTCCTATTTGCCCAGTGAAATTGAAAACATGTCCACACAGAAACCTAAAGATGGATGTTTATATTTATAGCAACTTTATTCATAATTGCCAAAATATGGATGCAACCAAGGTGTATTTCAGGAAGTGAATGGATAAATTTACAGTGTTACATCCAGAGAATAGAATTTTATTCAGCCCTAAAAATAAATAAAAAGACATGGAGGAATCTTAAATGAATATTGCTAAGTAAAAGAAGCCAATCTGAAACGCCTACATACTGTTTTATTCCAACGATAGGACATATTGGAAAAGGCAAAACAAAAGAGATGGTAAAAATTTTAGGTGTTATCATGGGTAGGTAGGGGTGGGTAAGATGAATAAGTGGAGCACAGGGGATGTTTAGGGAAATGAAACTACTCTGTGTCATATTAAAGTAGTGAAGATATAAATATATATCTTTTGATATATATATGTATATATATGTATCAGTTTTGAATATATATATAACTTTATTTTTTATATAAAGTTATAAATTTGTCTAAACTCATGGAATATATGACACTAAAACCCTAAATAAACTATGAACCCTAAAATAAACTATGGACTTTGGTTGATTGTGATGTGTAAATGTAGGTTCATCCTTGGTAACTGACACATCATTCTGGTGGTGAATGATGTTGATGATAGAGGAGGCTGTGCATGTGTAGGGGCAGGGGATATATAGAGAATCTCTGTACCTTCCTCTGAGTTTTATTTTGAATTTAAAATTGCTCTAAGAAATAGTCTTTAAACACACACACATATACACATAGATTACATAGGGGGAGCTATAGTTATGAGCCCTTTCAGATTAATATATTAGAAGATATGCTTTAAGCAACCCACTGGTGGCTGGGAAAACTTCAGGAAAATATGTAACAGTGAGCATGAATATATTTGTTTTAATTAAAGACAAAAACGAAACTGGATAAATGTATAGGTGATATGGAAATACCACATGTTAAGACAACTAAAAAGAGAAAGAGGAAGAAGAGATAATTGGGGAGCAAAATAGTCTCAAAATAGTTTTGCCTAGTTAAAAGAAGAAAGTATAATATATCATAAAAATCAATGAGAGATTTAAGTAAAGATTAAATGCATTGCAAGTATTTATAACATTTTATAAAAGTGTAAAGCTAACCACTGGAGCAAAAATGAAATTTTTGAACCAAAATTTTATCAGAATTTGTGAATTAGCAAAGGGAAGACATGTAAAGACAGAAATACAGTAAAAATAGAACAATATACATTTTTGTTATACTATGCAAAGATGGTGACCCATCATTACTTCTATCAGTGAATGTCACTTAATAAGGAGTCTTATAGTTTTCAACATTTTTACTTTGAAAACAATTTTCATGAACAATAAATGAACATTCATACATGCTTCACCTGTATTAGGAATTTTGGCCAATGGGAAACACTTCATGCTAGCTCTTGTGTTCTGTAGACACCTCCCCATTTTTTTAATTGGCACAATGAAATACTCCATATGCCCTTTATACATCCCCTATACCAATTTAGATGCGTCATTACTGCTGGTAGTATTTTCATTGCTATTAGGATGTAGATTGCATTATATTGTCATTGTGAGTTAATACCTCTTATTCCAATCCAAAAATATAAGGGCTTTTTTGTTGTTGTTTTTCCATTTCATATTTAGTATCTTGTTTCTCCCAGAGTGAAACAGTATATACATTAATATATTACTCATTTGTTCAATCCTATATAAGGAAGAACTATTCTTATAATTGCTACTGGAATCAAAAAGTTACTGAATAATTTTTAAAATATCTTTGCTGTATTTTAATTTTTCCTTTCAGAATATATCCTGCTAAGAATATAGTGTTAAAGTGCTGTTAGAAAATTATTTAATTTTTTAAATTGTTCTTTTTTTAAACTGTGTAATTATGTTAAAATTTTACATAAAATTATGTTAAAATTTGTTTAATATGAGTATAGTTGACACACAATGTTACATTAGTTTTAGGTGTAAAACATTTTTGTTTTTGTAATCAATATGAGATTTTACCTTTTTTTTCTGTTTATTACTTCATTATATCCCTGTTTATTACTTCATTTAAATATGGAAACCATTTGATTCCAAAAGTCAAAATGACAGTAACAGGTAAACTTCAAGTAATATCTATTGTCTCTTTCCTTCAACCTAGCCCCACACACCCCATAGGTAAATATATTCATTAGTTTATAATTATTCTTACTATATAAACATAAGAAAATGCATGCATTTTTTAACTACCATATCTTTTTTGCCTTTTTTTTTTAAACAAAGAAGGGCTTACTGTAGAAAATCTTTTCCAATACTTTTTTCACTTAGCAATGTATAATAGAAAACAGTATCTGGCTTATTTCTATTAAAAAAATGAGTTTGTATCTTTTTCATTCTCTTCAGCAATGCATGTGAATGTTTTATCTACAGTCTTGCAAAAGTGTATGTTGTAATACTTTGAATTTTTGCCTAATTGGTGAGAAATAAAATCTTCATGTCATTTTTATTTTGCATGTCAGTTATGGTTAAATTTACTTATTCATATATGTTTTAGACTAATTTCACATCATTTTTATGACCAGTTTTTGACCTCTTTTTGTTAGGCTTTTAAGCCTTGAGCATATTAACAATTTGTCTGTGATATGTTATAAATAGTATATTCCACTTTATCATCTGCCTTTTGAAACTTCATGTTTCTTGTCATTTTACTTCATTCATCACTATTACTCTTTTCCTTTAATGCATCAAAAATTTAAATCATACATAGAAAGTCTCTCCCCAGTGTCTTTTTCTGGTAATTGTTTAATTTTATTTGTTATATTTAAATTTCCAATCTATTTAGATTTTTCTTGGTGTATATCAGATATGGATTAAATTTTGATTTAAATTTCCATTTCTGAATCCAGTTTTGCTCCAGTAATTTGAGATGTCATCTTTATCAAATGCTAAATATTCATGTATACTGGGATATGTATGTGTATTTTCTATTTCATAAAATGATTTGTATGTTACTTCAAGATATCATCATTTCCCCTCATTGTCTGCAAGACAATGATTGGATCCCAAATAGTTTTTGCTTTGCGCCATTAGGAGGAAAAGAATACATGTTGAAAGGGTTGCAAGACTTGTCTAATGCAGTTCAGCAGTAACAGGTTGATATGCTTGAAATTGGTCATGAGGTTTTTATTTTTTTAACTATTCATTTAGTATTGGACAGGAGATAAATTTTTGATGTTATAATACTCTCTCATGACTAGAGTTTCAGCATCCTACCAGGAACTTCTGGAGTCAATACAAATTTGTTGCTGAAAATGATTCCTTAAATCTTGTAATCCAAGAAAGTCAATTGTAGATTAGCAAGGATTCTTCTTTTTCTTTTCTTTTTTATTATGTGTGTTAATGATGGTACATTACATCATTAGTTTTTGATGTAGTGTTCTATGATACATTGTTTGCATTAATACCTAGTGCTCCATGCAGTACGTGCCCTCTTTAATACCCATCATCAGGCTAACCCATCTCCTCACCCCCCTCCCCTCTAGAACCCTCAGTTTGTTTCTCAGGGGCCATAGTCTATCCTGGTTTGTCTCCTCCTCCGATTTTCCCCCCTTCATTCTTCCCATCCTGCTATCTTCTTCTTTTTTTTTTTTAACATATAATGTATTATTTGTTTCAGAAGTACAGGTCTGTGATTCAACAGTATTACACAATTCACAGAGCTCACCATAGCACATACCCTCCCCAATGTCTATCACCCAGCCAGCCCATCCCTCCCAACCCCCCATACACGTCGTTGCAAATAGCAAGATTTCATTCCGTTTGATGGCTGCATAATATGCCATTGTGTGTGTGTGTATGTGTGTGTGTGTGTGTGTGTGTGTGTGTGTGTGTGTGTGTGTGTATACCACTTCTTTATCCATTCATCTGTTGATGGACATCTTGGCTCTTTCCATAGTTTGGCTATTGTGGACATTGCTGCTATAAACATCGGTGTACACATAACCCTTCGGATCCCTACATTTGTATCTTTTGGGTAAATACCCAGTAATGCAATTGCTGAGGCATATGGTAGATCTATTTTCAGTTTTTTGAGGAACCTCCATAATGTTTTCCACAGTGGCTGCACCAGCTCGCATTCCCAACAACAATGTAGGAGGATTTCCCTTTCTCTGCATCCCCGCCAACATCTGTCATTTCCTGACGTTAATTTTAGCCATTCTGACTGGTGTGAGGTGGTATCTCATTGAGGTTTTGATTTGGATTTCCCTGATGCTGAGCAATGTTGAGCACTGTTTCATATATCTGTTGGCCATTGAGATGTCTTCTTTGCAGAAATGTCTGTTCATGTCTTCTGCCCATTTCTTGATTGGATCATTTGTTCTTTGGGTGTTGAATTTAATAAGTTCTTTATAGATTTTGGATACTAGCCCTTTATCTGATATGTCATTTGCAAATATCTTCTCCCATTCTGTCGGTTGTCTTTTGGTTTTGTTGACTGTTTCCTTTGCTGTGCAAAAGCTTTTTATCTTGATGAAGTCCCCATAGTTCATTTTTGCCCTTGCTTCCCTTGCCTTTGGCGATGTTTCTAGGAAGTTGCTGTGGCTGAGGTCGAAGAGGTTGCTACCTGTGTTCTCCTTTAGGATTTTGATGGACTCCTGGCTCACATTTAGGTCTTTCAACCATTTGGAGTCTATTTTTGTGTGTGGTGTAAGGAAATGGTCCAGTTTCATTCTTCTGCATGTGGCTATCCAATTTTCCCAACACCATTTGTTGAAGAGACTGTCTTTTTTCCATTGGAGATTCTTCCCTGCTTTGTTGAAGTTTAGTTGACCATAGAGTTGAGGGTCCATTTCTGGGCTCTCTATTATGTTCCATTGATCTATGTGTCTGTTTTTGTGGTGGTACCATACTGTCTTGATGATGACAGCTTTGTAATAGAGCTTGAAGTCTGGAGTTGTGATGCCACCAGCTTTGCTTTTCTTTTTCAACATTCCTCTGGCTATTCGGGGCTTTTTCTGGTTCCATACAAATTTTAGGATTATTTATTCCATTTCTTTGAAAAAAGTGGATGGTATTTTGATAGGGATTGCATTAAATGTGTAGATTGCTCTGGGTAGCATTGACATCTTCATATTATTTGTTCTTCCAATCCATGAGCATGAAACATTTTTCCATTTCTTTGTGTCTGCCTCAATTTCTTTCATGAGTATTTTATAGTTTTCTGAGTAGAGATTCTTTGCCTCTTTGGTTAGATTTATTTTAGGTATCTTATGGTTTTGGGTGCAATTGTAAATGGGATCGACTCCTTAATTTCTCCTTCTTCTGTCTCTTTGTTGGTGTATAAAAATGCCACTGATTTGTGTGCATTGATTTTATATCCTGCCCCTTTACTGAATTCCTGTATGAGTTCTAGCAGTTTTGGGGTGGAGTCTTTTGGGTTTTCCACATAAAGTATCATATCATCTGCAAACAGTGAGAGTTTGACTTCCTCTTTGCCGATTTGGATGCCTTTGATTTCTCTTTGTTGTCTGGTTGCTGTGGCTAGGACTTCTAGTACTATGCTGAATAGCAGTGGTGAGAATGGACATCCCTGCCCTGTTCCTGACCTTAGGGGGAAAGCTCTCAGTTTTTCCCCATTGAGAATGTAATTTGCTGTGGGTTTTCATAGATGGCTTTTATGATATTGAGGTATGTACCCTCTATCCCTACACTCTGAAGAGTTTTGGTCAAGAAAGGATGCTGTACTTTGTCAAATGCTTTTTCTGCATCTATTGAGAGGATCATATGGTTTTTGTTCTTTCTTTTATTAATGTATTGTATCACATTGATTGATTTGCAGATGTTGAACCAGCCTTGCAGCCCAGGGATAAACCCCACTTGATCGTGGTGAATAATCCTTTTAGTGTACTCTTGCATCCTGTTGGCTAGTATTTTGGTGAGAATTTTTGCATCATCCATGTTCATCAGGGATATTGGTCTGTAATTTTCCTTTTTGATGGGGTTTTTGTCTGGTTTGGGGATCAAGGTAATGCTGGCCTCATAAAACGAGTTTGTAAGTTTTCCTTCCATTTCTATTTTTTGGAACAGTTTCAGAAGAATAAGTATTAATTCTTCTTTAAATGTTTGGTAGAATTCCCCTGGGAAGCCATCTGACCCTGGGCTTTTGTTTGTTAGGAGGTTTTTGATTACTGTTTCAATTTCCTTAGTGGTTATAAGTCTTGACTATTTCTTCCTGGTTCAGTTCTGGTAGTTGATACATCTCTAGGAATGCATCCATTTCTTCCAGATTATCTAATTTGCTGGCATATAGTTGCTCATAATATGTTCTTATAATTGTTTATATTTCTTTGGTGTTCGTTGTGATCTCTCCTCTTTTATTCATGATTTTATTTATTTGGGTCTTTTCTCTTTTCTTTTTGATAAGTCTGGCCAGGGGTTTATCAATCTTGTTAATTCTTTCAAAGAACCACCTTCTAGTTTTGTTGATCTGTTCTACTGTTCTTTTGGTTTCTATTTCATTGATTTCTGCTCTGATCTTTATTATTTCTCCTCTCCTTCTGGGTATAGGCTTTATTTGCTGTTCTTTCCCCAGCTCCTTTAGGTGTAGGGTTATGTTGTGTATTGGAGACCTTTCTTGTTTCTTGAGAAAGGTTTGTATTGCTATATACTTTCCTTTTAGGACTGCCTTTGCTGCATCCCAAAGATTTTGAACAGTTGTGTTTTCATTTTCATTTGTTTCCATGAATTTTTTTTAAATATTTTATTTATTCATGAGAGACAGAGAGAGAGAAAGAGAGAGGCAGAGGGAGAAGCAGGCTCCCAAGGAGCAGGGAGCCCGATGTGGGACTCGATCCCAGGACCCTGGGATCATGACCTGAGCCGAAGGCAGACGCTTAACCATCTGAGCTACCCAGATGCCCTCCGTGAATTTTTTTAATTCTTCTTTAATTTCCTGGTTGACCCATTCATTCTTTTGTAGGATGCTCTTTAGCCTCCATGTATTTGAGTTCTTTCCAACCTTCCTCTTGTGATTGATTTCTAGTTTCAAAGCACTGTGGTCTGAAAATATGATCCCAGGCTTTTGGAATTGGTTGAGATCTGATTTGTGACCTAGGATGTGATCTATTCTGGAGAATGTTTCATGGGCACTAGAGAAGAATGTGTATTCTTTTGGCTTTGCAATGGAATGTTCTGAATATATCTGTGAAGTCTATTTGTTCCAGTGTGTCATTTAAAGTCTTTATTTCCTTGTTGATCTTTTGCTTAGATGATCTGTCCATTTCAGTGAGGGGAGTGTTAAAGTCCCCCACTATTATTGTATTGTTGTCAATGTGTTTCTTTGCTTTTGTTATTAATTGGCTTATATAATTGGCTGCTGCCATGTTAGGGGCATCGATATTTACAATTGTTAGATCTTGTTGGATAGACCCATTAAGTAGGACATAGCATCCTTCCTCATCTCTTATATAGTCTTTGGTTTAAAATCTAATTTGTCTGATATAAGGACTGCCACCCCAGCTTTCTTTTGGTGTCCATTAGCATGGTAATTTGTTTTCCACCCCCTCACTTTCAATCTGGGGGTGTCTTTGTGTCTAAAATGAGTCTCTTGCAGACAGCATATCTATGGGTCTTATTTTTTTTTTATTCAATCTGATACCCTGTGTCTTTTGATTGGGACATTTAGCCCGTTTACATTCAGGGTAACTATTGAAAGATATGAATTTAGTGCCATTGTATTGCCTGTATGGTGACTGTTACTGTATATTGTCTGTGTTCCTTTCTGGTGTATGTTACTTTTGGGCTCTCTCTTTGCTTAGAGGACCCCTTTCAATATTTCTTGGAGGGCTGGTTTCATGTTTGCAAATTTCTTTACTTTTTGTTCGTCCTGAAAGCTTTATATCTCTCCTTCTATTTTCAATGAGAGCCTAGCTGGATATAATATTCTTGGCTGCATATTGTTCTCATTTAGTGCTCTGAATATATCATGCTAGTCTTTTCTGGCCTGCCAGGTCTTTGTGGATAGGTTTATTGCCAGTCTAATGTTTCTACCACTGTAGTTTACAGATCTCTTGTCCTGAGCTGCTTTCAAGATTTTCTCTTTGTCTCTGAGACTCAGAAGTTTTACTATTAGACATCCTGGTGTTGACCTATTTTTATTGATTTTGAGAGGGGTTCTCTGTGTCTCCTGGATTTTGATGCCTGTCTCCTTCTCCAAATTAGGGAAGTTCTCTGCTATAATTTGCTCCAATATACCTTCTGCCCCTCTCTCTGTTTCCTCTTCTTCTGGGATCCCAATTATTCCAATATTGTTTCGTCTTATGGTATCACTTATCTCTCGAATTCTGCCCTCGTGATCCAGTAGTTGTTTATCTCTCTTTTTCTCAGTTTCCTTATTTCCATCATTTGGTCTTCTATATCAATAATTCTCTCTTCTGCTTCATTTATCCTAGCTGTTAGAACCTCCATTTTTTATTGCACCTCATTAATAGCCTTCAACTTGGTTCTTTTATTTCTCCAGAAAGGGTTTCTCTAATATCTTCCATGCTCTTTTGAAGCCCAGCTAGTATCTTTAAAGTCATCATTCTGAACTCTAGTTCCAACATCTAACTAATGTCCATATTGATTAGGTCCCGGCAGTCGGTACTCCCTCTTGTTCTTTTTTTTTCCTGAGGTGATTTTTTTCTGTCTTGTCATTTTTTCCAGAGGAGAATAGATAAATGAGAGAACAAAATGCTAACAGGGTAACAATGTTCCAGAAAAATATACACTAAACAATTCAGAAAAAACCTGAAACTGGGGGAAAGAAAGGGAAAGAAAGAAAAAAGATAAAGATAAAAACAAACAAACAAAAAACAGAATATGATCAAATATGACCAGGCTGGTGCCTAGATCAGTGCCACACACTAGATTTTGGGCGTATTTTGGTCTGTTAGAAGAAAGTGCCTCTCAAAATTTTAAAGAAAGTAAAACTTGTATATGTATAAAAATAAGGGTTAATACAATGAAGGAATGGAATATGACTGTAAAGATGAACATTATAAAAGATTTTATAAAAGGAATTGATAAGAAGTTGGTTGAACAAAGAAAGAAGAAGATTTAAAAAAGGGGGGGAGATAATGTGATCAGGCAGGAGACTAGAACAAAGCCATACACTAGAGAGTTAGGGTATATTTTGGTCTGTTAGAAGAAACTGTATCCCAATGATGATGAGTAAGGATTCTGATAATGTCTTTGAAAGGTGTTCAGGAAAGGGTCAGAAGGCCTGGGAAGAAAAGACTGAAGTGTTAGGATAGTTATAGCTTGTGTCCAGAGAATGCCACTGGGATGTATTCCCTAGGAAATCAAAGAGTATACCTTTCATTAAAGCAGTAAGAAATCACTGGTGGAGTTCACACCATTCTCTGTGAGACTCTTAGTTGTGACTGTCCTCTGTAGGTAGAGGTTAACAGGAGTTATTACCTTTGAAAAAAGCTTCATAGAATTTCAGAATGGCCAAGGTGCCTCATTTAACCAATAGAAACAATGTGAAAATAGTTATGCTGAGAGGAATTAAACTGTTATAGTCAGGGGTACATTTTTTTTGGGGGGGGTAAGTTTTTATTTAAATTCCAGTTTGTTAACATACCGTATTAGTTTCAGATATGCAATATAGTGATTCAACACTTCTATATATCACCACAAGTGCATCTCCATCTCATCTCCACAAGTGCACTCCTTAATCCCCATCACTTATTTTACCCATCTCCCCACCTCCCCTCTGCTAACCATCAGTTTGTCCTCTATAAGTAAGAGTCTGTTTCTTGGTTTGACTTCCTCTCTCTCTTTCCCCCCTTTGTTTTTTTGTTTCTTATATTCCTACATGTGAGTTAAATCATATGGTATTTGTCTGTCTCTGACTTATTTTGCTCTAACACTCTTTAGCTCCATCCATGTTGTTGCAAATGGCAAGATTTCATTCCTTTTAATGGCTGAGTAATACTCCTATATATAAAAAATCAGGCAGAATACTGGATTCTGGTATTGTGGAAAAACCAAAAAGACAAAAAATTAGAATCACTGCCATATTATCTTTTTCTGAGATAGACACATATATTAAAACTTAATAGTCATAAATCTAATGTGTTTCAAGTGAATGAAAGCAAAACGAAACATATAAGGCTTCCATGGATATTTTGGGAAAGCTTTTAGGGAAAAAGGGTATGTGGCCTAGTACTTGAAGGATGAATATATATATATATAACAGATGGGGAATGTATGTTAAAAAAAGATCATATTCAAAAACTATAAGAATTTGGGAATTACAGGTTGTAAAAAGTATGAAAGGGCATGAAAACCAAGTGTCTTATTTGTATGGTATTCTATGCTGATGCCTTCCAAAATTGAAGCAAACTCTCTGGAGATAAGAGTCAGATAACTATTTCAAAATGTAATCTAAGGAAACTTATGAACAGCAAGACTTAGAACCAGAAATCTAAGCAACTGTAATAACTGATATAAAACAAATTAAAGAAATAGCAGAACAAGGAGTATCTCTCAGTGACCTTAATAGTCTTGACCATTGCTAAGATGAGTAAAGAGGATGAGAATTCTCTTTGGTTCTTCTAGTTAATTTTCAGGAGCAATTGTCTTTGAAGTTCCATTAAAGGCTAATGTCCCAGTAGCTTTAGCCTTTGAATTTCTTACCACCTGTTCACAACTGCTGAGAACAATTTACTATTTACAATGTTCACACATACTTAGGTTTAGACACATAGAAAGACCTGGTGTGATAAGAGACCATGTGGAGAATTGAAATAGATACCTGGACTTCAGGGTTAATCATGATGTTTAGGGTAAAGTCTTAAGAAGAAACTAGGGATTTAAAAAGATTAGGTGCTAGACCTACATAATAGTTGCTTAAAATCCATGTGATTAAACTCCAGGTGGCTCTGGACTTCGATGTACACTATTAAAGTACCTTCAGCTCAACACAGATGAAATAAAACGATTGTCAGGAGTTGTACTAAAAACTAAAGGCAAACTAATTGATTTTACATTTTGTGTTTGCTGAGGGGCAGCTGCTAAAATGGAGACATTAAATTGACATATAATGTAACATCAGGACCAGGGTCTCATTTTAGGACACATTTAAATCTTCTCAACATTTCCCTCTTGTAATTGCTCTGACTTTTGAGCTCCATTTTCCTTAATGACACTCAGTGAACTGAATTGCTTCAGTGACATGAGAAAGCAGCAAGGAAATTCGGTAGAAGGTTTGATTACATCCCTTGTTGTAGCCTAGTTTCTGAATAATCTTACACTTTGATTATATAATCTTCTTTTCATGGTTTATCCATCATCAGAATAGAAAACTATTCAGGGGTGATATAGTTCCCAACCATGTATTTGTAGTATTAATAGCTAAGATATTAAAAGATAAACTATAATATATGAATTTGAAATTTCTCTGTTAGTGACCCTAGATTTATTGCCTTTAAATCCTGCAAGCTGAAGTATTTTGTACATGAATGCATACTGTTTTTCTTAGTGATTATAATCCATATGTTGCTTTTTCTGGTCATTTGGTTGAAGTATTAAGTGATGATGACATTTCTTCAGTAATCTGTTTATTCACGATAAATTTTATACTTTGAAAATTATGTTTTAAAGAAAGATTTGAAAAGTAGGTTACCAGAAATTTAAGGTTTTGTAAGTACTTCATTATCATGCTTGCATTTAAAGCTCCCATGCATACTGAGATTTTATGTACAGCCTGAGATTTTTATATTTAAGCAGATGATAAAAGGCAAGCCAACGACCGCACCAGTGAGTTGCTAAGCCACCAGAAAAAAAAGCAAACTGTTCTAAGCACAAGAACCAGTCAAGCTGTGAGCTGTGGAATCCATAAGCTGTGTATAGAATGAGGTCACTGAATCATGATCTTATTCTGAACAGAATCATTTAGATATGCATGTACATAGAAGACTTGTTTGAAGCCCAAGTAGTGTTGGTGAAAAGTACACAGTGCAGTGCAATGATATGCATATGCAAAAAGTCAAAATGAGAATTTTTTTCATTGGATACATGTATTTCCACGTGCTATCAGTTGAGTGCCAGTTTTTATTTTTACAGATCCAAAACATCACCTTTTTAATTATAACAATTAGAATCTACAAAATACCAATGCATTTTTTTTAACTGGACACATTTTAGGATCATTTAGAAATACAGGATGATAATATAATACTAAAAGAGAATCTATAAAAAATAACTTTTAGTTAGCAACATTGAGGGTTACTATGAGCAGAACAGATTTTTATATTTTTTGGAAAGAATAAATTTTCTCTTACTTCTTAAGTTACATAACTTAAACATGTTTTGTAAGGTATAAATTCAAACCCAGTTCAGAAAATAGGTTATCTGTCAGAGCACAAATGTTTACACTGTTTGTGAAATTCAAAGTGGCAGAAGGGTTAGAAAATTCACAAAGCCTTTGAAAAAAATTAAAATTATCTTTTGCATAGATGGCCACTGTTACTCAGGAAATAAAAGAGGGGCTAGATTTCACCATGAGGAATTAAAGCTAAAAGGACTCTTTGGAAATTAAAGTGTCATCCTGAGTTTCATAACAGGAAAACCCACCACATAGTGACAACTCTCTCAAGTACCAGGTCTATTCAAAAATAAACTCTGAATGATGACATATTTAAAAAAAAAAGACTGAAGAAAAACTATTTGCAAACTTCAATATGATACCATAAATTCCTCTAGAAAGATAAAATTTAATGACTTAGGGAATGAACCAAAAGTGGGTAAACTATTGTGAAAATTTAAAATATTCATAATATCATATATGCAAATAGATATATATTTTTCATTTCACTTTGGTAAATGTTACAGGAAAGATACCATGATAAAAAGATAAACAGATGGTTTACAAGACTAGAAGTTCTTTGAGAAAAGAGAATATGGCGTAATTTGTTTTTTATACTGAAGAACCATCATAGATCATTAATTGTAATAAGCCTCCAAAAATGTTAAATATAGACTTTATATGATTTCCAGGAATTAGGAAAATACAGATGTAGGGACAAGATTGATAATGTAGATGGCTGCACAGGACTAGATATTTTTGCAGACTAAGAAAAATAATTAAATAAAAGAGTCCTAATTCAGCCACTGTGGATTACAGTAGGGAGGTTCCTAAAAAAATTAAACATAGAACTATCCGTAATTCCACTTTGAGGTATATATTCAAAGGAAATGAAAATAGGAGTTCGAAGAGATTTCTGTACTTCTATATTCATTGCAGCATTTTCACAATAGCCAATAAATGGAAACAACTTAATTTTTTGTCACTAGATGAATGGATAAAGAAGATATGGTGTATATTATGTATCAGATATATATGATATACTTATAATATATCATATATATACACACATATATATATACACAAAATGGAATATTGTTCAGCCATGAGAAAGAAGGAAATCCTGTCATTAACAACAACATGGATGGACCTTGAGGGAATTATGTAAGTGATAAAAGTCAGTCAGAGAAAGACAAATACTATATGGTATCATTTATATGTCAAATCTAAAAAAAGCCAAAATCATAAAAACAGAGTAGAATGGTGGTTATGAGGGGCTGGGATATGGAGGAAATGAAGGGCATATTGTTTAAGGGTATAAATAGGGAACTAATAGTTAAATACATCCTGGAGAACTAATACAGTTTAGTGATTATTATAAAAAATACTGTATTATAGGGGCACCTGGGTGGCTCAGTCGATAAAGCATCAGACTGTTGATCTCAGCTCAGGTCTTGATCTCAGGGTCATGAGTTCAAACCCCATATTGGGCTCCATGCTGGGTTTGGAGCCTACTTAAAAAAAATACTGTATTATAAACTTCAGAGTTGCTCAGAAACTAGATAACTATTCCCACCATAGAAAAGAAATGAGAATTATGTGGCATGATAGAAGTGTTAGCTAAAGCTAGGTAGTAATCATATTGCAATATAGAAATCAACACATTGTATACCTTAAATGGACACAATGTTATATGTCAATTATATTTCAGTTAAAACAGAGAGTGATCCCTGAAATTGGGTTTCTCTGTCTCTTGTGGAGAGAAAGTTGAGCTTTGTGTAAGAAGGTAACTGATTGAGTAAGTTTACACGTGGCTAAATGGTCATACACTCTGGTGCTCTGGGGCTATACCACTAACTACACAAAGCAAAATATGCTAAAGAATACATAAGATATTTATTTATTTATCAATTTTTTATTTATTTTTTTAATTACCTCAGCTATAAAAGTGACTGTATCTGGAGTTTGGAAGAAAGGTAATACTTCCTGGTTTTATAAAATGTTATATAACTCTTAGAAAATTAGATATAATGTACTCCAAACCCTTCACTTGACAGGTAAAGAAGATGAACCCTAGCAGTGTGAATACTTACCTGCAATCACATATAAACAGAACTAGTCATAATTTATGTCTCTCAGCTCTAAAGATAGTATTTTCCCCTTGTGCAACACACTAAATTCTTATAGGACCCAATAATTCAAGTGAGGAGCCATTTATCTATGATTGTTTCAGAAATTCCACCCTGATAAGAGAAAGCAATGATAATTTACTATTCAGTAGAAACTGAAGTGTTGAGAAATTAAAATAATATTTTCTGATTTTTCCTACGCGTTGCTAGGTAGTTTAGGGACTGTAAATGCAGTCCAATATCTGCTCTAATGTTTGCTTGGTTTTCCCAAAATAAGACAGCTGTCATATTAGTCAAAGGTAAAGAAAAAATACCTTACTGTCTTCTGTTAATAAACTGCTGTAATAACTTTACCTTTTTAAAATTGTAATAAGCATCCATTCCGACTACATGAACTTTTTTTCAATATAGGCTTTCTAGAAACACAATTAATCCAAAACAACTAAAGACCGGGGTTCCTGGGTGGTTCAGTCGGTTAAGCGTCTGCCTTCAGCTCAGGTCATGATCCCAGGGTCCTGGAATCGAGCCCCACATTGGGTCCCCGGCTCATTGGGGAGCCTGCTTCTCCCTCTTCTTCTGTCTCTCCCCCTGCTCATGCTCTCTCTCTTTCTGTATCTCTGTGTCTCAAATGAATAAATAAAATCTTTTTTTAAAAAAGCTAAATTAAACTAAAGGCAAGAGCACTGAGCAGCAAGAGAGGTGATGTTTATCTGAATGAAATACATTAAATCTACAATGACAAAATGGAAAAAAATTTTCAAACGAATCTTATTACCCTGAGAAACTTTTCTCCCCACTTTGCAAACTCTGTGATACTGTGAAACTGATTTTGTTCTAGGTCTATCACAGTCTCACTTTCTCTCTTTCTTTGCAAAACAACAACAAAAAGTAAATTTGTTATGTTCACTCTCTGCTTACAATGAGAGCTGCTCCACTTAGCACAATTGGAGAAAAAAGTAAGTCGTGTAATATTTGTTCTTTCCTGTGCATGGTTTTTATATCTCTATATTGATTACCAGTCCTGGTACCTCTTCCATTTGACCATTATTCCCGGATATTTACCTCACAGCCTTCTTATTCCCATCCAGTGCCATACTGAGTCATGTTGGTGATGAACGCAAAAGGAAAAACCAATAATCGTAACTTCATTTAAAAAATTGATATTGTTCATCATGGATTTTTGCGTCACGTTTGGTTGGCAAAGTGTAATTTAACATGGTTGTTTCAGGCCCCTTATGTTGTATACCTAAAACATGTGCCTCCCTCATTTCACTCTATTTCAGCCCTGCAAAAATTCTTCCAATGATTCAAAAGCAGTTCATTTTTAATCTTTCTCATTGTGGATATTCTTCCTAAGTCAGAATTTCTATTATTTCAGCAAATTTGTGGATTCTTAATGGCATTAAGTAAAATGTTAGGCATTTTTAGTTGGGATGTAAAAATTAAGACATGATCCTACTCCAAACATTTTAAAAAATATAACAGAAGGAGAAAAAACATGCACACTTAATTATTGTGTATGCAGAAAAGTGTAAAGTCTACAAAAGAGATTAAAATCTATGAGAATAAATCTATGAAAATATTTTATTCTGATCAGGAGAGGCAATAAAATGACATCATTTGAGCAAGAATTAAATGGTAAGCTTTTGAAAAGCAGAACCAGGCACCACGCTCAAGTTGTAATGAATGACACTGGAAGACTAGGAAGAAAGACCAGCTGCAGCAGAAAAGGGAAGGCACCATCTTATACTCTGAGCCTAACTCAGTGACTCAGAATAGGTCATAATTTATCATTTAAAAAAATCTGGCTTTTGGGTTAAGGTTCTGTTAGAAGATGTGATTACAGCACATAAATGGAAATGGAAATTTGATCATCTTTAAGGGAGATTACAGAATATTGAAGAATAGGTGCCAGAGGAGTTCAAACTGTCAGGGACTATATTAAAATACTTATACTGATGTCAAATTTACATGCACAAAAATAGTAGCATTTAATATGATGAAGAGAAAAACATGAAGGACTTCTGATATCGCCAAGACTTTTTTCAAGGATGACTGGTGAGCTGGGAAAGCATAGTATAAGCAGATTGCAGTTGGTACGTGGCTAAGTGATGCTATCAGAATTATGGCCTGAAATACCTATTTGAGGAAAAGATAGATACCAAATATACTCTCCCTTGCATTAAGCATTTTAGAGAGTATGAAAATGTGAGAAGAGAAAATGTTCTTAGGAAACATTTTTAGGAACAGCTTTGGAGAGTGGGTTTTAGTCTGGAGAAAGTCAATTTGAGAGAAGTTTGAATGAGATCCCTTTAGCAATATTTCCAGTATGGAGAGTTTTCCCCCTAAAGAATGCAGTCACGACACTGGAAGGAGAGTTTGGCCAGACAGGACTTATTTTAGACAAAGCAAAACAATTGAGATTGAAACTATCACAAGGAATATGTGTCTCAACTTAATTCTTGCCAAGTGAAGTGATAGTCTTTACTGTCAATACCTGTCACCCAGTATTTCATCTGAGTTGAGACAGTAAGGGCCTCCTTAGCAAGGAAATGACTCAATTTAAGATTTGTAATTGTATATTCATGTAGTTTACTTTGTCTCATGATTATCCTTTCTAATATATTCAGATATGACCACTATTAACCAGAACCCTGGGATGTTTCAAACAGCTTGGGCAAGAACATCTCTTCAATGTAGATTATTATCATTGCAAAGTGGTGCTTAGCTTTCAGGGAAAATGCTACCACCACCAACCCCCACATATATTTATAAAATTAAGTTTGAGCACATATCTTTCACATTCCTCAATTCCACAGCACTCACTAGCATGAATTAAAATGTCAAATGTAGCAATAATTTTACACTAAAATTATGTGAAAGAAAGCAAAATGTTAAAATCATAAAATGCCATACTTTCAAGTTAGCATTTAAATTCGTAACATTTGGCATAGCAGGAATTGCAAATATTAAAATCCTACCTAATTAATTTGAAAAGTACTCTCATGCTAATTTCTCAAATGATTTTAGAAATTTACTTTTATAAAGAATACCTGGTAAGAAATATACTACTATAACCTTTCCACTTTGCAAAGATAAGTGAAATTTAGGTTGCAGGAAGGAAAGAAAGGTCAAAATGGGTCTTTTTCCCCCAAAATTCTTCTAGGTTTTTTTCAAGGTCTCAACATTACTTGAGAAAAATTGATGGATACAAGTTAAAACAGAAAATGATCTGACATCAGAAAAACTCATGCGTAAGGCAATATGAATAATAGTTCTTATTAGATGCCAGTAATACTTATAATTGGAGTGTCAGGTTACCCATAATTAGTCAATGTCTTCTCTCAAATGAAATAATTTCAAAGCTATTTATTTGTGTTGTAATTAAAAAAAATTTTAGAACTCAAAAAAAATGCTCCTCTTGGCCCTTATGAGACTTCTTTTTCCTGAGAGAGCGGAAAAATTTTATTTATTTATAAAGCTGAACTGTTAGGTGGAACACCCTGATTCTGTCAGTTATATGCAACAACCAAAACACTGATTTCTCCTGGTGTTAGAAGTCCAGAACGTGTCCTTCCTGATCTCTCAGGATATTCATAGCAATCTTTTCTTCCAAGTGTTCAGTCCTAACCTCCTCCTAATAACTTACTCCTTTCTGAAGTAAGATACTTAACACTGAATATTCCAACCATGGTCCACTATAAAGTTATCATCAATATTGGTTAATTATTCAAAATTTAATAAATGTTCAATTCCACCATTGGATTTGTATTGCCAGCCACAATCTAGTAGTATTTATATTGTGCTTCTTTTCATGAACTTTGTATTCACATCTTCTCCTCTAACAGCCTCAGAAACTAGAGTTTTGGGGGTTTTGTTTGTTTCTTAATCAAATAAAACAGTTATTTTGGAGGTATGAAGATATTCTTGAAAAGTTATTCATAAAAATTTGATGTTTATCTCTGCTATTTTGAATATTGACAAAATGAATAACATTCTAATTAATCATTTCAAATGCAAATTGAACCAAATAAATTTAGTAAAACTACTTAAGATATATAAATAAAGTTTAAGGAAAGGAAAAATATGCTGCAGGAAAGGGGTAACGTTAAAATCCAAAAATCTATGCTGTATTTTCTAGATAATCTGTGCACTTATGTTCCCATCTTTTACAATTCTACCCTCTTCCTTGTGGTTCATTCACATCACGTGGATTTTTCATTCTTACTAGTTTATACTTCTTGTCGTCTACCAACATTCTTGTCATTCTTGTTTATCAAGTACTTTACTGCCTTTTTTGTTGTTTCTACATTATTTCATCCATAATTCTTGATAACATTTACATGAACCTGTATGACTGGATAATATTTTCTCCCGTTCTACCTGAGCACCCCCTTTCCATGAGCCATACCCTGGACCATATTATAATCCCAGATTGCCCCTCTTCAAAAGTGTTGAATGCAAATAATGCCCATTGTACATTAACATCCCCTTAGACATTTAGCTTCCCTGCTCAAGTATTCATAATTAAAATCACTTAGCATTTTGTGGCTAACAATCCTTCGAAGATCTGACCTTTTCCTCATCATTTTAAGCTACTTTATTCTTTACACTTCCTTCTTGTGTACATTAGATTACATGGTCTCTCATGATCATTATTTCATTTAGTTTTTTTCCTTCTGTTTTTCCATCATACTCACTCTGTCAAAATGTCCTTGATTTCATGATCAGGATGGTTAAAATACCATCTGAATATTGCCTGGCAAATATACTACGTTCCTTTAGTAAATTTACTCTCCTACTCTTTAAACTGCTGCATCTTACCTTTTCCTTACTCAAACTTCTTTCCTTCTCACCAAAGCTAATAGCTGATTTAATATTCAAATGATATAAAGCACAAGAAAATTGAATCCTTATGTTTCTACCACCAAATCTTCAAGTTGTACTGAAAACTGTTCTTTTTCTAACCTAGGATGTCTCCCTTTTATTGTCAAATGGAAATACCTTTAAGTGTACCCTGGATTCCATTTTCATTAACTTTCAAACACATTCCCCTCCGGACATGCTCTTTTTTTAAACATCAGTATCTCTCTATCTACCAACATGAACATTAAAAAGAAAAAATGCTGTTTCCCAAATAATGTTCTAAGTTCCCCAAATACAGCAACTGCAGTAGCCTTCCCTGTACCCATATAAATGTCTGTCTACTCCACTGTTTTAACCAGTCCCCACACAACACAAGTTGTCAGTGTCAACACATTCTCTCTGCACATTCCTAGGACATATTTACTCACTATCCTGATTTATCCTGTCTTCACATTCATTTCAGTAGAACTATGATTTTCAAGCTCAACATTTTCTTTTTTTTTTAAAGATTTTATTTATTTATTTGAGAGAGAGAGAGAATGAGAGAGATAGAGAGCACGAGAGGGAAGAGGGTCAGAGGGAGAAGCAGACTCCCTGCTGAGCAGGGAGCCCGATGTGGGACTCGATCCCGGGACTCCAGGATCATGACCTGAGCCGAAGGCAGTCGCTTAACCAACTGAGCCACCCAGGCGCCCCAAACTCAACATTTTCTAAAGCAGTATTGTTCCTTTTACCTTTATTTCTTATTTTAAATTGTACCCCAAATGAAACATCTTATTCCACACTACATGGCCTATAATTAGCACTGGACTGGGCTGGTTCACTCTTCTGTTTCATTTACTTTTCCCTTTTTCCTCTTCAGCCATGCCAACCTACATATACTCAGTTTATTAGCCTTAAATGTCATTATATGGATGTGCAAGTTGCTTTGTAAACATGTTTTAACTGAATAATAGTAGCATGCTATAGATTTCATTCTATTAATTTTTGTATTCTACATTTTTAAAGTTCTAAACGCGTTGCTATATGTACATTTCTCATTTGCTGTGACTAACTGCACTGCCGTCCACACTGTTATCTTCACACTTCACTTCCCCAGTCCTGTAAGATGGTCACAAAGGTGGCCTCCATTCCATGCTCATGTGGAGGTACAGGTGCCAGGAATGGCCGGCAGTCCCTGTATGGACGAATGCTTGCCAGAATTGCCACATTGGTTATACCTCCCCCAAAAGTACAGAGTTCATGATAGTTCTCACCTCCTGCTATACTAATGGATATTAAAGGTCACTTATGTGACCTTCTAAGTTTTTGCTTACAGTTGAGAAGTCACTTTTTTCTCTCTTCCTCCCTCTCCCCCTCTCTCTCTCCTCCCCTCTCTCAATCGCTCTCTGTCTCTTTCTCTCTCCTCCTTCCACCCTCTCTCATTTCTAATTTCTGTGCAAGTTGAACAACTCTTCACCATTTAGTCATTCATATTTCCCCTTCTGTGACCTTTTCTATGCCCAATTTTTGTGTTTTCCTTTATTTTCTTGTTGAATTGCAGGAGGTCTTTGCATTTTTAGTTAATAAAACTGCCAGTTTTATAGAATAGAATGTCCTTGATTAGTCTCTTACTTATTTACTACATGTGTGTATCACTTTCAGTCTCTAATACTAATATAATCAAATATATCATTTTTGCTACGGTGACTTTCTAACTTTAACACTTAACATGTGTTAGCCAGTTATATAAGTATTTTATGTATATTAGTAACTTTTACCCTCATTATAACCCTAATGAGTTAAAGGTTATTATAATCATTATTTTAAACTTGAGAAGACCAAGGCTCAAAGAGTTTAAGCAATGTACCCAAAGACAACTAATAAGTTACAGTGTGGATTCAAACCTGGCTGGAATTGTTACAGATTTATCACTCAAAGACTCTATACTGCCTCTAGGGATTAAAAAACAACTTATAAAACAGAATATCTTTAGACAGAAAGTTATGAAATGATTCCAATTCCAATTCACACAAAGAACTTGAACAACAACAAAAAAGAACTTGAACAAGTAGAGATATTTTTTTACATAGGACATGATAATTCTACAAAAGTATCAATTCTCCAGTAAACCTATGAATGTAATTAATTCCAATCAAGATTTCTGCAACATTTTTCAAAGAAATCAAATGTACTTTAAAATTTATAAGGGGGGGTGGGGCACCTGGGTAGCGCAGTCAGTTAAGCATCTGCCTTCAGCTCAGGTCATGATCTCAGGGTCCTGGATCGAGCCCCGAATAGGGTTCCCTGCTCTGCAAGGAGTCTGCTTCTCCCTGTCTCTCTGCCCTCTCCCCTCTTGTGCTCTCTTTTTCTCTCAAATAAATAAATAAAATCTTTTTAAAAATGTATAGGAAAATAAAATTTATTGTTATTATTTTTTTAATTTATTTATTCGAGAAAGAGAGTGTGTGCAACAGCAGGGGGAGGGGCAGAAGGAGAGGGAGAGAATCTAAAGCAAGTGTGGAGCCCCATGTGGGGGCTCGCTTGATCTCACAACCCTGAAATCATGACCTAAGCTGCAACCAAGAGTTGGATACTCAATCAACTGAGCCACCCAGATGCCCCAAAAGTTTGTTACTTAGAAAGTCTTTTTCATCCTCAAATTATACTATATTCTCTACAAATTTACTCTTTTAGGGTTAAATATTGACCTTCCACATTTAAGTTTGGAACCCATTGAAAATCACCTCTGTACATGTTTTAGAGTAGGACATGGTTTAGTTTTCTCCATACCACGAGACAACTTTTTAATCACTATCTGCTAAACAATACATTTTCCATTAATTATTTGCAGTGCCACTTCTCACCATTTATAACTCATCATTTATAAGTGGGCATATTTATGTACTGTGATCTATTCTTCATTACTACTATAGAATTTTACTAAATATAGGTAGAAAAATGCTTTTTTAGAAATGCTATTTTATTCATGAGTTTTAAATTCCACATGCATTTTAGAATTTTTGCTGTATAAGCTATAAGTTATAGCTTATTTATTGATGATTTTATATTTAATCTTTTCAATTCAAATGGTTTGTTTTAATTTTTTTTAGATTTTATTTATTTATTTATTTTTAAAGATTTTATTTATTTATTTGACAGAGAGAGACACAGCGAGAGAGGGAACACAAGCAGAGGGAGTGTGAGAGGGAGAAGCAGGCTTCCCACAGAGCAGGGAGCCCAATGCGGGGCTCGATCCCAGGACCCTGGGATCATGACCTGAGCTAAGGCAGATGCCCAATGACTGAGCCCCCTAGGTGCCCCAGATTTTATTTATTTGTTTGAGAGAGAGACAGAGATAGTGAGAGAGAGCACAAGTGGGGAGGAGCGGGAGAAGCAGGCTTCCCGCAGAGCAAGGAGCCCAATGTGGGACTTGATCCCAGGACGCTGGGATCATGACCTGAGCCGAAGGCTGACGCTTAACTGACTGAGCCACCCAGGCGCCCCTCAAATGGTTTGTTTTAATTTGTTAGGTTTTCTAAGTAGTTGATTATCATATCTCCAAGTAATGATATTATGATTTTTCCTTTTTAAAACTAAATCCACTATTTATTCTTCATATTTTATTGTATTGTCAGGAGTTAAGATAAATGATTGTAATATTCTATACCAAGCATAATATTTATGTCAACAATTGGGAAGAATATACAACTGTTACCCTACTTTCAAGCTAACCAGGTAATTTGCCACAGTTCCATAGATGCTGACAGAAGACCCAACGCTTCTTGATCAGAGGCACTCACAGCAATATCAGTAGCAAGAAAATGAATACATTTGCACTGGTTTTCTGAGTCTAGTTTTCACAGAGCAATAGAGAAAGACTGATGACAGCTATAAACTGGATTGCTTTATAATAGAGGAACACTGAGCTTGGGGAACCCACCATTTTAAAGGAACTAAGTAAGAAAGGGAGACCTTATCCCAACCCTCAGGATTGCTTGCTGCAATCAAAACCTCCAAAAATCGTCCACATAAAGACCATTTAAAGAAGCCTTGAATTCCTTGCACATACAGCAAGATGCATAGGAACACAATAGTCTAGTGAAGTATCTCCAAAGAGTTTACTATAATTTTTTGGCTTATATTCTTTATAAAGTTACCTTGAATCCTTTATTACCAATTGATGTTTAACATTATAAAATGCTTTTTTTTCTTGACAGCTGTTAAAATTATTTGAGTTTTCTTCTTTGGTATATTAATATGAGGAATAAATCCATAATAATTGATTTTGTGATGTTGAATTATTAAACTCTCATATAAACTAACTTAATCATTATATAGATATTTTAATACACTATTAAATTTGGGTATATGCTATTCTTAGGCTTTTTGAATCTCTACTCATATGTAAAATGAACCTATAACCATCATGGTTTGTATTACTTTTGACTGATTTTGGAATCATGGCTATCTTAACGTCCTAAAATGATTGACAGCTTTCTTGTTTTTCTATCTTTACAAACAATTTATGTAAAATAGAGATTTCCAGGGGCGCCTGGGTGGCTCAGTTGGTTAAGCAACTGCCTTCAGCTCAGGTCATGATCCTGGAGTCCCGGGATCGAGTCCCACATCGGGCTCCCCGCTTGGCGAGGGGCCTGCTTCTCCCTCTAACCCTCCCCGCTCTCATGTACTCTCTCTCTCTCTCTCATTCTCACTCTCTCAAAATAAATAAATAAATCTTTAAAAAATGAAAAAAATAAAAATAAAATAAAATAGAGATTTTCAGTTTAATGAAAATGTAGTAAAATTTACCTAGAGTTTATTTGAGATTGTAATCTTTGATCAGATCTTTATTTTCATGAGTAGGTATAGATCTATTCAAGTTTGCTCTTCCCTCTTGCACCGGCTGTGGCGTTTTATATTCTTCCAGGATTTAATTTATTCCATCTAATTTTTCAAATTTATTTTCTCACAGTTTTTCCATATACTTATTTATCACTTTTAATCATTTTTTATGTATAGTCAAAATTCTGCTTAGAATTTTGTATTTTATTGGTGCCTTCTCTCCTTTCTCTTTTCTTTTTAGTCATACCAGTTTTTTTAAGCCCTCATTTTATTCACTTACAAAGCAGCATTTTACAGAGTTGAAAGCTTTCCACTCTTTGAAACTGTCTTTCCTCCTGGCTTCTACATAACCTTAATATGCTGGTCATTTTCTAGATTCTCCACACAACCTCTATATATTGGTTCTCCCTAGAGTTTGTTTCTTGATTTCCTATTTTTTCTCTTGAGACTTTTCCTTTAAATGATCTGATTCAGTCCCATGGCTTTACATATAACATAGAAAAAGAAGGCTATTGAATTTACATTTTTATACTAAAGTTCTCTAAACAGGCATTTTATTGAACTATTTACCATATTCAGTAAATAAAACTCTTCACTAAATTCCCAATTGCAGGTCTTCCAAGTCTCAGTGAAATGGTACCACCATTCACTCGGTTGCTGATCTAAACCTTTGGGCTGAATTATTATTTTTTTTTCTTTCTTAATCTTTGAATTCCAGTACATCAGCATGTTTTGCCATTTTTTTTCCTATGTGTATATTAGAGAAGTTTCTTATCTCGGTCTTAATTTTTTCACCTAAGTCCATTTTTCACCTGAGCCCCAAGCCTAGACTACTGAGATCTTCAACTACCCATCCCTTTGCACCCACCAATCTTATAAAAAAATAGGAAATTTATCAAACTAAGAAAGGGTTCTGACTGAATTAATGAAAAGTGATCTAAGTGCACTAACCTTTTAAATTATTTCAGAATGACACTTGTATACATTATAACGAGAAAATTGGACAAGGAAAATATGTTGTCTGGGTTCAAGGTCTTCTTGACAGTATCACACACATATAGTATTTTAACACAGTGTATAATCAATGTGCTTACATTTATTTAAAAATGGATAAAATCTCACTATCACTGTCTTAACTTTAAAGTTGTAATTAAATTTATATATTTTCTTAAATATATAAATTCTTAAATCCCTTTGTTAAAATTGCTAAGGTTTTTCCTTTGTACATATCTCAACTTTTATTACATCATATGTCACAAAGTGCTTGAATTTATATTTATTCATATGTGTACATGTCTCCACTTCAATGCAGTATATATGTACAGTGAAAAATACCAATTGTGACTCATTTAATCCGTATTTCCCATGGTACTTACCTAGCATGGAAACTTGCATACAGCACCTATGAATTAATTTTTATTGAATTAAAATTAATTAATTAAAATATTGGAGGTAATGGACTGAATGTAGATTTTATTCACTGTAACTTTGATAATTAAGGTGAAAGAAGGAGAAAAGGGAAAGGAGTATCTAGTCAGGGTAGGTGGACTATTAATGACCTATCTTGTAATGTCCAGAATTTGACAATATCTTCCTTTCTGAATACTTTAATTCTGTTACCCTTTTCCTTTAAATCCCAAACTAACTTCTGTTATCCAGTTTATACAACCTGAAGTTTATTATTAAAAAAAAATGGATATCATGTTTGTTAAGCATAACTCTGTCATTCGGTCAGTTTTATCAGATTAATCAGCCTGCTATTCAACAGGGCCAGAAGGAATGTGACCCAGGACAAACTGCGGTGGGGGTAATAATAACAGTATAGGTGACTGGAACATTCTGTACATTATAACAGTGCAACTCAAAGTACAAAGGCAGTCTGAGCACCAATCAACTAGGAAGACAGTAAAAATAAATAAATAAATAAATAAATAAATAATAAATAAATAAATAAAGGTTGGAATGACAGATGAGATAAAGTCATTCTTATTTTGCCAAGAACCATTTCTACTTAACAAATTACTTATCACACTTAGAATTCTTCTCCCAATAATCTCTGAATCTTTGCTGTTTTCAGCCTTCTAATAGCCTTTTTATGAAGAGTTGTTATTCAAGGAAACTTCGTAAATGTTAAGCTTATTAAATAATTCCATAAACTTCTAGGTTACAGATGAATATTAATTATTTTCATGAAAAGTAAAAAGTAATTTTCAAAGGTAAATATTATCACTGGAAGGTAGCAGTTTTGGAGCTCAGAAACACATAGTTAAACTTTATTTTCTTTCTATAAATAGTTGTGTTCTTCATACTGTTAGGATCATTCAACCATAATAATATATCTTATCACAGATATTTTACTTGTAATACCCCTAGTAAATAGATATTTTTTCTAGTATTTCTACTTAACTGAAAGAGACATTATGGATTTTGTTCTTTTTTTCTCTTCACTTTCGTTTGAAAGTCTAATCTATGTTTGTATAAAGGATGGAAAAATAGCTTACAGTTAAATGCAAATCAAATCTTTGATCCAAAACAACCCAAAATCTGCTCTTTATTTTCAAAAGTCCAAAAACTTTGATCATGTTTGCAAATACAACATTGAAAAATTACTCATCAGACACACATACAAATGTTTCTTACATCTAAAAAATAGCTTGATTTAAAAAGACCAAGGGGCGCCTGGGTGGCTCAGTAGGCTAAGCTAGACTAAGCATCTGCCTTTGGCTCAGGTCATGATCCCACAGCCCCACATCAGGCTCACTGCTAAGTGGGGAGCCTGCGTTTCCCTCTCCCTCTACCTGCCACTCCCCCCTGCTTGTGTGCTCTCTCTGTCAAATAAATAAACACAATCTTTAAAAAAAATAAAAATAAAAATACCAAAACATATGTAATAAATCATTATCACTCTAATCCATAAAGTATAATATAAAGTGAAAAGTAATAATATTGTGTGTGTGTGTGTGTGTGTGTGTGTATACACATTCACACCACACCTGCACAATCTCACAATTTGGTGAGATTTTTTTGCCAATAGAGAGTGAATTTTAAGTTTGCATTTATATTCTACTAACTCATTTGAATTCCATCAATTATCAGAAGAAAAATTCAAACAAAATTGACCATAAGAGACAGTGGGATTGGCCCTGTCATGCAAGAGTAAGAACCCTGACTGTGTCCCAAGTGAAGTAGAGAAGTGAAAGTAAGCATCTCTCTTAAGCAGGTATTCTGGGAGGCTTCTCAGCAAAAAAAAGTGATTTGAAAATGAAAAATCTTCAGTAATAACACAGGGAAAAGGAAAACCCATCTCTGCCAAGGATTCTAGATAGATAGGAAAAAAAATTTCCTGTGAAAAATTGAAAACTCAAGCTTGTACAACTAGACTTGTGCAGATGTTTTCAACTTTGGAAAATTATATAAATCTTATTTAAAGCCCATAAGGAACAAATGAAAAATGGCAGGAGTCTCCAAACTTTGGTGTCCATTTCCAAAAACAACACAAGCAAGATCTACAATAAAGATAATGGAAGATAACCTTTATAGATATTTTATGTGATACATACACATATGATTCTGTGTGTATTATATGATACTACATGCAAAGCCAACCTATATATTAAATATATGTAAAGCTTTAACACACACACACCAGTGATAGTGGAATCTTCATGATAATCGTAATGTCATAGGAGTGTTCTTGGAAATATTTTTACCATATAGATGTTATCAGATTATTACTGCAAAAATGTTAAATCTACGAGTTTAAAATGAAATACCTTTTCCTCTAACTCTCCAAAAACAGATGACAATGTGGACATATATCACCAGGGCCCCTCTCAGGACCTTGGATGAGGCTCAAGCAAGTGAAGGGGCCTGACCCTCAGCTTCACAGTAAATCCACCACTAAGTACAGTTAATGAGAATTCTATCTGTCTTACACTAGCCAAATTTAATGATTTTCACAGTTATATAAATAACATTTCTCAAGACATAAGGTTCAAACAGACAAAAAGTTTACTTTTTAGATTGGTAAAAACCTCAATTGTAAAAGTGACAACTAGAGTCTTTATTTCTTTAAATTGAATTATCAGCAAACAGAACAACAATAAAAATATGTCACTCATGACAAAGAATAGCATATATTATAAATTAATCTCGGTCTATACCTTTACCTCAATCTAATTAAAAAATTAAAGTTGCTCTTATTTTATTAGTTCCCTGGTTAATACACATCCTGCAACTTGCTGCTTTCTTTGCAGTACACTTCTTTAGCAGGCAGGGGAACTTAAATATTTGTATTTTAGCTTGCCAAAACACACAGACACATTGTTTCATTCAGTTTTGATGAACTGAAATGTGGGTTTACAAAATCCCATTTCTTAATTCTATGAGGTGATGAATTCTGAAGAAATGTATTCTATCATTATTTTGTTTGTTTTAGCTAAAACAATGGCTATACAAATTACTCCTTGTGTTACTAAGCTATAGAAAGTAATCTAATGTTTTTTAATCAGAAAAAAACAAAAAAAATATAGTACCTCTTACATGCTTGGCATTGTTCTCAATGCTAGAAGAATAAATTAAACAGCAAATATCCTTGCTCTCCCATAGTTTACACTCTGGTGGAATGAAACAGGCAAAACAGTCATTTCTGCTTTGCAAATTTTTCAGAGAAAATGTTTGCCTTTGTTTCGATTTATATTTCATAGATATGTTAGTGACCATAATTACCAAAAATATTATACCAAATTTCACCAAAAATAATGCCCAGATTCCTCATGTAAATTCAAAATAACTTTTTCTTCTTATTTGTATGAATATTGACAGTATGCTTACTATACTTCTTAGGTAAGGAATGTTTTTGGTAAATACTGGACTAACCAATAAATCTCATATTCTTAGGGCCTAATACTATGAAATTAATTGTCATGTTTTCAATCAATGGAAATAATAAATATATTCAGCTTTTTTCATTCTTTATATGCATAGATATAAACTTGAGACACCAGAGGACCAGATTAAAAATAGACCAAAAATATAAAAGAGAAAAATGTAGAGAATGGCATCCTGTTATGATAGCAAGCAGAAAATAAAAGCATAAATTCAGACAATGGAAACTAAGGAATGATTAACTCTCCTGGACTGTGTCTCATCTGCTTAAGGTTGATATACATAAAATTATCAGAATAGTATTACCTCACATCTTACATGGAACTTGAAATTTAAAGTTACTTTAGCATTTGCACACTTTTTAACTGCTTTTCTTTCTTGAGGAGGGGCTGGGGAGGGAGGAATTGAAGTGTCCTTTTCTGGGTAAATATTTCCAAACCTATTGGTATGTTTAAGATACTATCAACACAATACACTTTAGGAAATACTATGATAAAGTCTTTAGGGAAGATGCTGGAAGTATGTTATACTCTTGTAAGAATAAGGATTGTTTTAAGATTGATTGATTGATTGATTGATTTTAGAGAGCGTGTGTGTGTGTGTGCACTGGGGTGGGGTAAAGGGCAGAGGGAGAGGGAGAGAATCTCAAGCAGACTCCCTGTTATGTGTGGAGCCCAACACAGGGCTCGACCTCACCACCCTGAGATCGTGACCTGAGTTGAAATCAAGATTTGTCCAACTCTTTAACCAACTGAGCCACCCAGGCACCCTAAAAGCGTGTTTTTTTAATGCAGTTCATTGTTTGTCTACTGCTTCACCTGCAATATAATACACATAGTTTGCTAGAATTTGATTTAAATTTTGGCATTTCTTTAACACAGCGGGTCTATGTAGTATGGGAAAAGTTAATCGTATTTATATTCAGAAGAGACTTCTTCTTGTTAATGCTATCATGCAAATGATTTGAACAAGTTGTTTAATTATTCTTAGTCTTGGGTCTATCATAAGCTCACAGAGTTGAAGACTAAATAAAGCCACCAATGCATACATTCATTCATTCATTCACTTCTTGAGTGAATGTTTCTGTGGTTGTTACTGTATGAGAGACATTAGAAATGTAACTTGGTGAAAGCTAAGAAGAGCTATGCAGTATTATTTGACAGCATATAATAGAGACCTTAGTCTAAGGGTTAGGCAAGAATTCTGTTAGGTATTAACATTTCAGTAGCACATGAAACCACTTTACTTTATGTCATTTAGGGACTTATTAGATGTGTCTCTATATATAAGAATATAAGCTCCATGAGGGCAGGCATTTCAGTATTTTGTTCACTGCTCTATCTCCCAGTGCCTAAAATAGGGCATGAATGAATGGATGGGATGAAGCATTTATTATGTTGGTAAATTGGATAATGACTGTTCCATTGTCGTATTATGAAACTCAATAGAAATATTTTTCTTTCAAAATTTTCACTTTTACAGAAACTTCAGATGCAAGAAATATATATTTAATTTATAATTCAACATCCCTTTGATGTCTATTGAGTGCCTGTTATTTCCAAACACTAAAAGGAAAAACACCTGTGTTTGTTTTATTCTATACTCAGAGAACACTTCACTTCTGGCACCAAATGCCGACAATTTTCTACACCAAACGATGCTCTAACTCTTCGGACACCAATAGAGTGTCCCGGAATTCAATTACAGCACTAACTAGGCAGTATTGGTACAGACCCCACAAATTAAGGGCTCAGTTCCACAAAACTGGCTCCTACTTTAGATATCCATCACAAATAGTGAATCCCAGGTAACCCACATTTTTGTCTGACTTAGGCACAAATTGGGGGTTCTCATGGTCCCCTTCTTGGTCATGTACAAGAATAAGTAAATAATATGTTTAAAGTGTTACATTAATAAAAACTGCCATTGATTGGCTGTCTAAAAAGAATTCAAACTTTAAGTTGAGTTAATTTCATTATCTCTAGTTGCCTCTCCCGACCTGAAAGAAAAATGTTATTTCTTTCTTCAATTACGGAAACTGAGGATCCACTAATTTAATTTTCATTTAATTTATGCATGCCATCCTTGTAAAACTGGTGGTCTGGACTTATGGCTGTCTATTTCTTTGGTTCTCTTCAGACTTCTTCTATCTATATGCTATTTAGAAGTGTGTTGCTTATTCTCCAAATATTTTAGGATTTTCCAGGTATCTTTCTGCTGTTGATTTCTAGTTTAATTCCACTGTGTTCTGAGAGTATTCTTTGTATGGTTTCCTTTTAATTTGTTAAGATGTATTTGAAGGCCAGAATGTAGTTTATCCCAGTGAATGTTTCACGTAAGCCTGAGAAGAATGTGTGTTCTGCTGTTGTTGGATGAAATGTTCTATAAATGTCAATTAGGTCCAGTTGATTGATGGTGCTGTTATCCTCACTGATTTTCTGCCTGCTGAATCTGTCAATTACTGAAAGAGGGCCGTTAAAGTCTCCAACTATAATCGTGGATTTAACTATTTCTCCTTGCCGTTTGCATTAGTTTGTTTGGGTTAGTGTAACAAAGTATCATAGAAGTGAGTGGCTTAAACAACAGAAATTTACTTTCTCACAATACTGGGGCTAAAAGTCTGAGACCAAGGTATTGGCAGACTTGTTTATTCGTTAGTTTGTTTTGTTTGTTTGTTTTCCTGTGGCCTGTATCCTTGGCATGCAGGTGGCTATCTATTCCCCTTTGCCTTCACATGGTCTTTCTTCTGTGTGTGTCCATGTCCTAATCTCCTCTTCTTATAAAGACACCAGTTCTGGGGCGCCTGGGTGGCTCAGTTGGTTGAGCGACTGCCTTCGGCTCAGGTCATGATCCTGGAGTCCCGGGATCGAGTCCCACATCGGGCTCCCTGCTCAGTGAGGGATCTGCTTCTCCCTCTGACCCTCTTCCCTCTCGTGCTCTCTATCTCTCATTCTCTCTCTCTCAAATAAATAAATAAAATCTTAAAAAAAAAAAGACACCAGTTCTATTGGATTAGAGCCCACACTAATGACTTCATTATAACATAGCAATTACATCTCAGAAGACCTTATCTTCAAATATAGCTACATTCTAAGGTACTGGGGGTTAAGATTTCAATATATAAATGGGGGAGTAGTTTAGACCACAACACAACTCTATCAGTTTTTGCCTCACATATTCTCATGCTCTGTTGTTAGATGCCTACACATTAAGGATTGGTATGTCCTTACAAAATTCTGGTTTTTGTAACGTTTCTCTTTATCCCTGATAATTTTTGCTTTTCTGAAGTCTCCCTGCTTTGTCTGAAATTAATATAGCTAACTTCAGATTTCTTATGGTTAATGTTAGAATGGCATATATTTGTCTATTTCACTTTTAATGTGTCCGTGTCTTTATATTTAAAGTGGGTGTCCTATACTCTTAACTACAGAGAACAAATTGATAGTTACCAGGGGAGACATGGGGGTGGGTGGGTTAAATAGGTGATGGGGATTAAGGAGTGCATTTGTTGTGTTGAGAACTGGGTGTTGTATGGAATTGTTGAATCACTATATTGTATACCTGAAACTAATATTATACTTTATGTTAACTATCTGGAATTTAAATAAAAACTTAAAAAAATAAAGTGGCTGTCCTATAGAGAACAGTAGTTGGGTCTTGTTTTTTTGTCCACTTTTTTTTTTAATTGGTGAATTTAGACCATTTACATTTAAAGTGATTTTTGAGCTGGAGGAGTTATGATGGCAGAATACTAGGAGGACCTTATGTTTGCCTTCTTCCTCAAACACAATCCTGAAAAAGAAAAGCAAAGCAGGAGGCATCACAATTCTAGGTTTCAAGCTATATTACAAAGCTGTAGTCATCAAGACAGTATGGTACTGGTACAAAAACAGACACATAGATCAATGGAATAGAATAGAGAACCCAGAAATGGACCCTCAACTCTAAGGTCAACTAATCTTTTTTTTTTTTTAATATTTTATTTATTTGACAGAGAGAGACACAGCGAGAGAGGGAACACAAGCAGGGGGAGTGGGAGAGGGAAAAGCTGGCATCCCGCGGAGCAGGGAGCCCGATACAGGGCTCGATTACAGGACCCTGGGATCATGACCTGAGCCTAAGGCAAATGCTTAATGACTGGGCCACGCAGCAGCCCCAATCATAGTTATTTTAAATTCTAGGTCTGATAACTTCAAAATCTCTGCCACATATTAATGTGTTTCTAATGCCTGCTCTATCTCTTTTGACTGTGTTTCCCTTGAATTTTACCGTGCCTTGTAATTTCTTATTGAAAGTTGGGCATGATATTGGTTAATAGAAAAGGAGATAAATAAGTTTTTAATGTGAGGTTTTATATTTATTTTTCATATATAAATATATTTATATTGAGTTAGGCTGTGTTTAATGTTTAATGTGGCTGTAGGTGTCAGAGGCTTCATTTACTTTAATGTCTTTATTTATGGTTCCATTGTTGCCTTTAGGTCTTTTTAGAAACTTCCTAAATAAAGTCTGTAATAGCTCTCCCACTTGTAATCCATTGCTATACTGGAGTACTGTTGATAAGGTGTCAAAATATTAAGGAGAGGAAGTATTCTATAACCACATGATTAAATCATTGTTTTTAATGGGCAAGAGTCCCTGGGATGTGACCTTCAGAAGTTTCTTACCACTTTTTCCTCTCTATATGTGTGACAGAGAGGGTAGAAAGGCTCAAGTTATATAATTGCCCTTTTCTTACAATATATTAGATTGTGGTAAAGCAGCTTCCCCTGAGAACAAGAATTTGCTACTGAGAACAGAATGTTCTGGGCATGCACCAATATGGTTACTTTTCTGTTCTACCTACTAAAAGCAAGAAGCAATTTTTTCTCTAGTCATTAAATGAGAAGCTGATGGGCTCTTAGAGATAAAACCCATAAAAATGTGGAAGCAACCAATTTCCTGTTCCTCCAGGAGTTTTTAACTCTCAAGCTGGTTCAGGCTCAGCCTCCATTTATCAGTGGATTACAGTGTTCTTACCTGTTACTGGCCCTAGTGGCTTCTATTCCAAGTATGCTGTGATTCTCTGTATTTGAGTTTTTTCAGTTTTCAGGACATCTCTTTATCTGTCACCTCAGTTCTCTGGTGGATTTAAGAAGAACTGAATTTTAATTCGTTCAGCCTTTTACTTTAAGTTTGGGAGCGACAACTTCCAAGCTCTTTATACTTTGAGGCAGAAACCAGAAGTGGGGACAGCCTGTTTCAGATGCCCACATTTTTACCAGCTGTATCCAAATCTCAAAGTGATAGCATGTGTTGGGGTGGAGGGAAAAGAGGGGGTTTTGTAACCATCCAGGCAGTCAGTGATGAGAACATAAATTAGGCAGCCAATACATATAGTCAAGTTTTCTCTATTGTCAGAACAACAAAGTAAATGGTAAATACATGGCTAAACAACTTGAATATCTCAAGTTTGAGATCAATGCAAACTGGAAACCATTTTCTAGGTTATATTATATTCATTGAAGATTTGGTTCATAGATTCTCATCAATATGTATGTGGTTGTTACTCAAAATGCCAAATGATAGGACTTTTATAAAGTAAGCCCACTTAAATTATGATATTTTTTGAAAAAAATTCTAAATTATTAAATTCAGGTAGTAAGTAGATGGACAATGGTAGAATGTACTAATATATGAGGTTGCTTTAGGCCTGATTTGGGGGCTTCAGTGGTTCTGACAAAAACTGTTAAAGTCATGCGTGGAATTTAAAGAGGAAACATATACCAAATTTTATTTCCATTTTTCCAATTATTCAATGTATATATTTTTAGGTAACTGACTTTACCATGATCACAATTCCTGTTACCATTTTTATACAAAGTTTATGTGAACCACTTTTATCAAAATATTTTATTTCTTTCTTAGTACATCTAATTGATAGCCTCATTTATATGTATTAAGGATGGCTTAATTTCTCAAGTACTTTTTTAAAAGGACTATGGCTTTTCTACTACATTGTACCCATAATTTTAGTTTTTGGCATCCTTTTCTAAAACCAAGCTCCTGTATTTTCAGGATTTCATGCAGTAGAAATTCAACCTGGCATTCTTTATTCAGGAAATTGACTGGCTAGCAGTGAGTTTTGTGTTCTTGAGGCTTTGTTTCCTAGTTACACAATAATTTGCTGTTCACTTAATCTGAAATGTTATGTAAGAAAATGCAAAGTGTTTTATATATATTATAAATAATACATTTATTTATCTATCTTCCAAATATATACAGAATTTATTGGTAAGGAGAACTTCTAAATCAAAGGATTTGAGAATTATTTGTCTTTTCAAATCCTTTGATTTTTAACATGAGTTTATATATATATATATATGATATTTATGCTTTTAAAAATTTATGCCACAAATATATGACACTTTGGTATGCAAGATTCAGGGATCTAAAGAGTACCAGTCACATACTATCCATTTCTGAATATCTCCCCAGAATTTGACTTGATATAAGCTATAATGATCAACATTACATAAGAAACTTTCTTTTAGCTTTGTCTCCCCAAGTTAAATTCAGTGATCACAACCGTGGTACTCATATCCTTACAATAATTCAAAAACAGAACAAAAAATGCTTATATTCCTTAAGTATTTCCATAGTCATGTGGAAGGATTCATTGTACAAAAGGAATAAAGACTGAACTAAGCTATACTATTTAAGAGCTAATATCAAGAAGAATATGAAACCATATAGTTAAACCAAAATTATCAATATTAAAAGCTTAAAAATTATACCAACATATTTAGGTCAGTGACTTGTAAGAATAAATAGAGTAATATTCTTAAGCCTTCTTGTTACTTTATTTTATTTTTTGGATTCATGAAATGGATATTATTGATCTAAAGTGAATGTTCAATTTTATATCTTTTAATATATGTTGCCAATTAATGCTCTAGGTCTGTATAGCCACATGTATAAAAGACTGCTCATTTCTTTGAAGTACTGTCTTTACTCAGTATTTATTCTCAGTATTTACTCAGTATTAAAGTCAAATAGGGAGAGAATATTATCTCATTATTGCTTAATTTATATATTTTAATACTAACCAGGTTATTCCTTTCCTATAACTTATAGTTTATATATTTTTTCTCTTTCAAGAAATCCATTCATTTCCATATAATGTCAGTTTGTATATATTTTCATTACTTGTAAAAGGTTTTATATATTGAAGCCATTCACCTTGTCTTGTTATATAAATTTAAAATATCACGGTACATTCCACTAATGATTTTATTGGGAAAATATTGAAAATTAAACAAAAAAAAGAGAATCTAATGAAATAAAACTCTAAACAAAACAGTAGAGTTGATCAATAATACAAATTTTAACAAACCAATTTATAGAAAGTCAGATAAATAAGTGAAGAGATGGAAAAAATGCAAATACTAAATGATAATGGTAAGAAAACTGAAAGGGCTTTATTAATATTATACAAAGTAATATTTGGGAAAAGACATTACAACGACAAAAAGTGCATTCATCAAGAAGAAACAATTGTATAAATGTGTGTATATACATATATATACATAACACTTATGAACATATATTCAAAATAAAGGAAGCAAAACTCACACAAATAAAAGGAAAATAAAACATATTTAAAATTGTAGTTGATGATATTATCATTCCTTTCTCAGTAATTAGTTGAAGAAGCAGTCAAAAATGGTATCTTAATGCCTAATAGAAAGCTTGAATAACTATCAACCAATTTGTGTACAACATACAGTTGTTTTGCTTTTTTATCCACTGTGAAAATCCCTGCATTTTAATTGGTTTATCAATTTACATTTAATATAATGATCAATAAAGTAATACTCAGTATGGTTAAGTTTAAATATATCAGCTTTTGATGTCTTTTCCATTTATTCTTTTCTGTATTCCTAATTGCTTCATTCCCTATTTTGGATTAGTTGAGAAGTTCCTGGTTTTCCATTTTATCTCTTAATTGACTTACTAATTATAGTTCTTTTTCTCATTATTTGTTGCTCTTAAATTTACAGTATGCCACTTTAGCTTATTACAGTCCATGTTAAATTTATATTATATCAGTTCATGTGTAATTTGTATCATTATGTGTATATTATGACATTAAATTTGCACGTCTCTACATGTTTTCTTGCACTGGGGTCTGAGGAATCATGCATATCTATGCTTTTTGTATTGCTCTCAGCCTATCCCTACTAATACTATCAGCTAGGAATGACAAGTGCTCACCAGGGCCCATACTACTTTGGGGCAGCCCCCACAGACATTTCCTCAACCAGAGCCAATTTTGTGGATGGACTGGCCTTTGTGGTTCTTATGATTGCAAGATGCACCTCAGCAACAACCATTAAGAAACTTTGAAGAAACAAGATTTATTGATCACAAATCCTGGAGGGTACATTACACGCCCAAGGGCCACACAGAGAGATTGAGAATAGAGACAGAGAATGTGCTAATGCACAGAGAGCTCTGCCTTCAAGAGCAGCGTGCCCAGGGTTTTGTGGGTTCCTTAGGTTCTGTTTGCCTTTATTCAATCTTATTTTTCCATTCCACAACCTTGATCATCTCCATTGTCCCGTCTCCAAGTTCACTAATTCTTCTGCCTGCTCAGATTTACCTTTGAATTCCTCTAGAGAATTTTTTATTACAGCTATTATATATTTCTACTCTAGACTCTTTTTTTTGGCTTCTTTTTTAGGTGTGTTCTTTTTTAACCTCTTGATATTTCCGTTTTATTCATACATCATTTTCCTTACTTTTTCCACATCTTACTTTAGTTCTTCAAGCATATTTAAGGCCTTGTTTTAAGTGTTTGTCTAATAAATCTGCCTTCACAGCTTTTTCAGGGACAGTTTCTGTTGATTTATTTTTTTCCTTTGAATATGCCATAATTTCCTGTTTGTCTTTTGTTTTGTTTTTTTCCTATTTCCTTGTGATTTTTGTTGTTGAAAAATAGACATTTGAATCTAATAATGCAGTAACTCTGGAAATTAGATTCTCTGTCTTCCCCATCATTTGTTCCTTTTTGATATTGTTTTTGTTTTTCTGATTCTTGTAGGCCCTCTCTGTGCTGATGATCAGCCTGGGGTATAAATTTAAGGTCTTTTCAGGTCTTTCCTGAGTCTTTTCCAGGACATCGTGGTTCACTTTCTAATTTCCTCATGTATGCAATTGTTTTGTTTAATTTTGGGCTCCCAAAATGGGGAAAATGAGATAAATAAAAGGGGAGGCAAGGGTGCTGGCCTTTTAAGTTCCCTGTTAAGTTTTTTCAGCCAAAAGAGGGGCAGGCTTACAATTAACTGCAGGGAAGGCATAACAAAAATGGCCACCAGCCTTTTTGTCTGCATTTCTTTGACCAGAATCAGCAACTGATGATCAGAGCACAGATCTCTGATATTTGAAGAATAGGATCCTTTTAACCCAACTTAGCTCCTTCAAGCTATGTGCTGGGTGCTCAAGAAATACATGCACAGATGTCTGATTGGGCTGGGGGTTGGGGGAAAGGTGGCCACTATTGTGCTAAGAACTGAAATTGACTGAAATTACAAATTGACCACTATTTACCTGCCAAGTCTCTCTCTGGATGTTGCAAATCTTCAATACATTACAGAGTTCCAACATATTTACATCAAACATATTCCACCAGTGCAACTTTTGTCTAGGTGAGGAAACAGATTCTTGGTACTTCCTACACCACTATCTTTCCCAAATCCAATGTTGTCTTATTTTAAGGAGGATTAAATTTTGGTTCTACAGGCTGTTAATTTATGTATGGATCTTCTTAGTGTGGAAAACTTACAGTGGTAAATAAGGGTGACTGAAAACAATCAGAAGCAAAGGTGGAAGCTTTTATTTCCAGGGAATATTTATAAAAATAAGGTATCTAATATTTTAAAAATCATAAACAGAATAGCTTATATTTTCTGAATTATTTATGTGCACAATGCATTGTAGCGAGCATGGTGGATAATAAGATAGACATTGATTATTATTTCTTGTTTTGGAGATGTATTTTTAAAGTATTTTGCAGTTTATATTCTTCATCTGTAGAGTGGGAAAGGTATCATTAAATAATATCATGTAATTAAAATGTTTTAAAAACAGGACGCCTGGGTGCCTCAGTTGGTTAAGCGTCTGCCTTCGGCTCAGGTCATGATCCCAGGGTCCTGGGATCGAGCCCCACATCAGGCTCCTTGCTTAGCAAGGAGCCTGCTTCTCCCTCTGCCTGCCTCTGTCTCTCTCTCTGATAAATAAATAAAATCTTTAAAAAAAATAAAAAAAAGTTTTAAAAACTATTAATCCCTAGAGAAATAAAAAAATCTTTTTTAATCTTTATAATCCAGCATCGATTGTATATACAAGAAGATCATGAATGAAAAACAATTTACTACCTTCCAGAAAAATGTATAGAATTGTATATTTTGTAAGATAGTAATAATTATTTATGTAAATGTGTCAGAGACCCAGTCTTGATGAAAATGCATCTTAATATTCATTTGTTTTTCTAAATATTCATGAAAGTAAATGAAATGTGTACTTAGCCATTTGTTATCCTGGAAGTTAGAAGTTAATGTAGATTTTAAAACATCATAGGTAAATCATTTCATCTGTTTTACCCTTCATTCTCGTATCTGCACAAAGACTTAATTGGACTACCATGACCTCCCTGTAGGATTTCTTTTTTTTTCTAAGATTTTATTTATTTATTTATTTGACAGAGAGAGTGAAAGAGCACAAGCAGGGGGAGCAACAGAGGGAGAGGAAGAAGCAGGCCCCCTTCCAAGCAGGGAGCCCGATGCGGGGCTCGATCCGAGGACCCTGGGATCATGACCTGAGCCGAAGGCAGATGCTTAACCATCTGAGACACCCAGGTGCCCTCCCTGTATGATTTCTAATATCCTATGTGTATTTGCTAATGGAGTAAAACCTATTGATCCTTGTAATCTCATAATTTGAGAATTAATGATATAATTACTTGAATAGACTATGTCAAAGTGATGATACAGTAAATGATACATAAAAGTTGAATGCAGCAAGGCTGATAAAACATTTTTTAATGTATGTAAAATATCTCCTCAATATATTTTGAGGACCATAAATGTAATTAAAGGTAGGAATTGTGATATTTTAATGTTAGAGATTTGTATAGTATTTTTGTCAGTTGTTTCACATAACTTCCTAATACCGACTTAACATGCCTTCAAGTTAGGGCTAACTCGGGAATAGACTCTGAAGTAATGTGAAGACTAATGGAAAGTTAAAAAAAAAATTGTACATTTATCAAGAACTGTAGGAGAAAAAAAGAGAAAAAAGGAAGCAGTAATGGCAGGAAGGGTCATTGATCAGATCTTTGGTTTTTAGTAACTGATGTAGGTAGTCAGGGAAATATTCATAAATATTTGCAGAATAATAGTGACAGCTTCATGTATGCTCAATTACCTTGTTTATGGAACATTGTAGTAAGAATACTTGACTTGAATATTTTAATCTATGCTAAAGATATTCATTGTTAATATTTTTTCTCTTAATTTAAAAAAATTAAACTAAAATAAAAAATACATCTATGTAATTTAATTGTGCATACTGCTGCAATATGTAATTAAACATGTTTTTTTAAATGCAATGAGAAAAATGATATAAAATAAGTCCTTAGCTAAGAGAGTACTATTTTAAAAAATCAATTATTCTCTGAAACACAGCAAGCTGCTTTTCAGAAATTACAACAAAGCGAACTGCTGGTAACCATCCTACTGTATATCCATTTCTCAAAATAGTACAAGCACTTTCACAAAAAAGCCAAGTCATTCATTATAAAATGCCCCCAAGGCATAGATTTTCTCCAAGTGAGCTTCACATCTTTCCTTTGCAAAGAAAATCAATTTCAAAAATAAGGAGAAATGCTTAGCAAAGTATATGTACTGACTATACAGTGTATAAACATGGATATTTGAATACTATTTATACTTGTAATTTAAACAATTGAGCGGATATTTTTACTGAATGTTTAAATGCATAGAACATTTGCAGTAGCATTCATTGAGTACCATAACCATATACTGCAAGTAAAATTCATATAATAATATTTTAAGCTTTTCAAATAATAATTACTCAAATCCTGTATTTAAGTACAAGTGTGTTATGAAAATGAATGATTTCATAAGATGACACCTTATAATAGATTCTCCTCAAGCTACATAGCCTTCAAAATATCTGAAATCATTAAGTATTAGCATTTCCAAATAAGCACTTTGTTCTTTTAGCAGTGAAACAATATATTATTTTAACACCTGTTGACAGTTATATTCACAGATATGACTAATTCAGAAAAATACATTTTTATTTACATATATGGACAAAGTTGGACAAAAAAAGCAGGCTCATTAGATAAGTGTTGCAGTTTTAGGAGAAGTTATTTGTCCTCTGGGCGCCTGGGTGGTTCAGTAGGTTAAGCATCTGCTTTCAGCTCAGGTAATGATCCCAGGATCCCGGGATCAAGCCCTGAATGGGCTCTTCGCTGAGCGAGGAGTTTGCTTCTCCGTCCCTCTGCCCCTCCCACTGCTCATGCTCTCTCTCTTTCTCTCAAATAAATAAATAAAATCTTAAAAAAAAAAAGTTACTTGTCCTAGTATGTAACTTAATTCATAACAAACAGCACCTTCTGGATAGTAAGTAGAACAAGTTGGGTACTCCCTTCCCAGGGAGCATGTCTTCCCTTTGCATGATACTCGACTACATATTTTAAATCATATAAAATTGTAATTATTCAGTTTGGGATTAATAAACACAATTTTCCTATTCTTTCAAGTTATAAAACTTTCTCCTTTGAGTGTTAGAATAAGTAATCAAGAATAGCCCATGATATGACAAAATTATTGGTAATCTTAAGTGTTGATTCATGTATAAGAGTAGTCTAGCTTTTGAGATCTGCTTGTTTTTTTGCTGTTGTTGTTTTGTTGTTGTTGTTATTTTTGAACACTAAAAATAAACACCTGTAGTGAACTTACCTACTTCTATAGGCTTCTATCATACTTGTTCCAGTTGGCTGAATGTCTAGGTATATATTTCTGATTATTATATGTTTAGACATGTTCTCTGATAGCTACATTTAAGATAAACAAAATAAAGGTAGAGTAAACACAAAATGAACAAATTCTTCTTAGGTTTTTTCTTTCCTTGGTTCTACCAAATATTTTGAAGACAAATTAATCTATGAACATTTAACAAATTGATAGATATGTTAAAATTGTATAAAGATGACCTCATTTTTATTTATACCACACATTACATCTTTAAAATAGCTTCACATGTATATTTGAGGCTCAATACAATAAGGGGAAGTAAGTACTGGCAGAGATTACTTCCAAATTAGATATGAGAAGCTGAGGCTTTGGTCTCGAGACTTGTCAAAAATCACGGAGCTTTGTGAATTAGCCTTATCCTCAATACTAATAATTTATTTATTACCCTATTCCCTGTAGGTTTTATGTTCTACTATAAAGGGAGAAAACTGAACTTAATCCTTTTGCATTTATACTGCATTAGAACTTGAAAAAATGTGAAGAAAACATATTTGGCTGTATGTATTTGGGAAAAGCAGTAATTATTTCCCATTGTAGACATTTTTAAGTGATACTGTATATAATAAGTTCAAGAAATCCATTTGACGTTGTTTGTGTCAGAATTTTGTAATTAAACAGAAGGCATGTAATAGAGTTCAACTCCATATTTGATGTTTGTTCACACAAACATCACACACGTGATCTCAAGCCCTGCCATGACCCCTTTCTCTTCTGCCCCACATCTGGGAAGGCCTAGATGCTCCCTCCTTTGGCACTGGTAGGAAGTTCAAATTATGAATGCCTTGGCTGTCCTGCATAGAAATCCTCACCCTGGCTCTACTCTAAAACTACCGCAAAACTCCAAATTAGTTTTACATTTCCACAGAAAGCCTCATTATGTATATAGAACTTTTCATACTTTCATGGTGTATGTGCAAAATCCTTGTCATCGCTCTGAACCAAATTTTGAGAGAGAAGTGTATCTTACCTCTATTTAGTGTCCAGGGCAGCGCATTATGTACAAAACTCCTGTTAGGATCCAAGTGATCAATAGCAGATTGTATATGTCAATCTCCATTTTTTTTCTTTTGTTTGTAAAGAGAATATAAATTAGTCAAGTTTATATCCTCCTAGAGTGAGTGAGTGAGTGCAGGCAAGGATAAAAGCATCTTTTTGGATATGAGTTTTGGTACGTTTAAGAAAAATTAATCTATGTTCTTAGTCACATCTCATTTATGTTCATAAGTTAGGTATGCCTATCCCCATCAACTTATATTCATATATTTATAGTCATTGTGGATCATTTAGTCACTATGGGTTAAATGTTGTTGATATTTGAGTGCATCACCACAGTATAAAATTCTTTATGTAAAAAAAATGTTGAGTATAATTTGTACAGCTCTAAAAAATATCCAATCTTTTTACAAGTTACTGTTTGTGACAATTCTGAATCATCTCCTGTGTGCCAGTTGGGTCTATCAGTGACATGACTTTCCAATGTCAATCAATTAACATAGTGTAAAGTACTTAACCAATAAATAAATTAATCCAAACCTCAGCTGGACGTCATTGTTGCCAATAATAGGGATGATATTTCTGCTAAAATTTATAGCTATTTATCTGCCCTTGGATTTCTGATTATTCATACATTATCTGATTTGCATAAAAGTATTCTGTACTATGGGTGTCACTCCAGAAGTATAATCATCTATAATCTGCATGACATCATAATAATTCTGGAATGTATCACTGTGTTAAAATAAAGTCATACCAAAATAAAAGAAAAAGAAGAAAAAATAAAGTCATATCATTTATAGTAAATTTTCTATCAATTTTCACACTGGCAAAATGAGATCCACTGTTTATTTTTTATCTTGACCTGTATGGTCCCTTTCCTTCATTTTTGTTTCTGTTAGTTTGGAAGATATACAAAATTTGAGTTTGGTTCCTAGATGGCTATTTTTTTTAATGTTTAAAAATATACTATCCTCCAGGGCCAGGTTCCAGCGTGCTTAGTCATATTGAAGAATGACAAAAACAAACAAATAAAATTCTAGAAAAGTACTTTGAAGAAAATCCATGGGACCTTGGTGCAAAGAGTAAAGTATCAAAGAGCTTGGCAGTTCATTACACATTTCAAAATTCCTTCTGTTTTGGGGCACCTCAAATGACTGAGCCACCGACTCTTGGTTTCAGCTCAGGTCATGATCTCATGGGTCATTAGATTGAGCCCTGTGTGGGGCTCCCCCCTTGGGGGAAGTCTGCTTGAAAGAGTCTCTCCCTCTGCCCCTCCCCCCCCACTTGCTCTCTCGTGCGCGTGCACTCTCTCTCTCTCAAATAAATAAATCTTGAAAAACATTTTTTTTAATTCCTTCTGTTTAAAGTTTGGTTCAGCAATGGGAGCCTGGGTGGCCTGGGTGGCTCAGTTGGTTGTGCATCTGACTGGCTTAGGTGGTGATCTCGAAGTCCTGGGATGGAGCCTTGCATGGGGCTCCTTGCTCAGCAGGGAGTCTGCTTGTCCCTCTCCCTCTGCCTCTCCCCCCACTGGTGTTCTTGCTCTCTCTCTCTCTCTCTCAAATAAATAAAATTGTATAGAAAAAAAATTTGGCTTAGCAAGAAAAGGTCTCAATTAAGGAAAGAAGAGAGATGTTTTCCATCAGATTATTAGTAACAATAGAGAAAATACCATTTAAACACTACAACAACAATAAATGAAATAAATGTTGACAGCATCTAAAGGAACAGAGAAAAGCAATTTGGCTAACAATTATGGTGAAAGGTCAATTTTATCCTCTCCTATTCTTGCATTTACCATTCTCTCCACCCTTCATCCCATGACTCAAATTCCTGCATGCCCCACGGTTCACCTCTTCCTTCAGCTCATACTTTTTAGAGTTCTCTGATGCTCCATCCATAAGCTACCTGAAAATGACAACTACAAAGATCATATCACAATGATAAACTTTGAACATTGCTCTCTGTGCTATGGCAAATGTTTTGGTTTATGCCATTTACACTTAGAACACTTGCTCCTGGCTCCCCTCCACCTTTCTGATCTCTTTTTTATTTTTTTATTTTATTATGTTATGTTAATCACCATACATTACATCATTAGTTTTTGACGTAGTGTTCCATGATTCATTGTTTGCTTGTAACAACCAGTGCTCCATTCAATACATGCCCTCTTTGACACCCATCATCAGGCTAACCCACCCTCCCACCCCCCTCCCCTCCAGAACTCTCAGTGTCCATAGTCTCCCATGGTTCGTCTCCCCCTCTGATTTTCACCCCTTCATTTTTCCCTTCCTGCTATCTTCTTCTTCTTCTTCTTCTTCTTTTTTTAACATATAATGTATTATTTGTTTCAGAGGTACTGATTTCTTGTTTTCACTAGCACAGTGGGATAATAGAAGAATACTATTCTTGGATTAGAATTGTATTCTTGGTAAAACAAAACAAACATTTTTTTTACATTTTAGAATATCCTCTTATCTTCCAAGGACACACACAGAGATTGAGTACAGATTTTTACCTTAGTTCTCCAAAAGAAGAAAAAATATAAAATGTTTAAAAAAGAAAAAAGGCGCCTGGGTGGCTCAGTCAGTTAAGCGTCTGCCTTGGGCTCAGGTCATGATCCCAGTGTCCTGGGATCAAGTCCTAAGTTGGGCTCCCTGCTCAGAGGGGAGTCTGCTTCTCCTTCTCCCCCTTGCTCATGCTCTCGCTCACTATCTCTCTCAAATAAGTAAAATCTTAAGGAAAAAAAGAAGAAAAAAGAAAAAAATCTTAAATTTATATTTTTAAAGTTTTCAACTATAAATGTAGTATTTTCTAATATGAGTAATTTATAATCATGGTTAGTTTTCATACCCCTCATCATACCCACACACACTGTTTTTTTTTCCTGATAATTTTCTAGGTATTTGTACAAGTTTAAAATTTATTATTTTTTTATTTAAAAGATATTTCCTTTTAACATACAGATAATTTTTTTAAATATCCACTTATTTATTGTAGGGTATACTTTGCCATTATTTTAACTTCATTGCATCACTCTCCTAGAAAGTAATATATATGACATTAATCCTTTGGAGTGTGTTGAGGTTTAATTGTTGGCCTGATACAGAGCCTATTTTTGTAAGATTTCCTGTGTACTTAGAAAAAAATGTGTATTGAAATAAACAGTTTGTATTGAAATCTAAGTATATCTAATAAATCAAATACTAATGAATAGTATTGTTTAGATTTTTTATCTGTGTGTTTTGTCTACTTAATCAGCTTCTGGGGACAGTATATTAAAATTACTAATTGCAATGCTGATTTATCATTTCTCTTTGTATTTCTATCATTTATCACTTGATATATTTTAAGGTATGTTAGAATATGCATATTTAATAGTAATGAATTTAGCTTCTAGTTTTATATATATTATGTCTATGTATTATTTTTGATCCCTTATAAATTTTATTAATATAATTTATTATCATTAATTTATAATAATAAACTAACATAACTAATAACTAATGTAATTTATCATTAATATAATTCTATTTTTTATAGATATTAAAGTTAATACCTCAAATTTTGGGGCTTCATAATTGCCTAGTGTGCTTTATTCCATCAATCTATTTTCATGCTCTCTGTGGGTTTTTTTGTGTTAAAAGTTCTCCTATTGACAACATAAAATTTATGTATTGTTTTTATTTTTTTATTTTTTTAAAGATTTTATTTTTTAATTTGACACAGAGAGAGATAGAGAGCGCACAAGCAGGGGGAGCAGCAGAGGGAAAGGGAGAAGCAGGCTTCCCGCTGAGCAAGGAGCCTGATAAGGGACCCAATCCCAGGATTCTGGGATCATGACCTGAGCCAAAGGCAGCCACTTAACTGACTGAGCCACCCAGACGCCCCAGTATGTATTGTTTTTAAATACTATGTGAGAGTTTTTTAATTGGTAGGTTTAATGAACATACATTGATTATCCCTACAGTTGTATGAGAAACTGGTTATGCTATATTTTGTTCTTATTGTGGTTCCCCCTACTCTTACACATATATTTGTATTATTTCCCCATTTGATTTTTAAATTATTATTTACTTCCTTTATAAAAAATGTGTACTCGTGTATTTTTGTATTTCACTCCTTCTTCCCATTATTTAGATAATACCTGGAATTTAGTTCTTAGTCTTATCCATATGCTTTTCCTTTACTTTAGTCTGTCTTTTATTATGACTTTTCACGTATTCTTTTTACTTGCCAAATCTTTTGTAACAGATCCTATATTTGTTTTTTATATTATCATAATACTTTAGCTAAAATTGTTTCTATTATGAGCAATGTGGATTTACATGTGTAAGAATATATTTGTAACTTATTTGAATACAAATTTGTCTGGCTATAACATTGCAGGTTCAAAATAATTTTCTGCCATTAACTAAACTTTAATACTTCATTATCTCCTTCAATACAATGTTTTTGTCAAGAAAATCTATTTTAAATTTATTCTTTTCCTATCAGTTAAACTTCTTTATGGATACTTTTACATTTTTCCTTTTGTTCAGACATTTTCAGATTTCATTGTAGTATAACCAGGTCGTGGTTATTTATTTTATTTCCTATTTGGCATTTGATGGACACTTTCAAGCAGAATTCTTAATTCTGAATCATGTATCTTCAATATTTCTTCAAATATTTTTTCCTATTTGAATTCTTTTCTTCTTATGTGATTTCTATTATCCCAACATTGGCTCTTGTATTTCCATACTCCTGATCTTAAATTTTCTTTTTTATTGCCTACTTTTTATCTTTCCATTCTGCCTTCAACATTTAGCTAGGTTTTTGGTGACATGTATTCCATCTTAGGGTTTTGGGTTTTTTTTTAACCTTTATAGGTTTTATTAAGTAAAAGCTCCATATAGTTCCTTTGGAATGGCTTTTCGTTCATGTTGCTATCATGTTCCTGTATATATCTAAATATGTGTATGTATGTATGTGCATGTGTGTGTTTCATACTGATATATATGTACATATATATTTATGTGTATATACACATACATGTGTGTAAATATGTAAATATATGTATACACACACATATATTTCAGTTTGGTGTCTTTCTTTTAAGGTAGCTTTGAGTTCTTTTTCTCTGGAGATATCAACTACTCTGTAAAAATTTATAATAGAGAAAGGCCAAAGCAATACATAATGCGGTATCGGTCCTGATAAATCTAGAAAGAGGCTCAGACACTAAAGAAAGACTGTTAATTACTCTCACTATCATGACAGCACGAACTCTACTGGTCAAGAATTCTCCCTTAAATCCTTAGCATAAAACAGGAATGGGGAGAGGCAGTCTTAAAAAATTGAAATCAACCAACACAGGGACTTGGGGCTGAAAGTGAATAGAGGAATAAAAGCTCAAAAGTAGTTTGTCAGTCTGCATATGTGTTAATTACACCCTCACTGAAAGGGAGCTATGATGCTCCTTTCATATAATGTAGGGGTCAGGGTGGCTATTGCTTCATTTGCTACAATGAAGAGACAGGCAATGATTATTCTCAGGTAAATCAAGGGAAAGGCAAATGTTCAAGTTATTCAGTCTCAAGGGATTCTCCTCTCATCTCTCTTTTCTCTCTTTCTTTCCTTCTCTCTCTCTCTCTTTCGCCTAGCTCTTGGAAATTATGTTTCCCTTTCATTTTTATACTTTCCCCAATGTTGATTTTGAGGCAAGGAGCTATACCAGTTACCCATACTGAAAGGAATTGCTGTTTAATAACAATTCTTTTGGTAAAATAGATCTTATCCTTGAAAACCAAAAGTATCTATACAGATAACTACATTAACATTACTCTATATTCCACTCTATTTGTCCTCACTAGCATGTTTTTACTGTTAAAGGAGACTCTTGTCCAGGAAGAGAATAGTTATAACAACCTCATTGTTCATTCCTGGAATTTCCTGAAAAATTAATTTAAATGAACAACAAATCATTCATCTCTTCAACCGATAGCATTAAATGACTGTAGATTCCCCAAGACTCTTTAGAATCCTCACCTTCCCCCTAACCCCCTCCCCTCTAGAACCCTCAGTTTGTTTTTCAGAGTCCATCATCTCTCATGGTTCGTCTCCCCCTCTGACATACTCCCCTTTTCTTCCTCTCCTGTTATCTTCTTCTTTTTCTTTTTTCTCAAAATATGTTGCATTATTTGTTTCAGAAGTACAGATCTGCAAAAACTAATGATGTAATATATGGTGATTAACATAACAATAAGAAAAAAAAAATAGAATCCTCACCTTAAAATCCTCATTTATTACAATTTCAAATATTATGGTATCATAATTACTACACAACCCCAATAAAGACCTTGGATGAACGACCATCTTAAACTAGACTCTAATACACGTGAGCATTCCAACTTCATTTTCTTCCCCCTTCAATAGTACCAAGACTCTCTCAAGATAGTATGCTCCCATGCTTCAGTAAAAATAACCTCAGCTTTTTCTCATCAACAGTTTATTTTAATGGTATTTTGAGAAATCCAATATTCAGTAATCTTGGAGGTTCACTGAACTGCAGTTGGGACAGTCATGATTCAAAATCCTCAAATGGGTCCTCCTCTGAGGCCCATTGAGATCTCTACCAGGACAGAAGCTTTCACAGGCTTGTGACTTGTGCAGTCCTCTAGGGCCCCATGCTTAAAAAGGGCTCTGTGCTTGATTTAAGGCTCTGTTATTGCTGTTATTGCTGTCTTAAATTTCTTTTTTTTTTTTAAAGATTTTATTTATTTATTTGAGAGAGAGAGAATGAGAGACAGCATGAGAGGGAGGAGAGTCAGAGGGAGAAGCAGACTCCCTGCTGAGCAGGGAGCCCGATGTGGGACTCGATCCCGGGACTCCAGGATCATGACCTGAGCCGAAGGCAGTCGCTTAACCAACTGAGCCACCCAGGCGCCCTGCTGTCTTAAATTTCTTAACCATATTTGAAAAAGGGACATTGCATTGTTTTTGTTTTTTAAGATTTTATTTATTTATTTGACAGAGAGAGAGACACAGCGAGAGAGGGAACACAAGCAGGGGGAGTGGGAGAGGGAGAAGCAGGCTTCCGGCTGAGCAGGGAGCCGGACGTGGGGCTCGATCCCAGGACCCTGGGATCATGACCCGAGCCAAAGGCAGACGCTTAACGACTGAGCCACCCAGGTGCCCCGGGACATTGAGTTTTTATTTTGGACTGGGCCCCACAATTATGTAGTCAGTCCTGCCTCTCTATCCGTGTTGTCTCTTTTGATTAGGAGTGTGATAGGTTAAGTTTCTGATTTAGATATTTTTTCTCATTATTTCATTGATAAAGCCAAATGTGAATATTTTGTCTCTTGAATAAATTAATCATTTTAGGAAGCTTTTGATTATCTGATCAGACTTGAAAACTTTTATCTTTAGTGAATATTTGCCTTATTATTAATACCTCTACTATGTGTCCCTGTATGTTCTTGTCACTTTTTTGTTGTACAACTAAAAGAGAAGAAGTTCTTGAGAAGTTCATGGACAAGAAAATAGACAATTTTCCTTTGGGACCACCCAGCTTCCCTGATGCCAGGCGCAAGTAATAAATCAGTTGTTTTTCTGGGTTAGGTGATCGGTTCAATGGTAAACACCACAATGGGCCAGAAAGCCAGAAAGCCAGAAACTTTAACTGTCTATCATGTTTTACCTAAAATAAAATGAGGCTTATTTTTAAGCTTGTGTCTTTATGGAAACAATCTTTTATAACCAAACTTTTATATACATAGAGCTTGGAAGCTTTCCATTGTATATCTCTTTTGCAAACATTATATTTTGCAAAAACATGCATATAGAGAATTAGCGCATTTAAAAACATAATGATTTCCTCTTTTAGGTAGTATTATACATCAGAAAAACTGTCCTGTGAGAATTTTTTAGTGGTTTTTGAAAAAAAAAAACCTTTATTTTCCAATTTGTACCTCTCTTGCCTCAGTTGTGCAGAAGAATCTAAATGAAACATAAAGATTCAGTAGATAATCACATTAGCACAACCCAATGCTTCGTAAGACTGATTCAACTCTATTTTACCCGAAACATAATATAATATGTTAATTCCTAAGACACTTTCTAAATTCTTTCCAATTTTAGTGGACAGCCTTTCCCCAGTTGTTAAGTTGTAAAGAATAATGCTGCGTTTTTTTATAGCTTAGCATGCAGTGTATGTTTAACAATAAAATATACATTTTTGAAAAGACATAACCCTTAGAGTAATCTATGATTCTTTTCAGGACTGTATATTAATAAAAAATAATACCCGGGGAATTTATAATACTGCTGAAAGAGCCTTCACAATGAACATAAGTAAGTTTGGACACTGTAAAGCACATGCTTATAGAGTATTTCTCACAGTGTTTTCTAAGGCAGAAATGAATACACATTTTCTGTTCCTTGAGTTAAAGTAATGAAACAATAAAATACACTAATGCCAAGTATTATTAATTCATTCTTCTGTGTTTTTACATGAAAAATGGGTTAGAACATAAGATTAATTCATTTCTTATTTTTAAAAAAGGAAACATAGTAATGATGAAGTAGTCTTCCATCAATAAATTAATAATATTAAAAAGGTTTATTTTAACTGCCTTTTAAAATTAGAAATCCATTTTCCAACAATAGAAGTTGTACTTGGTAAATAATAAAGATTTATAATTTATTAAGAGGAGAAGTAAGATGGAAACTACTTTATAAACATTATCTTACTTTTTCTGTATAACTATCCTATGATTTAGGTAACATTATTATTTTAGAGATGTAGAAACTCAGACTGTTCAAGATCAGACAGGTGGTAATAGGTAGGTGGAATCTGAAATGTCTGCTACCAAAGGCAGAGCACTTAACAACAATATTAGTACTTCCCGGTGAGGCATATAGCCAGTATCATCTAAAATACCCTATTTGTCCTAGGACATACTCATAATACAGTATTAATGATAACTCTAATATTTCTTCCCCAAGAATATACATTTTGAAATCTGACTAGAGATAGCAAGTAGACACTTATATTGCTTTCTGGGAATAAAGGATTGAAATTCTATTTCACATTCTCCTTTAGAGCTATTCATGGACCATTTAGGAGTCTCACTCTAGGGCACATTGGGAATTTCTTTGGTACAGGATTATATGGTTAAAAAAAGATTACTAAAGCCAATGAAAGTGATATAGCCTATGATGTCCAGATGGGATTGAGAAATTAAGAAGGATAATAAATTTAGAAAATCTAATTATTTTTTTTTCTTTTTAAGAATTATTTCTTTATTTAAGAGAGAGAGTGGGGGGTGGTAGAGAGAGTCTTAAGGATTCTCCACGCTGAGCATGGAGCCTGACAGCGGGCTCGATCTCAAGACTATGAGATCAGGAGCTGAGCAGAAACCAAGAGTCCCATGCTTAACCGACTGTGCCACCGAGGCGCCCTAGAAAGTCTGATTAAATGAACGAATTTTAGGAGTCCCGTTAAAAAAAAAAAAAATACTAAGTGGCATTGCGCGCGCGCACGAGCGCACGTGCACGCACACACACACACACACACACACACACACTTTATAGAGACAAGAACAAAATCTAGTAATAGAAAATATCTTAGAGATAGTTAAGTTTACCATTATGTTATAAATGAGAGAATTAATGTCTGTGAGACTGTCCCTGCCAAATCCTGACAAACAGGTGTCAGATCTGCCTCCTCTGCCTAATCCTACTTCCTCCTCCATCTTTCACAAACTTTACCATCAATATATCTTTTGCAGTTTTATCTCAGTGTCCACTTCCAAAACACCCCACTGACCTAAGGACTTCAGATATTCGATGCATAGGATTAGACACATGATATGAAACTGATTGCCATCTTTTCACTCAAATCATACCTAATGTAATTCCTCCTCACCATCACCACCCATGTATCTGTACCATTTTGCTTTTTGTTTTGTTTGCAGACTGTCTTTTGCTAGCCTCTTCTTTATCATGGAGCAACTCTAAGAACAACAAGGAAATAATAATTGCTTCTTAGATAAGGAAATAACTTTATCCATGAAATTAGAAATTGGCATCTTTTTTTAAACCAAAAGAATTGTATGATTATTCTAGGTATTTTCTTTTAATGAAAACGAAATATTAAATCACAGTTTATTGGTAAGGATTTAATGCAAATGTGAATTTTGTTTTCAGATTAATTTATACACTTAACATCACAGGAAAAATCTTTTTTCTTTCTTGGCACTAGTTATTATAAATCACCTGAATAAGCAACTCTTTTCCCATATGGAAAAGTGTATCACTATATAGAATTACTCATGTTCGAGAGTCAAAGGTTGTGTTGCATAGAGAATATTAAGGACTATGAAATAAATAGGTATTAACACTATGCATTTTTGCAAGTATTTGGCTTCCTTAGATATGCAATTCTACATGAACTATAGCCATAGTGGTAAGAAAGAAAATCCACAACCTAGAATATTATTAAATATTTATCTGTCAATAAGGTAGCCGATAAAAAATGACAATTTACTTATAAGGAAATAATAGCCAAATCATTTTCTAATGCAATTTTTAAGTATATTTTCTCATGTGAGTATACAACCAGTCAGAAAAATTCTACGTCCTTAATATCAGAACCCCAGTGGATTTTTACAGGTCTCCTGAATTTTCTGATGAGGAATTCTGTACATCCACATAATTCCTGTCTTCTTTAAAATAATAAGAATCTGAAACCAAAAATTGCAACATTTTTAGAAGCATTATATTATGGTTATGTAATATGGTTTTATATATATATATACAGTTATATAATGTAATTGATATAATATATGTCCCTTGTATCTCAAAAATATTTACCAACTGGTATAATAATATATATTGGCATGCACTATTCAGTAGATAAATCAAGTTAAAAAGTACGTTCCCTTTTTTTCTGTAATTACACATTATACAACTACTCACCAAATGGCATATTGAAGAGCATGTCATTTATGAGATCATTCCCAGAACGTAGATTTTTTTTTGTTTTTTAAAGAAAATATTGAGAGTTTTTTCTTTTTCTTTTTTTCTATGTCTAGCTATATTTTACACTTGCCAGACCAAAAAAAAAAAAAAAAAAAAACCTGCAGTGAAGAGAAATAAGAAATTCTCCTAACATTTTCTCTGCTTTAAGCATTCCATATTATAGAGTTTATTAAAATTCATCTCTGTTACAACTGTACCATATTGACCTTTTAACTTTATTTCCCTGTGGTGTGTGGACTATATTACCTTCTGTTTGATTTTATCACTAATTTCACAATTTTATTTGCATTTTACTGTTGATGATGACTCAAGATTTTATAACTTAGATTACTCACTTGATAAATTAACTGTAATTTTTATTTGTAAATATGATTTTTATTTAGAAAACATTAACATATTTTCTGACCAAAAACAAATGTTATGTATCAACTATAAGTAAATATTAAAATATACACAATGAAATGAAAACAATTACATTATACATTTCTTCTAATTTAAATTTACATGATTAATAAGATGTCTGTGCTTGGAAGAATAAATAATGTCACTCTTTTATATTTTTTTCAGTTTAAGTATTTTCCAGAGTTGCTGAATTCCATAGAAGAAACCTAATGTCAGTCTATTCTTATCCTCTGGGAAATTAATCCAAATGGATAAACTTCAAAGTAAAAATGTCTTGAATTTTGCCAATATGCTCTTCAACTGTGCATTAAGTATAATTACTCTCTAATCATTTCCCACTTTTCTTATGCTGGCTTACTCAGGTCTATTAATGCTGATCTACTTGTTTTTCCTCAAACACTCAAGACTTGCTTCCGCTTTGGGATTTGTCAACTGGCTATACTGTGTACCTGAAATGTTCTACCCAAGAATCCTCAGAGCTAACTTCATCTCTTTCAAGACCTTGATCAAATGTCACATTTATTTATACTTATGAGTAGTTATTGTCCCCCTATTTATGCTTATAACCCTCACCCCTACACCTCACTGTCGATTCCCATTTCCTTACACTGATTTTATTTTCCCAAAGTACTTCTCACCTTACAACATAAAATATAAGACTTAAACTGGTTACATTTATTGTTTATTTCTGTTTCACACTAGAATATAAACTCCATGAAGCAGCTATTCTTGTTTATTTTGATCATTGATAAATCTTAAGTGCCTAGGTAAGTGTCTGGAATAATAGGCAATTTAATAAATATTTGTCAAATCAATGAATAGTATAGAAAAATAATGGGTGGTTCATATTTCCATATACATTATCTATGATGTGTCAAGCACTATGCTATGGCTATGGCTCTGGTAATAATGAACCAGACAGACATGGAACTGTCTTAAAGTTGATCATACTATATAGTAGAAGATAAACATTAAAAAAACTCAAGTGATTGATTAATATATTTGTGCAAAGTCTTTGAAGGAAAAGTGCTTGGACACTATAGATGCATAAAAGAGGGGGATTGAACTAATCTGGGGGAGGAGGACCATGTGAAGAGAAGGAAGTGATGTTTACACGAAGTTAACATATCAGTCCTGAACATCTCCACATGTTATGCCCATGACAAAATAAAAATGCTAACCTACATGAGATTTTTATCAGCAGTAATGTACTCAAAGCTGAGCAGGTTACACACTACACTTCTGGTTGATCTCTTTATCAAGAACTTAGTCACGTGGACCCATTGCACTGAAGGAGGCTGGACCATTTGGGCCTTCCAAGTAAAGCCAAAATTCTTAAAGTGTCAAAAAATAACCATCAAATATCTGAAGAAGAACAGGGAGAGCAGATTTGCCCTAATTATGTAGGACATATTTTGAAGCAATAATAAATTAGTTAGTTTAGTATTTGTGAATGGATAAACAAAATGACAATGGAAAGAAGAAAGCTCCAGGTTATACCTATACTTGGATAGAATTTTGACTAAAGTAGTGAAGGGAAGGATAGTTCAATACCGAGAGCTGGAAAAATTGTTTACTATATTAAAAAAAGATAATATCATCATCATCATATATAAAAATCATTATCATATAGATAAAATACTTAAATACCAAAATGAAAATGTGACTGGTGAAAAATGTAGGTGACTATCTCTTAAGATAGTGGAGTAGGCAAAGATTTATTTCTTAAATCAAGATAAAAATCATTGACTAAATAAAATTGATGTTTGACTTACTAAAATTAGACTCTTTGTTCATGAAAGAATAACTTACAGAAATTTTAAGCACAAGTTTCAAACTTGAAGAAGTTATTCATAACTTTGATGCTTTCTTTACATTTTCAACTCTGAGATATTTAACTTTTAATATTTAACATAATTAGGGCGCCTGGGTGGTTCAGTTGGTTAAGCGACTGCCTTCGGCTTAGGTCATGATCCTGGAGTCCTGGGATCGAGTCCCACATCGGGCTCCCTGCTCGGCAGGGAGTCTGCTTCTCCCTCTGACCCTCTTCCCTCTCGTGCTCTCTATCTCTCATTCTCTCTCTCTCAAATAAATAAATAAATAAATAAAATCTTAAAAAAATATTTAACATAATTAGTTAGTAAATATATTTCAGTAACATGAAAAAAATGGTATGATTCCTTTTTAACAAAACTGTCTTTATAGATTTGTGTGTGCAACTATTCTGAATTAATTGTATCAAAATAATAGGTAGAACACACTCAATTTTTACACATTTTCATTAGTTAGGCAAGAAAACTTTATTCTATGTTTTTGATTATGGCTTTTGTTCTTTCATTCATAGTTCCTTCACTGGGAAAATGTTTAATATTTTGTCATCTCATTTTATTTCTTTGATTTTTTGTTTTTGGTTGTAACAGTGATTTCCCAGATTCTCCTCTGCATCAGCTTCTCAGGGCTTTTATGATGACTTAGTTTGTTGTTTGCAGTTTGAAGTTTATTTGCTTACCATAAATGGGTTTAATTCTATCTTCGTACAATTCCTATTCAAGGTGTCTATATCCTACCTCTTTCTTTTCTGCTCTTGTTTTTAAGACACATGTATCATGTGATGATGACAACATGACATATTCCTTCTTAAAATTATTTTTTCGTATTAGCACATCCATCTCATACCCTAGATTTCTTTTTTAGTCAATACAGAACTATAAATTCATTATATTTTGGAACATAAGCCCAAACTTTCACAACTTAACTACTTACTGTGTCTCTTAAACATATTAATTCTTTCCGATATTCAGAGTCCTAGACTTTACAATGCATGTTGTGGACGTGATTAAGTTAAAATAAACAATGCACCAAAAAGCACCAAGAAGATTGCCTGGTACAAATGCTGTCTAATGGATATACATTTTATGGAAATCCTTATGTGCAGATGAATAAACGATTTACATTATAGGTGTAGAAAAAAAGCATCTTGGGGGTAGTATAGAGACAGAAACACTCTGAGCCCTCAGAGGAGTATTATTTACACTGAAAACAAAAACCAAAAAACAAAAAACCTAACAAGTTTTAGAGATAACTAATATTCTTTGTCATCAGACAATCATTACAGTGACCTTGGAATAATGTATGCTATATACTGCTGCTCCAGAGATTTGGATAGTCATTAAATGTATAAATTAATGAAGCAGAATGTCATTCTCTTCTAAGTTTGAATATATAATTTATCATTAAACTAAGAAAATTTTGAGAGTAAAATGATGTGCCAAGTAATTAAAATAGCATAACATTTCAGATATTTATTATTGGCTAACCAAATTATTTATTATATTAATGGGTTGGTAAAAATAATACTATCCAGATACTACTTTCATTTTTTAAATTTAATTTTATTTTTCATTTTTCTCAAGATACTATTTTTAAATAATCAAAATAAAATAAATATATATTAAGGCAAAAGTTAAAAAGAATGATGTTTGCTATATATTCATATACTTCAGTTATTAAACCCCATATATTTCATATGTATATGCCATTTGTATTTTTTGAAGACTAGTTCTTTAGAGTATAATCTTATTTTAATTTACTTAGTAGAATTGTCTGCAATATTTTGTGTTTGTTTTAAGGTTTATTAATCAAAATTTGTAATTGGTGACACTTTTATTTGTTTCCTATAAGCCTGTTTTTAGCTGACAAAAGAATCTTTCTTTTAGATGCTGAGGTACCTGGTAAACTCAGGGCAAATTCTGATAATTAATGGATGTTTTTAAATTCTAGTTTTCTATAAAAAACATTTACTCTTTCTGTTACTGTTTTTTGGTTCCCATTCAAATTATCTTTCTTCAACAAATATTTTTATAAAGAAAGTCATCAAATAAACTGCTTACATTTATGCTTTTAAAAATGTTTCCAATTTTTTGGGGGGTAAATACACTTAACATGATATCTATCCTCTTAACAAAAATTTTTAAGTGCATAATACAGCATTTTTGACTATAAGCACTATGCCTTACAGCAGGTCTCTTGAACTTATTTATTTTTATGCATATGTCCAAACGTAATGAGCTGTAAATATTACATATATGCAGTGTTTTTACATATCATTTATCTCAATAAAGCTCTTTTAAAAAAGGGTATTGCCAAATTTAGTCAGTGCAAAATCATAGACATTTTTAACTTTATTTTATTCTTGTTCAGAATACAAATTTATTGAACTGTAAATATCTCTTTCAACGAGATGAAATTTTCCAAATTACATAAAATTTTAAAATTGAATCCTTAACATTTTTGATATCTAATCATTTAATTTGCTTAATTCTTCCCTCTGTTATAGAGATAAATTTCAATTTTCTTCTTGCAGGTTTAATTTTCAATAAATTGCAATTCAAAAAGGATTCAAAACTTGAAATTCTGTCATTCCATTTGTAGAATAATTTGATTTGAGGTTCTCATCGGTATTGAATAAAATGCTACCAAACTCATTTACAAAGACTTTTAATCCCAACAGTCATATTTACCAAGTAATTTTACAAAACTCAAATATTTTTAAAACCAGACTGATAGCAGACAGCAAAAGAGAAAATACCTACTGCTATGTTAAATTACTGTTTATTTTAATTATTTTTTAATTTTAATTATTATTTTAATATTCAATATTAGTTGTCACAAAATTTTATCTCACTTTCTGTATATATTCTAAGTTCTTGTATATTTTGATAGCCATAGCCTCTATTTTGATTAATAGAATTTTGGATGCAAATATGAATTATGTGGCCATCATAACCAATCCCAAGTACTTTGCTCAGCATAAGTTTCATAATTCACTAATAATATGCTTTACCATGATGCTGTGCTCTGCCATAATTTGTACTCTTTTAATTTTGTATTTAATATTGAACATTTAAACCAAATTTATTATATCATGTACAATGCTATTGTTATGCTTTACCTTCAGCATAACTTTATTTTGATTGCATATATTGGATGAAGTCATCAAATCAGTACTAGAACTAACCCAATGGATTTTTGTATTTGAAAATCCAATGACTTAAATATAAAACTGAACCATTCAATTGTTTTTCAGAATTTCTTCTGATAATAATCTCAGCACATCAATTGCCATCACTACACCTTTTATTCGTGATCACCTACAGCTTTAATGTCCATTTCTCTAAATGTGACAGTAAGTATAAATAAGCATATCTTGAGAACTACAGACAGGCTGCAGCAACTTGTCTTGTTCTGGTATTTTTCTAATGAGAAGGAGAATATAGGGTCTCCTGGGTGACTCAGTCTTTAAGCCTCTACCTTCTGCTCAGGTCATGATCCCAGAGTCCTGGGATAGAGCCCCGCATTGGGCTCCCTGCTGTGTGGGGAGCCTGCTTTTCCCTCTGCTTGTGCTCTTTCTCTCTCTCTCTCTCTCAAATAAATAAAATCTTTAAAAAAAGAGAGAGAATATATTGTGATTAAGTAAAACAAATGTCAATGATATTTAGTGAAAATAATTTAGATTCATATAAGCTGAAATTGTATTTGTAAGGAATCCTCATGGAGAGAAGTGAAATAATAGTGTAATCGGAATCACGTTGAGAATTTTAAGAAGTATTCTGATATAATGCAGTTTAATAAGATTAAGAAGAGTCGGGGCACCTGTGTGGCTCAGTTTGTTAAGCATCTGCCTTCAGCTCAGGTAATGATCCCAGGGTCCTTGGATGGAGCCCCACATTGGGCTCCCTGCTCAATGGGGAGCCTGCTTTTCCCTCTCCCTCTGCCCCTCTCCCTGCTTAGGCTCTCTTGCTGTCTTTCTCCCTCTGTCAAATAAATAAATAAAATCTTAAAAAAAAAAGAAGAATCTTCAGAACATTTTTATTCTTTCGACCACAAAAATGTGGAAAGCAATGAAAATTTTTGTGTCATTTAAGTAAAGAGAGAATAGGTATAGTTGGTTCATCCTTAAGGAAGTGTTTCATGGGAATTGGGGAGGGAATGCATAATGATATAACAGGGAATTTTGGGATTTCACATAAAAGACAATGCAGGCATGAATATGCATACATGAAAAGTCTTGGGTATTGCTGACTTGATCAGAGTGATTCTATTAAAAGTATCTGATATCTATTTTGCATCACTAGTTCTACCCAGTAGCTACCAGGAGAAGTAGGGCAGTGGTTGAAATGAAGTTCTTTCTCATGATAATTGGTCCTTGAAAATTGATTTGAATTTTGGAAATCACAGTAGCCTGCTGTTTTGATTACTCACCTTGGTGTACTGTCATTGACAGTTTCTCTGTCTTTCAATGTAACATTTTTTAAATGCATAAAACATGAGATAAAAAAGTTAAAAAGGGAGAAATAGAATTATCCAGAACATTAGTCCCATCATATTTGAAATATTTTGTATACCTTTTCAAGTGTTTTCCCACTTTATGTGAATATATTTGGAGTTAATATGCACCTTGTTCTGTAGCTTCATTTCTGTATTTAAAATATTTATGAACTTTTGGGGTTTATAAATGCATTTTTCAAAATGGTTTTTAGTGACTTAATTCCACAAGCCCAATGTACCATTAATCATTCAACAAATATCATATGTTGAACATTAATGTTAGTTTCAAGTTGTGCTATTAGAATTAAGCTTATTGTAAATGTGTATTCTAGCACTTATGTACTAATTAATATTTAATAAAATTAATTAGTATTTAATTAAGAATAAATATTTAATCTTTTCCTTAACAGAAAAGGAATTTGTCACCTAGGAATGCAATTTTATTTATCAATTTATTTATTTTTAACATTTTTAATATATTACCAAATGACCCAATTAATCGACCCATTATGTAAAAATGCTAATTATTATGACTGCAAAATAAAATATTTATTGTTTGTTTTCTTGTTTTAATTTATATTCAGGATATACTATTTTTATTATTAAGAAAATAGCACATGCATATAATAAAACTCAACACCAAGGGAACTTAAAATCTAATGTTACAATTGAGTCCTTGTTTCTTGCTTTTACAGTTCATATATTTTGGGAAAGCATGCCAAAGAGCCATAAAATTTTATAAGATTTTTCTTAGTATCTGCATATTACTCCTTGACTAAATGTATAATAATTTAATAATCATTTGTTTGGATTGTTGCATAACTTGTGCTATCAAGAGTAATAATTCAATAACATGTTTATACCTGTGTATACAAAGAAATGTATGTATGATTGTATATGTGTGTTAAGATATATATGTATATAAACTTCCCAGTAATTAATAATATTTAACGATCGACTATCAGATTTTGTTATATACTAAAGTGGTCCCTAGAGACAAACATATAACTTTGCTTATTTATTATGAATATAATAATTAAAGAATGATGCTTGTATCATGATAATGCAACTAAAGACAATAGAAAAATTTAGAATAGAGCTAAAAGACTAGAATTCACCAAAAAAAAAAAAAAAGGATGAAAATACTAAAGATCGGACCTTAATAATCTTAGGAACAAAGATATATTGGAGAATATGAACATTTGCCAAAAGCCGATTTTTTGGAAAGACAAGGTAAGTAAATATAATTCTGGTGAGAATAATCAAGTGAAAAATAAATAAGAATGAATTAACAGCATGAAACATTAAAGATTCATAGATTTGCTGAAAGCCCTAGGGGAACTTAATGATATTTTCAGGTATCCTAAATTTTAGTATACTTTCAGTATATTTTAAATTACTTTTAACCTTTTTGTATTGCTTCTCAAATGGATTCAGTTTAATTGCTTGATTCGTTATTGTTTATTATTGAATGTATACTTTAAATTCTTGAGAAAAAAATATACCCATCAAATAATATTATAATTTATAAGTATAGTATTAGATTGACTTGATTAATCATTTATTTTATTAAAAGCGTAAATTATGCAGGTAAGTTTTCTTCCAAAAATGTTTTTAGAATTAGTTTTAGATACAGGAGTATTTATTTTAAAATTCAAAACAAATACATATCTGGAGATGTCTTTGGGTCTAAAATGAGTCTTTTGCAGACAGCATATCGATTGGTCTTGCTGTTTTATCCAGTCTGATACCCTTTTGATTGAGGCATTTAGCCCATTTACATTCAGGGTAACTATCGAAAGATATGAATTTAGTACTATTGTATTTCCTGTAAGGTGACTGTTACTGTATATTGTCTCTGTTCCTTTCTGGTCTATGTTACTTTTGGACTATCTCTTTGCTTAGAGGACCCCTATTTAATATTTCTTGTAGGGCTGGTTTGGTGATCACAAATTCTTTTAGTTTCTGTTTGTCCTAGAAGCTTTTTATCACTCCTTCTATTTTGAATGACTGAGAGAAGATTTTGCAAATGACATCTCAGATAATGGGCTGGTATCTAAGATCTATAAAGAATTTATCAAACTCAACACCCAAAGAACAAATAATCCAATCAAGAAATGTGCAGAAGACATGAACAGACATTTCTCCAAAGAAGCCATCCAAATGGCCAACAAACACATGAAAAAGTGCTCAACATCACCCGGCATCAGGGAAATACAAATCAAAACCACAGTGAGATACCACCTCACACCAGTCAGAATGGCTCAAATGAACAAATCAGGAAATGACAGATGTTGGCGAGGATGTGTAGAAAGGGGAACCCTCCTACACTGTTGGTGGGAATGCAAGCTGGTACAGCCACTCTGGAAAACAGTATGGAGGTTCCTCAAAATTGGAAAATAGAGCTACCCTATGACCCAGCAATTGCACTACGGAGCATTTACCCCAAAGATAAAAATGTAGTGATCCGAAGGGGCATCTGCACCCCAATGTTTATAGCAGCAATGTCCACAATAGCCAAACTAATGAAATAACCCAGATGTCCATTGACAAATGAATGGATTAAGAAGATGTGGTTTATATATACCATGGAGTATTATGCAGCCATCGAAAAATGAAATCTTGCCATTTGCAATGTGGATGGAACTAGAGGGTATTATGCTAAGAGAAATAAGTCAATCAGAGAAAGACAATTATTATATGATCTCACTGATATGAGAAATTTGAGAAACAAGACAGAGGATCATAGGGGAAGGGAGGGAAGAATGAAATAAGACAAAACCAGAGAGGGAGACAAACCATAAGAGACTCTTAATCTCAATAAACAAACTGAGGGTTGCTGGAGTGGTGGGGGGGTGGGAGGGATGGGGTGGCTGGAGGATGGACATTGGGGAAGGTGTGTGCTGTGGTGAGTGCTGTGAATTGTGTAAGACTGATGAATCACAGACCTGTACCTCTGAAACAAATAATACATTATATGTTTTTTTTTAAAGATTTATTTATTTATTTTGAGAAACTGAGAATGAGAGAGAGAGAGAGAGAGCGAGCGAGCACATGAGAGGGGGGAGGGTCAGAGGGAGAAGCAGACTCCCTGCCAAGCAGGGAGTCCGATGTGGGACTCGATCCCGGGACTCCAGGATCATGACCTGAGCCAAAGGCAGTCGCTTAACCAACTGAGCCACCCAGGCGCCCAGTATATGTTAATTTAAAAAAAAAAACAAATACATAAAAATAGATAATTATTTTTTTAAAGCTATACACACGGCTCTTTAGAAATATATTCGATCAGACTTTGGTGAGGATGATTCCCACATGTACTTACACCGCCTGCTCCAAACACATTGAAATGATACAAACGACATCAACAATAACAGCTGAAAAGGCATATCGGAAAATTAAAACGATGCCAAAAAATTCATGATCCAAATGTTCTATAGAAACAAAGTGGAGAAATTGAAGTGAAGCCACAAATTTGATGTGATTCAGTTCAAAAGAAGTTGACAGAAATGAATATTATGGTGATGTATTGACTTGAAGTTCTAAGCTGTAGGTGGAACATCAGAGTCATTCTCACTGCACATAAGAGGAATAAAATAAAAGGTCCCTTGTCAATAGATGGATACTGAAAAGAAGTTAGAAATTATATGTAAAATGTCTTTACTATCACTTCAGGAGGCACACTTCAAATAATCACTGTAATACTAGGTCTCAGAGTGAACAAATGAAAGGAATGAAATGGAGAAAAGGAAGGAAAGCAAAGACACAAGCAAACAAGCTCCTATTAAGAACGATCTACAGAGAAAAATTCTCAAATGTGATGAAAATCAGCAGTAAGATAGATATCAAATACAATTATGCAGAGATGAATACTCTCCAGCTGAAATAAAAATGACAAACTATAAATTATTTCAAAATAAGTTTTTAACAGCCTAAAAAGTTTACAAAATTGTCTTTTATGTGAAGTCCCCAAATTCCCCTGTGATATCATTATGCATTCCCACCCTAGCTGCCATGAAAAACTTGCTTAAGGACGAACCAGTTGTACCTGTTCTCTTTACTTAAATGACACAAACATTTTCATTGCTTTTCACATTCTTGTGGTCAAAAGAATATAAATATTCTGAAGACTCTTCTTAATCTTATTAAACTGCATTATATCAGGATACTTCTTAAAATCCTCAATGTGATTCTGATCACACTATTATCTCATTTCTCTTCACTGGGGTTCCTTACAAATACAGTTATAGCTTATTCACATCTAAATAATTTTCACTAAATATTGTGTTTTTATTTTTTTAATTTTTGTTTTTTCTTTTTCTCTCTGTGATTTATCTTTCCTTTGTTGATTGTTGATGCTTTATTCTTGTAAAAAGAAGCTTATCAATATGTTTTTCCTTATTTTTTGATTTTTTTACTAATTTTAACATAGTTTTTTCTCAATGCTATAAAGATATTCAATTAAATTTTTTTCCTAAAATTTTTTTTTGCACTCCTTAATCTTTGTCAAATTTTTACTGTAGTAGGGACCACAAATACATCTGGCTTTCCTATAGATGGTTAAAATTGCTAAACAATTTAAACTTCCCTCATGGATTTCCCTTCCAACTCATGCAGAATATATAAAAAATATAGAGTTACAACTTAGTGAGTAAAAATGATACTCAATACCATAAATATGACTATTCTCCTCAAATAATCTGAGTGAAATTCAATTATAGTCAAAATTGCAATGAGAATTTTCCCCAAACTCAGCAAGCTAATGTTAAAATTTCATATGATTGCCATGAAAGCGAGTAAAGCCAAACCAGTTTGGAGAAGAATAAGAAAGAAAGGACTCATCTTCAAAATATTGACTTAATATAAAGCTATAGTAATTACAGCAAAAAAGAAAATCTTTTTTTTTTAATTTTACTGAACAACATCTTATTTTCTGCATCTTCAGAATAGAAGAAACTTTTTTCTTGTCTTGTTTGGATTTATTTTACCAGAAGTTTAGTAGGCCTAAACTATCTAGAGTTTCATTCTTTGGCACCAGATACCTACTGATTGACATTGAGGGAAAAACAAGAACAGGTCAGGGAAGCTCAAAGGATAGAAACAGACATAAAAGTTGTAAAACACAAAAGGAATGATAACACATGCTGTTTTGCATTTACAAACAGTGATAATATAGCTTTAAAGCTTTTTAATGGCAACTTAGATATATTCTGTGAATTTATTTGCTTGGCTACTTTCCCTAGTATGACAATGAAAGTTCTCAGGCGCATAAAGATGAAATTTCTTGGCAAAAATTGCAGTTATTATTTGAAAAAAAATTTTCCCCATACCATTCTATATTGCCCAATTTTATTTTCATACAACAATTTATTTCTGAATATTTTAATGTCATTAACCTCAAGAAAATGAAAAAAATAGCCATTGGAAATGTTTCCTAATACAGATTTATTTGTGTCCAATGTAGTCCTCTAACACTTTGTAATTCCCTTGGTGCAGAAATCATGCTTGGTCTGAGAGTTAATTAAGACCTACTACTATTCAAACTTATTATAATATAAGTTACCTGAAAGGAGAGGCCATGTCTTATTCATTTTTGTATTTCTTATAACACTTAGCAAATAGTTTATGCATATAAATGACTGATAAATATTCAGAAATTTACAAATTAGAATTTTTATATATGTTGTTTATTAGCACTTAAACACTAAATTTTTATTTTTTAAAAGATTTTATTTATTTATTTTAGAGAGTGAGAGTGTGTGAGGGAGAGCATGAGAGGAGAGAGGGTCAGAGGGAGAAGCAGACTCCTGGCTGAGCAGGGAGCCTGATGTGGGACTGAATTCTGGGACTCCAGGATCATGACCTGAGCCAAAGGCAGTGGCTTAACCAAGTGAGCCACCCGGGCGCCCTAAACACTAAATTTCTAACAGGTGCCTTCACATCAGGCGCCTGCCTAGGTGGCTCACTCAGTTAAGCGTCCAACTCTTGATTTGACTCAGGTCATGATCTCAGAGTTGTGAGACCAAGCCCCATGTCGGGCTCCACCCTGGACATGGAACATGCTTAAGATTCTCTCTCTCCCTCTTTTTCTCTCTCTCACTCTCATTCTCCCTCTGCCCCTTCCCCCCAAAATAAATGAAAATAAATTTACAACAGAAATCTAAAAAGCCAAAAAGTATTATGCTTTGAATTAATTATGGAATTAGAATGATGTTTGACATTACATACTAGACAAGGACTGACAAGTCAGTAATGAAGGAGCATCAAGAATTGAGTTTGACTATACCATTCAGGAAAGAAACTAGCATACTGGCTTGGTCCTAGTTATTTGCATAGAAGTAATACACAAAATATTTCATCACATTACTAAACCATCAAGGTAACAGTGATATATATTTTACTCTATTGTTATTTTTTAATTTAGAATAATTGTACTGAATTGCATTGATCCTAAAGTGAATATCTTTGTCACCTTTTAATGCTCTGAACTCAGGATGTATCTAATCATGAATGGTGGTGCATCATTATTTCATTGACAATTTCTCTCAGTGTTTACATAAACTAATCGTGTGTCTTAACAATCAATGGTGGTTAGCTATGATGATGAAATATGATATTTTACCAAAATAAATAGGGAAAGAAATAAAAATTATATTTAATAAATTAGTGGTCAGTTACAAATTGCCTATAGTGTTAGCAGGGTATTAAAACCATTTTTTTTACAATGCTAGCAGTCTGACAACTAGGAGTCCAAGGCTGATGATTTCCATAATCTAAACTCTCTTCCCTTCTATTGCCTTAAACCACTTGGAATTATAGAACAATATTTATTATCCAGTATTATTTATATTGTGTTGCCTTTAGTCAACTTGGCATCGTTGACACTCATTCTCAGGTTTCTTCTACATCACAGAGGAGAAAACAGGACCAGGAGTTTTACTTCCCAGACTCCTTTTTTTCCATGGAGGACCTGGTGAGAGCCTGCTTGTGAAAGATGATTATTCTTTGATTGGCTGCAGAGAGTCACATGCACAGAAAGATGGCAGATGTGAGGTTAATTAGGTGGACTTCTTGAGCATTAGTTGATTCTGTGCTTTAAGCTGAGACCTATGAGAGCTTCTCTGAACTTTGCTCCAACTTCTGGCACATTTCTAATTCCTATGTTTGGACAATCTGTACCTTGACTAAATAGTGTTAGTTCTGTTTTATTGACAAAAGACTGGTGCACAATTAGGAAATTAGGAAAAGTAAAAAACATTATACTCTTTTAACAAATGTTCTATTTTAATTGTTGTTTCTTCTACTCTTTGAACTCCAATTTATAGATTCTGAAATATCATCTTCCTTTAAATGTACACTCTGCTGGGGGATGCAGTGCACTTGATAGGCCCATTGTAAATCAGCTGGGTTTTATGGATTTCAATCCAGTATGTTACGTCAAGAAATCTTTGTCTTCATACTTTGTTTTGCTTAGTACCTAAACATTCACATAGTTGATTTAAGCTTAATATTTGAATATTACATATGTTCTAGTTAGTCAAGGGCGAGAATCAGCTAGAGCACTACTTCCTACTTGCTTCCTCTCCTGCAATCCACTCAAATAGAGAGAGAGAGAGAGAGAGAGAGGCTCTGACTGGCACTTTTCATGTTTATTCTGAAATTTTCTGGTGAATGCATTTGAAAGAAATCAGTTATGTCTTTGACATGATACTGTATTATTTCCCAGGGCTTACGGTGCCCTTTCCCCTAAATACCCTGCCTCCATTTATGTCCTAATTTTCCAGGATGCATTACCTCCCTCAGGGGGTATGATGAGCCAATAGATTTTTCATTCATTTTATTTTCAAGGGGCTTCATTTTGTTTCATCTATACCACTGTAAATAATTTGGAGAATTTCTACTCATGGTCTTTCTGGGTATAGAGACCTCTTTATAGTTTTGCTGAAAATCTTTCTTCTGGCAGTGCAGTCAGGTCTCATGCGTTTTAGAAGACTCTTTTATTGTTACATCACATGCTCCTTCTTAAAATTTTGACATTATTTCCCAAACAAAAAAAAAAATGTTAGTTTATTTGTTATGACCTAAGTCTGTAGCTCTGGAAAAAAATAAGGTGTGATGCTTTTATATACATTTAAAATATCTATTTCTAAACCACCTACTACCCTGTATGTTTACATTTTGTAAATGGTGGTAGCGATGGCAAACTTATCTCGCTAAAGGTTTTGCCTATAAAATCACATTGATAAGATGAGGATTACAGAACAATGTAATATTAGATTAAAAGGATTATTATGAATGGTGTAGTTTTGGAAAGTTTCTTGATATATTTTAAGGCATATTACCTGAACAAACACATCACTGGTTTATTTTATTATTTAAACATTACATATCCCTTCAAAAGTGATGATTTTGTCATAACTTTACTGAGTGGGTATCAAGGTCTTTTATTTGATCTAAAGAGTTAAAAGCTGATATTACTAATGCTAGCCTGGAAGTCAAGGGCTGCGTTTCCCTTTCTTGCATATAATAGACCAAAACTAGGCACAGAAGCATTTCTTGTGGCTATTACCTTTTCTTCCTCCCCACTATTCTGATTCTTACATTAGTTTTACTCTTTCAAACTACGTACAGATTAATAAATACCATATCATTCTTGTGTCTTATTTCTTTTGCCAATATTATGCTTATGAAATTTATCATTGTTGTGTGTGGTAGAAGTTTATAAATTTGCATTGTGAAATATTATTTAATTACACTAATATTGTTTAATATATTTAGTCATTCTATTGTTGATTAATAGTTGGTGGTTTCTAATATTCTATCATTTATGAATAATACTGTTCTAAACATCTTGTACATATCTTTTGGTTTCATTTCTATTGGATATATACTTCGAAGTAAAATGTTTTGGTTTGGATATGTGTGTCTAGATTTAGTAGATACTGCCAAACGGTTCTCTAAAGTACACACAAAATTTTACCTTTATTTAGAGAACTTAGAAAAATTGCCCCAGGACATCATACTACTGATACCAGTTTAGAAGAGCACGTAACACCGTAGGATGTTTCCCTTTGGGAAAGAGATGGGTACATTTCTTGCTATTAGATGAGTAATTGGACTTTGTTTGGAATTGAATGGAAGGAAGGGGGGATGTGCACACATGCTTACCTAGTAGAAAGAACTAGAAGTTTGTCCGGGTTCCTTGTTCACTATGAACTGTCCCACTACCTTCAAATTAATGACAGTAGGGTCCTCTTTAACATTATCTAATTGTTCCCAATGTAGACATTTAACCAAGCATGGTAATCTTTTCCTGGGGAATTTGAATTGGAGCTGAGGCCTGTTTTTTGGGTTACTGGCATCATGAACTAGATGAGAACTGTAGGGGTTGAATTCTATCACCCTTTATATGGACTGCAGAAACAAAAAGTCTTGATGTTCACAAATAAGAAGGAATGGCACAGATGTAAGTAAAATATATATGCAATTTTATATCAAAATGTTAATTTGGTCAAATTGTTTGTCTGTAGTCTCCTATCTCTCACTCCTTATCCTCTGTCCTCCATTCTTAACTTTTGTCATCTTGTTGCAATGGTTCTGACATCCATTTCTACTTAAAAATAGTTCTCAAGAAATAATGTGAAAAAGTAGTTTCCAATAAATTATGATTTACTGATGAAGCTTAATAATATCAGTACTATTTCATATCAGAGCAATCATAATTTTTTTATTTTGACCCAACATCATTAAAATAAATGTGTTGACTCATTTACATTGAGAAAAAGGTTGAAAAGATGTTTTGAGGGCATGAGGCCCTCCTTAGGGCTCCTTTTTACTCTTAAGAGCAGGTTTTACATTTCTCAGCTTAAACTCTAAGTAATGATTTTAAGGAAAATGATATGATACCTTTCACATGAAAAAATATCTGAACATACATATCAGTTTTAGAATTGTGTGTGTTAAAAACCACAAACTAAATCAGTAGTTATAAAACTCATTAATTTCAGAACAGAGTTTTTCTAAATTTTAATGCTTTGGGGAAGGCAATGGGATTGGAAGCTATGTTCCAACAGACCATAGGCTCACCCTTCTATGAGGCCCTGTTAAAATGGAACGGTCTGCTGTCCACAGCATGAGAGGCTTTGTTCTAAAGATATATAAAAGGGCTTAAATTTTGCTATAACTCTCATCATGTCGAGACTGTGAGCTACCAGGTTTAAACTTTGCAGGAGGTTTTTTTTTTTTTTTTTGTCCTAAGGCGCTTATTTAAAGCACCAGGTTTTTGTTGTTGTTGTTGTTATTTCGTTTTGTTTTTGCAGTTCACCTCCAGAGATCTATGAAAACTTCAAAATATTTAACATTGATGTAGCCTGCCAGGGGCTTGATAGTACGACCATCAATCAATAGTGACAATTCCCAATTTTCATTTTATCAAGTGCATCAGCACACATTGAAAACATCTGTTTTGTGATATATTAAGTGAATTGCCATACACATTTCTTTGGTTCTCTTTTCAAATGTGAGCTTTACTACACACTAAAGATAATTTACCAGAAAGATGGTCATTTTAGTATGTATAACTTGGCAAAAAAGCATGAAAATAAATGGATTTTTAATCTATGCATGCCTGAATTTTATGTCTAATCCAGACATAAATTATTTTGAGCCAGCATATTGTGCAGATCTATGCTTTGCTTATATATAGAAATGTCTATAGTATGCAGAAAAATAAGGGTAAACATCCAAAACTATACATTCCTTTCCTCAATATGATTTATATTAAATATTTTGGAATAATATTGAGATGATACATAAATATGAATAACCTAAGAAAAATATCCAGATAAAATGCTTTCTAGCTCAGTACTTATTGACCATTGATACTCAAGATCAATATTCCACAGCCTTTAAAATATGCAGATATGAATTTTAATGTCCTCCAATCCCCTGGCCTTCTTTTCTACTTTTCAACCCCCTGACCTCCTATTACCCTTCCAGTACCCTCTAAGCCCCTGAGTATCTCCTTGACTATGTTATAATTTTCTTTCAGACACAGTATGTGGTTTACTAACATTGATGAAGTGTTTGATGTATACTATTTCAACACAAAGATAAAATGGCATGCTCCAGTCATAAAGTTGCCATATTTAGAAAATAAAAATACATAACCACCAGTTAAAATTGAATTTCACATAATTTATTTATTTACTTATTTATTTTTAATTTTTTATCATTGAAGTATAGTTGACACATAATGTTACTAGCTTCAGTTATAAAACATAGTGATCTGACAAGTCTATATTTTATGCTATGCTCATCAAAAATGTAGCTACCTTCTGTCACCATACAACACTATTGCAGAACCATTGACTGTATTCCTTATGCTGTACCTTTTATCCATTGACTTGTTCATTCCATAACTGGAAGTCTGTACCTCCCACTCCCCTTCACCTACTTTGCCCATCTCTTCTGGTAAACCATCAGTATATTGTCTCTATTTACAGGTGTGTTTCTGCTTTTGTTCGTTTGTCTTTTTAGATCCCACATATAAATGAAATCGTATGGTATTTGTTTCTCTCACTTGCACAGTACTCTCTAGGTCCGGTCATATTGTCACAAATGGCAAGATCTCATTCTTTTTACAGCTGAATCATATTCCATTCAATGTATATACCACATTTGGGCTGCTTCCACATCCAACATTGTACATAATGCTACAATAAGCAGAGGAGTGCATATATATCTTTTTGAATTAGTGTTTTGGTTTTCATTGGGTAAATATCTAGTACTGGAATTACTGGATCATATGGTATTTCTGTGTCAAATTTTTTAAGGAACCTCCATAGTGTTTTACACAGTTGGCTGCACCAGTTCCCACCAACAGTAAACGGGGGTTCTTTTTTTCCACATCCTCACCAATACTTGTTGTCTCTTGTGTTTTTTACTTTAGCCATTCTGACAGGTTTGAGGTGATATCTCATTGTGGTTTCCATTTGCATCTCCTTGATGATACAAATTTAGTGATGTTGAACATCTTTTTATGTGTCTGTTTGCTCTCTGTATGTCTTCTTTGGAATAATGTCTCTTCAAGTTCTCTGACCATTTTTAAACAAATTGGCTTTTTTGGTTCTTTACTGTATAAGTCTTTTATATATTTTGGATATTAACCCCTTGTAGGATATATCATTTGCAAATATCTTCTCCCATTCACTAGGTTGTCTTTTGAAGGTAAAAACTTTATCTTTCTAAATTACTGAAGTATGCTCAGTGTCTAGAACAGTGCTTGGCTTTGTTTAGGTATTTAATAAATATTGACTAAATAAATTATTAAGTAAATGAGCTTCTTATAGCATTTATAGTCTAATGGGGCTATAAACAATTAATGTGTTATGCCACAGAATCATATGATAAATGCCGCAGTACAGGTCATGCAGAGAGCTTCGGATCACACAGAAATAGTTCCTACTTCAAATACAGGGAAGTAGCAACAAACTTTTGGAGGAATTGTATTTCCTGTAGGACTGAATCTATATCATTGAGCTAGCATGGATCAAAACCGTCAGTGAGTAATATACTTGGAAGGAGAGAGGAATTGTCATTAGTTCTCAGATCATAAGACAGACAGCTATGTGACCTCACTACCAGTACGGTTAACCTCATTATTATGTACAATATCAATTAGATAATAATTAATTATGTTGCTATATGCTGTATAGTTACCAATTATATATATGTTTAATTAAACTTCATTATATTTTTTTGTAAACCAAATTGGTTCTGTATAAGTTATATTATTTTCCTTTTCCTGTTATTTTGCTGAACAAATTGAGATATAAAACATTTTACACTGTAGCCCTGAAGTGTAAAATCCCAATTCTTGTCACATAAGCAATACACATAAGTAATAATTTAGCTAATGTAGTTTCTCAGACACTGAAATAAACTTAAAAACAAATGTATGCTTTTGCTTTCAATTCACTTCTAACCCAATTCCTTGAACAATTGCAACATAAAAGATTCCTTCCCTTACAAACATTCAATAGCCATTATGACCAGAAAAATGCCTACCTCTGTATAGAATACTACCAAAATGGGGCTGTCTATAGATGCATTTGAAAAATAAGTGGGTTATATTATGGTAGCTGAAAAAATAAATCATTCATGTTTTCTTTTATATTTAACTTTAGAAATGAGGTTCTTTTCCATTTTATGATGTTAAGAAGTTAAAATTTGGGGTATTTAGCAATAAACCTTTTTGTTGATCTTCCTTTGGGTCAATATCATAACAAGCTCTAGAAGAATATTATGAAAAATATTCCCCCCAACTACCAACTACTAGGAATTTTTCTCCATTAGATTACCTACAATCACTTAGTCACTCCCACTGTACCTATTAAGTGGCAATATCTTCTGTTGTATTTCTACTTACCTATATTTCCTGGAATTGCAATCTCCCGCTGAATAAGAGGTGAAACTTAGCACAAAGGAAAAAGTCTTTATTGCAGTAGAGCATTTGTTTTATTTACATTTTTATTGTTCATTCCACATCCAAATGTCTCATCCAACATTAGATAAATGATCATAAGAGTCAGAGAAGGATCTGTGTTTCAAGTAATAAGACTAGTAATTTTATTAAAAGTTAAAATATTCATACAGGTGTATTTTCAAAATGGTGTGTGTTGGGCAACATGCAACCTAAATAATCCAAAGCAACTACATGCTAGAATACAACCATACTTTGTGTAACCTTCTAATTTTTATATAGCCTGATTCATAGGGAATAAAGTACATCTCTAAGAATACAAATATATAAAACTGAAAATATAGTGGAATTGTCCTGAGGTCAAATATTTACAACATTGCTACCTGGACAGTAAGCTTTGAGAGGCTGAACAGTTGGAGCTGACCCTGACTATACCAGTATCTTGATGATGGTTTAGTTGACCGTAGAAGCAGAATTTAAAAAAAAAACAAATTAGGTATTCAATTTAGGATTTCTTTCTTTTTTTCTTTTTTAATTTTTATTTATTTATTTGACAGAGAGACAGCAAGAGAGGGAACACAAGCAGGGGGAGTGAGAGAGGGAGTAGCAGGCTTCCCGCTGAGCAGGAAGCCCTGTGTGGGGCTTGATCCCAAGACCCTGGGATCATGACCTGAGCCGAAGGCAGACTCTTAACGACTGAGCCATCCAAGTGCCCTCAATTTAGGATTTCAGTAGTTCAAAATCTACTAAATAGAAGATTTGAATCCAAGATAACTAAACAGAAAATGATAAAAGTTACAATGCAATGAATATTTAAATAAACAACAGACTCTTATCTCCAAAGATTTCATGTATTATAATATACATGATGGATAGAATTAATAAATAAAATATACATGATAGTTAGAATAGAATAAATAGAATAAATAAATAGAAAACTAGAATAAATTCTAAAAAAAAACACAGTACATAAAAGCATGGCTTTTGAAATGGTTAAAAAATTCAGAATTGGAAATACAAAAGTGAGTAAGAAAAAAAAACCAAAATATAACCACAGAGACCTGTCATAGAACTAAACATTTTTAAAAGGTCATTATTTAAATAAAAAAACTAACAAAACCACCTTCAGTAACAGTTTAAGCTAGCCAAAATAGCAACATTAAATTGGAAGATATACCTGAAAAGAATTCCTGATGATGGAGCTCAAAGGCATAAGAAGATGGAAAAAAATAAAAGAGATTAACAATTAAAGGAGATAGAATGAGATAGTGTCACATAAATCAAAGCAGAGTCCCAGAAGGAGAGAATAGAAAAAATAGAAGAGAGTAATTATTTGAAGAAATAATGGATGGGGACTTTACAAAATATTTGAAAAATATAGACTTCAAATGCAGTTAAGACCAACAAATTCCAAGCAATAATAATAATATATCCACCCTGAGGCACATTGTAATGAAACATCAATGATCTCCAATCCCTCAGAGACAAGAAAGAAGATCTTAGAAGTGGCTGGAGAAAAGGAAACGGCAATTACACTGACAGCATTATTTCCAGCAGCAAAAATAGGAGTCAGAAGAAAGTGGAATAATATCTTTAAAACACTGAGATAAAATAACCTGTAAAATAAATGAGATAAAAGAATAACATATTTTGGTAAACAAAACCCAAGAGAATTTAACAGCAATGGCCCTACCTAGAATAAATTCTAAAAAAATGTCTTCGGAGAGAAGACAAATTATTAATTGCAATAATAAATGTAAACAAATAATAAGAATAATTACTAAATATGAAGGCAAACCTAAACACATAATATCTATTGTGCAGCATGGTAATTTAAAATGTGCTGTGTGCCTAAACAGTCTTATTTTTAAATCAGCCTGGCACTCATTAGATGTTTAACATGGATAGAGATATTTATCTACTCTGCACCTCAGGTTCCTCATCAGTATAATAATAACATACTCCAGAGGGCTTTTGTGAGGATTAAATTAGTAAATGGACTAGAGCATATAAGTGTTTGATGGACAGAAAGATCAATAAGTGTTAGATACTGATATTACTACAACTACTACTTTACAGAAATTATTATAATAATGTGTATAAAAATTTTAAAAAAACCTATATTATTAGATAAGAATAGCCTGACAGGAAACAACAGATATTGGAGAGGATGCAGAGAAAGGGAACCCCTCTTACAGTGTTGCTGGGAATGCAAACTGGTGCAGCCACTCTGGAAAACAGTATGGAGCTTCCTCAAAAAGTTAAACATAGAACTACCCTAGGAGGGGCACCTGGGTGGCTCAGTCGGTTGGAGCGTCTGTCTTCGGCTCAGGTCGTGATCCCAGGGTCCTGGGATCGAGTCCCACATCAGGCTCCCTGCTGAGGGGGGAACCTGCCTCTCCCTCTGCCTCTGCTGCTCCCCCTGCTTGTGCTCTCTCACTCTCTGTCTCTAATAAAATCTTTTAACAAAAAGGAACTACCCTAGGATCCAACAATTGCACTATTAGGTATTTACCCAAAAGATGCAAAAATACAGATTCAAAGGAATACATTCACCCCGATGTTTATAGCAGCATTATCAACAATAGCCAAATTATGAAGAGCGCAAATGTCCATGAACTGATGATGGATAAAGAAAAATTAATACGTTACGTATTTAAAAAATCTTTTTAAACTATTGAAATATAGTTGACATACAGTGTTATGTTAGTTGACATACAAGTGTACAGCCAATTACATATATATATATATGTAAAATAAGTCAAGGTCCCAGCAGAAAGAGATGACAAATCAGTAAAATTTGGGGACAGTTTATTTTTTTAAGACTTTATTTATTTATTTTTTTTAAAAGATTTTATTTATTTATTTGAGAGAGAGAATGAGAGATAGAGAGCACGAGAGGGAAGAGGGTCAGAGGGAGAAGCAGACTCCCTGCTGAGCAGGGAGCCCGATGTGGGACTCGATCCCGGGACTCCAGGATCATGACCTGAGCCGAAGGCAGTCGCCTAACCAACTGAGCCACCCAGGCGACCCTGGGGACAGTTTAATAAAGGTGCTATCTATAAGGTTTGGGCAGCAGGAAAACCCTAAGTAATATATTCAAGTACAGTTATTTTTTTAAATATTTTATTTATTTATTTATCTATTTATTTGTCAGAGAGAGTGAGCACAAGCAGAGGGAGTGGCAGGCAGAGGGAGAAGCAGGCTCCTCTCTGAGCAAGAAGCCCGATGTGGGACTCAATCCCTGGACCCTGGGATCATGCTTAACTGACTGAGCCACCCAGACATCCCTCTAGTACAGTTTCTAGACCTGAAGGTGTGAAGAGAGGGAGTGGTTACCACATTAGGAAGATGGGTCTGTGTGCAGAGTATTACCTGACAGGTGAGGACTTCCAGGGAAAGGTATAGCCAGCCTTACAGCAACCACTCACGAAGTGAGTCTTCCTGACTTCACTTTCACTCCCTGCACTCTGTGTTGGTTGGATCCAAGGCAAGAAGGGACTACACAGCCCAACTTCTCAGAAAACAGACCAAGGAGGAGAAAGGTAGAGTATGTGTGGGGTTAGGGGTGTGGGGGTGGAGGAAGAGATGGAAGATTTCCCGCAGGGCAATTTGATATAGCCAAAGTCAGTGCATAATCTTTGGTATTCAGAACTTCAAACTCATTTTGCCTCTTTAGAATGTAATTTGTATTGCAAAATTGCCATAATTCAACAGCATATGGATTTTAGCCAATGTTTCGCAAAATGTGGAAAGAATTTAGGAATATAAACTAAGGCTTGGAATAGTTTCTGCTTTCTAGCTCTTTAATTTTTGTCTTTTAAGTTTCTACGTCCTTCTCAAAATTAAGAGGTGACTTTAAACAAGAAAATGTGTGAAAATGAACAAAGTGTAGATTAAAACTACCCTAATTAAAAACAAAATCACTTTTTCTAAAATAGAAAAACCTCTTATTGGTTCTTTTAGGGTGAATTTAAATTTGCCTCACCCCATGGCAGCCTAGAAAAATTAGATGTCTCATTTATCTTCATAAAGACCAAGTACTTTGGTCTTGAAGTCTGAAGAATGATGATTCTTTGCACAGCAAATTAAGATATTTAACTATGCTCTTGTAGTCACCAAGTATCTTTAAAGCCACCTTAAAATTAATACGTTATGTATTTAAAAAAAATCTTTTTTAAACTATTGAAATATAGTTGACATACAAGTGTACAGCCTACTGATTTGATAATGCTATACATTTACACAATGCTCACCACAATAAGAGTTGGTACCATCTGTCACCATACATTTATTACAATACTATTGACTATATTCTCTATTCCGTACTTTTTATCTTCATGACTTACTTTACAACTGGAGGTTTGTACCTCTTAATCCCCTTCACCTATTTCCCTTATCCGCATAACATATGCTACATTTTTATGAACTTTCCAGTATCCACTTTGTTGTGGGGTTTAAAATATTTCTTAGATGTGTGGTTTTGTTTTCATACAACCTGTACAATAGAGAAATGTGTATAATGTTTAGTGAGATTGACAGTAGTGAAAATTGAAGGCTCTTACAATGGATTGTTACTGTCTTTAGACAAGTCATTTAATTTATCTGGTTTTTAGGTCATCTTTAAAAAGGGGAATTTGGGGCACCTGGGTGGCTCAGTCGTGAAGCGTCTGCCTTCGGCTCAGGTCATGATCCCGGGGTCCTGGGATTGAGCCCCGCATCGGGCTCCCTACTCCCCGGGAAGCCTGCTTCTCCCTCTCCCACTCCCCCTGCTTGCGTTCCCTCTCTTGCTGTGTCTCTCTCTGTCAAATAAATAAATAAAATCTTTTAAAAAAATAAATAAATAAAATAAAAAGGGGAATTTGCATTAAGATTTTTTTGAATCTTTGTCCACTGAAGTTTTCTGACACATACACAGGGGTTCATATTTAGCTATGCTAAGGCTGATCCAGCCCTTTTTTCTTCTTTTAATTTTTTTAAACTAATTTTTACTCTTAAATGCTCTGATTAACATTTTTAAAAAATACGAACTAAGCCACTACTAAATATATCCAATTACTTACAGAATATAGTTCTGTTATTATCATGAATACATATATTTTTGATCTGCTCTTAAATCTGCTATCAGATTGCTAGTATGATATATATAACAGATAATACTATTTACATGTTCTATAGATTACATGTGTACATGCTCAGTAAAATAAAAAGTTGCCTTAAAAACTATCAAGTTACTGTGTTCTTGGATTGGAAGACTCAGATGGTAAAGATTACAAGGTCTAAATTGACCTACAAACGTAACACATTCCCAACCAAAATTCCAGCATAAATTTTCATAGATCTAGGCAAGCTGATTTTAAGTTATATGAAAAGGCAAAGGAATTAGAATGGTCAAAAAATTTTTGAAAAAATAATAAATTTTCTAAAATCAGATGTTGATTTTAAGTGACCTATTGGTGAAGAGAGGATACACATAGATTGATGGAATAGAAGAGAGAGTCCAGAAATAGACCCACACAAAAATGGTGAATTGAATTTTGACAAATGTACAAAGCAATTAAATGAAAAAAGGATATTTTAAATGGATATCCACTTCCAAAAATATGGATCTTGACTAAACTTCATACTTTATGGAAAATGATTCAAAAAATGGGTCATAAGTCTAAATGTAAAATGTGAAACTATAAAGATTTTAGAAGAAAACATATAAAAATATTTGTGACCTGGGCTTAGGCAGAGTTGTTAGATATGACACCAAACTACACCCATAATAGAATGATATGCATAAAAGCAAACAAACCACTGCATAAAACACTTAAAGTGTGAAAAGATAGTGGTGCCTGGGTGGCTCAGTGCATTAAGCGGCTAACAATTGATTTCAGCTCAGATCATGATCTCAGAGTCCTGGAACTGAGCCCTGCATCAGGCTCTATGCTCAGTGGGAAGTCTGCTTGAGGATTCTCTCTTTCTCTCTCCTCTGCCTTTCCTCCTGCTTGTGCTCTCTCTCTAAAAAAAATAAATAAATCAAAAAAAAAAAAAAAAAAAGAATGGAAAGACAAGCCATGGCCTGGTAGAAATCACTTGGCAAAGCACATATATATGACAAAGGATTTTTATCCAGAATAAAAAAGAACTTTTAACACCCAACAATAAAAAAAAATAACCTAAATTTTATAAGTGGGCAAAAGATTTGAATGGATGCTTCACAGAAAAGGATATATTAATATCAATAACATGATATTAATTAATAATATGAAAATACAATCAACATTATCAGCCATTAGGGAATGCAAAATAAAACTATAGTGCATTGTTACCACCTATCTATTAGAAGGGGTAAAAGAAGGAATATTATCAGTAACAAATGCTGACAGGAATGTGGAGCAACTGAAACTCTCCTGTATTACTACTGAGAATGCAAAATGGCCCAACCATTCTGGAAAACAGTTTGGCATTTTCTAATGAAGTGAAAAACTTACCATATGACCCTATGATGTCACTTTTAGTATTTACCACACAAAACTGAAAACTTAATTTTCACAAAAACCCATTTACCCCTTTTTTATAGTGACTATTCATAATCTCCCAATTCAGAAATCAAAGCAAACATCCTTCGATTGCAAAACAAATGGTGAAACAGCCTTACAATAAAATTCTACTTGGCCAAAAACATGACTGAACTATTGAATACAAAATATTGAGATGAATCTCAAGGGTATTATCCTGAGTGAAACAAGATGGTCTGAAAATGTTACATACTTTATAATTTGACTTTTATGATGTTTTCTAAAAGACAAAACTATGGTAATGGAGAAACAGATTACTGTTTGCCAGAGGTTGGGATGAGGGGAAGGTGGGACTGTGAAAACTTGAACCTTATTGTACAGATGATGTAAGCAGAAAGATTTCAGGGTCCCCAGAAAAAGAAAGAGAAGACATAGCTTTTGTGACACAAGTGAGGTCATTTTTTGCCCCTTCACCCCAGCCATTTTTTGTGATCTTTGCCCTATCAGCTCTACTTGCCCAAGCACATTGCTTGTAAAATTTCCTAGGAGGTGTCAGAATTACAAGAACTGCAAAAACATCAGTAGTTAAGGATTTTATGGGAACAAGGAAATGCAAAAACTAACAGTCTCTACCAGGCCAGGAAATCGCCTAACCATATCAAAGACAATAAATCATTGGTAAAACTCCACTGCTGGGGGGCCTGGGTGGTGCAGGCAGTTGAGCCATGAACTCTTGGGTTTAGGCTCAGGTTGTGATCTCAGGATAGTGAGATCAAGCCCTGTGTTGGATTCTGCACTCCGTGCAGAGTGGGCTTGGGTTTCTCTCTCCCTCTCCCTCTCTTCTTTTCCTTCTTCTTCCTCTCCTTCCCCTTCTTCTCCTCCTCTTTCTCCCTTTCCTTCTTCTCCTTCCTCTCTCTCTCTCTCTCCCTCTCAATGATAAAATCTTAAAAAAACAAAAACAGGGGTGTCTGGGTGGCCCAGTAGGTAAGCGTCTGCCTTTGGCTCGGGTCATAATCCCTGGGTCCTGGGATCAAGCCCCACATCAGGCTCTGCTCAGCGGGAAGCCTGCTTCTCCCTCTCCCTCTGCCTGCTGCTCTGCCTACTTGTGCTCTCTCTCTCTGTCAAATAAATAAATAAAATCTTAAAACAAAACAAAAACAAACAAACAAACAAAAACCCAACCTCTTAGCACTGTTTCAAAACAAAGCAAGACCCTGCGTTCCTCATTAGAAATAAAGAGCCCACGCTCCCACCCAGTTTAGACTGGCCCATAGCTCCTTCCCCTAGTCCAACAGTTACCTCAGCTTCATTATAGTATTAAAGTTTCCCAAGGAGGAGCACCAGCTTCATTAACATAACATTGAATGCACATATAGGCTAGTTTTCTAAGTATGCCTGCCTTTACATGTACTGACAGAGCTCCTTTTTTGAATACTTATCCTAAACCCTAAATAAAAAGAACTTGCTCATCCTTGCCCAGGGAGTCACAGCTTTAGAAGTTATTCCTTGTGATCTCCTCATTTGCTGCAAGTAAAATTTCCATTGTGTGACAACTCCACCTGGTGTAGTCTCTATCTGTAATTCACCCTGGAGGGAACTCAAGTTAGTTCAGTTACGAAGATTACCTAAAGGAAATAGAGGTCTTAACAGATGCAATACAAAGGTCATAAAATAGGGTCATACAATTTCCGAAATGTCTTTGGCAATTATTACTGATCCTTTAAAAACTTGAAGTATGGGCGCTTGGGTGGCTCAGTTGGTTAAGCGACTGCCTTCAGCTCAGGTCATGATCCCCGAGTCCCTGGATCGAGTCCCACTTCGGGCTCCCTGCTCAGCGGGGAGTCTGCTTCTCCCTCTGACACTACCCCCCTTCATACTCTCTCTCTCTCTCAAATAAATAAAATCTTAAAAAAAAAAACCTGAAGTAAAAATCTCATGGTTCAAATATCAGAAGTAATTTGGATTCTTCATTCCCATTGATGTTGTTGTTTTAAATTAATGAAGGTTATTCTAGCAAGGCTATAGAGAGTTATGTTGTATTCTGTTGAAATTTATGATTAGTGCTGTGAATTGTGTAAAACTGTTGAATCACAGACCTGTACCTCTGAAACAAATAATACATTATATGTTAAAAAAAAAGAAAAGAAGATAGTAGGAAGGAAAAAATGAAGCAGGGGAAATCGGAGGTGGAGAAGAACCATGAGACACTATGGACTCTGAGAAACAAACTGAGGGTTCTAGAGGGGAGAGGGGGGAAGGGTTAGCCTGGTGATGGGTATTCAAGAGCGCACGTACTGCATGGAGCACTGGGTGTTATACGCAAACAATGAATCATGGAACACTACATCAAAAACTCATGATGTAATGTATGGTGATTAACATAACATGATAAAAAAATAAATAAAAAATTAAAAAAGAAATGTATCAGCTGGGAAAGAGTTTTTAATTATTATTGTTATTTATTTATATATTTTTTTTTTAGAGAAGAAGAGAGAGAGAGCAGGAGGAGCAGAAGGAGAATCTCAAGCAAACTCCACGCCTGGTGCGGAGGCTGATGCAGGGCTCAATCTCATGACCCTGAGATCATGACCTGAGCTGAAATCAAGAGTCAGATGCTTAAGCAACTGAGTCACCCAGGTGTCCCAATCTTTTAATTAATTTAAAGCATTGTTTTCAAACATATTGACTGTGTTTATCTGAAAGAAAAATGAACAACTGCTTATTGTGGAGTATTTGCCCCTCTTCTGAGTGTATTAGTATCTCCTCCAGGAAACCATGTGATCCTGCTGTCCTCCATTGTTACCGTTTCACACAATGGTTCCTCCAGACTCTTTTACCTGTAGGGGACAGAGGAGTGTTAAAGTGCTAGGCACGGTTCACAAATGATTACTGATTTCATTACTGTATCTCTCTTACTCTCCTCTAGTTTCCCCTACTTTAATGATCACATAGGTCACACCTTCCTTTTTTCACATTTTTTTACCTTCAGCCATTTTCCTTCTGCCCTACAGAACCCTCTCCAGTTGTAAACAAGGTGGTATTCAACACATGTGGTTCATTTTTATGTCAACTTCTTTTCTTTCAGGGAATATAGTTATCTACAGTGTTATTTATAACAATTTAAAGATGAGTTATTATTATTCATCTTTCTTTTTCAAAAGACTACAGGGAATGGTCTGAATTTAATATTTCTTTTCCATTGTTACCTTAATTTTTTTAAACTTTGCTTATTAATTCTTATTTTTCAAAGTTTCACTTGTCATTTATAAAAACCTTGTATTTCAGACAAAAAACCCACAAAATAATACCTATAAAATAAGTAAATAAAATCTATTAATATTTAACACTTACTATGTATCAGATACTATTCTTCAAAAGGTACTTTTATTAGCCCATTATACGTATAAGGAAACATGCATTGAGAAATTGAGACTTGCACAAAATATAGAAGTCATGGTGTTGGTAGTTGAGCCAAGCAGTGTGGCTCTAGAATTCCAATTTTAAATTTTACTTTCACTGCAAAGGTATATACAAATGTCCAAGACTCCACTCCTTTTCCTCAAAAACATGAAATCTAATTCAGAAGAAAAGCTCAAATTCACCATATCAAATACGGATCTAATAAACTTTCTTTCCCACACAATCAAGTCTTCATGTTGTTTCTTTTCTCAATGTCTGTTCATTCACTCAGGAAAATTCTAAAATGTCATCTCTAGAGTTATTCTGACATCTCCCTTTCTTTCCTTTCAGTCTCTCATTTATTCTTAACTGGATTTTTTTTTTCTTTTCTGTCTCTAATCTCAGCTTTCTAATCTATTCTATATGAAATCTTCCACTGCATGAGTCCTATACAGTCTTTGTGCCCTTGTGTTTTAGGGATTTGGACAGTAATTTTGGCCCTGGCCTAACCATTCACTGGCTTTCTGAGTAATGGTGGTGTATAAGATGCCTTATTGTTTCTCTACTAAGAAATATTTTTAAATGTGGGATATAGAGTCTTGTTTCCTTCTATGAAAAATAAGGATTGTGTCTTTTTTAATTTTTAATTTTTTTAAAGATTTTATTTATTTATTTGACAGAGAGAAAGGGAGACATGTAGGCAGAGAGGCAGGCAGAGGGAGAGGGAGAAACAGGCCCCCCACTGAGCAGAGAGCCCGATGTGGGGCACAATCCCAGGACCCTGGGGTCATGACCTGAGTCGAAGGCAGACACTTAACCAACTGAGTCACCCAGGCGCCCCAGCTGATGTTTTTATTTGCATCATCCCCCCATATCACTGTTATAGAGATCAAATAAGAGAACATATATAAATGCCATTTAAAACCTTAAGGAATAAAGTATGCAAATATGCTTGTATATGCTTTTTAGACTGAATATTCAGAAGCAAAAAATGTCCTTGTCTTTGCTCCCTCATATTCATCTCATTGTCTTGTCATTCACATAAGAATGCCCCTTCATCATTCTTTTTAGTGACTTGTTTTCATTCTCCTTTTTCAACTCAGTGAAAAACTTTCATTCACTTGTTATAAAGTTTTGTATTATCATTTAGCTATTTAGCCTTATATATAAAATCTGTCCCATTTCTTCCTTTCCTTTTCCAGGAAATTCCTTCCCCCATTAATTTCTGTTGAAAGCTAATTACAATCCTTCTCCTCAATCCTGCACCGCTAATTTATTTTCTTATTCTAAGTGACTAGCAGCTATTATATACCGGGTTAGCTCTTTCTGGTCAAGATGTTTAGGAGAATGAGTCAGAGATCTGTTTTTTTAGAAAGGGAGTTCTGCATTTCCTGGAGGTTTGGGGACTCTTTCCGTCACACTTTGATCTTAGACACTGCTGTTTCAATTGCTATGAATTTGAGGCAGGCAGGAATCTGGGTTCAAATCCAGTATCTTTCACTTCAAATAATTAGGCAAATCACTTACCAAATCTGAGTCTTAATTCTTTCATCTGGAAGAAAAAACCATAAAGGCTTAATTCTTAGGATGAAAATGAGAATTGAAGGAATATTTTCACATGAAGTATATGAATATGGCTGTGTATTAAGGCTCAATGAATGTTACGTATTTTACTTCACCATTATAGAGAAGATAGACATTGAAACACAAAGAAATTTCTGTTTGATTTAGCTATCGAAGAAGATTATTTTTTTCAAATGAAGTCTTGTTAGAAGTATTAATATATAAAACCTAAAACAATTTTTTCAATAAAATATGGCCTGGGATATGGAAATCTGTATACTTAACTTCCTAAAATTTCCCCTACATCTAGTTCACCTTATGAAGTGGTCCCTTGACACGTCTGCAAGAACCCTAAGATTTACTTACATAAAATTATGTAATATCAAAAATATTTCAGATGACATTCAACGATTTTATATTTCTTTCTATGTTATATACACATATGTGCATAAATAGGTTTATTCATTTATAAAATTATTTGCTAAACACTTTTTTTTAAAGATTTTATTTATTTATTTTAGAGAGAGAGAATGAGAGATAGAGAGCACATGAGAGGGAAGAGGGTCAGAGGGAGAAGCCGGCTCCCTGCTGAGCGGGGAGCCCGATGTGGGACTTGATCCCGGGACCCCAGGATCATGACCTGAGCCGAAGGCAGTTGCTTAACCAAGTGAGCCACCCAGGTGCCCCAACACTTCTTGATCTTAAGCAGTTTGCTAGATCTTGGGTATAGAGAAAATTCTTACATTGTTCCAAACATAGATTAATATCTAGTAGGAGAGACATATAGGCAATACTTCTTTCTCTCTCCCTCTTTTTTCCCTCTCTCATTCCCTGCCACCTATCAATTATTCATTTGTTTCTCTATCCATTTATTGATTTAACTATCAACTGCTCATCTATTGAAATGTAAAAAAAAAAAAAAAAGAAAAAATGAATGTATGGAACCACAGTAGAAAGGCAGTTAATCAAGTTTAAGGTCAGGACAGAGTTTCTAGAGGAGGTGACTTCTAACCTAAAGTTGGAATGATGGGTAACTGGTGGTGCATACTCTGAAGGCCATAAGAAACTTTGAAAGGGCTTTGGACAAATCCTAAAGTTGATAATTTCGTTTAATGTTTAATTTTGAAAAATTTCAAACATACAGAAATTTTTTTAAGTTTAGTACAATAAACACTGTATATTTCTATATTTCTGATCTAGATTCACTACTTGTTCATGTTTGGCCACACTTATTTTCTCATTTATTTATTTGTTTCAAGTACATATGTGTTTGTGTATGGATATAAACATATATGTATTTGTAACATATACTTACATATATATTTACACATCTTCCTCTTTTGCAGAATTATTTTAAAGTATATTCAAACTTTGTACCATTTAACCTGTATGAACTGAATCTCTAAATACTTTAGTATGTGTCTCCTAAGACTAAGGAGGGCAGTATACAAAGAATCCCCTTATAACCTTCACTAAAATTCCCCAATTGGTAACATTTTGCTAGCATGCTTTGCAATGCTCTCTCCATATAACTCATATTATTTTTTTCTGAACCATTTGAGAACAAGTTATAAAATTGATGGCCCTTTACCCCTGAAACTTCAGTGTATTTCATGAGAACAGATTCTCTTATTAACTGTGGCATAATGATAAAAATTCCTGATCTGATGTTTTACTATTATCTAATTTACAGAGCTTAATCAAATTTCACCATATGTCCCAATACTGGCCTTTAAAAAAAAAAAAAACTATGAATTTTTCACTTCAGGATCATGTATTATATGTTACATTTAGTTGAGATATCTCTGTAGTTTAATGTGGAACAGTTTGTCTTTCATGAGCTTGCTTACAGGGACTTACCAATATAACTTTGACACTGACATTTTTTTTAAAGAATGGAAAGACAGTGGGGCGCCTGGGTGGTTCAGTCAGTTGGGCATTGAACTCCTAATTTCAGCTGGGGTCATGATTTCAGGAAGATAAGGTTGAGCTCATCATCAGGCTCTGCACTCTAAATGGAGTCGGCTTGGGATTTTCTGCCTCTCCCGCTCCTTCTACCCCTCCCCCTGCTCACAATCCTGCATCCTCTCTCCTCTCTCTCTCTCTCTCTGTCTGAAATAAATAAAATCTTTAAGAAAAAAAAAATGCAAGACAGTAATTGTAGATTCAACTTCAGTTCAGGGTGGTCTGATGTCGGAGTTCCACAGATGCAATACTGTATTCTTTTCAGTCATGTGATGCTGGCTTTTCCAATTACTGGTGATACTCCCTCTGATTATAAGCTTCTCCACTATAATGCTACTGCTTTTCCCTTTATCATTTATAAGTCACTTGTAGGACTACTTTGTGACTACATAAATTATGTTGTTTTCCATCAAACTTCCATCAACTTGTTACAGCATCCATTGATGGTCCCTGCTAAATCAATTTTTTTAATGAAGAATCCCAAGTAGTGATTTACTATGACTTTCAATGTACTTTTCTTTGACATCCTACTCGAAAGATGAGGTTTCCTTTATCCCCTATTTATTTATTTACTAACCTATCTATTTATGGACTCATGACTTCATATTTTACTAAACTAGTTTTAATATGTTATTATTGTTTCTTAGTTTTGATGATCAACATGTTTCAGTTTATTCAGTAGGAGATTTATCGAAATGGGGCCTGTGCCATTTTGATTTGAGAACTCTTTAATGCTACACTTATACATTGGCTCTAAAAAAAGGGTAGAAGGGGCTCGATTTAAAGTATTTGCTGATTTTAATGGCATAAATACTCCTACCATGGATGATTTTAATCTACCAACATGATATCACTAAACATGAGCTTGGAAAGATAGATTTACAGTCTGCCATTATAAGCCTCCTGTAGATAAAATTGGGAAGATATGTATAATCAGCTCTCACAAGCCAGTATAAGCCAAGTTTAATATAATGCATGTCTCCATCATATTTAGAGTTTCTTTGCTTTCTGGTAAACAAGATGTTCCAGGCTTTTCTTGTATCTTTCCAAGCTCTGGAGTCAGCCATTTCTTCAAGGAGCCTTAGGGTAATTGGTCCAATTTGGTTGACTCTTTTTCCACATATTTCTCTTCCTCACTCAAGCTAGACTAAGAATGATCCATGACAATGATAAAAGAGAAAAAGGGAGAGCAAGCCCACATTTACAAGTGCTTTTCAAGCCACTTACTGCATTATATATGCCATGATCTTAACATCAAAAACAAATCATAAAGTCAAGCCCAGACTTCAGAGGTAGAATAAATTGATTCTCCCAAAGTGGGAAGGCAACATAAAGTTACATGGCAAAGGGCATGAACACAGGAGGGGTGAATAATAATAATTCTTGCCCATGATTCAATCTGAGAAACAGCTATGTATTTTTGTCTGATCATTGTCTTAACTATGTCCCAAAGATATTGCTATATAGTATTTTCATTATCTTTATTTTTAGAAATTCTGCAATTTATCAGTATATATCCCTATCATTCAAGAAGAATTTTAAAAGGCATATGTATAAATAATTTATATATAAATAAATACATATGTATAAATATATATTATATATTAGTTTTCCAATGGAAAATCATTTTTTTCAATATAGCAATTAATTTTTAGTTTTATTGCATGGTGATGATTAAAGGAGGTTGTCCATATTATTTTGCTAAATAAATTGAGATTTTACATGTGGCTTATATGACGAAATATTTTAGCTATTCCACATATGCTTTAAAAGAAGCTATAAACTTCATTATCTATAAAATGTATTATTTATGTTTAGGTCTTTTGTAGATTTACTTTTCTTCATCTACTTAATATAACTTGTACTGAGAGATATGAGTTGAAATTTTCAATTGTTTGTAATTTTGTCCATTTCTCCTTACATTTTTAAAATTTTTCTGATTTATGGATGTTATTGTTAATTTATTTGCTACATAGATTTCTTCATTGTTATATATTTATTATCAAATAAAACCATTAGTATGATGAAGCTCCCATCTTTGTACAGTTAGCTTCTTTTTAGTCTGAATTCAAACTAATCTAATACCAGAATCGCGGTTCCTGCTTTTTTATTGTTTACATTGCTTACCATTTTTCTTAATCTTTCATGAATCCCTTTTTTAAATCTTTCATACAGAAAACAATTGGGTTTTGCTATGTAATCTAATTGTTTTTACTTAATAGGAGAATCAAATCCATTTATATGTATTCATAACACTGGAACGATTGGTTCCTATTCTGTTATATATTTACATGGCTTATGCTTCATTTGTTGTGTTTATATTTACTCTTTCTCTTTCTATATGTCTTTTGTTAATATTATTTTAAATTTTGTTTTGGTATTTAGGAAGGTTTTATATTATCTACTAGTTATATTTATAATACCTGTTATAAAGTTGTAGCCCTCTTTTACTTTTCTTAAACCTCAAATGTTTTGTCAGTTTTAAATGATATATTCTGAATTTCCTTTAGTACTTCTACATCAGTCTAACTCTTCTCTATTTTTCCTTTTTTTCTCTCTCATTTTCTTAATTTTTAGTGGAATTTTACATTCTAATATATTATAGCATCTAAACTTACACAATATTTTTAAAACTTTGTTTCCATGTCATTCTATTTTTAACTTTTTGAGGAGCCTTCATACTGTTTTCCAGAATGGCTGCACAAGCTTGCATTCCCAACAGTGTGAGAGGGCTCCCCTTTCTCTGCATCCTTGCCAACATCTGTTGTTTTCTGTGATGTTAATTTTAGCCATTCTGACAGGTGTGAGGTGGTATCTCATTGTGGTTTTTATTTGTATTTCCTTGATGATGACTGGTATTGAACATTGTTTCATGTGTCTATTGGCCATATGGATCTGGATGTCTTCTTTGGAAAGGTCTGTTCATGTCTTCTGCCCATTTCTTGACTGGATTATTTGTTTTTTCAGTGTCGAGTTTGATAAGTTCTTTACAGATTTTAGATACTAACCCTTTATCAGATATGTCATTTGCAAATATTTTCTCCTATTGTGTAGGCTACCTTTTAGTTTTATTGATTATTTTCTTTGCTGTGCAGAAGCTTTTTAGCTTGATTAGGTCCCAATAGTTTATTTTTACTTTTATTTCCTTTTATTGAGTTTCATAAAAATATTTATGCACACTTGCCTTGCTGAAGAGAAAACTGAGGATAAACTGATATTCTTTTCCTCATTAGACAATCTACTTTACCTGGAGCCCAAGACCAAAGGATTTCATCTTTATCTTTAACATCTAATAGTTCAGTTAGTATAGGTCTGAGAGTTGACCATCTGGGCCAATTTGGGGATAAGCAGTCACTTTTTAAAAATATTTTTATCAGATACTCCAATTATACATATTTAGATATTTTAGCCTGAATTATCTATGATTTTCTATAGGACGTCTTTCACTTCTTAATCTCATTTTAATTTTTTTAGATATTTTTCTTTTATAATTTTAGTCTGATCTATTATCTCTTAAGAAGCTTGTAATTTAGTGTTAATTTCTGATATGATTTTTATTCTTTTTAATTATTTTTTCAAATTTATTTAACTCATTCTACATTAAGCTTTTTTTTTTCCTTTTGTACATATTTTTTCTGAGTTTTTGAATTTCCAGTTTGAGGTATTTTTGCCTATATATAAATGGCTGTTTAAAGATATGTAATTTAGGTTGCAGTAATATTGTTTCAGTTTTTCTCTGCTCTTCGTTGCTCTTTAGGGATAATTTTTAACCTTGGAGAAGTGGCTAACTCCTGGACTTGGGCAGGAAAAATACAAGATTAGCCTGGAACATCTTGGTCCATCAAAGTAGTAAAGATGTGACTAAAAAATGGTGGAGGCAGTATTCTCTGAACTAACAGTAATAGGATTATTAGTAGGATTGTTAATTATAGTTCTTAATTTAAGTGTTCTCTCTTTTGCTGGCAAAGTGAAGTACAGTTTCTTTAATCAACTGTGCCATTTTGAAGAATTGAATTTGTATATCTTCTGATTTTTGTGATCCTATTTTTTGTTTTGTTTCTGCCAGATTCTTCATTTTCACCTTTTTCTTCCTTCTTTTCTTTTACCATCAAACCTCCAAAGGATGCTTTCCATATTCAAGTAAACCCAATTCCCTAAAAGTAGTGCCTTTCCTACATTTCAAACTAAGTCCCTTCCTTTTGATTCCTTAGTTGTCAATATCTGAATCTGTAGATATTATAACTATTCCAAATATTTACCTATATAATGTGGGACTCTTGTTCCACAGACAATTTAATATGGATCCCAACATTCATAATATCTTGCTTAACAAATCCTTCTATTTTTTAAGCAATTTCTGCCTAATCTATGCCTGGAATGGCCTCTGGACTATTTTGCTACAATATAAGTATAAGCTATAAGTAGTTTAATTTAACATCTTTGCTTATATGTGTGTCTTTTGTGCATGGAGAGATAATGGATTTCTGCAGCCACCATTATTCTATGAAAACCTAGATTTTTGTGTTTTTGAAATATTCCTCTGGTTGAATGTGTGAAATGGAAGGTGGGGGGAGGGAAGCCCTAGAGCAGAGTAAAAGTTTAAATATATTAAAACAGTTAGAGAAATAAAAATAACTCCAGTCAGAATATATGATGTCTAAAATGAGATAATTTAAACAAAAGAAAAAAATGATCAGTCACTCCTTGGCTAGTTTGAATTTAGTGATTAATGAGATGATGGATATCCAGAAAATACTTTGATATCAGATTGTCATTATTAGTCTATCTGGAATGTCAGGTAAGGGATACTACCTGTCTCAACTCTTTGTGCACAGTAAGTCAATGAGGACTTTAAACCAGATTAAAACAAACAAATATCTATTTTTATGATATGCCTCTTATAGAGTTCTATGTCAAAAATGATTTAGAAATAGGGGCACCTGGGTGGCTCAGATGGTTAAGCGTCTACCTTCGGCTCAGGTCATGATCCCGGGGTCCTGGGATCAAGCCCCGCATCGGGCTCCCTGCTAGGCAGGGAGCCTGCTTCTCCTTCTGCCTCTGCCTCTCTCTTTCTCTCTCTCTCTGACTCTCATGAATAAATAAATAAAAAACAACATTTAAAAAAATGATTTAGAAATAAAATATTTAACTTCCACAGTAACAGTATAATTATTAGTACTAATTTGCAGATGAAGAAATTGTTTCTCAGAGATAGGTTTTAAATATTATGCTCATGGCTAAATAGTCAATAAAAGGTGAAGCAATTATTCAAAATTAAATCTAAGTGAAATAATATTTATTTTATTTTTTTATTTCATTATGTTATGTTAATCACCATACATTACATCATTAGTTTTTGATGTAGTGTTCCATGATTCATTGTTCGCATATAACACCCAGTGCTCCATTCAATACGTGCCCTCTTTAATACCCATCACCAGGCTAACCCATACCCCCACCCGCCTCCCCTCTAGAACCCTCAGTTTGTTTTTAAAGGTAAATTAAAATACTAGCAAGTAAATACTTTTCTTCACACAAGGGATAGACAATAGTAAAGCCAGTAAATCTTAGTTTGTAACTTTCATTGCAAGAATCTCCACATCTAAACTGCAAACAGTATTTTGAAAGGTAAATCACAGTGTCTTGACATTTTAGTGACTGTCTATAGTCTATATTCTACTTTTCACCCAAACAAGACATGTTAGAATGGGTTTTACCACAGGAAATAGATTAGTTGATTAGGTCAAGCCAGGTCTAGGCAATTCCTGTTTTACGATAAAAGAAAACACTGTGATTTTCTTAAGTGGATATTGACTTCGACTATGGTGAAGATCAAGATTTATTATCTCAAATGATAGTCAACAGACTGGATGACAGCTATTGACTTGGAGGAAATCACAGCAGGCCACTGAACCACCATTGAACCTAAAGAAAGATCTTCTATGTCTCTCACAGCAGAATAAGGCCAATCTTACATCAAGACGATAGGCCTTGCCAGGGACAAGGGCTATTAAAATGTCTTTCCATTTATTTGGTTTGTGATGTTCCTCTAATACCTCAGCACTTTAAGACTGAGAGCAGTTAACTGTAGCATTAGAGAGTCAGAGATGAGAATGTCTACAATGATATACAAGTCTTAATTGCTTAGTAAAAATAATGCTTTATCAGGCATTCAAAATGTTCTCAGTTAATAATGATATCAGCTTAATAATAAAAAACCCAATTCCTAAAATTGTAAAATTCACTTATCTATCTTTTAGAGTGTTTAATTACCAACATTAGTGTACAGCTTCATAAAAATATTATTAGATAAAAGGCTATTTTATATTTGAACTATCATCTAAAATTATATTTTAAAGAACTAATAAACTATTTATATTTTATTCTAAAATATTCTTAGAGACAGAATAAAAGGTAAAAACATGTAAACCTCTTGTTTACAACCTATGTACACAAACATGACAAAATTTATTTATTTATTTTTTTAAAGATTTTATTTATTTATTTGAGAGAGAGAGAGAACGAGAGATAGAAAGCACGAGAGGGAAGAGGGTCAGAGGGAGAAGCAGACTCCCTGCTGAGCAGGAAGCCCGATGTGGGACTCGATCCCGGGACTCCAGGATCATGACCTGAGCCGAAGGCAGTCGCTTAACCAACTGAGCCACCCAGGCGCCCCAAACATGACAAAATTTAGGCAAAAATTAGCCTCAGTGGAGCTAGATTGAGTAAACATTTTACAGCCATCATTGTTCTTGTTAAGAAGGAAATACAGCATTCCTATTGATGAAAGGAGGCAAAAAGACAAACTCAAAAATACTAGGCAAAATTCCATAGACTATAGAGCAAAACATGTAAAAAAAAGCAGATAAGTAAGCACAAAGTGGGGGAAGTGTAAAACAAAGTAAGTATGGTAGGCAGGATCCTAAGATAACCCCCAAGATTCCCCATCCTCAGTATATACACACCTTCTTCCAGTTACTCAAATACTAACATGCAGCTGTGAAGGGATTTTGCATATATAATTAAAGTGTTGGGGTCCCAACCCAGTTGACTTTAAGATAGAGTGTTCTCAATGGAACTGAGCTAACTGGATAAGGCCTTAAAGAGGCTGGGCTATTTCTGAGAGGTAATCAGAATATAATGGGTAACTCAATGCAAAAGAGATTCTTCTTTTCTGGCCTTGAAGATGGAGTTAATGACAAGAAGTGTGGGTAGCCTCTAGGAGCTGAGAGTAGCCTTGACCAACAGGCAGCAAGGAAATGAATTCTGACAGCAACCTGAATGAGGATAGGCAACGACCGGTCAATGGAGGAGGCAGCATGGCCTCTTCAAGCACAGAGTATCTGTTCCTTTTCAGACACAGCCTCAAACCAACCCAGGAGAGTAAAGTATCACCATATCAACTAAAGGCTGGAGAGTACCTGAACTGGAAGAACCTGTTAACCTTCCAGAGCAAGAACCTCAAAAGGCCGCAGAGCCAATAAGTTGGACATCCTACAGGTGGAGCTGGTGGAAAAGGAGGTGGCTTGGAGAGATACAGGAGATAACGAACACCTGCCTACCTCTGGGGAAGCTGTCGGCTGTGAGTGGCTCCCTGCAGGAATTCGGCTGAGCAAAACCCGGGCCAGAGGCAAATGTGTGTAGGCATTCTGGTAAAAGTTAACTACTCCTGTGTCTACACCTCCCAGAGCTCCTTATGTGTCCAGAACTCCTTCTCCCTTTGGAGAGTCATCAGAACTATCATATTAATGCCACCTGGCAACCCATTCTCAAGTGATCCTAGAAAAGAAATGCCTCATGGATCCCACAGCCCTTTTGCTTGCCAGCTCACCCTTGGGGATTTGGGAGCCAATGACCAGGGAGGAGCATATACAGCAAGTCCCACACATTTTCAGGGCATCCATCAAGGCAACCCCACCCAGGGCAGAGGGTTGGAGCATATCCTAAGCTGAAAACAAAAGCTCCAGGGCTCACGTGGATCTCAGTCTCTCTTCCTGGGACACTTATGGTAGCTGGCCCCAAGTAGTGGAGAAGAGCTGAGGCAAAGCCCTGTTGCTCGGGTCTGGGATAGCAATGCCCCTGTCTGATGTTCCATGTCCATACAAAGTATTCCATGCTTATGACAACATTTATGAATATAAATTAATTTCTCTTTCTTCTGTCTTATTGTTGGTGTATAGGAATGCCACTGATTTCTGTGCATCGATTTTATATCCTGCCACTTTACTGAATTCCTGTATGAGTTCTGGCAGTTTTGGGGTGGAGTCCTTTGGGTTTTCCACATAAAGTATCATATCATCTGCAGAGTGGGAGTTTGACTTCTTCTTTCCCAGTTCGGATGCCTTTTATTTCTTTTTGTCGTCTGATTGCTGTGGCTAGGACTTTTAGTACTATGTTGAATAGCGGTGGTGATAGTGGACATCCCTGCCATGTTCCTGACCTCAGGGGGAAAGCTCTCAGTTTTTCCCCATTGAGAATGATATTCGCTGTGGGTTTTTCATAGATGGCTTTTATGATATTGAGGTATGTACCCTCTATCCCTATACTCTGAAGAGTTTTGATCAAGAAAGGATGCTGTACTTTGTCAAATGCTTTCTCTGCATCTATTGAGAGGATCATATGGTTCTTGTTCTTTCTTTTATTAAAGTATTGTATCACATTTATTGATTTGCAGAGGTTGATCCAACCTTGCAGCCCAGGGATAAATCCCACTTGGTCGTGGTGAATAATCCTTTTAATGTACTGTTGGATCCTATTGGCTAGTATTTTGATGAGAATTTTTGCATCCATGTTCATCAGGGATATTGGTCTGTAATTCACCTTTTTGATGGAGTCTTTGTTTGATATTGGGATCAAGGTAATGCTGGCCTCATAAAATGAGTTTGGAAGTTTTCCTTCCATTTCTATTTTTTGGAACAGTTTCAGAAGAATAGGTATTAATTCTTCTTTAAATGTTTGGTAGAATTCCCTGGGAAGCCATCTGGTCCTGGGCTTTTGTTTGTTGGTAGATTTTTGATTACTGTGTCAATTTCCTTAGTGGTTATAGGTCTGTTCAGGTTTTCTATTCTTCCAGCTTCAGTTTTGGTAGTTGATACAACTCTAGGAATGCATCCATTTTTTCCAGATTATCTAATTTGTTGGCATATAGTTGCTCATAATATGTTCTTTTAATTGTTTGTATTTCTTTGGTGTTGGTTGTGATCTCTCCTCTTTCATTCATGGTTTTATTTATTTGAGTCATTTCTCTTTTCTTTTTGATAAGTCTGGTCAGGGGTTTATCAATCTTGTTAATTCTTTCAAAGAACCAGCTCCTAGGTTCTTTGATCTGTTCTACTGTTCTTTTGTTTCTATTTCACTGATTTCTGCTCTGATCTTTATTATTTCTCTTCTCTTGCTGGGTTTAGGCTTTATTTGCTGTTCTTTCTCCAGCTCCTCTAGGTATAGGGTTAGGTTGTGTATTTGAGACCTTTCTTGTTTCTTGAGAAAGGCTTGTATTGCCTATACTTTCCTCTTAGTACCACCTTTGCTTCATCCCAAAGATTTGGAACATTTGTGTTTTCATTTTCATTGGTTTCCATGAATTTTTTTAATTCTTCTTTAATTTCCTGGTTGACCCATTCACTCTTTAGTAGGATGCTCTTTAGCCTCCATGTATTTGACTTCTTTCCGACTTTCCTCTTGTGATTGAGTTCCAGTTTCAAAGCACTGTGGTCTGAAAATATGCAGGGAATGATCCCAATCTTTTGGTACCAGTTGAGACCTGATTTGTGACCTAGGATGTGATCTATTCTGGAGAATGTTCCATGGGCACTAGAGAAGAATGTGTATTCTGTTGCTTTGGGATGGAATGTTCTCAATATGTCTGTGAAGTCCATTTTGTCCAGTGTGTCATTTAAAGTCTTTATTTCCTCACACCAGTCAGAATGGCTAAAATGAAAAGTCAGGGAATGACAGATGTTGGCGAGGATGCAGAGAAAGGGGAACCCTCCTACACTGTTGCTGGGAATGCAAGCTGGTGCAGCCACTCTGGAAAACAGTATGGAGGTTCCTCAAAAAGTTGAAAATAGAGCTACCATATGACCCAGCAATTGCACTACTGGGTATTTACCCCAAAGATACAAATGTAGGGATCCGAAAGGGTATGTGCACCCCAATGTTTATAGAAGCAATGTCCACAATAGCCAAACTATGGAAAGAGCCAAGATGTCTATCAACAGATGAATGGATAAAGAAGATGTGGTATATATATATATACAATGGAATATTAAGCAGCCATCAAAAAACCCCTGAAATCTTGTTATTTGCAACGATGTGGATGGAACTAGAGGGTATTATGCTAAGCAAAATAAGTCAATCAGAGAAAGACATGTATCATATGATCTCACTGATATGAGGAATTCTTAATCTCAGGAAACAAACTGAGGGTTGCTGGAGTGGTAGGAGGTGGGAGGGATGGGGTGGCTGGGCAATAGACATTGGGGAGGGTATGTACTATGGTGAGCACTGTGAATTGTGTAAGACTGTTGAATCACAGACCTATACCTCTGAAACAAATAATACATTATATGTTAAAAAAAAAAAGAAGATAGTAGGAAGGGAAAAATGAAGGGGGGGAAATCAGAAGGGGAGATGAGCCATGAGAGACTATGGACTCTGAGAAACAAACTGAGGGTTCTAGAGGGGAGGGGGGTGGAGGGATGGGTTAGCCTGGTGATGGGTATTAAAGAGGGCACATATTGAATGGAGCAGTGGGTGTTATACGCAAACAATGAATCATGGAACAACACTACAACAAAAACTAATGATGTAATGTATGGTGATTAACATAGCATAATAAAAAAAAAGGGGGCTTAGAAATCCATTTCTGTGTGTTTTTCACTGAAATAAATGTTAGCTATGGTAGAAAAAAAGAAACATTAATTTTTATTTTAGAAGCATAATTTTAGGAAAATGTATATATGTTAAATAGCTCATCTCCCTGATGAATAGGGAGATAGTTTAGTTTTTGAGACTGCTTTACTAATGCAAAGATGATGATTTATTGAATTTAGGAGGTGGCAGTAGGGATAAAAAAGAGGAGACAGCTGTTTAAGCTCGCACAGAATTAGTTTAGGAATTGGCTGCAGAGAGACAGGGAAGAAAAGATACAGAGAAACGTTCTTGGGTTTCTGGCTTGATCACTAGGCTATATTCTGGTTATTGCTTACTCAATAGCTTTCTTTGTGACCTTTTTGAAGAGATTTTCTGGGTTGAGAGAAGATTTTGGGGGATGGGAGTGGAGCACATCAAGATTGGAGTCCTAATATTTCATATTTGGTTTTGGGTTTTTTTTTTAATATTTTTTGTTTAAAGATTTTATTTATTTATTTATTTTAGAGAGAAGGTGCAAGTAGGGGGAGAGGCAGAGGGAGAAGAAGAGAGAGAGAGAGTCTTAAGCAGACTCTTCGCTGAGCTCGGAGCCCAACAAAGGGGTCAGTCTCACGACCCTGAGATCATGACCTAAGCCGAGACCCAGAGTTGGATGCTTAACCAACTGAGCCACCCAGGAGCCCCAAGATTTCATTTTTAATTAGAGTTCCCTAACACTTTTAAGGAGAATGATTCATGTTCATCATTAAAAAATCACACAAAATAAAAATAACTCAAATATCCGTAACCCAGATATAAGTAGTCCTAACATTTTGGTTATATATTTAAATCTTACATAAATGGTTTATATATGTCTATTTATATATTATAAAATCTATGTTGTATGTATATTACAAATTATACATGTAAACTTTACGTATATATACATCATATAAATTATTCATTTTTCTTCTCTACTCTAGTTTTACCATCATTCCTATTCCTGTGATTTTTATGCCTCAATTATTTAAATGTGTAATCTTCCTATGGCACTTTTTCATGTTTATAGTATTTGGCAGAAACTAACTTTATTAATTTTATCTGTAAATATACTTTATTAATTTTAAGGTGATCTCAAGTTTTCTTCATGTATTTTTTTATTAAAATATTCTTTCTAATATATAAAAAACACATATACAAGATAGGTAATTTATTTTATTTATTTATTTTTTTAAAGATTTTATTTATTTATTTATTCATGAAAGACAGAGAGAGAGAGAGGCAGAGGGAGAAGCAGTCTCCCAAGGAGCAGGGAGCCCGACGCGGGACTTGATGCCAGGACCCTGGGATCATGACCTGAGCCGAAGGCAGACGCTTAACCATCTGAGCCACCCAGGCGCCCAGAAGATAGGTCATTTAAATCTTAGTTACTTTTGTCTTAACTACAGTAAAAGTATCAAAATATATGTGTATATAATATTACATATATATGGTATATGTGCTTATATTTGTGTATATATGTCTCATTTTATATATCACTGTTGGAAAGTATGTGACTAAAATACTTAAAACTAGGGGCGCCTGGGTGGCTCAGTCGTTAAGCGTCTGCCTTCAGTTCAGGTCATGATCCCAGGGTCCTGGGATCAAGCCCTGAATCGGGCTTCCTGCTCAGTGGGAAGCCTGCTTCTCCCTCTCCCACTCCGCCTGCTTGTGTTCCCTTTCTCGCTGTGTCTCTCTCTCTCTCTCAAATAAATAAATAAAAAAAGATTTTATTTATTTATTTGAGAGAGAGAGAATGAGAGATAGAAAGCACGAGAGGGAAGAGGGTCAGAGGGTCAGAGGGAGAAGCAGACCCCCTGCTGAGCAGGAAGCCCGATGCGGGACTCGATCCGGGGACTCCAGGATCATGACCTGAGCCGAAGGCAGTCGCTTAACCAACTGAGCCACCCAGGCGCCCAATAAATAAAATCTTTAAAAAAATAAAATAAAATACTTAAAACTATGCTGTATATTTACTATGCAAATATTAACAAAACAAAAATAATTTTTTCTTTTTATGTTTGTTTAAACATTTAATTTATTTGTTGCATGTACATCAGGAACAAGTTGTATACAAGTTTTAGAAAGGTTAAAATAAAGGAAAAATAAGAGTACCTACAAATTTAAAAGAAAACGTCAGTTAGTTTAAAACTTTTTTCAGCTAGTGGTGCATGGGTGGTACAGTTGTTTAAGTGACCAACTCCTGGTTTCAGCTCAAATCATGATCTCAGGGTCCTCACATGGAGCCTTGCATTTGGGCTGTCCACTTAGCGCAGTCTGCTTGGGTTTCTTTCTCCATCTCCCTCTGCCCCTGCCCTCCCTAAAATAAATAAATAAATCTTAAAAAAAAATTATCAGGTATATATTTGTAAATTTAAGATTGACTTTTAGTTACACAAAGGGATCTTAAATTATAAGTAATGTGGATATTAACAAACTGATGTTTTTTGTGAATGACCTTCAGTATTATATGTGCATACATGTTTATATAAAACATATACATTTACAGTATACATATATATATAAACATAGATATATGTATATTTTTCCTAATAATGACTAAAATATGGGCTAGAAATTTTACCTCCTAGGTGGTCATTTTGAGCATTTGAGGATTGAATAACTGAAAACTGCTGGAGTTGTCTCTGTGACTATCTTTTTTCCTAATCATTGGTCTATGTATGTATTTTTAAATGATGTGAATTTTACAGAGTGAAATACAGAAATATTAAGTATACAATTTGAGAAGATTTGACAGAGATGTTCATTCCTAACTTCAGTCAAAACAGATCATTTCCATTTTCCCAGTAAATTCCCTTTATCCGTTCCAGTCAATACCCATTCCCAATAAACAACCAGTATTTTGATTCCTATCAGCATAGATTAGTCTTGCCTTTTCTTACATTTCATTGAGTGAAATATTTGGTGTCTGGCTTCCTTTACTGAACATAATGTTTTAGGGATTCATCCATGTTGTTTGTGAAATTAGTGGTCTTATATTATTGCTAAGGGGTATATTATTTTAAAATTACAACACAATTTGTTTACCTAATCTCCTACTGATGGATATTTCAGTGTTTCTAGTTTGGGGCTACTATGACTAGAGTTGTTATAAACAGTCTTACATAAGTATTTCATGAACGTGTGTTCCCATTACCTTGAATAAATAACTAGGAGTTGAATTGCTGGACCATTGGTAGTTAACTTACTAAGACACTACTAACCTCTTTCCCAAACTGGATGTGCCAGATTACACAACCACCCAAAATGCATTACAGTTTTCCACATACTCACTAATATTTAACATTGACCATCTCATTCGAGAGAAAGTTAAGTGATTCATTATTTTAATTTGCATTTTCCCTTGGGACACCTGGGTGGCTCAGTCGGTTAAGCATCTGCCTTTGGCTCAGGTCATTTGGTCCTGGGATCGATCCCCACATCTGGCTCCTTGCTCAGCAGGCAGCCTGTTCTCCCTCTGCTTGCCACTCCTCCTATTTGTGCTCTCTCTCTGTTTCTTGCTCTCTGACAAATAAATAAATAAAATCTTTAAAAATAATAATAATAATTTGCCTTTTCCCTTTGGTCATTGATGTACATTTTTTGTGAAGTCCCTATGTAAAATATAGATAAGATGTAACTTAGATTTTTATTTCTTTTTGTGTCATCTGAGTTGAATATATTGGCATAAAGTTGCTTAAATAGTCCGTAATTTTGTCTTTTAATATGTCTGGGATCTGCAGTGATATCCATTCATTCTTGTGATTGTGAAAAGATTTTTTCTTTCTTTCTTGATCAGTCTGTTTAAAAATTTTGAGCTAACTTTTGCTAAATCACTAATTTTTTAGCTATTTTGTTACTGTTTTCAAAGAACTGACTTAGGTTAGGTTTTTATATCACTGAATTCAGCTCTTTCTTATTTCTCCTATTTACTTTTTTTGTTTCTAATTTGCCCTAATTTTTGTTTTTTTTTTCTATTATGAAGGAAGGAAATCCCTTTATTTTCTTTTTTTTTTAAAGATTTTATTTATTTATTTCAGAGAAAGAGAGATGAGAGCTAGAGAGCACGAGAGGGAAGAGGGTCAGAGGGAGAAGCAGACTCCCCACTGAGCAGGGAGCCCGATGTGGGACTCGATCCCGGGACTCCAGGATCATGACCCGAGCCGAAGGCAGTCGCCTAACCAACTGAGCCACCCAGGCACCCGGAAATCCCTTTATTTTCAACTTGTATTCTTTCCTACCATAAACATTAGAAAGCTCTAAATTTCTCTCACATTGCTGTGTTATTGGACTCCAAAGATTTGCATTCATATTTTTATTATAATTTAGTTTGAAATATTTTCTAATTTCCCTTGTGATTTCCTGAGTAATGGGTTGATTGTGTGTTATTTAATTTCCAAATAGTTTAAGAATTTCCATCCTCTCTTTCTCTATTGATTCTCTACTGATTGCTATATAATTTAATTTTAGTCAGAGAATTGCAGAATATTCAGCAAGATCAATAATTTCAAAGTTATTGGCAACTTAATTTATAGCCTAACTTGGTGAACATTTTATGTATACCAATAAGAAATTACTGGTGCATCTTTCTGTTTCTGTCAAACTTCATTTTATTCTATTAGTGCAGGCTGGCCTACTTGGTTTATATATTAGTGTTAGCTTGTGGCAATTGCTCTATGGTGTCATATTTACTCCCAAAGTTTGTCCTTTATTTGGTCTTGCCAAGAGACTCACTGAAGTTTCTCTAATCTTGCTGGGTCATAAATTCAGTGTTCACCACACTGCATAATCTTTGCTATCCCCATTCATCTTTCAACTCTGTCGCAGGTGATCTTTATAATACCTCTTATAGTTGAACTCTGAGTATGAGTTGCCCAAACCTTGGTCAAGTACCTGTGGTGAATCCCCACACAGGCTCCACTTCTCCCATATAATTCTTTCTTTTCAAACCCTATTTTGCAAATTTCTGCTATATTAGCAACTGTGACTCCAATATCTATTTTCATTGCTTAGCGAGACTACAGCCTTGTTAGGCTTCATTTCATGAACATTGGCAGAAAAGTGTCCCAAGGCAGAAACCTAAGAGGATCATGGCACTCTCCACATGAGTTTTCCTTCTTTCAAGGAGCACAGTCATGAACTGTCTGTTGGTCAATGCCTGAAACTGTTGCCTAATATATTGTGTCTAATTTTATAAATTATTGTAGGGCTTTTATCATCTTTAAAATGCATCACTTTTTCTCATACATTATAAACCTTAAGTATGTGACCGTGACATAATTTCTTCAGTAAGCTTAGGACTTCCACGAGTTTTCCTGAAGCTTATAACTAGAGTGGTAAAGTATGAAAGCTTTTTCTACAGCTATACATTCCTTTGATGTTTGGGTTATTGTAAACAGACTCACTAGATAATTTTTCTTTAGCACAGTCCATTTCTATTCCTCAAAGTGTTAGCTGTGTTTTCTTTTTGATGAACATTCTTTTCTGACTCCACCTTGAACAACTTCTTCATCAGAATCTCCCTTTCTTATAGTCTGTACTCTAGAGTATAAGAAAAGTCATTAGAGGCCCTGGTTGAGACACCAACTTTCAGACCTACACTCTCAGGCTTATCTTTAAGAAGTTGTTTTATCTTGTTTACTGCTGCAGGTGTAAGGGTGAGGGCAGCTCAAGTGGGCTACAGCTTCTTCTTGCTCGTGGCCCAGAAAGTGGCCTAGACTAATGAAGTGGACGTTCTCACTGCCCTGGTGCCTTGGGCTGGAGCTCAGGCACCTCAGTCTCTCTCCAGGAACATGGTGGCCACCTATTAATAATTGTTTTTGTTGGAAGAGTAAGTCTGGTATCAGTTACTCTTTCATAGCCACAAGTAAAAATCCAGCCACACCTTTGAGTATACTTGAAACCACTGAGTGAATATTTTGTCTTCTCATAGGTCTGAACTTATATAACAATAAAGCTGTTTGTGACCTGTTAGTAGGGAAGGAAGTAGATATGATTATAGACATTTATGTAGTCCTTATGAGTGCTATTTCTTTCATCTGTAGAGATTATAAAACCAGTTTTAAAGTTGTTATCCATTTGAAATAATATATGCAAGTATCTGTCACATTGGAAGCATATAGATTTTAACATTTTACCCCTCTAATAAAAAAAGAATATGTGTATAAATCATTACAAATATGTGTATAAATTATTACAAATATTGAATATATCTGTTACCTGATGTTCTTATTTTTCTTCAGGTTTATTTATTTATTTTTTTTAGTGCTATGTAAGATAATTACTCCCTTAAGAGGTTAAAAGTGGTAAAAGTGCCCAATTTCCTCAAAGCAGTGAGCATGGACCTCTGAGATTATTCTCAAACCAGGACTATGTATAAACCAATACTTTCTCATTTTCGTCTTTTCATTAATCCCTCTCCCTAATTCAATATTATACATTCATTTGCCCTTGAAAAACAAGTCATTCTTCAACATTTTTTTTCTCATTTCACATCCATTTCAGATTCCACTGTGTTCCACTCCGTCATCAGTGCTGTTCTGCAAATTGCTCTCTCAGCCAAACACTAGGAAAATGTGTATAATTCTTTAGTGTATTTTTACAGGAAAAAGCATAATCTATATCCATATTTTTCAAAACTTTAAGTTTAAATATCTTTGTTTTTGTTGACTTTATTTTCTTTATGCTCCCTCCCTATAATCCTTTCAAATAAATCCTTTTACTTTTTTAATTTGGTAATCCTATAAGCATATATATATATATATATATTTAATTTTATTTATTTGACAGACAGAGACAGCAATAGAGGGAACACAAGCAGGGGGAGTGGGAGAGGGAGAAGCAGACTCCCCACCGAGCAGGGAGTCCAACGCGGGGCCTGATCCCAGGACCCCGGGATCATGACCCCAGCCGAAGGCAGACGCCCAACGACTGAGCCAACCAGGTGCCCCCATAAGCATATTATCTCTAGAGACCTTTAGTGTCCTTTGGAATGACTTTGGACACTTCCTCACTCTCATTTACAAAGATGACACTGATGAGAGGGGCAAAGCAAGGGTTTGCTTATCTTTGCATTTTATTAAGGTATACTACAGATAGCACTGCTTGTTCGACTGGCAGTTCAGTTGTCAGAGTAAGACAGGGCCAAATGGCACTTTATAGAAACAGCTACAACATCTTATCATTGGGTACAATTCCAAAACCCTTCAGGGAGAATTTTTACCAGCTTAATAAAAGGCAAGTTCCAAAGAAAACCCAGGAAGAATGATTGGCTAGTTTTCTATTTAAATAAAAAGCCACATGACATTGTTATCTTTTTTTTTTTTTTTTTTTTTTTTTTTTTTTTTTTGCCTCCTGGTCATCACTGTGTTCATTGTTGGGCTAACTCATAAGGAACATAGGGATTCTTCACCTTCTTTACCCACTATTGTTGAGCATCCTGCATGAACCATGATCATTCTTTAACCTGTTTATCAGAAGTGACCTAGCAAAGAGCCTCCTAAATCATTTTAATTTTGAAACCTTTTTTTTTCCCCTCAAGAGACCTACCCTGTGTGTGCAAGATTTTAATATCAAAGAGTAGTTACAAGTTTCTGGTTTCCCTTAAATTTTTAGTAAATAAATTTATTGAAAAGATATTAAGTGAACTTAAACCTTTTATCACTACAGTAAATAGAAAACAAGAACCATCTGCCAGTAAGAAGCGGTTTTAAAATACAATGGAACCACCACAATACTGTTAACTTCCCACCAAATATATGCTTGCAGGAGGTTCTGAGACTAGGGCCTACCTATCTTTTATAAAAAGAGAGATTAGCAAGAGTCAGGGTTGTTAAATATATCTTTGTGCCAAAGTGGGACATTCCTCATAATACAATCAGGATTGAAACTAAGCTGGAAAGAGAATCATTTTCTCATTAATGTGATCCAATGTAATTTAAAGCTGTCTCTTTAATACATAAAATCATCTCTAAACCAATAGTGGCACTTGCCCCACATGTTTGGACAGGCTACCCTCGGGAAAATCCTCTTCATTCTAGAATATGGATTTCATAGTTATCTGAATCTCCCCTGCATCTTTACTAATCACTGATTACAAAGTGTAATTCACCTAAATATAGAGAACCCAATGAAAAATAGTGTCCTTTGGAATATTTAATAATTAAGGAAAACTATCCGTTGTATTTTTTTCTGGTTGTGGTTTTAGGCATGGTGAACAAATATATTTAGTTTTAAGAGTCTTAAAAAAGTGATCAGATTTAATCAGCATGACAGGTCATTACAAACTGCAACATTGTCTAGAAATTCAGCAGACTTGAGGAACAGAGCAAGTGTTTTAAAGATTCAAGTTTTTAAGCAGAAACTGGTCCTCGGTCATATATTTTATAATCATTTTCTTTAACTAAGGCCTTTAATGAATCTGTAGTTTCCTGATTGCGATCATGATTGCCCCAAAGAAGATTTATATTTTTCTGTAAAAGTCACAGGCACACTCATACACATTCACAGAGATATATGCATGCACACAAATAGTGCCCTGAGCAGAGTCCAAACTGCCATCAAAAGGCAAACAGAAGACTGAAAAAAGAAAATAGACACTAAGTGTCAAGATATTTCACAACATAAGAACTTCAAAACTTAAAAAAAAGCTTTGGAGTCAGGGTTGCAATAGACTGCACAGAAAAACTTGCATTCCAGTATTGTTTATTACATCACCCCTTTCCCTCCTAGGGCCAAAGCAATAGACTGAGCCTCCAGCATACTCACAGAAATATCTCAATTTCTGAAAACAGGCTCAGACTCTGCTCTAGACCTGCTTATAGGCAGAAGGAGCTCACAGTCTGATTTGAAGAGTATTTGGGGGAAAAAAGAAAAATAAAAACCTTTCCCCACAATAATTATTAATCATTTCCCATGCATCAATATATAGATTTTTGTAAGTTCTGTCAGTCTGGTAGGCCATTCTTTACCCCTATTTACCCTAGTAAACTCCTATTACTCTTCAAAGCCAGTCCAAATAATCTCCTTTGTGTCAATTCTTCGGCTCAAACTTCTTTTGCCTGTGCCTCCACATCCCTCTAAGATTTGTTGTTTCCCTTTATAGTTTTTACTTGACTGCCTCTCTCACTAGTGTAGAGGTAGTATTTTGAATCAGCTCCTGATAGGCTCAAATACTAGCTTGACTTTTTAATTAGTTTTGGGACTTTGGGAATGGCTTTTTTCTAATTTCTTTAAAATTTTATTTTATCTTTCTAAATTTTAATTGCCTGTTTTCTTAATTAAAATGAAAATAATGTCATTTTAATTTTTTTTGAAGGTTAAATAATGTATGCAAAATGTTGAACACATATCTGAGACTCTGTAAATGGTGATAATTAGTGTTATTTTTTTTTAACTTTGAGTTTAGGAAAAGGGTCACTTCTTATCCTTAAGAGCTATAAAACTGGTGTATATAATGTACTTATGTGTTATGTTATCTATCTATATACCTACCATTTAATTTTATTAATTGAAAAGATACAAATATTTGCAAGGCAGGAGGAAAGTTTGAGACCACCAAAGTGGAAAGTTTGAGATCACCTCTCCCCAGATTCTTAATTCCTGCTTTGAACATGCTCTGGCTCAGGTAATGTGTGAGGTTTCTAAGTGAGGTATATAGTCACCTCACTTACACAGGAAGAACCATTTAACTCATGAAACATCTCAGTTTTATAATTGGATGGTTACACTGTTTCTATGATATTTTTCTTTTTTTTAAAGATTTTATTTATTTATTTTGAGAGAGAGAGAGAGACAGCGAGAGAGGGAACACAAACAGGGGGAGTGGGAGAGGGAGAAGCAGGCTTCCCGTGGAGCAGAGAGCCCGATGTGGGACTCGATCCCAGGACCCTGGGATCATGACCTGAGCCGAAGGCAGATGCTTAACGACTGAGCCACCCAGGCGCCCCTATGTGATATTTTTCATATACACACTGCTCAAGGCGTTTCATAGATAAGGACCATTTAGTTTGTTAAGCAGGAGGTTTGCATTGGTATGACAGGCTTGTAAGAAGAGTGACTGGATTACAGAGCCTATTGACCATTTACTTATTGCATGTATTTGATAAATTATGTAAAATTACTATTTCTCCACTGTATCTCTTTTTAAATTACATGCAGGTATCCATTTGTATGCATTCCATTTCTCATCTGGTTTAGTAGCTTATAACATAACTACAATTATGCATCCTTAATTCTTATAGTCAGTTTCTGGAATTGTCTATATTAGCTTCAAATCTGGCTCCTTTCCCTCAAAGTTCTTCCTTTTTCACATTTGACCACACTGACCAAGAATATCTGGGGCTTATTCAGCCCAAAAGATATCAGACCTGCTTCCAAATACCAGACATACAGAGACACATGCCAAGTGTAATTCATTCACATTATTAAACCTTGGCCTCTGCCACTTGGTGCCGTGATGACAACGCTATCCACTGCCTCACGGAAGATTTCCACTGTTGAGTTGATGGCTGTCCCTCTCATGTCCTAGCTCAGCCTCCATGCTACACCTACCCTGCACACTGCCAATATCAGTCCTTCCCATACTTCTACTCGGGCACAACTGTGTCACCATAAAAATAACAGCATTATTAAGAACACAGAGATGAAAACATTCAACATTCATATACCTCCAAAATAAGTATAACTGGTACCCAAATTCTCTCCTTTTCTACCTGGCTTTAGTTCTCGTAAACTAATATTTGCTCACTTGCACAACCGAGAGGAGCCACTCAAGTGACTATAAACCTAGTAGCTGTGCTGACCCAAGGTGACATTTTGTCCTTATCTTTCAGAGAGGATATGGGAATGTTCCCCATATATAAATAAATACATTTATAGATAAAATAAGCCCATATAATACTTTATTTCATTGAACATAATGCCTGGTATGTATTAAGTGTTACTTAAACTGTAGAAATGTACTGGTTTATTCAGTATCATTTATTTTATACTTTTTATTGAGAATGTGTCCAATCAATTTTAGGTATATCCTTAATTCAAATTTATAAAACATATATTATTTGGCAGAGACTGTGCTAAGTACTTTACATATATTTTCTCATTATATCACTTATATGTAGTGAACATTATTATTTCCGTTTAACAGGAGACTGAGTTTTAAAGGTTTAGCTGAGGGCGCCTGAGTGGCTCAGTCGTTAAGCGTCTGCCTTCAGCTCAGGTCATGATCCCGGGGTCCTGGGATCGAGTCCCGCATCGGGCTCCCTGATCAGCGGGGAGTCTGCTTCTCCCTCTGCCCCTCCTCCTGCTTGTGTTCTCTCTCTCTCTCTCATAAATAAAAATAAAATCTTTAAAAAAAAAAAAAAAAAAAAAAAAAATAAAGGTTTAGCTGAATTGCTCATAGTGCCTAAAGGAGCCAGGATTTGAATCCATTTCTTTCTGAATCTAAAAGCAAAATGTTTAGCCAGCATGACAATACTAACTCTCTGCTAATTAGAATGCAAATATCCCTGTAATAAATTATATAATAACTCCTATGATCTTACTATGAATGTGTTTCTTAGATTGCTTTCCTCTGTGACGTAACAAATTGTATGTTAGCAGGGCACTGTATGTAGGCAAAAGAAGGACATACATAAATGGTAGAACAAGAGAGAAAGGGGAGCAACTATGCAGAAATCAGGCAATCTAACCTCCTTTATTATTCTGCTTTGCTCTAAGATACTAAGATTCAATACTATGAGCATTTTTAGAAAATAAGTACTTTCACAGTTTCATTATAACATACATCACACATACAAATACACAAAGATACAGAGACGTGTCAGGCTGACATGCAAACTCAGTACAGATGAATTAAAGACTATAGATTATTTGTTTTTAATCTCCTTTTCCTCCCTAAAATATCTGGATTTTATAATAAGAAAATCAAAATTTTTGATGGACTGTTCAGTTTCTTTTGTCAAAATTATGAACTCAGGAATTTTATGTAACATGTTAAGGTGGAATTTCATAAACCCACTATATTGGATATCTATCTATCCATCTATTTATCTTCATTTAACTTGGAAACCCTCCACACTTCAGAGGGCAATGAAGATTACACATACATTTAAACATTTGGATTTGGGCAGTGGATCACTGAATGATTTTATTAATCAAAATGAGGAATTAATCAAAATGAGGAACCAGATAATTTCTCAATATTTCTCCTTTTTGGAGAACCTTTAAAAGAATTTTTAGAAAAGGAGTTTGAGGTCAGATAATGCAAATACATTACTTAATTTTATAACTGCTGGAAAATATTTGACCAGTAAAAAGATCTCACTTATCTAGGACTTTATGACTTAATCCTTATTACTGACCTTACTCTGCTGCTTAAAAATATTCTCTGGTTTCCCCAATACTTCAAGGCAAAGCAATAACAGAAAACAGTAACAGGAAGGACTTTTTCTTGATCCAACAGTGCCCTATTATTCTTTGACCTAACCTCTTCTCTTCAAAAGCTATCTTCATTTATATTTTTCTAAAGCCATTTCCTCTCAGCTCTTATTATTCATTTATGCCTTCAGTCTTCATCCCTTAAAATTGCTCTTTTTCCCCTACCTCTCTGTGGAAATTGCTCTCTCAAAGGTCATTAATGAGTTTCTTTTTCTCAAATACAGCATACACTTTCAATCTCCTTATTTTCCTCAAACTATCTCTACTATTTTGCACTAGAAACTACTTTATTGTTTGTTTGTTTGTCTCATTTAGTTACAAGAGAAGAATGTGGTTAGGATGTCTGACATTTTTGTCAACAAATCCCAAAAGAGGCATTACAATAATGTTAAGGCTCATTAAACCTAGAGCTTAAAGACTATACTGTTTCCATAGTAGTTTTAACTTCAACAAGTGGAAGGATTTTGCATATTTTAATATTACATTACATTAATATGACAAGCTTCATCATACAGTTTGTATTAAACAGGACTCATGATCTCTCTGGTTCCAATTATGCCTCATATTTTTATTTTTATTTATTTATTTTTTTAAAAAGATCTTGTTTATTTGAGAGAGAGAATGAGAGACAGAGAGCATGAGAGGGAAGAGGGTCAGAGGGAGAAGCAGACTCCCCGCTGAGCAGGGAGCCCGATGTGGGACTCGATCCTGGGCCTCCAGGATCATGACCTGAGCCGAAGGCAGTCGCTTAACCAACTGAGCCACCCAGGTGCCCTATGCCTCATATTTTTAAAATCAATTTCTACCTTTTGATTGGATCAGACTCTCTGATTCTTAGTTTCATCTCCTGGTGGTGATCATCTGGTTGGCTAGTTCATCTTTTTTCCAGGAAGACATTGATAGGTTGCTAATCAGCAAATTAATTGCTGCTCTTGATCATTTATATGTACCTTATTAATTAGAGGGTAAGGTGGAATTCAGATGGCACAAAACATGGCACTTAGGAAGCAGAGACTAAAGACAGTTCAGTTTTATTTCTAGGGGCTATTAGATTGTTACAGTAATGATCATTTTTGGTATATTCTGTTCCTTACTTATCAGTATCCCTGCTTTGCATAGGAGAGCTTCATTAAAAATTTTACCAGTTGTGAACTGTTAATTTGCCATCCTAGAGGTGTAAAGACTTAGTTCACCTAAGCAGTGACCCAGCAATTCCTATCACTGCCTGTGTCCTTCTGATAATTAGTTTCTTGATTTCCATTTCTACTTATTTTATATATATATATATATATATATGATTATGGAGATAGATATAAATATCAGAGATAGAGTATTTAAGCATTCTCTCTCTCCCTTTTTCTCTGTCTCTCTCTTTTATAGGCCTGTTTGGTTGTTAGGAACAGGTAAACAGATAGACCCTCAGGCTAGCACAAATACAGTTTTATATTGGATATGTGTTCAGAACTAAGAGAAATCTGAGAATAAATTTTAAGTGGGCTAAGCCTCAAAGAGAGTGGAAGATAGTTCTTGAGTGCATGCATTTCTTTTGGCCTCAGCAGTGAGTCACTGATCTACAGCCAACATTGTTGATATGATTCCTATTTTTGCCTATGTGTGTACCTATGCTAATTTGCTACCTTTTATTGCTATTTTCTACTGCTGCTTCTTAGTTTTGTCTTGTACATGACCCATTATTGTTATTGGAATATTATTATGCCTCAGACACTGTTAGCTACACCTTCCACTTACTAGCTCAGTCAGCTTGAGTTTCTCAACATACTTTATTAAAAGCAAGATTTTCTTTGGCCAAGTTTATTGTATCATGTATCATGCAAGTGCACTCATAGACTACCAATCAGAGTCTGAATTTATTACCTTTGGATAAGATGTTTTTCCCTGGTCCAAAAAGCTTGAGTTATATGACATGATCACATGGTAAAATAAATGACAATACCTTTGGAGTGATGGCTATGGATGAGGCTGTGTTGATTTGGGGTGTTGCCAGGCAGGTACTAAGATTGGCACTAATCCAACCATCATTTCCTGCTCCTTAAAAAACCCATATATATTTTTTTTTCTTGCAACCTCTTGACTTTTTTTTCACATCACTGACACTTTTTTATCTCTGTCTCTGAAGAGAAAGAAAAGAGACACTTTCCTCTTTGAAAATTTTCCTCCTAATTTCCCTATGAATAGGTGCCTTAAGGTTTTGTCCTTGGATGTGCATTCTTTGCCCTTTGATTTTTCTCAAGACATAATGATGCTTATGAAGTCAGTTATAACATTTTATATAGGTCTTGAGCCTATAGTTTTAGCTTTAACTACTCTCTTAAATGCCAAATCCATCTTTCCAACCACTGATTTGTTTTCTCTACTTGAATGTCTACCATGTTTATGTATACTAGTTCTGAAATAAACTTGTTATTTCTAATAGCCCTCAAATAGATTTCTCAGTCTGACATTGATGTTTCCATTAATGGAATGCCAATTCGATTAATTACCAAGTTTTATCCTTGAACTACCTTTAATACACTTTCTTCATCCCCTACTTTTAGTCACATGCTAAGTACTATGTAGTCTGCCTCTATATTATTTCTTGCAACATCTGTCCTGTATTCTCAATGCTCACTACTTAGTTCATGCCTTTTATTATTACTCTTGGCTGGACAAACATATTTAGTATCTTTCCTCTCTACACCATCTATTCATCACTGTCACATTGATTTTCCCACAAGAATTTCAGTTATATAGTCCCCATTTCAGTAAAGTCCCAGCAGCAAACAGATGGCACATTCAGTTTGGTAATTTGAAGAAAGTTTGATAGAATTTTAAAAGGTGCTAGATGAGTGAAGAAAGAACACAAGGGATAATACCATACCTAAAGGTTCACATCCAGTGTTTTTCCTGTCATTGTACCTGAAGAAGAGAGAGAGAAGGAAGGGGTTATTGGAACCCAAAGATACAAGGGGCTATATGGAGAGGCCACCTGTCATAAAGGAGGAAGCCAGCCTCACAGGAAGACAATTTAGGAATACAACCTACCTCACTCTCCTTCCACCTTCCAGATATCCTGCCAGTGCTTCCAAGCAGACAAACCCAACCGGAAGCCTAAAGGCAAGGGATCTCATGAATGTGGTCCAGATAGATGTAGGGCAGAGAATGTATCTGAAAGGGCAAGTAGTTCAGTTTGATCCTCTTAAACACTTAATAGCTTTTCATTGCCTACTAAAACAAGCGCAGTGTTTAAAGTCATTCACTAAATGGCCTAAATCTTTCATTTTTTTTTTAAAGAATTTTATTTATTTATTTATTTGAGAGAGCGAATGAGAGATAGCACAAGAGGGAAGAGGGTCAGAGGGAGAGGCAGACTCCCTGCCGAGCAGGGAGCCTGATGTGGGACTCGATCCTGGGACTCCAGGATCATGACCTGAGCCAAAGGCAGTTGCTTAACCAACTGAGCCACCCAAGCGCCCTGGCCTAAATCTTTCCTATTAGCTTTATTGGCCAAATTGGCCTGTAGGAACAGTCTCCATATTTTCATATTTCACTACAGTATATGCCTTGCTCTTTATTGAAATATTTTCTTTCTTCCTTTGCACATCTCTACCACCTGGAAAAGTATATATGCTCTGTGACTTGCTTCACTATTTCTCATCTACACTTCTTCCTCAATGTATATATAGAATGTATAAATTCAATTTCTATAAATATAACTTCTATTTATTTAGACACTTATTTTATTCCAACTTGTGCTTTATGGTAGTCAGAATTCTAAGATGGGCCCTAATATCCTCTCTCCCTCCCCAAATATGCATGCCCTGGGTAATTCCCTTGCTCTTGACTGTAAGCAAGAACAGTGAATATGATGAATACATCACTCCTATGATTATCCACTTATATGGCAAAGGGATTTTCTAGATGTATTCAGTTAATTTTGAGTTAATCAAAAGGGATATTATTCTAAGTGGACCTGACTAATAAGATGAACCCTTAAAAGAGACTGGAACCTTTCTTAGGACAGTTAAATCATGGGAAATTCTCCTGCCAGTCTTGCAGCCTTCGAGAGGGACACATAAGAAATGATGGACAGCATTTAGTAGGTGGGAATGGCTCCCTGTTGCCAATCATCAAGAAAACAAGAATCTCTGTCTTACAGTCAGAAGGAACTGAATTTTACCAATAATCTATGAGCTTGGAATAGGACACTGACCCTCCAATGAGACTGCAGCCCTAGCTGGCCCCTTGCTTTTAGCCTGGTGAGACCCTGAGCAGAGGACCCAGCTAACCCCTACCCAGACTCCTGTACAGTCAAAGCTGTGAGATAATAATTTTTTGTTTTACACCAATGAGTTTTGGTAACTTGTTAGACAGCAATACAAAACTAATATATACTTCAGTTATGTCGGTGTCTAACTCAACCTTCAAAATTATAAACTTCTTGAAATCTATGATTGTTTTACTTCTATAAGATTCTCTATAATTATTTGAATAGGTGACATAAAATATATATAAAGCAATCGAACCATAGAAAAAACCCAATGTTTGAAAATTATATATGTCAAACCCTATTTATGATGTAACCTACATATTCTCTGAAGCACTAGAAAAACTGTATTGAAATCTTATCTAGATGAGTTGAGCTATTCAGTGAAGAATGGAAATCTTTGTATTCAAAGATTAATATTATGGGACTTGTCTTATGTAATCAGTGCATAATAGAGGATTAGAGTAGGTTGGATAATGGTTTTCCAAAATGACTTCAAACTGTAGGTTATTAGAGCCTTATGGGGTATCTAAATATCACCTTATTCAACTCATTAGCCTTGTAAATGACACACAATAATACCTCCTAAATGACCAAAACCACACTTACATAATGTCAGTTACAGAGTGTAGGTAGAGATTCCGGCCTTTTGCTTTACCATACTGAGCAACCTCTGCTACTTCCTTCTACACCGTGATGAGAATTATTGACTCAAAGAGACGGAGGGAGAGCCACAGGTTCCTAGATGGGTTCATAATATCAGATGATGAAAAAAAATTACAATGAGTTACAGCAACTCTGTTTTCCAGGCAGCAAAGTATTGTCTGGATTGAAACAGGAATTAATGATTTTAGAGATGTACGGGAAGGTCAGTTGGTGTTTGTTTTGTTTTGTTTAAGATTAACTATCAGTTTTGTAGCTGAAAACATATTTCTATACCAAGCAAAAAGTTCAGGCTTTTAAAGGATAAAAATATTAAAAAGCAGCTTTCCATTCAGAAACATCAAATAAAGAATGGTGTTGATTTAATAGTATTGAGTGGTCAAGAGAAGATACCTCAAAACTGAACATTGAAACAAGCAGAGGAGATTTGGAGGGAATAGGAGTCAGCACTTCAAAAGATGCATGATTTTAAAGTTAGCATTTCCTTTCTACAAATGGAGTTAGAGAACAGAAGGCAGATGCTGTCTGATTATCTCAGATTCAACTAAAGGAGGATGTCATTTGTTACTCCAATTTACAGGAACTGCATAAAACAGTCATAACAGGAGCATATTTTCCTTGCCTGTGCCATGTTAATTATTGCATCTTTTCCCATCACTCCAGAAAGAAAAGTTACAGATGTTAAGGGAATGGGGCAAACATAAAAAAGAGAACTATGCTCCAGATAGTGTTCTTTTCTGCAGATGAAGTGAAAAGAAATTTTATAATTTTGTAGATAAAATGTGAAGCTCTATCTATCTTCATATTAGTCACATTCTAATAAAATAAATAAAAGATGAGATGAACATTCATTTTGACTTCATTTTCTACTTTTTTTTCAGAATACTTAAAGTTTGAGGGAAATGTGAGACAACTTCTTTTGTTTTATCTTGTTTTTGGATTCAGTATTTACTGAAGGACTGTATTACATTTGGATTCAAATTCACTGTGGTATCTTAGGAGATCATTTTTACATTAACTCAGAGTGATTCAGAAAACCTTGAGTTTTTAGGTGACTTGAGAATACATTGGAAAATCAGCTGGATATCAAGGGTATCCAGAGCTTATCCCATGTCCACTTAATGTGAAGATAATGCCTTTCCTAGTAAAGAGAAAACTAATATCTTGAACTTTTCTACATACACTTTTAAGATTTAAAATTAATTTTAAAGGTTATTTTCAGGCCTGCTTTTAAAGAAACCTAAGTGGAGGTCTTTAACTTTCACCAGTTAAGAAAATTCAACGTGATAGGGACGCCTGGGTGGTTCAGTCTTTTAAGCATCCCAGGTTCCTGGGATCCAGTCCCACATCCGGCTCCCTGCTCAGTGGGGAGCCTGCTTCCCCCTCTCCCTCTGCCTGCCACTCCCCCTGCTTGTGCTCTCTCTCTCTCTGACAAATAAATAAATAAAATCTTAAAAAAAAAAAGAACTCAATGCAATGTGAGTTACTGCATATGACACAACTTCCATTACTCTATTTAGTTAAACTCTAATTAAGAAACATGCACTGATCTTTAATAGCAACCTGAAAATACTATAAACTCACTTAAAACTTACCCCGTTTACCACATTAAGATTGATGGCACACCTTACTGCGTTTCTCAAAGGAGTAACCTCTCTCAAACTCCCCTCAACCTGTGACTGAAAAGTAGCAGACCAGGCATGGTTTCTAGATCCTCACGTTATCAAATAAAATAAACTGTTATTATTAAAACTAAGTTAAATATAGAAGTTCAATTCTCCTAATATCGGTGGAGAAGAAAGTCGATAGAATCGTTTCCTACAGAAACTGAAGTAGTCCATTATACTCTTTTTCTCAATAAAGTAGAGATTACTCTCTATATAATTTCATTTCTTATGGTTAAGATCATTCTTATCTGAGTAAGAGCCTGCCAAGGAAAAGAATGAATATTTCCCTTCCCAGGAACACATGAATAACATATGGGTGTGCAGATTTCTGATTCTTGTAACCCTTTGGTTTGGGGCTCAAAAGAAGGAGCAATGACATAAGCCAACCTTGTACATAACTCTGCAGTTCATGAAACTTTTTACATGAAAGATTATTTTTACTTCTTCATGTGAGCTTGTTCCCGTGCTCAAAAGGTCCCCCAGTTTCATAACATATAATGTCAGTGGAGACCAGTGCAAGTCAAGAGGCTCTGGGTCCACTATTGTTTTTATTTAATGGAATAAATACTAATTTTATACTCAAAAATCTGAGATTTTTTGACTGTGCACATTTCTTAACATGATATTTTAAGTGTGTACACACATATACACACAAGAATATTGTCTTTTTGCTTTTGCTATTGTATACTCCACACTTGTATTGCTGTTTTTCAAATAATAAGAATTAAATAAATATTTCTAAATAAATTATAAAAGCAGTATATGCACATGGTAAAAAAAAAAATCACAGTTTCAAAGGGTACAGTACAAAATAAAATAAGCAACTTCCTTCCCGTTTTCCCATTCTTTACTCTGTACCATTCCCTGAGGTAAGGACTTTAATAACTATTCTAATTATTTCTTATTCTGTTTATCTCTGTGACTCCAAATAAGTTTTCTATTACCTCTCTTTCTAAATTAATTTGCTTAAGAATTATCTATTAACTCTTCTTTTTTTGATGATTGGATTTTACTGAAAAATCCCCTTCTTATCTTCATATCTATCATTAAAATAGGCTTTGAAGTCATAATTAGGATATGAAAACTCACCATCATGTTTTCTTTAGTTTTACTTTGGCTTCTATACTCTTTTCATATTTTGACATGGGGCAATTCAATTCGCTCTATCTCCCCGCCCCAGCCACATCCCACACAGTGAACTGCCTGGGTACTTTAGGTAGCTCACTTGCTGTTACTGCTGCATAATTACCTGCCTGGGAATTAGACCAGTATTTCATGGATGCTATTTCTCTGTTCTTTTATTTTTCTTTGTGCTTGAGTATATAGATGACTTTTTAAAAAATATCTGGTAACCAGTTTTTGTAGATGACTTTATTTCCTTCTCTTGAAGAATTCTAGAGTGTTCATTCTTGGTGTTAAGAAAATTTATAATTATGTTTCTAGATATATGGTGCATTTTTATGTTTATTGCATTAGCCCTTAGAGAACTGTTTCAGTGTGAAGATTTGGGTCTTCTTTCTACTCTTGAAATCAGTGTTAGTTTTTATTATTATTATTATTATTATTATTATACCCATATTAGTTTTTCTGTATATGTTCTCAAAACAGTTGCTATTTTGTTAGTAATCTTCCTCTAAATTATTTTTTTCGGTACCCAATAATTAGATTTGAGCATCCTGTATTACTCTCTATGACTTCTATCTTATTTTTTCATATTTTCCTTCTCCACTTTTTAATCCCGTATTTTGGAATGTATCTTCCAATTTTATTCTTATTTTGACAATAGTATTTTTAACCTAAAAAGCTTTTTTTTATTAATGATTTTGGCTCTTCTTTGAGTATATTAATTGACTTGTTATGCTTTTTAACGTTTTCTCTTACCTGCTGATGCTCATCATACAAATGAAAATTCATTCAAACATGAAAAGATTTGTAATGTGTGAGGCAAACAGTATAATCAGTCCTGTCATCTGAAATAATATGGACAGAAAGATAATGACAAACAGATTAGAAAAGCCTTCAAAATTTCGCTGCCTGTGCTATGTAGTAGTACATATTTTACCTACAATCAAGCATGTGTAGCAAGTACTGTCCCTCTATTTTGCCAATTAGTACAAAGTCGCTCATGTCCCAGTTATCAACCACATATGTGGAAAGGTGTCATATTTTCCAGGATTCTAATTCTGCCTCTCAAATTTTGCTATAATTGGGGCACCTGGGTTGCTCAGTTGGTTAAAAGGCTAATTCTTGAGTTCGGCTCAGGTCATGATCTCAGGGAGGTGAGATCCAGCCCCCAGTGGGGCTCTGTGTTGAGCGTGGAGTCCACTTAAGATTCTCTTTCTCCTTCTCCCTCTGCTCCTTCCCCTGCCCCACTGGTATGTGCACTCTGTCTCTCTCTCAAAAAAATTTTTTTTCTGTAAGTATTTTCTAACATTCCTAATCATTATGTATATAAAAATCTTGGTGTAGAAATAATTCAGTGCCAATATATTAACATAGATATATTTTGTAATATATTTTCTCCTCAATAATATGACTCATTTATTTCAGATTAAAATAAACTTGAATATGCTTTGTTATAGGTAAAATTTTAACAGATTTGAATATGAAATTACTTTCAGATTTCTTTTGATAAATATATAGATTTCTTTGTATTCGACCTAATAAAAGATACAGCATGTGCTTCAAAATCCATTGAAACAGAAAACAGGGTTGTAATTCACAGTTTTCTGATGTGTATACCAATGGAAATTAATTCAACCTTTTATAGAGATTCCAGAAAATAATTTACTAGACAGTGAGGGAGTGTTCAAGGAAAGTCTTCAACATTCTCTCCTAATCTTCAATCCTTGGATATCAACCAGTGAAGAAATATAAACTGAGATTTGCTTTGGAAGATTATTGTATTATCTTAAGAGAAAAGAATTGATTTGTATAAATATTTGCAATTTCCATTTGAAATTGTGAATGTTAGGACTTCTTAACCCAGAAAAAAAATGAACATTAATTTTTCATTAAAACATTTTTTGTCCAAGTTCCATATTGTAAAACATTACAAATAATCAAATTAGTTATCCAAGAATAATAAACATCTTTCTACTTCATTTGTTAACTCAATTAGCATGTGTTAGCATCGTAGGATACCTGAAAATATGGTATTTTTAGAATCAATAGGATCAAAGGAAATTAAAAAGTGATATAGTGGGGCACCTGGGTGGCTCAGTTGATTAAGCGACAGCCTTCGGCTCAGGTCATGATCCTGGAGTCCCGGGATCGAGTCCCATATCAGGCTCCCTGCTCGGCCGGGAGTCTGCTTCTCCTCTGACCCTCTTCCCTCTTGTGCCCTGTCTCTCATTCTCTCTCTCTCAAATAAATAAATAAAATCTTTAAAAAAAAAAGTGATATAGTCTTTTCTATTGTTAGGTAGAAAAACATCACAGAAAATTATCTTCCTACATTATGAATAATTTCATATTAAGACTCTAAATTACTTTGGGAACCTATTTCACTAGAGATTATGTTTATTTTCTGTGCTTGTCACAATGGTTACGTACAAAACTTAAATTGTTTTTAACAACCACTAAAAAAAAAAAACTCTTTAGTCTTCCAACCAAAGTTATATTATATAAAATATACATCTATACATAATATGTATAGTATATCTATAGTATATGTATAGTATATACATAATATGTATAGATGTATATATTATATGTATTATGTATACAATATGTATAGATGTATATATTATATGTATTATGTATACATATATACATAATATCTAATTATTTGGTCTTCCTTGTAAAAACAATGTAAAACAAAAGGAAGAAAAAGTAGGTCTAAATTTTATGATAATCTTTTTTTCAACAAACCTATTAATCATATTATGTCTGTGGCAATATGTAGACTCTATGGAAATTTTTCAGATAAGCACATTTTCTAGAATTTAAGACAGTGTGGGAAATGCACATGTAAACTCACAATTATGCAAGGTAGAATAAAACAAATATATAATTAGTGTACAAAGAGGTACAGAATGCGGTGAGGGAGTTATTATCATATTTTGGATACAAACGAGGAGTTCCAATTGTCTATAAATCAAAAAGCAGACCGATATTGGGGTATGATGTGGGAAACAAAGGCAGAAGAAAAACTATTAAATTTCCTTACTATCTACAGCCCCATTGACAAGTCCTTGAAATAGGAAGAGTGACATTCCTCTAGGGATTCAACTGCCCGTATGTTAATACTTTATTGAGGGCAAAAGGCAATCTTAGCTCAACCTCCTGGGTCCTGTAAGTCTACTTCAACAGATAAAAATTCCTTTGGAAACTTCCTTTATCTCTAAACCCCCAAGATATGTGTTGGCAATCATCCCCCAAGCATATGACCCACCGATATACATCTGAAGGGTCTCATGACTCAGGTTTTATTAGGTGGTAATAAATGACCTTTTCCCAACAATAACTAGCCCCCTCAAGGTCCTGGAAACCTTGCTTCCAAATTCCTTAGAGACTTAACGCTATCCCTAACCCCCTCCCAACTTGAAATTATATAATGGGCCACTCCTCATGACCCCAGTGCAGCTCTTTCTGCCCAAGGGTCCTGTCCCCATGCTTTAATAAAATCACTTTTTTGCACCAAAGACGTCTCAAGAATTCTTTCTTGGCCATCGGCTTCGAACCCTAACATCTTTCCTACATCAGGGTGGATACTATTTCAATAATTACTTATAGTCAGACACAATGGTTGGCATGTAATACAACTGGTTTTCCTTCTCTCTGTATTTCCTTACCTCTAAAAAAGTGACATAAAGATTAGTTAGATTTAAAAAATAACCATTACAAAAGCAGAATGTAGAAAAGAAGCAATATAGAAATGTTCACTAAAGCTACAGTATCCATAGGTTGACATCAACTTGACAAAACTGGCATCAAGAAACGTGGAGTAGCAAAGATTGCTAGCAGCCTACCAAGGATCCACGCTGTCCTTTTCATACAGTAGAATTATTTCTGTGAAGTGGCTCCCAATTCAGGAACTTTATTTCCTAGCACTCCGGCATTTTGGTGGAACCATCAGATTATTTCTTGCCAGTGGAATGTGAGCTGCAGTAATGTATGTCTTTATTCCTCCTGTGGTGATGCTGTGTGTTTAATGTTTTTGTTTTTGTAGAAGTAGGAGGGCCTTCTCCAACCTTTTTTTTTTTTCTTTTACATTTAGATGCAGAAGACTCAAGACTTGTAGGCTTGGTACTGTAGGATGCAAAGACTCCTTGCATAACACTTAGAAGAAAAGTCTACTTCCAAACAGCAACACTGTTAATATGGGCAATATTCATTAAACATCTAAAATACAGAAATTTTGTTGTTTTAGGGGCCAGTATAGTAGTATCCTTACTAATATCCTAGAATTCTTTTAACGTAAACCAAAAATAAAGGAATAATAATTTATGACTGAATGTGGTAGAAGTAAACAGAGCTATTTTGCAACTTAAATCAAAAAATTTACTACCTGGACCTTGAGTTGGCATTTTTTTAAAGGATTAGGTAATAAATATTTAGGATTTGTAAGACATGCTGTCTTTGGAACAACTGCTCAATTCTGCCATTGTAATGCAAAAGCAGCCATAGATAATACATAAAGAGATGGGAGTGGTTGTGTTATAATAATACTTAAAAAAAAAAAAAAAAAACTGGGCACCTGGGTGGCTCAGTCACTAAGCATCTGCCTTCGGCTCAGGTCATGATCCCAGGGTCCTGGGATGGAGCCCCGCATCCGGCTCCCTGCTCGGTGGGAAGCCTGCTTCTCCCTCTCCCACTCCCCCCTGCATGTGTTCCCTCTCTCACTGTGTCTCTCTCTGTCAAATAAATAAATAAAATCTTAAAAAAAAAAACAACAAGCCTAAGAGCCATAGTTTGGGGACCGCTGGCTTAGCTTTGGCACACTTTCTCCACTTGGTAGCAGCAAATTAAATTGCAAGAATAACTAAATTTAAGGAAATAAAATAGTTGAATGAAGTACACTTTAAAGTCATAAAGTACACATGTGCTTAGAGATATTATTTTTTTTTACCCATGCACTTGCTCCACTATCTCAATGGTTGAAAATCCAGCTCCTAGTTAAAATATGTATAGCACCGATTTCTTTATTGTATAAATATTTTATTTTTAAAATTCAAGATAATTCCCAAGAAAAATGGGAGTATTCTTTACCTACTTTATGGCATCATTTTTAGCATGTTTAACATTGGAACAACAAAAAGTACAGAGTAAAAGCTTACTTTTATCTTATGAGCTACTATCTGACTCAATGTGTTTAAAATAAGACTAAGATATTGGAAGTAGGAGTGGAATAAGGGTTCAAAGACTTCCATAATGGCATCTGCATTTTCATCACATTTTTTTGTATGATTTGTCTCATCCATATATCTTCACAGAGTTGAAATAACACTTACGTCTCTAAGTAATAAGAATGAAGAGATTGGAGTCATCGATATGGTAGCACACTGACAAGCCACCTGAATCTAGGTTCTATACCAGTCAGAAAGGTATATAATACTAATTAACTCTGTGTCTTTTAAAAAAAAAAGTTTTATTCTTTTAATATCAAAATTAATTTACAAATTTAAAAATTTGTTTAAAGATAAGTAGTTATTGCTAATGGAAAAGAGTAACATTAATCTGAATATTCTAAGAAACAAAGGAAAGCTCAGTTTTCCTTTCTTTAGACCAATCAAGCTCCAAATTTTATAGATTTCACCAGTACCCTTTAACCTCACAAAACCTTTGAAAAGAAACACATTTTTAACCAGTAAATTTTGTTTTTGAAATTCTCATTAAAATATGAAAACAGGAGAGTAAGGAGGTAAAATTTGCTATGAAAATGTTGGTTTGCAACATGTCAATTCCTACCATTCTTCTATCTATCCTTTATTTCCAGCCACTGTTTGAACTGCTCATGAAATCATATGTAACTATCTGGGTTCAAGTTGATGTCCCCTCAGTGAAATCCTCCAAAATTATTGTCTAATGCACTTATTTATTTATTTTTATTTTTTTAAGATTTATTTTATTTATTATTTTTTTTAAGAGAGAAACAGCATGAGATTTTTTTTGTACAGTGTTAGAAGAAGAAAAAAGGGAACCCACAGTGTTTGATAGTCAACAAGAAGACCAGTTTAGTAAAAATAAAAGTTTAGTACTTGAGAGTAATTGAAGATAAGTTTTTAAATTTAATGGGCTTATTGTGTATAGACTTTAACTTATTGGTAATGAAAGCATTGTAGAATTTTCAGAATGAGAATGATGTGATGGTTTCGTTACTCATTTGCAAGTGTATAGGGAATGGATTGACAAAGAGAAAGAATATATGTAACTATATGTATATAGATAGATGGATCAATAGATATGTTCATGACTTTTTCCTAACCAGATTTTTTGTTTTTCCTTTAGATTATTTTACACTTCTTTTATATCACCAGATGACACAGGATCTGATGATATTCTGAGATCACAGTAGATTTTTAATCAATACCTATTGAAGTGGAAGGAACTGTACTGTTAAATCAAATCTGTTAAATCAAAATATTCTTAAGGAGTTATTTTCCTGATCATGTGCAGAAACCCTGATTTTCTCTGTAAAGATGGAATAGGAATTACATAGATGGGTGCACACAAAAGCAATATAGACTATCACACATTGAACTGAACAATTGAAGGTTTTCATCTAGGATGCTTACACTCACTACATTAACCTTTGTAATTAAAACAACTTCTTTTTATAGTACACAATTGAATTTGCTAGTAACACTAACATGATCAATATAATGGGTGAAATTTGGGTTAATTTGAACATGAAATTACTTGTGTCCTAAGGTTAGGATTAAATGAAGACTTTCATTTCAAATGGCGATTAAATCAATGAAAATAATTACCTGCCAACAAAGTTTAAAAATGCTTATGCACATACACATCAAATGTGTTTCCTTAATATTACTTTGTAACATAAGTGGAGACATACATATTTCAGTTTGTCTTATAACCAGTACTTTTTGATAAAAGAGATTTACACTGGGAAATAACTTTGTTTATGGTTGAAATTCTGTTGTGATTTGTGAATTCTGCTTGACAGACCAATGGTTGCCAGGACTTCAGGGAAGTGGGATGGGTTGAAAGATAGCACACAGAGGATATTTTAGAGCAAAGAAACTATTCTTAAAAAACTGTAATGATGAATACATGACACCAAGTACTTTCTAAAATTCATACCACAAAGAGTAAACTCTAACGTATATGATTAAAAATAAATAAATAAAAGAGGCAGGGGCACCTGGGTCGCTCAGTTAATCTCCCCACTCTTGTTTTTGGCTTAGGTCATGATCTTACAGTGGTGAGATCAAGCCCCACATCAGGCTCTGTGCTGAGCTGAGCATGGAGCCTGCTTAGGATTCTCTTTCTCCTCTCCCTCTGCCCCTCCCCACCCCTGCTCATGCGCTCTTGCTCTCTAAATAAATAAATAAATAAATAAATAAATGAATAAAATTTTGAAAAAAAGAATCTAACTGTACAAGTGTACAAAATAAGCTTACTCAAGAGGGAGCGAGAAAAGGTGCCAAACCAAGTAACTTTGGAAATGAATGGGTATTATATCACTCATATGTGGAATTTAAGAAACAAAACAGATGAACATTGGCGGAGGGGGGGAAGAGAGGTAAACCAGAAAACAGACTCTCAACTATAGAGAACAAACTGAGGGTTATTGGAGGGGAGGTGGTGGGATGGGCTAAATGGGTGATGGGTATTAAGGAGGGCACTTGTTATGATGAGAATGGGTGTTGTATGTAAATGATGAATCACTAAATTCTACACCTGAAACTGATGTTACACTGTATGTTAACTAGTTGGAATTTAAATACAAACTTGAAAAAAGGAATAAATATTGTTTAAGCCTAAAGGCAAAAGAAAACGCACATTAAGTGCTATACTCTACTTAATAAAGTTGTTTTTTATCATATATGGAATAACAGTTATGACACTGCTATCCATTGTATACTGGAATAGAACAATGAAGTAAATGGATGACAGATGTTGGAAGCACTGCTTATCGCTGTTGGTGTGGGAGGTTATAAACAGGGGAGGATAAAATTAAGCAGTAATCAAGCAGTACTAAATTAGAGCTTGAGACACAAATATGAATTCATGTTTAGCTTAATATAGAAAAAGATAACATAAAAACATATATAGATATACACTATACTTCCCTGCTCTGTCTGTTGAAGAGGCCTAGAAGCAGTATCAACCAATAAGCAATGAGTACCAGTAAAAGGAACCAGGGATTTTTTTTTTTAAGAAATTGATTATAATAGGGTTGGAGTGTGGTAGGAAGTATACAATATGAGCCTCAACCATCTTGAAATTCCAGAAAGGAACGATCTGTTAAAATGAACAAACAAAAAACAAAACAAAACAGACAAAATAAAATCCAAAATATGTCAAAGGAACACAAGAGGCAACTGAAAGAGACCCCAATAGCCAAAACAATTTGAGCAACAAAATAAAGTAATATTAGATTATAATCCAAAATATACAATAAATAGCCATGTGTCCATATTCATATGAAATAATTGAATATATACATAAATTGGGAATAATATACAAATCTTCCATCCACAAGAACTTCAGATAATTTATGTAGCTACTCTGGGTATATAATTTATGTACTCCAATAATTTATGTAGCCTCCTCTCCATGGGATGGAGCCCTATTCCCTATAGTTGAAATGAGGAGTATAGTATAGTAGAAGGTGACTTCCTTTCAGTGAGTACAGGATGGGAGGGGAGGAATGACGGGAACTTCACAGGGGAGGAACAGGACAAATACTCACTGCCTCAGTCAGGTGCTCCATGTTGATGTCAATAGTGTAAACCATATTGATAGTATGTGGTGATGGTAATGTGATACAAATGGCACTTTGCCTCTGTTTTTTTAAGCCTACAACCTGAGTCTACTTATGATAAAACATCAGACAGATCTCAATTGTGAAATATTTTACAAAATATCTGATCAATACTCTTCAAAATTGTCAAGGTGATCATAACTAAAGAAAGTTGGAGACATAGTCATAGCCGAGAGGAGCTTAAGTAGATGTGACAACTAAATGAGATGTCGCATCCATATATGGGAACTTGGAACAACAACCACAAAAAGAGCATTAAGTAAAAACCAAAGAAATTTGAATAAAATGTGAACTTTAGTTAATGTTTCACTATTGATTCGTCAACTGTGACAAACATACCATAGAAATATAAAATGTTGATAAAAGAGACAACTGGGTGTAGGAAGTATTAGAACAAACTCTGCAACTTTTCTGTAAATCTAAAATTATTCTAAAATTATGTTTTATTTTTACAAAGGAATCACTTTCACTTAACACATATAAAGTTTTATAGCCCATTTAAGCCTAAAAATCACTCTGTTGTTTCAGAGGAAATTATAGTGCCTCTCTCAGAGAATTGTTTTAAAGATAAAATAATGTGTCATAATGATATTCTTATTCATAGAGATAGTCTCAATACCTAAAACAATTATTTGTTGATCAATGAAATCAAGCAATCACAATCTTCTTTCTCCTTTTTACACATACCACACACACACACACACACACACACACACAAATCTACTAGATCATCTTTACAATTCACTGAGTTTATGGTAACAGTAAATCTAAAGACTGGGTCAGGCAAAGAAAAAGGTGTTTCAAAATGATGGAATGGATTATTTAAAGAAGTTGAGGTTCTGGATTGGGATTTAGAAGGCTAAAAGTGGGAATGTATATTTGATTGACTAGATAATCTGTGCTTAGGGACTGATAAAAGAGTCAATAGAGAGTAAATGTTAGTGTTTGGTGTTTTTGCATGCTTTATCCAATTTCTACTCGGCATATCCAGTGCTTGCTTTAAAGAATATATGAGCTTAAAGGAGTTGTAAATCTATTTATTAAATATCTATTGTGCATTGGACTTAACTATGAATTTTATAAAAATATACACATACACATAAATATTTTATACATATATAGTTTATATATACATATATACACACATATGTGTACATATAAATACAAACACATGCGTGCATGCACACACACACACCCCATTTACATATCCTTGCTCTGGAATTTGAAATCTAATATGTGAGACAAGGGTGCATGCAAATGAAAATAATATAAAGAAAAAAAAAGAAAATAATATAAAGAGAAAAGGAGGTCAATTTATCCAGAGCTCATTACCAGAAAATGTATCCAACATATTTAGAACTATGTTACAGCAGTGAGGCCAAGGGGTAGGGATGAGCCAAAATAGAGGGTTTGTATTTTAAAAGTGGATATCTTAAGGGGAAGTGGAGGTTAGGTAAAAAGGTGTTGAAGTTCTGAGTGATCTACTATTGCTGGACAAAGAACAATATGACTTTGAGGAAGGAATTTCAGTAAGGGAAAGTAGTTATAGTGATTACAACATTTGTGTTCAGACAGCAGATGGCATGGGAGTAAAATATCAGATGAGTAGGAGATGCAGCTTTCATTATTCTGGAGATTAAAGTTTTGGGTGTGAGACTGTTTTGAATGATGGCAAGACCCAGGGTATATCTGTTGTCGTGTATGTTTGAATATGGATGACAAATGGTTGAAGCCAATTTGGTGGGACAATTTTGATGACACTCAAGATGAATAGAGTATCTATATGTACTCTTACCTAGAACAACCTGTTCCATACTTATGTCATGACATAATTATCAGTACAAATCCCTTTCACTCTCAAATTTTCCTAATTTGAATATAACTTATATGATTATTCTAACTTTGAGCCAGTAGCCAAACTCCACAATGATTAGGTTGAATGACCAAGAGTTTCTAGAATAAGAGATAAAGGAGAAAAGAGGAAGAAAATCAAAAGTTGCTCTTTTGCACAGGAGCTGAACAAGGACTTTTGCATGAGGGAGGAAGAGTAACCGTTTGGAAGGCATCCAAACTTATTTCCTGTTTTCCTCAGCAGGTCTGTTTTTGCACCAGTCTGGCTTATTCTATGATTTTGGCGCATGCCCTGTACTTCATCATGAACTTTATTTGTGCTATGCCCCCAAATGAAATCATTTTTTTTCTCTTTCCCTTCCTCAAAACAACTCCCTCAACTATCCAAAGCTTAGTTCAAGAATGACCTCAATAAAATACCTTTAAGTAAAAGGAAAAATAGTAATATAAACTCTGTGATTTAAGAAGGCTGAAGCATTTAATATTTGTTGATCATGTCTTGCAGAATATACACCAGATCCTGGTGAACGTCCAGGAAGTTAACAGTCTCCAGTGCCTGTTGAAAACTGAAAAAGTAGTCTGGTGAGATATATTTGATGCTATGACTTAGTTAAAACTTAGATATCTGTTCAGCTTGGTATTGAGGTGAGTTTCATCTATCCATGTGCACTCAGCAAAAGCTTTATCCTTTAATCAAGGATAGAAATTTTACATGGTATATCTGGGTTGCTAGGTAGGTTTGTGTGCAAACTGTTAGGTTTATAAAGTTTATAATAAACATGGCCTCTCTTGTGTGTTGCTACGTGTAGAAATACTAGTGTCTAGGTTAATACCTGTATGCTTAGAAAGTTTTCATTAAGAAAACAATAAAGGTTAGGAAATAAAGACATTTGGTGATGATTGTTCATGTTGGTGTTTTTTTTTTTTATTTTTGAGGGAGTGACAAACCCACTCTCTTCACTACTAAATTTTAAACTCTTAACTTATCCTTGGGGGAGGAGCAAGATGGCGGAGGAGTAGGGACCTAAATTTTGTCTGGTCCCAGGAATTCAGCTAGATAAGGATCAAACCATTCTGAACACCTACGAACTCAACAGGAGATCGAAGAAAAGAACAGCAGCAACTCTCTGAACAGAAAAGCGACCACTTTCTGGAAGGCAGGATGTGCAGAGAAGTGAATCCGAGGCAGTATTTGGGAGGACAGATGGCAGGGGAGGGGGCTTCTGTCAGCCCCTACTGGCAAGTGATAGAGCAGCAGAGCACAAAATCAGAACTTTTAGAAGTCGGCTCTGCCGAGGGATGTCACTCTGGTGGCTAAGAAGGGGGTGGAACCCTTGCTGGGACAGTGTGGTCTCAGGACCCCAGAAAGACCAGGGGTGTCTGAGTGTTCAGAGCTCCCAGGTATTGGAGCAGGGAAACCGGATGCAGAGACGGAGCTGAGGCGTGGGCTCTCAGCTTGGGGTTGCCATAAACTGTGATCCGCGGCACAGTCAGGCCTCTGCTCCTCCAGCAGGGACCCAACAAGCGGCAGATCCGGGGAGACTCCCCTTCCTTCCCCAGGAGGAGCAGCACAGGAGTGCACTGCAGGGATCTGCTGGGTTTGGAGACTCCACACGGGGTTGTGAGCCAGAGATAGAAATGCTCACTCACAGGCCAGGTGAGCATGGAGTGAGGCTGGAGACCGGGAAGACAGGAGTGATTGACTGCTTTTCTCTGGGGGCTCATTGAGGAGTGGAGTCATGAGTTCTGAGCTCCTCCAGGGCAGAGATTGGGAGGCTGCCATTTTCAATTTTGTCCTCCAAAGCTGTATGGAAAGTTTGCAGGGAACAAAAGCTCCGGAGAGCAAACCCGAGCAGATTACTTAGCCCAGACTCAGCAAGGGTGGGGCAATTCCGCCTGGGGCAAAGACATTTGGGAATCATGGCAACAGTCCCCACCGCCAGAAAATCAGCAAGAACAGCCAGCCAAGACCAAGTTTACCGGTCAGGTCAATGAGAACAGGAGAACTCCAGCACTAGGGGAATACAGCACATAGAATTCATGGCTTTTTCCCCATGATTCTTTAGTCTTTCAAAGTTAATTTTTTTAATTCTCTTTTTTTTTGAATTTTTCTTTTTCCCTTTTTCAACCAACATCTTATCAATCCCTTTTTTAAAAAATCTTTATTTTTCATTTTTAGAGTCATATTCAATTCCTTCATAGTAGTTAACCTTATTTTTGGTGTATATATATAAGTTGTACTCTCTTTAAAATTTTGGGATACAATTTCTTTTACCAGACCAAAATATACCCTAAATCTCTAGTGTATGGCCTTGTTCTAGTCTCCTGCCTGATCACATTCTTTCCCTTTTTTTTTAATCCTCTTCTTTCTTTATTCAACAAACTTCTTATTAATTCTTTTTATAAAATCTCATAATTTTCATCTTTACAGTCATATTCCATCCCTTCATCGTATTTACCCTTATTTGTATTCATATATAAGTTTTTCTTTCTTTAAAATTTTGGGAAGCACTTTCTCCTAACAGACCAAAATATGCCCCAAATCTAGTGTGTGGCACTGATCTATGCACCAGCCTGAACATATCTGATCCTATTCTGTTTTTTTTCGTGATTGTTTGTTTTTGTTTGTTTGTTTAATCTTTTTCTTTTTCTTTTTTCTTTCCTTTTCTTTCTTTTCTCCTGGTTTCAGGTCTCTTCTGATTTGTTTAGTGTGTATTTCCCTGGGGTCATTGTTACCCTGTTAGGATTTTGATCTCTCATTCAGCTATTCTCATCTGGACAAAATGAGAAGATGGAAAAACATCACTTCATAAAAAAGAACAAAAGGCAGTACCGACTACCAGGGACCTAATCAGTATGGACATTAGTAAGATGTTGGAACTAGAGTTCAGAATGATGATTTTAAAGATACTAGCTGGGCTTGAAAAAAGCATAGAAGATATTAGAGAAACCCTTTCTGGAGAAATAAAAGAACTAAAATCTAACCAAGTCAAAATCAAAAAGGCTATTAAGGAGGTGCAATAAAAAAATGGAGGCTCTAACTGCTAGGATAAAAGAGTCAGAAGACAGAATTAATGATATAGAAGACCAAATGATGGAAAATAAAGAAGCTGAGAAAAGGAGAGATAAACAACTACTGGATCATGAGGCCAGAATTCAAGAGATAAGTGACACCATAAGATGAAACAATATTAGAATAATTGGGATCCCAGAAGAAGAAGAAAGAGAGAGGGGGCAGAAGGAATATTGGAGAAAATTGTAGCAGAGAACTTCCCTAATTTGGGGAAGGAAATAGGCATCAAAATCCAGGAGGCACGGAGAACCCCCCTCAAAATCAATAAAAATAGGTCAACCCCCCGACATCTAATGGTAAAACTTCCGAGTCTCAGTGACAAAGAGAAAATCCTGAAAGCAGCATTGGAGAAGAGATCTGTAACCTACAATGGTAGAAACATTAGATTGGCAACAGACCTATCCACAGAGACCTGGCAGGCCAGAAAGGAATGGCATGATATATTTAGAGCACTAAACGAGAAAAATATGCAGCCAAGAATACTATATCCAGCTAGGCTATCACTGAAAATAGAAGGAGAGATATAAAGCTTCCAGGACAAAAAAAACTAAAGGAATTTGCAAACACGAAACCAGCCCTACAAGAAATATTGAAAGGGGTCCTCTAAGCAAAGAGAGAGCGTAAAAGCAGCATAGATCAGAAAGGAACACAGACAATATACAGTAACAGTCACCTTACAGGCAACACAATGGCACTAAATTCCTATCTTTCAATAGCAACCCAAAATATAAATGGGCTAAATGACCCAATCAAAAGACACAGGCTATCAGATTGGATAAAAAAAACAAGACCCATCAATATGCGGTCTGCAAGAGACTCATTTTAGACCCAAAGACACCCCCAAATTGAAAGAGGAGGTGGAAAACAATTTACCATGCTAATGGACACCAAAAGAAGGCTGGGGTGGCAATCTTTATATCAGACAAATTAGATTTTAAACCAAAGACTATAATAAGAAATGAGGAAGGACACTATATCTTACTTAAAGGGTCTATCCAACAAGAAGATCTAACAGTTGTAAATATCTATGCCCCTAACATGGGAGCAGCCATTTATACAAGCCAATTAATAACAAAAGGCAAGAAACAAATCGACAACAATACAAAAATGGGGGATTTTAGCATCCCTCTCACTGAAATGGACAGATCATCTAAGCAAAAGATCAACAAGGGAATAAAGACTTTAAAAGACACACTGGACCAAATGGACTTCACAGATATATTCGGAACATTCCATCCCAAAGCAACGGAATACACATTCTTCTCTAGTGCCCATGGAACATTCTCCAGAATAGATCACATCCTAGGTCACAAATCAGGTCTCAACTGGTACCAAAAGATTGGGATCATTCCCTGCATATTTTCAGATCACAATGCTTTGAAACTAGAACTCAATCACAAGAAGAAAGTCAGAAAAAACTCAAATACATGGAAGCTAAAAGCATCCTACTAAAGAGTGAATGGGTCAACCAGAAAATTAAAGAAGAATTAAAGAAAATCATGGAAAAAAATGAATATGAAAACACAAACATTCAAAATCTTTGGGATGCAGCAAAGGCAGTCCTAAGACGAAAGTATATAGCAATACAAGCCTTTCTCAAGAAACAAGAAAGGTCTCCAATACACAGCTTAACCCTACACCTAAAGGAGCTTGGGAAAGAACAGCAAATAAAGCGTAAACCCAGCAAGAGAAGAGAAATAATAAAGATCAGAGCAGAAATCAATGAAATAGAAACCAAAAGAACAGTAGAACAGATCAACAAAACTAGGAGCTGGTTCTTTGAAAGAATTAACAAGATTGATAAACCCGTGGCCAGACTTATCAAAAAGAAAAGAGAAATGACCCAAATAAATAAAATCATGAATGAAAGAGGAGAGATCACAACTAACACCAAAGAAATACAAACAATTATAAGAGCATATTACGAGCAACTCTATGCCAGCAAATTAGATAATCTGGAAGAAATGGATGCATTCCCAGAGATGTATCAACTACGAAAACTGAAGCTGGAGGAATAGAAAACCTGAACAGACCTATAACCACTAAGGAAATTGAAACAGTCATCAAAAATCTCCCAACAATAGTCCATTTGTCCCTGGCATCTATTCAGAGCAGTGTGCAGAATGTAATGCTCTTTTGTAAGAAACATTTTAGGATTTTTAAAATAAATTTAGTGAACCTAAAAAAAAAAAAAAATTCCCAACAAACAAGAGCTCAGGGCCAGATGGCTTCCCCGGGGAATTCTACCAAACATTTAAAGAAGAATTAATACCTATTCTTCTGAAACTGTTCCAAAAAGGAGAAATGGAAGGAAAACTTCCAAACTCATTTTTTGAGGCCACAATTACCTTGATCCCCAAACCAAAGACCCCATCAAAAAGGAGATTTACAGACCAATATCTTTGATGAACATGAATGCTAAAATTCTCACAAAATATTAGCCAATAGGATCCAACAGTACATTAATAGGATTATTCACCACGATCAAGTGGGCTTTATCCCTCGGCTGCAAGGTTGGATCAGCCTCTGCAAATCAATCAATGTGATACAATACTTTAATAAAAGAAAGAACAAGAATCATATGATCCTCTCAATAGATGCAGAAAAAGCATTTGACAAAGTACAGCATCCTTTCTTGATCAAAACTCTTCAGAGTATAGGGATAGAGGGTACATACCTCAATATCATAAAAGCCATCTATGAAAAACCCAAGGGAATATCATTCTCAATGGGGAAAAACTGAGAGCTTTCCCCCTGAGGTCAGGAACATGGCAGGGATGTCCACTATCACCACTGCTATTCAACATAGTACTGGAAGTCCTAGCCACAGCAATCAGACTACAAAAAGAAATAAAAGGCATCCGAACTGGGAAAGAAGAAGTCAAACTCCCACTCTGCAGATGATATGATACTTTATGTGGAAAACCCAAAGGACTCCACCCCAAAACTGCCAGAATTCATACAGGAATTCAGTAAAGTGGCAGGATATAAAATCAATGCACAGAAATCGGTGGCATTCCTATACACCAACAATAAGACAGAAGAAAGAGAAATTAAGGAGTAGATCCCATTTACAATTGCACCCCAAACCATAACATACCTAGGAATAAATCTAACCAAAGAGGTAAAGAATCTGTACTCAGAAAACTATAAAATACCCATGAAAGAAATTGAGGAAGACACAAAGAAATGGAAAAATGTTCCATGCTCATCGATTGGAAGAACAAATAATGTGAAAATGCCAATGATACCTAGAGCAATCTACACATTTAATGCAATCCCTATCAAAATACCATCCACTTTTTTTCAAAGAAATGGGACAAATATTCCTAAAATTTGTATGGAACCAGAAAAGACCCCGAATAGCCAGAGGAATGTTGAAAAAGAAAAGCAAAACTGGTGGCATCACAACTCCAGACTTCAAGCTCTATTACAAAGCTGTCATCATCAAGACAGTATGGTACTGGCACAAAAATAGACACATAGATCAATGGAACAGAATAGAGAGCCCAGAAATGGACCCTCAACTCTATGGTCAACTAATCTTTGATAAAGCAGGAAAGAATGTCCAATCGCAAAAAGACTGTCTCTTCAACAAATGTTGTTGGGAAAATTGGACAGCCACATGCAGAAGAATGAAACTGGACCATTTCCTTACACCACACACAAAAATAGACTCCAAATGGTTGAAAGACCTAAATGTGAGCCAGGAGTCCATCAAAATCCTAAAGGAGAACACAGGTAGCAACCTCTTTGACCTTAGCTGCAGCAACTTCTTCCTAGAAACATCGCCAAAGGCACGGGAAGCCAGGGCAAAAATGAACTAGTGGGATTTCATCAAGATAAAAAGCTTTTGCACAGCAAAAGAAACAGCCCACAAAACCAAAAGACAACCGACAGAATGGGAGAAAATATTTGCAAATGACATATCAGATAAAGGACTAGTATCCAAAATCTATATAGAACTTATCAAACTCAACACCCAAAGAACAAATGATCCAATCAAGAAATGGGCAGAAGACATGAACAGACATTTTTCCAAAGAAGACATCCAAATGGCCAACAGACACATGAAAAAGTGCTCAACATTGCTCAACATCAGGGAAATCCAAATCAAAATCTCCATGAGATACCACCTCACACCAGTCAGAATGGCTAAAATTAACAAGTCAGGAAACGACAGATGTTGGCGAAGAAGCAGAGAAAGGGGAACCCTCCTACATTGTTGGTGGGAATGCAAGCTGGTGCAGCCCCTCTGAAAAACAGTATGGAGGTTCCTCAAAAATTTGAAAATCGAGCTATGATACGATCAAGCAATTGCCCTACTGGGTATTTACCCCAGAGATACAAATGTAGGGATCCGAAGGGGTATGTGCACCCCAGTGTTTAAAGCAGCAATGTCCACAATAGCCAAACTATGGAAAGAGCCAATACGTCCATCGAGATGAATGGATAGAGAAGAGTGGTATATATATATACAATGGAATATTATGCAGCCATCAAAAAAACCGAAATCTTCCCTTTTGCAACGACGTGGATAGAACTGGAGGGTATTACACTGAGCGAAATAAGTCAATCAGAGAAAGACATGTATCAAATGATCTCAGTGATATGAGGAAATCTAAATCTCAGGAAACAAACTGAGCATGGGGGTTGGGATGGATGGAGTGGCTGGGTGCATTAGACCTTGGGGAGGGTGTGTGCTGTGGTGAGCGCTGTGAATTGTGTAAGACTGTTGAATCACAGACCTGTACCTCTGAAACAAATAATACATTATATGTTAAAAAAAAAAAAAAAGAAGAAGATAGCAGGAAGGGAAAAATGAAGGGCGGGAAATCGGAGGGGGAGATGAACCATGAGAGACTATGGACTCTGAGAAACAAACTGAGGGTTCTAGAAGAGAGGGGGTGAGGGATGGGTTAGCCTGGTGATGGGTATTAAAGAGGGCATGTACTGAATGGAGCACTGGGTGTTATATGCAAACAATGAATCATGGAACACTACATCAAAAACTAATGATGTAATGTATGGTGATTAACATAATATATAAAATAAAAATTTTTAAAAATAAAAATAAATAAAAAATAAACTAAGTTGCTTTTTGACTTTCTGCAAAGAACTCTGCATTTTTAGGCCAAAGGATTTTTCATCTTTTAAATGGTATACATTAAAACAACAACAACAACAAAACTATCTCAAGGGGCTATTGTTATAGAAATTGAACTACATTACAAGTCAAATTGGTTAAAAATGTTTACTCCTATTTTATTGCATATTGTTACATATTTCCAAGCATTCCCTGAACATCAGTCTGTAGTTTTTAAAATAACATCTCTTAAATATCTTTCCTTATTCCATCTGACACTTTCATCATACCTTTGGCAATTCTGCTACCCAGTATTTCTCTGGGTGAACACACTTCCCTATTTCAGTTAGTTTTCCACTTTACAAATTAATCTAAAATAATGTTTAAATCATATCAAACCTCTGCTTAAAATGTGTCCATGATTCCTTCTTTCACAAAATGAACAGTGAACCATTTATCACAACAGTTCGTTCGATGTCTGATTCCAGCTTCTACTTGAGTCAGTGCATTTCATTTCTGCTGATGCCAGGATATGAAAAGAAACTAGTAGCAAGGCCACTCACACTGGGGTAAGCAAGGAAACTGCTGACCTACAAAGGGGATCTAACAGATGGAATCTTGCATCTTCCTTAATGCCTAATGCTAACAACATTTCTGTGTGCTTGAAATACAAGGAGGACTTCCTCCCTCTCCCTATTGTCTTATGGGATGATCTATCAACGCTTTGAGCCTTGTAACTTCCAGCTCACTTCTTTCATCCAAGCTATGTTCTCTACTAGGAATGCCTTTTGAATTATCCCAGTATCAAGAAAGATAAGGGAAGGGAAGATGAGAAGTTATTTCTCCATGAATCATTTCCAAAACCTCCCATTTGGAATTAATCTCCCCTCTCTATTTCCAAACCATTTTGTTTTATGGAGGTCTTTCTCTTCCTATTAAGAGAAATCTAAAACAGGGCTTATGTTTTATTCATCCTTTAATCTCACACAATACTTGGAATTGTGTCACTTTATGACATAAACAGTATACATTTTGTTCAGTTATTTGGAAGGCAGAGTAAACAAGCTTCTACACGGAATTGCTATGTAGAAGTCTTAGACCAAAATAAGTTTGATACCTCTTATAGGAAACTTTACTTTTGGGGCGCCTGGGTGGCTCCGTTGGTTTAGCCACTGCTTTCGGCTCAGGTCATGATCCTGGAGTCCTGGGATCGAGTCCCGCATCGGGCTCCCTGCTCGGCAGGGAGTCTGCTTCTCCCTCTGACTCTCTTCCCTCTCGTGCTCTCTATCTCTCATTCTCTCTCTCTCAAATAAATAAATAAAATCTTTAAAAATAAAAAAAAGGAACTTTACTTTCTTGCTCTTGTACTATTATTTATTTTCCATTCATTTTAGAAGTTTCACAATAATCTTTACTTTTTTCATTAATTTTTACTGGAAACTAGAGAGAATTATTGATTTATACATATAAGTCATTTTCAGTTTATGAACTTTTTCTATTAAACTTTGAATTCTACAAATGCTCTGAATTTCTTGAATATTAATTATTCATATATTTCTTGTATCTAGAATCCATATCTTTCATATCCAAATTCTCCAATATCACTGCCATTGGTTATTACAGTTTATGGCATATGGTGAGTGCTCAAATAGTGAATAAATTAATGAATCGTATATAATTAAGACATTTTGAAATTTTTAAAGAAGCAGACTGAAGGAGATAAAATTTATTTCTAAAAATATTAAACCTATTTATGATAGACCCATTGATTCAGTTTTCTCAGAAAAAGGCAGGAAACATTAATTTTAAATGATTCACCTTTCAAATTATTTAAAACAATAAAATATGTATATTTCCAAAATACCCAACATTAGTCAAGTGAAAATAATGTTTCTAAAATTGTTCAATCTACATTACCACAACTTGGCATAAGCATTTATTGGAAAGTACAACAATTTATGGCCCTTAGTACTGTTAATAAGTTTCACTAATAGCAGACTCATTCCAATATAAATTATTAAGTTATTTATCACTCTTACCATCTACCAGCTATTGTAGCAGCTAACTTGAAATGAATTGGCTCATCTCTATTTTGTTACTAGAAGCTAGAAAAGCATAACATCATAAATATCACCATTATTAAAACTTTTATTGGCAGTATCAGCAGGGAGAGCTTGAAGAGGCCAGAAGACTTTAAAATAACTCAGTCCAAGAGAAACTACTCTTAGATTCTTTAGGCATGTAGACAAATACTAAGTCAGGATGCTGTTATGGTCCATAGCAAAATCTGATGTACTTATGGTTATTTGTCAGTGTGACATGATACACTGATAATGCATTCTTAAAAATAATTAAAAATAACATAGGGCATATCAGTTACCTATTGCTGCATAACAAACCACTCCAAAACTTTGTGAATTAAAATAAGAGCACTTAACTTGCTGTGATATTGTGGATCAGAAACTTGGATTGGACTTAGCTGAGCAGTTCTTTTGCTGGTAACATCTGGCCGGAGATCCGGCTAGTTAGTCTATTGGCTGGGGGATCCTTGGCGTCAGGGACCTTACCTGGCACTGCTTCTCCATGACTTATGTTCCACGAGTCTCATCTTCCACTAGGCACCTGAGGCTTCCTCAAATGGAGCTTAGGGAACAACAAAGGATTAATCCCAATGCACAAAGAACACTGTCTTATTGGCTAAAAGTAAGTCACATATCTAGGCCAAAGTCAAAGTTGGGAGGGGCTATATTATTGCATGTACATAGGGAGATGTGATCCATTGGCTATTACTGTAACAATCTACTACCCACGGTAAGTCATAAGTGAACTCTAGGCATATACTACATTCTAATTATTTTAGGTAACATCTTTAAAAAAAAAGTTACACTGACATCATTGCAGATTATTTGCCAGAAGTGCAAACTTTTTTTAAAAAAGCATAATTTATATGCATATTTGAAATTGTATTCTGCAGATTTCTTTAGCAAAACAGTCTTTAAATAGACAAGGTAGTCTTTGAATCACATATCAGAATTTAATTACAATCTATTGACATTTATTGCAGAAGACCGTAAAGATCTGATACACATATTTACAAGTAACTATCTCAAAAATGAATGCCTCAATTTTGGTTAACTTTTGCCAATCTTAAAAAAAAATGGTTATTTATTTAAGACCAATAATCTCAACAGTAATTTAGGATCAATTTTTTTTTTTTTTTTAAGACTGATTTATTTGAGAGAGAGAGAGAACATGAGCAGGGGCAGGGGACAGAGGGAGAGGGAGAGAGAGTGAGAGTCCTCAAGCAGAATCCCAGCTAAGTGTGGAGCCTGATACAGGGCTTGATCCCAGGAACTTGAGATCATTACCTGAGCTGAAATCAAGAGTCAGTTGCTTAACCAACCGAGCCACCCAGATGCCACTAGGATTAATTTTTCTTTTGGTCCAAAGCAAATTATCAAAATGTTAGATAAATATCACTAAACACCTGAAATTTGACTAAAAACTTATTTTCTGCAGTTTCAAAGAAGTACTGCATACCTCAGGTAAATGTGTCAGATAAAATACAGGATGTACATTTAAATTTGAATTTCAGATAAATAATGATTTTTTTTTTTTTTTTTTTTTTAGTTATTAGATTGTCCCCAACATTACCATATTAACTGGGCATCCTGCATTTTTATTTGTTAAATCTGGCAATTAGTTTTAAAACGTTTCATTCATCATTTTCTAAAGAGATGATATAATGAAAAGTCCATTAGTCAGGCAAACTTGATAAAGGAGACCTAGCCATGAGAAAATCATATATCTTTATGTTTCAGAACTCCATTAATTGTATTTTGACAGGGCATGAGACCACACAGGCAGACATGTATGTAAATAAGATTTTTGTTGGACAATGTGTTTTTCTAGGCAGGGCTGATCCATTCATGCCACAAATTATTTTTTTCCATAACTGGAGGTAAATCTTCTAAATGCCTCATATCTACTGATATTTTACATATTTATGATTATGAAAACTATCTAGAAATTTTGTAATATTGTCTCATTTTAAAATGTAAATTTACTTGAGATATTAAATCCTTAATAATCAACTCACATATCTATCTAAGAAATAGAGTGTTTAAAGTTAAAATGGTATCATAACATATGATTTTTTTTAGGAATATGTAATCTTCTTCTAGTAGATAAATGATCACAGGAGACAGGAAAGGAAATGAAGGATTAGATCTGTCTCATCAATCAGATTGTAACTAGAAAGCTATTCCCAAAATATTTCTTCCTCTTTCTCTCTCTCTCCAGCCCACATGTACAAATACTAGAATATATATTAAACATATATTACCTACATATTATTAAAATACTAGGAATACAGAGTAATTAATCTTTTAAGATGAGTAACAAGGAAATTTTCATGTGAGCATATTGTTGATTATTTTTTATAATATAGGGAAGAGTTGCCCTGTCAAGTTAATTTCAAAAACATTTAGATATGAGGGAGAAAGAGGATGGCCAAATCCTTTGAAAATCTACACAGAGGGCGCCTGGGTGGCTCAGTTGGTTAAGCAACTGCTTTCAGCTCAGGTCATGATCCCATAGTCCCGGGATCGAGTCCCATATCGGGCTCCGTGCTACGCAAGGAGCCTGCTTCTCCCTCTGACCCTCTCCCCTCTCATGTACTCTCTCTCTCTCATTCTCGCTCTCTCAAATAAATAAATATTTTTTTTAAAAAGTCACTCTTTTAAAAAAAAAAGAAAATCTACACAGAGACTCAGCATTATAGGCGATGCTTCACTTGCGAATCTGCTGATACAGATGTGTACATGAAGATGATCATTATCTATTCCATTTATCTATGGTCACTATCTGACTTTAAGATTGCAGATAGCAACTAAAGAATAGATAACACAAATCAGATTGCTTCCTTGCTTAGTTAAATAATAAGGATACATAAAACATATTTTTATTTATAATGTGTCTGAGCAACATAGGGTATAGACAAATTCTTATTTGTTAGTCTATGCATATATTCTGTCACTTAAATGATTTAGAATATACTTTAGAGCCTGACTATCTATATTCAAATCTTGACTGTTCTGCCTGCTAATTATAAAATGGGCAATTTATTTAACTTCTTGCTTCAATTTTCTCATCTATGAAAATACAGATGATAATAATAGCACTTCCCCTAATATAGCTGATGTGAGAATTAAATGAAGTAGCATAAGTAATGCTTTCAAATCAGCAGCTCAAACATAGTAAATATTGTATGTATTACCATTATCATTATTTTTATCAGTGGTAATGACAGCACATCATCATCATCATCTTCCAGTTTAACCATGAGGGAAGAAACATGCTACAGTGTTTTGAGAGCATGTTTTCGAATCAGACTACCTTGTTTCCATTTCTGATATCCCAATTTAACATATGTGATCTTTTTTAAAAGATTTTATTTATTTATTTATTTATTTATTTATTTATTTAATTCTAAAGATTTTATTTATTTACTTATTTATTTATTTAATTCTAAAGATTTTATTTATTCATTTGAGAGACAGAGAGAACACATGAGAGGGGGGAGGGTCAGAGGGAGAAGCAGACTCCCCACGGAGCAGGGAGCCTGATGCTGGACTCGATCCCAGGACCCCAGGATCATGACCTGAGCCGAAGGCAGTCGCTCAGCCAACTGAGCCACCCAGGTGCCCTAAAGATTTTATTTATTTATTTGACAGAGAGAGAGACAGCAAGAGGGAACACAAGCAGGCAGAGTGGGAGAGGGAGAAGCAGGCTTCCTGCTGAGCCCAATGTGGAGCTTGATGCCAGGACCCTGAGACCATGACCTTAGCAGTCGCTTAACCAACTGAGCCACCCAGGGGCCCCAACATATGTGATCTTGATAAAATAACTGAATCTCTCTAAGCTTCGGCTTCTTCCTGAGGAAAATACTTTTAATAATTACCATACATATCACTCATGATCAGTGACATAATTTGCAAGGCTCATTACAAAATAAAATGCAGAGTCACTTTTTCAAAAGCAGAAGAGAACTGCTGTTACAGGTACTAAAAATTTTCCTTTCTTCTGCAACTTTCTCAACTTTGCCATGATGTTTTTGATTGGTATTTAATGGTTTTCAAAGTAAAGGGAAATTAAAAACTTAAGTTTTTATCTTTATGTTTATGTTGTACAATGCCAGTTTCAAATGCAAATATCCGAACATCTAACACATATATGGAATCCTCGACATTATACAACCCATATTTCATCATTCATCTCCACAGAGTGCCTTGAACTGACCAGAATAAACAAACACAAGCTAGATTCTGGCAATTTGAAAGGAGGAAAAGTGGTCCCTCTAGGCACTGAGAGGACCTGAAGAAGAGCTTTTCTGAGCACAAGATATTCATGGGAAAGTCTAGACCCCAGGGAGTAGGCGTGGGGAGGCCAGAGGCCAGGCCTGTTTGAGTAGCTGCACAAAATGCTGGTACCATATACTGCAGCAGGCAATTAAAGAAAATGTTTATGTCTGGGCGACAGAATGATGAAACTGTTTTTGGCATGCTGATTTTGAGATGTCCATGAACACCACATTGGAGTTGGTAAATTTTAACTGGACATTTGAATCTGGAACCTAGGTGTGAGATTTAGACCAAATGGAATAGATTTGAGTGTCATCAGCACATAGTCAGTTATTTGGTTGCATAGAATGAGAAGGGAAGAGCAACATGGTCAGACCTTGAGGAATGCCAGTATTTATGGAATGGAAGTGGAAAAAAAGAGTTAAGAATGCTGAGAAAAAGTGTACAGAGGAAAAGCGTTTTTTTTAGACTGAAGGGAGGAAAGAGCTTCCCAGTAAAGGAAATTGTGAAATGTTCCTGCTACAGAAGAATCAATCAAAATGCTTAAAATTATATGTTTTAGTAAAAAGTTACTTGTCACTTTCCTTAGAGTGGGCATTTTCCACACAAGTGGGTGTGAAAATTAGATTGTATGGAGTGAGAGTGTAAACTACTTTCTGCAAACGTTTGTGAGGCGACTGAGTGAATGAGACAGGGTGTAAACTGAAAGGTCATGAAGGGCAGAGTAAGACTGTTTTTAAGATGAAATGAATGTATAAGGTTAGAAGAGTTGAGAAAGGGGATAATTAATCTATTGGATTCTTTGGGGAAAAGAAAGATTGGATACAAAACTTTGGAGCAAAGGTGGGAAAATGGGTGAAAATACCGATAAATATATATACATATAAGGACTGTAGATCAGAAATTTAAGCATGATATATTTGATATAAAGGTTGATTAAATAATTTGCCTTAGGCTAGGATCTAAAGGAAGCAGACACTGAAATGAAATTTCACAGGTACAAAGTTTGTAACAAAGTTTACAACAAAGTTTGCAACAACACCTGTGAGGTAGTAGGGGAAGCCGAATTCCTCAGAGGGAGAAGCTCATCTGCAATGAAGTTGCAGCAAAATCCTCTTCAGTGTATTCAAGGGGAATCTCTGGAACTCACATTCTCCTTCAGAGCTGGCTTGAATCAAGGCAAGAAGGCTGCCCTATGGCACCAGGCATCAGATAAGGGCCACCCCTGAGCTTGGGTAAGACTGTTCCTTTTTAGAGGGAAATTCCTAGAGTGGGACTCAGCTGTGAGCCATCAGCAGACAATACTCCTGGCAGCTAAGGGAATGTGTCTTGGTCTCAGATATGGTTCTATATCGTACATTACTCATGAAAGGAATTTCAAACAATTCTGAAATTTCTGGGTCAAGATAACTATTGACTACCTAAATTTATTTCTTTTTTTTCCTACGTCTCATTAAAATGAAGAGAATACATGTTATGAGGAACTGAAACCCGTCTCCACTATTGTCAAGGGAGAAACAGAAAGATTATACTTGGGGACTCACATATAAATATTTGAGGATCCTGGATGGCCCAACAGGTAATGCCTGCGTCTTTAAAAACTGAATGTAATAACAGAATAGAAGTCAGCTTTTAACATAATCTGGCCAGAATGTCACTTTTTTATAAAATAGGTACAAAGTTAAAATATGTCTCTAAGAATCCCTCAGTAAGGGATTCTTATAGAAACATTGTAGATTGTGTGATTTTAAGAAAAAAAATATTCCTTTTGGCAAATTACATGGGTCCCCGAGTAACTTAGGAGAAAATAAACTCGGTGATCCCATAGACTGCCCCAGCTCAATTCTTGGAGAAAATTTCCAGGCAGAAATGCAGGGACAGAATGTGCAAATGGAGCCTGCTGATCTCCCTACGTGGAGAAGACACAGTATAGAGTTCAGGAAGACCAAGGTGGCTAGATTTCATGAGGCAGAAGCTATTAGATAAGAAAGACACACAGAGGGAGTTCTGAAATATGCAAAGGATTTTTCTTATAACTTCATCTGAGTATTGATTGGCACCTACTAATGAGGAGTCATCTTATAACCAGAGAGACTATTGGAAAGAAACAGGCAGATCAATCACCAGAGAGCACACAGAGCTGAGAACAGTTCACGTTCTGAACAACTAGAGTGGAAAGTCCTTCTAATACATGGGCCATCAAGTAAAATCCTTAATAGCGGGACCAAATTAACCACAGATTAAAGGCTGTTCTGGGCTCATCCAACAAAGCTTAAAAGCAAGCATCAAAAGCATCAAATTGTTTCCAAATAACTAAATAAATTCTGAAACAAAATCCAAAAATATTTAAGAGAACACAAGAACTCGTAGTCCCAATAACATAAAATTTATGTCTGATTTTCAATCAAAAATTACTTGGCATGAACAGGAGCATGTAAATATGAATATTGATGAGAAAAAAAATCAATAGAAGCAGACCCAGAAATGATTCACATAATATATTTAGTAATAGTAGTAGCAATAAAATAAGAATAATAATGATAATGAATTACCTTTGACTATTAAAAATGTACCAGCATTAGGCTAAGTGATTATCATCCATCATGCAGCATAATTATTCTTTTAAAAACCCTTCTAGAAAACAATTATTTTCCCATTTTAAATGGTGTAGAAAATCTGGCTTCAACACACAAGTATAGAACGCCTGAAATGAGACTAATTCTCAAGTTTAGGTGACTGAAATGTCTAGTATATGCTCTTAACTACTTACCTATATTATTTTATTGTCATTTCAAGTTATAGAGCTATTTAAAATAACTTACAGAAATATTCATTAATATTGAATATTTTCTAAAGTAACTTACATGAAGGAATTAAATAATACTATTTTGCAAGGTCTGTCATCATTCTCAAGTAATGTTTAAGGGCTGATTTGAAACTTTAGTTTCACTAGATTCAAAATAACTACCTCAGATATCCAGTAACAACTCTATGGGGCAAATTAATGAGCAAGATCTTTTTTATTTAAATATCTTCTTCAAAATATTCAAAAGAATTACAATTAACCATATGTAATTGGCTGATGCAGTTTCACAGCAGATACCACCTATAAATAAGAAGATATGCTAGTAGTACTTTAAGAGAAGCCCCTGTTTATCAAACTTGACTTTACCTCTCCAAAATATGTCTTGCTTCTTTTCTTTTTTTAAAGATTTTATTTATTTATTTTGACAGAGAGAGAGACAGCGAGAGAGGGAACACAAACAGGGGGAGTGGGAAGAAACAGGCTTCCCGCGGAGCAGAGAGCTCGATGTGGGACTCGATCCCAGGACGCTGGGATCATGACCTGAGCCGAAGGCAGACGCTTAACGACTGAGCCACCCAGATGCCCCTAGTATCTGATATATATATATATATTTTTTTTTTTTAAAGATTTTATTTATTTATTTGACAGAGACAGACACAACAAGAGAGGGAACACAAGCAGGGGGAGTAGGAGAGGGAGAAGCAGGCTTCCCGCCGAGCAGGGAGCCCGATGCGGGGCTCGATCCCAGGACCCTGAGATCATGACCTGAGCCGAAGGCAGACATTTAACGACTGAGCCACCCAGGCGCCCCATATCTGATATATTCTTAACAACAATCTAGGTTCATTTAAAAGTTCTAACACGTATCATTTGGTTCACTTCAAAACTCTCCAGTCACTCATCTCATTTTATGTAATTTAAATAGTTCTATTAAAGAATGGATACACATATTTAGATTTCAATTGGTATATAACCTAAAAGATAATAATAAAATAGAATTGTAGGTTAAGGGGAGATCATTATGATTAAAAGTAACTCCATATAAGTAGTACAGCCATATATTTTAATTTCCTAGAAGACTATGAATTTACTTTCAACTTCTGTCAGAAGCAAATTTGTTTCCAATAAAAATAACTGAGATGATTTCCTTGTAGAAATCATCTATGACTCCTTAAAATAATGAAAGCAACTTTCTAAAAGAAGGATTCACGTGTTAATGCTCTTTAAAATTTTTTTCAAAGAAATAAGACTGCATTTATATTATTGTCTAGACTAATCTATATCAGGAGGTAGTTGATATGAATTAGGAAATGTATTTTCATTGCTTATTTTTGTTTACAGATCTTACTACTGAAACAAAGTGCTAAATAATCTCTTTTCCTCAAATGCAGATATATCTTTCTTAAGGTTTAACAACCAGCATGAGGCATGGACACTTTCATTTTCCTGAGCCTTAGTGACTGTAGGAAACTGACATCTTATTGGATGATATTTAAAAAAATAAAGATAAAGACTTTTAAGGATAAGTTAATTTTTTATTTTTTTATTATATTATATTAATCACCACACCCTCTTTAATACCCATTACCAGGCTAGCCCATCCCCCCACCCCCCTCCCCTCTAGAACCCTCAGTTTTTTCTGAGTCCATAGTCTCTCCTGGTTCATCTCCCCCTCCGATTACCCCCCTTCATTTTTCCCTTCCTACTACCTTCTTCTTCTTTTTTTCTTTTTAACATACAATGTATTATTTGTTTCAGAGGTACAGGTCTGTGATTCAACAGTCTTACACAATTCACAGCGCTCACCACAGCACATACCCTCCCCAATGTCTATCACCCAGCCACCCCATCCCTCCCACCCCCCACCACTCCAGCAACCCTCAGTTTGTTTCCTGAGATTAAGAATTCCTCATATCAGTGAGATAGTATGATACATGTCTTTCTCTGATTGACTTACTATGCTCAGCATAATACCCTCCAGTTCCATCCACGTCATTGCAAATTAGTTTAGATACAGGGGAAGAACTGAAGAACGTTTGTCTCCTAACCCTTCTGTAAATTTTTGATATCATTTTTTCCTATCATAAATCTTTATTGCTGAGACAAACAAAATGAAAGACATCAAAATTTTTACTGAATTATTTCAGTATATTCTTAAATCTTACTTGCTCATGTGCATAGCTAGTAATCAGAAACTGCTATTGTTTTTGATGGTAGGGGCATCCAGTTAAACAAGAACAGCTCAAAAAAGAAGTGTATTTTTGTTTAAAACATATTTTGTCTTTGTTCTACTAAATTAAATATTTCACTGTGAGCATGGTACACAGTCTGAATTTTCAAAGAGCTTTTGTTCCCCCTAAGGAAGAAGAGAAGACATATATTAAAATACGCAGTTTGGAAAATGTTATTCTTAAAACAAAGTGCCTCCTCTAACTATAGTGTATTATCTTCACCCCAATTCCCAAATGCCAGCGAGCTATAGTCACATAACTTTAATACATTAGCTCTGTAGCTGATAGTATCTTTCTAGAATTGGTTTCTCTACCTTAGCTTTTATGGCATTATTTCACTTACTACCTTTTATTGATCTTGGTGACTCCACTCATATGTTTCTATCACCAGGATTGCTAAATAATGTGCTTTCTTCTTAAACCTAGTATCTAAACAGTAAAATTTCCTCTCTATATTGAAAAAGCCAAGGCTTATCTTTAAGGTCTCCTCTATATTTCAAAACTTAAGGTTCTCAGAAATTCTATTACAGAAGAGAGCTTCCTGTAGGAACAATTCCTTGTGAAGGAAGTACCTGATATTTGTGGAGTGATCTGGAAGTTTTATGTTAATCAAAAATAAGATGTGTAACCATATATTCTAGAGACTGTTGTTATTCGTCAGAACGCCTTAAGCCTTTGTTGCGAGAAGTTTGGTAACTTTCAGCTGTGGATAAAAGTTCCAGGTTTAGGGACAAAAACTCTATACAGTATTTAAAAATAAATTTTCATTTTCAATGGGCTCAGTAGGTCCTAGTTAACAGTAATTTACTTAACTGAAATAAGGCTCAGTAAATTGACTCCTACATGACATTTATCCCTTAAAAATATCATGTCTTAGATACAGACCCTCATGATATTTAACAAAAATATTTAATGTATCTACTTGGTACATCTGTTTTCTTTGGTTATTTTTCCCAAATATGAATCTTACAAGCCCAGAAAATAATATCATTTGGAATACATATATAACTTATTATACTATATACATGATTTGTTATATACATAATAAATTTTAATGTAATTTCACTTGAAATTTGGTGTCTTTGGGTAAAGATTTTTTTCCTACTATAAACTGAAAAATGCAGTATCTGTCTATAGGTTGAGACATCTAAGATTGATTAGAAACAGAAATCATTTTGTAAGCTATGTAAATAAAAATGTGTCTTAAGAGCAGGATAAACATGACCTTAAATATTTTTGGTTTGTCCTTGCTCAGATACCTCTCCTTAAAATAACTGATCGTTTTTTTAGGGGTGAATATTTATTTCTGAGAGTAGAAAAAAATAAAAATACTGAAAATGAACTATCAAGATAGATTTAACTATATATGAAAATAAAACAGTTTATCAAATACATATATATAAGAAATCATAAATATAGACTTATATATTCCAGGATGCCTGTCACATAGTAACCCCTATGTATATGTTATATAATTTTTTATATATTTTTAGGGAAGACAGTCTATAGACAAATAAAAACATAATTAACATATAAAGCAATAGCGAGTGGCAAATTATTGGTTATCCTCTCTAATAAAGTGAAAGACATCTGGAAGAAGATCATTCCATGTAAAGGGCACAGTAAGTGCTAAGGTCCTTGAGGAAGAGCAAAGAAGCTGAGAGTGAGCAAGTTGGAGAGCAGTAGTAGCTAGTTTGTTTCTTTCTTTCTCTTTCTTTCTTTCTTTCTTTCTTTCTTTCTTTCTTTCTTTCTTTCTTTCTTTCTTTCTTTCTTTCTTCTTTCTTTCCTTCTTTCCTTCTTTCTTTCTTTTCTTTCTTTCTTTCTTTCTTTCTTTCTTTCTTTCTTTTCTTTCTTTCTTTCTTTCTTTCCTTCTTTCTTTCTTTCCTTCTTTCTTTCTTTCTTTCTTTCTTTCTTTCTTTCTTTCTTTCTTTCTTTCTTTCTTTCTTTCCTTCTTTCCTTCTTTCTTTCTTTCTTTCTTTTTCTTTCTTTCTTTCCTTCCTTCCTTCCTTCCTTCCTTCTTTCTTTCTTTCTTTCTTTCTTTCTTTCTTTCTTTCTTTCTTTCTTTCTTTCTTTCTTTCTTCCTTTCTTCCTTTCTTCCTTTCTTCCTTTCTTTCTTCCTTTCTTCCTTTCTTCCTTTTCTTTCTTTCTTTCTTTCTTTCCTTCTTTCTTTCTTTCTTTCTTTCTTTCTTTCTTTCTTTCTTTCTTTCTTTCTTTCCTTCCTTCCTTCCTTCCTTCCTTCTTTCTTTCTTTCTTTCTTTCTTTCTTTCTTTCTTTCTTTCTTTCTTCCTTCCTTCCTTCCTTCCTTCCTTCCTTCCTTCCTTCCTTCCTTCCTTCCTTCCTTCCTTCCTTCCTTCCTTTCTTCCTTCCTTCCTTCCTTCCTTTCTTTCTTTCTTCCTTCCTTCCTTCCTTTCTTTCTTTCTTTTTCTTTCTTTCTTTCTTTCTTTCTTTTTCTTTCTTTCTTTCTCTTTCTTTCTTTCTTTCTTTCTTCCTTCCTTCCTTCCTTCCTTCCTTCCTTTCTTTCTTTCTTTCTTTCTTCCTAAACCTAGCAACAGTCATAAATACTCATTACTCTTTGCTTCATCTGACCAAAACGATGAATCTCATAAAAGAATACCCATTATGTCCCTGACTAGTACATTGGATAATCATGATTCCATCTATCATGATGTTTCTTGAAGTGATTAGGGTCTTTTCTCTGGGAAATGAGTAGAACTCAAAGAATCATGATGGTTTGCTGATTTTGACTGGGGAAAAACATGATAAAAAATCATTGGGCCTAAGCTTTTCAAGTTGCTTAACCAAAAACCTCTCCAGGTTCCATTTCTTAGCACTTCTAACCCTCCTCCCCTGCCCCCAACCCCCATCACATGTCACATTGTTAGTAATGTAGGAAGCATGGTAAACTAATCTAGGTAATGATTTGAGCAGTGCTAATGAGTCATGTCTACACAGAGAGGTTTTAAGTAGATTTAAGTTTTTTGTGTAGGCCTTCTCAAGAACCATCCTACATATTGCTGACAAATTAATATTCCCCAAAGCAATTTTAACTGAAATTTAAACATATTCATTATACTTTCTTTTTTTTTTTTAAGATTTTATTTATTTGTCAGAGAGAGAGAGAGCACAAGCAGGGAGAGCGGCAGGCAGAGGGAGAAGCAGGCACCCCGGTGAGCAGGGAGCCCAATGCGGGGCTCGATCCCAGGCCTCTGGGATCATGACCTGAGCCGAAGGCAGACACTTAACGACTGAGCCCCCCAGGCGTCCCTTTACTTTCTTTGTCTATAGAATAAAGTCCAGTCTTTTAGTCAGATTATTCAATTTCCAAAATTTGGCCAAGTCATTTATGCATGACTACAGTCACTTATCAATTCATATTGCCAATTGAAAAATTGGTCATTTGAGCTTTCTTTTTCTTTCTTTTTTTTTTTAGAGAGGCAGAGAGAGGGGTGGGGCAGATGGAGAGAATCTTAAGCAGGCTGCACGCCCGGTACAGAGCCATGACCCTGAGATCATGACCTGAGCCTAAATCAAGAGTCAGATGTTTAACTGACTGAGCCACCCAGGCACCCCAGTCACTGAACTTTCTGAACCCACATGCCATGTGTGAGATCTATACCACCATTCACTAAGTTCCTTCTGCTCAGGATTGCCTCTTCCATTGTCCAAGTAGCTTTTCTTGGCCTCCATGTAGAGATTAAATGTCACTCCCTCCAAGCGTCTGCCCTGGACTCTTACGGATAACATGTTGCTTTTGGTAACTCTGGGTATGTGCTTCTTATTTGAAATGTCTCATACACAGGATAGACTAGTAGTGAAGAGCATAAAAATTTGGAATTAACTGACTTTGGTTGAGTATGGATTCCCTTTTATAGCTGTCTTTGATCAAGTTATTCAATATTTCTGAGCTTTATTTTCTTTCTCTGTAAATTCTTTATTATATCTCTCTGTACTTAACATAGTACCTGGCACATTGATGGTACTCAAATGCTATCTTTAAAAGTTGTACATTGTATATTCATATGTATCCTTATAGAATTTCCCATACTAAATTTAACCTGAGGAATAAGGCAATATATTCCTTTCCTTTTGATGAGGACTTCTTTAAAAACCTGTTCTTTTTATGCCTTGGAAGAAACGGATACCAGATAGACACACACACACACACACACACACACACACACACACTCACATGCACACACACACACATATCTGTGTGTTTCTTCTCATGTATATCAAACCTGCTACCACAAAAAAAACTGATTTTTGCCTTTTTATTTAACTTTATTAAAGACTTTAACCAAATCTTATAAAAATGTTCAGAACTTCATATAAGGAAAAATTACTAATTGAACGGTATTATAAGATGTCATAAAAAACAAAAACCCTCTTCTACCATGGTGAAACTTTTTTTGTAGTTTAGAGTTTATACACATCCATTTACAAAATAGGTATGATTTCGATTGCCTGTCTTTGTCTTTGGTCTTAACCTAGGTCTGAGAAGAATTCAATTTCACTGCTAGAATTTACTTTAAATGTCTTTGTTGTGACAGGTTTAGAATGGCTTACAATCATCATCTGTTTCTACAATTACTTATCACTCCACCTAGGCTATTACAGCTCCCTTAACAGCATAATAAGACACATAACAATGTATAGGAAACCAGCACTCTCTTTAAAATTGAAGTATGAGAGGAAGGCAGTATACACACATGCATTATGAAAGGGTTTCCAGTCAGTGTTCTGGGTAACAGCCACGTTATGTTAAAATAATCCAATGTATGTAATTATTTTCTTAGTTCTTTATAGCAGGAACTATGGTCCAAGCTGTATGCTGAGGGTTTTAAAGTATTCAAGTAGACCAAATGAAAGTCAGATTTTATGTTTAAAGCTAATTTATAGCTCTCCCTTTTGTTCCTTTTATAATTCTGTTTATGGGGATGTAAGTATTTTGCAGGTAGGTGTTTGAGTTTATGGAAATCAATGATGTATCAATATGTATCATACACATTATCAATATCTATCAGTAGAATGAAAGACTAGACACTGAAGCTGATGACAGTGGTAAATGAAAGCCATGCTAATGCAAAGATAAGAGACTTAGTACATATTTAAAATATTCCTCATGGATACAGCAGATTATTTTTAGCAAGATTAAGTAGATTGACACATGGCACTAGCTTGAATTTCCTGAAAGATTCCTTGTTAGGCTGGGTTTTTGTGATCCTTCTTGTAGAAGTACTTGACCTGTTCACAGAGGCATACACACACACTTTATATCATTTAATTAAAATCAAATTACTTAGTTTATAAAGCAAAGACATCTTGGGAATTCAACAAATAGTAAACTACCACTTCCTACCTAGTAACTATCCGAGAAAAGAATTATGATAGTGTTTGGAGAGGTGAACTTTAATCCTCAATAAAAAATGCCCGCCCCTTTTAAAAGCCTTTGTCAGTTATGCTACAAAATGTTGAAATTATGATATGTACCAGTGTGGAAATAACATTCTAAAGAACTTTAAAATGTTAAAGAGATGGTGTAAATGCCTATTTATTATCTCCAAATATATGCCTTCCAAATCAGAACTATTTTTCTGCACACTGATATGCCATTGATTAATAATCAGGATGTCCAAAATTATATAATGAAAATAGATTTTACATTTTACCACAAATCCCGTTGTCAATAGATGGCAATAATATTTTTTGCAGTTGGTTTCTTCCTTCTCTCTACTTATCCCTTCCTGATAAAAATTTCATAACACGGCAAGGTTATTTATATCTGAAAAGTTTTATATTTCTTTCATTATAATTTTTCATGTCAATATAGGCCAGCTACGGGGGAAGTATAGCATGACATTGCTTTATTAATGTTGACACTTTCCTGTGGACTGAAGGAGTTTTTATCCTGTGTATATATAAAGGCATGTTATTAGCATTCAGATGTGGTTTCTCCATCAACTAATCCACTTCAAAATATTTGCATGAAATCAAATTTGCTTACTAGTCAGCTACATATAAAATATAATTTACAGACCTGGGCTCACATTAGTGAAGTTTGGTTATTTAGAGCATAGAAGAATTATCAGTCAGTCTCATTACCAAAGGAAGGTAGGCAGTGAATTCCACATACACTGTCACTTTGCCTGTCCTGAGTTGATTTATACAGTGTGTATTTCGAATGTTTAAAAATATGTCGATCTTGGAGTCTTACTGATAGAGTTGGTAACATTAAGATTTGAGATTTGTCGTTTATAAAATTTCATGAACTGACAGGTTTTTTTCCATATGAAATTTACAAAGTGAAAGTTTAGTCTCATTGCATTTGAACAAATTTGAGGCTGATACATAGTTATTGAAATAAAACATATGTAATTTCTGCAAAGACTTATATATTAAAACATTTTTTAGTTACAATGGTAATTTAAGTAATTATAATGTATTTTTATATTATAATTGTTTTTTAATGTAAATAATCGTCTAGCTTGATCATTGTGTTCTGTGGAAGTGTACAAGAAATAGCCAATGGTCATTATTATGTGCCAGCATACTCCTCAACTCTTTCCAAGCATTAATTCGTATTCTCCTTAAAACAACTTTATAAAATAGGTACTATAATTATCTGTTTTAGAGATGAGGAAACTGCATCACAGAGATTAAATAATTTGCCCAAGGTTGCAAAGCAAGTAAGGGGTGGAACACGGATTAATGTGAAAGCACAGTTTAATCCTGACTCTTCATAACACCATGTGACATGGGGCTCAACTGGAAGAGAGTCTGAGCTATTGTGAAGACGGACGGGAAATGAGAATCTGGAGATGAAAATTGAGCAACTCTTTTAATGTTGGGTATGTTTCTATCTAGTGGGAGAAATCTGTTCTTAGTGGAGACGTCAGGTAAAGAGGTCTACAGCATTCTCATTGTAAAAGCAAAATATGGTCTTTGAACAAGAAAAATATCAAACTGGGTTTTGGGGACTCAATATAAGGAGGAGCCAGCTGCCCAGCCCAGCTTAGCAAGGAACCAGGAGAAGGAGATCTGCAAGGCCTAGGGCTATGCAAAGCAGAAAGGCATCACTCAGGTTCACAAAAATATTGCTGCCTTCCCCCTATCTGGGGGAGGATTTTAACTAGGTTCTTTTTATTGTTGTTTATTTGTTTGAAGGGAGAAAGATAAAAATGTGCATTAGAATCTTATGTATGATTTTTCTGGTTTGCTGTATTTGTTGTTTTGCCTAAATCTAATAAAATTGTAGGTAATTTTCATTTCTTAAGATGAGCTTGACCATTCTCAAATAATCACTTTTATGTTTTATAAAGGATTAGAAAAATTAATTGGTCAAGACTTAAATGAATTTTAAGTATTACTTGACTATCACATAGGGAGTGGTATATATTTATTAAAGAATCTGAATTTATGGGTTTTTAAAAAGATTTTATTTCTTTATTTGTCAGAGAGAGAGAGAACGAGAGCACAAGCAGAGCGAGTGGCAGGCAGAGGGAGAAGCAGACTCCCCGCTGAGCAGGGAGCCCCATGCAGGACTGATTTCAGGGCCCTGGGATCATGACCTGATCCTAAGGCAGCAGCTTAACTGCTTAACCAACTGAGGCACCCAGGCGTCCCATGAATGCATGTTTTTAAAATATGTTTCATTTTCATCTGTTTGCAACTATTTAGCATCCCCTTTCACATTTAAATGGTATTTGTACTGAAGAGCATACCAAAGACTTTGGAATTTTGTTTCAACTTAAAATAATAAAAAGATTAAATATTACATTCTATCATAAAGATTATTTTCATTTTCTCTTTTACCTATTTGTGTTTACTCTTCTGCTCTCATACTTTTCCATTTTGTTTTATTTATCAGCCATGTTCTCACTTCAGGTAGCATGCTCATTCATGGTATGCAATCACATCTCAGACATAACTTAGATGATTTTGTCCAGCTTCCTTTACCAAACCTTGGAAAGTGGTTACGAGATGATTCCAGATTCAGTCTTCCTCATCAAGACGTTAACAGTTAGAAAACGAAAAAAATCAAACCAGTTTTCTTTTTTCTAGCTTTCTCTGTATTCTCTGATTTCAATTGTGAGAATATCTAGTGAATATATTAATTTTGTCCACTTGTTGCCGTTTATCATACTAATTGAACTAAATTAGAATTGTTTTATACATCAACTAGACCATAATAAAAGCTTTTATTTTTTATAACAGCAATTCTGACATTTCAGAAAAAGAAGATAATCCTGTCCTCACAAAGGGAGAACCATCATTAATTTTAAATGGCAAAGTATAGACGTTTTTGAATCTATGATTCTTCAGAACAGGTAGCTTGAAATTGCTGATTCTGTTCATTTGGTGGATGGAACAATGACCTCTGGTGCGTGAAACTTGCACACTCATGAATTTCAAATCACTTTATAGCTCAGTGGAATCTCTCATTGTCTTGAAACTGATGACGTTTGCCTCTGGCAATTCAAAAAAGCAAGTAACAGGAAAGAGGGGGCTCATTCTTGTCTAGTTTCATGTGCAGCCACAGGAAAAAATAGCAAAATAACCAAGATATATTATCATTTGTATATAGCTCAAAAACGTTAGTATATTATTGTAATTTTGCCTATACAGGAAGAACCACCTTTTTTGAAGACAAATTGGAACAGATGTTGACTTCAGCATTATTGTATTAGAGGAGTAAATGGTGTATATAATAGTATTGATATAAATTCTTAAATGTTTTAAAATTGCATTTCCTCTACTACATATGCATATTTTAATGATTCCCCATTAGTTTTTCTTCAATACAGATAAAATCTGTTAGTCTTTAAATAGTTTTTGGTGATTGAAGAGGAAAAGTTCATTAAGTTTTAAAATTCTTGGGTGCCTGCGTGGCTCAGTTGATTAAGCGACTGCCTTCAGCTCAGGTCATGATCCTGGAGTCCCGGATCGAGTCCCACATCAGGCTCCCTGCTCAGCAGGGAGTCTGCTTCTCCCTCTGACCCTCTTCCCTCTTGTGCTCTCTATCGCTCATTCTCTTTCTCTCAAATAAATAAATAAAATCTTTAAAAAAAAGTTTTAAAATTCTTGGTAGGTAATTATTGTTTTCCAGTTTGGTCTGAAATTATATTATTCTTCGATTATTATTTAAAAATTAAGGCTTCCATTAAGATTCAAAAGATTCCTTGTCATTTTCTAGCAGTAATACAGTAATACAGTAAACAGACTCTCCTACTAGTTATCATTCACTCCATTTAGAGTCTAAAAGAAATCTACCCTAAAAAGATGTGCTGAAACTAGATAGATCAATATCAAAACATTTTTAAAATTCAATCTGACACACTTGTCCAGATGGATTACAAAATATATTTGATATGAATATAATCAAACTCTTCATCATTCATGTTCAAAATTTATATGTGAGAGGTTATTGTTTGTTCTTCTCAGTAAATGACAACCTGAGTTCCAACTGCCTATAGGACTGATAGAAAGGTAAGTAGGAAAGAATAAGAGCTGGAATTATAAGAATGAAAGAACTTATGTTTGTATTTTCATGTGTATGTGTTTTTACATTTATGCACATAGACACTAAATAAATATATTTTAAAAATTCTTTAAAATATTTAACATGCTTAAAGTATATATATTCTTATAGAAATAATAATTCATAAAGAACCATAACAATGAACACAAATATTTTAATCTGTCAGAAATCACTTGCTATCTACACTTTGAAACATATATATACATACACACATATATTTACACACATAAATACATATCACATCATACATAATTGCTTTTAAATTAAAAAATGGACTTTAATGCTGTACCTCATTATTATGATACCTTTTTCTTTTATGATGAATTAACTTTGATATGAATACCAAAATCCAGATGAACATCTTTTGTCATATTCTTGCAAATATGATGAGGTCCTTCAAGTGAAATTGATAGGACAAGTCAAAACTTCAAAGAATTTTATTAGGTCATGTCAAATTGTCAACATTATTTGACAGTGGATGTTTCTCCACTACAGGCCCAACACTGGGCATTGGCATCAATTATTTTTTTAATCTTCACTAAACTGGTAAGAATAAAGAGATGTATCTTTTTTTTTTTTTTGGCTACATGGAAAGGTACTTTATCACTCTTTGAGCCTAAGAACGTACAAATGTCTCTTAGCGCATCTACAGTAATTATCTATGCTTTTCCATCTGCCTCAAAAAGGTGAAAATAGAGCTACCATATGACCCAGCAATTGCACCACTGGGTATTTACCTCAAAGATACAAATGTAGGGATCCGAAGTGGTACGTGCACCCCAATGTTTATAGCAGCAATGTCCACAATAGCCAAACTATGGAAGATGTCCATCAACAGATGAATGGATAAAGAAGATATGATATATATATATATATATATATATATATATATATATATATATACAATGGAATATTATGCAGCCATCAAAAAAACCGAAATCTTGCCATTTGCAATGATTGGATGGAACTAGAGGGTATTATGCTAAGCGAAATAAGTCAATCAGAGAAAAACATGTATCATATGATCTCACTGGTATGAGGAATTCTTAATCTCAGGAAACAGAAGACTGAGGGTTGCTGGAGTGGTGGGGGGGTGGGAGGGATGGGGTGGCTGGGTGATAGACATTGGGGAGGGTATGTGCTATGGTGAGTGCTATGAATTGTGTAAGACTGTTGAATCACAGACCTGTACCTCTGAAACAAATAATACATTATATGTTAAAAAGAAAAAAGAAGAAGATAGTAGGAAAGGAAAAATGAAGGGGGGGAAATCAGAGGGGGAGACAAACCATGAGAGACTATGGACTCTGAGAAAAAAACAGGGTTCTAGAAGGGCGGGGGTAGGCAGATGGGTTAGCCCGGTGATGGGTATTACAGAGGGCACGTATTGAATGGAGCACTGGGTGTTATATGCAAACAATGAATCATGGAACACCACATAAAAAACTAATGATGTAATGTATGGTGATTAACATAACATAATAAAATAAAATTAAAAAAAATAAAAAAAGATTATAATGGGAAAAAAAGAAGAAAGATATGTAGTCCTTTATTTTCAAGTTGAATTATTTGGCTTTGAACTTTTTCATATTAGCCATCATTATTTTCATTGTGGAGTGGCTGTGAGATTTGCAGTACCCACTCCATTTGTATTTTCACTTTTTTTCCTTTATATACTAATGTACAAATTTATAAATTTATATACAAAATAACCTGTCATTTATGCTGCAAATACTTATCTCTTAAATTTTGGGCTTATGTTTCATGTAAACAAAACTTAATCCATAGTAAGCAAACATGTTGAGACTTTAACTGCTTGATGTTAAAGAAAACATAAGAAAGGCAAAAAAAAAATCAAAACAGTCTTAAATATGAGGAAACAGAGGTATATAATGAAGGTGGTATTTCAAATCAATTTAAAAATTAAAAATTAAAAAAAGGAATTTGTATTAAGCAACATTCCAAAGGTTTGTTAACTCAAACAGTAAAAATTGACTGTTATGCCAAATCCCAGATGATACGAAGATTTAAAGAATAAAAAAATGAGAAATCAAATAAAAACATAACAATTAATAAAATACAGGAAAAGGAAGACATTTCTCAGCATGACCTCTATTGGAAAATTGATTTAGTAAAGGAATAAAATATTTAACTATGTAAATTCAAAATAGCTAAAAGTTAAAATAGTAACAAAATTTAAAAAGATGGCTGTCAAAATTTTGTAGTTTGGTAAATATTTTGTTTGTGTTTTTGTTTTATATTTTGATTACCACAGCTCAGTCCTGCTGTTTTAGAAACTTATCAGCATATCAACACTAGTTTACAAGAGGGCATCCATTTGGATTTTTTTTTTTCTAACTTTTCTTTAGAAAATAGTTATTGGGTACCTCTTCTTTACCACATACATTGTTCAAGACACCAGTGATACAACAATGAACATGAACAACTGCTTTATTTTCATGAAGCTTACATTGTAAGACATATAGATTATATACAAATTTATAAATATGTAATATTTATATATTTAACATATATAAATGTATAATTTATATATATAGTTTATTGCCTATCTTACTCTAGCCTATCCTGAGTTTACTTTGCTATTCACGGTTATTTGGAGAAGGCCATTAAATTTGAGGATTTAAAATAATTTCTGATATTTGGAAGTATTTATTCTGCTATATTATATATTTAAGTACATGCATGTTTGCTTATGGGTTTGTTGTTGTTTGCCAGGCCATGACTTATTTTTACTTCATGTGTTCCTTCTTTCTTTCCTATTTTGAGTGATGAAAATTTGTTTCATTTGTATCATCTTTATTGATTTAGTGATGATGGCTTGTGTCTTATTATTTTTTTTACATTTGACTTTAAATTTTATTTTGTTTTGTTTTTTAAGATTTTATTTATTTATTATGAGAGACAGAGAGAGAGAGAGGCAGAGGCAGAGGGAGAAGCAGGCTCCCCGCAGAGCAGGGAGCCTGATGCGGAACTCGATTCCAGGACCCCAGGATCATGACCTGAGCCGAAGGCAGATGCTTACCAACTGAGCGACCCAGGCGTCCCTGACTTTAAATTTTATTTTATTTTATTTTTAAAGATTTTTTTTTATTTATTTGACAGAGAGAGACAGCGAGAGCAGGAACACAAGCAGGGGGAGTGGGAGAGGGAGAAGCAGGCTTCCCACTGAGCAGGGAGCCCAATGTGGGACTCGATCCCAGGGCCCTGGGATCACGACCTGAGCCGAAGGCAGACGCTTAACTGACTGAGCCACCCAGGTGCCCCTCACAGTATAGTATTTTTATTTTCTTTTTACTCCAGTAGTGACAGTGGCTTAAAACAATGGGGCCAAGATTCTAATCTGGAATTTATGTTAGTAAACCAGGTAAAGAAAACTAGAATTGTTTTTATTTTAATAAGTTACCAAAAACAATTTTTTATAAACTTTTCACTGACTGACTTGAAATGTCATTATCACATAAAAAGTCATATATTGTTCAGTTCAGGTTGACTTTTCTATATTGTTCATTGCTGTTCCTGTTTCAAGTATTTATATTCAAGTGTCGTAATGGAGTGCTAGACTATAATTTAATGGGTGACTTCCAAATGGGTGGATAAGGAGTTCAGTGGATCATCTTCTGAGCAAAACAGTTTAACTGTGAAAATTATTTTTTTAAAAATATATATATTCTCTGGAATTTGTCCTAAGGGCATACAGCAAATGGAGAATTCTTCATTTAAGAAAAACTGCTTCTTGTTGCTGAGAATAGCAACAGTCTGTGGTATTTGAATTACAACCTGATGCCTCATGCCACCCACTCCTGTCAGCTCCTTATTACAAAAGCTGTGCACCCAGTATGCTCAGGTGTAAACTCTAGGCAGGTGCAGGATCTGTCTTCCTGGATCCCAGTCTGAAGCTTAGATTTCTCTTGGGAGGGGCAGGCTGCCAGTGGTGTTTCTCATACCTCCTAACCTTATGTTGTGAGGGAGGCATAGTCAAGAGGACAAGGTCTCTTTGTCCCCACGCAGCCCCGAGATGCAGCAACATGGGGATTCTATTGCCCCAATAGCCCATGGTCCAATTTTCTATTAAATTTTAAATAATTGACATAATTACCAAATAGAATAATGCTTTTTGAGTTTAATACATCTTTCATTTAAAATTGCGTTTTCCTCAGAAGATTTATTTCCATTATAAAGTTTATTCTAAGTAGATGTGGCTTATGTTTCAATTAAGAGTTTTCTTTATGATTTGTAATGATTATAAGCTACTTCAGGGAAATGTATTGACTTCTACCAACACTTGTAGCTGGCTATCTCACTGAATTTTATTATTTTCTTCTGTCTACTCTTTGGCTTTACTTTTTTGTTGTTATTTCTAGTCATATGAGGTGAAAGCTTAGATCACTGATCTTTTAAATACATGTATTTAAATGTGTGAATATCTCTCTAATTCCAGCCTCAGTTGCAATTTACACATTTTGAAATTCCTATTTTCATTAAATTTTAGATCAAAATTTTTCTGATTTCCATTATGATTCCTTATATTTAAATTTGGGTTATTTTGGAGTGTATTATTTACCAAATATTTGATGATTTAAAAAAATTAGTATCTTTACCATTTCTATAAATATATGAAAGCCTTACATATATGTAAATGCTGTACCCTGCACCCATCTTTTGTGCTATTACTTTCTTTTTTTTTTAAGATTTTATTTATTTATTTGACAGAGAGAGAGAGAGAAACAGTGAGAGCAGGAACACAAGCAGGGGAGAGGGTCAGAGGGAGAAGCAGGCTTCCCGCTGAGCAGGAACCCCAATGTGGGACTCGATCCCAGGACCCTGGGATCATGACCTGAGCCGAAGGCAGACGCTTAACCGACTGAGCCACCCAGGCGCCCCTGTGCTATTACTTTCATATATGTAATCTTTACATGTATTTTAAATCCAGTATTATAATAATGTCATCATAATAGTCATTTAAATGATGACCATGTGTGATTATTTACCTTGTCAAAACTTTTCATCTTTGTTTCCAGTCACATCTGATATTATTTTTCTTCTTTTAGTGCACATCTATTGGTTCTGAACTCTCTCAGCTTTTGTCTGTCTAAAAATATCTTTATTTTGCCATTATTTTGAAGATTATTTTATCTGTTATAGCATTCTGGATTGGCATTTTTTTTTTATTTCTTTTCTTAGTGGAGATTTTTAAAAAAAATTGATTCCAGGTTAGTTAATGTATAGTGTTATATTCATTTCAGATGTACAATATACTGTTTCAGTAATTCCATACCTCATGACGAGGGCACTCCTTAATCCCCATCACTTATTTCACCCATTCACCTCTCCCCGGTAACCATCAGTTTCTTCTCTATAGTTAACAGTCTGTTTCTTGGTTTGTCTCTCTTTTTTTTTCTCTTTGCTTGTTTGTTTTGCTTCTTAAATTCCACATATGAGTGAAATCATACAGTATTTGTTTTTCTCTGATTGACTTATTTGCCTTAGCCTTATACTCTCTAGCTCCATCCACGTTATTGCAGATGAAAAGATTTCATTTTTTTATGGCTGAATAACATTCCATTTTATATATATATATATATATACACACACACACACACACACACACACATACACACACACACACACACACACACACACACACACACACACACACACATATATATATATATATATACACCCTACGTCTTCTTTATCCATTCATCTATTGATGGACACTTGAGCTTCTTTCATAATTTGGCTATTGTCAGTAATGCTGCAATAAACATAAGGGTGCATGTATCCCTATGGATTAGTGTTTTGGTATTTTGGGGGTAGATACTCAGTAGTGTGATTGCTGGATCATAGGGTAGTTCTATTTTTAACTTTCTGAGGAGCCTCCATAGTGTTTTCCATAGTGGCTGCACCAGTCTGCATTCCCACCAACAGAGAAGAGATTTCCTTTATCTCTGCATCCTCACCAACAGTTGATGTTTCTTGTGTTTTTGATTTTAGCCATTCTGACAGGTGTGAGGTGATATCTTTTGGTAGTTTTGATTTGCATTTCCCCGATAATGAGTGATGTTGAGCATCTTTCAGAGTTTTTTAAAAGATTTATTTATTTATTTGAGATAGGGAGAGAGAGAAAGAGAATGAGCAGGGGGAGGTGCAGAGGGGAAGGGAGAGGAAGAGGGAAAGAATACCACGCACACTCTGAGCAGAGCACAGAACCCTACCTTGGTCAGATCTCATGACCCATGAGACCACAACCCAAGCGAAAACCAAGAGCCTGCTTTCAATCAACTGAGCCACTAGGCATCTGGCATCTTTCAGCAATTTAAAGATTTTATCCCATTAGTCTTTGTCTTCCATAATTTATTTTTAAAAATCTGTAAACTTTGTTGCTTCTTTGAAAATAATGCGTTTTCCTTTCAGTTGTCTTCAATTTTTTTGTCTTTGATTTTTTTTTACATGGTTTTACTATAACGTACTTAAGTATGATTTTCTGTATGTTTATTTTGTGTGGGTTTTGTTGAACTTTAATATTATAAAAATATTTATAGAGTTGAATATGTTTGTCCATTTGAAAAATATTAGCCAATGTTTCTTCTAATATTTTCTCTAACCTATTCTCTCTTTTCTCTCCTCTTAAACTTGAATTACAATTATATTAGACTTTGGCACCACGTTCACATGTCCTTGATGATCATTTCCTTATTTTTGCATTCTTTTCTTTCCCTCCCTGGCTTTAATTTTTTCTACTAACCTGATCTCTCGTTCATTATTTTTTTTTCTTTTGTATCTAGTCTGTTATTAAATTCATCCATTAAATTATTAATTTCAATTATAACATTTTTCTCTTTCAGTCTCTTCATAAAATTTTTTGGAAAGATTTAAACCCTCTTAATTTTCTCATATTTTGCTTAATTTGCTTGAACATAATTAACATAACTATTCTAAAATTTTGAGTCTGAAAATTTCAGTCTGATTTGCCAAAATCCAAGTCATTTCTATATCTCATTTCTATAAATTCTTATATTTTGTCTTTAATCAATTCATTTTGCTTTACAGATAACTTATGAAGTATTTCTTACTTTGGTATTGGACATCACATATTGAAATTTGTAGGAACTTTAGACTATGTTGTTTTGTTTTGTTTTTTCTCCTGTAAGGGTTAAGTTCTATTCCATCAAGAATATAGGTTAGAATTAGATTATCTCAATTCCATAAAAGGTTTATTTTCAAGCTCTGTCAGTATTGGTGTTTCAGTCTTCCTTTCTTCCTAGTTGCATGACCTCTGGAGTCTCAGCTAAAAACCTAGGCTAGGGGTGCCTGGGTAGCTCAGTCGATTAAGTGTCTGCCTTCAAGTCATGGCCTCAGGGTCTGGCTCCCTGTTCAGTAGGGAGTCTGCTCTCTCTCTCCCTTCTCTCTTTCAAATAAATGAATAAAATCTTTAAAAAAAAAGTAAATAGAAGTCTAGGGTATTTACCACAACTACTCCACATTGGCATTAAACTCCAACTTCTTAGCTCCTCAGCAGTGAGTATCTGCTAAAATTTCAGCTTTTTAGCCTCTCTTGATTCTGCTTTATGCTAGATTTATTAGAGTTTTATCCTATATATGATGAAATCATAGCAGACAGTTTCTTCAAAGAAAGATTGTAGAATTTTGTGGTCACTCCCATGATTTTCTCTTTTCTTCATACTCCCCCGCCCCCATTTCTAGCCACATTGACTAATCCAATCTTCAGCTTCTGCCCAGTGTGGCTGCAGTAATCTCCCAAGACCTATTTTACCACATAGCAGTTGACCAATGGCCTCAGGAAAAATGCTACGGTAAGGTGATGTTCACTTTCTTGTGATTTCATTATCTTTTCAGTAGCAATCTCTCAAATGTTTCCTCTGTTGATTTCTCTGAAATTCCTTTAATCAGGCATTCCTACATATTATATAGATGTCATAGTTGTTCTCAGTGGGATAGATTCATCACATATAAAATCCTGTCATGGCTAAACAGGACTTATTGTAGTATCCCCATTGGTTACTCATTCAATCTGTTATCCTCTGTTGTTTCTTAATGCACCGTAATATTTTGAACTTTCTTCCATGATGATTACTTGAAATTAGAACAGTGCAAATGTGATATTTTCTGTCACTTACTTGGTTTTAAGTTATACAATGTCCTTAAATTCATTTTTTCACACTTCTTCAACTTAGCTCATTTTTAACTTCTGTTTTATTTCATAATTTGTGTTTTGTTTAGTTTTCTTACATGATAATCAATCATATTGAATTTTACTCTTTTTTGATTTTATATGAATTTATATTTTTAAAAAAATATCCCTTTTCTTTTATGTCCTTAGATTTTTTCTTCTTTGGTAGAAATGTGAAAGTACTGGTCATTTGAATTTTGTTCTGGGTCTGAGGCATTTGTTGTTTACTTGACCAATTTGTGTCTATTAGGCAACAGAAAAACACTGTAGGTGGAATTGTTTCCTTAGGAAGTCATTTGGTGGTCTCCTTAGAGAATTACAAAAGAACATTTTCTATTAATCTTCTTCTCAGAGGAGAAGGATAAATATAAATTAACAACTATGGGTATCTGATTTTGGAAGTGTTTTCCCAAACTTTTTCTGTTTGTTTCAGTTCCTGTGCTACAAGATTGTAAAGATATGGCCTTCATTATCAGAAGAAAACCTTGTATTGGAGATTGTACAATTTTTCCAGATGAATTTATTTCATTGTTTACGGTTAGACTAATTGTTGGACTATTTGTTTATGATGTGTGATGTGTGCGATGTGTTTTTTTTCCCTTCATTTCTGAGCCTTAATAACCTTTTGATGTTTTTCTGATGAGAATACCAAGTTAGAAAAAACTATGTGTGCATGTGTGTTTGTGTGTATTACACAGGAAATGTATATATAATACATATTAGGTATATGTTTATTGTATATGTATAAATATATAAAATATACAATGTACGGAAATATTTACTCTACACTTTAAATAATTCATATATATTTGTATTATATGTAAATAAATGTATATGAATTAAAATTTTTTTTTCTTATTTTTACACGAACGACTGCTACTTCTAAAATTTGGTATTGTTGGTAGGTAAAATAGGTTTATAGTTTTCTTGTTCTGTATTCTTTCTGCATTCTCATTGCACTTCCTGTATTCCTCCTCCAAAATGAAAGTTTTGATCCTTTGAAACCACTTCCCTTCATTCTTTACCATACCTTCCTGTAAGTACAGCAGATTACCCTAGTGTGAGTGTCCTCAACTCCCTTCTTTATGTTTCAAACTACACTGCATTTAATCCATATCTCCTGATGCTTATAGGATCTAGTGAGTCCATTCCTAGTTTAAGCTCATGAAAAGTTTTGTTTTGATTCTTTTCACTTTTCATGTGAAGGATTGCAGAATAATTAAATGACATACTATTCTTCATCGATTGTTACTAAAATTAAGTTTGCCAAATTAAATTCAGGAAAATGCTATCAAGTCTTCGGTTTCATCTCTACTTTCTAATTCATTTGAAGAAGAAGCAATTTCCTCTGTTTTATGATTAAATGTGTTGCTCACTGCTTGTTATTTTTACTTCTCTTTATTCATAACTAGGCCAAGAATTTTCTCTCTTTTAAAAATCTTAGGCTTACTAGATTCATAGTATAATAATAAATTTAAAATTAGCCTACAAATGTTAGTAAAATAGAAAGCAAGCCTATAGATAATGTTTAGCAAATATTCCATTTTTGGCACACATCTATTCAAGTATAATATTTGTAATGTTAAGTACAGATTAAAAACTCCAAAAACTAAAAATGTAGGTTTACAGTAACTTCTGAAATACAAAAACTCCAGCTTTGGTTTTGCATAGGCTTATGTTGTTTTCCCATGGAATATGCTATAATGGCAGTTAGAACTTGGAAACTCATGTTACATCTTATTTAAATGGAATAAAAAAGTAGAACAAGATTGTTGGTCCATTTCATTTTCACTTGTTATTTAAATCAGCAATTTTACATTTAAATATATGAATGAAAGTCTTGAAATTCCAGGGATTTTTGCCAACAGGAAACTCAGTCTGAAATATATTGTAATGTTAGGTGCCAGCAAATCCATTTATTCATTTAGCAAACATCACAATTCTAATGTGAAATCAAGCAATATTTGAGAATTTGATTAAATGGAAATGTGTTGTTTTAGCTAAGGAAAAGAAACAAATTGACTGTTAAATATCCCAAGCTATGAATGCTAGAAATACAGTGTTTATTAGGTAAAATTCTAGACACCCACCCACCCATGCACGTGTGTGCGCACGTGCGCGCACCCACACACACACACACACACACACACACACTTATGTGCAAACAATTGAGTTTAATCAATTGAGGTAGCTAATATATGTAGAAATAGAAATTAGTTCATTTATAAAATTGAGAAGCAGTTTTTACGGGGAACCTGGGTGGTTCAGTTGGTTGAGCATCTTACTCTTGGTTCAGGTCATGATCTCTTGGTTGTGGGATCGAGTCCCGCATCCAGCACTGCTTTCATTGCAGAGTCAGCTTCAGATTCTTTCTCCCTCTCCCTCTGCCCCTCCCTGCTTGCATGCTCAATCTCTCTCTTTTTTCTCTCTCTAAAAATGAATAACATCTTTTTAAAAAATTGAGAAATAGTTTTTATCATTTTTGGTGGTCAGGATTTGAATTTACAGGATAGTTCTTAGCTTAGTGAATGTCTTCCTGTTTTCATGATTAGGTTAACAAGCATATTATATCTTAAATCTGAAAAAGAGAATTAGGGACTCCTTGATATCTCATGCTATATTTACAACTTAAGAGGTAAACTCGAGATCATTTTACTATCACTTGATGAATTTAAAAACTGCGGTACATTAAATAACAAGCACATCTGAAAACTTCTCAGAGACTATTTGCTGACAGATTTTACATAATGTCTTGCTATATTTAGGTATACATAAAACTGTTCTCACCAGATTCCCTCACCTGCTTTAATTACAACTGATGACTGTAGGCATAGTCCGTAACTAATTTCTCTTAAACAAAGAAACAAACAGACTATCTTGGGCTTTTCATATGCCTTATTCAATTTGCTAACTGAATAAATAGATTTGTTGGCATATGATAGTTGCAGAAGTTTCCTTCCTCTAGTTCTTCTTAAATATTCTTCTAAGATTTATTATTTTCATATCCATAGGATATGGCTACCCTTTAAAAAGTACTTAAAATCACCTGTCATTTTCTCAGTGCTTTCCAGTATAAAGAATATTAAAAATAAGATGTGGTGCCTTATAGTTAATTATCTTTAAATTTATTTTGAGTAAAATTGGCATGCTCTGAAAAATAGGACCACAACATTATCACTGCATTCAGTGCCCAGTGCACTAGTCCTAAACTTGTAGTATAATCAACCAGTAAATGATGTAATATTAGAGAAGAGAAGTTTTATTGTCAGTTAATGAAAGGAGAAAGAGGGTAAAAACATTAATTTGTATTTTGTTTAGGGTCAGCCTGGAAGAAAAGAAAATGTTTAGATATGGAAAGCTGATTGAAGTTCCAGGCCTAATTATCTTGTTTCTGTGGGTTGCAGGAATACTGCCAAATTTATCATTGACTTTGTAGAAGAGTTCTGAGTACAAATTTGACATAGGACAGCTGAAGCAATGAGAGAGGTGAAGCATAAATATCCCCAAACAACCAATTTTCCATATTGAAATGTATTTCTTCTAAGATGGGGAAGCTTTAATGAAGTTGAAGATGACTGCAAAATGCCTTACCTGACAGATGAAGCAATAAGCCCATTCCCTCTCTGCAGCTAAAAGCTTAAAATTACCCATCTGTCATCTCTCTAGTGGGTGGGGATTATAATAGAAGGCAGCAAGCCATATTAATTACATAACTATTCCAGCTCCAATTATATATCATGTACAGTTTAAAATGCATTATCTCTCTACAATAAACTAAACATGTAACAATGGTACTACTCACTTTTATCCTTGACATTTATATTTTTCCATTACTGATTTTTTGTTTATTGTTTAATGTAATATTTTTTACACATTTTACCTTGATGTGATTTCTCTCTCTCTCTCTCTGTTTTTGTATTCTCAAATATGCAATGATTATTTGCTGACAATTACTGTGTGCCTGAATCTATATCAGTATGCTTCATATGAGTTTTTATCAGGAAAAGGAAAAGTAGCAACATGATGTAAATTTAAACTTCTTTTTTCTTAATTATTTTTCTTGTAAAAATCTGTTTCTGTCACTTTGTATAATAGGTCTCAAAATATGGTATCCCAAGGGACTCCATGAGGTTTATAGACTTATCCATATGATTTTGAGCAGAAGATCCTTGTGATTTTGTTCAATATTCCTTTTTTTATACAATTGGCTAGATGCTAGATGTCTAAACATCGTACTATTTTGTTTTGTTTTGTTTTTACCCTTTCACTTGACCCACTTATACAACTCGCATAGTTGAGTATGTGACAGGAATATTGAGCTTGGTAGGATTAAGATAACACTTAAAGAGGAAACTTTTAAATTTCTACATAAAAGAACATCTAGACAGAGATACTCTAAAAAAACTTTGAAAGGTGATATATACAAGGAAATATTTCCTCTTGTTTCAGTGAGAAACCTTAGATATTGCTTAAAAAACCTATGACATTGCCATTTTTATGTAGCATTTTTGTTTTAATTTGGAAAAAAAAATTTCCAAACATTTGTATCAGTTAGTTATCTCTGTATAACAAACTCCAGCAAAACTCAGCAGCATATAACAGTAAGTACTTGGTTAGCTCATGTTCATTTGGATCAGATGATATGGGTGGCACTCTGTGTAGTTGTCCTCCTCTGCTTGGGACCAATGTTGAGTCCACGTACGTGGTGAACTTTGTGCCCCTCCTATTGCCTTGGTGACCAGTTTTGCCGGTGCAAATATTTCAGTCTTAATAGCAGTCACCCACTACCACCTCTACCCTCGCCTTTTACTAAATCAACCATTAGGGCCCATTGCATTCAGTGCCCAGAGTACCTTCTTTGATACTCCTCAAGTCTTTTGGTTTTGGTTTTGGTTTGGTTTGGTTTTGTTTTCCATTTCACTGCCATTATCTTCATTCTATCTGATTTTATCTCTCATATGATTCATGTTAAGAGTGTGATAACTGCTTATCCTTTAAGTGTAGCTTCTTTCCAAGTTTATTGATTATATATCCACATTCTATTTTTTAATATTATTTAAATATTACTATGTTTTTAAAAATTATTTAATAGGCTCTCAGTTGCCCTCAGGACAAACTACTATAAAACTGATACAACGTAGAAAATCCTTCTGTGACCTTTCTTTTCTTCCTTACCTCTGTACATTCAGCTTTTAGTTCTTCCCTCTCCCTCTTACTTCCATCACAATCTCAGAAACATTTTATGCTCTGCATGAAATTTGTGTAAATGAATTTGTCTAAATTTGTCATTTTTCACTCATCTCTCTTCTTACCCATTACTTCCTCTGAATATGCCTTCCTGCCCCCACCAAATAGATCCCAAACTAGATAACACCTAACCATTACTCAGAAATCATCTTAGGTCTTAGCTATTGTCTGACACCTTATGTAACTCCTTGAGCCTGAGAAAGGCTCTTCCTAGTAGTTCTAATAACACTCTGAACTTGGCCATTAATGAGGCATTAGGTGTTGTACAAAAATGTCATAATTCATTTCTATATCAAACACTAAACTCTACATTTGCTAATATCATATCACACTCTTTCTTCACTATTGCATATTATAGATAATTAATAAATATTGAATTTGTTGACTATGACTGAGTTGTGGTAAATGAGTTTGAAAATGAATATGGACATTGCCTGTTAGACAAAGGAGTAGTCCCAGGATGGATTAGTTTCCAATCATGGTAATCCAAGAATAAGGTACAAAGCATTTTAAAGTTTTAGGAATTCTAAATACTTTCCATACCAAATTACTGGACAATCTCAGTCATTACATAGCATTCATGACTTCTTATTTTTGCCCATATTCTGAGATAAACATCATTTTTATACCCGTTCTTAAGGAGAACTTACATTCATTGCCATGATTTCTTACCTTCTAAACACATTTTTGATTACTAAGTCATCTCCTTGAAGATTGATGCTGACTACTTTATTCAATATTGAATATTTCAACTCTAGTAAATCTCTTTTAAAGTAACATGGTATCTATATATAATATTAAAAAGATTGTAAAAAGGGGTTGTTAGTTGTACTTATTAATGTAAAGATACTATGAGTGTTTCTATTATATGTTTAAGCAAATTTTATTTTCTTAACTATTGACTCATTTAAACTGAATGATTGAAATAATTAATGAATTATGGGTAACTACTAAACCTTTACATTGTCCATTTTGTTGTGTACTCTGAAAAACTTTCACAGAGTAAGAATTTTATTTATTTTTTGAATTATGGTCTTTTTTTCTTAATTATCTGTTTTCTTCTGACATTAATTTCTTTCTTTCGTTTTCTTATATAACCTTGTGATTTTGAGGTTTCTTAATATAACAAAGGAATGCACTGATTCTCCTTGGATGCTCTTGATGGTTTCCTTCAATGTTGTGTACATTGTTTTTTTGTGTGTGTGTTTTCCTCAGTCATATCCTCTGAGGCAGGCAACTACCTGAGAGATCCAGGCATTTTGGGATGACTCACTTAAGGGAATAAGATGTGCATTAGGTTATCTAGAAAGTAAGGCCGCTAATAGATTGAGGGTCCCTTGCTTAAATACTAACTACAACATATTCTTGATGAAATAAAAGAACGTATGTTATTAACATGAAATGTATAAATTTAAGAGACAGTTGAATTACTTTTCATTGACTCCTTTGCTTCATTGATTAGGATGTAGTTTAGAATAATTGTTATGATGGGTTCAAGTGTCAGCATAGGTTTTCTATGGTGAAAAGACACAAAAAATACTTTATATTTTAGCAGATATAATTCTAATGTAAAAGTTATTGCTAAAATCTGTTAATGTGTTCAACGATATTTATAAAGCAATATCATGTGGTGCGTGGGTGGCTCAGTCTTAAGCATCTGCCTTCAGCTAAGTCATGATCCCCAGGATCCTGGGATCAAGCCCCCATATCAGGCTCCCTATTCTGCGGGAAGCCTGCTTCTCCCTCTCCCACTCTCCCTACCTGTGTTCCCCCTCTCGCTGTGTCTCTCTCTGTCAAATAAATAAATAAAATCTTAAAAAAAAGCAATATCATATCCCAAGTAGTTTTTTTGTATGTGCTTGAGTTATATTGGTAAACAAAATATCTCCATAATGGTAACTGTTATAAAAAAAAATGACAAAGGTGACATGGGGAGGCAGAAATTAGGAAAAGTCTGTTAGAGTGCTATGAATATAGAAAATAAACAAATAAACACAGACTAAAAATTGCCCAGAGTAGTTTGACAGTTTTGTACCTATATCAGTTTGTCCAGAATTCCTTCAGTATAACTTCACAAGTGTGTTCTGCTGAAATTATTTTTCCCCAGTGCTTGGAAAGTGTCTTTTTTCAATGTGTGCTTCCAAACACATTCTTCTTTGTCATATTCCTAAGTTATCTTCAAAAATCTATATCAAGAGTTCTCTAAACACCCAATTCAACATTGATTCAGAATCATAGATTGATTGGCCTAGGGCCAAGGCAATAAAGATGTGTTATTTGATAATGTACATGCACTAGTACTATGTACTCTCTTCCCTCATTAAAATCTAGTCAGTTGTTATTTTTCTTCCATTACACGAAGTAATCCAGACCTTGGTCAATTATTCTGTATGTATACTAATCCCCTTCCCTAATCCCTCTCCAAATCAGTTGTCTAAAAAGGAGTTCCCAAGTTATTTCTTGCTAACTATTATGATTATGTCACTCTCCTCTTGTTCCCTTGAATCAAAGCAAAATATTTTTTCCTTTTGTCCTGTGACAGCTATGATTCTACTCTGGACATGCTTTTGCTCATAGTTATCTTCCCCCCCTTTTTTTCTACTTTTCCTTTAAAAATACTACTCTTTCATTCTGTGACATTTGTCTGTAGGTAATACCACTGTATCTGCAATGATAAAACTGAGATTGACTCAAGTGCTAAACGAGAGTATTGTCTATCTCAGGAAACTCACTTAGTAGAATATGGATTTTATCAAGGGATACTGAATAGGAGATATTTCTTGAAACAATGCAGAAGAAGGCAAAGAAAATTATCAAAGAGATAGGAGTCAGCTTTCTTTATGCTAAAATAATTAATAAGATTGGATAAAAACAACATACATTTATAACTTAATAAAAGTTTTGACATTTTTGTAACTGAAGCAAGAGATAATTTTATGAAGAATTAGGTAGTTTACATAACCAAAGTTAATGAAATATACTATTAAGTGTTATTGAGTCTATATATACCCCTAATGTGTATATATGTAACTCTGTGTGTATGTGTGTTGTGGACACATATTTTAAAGAGTAGATCACATAAATATCATAAGTTAAGGAAAATTATATAGGTATGTCTTTAATATATTTAATTTGTTTGGAGTCAAGTACAGTATGCTCAGTCATTTCACTTTTTTTTTTAATTCTGTTATTCTCATGATAGTGACTTTAAGAAGAAATAATGGATAACCTAGAATGCAATTTGCTTTTTAAAAAAATCATGTTATGATCCTGGGTTTTGGCTTATAATTTTAGTAAGTAAATCACAACCTTTGATTCTTTAAACACTGGGCATCCTGCCACACATCCTTTGACCTATATTTTCTGTTAATGAGATTTTCATGCAAGTTATTATTACAAATTCATTATTTTCACAATTAACCTCCAAACAAGATAATACAAAAACAACTCAAATTATGATGAAAATGTCAATTTACTTCATAAGTTTATTTCAAATTCTATTGCAAAGAAATTTTAAGAAGACTTGCATCTACCAGGCATGCATCTTATCTTGGACTACTTTATGAAATGAACTTTAGGAGATAATTACCCAACAAATAATATAATTTTCTATTATGTTAGTACTCAATTTAAAGGTATACCAGAAAATTGCCTGATTAAATATAGTACTCTTTTATTAAAACTTCAGATACCAGAATGTCTTAAATCAGAAAATTATAGGAGATAGGAGAGTAAGTAATACTTACTTACTAAGTAAGTAATACTTACTTAGTAAGTAAGTAATATAAACATAATTAGGTACGTACCCAGGCTGCCTCTATAATTATTTAATCTCACCCAATTTTATTTTCTTGATAATTATAACATTACTTAAACATGCCCTGGTGTACTCATATTGAATATTTCATGTATGTTTGGAACATTTACTTAATCCCTATTCCATCAAGATACAGAGCCAGAAACAACCGTCTGGGTTTCACAACATAAGGCCATGAGACAGAAACATGACTCATACAATGCCCCTCATCTTGAGATCTCAAAAACTAGTAAGAAAGATTATATGCTCTCCCTTAAAGATATCAAGTATAAGTAGAAACATGTAGAATATGTTATGAACACACATAAAAAAAGTTCAACTATGACTTTAAAGGAGAGAGAAGATCGGGAGAGTCAAGATAAGATAAATTTAATTGAACCCATATTTGAACTTGATCATGAAAGAAAAAGAGAAATTCTTTGGGTTAGGGGAAGTGGATAAAAGAGCTTTCACAAAGAGTACTGTGTACAGTTTTCTGTTTATTTTTTGATATATCTCGTTTTTATTTTTTTATTTTTGATGTCAATTTATTATTTCTCCTTTTGCTAATATTCAAACAGGCAGACAATCATAAAACATTCAAAAAGATCCTCCAAAATAGTCAAGACATCTGTTTTACCTCAGTTTCTTTTTAAAAACTTGGAAATCAGGAACCCCGGCATTTATAGGAAATGTTGTGTTAAAAATATCTGCTGTATCGAAAATATTTTTTGAGTGTCACTACTTAGAAAGATTTTAGTTAAATTTTATCTACAGCCTAGGCAAGCAGATGGTAGTTCTTGAGCGAAGATTCAACATAAACTGGGAAAGTGCTGCTTCCAAATTTTTGACTCCTCGGTTAGTATTATTGTTGGAACAAGGTGTTGACAAAACCCACTGTTCTGTAATTAGCATCCTGTCAAGTCTCTCCAGTCAAGATCAGCATGCTGCACATGGTCCTAGTTAAAAACATGTGTGGACAAATCTTTTTATTTAAAGTGTTTTATTTAAATTCCAGTTAGTTAACATACAGTGTAATATTAGTTTCACGTATGCAATATAGTGGCTCAACACTTCCATAAAACACCCAGTGCTCATCGCAACAAGTACACTCCTTAATCCCCATCACCTATTTTACCCATTCCCCAACTCCCCTCTGGTAACGCTCAGTTTGTTCTCTATAGTTAAAAGTCTGTTTCTCGGTTTGCCTCTCTCTCTTTTCCCTTTGCTTGTTTGTTTTATTTCTTAAATTCCACATATGAATGAAATAATATGGTGTTTGTCTTTTTCTGACTTATTCACTTAGCATAATACTCTAGCTACATCCACGTCATTGCAAATGGCAAGATTTCATTCTTTTTTTATGGCTGAGTAATAATTCCATTATATATATGTATGTATATATATATATATACACACATATATACATATATACATACATATATATGTACATATATATACACACACATATGTATATATGTATGAATGGATAAAGAAGTGGGAGATATGCACTTCTTTATCCATTCATCAGTTGTTGGACACTTGGGCTGTTTCCTTAATTTGGTTATTGTAGATAATTCTCTTGTTTTTATTTTTTGAGAAGTAATGTCATGAAAATAGATTGTTGATCAATCTAGGATTCTATTTAAGTCAGAAACCATAAATTTGTCATGCCACCAATTCTCATTGCAGTGTAATTTTCTCCAGAAAGACTCAGCTACTAACTGCAGGAGCCTAAGATGGAAATGTTTAAGTTTTACCAACATATTTTCTATCTTGAACAAATTTGGACAGGTGAAAACTTGTTAGTGATTGATAAATTAAATCTAAACCAAGAGAACTCCAAAACAGCTCAACGTTGGGACTGTTTCATGAAAGTAGCCACAGTACCACAGCCTTTAATGATCACAAGATCTACATTTAAAATCATCTTGCTGAACTGCACTTTTCTTGCTTTCTAGAAAAAATAATTACGAAAGGGAAAAAGGACTATTGTATGTCTGAAACTGAATGAATATAATTCTGATATGATAAAAAGGAAAAGGCATTCAGTTGATTACTCATTAATGTTGTTAATATTAAAGCTCTTTTCCATGACATGGAGATGGGCACTTTCTCTGTACTTTCAGATAATTTGCTTTTTACCTTCCTCTGCCACCTCTAGTCAATAGTCCATCAATATTTTATAGTCTCTTTTCTACCACAGTAGTCCCACTTATGACATGATAGCGTTCTCTTAAGGAGCCTTCAGTAATTTTCTTTTTTGTCAGTCGATGTCGTTTCCTTTCTTTTGTGGGATAAGTAGTGAGTATTCCAGTTTTCATTAACTAAAAATTACATGTTAGCTACATAGACATTTTCTAATTGGTCAGTTCTCAACACTGCGAACAATTGCTCTTTTCTCAAGCATTGAAAGATAAGAATCATTTGCAGTACTTCCTCTAACAAAATGTGTTTGCTTCCCTCTCCTTGAGAGTCCTGACAAGTAAGTTTGTGATGGGACACAGGTATCCATATTTTATCAGGCACCATAGGTGATCCTGATTCAGTTGGGATAGGGACCAGAATTTGAGGAACACTGTTAAAAGATATATTATTTTGCGCATTTATTTTGGCATTTAGATTTTTCCTTAAGGGATATTCATTGCTTAATCTGTCTCTAGAGTGTAGACTTCTATGGCATGTTCAATAATTCCCTAATAATTGTTTGAGGAACTTTGCTGTGTAATAAAGGATACCAAACATTTGATATCTATCTCTTGGCATAGAGATAATAAAATAAGCCTGGGTCTGGAATTCTCTCCCTGCCACTTCTACCACCATTATTTTTAAGTGTAGGTTTTCACCTCGTTGTTGCCAATCACTGTGATTCCATCACTGATATCTTTTTTTTTTCCTTACAAGAAAATCCTGTTTATTTTTTCCTGTTTTATTAGGAAATAATTGACATGACATCATTGTATAAGTTTGAGAAATGATTTCCACAGTAGGTTCAGCTAACATCTGTCTTCACATATGGATACAATAAAAGAAAAGAAATTAAAAAAAAAAAAGAAAAAATGTTCTCCTTGCAATGAGAATTCTTCAGATTTACTCTCCTAACAACTTTTCTGTGTATCATACCGCAGTGTTGGCTATAGTCATGTTGGATATTACATCCCTAGTACTTACTGACTTTGTAACTGGAAGTTTGTATCTTTCGACCACCTTTCTCTGATTTCCCTTCCCTCCCCCTCACTTCTTCACTGGCACTTTTACTAAGCAAGGCAATGATCATGTGTATTCAAAGTCTCCTATGCGTGAGGCATCAATAAAATTTGGAAGAAAGAAAGGTAAAATACAATGTCTCTGTCCTCATATAGATTACAATCTTGTGTGAGAACAAACTTAAGCAAATAATCATGCACTTGACATAAAATATCATTGTGATAAGTACCATTAAAGAAAAGTATACATGTACTTTGACATCATTTAAGGAATAAGATTTGGGAAAGCAAGTAGTTCTTTCTAAGAGAGCTAACTATTCTGAGGGTATAAAAGTAATCTATTTGAGGGGCACCTGGGTGGCCTCAGTTGTTAAGCGTCTGCCTTTGGCCTCAGGTCATGATCCCAGGGTCCTGGAATCGAGCCCCATGTTGGGCTCCCTGCTCAGCGGGAAGCCTGCTTCTCCCACTCCCACTCCCTCTGCTTGTGTTCCCTCTCTTGCTGTGTCTCTCTCTGTCAAATAAATAAATAAATTTTTTTAAAAAAAGTAATCTAATTGAAGAGAAGAGAAATGAAGAGCATTCTAAATCTAGAAAAACAATGCAATTAGGGCCAGAAGAAATTAGATAAAACTAATGTGGCTTAAACATAATGAGCACAGGTGAGATGAACAGATGGGATTATTTTGGTCACTAAAGTCAAAATCATGTGTGCCCTTTCTCCTTCTCTCCCTCTTTCCGTTCTTTTTTCTCTTCTTTCCTTATTTCTTCCATGTCTAGTTAGGGATTTAGACCCTAAGATAAGAGCAATAAGAACTAGTTGAAAGAATCTAACTATGTAAGTGGCGTGATGTGATTTAGCTTTGGAAGCACCAGTATGGTAAAATAGATTGGAGATGGTCATGTGAAGGCAAAAAAGGGACTAGAGATATTAGCAAGAAAGCCAGAGGCCAGATGAGAAGTGTGGTTTTTTAAAGGGTGGAACAAAGGACATGGAGAAGGATCAAGTGACAGATGTATTTTGTAGATAAAATTGACAACATTTAGTGATTGGTATTCATCCTTGACAATTCCTCTTCCTCACCCATCTCAATATCCAAGCATTCGGTTTAACGATAGTATGCATAGAGAAGCCATTTGCTGGCACGAGGAACATGGATAGAAGGGCAGATACAATGCTACATTTAGAAAGCAGAGCTCAATTTTGGAGAGATTAAATTTCAGATATTTAGAGACATGTAAATATGGAGATCATATGTATGTATCTGGTATTCCATAGAGTTCTGGCCTTAAAAATTATTTGGGGAGTTATAGGTGTATTTAAAACTTCCAAATAATGAAAAAGAATATAGTGCTCACCTAGACAGCTGCTTGAGACATGGTCTTTGACTCTCAAGATCAAAATCTAAAATATATATTCTTCAGGCCCCTCCTTAGAACCAGCATCTCTAAGCTTGCATCATATGAGAACTGTATGGCCAGATAGCGGAATACATGAGGCCACTGGTGACCACACAACTAATACCTTAATGCCTTTGTAATATTGATTTCTCTCCCCATCAGGACCACAGGCTAAAGAGCCCTGGGCCCTTTGAAACTGCCACCTCTCTCTGCTACCACATCAGTTGAGGCTGAATCACAAAATAGATTTGGATATACTAAAACTTGTAGCTTGAATGGATTTTTGTACTGTGGATTTAAATTTAGGCTCTGGCATGACTTTTGAACATGCAGCTTTAAAAAGTAAGTAAGATCAGTATATCCTGTTTTGATTTTTTTTTCTGTTGATCCACCAGAAAAAATATGGACTAATTGGGAAGGTATTTGATCTGCAATCAAGAGTAAACGAGGTAATAAGAAAAAGAATGTACCACCATGTACCTGAGTGATCACACTGGAGTATCTGCAGCCTGATTAGCTAAGGATATCCCATTATCAGTCTATGCTGCACCTTTTGTCTTTGAACATGGGCAATATCTAATGTAGGTCAATAAGAAGAGCTTCTTGTCCACATGAGTGCCAGAATAGCAGGCAGCCTGAATGAATTTGAGTTTTAAAATAACCAAGAACCAAGTTTTATTTGATTATAACAGACATTGTGAACAAACCCAGAACTTTAACATGTTCATACTTGTTTTTATATATCATCTTCAATCTTAAGTGTTACATGACATTAAATTCATTTAGTTAAAAAAATAAACAGGATAGTGAATGCAGTTAAAGGTTAGTAGTTCTAAACTTTCTGTTTCTTTTACTTCCCTGCTCTTGTTTATCCATACTTACTAAGTCTAACCATTCAGGGCCTGACAACCAAACTATTATTTCATTCATGCAGTCATTCATTTATTCAATAGTTGTTTTGTTTTGTTTTGTTTTAACTGAGAACCAAGTATGGTAAATACTAAAGATTCAAAGATAAATAGCATGTACCCTGCCTTTAAAACCTTCAAGATTTTAAAGTTTTCTAATTTCACAATCCAATTTGAGGGGAAAAAATATCAAAAGTAACACAAATTTTACATGGATGATAAGATAGATAGATGATAGATAAATAGATATAGATCTATATGCATAGATACATATATGAATAAACAAATGCAAATCAGAAAAAAGTAACACATACTACAATAACTTTTTCTTTCCTCACTACTAAATGTTTCTATTATTGGGCCCTATTAAAGTGAAATGCCATATATGTATATTAATTCATCTATTGAGATTGAAATGAATTCATGAATGAGTAAATGAATGCTTTTATTTACTCAAAGGTCTAAGATAAAGTTCAGGATATTATGACAAAACTTAGCAGAATATCTAGGTCTCAGGAAAGGTAACAACTTATCATCATGGAAATCTTTATATACCTAGCTTTGAATAGGTAATTTTATATTATTAGTTTAATCTCAATGCAATCATAAGAATAGATAACATCCTGTTTTACTAAGGAAACTATAAGTCAACAAATTGACCTTCCAAAATTAAAAAAAAAATCTCCAGTGTTGGAAGAAATATTCAAATCTGGATTGCTTAATAGAGCCTGTATTCTTACTATATCCCTACCCTTCCCATGGGATAGGGTGGCAGAGGGTTGTGCAGCACAGAATAATTACAGAACTTTAGAAGAGTGACAACATTTGCTCTTAACTTTTAGTTTCATCCCTACATCAAGCAATAATTTCCACTTCCTTTTGGAGCCTCTATATTTTTTCTTTCCTTACCATATCTAAAGTTCTATTTCAAATCAGCCTGATCTTGCATTATACCTATCTTTGTATTATTTCTCACTAGTTTTCAACATAAACCTTGTGTTGATTAATAAAATAGATCACTGTTCTCCCATCTGATCATACCAGTACTGTCTAAGATTCTTCTCTGATGATGTGTCTTTTGCTTGGAATATCTCCCATCTCCACCCATTTATTTTTCCAATTTTAGTCACTTTAGACGTCTTTTGATGATGTATCTTTTGCTTGGAATATCTCCCATCTCCACCCATTTATTTTTCTGATTTTAGTCACTTTAGACATCTTTTAAGATCAGTACCCAACCAAATTATGTACACACTTCTTTGACTGGTTTCAGCCTTCTATTTCATACTTTGGGAAGTGACAAATCAGGGAAACAAGGATGTGAGGCCAGAAGGAGTTGTCCCAAGACAATTGTGAGGGTCTTCAGAATCAGCAGAATTATGTATTCCTAAAATGAACAAATGTGGGGAAAAAAATAAGTATAAGCATTTTTCACACAAAAAAGATACATATATTAGTAATTACTGAGCTAATATTTGGCCTCCCTGAGAATCTAACTTAAAACTCTTAACGGTTTCCAAATTTATACTTAATTCTCTACAATTCTTAAGAATGAATAATCAAGACTTTAGGATCCACGTCCAAGAATCTTTAAGATATACCTTGTTTACTTCACATTTACAAAAACCATGCTGCAAGAAATCAGTATGTTGTAGATCATATATGTGTATTCCTGTATAGAGCTAATATCTAACTTAGCATTCAGACCATTGCCTTAAATTAAGAATCATTACAAAGTAAGCAATATTAAATATAGGCAGTGATGAACTGTAGTAGAAATGGTTAACCAGTCATGTCTTTCCTTATATCTCTGTTCATCTTATTTGTCAAATTGTGCTTAGAAAGTAGTAGAAACACCTCCTTTTACAAGTGTTAGTAAGTTGTCTGGTTGTAATGCTGTGCAACAGCTACTAGGATTAGGGAGGATGAAAGAAGTAGCTAAGAATAGTTGTTTGCCATTGTATAATTACTCAGACCTGTTCAACACATTTTAAAAATATTCAAGTGCATAGTTTAAGAATACTGGATTATTTTTGCTGTTTTCATTAGGTAAAATGTGTTAGTAAACTAAATGTAAATTTAGTGATTCATTAGAATCTTTACTATTCAAGAGTTCTAAATTAATATTTGTATCTATATCATGTGGTCCCTCTGGGTTCCAAGATATTCTAGGAGTTCAATGGTGGGATAGCGGGAAGAGAGTTCCTACTATCACCAAGTGAATGAATCACTGTGCTCTACTTCTAATTGTTTAATTCAAAGGCCTGCACAAAAACAAATAGATATGAAGATCACTGATGAATACTGTAACTAGTGAGTAAGAACACATTCCTACTTTACTGCTAAGTGTCTTTATTAGCAAAGCACTGAAAGTGTTTCTGTGACATTGTTATTATGGTGTTGTGATCCCATTCATTTAAGGATGATAATATTGAGAGTTTATTGTACCTATGTGAGAAAATAGAAAATATATTGGTCTCTGCCCCTAAATCCTGGCACAGAGCTCCTAAAATTCTTGCAATTTTCTGGGTGGTAAGAATGTCTCTTATTCTAAGGAGGTGATTCCAGGAGCCCTGGATGGGGCTGGTTACCAGAAAAACTAAGCCATAAGGTTTTTTAACTACTACTTTAAGAAAATTTGAATATAATTTAATTAATAAAACAAAACGAAAAATATAAACAACCTTTAATTAAATGTGCCCTGTAAGTCAGATCATCTATAAACCAGTGCAGAAGGAAATAGTACAAATTAACCTGTAGGCTTTTAGACTCACTATATAATTAAATACCAGCTTTGTTTCCAGAAAGGTCATAATCAGAAAACCTTTGGTCGTATGTATATGTGCCTTTAAAATTTGGGAATTATAAAGCTGAACAGTAAATTGTAATTCTTTATTAACTTAAATTGAGTCCCCCTGGGGCTGGGAGGAAGCAGATAAGGGCAAAGGACTTTCCTATTTGTAGAGTGCCAAATACTTGATTCTGTGAATGTAGGTAGTTTGTTTTCCCTGAGTACCGTAAGAAATGCATACATCTGTATATGCATATATCTTAAACTAACCCACTGAAGTCTCTATAGGAAAAAGAAATAGGCAGTTAATTTGGTAAGAGTGCATACTTACGCACATGAGTGAGATGTAGAAGTAGTACCTTCTTCAATTAGGTCCTTTATTATATTCTAAATTAAATACTTTTTAGGACATTTTCATCACTCCAAGAAAGAAGCTCCATACAATTAGTGGTCACTTACCATTCCCTTCAAACTCCCTTCCCAGGCCCAGGCTGTCACTCTGGATTCCTCTATTCTGGACACTTTGTATAAATGAAATCATATAACATGTTGCCTTTTTGTGTCTAGAACCTTACAGTCAGCATAATGTTTTTAAGGTTCGTCTATGTTGTAACATGTATGAGTGCTTCACTCATATTTATTGCCAAATAATATACCATTGTATGAATATACCACATTTTAACTATCTATTCATTACTTGGTAGACGTTTGGGTTTTCACCTTTTGGCTATTATGAAATGAGTAATGCTGCTATGAACATTTGTTTTAAGTTTTTTTATAGCAAGTTGGTTTTATAAACTGAAGTATAAAGTATTATATTGTACAACATAGTTTAGGCATACAAACATAGTGAATGGACAATTATGTAAATTATGAAATGTTCACCATGATAAGTGTAAGTTACCATCTGTCATCATACACAGTACAATATTATTGACTATATTTCCTATGCTGTACTTTTCATCCCAATGACTTTTTTTTTTTTTTTTAGGTAGGCTCCATGCCCAGCACAGAGCCCAATATGGGGCTTGAACTCATGACCCTGAAATTAACACCTGTGCTGAGATCAAGAATAGGACACTTATCCAACTGAGCCACCCAGCTGCCCCCCCAATGACTTATTTTTTAACAGGATGTTTGTACCTCTTAATCCCCTTCATTTGTTTTTCCCATCCCCCCACAACCTTCCCTCTAGCAACCACTAGTTTTTTCTCTGTATTTATAAGTCTGTTTTGGGGTTTTTTGTTTGTTTGTTTCTTTGTTTATTGGTTTTATTTTTTAGATTCCACATATAAGTGAAATTATACGTTATTTGTCTGACTTATTTCACTTAGCATAATGTCCTTTAGGTCCATCGATATTGTTGCTAATGGCAAGATTTCATTCTTTTTTATGAGTAATATCCCATTGTGTGTGTGTGTGCGTGTGTGTGTGTGTGTGGTGTACACACCACAGCACACCTGAAACAGTTGTGGCCAAGCCTCCTGGCCAAACAACACCAGGGGCTGACTGCACCCACCAGCACATCCACAGCAGCTAAAAATATTTTTATTTAAATGTTAAATTTTACTCTCACCTTCTAAATTCTTACACATGGCAAACATTTTCATATAGAATCTACTGGCTTATTATAATATTCTGTTGTTCTACATACTTATACTTTGCTTTCTATTGTCTATTTCTACTAATGTTTTATATCTTCTAATGACAAGAAACATGTTTAGGAAAACAGTAAAAATGACTCATTATTACAACTACATTATTACAACTACAAATTCATTATTATTACAACTACGTTTTTTGATTTTTTTTTGATAGTAAAAGTAGAATGGGCTCCTACCTATGTTATTAAGCTGATTAAATAATAGGTCATAGTGTAGGTAGGTTCTATGTTTAACCACAGGCACAGAATAAACCTGCCTTGTAAGATCCAAAGCTGCCTACCTTACTACACATTTAAGAGTTTATGTAAGAAACAGGGAGAATTTTTATGACTGATATAGTCATAATTATGTGAATAGCTAACTGTAGAGTGGAAGCAAGTATGAGGTAGTTTTGTAATATTCCTGACATTTTAGTTTCTTTCAAGCATTATAGTGTAAAAAAGGAATATGAAACAATAATTTTCCTTCAAGAAATGTGATTTCTAACTTTCCAAGCAAAAATAGCCATTAGAAGGAAAAAATGGGTTCCATGTTCAGGACAAATACTCTTTTAAAATGTGATAAAATCATACTCAACAGTATAAAGCTTAATGATTATCATAGACTGTCAGGTATCATTTATGATTCTCTCATAGAAAGAAGCAATTATGTTTAAAACACTTTCTCTTAAACAATGGCCATAGTTCCCTCAGGGATTCATTTGATATACAGAGTAGATGCCCTGCAAATGTTATTTGATGTTTTTGATGAGAAGAGTGAGTGCTTTGTTTTAATTATTTGAAATATTGCATCACGTTATATTCCTCTGTTTTATGATGCTGTCTATTTTAGCATGCACCATCAATTTTATATAAGATAGGGAGTAGGGGAAATTAAACATTTAACTAAATATACATCATTTTTATTTAACTTTCTGAAATTAACATAAAAGAACATTTTAGTATAAGAACCAAAGTTCTTATCAATCAAATAAGAATGAGTGACTAAGCAGCTCACTCAGAAGGCTAGCTGGACTTCAGTTTCTCATCAGAGAAGCATAGACAGTGGCAGAAATAAGTGCAATGTTTTAAAATCTCAAGACAGTGCACAACTATGTGGCCGACCAGACATTAGAATCCAGGAAGGTATATTGGCCCTTTAGTTACTGGCTTCTAAATTGCCTGGGAGGAGAGGAAGCATTTACTCCTCTATGAGTGTTATCTACAGCAATTAGCAGGCAGGTCTTTGGCCTCCAGCTGTGATTTCCTGCAAACTCAGCATTCATAGCTGGGGAACACCAGCCCCTCCCCTGTTATAATTGAAGAGCTAAGGTTGAATCCTTATTCTTGCAGAATATAATGTAGTGGACAAGGAGAAAAATGACCACCACAGCATTCTACTAGAGTTAACTGCCTTAAGCACCAGGCTGTAGGAGGTTTCCATGAAGCTCTACAAGACCAGTCCTCTCTAGAGAAGTAAAATTTACTCCTTAGTCAAACTCTTTTACCCCAAAGTAGGACCTCTATGCAATATTTGCAATCTACATCACTTGAATCAGGAAAACATGTGAATCTATGCAGTGACACTGGAGACACTGAAAAACAGGGAAACAAAGATAACAGTCTTTTTTTAAAAAAGATTTTATTTATTTATTTGAGAGAGAGAGAGAATGAGAGATAGAGAGCACGAGAGGGAAGAGGGTCAGAGGGAGAAGCAGACTCCCTGCTGAGCAGGGAGCCCGATGTGGGACTCGATCCCGGGACTCCAGGATCATGACCTGAGCCGAAGGCAGTCATTTAACCAACTGAGCCACCCAGGTGCCCCAAAGATAACAGTCTTATTTACAGTAGCATCAGAAACAGTAAAATACTTATGAACATATTTCACCAAGTAGGTAAAAGATCCCTACACTTGAAACTATATAAGACAATAATGAGAGAAATTGAAGAAGACACAAATAAATGGAAAATATTTTGTGTTCATGGATTGGAAGAATTAATATTATTAAAATAATCTTTACCAAGAGTCCAATGGCATTTTTTTGCTGAAGTAGAACAAACTATCCAAAAATTCATAAGGAACCACAAAAGACCCCCAAATAGCCAAAAACTATCCTGAGAAGGAAGAATGAAGCTAGAGGCATTACAATTACTGCTTACAAACTACATTGCAAAGCTATTTTAAACAAAATAATATGGTACTGGCTTAAAAAAGACACATAGACCAATGGAACAGAATTGAAAGCCCATGAATAAACCCATGCATATATGGTCAATTAATATTTGACAAAGGAGGCAAGAAGACTCAATGGATAAAGACAGTCTTTTCAATAAATAGTCCTGGGAAAATTGGATATCACATGTGAAAAATGAAACTGGAACCCCATCTCACACCACTTACAAAAATGAACCCAAAGTTGATTAAAAACTTAAAATTTAAGACGAAAAACCATAAAACTTCTAGAAGAAAACAGGAATACTATTCAGCCATAAAAAAGAGGGAAATCCTACCATTTGTAAGAACATAGATGGGCCTTAAAGGCATTGCACTAAGTGAGATAAGTCAGATGGAAAAAGACAAATACTATATGACCTCGCTTATGTGGAATCTAATAAAAAACCACTCATAGAAATAGAGATTAGGTGTGCGGTTGCCAGAGCAAGGGGAAGGGGTTGAGGGAATTGGGTGAAGTTGGTGAAAAGAAACAAACATTGTAGTAATTATTTCACAATTTATACATATATTGATATATATATCATTATGCTGTACACCTTAAACTTATACAATGTTGTATGGCAATTATATATTAATGAAATTAGAAAAAAATGATTGTAGTCATATATAATCACCAAATAATTCAAAAATGAAATTTAGAAAAAGTACCATTAATAATATAAAAATATACTTCTTAGGAATAAATTCAACAAAAGATGTGTAAGACTGCCTCATGGTAAACTACAAAACAATGTTAAAGAAAATTAAAGAACTAAATAAATGAATAGATAGGCCACAGATATAGTCATACCGTCATGGATAGATATAGTCCTAGATTCAAAGACACGATATTATTTACATGCCAGTTTTCCCTAAATTGATCTATATATTCAAAACAACTCCAATCAGAATGTCAACAAACTTTTTTTTTAGTAGAAATGTCAAAATGGCTTAAAAATTCATAGAAAGCCCAAGGATCTATAGAAAGTTTATAAAATCTTGAAAAACAACAACAACCAAAGAACAAGGAATAATGGAGGACTCATGTGATTGAATTTCTGTCTTTCTACAAAATTTTATTAATAAAGATTGTAAAGTTTTGGCCTATGGAAAGACAACAAGGTCTATAATCTGGAACAGATTATAGAATAGAGAAAAAGATCCATACTTACTTGGTCAATTGATTTTCAACAAGATGTCAAGGTAATCCAATGCAGAAGAGAAATCTTTAAAACAAATTAATTAAACACATGGGAAAAATAACTTTGATTTCTCACTCATACGGTATGCAAAAATTAATTCAAGATGGACCAAAGTTCTGAATGTAAAAGCTTATATTTAAAATAGAAAATAAAATTTTTAGAAGAAAACATAGAAAATACTTTCTAGAGTTGATTAGGGTTTTTTGATATAAGGATATCTATATTTGTCAAATGTATCCAAATTATACCTACAATCTCTGTATTTTATTGTATGTGAATTTTATTCAAATGAAATTTAATGAGGCAGGACAAAGATAATGGGCATGCCCCCACTATGATAAGCCATTGACAATCAACTGGGGGGCTGGTGCCAAGGTCAGATTCTATCTGCTTTTTGGCAAGACATGAAATCTGGAAGTCCCAATTGCCTGAGAATGTCAGTGTGTAAGAGAAGAGGAAAGACGTGTATGGATCTTGGTCTCTGCAGTGTAGCTGTATAACTCCTGATGTCTCCCTTCTTCTGATTCTTGTTTACCTACAGACAGCTAAAACCAAAATGAGTCTTTCAGCAGATGGTGATATTCATGACATAGCATCAGTGAAGTATTCCAGAGTTCCAAAAATAAACAGCAGTATTGAACTGTTATAATCTGTCCCTGAGTGAGCTGTTCTAGCCATATTTTGTTCCTGAGCTTTACAAATTAATACTTAAGGTATAACCATGAATCTTATGCAAGGTATTCCAGAATGGGGTTCACTGGCCATGCCCCAGGAAGGGCATTTCATTGGTTGATTGGGTGGTGCCTGGATGTTCCAATGGTTATCTGGGGTTGTAGGAAAGCTTCCTGGCAGAGACGAAAACTTAATCGATAAGACCTTGAGAGATATGCAGCAGTTAATAAATGCAAAAAAATTAAGAAAGGGCATGTGGAGGAGGGTAATTTTAGCTCTTTGTTATTTTAAAATCTAAGGAATAATCTAATACTTCCAAATGATAGATATTTTTTAAATTAAAATTTTTATCTATTTCATTAAAAATAGAGTTCTTCCCTATATATCTGTATGTAATTACAACAATTAAGTGACCTATGTAAACTGCATAAATTCCTAAATCTCTATATTCTAAATAGTTATCTCTCATTTCTTTGTGTCTCCAGGCCTTCTGTTGACACTTTTATTATATCAGTAACTATAGTCCTTTTTGTATTTTATGTAGTTGTTTATTTATTTGCTATCTTATTTAAGCTGCAAGTTCCTTTTGGTAAGAATGTAACATGTTTACTTAGAGTATGCAAGGAACCTGGCGATATTTGTAAAATTCAGTAAGCTTATAAAAATGTTCTGCTTCTTTATTTCTCTGCTTTATTAATCTTACCTTTTTGATATCTCCTTAAACATAAAATAATAGTAAGGTTAGTTCATTCTTAGTATCAGCCTTTTACATTTTTTCTATGGAAACTCATTTCACAGATAAACCAGTTAACCAGTCTATAAACCATTTAACTAGAATTTAAGTTGATTAATGTATGGTTAATAGTTTCTATGGTTTATTTCTAAAAGAACTACAGGAAAAATATGTTAATTGAATTTTACACCTAAAACTTAAGGAGGTATTTATCTAAGTATATAATGGTGAATAAATGAATTTGATTTTTCAACTAAACATAATAAATTCAGCTTTAAATAATTTATTTTAAGAAAGTAAAGGACTGTATTTTTAACTGCTGGAAGAAATTTTGTTTAGGGTAAAATGTTATGTAGCATTCTGTGACTGTTGTAGAAAGTTACCACAAACTACCTGTTTAAAACAATGGAAATCTGGGGGGGCAGAAATAAGAAATATGTCTCATTAGGCTAAAAAGAAGATGTCAGCTGGGCTACATTCTTTTCTAGAGGCTCTAGATGAGAATGTCTTTCCTTGCCTTTTCCAGCTTTTAGAGGGGGGCAACATTGCTTGACTCAGAATAATTTTCCTATATTAAGGTCAGCTGATCAGAACCCTAATTGCATATGCATCCTTAGTTCCCCTTTGCCATGTAAAATAACACATATTACAGATTCTGAGGAGTAGGGTGTGAACATTTCTGTGAGACAATAATTCTGTCTACCACAGTCTGCCCTCTGGCCTCCAAAGATTCATATCTTTCCCACAAGCAAAATATGCTCATCACATGCCAACATCCCCAAAGATCTCATCCCTTTACAGCAGCAATTCTAAGTCCCAAATTTCATCTAAATTTATCAGCCCCCAAATCCCAAATTTCATCATCTAACTCAAATATAGGTGAGACTATGGTTATGCTTGTTCCATTTGGTGGCAAAATTACTCTTCATCTGTGATTTGTAAAATACAATGAACAAGCTACCTACTTCTAAAATACAATCGTGGAACAAGCCTAGTATTCAATTATAAACATCTCTATTCAAAAATAAGAAAATGGAAGGCAAAAAGAGCCAACTGTCCCAAGCAATTTTGAAATCCAGCTAGGGAAACTCCATCCAGTTTTAAGGCCAGAGGATGACTCTTGCTGTCTTATGGCTGCAAGCTGTGGGTTAAAGTCTCCAACCTTAAAATTATCCTACCTTTTTCATTAAAGGTAGCATGTATTTTCAACTGTTTTATCGGCATTTTTTTTTAAGATTTTATTTATTTATTTGACAGAGAGAGATTACAAGCACGGAAAGTGTCAAGCAGAAGAAGAGGGAGAAGCAGGCCCCCCGCTGAACATGGAGCCTGATGTGGGACTCGATCCCGGGACCCTGAGATCATGACCTGAGTTGAAGGCAGAGGCTTAACGGACTGAGCCACCCACCGCCCCATCAGCATGTTCTTGACTGTAGAATTTTGAATGTCTGACAGCCTTCTTTCATTGTGTCTTACCTGTATTTTTCAGTTAAAACTGGAAGTGTTTTTGCTTATATAACATTCTCAAGAACCTCATAGCTTTTTTATGTTGTCACAGGAATTCACTCCATTAGACATTATGCTCCTAGATAATCCCATTTATATTTTGGCTTCTCTTGAGGTAGTTGAGGGGATCTCTGAGTCACATCCTTAGTCTTTTCAAAGAGCTTTTTCGGTGACTGAATATTCTGATCTTTTATTTTTCTAAGGTATGAGCAAAAGATTTTCCAGCTACATTAATGCATTTTTCTATAGAATATGTTCTTCGGACAGTGAATATCTTATTTTAGACTCTTACAAACTAGATAAAATGAGAATTTCCCAACCCATCAAGCCTTATGCCTCTTTGTTTAACATTTCTTTCTTAATTTATCTCTTTCCGCTGGAACCTTACCATGAACCTAAAGAAGAAACTAGGCTTGGGTGCCTGGGTGGCTCAGTTGGTTAAGCGACTGCCTTCAGCTCAGGTCATGATCCTGGAGTCTCAGGATTGAATCCTGCATTGGGCTCCCTGCTCAGCAGGGAGTCTGCTTCTCCCTCTGACCCTTTCCCTCTCGGGCTCTCTATCTCTCATTCTCTCCCTCTCAAATAAATAAATAAAATCTAAAAAAAAAAAAAAGGAAAAGAAACTAGGCTTACCGTCAACACTATGCTTGGAAGCCTTCTCAGCTAAATGTCCAGTTTCATCATTTATAAGTTCTTCTTTCCATATAAATATAAGACACAATTCTGCTAAATATTCTGCCAGTATGTACCAAGGATCTCCTTTCCTCCAATTTCCAACCGTATGTTCCTCAATTCCATCTTATCTCTCACCAACAGCACCTTTAATGTCCATAGATTTATGATGATTTAATTATTTTCCAAGACAATATTTGTTTTCTCTACCATACGCCTCACTTCCTTCTCTGTCCTCACTAGAAAACAGTCCTTGACATCTCTACCTCTATAAAATCTAGGACTTTCCTTTCATGTTCTTTGAAATTTGACCAGCAGCTGCCCATTGCCCAATTCCAAAGCTATGCAAATATTTTTTGTGTATCTGTTAGCAGTATCCCAATTCTGGTAACAAAATATCAGTTTTCTATAGTTATTATAACAAATTGTCAAAAACTCACTTGCAAAAAACAACAAAGTTTATTATGGGGTCAAATTAATGCTAGAACTTATAGTTCTAGACTAGATCAGTAATCTGAAATGAGTGCTAATGAGCAAATTTCAGGGAATTGGCAGGCCCTTTTTCCTTCTGGAGACTCTAAGGAAAAATCTCTTCCTTGCTTTTTAGAGTTGTAGAGGCCATCTGTATTCCTTGGTCCATGGCCCCCTTCCATTTTCAGAGTCAGCAGTGGTTGACCAAGTCTTTTCACATTGCATTACTCTGACTCTCTTACTGTGACTCTGCCTCCCGATCCCATTTGTAAGGGCTCTTCTTTTTTTTAATTTTTTTAACTTTTTAAAATTTTATTATGTTAATCACTATACATTACATCATTAGTTTTTAATGTAGTGTTCCATGATTCATTGTTTGCATATAACACCCAGTGCTCCATGCGGTACGTGCCCTCTTTAGCTCATCACCAGGCTAACCCGTCCCCCCACCCCCCTCCCCTCTAGAACCCTCATTTTGTTTCTCAGAGTCCATAGTCTCTCATGGTTTGTCTCCCCCTCCGATTCCCCCCCTTCATTTTTCCCTTCCTGCTATCGTCTTCTTTTTTTTTTTTAAACATATAATGTATTATTTGTTTCAGAGATACAGGTCTGTGATTCAACAGTTTTACACAATTCACAGTGCTCACCACAACACATACCCTCCCCAGTGTCTATCACCTAGCCTCTTCTGATTACACTGGGGCCACCCCGATAGTCCAGGATAATTTCACTATTTTTAGTGTCACTTGATTAGCAAACTTAATTCCATCTGCAACCAATTTGCTTTTGCTGTATAACATATTCACATGTTTTGGGGTTTAGGAGGTACACATCTTCCACACCTGAAGGAAGTTTGCTCATCTTGTAGGCAAAGTTCTCCAACCCTGATTTACTACAATTCCCAAGAATGACATTGTAACCATATTTCTTACCTTGACTATATTTTCCTTCTCTTTCCCCCCTTATCTTCAGAGTCAAGCACAGTGAGCGGTGAACAATAAACACTTAATGTTTTCTGGATGAAATAATTAAGGACCAATGAGGGAGGGAACCTGCATTAATTTGACCCCATGCCATTTGCTTTTTTTGCTTATATACATTCTCCTGGAGAACATACAAAATATGCTTGCTGAACCATGGCTGCCATTTCAAATCAAAGGATTTTTTTAGGCCTCACTTGTTTTGTTTATTCAGACAGGTTTATTTTTTAAAAATTTAATAAATATTAAAAAATAATAAATATAAATATTAAATATTAAATAAATATAGTCTATATATTTGGGTCTTTAGGAAAGTAGCCTTGAAAGTTATTAATAAAATTCTGTAAAATTCATAGTTGGGCAATTAAATCATAAAATTAAACTTTAAAAGGAACTTAAATCTTATTTACTTCAATAAACCAAGTGTACAGACTGGGGACATGAGGTCCAGAAAAGCCAGGTAAGTCGCCTCTGTGAAATCTTTGGTAGTGTAGAGAAAGAATTAGAACCGTTACCTTCTCACCACCTTTTTTACTTTTTTCCTACATTTCTACTTACCATTTATATAACTAATAGAAAACAAAAATTCTGAACTAAATTTAAGGTAAAAATAAATGTCTTATAACCTAAATTTAGCTAGGTATTTTTGTAGCTAGGAATACTCTCTCATTAAGTTTAGTTTGTGTTTCCTCTCTTTTATTTAATAAGTTACTGATGCAATTATTTAATTTCTCAAATCTCTTGGTATATTAGAAATTATTTTTTTAAAGTATAATTACTATATCAAATCTGCTATAAGCCAAATAGATTGAGTAAAAACTTAAAAATTCCATATATTAAAACAATGAATATGATTGAAGCTAATCATTTGCTCTTGTAAATGTCTGTTCTAATCTGCTTAAAAGTTTTAGTATCAAAGTAAATGAATATATATCCTAATTTCTTGGAATGTAATACTTCTTTTACTTCTCAGCAGAAACTCTTCAGATTAATTTATATTAAACCAGAAAATAAAGTACTTCAGGGTATTTTATTGAATTGTTTTGCAATCCTTTTTCATATATTTCCTCAATTTATAATTGACTATGAATTTATCAAGTAAGGCCTCATAATATGCAAATGATAAAAGATATATAGACTTCTGTTTTATAAGTTTTCAAAATAATGTCAAGAATCCAGTTCTGGAAGAATAAAAATAGCGGTTTTTCATTAGGCATAAATGCTATTCTCCTTATGCAATAGGACTATAGTGTGTATTTTCATATTCTATATAAAATAGTATTTCTGGAAAGTTTATAACAGCTAACTAAATTGGACATATAAATATCATTCATTATTATAATACAAATAAAAAAGAATAATTTTTATGAATTAATACGTTTCCTTTGTTTAAAATGTTAAATATAATTTGAAGCAGAACGAAAAACAGATTAAGGTCACATGTTGATAACATTAAATCTATACTATTTTAGATGTATTTTTTAGGCATGAAAACTTAGGTCAAATCATGACCCACACACAAAAAAAGTGATAAATCTTTATAGAATTGTACTTGAAATTTTAAAATACGAAATAATACATTCAATATCTGTAATACAAAGAAAGAAAAAGCATATTGTCCATAATTCATACCATCTGTTGGCCCCACAGTTGGGGTTATTTCCATCTTCGTCACATTTAAATAACAATCATATATGTTGCTAAGAAATGACTGAAATACCTTCTCTGTCTTTATAAATGATTTAGCTGTTTATGTTTCCTTCTTCATTATATTGTCTTATAAGGCAATTTACAAACTTGGTAGGAAACTGTGCATCATAGTGTGAAATTACTTTAGAAACTGTTCCTAGAATCCTATCAAAATGATAGATTTTGCTGGGCAATTCATGAATGCAGAGATCCCTTTTACAGAGTTTCATCATTATTAGTTGCATGTCATTGCCACTATAATATATTAAACAATTTTAGAAGAAGAACTTTGACAATTTAGGGGTTATGATTTTTTTCCTATAATACAAGCACATTTAATTTTAACTAAGATACATTTTGAAGGTTTTTTATTTGATGTATATTACTTTAGATTAAATTTCTTACATAGAGTGCAGAAAGCTGAATCCTGACAAATATAACGCTGCTAGAGGAAAAAAATGTAGCACTCTTAAATAAGTATGTGATACTTATATTAAATATTTGAAACATAACCATCTATGGTTATGAATTGATACGATCTTGAAGAGAATTAATATGATGTTGAAGGTTTGTGTTATGTATGTATTAGTTTCTCTCTGGCAGTGATAAGAGCTATTCCTAACTCCATACATAAGGATTTAAATGTAAATTCCATAATATGTCAACCCAAGTGATCACTATTATTACTGTGACCTAGTTAATAATTATTATTTTCATTCAAACTTGAGTGAAAATAGAAATATTACCTTTTGGTTCTCTTTACTAATCTCTAATTTTGTTTAAAGATTTTATTTATTCATTTATTTGAGAGAGAGAGAGAAAGAGCACATGAGAGGGGGAAGGGTCAGAGGGAGAAGCAGACTCCCTGCTGAGCAGGGAGCCCAATGCGGGACTCGATCCCAGGACTCCAGGATCATGACCTGAGCTGAAGGCAGTCGCTTAACCAACTGCGCCACCCCAGGCGCCCTACTAATCTCTAATTTTTGACTGTCCTAGCCGAATTTTTTTTTCTGGATTATAATTTTATAATTTTGCAGTGTTTAGCATGTTCACCAGAAAAACAGCATGTCACAAGGACAAGGTTAGAGGCTTTGAAATCTGACAGATCACTTTTTTCCACATTCATTTTCTGTCATTGACTTTTTTAGGTATTATTAGTTCAGGAAAATGGTTTTATTTCTCTACACCTTGGTTTCCATGTCTGTTATATGTGTCACTCTGTTGAATTTCTTTAAGAGCACAGTACCTGAGACAAAACAGGTACTTAATAAATGATATTATTATTATTATTATCATATAGTAATAAGCTGTGGAGAACATTTATATTGGTGAAAATTTATTGATACTTGTGTACTTACATAAAGTCCTAAATTCATTGTACTAATATCATGAAGAGTCTGATTTTGTTTTTGATGTTTGACTGTGGACAGATTTCAATTTCCATCCTTCCCAGTTCCACTCTTACCCTACATGTGGGAATACTGATAAAAAAACCCAGACGCTCCCTCCTTGGCACAGGCAGGATGTTCAAACCACATAAATCCTAGTCTTGTGAGAGAACCCTCATTGCAACCTAATTGCCTAATCACAAAACCCCAAACCAACTTCCACTCTGCTCCCTCAAGTCATTTATGGACCTATTTAGGAGTCTTTTCTGCTCTCCCAAAGCGTAATCCCTTCCTCCTAATTGTGTATCGTCAGTCTTTACATTCAAACCAAATTCCAGGTGTGTGTGGGGAAATCCATCTTGTGTCTGAGGGGTTAATACAACAACTAACTTAGGCAATTTCAAATCTTTCTAATTTTTTTTGCTCAGTTGTCTGCATATAAAAAATGGGCTCAATAGTGGTTTATGATAAATAAATTTGAATACTAATTTTTATTTGTATTGATTTTTTGTATATTCCAGGATCAGTTTTAATTATTATACATGGATTAATTCATTTATTTATTACAATATCTATAGAGGAAAATAAGATTATCCTCTATTACACAGGTGGGGAAAAGGAAAGTAAGGAAATTGATAGAGGAAGCAGCAGAACTGGAACTTACACATAGGTCGCAGATCTTTTGCTCTTCTCCATGAATCTGTGTTGTTCTCTATGATACCACAAATTCCTTGAAATGATATTAGGAAGAAATTCAATGAGTGAGGTAGATGGGCAGATCAGTGTGTGTATATCATGTGGGATCCATACGCTCATTCCCTAATTATTTCCGGGTTCCAGGACATCTAAGGATGTCCTGAAAATAATCCATTCATCAAAGCATGAAGAAATATTTTGATTAATAGAACACTGGTATCTTAAAACAGTACTTTTGGGGGGCTTCTTTTCTATAGAGTGACAATGCTGGGAGAATATGCTACAAAAAAATAAGTCTCCTGACTTAGTGAACATGGCAGAATCCCAAGGGCCCAGAGGCTATTAGGACCTAGAGAATTGACAGAGCAGATAGCTTAGATTCTTTTATAAGTTTTATTTATGCCAGAGGGTGGGAGCTTTGTTCCAACATAGTTGACAGAACAGCCAGCTTTGAGAAGTCACTGGGGGCTCCACTGTTCTTTGGAATGTCAAGGAATTCCCTCCAGAGGCCACAGTAACACAAATAAATTCACCAGCAGGTGTTTCACATTCCCTGTGTGCCTATTTTGTCAGTATTGTCACTTCCTTATAAGAAATTTCCAAGACCAGTTGTCTTGAGAGAAAAAAAAAGTTAACCCTTAAAAAGAGATGGCTCCACAAGAGAAGCTGGTACCAATAGAAATGGAACTGCTATCATATTCACTTACGAGTGGATTTTTTCAGAAGCATCATAGAAATGAGAAATCTTATCAGCAGCTGAATTTTGAGAGGGTCCTTCCTTTGTCTAAAATAATAAATCTTATAATAGATTGGTGCCTTCTAAACATTTTGTCTGTTCTACATATTCTCACCCTCTTGTAGTTAGGTAGTTAGGATGATGTGATATGATGATATCTGGCTAAAGGGGTTATAAGAGAAAGTATTGAATGTCAGCATTGCCCTTGAGCTTTTTCTTCCTCTGCTGAGAAACTGAACAAGACTCATGTTCCAGATGGTGAAGCTATAAGAAAGTGAATGTTCCACATGTGTAGTTATAAGTGATTTTTAGAGCAGAGCCCCTTCTGATCTCTCCACCTTACCAAGCTGTGTACCTATAACAGGAATGAAAAGGAAACATTTGCTTTGTTAAGTAATTGAGACAGTAAGACTCTTTTGTCTTTAGCATATTCTAGCATATCCTGACTAATACTGGTGGTCAGTGATAATTCACCGGTGGTATCAAGTGATTTAAAAAGGTAAGTACTTAGAAGGAATGAGATTAGAGAATTACTTACAGAGATCTTTAAACTTGGGTTAAAAAATGTGAACTAAATTCACTGCTAAAAATTTAAAGTGAAGAGGAGGAAAAGATACTTATTATTTTTTCATTGAAATTTTCAACTTGTAAAAGAATTGCTTCATCTCCATATTTGAGGTCTTCACTGCTTGAGAAGTTTTAAGCTCAAAGGCAAAAATGGTTTCAGAGAGGAACACAAAAGAGATTCCTTTGATTTGGAAGTTGAAACTGGTAATTGGCCTATTTGGACATATTCTACTGGGTGAGCAATTTATGAGATTTGATGAGAGATGAAAACCAGCTCCCACTGTGCAAGCTGAAAATAGTTATTACTCAATATTCCTCATTATTTTTTCTTAATGGGCCATGAACAAGTCACCTATTCCCATCCAATTGGATATACCTGTCCTGGATTTTGATTTTGATTTTGGCAACAAAATTTACTAGGAAACAATACAAAAACTTTTGTGGTGGCAGAAGTATTGAAAAAAATCTAATTATGGCACATAATGACAGAACTGGCCTTAGTGTTATTTAGTGTGCATTTAAGCTCTGTTTGTGGTACATGCCAATTCATCTGGTAGTTTTTAGTGCTGCCAGAGGAATCATCAATGGAGCATGTTTGTGGGATAATGTTGGCTGTGGTCATGAATGCTTAGCCTATGGAACCTGCTTCTCTATTTCTAGTCCTTCATGAGCTACCTACAGATAATTCAATAAATTCTTGCTTTGATTTAAATCATCTGTTGTCCATATCTAATATTTCAAATGAGAATTCCTGACTAATGCAGTTATTCGTTATGACTTCTGGCCTGCTCTCAAAATTAATGAATCTAAACGGAATTTTGATCAACCAGGTTCAAATGGAAAGGAAAAAGAAGTCAAGAACACGATGAGATCAAGGAGTACGATTACTGGAAGTAAGGATATGAAAGAACTGAAAGACTAGGGGATTAAAATCAGAGATGTTGATCTTTAAATTAATATTTATGATATGGAATACCCCTGGATTATGAGAAATGGACATCAGAGGACAGCTAAAATGGAATTTAAATTAAAGACATTTGAGTTGAGTCAGTGAAAAGCAAGGTTAGTTTCTTTGATTTGTCATTCATATGGACACTGGAATTGCCATTATATTTACAGTTATAGGAAAATTCATCTTTGCTGAATGGGAGGTGATAACTTAGAGATCAGTAGAAATCTATGACAAAGAGAAGCAGAAGTTATACAGCAATATGCTTTAAGATTTAGAGGTGAAGGGGTGGGCCAGTGGGTAGAATAATTCTCATCTAAAAAGTGGAAAAAATGGGAACAATGTTTAGAATGTGGCAGCGCCCTAGGGCACGTGGTTAGAAAAACACCCTTCATAGGGGGTCTATTAAGGCAGTGGTGTCCTTGATGTAACATGCAATTTCAACTAAGATGGGGAGATCGTAGGTTCTGAGAAGAGGTTAAGGTGAAGGGAATTGACTAAAAGAAAGAATTTCAACACAAAATATTAGAAAAAGTTAGGACATAATTTATGCTTCATTAAATCATTCAGTATGTCAATAATATTGTTTCTCCCAGGTAGCAAGCACCATGAGAAGTGCTGGAAATATAAGGTGACTAAATCATTATCTCTACCTTCAAGGGATCTTATAATCTAGAGAAAGAGACGAAAATATAAAGAACTGCAGGATAAATGCCTCAGGCATATTTAATGATAGATATAGGAGGACATAAGCTAACTGAATTGAGCTTTGCATAAAGAAAGATGGCAAGTGTTCAAGATAGGTTAGAGAAATTTATCAAGAAAGAAGTGACCTGAACTTGAGCTGGGACTACAAGATAGGGAATTTTTCAGAAGACTGGGGAATGAGAATAATGTCCATTAAAATGAATTGCAAATAGAAGCACTAGCCCTCTCTCAAGCAGCATGTCATATTAGCATGTCAAGAATAGCTGAGCATGGGTAAAGAGTATTAGTTTGCTCACAGGTACAGGATAGGAAGTGAGAGTAGTTAAGAGGTAATCCTGGAGAGAGAGATGGGAGCCAGGTTTTGAAGGGACACGAGAGATTTACATTTATTATTCTTGAATACTGTATAAAGGAAGTGATCACATCTGTATTTTGAGCAATATTTTTGGGGCAGGGGAAAGAGCAATTGTTAGAAAATAGGACTTGCTGCAGAACCCCTTGCTCTCCACCTCTCCTTACAGCTGTCAGCCTTCTGTGGTTTATGGGTCAGATTAGTGTTCCAGGTGTTGAATGTAATGCCTCCAGAACAGAAAGAGGCCGACCAGTTACTCTCCTTCATATTTTGTATTTGGTCTTTCCAGATGCAGAAATTTGTTTTTTATTTTATTTTGATATCTAATATCTGTCCTGCTCCTGAAGAATGGACTCCTAAATATTTCACAGACATGTCAGGTTCCTGAATGACTGTAGGGTTTATTTTCTATTTCCTGGAGTACATGCGTTTTCCCAAGGCATCCAGTGTCCTAACCCGCTCTAACTTGTCCTGCCCAAACAGTACATCAGTGAAATCTTGGACATCCAAGTGATCTAAACCTCTTTAAACTACATTTTGATGTAGGGGAAGAGAATTAACATAGTCCTCAGGAAAAACTGTCAATATTGTTGTCCATCTTCTGTGAATGTATTGTTTCTGATTCTGTTTTCTAATTGAAATGGGAAAAAGTGCATTTGCCAAATTGATGGCCATGAAATATGTACTTATGGCCCTATTAATCTACTCTTGCACTGATACCAGTTGATATTGGAATCATTATTTGGATGGTTCTGCCAAAATCTACAGTCTACAGAATATATCTTATTTCTGCAGGGGCCATTCTGGCAGATTAAATGCAGACATGAGAGAGACTACCACTCCTTTATTATTTAAGCCTTTATTATTATTATTATTATTATTGTTATTATTGTTGTTGTTATTATTATTTAAGCCTAATCTCCCTTAGAAAATAGTACTACTTCAGTTTTATCATCTTGGCTCTCTCTTCCTGTGTGTGTGCACGCGTGTGTGTGTATTGTGTATGTGAGAGAGACAGAGAGAGAGACAGAGAGACAAAGAGCAAGAGAGAGCATGAGCATGTGCTTTTTAGAGACTTCTACGTGGTCTTCCCACTATGATAGGTCTATCCCACATTAGATCGGGGCCTAATGTGAATGTAATTCTAGCATTCAAGTATATCAATTCCAAATACATGTCACAGATTGTGGAAATGACCACTGTGTATGTCCATGGATTTAGTAAGCCCTACTGGTAAACTGAAAGTTAGCCAGGACGCTGGCCAATTCACAGTAGACTTATTAGATTCAGGACTCTGGTTGTCTGTTTCTATGTCTGCATCTCTGGTCAGAAACAGCAGTGAGCAATCAGAGCACAGATTTTCAATTTTTGGAGGACAGGATCCTTATTGCCCATTCTGGCTCCTTGTAGGCAGTGTGCAAGCTGCTCTAGGAATGTATGCAAGGCTGCCTGCTATGGAACTGGGTTTTGGCAGGCATGGGTAGCTGTTGTGGAACTAAGAACTGAATTGACTGAAATTAATCACAATTTACCATCCAAGTCTGCCCCTGGAAGTTGCAAGCCTTTGATAAACTTCAGAGACCCAAAACAGTTACATCAGACAGATTCTGCCAGTGCAATTGTTGTCTAGGTGGAGAGACAAATTCTTGGTGTGTCCTACTCTACCATTCTTCTAGAATCCTCTTGCCTGTACTACTTTTTTGCCTCTAAGACTCCATGCCATGTTACAGTTCCACAACTTACTCTTGATCAATCTCTCTTGGCTGTAAGACATTTGGTTATAGTAATTATGATCTCTTGAATTCTGATGGTTCAGCATTACCACTTGGCTCCCATTAATATGGAGCCTCTCCATCCCCATCAATATTCATGGCCTTACCTACCATGAGCCATGACTTACAGAGAGATCTTCCAAGCAATGGTATCGTCCATCTCACTAGCACAGTTCTGGTGGACTTTATGAATGGAGTTTTCTTTTGGCCCCCCTATAAAACATAAATTTTGGTGTACTACAGCTCACTACCAAGTCAGAGTAGCATTTATTGCCTTGGGAGAGGGCAGATATGGTCCCAAAGAAAGCAGTTAATTGAATATTGGAACTATTTTTTAAATTCATAACAGAGATTATAGATTAAAATCAGAAGCATTTTATATTTAGAACACAACACAATGAGAGAAAAGGTGATTTGAAAATAAAAAACTTGGCCATGCATATCCAAATCAAAACTTGAGGGCATTGAAGCACAAACTTTATATCATATGACATAGAGTAACATAAAGAATGTAATGACATAAAGTTTTTCCACCCTACAATGACAGAGCAAGAACATATTCTGAGATTTAATATGATTGGGAAAAGAGAACAAATATAAGTCCCTGACCTCTTGTTAGAAAACAAACCAAAAAGAATTAATACAAACCTCCAAATAATTCTGAAATTGTGCAGAGATTTATTCCCTGTTATTGATTTGAGTTTCTGGCGGGAAGCAATTTCAGATTACCCACCCCAGATGGGATTACCACAATATTATAGGTAGAGAGTGGAAATCATATACCCAACCTCACCTGGTATTTCCAAATGTTCCCTTAGCTCCTACAGGGTAGGGAGTAGACATGGAATGACCACACGCCCAAATAGGGCATGAAAGACTGCTGAGAGTTGAGAACTAGATGTTTACCAGGGAGCTGTAGCAGCAAAGGGCAAGGAACCCCTAGATCTGAGAAAGTAAAATAAAAGAGCAAAGAGGGAACGAATCAATGATAACACTGTGATTCAAAGATTAGCAATGACAATAGAAGTTGAGGGTGAAGGCTCAGTCAGCAAGAATGAGCTGTTAACTGCCCAGATTCATCTTTGTGTTTTGCCTATGCTAAAAGAAGACATGTGGTAATCATTAGCACAGTATGTCCATGTAGCAGACACCCTATTAGGTAGAATCCACAGTACAGGTGGAGAATGCAAGGAGAGTACCCAAAGGGAGAAAACTGACTTTAAGCCTTCAGTCATTTCCTAAATCCAAGTCTGTAGTTGAAATGATTGATTGCCTTGAATTGGCAAGATTGCATTTTTGTAACATCAGCAATAGGGCTGATTAGTTGAGTAGAATTTTATAAAGTTTCATATTTGCACTGTTATAGTCTATAAAATATTGAATCTGCTCAACATGTTTAACAAAAAGTATCTATGTAGTGAAAACTGTTGATTTTAAAGTCTGCCTATACTATTGACATAGCAAATTAGCTCTTCAGAGGCACATTGACTAAAGTACCTCAAATGCTCATTTAATACAATTTTTTAATTAATGTATATCTAAGGTATATCAGTGTTACAGAACTAGCCAGCTGGCTGGAATGGAGCAGCTGTGGCAGAACAAAATTCCCGATGATAACTAGAAAAGGAGTAAGGAAGAAAGAGAGGGAAGGAAGGGTGTTGGCAGCAAAGGAGAGAGAAAAGAAAGGAGAACAGAGAATAGAGAAAAAAGAAAAAGAAAAATCCTGTTTTGAAGACACCTTATAACTATTGAGGCAACCAGGACTTGAAGAGCCAAGAACCTGGAGAGAAGGAAACACAGATGTTTAAACCAACATTCTATGAGGATCTTCTTTCCTCAAGGATTGTGCTTAATTCTGAGTTAAGATACAAGTCAGAAGACTCAGAAGATTACATCTTAAAGATAGATAAGCCAAGATGACTTAAAGTTCATAGTGATAGAAAAAAAAATTGGATTTTTGAGAATTTCAGGGAATAGGACTTGAGGGCGTAAGATCCAGAGAGAAGAGAGGAACACTTCCTCAGTAGGATTTTCCCCTCAAATCATTAGCTAATATTCTTAAGATGCTCAAGGCCAAAGGTTAAGAAGCTAAACAGAAAGTCAATGAGAGGCAGAACAAAATTCTCTGCAGTCTCACTGCTAAGAAAATAAAAATTAGAGATCAGGAGGAAGGACTGTACTAAATACGCCAAATTCTCATTGGGGGCCTGTGAAGACTTACAATTAGGAATGTAAGAAATGTGAAGGGTCTAAGATTTTACCTCACAAGTTAGCCTGCTCCAGTTTCACAGGTGGTGGCAGAACACAAGAGATTCCTGAGTCAGAAGCAAAAGACTTTGCAGCATGTTTGCCTTGGTTCCCACTGCTCCTCAAGGCCCATGGGTGGGGTGGTGTTATAAAATCAGGTCCTGGGGATGCTACACGCATAGTGAGTTTGTGTTACAAGGGAGAAACCCTGAACTTAGAACCCTGCCAGTGTTATAAGGGGTCTGTTAGCAAACCTGCCTCATTTTGGCCCTTGAGGGAAACATACCAATATTATCTTGGACAGCAAAAACCTCTGCTTTTTATCCTTGAGAGAAATAGCATCTTTATCTTCTAAGATAACTATCTAAGACACTTTAGAACAAAAGCTAACACAAGACATGCAGAAACACCATGGAGTGAAAGAGAGTTAATTGAGTTTATAACCGCCAGTTATAAAACTGACAGTCCAACCTCAAGTCAAGTCATTCCTGATTGGATCAAAGTAATATGCCACCACCACCACCACCCCTTAGACCACCAAGCAGAAAATAAGATTATCCCTCTCTGGAGGAAGACCCCATTATCTGAAAACATGCAATTTTTATTTTAATACAAAATGTCTGCCAATAAGATTACCAGGTATACAAATAGACAAGAAAAAGAGGAAAAAAATTGACCAATAAAAACAGACCTAAAAATGACCCTGTTCTTGGGGCGCCTGGGTGGCTCAGTCGTTAAGCGTCTGCCTTCGGCTCAGGTCATGATCCCAGGGTCCTGGGATCGAGCCCCGCATTGGGCTACCGGCTCCGTGGGAAGCCTGCTTCTCCCTCTCCCACTCCCCCTGCTTGTGTTCCCTCTCTCACTGTCTCTCTCTGTCAAATAAATAAATAAAATCTTTAAAAAAAAAAAAGACCCTGTTCTTGACTTTAAAGTAAATATTTGTACAGTGCAAGCTTTCCTTAGTTTTTTTCTTTTTTTAATATTCTGGAGTAGTTTTCAATTTATAGAATTCAAATGAAAAATCAGAATAATTCATTTGTTGGCAATTTCAGTCTTTTAGGTATATATATTTATGTTCATTTATGCAAGTACATTATCATATTTCTTCAAAACTAAAGAATTGGTCAGCATATGAAGTATTATTTATATGTAGTTTATACATCTTGTGAAACACTTTCTTTACTGGATAGACTATAACAGGAAAGTATATTTTCTGAAACTATTAATTTTGAAAATGTAAATTCACCAGATGGAAAATAAAGTTTCAATAATATTGAATATTTGACACTATCATCAAAGGTATACTAAGGTCAAGAAAGTACATTTGATATTTGAAAAGATGAAGAAAAGGAATAATTTTAATGCCTCTCAGAAAGTTGTATTATTCTATAAAAAAATCATAAAAAGTATTTAGACAACAAAACATGATGCATATGGCAAAATACCAATAGAGAGGAAAAAATGAAGGAAAATAAAAATTGAGAGGCATTTTTAGAATGACATGAGTTTAAATACTATAAAAATAAAGTGATGAAATTCACTAATAAAAAATATTTAGATTGAGCCCAAAACTTCTTGTTCTGCCATTGGGTTGCCATTGGCCAAAATTAAACTTCTCACCCAGACCAGAGTTTTGGATATTTTAGGAACTAAGCTTTTCCTGTAATCTTCATGTTACCAGTATATCCTTGATCTCTCCCGTTCTGGACTCCAGGTTCACATTTAGCCTTGGCCAAAATTATCATATATAATAATTTCAATTCCAGTTTTAATTGTAAAAAATATAAATGTGGAACGTGGATATATAAGTAATATAGTTAAAATAGGTGATTTCTACTTGGGGCAGTTTAAAAAGCATAACAATTATGGGACAGTTTCTACATAATGCCAATAAGTTTTGCTACATTTAAAGTGTTAACATTCTCCCCAGTAAAACAAAGAAATAAAAATACCTAACTGATTCTTGGTGGATGTTAGGGTAATAACATTATTTTCAAAATTGGTAAATAAAAGAATCAAGCATGTATCTTACCTTCTGTGAACAAAACATGTAACAGAGTAACTTAAGTGTATATGAGGTTCAATTTCTTCTTATGGCAGTATCCCAACTAGTCAATGCAGAAGGTAAAAGTGAGAATTATTTTTCCATTTTGCAACTCCTAATGAACTAATTGATCTAGGAATTATCATTACTACAAGAGAGACAAGCAAATGTTACGTGCCTTCTGGGAAAAGATACCACACATGAAATATACATTTACATACACACACACACACACGAGTGTTTGTCATATAACGCCATTAGATCCAACAATGTGTTAGCGAAATGCAGACTAAAATATCAAATATAGTGTTTAATATGTATAAAAAATGACCTGGGATTTTTTTGAAAATGCATATTCTGGTTCAGTGGTTCAGGTGGAGCCTGAAATTCTGCATTTCTTTTTTTTTTCTTTATTTTTAAAGATTTACTCATTTATTAGACAGAGAGAGAAGGAGAGAGAGCACAAGCAAGGGAGCAGGAAGCAAAGGGAGAGGGAGAAGTAGGCTTCCTGTGGATCAGGGAGCCTGATGTGGGGCTCGATCCCAGGACCCTGGGATCATGACCTGAACCGAAGGCAGACGCGTAACCGACTGAGCCACCCAGGTGCCCTGAAATTCTGCATTTCTAATAAGTGCCAAGTTTATTTGTTATAATTAAAGTTTTCTGTGCTGCTGCTCCTTGGAAAATATTTTGAGTAGCAAAGCTTTATAGGAAAACAATTTTGACCAACTGCTGTATGTTTGTGTGTATGTGTTTAAGAAAAATATATTTAAAGAGAGAGAAGCTATAGATGAAAAAAGACTTAAAATATGTATCAACTACTCAAAATATGGACATATTATTTGGGTTCTGTTTCGAAAAGTTAACATACAAAGCTATGACATTTTTGAATTGTTAAAACTTGAACACTAGGTAGTGTTTGATGACATTAAATGGTTATTTTTAACAATTTTAGGTGTGATAATGACATTGTAGTTACATTTTAAAGTAGTTACCTTGTTTTTTTTTAGTTTTTATTTAGATTTCACTTAGTTAACATACAGTGTAATATTAGTTTCAGGTGTACAATATAGTGATTCAACAATTCCATACGTCACCCAGTGCTCAGCACAAGTGCACTCCTTAATCCCCACCACCTATTTCACCCATCCCTCCCCTGGTAACCATCAGTTTGTTCTCTAATTGTGTTACTAGGTATTTGCCCAAAGAATACAAAAATACTAATTCAAAGGGATACATGCACCCCGATGTTTATAGCAGCATTATCTATATCTATCTATGTATCTATCTATCTATCTAATGCAATATTATTCAACTATAAAAATTATGAAATCTTGCCATTTGCAATGACATGGGTGGAGCTAGAGAGTATAACACTAAGTGAAACAACTCAATCAGAGAAAGACAAATACCATAAGATTTCGCTCATATGTGAAATTTAAGAAACAAAACAAATGAGCAAAGGGAAAAAAGAGAGTGGCAAACCAAGAAACAGACTCATAACTACAAAATATTTATTTTTGAAAGATACATTATTTATATATCTTTATGTATAAATATTTATGGATGAAATTTACTTCAAAATAATATGTAAGGGTAGAGTTGTCAGGAGTGTGGATTGGGCAGAATTGGCCATGGGTTCATAGTTATTGGTCCTGGGAGATGTACATATGGGATGTCATTATGTTTTTGTGCCTATTTCTTATCATGTTTCAAATTATTCATAATAAGAATTTTTTTAAAAGGTTTATAATATTTAAAATCACACAGTTGAGCAGTAAGAATCCAAAATAGAAATATAATGTCCTTACACATAAAAACATTGCCCTCAACTAGAAACATGGTTAAATAATATAAATAACTTATAGAAGAAAAAATGAAATATTATGCAAGTTAACTAATCAAAAAGAATAAATACAAATTATAGTCATGATTATAGCAATGATATACTTTTTAAAACCCTTAAAACCCCCAAATTAATTGGTTAGAACTTTTATCTTTGTGATCACATCAATTAGGCATGGTCATCAATAGCTTGTAGGAATGTTAATTGGGAAGAAATGTAACAACATATTACAAGAGACTTACTTTTTAAAATATACTTTGATATATTTATTCTACTTTTAAAAAATTATTCCAAGTATATAATTAATTTATTATTTAGGATTCTTTCAATTGTGATAACAATAATTATCTCAAATTTGCTTAAGAGGAAAAGGACAAAACATTATGTTGGAAACGACTGACAAAGATTCTCTTTTTGACCAAACTCTAGCCAGGCTCCCTTGAGCACTCTTCTCGACTATACTTAACCTTGGTCTATAAACACTTGAACAAACTCTAACATAGTTTCTAATAGATCAAGTTCTCATAACTAGGATGACCTCTAGCTACCCTTAAAATGCCTGCCTGAGAAAAGTCAACTATGCCAAAGGAATTTACTATTCCTTCTAGTCAACATCTGAAGATAAGGCCCCTATTTCTCATTCTCTGTGGAATAGTAGGAGCCTAACTTTAACAAGCACCGGTTAGCAAACCCAGAGTTTTCCATGGATCAACCTCCCTTGATTTTTGTAATTTTTCACTTCCCTGACTCTACTGAGCCCCTGCCCACCCTCCTCCTTATTCGTTCATTCCCCCTTTGAAATGTCCAGGCACCTTTGTACAAATAGAAATTGAGTTCGGCACATGGTGGGTTCCTTTCCCTATTGCAGGAGTTAATACTGATTAAAATCTATCCTTACCACTTTAGTGCCGGGCTGTTTATTCTTGACAGGAGATGTCAGTTGAACTCCAGTGATCAGGATGATATCAGGTCTCTGAAAATTAATAGAACCAGGGATGAGTGACTCATCACTGCAAAAGAATAGGGAAATTAGAAAAGGGTAGTGGTCATAGTGAGGTGGACAAAAATACTCAACTAAGGGCCAACAAATCAATTTTTAGATGACACATGTGTAAATCACTTGAGTTCCCAGTGGTACTCTAATGGTTAAAATATGTGCTATGCAACTACTGTGTATCTGTTAAAAGTCATACTTTTAAGAATACATGGTGATATAATATTGAATTCATAAAAACAAAAATACAAATCTAGGCTGACTCTGTGAAAATAAATGAACAAATTGAGCGCGCTGGCTCCTAGAAATTGCTGAGTCCAAATAATAGTTAGCTGTCATTTCCAGCGGTCACTACTGGACAGAATTGTTTGTTTGTTTGTTCGTTTAACATGGACTTGCTGATTGAGCTGCAGCTGATTATAACAGGAATCAATGATGGAAAAATAAAATGAGTTGTTTGTATTCTCCACGAGTGGTAAAGGCACATTAGAAATTTGACATGTTGAGCACTTTATTTTGAAATGTGACTGAGTCACTCAAATTTGCATGAAGGACAAAGAAATAATAATGGATCGATTGGAAACTGGGAAATATATTAAAAGTCATCAACAGAATGTATTAGGAAGTAGAGGACACATGTAAGCAGAATCCATAGGACATTACAGAGAGGTATTAAAGTAGTAGGAGAGCATAGTGGGTAGGAGAGAAAAGCAGAAGTCATTTACAGCGATGTCGGTGATGTTGTATCAATCCTGAAAAGTTAGTTCATGAGTTCTGATAGTCTGCCTTCTTAGATCATTTCACTTTCCAGGTAATATCAACAATAAGCCAGGATCACATGAGTCTACCTAATAATAGCTCTGTTTCTTTCAATCTGAAAGGATCCTCACATGTAAGTGCACACACTACACGAGCTCGTGGACTAGAAAAATGTGTTACGGTTAGAAAGCCAAATTAAATTGTTTTAATTGTTCCCTTTCATTGAATAATTGTCATCCAAAGATGTTTTGTTTGTTTGGGACCAAATTATTGATTGCCCATAAGTACATTTCCCTAAATTACATTTTTTTCTTTTCTTATTACAGGCTCACAGTACTGCTATATCAGTGTTACTGTGGGTAAATTGTTGTTTTTATAAGCTTTAAATATGATATTAGTTTCCCTAGGAAGATTAGCTCCTTAGAAATATTTAAGCATCATTTCATATTTTAGGGTTAATTTAAAAAGTTACATTAAATACTACCTACAGAGTAATGATATCAGTTTCTATTTTGACCATACAGATTTGGAAGTAATTCTTACCCTTAAACTAATAGCTAAGTAATATCTCGCATGCTGAAGATTTGAGGTTTATTTATATTACATATATATGCATATATATGTAAACCACATATATATATACATATGTATGATTTAATGAACGTAAATCCTAAAATTTAGTGAAGATCTGAAAATCACAGTGACCAGTGTCCCTATATTCCAGGATAAAGAATGCTGCTCTCTGGCTTCTGAATATGTAATGGGAATTAAAACTAGACCTTTCTTTATTATTGAATTTTGCCCTATCAATTTTTCATGCCCCTTGTTAACATGTGTCACCCTTAGGCTATGCCAAACTGATACATTTATGTGAGACTTCAAAAATCTTGGCAAGAAATGTGTCTTAGGGGGGTACCCACCTTGTGGTGCATTTGGTTGAGCATCTGACCCTTGGTTTCAGTTCAGATTGTGATCTCAGGGTCCTGAGATCAAGTCTCCCCACGTTGGCTCATGCTCAGCATGGAGTCTGCTTAAGATTCTCTCACCTCTCCCTCTCCCCCCCCTTTCAGCACGCTCTCTCTCTCTCTCTTTCAAATAAATAAATAAATCTTTAAAAAAAACAAATGTGTCATAGGAAAAATAAGGCATGTGAAAAAAACCACAAAAATTTTCTCTATGGTGCACAATGGTCCCAACTAGAACCGCTGAGAAGTAAAAGATTAGGTAAAAGATTACATGTATTTAGATATGTAATATCACAAATCTAGTCTTGAGTTTTATTTTACAATAACAAATCTAAAGGACAGTTTAATATCTTTTTCCCATATCAACCTTGTCATAGTAATTGATAATCTCAATATTAATGTAGATGGTTTTTCTTATTCCTTGTCATCTAACCTCCTAACAACATACATTCCAATTATCATATCGTTTTTCTCACCCTAGCCACCTTATTTTGTAACCATATCCTGACTTTGTCCTAGCCTTTAACTACAAATCCTTCTTCTTCTCAACTTCAGGCATTCCAAATCTGACTATAACCTTTCGTTTTTCCAGTACTCTCCCTTTTGTATCCCAACCCCAACAATCCCTTACTCTAAGAAACCCTTCATTTGATTTACTCATACCTCCTTTCATTGTCTGTTATCTGATTCAGTTCTCATTTCCTTTCTTACAGAATTGTATTTATTTATTTATTTATTTATTTATTTATTTATTATTTTAAAGATTTTATTTATTTGTCAGGGAGAGAGAGAGAGAGCACAAGCAGGGGGAGTGGCAGGCTCCCCACTGAGCAGGGAATCTAATGCTGGGCTCTATCCCAGGACTCTGGGATCATGACCTGAACCTAAGGCAGATGCTTAAGTGACTGAGCCACCCAGGTGTCCCCTTTCTTACAAAATTTAAAGTCTGTAATCTGTGTTCTCCTTCAAATACTTCCTTCTTGGTACTATACGCAGTGAGTCTTCTTCCTCTTTGGTCACTCCCACTGTACTTCAACCTCCTCTGTTGGTTCTTCCTACCTGCCAGTCTGGAAATATTGGCATGACACAGGGCTCATCTCTTTGATCTTTTCCATCTTCACTCACTATCTAAGTGACTTCATCAAGTCTGATAGCTTTAATTACCATTTTTATGCTAATGACTGCCAGATTTATTTCTCAAGTTCAGATAAGCTGTCTTGAACACCAGAGTCTTAACCAAACTCCATATTCAGATGATTCTACTTAAATATCCGTTAGGTTTCTCACATTTAACATATCGAAAACAAGCACGTGATGTTTCTCCTCACCATCATCCTGCCTTCTTTTTCATCTTGATTAATGGCAGATCTATTCTACCTCTTCCTAAGCCCCCAAACTAGATTTATTCTTCACTCTTCTCTTTCCCTTATACACCCTTTTCAGTCTGTCAACAAATCCTGTTGACTATACATTTAGAATACGTAGAATTTTACACCTTTTCATACCCTCTGTTTGTACTCTTTTTTTACTTCCCCACTTCTGCCCCTACCTCTAGTTTATTTTAAGCCCAGCAACCGTAATGGTTCTGTTAAAAATCCAGATCTGATCATCCCATTTTCCAAAACCAAACCCATTTTCTTCCCATCTCACTCATAGTAAAAGCCAGTATCCTTACTGTGTTCATAATGCCCTAGACTAGACAGAACTTCTCAAACGATTAGTGGTGAAAGTCTTTTTTAGTTGTTTATTTCTTTTTTTCTAAAGATTTTATTTATTTATTCATGAGAGACAGAGAGAGAGAGAGAGAGGCAGAGGGAGAAGCAGGCTCCCAAGGAGCAGGGAGCCCGATGCGGGACTCGATCCCAGGACCCTGGGATCATGACCTGAGCTGAAGGCAGACGCTTAACCATCTGAGCCACCCAGGTGCCCAGTTGTTTATTTCTTATTTCCACTATATGATGGCCCAATAATTTTGTAAAATAAGTAAAAATAAGCTATTAGAAAAGTGAAGAAAACTAGGACATATAGTATTTTAATACTAATTTTAGTGGACAAAAAGTTACTCTAGTACTCTATCAAATTGTTATAAAAGTTCTCAATACTTACTCCTAATTTCTTGTGTCTATTTCCCTGTGACTAGTAACAAATTGTTCATGGACCTGCAGAGGCTGGAGTCCACACTCTAAATAGCACTGCTCTAGAAGTTCTGCCTTCCGCTCTCCACTCAGATCTTTTATTCTGCTGTTTCCTCTTCTTTCCTACACTCCAGCCACAGTGTTATGTGATCGGTTTCAGACCTTCCAGGAACTTTCTGTCTCAAGAATTTTGAACTCCTTTTCTTCTGCCTAGGAGCTGCATGACTTCTCTCCCAGCTTCCCTTAGGACGGTACTCAAATGTTAGTCCCCGATGAGGTTTTTCTTGACCATCCTATCTAGAAAGTTATACTCCTTTCCATTATTTCCTAATCCTATTACTTAGTTAATTTTTTTTTTTTTTTGGTGTTTATTCTCTAACATACTATTTCTGTTATCTCTGATTGGAATGTAAGCTCTGAGCACAGATTTTTCTGCCTCTAAATTTACTGATGCATTTTCTGCACTTTTGCCTGGCATATAGTAGAAGCTTAAAAACATTTTTTTTAAATAAATGATTATGAATAGCTATTGAGATGTATGAGGACTTAGGAGTAGAATAAGCATTAAGTACTTGCAAGGAAGTTTAAATAAATTGTTAACATATGAAAATACAATAAACTATTTGTTTTAAGTTTAAATGAAAAGAAAAACTGTTATTATCAACAACTATCGTGCTGGTCCCCTACTGTGCTTATAGACTGAGGGGAAAAATAAAACTTGTTTATGTGATGTTATTTTTAATGTATTATTTTTTGTTGTGGGGTAATAAAAAAACAAAAACATCTAGAAGTGTTATTGAATTCATAGAAAACTTTGTTGTATATTGTCCTAGATATTGGTTGTTAAAACCAAAATCCTGATGTATCTGCAAATGTTTTTATTATTTTATTTATTTTTTATAAATGCTTTTATTATTTTAAATAGGTCTTCATACTTGTAAATACTATGAACCACTGATTTATAGTTGAATCAAATTTCAGTTGCTTGAAATTGATTTTGGCAAAATATAGAGAAATAAAGCTTTAACTTATTTACCTTTCTCTACATATTTTAATGATAAAAAGATATATTTGTCATGATTATGGTCAGTATTTGGGGTCCTAATTTTGATTTTCAAATGTTCAGAAATGTTTCTCTACTTAATCTATCTAAACATTAATTTGAAGTTTGATAGACAGTTTCAAAATTTTAAAATTATTTGAAAAGTATTCTTCCTTTTTTTTTTAAATATTTTTATTTATTTATTCATGAGAGACAGAGGGAGATAGAGAGAGAGAGAGAGAGAGAAGCAGGCTCCCAAGGAGCAGGGAGCCCGATGCGGGACTCGATCCCAGGACCCTGGGATCATGACCTGAGCCGAAGGCAGACGCTTAACCATCTGAGCCACCCAGGCGCCCATGAAAAGTATTCTTCTTTTTAATTCTATTCTTTCTGAGGCACCTCAGATACTCCTGGTAGTAGTCAAACTAACAAGAAAACATTCCTTTGCATTATTACATTCTCTGCTACTTAACCATATGGTCATTAGTTAATACACTAAGTGCTATTTTTATTTATTGACATTAAATTTGCACACATACATTAGTTCATTAATAATATGAAAAAGTCAAATATTTCTTTACTTGTATCTATTTATATTTCAGAAAGAAATCCAAACCATGTTTTTATTCCTAATTTGGAAAGAAAAGAAATAAAATTATTTTATTTCTCATTTAAGTATTTGCACAGAATTCATTTGTTACCTATTTTGATTATTTAAAATTAACTGAAAAAGACAGAAAAGGCTCTAAAAAGGGATGATTTGATAGAGAGAAATGGGTGCTTAAAATGTATTCAAATGCAACTTCCAGTTTTAGCTCTAACGTGTAAAAAGCTTCAAAGTTGTCATTCTTGTCCTTAGAACAAGAGAAAGCTGAACAAACTAAAAAGTAATGACTTTTTTGACTCAACAAAGAACTGGAGATACAGGATAAACAGCCATCTCAAAATCTGGGGTAATAGGCAAATCCAGAAAGTGAAGGTGTGTTCGCCTGGAGCAGAAGCTACTGGATCCATAAACTGGTAGGAAAACATTAATGGCGATTTTAATGACTTTCTGGAGACTGAATAAAGATTAATATCAGAGTGAGAACTCCCGGCCTCCACAGTCTTCCAAGGCTGTCTACAGTTCAATGGATTTTACCTCCAGGAACACCACCATGTTCTCACAGGGAATAGTCAAAGAAAGACCCCCTGGTCGCTCCACACAGGGAGGGGAAGATGAACTTTGTTAAATATATCTGCCGAGGTCTCCATAACAAGGCCTACTCTCCAGGGAAAAGACTCTAAGAGCCTTATTCCACCTGCTGAAATGACATTTCTCCCATTCCAACCCCTCTAGCCTTCTTGTCTCACCTTAAGAACATGAAGGGAAAGTAAGTTAAGGAACGCCATTGAAGATCAAAGACCAGGGATATTTAATCATAAGATTATTAAATGCTTCCAAGTACCACACGTTACCATCACACCAACAGGGCTCCATCTGAAAGAATTGTAAAACACAGAATCTCTCTGAGAAGTACTTAGCCTAAAGTCAATAGAGGAGGGGGAAAACAAAAAGAAAACCACCCACATGCCTATAGCAAACATTAAACACAACCCAATTACTAGACAGAATTACATGAAACTTCACACAAAAGACCATTTACCCCAGTTCCTTTTACCTGATACATCATGTAGGGCTTTCTATTGTTACAAAAAGAAACAGTCTCCAAATGGAGTTACTTGTGCTAAGCCCCATACAAGCAAACCAAGACTTAATACCCAACCTAATTGCAGTTTCAGCCTCTCCCGGGAATATGACCTTGAGCCAGTCAATCCAGACAGCACTAGTGAGGTAATCTGCCTGATAGACTCCAGCCTTTCCCCAAAGGGAGATGACTTGCCTGAAATAATTCTTTGTCTCACCCTTTCTTCCTATAAAAACCTTCCATTTGCACAGCGCTTCAGAGCTCCTTTCTATTTTCTAGATGGGATGCTGCCCAATTCATGAATCATTGAATAAATTCAATTAGATCTTCATATTTACTCACTTGAATTTTGTTTTTAAAACAATAAAGAACTGCAACACATGACAAAGGCAATTAAACACGCAATCTGAAGAAGCAAAGCAAGAATCAGAACCAGACTCAAACATGACATAAATGTTGAAGTTATCAAAAAAATAATTTAAAATAACTATGGTAAATATGTTAAATACTAGTGGAAAAAAATAGATAACATGCAAGAGATGAGTAATGGAGTGATAGGCATTCTAAGAAAAAAACAGAAGAAAATACTAGAAACACAAATCAGTGCAGCAGGAATGATTGCAACCTTTTTATGTAATATTAGGTTGCTGAAATCAGTGAAAATGATTGGAAAATCACCATGGAAAATAGTGGGGCATCTCAGTAAAAGGATATTAGAAAAGACTTATAAAATTTGGGCATATTTTAGATAATTTCAGAGAAGGCACAATTGGATTGTGTCTTTGCTCTAGATTATGTGCTGTAAGGAAGCTGTGGTAATACTATGATTTGGTATTATACCAAATCTAACTACCAAATCTAACTACAAGGTATGAAGTGAGACTGAAACTATAATTCACAAACAAAACAAAACAAAGGTCACTCATTAACCAGGAAAGGAAGAAGGTCAGTAATTATTATGGTTTTAAAAATGTCCACATTGTCGTCTGTGCTCATGTAACCAAACTAACGTGAGTTTGCTCCTTGGAGAGTCAAAGATGAAACTACCCCAGGTGAGTTGTTGCACAAAGAAAACTTTATTTGATCATGGGGAATAGCTTCCAAGGCTGTGACTCTCTGAGCAAGGGTGAATAGGTTCCTTTTATTTAGGGCTAGGATGAATATTTAGAGAGGAGAGCCTTGTATTGTATGTGGAGGCAAGCATAAGGTGGCACATGTGCCTTAAGGAAACTTGCCTATACACACATTTTATGATATGTAAATAAGGTTTGTGCTCCTCCTTGGTTGGAGATTTAACATAATGAAGTAAAAGTAACTGTCGGTCACTCCATGGGTCCACTCCACAGTCCATCTGCCCCGGCATGAGTCAGGGGTTAAGTTCAAACCCATCTGGGTGGTCCAGCTGCTGGAACTCTTCAGGCAGTTACTGTTGCTTGAGGCATAGTTACAGTTTGCATCATGGAATGCTCTGCCCCTCAAGTTTTGCCTGAGTTAAAAGATAAAACTAGAAAGAAGAGCTTAAGGAAAAATGTAGGACAAAGGTCACTGGATACAAGCCTGTGAGTAGTAAAGGTCAGGTCTCGGGGTCCAGCTGGTGATGTTCCTACAAGATTAAGGCATGATCTTCCTTTTGTCTTAAATCATTATGGTCACAGAATGGCCTTTTGCTTATTTTCAACACAACATCAACACCAATCCCCGAGAGAAAGGCCAGCTCTTAGCGGCACTGAGATCGAGCTCTCAAACGTCCATGGCTGCTGCTTGCTTTCTCATCAGTTTTGTTTTATTTCATTCAGTGAGCTTTTCTCAGTAATGCATAGTTGTTTCACTGCCATCTTTGTCATATATTAATTTCCCAGGTGTATATGTGGAACTATCAATAGCTCTATGATGTAATATTTAAATTGGGGAGAGAAAAGATCAGAGCTAAACCATTTTAAATCCTTTAATTATCAGTGGCAGGCTAAGGTATTATTCAACTTTAAGACTTCTTGAAGTTTAATATCTATGGAGAAGCTTACAGCATTAGACTATGCGCCATGGTGAGTGCTGTGAATGTGTAAGACTGTTGAATCACAGACCTGTACCTCTGAAACAAATAATACATTATACATTAAAAAAAAAGAAGAAGAAGAAGAAGATAGCAGGAAGGGAAAAATGAAGGGAGGGAGATCGGAGAGGGGGACGAACCAGGAGAGACTATGGACTCTGAGAAACAAACAGGGTTTTAGAGGAGAGGGTCATGGGGAGATGGGTTAGCCTGGTGATGGGTATTAAAGAGGGCACATACTGCCTGGAGCACTGGGTGTTATAGGCAAACAATGAATCATGGAACACTACATCGAAAACTAATGATGTAATGTATGGTGATTAACATAATATAGTAAAATAAAAGAAAAGAAAAATAAGATTTCAAACCAGAAAAAATGGTGGTCTAATGGAGAAAAGCAAACAAACACCTAGGGTTTGTTTGCACTGACAGAGAAACTCAGGGGCTACTGACACAGGTTTTTTTTTCTGAAATGTATTTCTATTGTGATACATGTATAAACTCTCTGTATGTTGTCAAATGTCCACAGTCTTGATTTTCCCAAACCAATTTAACAAATCTACTTTTCATTAAGGAACATATCTTTTATAGACCCCGTCTTATAAGACTGAACCCTTAACCTCTGGGATCTGATACTGTCTCCAGGTAGATAGTGTCACAATTGATTTAATTACTTGATAATGTTGAAAAACATACACATTGGAGTTGGTGTCAAATTAAAATGAAGATATTGAACAGAGAAACTGAGCAAATATTAAAAAGCTCTGTAAAGACATCTGGTCCCAAGACAGCCTGAGGTGCAGAGACTCGTACCAGGGTTAAAGGGCGAAGGGGAAAGAAATCTTAACTTGACCTGGAGAAGTCAGACTTTGAGACAGACGTAGGGTTGAAGAGAAAAGTGTAGTGGGAAAGCAGATGCAAGCTCTAAGTATTCCAGTGCAAATATGTTATATGCCAAGTGCAGGAGACACTTGCTAGGGAAGTGGGGAAGTTAGATAGGAAAGGAACAGCCGCTGAGATGTTTGTGAGCCAGCTACCACTGTGGAATTCAAAATTAATTTGGCAAAGCTAGAGCAGAAGATAAACATATGGGAGTTGGGGAGAATTAGAGAAAGAATCTGGTTTCGTCCACAAACAGCTGAAAAACAAGCAAACATTTCAAGTAGGAGAGTAACTTAACTAAATTTATGGTTGCCATATGGAACACGGACATGGGGAGAACAATCCATAAAGAACTGAAGGCATAGGAACAATTTGGAGGCTCTCTCAAGTAGATCTAAGATGACTTCAGAGCACTGACAAAGAAACTCAGGGGCTACTGACACAGGTTTTTTTTCTGAAATGTATTTCTATTGTGGTACATGTATAAACTCTCTGTATGTTGTCAAATGATATGCTATGTCCACAGTCTTGATTTTCCCAAACCAATTTAACAAATCTACTATTCATTAAGGAACATATCTTTTATAGACCCCGTCTTATAAGACTGAACCCTTAACCTCTGGGATCTGATACTGTCTCCAGGTGGATAGTGTCACAATTGATTTAATTACTTGATAGTGTTGAAAAACATACACATTGGAGTTGGTGTCAAATTAAAATGAAGATATTGAACAGAGAAACTGAGCAAATATTAAAAAGCTCTGTAAAGACATCTGGTCCCAAGACAGCCTGAGGTGCAGAGACTCGTACCAGCCCAATTATGATAAAATTCAGGGTTATTTGAAAAATAATTTGAATAGTAATTTGAAGATAAAATTAGGATTATCCTATAATAGCTAAAGGAGAAAGAGTTGAGAATCTACCTATCAGGATTTAGAATTTTATTACTGTTATTATATGATAGTTTTAGACAGTTTATTACATATTTGATTATGCATAACCTGAATTTATAGCAATATCAGCTAAAATTCACTGTGCATTTAAGACTATAGGATCTATCATCCATTTCTCTTAAAAAACAAATATATTTTTACCTTCATATGCTATAGATCAAAATTCATGAACGAATAGTAAGGATTGAATGAAGGACCTCTAGCTATAGTTAGTTGCCAAAATTAGATCGAAAAACTCACAGCTGGTCTTTCATAAACTGGAATTTTAGATTGCCGGTGGTCCTTATGAATGGATGAACTTTGTATGATGATTAGAAGGTACTATTTAGAGTATGTGTGTATGTGTGTGTATGTGTGTATAGACATCCACATTCCTCCTTCTCTCTCTGTATATATGTGTATATAAAAAGTGTTTAGTAGAAGAGTATTCTGAGTTAAAAAAAAAAACAAAGTATTGGTTTTACCTATATGAACCATGAGGTAATTATTCTGCAAAAACAGGAATTAGGGTATGTTTTACACATAGTAGTAAAAGCTATAATCTGTTTTCATCTGCCATAGGGATACTATCAATTTTACAAGTGACAGATGGGAACCATTATTATGCAAAAGTGTGTTCATACCAAGAAGTATATATTTTTACAAAAAGGAAAAATATTTTACTTTAGGTCCATTAAAAGGTACACGGTGTTCTCAACGTGCAAAAATAAATTTAGGAATATTCCTTCTCATTTTGTAGAGGATGAGATGATTCATCCTGATTAGGTTTCCTGTTGAGCCTGAGTGGTTTTAATAAAAGAAGGAAATCAATGACTGGCCATTGGAATATAATGGATCTGTAATGCTATATTTTAATGAGGCAGCAATGGGAGGCCATTAGAATGAAATAGATTGGCCATCAACAGCACATAAAATAATTTATTAAACAAGCTGATGTGCAGATAAAAGGGTCACTAAAAGTATGTCGTAGGGATATACAAAAAAAAGTATGAGACTATAGTTTCCTAATAAGTTTCTAAATGGGGATTATTTTCATGCAAAGGGGAAAAAACATAATTTGCTGATTAGTGATAGATATTAGGACCTTTTAACCACCTTTACATTCCATGTTTTGTGTCATTTATGATATAGTAGAGTGACAGTTCATAGTACTTTGGGTAAAATCTGCAAGCACATATGCTTTTTGAAAATGATTAACATTAACTAAGAAATTCTTAAATTAATATTAGCCATCAATAGGTTGTTATTTCTTGTCATACAATCTATATTTGGTCTCTCATTTTTAATGCAGGTACTATGTAATTATTACCTAATCAGTATCATTTTTATAAGATCAGAAGTAATTCACTAACCCCAGAAACAGTTCATTTTGAGAAAGCTACATGTGCTATTTGTAGTCATGTTCAAAATATTGAGTAAGCATGTCCTTCATAGCAGAGAACTATCTACTCTTTTAATATTTCCATATTGTCTCCATACTCCAGAATCTAGGTTAAAATAATAATTCAGCCTACCAAAGGCAACAACTGTCTTAGTAAGATGAATTAAAATATGATTAAAATTAATTCAAACTATAACTAGAATTGCCTTGAAATTAATGGTTAAAATTTTATAGTGATATATTAGAAGCTTACCACTGTCAATCTTTAATGAATTCATTTTAATCATTATGCTAACTAAGTACATATAATCAAGTGGAGTTGAGACATAAAATTTCAGCCTTCTGGGTTACAATGTTCTTTTTATCTCTTTTGTTCACTCATTACTATCTTGTCACAAGTTATGCACAGCTTGATTTAAATACACTTCTTCAACAGCAATATGCAGAAGAATGAAACTGAACCACTTTCTTACACCGTACAGAAAAATACATTCAAAATGGATGAAAGACCTAAATGTGAGACAGGAAACCATCAAAATCCTAGAGGAGAACACAGGCAGAAACCTTTTGACCTCAGCCATAGCAAATTCTTATTAGACACATCACCAGAGGCAAGGGAAACAAAAGCAAACATGAAGAATTGGGACTTCATCAAGATAAAAAGCTTCTGCATAGTGAAGGAAACAATCACGCAGCCTGTGGAAACAAAAAGGCAGCCTACGGAAGGGGAGAAGATATTTGCAAATGACATTCCTGATAAAGGGTTAGTATCTAAAATCTATAAAGAACTTATCAAACTCAATACCCAAAAACAAATTATCCAGTTAAGAAATGGGCCGAAGACATGGATAGACTCTTTCCAAAGAAGACATCCAGATGGCCGATAGACACATGAAAAGATGTTCATCACTCTTCATCAGGGAACTACAAATCAAAATCACGATGAGATACCACCTCACACCTGTCAGAATGGCTAAAATTAACAACTCAGGAAACAACAGGTGTTGGTGAAGATGCCAAGAAAGGGGAACCCTCTTGCACTGCTGGTGGGAATGCAAACTGGTGCAGCCACTCTGAAGAACAGTATGGAGGTTCCTGAAAAAGTTCAACATAGAACTACCCTAGGATCCGGCAATTGCACTACCAGGTATTTACCCAAAGGACACAAAAATGCAGATTTGAAGGGGTGCATGCATCCTGATGTTTATAGCAGCATTATCAACAATAGCTAAATTATGGAAAGAGCCCAACTTGTCATTTGCTACAATGTGGATGGAACTAGAGTGTATTATATGCTAAGTGAAATAAGTCAGTCAGAGAAAGACAAATATCATATTTACCCACTCATATGTGGAATTTAAAAAAGAAAACAGATGAATATAGAGGAGGGGGAAAAGAAAAAGAAAAAGGGAGAGAGGGAAACAAACTAAAAGAACAATAGAGAACAAACTGAGGGTTGTTCTCAGGAAGGTGGGTGGGGTATAGGCTAGATGGGGGATGGGCATTAAGGATGGGACTTGTGACCAGCCCACGGTGTTGTATGTAAATGATGAATTACTAAATTCTACTCCAGAAAGCAATATTGCACTGTGTGTTAACTAACAACATTTAAATAAAAAAATAAATACTCATCAGGCAAAAATCCTCTGGTCCATTTGCCCTTTCCTTTGTCTTACAGTAACAACACCAGCAGGTTGCACATTCCTCTTCCTGAAACTTGTTAAGTCTTTGTTTTAGACCTGACATTTTTTTCCTTTACACTGAGGTGAATACACTTACCCTATACCTCCATACATGGAACTGAGAGAGGTCAGTAAATGAAGACTAATAACCTCTTTTCTTTAGTAAAGATATATTGCAATGCAGTTTTACTTTCTTAAATAATGAAGAAATCACTCACTTTTTAAAAATCACTTTCAAGAGAGCTTAATTAACAACATAGCACATATTTCTTCTCATACATAATCCATTCATGAAGGTAAAGAAGATTTTTAATTAAATATTCCAATAAAAGCAATATAAATCTATATTATTAGTTAAAAAACATTTGGTTTAAAGTTTTTGAGAATATTTATATTTCCTGTGGTAAAACCCTGAATAATTCAGTTAACAAGTAGTCTTTTAAAAACTATTCTATATTTCATAGCTTAATAGGTGATAAAGCTTCAGGAATGGCAGTGCTACAGTCTATTGAGGAAAAAAACTCATTTTATATATAGAGAGATACATATGAAATATGTTATAATAATACAATATAATAACCACTCCACCATAGAGGAATATACAATGCCACTTGAAGCCTATTTACAGGGACACCTGAGAGGGGATAAAAAAGAAGCTTCAGAGGAAGAACAGAACATAATTTATAAAATTTATGCTGGGCACCTGGGTGGCTCAGTCGTTAAGTGTCTGCCTTCCGCTCAGGTCATGATCCCAGGGCCCTGGGATCGAGCCCTGCATCGGGCTCCCTGCTCGGCGGGAAGCCTGCTTCTCCCTCCCCCACTCCCCCTGCTTGTGCTCTTGCTCTCGCTATCTCTCTCTCGGTCAAATAAATAAATAAAATCTTAAAATAAAATAAAATAAAATAAAATTTATGACTGAAAAGGAAGAACATCTTCATTGTTACATTCATAAATATATTCACACAAATAAATGGTGTTTTTTAGTAACTCCATCTGGTTTATTCCAATTCAGAGTTAAAGGACAACAAACATGTTTTTAAGTAGGTAATGAATTAAATCAAAATACATTCCACGGAAACACTGAAAGATAAGGATTGATTCAAAAATGAAATATATATGGGGCGCCTGGGTGGCTCAGTTGGTTAAGTGTCCAACTCTTGGTTTCAGCTCATGTCATGATCTTATGGGTTGTGAGGTCGAACCCTGCATGGGGCTCCATGCTCAGTGGGGAATCTGCTTATTATCTGTCTCTCCCTCTGCTCCTCCCCCCACTCTCATGCTCTCTCTCTCTCAAATAAATAAATAAATCTTTAAAAAAATAAATATATGTAATAGATAACTACATATTAAATGGTATCACACATGAGTAAACAGAGAATTTGGTATTCCACATAAAAGCAAAACCCTAATGCAAATTAGGAGGCAGGGGGCAATACGCCACCTTCCTAGAAGCATTAGTGTCCTTGCACATGACTCAGTAAGTGGTATCTCATCAAATATTAAGTGGAAATTAGATGCTAAGATTACATGGAATTTTACTATTTTATTATTTTACTTTATCCATCATTTTACCTCACTTGTATTTTTTTGTTTTTTCCTCCTAAAATAAGCATACATTATATATACCATTAAAAGGTAGAATATATACGAAGAATAAAAAAGTAGAGTCATTAAATAAGTATATTTTAGGAAGAACTATTAGAGTGTTTCCAAAGAGTACTGATTTTCTTTCAGGCAAGTATTTCTATTTTTTGCTTACAATTTGCTTTTTTCAAAGACAGGAAAGTTTTGTTTATGACATTTATAAAGTAAAATATTATATGCTCATTTTAGTCACAAAATATAGTCTCCACCCTGTAATTAGTTTGTCAGGTTCTACATAATAGGCACAGATTCTAACTTCAAGTTCACACTTATTCCCTGTTATGTTCCTCAGGCCTGTGATACAGATGGGTTGCCCATAGGAGAGGAAGAAATGTGATCACCTTCTTTATTTCCTTGCCTTTTTTTATCAGCTCACTCATCATGGCTTTTGGCCTGCTTCGTTTGGAGCAGGTTAAGATTCAAAGAGCATAAGGAGGAAATAAGGCAGTTGCATCGATTTACTGCTACGTAATGGTCACTGGAAATGTTTGTAGAAGTACCAAGGTACAAGGGAGGTGTTTGACCATCTAATCTGTAGACCTTTCTAAAAGGAGATCCTTAAAATATGAGTCTTAAACTCCTCATTTCTACAGACTATAAAAATGTAAGATTATAAGGGATTTTTAGGAAGGATTTTTTGAGAGAGCTTATTTAAAGAAAGCTCCATAGTAAACACCTCACTCAAAAAGAGACATGTATCACATGACCTCACTGATATGAGGAATTCTTAATCTCAAGAAAGAAACTGAGTGTTACTGGAGTGGTTGGGGGTGGGAGGGATGGGGTGGCTGGGTGATAGACATTGGGGAGGGTATGTGCTACGGTGAGCACTGTGAATTGTGCAAGACTGTTGAATCACAGTTCTGTACTTCTGAAACAAATAACGCAACATATTTTAAGAAAAAAGATAAAGAAGAAGATAAAAGGAGAGGAAGAAAAGGGGAGTATGTCAGAGGGGGAGACGAACCATGAGAGATGATGGACTCTGAAAAACAAACTGAGGGTTCTAGAGGGGAGGGGGGTAGGGGGATGGGTTAGCCTGGTGATGGGTATTAAAGAGGGCACGTTCTGCATGGAGCACTGGGTGTTATGAACAAACAATGAATCATGGAACACTGCACCAAAAACTAATGATGTAATATATGGTGATTAACATAACAATAAAAAATTTAAAAAAAAAAAAGGGGAATGTTGGTGTTCCCTTAAGGAGACGGGCTTCAGTGAGGCTTCTCAGAAGCTCTGTAGGTCTGTATCCCCTGAGATTAGAGAACTCAGTGGACAAAGGGCTAGACTTTTGCCTGCGAAACTCATAGGAAAAAGGGTGAAAGCAAGTTGCTCCTGTTTGAAGATCAGCCAAATTGAGTCTGTGTTTGTCAGTTAATGTGATTGTAGGACTTTGGCTTATCTAAAAGTACCTGCCGTAATTATGAAGCCTCCTGAAGTGTTTATTTGGAGTCAAGAGAAATATGTCATTCACTTGGGAAATTGTGAAGGGGCTGTGAAAGAAAAAAATATAGCTGCTTATGACTTCCATTCTTCAGTTCTGCTTCAGTGTTCCCGGTTATGCTTGAATAACTTTAGCACAATTCTTTTGTTGGTTCAAGAACAAACAGAAGTGAAAACCATTTGTGCATCCTTTTCACAATTTAAATAAGTATGAATCATCATTTCCTTTATGACATTTTCTGATTTTGCCTAGCTCAGTAATTTTTTAATAAATAATAGCACTAGTATTATTATTTATGTTTGTTTTAAAAGTAAGTTCTCAATATCATATTTTCTCAATTGTTATTTGCATACTTTGACAGATAATTTTTCTTTAAAAATATGATGATATATTAATGGAACTCTGTTAATATTTTCATATATTAATGACCTTCATCAAAATTTTAACATTAGTTGTTTTTTAACTGACTCGAAATTTTAACTGACTCCATCCTTGAATAGTGCTTAATACTATTACTTACTTGAAATTATGCTGGGGATTTACTAGAAAACTAACATAAACAAATAGTATTCCAGACTGGTCATTAAAAACTCCACCAGGTACATTTAGCATAATAATATCCAAATGAATGCATGTCCACTTAACCAAGAACTGGAGAAGTAGGTGCAATGTATAATATGGAAAAATTCATTCTGATACCATCATTAAGCTTGTGTATACCAAGGCATTGCTTCAATTTCTTCTACTTACTTCCTTTGGATTCCTGTACAAGAATTTATCCCAGTTCCAGCATGAGCTATTTTGATTGGAATGAGCATCTGATGATCTTCCACCTGTTCCAGAAATTTGAAATTCCCTCTGTCTTAGGGAATGGAACTGCCAGGCAATTCTGCTCAGTCCTGCTAAATAACAGCCATCTAAACTAAACCTGTCTGATAACAAAATCATCTATCTCACCTCCTCAGGACTTACGCAATCCCTTCCGTCTATAAAGCACTACTTATAAATATTTGTGAGGTGGTCCTCTTTTATTATTTAGTCAGTAACGAGGATCTGTTTCTCTGAATATGACACAGGTTCTTATAATCCGTTCGTTTTCCTTATTGCCACCAGCTATCTCCCCTTCTAGGTCTGTTCCTACATTCATTATTTTTGTGCCCTCTGGTCATGCCACTGAGAAGTCAGTCCTAACATTTCATGGAATAAACCTCAACCCTTTTCCAGATATTACTCTTTGGAGGCAGCAAAACATTCATTCTTCATTCATGGTTTCATTCTTTAAGTTCATTTGTATATGAAATTTAGAATATTGGCTATTGCTTCCTTTTGAGGAAAAAGCTGTACAATTCAAGCTGTTTTCATTACTTACAGAACTAGTCCCGCTAATTTAAGCAACCTGTGTCAGAAATGATTTTGTTTGTTTTTCATGTAGTTCTATAACATGATTGTTAACTATAAAATCATTCTGATTGAAAGTCAGTTGAACTTTGAAATTAGTAACCATCTATTTAAAAAGTTAAATTTTTAAAAAAATGCAAGCAACTTATTTTTAGTGAAAAATATTTTTAAACTGTGACTTAATTTGAAGTAGCAGTTCTTTTCAATTTAATTTCCCTATATTTCTTTTTTTTAAGGTTTATTTATTTATTTGACAGAGAGAGAGAGAGAAGAGAGCAGAAGCAGGGGATGCTGCAGGCAGAGGGAGAAGGGAGAAGCAGGCTCCCTGCTCCACAGGGAGCCCGATGCAGAACTTGATCCCAGTACCCTGGGATCATGACCTGAGCTGAAGGCAGAAGCTTAACCAACTGAGTACCCAGGGGCCCCATAATTTCCCTATATTTCTTAAAAATATTATATCTGTATCTATTTTTTAAAAAAAGGACAGGGCATCTGGGTGGCTCAGTTGGTTAAGCGACTGCCTTCAGCTCAGGTCATGATCCTGGAGTCCCGGGATCAAGTCCCACATCGGGCTCCCTGCTCAGTAGGGAGTCTGCTTCTCCCTCTGACCCTCTTCCCTCTCGTGCTCTCTGTCTCTCATTCTCTCTCTCTCAAATAAATAAATAAATAATCTTTTTTAAAAAAGGACAAAATTATATCTATTATCTATCTATATGTTCCCTTCTTCACTACTTCTTTTTCGTACAAGATCCAAAAAACAAATCAATCACAGGAAGGATGACACAAGAATTTCCTCACTAATCAAATTTGATATGTCAATCTTGATCTTAAACAGATAAACACTAAGGCATTGTTAACTACTTTGAAAAAAATCTTAGCGAATATTACCTTAGCATTATTTAAATCAAATTTAATTTTCATTTATACTTTTATTGTATAAAATGAGCCACAGAACTCAATGTATTGTTTTCATATTTAGAATTATATTAAAATTATAATTTTCCTTATTTATTTACATTGACTGATGCATTAAAGTCCCAACATCTGTCAGTAAACATATGCTTCGCAATCATACTAGCTAATTTTTTTTTTTAGGGTACTCAAGAACAAATGATTTCCACTAAAGGAGAAAAAGGTGCTCAAATATTCAAATCAGTCCCAGTGAAATGATTCATAAAAACTCTCTACTCATGCTAAATTTACCATTAAATCCTGAATCAGAGTGTATAGCTGTTATTTTTGACATCTCTCTAATATCTTTCAAGCTAATTTCCCTTTCCTTATTTTGTTATAAGAATTGTTGAATCTGCTGCATAGATTTTAATAGTTCTTCTGGAATATGATTGAAGGCAAGGGACATGACAGGTTAAATCGTTCTGAATAACATGTAGTAAAGACAGGTACCTGAGTAAATTAAACATAACTCACCACTGATGTTCACAGATAAATTTTTTAAAAGAAGACATAACAGTGTAAAGACATGTTGGACATTCACCATATTTAGAAATGTTTATCCAAGTTTCTCTTTTTTCCCATCACACCATAGCAGAAACTATGAAAAAAGGAAAGACAAATTTGCTTAGCTCTGAAAATAAAAATTGGACTACTGCTGTTCCTCAAAAAAAAAAAAAAAAAAAAAAAAAAGCCTGTGTCTGGAAGATAAAACAAAAAGGATATTACTTCTTCATTCCTTGAATGGAGAATATAACAAAAATTTAATTCTCCTAGGCCAAACAGAAAAATAAGCTAAAATTTTGTGCATTTTCACTATTTGGCAAAATTGTTACCGTAGAACCTTAGTGAACATAGAACTTCTCCAGATGACCAGTGAAGCAGACAAGTCCGTGTTTCATTTTTAGTAGAGATGATAATGTAGGTTATGGATATCTTTAAATTCCACAAGTCATATGACTTGATATAAGGAAACCTAATTTTGACCGGGTTTAAGATTGTGTTTTGCTTGTTCATTTTATCAAGTGCTGCTTTCCTGTTATGAGGGTTGGTTTTTCTGTTATACTGTAGAATAAAGCTGTTTCTTGCAGACAAAGTTACCAGTGTGGCCTGGTCTTGTCCTGTTGCATAATAGTTGACATAAAACAAACAGGTTTTGAGAGAAATCAAGAACACTGGAGAAATTAAATGATAAAATTTTAGCTGGTAATATCAGTGTTAAAGTTGTCATCCTTTTGCTTGCTGAAAATTATAAGTGACCTCTATTTCAAAAGGTGTAAGAATCAGATTTTAAATGCATAAACCATAACCTTAATTCCTTTAACAACCTACTTACCATGGAATGAATTTATTTACTTATTACAGCATTATGTGTTTTTTTTTGCCCATTTTTATTTTTTTTTAATTTTTTATTGTTATGTTAATCACCATATATTACATAATTTGTTTTGGTGTAGTGTTCCATGATTCATTGTTTGCTCATAACACCCAGTGCTCCATGCAGAATGTGCCCTCCTCAATACCCATCACCAGGCTAACCCATCCCCCCACCCTCCTCCCCTCCAGAAACCTCAGTTTGTTTTTCAGAGTCCATCATCTCTCTTGGTTCGTCTCCCCCTCTGACTTTCTCCCCTTCATTCTTCCTCTCCTGCTATCTTCTTCTTTATCTTTTTTCTTAAAATATGTTGCGTTATTTGTTTCAGAAGTACAGATCTGTGATTCAACAGTCTTACACAATTCACAGCGCTCACCGTAGCACATATCTTCCCCAATGTCCATCACCCAGCCACCCCATCCCTCCGACCCCCGACCACTCCAGCAAACCTCAGTTTCTTCCTGAGATTAAGAATTCCTCATATCAATGAAGTCATATGATACATGTCTTTCTCTGATTGACTTATTTCACTCAGCATAACACCCTCCAGTTCCATCCACGTCGTTGCAAATGGCAAGATCTCATTCCTTTTGATGGCTGCATAATATTCCATTGTGTATATATACCACTCTTCTTTATCCATTCATCTGTCGATGGACACCTTGGCTCTTTCCACAGTTTGGCTATTGTGGACAGTGCTGCTATAAACATTGGGGTGCACGTACCCCTTCGGGTCCCTACATTTGTATCTTTGGGGTAAATACCCAGTAGTGCAATTGCTGGATCGAATGGTAGCTCTAATTTCAACTGTTTGAGGAACCTCCATACTGTTTTCCAGAGGGGTTGCACCAGCTTGCGTTCCCACCAACAGTGTAGGAGGGTTCCACTTTCTCCACATCCCCGCCAACATCTGTCGTTCCCTGACTTGTTAATTTTAGCCATTCTGACGGGTGTGAGGTGGTATCTCATGGAGGTTTTGATTTGGATTTCCCTGATGCCGAGCGATGTTGAGCACTTTTTCATGTGTCTGTTGGCCATTTGGATGTCTTCTTTGGAAAAATGTCTGTTCATGTCTTCTGTCCATTTCTTGATTGGATTATTTGTTCTTTGGGTGTTGAGTTTGATAAGTTCTGTATAGATTTTGGATACTAGCCCTTTATCTGATATGTCATTTGCAAATATTTTCTCCCATTCTGTCGGTTGTCTTTTGGTTTTGTTGACTGTTTCTTTTGCTGTGCAAAAGCTTTTTATCTTGATGAAATCCCAATAGTTCATTTTTGCCCTGGCTTCCCGTGCCTTTGGTGATGTTTCTAGGAAGAAGTTGCTGCGGCTGAGGTCGAAGAGGTTGCTACCTGTGTTCTCCTTTAGGATTTGGATGGACTCCTGTCTCACGTTTAGGTCTTTCAACCATTTGGAGTCTGTTTTTCTGTGTGGTGTAAGGAAATGGTCCAGTTTCATTCTTCTGCATGTGGCTGTCCAATTTTCCCAACACCATTTGTTGAAGAGACTGTCTTTTTTCCACTGGACATTCTTTCCTGCTTTGTCAAAGATAAGTTGACCATAGAGTTGAGGGTCCATTTCTGGGCTCTCGATTCTGTTCCATTGATCTATGTGTCTGTTTTTGTGCCAGTACCATACTGTCTTGATGATGACAGGTTTGGAATAGAGCTGGAAGTCCGGAATTCTGATGCCGCCAGCTTTGCTTTTCTTTTTCAATATTCCTTTGGCTATTCGGGGTCTCTTCTGGTTCCATACAAATTTTAGGATTATTTGTTCCATTTCTTTGAAAAAAGTGGATGGTATTTTGATGGGGATTGCATTGAATGTGTAGATTGCTCTAGGTAGCATTGGCATCTTCACAATGTTGGTTCTTCCAATCCATGAGCATGGAACGTTTTTCCATTTCTTTGTGTCTTCTTCAATTTCTTTCCTGAGTATTTTATAGTTTTCTGAGTACAGATCCTTTGCCTCTTTGGTTAAATTTATTCCTAGGTATCTTATGGTTTTGGGTGCAATTGTGAATGGGATCGACTCCTTGATTTGTCTCTCTTCTGTCTTGTTGTTGGTGTATAGGAATGCCACTGATTTCTGTGCATTGATTTGATTGCCTGCTACTTGACTGAATTCCTGTATGAGTTCTAGCAGTTTTGGGGTGGAGTCTTTTGGGTTTTCCACATAAAGTATCATATCATCTGCAAAGAGTGAGAGTTTGACTTCCTCTTTGCCGATTTGGATGCCTTTGATTTCTTTTTGTTGTCTGATTGCTGTGGCTAGGACTTCTAATACTATGTTGAATAGCAGTGGTGAGAGTGGACATCCCTGCCGCGTTTCTGACCTTAGGGGAAAAGCTCTCAGCTTTCCCCCATTGAGAATGATATTCGCTGTAGGTTTTTCGTAGATGGCTTTTATGATATTGAGGTATGTACCCTCTATCCCTATGCTCTGAAGAGTTTTGATCAAGAAAGGATGCTGTACTTTGTCAAATGCTTTTTCTGCATCTATTGAGAGGATCATATGATTCTTGTTCTTTCTTTTGTTAATGTATTGTATCACATTGATTGCTTTGCGGATGTTGAACCAGCCTTGCAGCCCAGGGATAAATCCCACTTGGTCGTGGTGAATAATCCTTTTAATGTACTGTTGGATCCTATTGGCTAGTATTTTGGTGAGAATTTTTGCATCCATGTTCATCAAGGATATTGGTCTGTAATTCTCCTTTTTGATAGGGTCTTTGTCTGGTTTTGGGATCAAGGTAATGGTGGCCTCATAAAATGAATTTGGAAGTTTTCCTTCCATTTCTATTTTTTGGAACAGTTTCAGGAGAATAGGTATTAATTCTTCTTTGAATGTCTGATAGAATTCCCCTGGGAAGCCATCTGGCTCTGGGCTTTTGTTTCTTGGGAGATTTTTGATAACTGCTTCAATTTCCTTAGCGGTTATAGGTCTGTTCAGGTTTTCTATTTCTTCCTGGTTCAATTTTGGTAGTTGATACATCTCTAGGAATGCACCCATTTCTTCCAGGTTATCTAATTTGCTGGCATAGAGTTGCTCATAATATGTTCTTATAATTGTTTGTATTTCTTTGGTGTTGGTTGTGATCTCTCCTCTTTCATTCATGATTTTGTTGATTTGGGTCATTTCTCTTTTCTTTTTGATCAGTCTGGCCAGGGGTTTATCAATCTTGTTAATTCTTTCAAAGAACCAGCTCCTAGTTTCGTTGATCTGTTCTACTGTTCTTTTGGTTTCTATTTCATTGATTTCTGCTCTGATCTTTATGATTTCTCTTCTCCTGCTGGGTTTAGGCTTTATTTGCTGTTCTTTCTCCAGCTCCTTTAGGTGTAGCGTTAGGTTGTGTATTTGAGACCTTTCTTGTTTCTTGAGAAAGGCTTGTATTGCTATATACTTTCCTCTCAGGACTGCCTTTGCTGTATCCCAAAGATTTTGGACAGTTGTGTTTTCATTTTCATTGGTTTCCATGAATTTTTTTAATTCTTCTTTAATTTCCTGGTTGACCCATTCATTCTTTAGTAGGATGCTCTTTAGCCTCCATGTATTTGAGTTCTTTCCGACTTTCCTCTTGTGATTGAGTTCTAGTTTCAAAGCATTGTGGTCTGAAAATATGCAGGGAATGATCCCAATCTTTTGGTACCGGTTGAGACCTGATTTGTGACCTAGGATGTGATCAATTCTGGAGAATGTTCCATGGGCACTAGAGAAGACTGTGTATTCCGTTGCTTTGGGATGGAATGTTCTGAATATGTCTGTGAAGTCCATTTGGTCCAGTGTGTCATTTAAAGCCTTTATTCCCTTGTTGATCTTTTGCTTAGATGATCTGTCCATTTCAGTCAGGGGGGTGTTAAAGTCCCCCACTATTATTGTATTGTTGTCAATGTGTTTCTTTGCTTTTGTTATTAATTGCCTTATATAATTGGCTGCTCCCATGTTCGGGGCATAGATATTTACAATTGTTAGATCTTCTTGTTGGATAGACCCTTTAAGTAGGATATAGTGTCCTTCCTCATCTCTTATTACAGTCTTTGTTTTAAAATCTAGTTTGTCTGATATAAGGATTGCCACCCCAGCTTTCTTTTGGTGTCCATTAGCATGGCAAATGGTTTTCCACCCCTCACTTTCAATCTGGGGGTGTCTTTGGGTCTAAAATGAGTCTCTTGCAGACAGCATATGGATGGGTCTTGTTTTTTAATCCAATCTGATAGCCTGTGTCTTTTGATTGGGGCATTGAGCCCATTTACATTCAGGGTAACTATTGAAAGGTATGAATTTAGTGCCATTGTATTGCCTGTAAGGTGACTGTTACTCTATGTTGTCTGTGTTCCTTTCTGATCTGTGCTGCTTTTAGGCTCTCTCTTTGCTTAGAGGACCCCTTTCAATATTTCTTGGAGGGCTGGTTTCGTGTTTGCAAATTCCTTTAGTTTTTGTTTGTTCTGGAAGCTTTTTATCTCTCCTTCTATTTTCAATGACAGCCTAGCTGGATATAGTATTCTTGGCTGCATATTTTTCTCGTTTAGTGCTCTGAAGATATCTTGCCAGTCCTTTCTGGCCTGCCAGGTCTCTGTGGATAGGTCTGTTGCCAATCTAATATTTTTACCATTGTAGGTTACATATCTCTTCTCCCGAGCTGCTTTCAGGATTTTCTCTTTGTCTCTGAGACTCGTAAGTTTTAGTATTAGATGTTGGGGTGTTGACCTATTTTTATTGATTTTGAGAGGGGTTCTCTGTGCCTCCTGGATTTTGATGCCTGTTTCCTTCCTCACATTAGGGAAGTTCTCTGCTATTATTTGCTCCAATATACCTTCTGCCCCTCTATCTCTTTCTTCTTCTTCTGGGATCCCAATTATTCTAATGTTGTTTCGTCTTATTGAATCACTTATCTCTCGAATTCTGCCCTCGTGATCCTGTAGTTGTTTATCTCTCTTTTCTCAGCCTCTTTACTTTCCATCATTTGGTCTTCTATATCACTGATTCTCTCTTCTGCCTCATTTATCCTAGCAGTTAGTGCCCCCATTTTTGATTGCACCTCATCAATAGCCTTTTTGATTTCGACTTGGTTAGATTTTAGTTCTTTTATTTCTCCAGAAAGGGTTTCTCTAATAACTTCCACGCTTTTTTCAAGCCCAGCTAGTATCTTTAAAGTCATGATTCTGAACTCTAGGTCCGAAAACGTACTAATGTCCCTATTGAGTAGGTCCCTGGCTGACGGTACTACCTCTTGTTCTTTTTGCTGAGGTGATTTTTTTCGTCTTGTCATTTTGTCCAGAGGAGAATAGATGAATGAGAGAAGAAAAGGCTAACAGGTTTACAACGTCCCCAGCAAATATACTGTATAGAAATCAGAAAAGACCTGAAACCAGGGGAAAAGAAAGTGAAAGAAAGAAAAAAGAAAGAGAAAAAAAAAAAGAAAAAAGAAAAAAGAGATAAAAACAAAAACAGAAAAATACAAAAAAAGCAGAATGTGATCAAATATGATCAGGCTAGTGCATAGATCAGTGCCACACACTAGATTTTGGGCGTATTTTGGTCTGTTAGAAAAAAGTGCCTCCTAAAATTTTAAAGGAAGAAAGACATATATGTACAAAATAAGGGCTGATACAATGAAGGGATAGAAGATGACTGTAAAGATGAAAATTATAAAAGATTTTATAAAAGGACTTGATAAGATAAGAAGTTGTTTGAAAAAAGAAAGAAGATTTAAAAAAGAAAAAAGGGAGAGAATGTGATCAGGCAGGAGACTAGAACAGAACCATACACTAGTGATTTAGGGTATATTTTTATCTGTTAGAAGAAACTGTATCTCAAAATTTTAAAGAGAGAAGAACTTATATATATATGCCAAAAATAAGGGTAACTACTATGAAGGGATAAAATATGACTCTAAAATGAAAAATAAAAAATGTTTTTTTTTTAAAGAGATTGATAAGATGTTGGTTGAAAAAGGGAAAAAGAAGAAAAAGAAAAAAAAAACAGTTAACAAAAATTAACTTTGATGAACTAATGAATCATGGTAAAAAAAAAAAAAGCCATGAATTCTATGTGCAGTATTCCCCTAGCGCTGGAGTTCTCCCGTTCTCCTTGATCGGTAAACTTGGTCTTGGCTTGCTGGCTCTTCATGCTGATCTTCTGGGGGAGGGGCCTGTTGCTGTGGTTTCCAAATGTCTTTGCCAGAGGCTGAATTGCCCCGCCCTTGTCAGTCCGGGCTAAGCAAGCTGCTTGGGTTTGATCTCAGGAGCTTTTGTTCCCTTCAAGCTCTCCGTACAGCCTTGGAGGACCAGGGCAAAAATGGTGGCCTCCCAATCTCCATCCGGAGGAGCTGAGAACTCGGGGCCCCGCTCCTCAGTGCGTCCCCAGAGAAAAGCAGTCACTCCCTTGTCCCTGGTCTCCGGCTGCACTCCGTGCTCACCCGGCCTGTGACCGAGCGTTTGTATCTCTGGCACCCGACCCCGTGTGGAGTCTCCAAACCCAGCAGATCCCTGCAGTGCGTTCCCACGCTGCTCCTCCCCGGGAAGGAAGGGGAGTCTCCCCGGATCTGCCGCCTGTTGGGTCCCTGCTGCAGGAGCAGTGGCCCGACTGGGCGGCGGATCACAGTTTATGGCAACCCCAAGCTGAGAGCCCGCGCCTCAGCTCCGTCTCTGCAGCCGGCTTTCCCGCTCCGATACCTGAGAGCTCTGGCGCACTCAGGCTCCCCCGGTCTTTCTGTGACCCCAAGGGTCCTGAGACCCCACTGTCCCACGAGGGTTCCACCCCCGCTTAGCCACTGGAGCGACGTCCCTCAGCGGAGCCGACTTCTAAAAGGTCCGATTTTGTGCTCTACGGCTCTAGCACTTGCCAGAAGCGGCCGGCGGAGGCCCCTCCCCCGCCGTCTATCCTCCCGAATATTGCCTCGGATTCACTTCTCTGCACGTCCTACCTTCCAGTAAGTGGTCGCTTCTCTGTTCCAGCATTACGTTTAAATAATGAGCATCCGTTTATCAAGATCAAATGAGGGAGGATTAAACTATGGTTATTTTCAGTGCTTAAGCTTTATGTTCAAGAATAGTAGGATAAATAATATGTGGCTAAAGTGTTCACTGCTCAGTTTCAGGTGAAAATAAAATCCTTCAGCTATACAAATGACTGCTGATTTATTTTCTGTACTCCAAAATTTGTTTAGAAGTAAATTGCTATAGGAGCGCCTGAGCAATAGGGTGGCTCAGTTGGTTAAGCGACTGCCTTTGGCTCAGGTCCTGATCCCAGGGTCCTGGGATCGAGCCCCCATAGGTCTCCCTGCTCAGTGGGGAGTCTGCTTCTCCCTCTCCTGCTCCCCTGCTTGTGCCCTCTCTCTCTTTCTCTCTGTCAGATGAATGAATAAAAGCTTAAAGAAAAGAGTAAATTGCCATATATAGAAACCTGATTTTTCCATTGGTAGTATATATTGAAAAATTAGTGACACATTACCATAGGAAATACATTGATTCAATGACATAATTTAATCACTGCCTTCATCTAAGACTTGGACAGGAGATTCAGGACAACTATGATTTCAAATCAGCTCTGCCACCCAATACATGATGTTTCGGACTATTGTTTATTTCCTTGAGCCTGTTTTCCAATTTCCGAAAGATTAGTGTTTAGACTAGATGATCTGTAAGGTCCTTATCTCTTTAATTCTCTAATATTCTCCAAACTCAAACAATGGTCTGTGGCATCTTGGGAGATTGCACTGAACATATACAGTGGTGACCCTCCAATGTCTCAGATTCTTGTGTAATTTCCTCCCTTTGAGTGCATGTGGAATCTATGCCTTAATCTTTAACGGATAGAAAATGGCAAAGACAATAGGATATCACTTCCATGATTAGATTACATTGTGTAAGACTTCATCTTAGTAGCTGGAGCATGAGATACTCTTGTTGGCCTTGAAGAAGCAAAAAGTTACGTTGTGAAGGCCATGTGGCAGGAAATGTTCAGTGGCCTCTGTGACCTGAAGACAGTTCTTTACCAACAGTCAGTGAGAAGCTGGGCCCTCAGCCACATAGTGGCAAGGAAATGCATTCTGCCAACAACCTCAATGAGCTTAGAAGGGGATTCTTCACTAATCAAGCTTCTAGATGAGAATTTAGCCCTGTTGACATTTTAATTACTACCTTGTTGAGACCCTGAGCCAAGGATCCTGCTAAACCATGCCCAGACTTCTGACCCAAAAAACTGAGATCATGTGTGTTGCTTTGTTTGTTACTTAGCAATAGAAAATGAATACAGGAATACAGGTTCAGAATTCTTGTCTTGGAAATTTGCTGATTGGAAAAACAATAACAACAACACAAAGAAACAAGCAAACGAAAAACTCACCTAAGTGTGGGGAAGTTATTTTTTTGGCTTATTTCAAAGTAGTATTTTTGTACTTTCTCTCATTTTTCTTTTGCCTAATAGTTCACTAGAGGGGCAATTAATAAGGAGGAAGGGGGAAATATAATTCTCTGGGCAGGTATTAGGTAAAGCCTTTTAGTGTTATAGGCATAATCTGTGATATAGAATTGTTTTTCACTTTTGGCTTGGTTTTGTAAAATTAAGAATGATAGAAATGCATTACTTTCTTTCCTTAGCCACCCACCCCCTGACTCCTCTAAGCGTTGGAATCATGACACCCGAATTGTAACTCTATCACTTTCGAATAATGCCTTACAAGTGGTCAAATCCTTATTGAGAAAATCCCCAGTAAGTTAGAGTATTTATCTGGAGAGGTCAATCTCAATTACTAACAAGCATGTTCAAAATTTAAAATTATTCACTTTTATTTGTATTTTCGTTTATGTGCAATACCTCTAGCAAGATCCTGAGCTCAGAGACCAGAGCTAGAGGAGACTCAAGAGAGCACCAATAAAAACACCCCATTTTACAGGTAAGGAAAGGTTTCCCAGGAAAGTTGAAATGAATCCTTAAGATTAGTCATACATAATGTCACATAACTAAGGCAAAAACACAAAACTTAAAATTAACAAAATATATTTATTCTTTTTTTCTTTAAATTTTTTATTGTTATGTTAATCACCATACATTACGTCATTAGTTTTTGATGTAGTGTTCCATGAGTCATTGTTTGTGCATAACACCCAGTGCTCCACGCAGAACGTGCCCTCTTTAATACCCATCACCAGGCTAACCCATCCCCCCACCTCCTCCCCTCTAGAACCCTCAGTTTGTTTTTCAGAGTCCATCGTCTCTCATGGTTCGTCTCCCCCTCTGATTTACTCCCCTTCATTCTTCCCCTCCTGCTATCTTCTTCTTCTTTTTTTTTTCTTAACATATCTTGCATTATTTGTTTCAGAAGTACAGATCTGTGATTCAACAGTCTTGCACAATTCACAGCGCTCACCATAGCACATACCCTCCCCAATGTTTATCACCCAGCCACCCCATCCCTCCTACCCCCTCACTGATATGAAGAATTCTTAATCTCAGGAAAAAATATATTTGAACACTTATGGGGTCACATAAGATTTTGCAATTATTTTGGAATTTTTTTTTTTTTAAGATTTTATTTATTTATTTGAGAGAGAGAGAATGGGAGATAGAGAGCACATGAGGGGGGGAGGGTCAGAGGGAGAAGCAGACTCCCCGCCGAGCAGGGAGCCCGATGTGGGACTCGATCCCGGGACTCCAGGATCACGACCTGAGCCGAAGGCAGTCGCTTAACCAACTGAGCCACCCAGGCGCCCTATTTTGGAATTTTAAATAACATTACAAGTATAAAATAAAATAACAATCATCTGTATTCCTTCCCATCTGAAATTAAACACTGTTAATATCCTGACATTTTGCTACCATTTTTCCAGAATAAATACTATATTACATGGCACAAATATGAACTACCAAAAAGATGGAAGCATAAAACAGATACCACAAAATGTGCCATCAAGAAATTACCATCCAATGCCATTAAAAAAATTGATCTGTTGTCACATGGCTTTGAAGTGACATTCAGAGATGTGGGTGAATGGAACCCAACCATAGGGCTATTAAAGCTCATTTTATTCTGTAATTCCCTAGGTATTTCACTTGCAAATTTAAATGGAACTAACCCTCTTTAAAGAAGTGGTCTTTGAAAAAACTGAGGTAGTAATGGGGCCATCTCCTTGAAAAGAGCACTGTAAAAAGTGGGACAATCTGTTCAAAGATGAGACAATTCCTCATGTATTTTTAAATCAGCCAGGTGGCGATTGCAGTTGAGCAGAAGTTCTTGTAGTCTACAATTCTTTGACAACTGAGCCTTCCATTATTTCTGACCTCATCTATCATCCACTGCTTTGCTTATACTACTTCAGCTGTCTTTTGCATCTAAATGAAAACTATTTGATGATGTTAAGCAGATGACTATCCTATTCAGCTTAAAATGTTGCTTCACATATTGTTTTGTTAACAGTTTGATTTTGTGCTTGGTGCAAGTATAGTGTAACTGGAGAATTAGATTTAACCAGTGTTGCGTTTTTATTGAGGTAAAAAGAATGAAATGAAGAGAGTGAGATGTATGTCACAGATTGCCCTTAGTAGTGATGTTCTTAAGTGTTATAAACAAATGAATGAGAGTCTGGGGTATAGTGGAGGATAGATCATAGGAGGAAGGGTGTTTCTCTGGGATAAAACCAACTGGCACTTGAAAGTCTTACAGAGGAATTGGTGTTCTCAGAAGAGAGTAGGTTTCCATAAAAACTGGATCATTCAGGAAAGAAATATTCAGATAAGACACCATATTTGTAAAGCAGTTTGCTACCGATGGTTTGGCAATTTCAAAGAGGACAGTGGGGATATTTTTAAAAAGTGAAGAGATATGTTGGGAACAAGGTAAGGTATATGGATAAATCTATGAGATTAGAATTTAAGACATAAAGACATGACTTTGGAATCTTGGAGCTTTCATGTGGTGACTAGATCTACAGGGACAAAAGAGATAATGCAATTCATATTAGACAAGGAAGATGGTGCTAATGATATTTAGAGTATTAGGAAATAGGAGAAGTGTGAATCTGGAGCATTCTCTTGATCCCTGGCAATTGAAGCAAAAGGATTGACTTTTGGAAAGATAAAGTGTTGCTGTAGGTTCAGGAGCCTTCTTTGACTAGAAACAGTATCATCAATGTTGAGTAGAAGTAGGTAGTTACAATGTTTGATCTAGTACATGGGATTCAATTTTGACCTTTGTTGGAGGACTGATAAAATTACTTAGAGTTCTACAAGGTTCTCCATTGATCACTGCTAATGGGATTGACAATGACCAGGGAAGCTTGGTATAATTCAGGAACATAGGACCCAATTGATTTCCTGCAGAACATTATTCAAGACATCATGTAGGGGCATCTGGGTGGCTCAGTCTGTTAGGCATCTGACTCTTGATCTCAGCTCAGGTCTTGATCTCAGGGTCATGAGTTCAACCCTTGTGTTTTAAAAAAAATAAAACAAACAAACAAAAAACCAAGCCATTATGTAAAGCATGATACAGATAAGACAGTTTTTTTAAACTATGTAAGGATTAAATCTCAAACGTATTCTTGCTTGAACTATTGCAGAAATTGAATCAGTGGGGCTGATTAATGAGGCTTTAATGCTTTAGTTGACTCGAGCATATTCTTTTTGATCAGACACTTTCTTCCAGTGTAGGAACTAGCTATGCTCTGAAGTCTTAAATAATGCCCTTTATTAAAATCTTCAGTCTTTACATACTGATATAGAACAATACTGTATACATTTTAAAGGCTTAGGCTCAAATGAAGACTCCACTTGTCACATTGGGCAAAGCAAATAATTTTTATTGATTTCGATTTCTTTATTTGTTAAATGAAGGTAACAGTGCCTTTTAGAAAGCTTTTCTTGATCTATAGTTTGGTTTTTGTTGCTATTCTCTATCTGTAGCACTGGAACAGACTTCTATTATAGTAAGGTAAGGTAAGGTAACTACACAATTTATCTTATAAATTTTTGGAAAGTCAAAGCAGGTGCTAGTTATGAATGTTGAGAATACAGTTTGTATTAAACTTCATATCAACTTCTCTAATTTAAAAATGATAATACTTCATTTATTTTTTTAAAAATGAGCATCCTTGTGGGGTAGCCCTGTCCTGGGTACTCAGGATTCTACTCTCTAATTTCAGAAAGCCAAAAATTTGATACTGAAATACTAGTAGACCATTGGATACAAAAGAGAGTTATAAGAGCAATAACGGAGGTAAATTAATAGAAGGTATGTATATTTTAACATGAATAATTTATGACTAATTTCTTACTGTTTGAAATAATTGTTTGAACAGATTGCCATAAAAACATGGGAAGGAGTGAGATATTATGGGAAAAAATGGCTGAAATCAGGAAACCATGTTCTGACATACCTGTATGATCTTGGAAAAGTTTCCCATGCTCACTCCAGATTTCCTTATCATAACAATTATATTAAAAGCCCACTTCAGGGGCACCTGGGTGGCTCAGATGGTTAAGCATCTGCCTTTGGCTCAGGTCAGGATCCCAAGACCCTGGGATAGAGCTGCACATTGGGCTCCATGCTCAGTGGGGAGTCTACTTTTCTGTCTCCCTTTGTCCCTCCCCCTGCTTGTACACACACACACTCTCTCTCTTTCTCTCAAAAAAATAAATAAAATCTTAAAAAAAATAAAAAAATAAAAGCCCACTTTACTGGTTTATTAAAAGGACTGTGAAAGCTTCTAGCACAGTATCTTACACAAAGTAAGCTCTCAGTTAATGTTGCTAACCCTCCCTTTCTTTGTGATACTAATACCATATAAAACTTAAGAAAAGATATAAAAGCTACTTTTTGTTTTCTGGTCAGATAGAAAATAATAAATCTTCCCTGTGTTTTGTCAACTCTAAATTAGGAGACAAATGCATGGAGTTAGCTATAAATGAACCTTTATAGAAAAGAGCAACGGTTGCAATTAACAAAGGATGATAACCAGCCTTACTTTTCTCTCTTAAGGAGATGATCATTCTTTAATATGTATCTTTACAAGAAAAAGTAGAGATAAGCCTTAAACCTTATCTATGCCGTTAAATTGTAGGGACTTTTTTCTTAGGCACTATTCTCTGTCCTTCTCATTACTTAACCAGCTTAATACAGATGACTTACACATTAATTGGGGTCTGAGATTCCAAGATTAGAAACATTGTGTCATGTATTTTATTTTTTTATTTATTATTTTTTTAAGATTTTATTTATTTATTTGACATAGAGGGACAGCGAGAGAGGGAACACAAGCAGGGGGAAGAAGAGAGGGAAAAGCAGGCTTTCCGCGGAGCAGGGAGCCCGATGTGGGGCTCGATCCCAGGACCCTGGGATCATGACCTGAGCCGAAGGCAGACGCTTAATGATTGAGCCACCCAGGCGCCCCAGTGTCATGTATTTTAAAATGAAATATGGGCGGATGACAAAATAAAAAAGCATTATATTTAAATAAATGTGTTTGGGAGAAGAATTCTAAGGAATATTAAATAAACGTAACTATGAAAGAGTTTTAAATATAACTATAACATCTCTGAGGGAGGGATAAGAGAGAGCAGTCTTTTGGTAGACATGATATCAATGATATGCCATAGACATGAAGATAGGGTCTACATTTTTCAGAATAAATTTTATTTCATGCAATGTAACATTTTAAAATGTAGTAAGTATATAATTCAGTGGCATTTTAGTTTCTGCGTTTATAAAATGCAGATTTTGTCAGCACATTTATATGACTTTTCATTCACACAGTACCATCATTGAAAATGTGCTTATCCCTATGTCACTGGTTTTCTTGCTATTACAAGGTAAACCTTCTCTACTGGCGTATTCATAGGTTATGCTTAGCTAAGTGTTCTTCTTGGAATGCTGCAAAAATAATCTGAAAACAAGTTAATTAATGATCTGTCCAGTAATCCATGCTGAAGAGAGCTTATGCACTGAGTCCTATGGAGAGTTCAAACATTTCACTCTCTCGAAGAAAATATTTTAATCGAGGAAGTATAAATTTAAAATTCAATTTGCAATAACCAACAACTCAAGTATTGCATCCACCTGGATACATTCCATATAGCATACTATATCTGAATATGTGTGGTAAGAAGTATATATATTCATATTTACAAAATGCCTTAGATTCTACCCAAATTATGTACGTGTTTGTGTGTATGTATTAAATTTATAGATAAGGAAATCAAGGCTTAAAACTGAATTGATAACAGACTTTTGATTTGTCTATAATTCTATTCCTTGGTCAGAATCTAAAATAGATCCAATGTTTGTCATATAAGTTAAGTCTTATTAGTGTATGTATATATGTGTGTATGTATATTATGTATATGTATATCTACATGTACATATACACACATAGGTAAGTATAATAGAAAATTAGAAATCACTGTAGATCTAGCTCCATCTGATTACTATAATTTCAGTTTCTGTAGTGTATAATGATTAATACCATAAATTGTAGAATTAAATTGATCAGAGAGAGAATTCTTTTTCTATAATTTGCATTACGTTAGACAAGTTACTTGACTTCTCTAACCTTCCTAATTGGATTTAACTGATATTGGTAAACTTGGTGTTTGTTTCTCTTAGACTTCTTTGTCCAGGTCTCAGATATATTCACTCTATACCAAGTTTTGTACTGTTAATACTTAGAACACTACCCATGTACCAATCACATAGTTCATGTGATTGTATATGCTGTAACTGTATAGTACATTGTAAGTATGTGTGTGTGAGTGTGTGTTTATGAATGGATAGAAAGACAGACAGATAGAGAAGCAGATAGATATGCAGATATAGATAAAAATCATGCACTCTTAGGATGTGAGAACAGGAAGGGAAGGGAACTGTGATACATTTAGTACAAAAGCCTCAATTCACTGGGGCACCGGGGTGGCTCAGGTGGTTAAGCATCTGCCTTGGGCTCAGGTCATGATCTCCAGGTCCTCAGATCGAGCCCCACCCACATCAGGCTCCCTGCTCAGCAGGGAGTCTGCTTCTCCCTCTCCCTCTTCCCCTCCCCCTGCTTGTAATCTCTCTGTCTCTCTCTCTCAAATGAATTAAAAAAAATCTTAAAAAAAAACCCGCAAAACCCAAAAGTCTCAATTCAGGAATTTAAAAAATGATATAGATAAAATAACATTAAAATCACAGGCAAATTTAGAGGCTGGTATGGGTATAAAACAGAAGTTTCAGGAATCCCATTATACTGTGTAAAATTCCTTAATATAAAAATTTTAAGAAGTAATATTTATACCCCAGAATATCATAAGCATTCTCTCTTTTTTTTAAAAAAGATTTTATTTATTTATTTGACAGAGAGAGAGAGAGACAGCTAGAGTGGGAACACAAGCAGGCAGAGTGGGAGAGGGAGAAGCAGGCTCCTGGCCGAGCAGGGAGCGCGATGCGGGGCTTGATCCCAGGACCCTGGGATCATGACCCAAGCTGAAGGCAGACACTTAACGACTGAGCCACCCAGGCACCCCTCATAAGCATTCTATTAACATAATAAGAAATGTGAGGAGGGGCGCCTGGGTGGCTCAGTTGGTTAGGCGACTGCCTTCCGCTCGGGTCATGATCCTGGAGTCCCGGGATCGAGTCCCGCATCGGGCTCCCTGCTCTGCGGGGAGTCTGCTTCTCCCTCTGACCCTCTTCCCTCTCGTGCTCTCTGTCTTTCATTCTCTCTCTCTCAAATAAATAAAAAAAAAAAAAAAAATCTTTAAAAAGAAATGTGAGGAATTCACTAGATACTAATTTAGGAATAATCTATAAATATGGTAGTCACTATAAACTTTATGTTCAAGGAATTTAACTACCTATTTGAAATCTCTTTTTGGAATTAGACTTACTATGTCTAGCTTTGCCAATCCAAATATAGGTCTACTCCATCACCAGCTGTTTCCCACCTCAGGGAATGGAGTGACATTACCATTCATCCAGATGTCTCATAGTGGGAACCTAGGAATTGTCTTTTTATTTCTCCCTTTCCCCTATTCTCTTTTGCTAACCCATAAACAAATCCGATTTATTCTATCTTTACTGCTAACATCTTGATCTAGGCCACTACGAGACCTAGTGAAATAGTGTTCTAACTTCTTTCTTCTCTCTTTTGTCTTCCTTCCATTCATTTTCTATTTATTGGCAAGGAGACCTTCAAATACAAATCACATTATGTCATTTACTCACCTAAAATCTTTCACTAGCATCTCATTGCACTGAAACTTAAATCCAGAAATCTTTCTATAATATATAAAAGCCCCAGAGTGGTATGTTCTTCCTAGTCCTTCAATTTTGTACTTTCAGTCCTTTTTGGTGTATTAAACCAAAGAGTGATACTCTTTCCATTCCTTAAACATGTTCAAACTCAACTTTTTCTCACTTCAATGGCTTCTTCATAAGATGTTCCTTTTGCCTGCAATGCTCCTTCCCCCATTCTTTTCATCGTTAGTTCTTCCCCATTTCTTTCCTTTTTTTTTTTAAAGATTTTATTTATTCATTCAAGAGAGAGAGAGTGAGCACAAGACAGCATGAGCCAGGGTACAAGGCATCAGGACAAGCAGGCTTCCCGCTAAGCAGGGAGCCGGATGCGGGACTCCACCCCAGGACCCAAGGATTATGATCTGAGCAGAAGGCAGACTCTTTAACCCACTGAGCCACCCAGGCACCCCTCAAGCACAATTTCTGACTATGGATTTCCACGAAGTCTATCTAACCATAATTCGATACATTCTTTTAGTCCTGCAGTTTCTTTCTTTCTCTTTCTTTGCTTCATTTCATAGCCCATCACAACGTATAAATATAATTTGTTTATTTTTCAGTTTTTACTTGCCTTTAATATGTCTACCTCATTTAAAGGTCCACAAAACATAGCAGAATGTATCTCACTTGTTTATCACTATTTTCTCTGTACTAAATATGGTGCCCGGTATGTGATAGCTTTAAATAAACACTTATTAAATTTATGCATGAATCATTTTTCAATCAGACTAGGCATCTGATTTTTGTTCTGTAAAATGTTCTTTAAAACAAAATAGAAAATATTCAGGGGTGCCTGGGTGGCTCAGTTGGTTAAGCGACTGCCTTCGGCTCAGGTCATGATCCTGGAGTCCCGGGATCGAGTCCCACATCGGGCTTCCTGCTCAGCAGGGAGTCTGCTTCTCCCTCTGACCCTCTTCCCTCTCATGCTTTCTATCTCTCATTCTCTCTCTCTCTCAAATAAATAAATAAAATCTTTAAAAAAAAAATTCAGATTCTATAAAAATGTTATAATTCTAGAAGTTCTGCAGAAATTAACTTAATCCTCTAAATTGCAAAAGTTTATAATCTATACAGAGGTTCAAAGAGGGATTAGCAGCACAGAGTTGAATGATGGAGGAAGTATCCATTGAGAGCCCACCATGCTTCCAGTGTTTGATAGTTCATTTATAACTACCTAAATTCATTTTCACCCTAATATGAATGTTATTATCCCTATCTGGAGAGAGAGTAAATGAAATTCTGAGTAGTTTATAAAAATTCCCTAAGTCATGAGTTGGAAAAAAATAATGGAATTTGAACATGAATTTGACATCATGGTTCATTTATTTTCCTGATACATTTTCCTGGTATAACATATATAATTGCTCAGAGCCACAAGAATTAGTAAGGGAATGGATGGGATTTAGGCCCAAGCCCTGTAACAAGCTATGTATTCTTCCCATTATAATGCAACTGCCTTATTTACACCAAGTCTATATTTTGAACAGTTACTAGTAATGACTCTTATATAAATATATTACATATCTTTTATCTTAATTTAAAAATTAGATAGTTGTAAAATTATTACCATTTTAGAAGATGTAATGGTCCTAAAGCATTCAGGACCAGGTATGGCAAATGACAACAAAGTAATTAAATGAGCATAAAATAAATGCCCTCACTAAATACATTTTATACATAGATTCCAAAACTGTATTACTAGAGATGGAAGAAAAAAGGTCATGGTTTCCCCCATGGGTTTATGAAATATATATTTCAGCAAATAACTCAAAACTAAAGGACGTAGATTTATTTATTTTTTTAAAAGATTTTATTTATTTATTTGAGAGAGAGTGAGAGAGAGAGAGGACAGGAGATGGGGGAGAGTCAGAGGGAGAAGCAGACTCCCTGCTGAATAGGGAGCCCAATGCGGGACTCGATCCAGGGACTCCAGGATCATGACCTGAGCCGAAGGCAGTCGCTTAACCAACTGAGCCACCCAGGCACCCAAGGATGTGGATTTAATCACTAGCATACCTATATTCATTCTTTTCTATAATATGTTAAGGATTCATCAAGATAAGCTACATTTATAAATCCTAGAGAAGAAATTTTCCTCTAAATGGAAGAGTAATAATAGTTTGTAAAGGAAATACTTAAACTAATTTTAGAATATTAAAATCCCAATGCTCATACCATTAAAGAAAATCATTTGTACACATTTGCCAAAAGCACATTAGCAACTGAAGAAATGCCACATTTAAAAGTAAAAGCTGATAAAGCAACAACAAAAGATTTGATTGAGGCACTTTTTAAAAACTGTATGATCATTGTCATTCTGAGAAATCTCAAATGGCCTGATAAAGTTCCCCAATGTTATCTTTTCTTAATGTCTGCACTTTTGATAGTTATAAATATAGGAAGATTAATTATTCATTAAAATAAAAGGGAAAATAATTTATAAAATGTTTAAGATTTCTGCTGCTAAATTTCAGCTATTTTAAAGAAGTATCTTGATTTCTCTAAGAAAATACAAGTCCTCAAAGTTTATGTTTTTGATATTTTTTGATATCTGGAGTAGAAATTACAAAATTTCTGTTTGTGTTAGTTTCTCCATAAAACAGTCACAAAAAGTTCTCTCTCAAGTCCTTTTTTGATAATTTTATGCATTAGAATAACTATGGATATGTCAGATTATGAAGTTATTTTACTGTAAGCCCTTTGAGATAGCATACAATAGACATTATGCTCAGAGTTTCTTATTGATAGAAACTAAAGAAAGTGTAGTACTTCCTTGACATTATACATATTTGCTGTTCCTCCTGTCAGTCTCTGGTATAAGAGGGAAAATATCACAAAAGGAAAGCATAGTAAAGTTCCTTAGACTTTCATTTTATTTTCAATGCTGATGATAAAGAGACACATAAGACCCAGTCATTCTTGTGTGGCTAGGTTCTTGCTAATATAAGCAGAAAAAAGTCACTTAATGTTTATATCAAAACCGTTTCAATGGTAAAGTCATAAACACATGACTTATTTTTCAAATGTTAAAACTTAAAAAATAATCTTGAATTTGTCACCAACAGAAAATCCTTGAACATAAAAGCATCTTAAAAATCGCTTTCTGCATTGCCAAGTAAAAGAAAACGTTAATTGACAGAACTTGGAAAAAAGAAATTTTGAATACCATGGATTTGTTTTGTATGTTAGAAAAGTAAGTCATTGCTTCAGTGACTCTATCAATAACATTGTTTATTTCAATATAGATAACATTTATTTTAACATTTTGAAGTAGTTCCTGGCAACTGCTAGGTTTGCCTTTAATGTACAACTAGGTGAAACCATTGATGTCTGGCATTGCAGCTAAGCTTGGATTTTGGCCTGTTATTGGTCCCCTGAATCACATGAAGTATACAGCTATTCCTATAAGTGTTAAGGGATGTCTTTGTCTTCAAAATAAGAAAATATGTCCTTGTCTGGAAAAATTTCAATGGGAAAGTAAACCTTGATATTCTCTGCAAAGGTTGAACCTCTCCATTTCTTTGAAATACCTAATTTTGCTGTTTGGACTAGAAAGAATCCTTGTACATGCCCGTGACTCATTGTTTTTTTATGTGGGAATTCACTGATGTTGAAGGCTTTTTCAAAAATACAGAATAGACAGTTGTCTCTTTAGCTGAGCCTTTGAACTGTACTGTTTCAAGAGGTTTTGTTAAGCGATAAGAGCAGAACGAATAATTGTCAGTTTTATAGATGATTGCTGGATTTTACGGTTTGGGGTAGAGCTCTCTTGATTCAACTTCTACACAAATATTTAATTTTTTGTGAGTGAAAGAAATCTTAGCTCAGAAACTAACATCGACTACTAGAATATTTCATGTCAAATAGGTGTTTGACATTCAAAATTAATTGAGAGATTTTTCATTGATAAAATGAGGTACATTTTTTCAATTAAAGACTTTAGCGTCAGTGTGGTTTGAGAGCCACCATTCCTGCAAGGAGAGCCTGATAGTCTCAGAAAAGTTTAAAGTGTGGAGGGAAATATTTTTGCTGGCTATATTTGAAAAATAGAAGTGCTTGTCTATTTTCTCTGAAAGCAGAAATTAGCAGCCATGTAGAAACATAAAATTCTTGTGTAATTCCTAGTCTGACAAACTTAAAAAAGCCTATGTGGTTGTGTAGTTTTTTAATACATTGTTGGTAAAGATAGGGAAAACTTCTTCAAACCTTTTCAGGGATAACCTCATTGATTTGAAAAAGTAAATAAATAATATAATTGAAGGGTCTATTTAAGATTCTCAGAGAATTTTGGTGATCTTGACATGAAACCACACTAATCTACAAAAGCAAATCTGGAGAGTTGTAACTTCTTTGCAACTGTATAATTTTGTGATATAGTCATTATGTACTAATACCTAACATTGGTTGATGCTTTATGATTTACAAAGAACTCTAAGACATATATTATCATTTTTAATAATCACAAGTATAAAAGTTACACTGGGATGATTAATCTCATGTTTTAAAAGTTTGAGACTCAAGTGATAGATAACAAATTGGTATTGCTTTGTAAATGCTGGTGGCTGTCTATTGAACTTTTTTCTTCCTTTCTTCTTACAAACACAGACCTCATATCACAGGCTTCCTTATGATCTAACTTGACTGAATTCTTTTTTTTTTAAGATTTATTTATTTATTTATTTGAGAGAGAGAGAAAGCACATGGTGGGGGTGGAGGGTCAGAGGGAGAAGCAGACTCCCTGCTGAGCAGGGAGCAACCATGCAGGACTTGATCCAGAGACTCCAGGATCATGACCTGAGCCGAAGGCAGTTGCTTAACCAACTGAGCCACCCAGGTGCCCCTAACTTGACTGAATTCTAAGCACTGAAATATGAGTAGAGATGATGCTTGCAAATTCCACAGAACTTCCCATGTCTACTTCTCCATCTTCTTATCCTCATCCAACTGGCTAGAATGGAAATGCACAGGGTGGCTCCCTAACTATATAATGGATATTGTAAGAGTCTCCATCATCCTGGGTCACTGAATCACTGTAGAGCAGAGCCTACTACTCCAGCCTTCATGTTATACCCTGCTCAGCCAATTGAGGCCACCTTGGACTCTTGTGATCAAAGGGTAAACATTTATTGTGTCGAGCCATTATTTGAGCTGATTATTAAGAACAAATCAATGCAATGTAATATACCCATTAGTACTCTTAATGGAATAATGGTCTAATGAAAAACAAAATACATGGCATTGAATTAGCAGTTTAGCAGTTAAAATCAAAGAAGGATATTGCCAATATGAAAAACTGAGAGCTGTGTTATATGCTGTGGTGAAACATTTGATAAAACTGCCACTTGTTATAACTTGAAAGACCAATCATGAGCCCATTCTTCCTATATCTCTAGGCTAAGGAGTTGGAAAAGGCTAAAGTATCAATTTGTGATTATAATTGCTTGTTGCTTTTAGCAAGTTATTACAGAAAAATAAATGGGTTTAGAAATAAAAAAATGGTTTATTTCTAAGCAGAGATCAAAGAGTTCACAGTATTGGAGAAACCAAGTGCTTCTGGACCATCAACAATAAACAGTAGGATTAAAATGTGTTTAAAAAGACAAAAGATCAAGACCTCTCAGTTAACAAAGGTATAGCCTTTTTGCAAAAATCAGATGTAGGGTGTTGCCTCCCAACAAATTTGTTTTAGATGGTCTTAAGATAGCCAACATTAAATGGATGGTGGGAGAATAAAGCAGATTTATGAATTAGGTAGCAAAGGATTTGGGTTGTAATTAACATAGGCAATATCTTGGAACCAAATATCTTATTTCATGATTCTAAGATGCCCTTTTCTTTCATATTTTAACATCTCTGAAATTGAGATTTTTCATAAAATCAATGGGGTTTTATAATCACTAAAATCTAGAAGTAAACAGAACACTCTTTAAAGCTCTAGGAACATATGTGGTTTTTTTGTCGTTGTTTGCCTTTTTTTAGAGGAAGGGAGAGGTGGTAAATAAATCCTCCTGAAGTGGGAGAAGTAGACCAGCTGTACTTCAATGCAAAGCCAGTTTGAGAACCTAGTACCAATGGCTTTAAATTATTTTTTAGATTTGTTCTTTAGTGCTCCTGATGACATAGAGAATGATATTGTGTTGAAAAACATCACCTATCCAAGACTCCGAGTTGGTAAGTAGTTCTAAAAGTGAGATTCTGCATGTGAAGGCAGATTCAGGAATACTTTAACATGTTTGTTTGCTTATATTTCATTTTCCTACATATGCCCAGGAATGACAATGACAGTGGTTCTCAAAGTGTGGTTCCTCCATAGCTGCATATGTATAACGTGAGGCTTATTAGAAATACAAATCATCAGGCCATATCTAGACTTACTGAATCAGAAACTGGGGATGGAGCCCAGCAATCTATGTTCTAACAAGGCATCCAAGTGATTTTGACACAGGATAAAGTTTGAGAACCACTGACCTAGGATTAAATATCTATTTCTAAGACTAAAGGTCTATTTCAATGCATAGCAAGTAAGGACCTAGATAAGTAAAGTATGGTACATAAAATAATGATGTATAGATCAGTTGTGGCCATGGGGGATGATAATTAAGAAAGGACTTTCCAGAGGTTGGAACCAGGGATCAGAGAAAATGATGGATAAGGGAGTTCCCCCCCCGAGAATAGATCCTTTGCTAGAAAAGGAGCTTCATACCACTATCTCGAGAGGATTTCATCATTTCTATCAAATGAAAATTGCACTGCTTTTCTCTTGGTCCAAATGGGAGGTTTATAATGCAGATATCTGTTCTATTCTCCACAATTATTGTGTGTGTGTGTGTTTGGAGGAACAAGAGATATTTATTTATTCACTTAGAATTTATAAATTGCTGGATTACAGGAAGTTGCATCTAGATGACAGATCCTGAACTTTGATCTCAATGCAGTAACTAGATGGGAGTTTAGGTTGTCATGCTTTGGGAGGGACTGAGTAGGTTCTAAGTGTGCGGAAAAGGGTGACATGGATATTGGTAGGGAAAATACCAGATTGTGTTACAGAGTGCTAACTGACCTTTAAGCCTATTCTTCCTTTTCACTTTGACAAATAGGCCTACCATCTTTTCCACACTCTTTGGCATTTCGGTGTTGCCATGTGACTAAATTTTAGCCTACAGAATAATGAACAAAATGACTATGTCACTCTCAGGTCTGCCTCTAAAACATTCTACTTGTGCTCTGCCATTTTCCCTCTACTCAAGTGATTGGAATGGCAATGCCTAGGGTTATACTGGAAGCCACATAATCAAGACTGCTGAGCCTGCACTAGCCTGCGTCCTTCAATACCTTCATGGAACAGAGCCAACACACTACAACCAGCCCCTCATCCTCCCAGATCAGGAATCTAGTTATACTGTTCTGAGCAAAAAACACATATCTATTTTCTTGATTTGTGATGTTTGGTTGCTGTTTGTAAAAGCTGATTAGTTTATATATAATAATAGACCCTAAATATAATAATATATACAATAATATAATATACATGGCTGAACTCAGGATCTCAGAAAATATAATTCTTTCTGCTACACCATTCAGCTTATTATAAACTTTAAAAAAGTAAATCTCTGACACAAATGTTAGTATTGACATTTACTTTTTTCCCCCATGATTTACATTTATCCCCAGTATTGATATACATTTCTCTCTTTCTCTCTGACCCAAAATGAGATAATTGCTTCCTATTAAACTCTGAGGCTTTGGAAAACAATGAAAAGCTGTTAGCTTCAGGTAAGACAGATGGTTGAAGGACCATGTTGGTGAAGCTTAAGCCCAGTCTGCATTCATGTGAGGACAGAAGCTTCTCCATTATCATATGCTGTGCAAAGAATTGTAACTATTCATGATATGCACAGGATACATGATAGAATGACAGGTGGATTCTTAGATTTTAGTCTTGTTCAAATAACTTGGAGATTTGCTCACTTAACTGGGAGTTTAGGGAACTCCACGTATATTTTCCAGTCCTCTTTTTCCCAAACTACAAAATGAAAAGGTTGGATTCATGAGCAAGTTCCTAGGTATTCCTGTGGCATATGAGATGAACATTTCTCATAGAACTCAATGTGAAGCATCTTCTATTAGATACATTTGTGAAGCGTTATTTTTTTCTTCTAAGTTTAGTAAGCAAAGTGCCTGTATCTGCTTCATCTTCTTTTTTGCCACAGTTTCCATTCTAGTGTTTTGTGCAGTTGCTCAGGGAATACTTATGGAATGACAACATGACTCTTTCTGCTGTCTCTTTCTTTGCTAGAATTCTAAAGAGGAATATGAATAAATAAGTATGGATCTAACATCTACTTTAATTTTATACCAAATGCTGGTAGTGATGAATTGCCTTTGAGAAACATATTATCTATCTAGAGTAGGCAGGGCAATTCATGTGGACTTCATATGCTTGCATGGGACTCTTTTAGATGTACTTTCCCACTTACATTCTTTTAGTATCCACTTTTCAAAAAGATAATCTCGGGGTGCCTGGGTGGCTCAGTCGTTGAGTGTCTGCCTTCAGCTCAGGTCATGATCCCAGGGTCGTGCGATCTGGCCCCACATCGGGCTCCCTGCTCCGCGGGAAGCCTGCTTCTCCCTCTCCCACTCCCCCTGCTTGTGTTCCCTCTCTCGTTGTGTCTCTCTCTGTCAAATAAGTAAATAAAATCTTTAAAAAATATCAAAAAGATAATCTCTTTGACAAAAGGTAACTTAATATATATTTTATTTGCATTTTTACATAGAACAAATAAAATATTCAAGAAGTCAGCTTTAATATAAATCTGTGCACCCTTTTTTTAAAAAGCCCCTTTTTTATCTAGCCATTACCCAACAGAGACTTGATCATTCCTAGCCTAGAGAAATTAATGTTTTTCTCAATTAACCTGACTTTTATGGAGTAAGGTTGAGGATATCTTTAATTACATGTTAAAGAAGTAGCTTATGGGCACCTGGGTGGCTCAGATGGTTAAGCGTCTGCCTTCGGCTCAGGTCATGATCCCAGGGTCCTGGGATCGAGTCCCGCATCGGGCTCCCTGCTCAGCGGGGAGCCTGCTTCTCCCTCTGCTTCTCTCTCTCTCTCTCTCTGTCTCTCCTGAATAAATAAATAAAATCTTTAAAAAAAAAAAAGAAGCAGCTTACATGATGCAAAGAAAGGAGACAATGGCAGTAATAGTTAACATTAATTAAACACATTCCAGAGATCCTTAGACAATTAAGCACATTGGATGGGAGGACAGTGGAGATGTTGCAAAGCAGAAAATGATAGGGAATGCTACTTATTCCAACTACTGTTAATATCACCACTAGAAATGCTGTCAAGTGTTTGATCTGTCAGGCTTGGTAGCAGCCACTGACTTTAGGTTCTTGCATTCAGAATTCCAACCTAGAACCCTATTTACTAGTGAAAGCAAGGTTAATAGCAGATTAAATTCAAGAATGGTGACTGAAATCCAGAAGAAGGAAAGAAACCATGAGCTGAATTTAGAAAACAAATGTGGAAATACATTGTTATATTGCAATATGTTAAAGAAATCACTCACACCTGCAACTCATTTGTACAGCAATATACCCATCACAGAATGCATTCCCAAATTAGAAGTTAACAATCTGATTTTTGAACTCATTTTTCTCATTTTTGGAAAACAAATTAACAAAATAAAAAGTTCTATGTAGTTTTGTTTTTGTTTTGTTTTAATAGTGGTCATTTAAGTTTAGTTTACGGTGCTGCCAGATGAACCCCACCTGTATTCAAGTAACCATTTCAGTTTGAATTTTGAGTATGTTTACCTTAACTTTCATAAACAGATGGTCATCTTTCTTTACCAAGCTACCAGCATTTGGAGAGAACTGAAAAAAGCAGAAAAGGAACACTGAGTTAACACGGAGATAGTAACTACACAGGAGGTGACTCTAAAACTGAGGGCTTGGGGAACAAAAAGGGAGTGGTGAAGGGTCTCAGAATCAAGACTCTGGAATACAATAGGAAGTACAATAGATTTTGGAGTTAAGAGACATTGGTCCACATCCAGGCTAATAACTGTCTGTAACCTTATGCAAGTTAATTACCCTCTTTAGAAGATCCTCTATTTTATGGCTATATTAGAGAAAATAGGTTTAGTGCCAAACTTAATAACTAACTTAGGGTTAGCACTTTAAAGATATTATTAATTTATTTTAGTGTTCATAGTAAGATTTTCATTCCCTGGTCCATAAACCTCTCTGTATGAAATTATGTTAAACAAAGTTGGTTTTATTGAAATTACCTGGGTTTTGGAAGTCCTGTTCCCCAGGAAGCCAACTTTGATACTGAGACTAACATGCAGTAAGTTTATTAAGAAGCTCTTTAGATTAACTGGTATGGAAAGAAGGGAAGGAAATAAGGTTGGATAAAGGGATAAGTTGGGCTTCAGTTCCTCAGTGGACCCCATGCAGAGCTCAAAACTGAGATAGTTCTTTATTCTTGTCCCTTATGATGATGAGGCAGCTGAGCATGACACTGAATACAAGTTGCCCCTGGGAAGGTAGTATGACGTTGAGTGAAGCAGTTCTTTCAACCCCAGAGCAATTTCCAGAAAACTGGCAGCACTCTCCACAGCTAAGGGACTTAGTTTTAGAATCTTAAAGGGGGACCTGAATGATGCATTAACAGTCAATACACTGAGAGATAATATGTCATAGTGATTAAAAAGCAGAAATCTAGAGTCAAAATATTTGGGTTTAGGTGGTGATTCTGATATTTATTATATGTGTGACTGAAAAAAATTGTTAACTATATGCTAAGGAATCTGTATAAGGGAAATTAATAATATTACCTATCTCACTGATTACTATAAGAATTAAGTTAAAAATATATTCTCCATTGAACATCATGTTTAGCAAATAGTAAGTCAGTGATTGTTATTGTTACAAAAACCTTGAAATTTCCTGTTTTGTATAATTAGAGAGGTAATTATGCCTGGGAACTTTAAAAGAAATCATTGAATATTGTGTGACTGGGATAATTTAGTTAACATGCCTTAGTGTGAGAGAGATACTGAATTTAGAGCACCTCTTAGGAAATGGGGATAGGCCTCAAAGTTTGTATGTGAGCCTGTTTTGAGTTTCCTGGGGCAGAAACTTCTAGAAGGAAAGCAAATAATCAGAACTGGAAGATAATGACCCCCCCCCAAAGAAAAACTAGTATTCAGTAATTTCTGCCTGAGTAATGTAGGCTATGCAGCTGGGAAGAAGACTATCAGTGTATCAGTCAGCATCCAGTCAGGAAAATAGAAAGTAGACTTGGTACTTCAACAGAGGGAATTTAATAAAAGAATCGGTTAAATAGATGATAGAGAACTGAAAAAAGCAGAAAAGGAACACTGAGTTAACACGGAGATAGTAACTACACAGGAGGTGACTCTAAAACTGAGGGCTTGGGGAACAAAAAGGGAGCGGTGAAGGGTCTCAGAATCAAGACTCTGGGAAGCAGCCCAGAGGCTTGGAACTCAGACCTCAGAGGAGGGATTGCTTACAAGAGAATGCCGGTTCCCTGGGAGCTTGGAGAAGGGGTCCACAGAGCTACAGCCCAGATCTCTGAGGAGGAAGCAGCACCCAGCTGGTGCTTGTCTTTAAGAACTCCAAGCGGGGGCACTGTGGAGCTAAGGCTTGAATGCGGCGGGACTGGTTCAGGCAGATGGAAGAAAATGTGATGAAGCTGGTTCCCAGACAGCAGGAGCAAGCAAACAACTGGAGCGTGGAATCAGTTTGCCCCCCACTAGGGTGAAGCATGATTGCGGGAGTCGTGCAGACTGGGAGACAAGCAAGCAGAAGCAGGTGCTTCTCCCGGTGCTCCATCTCACCCTAGAGCAAGGAGTGGCACTTGATAGCCTGTGGCCCAAATCTCACCTGCCTCCTGTTTTTGTAGTCTGGTGAGCTAATAATTTATTTTTACATATTTTAAACTTTAAGAAATTTATGACAGGTGAAGATTATATATAATTAAGATTTCAGTGTCAATGAAGTTTTGCTATAACACCTCCATGTTCATTTGTTTACTTCCTGGGTGTGTATATGCTGCAAAGGTACAGTTGAACAGTTGTGACAGAGAGCAAATGGCCCACAAACCCTGAACTGTTTACTCTCCAGCCCTTTCAAGTAAAAGTGTGTCAACTCTCTCTCACTCCCTATTGGCAAAGAAGAAGTGTTGTTTGTGGAGTGCTGCCCTCAATTCTACAAAGCTGAATGTGTACAGGTGGTTTTGGGGCTGGGAGTCAACAACTTAGTGCCTGGCAGATTTGGGTCTTTACGCACATTGATATTAAACGAGTGAGTTTTTCTACTAAGTATTAGAATGTGTGGCTCTGTCCAATAAAATGACTGCTTCTCTTGCTCGTTTAGGTCCTGCTGCCCTGATTTCAGCCACTCTCCCCTTCTCTGTCCAGTTCTCTTTCTTGATATTTCTCAAGATCTAAAAATTTTTGTAGCCCATGCCTATCTTCTTTTCTTGTTCTTATTACCTTAATTTGTTATTTTTCCTCCTCACCCTGAAACATTTCCAGATATCTCATACCTTACAAACTCTGGAGTTTCTTATCTAACACCGTTTCTGAACATAAATCAAAATAGATTTTGCCCAAGTAGCACAGAGTAGCTGAGAAGTTACTATTAATAATGGCAAGGCGTATTGCTCTCCATATGATCTTAATCTAGGTAGTTTGGTTGAAATGAGTACACATTTGTAAAATTCCTTAATAGATTTCTGATGGATTTCAAGAGCCTTATTTATGATACGGAGGGACTGGGAGTCTTCTCTCTGTCTGGTTTCCCCTTTGGAATTATCTGTTTATGTGAACAAGAGCCTGACATAAACAAATCTCCGGGTGATCTCTAAACCTTGTCTTAGTTAACATTTTTTCTCCACCCAAACTCTGTTAAGAACAACCAATAGATACAAAAAAATACATTTTGAATTTGTTTACCACTTTGACTGAAATCTGAAGCATTTATGAAGGAGCATTGAAATAACTATAAAGGCTCTGGAAGAATGGAACTGACGAGCTGTGGGATAGAATGTGCCTTTCCCCAGGGGAACACACAAGAGTCAAGCATCTGGATAGCAGTGATAGGCTACCTTGGACAATAGGAGAAAAGGGCTTGGATTAGCTTACCGTGTACATTGGCAAATATGAAAAGATATCGTCCTGCCCACAAAGAACTTAACATTGAGTCCAAAAAAATAATGTATTAAATAAACAAAACTGAGACTTAGAAACCAACATAGAAATATTTTCAATGAAAAGGGCCCGAACTGGGAGGTTTTTAGTGCTAAGAGAGCATGAAAAAGGCAATACAGGCTTAGTTGCACTAATTAAGAAATAACAAATCCCTTGCTTTCTTAACTTAGTTTAAATTGTAACTCTTTATATAGTTCTATACACATTTATCTATTACCTTTTATATTTTGGCAGGAGGTTGAATTAATAATATGTTGCATTCATTTTCTCTATTCAGTTTAGTCCCCTAAGAATTCTGAGTTCAGCAAAGCCTGCATTGTCATGTATCCGATACCTTTCTCTTAATGTATCTATGCTAGAAGAGAATTCAAATGGGAATTTCACTCTTAAAAGACAGTTCTTTTTTGAACTCCTCCTCAGCAAGCCTGAGAACAGATTAATGTTTTATGTCAATGCAGTGGGGATTATGTGAGAAAGTAGCTTTAAATCAGTCCTTCTAATATTCAATTCGTATGCCATTCAAAGGACTAATATCTAAGGGTCATAACTCTGAGCAAGGAGAATACATTGAACTGAAAACGACTTCAGAGTTCAGGGGAACTCTGGCTTTTGGTTTATTTTTTCTTTCTAAGAAATTCACTCAAGTGTTATGTTTCTTAATGACATCGGTCACATCTGTCAGTTCTATCTCTGATGGGGAGTGGTTAGTATCAAGAAAGATAATTTTATTTGTAGAATAAACTATATTATAAATTTTAATATTGAACATACTTATACTTTGAATAGTTTGATAGCTATTTCATAAGAACTTCTTTGTACTATATTGGAGCTATCATATTGGAGTTACTAGTCCTTTTTCATTTAGTAAAACTATTTGAAAAAGGCAACTACAAATAGATGTGACTATTAAAAAGTAAACAGCATTCTTAGAATGCTCATACATTATCTGAAATCTATATTATGTATTTATCTGTATTTTATTTATTTATATGTATTATGTATGTATTTGTGTTTTATTAACTTTTCTTTGATCAAATCATTCTTCACTCAAAATTTCAGTAGAGCTTTAGAGGCTATGGGAGGCCCTAAACAAAGAAGTTGAAACAGTAACACTATTTAAGTAGCAAGTAAAACAATTTCAACTTTGGTTTAGTATCTCTAGAATCCTAAAAAAAAACAAAAAACAAAAAACAAAATTGGAATCCCTTTGAATTTGGTTTACTGTGGTGTTTCCTGCTTTGCAGTTCATTTCAAAGTTAGTGGGATACGGGCAGCTAAAACTTTCTTCTCCTTGGAAGGCAGATCTCTGTAGTTCCAGGTGAGATTTTTTTTTTTTTTGAGTTTGTCTCTCTGTTCTCTTCTTGCCATTTTGAGTAGCAGGGTCTAAATAAATACATTACGTGAGGGTCATTGGCCTGTATCCTCAGTGCCTGGAGCGATAAAGAGTAGGGCTTAAAAAATTGCTTGAATTCATGATGAGTGAATGTAGATTTGAAGCCAGATTGCAATCTCAGTGTATGAGGGAAAATTGGGCCATTAAGTTGGATTTTAGACTAGGCCAGATTTCTGGTTATTCTAAAAAGAAAAAAAAAGAAAAGAGGAAGGGAAAAGGAAAAGGGAGAGGAGAGGAGAGAAAAGAGAAAAGAGGGAAAGGAAGGGAAAAATCTTTGAAGAATGACAGAATATGCCACATTGGCATAAGGATTATTTTGAGCTAAAAGCACTTAAAAAACAGCAGGTGCAAGAGAGCATTCTAATCTCTTATTTCCTTCCTGAAAACAGGAGATAAAAGCTCCCATATGAAAGATGCCTATCCTGTCTCAGGAGAAAAGAAACATTCTTCAGTGGTAAGTCAAAGCCGTGAGAATTCTATACAAACAAATCTTGCTCAAATAACTTTCATTTTCTTTTAGCCTCCTCATATAGTTCACTTTTCCACAATTGCTTCTCTTTGTTCAACCTAATATAAAAGTAAGTAAGTTTCACCATTTCTTTGGGGGCTCCCATGTCACATGAAGCTTGTATAAATTTCTGTATTTCTCCTGTTAATCTGTTTTATGTCAGTTTAATTCGCAGGCCTAACCAAAAAACCCTAAGGGGGTAGAGGAAGATTTTTACCTCCCCTACACCTTTATCTCAAATTCTCTTCAGCGTAGGTAACTGAATATGTTGGGGTTATGGCTAAAAGCTGTGACTAATATTGTATTGATAGTTCTTGCTATTCTATTGGGCCTCTATCATGGATGAAGTACTAAGGGGTAGTAAGAAATATAACAATTCAAAGTTCAGGTTAGTCATATCTTTCTGTCTGCTGCCGTCAGAGGTAAGACCTATTTTCTTGATCACGATATTGAATATTTGACATTGGACAACCCAATCAACTGGCCAGTGCAGGATATAAGATGAAGAATGATTGATCCATTTCTGCATCAAATAGTTATTTTATAAATGTCTGTAATATATCCAGTTTTTCTACATTTACTGAAAAAAAATCATAAGAATAGAGAGAAAAATGTTTAAGGAATTATATTCTATTTAAGATAAACAACTTTGAAAGATTCAAGGAACTATATTAGCTAGTGCTTGTGAATATACATTTTACAAACAGATATTATAATCAGGGGCCATTCAGGGTGTGGAATCTTTCTCAAATAAACAAAGTAGGAGTATTAAGTGACTTCTATATCATTATTCTCTTCCTTATATAGAGAGACTATATAGTGCTTTTGTTTTAAGATACTACATTTTGTACTGCAGTGTCTCCTAATGAGACTCAAGTGTAACTTGAAAGCTCATGAAAGTTATATTTTAAAAGAGCAATGCAAAGTTCATCTAAGCAATTTAATTAGAATATAACTTTTCTTTCAAGAAGAAAGTACATACTGTATTTCTCTTTTTATCCTCCTGGGTATCTAACGCATCCTTCTGTTTATAGTAATTTGCCTCTTTATTACAAAGAGAATAACATTTATTTTTTTCTATTCCTAGAGCCTACCCTATATCTGACACAGAAAACATTTAATGATTATGTATTAAATCAATTAATTCATGAATGAATAAATGAAAGTAAGGATGAATGAATAAGTAAATGTGAGAAAAATGTGTAATAGCCTCTGGAGTTCTGGTTGACATCTCAAAAGAGAGCCCACTATTTTGTGTCCTCTAATTTCATCACTTAAAACAACCTAAGTGTGTGGTGTGTGTGTGTCTGTCTGTGTGTGTGTGTGTGTGTGTGTGTGTGTATGTGGTGTGTATGCATAACTCTGTATATACATATATATATGTGTGTACATATATAGACATGGGTATATATGTCTATAAGTATATATAGACATAAGTGTATATATATATATAAGTATGTGTGTGTATATATATATATAAGTATGTATATATAGAAGCATATATATACATATATACACATATTTATTTGTTTATATGCACATATATATAAGTTTGGAGGTTGATATCTTTTTTAAACTTTTTTATTATGTTATGTTAATCACCATACATTACATCATTAGTTTTTGATGTAGTGTTCCATGATTCATTGTTTGTGCATAACACCCAGTGCTCCACGCAGAGCATGCCCTCTTTAATACCCATCACCAGGCTAACCCATCCCCCCACGCTCCTCCCCTCTAGAACCCTCAGTTTGTTTCTCAGAGTCCATAGTCTCTCCTGGTTCGTCTCCCCCTCCGATTTCCCCCGCTTCATGTCTCCCTTCCTACCATCTTCTTTTTTTTTTTTTTTAACATATAATGTATTATTTGTCACAGAGGTACAGGTCTGTGATTCATCAGTCTTATACAATACACAGCACTCAGCATAGCACATACCCTCCCCAATGTCTATCACCCAGCCACCTCATTTCTCCCACCCCCCACCACTCCAGCAACCCTCAGTTTGTTTCCTGAGGAGGTTGATATCTAAATGAAAAGGCTACAAGGTTGGTGTGGCTCTAATCTGGGATTTCTTAAATAAAAAAATATTGTGAATTTGCTACATGTTAATTCTGAATATCTAACATAACTAGGCTTAAGTAATTTTTCTTTTGAGTTCTTTAAACTCTCTGAGAAGGTATAATTTCAAGTTTAGTTTTGGAAACGGATAATAATCAGAAGGTGTACTCCTGCTTTGTGAAATGTTCATCCAAATGAAATTAAGCTACTATTAATGTAAGTTTTATGCCAAGTATATACTGAGACTCAGGACCTCATATATGGTATTTTTGCTGTTTGCTTTTTACAATAAGGTGTCTTTAGGTTTTTATTGTATTTTTTTTAAGGTTTTGTTTATTTGTTGGAGAGAGAGACTGAAAGAGAACACAAGTAGGGGGAGCGGCAGGCAGAGGGAGAAGCAGGCTCCCTGCTGAGCAAGGAGCCCAATGCAGGACTCAATTCCAGGACCCTGGGATCATGATCTGAGCCAAAGGCAGATGCTTAACAGACTGAGCCACCCAGGTGTCCCATGTCTTTAGGTTTTTAAATTGTTACTTTCAATGTGGTTCTTGTCAGTGTCTCATCTTAGTTTGTAATATAACTCAATAATGAAATAGCCTTTCAGAGAAATGCAGGTCCATATATTCTTAAATATGAATAATTAGTGTATAAAATAAATATTAATAATTCTTATATTTCATGATTTGAGGAACCATAATAAAGCTGCTTTGTGGTGTTGCTCATTTTTTGACTTCGCCAAGTTCAAAGTGTAATGCTGGGCGCCTGGGTGGCTCAGTTGGTTAAGCGATTGCCTTCGGCTCAGGTCGTGATCCTGGAGTCCCGGGATCAAGTCCTGCATCGGGCTCCCTGCCCAGCAGGGAGTCTGCTTCTCCCTCTGACCCTCTTGGATCTCGTGCTCTCTCTCTCTCTCTCTCTCTCTCTCAAATAAATAAATAAAATCTTAAAAAAAAAAAAGTGTAATGCTGATTCATCATTAGCATATTTAGGTGCCTTAGGGCTTTTTCCATGAAGAATGAACACCATTTGGCACTTTCTTTTCTTGTTTCTCCAAAATCTCAGTACTGATTTTCAGGGTCATGGGGTGAGGCCCATCTGTTTAATCAGGTTTCTGCCTGATGATGCAGGTAGATGGGAAAGTTGAAACTTAACTATACATTCCTTTAAGTATTGTAATTAGTCTCTTATATCTGCCCAGAAGCTAAGTAATGAGCACATTTTAAAATGCAGATAATAGCAGAATGTAAGTTTTGCTTGCTTAAGCTAATTCAAAATCCCCACGGGTTGAGTGTCTTCCTTCAGCCAAATTGGATCGGATTTTTGTTTGGTTTTGTTTTGTTTTGTTTTGTATTTTAAGACTACCATTATGTATCACCAAAGGATGTAAGCCAATTTATCAACTTAGATGCCAGTGTCATTGTTCAAAACCAATCTGATATACATATTAGATTATATGTATATATTTTACTTTATTGTTCTTTATGTAAGATATATATGTATACGTGTTTTACTTAATTGTTCAAAGTCTGCATAGATATTATTTCCCTTTCAAGAAGATTCAAGTGAAGTTGTATTTCTTATATATTTTTCTTATTATGATTGTGTGTAACATAGGGGCACAGCTGCATGGATTTTGCCATAAATATGCCTTTTAGGCAATGGCTGGGTTATATATATATATATATATATATATATATATATATATATATATATATGAAAAACATCAGGGAATTGTATTGGGGCCGCTGGGAGGGGGAAATAAGAACAAGTCTTACACAATAATCTCTTTGAGTTAATCATGTAGGTTCCTAAGGAATTTTGGAACAGAAAATTGAGTTAGATCCATGACTAATTCCAAAATCTGGATGGTTAAAATGGGTTGATTGGAAGGAGGTAACTTATGGATTTCTCTAGACCTGTGTTGTCCCATACTCTAGTTGTTAGCTACATGTAGCTATTTAAATTCAAGTTAGTTAAAATTAAACTAAATTAAGAATTCAATTCCTCAGTCATACTAGCCAGCATTTCAAGTGCTCAATAATCACATGTGCCTAGCGGCTAAGATATTGGGCAGCCCAGATATAGAAAATTTCTACTGCAGAAAGTTCAGTCAAAATGAACTGCTCTGGAGTATGACACTAAGGGAAATTTTTCCTCTCTGGTTCCAGTGGGTCACAAATCCAAACAGTAGTGGCCATCTTAATCTGAAAATTCCTGTCCATTTGGCTTAAAGCTGCCCTTAAAGAGAGTAGTATTTTTTAAATCACCTTGGTCCATTTTCAAGACTTCTCAATATTGGCTAATCTTTCCCTGTATATTTCCTTCATCATAATCTAGTATTATTTATTTTAATTGTTCCCTGATCTATAATAAGTATTGTGTCAAGAGTAAATTTAACTATACTTCTACTTTTAACTGATCTTCCCATGGAAAAGCTTGGAATCTATGACATGTATGTGATAAATCAATTTTTTTGCATTTAGTTCTTCAGGATCACCATTCAGTTTATTTAATATATTTTACTTGCTTTTCATACATATTGTAATGTATAATTATTTCATTTTTAATCATCTATGTTATAATTTATGACTGGAAACCTTCTTTCTCTATCAGAGTTATCATATATCACTAGAAATCTTTCTTTTGTATCACCTGAGTTATAAGACTGGAAACATTCTTTCCCTATTTCCTAACTTATTGTTTATGACTAGACATCTTTCTCTAGCATCTGAGTTATCATTCATGACTTGAAATCTTTCTCTAGAACCTTACTTATCACTTATGAATGTAAACCTTTTTTCTATCATGTGAGTTATTATTTATGACTGAAAATCTTTCTCTAGCAGATAAGTCAAGATTTATAATTGGAAACCTTTTTTTCTATCATGTGAGTTATTATTTTTGACTAGCGATCTTCTTTCTCTATCACATGAGTTATCAAAAATAACTGGAAAAGCCCTTTCTCTATAACATTTATGATTGGAAACCTTTTGCTATCACCTGGCTTGGTTATGACTGGAAACCTTTCTCTGCATCCTGAGTTATCATTAATGGGTGGAAACTGTTCTTTCTCTGGCACCTGACTTAACACTTATGACTGAAAACCTTTCTCCATTACTAGAGTTAACATTTATGAATGGAAAACTTATTTGTTTATTATCTAAGTTATCATTCTCTATCATTCTCTATCACCTGAATTTTCATTTATGGCTGGAAATCCCCTATCTCTATCACACAAATCATGATATTTTTCTGTAAACAGTCATCTGATTTATTATTTATAATTGAAAATCTTCTTTCTCCATCATGTGACTTATCAATAATGACTAGAAAACTTTCTCTATCACCTGTACTAACATTTATGACTGAAAACCTTCTTTCTTTGTCCCCTGACTTACCATTTATCATTGGAAACCTTTATTTCCCTATCTCCTGATTTATCATTTATGATTGGAAACCTTTCATTCTCCACCACCTGGATTATCATTTATGACTGAAAGTCTTTCTGTCTCTATTACCTGATTTTTGTTTATGATTGAGAACCTTCTTCCCATTCTACCTGAGTTATAACGGATGACTGGGAAACATTCTTTCCGATCATGTGTGTTATCATTTATGACCGAAAACCTTCCATTCTTTATCAGCTGAGTTATTGTTATGATTGGAAATTATCTTTCTCAGTTGCCTGAGTTGCCGTTTATAATGGAAATCTTTTTTCTCTACCATCTGACTTTTCATTTATGACTGGAAACCTTCTTTTTCTATTACCTGAGTTACAATTCATGGTTGAAAACCTTTTGTTTTCTCTCACTTGAGTTCTCATGTATGACAAGAAACAGTTTTTCTTTATCTCTTGCATTATCAATTATGACTTGAAACTATATTTTTCCACCACCTATGTTAGCATTTGTGACTAGAAATCATCTTTTTATTGTTTATGTTATTATCTATGAATGGAAACCATCTTTTTGTATCCCTTGAGTTGTCATTTATGACTGGATATGTGCTATCTTCTCTATTTTTTTGATGATGGCCATTTACACACACACACACACACACACACACACACACACACACACATGCACACTGGAATATTACTCAGGCATGAGGTAGAAGAAAATCCTGACATTTGCAATAATATGCATGGACCTTGAGGAAATTATGCTATATTATTGATTTTTTTCTCATTTTTAAAACAACTATATGAAGTTAATCATAATGCCCATTACTGTTATCTCGGTCATCCTTACTTAATTTCTCTGGTTATTTTCTATCTGGATTTTTTTTTCTTTCTTTTCCCCCCCTCTATCTAGCTTTTAACACTCCAAATTATTTTTCTCTCTAACGTATTTTCCAACTTTAGACAGCATTCTTCTCACCTTTTTTTCTATTCTGAATATTCTCTACTTAAATATTTTGTCTCTTCTTTAATAGCTCTTAATTTTTATTATTATTAAGGGAATACTAAAAATATTTCAAAGTAGAGAATATAATGAGTCCTTATGGATCTTCACCAAGCTTTGACAATTACCAACTCATGGTTAAATTTTTCATCTGGACTCCCACCCACTTCCACCAACTCCCAAGATTCTTTTGAAGTAATTTAAAGACATGGCATTATGTATAATTTCATTTATATGACATTTTCAAAAGTACAGAACAACAGAGATGGAAAATAGATTAGTGGCTGCCATGGGACAGGAAGGGAATAAAACAGTTTTTTTTTGTGGCCATAGAACAGCTTAGAACAGTTGATTTTTGTGGTGGTTGAACAAATCATTACATGGAATAAAATTGCTTAGAACTATACACATCCACACACACAAATGCAAGTTAAAAATAGTAAAAATTGAATAAGGTCTGTAGTCTAGTTATCAATGATGTACCAATATTATTTCTTTTGGTTTCAGTGTTGTACTGCAGTTATAAAATATGTCACCATTAGAGGAAGCTGGACACGTTGCATTATTTCTGACATTACCTGTGAGTTTATAATTATTTCAAAATAAAAAAGACTTTAAAATTAATTTTAATACCCTTAAATCAGTAAAATACTCAGGAATGCATTGAACAAAATAAGTAAAAGTACATGCAAAACTACAAAATATTTCGGAGAAAAAAGTCTAAATAATTGGAAAGATATATACCATGCCTATAGATTTGAAGGGTCAATATTGTGAAAATGCCAATTTTCCCAAAATTAATCTATAGTTTCAAAGTAATCATGGTCATAATTCTATCAGAATTTCTTATAAAAATTGACATGCTGAATGGAAGTACAAATACCTAAAAAAGAAAACCAATCTTAAAAAAAAATCTCACTTCAAAAACTATTATAAAACTATAAAAGTAATAATATAGCCATACTGACATGATGATAGAAAAAAAAATCAAAGGCACAGAACAGACAGTCCAGAAATATACCCACTCATATTTGGTCAATTATTTTTGACAAGGTTGCCAAAGCTATTCAGTAAAATAAGGCTTTTCAGCAAATATTTAGAATATTATATATCTGTTTGTGTCACAAAGAATATTAATCCCTACCTCACACCATGCACAAAACTTAATTTGTGGTAGATCATATACTGAAACCTAAAAAGCAAAAACTACAAATCTCATAAAACACAGGAGAATACCTTCATGACTTGGGAACAGGCAAATATTTTTTAGACAAGAGTCAAATGCACCTTAAAAAAATTTAAAGGAGTAAATAAAAAAATCAGACATCATTAAATTTAAAAAATGCTATTGCCACATAACACTGTTAAAAAATCAGTAAGTAAACCACAACCTAGAAGAAATTATTTGTAAAATGTATAGCTTACAAAAAACAAATCAAATACATAAAAATCCTATGTGACAATAAAAGGACAAATAAGCCAATAAATAAAAAGAGCAAGTACATGGGCTCCTGAGAGGCTCAGTTGGTTAAGTGGTTCAATATCTGAATCTTGATTTTGCTCGGGTCATGCTCTCAGGGTTGTGGGATCAAGCCCCTGTGGGGCTCTGGGCTCAATGCAGATTCTGCTTCTCCTTCTCCCTGCTCCTCCCACTGCTCAGTCTCTCTATTTCTGTCTGTTTCTAAAATAAATAGATAAAATCTTAAAAAAAATAAGACCAAGTGCCCACTTTGCAAGCACATATATTAAAATTGGAACACTATAGAGAAGATTAGCATGGCCTCTGTGCAAGGATGATATGCAAATTCATGGAGCATTCCATATTAGAAGAAAATGAGCAAAACTCTTGGATACTTTACAAAGGGGGATATAAAATGGGAGTAAAAATAAAAAGAGAGAGAGAGAGAGAAAACCAAATAAGAAAATGAGCATTTGTCATTAAGGAAAATCAGGTTAAAATCATGATAAAATTGCCCTACAGAACTAAAAGTTTGGCTGAAATTTAAATGTCTGAGACACCAAATGCTGCCAAGTAGGAAGAGTAATTAGAACTCTTATGTGGTGGGTGTGTAAAATGATATAGCACAATGGAAAGTGCTTTGGCAATGTATTATAAAGACAAATATACAGCTGTTCCATGGCATAAGGATTCTACTTCTAGGTATTTATCCAAGAGAAATGAAAATATATGGCCATAAAAAGGTGTCATTTTTTATATATCTAATATATGGCAACTAATATGATAAAAATAGCAAAATGGTTGCCTTGGGTATAAGAGTGTTGACTGGGAAGAGAATGAGGGCACTTTGGGGGATTACGGTTATATTCTCTATCTTAATAGGGTCTGGTTACACAAGAGTATGCATTTGTCAAAACTCATCAAATTGTACAAATAATATGTGTACGCTTCACTGTATATTTAAACTAAAACCACTATTAAGTATTGAATTTCAGTTCATGGATTTCCATGTAAGTATGGTATCAGTTAGTGATTCTGAAACAGTTTATACATGTACACTTTATATTTAAATGGACATTTCTGTAAATATGGATATTTCTCTTTATATGGATATAAAAAGCTAATTAGAGTGTCAACTAGAAATGCCATACAGGAGGAGCTTGTCTGATTTTGAAAAAAAGATAATAGTAGAAAGATAGATCATTTTTGAAGGAGGCGTAAGGTCGGGATGGAAGAAATTCCAGCTAATGAGAAAGCTCAATTAAGGAAAATGTTTTAAAATGCATGAAAGAGAGGAAAGAATTTCTGAGGCAGTGTCTTTGAATAAGCAAGTTAGATGGAGTTACTGTTGGGGAATATCATTAAAAACAAAATCTTTGGCCACCCCAGAAAACCTTTCCACAAAAGTGGAAGAGAAAGAAAACAGCTTTATTATAGAATAGGTTTTAAACCAGAAAGAAATCTTACCCTTTTATATTGCCAAGCAGATAGAAGCCTATGGCATACATGTTCTCATAATAATTGGTAACTAGTCCTTAAATAAGAGGACTTGACAGCACCATTTGTCACACATCTTTCTTCCTAGACTCACCTGCTAACTGGGCTGGCCATCTGTGTTTGCTAATTGTATTTTTCCAAAGGAAAAATAAACAGTAATATTTTTACGAAAAGAGGTGCTTTGGCAATTTAGCATGAGGTACCCACTGACTTAAGGCTTCTACCCTCCAACAGAAACTGGAAGATAGCGATGCTATCTTACTTGACGATGGTATTTCAAAGAGATGGCTCCCAGGTCCTTGAGAAAGACATTATTGTGTCATCTAGCCGGCAATTGGCTTATTTAGCTTTTAAAAAGACTTATGTGCATTTTAAAGAGACAAAGAGAAAAGTGTTCTAAAGTAAGCCTTGTAAGAAAAGGTGGGAGGTTGGGGGAGGGAGAGAGGTTTCTTCCCTTATTTTTAACAGGGAGAATTAAGCCTCTTATTTTTAATTTATATTTGCCCTTATACTATACAAGAGGGACACAGATCTTGATATAGTCATGATTTCCTTCATAGAGATAGAATGTATTGTGGAAACAAATACAAGATCCATAATTCTTACCCAAGACCTTTGTAGCCAGATATGTTATAAAGTAACATATAAAATAATGTTTTTCAGATTATAGGCAGGTAATACCATGATATATACTTTATGTATTAGGAAAAACCCCAATAAAGTCTTAAGTAACACCTTGTAATCAAAACATTAATATACCTGTAGGGAAATATATGAATATTCACACTAATTAGAATAAACAATATAAATAGCTATACTTCAGTAAAGTTTTGAGGCCAAATGAATTGGTCAGGTCAGGTCAATTCTCATAATCAGATGAGATATAAAAATCTCTTAGTTTCCACAGCCTTTTGACTTAGGCTTTTAGATAAAAGATTTGAGATTTATAGGGGGGAGTAAGATAGTGAATGAACAAAGGAAAGGCAGTATGATTTATGAAAAAAACATTAAGAGCGCTCAGATGAAGGCTTTTAATTTTAAAGGGACAAGAGTCAATATGACTACATGTTTCTCTCCAACCGCACTCATCTGTGCATTCACATCTCAAAGAAAGCAGAAAGTTGGACAAACTGGGCCCAGTTATTTCTAGGCAAATTGTGAAAGAAGACAAAAGAATTGAGTATACCTACAGGAGAATGATTATAATGATGGGACTTGGACTTTTAGTTGGGTGGGGGGGGAATAAGTTTCTGAGAGAGGGAGCACCACATGGTGGGAGAAGGTAGGTAGATGGAAGAAGTTGGATTGAAATCCCTGTAGGGTTCAACAGGCATAAGATTAGGGTTACTATAGGCAGTGAGATGCAAAAAGATGGTATACAGTGTGGGATTCAAAATTGAGATTATAGAGTTGTAGGTAAGAAGATCAGTGGAATATCCATAGGAATTAGTAACCAAGTCAAGATGGAGAATAAATTCATTACAGAAGAGAAGCTTAAGGTTATTGGAAAGAACACTTGCAAGGAAATTGAAATTCTAATAATTATAATAGTTAGTAGGGCTGGAGAGAGGAACAGTAAGTCAAGAGCCAAAGTATTCAGGGATTGAGGGGAATGACCCTCTGCAAATAGATGCAACCACCTTTCTATTGTCCACATTTAAATGAATTTTTTTTTTTTTTTTGCCTTTCTTAGATTTCTATTTTGGAAAGCTAAGATATTTCTATGTTTTTTTTTTAAGGTTTTATTTATTTATTTGACAGAGACACAGCGAGAGAAAGAATACAAGCAGGGGGAGTGGGAGAGGGAGAGGGAGAAGCAGGCTTCCTGCTGAGCAGGGAGCCCAATGCGGGGCTCGATCCCAGCACCCCAGGATCATGACCTGAGCAGAAGGCAGATGCTTAAAAACTGAGCCAATGAGGCACCGCTCTATGTTTTTAATTGGTACATTAGTAATTTGAATTTTACTGAAAATGAATTAATTTCTCTTGTAAATTATTTCATTAAACTAAGATAAAATGCTTGAAACTAGTAAATTTTTTAAATAAAAATTTAAGGGATTTTAAAATTAAACCTATTTGTGTATGTACATTCTAATCCAATTTTTAAACATTCAAAATGATGTAAATTGTTCAGTGTACATAATTTATGAGTTTGCATTTTTCAAACTCTTTAAAAATGGAAACTAAATATAAGTGTTTCTTTTGAAGTTTTAAACCAGTAAATATGGAGACCAAACAAGAAAGTTTAATGAGCAAGATTAATTAAATAAACTTAGTTTTATAAATCTGTGTAAATTGTTAAGGTAGGTGGTAAACTTTCCATTATGGATACTTGGTATAGAAAGGAATGCTCATTTTTTATTTGCTTACTTATTTTCTGAATAGGCTTGATGAAGATAAGAAACCAGATCAGATATTGAACCCTTAGCAATGTGACACAATTGTCAAATAGTTAAATTATTTACCTTTCTCTCTTTCTTTTCCTTCCTTTCTCCTTCCTTCCTTCCTTCCTTCCTTCCTTCCTTCCTTCCTTCCTTCCTTCTTTCCTTCCTTTTTCTTTGACAGAGAGAAAGCATGCGAGTGGCACGGGTATGGGGGGAGTGGGAGAAGGGCAGGGGGAGAGGGAGAGAGAGAGAATCCTAAACAGAGAAACCCTGCCCAATGTGGAGCCCGATGCAGGGCTTAATCTCAGATCCTGATATCATGACTTGAGCCAAAATCAAGAGTTGGACACTTAACTAACTGAGCCACCCAGGTACCCCATATTTACTTTTCTTTCTTATGGCAAAGTTCTTCCACATGCAATATTTCAAGCATTATATTGCCTAAAATTGTAGAATTAAGAAGCTACATTTTCTATCATAGTGCAAATGTCATCAGATGTGCATGTTTGCATATTTTATGCTTCTTTAATAATGCATTCTTAAATTTGGTTTTAAGTTAAGGACAGTATTTGCTTATTGATCATGATGCATTATCCACACTGGGGAAAGCATTACGCAGTTTGCATCTTCTCAGTTAATTCTGAATAATTCAGGAAGTTCTAGGAGTTGTATTTATTTTCATTAACTTTTTATCCATATATACCTGACAGATAGTGACATATAATATGCTACATCTAGTTATAAGAACGGTACTATTGTTTATAAGTTTACAAAGTTATAGTGGCTTTTAGGGAGATATATATTTATATATCTATACATCTATATAAATAAATATATATTTATATATATACATATATCAGTACTTGTTTAGAATTCTCCTATAGCTATATTGTACATTATATTATATGGTTTATTGTGGGGATTCTTTTATGGTGATTTTTCTTTTTTTCTACATAAGGTAAAATTATAAAAGTGTACTATTGGATATAAATTTTCTATAAAATAATTTCTCTTATAATTGGCAAAAGATGCACATCTTTAGACAAATTTATTGTTGTCACTGTTATTTTTAAAAGTATGAAGTCAAATTAAAAAAAAACTTCTTTGAATTTCACAGGCATTCAATAAAAAACAGTTTCAAAATGAACAGAATTAAGGAGTATTTAAGCATATTATGGAAAAAAGTCAAGAAATGGTATTATACTTTTTAAAATAACACACCAAGCCGCAGGTTATTGCATGGATATTAAGTAGACAAGCAAGTCTAACAACCCCAAGGGAAAGCACATCTGACCCATTTATTTAGTTAGCAGTATCACACACAGAATAAGAGGGTGGTTTAATTCTGGGCCAAATATTAATTTCTAAACTTAAATATGCATTTAATTCAATGTGGCAAAAATAGATGTTATATAATTTATATAATTTGAAGCTAAGTCCTCTCTAGATAATTTTTACTGTACTGGAACAAATAAAAATTATAGTGATGAAATATTAAAATGGAAGTTAAAAAACCCCATACACTAACATTATGTCATGGTTTGAAATAAGTGTATCCATTAATAAGTATAAAATGCAGCATTAGGATTAAGTTTAAGTTGTTAACTTGTACTAAAGTAGAGCTTTTTTACCTTGCAAGTCTTTTTCTATCCTCATGGAACTACTTATAAACATAAAAACAAAAGTGCTGAAAATGTTGGAAATAAATTTGAATTTGAATTATGATGGTAATAATTCAGATCTTACTACTTTTTTATCTGAAATGTTATCTTGAGAGGTATTTACTCCTAAATTGCAAAGTCAGCCTCATTTTTCCTTCATTTCTATTCAGCTAAAGAATCAGCTAATATGCCATGTTATAATGATACACTTTAAGCATTGCTCTAACTCTTTCATGAGTGGTTTCAAGTTATTTTCATCTAAATATATTTGTTTTGAAGTTGTTCAGTGAAAAACAAAACAAAACAAACAGAAAGACAAACATCGTCAGTAAAGTAAAATTGCATGCTCTAAATTGGAATTATTCTTAAATTTCTGCAAAAGCAAAATATGCCTATATGTACCGACCTTTCCTACCTCTCCTTCCAACCTATTTATTAACTTCTCACTACAGGGTAGTGTGCATCCAAAATAATGTAAGAAAAAATATTGAAAAAAATGATCTTTTTCATTAAAGTCATTGAAACTAATACCTCTGCAAATTTTGTCTGCTAATAATTAGTCATTCCCACAAGTGAAATACGATCTAAGAGAACTGGGTTCCTTACATTTGCTTACTTTTTTTTTTTTTTTCTGATAGGCTAGAGTAGCCTGCAACCTCTAGAACCAGAATTGTAAGAAAACTTAATAATCCAAGTGCATTAAAATTAATCCTCATTTAGACATATCAGATGATATATCTTCAATTTTCAGATATTTTATATAAATAAATTTTAAGAAGCACTTTTGCATATGAAGGAGAGAATTTTATAAATTGAAAATAAAGAACAGTCAAAAATATCTTATCAGGATGAAATTTTTTGTTCAGCATCATTTACATTCATAACTTGACCATAAGATTTTAGAGGCTTTGTTTCTACTTATGGTTTTAGAAACTTCTGTATGTGTAACTTTATGTTCTCAGTATATTATTAAGAGCAATGGAAAAAAGGGCAAGAAACAAAATTTTAATTAATGACTTACAAATCCTGAGGACTTTACATTTCAGCCTTACTTACGTATGAACAGCTTTACTAAAACAAAAACATGGAAAGGAAAAGTGATCTACCTTAGTTCAAAAAGCTTGTAGATGGTTGAATCACATGTGAACTGTTGACCTCAGTTTTCTAGTGGTTTTTAAATCATAATTCTGAATTTAACAATGGATATATTTTGGTTGTAGTGATGTTAAAGTTCTACTTATTTGACAACTGAAGAAAATGTCTAAATATGCAATTTCTAAGTGTAGATAAATATTTAACTGCAAATTATTTTCTGAATGATAATTAGGAATATTTCCAGCTATTAACTGAAATGAGAGACCCTTGCAGTAAATGGGAGGACTTTGATTACATATATGAGAAGAATACATCTATATTTATACATATTTAAAATAAAAAATGTAATTGCAGGAAGGTAAAATAACCTCTTTATACACACACAATTTGGTCATCAAATCCATATTAATTGCTATTAAAATTAATCAAATGATTCCTAAAATATAACAAAAACAAGTCCTTTAAAATCTTATTTCTATGTAGGTGTTCTTTCTCTTAAAAATAAGGAATGTTTCATAAGAAAGTTACAAAGTTAATGATGGCATCAATATGCATATATTCAAATGGCTTGTTTAGATTATGAGTAATTTGTGTTACCAGCATAAGGGAGAAATCAAAAGCAATGATTATTTCTTGTCTTTTCTCATAGGAACATATTATTGTTATTATATTGCCATGGAGCGATTTACCACATACATGTGAAATATCACAATATAAAATTATTAACTTTAGCCCCCAACTATCCAAATTGAATGTTTTAGTATGGTGAGATTCAAAATATATTGACTATTTTTAATCTAAATTTAAATCTTTGAAAGTAAAATATAGTTTAAAGTGGTACCTACTAACATATTATTTCAAGCAAGATTTACAAAATTATAATAGGGTAGTCATTTGGAAGTTCAGCATGGAACTTACTTCCTATTGAGGGACCTAATTACCAAACATTTTTGCTCACATTGCCTGAAGGTTATGATTAGAACACATTAAAAAATCAGCAGATTCAGATCTAAGTGAACAACAAAGTACATAAGGTGATGAAAGGTCTTCCGTGAAAGCACAAGGCCATAGCCATTAAGGATCTTCTGTGAGAGTAAAATCATTTAAAAATCAATGCAAAATCTTTTAGAGAGTTTCTGTTCAGTAAAACATGAATAAAATTGCCAGGAAGAACGAGAGCTTCTGAATTTTGTATAAAGTAAACTAGAAATTACCTGGAAAACCATAGGGAGGAGAAATACTTAAATATATAGATTTTAAACAAATATAGTTGTCTCAACACTTTAAAGTTGTTGTTACTGGGCATTACTGCAAATACTATTATTTTATTTCTAATACTAAAATTTCAGTATTATCTTATGATGGAAATAGACATACTTGATAAATTGGTAGAAACTAAACAATGGCTTTATTTGCATACTTAAAATAGAATGTTTTAATTTTCTAGATGTCATAGATAGGTCTGTCTAGAAGAATAAATCAATAGAACAAAACAGAGTCCATAAATAGACCCCTATAAGGACAAATGATCTTCACAAAGGTGTGAAGGCAATTCAGTGGAAAAATAGTCATTTCAACAAATAGTACTGGACAAATTGGACATCCACACATGAATAAACTTTGACACATACCTCATACAAATAATATACATATTTATATGCATATTCATATACAAATAATAAATATTTATTTATTATAATAAATCATTAAATTACATTAATTAATTTATTCTATTTTAATAATTATTAAATGAATGATAAACCCAAATGTAAAATCTAAAGCTATAAAACTTCTAGAAGAAAACATTTTTTTGGCTTTGTTTTAGTCAAAGAATTCTTAGCTATGTCATCAAAAGCATAATCCACAAAAGAAAATTTGATAATTTGACTTCATGAAAATTAAAAATGTTGTTCTGCAAAAAGAAGACTGGGAAAAATATTTGCAAATCATATCTTATCCGAACTTGTATCTAGAATGTACAGGGCATTCCGTAAACTCAATAATAAGAAAACTCAAGTAAGTGGGCTAAAATTTGAACATATAATTTATGAAAGAATGGATGATTTATGAAAGATGACAAACTCATAAAAATATATTCAACATCATTAGCATTAAGAAAATATAAATTGAAATCACAAGGGATTAACACTCAATACTTACTAGATTGTCTTAAAGACTTCATCACAAATGCAGTACTGTGGAGTAACAGCTATTTCCATATAGTGGAATGAGAATATAAAATAATACTACCACTTTGGATAAAATTTGGCAGTTTCTTAAGATTTAAAAAAATCTACCTATCATAAAATTCACATGATAACAAACAAAGGTATTTCTCCAAGACAAATTAAAGCATATATCCATTCAAAGGCAATGAGTGTTCATTAGAATTTCATTTGCATTAGCCCCAAACTAGAAACAACCAAAATGTTCATCTACAGGAGAAAATATAAACAAATTGTGGTATATATATACAATGGTATACTACACAGCAAAGAAATGAATGAACTATTGATATATGAAACAACATGGATAAATCTCAGAATACACTGAGGAAAGCAGTTCAGCCTTACCCCCTTCAAAAAAAACCACAAAAAACAAAGAGTACATACCCTGTGATTCCATGTATGTAAAACTCTAGAAAATATAGAATAATGTATAATTACAGAAAGCAGATCAGTGATTGGTGGTTACCTAGGGCTGGAGAGTAGGGGCGGATAGTAAGGAGGGGTAAGAAGGATTACAAAGAAATGTGAGGAAGCTTTTGGGGGTGTTGGACATATTTATTATCTTGAATTTAGTGATGGCTTTATGGTTTATACATATTTCAAAAAATCAAATTTTACAATTAGAATATGTACAGGGATTTGTATATTAAATATAACCCAATAAAACTATTAAACAAAAAGCTACCACCCCCATTAGCTTTGTGAATAAAATTTAAGAAAAAGTAAAATAAGACATTGAAAAATATAGCAACAACAAATTCTATCCAAAGTGGTGGCAACAACAACAGCAACAACAATATTAGTAATAATAAAGAAGGAAGAGAGGTCATAAGATAGCTACTTATAGGCAAACTACCAAATGTCTTGGTTTAAGAGGTTTCTCCAACCATGAAATGATTTTCCCTGTATCTACTTCTCTACCTTCCACCAGAAATTGTTATTTTGGCCTGAGGGATCAAAAACTGATGGCAAAGGAAGCACATGGGACAATCTGAGGGAATAAAGCATTCCCAAGATTTATTTGGGAATGGCTCTTAAATTACTTTACATAATGTGTCTAAAAGAAACCACCCAGGAAGACAGTATAATGGCTTTTGCAGAATTGGCTTCCTAATTGCTCAGGCTTTATGTTCCATAGGCAAGTAAACCTTGAGTGAACAAACTAAAATTAGATAAGTGTAGTTGTCACTTTTATTCTGGAGGATAAATATTTTGAATAAATTCACATAGAATTTGATTACAATCCTAATAATATGGAAATATAGATCCCTTTTTCTAAAGATTAGGAAATATAGAAACATCAGTGGACATGTAAAAAAAAAAAAGTTCAAAGGAAGTGTACCATGCTACGGAAACAAAGCAACAAATTCCCTCATGAAACAGAAGGAAAACTTAAAGAAACAAAATATTAATTGCAAGATTCGTGATATATTTTCTCTGGGGTCTTAGATCAAACATGAGAAGTTTCTGATGACTTTAATATAGTTAGCCAAATAAAGCAAACAGAGTATATAATCCAATATTCATACAATAGACATACTGACTTTGTGAAGCTTCTAGACTGGAATTTCCAGATGTCAGATTATAAATAGTACTTAGAATATAATAAAATTATCCAAACAATGTGTGTAGAGTAGAAAAGTTATATTTTCTCAAACATTGAAATTTTAATTTATATTTAATCCCTTAATCTATAATAATGTTTTCCATTTATGCAGTGCCTACTCTCTACCTGACTAATTTGAATTCTTTAAAGATAATCATTTCATTCACACACCGTCACAAAACCTTATGGTAGGTATGTTCTATGTCCAGTGTCTAACATATTGCATGACATAATAAACTCTCAAATAGTATTTGTTAAATAAGTAGATAAATAAATAGAGCATAATGAGGACATTTAGATAAATTGATAATTCTAGGAAGAGAATCCTAAAAAAAAATTAGAAAATGCGCAATTAAGCAAACGCACGTTGTAAAGATCTGTAACGATACTAAAAACTTAAACAGAAAATATAAAAGTATTTTTACAAATGGACAAATTAAAAATTGTGTTTTTAAAAAGACATGAATTGAAATTCTAAGATAATAAAAAATTAGCAAATTGGATGCAGACACTTTTCACAATCAGGTGAGTAAAATATTTAGCAAATGATATGTAAGTATTCAATTTCACTGGGAATCAAAAGAGGTAATTACCAATTTAGCAACTATTAAAACAAATTTTATTTTTTATCATGCACAACAACAAGCAGACCTTTCCATGAACTTATAGAGGGACTATAAATAGGAATGGACTTGGTACAGATAGTATAATTATACATCCAGAGCATTAAAATTGCAACAATCTTGATCCAGCAGTTTATCTTAGTAATGAATTGTTTTTAAAAAGTCAAACATGCATACGTGGACAAAGCTGATTATAACAGGATTATTTATAATAAGAAAATTTGAAACCTATTACATGTTCAATAATAGGGGTATTGCTAATAGATGTTATAATACTGAAATTAATGTTATATTAATATAATATATGTGATATAAGAAAAAAATGTAATGACTTCACAAATTCTCATGCTATGTGAAAATTGTGTATGTGATATAAATTAACTTAAAAATACAAATGCCAAAAACACAGAATATTGAAAATTGTATCTATGAAATAGTAAGAGGGATTATGAATCTTAATTTTTTATTTCATTTTTCCATAGTTTTCCTCCATTAAGCATATTTATGATCAGTAAAACTGTAAGCTCAACACCTAACTTATAAATGAAAAATACAGTTACAGGAAACAGCAGAAGTTAAATAGCATGAGTATGAAATGTCTTCACATTTTAAATACTAATTCATCAAACAACTTTTGTGATTGTCACTCAGAGAAAGTTTGTGAATATAAAATCAAACTATTCAGAGCCCTTGTGTCTGTGTTTTTAGTGTCTAGTTGATTATACATGTATAGGAACAATGATTATAAGATCATTAAAATCACCAACCAACCTTATAATTCTTTCCAAATGGGCTAATAGAGTCACATCAATTATGAAAAATAATAGCTACAGATATATCATTTTAATACCCAGGCGTACATATAGAGAGCTCATTGATCAAATAAACTATGCACAAAGGTTAGGTTTTTTTTTTTTTTTTTAAGATTTTATTCATTTGAGAGAGAGAATATGAGAGAGAGAGCATATGAGGGGGGGAGGGTCAGAGGGAGAAGCAGACTCCCCGCCGAGCAGGGAGCCTGATGCGGGACTCGATCCAGGGACTCCAGGATCATGACCTGAGCTGAGGGCAGTCGCTTAACCGACTGAGCCACCCAGGTGCCCGCACAAAGGTTAGTTTTAACCAGCAAGAAAACACGAGGAACTGACAGATACACTCTGCCAATTAGGGAGAAAATGTTATTGTAGGTTATGTAAGGTGATCCTACTGTTTGCTCCCACAGAAGGGGATTCTGCATGGAATGCTGTATTATTCTGGCAACTGATTAGCATTTTGATATGCTCAAAATTTGTTCACATGGAAATGAAATATTAAAGCAGACAGCAGTTCAAAGTAATAGATGAAACTATTGCACAAAAATGTTTTTCTGTATTTTTAGATAACTGGTTGCCAAGGAATGCGCTAAGATTATTTCTGCCTTTTCTGATTACCGCAGAGATAAACATATAACAAAACACACACACACACACACACACATATGGCAAAGAGTATACCTTCTTTTGATTTAGTCTGTTAAAAATTAGGGCAAAACCAGGAGCTATCTCCCTGTTTAATAAATGATGATTAAATATAAGGGTCTCAGGATTACTGGAAAGTGTTGAGATTCAGTTTTCTCTATATATAGTAGAAATGAAAAACTGAAAATATCATTAAGTATATTTTGTTATTATTCAAAGAGAATTTATCTTGAAATCTGTGAATTAGACTTCTATAAAACTTTCAATTTATAACATTTCCTACTCTATTAATTGCTGTTAGAGTGTTACTTTAAATCTACACTGTATTAAAACACCTGATCATTCTTGATCAAGCTCAAAATGCGAAATAAATCAGGTGATGAAGATGAATGCTCTTAAAAAAAAGTGCAACATTAAAAGTAAATTACAAGTAGTTGAAATGTGTCTAAACTACTCTTGGTCCTAATTGTGAGAAGAGACTAGCAGCTTACATTTGGGATGTATGTTTGCTCTTTCAGTTCACAGTCTATTTAGTAAATGACCTATCCCAGCATGTGACATGTTATCACAGTGGCTCAGAAGTGCTAATATATAGCCAAAAATCAGAAGCCCTCACTCCCCAATGCCACGTCACCCCAATAGTATCATGCTCAGAGCTTCATTGTTAATCCACTTTTCAAGTTATAAAGGCTAAATATCATCGTGTTTTCATATAGTCACAAGAGTTCAGTTTCTCCATCATGCAAAACGCCTATATTTGGGGATCTCTTGGGAGGCAGGTTGTAAAAATTTTGTTAGCAGGGGAATTTTTATTCTTTTATAATATCCTATGTAACAAACATCTTTGACTCCTAAACACATATTACAAAAGTGAATTATAATGTATTTGGTCAATATTATTGGCTTCCCTTTTCTTTTGACCTTCTTAATTTGATGCATTGACATTTGTTCATTTTTAAAAATACCTCACACGACTAAAATATGGCAGGCCGATTTCATTCTTATATTTCCTGAGGCTCTGGCTATCCACAATTTGAAAAGGAAACCACAAGAAGGTAGTGAAATATTTTTTTAAAAATGTATATTTTATGAGCTTATAAGATATTCTGTTGGCAAAGGTGAAGTGAATAATGCTTATTAAGACCAACAATATAAAAGCTCACATATAAATTGGAGCTGCTGCTGTCTGATGGAAATACAGCCCAAAATAAGGACGTCCAATTTGCTGTGTAATGAACTTTGAAACAACCACCTGACACATAACATTTATAGGCAGCATTATTTTTTGTTTATTTTGTTTATTAAAAAGCGTGCTTTATTTCCCTGTGTTGAGTTTTATAATTTAATTAATTTTGGCATACTCCTCCTCCTGAAGGATTTTGGTGTTTTCAAACTATTAGATCTTTGAAATTATCCTTAGAAAATTGTAGATTAAAAAAAAAAAAAAAAAACCTACTTAAGAGTTGTCAGGAAAAAGCATCCTAACAAAGTAATTTGCAACCCAAACAAAATTGTCAGTTTTAAAGATTGTTTTTCATAATACTTAATGATACATATTTTGTATAATTCCTAAAGGGTTGGTGGTCATTAAAGTATTCAAACTGCAGCCTAAAATAAAATGTTATATACTCACTGTTTAAAAATTCACAATGAAACAACATTTTGAAATATGACCTAGTTTGAAATTCATACTCTTGACTTTTCTGAAATATCAGTAGTGGTTTTGTATATTTAATTAGAAATTGCCATATTTTATGGTTTTACAGTCCATATATGATTTTAAGCACCTTAGCAATGGCATTGGTGTTCCAAAAAGGAAAATGTGGTATATGGAAAAACCACAAATTTATTATTCAAGATTTGAGGTAGACTGCTTAAAATACTATTAAGCTGGATTAAAAATACTGATTTTGAAGATCTACAAGCAACTGCCCCAAATGCATGTATCATACATATTCACTTGATTTAATTATGAGTGATAACCTAGCATGCTTTCTTTTTTCTTTTTTTTTTCCCAGTAGGCATGTTTTCTTGTAAGGACAATGATTTGTGGTTTAATTCTAAATGATTTCCCACCAATTAATATGATTTTACATATTTGGAGGGGGAGACAAACCATGAGAGACTCTGAAAAACAAACTGAGGGTTCTGGAGGGGAGGAGGTGGGGGGATGGGTTAACCTGGTGATGGGTATTAAAGAGGGCACATTCTGCGTGGAGCACTGGGTGTTATGCACAAACAATGACTCATGAAACACTACATCAAAAACTAATGATGCAATGTATGGTGATTAACATAACAATAAAAAATTTAAAAATATTAAACCATTCAATATGGTGAACTATGGTTAATAAAATAAAAAAATAGTTCAAGAAATTACATTGTTGTTTTACGGATTTATTTACTATAGATTCATAACTTTAAAAAGGGATCTAGCAATCAAGGTAAATGTCTTTGTGAAAATACAGTGCATTTCAAAATACCTGAATGCATTTATTTTAAAAATACATTTGTATTTTTTACCTTCATAGATTACACATAATGCTCTTAAAATATATCATGTAATATCAATATTAACATGGCTAATTATGTAAACCAATCACACAATGTGGTACTCGTTTGTGTGTACCATTAATATTTCTTTCCAAGTTATTTGATTTCACAAATATTATTTTTACTGCCCCCCTAAAAATCCCAAAGAACTAATTTTGGGGACAAACAGAATATTAAAAAAAAAAAGAGCTGTCATTTTTACCATTTAGTTAAAAAACTCAAGCTGTTTGCGCGGGTGTATGTTTTATCTAAGGCAAAATATTATTTAAACACACTAACTAGTTTTATTTAAATGTGTAAAGTTTGGGGGAATTTGGAGGGGAAGACGAACCAGGAGAGACGATGGACTCTGAGAAACAAACTGAGGGTTCTAGAGGGGAGGGGGTGGGGGGATGGGTTAGCCTGGTGATGGGTATTAAAGAGGGCACGTTCTGCATGGAGCACTGGGTGTTATACGCAAAAATTGAATCATGGAACACTGCATCAAAAACTAATGATGTAATGTATGGTGATTAACATAACAATAAACTTAAGAAAAAATAAATGTGTAAAGTTTGAAAATACATTTAACTAATATTATATATTTCTTATGACTCAATCAGTTTTGAGCTGGCATTCTCCACACAATTCCATTCAAGTATATATATTTCTGAATTTACTCAGTATTTTTCTTTTCTTGAATTTTTATAAATATTTAGAATTTCCATTTAAAAAATAAACTTTTAACACTGGTTCTCTGGCATCCAAACAATGAACTTACTTGTAGCAATTAACAGTGTAGAACAAGAATACAGAATACCTGTGTTTGAAAGAACATGTCAGACAGTAACGTTGTATTGACGCTTAGACAAATGCTAACGTAGAAGGCAAGATTCTCCATAATCACATGAAAAATTTGTCACTTGCTTTGATGACTTGTGTAATTTATGCAATACAGTGACATGGAGAAAAATTCCTGATGTCTCTGGTAAAAAAGTAAAATTTGTTTTTATTCAAGTACACTGGATGAACAATTAAAAAGTTGCACTTGTTGACTCCAAAGAACATGGGAGTTAACAACTGTTTTCCCTTGGGTGTTTATGTAGTGGTTTCCACAATTGTGTATACTGAAGAGGCTAGTAGGATATTTGGCACATACAAGCAGGACTTTTTATAGGCAGGAAACCCAGCATTAAGAGTTGAAAAACGAAAAATCAGGCATGAAGAATGAGCATCATGAGCAATTTTTAAGATAACCAGAAATCTTGTAGCTTCCAGATTTTTTTGTATTACTTGTAAACCTACTGGAAAGTTCTACCATGTGAAATTACTCATATAGAAAATTAACAATAATTTTAAAAACAGTAAATTATTTATATAAGAAATAAACAGTGAAATTAGATACAACATACTAGAATAAAACAAAATTACAGAATTTTGAAACAGAGAAAATTTTGTTTTATAAGCTAAAAAATGAATTTATGTGTTTCAAGTTTCTTGAATTCAAATCCTGATTTCTTTTATTACTACTTGCTTGATTTAGAGTAAGTTTTTGAACCACACTGAGTTTTTTTTCCACCTGACAACTGAAATAATAATGCCTATGCCTTATTTATTTGTCATCAGCATTAAATGAGATACATATATTTTTTAGTGTTAAACACTAAAATGTGAGTTCTTGAGAGGTTTCTTAAAATTTTTTTTGGCATATGGAAAAATTTTTTTAAATAGATTGTAATCCTAATGCTGAAAAAGAAATCAATAATTCTATAGTTCAGTTTCATCTTTTAGAGGCCAACAAAAAAAGGCCAGAAAAACTTACATGTGCAGTGACAGAATTGTTACCAGAATCCAGGTTTCTTAAACTCAAGATGAATAGACATTGTCTGACACAACGCTCTTCCAAGTCAACACAATAAGAAGGAGTTTTATGTTGAATGGGTTTGAAATACAATTGAATTATTAATTTAATAGGAATAAAGGTAATTTGTGATGTCAAGAAAAGAGAACAGTTTCACTTAAAAGTTTTATGCTACTCCACTTCGATATTTAATTGAAAGCCTAAATGGTAAATTATGTGAATGCTAACTCATAACAAAAATGAAATGATTATTTAATCTATTCATTTGCTCTTGAAACTGAACTGAAAAACCTATTGTTAAGATAACTTCCTTTTTAAAAAGCACCAATACTTATGTGTATACTATAATCTTTCTTGGTTTACTTATTATACAGATTGATGAACCATTCCTTCCTTATGATGATCTCAAATTGTCTGTACTATACATTAATCTTTTCTAGCACTCAGTGGAAAATAGAACACAGTTACTTAGCATTTTCTTCCTGATACTGATTTCTTTACATGTAGGCTGATCAGTTTCTTTCACTGGAGCCTGTCCCAGGGTTTCTCCACCACAGACTAGATAGAAGTAGAAGAGTACTTCTTTGGTTAAACACTCATTTATTAGGATCCACAATAGCCTATCTGCTCTCAACACTCTCAACATTTCTACCAGATATGTGGAACTAACTGTAAATAAAACAAATATTATTGTAAACAGAGTCAAGTGTTTTCCACAGGAAGTATTTCTGAGATTGCCTTAGCACACAAAGACATGTTTGATTAGGTTACTCATTTTCTATTCCCTAAAGCATGACAAACAAAGAGTAACAGCACCATGACAACTGAGAAATCTGCATAGTTAGCCCATGAAATATCTGATTTTGACTCAAGTAACTTCTCAATGAACTTTCAGAATAATTTTAGTGCAAATTATACACACATTAATTTATCTGAAGGGAATCTGCTCTAAGGAGTTAATAGCTACAACTCAATAAAATATTGGAGGGCATTGACAAAACAATAAACTTAAAATCAAAATGGTCAATATTCAACATTTCTTTCTTCCACTAGTTTAAAAAAAATTGTACTCGTCTCCGGTTAGGGAAAATAAGACAATACTCATTAATCTCTTTATTAAACCACAAAAAAAGACTGTGTATTTAATCTCTGCCGAGCACAATTTGAGATAATAAGGACACCAAAATGAATAAATATATGACACCATATATGATAAATATATGATTATCAAAGTGTGATAATCCTTAAGATAAATGCAAGGGTAGCATATTATATGAGCAGATAGGATCAGTTTTTTTTTAATTTTTTTATTGTTATGTTAATCACCATATATTACATCATTAGTTTTTGATGCAGTGTTCCATGATTCATTGTTTGTTCATAACACCCAGTGCTCCATGCAGAACGTGCCCTCCTCAATACCCATCACCAGGCTAACCCATTGCCCCCACCCCCTCCCCTCTAGAACCCTCAGTTTGTTTTTCAGAGTCCATCATCTCTCATGGTTCGTCTCCCCCTCTGACTTACTCCCCTTCATCCTTCCTTTCCTGTTATCTTCTTCTTTTTCTTTTTTCTTAAAATATGTTGCGTTATTTGTTTCAGAAGTACAGATCTGTGATTCAACAGTCTTGCACAATTCACAGCGCTCACCGTAGCACATCAGTTTTAACTCAGTCTTGGGGTATTGTCATATTTAGTTCAGGGTCAACTGATAAGTATGTAAGTACTTATTATAAGACTATTAATGAACTAAGTCAGGGAACAGTTCAGGGTGTAAAAAGGAATGTACAAATACATAGAGATGTAAAAAAATGCAGGGAATTTGAAGTAGAATAATAAGACTGTACACAGAAGGAGAATGGAGATGGCAAGAATCAAAATTGGGGAAGCAGGCAGAAACAAGATTTTGAAGAGCTTCATATGATATACTGAAGAATTCAAACCTCATAAAGCAATGGGAAATATGTATATTTTCAAAGCAATGGGAAAATTGAAGGAAGAAGACGATAATTGTTTTTCAGGAAAATGGAGTTCAGTTTTGAGCAAGTACACAGAAGTTCTATATGGAACTACTCTGGAAGCAGTTTAAGTATTCACTGACATGGAGGTGGTAATTAAAGACATGATGCTGGATAAAGTCATTCAAGGAGAGATTCTAGCGTTTTAAGAACTGAGGAAACACAAAATCCACAATACTTGCTAGAAAAGGAGAAGGATGTGAAAGTGAATAGAAATAGGCGCTCAGAATGATAGAGGGAAAACCAAGAGAGAATTGTTTTGTAACAGCATATAATGGAAGAGAGTGATAAATCATGTCAAATTCTGAAAAGAAATTACATAGATTAAGAACTTATAAAATTGTCATACAAGGAAAGAGAATTCAAAGTAGAATGTTGAGTTAAAAATATAAAATAATAACTGTCTCTATGGGCTCCAATTTCAGTTTAATAAAAGATAGAGCTGGGTGTGTAAAGATAAAGAACTGGAAAGAAGTATCACACCATGTTCACATTGACTAGTCCAGTATCAACTTCTCTACTAATAAATTTTGCTCCATTAAAAGCCAATTGGGAAAGCATACTAATTTATGGAATAGTTCCTTGTTCACTAAATTGAAATTTTATCTTTATCATAATATAAATCCTGAGATATTTTATTATTTATCTCTCTACTTTGTTCCATTGCTCTATAATCAAATTCTGAGAAAATAACAAATAGACATTAAAAGTGAAATGAGCTCAATAAGACATTAGGATCAATCAGCATCTTAATTAGCTCCTCACATTCCATGTATGTTAATGAAAATATACTGTGTATCACTATTTCTGCTATATCCTCTTTTAGCAAAGTCAGTATTTGAAAAATGAGCAAAGATGTAACTGGGATCCTAGGACTTCAGAAAATTGTGATATGTTCAATTCTTGACATATGGAATAAATTTGTGGGCAGAAGAGCAGAGCAGGAACTCAGAAAGCAATGAAAGCTATAGCCAGTTACCACAATAGGCATAATCAGAGGATAAAAATTACTATGAATAAGTGATTCCAAAAAGGGACAAAAAGAAAAGAATGTCAGTTGGTTAGGAGGTTGAAATCTCCACAACCAAGCCTCCTTTACTTCTCCCTTTCTCGATCCTCCTTCTTGCTTTTTTTCTTTTCTTCTCTCCCTTTTAAAAATAATCTCTACCAACCATTTGTCAAATTTCCATCAGTCTATCTGTCCATCAACTTTTGTACCACTTCACTAGGGTCATAAAATTACTTCCAGATGTATCTCTGTTAAAAAATATTCATATTCCCTCATGGTCATTCACACACTTGGCCACACATCTTTCTGGGAAAATGGTAAAAAAATTATGAATTTGAGCAGTCCTCATCTATGAGTTACTGAGGTTTGTATATGTGCCACTTAAGCCCACTAAGTGAGCCCTGGGTCTATCTTAGACTTCCCATCACACCATGCAATTAAAGAAAGCAATGTATAAATATTGCCTAACACTTAGAAACATTGTGGCTTTATATTTCAACAACATGTTTTCTTTCAAAGTCTGAATCCCAATTTAAGAGTGATTCTTTTTGAAATATGAAAAAAGTGTGCCAAAGGAGAGACAAAAATACTTGATCTCTTCTGTTATAGTATTCATAAAGATACAGCTTTCTTCCTGGTGTATACAAGAACAAATACAAAAGAAAAAGATAAATAGACAATACTGAGCACTTGTAGCAGATTTTAGCTCATGGAGGGAGAGATAGAGGTAGATAAATGAACTGGCAAGGAGGTAGTAACTTTCAAAATCTACAAAGAAACCATAAACCAAAGAGCACCATCAAGTGGGCAGTATTGTAGATTCAAATATGTAGTAAGTCTAAATTCACTGAAGATTTTTTCACTTAAAATTACTTCATCGGAGGAACTTATATGCCATGGCTTTTTTCTTGCTTTACTTACAAAGCACCACTCAGCTATAAAGTTTATTTTCTTTATGAAAGAATGCAACCGACCAATGTATATTATGATTTGCATGCATTTTTTCAGGTCACTACCTATTATAGAGAATGCCCAACTAGACTGTTAGTTCTAATATCTATTTTTAAATATTTAAAATAAAGATACTGATTTGTTTGATTCATTCTGACTCTGCTCATGAAAATGTTAATCACAAAAATTATTTAGAGAATGGGTTCTCCTTTGTTTTTTTCTGATAGAAAATATGATTTCAGTTGCATAGTGCTATACACTGGTAACATTATATAAAGTATACAAAGCCTATTGGAAAAAAAACTTCAGAAATTCAGAAAAAGGTAAATGATATATTTTTTCTTTTCATCATTTAGAAGAGATGTTGATTGCAAATACACAATTTTTAGCTGTTCCTATATAGTTAAGTTTCTATAATCTATTCTAGAACCTTGAATCCCACTAAATGTATACAGGTACTTATCAAGTTGGCAACCCATTTAATTGCAGGAATTATTTTTGTTGTTCCTGCAATCAGTGTGCATTTAAAATCAGCTAGGAAAGCTAAATATAACTTGACTACCCTCACTCTTTTAAGGTCCTCATTTTAGGCTTTCTATAACATAGAATCAAAAAATAACATCTTTCCTAACAAGACAAATTTACACTAATGTAATTTTTAAAGATTCATACTTTAAACACTAATATTCTTTAGCATTTTGAAACACAAATCCATCACTTCTTGGGCTATGCTCTTCCAAGTAATTACTTATGCAATGAAGGTGTTTTATTTTAATGATATAGACAAAAGCAAGTACTGAATTAAAAGCAAAATAATACCTACCATTTGAGGTGTGTACAATGGAAAGTCTTTGCATTTATTTATTTATTTATTTAAAGATTTTATTTATTTATTTGACAGAGAAGGAGGCAGCGAGAAAGGGAACACAAGCAGGGGAAGTGGGAGAGGGAGCAGCAGGCTTCCCCAAGAGCAGGGAGCCTGACGCAGGGCTCCATCCCAGGACCCCAAGATCATGACCTGAGCCGAAGGCAGACGCTTAATGACTGAGCCACCCAGGCGCCCCAAGTCTTTGCATTTATTATCTCATTCACACAAGAGCCATGAAAAGTGTGCAATTATTCTAACTCTTTGGATGACCAGTGATATGAGAAATGCTAATTATGCCCAAGGTCACAAAAATGGAATGAGTTGTTCTGGGTTTGAATGTTAGGTTTATCTAGTTCTGAAGAGATAGTTAAAAAAGGGAAAGATAATTGTTATATTCGCTTTATTTTATATAGATGTACTATAATGAGCTTTAACTGTGGAGAATATTGACAGAACAATTTTCTTATACGCAGTAAATGTATTCAAGAACTTTAGAAAGAGGTCCACGAATTAGCACTTTTAAAGTCACCTTACATTTGTGCTCACAGCTCTCAGTTGAGTATTTACAAATAGGTGACTAACTGGTTAGACTTCCTGATATTAGGGACTCTGTTATAATTGTTGGATGAAAAAATCACAAGGAAGAACAGTCCTTTTCTGGCATGCGTTTGTGACAGAATCTTCCTGTACTCATTAATGGAAATAAAAGAAGAAATTGAATTATTTCTGGCAGAAGATTGGCTTGATACATTTCATCATATAACCTTTGTTAGGTTAAGTTTGATTCTTCACTTTTTAGGAACAGTTGGCTAAATTCAACAAAGGATATAAACGTATTAAATGATCACTAGGTGGATCCAATTTTAAAGATTCTATAAATATTATTTATATGCAAATAAATGAGATGTGATTACTTCACCAGGACTTCTACTTGGGTTTTGGTATGATACATACTTTAAAAATAATATTTTATTACAAAATAGTAAGGAGTTTACATGTTTCAGGAATTTAAACAGTACTGACTAGGAGTCTCAACTAGAACTTTCTTTTTCTGTCAACTTTGGTGTTCAGTTTTCATTTTGGGCCATTAGAAAAGTATGTCTTTTAAAGGAACTTTCCAAAAGAAACATTTAAAATATCATGTTAATGGACTCCGTTCATTTCACACTAAGTATTTTATAAGATATCCACTTTTCACAGGAAAAAAGATAAACTTCTCTTAATATTATTCTTTCACAAGAAGGGAAGACTAGAATTTATTCCTAAAATTCTGTGCAATGATTAATTTAAGAGAGGATATGATTTTGATCTTCAGATACCCCAAAGCAATTAATAATATTTTACAAGTGTGGGGAAAAAAGGCAATTGAAAGGTCAAAAATAAAGAGATAAAATGTGTATATAATGCGTAGAAATGGGAAAGGTTAACAGATTATACATGTAATTAAACCATTCTCTAAAACACTGTATAAACTTCAAGTCAGTTAATGTTGTTTACACAATTTAAAAAACTATTTATAATCTAAAATCATTGGGTGCAACTTTTATGTAATTTCTAGGTAATTCTTTTTACCATTTCAATGAATCAAAGTAGGTATTGCATTGATTCAGATTTGCAAAATTTAACAAGTTCTTTAATCATACTCTAGCTTAATATGTGTCCAACTGGCATAAATCTTTGTCTTTTAACTAAATTTACTTCATGTCTTAAGGACATTAAAACATGTATAGTTATTTACAACATATTAAACATTGAATAACTTAACAAATATGTGTTGATAATGATAGGACACCAAAATCAATTATCATAGCCAAATGTACTCAGGTATTTCCTCACAGCACATTTTTACCTAATAAAGAAAAACGACCATATTGGGGCACCTAGGTGGCTCAGTCAGTTAAGCGTCTGCCTTCTGCTCAGGTCATGATTCCAGACCCTGGGATGAGCCCTGCGTCTAGCTCCCTGCTCAGCGGGGAGCCTGTTTGTCTCCCTTCTTCTGTCCCTCCTCCCTGCTCATGCTCTGCTCTTGGAATATGTTTGCATTCAAGAAGTCTGTTGAGATGCAAACTTTGGCAACCTATAATGAGTGTTTTTAGGCTAATGAGACACTCCCTCTGTATATTGGAATTAATCATACCAGGAAGAGATGTCTTTAAGGTGAAAGAATCAAGAGTTTTCATTCCTTGTAGAGGTTTTAAAGATATCAAGAATAAAAAAGGAACATTAGTTTTAAAAATCCTGGTCTCATATTTATAATATTCATATACCACAAGGAAAAAAAGAAAGATTCTATAGGGGAAAATGTTATATAAATAACATAAAAAAATGTTACATAAAAAGAAACAAAACTGAGGGGCACCTGGGTGGCTCAGTTGGTTAAACATCTGCCTTCAGCTCAAGTCATGATCCTAGGACCTTGAGATCAAGCCCCACCTTCAGGATCTCTGCTCTTGGCTCAGAGGGGAGCCTGCTTCTCCTCTCTCTGCCTGCCTCTCTGCCTATTGTTCTCTCTCTCTCTCCCTCTCTCTGTCAAATAAATAAATAAAATATTAAGAAAAAAAGGAACAAAACTGAAACTTCAGTCATTTAATTATCCTTGAATGCTAGCAAGCAATGTATTGCCATTTTTATAGGAAAAGTAAATCATATTCATCTTAGGGTCCTAACCCAACCAAATTTTAAGGATGAATGCAATGAAAGGTATCTTGATGCAGGCACTGTCTCAAGAATTTTACCCACATAAGTACGGCCCATAAGATAAGGATTGGGAGTTAATCCAAGAAAGAGTATAAAGATTGGATTAGAGAAACTGAAAAGCTTGGAATACAATTCATATAAGGAAAATGTCAGAAAGAAGTGAAAAGAGGGTTTGTTAGACTGAATACTTTGAAGAGTCTCAATTTAATGGTGAACTCAAATTGCCTACTGATTTATTTTTAAAATATGATTCCAATAACACTATTATGTATCAGAGTATAAAATATTTACATAAGCGCCAATGGTAAAGCTGAGTTCTTTAAACATACTCATATAGACAAAGACTAGAAGACTTATGCAATATACTTTACATTGCAGTTTTATACTGTGAACATCTCATGCCCTAATTTTCTAATATTTCATGGCAGACAGTAAAGGACAACATTTCTAAAGATAAATAAAGTTAAAAAGAGCTGATGATGTTTTTCAAATTATCCTACCTCTTAAATTAAAAAAGTGATAATATAACTAATAATCATATGGTAAAATGGGAAATGGAGTCAGAGAATAGTTTAAGTGTGCTAGATTCCTAGATGTAAACATAGACCTTATCTAATGGAAAATAAATGATAATTCAGAGGATGGAGCCACAAGATCAGAAGAGTGAACACAAAAGCTGCATAAACTCACTCCCCAGGAGCAGAATAAAGCTTTAACCCAGAAACTAGAGACATGTGCCAAGCTGTATTTAAGAACTTCAGTGGACCAGTGACCAGTATGTCACCCCATTTTCACTCTTTTTGAGTGTACATAATTTCAAGTCTTTGCCTAAAAATTATACATTGGTGTGGGAGAATGTGGGGCAACTTGTCTCTTTAATTCACAGTTTTCAAATCAAGAGGAGCCATAATTTAGGAGTCTCATCTGTACCTGGTCATGATTTAGATGACAAGACCCAGGAATTTAAGCCGGAACCCGATACCATAATGTTCTGATAGTTTGGGGGATCTTGGGGAGGGGAGTATATTTTTGCACATTGAAGAGTATAAATAATTTGTGACCAGTGGTTGGACTGAATCTAAGTAAAAAAATGGCCACAATTTCTTTGTTACTTCTCCCATTTAGACATGGTGTTTATTTGTCCAAACTCATGAATCTTGTCAACTCTTGAGACTGGCTTTGACTACCCAGGCATAGAGATTTAAAACTCCAAAGTTCAAAGTAAGGTTTGTAAGAAAGGGAATTTCAGGAAGAAACCAAAGGAACATATATTTTATTACTGAAATTTTAAACTTGTATTTATATTAAACCCTTATATTTAAAATAACTATAAAAGAATACATTAAAAACAAACAATATTAATAAATAATAAATAATATCAGTTTAAAGAATTCCTTTTTGGAAAACTATTTTATGGAAAGTAAAAAAGTTAGAAGTTTGTGTTGCCAGCTTGTCTAATACTACATATATTTATTATTTAATCTAGTTGATGTTTACTGAACACTATGAAAAAGATGGGATTCTGTGGAGGAATACAAAGTGATATGGTACTTTATTTGATAGTACCTATATGAGGACATATTAAAAACTAGTACAAGAGTCAGTAAATATGTAAATTATAGAGCTTTGTGTTATATAGATTTAAAGAGAGGAGAATTGGGGAATACTTTATGGAAGAAGATCTAGAGTAATACAAAAAATTTTAAGTTGGAGATAGAGAAATGGAGTTTATTTTTACAGTACAAGATGAGCCATAAATGTTTAAAATGTTTAGAAAACAGCATGTTCTCTATATTAATTGTAATGCAGAGTCTATAAAGATGAGGTTCAGAAACTGGGGCTATGGTATAGAAGACATTTAATGCCAGAGTGAGGGGTTCTTTTTTTAGGAATTTATTCTTAATTGATCAGAAGTTTTACATAATCAGAGCTGTTTTCAGAAAATTAATCTGCTAATGTTGAAGGAAGACTGAAATAAAGAAAGGCTCGGTATGGGGTTATTATAATAGTTCAGGTGAGAATTTAAAAAAAAATTTGAAGTGTGTCTATGGGCATGCACTTTATTCAAAGAACATGGGGAATGCAAAATTTGTTCAAGCTGGAACTAATCAGAAAAGTCGTTAAGATTCGTAGAAGAAAGAAAAAGTGCTCTTTTACACTAATTATAATTTAAATGTATACATTATGTTGTTATTTTAATGTTTCTGGAAAAGACTACATTTGTTTTTCACTTCTTCAATGAAAAATATTTTCAACGTACATTTTATGATCTTCATAGTCATTTACTAAGTACCACAATGGGAAACAATTTTATTAATGACTTATATTAGTAATATGAGTATATGAAGCTTTAGGAGTACTAGAAAAACTTATTTAGATATAGCAATAACTCTGTGTAAAAATGGTCTCACTAGAATAAGGCTCTTCCTAAATCACTAACTATATTTAAAAATATCTTTCAATGGACCTAGCTACTTGTATTAAATTATATACTTAGATTTGACTTTGGTGTCTCCTCCACAAGTATTTTAACTTAAATAGAAGATATTGTGCAGAACTATTCCTTTGATTCAACCTGTCAGCTTTACAATTATGAAATGGATCACAAATGCAATCCCACCTCACTCTTTTTTTTTTTACTTAAGTATTCATTCACATTCAATTATTCTGTTATCTGTCTCTTTCCAACAACTTTTAGAGAAGTGCTCCATCCTTCAAATTCTTCACTGGTTAAAAAAAGAAGGCATAATACTACCCTATTGTGCATTTAAAATATATTTCCAGTTCACTTGTTATATGAATACATATTCAAAACTTTTATTTTCAAAAAGGACAAAGAAAAGTGTTTCAGTAAGATAATATACTTCACATAACCCTGTCCAGCTTAATGGTATTATGTTACAAATATAATCTATAGATAAAATCTAGTTTTTATATTTCATCTTAGTATTTCAGAAATAATATTAACTTATTTTGCATGTGCTTTCATTAATATAGGGGGAGGGGTTGGAGATTATTTGCTTACACAAATGAGTAAGGGAAAGGACATAACGTCTTTTTGAGGGTTTAAACAGTAAGTGCTTAATAATGTCTCTCACTAGTGTGAGGGTGGGTGAGGTAGAATGAATTGGAGTAATTGTATTATGGATTTTGCTCTGTAAAATTCTTTGGGCCTCCTCCAGTCTGCCCTAAACGTCTCCACATACTATTTCTCTGCCAATTGAAATGTGACCTATATAAAAAATGAATTGTTGACAAATAATTTCACAGTGTTTACATATATCAAATCACCACATTGTACACTAAATATATTCAATTTTTTTAAAGATTTTATTTATTTATTTGAGAGAGAGAGAATGAGAGATAGAGAGCACAAGACGGAAGAGGGTCAGAGGGAGAAGCAGACTCCCTGCTGAGCAGGGAGCCCGATGTGGGACTCGATCCCGGGACTCCAGGATCATGACCTGAGCTGAAGGCAGTCGCTTAACCAACTGAGCCACCCAGGCGCCCAAATATATTCAATTTTATCTGTCACTTATGTCTCAATTAGGCTGGGGGAAAGAAAAGACAAATCAACAATTAAAATAACATTTCCTGACACTTAATAAGTGGTAAATAGAGGGATTGGAAGGGTCTGTGGAATGAGAGGATTATTATGAAAAATTAACTAACCCATAGATATTTATTATTTAATTCCAATTCTCAAAATCATGGCTTTAGTTTCCTTAGGGTTTTGTTGTTGTTAATCTTTATTTTATTTTTTATCAGAATAATCCTTGAAACCTAGAGTACATTTCTGAATAAATCACTATGGCTTCTTTATACAGTCATGAAATGATATCATCTGATCACAAAAAAATTCTTAATGATGATGATAAATCACTCTAGTGGGTTTTAAGTGAAGAGATTAACAGTAAAATTATGTAAAAGTATTTTCTATAATATAATGTTTCTGAGAACATCCTCTGAATTATGTTCAAAGATATGATCAATGTTTTCAGAATAATACTGGATCCCAGATTTTTTGTGGTTAAAATCATCTATCATTAAATATTTTCTAGTAATCAGTTGACAGTTATTTTCTGGAAGAGATAAGAAATTATTACTAAATTTACTGCTGACCAATAAGACAGAGTTTTCTATGGCATTTGAAGGCTTCAGCATTAGGTGAGAATAATGAGAACCATGCTTTTTTGAAAATAAAAAATAATTTTACTCTGTATTAAATTTAAGAACCTAGCACTTGATAAAAAATTATGTAAACAATACTTGTCATGCAAAGTTAGCTTTGTCAATATAACCATCTGTAGTTAGATCTTTCTAAACTTGATATTGTGCCATAAGCTTCTAAACAAGATTTACTAAAATATATCAATAGTTTTTTCTGAATAATGGAAAAAAGTAATGAAGCAAATTTGATACCTACATGAACATTAAATTGTCTTTAAAAAAAAAAAAAACAAAGGGCTAAATAGTGCCCAACTTTCTTAACCAATCCATTTAGTATTTGAATTTTATGAACTATTAGCTTAGATTATGCCTAAGCTATGATTTTTTTATGTTATCAAGACATAGATATTAGGGTAGGTAGAGAAAGATTAAGATTGCCTGATGTTTCCAAAATTGTTTCATCCCTTGCTATTCTCTGTGTTCATTCATGGTTATGACTAAAGACAGTAATTAGCATATTTGTTTGTTTCATGGTAAATTTCAGTGTATTCATCTTTCTCTACATAAGAAAAAATCTGATGTTGGCTAACCCTATTGTTTTGTTATGTTTCATTAGCCGTTCTGCACAGGTGTACCCCAATTTAGTGCCATAAAACTTTTGCAGAGAAAGATAAATACAATAAAATTGCAATAATAAACTAAATAACATTCATTCTTCCTTTTATGTAGAATGATTTCTGGGGTTGCTCCACAACTGGAATACAGGTCCTATGCCAGCCAGAATGAAGTGAGTATTTTTTATACAATGGTTATCTTTATTGTCTTATTCTTTTTTTTTTCTGTTTTAATATCCTTTCTTCTCCTTCCTCTCCTCTTCTTCTCTCCTGCTAACAAGAAATCTTTTCAGAACTTCCAGAGCGTATCAGTTGTAGCTACATTGTTGAACTGTGTACAATGTCAAATGCGTAACCTAAATTCAAAGCTTTAGCTGATACCTAATCTCAGAAGGACATTCAGAAATATGCAGACTTGCCTGGAGTTAATGCAATTAGAAACAGCAATGTCTTACTTTTCAATTATGTGACTGACATCCATCTAAGCCGAGTTGACAAACATAGCTTCTGTATTTATTTTTCCCTAATTGAACATTATTCAAATTCTCTGCATGTGATTAACTACAAAACTTTTATATTTGGCATGCCACCGTCACATTCAATACTTGAAATCTAGAATTTTGTTAATTTATTTTGATCTGTAAGGAAAGGTGAATTTTCTTCATAGCCGGTCATCACAATAAAATCATAATCTCAGTATTATTCTGAAGAGAAGAGAGCTTGAAATTAGTCACTTTATGTCAAGGACAATGTCCAGTTGTCCTCATTTATCATGAATTCCTCTATTTCTTATCCATTTTTCAATAATCAAGTTTTATGTATAAGATCAAAATTGGAATTGTGCCTTCACATGCTCACACAGGTATGCTCTTGCTTTGACTTCACCATTGAACATTTTCCTAAAAAGAGGGTCTACCTTCCTTCCTTATCAGAAAGAAATACAGGAAAACTGAAATGTACAGATATTAGAGTTTATGGGAAATACAGATGTTAAAGACAACTAGGCCTGTGTTTTAATTTTTCCAGTTATAACATTATTAGAAATGGTACAAGTTACTTATGATGTCTTAGTTGCTTTTTCCATAAGGGTGATATCAATGTCAGTTTCATGATTATTGAGAGGAACAAATGTAATGACATCTAAAAATGGCACAGAGGTTCAAGAAATATATATATATATTTACAGATTTTTATTTATTTATTTGACAGAAAGAGACACAACGAGAGAGGGAACACAAGCAGGGGGAGTGGAAGAGGGAGAAGCAGGCTTCCTGCAGAGCAGAGAGCTTGATGCGGGGCTCCATCCCAGGACCCTGGGATCATGACCTGAGCCAAAGGCAGACGTTTAATGACTGAGCCACTCAGGCTCCCCTGAGGTTCAAGAAATATTAATCTTCTGCACGTGTCTTCCTCTTTTAGGATGCAAACAATAGGAAACAAATGGTGTTCTTCAAAACTATGTCATGATTAGTAAATTACCTCTTTCCTTATATTTCAGAAGAATTAAGGGTCTTCAGTGTCTTGCGGAAAAACCAAATCACCTTCTTCTCCTCCTTCCCCTACTTTTCCTTCTTTAAATTTTGAATATATACAAGCTTAGTTATTTGATTTGCATATCTAGCTAGGAAAGATTTCTCTCACCGCCTCTTTATTTCTCCTGCATCTTAGTACCTAACCATACTCAGGAAATAGAAGTGATCTTTTCCAACATAACTCAAAGAACGTAGTGCTTTATTAGCATAAATTACAGAAGAAATTTTACTAGGAGGCTCATATCCGTGCAAAATGATCAGATTATTTTTTGGATGCTTCATCCTTTGACTAGACTTCTTGGTCTTCCTTTCCATTCTTACTAAGGTCCAAATGGCATTCCCCCTTGTGCTGTGGAACAGCCCTTATCCATGTAAGTGATGCTCTTAAACCCAAATTTGAACAATAAGTTACACTGAAGAAAGAACTAGGAAGAAAGCAAGTCTTGTAGTATGGGGCCACAGATGTTAACAAAAGAAAGAGAAAAAAGAAAATATAAGGGAGGGTCTCCAGGGGTAGTGTATGCTATTTTCAGCTATAGGAAGTGGCCAGTAACCACGTTTGAAAAGCCAAGGACTAAGGCCACACTTCTGTAAAGAGTTAGGAGAGCAAGTCAAATTGGTTAGAAAAGCAAGTGCCCAAATTTTAATGTGTGTTAAATATTGGGGCGGGGGGGGGGCAATAAAACACAAACCCAAAGACAAGGAGATAGAAAATTGATTAAAATAATTAGTAAGATCACTTGAGGGCAGAAAAAGAGGATACTGCCTCTTGTATGATCTCATTTATTCACACAGCCTGTGAGTTAGGGATTATCATCATTATTATTCTTCAAACTGAGAAATTGATTCTTAGAAAATTCCATAATCTTGCCTAAGGACTGCTGCTTATACAAATTAGAGACAAGATTTAAAATCAAGCTTTATAACAGGAAAAGTCAAGTTTTTATTTATTTGTTTATTTATGTTTAATTTCTATTGTATATGAAAGAACACTTAACATGGGATCTACCTTCTTAATGGACTTTTAAGTGTATAATACAAGACTGTTAACCATAGGCAAAATATTGTAAAGCAGATTTCTAGATTTCTGCTTATTCATCTTGCATTGTTGAAATTTTATACCTGTTTGTTAGCAACTCTCCATTTCCCCATTCTCATTGTCCCTGGCAACCACTGGTTATGCTCTCTGCTTCTATGAGTTTGGCTATTTTAGATATCTCATGTAAGCAGAATTGTATACTGTTTGTCCTTCTGTGACTGGCTTATTTCACTTAGCCTAATATCCTTAAGATTCATCTGTGCTGTCACTTATTGAGAGATTCCCTTCTTTTTTTAAAGCTGAATATTATTCCATTTTATATAAATCACACATTTTATTTATCCATTCCTTTGTGATGGTCACTTAGGTTGTTTTCAAATCTCAACTATTGTGAATAATTCTGAAATGAACATGGGAGTGCTAATATGTCTTTGAGATCCTGATTTCAGTTCTTTGGATAAATATCCAGAAGTGGGATTGCTGGATCATATAGTAGTTCTGTTTTTACCATTCTGAGGAACTTCCATACTGTTTTCATAGTGTCTGCACCATTTTGCATTCCCTACGGGGAACAGGAGTTTCCATTTCTCCACATCCTCATCAATACTTACTGTATTTACTTTTTTGGTAATAGCCATCCTATCAGGTGTGAGGTAATAACTCACTGTGACCTAATTTGCATTTCCCTCATGATAAGTAACTTTTGAGCATCTTTCCATATACTTGTTGGCCATTTCTATGTCTTCTTTGGAGAAAGGTCTATTTATGTCCTTTGCCTATTTTTTAATTGGATTATTTGTTTTTTGCTAATAAATTGTAAGAGTTCCATATGTATTTTGGAAAATAACCCCTTATCTGATATTTGGTTTGCAAATATTTCCTCCCATTTGTAGGTTTCTTTTCTCTCTGTTTTCTTTCAGAAGTTTTACACATTGGAGTTTTATGTTTAAGTCTTTTTAAGCCTTTAATTTCTTTTGAGTTGATTTTTGTGTATAGTGTAGGATAAGGGACTGATTTCATTCTTTTGTGTCTGGATATCCAATTTTCCCAACACCATTTGTTGAAGAGACTATACCCATTGTGTATCCTTGATATCCTTGTGGAAGATCAATTGACTGCATATGTATGGATTTATTTCTGAGCTCTCTATTCTGTTGCATTGGTCTATACATCTACCTTTATGTTATTACCATTCTGTTTTAATCACTGTAGCTTTATAATATACTTTGAAATCAGGAAGCATGATGGCTCCAGCTTTGTTCTTCTTTCTCAAGATTATTTTGGCTGTTTGTGGTCCTCTGTGATTATATGTGAATTTTAAAATGTGATAATTTTACAGTGATATAAATTTTGCAAATTCTACCTATAGGTTTTTTGCTTATTGTTTACTTCTTGTGAATACACTCCTACTTTTATACTTCTTTCTGCAGAAATGTATGCCATTTTACAGAAGCTTAACATTTTCTTTTCTTTCTGACAAATAGAAAATATAATTATATCTGTCTGATATCAGTGATCTTCAAAATATTAGAAAAGTAGAAGTGTGTACATTGAGATCTCATGTTCATTCATATTATTCTTACTAGTCTCTTTTCCCTCCGTCCTTCCTTTTTTCTTTCCTTCCTTCTCTCTTCTCCTCCTCCCCTCCATTTTCCTCCCCTTCCCTTTTCTCCCCTTCCTCCTTCTCCTTCTTCTTTCTCCTCTCCCTGCCCCACCATTCATTCTCCTTCTGGATCAAGGAAAAGGAAGGACTCTGTAGTGCTGATCTTTCCTGAAGCATTCTTTTTCTAAGTGTGTGTCTGGGTATCTCTAATGTGTGACTGTACACAAGTATTTTCTTTTTCATAGACAACATATCAAATGCCTTCTTGAAAAATTAAAGTAAGTACTTGAAGTAGAGCAATCATTTTTCTTTATCATAGAGACAAGAAAGAGGCTTACAAATATCTTTTCCTTCATTTTCTGGTAGCCTGCCACAGATGAAGTTTACACTAATTAGAAATCATCTGGGAACAGGAGAGCAGATTGAGCCTTCTGCTGGAAGTGCTTCCTGACAGGTGGTTCACCACAAAGCAACATTACAATTACCTAACACACTGTTTGATTTGTGTAAACCTCATTACTACTCACATTATTTAATGAACTATGAGCATTCCTTCACCTCCCTGCAGATTGCAGTGCTCCATTTCCATTTCAATTCAGGAAAGAAGATTGCATGGTTTAAACCCATTTGCTTTTAAGGCAAATATTGCCTTGAATTCAAAATTCTTAATTTGAATGTAAGTTTTAAAACATGTACCTAAAACTAATCTGTGAAACAGGCAGGCTAAATTTTGTTCATAACATTAATAGTATTATTAAGGTTTAACCTTTTGGGTTATATTTCCCCATGAATAAAAGACAAAAACTGCTTTTTCCCAATATGTAAGAATGTGCATGTTCAGTGTGTGTTCCCATGGGTAGCGAGGTGGAAAATTGAAGCAATTATCCCGATAATTCAAGCCTCAAACTGCAAAATTGCCTCAATTCTTAAGTTTTCTTTCATGTGTCTGCATGGTCGGAAAGTTCATTTGAATGAAACCAAATAATGTATTTTCTTAAAAAAATGTCTAAATTTCTTTATATCTACCTTAGTCTAACAGTTCACGTTTTAATATCTCATGAATTTTCTTTTCTGAAAACAGAATAAAAGCTTATTTACAGTTTCCCAGAGAAGTGATTTTGAGTAAAATAACCTGATAAAATAGATATAACTTTCTATAGTTTATTCTATTAAAATTGTTTTTCTGGTTTGTCCATATGTGCCTAGTGTTGTTACATCTTCATAATAAAGAGACTCATGACTTTAATTTCCCGGAGCTATAAGTCCAGTCAGTTTTCAAGTTGAACAAAATTTGACCTCAACCTACTTTCTAGCTCTTTATCACTAATTATCCACTTCCAGATGGTTTATTTAATATCCCTAGACACATCTCTACTCTAGCAATACCCTCCTAGAGGCATCCTTTATTCTTTTCTTCCCATGTTCACTCATCATAAGCAAAAAACGGAGCCCGGTTCTGCCTGACTTCAAAGTCTTATCCTTCCACATTCTCTATCTGGCCTTCCAAATCTGGCAAAAAGACTCCTTATCAGTTGTGATGAGCTGATCATGCTGCAATTACCAACTACTACCCCTAATCTGTGACTAAACAATACAAAAGTTGCTCACTCACTTGTGATACATTTCCAGTGTCAGTTTCTAGAGGATCTGCTCAATGTAGACACAGGAACTCAGTCAAATGGAAACTTCATCCATACATGCATTTCCATTAACACAAGAAGAGGATTCCTATCTTTTGAATCTTTCCTGGCTTTAGTGACTTGCTTGGTACATAGAATAATTATTATCTGAACCTCTTGATTTCCCAGATCCTTGAAATCTTTAATACATGTGATTTAACAACTTAATCCATTGTAATAGCTCAGTAATTCCTAATATTATGCACTTTCCTGTTGCTAATATAATTATCCTAGGGACACTTGCATTTGAATAGATGACAAATGCTTTGAATACATATATGTTTCTAATTCTGGAATGTTATTGATTTGCAAAAACAGCATAATAGATGGATTAAGCAAAAAGCTTGTTTGTTTTTGTTTTTCTCTTTCATTATTTTAATAAGAAGTTCTAAACAGCTTTTCTGAATATTCATACTACTGTCTTGTCTGACTTGTGATCCCACATTGTTTTCCTTTTCAATTTTCCTAGCTTCATCGTCACTATTTTACCTTGTTGTTGTTTTGAATAAAACTTGCATATATGGTGTCAAATATTTCTTATATTGCATACTATCTAAATACTCTTTAGGATGGGGTCACATCTGATATTTCTTTACACTAAGCACAATTCTACATCAATAGTACATTCACATTATAAGTTTGAATAAAAATAATAAAGATAAAGGTAGTTTTAGGAATGTAGTTCTAGCTACACTTCATGTTCTTTAAAATAACATTGGCACATACTCATAGCTATATATGATTAGGGGCATTGTTTCTGTGTGCAATGCATGTAAATAGTCCAACACCAAAAATATATAAGGAATGTAATTTTTACATATATATATATTCAAAAAGAATATAAAATTTAGCTTTTTATAAAATATACACAGTATAACCAAGAAGGCAAATAGCGTCCTTACTGAGTTGATGAAAACTGAATTGCACTGAGTTATTTCTCAAAGACACAAAAATCCTGTTGGGGAAGGGTAACTGAAGTTAAAATTGTCATGTTCATATTAAAAGGAAGGAACCTATTCAAATGCCACATTAATCATCCAGGAGGAAATAAAAAACAAGAATATAAGCAAATGGTAAAAGTATATATATTTTTTTCTGAATGAGGTATATTAATATGAAGAAGATTTAGAGTAAATACCTATGAATCCTTTATTAGATTGAAAGAAGAAATAATGTAGGTATAGAAGAGATTATTCTAATATTTAATTATATTACTTATTACTTATTATTATAATTATAATTATTATAATTATTAATTATATTATAGTATTTAATTATATTATTTAATTATATTGGATGGGAAATTTTAAAAATACTGGGGTTAGGAATCCATAAAAGATGTAGAAAAATAAATATAATCAATACTAACAGAAAAGTCTCAATTTATTAGATTTTCTTCTAATCTTTAAGGATTAAAAAAGTATATAGAAATGGTGTAGTGATAAGAATGATTTTTAGAATATGCTGTTGGTAATTATAGTCAATTCACTGTTTCATACCTACGAGTATATAATCACGATTAATATTAAAAGTGGTTTTCTTGAGGTAATTCATTAAGCTTAATTTAAAAAAAATAAACCTAAATTACATTTTCTATCATGGTCAGAAAGTTAATACCATATACAAATGTTTTCAGCAATTTTTTAAATAAAATGAGTGTATACAGGCCAATATAGTCTCATTAACTTTTAATTTCAAAGATTTGAACCTAAAGGAAAAGAGTCAATATGGCTCAAGACAATATAAAACATAAGGAATGTGGAAATTATTTACCTGGGATATTTAAAATATATTCTAAAATACAAGTTAGAATTAATTTAATTTTAACTCCCTTTAAATTATAACACTTTATAATATTCAAATTTGAGATGTAGACCGTGACACGATATGAGAGGACTTGCACTGCCTTACAAAATGTGATGGCTTTATTAAATGTTAAGAAATTCATTGGTGTTCCTCCCTTCAAAAGATGAAACCTAATTTCTCTCCTTTTGAATGTGGGTGAGATTTAGTGACTAGCATCTAATGAATAGAGTATGTCAGAAGCCATGCGACTTAATCTAAGGTTAGTTCATAATATGTATAGCTTCTACTTGGCTCTAGTTTTCTGATGGATGGCTGTCATGTCATGAAGAAACTCAAGCAGTCTATGGACACCCATGTTGCAAGCAAATGAAATCTCCCACCAGCAATGAACACGTACCTTCTCAGCCATGTCAATGAGCCACCTTGGTAGAAATCCTGTGGTACCAGTCAAGCTTCCAGATGACTCTAGCTCTTGTCTATATGTAGACTGCAGTTTCATGAGAGGTTTTGTACCAGCACCACTCAGCCAAGCCCTCCTGAATTCCTGACCCATGAAAACTACAAGGAGATAGATATAAATATAGATATATAGATAAATAGATATATAGATATATAGACATATAGATATATGTGTTTATTTACTCTTGTTTAGTCAGTGGTATGTTGGTAAATGTTTAATAACCAATCCTTTGGGGGAAAGAAAAATCCCTAACTTGTAACATTTGCTAATCTTTGTCATGTAAATATTCCCACCATGGATCATTTTTAAGCTACGAAAGAAGGTGACATCCCTGAACACAGACTTTGGAAGAAATGCTCAGAAACACACCAGTCATAATAGCACTGCTCCCACACAGACACTACAGACATACACTTAAGGATATAGATAATAGTAAAAATTAAGTTAAAAAATTAGGAAGTGTTTTGAGTATATATTTTCTTTGTTTTTAATGTAATTTACCTAATTATAAATGTATGTAATTTTAATTTAGTTTAATTTATTTTTTTTAAGATTTTATTTATTTATTTATTTGACACAGAGAGAGAGAGAGACAGCAAGAGAGGGAACACAAGCAGGGGGAGTGGGAGAGGGAGAAGCAGGTTTCCCGTGGAGCGGGGAGCCTGACGTGGGGATCGATCCCAGGACCCTGGGATCATGACCTGTGCCGAAGGCAGACGCCTAACGACTGAGCCACCCAGTCGCCCTGTAATTTAATTTTAATTATGACTTTGTTTAACAAGAAGTTCATGAAATTCCTAAAATTTAACAAGTATAATATTCTTTCATCTTAAAATAGTATATTGAATACATTGTTTTCTGTGAGAATTGATAATTGAATATTACATATTTTTAGGACTAAGTGACTGCATCCTACAGCTTTTGATTTGTAATCCAATTATATCACATTGTAACTATGGTATCAGTAGGCACCTAGTATTTTTGATGAGTTATTTCATACTGTGCAGTTATAATTAACATTAAACATTATTGCTACTGAAGTAGTTAAAATTGAACTCATCAATTAATATTTATAGTGCATACATGATTTTGAATATAACTGATGCATTATAATTAAGGAACAAAAAATAGGCTTTATTGCCTTAGTGACAATTAGTATGGATTTCTTTAATTTTCATGGGATCCCATTCCAAGAATAACAAGGGAACAAAAAGAAGAGTTTTGTTTGTGTAGTATTATAATACATTTTTTGGATAATTATTTCTAGTTTGCCTTTTTAATGCTATGAGAATAACTGCTTTATTTTATTTTCTTGCAAAGTTCTAATCAGCAAATTGGGAAATTAACAGTGCATTTAATAATTCATATAAATCAGTAACTCCTTCTGATGTTATCATACAAAGATGTAGCAATATTCAACATTGTAATTGAGAGCTTTCATTTTAAAGCTAGGTGAAATATGTGGTATTAGATATATTTTGTTCATCCATCTAATCATTGAAGATCATTATATGTCATGACATAATCTTCAGAGTATCTTAAACTCTCTCTTTTGGAAAAGAGTCAACCTAGACTTAAAAATGTTAGAGAAAGACATATTATAGCCCCTTTCTATTATACACAAGGAAGCTGAGAGAGCTTACACCTGTGGTAGGCTGAAAAATGTCTCCCAAAGTTGTCATGTCCTAACTTCCAGAACCTACAAATATATTACCTTATGTGACAAAAGGGATTTTTCAGATACAATAAGTTAAGGATCTTGAAGTGGTGAGATTATTAGGGATTACTTGGGTGGGCCCAAGGTAATAGCCAAGGTCTTTATAAGAGGAACAAGAGAGTCAGAGTTAGAGAAGGCAAGATGACTATGGATGTAGAGAGAGAAAAAGAGATTTGAAGACAGAAGCTCTCAGAGAGAGAGATTTGAAGATGTTACTGATAGATTCAAAAGACAGAGGAAGGGACAAGCTAAGGAATGTAGATGGCCTCTGGAATCTGGCAAAGGCAAGGAAACTGACTCAATTTCAGAGTATCCAGGAGGAATGCAGGCCTGATACCACCTTAATTTTAGGACTTCAGACACTTTGAACAGTAAGATAATAGCTGTATGTTGCATTGTCACAAAATCTGTGGTGATTTGTGATAGCAGCATCAAGAAATTAATACACTATCTATATGGCTTTTCAACTACCCTATGTATAGATACTCCTTTATGAGACTCTGCCCCAATGAATGTTTTTATTCTGTATTATTCCTTTGCTTTCCAGAATTCCACCCCCAATCCTAAAACAGATTTTAACATGCATCAAAAAATTACTGTCTAGGGGCGCCTGGGTGGCTCAGTCGTTAAGCGTCTGCCTTCGGCTCAGGTCATGATCCCAGGGTCCTGGGATCGAGTCCCACATTGGGCTCCCTGCTCAGCGGGAAGCCTGTTTCTCCCTCTCCCACGCCCCCTGCTTGTGTTCCTGCTCTCGCTGTCTCTCTCTGTCAAATAAATAAATAAAATCTTTAAAAAAAAAAAAAAATTACTGTCTAGAAATCAAATTATTAGCTGTGTCATAGATAAAAATCAGCAGACGAAATCCTAATAAAGGGGGAAAAAAGTAGGACATGGAATTAAAGACTTTACAGGGGATCAATTTATTTGAGAGAAGGTAGACTAATTTATCTGAAATACAAATATAGATATATAGAAATATATATGAAGTAATGAGTAAGAATTCTAGTCTCTAAGTTAAGAAAGCAAAGTCTTTCAAAGTCAACTACTTATGTGGGGTTATATCATGATAAATCCACCATAAATTGAAAAATAGCATAAGTTAAAAATGCATTTATGCACCTGACCTACTAAACATCGTCGCTTAGCTTAGCCTACCTAAAACAGGCTCAGAACACTTACATTACCTTATAGTTGGACAAAATCATTTAACACAAAGCCTATTTTATACTTAAGTGTTGAAAATCTTACATAATGTATCAAATACTGTACTGAAAATGAAAAACAGAATGGTTGTATGGGTACAGAATAGCTCTAAGTGTATAGGTGGTTTTCCCTTGTGATTGCGTGGCTGACGGAGAGCTGCGGGTTGCTGCCATTGCCTGGCGTCACAAGAGAGGATCACACATCATATCATTTGTTTAGGAAAGATCAAAATTCAAAGTCCAGTTTCTACTGAATGCATATCGCTTTCGCACCATCATAAAGATGAAACATCATACATCAAACCATTGTAACTCGGACTGTCTGTAGTAGGTTTATGAGTGGAAAAGCTTTATCTTGCCTGTTAATTACTGTGTACCTAAGGCTCAGTGCATGATTTGCCTTTAGTACTTGGCCCATAATTATTTATCAAATAAATTTCATCTAAAAATTGAAAGATAAAGGGGCACGTGGGTGGCTCAGTAGTTAAGCGTCTGCCTTCAGCTCAGGTCATGATTCCAGGGTCCTGGGATTGAGCCCTGCATCGGGCTCCCTGCTCAGCAGGAAGCCTGCTTCTCCTTCTCCCACTCCCCCTGTTTGTGTTCCATCTCTCACTGTGTCTCTCTCTGTCAAATAAATAAATAAAATCTTAAAAAAAATAAAACAAATAAAAATGGAAAGATAAAATAACAATTCAATAGAAAGATGTGCTCTAGGTAATGTAAACCTTATTTTCAGGCAGTAAAAAAATTGTTAAAACTTCCAGTTTTTTTCTTTAACACGCAAATTTTCATTTTTAACACAATTTGAAAATGTTAAATGTTTCCTGATATGGATTGCTGTTACCATCATTGAACGATTAGGTTCATGTTATGAACCATTAAGTCAGCCAATGTTCCAAATATAGTGGAATAAGAGCCTTATGAAATTTGGGGTCCAAAAGGGAATTGATAATTTTAAAAGGAGGTGATGACTGAGAAACAAAAAGCATGGATGACACAAAACTTTAGTCAAAACAACAAAAGATGATCTGGGTTAAATGATAATTTAATATGGCAGAGACATTAAGTCTAGAAAGGGCTAACAAAAGGAATGAGAATCATTAAGCATATTTTAATTCCAAATTCAAGCAATTATTAAATGAAATATAGCTGGTTTAATTCAAAGGGATCTTTGGTTTAAGAATTGCAGGACTCCGGGAACACAATGTGATAAATTCTGTGTATTTTGTTGGTCTATGAGATTTGCAAAGAAATTGGCGATTCTAGAACAGGTTGTGAGTCATAGGTTTAGATCAACTTTTATGGATAATACTTTTTTGCAAAGAGACCATTTTTGAAATTACAATGACCCTTTTCCACAGTCATAAAAGTATAGGACTCTTAAAACTTAATTTCAACCAGAGTGCCAAAAATAGACATGTTATATTAAGAAGTTAGGTAAGCTTATAAATTATTTTATCTTTTAAAATATCACATATTTTCATATCCTCACATTCCCTTTCTAAGTATCATAATCTAGCTTCCCTATCATCCTACATATCAGCTATTAATCCTTTGCAGTAGCGTTGGAAAGTAAATACCTAGGCAATATGGTTATGACACTTTCTTGATGTGTCATAATGTATGTTAAAGATTAACAGGTATTTTTGCATTATATCTTATTTTGTATACCCACATGATATATATTATTTTAATTGTGCAATATTCCATAGAGAGAATAGTATAATAAATATGCATATATTCATTACCCACCTTTAATTATTATCAACTCATGGCCAATCTTGTTTCATTTATACTCTCTTGTCCACAGCTCTCCCCTCCAGATTATTTTGAAGCAATATCAGGCATCATATTATTTCATCTATGAATATTTTCTCATGTGTTTTGAAAAGATGCCTTTTGTTATTTATCTTATCTCTTTTATGTGTATAATTTGTATTATTCTTTGTTTTCCTTCTGATGATTTGTTTTATATTTTTACTATTCTTTTAGTATCTATGTATCTTTGACTTACTGCTGTCTGATAAAAAATTCTTAGTTTCACCAATTCTGAAAGAGTTGTAAAACTTTTGTTCCCCCTCAGTCATGTTTTCCTTTATTTTGGCATGCATTGTTTTTCCCAGTATAATTTGAATTCTGCAAGACATTGTAATTATTATTTCACTCAGTTGGCATTTATCTGACTACACATTATATTTACATTCTCTAATGGTCTTCATTTCTCCCTGAATAGTCATGTTTTTGTCTGAAAATATTTTCCTTCTACCAGAAGAACTGTGCTTACTTTTTTCTTTAAGTACAGGCCTGCTGGTGATGAATTGGCTTGGTCATTGTTTGATCAGAGAAGTTTTTATTTCATTTTCTCTTTTGAAGGATGTTTTCACTGGGTAAGTATTTCTAGATTTGTGCTTACTTTCTTTCATCACCTTAAAGATATCTTTCATTGCCTTCTAGCTTCCAGGGTTTCTGGTGAGGATTGTTGGCCCTTTGAAAGTAATGTGCCTTTTTGTTCTGACTGCTTTTTAACATTTTTCTGAGATTATTGAAAGGTTTACTTTACATGTCTTCATGTGGCTTTCTTTTGTTTCAAGGTTTGCTAACTTCTCAAATTTGAGGGTTGATATATCTTATTCCTTTTGAAAATTCTCAGCCATTGTCAATTCAAATATTGTTTCTGCCGTATTGCCTCTTGTCTCAATTTGAGGTTCCACTAACATACAAGTTAGATTTTTTTGGTATAACTCATATGTCTCTTCATTTATTAGAATCTTTTCTGTGTGTTTTGGGGGGGTAGTTTTTTTTATTGACCTGTCTTTGAATTTAGTGATCCTATATTTACTGTCAAAGTCATTCAGTGAGATCTTAATTTATTTTTCAGTTCTATAATGTTCATTTTATTTTTTTGTAGGTTCCAGTTATCTTTTTTCTTTTTTAAGTTTTATTTATTTATTTATTTGTTTGTTTGTTTATTTATTTATTTGAGAAGGGGGAGGGACAATGGGGAGGGAGATAGGGAATTTTAAGCAGGATCCACGCCCATTGTGTGAGCCTGATACAGTTCCATTTCACAATCCTAAGATCATGACTTGAGCTGAAATCAAGAGTCTGATGCTTAACCAACTGAGCCACCCAGGTGCCCCTGTAAGTTTTTAATTAAATTCCAGTTAGTGTACCTATAGTGTATGGTTTCAGTAGCAAAATTTAGTGATTCATTACTTACGTACAACAGCCAGTGCTCATCACAATAAGTGCCCTCCTTAATACCCATCAGCCATTTAACCCATCCCCTCACTCCCCTCCCCTCCAGTAGCCCTCATTTGTTCTCTATAGCTTAGAGTCTGTTTTATGGTTTGCCTCTTTTTTCCCCCCATGTTCATCCATTTCATTTCTCAAGCTCCACATATGAGTGAAATCATATGCTATTTGTATTTCTCTGACTTATTTCACTTAGCATAATACACTCTAGCTCCATCTGCATTGTTCCAAATGGAAAGATTTCATTCTTTTTGATGGCTGAGTAATATTCCATTGTATACATAAACCACAACTTCTTTATCCATTCATCAGTCAGTGGACAATTGGGCTCTTTCCATAATTTGGCTATTGTTGATAATGCTGCTATGAACATTGGGGTACATGTGCCCCTTCAAATCAGTATTTTTGTATCCTTTGGGAAATACCCAGTAGTACAATTGCTGAATCATAAGGTAGTTCTAGTTTTTAACTTTTTGAGGAACTTAGGTTCCAATTATCTTTTGAAAATCCATATTCTACTATTTTTCCCCATTTTCCTCTATTTTCTTTAATAAATTTATCATAGTTACTTTTAAGATTATCTGCTAATTCTGACTAGATCACTTATGTATTCTACATGTATTCCTGCTTTTTCTTTTGTTTATTAGCCATTGTTTTGTCTCTTCATATGCCTCATTTTTTAATTATTATTATATGTTGAAAATTGTGTGTAAAAAAAAATTCAGATTGATCTTATCTTACACCAGACATGGATCACTCTTTAGCTTATTAGGTAATGTAATCAGAAGTTGAACTGAATTGCGCTAGCTTGCAGTTTTAGTAAAATTCATTAAGTCCATCTTAATTTCATTCTTGTTCTTAAGGCATGACTCTCTTTGTATAAAGAAAAGAATTGTGCTTTAAGGCAAATATTCTTCCTAATGGGTCTTTTATTTTTTCAGAGCACTATAAGTACATCCACTTTGTCTTTTATAAATTTTAATGTAGTTCCCCAGTCTCCTATACAGCATCAAAACTCAACAAATGTCCAATGGAAAAAAACTATGTTTTCTTTCTTTTCAGTTTCTAATTGTTCTTGTCAGCCTCACATTACCACTAAATTATAGGTTGATTTCTTTCTCCTAACAGATGTTTTCTGTCTGAAAAATCCCAATCTGTAGCCCACTCTAAGAATTAAGGAACCCCCAGAAGAGAGCATCAGCTTCTTTTGGAAAAGTTCTCTTCTGTCTAGAATATTTGCTTGTCTAATACTCATGGCATCACAACTCTCTGACACCATTACAATATTGTCTTGTAATTTGTGTGGGCTTTTTGGGTTGAACCATATGAAAAGTCCAATTTTTTTAGGTCAGAAACAAATTGCCACAAGAGCCTTAGCCAGACATGACCCATCATGTTTGTTCATAAGTAGAATCTTGAAATAAAAAGATATCTTCTAATATATAATTAGTGAATTTGCAGACTGCAAAACAGTATTTATGTTGCAAACCCAATACACTAATTTATTTACACAACAAATAGTTAATAGATGCCTTTTATTATTTTCAGACTTATTGTTACATGTTGAATGTATAATTGGCAAAAGGGACTTGGTTCGTACATTGATGAGCTTAAAACTTTAATCTGGGATACATCTTTGTCCACAGATTCACATAAACACATAATTTAAAAATGTATTTTGAGGAAAAATTCTGTTCATCTTTGAAATATTTATAAAATATACCATATCTAGCCTGAGGAGTTTAGATAAGTTTTCTATAAAGAAGTGGCTTTTAACTTCAGACCTGAAGAATGAATGAAGTAACAAAAGCTAAGATTTAACATGTAGGTAAATGTAGATTAAAAATGGAAGCACATTTATAAAAAATGAGGGTAACTTGGTGGAACAATGATGTATAATCCTACAATAAAATAGGACACATTAGGTTATGGGTACCTTGAGTGTCATTTAATCTGGCTTTGGTGGGCCAGAGTATATTCCCATAGAATTTTCCATCTAAGCTCACACGAGAAAGGAAAGTTGATGTCAGCCATGAAAAGATAGAGAAATCTTGTATTTTAGACAGAGGACTTACAGAGAAAATTGTGACAGTGTTTTAAGATGTATGAAAATAAATTGACAAAGATATTAGGTAGCTATTCAAGGATTTTCATCAGGGAGCTTAGTGTTTTACAGAGATGACTCTGTACTCAATATGGTGAAAGATTTCGAGAGGAAAAGCCTATGATCAAAAAGAGGTGCCTATGGGAAGTGAATAATCAAAATTCCAGAGAATATTGTGAATATTGTGAATAGTAGCTATTCTAAAGAATTTTAGAGGAGGATGAGTCATCCCGTAAATTTGGGTTTTAAGAGTGAAGGAAGAGAATATAGGAAGTAAGGGTGGAAACCGGTAAGTTCGTCATCTGAGGGAGATAGATTGGAATTTTTTTTTTAGATTTTATTTATTTATTTGAGAGAGAGAGAATGAGAGACAGAGAGCATGAGAGGGAAGAGGGTCAGAGAGAGAAGCAGACCCCCCGCTGAGCAGGGAGCCCGATGTGGGACTCGATCCCGGGACTCCAGGATCATGACCTGAGCCGAAGGCAGTTGCTTAACCAACTGAGCCACCCAAGCGCCCAGACAGATTGGAATTTGATGATGATGAAGTCAATTTTTAATGAGAGTGAAACTCAAAACATAGCCTATATGTAGGCAGTTGGTTGCAATTGTGTTAAAATAAAAATCATTAGTATTTAGAAGAGTAAATTAACTAAGAGATTAAGATATATAAGATTAATCGAAGTGGATGTTGACATCACTCAAGTGGATAGGAATTGGAAAGCTGTACTAAGTAGGCTGACACTGAGAGTCTAGAAGGTATAAAACTCTTAATATCAGATGAGTATGCTGAAGATGGGAGGGGTGACTGAATTATCCTTCAGTCAGAGATGACATCAGACATCACTTCTACCATCTTAATTCCATTTCTAGTTATTCATATTTTACTTGTTTTAATTGCATTTTACATGTAAATGCTGTCATTTTTGTTTAGATATTAGTATAAAGACAGAAAATGGGCCAGACATGAAAGTAAATTACAAGAGCACAAGACTGTAATTCTTTTGGAAAACAGGATTATCTGCAGTAGCAATGTGATATTAACCTAAAGAGTAAATTAACTTATCTAAATATAATAAATTGCTTTTGTGAAGCAGATTTCAGTACAGCCATGAAGGAAAGAATCAGACTCATTTCACCTAGGGAAAGTAAATGAATTGATATAAGCGCTGACAAAAATGTTCTTTCCTGTGCTTATAAGAGAGTTGTACTAAGGAAATCAGAAGCGTTGTTGATTTTAGTTAAATGCTGCTACATTCAAGAAACGTGGACTTTGAAAATGGCACAGTAAAGCAAAGAATGGTATATAGGGCAATCCTGGAAATATTTAAATCTGTTCTAACCCTAATTGCATATCGAAGGAAGACAAATTGTTATAGTTATTTTAAGATTCAAATAAAAATTTGCATTCTTGGAGAAAAAAAACACATCCTTTTGTATGTCTGAAAATAAGAGATGAAAAGATTTGCGGGGCGCCTGGGTGGCTCAGTCGGTTAAGCGACTGCCTTCGGCTCAGGTCATGATCCTGGAGTCCCGGAATCGAGTCCTGCATCGGGCTCTCCCTGCTCAGCGGGGAGCCTGCTTCTCCCTCTGACCCTCTTCCCTCTTGTGCTCTCTCTCTCACATTCTCTCTCTCAAATAAATAAATAAAATCTTTAAAGAAATAGATGAAAAGATTTGCTAGTTTTTGCTTCCTTGGTCTTTGCAAGTCATATTCAGATACACAACCCAGGAAAAAATACCCCTGAGTGTGCAAGAGGCTAAGGAAACAGTGACATCTACAGCAGCAGTAGTTAACATAACATTTATGAGTGATATCCATCACAAACCAAATACATCCATTTCATCTTCAGTTTGGAGAGCAGGAGCCCAGCTGCCGCTTATGTGCGCGCATGCTATCTAAATGAGGAGAAGTGAATCATTCGAATCTTCTTTACTGTAATGAGAATGGAGAAACCTGCTGTAGCCTGCTTGGGGGAAAAAATGATTGTCTCATATTCAAATGATGTATAAAATGTAGATTGTGTAAAGCAGTTTCTCTTGTGAGGACATGAAGGAAGCGTAATTTTGGAGTATTATGTCACAAAACGAATCGGAATGTGGGGATTATTTATTTATTTTCTTACGAGCAGAGAGTATACATCAGAAAAGGGATAGACAGAAGGCTATGTTCTCTGAAGGCTTGTCCCCCCACCCCCCGCCGGCCAGTAAATGTCTACGTCATTTCCTATACATGACTCGTGCAGTTCCATCTCAGTCTTGCACATGTCATTCATTACCTTCTGTCTCCCTGCTAAGTATCTATTTACTTCTTTCCCCCAATCTGATTGTTTCCTGATTACCTTCAAGAGCTAGGTTCATGGTTGCCTTTTTCAAAAAGCATCTCTGCTTTCATGTTCTGTATCCAGACTAGGTTTAGAGTGATACTAACAACAAACTATAGAAATGATCCCTAATAAAGTGATATTAGCAACTAGTAGTAATAGTTGTTGAAGTTGTGCTAAACAGATTGAGAAAGACTGATTGTATAAAGTATAATTCAGGTCAGGCCAGACACGGCACACTTCAAAACCCAAGGTATTCAAGAGAAGAAAATCAAAGTTTGAAGGCAGAAAAATGTAATAATGGCTACACAAAGTCTCAGGGCTACTGAGTCAGACATGGCAAAACACTTACTTTGGCCTGCTCTGTGAAAGAAAGGTATATGTAATTGGCAAACTCTCAGTTTACCTTAAAGAACTCTGTTCTCTGTTTTCAGAGAAAACAGTCTCTGCTTCAAAAACTTTGTTCATTGATCTGTAAATAAGCTTTCACTGGTTACAAGAGAAAAAATTGTGAAAAATATTCATTAATGTGACTAATTCTTTATTAGTAAAGCAAACTTTACTCCAGTTAAAAGCCTGTCCTGTTACCCTCTAGATAAAATTCTCTTTTTTGATAATGGGGTATCAAAGAATTTAGTAACCAAAAAATCTTCTTAATTCCTCAGCTGATTTTTAAGTCCCATCCTTCATTCTTTAACTTAAAAAACATTATCAAGCCTTACCATATGCCTCAAACTATCCTCGGCATCTAGGATGTATGTGAAAAAGCCAGACAAGTTTCCTTCTCTAATGGAGCTTAAATTCTACTTCAGGGACATAGACAATAAACAAATAAGTTGATTAATCAATGTATACATACATAACTAAAAAAATACAATATGTGGTATGCATAAAATCAAAATATGATTATGTAATCGTCATTGAATAGGTATTTATATTTGAATGATCATGGGAAGTCTCTAAGAGGTAACATTTAAACTAAGATCTGATTTACACGTAAGAAGCAGTCAGCAAAAACCTCTTTCAGGAAGATGGAAGAACAGCTGGAAGAAGGCCCAAAGACATATTCTAAATAGGATGACTGATGCCCCCTGGAGTTGTATAGCCCAGCAGGGCTGATTGGAAAACACAAAGAAGGCTGGTTTGCTGAAAAATATTAGGCAAAATTAAGGAAAAGGAATAGGTTATGGTCAGAAAGATAGTGAGGATTAAGAAATCAGTTCCAAAACATGAATGCTCCTCAAATTTAATCTTTCATTCAAAATAGCTTCTATCTGTTGCGTGCTCAATATACTCAATGAATGCCTTAACTCATTTAATTCTCACGAGAATCTAACATATTTACTTTTGAAACTTCAGTTTTGTAGAGGCAAAACTGAGGCATGGTAATTTGTACCTCATCATACAGATAATAAGTGAGAAGCAGTATTTAAGTGCATGCAATCTAACTCTAAACTTTAAGTAGGATATTACACTTACTTAATATGTTGCGGGCATATACTTCATGACCATGCCATAAAAAGATAAATGCTCTTAACTTATGAGATTTAAATTCTATCTGAAGATAATGCACTTGGTTAAAAATACTATACAGTTGACTTAAGGATTAAAATGTGTTTACCAGTGTTTGTGTTGTGCACTAGAATTTCACGTTACACTCACCACTTTGTCTGTTTTGACAAAGCTGTGCATCAGCTTCATTTTATAGCAGTGGTTCTCAACCAGGACAATTCTGTCCTCCCAAAGGACATTTGTTAAAAAAAAAAATGGAGATACTTTAGGTTATCACAACTGGGAGGGGTGGGGGCAGCTACTGAGATCAAATGGGTAGACACCAGAGATGCTGCTCAACATCCTGCAATGCATAGGATGGATCCCATAATAATCATCTGGCCCAAAATATCAATACTGCCAAGATTGCACCTCTGCTTTATAGATATGAACGTGGAAAATAAGATATTCTGTGGCAGTTAATTTCTTCTTGAAAATCCAGATGGTGCCTACACCATGAACAAAGCTAATAGTAAATGCTTTCCCCTCCCTCCCTTCTTCCTTCCCTTCCTTCCTCCCTCCCTCCCTACCTCCTTCCCTTTATTTATTTATTTATTTGTTTATTTCTGGTTGTCCAGTGTCTGAACACTTTTCTTTGTTTAGGGAAATTCCCACATTTTGGTTTTCAGTGAATAGCTGAGAGAGCTTCCAATCATAGGAGCTTAAAAATGTGAGCTATTGCATTTTCCTTGCAACTAGTACATAGTCATGTGGCATGAGCTCAACGAAACAATAAAATAACCACCCAGACCTTGAATTAGGACTTGGTGATGCAACCAAGGGGAATGGCCAAAATCTACCTCTGGCAACAGCCAGAGGAAGGCCAACTTCCTGGAACAATGGAGCAGCAATGGTAAGGGCTGCATGTGTTGGCACTTCAAGCTGCTGTTTAGTGCTTGGCAGCTGCAAGCTTTTCATCACTAAATCTGCTTTGATTTGGGGGGTTGTTCCTGGATGTACAACCTGATACTGTGGCCCATCCGGCAATTATGAGAGTTTCCCAGTATCCTCTAATAAATTTCGTTCCATTTTATTCAGCCAGAATGGGTTTCAGTGGATTTCAAACAAACAAACAAAACTCTGAGTAGGAGCTGCTTTTTGTTCTTGCTCTATGGGCATCTTGATATTTATATCTTATGACTCTATCTTGAGAAGATAGACAACAGTGCATATATTCAATTTGGTTTTCCTTTAACTTTTTATTTATTATAATTATATACAAAAGCATATAAAATATGAGTAGAGTGTTTTTTAAAAGTAGCAAATCAGGGGCACCTGGGTGGCCCAGTCAGTTAAGCGTCAGCCTTCTGCTCACGTCATGATCCCAGGACCCTGGGATCGAGCCCCACATCAAGCCCCACATCAGGCTCTCTGCTCAGCAGGGAGCCTGCTTCTCCTTCTCCTTTCGCCTGCCGCTCTGCCTACTTGTGCTCTTTCTCTCTGTCAAATAAACAAAATCTTTAAAAACAAAAGTAGCAAATCAAACCCATGTACCATCACCCAGCTTGAGAAATTAAAAAAAAAAAAGAACTACCAGGAAATGATGTGTTCTCTGTATGTTATGTACACATTTGCCCCATCTCTGTCCACACAGAGAAAAACCACTACACTGAATATATATAATATTTACATATATATATATCAGAATATTTTGGTATATATTTACATATTCTGATGTATGTATTGAAATACTAATTCTTAGCATATTAATAACTTTTGAAATTTAGCAGAGAGGTAAAGCTTCCTGTCATTAATAATAAAAATGGATTTGGATATTACAATTATGTTCAATTTTGAAAACTGATATCCATTTCTGTGTTAAAATGCAGATTGCTCAAATACAATCCAGAAATTGTAAATTGGAATCTTTGTTATTGAGAACTGCCATTTTATTTTTCTTTTCAATATTTTATTTATTTCATTTTAGAGAGAGAGAGAGAGAGAGAGTCTGTGCATGGGGGTTGGGGACAGAGGGAGAGAGAGAGAGAGAGAATCTCAGGCAGACTCCGTGCTGAACAAGAGCTCAATACAGGACTCCATCTCTCGACCCCAAGATCATGACCTGAGCTGAAACCAAGAGTCAGCCACTCAACCACCCAGGAGCCCAAGGAACTGGCATTTTAAACAAGTCTTTTCCAGTGTAGTATTTTTACTATCTCTCTCTGCCCCCTCCCTCCTCCTCCTTTCTGTCCTTTTGCCACCTTCCTCTCAGGCATCTTTAAAGATTTATTTTTATTTTTATTTATTTGACAGAGAGAGAGAGACAGCCAGAGAGGGAACACAAGCAGGGGGAGTGGGAGAGGGAGAAGCAGGCTTCCCGCCGAGCAGGGAGCCCCATGTGGGGCTCGATCTCAGGACCCTGGGATCATGACCTGAGCTGAAGGCAGACGCCTAACGACTGAGCCATTCAGGCACCCTTTTTTTTTTAAGATTTTTCTTTTTTTTTTAATTTTCTCTCAGGCATCTTTAAACATGCTTAAGGTTTTCCCAAATTATAAAGGATCCCATAAATTTTCTTTTTAACATCCAAGATTCTCAAGAAAAATTTGTGAAAATTTGTTTTCCTCATCATTACTCACATTAATTACTCGCCGTAAAAGAATCTGCCCTCATTTCTCCCAACTCCACTGAAATTGCTCTTCCTAAATAACTTAGTTATAAAATCCTAATCCTTTTTTGTTTTCTACTTCCTACAGCCATTTTAGAAAGTTTGTTCTTTTTCATATTGCATTATTTTTTTTCTCTTTCTCTACATAGTTTCCTATTTTTTAATTGGTTTATTGTTTTTTTTCATATTCAATTTTATGAGTTCCTTATATATTTTGGATATTAACCCCTTATTGGATATATGGTTTGCAAATGTTTTCTTCCATCCCATAGGTTGCCTTTTCATTTTGTTGATTGTTTTTTTTGCTGTGCAGAAACTTTTTAATTTGATGTAGTTTTGCTTGTTTATGTTTGCCTTTGTTGCCTTTGCTTTTATTGTCAAATCTAAAGTGTCATTGCCAAGAGTTTTGTCAATGGGTTTTCCCCCTGTTTTTTTCCAGATGTTTTATCATCTCAGATCTTACATTCAAGTCTTTAATGCATTTTGAGTTGATTTTTGTGTATGGTGTAAGATGGAGTCCTTTTCATTCTTTTGAATGTGAATATCCAGTTTTCACAGCACCATTTACTGAAGACACTATCCTTATTGTTTATTCTGTGTGTCTTTGTTAAAAATTAATCGATCATGTATTTGTGGGTTTATTCTGGACTCTATATTCTGTTGCATTGATCTCTGTGTCTATTTTTATGTCAGTACCATACTTTTTTTTTTTTTTTTTTTTTTTGATGACTCTGGCTTTGTAATAGAGTTTAAATTCAGGAAGTGTGATGTCTCCATTTTGGCTGTTCAGCTGTTCAGGGTCTTTTGTGGTTCCATTCAAATTTTAAGATTGTTTTCTCTGTATCTATGAAAAATGCCATTGGAATTTTGCTAGGGATTGTGTTGAATCTGTATATTGACTTGGGTACTATGGATATTTATTGTAATATTAAATCTTCTATGAATATAGAGTATCTTTCTTTTGTCTCCTTCAATTTCTTTCATCAGTGGATTATAGTTTTCAGTGTACAAATTTTTCACCTCCTTGGTTAAGTTTATTCCCAAGTATTTTATTCTTTTTTTTAATGCTATGGTAAATGTGATTATTTTCTTAATTTCTTTTTCTGGTAATTAGGTTGTATAGAGACACAACTGATTTTTGTATTTGATTTTATATTCTGCAACTTTACTGAATTCATTTGTAAGTTCCAGCAGTATTTTGGCAGTCTTCAGGGTTTCCTATATATAAGATCATGTTTTATATATAGCCACATCTCTGCAAACAAAGACAATTTTACTTCTTCTTTCCCGATTTGGATGCCTTTTATTTCTTTTCCTTGCCTATTTGTCAATTTTATCTCAGCAAATTTTGGGGAAAAAATATAACTCTAATCAGTTTCCTTAATTGCTTTACCATTCATCCTTAAACATCACCTATGTACTAACTCCTGTCATGTTTATACTACCATCATGATGACTTTATTCCTGAGATCCATTTGCTTAATAAATAACTCCATCATAGTGACCAATAAACATTTCAAGCTCAGCATGTCTGAAACTGAAATCATTTTTTTCACGCTTAAGTCAGTGCTTCCTTTTGTTTTTTTGGCCCTTGTTTGAATGCACCAGGTTCTACCTGTTTATCATCATAATAATAATGTTAGGAATAAGCCCCAGGTCCACTTTCCTCCACCTTTTAGTTTTTAGTATTCATCCTCCTAATTTGATGTAAAGTCTGTCTGTCCCCCCTACTTTAACTGCCAACACTCTAGTTCAGACCATCAGCATCTCTTTTGTGGGTTACTGCAATACTGTAGTGTCTTTACAGAATTCCCTATCTGATAGCTTGCTTCTCTTAAAGCCATGTTCCACACAGCTGTGTTAGTTATCCTTCCAAGACAAAAATATGAGATTTTCATGCACTTTTCTTTTATTTCATTATTTGATTACTGTACAAATTGCCATTTCATATTTACTCAATATTCCCTCATATAGTCTACATAATTGCACAGCCCTTGACTTTTATTCTATTTTTTAAAAGATTTTATTTATTTATTTGATAGAGAGAATACAAGCAGCAGGAAGAGCAGGCAGAGGGAGAGGGAGAAGCAGACTCCCCGCTGAGCGGGGAGTTTGAGGTGGGCCTTGATCCCAGGACCCTGAGATCATGACCTGAGCTGAAGGCAAGAGCTTAACTGACTGAGCCACCCAGGCGCCCCTACTTTTATTCTATTACGTGCACCCTTGTTTCTCTTCCTGGAATATTCATAATTTTCAAAACCAACTTTTATCTTTTATTACTATCTATGTGAAATTTTCAGCTCACTTTTAGATACCCTAATCATCATCATCGTCATTACTACCATTAAAGATTGCATTTATAATACCATGTTAATAAGCATTTTATATACATATAAATATCATATTACTGTGCTAGTGTTATTTTAGTTGACAAAAATAAGGTTAAAAGAATAAATAATTTATCTAATATTACAAAATTAGGATGTAGTAAAGAGAATAATATTTAAACTTTTTCTGACTTCAGAAACTGATTTCAGACTGGCACAGTCTGCCATACTACCTGGATCTACAATACCTTTTCTGTACTTTCCATATACATTCATTATTACATATACCACATAATATTGTATTTACTTATTTACATGTATGTCTTCCATATATCACCCATGCAGGAATGAATATTCCCTGACAATCTAGATTGTAAGATACTTGTGATTATATGTATGGATATATATATATGTATATATATATATATATGAATCTATATCTATATATCTAGAGATTGGTGAAGTTTCTGGCACTCTATAGGTATATCATGTATAAATATAAAACATAGAAAATAAGAATGAAAATTACAAATGTATGGAAGGCATATATGCATATGAAAAACATAAAGCAATCAGTATCTCCAAAATTAATTTAAATTCCAGTTAATTTTAATAAGATAGTATTGGGGATTTTCTTTTAACTTGACAAATATTAGGAACTTTACATAGAAAACAAATGGGAAGTAATCCCAAAATATTAATAAAGGAAAAAATGGGTATTATTCTTATAGGCATTAGAACATGCTATCATAAACCAGAATAAAAAAAAAATATGATGTAATACTAACAAAAATAGATTAGAGAGACAGGAAATTCGCCATACATAATCATACTATTAATCTTTATATTAAACTCATGAAGAAGTTATTTTTAAAATTGATTTTAGGAATACTGATAATGAATTTTAAAAACATAATATCCTTGCTTCATATTATATGCACCATATTATGGTTTAAAAAATACAATACTTAAAAATAAGAGACAAAGATAAAATTTAAATATTGAGGCAGTTCAAATATAGCAAAACTATAGGGGTGCCTGATGGCTGCCTTCCACTCAGGTCATGATCCCAGGGTCTGAGGATCAAGCTCCACATCAGGCTCCCCGCTCAGTAGGAAGCCTGCTTCTCCCTCTGTCTCTCCCACACCACTTGTGCTTTCTCTCTCTCAAATAAATAAATAAATGAAATCTTTAAAAAATATACAGCAAAACTATATGAAATTTTGCTAAATAAAAACCTTCTGTATATTAAAAATAATAAGATAAAAATGTCAAATAGTACGGAGATAATTTGCGGAGAATGGGATAACAAAGGGTTTATTTTTATTTCAAATGTTTGAATAATAATATAAAGATGCTATAGACTTGTGACAAAAACATATGACCAGATATATCTAAATATGGAAGTAAATTAGTTGATGAATGATTTGCGACATCTCAGAATAAAAAATCATATTAATACGAGAAGCCATTTATTACCTAAAACATTGGAAAAATTAATTCAAAACTTTCCAATGTTTGTTTAGTGCCTTAGTATACTGTTGGTGAAGATGTAATTTGGTAAAGTTTTTCTGAAAGACAAATTGGTATCATATGTCTAGAGCCTTAATTTATAAATTTTGACCCATTATTTCCCCTTCTTAAATTTAATGGAATGAAATAATTAGATTTATAGGCAAAAGTTTATATGCACAAATGTTAATCTCTACATTATTCTGGATAAAAAATAAAAAAAACAAGTTTGCAACAATGTAGATATGTAAAAATATTGTGTCTTAATAAAGAAATACTATGGGATTATTAAAATATGGCTTTAAAAGATAATTGAATATCATGAGGACAGGCTCATGATATAGAATTGAACAAACAATAAAGCAGATTCCAAAGGTGTTGACTTCTGTTAAATTATAGTTTGCATTCATATACCAAATTTAATACTTACTGAACCTAAATTTATTTATTTATTTATTTTTATTTTAATTTCAGTATAATTAACATACAATATAAATTAGTTTCAGTTGTATGATATAGTGTTTCAACAATGCTATACATTACACATTACTCAGTGCTCATCATGATAACTGCCCTCCTTAATCCCCTTCACCAATTTCACCCATCAAAAGCAAGTCTGCTTTTGTTTTGTGTCTTCTTCCCCCCCCACCATGTTCATTTGTTTTGTTCCTTAAATTCCACATATGAGTGAAATCATATGGTATTTGTCTTTCTCTGACTGATTTATTTAACTTAGCATTAAACTCTCTAGCTCCATCCATGTTGTCACATATGGCAAAATTTCATTCTTTTTTATGGCTAAATAATATTCCATTGTGTGTATATATATATATATATATATATATATATATATATATATATATATATATATATATATATCACATCTTCTTTACCCATTCATCTATTGATGGACACTTGGGCTGCTTCCACAATTTGACTAGTAAAATAAATACTACAAATAATGTAAATAATGTTGCAATAAACATAGGGGTGCATACATCCTTTTGAATTAGTGTTTTTGTATTCTTTGGGTAAATACCCAGTAGTGTGATTAGTGGATCAGATAGCAGTTCTGAAACTCTGTACTGTTTTCCACAGTGGCTTCACCAGTCTGCACTCCCACCAATAGCGTATGAGCCTTTGTTTTTCTCCACATCCTTGCTAACACTTGTTTCTTGTGTAAATGTAGAGATTGTTAGTAATTTTGTTTTCATTTTTGTATTTCTCTAATTTTTTATAATAATCATATAGTTTTATTATTTTCACTAATAGAATGTTCGCATGGAAATTATCTTTTCAAAGAATATTTATTTTTTAAAAAATGCCCAGAATCTAATGAATAGAATAAAAATAACTCTATAAATAATTCTACAAATACTCTAATGCAACTTGCAAAAATAACAGAAATAACATTTTATAATTTTTTTTAAGATTTTATTTATTTGACAGAGAGAGACACAGCGAGAGAGAAAACACAAGCAGGGGGAGTGGGAGAGGGAGAAGCAGGCTTCCGCTGAGCAGGGAGCCCGATGTGGGGCTCGATCCCAGGAACCTGGGACCATGACCTGAGCTGAAGGCAGACGCTTAACGACTGAGCCACCCAGGCACCCAGAAATAAAATTTTAAAAACAAAAACTTTAAGAATATTCAACAAATGCCACAATGACTATGTTAATTTGATTTTCAGGTATTGTTCTACTTTCCAAATGTTTTATAAATTGTTATAACCTAAATAAAAATGTATCTTTATATTAAACTTCATAAAAATTTCTGAAGATGATTATGTCTTAGTTTAGGGTCCTGTAACAAATTACCATAGACTGAGTGGTTTAAACGAACATTTATTTTTACAGATCTAAAGGCTGGGAAGTTCAGGATCAAGGTGCCAGCAAACTTGGTGTCTGATTAAGACCCTCTTCCTGATTTGCAGATCGCCATCTTCTCATTTCATTCTCACATGGCAGAGAGCAGAGATCTTTCTCAGACCCCTTTTATAAGGGCATTAATCTCATTCATGAGGGCTCCACACTCATGACCGAATTACCTCTCAAAGGCCCTACCTCCTAATACCATCACACTGGGAATTAGAATTTCAACATGAATTTTAAAGTGGAATACAAATTCTCAGCCCATAACAGTATGCAAACTAACAATAAAAGTAAAAAAAAAAACTGATAAACTTTTAATATTATACATGATTAAAATTTTTCAAGATATTGTTTTTATGAATATAAACTTATTCATTAATTACATAATGATGTCTTTAAATATGGAAGAGCTGGGCGCCTGAGTGGCTCAGTTGTTAAGCGTCTGCCTTCGGCTCAGGTCATGATCCCAGGGTCCTGGGATCGAGTCCCACATCGGGCTCCCTGCCTGGCACGAAGCCTGTTTATACCTTTCCCACTCCCCCTGCTTGTGTTTCTGCTCTCGCTGTCTCTGTCTCTGTCAAATAAATAAATAAAATCTTTAAATAAATAAATAAATATGAAAGAGCTGCCTTAGTAGTTTATAACCAATCATTATAACAATCACGCCTCCTACAAAGTCAAATTGAATAACTATCATAAACTAACTTGATATAGAGAGACATGGAAAGTTGAGACTAGGGGCCTCAAAGGTTGTCAATACTTCACAATGTTCAATGTCAAAATTTTATAAGTAAGTGCCTTTGGAACGTACACAGTGTTCATGCTTTCATATAAACTAAACATTTATTTCTTCAATCCTTTTAAGTTAATTTAAAACTATTGAAAACCCTCTTCTGTGTAGGAAGAGTGATTCTAAAGTATAAGATAACTTATTAATATTTTATTTTTTTATTTTATTATTTTTTAAAGATTTTACTTATTCATTTGACAGAGAGAGACACAGTGAGAGAGGGAACACAAGCAGGGGGAGAGGAGAGGGAAAAGCAGGCTTCCCGCTGAGCAGGGAGCCCGATGCGGGGCTCAATCCCAGGACCCCGAGATCATGACCTGAGCTGAAGGCAGACACTTAATGACTGAGCCACCCAGGTGCCCCTTTATTAATATTTTAAAATAAATACAAACAATACATAATTTTCTCAGGCATCCAAATTTCTGGGTATAACAGATAGTTTACCTGAAACTAAATTTTATCTAACAGAATCAGTTAACCAAGGACATGTCCTGTTATTATTCCCCTCATCTTTCTCAGTGTTCCACTGAAATGCATCTTTAAACTTTATTGCAATTTTAAAATAATTTATAGTCCATATTGCTCATTTCAAAGACAGATGATTAGAATGTAAACTGTCTAAATGTCTTAATTATTTGTTCTCTTATCAGTACCATGATGATTTTTATTTGAAGTCTGAACAGAAAACAAACTCACAAACATGTTGCTTGTACCTGATTATATTGTTCGAAATTGAATGAAAAAATTACAAAATGGAGGAAAATAAAAACTAGCCACATAAACATTAGAATAACTGTAGTTACGAGAAACATTTTCAAAAATCAGCTTCTCCATATCAACTCACATCTCCTTTTTGATTCGGGAATAATATTTTTATAATATTGGAAATGTTCACAGAGTTAGCATACTGCAGCTGCAAGTACCATTCAGATTTTCACACTGATTATACTCGCTAATTACAAATGGGATGTAAAACAGATTTCATATTAAGCTACATTAAAACAGAGCTATTTTTTGGAAGTATTATCTTCTTATAAGACTGCAGATTTTCGGGCCACATTAGCCAATTAAACACCAGGCTAGTTCTTGAATAAAGCATTAAAACAAAAGTTTACTTTCACACTTGAGTGGTATATGTCAAAACAGACATTTTGCCTGGTGGCCACCCTTGTGACAAATTAATGAAATGCTAGGCTATACAATAAAAAATGACCATTTGTACGGTCCAATATTAAATAATGCATTTTGAGAAGCCCCTTCTGTCTCCTTGGGAAGCTATCTAATCTCAGCTCGGTCTGCCTTTCAGCAATACATATTTCACTTATTTACCCTTGTATATTCATCAGGCATTTGTGTTTCTAGTGCAAGTGTTCTCTCCATGACTAACTTTATCCTTTTAGGAATGAGCTTGCTGGAGTATGACATATACAACACCATGTAATTTAAAAATCTAATGTATTTCTATATAAAGTGTGGATTCAATATTCCTTCCCCTGACACAGTACTGTTTACAAATGAAGGAAGACAAACTGCCCTGCATTAAGTTCTGAAACCGTATGCTGGGTAAAAGTAATTTGTCTGCTCTGAAAGTAATTCCAGACCTGATAGGCCAATTGGGTAAAGGTTTAGCATTGAATCTGAGATGAACAAATGTGGGGTAGAATGATCAGACTTTTGCACTTGCTTTTTTCTGTGCTGGTAACAGACTGGGCTAACATTTATCTCCACACCTTTGCTCATACTGTTCTATACCTAGAACGCCTATCTTTCTAATTCATCCACTTTTTTTTTTTTCTCAGTGGATATTTATTTATTTTTTATTGTTATGTTAATCACCATATATTACATAATTTGTTTTGGTGTAGTGTTCCATGATTCATTGTTTGTTCATAACACCCAGTGCTCCATGCAGAATGTGCCCTCTTTAATACCCATCACCAGGCTAACCCATCCCCCCACCCTCCTCCCCTCCAGAAACCTCAGTTTGTTTTTCAGAGTCCATCATCTCTCCTGGTTCGTCTCCCCCTCTGACTTACTCCCCTTCATTCTTCCTCTCCTGCTATCTTCTTCTTTTTCTTTTTTCTTAAAATATGTTGCGTTATTTGTTTCAGAAGTACAGATCTGCGATTCAACAGTCTTACACATTTTAAAGCCTAAGTCAAGATGCATGTCTTTGTTGAGGTCTTCTCTACCACACCATTAAATAAAGAAGCTTAATTTCTTCTGAGCCTTCCATATACCTTTTTCCTTCTACACAGTTAATTACATTATATTTAGGAAAAAGCACACACATTTGTAGTTAGATAACAGTCTGAATTTTATCTCTTCCTTTTACAAGCTGGTGTTATTATCTCAGCTTAAAAAGAAATAATAATGATACATTAGGAGATGATGAAGACCAGATATCTTAAAGTAAAAGGAAGAATGTGGTAAACAGAAAAAGAAAGCTTTTATATTTAAAAATATATTTGTATTTCATTTTGTGCTTTCCTTTTTCACATAACTGTTTTATGTGTCTATGTGCTTTCCAACATTGTTTAGGTTATAAATCCCTCTAAAGCAGAGGTAGGATCATCCATATGCACAAATGTTGTTTTACATTTTGGAGAATTCGGTACGTTTATACAATGGATTAATCTATTTGTCTGTCTGCCTATCTTAGGATCATAATGGATAAAAGGCCCAGAACAGTATAGAGACCAGTGCAAAAGGGAAATAATTAAGTAATTGACCTTACACTGATATAGGCAAAAATATTTATTATACTAAGAGAGTAGATCCTAAAAGTTCTCATTACAGGAATTTATAAATATGTGTGGTGATAGATGTAAATTAAATGTATTTTGGTGATCATTTTGCAAAAAAAAAAACAAAAACAAAAACATATCAAATCATTATGCTGTACACCTAAAACTGACACAAGGTTATATGTCAATTAAATCTCAAAGAACTTGCTATTTAATATGTATCAGATTGTATCATGACAGAAAAAAGCCCAGTAAAGCAAGTAAAATTTTATTTCCTTCTTAAACGAAGGAAAAAAGTAGAGTTGAACTGATAAGCAAACATATGACACCATGTAAGGAAAAACAGTAAGAGTAAACAGTTGTAAGAGTAAACAGAGTAAACAGCTCCACCAAGCAGAGGACTAGAAACAGCAGATAGTAAATATATACAGGTTCATGAAATGTGAAGAGTTTAGTTAACAGAGAATAAACATCAGGAATGCTGAAATAAGAGGTATCCTAAGAATTATGAATAAGCAAATGCCAAAAGTTATTTTTAAGAATTTGTTTATTTATTTTAGAGAAAGAGAGAAAGTGGGGTCAGGGGAAAGTTAGAGAGAAGCCCAAGCCAACTCCCCACTGAGTGTGCATCTTGATGCAGGGCTTGCTCTTGATCTCGTGACCCTGAGATCATGACCTGAGCCAAAACCAAGAGTTCAACACTTAACGGCCTGCGCCACCCAGGTACCCCTGAGAATTCTTTTTATCTTCAAATAATGTTTTCACAAGTTTGCCTGTAGTTTCTCCTTTCTGTCCTAGATTTTTCATATTTAGAGGTCACCAATTGTCTTCAGATATGCATGGTTAAAAGTGAGATCAAAATATACTTATAAACCACCTACAAACTTATAAACCAACCAGCAAACAAAAAGTGATTAAATCGGTAAAATTCCCAAACTGGACAACCTGAAAAAAAAATTGCAAACATCTGTTTAAATGAATAAACATTGTCCTAGTCACGGTAAGAGAAAATTAAGATGAAAAAGACTTAGTTACTGTTCTGAAAGGTATAATTTGTACATAAAATAAAAAACAACAAACAATAAAATTAAGTATTCTATGCTCAATATGAAATGATTGCTGAAGATATTAGTTACTGCCTTTTATTCTCAGAAGATCCCCTCTTTTAAATATTCCCAATCCACCACTCAGGCTACATGAATCAGCTGCAGTTTAACTTCTGTCTCTCAAATGTATTGGACTTAAGCAGAAGGAAGTTAATTAACTTTTACTCAGCACTCAGGATGCAATAGTCAGTGTAGGCTGCTAGGATTGTTCTAACTTAAGATCTCACTTTTCATATTTGAGTTTTTACTTTTTCAATTTTCCCAAATTTTACTCTCCCTTCTAGAAAATAGAAATCCTTCTACTACAGACCTTATTTTGGTTGCCTGTCAGTAACCCAGTTCTCTGGAACTTTCAATTTCCTCTAAATTTCCCCAACCATGGACCAGACTACGATCCATAGACCTTGCTAAGGCAAATAAATATTGCTGATGCCTGTCTTACATTGAATCTCTTAACCTTTTTGGTCTTGACTTCCAAATCCCATACTGTGATTTTTATGGAGACACCCAATTTCTTTCAGTTGGACCTCCTGACATTGCCTGCTGGTGTAGACATGCCAGTGATCTTTTGCTATGGTGAGTATATTTTTCCTCCCAGATCTTCCTATAATTTACTGACTCATATCTAGCCTTAGTGTGTGACTCTATTTTTCATTCTTATTTCTCTACCAGACATTCCCATCCCTAATGTGGAAATGACTTATTGTGTGTCCTAAGATGTTTCAAAGTAATATTGTGGAATGAATGATGGCTATCATATCCCATATCTCACTAGGCTATGGATATGTTTTCATAAGTATACCTGGATCAAAGACCTGCCAAGGAACAGAATCAGGTTAGTTTCTCCCAAGACATGTAGAGTCCTAAGCAGGGACAACCTAAACACTCAATTAGGTTATCAACTTGCTCACATTACTATTGAAAGCAGAATAAAAAACAAAACAAAACAATTCCTGGAGAATTTACTGTGATAGGCAAAATAATGTTTCCTCAAATATGTTTCTGTTATTCTCCCAGAAACCTTTGAATAAGTTATGTTACATGACAGGGGAGAATTAGGGTTGCCAATAGAATTAAGTTTCTTAATCAGATAACCAGATAACCTCATTACAATAAGGAGAGTATCCTGGATTATCCAGGTTGGCGTGATGTAATTGCAGGGATCTTTTAAATGTGGAAGAGGGAGGCAGATGGTCAGAGCAAGGTGATATGAGAAAATCTCAACTGACCATGGGTGGCTTTGAAGATGAAAGAAGTAGCCATGTGCCAAGATATGCAGGCAGCCCCTAGAAGCTGGGAAATGCTAGGAAATTACTTCTTCCCTAGAGGCAGGAGGACAGAAAGAGGAAGGAGGACAGAAAGAGGAAGTGGAAGAAGGGACCCAGAAGGAATACAACCCTGCCAACACCTTGATTTTAGTCCATTGAGATCTGTGTCTGAATTCTGACCTCTAGAACTATAAGATAATACATATGAGTTTTTTTAAGCTACTACATTTATATAATTTGTTACAGCAGCAATAAGAAACTAATGCAGCAACAATTCAACATTTCTGAAGAAATAAGAACTTGTAATTCTATTGCATATAATGCTTCTTTTAATCATTATCCTAGCTTGGGTAGAAACACTGAGACTTACTAAAGCAGAATGAATTTCCAGGGTTAGACCAGAGATCCCAAAAGTGAACTTCAGGTTTCCAAATGCCTCAGCCAAACCATGTGCAGCTGATGAACCTATGCAAAAAAAGGTTTCCACATAGTTTCTTCATATTTAAGGCCCTGACCTCTTCTTTCACTCCAATTTAGGCTCATAATCTATTCTGTAGAGCTTAAACTCTATTCATGAATTTGTTCATGTGCTTGCAAAAAATAGCTGAAGGGCATCATAATCTAAAATATACTTAAATCTGACACTAGAGTCAGTTGGAGGAAGTCAATACTCATGGCTAATCCTGCTGAGCCCATTTACATTCTTCACTTGACCACAAAGCATCGCAAAAAAGGGAAAATTTATTTTGCCTCTCTTTTTTGCAGGCTGATTTTGTTTTGTTTTATTCTGTTTATTATCTCTAGAGCTATCTCTGGTTACATTTCTGAAAGACTTACTTTCTTTTAGTGACTTAGGCAAATTAGATGGAGAAAAAGAAACTAAAAGTTTTCTGCCAAACTCTTAAGCTCAAGCTACACATTTCCACTTATGTTGTGATTGATAGCATGCCCATAACCCCATCCACTGAGGCTGTTACCAAATTTCACCTTGAAAGATTTATGAGTGGAGTGCTGTATGTGAAGTACAGTTCTTCCCCCAAATTAGGAGGCATTTCATGTATGTCATGATCATGACCTTTTCTGACTCCTTAAAAAGGAATGTTGATTTATCCTCTATATTTTAATAAGAGCAATGTCAATGCAGTAAATTTAAAAATATAACAAAAATTTTTGTCCAACATATATCTGTTAAGAATATTATTTTAGGGGCACCTGGGTGACTCAGATGGTTGAGCGTCTGCCTTCGGCTCGGGTCATGATCTCAGGGTCCTGGGATCGAGCCCCGCATCGGGCTCCCTGCTTGGCGGGAAGCCTGCCTCTCCCTCTCCCTCTGCCTCTCTCTCTGACTCTCATGAATAAATAAATAAAACATTAAAAAAAAAAGAATATTATTTTAACCTTCTTCAGAAACATTAAAATTCTACTAAACCTATGAAGAAACAGAATTGAGGGTGGCATGGATTCTAATTACTACAGAGATCAGAATTTTCAAGAATATTCAAGAATATTCTGATGCTTTGTGAGAAACCATTAAATTTAATTAAAGCCACAGTTCAAAACAAAAAGAATTAGAACATTAAAGTTATGTTTAAGCACTTTTATATAAAGATATTTCAAAGTATTTTTATTACTCTATATTAATGTCTTTATTAGGTGGTGGAAAGGTTTGTTCCTTAACTGAATATACATTAATGTCTTGACAAATCTAAAAAGCATCTTTGTACTGAAACATATAAAGTATCAGGCTAAAGCTAACAATTTTAGGGATTTGGGTTCAGAAAATCTTTGCATGGTATCATTTATAAAAGGACTGAAAAGATTCATTAAATATCTTTAAAAATCACTCCAGACTATATATCGGTTTTATCAAGGAGTTTCATTTGTGTTTGAGGAATAGAAATGCTGCATGACTGTCATCTTGATCACTTGTTTATATATCTTGAATGATATTCTTCCATGGTGCAATCTACATTTAAGTGATCAATTTGGAGATGAAAATAACCTTTTCTATTTATTCAAATAACATTCAATATATAATGTCATTAAAAGACAATTTCTCATGGATTGTGTGTATATGTGAATGAGATAGCAAAGGAGAAATTTTTACAATTACTAGTTTGTACATAGGAATTAGTCAACATCCTAGTCAATTAGAAGTTTACAAATCATCCAAATGATTGGTGTTCTGATTTTTGAGCCAATTCAATATTTGGCATCTTTTTTTTTTTAGTAACAATTAAGTTGCAATAACTGGCAGTTATCAATTGTTTGCTCTGGGAAGGTACTGAATTAAATACTCTACAGGCACTGTATCTTTTACTGTTCACAACAATGCCATGTAGTAGTTATGACAATTATCCATATTTTAAGATAAAGAGATTGAACTTAAAGAAATTAAACAAACCCTATGGAGAGCATATCATCCAAGTCAGCACATGTTTGAGAGAAAAAGAGAAGCTATTACTAATGATCTGACTCTATTGGTGTACATCAGCATTGTGCCAGGTAAACCAGCATATATGGTCACCTCACACATACGGTAAACAGCAGAAATAAGACTCAACCCTAAAGAACCCAAGTTATTTTCTAAATATATGATTTAATTGCATGGTGAACCTGCATGATTCAGACACATAGAATTTTAAATATTCCATGACTGATTTGGCATCATGAACCAACATTCTAAGCCAAATTCAACATTTCTCTTTGCCATCCATATTCCTTCTTTCACTTTTATTTACCCAATACCAAAGGCAACTGGTGCATCTCTGAAGGAGTGACAATATTTCATTTACTATCTCTGCAATGTTTTCCTCCATCTCAAATGTCAAATTTCTACCCATATATATATATATATACATCATTTTTAATTTGATGCTCAGATAAAAATTCCCTCCTCTAAGATGCCTTTCCAGATTCATCCCTGGAAATTTCAAAATATGTTACTTCTGTTGTCATAATGATAATTATTACAATAATCATCATATTCCTCATACTTTTGTGTACAAATAGTTTCCCCTACATAAAATCTCAACTCTTACACATGATCAAAATGTGATAATATGATTAATTATATGCATATCCATGAGTCATCTTCATTTTAAAATTTGTGTTTCTCTTCAGAATTAGCAAATTCTTATTCTTGAAGAAAGATATCTACTCTTTAGTTTACTCTGGATATGAGGATAACCCAAATTGCATGAAGACTTACTATTCATAATCTAGAGAGGAACTATAGAGCAATTAATTTTGACTACAAATTTTAGTTTTTTAAATAATTATTTGATATAAATATGAATTTCAATATGATTGTACATATTTATTTTACTAAGAGAGTCTTTCATTTTAAAACTCTATCAGGTTATCTAATTTTGTCTAGCAAATATTTATTTTTTATTTATGAACCTGTGCAAGCCATGCTTCCATCAGAAACTCTCTATCATGCACATTTTCATCTCATCAATACTTTTGTAAGTGAGTATCATGCAGGAAAATCACTTTGCAATATAATTTTGCTTGAGAAGATGCACAATATCTACCTTTACTCTGACTGGCATTTGAAATTGAAAGGTAATATTGGAAGTTACATGTTGTTATAACTGTTTTTTTAACAGGAGTTTCTTCTGAGTGCCACTGACAGAAAGAAACAATTTAATTTGTTCCACATGGATGATATTTAGTGCCTATAGAAGGTGGAATGATAGCTGTCCATGTGTTCAGGAACCTTAAAAGAATCACCTGGCCTAAATAATATGCCTCACTTTATTTCCACAGTGCCTAAATTTCTGTTAATTAATGTCACTCCTTAAGGGTGTTTCCAAGAAATGGTCTTTAATACATTACCTTAGAGGGGAAGCACACTGGTACAGATTTATCTTTATAGCAAATGGACTTTGGCAAATAGCAGGATCCAGCAGTAATAAGACAGTAAACAAGTACATTTCAAGTCAGAAGTAAGCAGGAAAGTATTCTAAACTGATGAGTTTTCCTCAAAGGCATAAAGTCCCAATGACCCATGTTTTTATAGACACAGATACCCCAGTCTTTTTTTTTCCAGCATCAGTTTTTATTCTTTCACAAAATTTCGACTTATAAAAAGACTATTTTTTTACTTGATCATAGTTGATGATATTTTTTTTATTATTATGTTATGTTAATCACCATACATTACATTCAGTCTTACCGGCAAAGACTCTTAAGATTTAGCAAATTTGGGGAAAACCTCAAATAATCTTCTTGTACATCGAAATTGAAGCCACTGAAGGAAGTTATTCAGTGTTTTTCTGTACCTCAGGGAGGACCTTGAGATCTGGAGAAAGCCCCCCAACTCCAGGAAGTACAAAGGCGAGAAAGAAGGCAGAGGAAATAGACAATTTAGACTCAATCACATGTTCGTCTAAGATTCCTAAGTTAAATATTTCCCATGTTCACTCTGAGTACCTCTGTTGAATTATAGGAAATATTTTTTTCTCAGAGAATTATCCAGAACAAAGCATCCAGGCTGTTTGAAACTCTGTAAAAAGTTAGTCTTCAGAATTTCTGCCTTATGAGAGTTTGGTTTGATTTTTAACACTACCTATCTAGTTAGGTAATGCAGTACTGTGAAAAGAGAATTTCATTACTTCTATATAGAAGAAGAGGAGGTGTATCTTCCCAGAAATGGGTCTCAGGAGGAATTTCATATAAAGTGACCATGTATGGATTTAATGACTAACGCTGCTGGACCCTGGTGAGGAAGATATTGTAGTATTGTCACTGCGGATCTTGATGCAAAGAAACCTGCTGGTCAAGATAAAAAGAAAAAGAAACCAAAAGGTAGATAATACTGCAATAACAACAGAAAAAAAAAAAAAAAACATGTGCTCAGTCTGGCAGCATTTTTATCTTTTCTTACCAAACAAAAATTTCTATTACTTTTCAAATTAGTCTAATTGAGTCTCAATTATGCGTTATACTTTTTATATATATTTTATTACATCCATATTTTCTTTTCCAGGGAAGTATTATTTATTCATTATAATTCCTTTCAAAAATGTTGAAGCATCTTACATGCATATACATGTATATCCTTCAAACTCCTATTAAAGATTTTTTTCAAATGGCAATTCCTATAAGAAATCTTCTCAAATGCACCTAAACACAATTAATTTCTCTTTCTACATATCCATAGTATAAAACTTTTATTTTTTAAAGTAACTGTTTCAGTCTTTTGTGTTCCCATTTTAGATGAGACTTATAATGGTTCCCATTATATATTGCATATGCAATATATTCATAGTGGGATTTAATTGAAAATGATCTATTTGGTTTACATTTTGTTCTAGGAACTTAGAGGTGTGATCTCAAATCATTAGTCACAAAAAAAAAAGTTAAGGAGCGCTGGGTGGCTCAGTAGGTTAAGCATCCTACTCTTGATTTCGGCTCAGGTCCTGGGATGGAGCCCTGTGTTGGTCTCCACCCTCAGTGGGGAGTCAGCTTGAGATTCTTGCTCCCTCTCCCTCTGCCCCTTCCCCCACTCACGTGCATTCTCTCCCTCTAAAATAAATAAATAAATCTTTGAAAAAGAGCTAAAATGAGGCTGATTCTGAAGGAACGTACACTCTTTTATATGAAGAACTCAGCTAAAAAGTTAACTTGCTTTTAAAATCACTAGAGACATACATCATCTTACACTTTAACCTCAGTATATATCCTAGCACACTCCATTAAAATCAGTTCTTTGTTTTTTTTCCTTTTGCTCAATCATTTCAAATTCCTCTCTCAAGTTTTCTGTCTCTCTTTCTCTCTCTGTCACTCACACATACAGAAACACAAATATTCTTTATCATTTTTTGTGTTTTCTTTTATGTTTTTATTCACATATCTCTTTTTTCCACAATTTTATTCTTCTTCAATCAACTTATCATGTATAGAAGTGAAAGTGAAATATCTTGCTGGTGAAGGAAATTGGTCTCTGGAACCAGACTCTATACCTGTAGCTATTGAAATTTGATGGTAAAGAAGAGGATTTTTAAGTCCTTGTTAGAATATACTTTATTTTATTCAATTATATACCCTGGGGCCTAGCAAAATCACGGATAGACTTAGCACTCAGTTTCTTGAATGAATAAAATGAGAAGAGGGCACTGCCATAGTATTAAAATATCATTTAAGCAATTATTCTCTTTTTCTGGGGACATCTTTATGTTAAATCAAGATGAAGAAAATAGTGTAATACAATGAACAAATTTTAAGTGTATAATTAAATTAATTTTAACAAATGTAGTATAACCACCATCATAATCATGATGTAGAACATTTTCATCCCTCCAAAAAGTACCCTCATGCTGTCTTACAGCCAATCCCATTCCCTCACTGTAAGTCCTGGTAACCTCTGATCTGCTTTCTATTGCTCTAGTTTTGCAATAATACAGTATGTGGTGTTTTTATCTTGCTTCTTGAGGTGGAAGCAATGTTCACAGCAGCAGTGCAGTGTTTTCTGCCTTCTGGTTAAGCATTAAGTTATGATACATGTAGTTTACATGTATATTTGTAGATCAGTATATATTTGGTTAAAAAAAATTCTGTCCATGTGAAAACTTAAAAACAATTCTTCTAATAAAAAATATGTTGAGTAAATGGGGAAATACAAATGGAGATTACAGAATTTCTTTTAAAAATAATAATAATGCAAACACTACATACCAGCTTTTATAGCATGCATTTAAACAGTGACCAAGAGGAAAAGTATAGCCTTAAAGAGAAAAGGAACCAGTAAGACAGATAAATAGATAGATAGATAGATAGATAGATAGATAGATAGATAGATAGATAGATAAATACAGAGGGGAAAGGAGATATTTATTTTAAGGAATTGACTCATGTGATTGTAAAGGCTAGCAAGTTTAAAATCTATAGGGTATACCAGCAGACTGGAGATCTAAGGAAGACTTGATAGTGTAACTTGAGTCTCAAGGGAATCAGCTGGCAGAATTCCCTCTTCCAGGGTGGTCAGTTTTGTTTTTTTTTTTCCCCCTTTTCCATTACGGCCTTTAACTGATAGGACAAGGCCTAACAACATTATGGAGGGTAATCTGCTTTAAAAATTATCTCTAAATCTACTGATTTAAATGTTAATCTCACTTAAAAAAAACAGTCCCACAGAAACACGTAGAATAATGTTTGACCAAATATCTGTACACCATGGCATAGTCAAATTGACACATAAAAGAAATCATCTTAATTTATACTGATTAAAAAAATTGATGTCCAACAGGACAAAGAGTAAGTTAAGAAAATCACAAAGAAGAAATGATAAAGATAAAAGCATAAATTAAGGAGATAGAGAAAATAAAACAATAGATCTGATTAATAAATCTAAATAAATCAGAAATTGTTTTCTTTAGTAAATTAACAAAATAGACAAACCACAGGTAATTATTTCAAGTCATCATAATGTCTGAAAAAGGTTATACTGATTGGTCTATATTATATTTGAAAATGAGATGTTTAGATTTTGGACGTTGGGCTTGTATTATTTTATTTTCTAGCTTTATTGAAGTACATAAAAATTTAAATTATATATATTTAAGGTTTACAACTTAATGATTTGATATACATATACATTGTGAAATAATCACTATATTTAAGCTACTTAACATATCTGTCACCTCACTAGTTATATCATTTTCTTTCTTTCTTTCTTTCTTTCTTTCTTTCTTTCTTTCTTTCTTTCTTTCTTTCTTTCTTTCTTTCTTTCTTTCTTTTTCTTTCTTCTATCTTTCTCTCTTTCTTTCTCTCTTTCTCTCTCTCTTTCTTTCTCTCTTTCTTTCTTTCTCTTTCTTCTTTCTTTCTTTCTTTCTTTCTTTCTTTCTTTCTTTCTTTCTTTCTTTCTTCTTTCTTTCTTTCTTTCTTTCTTTCTTTCTTTCTTTCTTTCTTTCTTTCTTTCTTTCTTTCTTTCTTATGTGTGGTGAGAACACTTAAGATCTACCTTTTTAGCAAATTTCAAGGATACAATATGGGATTTTTAACACGATGTTATACATTAGAGCTTCAAAACTTATTTAGCTTGCACAACAAACTTTGTACCCCTAACCAACATCTCCCTTTCCCTCCATCCCTTGTTCCTGGTGACGACCATTCTCTTTTTGCTTCTATGATTAGATTCTTTTAGATCCCACATATAAGTGAGATCATGCAGTATTTGTCTTTCTACATCTGGCTTATTTCACTTAGCATGATGTTCTCTGGGTTTACCCATGCTGTTGCAAGTGGCAGTATTTCTTCCGTTTTTAAGGTTGAATAATATTCAACATATATAATAATATTCACATATATATACCACTTTCTCTTTATCCATTCATCCACTGATGGATTTTTAGTTTGTTTCTTTACAGAGGCTACTGAGAATAATGCTAAAATGAGCATGGGAGTGCAGATATCTCTTTGAGATCCTGATTTCATTTCCTTTGAATATACACCCAGAAGAGGGATGGCTAAATCATAAAGTAATTTTATTTTTAATTTTGGGGAGAACTTCCATACTGTTTTACATATGGCTGTACCAAAAAACCTGATTTTAAAATGAACAAAGGACTTGAATAGGCATTTCTCAAAAGAGGACATGCAAATGACCAACAGACGTATGAAAAGATGTTCAACATAACTAATCGTCAGGGAAATGCAAATCAAAATCACAAGAGATATCACCTCATATCTGGTAGAATGGCCATTATCAGAAAAACAAAAGAGAGTGCTGATGAGGATGTGGAGAAAGTATGAAAGTTGGTGGGAATATAAATTGGTACAGCATTATTACTAATTTAGAAAAAAAGTGAAACTAACATAATGCAGAAATTATTTTATTGCAACAATAACTAACACATTATTTCACATTTAGGTCTATGGGATTATGTATTTTAAATGCAATTAGAAATCATAATGTCTTTGTTAATATGCTGCATCAAAGCTATAACACTACTCAGTGTGGAACAGAATATTAAGTAAGTTCATAAGTTTATGAAATATGAAGTAACAAAAATAAGATTGTTATGAAGATTTTTAGAGGTTTTCCTTTTGATTCAATTCTTTGTTTTAAAACTTTCAAGCATTAGTTGATGTAATATCTATGTTATTTACGTATATAAAAAATCAGGTTGAAGTTATCACTAAATTATGTGGTTCTCTACCACATTGGTGGAGGAAGAGATGATTAGATTAACTGAAAAAAAAGTGTTAAGTAACGATGTCAATAAGGAATCAAATTTATGAAAAGTGAACTCTAAAAGAACTTCTGTGCTGACTAACCTAATTCAAGATGTCCGATATTAAATCAATATGGTTGTCGCAATTCATTTTTTAAATATTGCATCATTGTCACCTAGGCACCATATGGTATATCAAATGATAAGGTAAAAGGGTCCATCATTATAAAAGTGAAAACTGCCATCATTAAATCAAATCCATTACAGAAGAAATGAGAAATAAAAATATGATTTTAGTATAGCAAACCAGATGTTCTTTCATAAGTTCATGAAATTAAGAAGCATATAAACCTGCAATGTAATTAAATGTATCATCAGGCTGTATAGAATCTAAGATTAGGTTTGATTTAAGGAGAGATTCCCAAAAATTTAACTCAGAGTATTCTTTTCACTTTTATTCTGTCATGTTGGTTCTGCTAATGGTTTAATAGGGATTCAGAGTACAAATCTGGTTTACAGATTTTCTCGTGTGTGTATTGGCCTAAATATGTAGATTTGTAGGGATATAAGAAATACCATTCATAAAAAAAGTTACAGCATTTATTTTTAATTTATATGTAGTTGGTGTAGATATTGCAAAGAAAAATATTCTAAAGTGATTCACAAAATTAGAATTTTTTACCACGTGAAGAACAATTTTCAAAATAAAATCCACAAGAAATTTATTTCTTTCCCATTTTTCATATAGTGTAATACTGGGGATGAAATTCCCACAATCAGAAGTTCAAATGAAGTATTTCGTTTGGACTATCCTTTAGAAATTAGTGGATTAAACAGAATTGCATGTATACATAAAATAGTCTGGTGCAATCCTACAAATCATATTTTGTTGGATGCAAGAGACCATAAAATTGAATAATGGATACTTTAACTTCATTCACTGAGAGAAGACCTATATGAGGAGATTTAACATTCCTATGTGGATTACAAAACATTTACTAAAGAGTTGGTTAAAAAAGGATCTGTGCATTAATTTTTTTTTGCAACTTCTGCAATTCTGAAAAGTTGCAAGAAAGTTTTTCTCACTTCAGCAAATTCCACTTTAATCACCTAATATTTTGAAATAAAATCACGTGTTTTTGTAAAATGTTAAAAAGCATCAATGAACATATAGATTTCTTTAACATAACACTAAAAGATATAATTTAAGTATATTAACCAAAATAATGTTTTAAAAAGGTATGAACTGTCTTTTTAAAAAGAAAGTAGGAATCCAGTTTTGGTCTATATACCAGAAAAAAACAGAGTGTGACCACTTTGTGTTAATCTTCATACCCCTCCTCCTCAGCCTCAGTTTCAGATGCAAGCAGTTCCTGAAATTATTTTTTTTTTAAGATTTTTATTTATTTATTTAACAGAGATAGAGAGCACAAGTAGGCAGAGCGGCAGACAGAGGTAGAGGGAGAAGCAGGCTCTCCGCCGAGCAGGGAGCCCGAAGTGGGGCTTGATCCCAGGACTCTGGGATCATGACCTGAGCTGAAGGCAGTCGCTTAACTGACTGAGCCACCCAGGCGCCCCCATCCTGAAATCATTCTGATGAAGACGGGCAAATTATTGGGAGCCAGGCACCACCAGTTTTCCAGATTTCCAATTTGTTGTGCAGCCCAAAATATGACATATGGAGAGAGAAAGTTACAAGAGTTCCTCTTCCATGAGCAATCTGTCAGCCAAAGTGTGGGTTCTAATTTCAAATATGTGTAGAATTTGAACACTCTTACCACTTTCAACTTATCTAAGTCACCATCATCTCTTGCTTCCCAGCAAGTCTCTCTGCTTCTGCCTGTAACCCACTGGAGTCTCTTCTCCACAGAGTAACCAAAGTCAACCTTGCACATATAATGCATATTCTTAACCATGTGATCAAGCCCAAGAGTGCTGCCTTTGTGTTTACGATAGAGCTCTGGTAAAATAAGGGAATAGACCATAACATGTTTCATACACCCATATGTCATTCTCTCTTTGGATTTTCTATTAGTCTTGACATTGGCTTGTCACTTAAATTATTCACATTTTTAAAATTCTTTTTGCATCTCCTTTTATTTTTATGAGATTTCTTCTTTCTTTTGGTACCCTTATGTGGCTGGTGAAGTATGATGGGGTCAAGGAGTGACCTACATACCCTGATAAATCCTCCCAGATATTTGGATGGGTCATGCTGCTTGAGACTGGAAAAGGATAAAGGAATTCTATAGCTCACAACAGGAGTATAATAGTTTTTCATATCGCTAAGTAAGAATTGAAGGCTCCATTAATATAGCTTTTGGTTACCCCAACTGAATCATCTCTTATTCTCTTTGCCTTGCTTACTCCTTTCCACCACGTTGGCCTCCTTGATATTCTTTAAACATATCAAGTATGTCACTGCTTCAAGCCTTTTGTTCTTGCTGTTTCTTCTGCCAGGAATGTTCTTTAAGTTTCTACAAACTGAAGCCTCTATTCAAAAATCAGATTATCTAAGACGACTTCTAAGAATATCCTATCTCACTGTCACCTCCTGTCCCTCTCCATTCTCTTACACAGTTTGGGTTTTCTTCCTAGCATTTATTAACTATATTTAGAAAAGTGTCTGGAAATAGTTAAGCACAAACAAGTGTTTTTTTTTTTTTTTTGAGTACATTAAAGATTAAGGCTTACATTATATGTAAGATAATCTTGGACAAAGTTTTTTTTTAAAGATTTTATTTATTTATTTGAGAGAGAGAGAATGAGAGATAGAGAGCATGAGAGGGAAGACGGTCAGAGGGAGAAGCAGACTCCCTGCTGAGCAGGGAGCCCGATGTGGGACTCCATCCCGGGACTCCAGGATCATGACCTGAGCTGAAGGCAGTCGCTTAACCAACTGAGCCACCCAGGCGCCCTTGGACAAAGTTTACCCACCAGTTTGCCCTAGTTCCTGTTCTTTATCCCTCTACATTGTGGGCCTTGGATCTGACTTTACGTGTAAAAGAAAAAGAATTGTTTTGAAGTTGCAGAGTATATACTCTCAGAATATGTAGTCCTTGGATTCCTGCAATGGAATAACTGTTTCTTGGCAAATTGTAGGGCTTTGTACTCACAAATGCCAAAAGTCAACCAAATCATCTGGGACCATTTGTGGTAGTCAGGTGAAGCACTCATTTTATAGAAGCATACAAGGAGATCTGTATGCACACTGAAGATCCAGAACCACTAGCATAATGACTTACTGTTGTGGATCTTAGAATATTAAAAAACAGAATTCTCTGTAACAGTTAGTACCATAAATATTTTCTATTTCTTTTGTTACTGGGTTTATCCTGTTGATAGGATGATATTAGATTTGGAAGGAGATTGGGAAAATATTTGTTATTTCTATTCTTATAATCACTGTGATAGTTATAATCACTGTGACACACTGTGTGTCATTTTTTAATTTACATAAATCTGATTTTATTGCAGTCACCATGTCAACAATAAAGTATCCCAAGATTATTGAATGCAAATAGTTGCTATCCTCATTTAAATTTCTCCAGGACCCCACGGGGTGAAGGAAATGTACCTTGGTTACCTCAATATTACATATTGTAGTTATCTCAATTATTAATATGTGCTTTTTCACAGTTACTCTTTTAAAGTGTACTTTGCATACATTTGACACTTCCTGACAGTTTTTTTTTAAAAATCAAGCTTATAGTTTTTGATGCATATATGAAACAAGATGGTTTTGTGAATGACTCTGCATAAGAGAAAACAAAATACATATTTATATATACACATACAAATACACAGGCATACATATAAAAACACATAAATTTAAATATACATATAAATATGTGTGGATAAATATTATAAAACATATATAATATATATAAATATATGCATGCAATATGTATACATATATACACCGTCAAGTTGACATTATTTTTCAATATACAAAGAAGGAGTTCTAGGCTTGACTATACGGCCAGTAAAAACAAGAGAATGAGGGAATGGGTATAAACGCACAGGTATACCCTCTAGTGTTCCCATACAAATTTCTTAAATTCTTTCATTTATTTATAAGATTAACTTTAATCTTATAAATCTGAGCCTGAGTGGCTCAGTCAATCATCCAACTCTTGGTTTCGGCTAAGGTCATAATCTCAGGGTTCTGAGATTGAGCCCCACATGGGGCTCTGTGCTGGGCATGGAGTCTGCTTGACATTGTCTCCTATCCTTTCCCTCTGCCTCTCCCCCAATGCTCACACAGGTGCTCACTCTCTCTTTCTTTAAAAAAAAAAAAAAAAAAAGACTGATTTTAATGAACCTTAAAATGGTAAGGAAAAATAAGTAAAATATTTTAGATACATAATATGGAATGAAAAAACAATAGAAAATTTATTTAAGTCATTATCTTAAGAAATGAATTTATAGCTACTTAGCCATGTGGTAACAAAATATATAAAATTCTGCTAATAAAGAATTAAGGTGAAATATTACATTGCTCTTCTCTAACTTTTCAAGTGGTCCTGAGTCTTTGGGAGATAATTATTTCTAAACCTCTGTTTCTGTAGTAAATGAAATGGATTTTATTTTATTTCTCATTAACACATAAACAGATGCATTGTTATTTATATGGCTGAGTAACTGTTGTGATTCTGAACTTGGGGTTATTAATATAATATTAATAATGATTCTTTATATTTAAATAGCACTTTATAATCTATCAAACACTTGATCATACATTTTCTAGTTCCATTCCTACAAGAAAATTTCTGTGACATCATTATACTCCAGGTCATACCATGCAGTAAAATGATAAAGCAGAATCCCTGAAGTTAGACTTTGTATTGGACATGCTAACAATGCAAGAAGATTTTGCCATATTAAATTAGAGGGAAACTTACACAATTTCCAATAGGTAAATGTCCAACACACATATTGCAGATTTATTTTTTTCTCTTATTTTTGTTTTTTCTTGTTTTTCCCCCCTTTTAAGAAACAGAAGGAAAAAACATTTTGGATGTGTTGATAAAAAAGAATGTCAAAAGAGGTAAGAAAAAAAGCTGTTACCATCATATGAAGATAGAAAAATTTATAAAAATCACTCTGCCAGTTTGGTGACCCTGCTTTGAGATAGAGACTGCCTATATCAACAAAATGGGCAGTAGAGAAGTACTTTTACTATTACTGTTAAATATTCTGCACCCCAAAAATGTATATTTAGTGTTTAGGAAGCCTTATTAAACTTAAAAAATTAGATATGGATAAGGCCAAAATAAAATAACAATTCTGTGAAAAGTTTTTTTTTTAATTTTTAAATTTATTTTATTTGAGAGAGGGAGTGTGGAACAAGAGAGGGAGAGAGAGAGGGCACGAGCTAAGGTCGGAAGGGGGGGGAAGCAGACTCCCAGCTGAACAGAGAGCCCAATGTGGGGCTTGATCCCAGGACACTGGGATTATGACCTGAGCCGGAGGCAGACACTTAACTGGCTGAGCCACCCAGGTGCCCCTCTGTGAAAAGTTTTTAAAAAGTAATTAGGATATGAATAGTTCCAAATCACAGATTACCTAAAATAATATATGCTTAGTGGGGTAAGCTTTTTCATTTTCAGTTGAATACTTGCAAATGGTTTAGGAACATTGTTTGATATCAGATGGCCTATGTGTTAGCCTCTTTGACATCGAATAGCAAATCTCTTAAACCATCTCTGCTTCAGTATTCTGTTCATAAATTCAGGGCCTGGGAAAATTATTGCTTAAGATCTCATAATAAATATTTAGCTTCCATGACCTTAAGAGGAGGATTTTAATAATCAAGTGGATAGGATGATCCTTTCCACTGGATAGATAACCATTGGGTGGATATCCACTGGGTGGATAACAGCTTCTTTCCACAGCCACTCCCATTATCACCAAATGGGCTCATGAACAAAATGGCCATGGACAGAGATGGAAATTATTTGTGGGCTCAGCAATATGGACTTCTACTCATCAAGGTTGACCTGGCTATGGCCACCACTGAGTGCTCCATCAGTCAGTAGCAGAAACCAACACTGAGCCTCTGATACGCTACTATCCCCCAGGGTGATCAGTCAACTACCTGGTGACAGGTTAATTACATTGGACAGCTTCCATCTTGGAAGGGTTAGTGTTTTGTCCTTACTGGAACAGACACACTGGAAACAATATGCCTTCCTTACATGCAGTGCTTCTGCCAAAACTACCATCTGTGGACTTACAGAATATCTTATCCACCATTATGGTATTCCATACAGCCTTGCTCTGATCAAGGAATTTTACAGCAAATGAAATGTGGCAATGGGTTCATGTGCATGGAATTCATTCACTGGTCTTGCCAGGTTCTCCACTCTCCTGAAGTAGTTGGCATCAAGAATGATGGAATGGCTTTTTGAACACTCAGTGACAGGGCCAGCTAGGTGGCAATACCTTGCAGGGCTGGGACAAGGTTTTTCAGAAGGCTCTTTATGGTCTGAATCAGCATCCAGGGTATGGTGCTATTTCTTCCATATCCAGGATTCATGGTCTAGGACAAAAGGGGTGGAAATGGGAGTGGCATCACTCACTATTACACCTAATGACCCACTAGCAAAATTTTTGCCTCCTGTTCCTGTGACTTTATGTTCTGTTGGCCTAAAGGTCTTAGTCCCAGAGAGAGGAATGTTTCCACCAAGACACAATTCCATTCCATTGAACTATAAGTTAAGACTGGCACTTGGACACTTGGGGCTCCTCATATGACTTTAAATCACAGGCAAGGAAGGGAGTAATGGTGCTGTCTGGAGTGATTGATCTTAAATATCAAAAGAAAATTGGACTACTACTCTACAATGGAATAAGGATGAATATATCTGGAATACAAGAGATCCCTTAGGATGTTTCTAACTATTATCATGCCCAGTGATTAAGGTCAATGAGAAACTACAACATTCCAATTCACGTGTGATTAGTAATGGCCCAGACCTTTTCAGAAATGAAGGTTTGAGTCACCCCAGGTAAAGAACCATGACCAGCTGAGGTGCTTGCTGAAGGCAAAAGGAATAGAGTGGGGGATCTAAGAAGATAGTTACAAAACCAGCTGTGGCTGTGTGACCAGTTACAGAACCATAATTTTCATGAGTGTTTCTTCTTTATTTTGTTATAAATATGTTTATGTGTGTGTGTGTGTGTGTGTGTGTGTGTGTGTGTGGATGCATGTAGCAGGTATTTTTATTTTCTACTTTCTTCCCTTTTATTCTATCATGTGATATAGGATGTATTGACTTTATAATGTAATAGTTAAGTACTGTTAACTTTGTACTATAGTATTTAAATTACAGGTTATCAAGAAGAGTTAATATCATTCAAGAACTTTACTTCCTCTTTTGGGGTAGATGTTAGTACATTTTTGGTTGTATATAAGATAGTTGTTAAGTGGAATTACGACCTTGTTATTGTCTTTATTTGGAGATTAAGTATGGTTTAAAGACGTGTATGTATGGCAAGTTGGCAAGGGGTGGATTTGGGATGGTTAATTTTACATGTCAGTTTGAGCCAGAGAGCGCCCAAGTTAAACATTATTTCTGGGTGTGTCTGTGACGGTTTTTCTAGATGAGATTAGCATTTGAATGGTAGACTCAGTAAAGTCTACCCCAAGGTGGGTGATCATTATCTTTTCAAAGCATAAATAGAACAAAAGCCACCTAAGAGATTCTTTCTCTTTCTCCCTGCCTATTTGAACTATAACCCTGGCCCTTAGACTGAGATATATATATATACTATTGGTCCCCTTGGTTCTCAGGCTTTGGGAATCAGACTGGATTTACACCACTCATTTTCCTGGGTCTCCAGCTTACAGTCTGGTACTTATTTTAACCTCCAAATGTTGGTATGTTGAATATTAATTAAAATAAAGGAGCCATCACCTAAGTTTCCAATTTATGTCATTACATTTATAATGCCTTTTAACCTGGGCATTAATAACATATGACCTCTTTTATTGTTTTAGTTTTAATCACCATTTTGTTCATCTCTTTTCAGGAAAAAGATAATGGCAATTAAAATGGCATTGCTAAATTCTAAGATTATGAAAGCAATGTAGAGGCCACTTTTAGGCAAACAGTCTTGAGTGATGGAATGTAGAAAAGGCCACAGCGACCACCTGACTGATACAGACAGGCCCATTAGGCGGCCCACCTCAAAATATCCACAGGCCCTACCTGACCAGTGGGCTGCTTACAACCAGGCGCAGTTACCAGAAAAGGGAGAATTCCATATAACACCATATCTCCCCATCTTCCCCCTTTAAAAACAGCCCCCACCCGCTACTTTGTTGCAGACATCCAGCCCCCACTCCCTTGTGGTGTGTTCAATAAACTTCTGTCTCCTTTGTTCTGCCTGAGGTGAATTCCTTCACCTCCCTCGCCATTGGCTTCTACCTGATTGTCACCCCACATTTGGGGACCCCCATCTGATCCAGAGACTATTTAGACACCACAAGTAACACTACTTTATAATTATTGAATAGATAAGTGGCAGACACTCATAAATGAATTGACACTTTTTAGAAAGATAGAATGTGAAAATCTGTTTCATGGAGCAAGAGAGCAATGTTATCCTAAAGATGGTAAATTCAATAAATTTTTTGCTCTTATGTTGACATAATTAAAAGAATGTTTCTACTACTGTGGTAGAAATGGTCTGTTTTCCAGATATAACTATGTGGAGTATTTTCATTTTTTTAAAGCTTCTAAAATGTTTATGTTTCAAAACTTTTTAATAGTACTCTTAAAAGGATTTATAGCTGACAATTATAATAAAAAATAAGATGCTAAAATACTATTCATAAATTATGAAATATATTTTACTTTAAAGAGAGAAAAACATCCAAAACTTAAAATCTATGCTGAATAGATTTTAAATTTTCTATCACATATTTTCTTTGATGGCCATCTCTGGCCATTTGTGATATGTTGGCGAGATCTTATGAATTATAAAGTTGCTTTAGGGTATCAACACATAATTATTAAATTATAAAACTGCCACCTAAAGATCACAACTTTTTTTTTTTCACTACTGCCCCAATACTTACGCCTATAAGAAACCTGAGGTTCAGATATAGGAATTTGTCAATTCTCATTCATGAATTTTCTATTTATAATAGCATTGCTTTTCCTCAATTAAACACCTCATCTCTATATATAATCAGAAAGTCTTAATGGAATTCATGTATTCATATTCTTTTAGCTGAAAAACAGCCTAAAAATTTAGTCGGATGCTTTTGTGTCATTGTTTATTCACATGAATTAAGAGTTTAGATTTTTTTAAGTTTATAGGAATATAATACACAATTTCACAAATGTGTCTTCTAGCTTCTTCTGTTGAGCTGGAACACTGATCTTCTGGCCTCGGATAGACTTACACCATTGGCTCTCCTGGTTCTCAGCCTTTGGACTGGGATTGGATCTGTACCACCAGCTGTCTCTGGTCTCCAGCTTGCAGATGGCAGATAATGAAAATCTCAGCTTCTACAGTCAAGTGAGCCAGTTTCTTATAGTAAATCTGTGTGTGTGTATATGGCATATATCAATTATATATACACATACATGTAATATACACATATATCCATGTAATAATACATATAATATACATGTGATATATATTATTTACATGAATTAAGAAGTTAGATTTTAAAAGTTTTCACAAACTTCACGATGTGATTTTCTAGCCTCCTTCTTTTAAAATGAGAATATAAAGGCATGGATGATGAATATATATCTCCTATTGGTTTTGTTTCTTTGGAGAACCCTGGATAATAAATAGTTAAATATCCAGTAGTGCATACATGTTGAATATAAGCAAAGGTTCTGCTGTCAGACAGACTTAGATAGAGTTGGCCTTTCACAGTTGCTGCTATGTGATCTTAGGCAAGATATGTCACTTTTTAGTTTTGTTCACCTAAAGATGGAGATAATATTACCTATCTCATAGATGTTTTATTTACTTATTTTTTGATGAAACATATTGTAAATTGTAAAACTGAAAAATAAATGTAAAGCTCACAGTAGGGTGTCTGGCATTTAAGAGCTCAATAGCTATTATTTTAAGTTTCTAAATGTCCTTTTTACAAAAATTCTCTTTGGAAGCTTTATCCCCCTTTTTCCTTCAACCATTTTTTGGAAATTTGATGGCTCAGTTTTCAGATAAATAGTGATTTGCTGAAAAATATTCTCTATAAATCATATATTTTATCTATTTTCTAATATATCAAACAATTTAGTCTGATAATAATAAATGCAATTATGATATGTGGATGTATATAGTAACTGACACACTTTTAACTGAAACTTTCAATTGATATTAATGTTCAAAAATATTAATCAAATATGATGAAAATGATCATTATGTAAATTTCTACTCTATTAATCTAAATATACTGTCTCCATCTTGAAGTTTATAAACCTTCAATAGCTGTTATTTTCTTCAGCATAAAATTGAAATATATTTTGTGATGGGTCTGAAAAATGTAAGGTATTTCATCCATATAGTGTGAAAACCAAGAATAGCACCAAAAAAAAAAAAAAAAGAAAAATAGGGCTACCACAGACAGCTTATTTATATACATTGTATATATTTTCTTTGTTGTATTTGACTTTTTTAGGAACTTTAAGCTTTACTCATTCTCTGCAGAGGAAAATATAAAAAAGAAATTTCGATGGTAACTGTGTTCTTTCTAGGACTTCACTCTTTTTTCACAATGATAAGAACATTTGCATTTCTTTTTTTAAAATTCTTTTTAAAGAATTTTATTTATTCACCCATTCTAGAGAGAGAAAGCTTGCATGAGCTGTGGGGAGGAGCCGAGGGAGAGGGACAAGCAGACATGGTGCTGAGTGGGGAGCCTGACTTGGAGCTCCATCTCACAACCCTGAGATCATGACCCAAGCAAAATCAAGAGTCAGGAGTTTAACCATCTGAGCCACCCAGGTGCCCCCAAGAACAATTTCATTTCTTGAATTTTTGCTCTGAATTCATGCTGTTTTGCAATTCCCCTGAAGGTTGTTCTTGATTAGGAGGACTGATAAAAGTCCCCACAAGTAGTTTCACTGTTGCTTTCAGGAAACTATTTCAGATATTAAAGAATTATGAAATAATAGAAACATTTACATGTCATTTCCTTTTTGGATATATAGAAATAGTATCAAATATTAAATAAAATATATATGATGTAGTTATGTGGATAATTGCATAATTAAGGGGATGAGTAGTTAAATTGTTAAGACTGGCCCCACTAATAATTGGCAGTTTTCATGGGGGAAAAATGAAATGATTCTCAAACTTACGAATTTCTGCAGGAAATGTAAATCTTATCACATTATTAATGGTATTCCTTGGAATGATCACTTAAAGATAGTTTTGTATTTACTTGAATTACTTTCTAATTATCAAAAATAGTACCACAGGGGGCGGAGCAAGATGGCAGAAGAGTAGGAGACCTGGATTTTGTCTGGTCTCAGGAATTCAGCTGAATAGGGATCAAACCATTCTGAACACCTACGAACTCAACAGGAGATCGAAGAGGAGAGTAGCAACAACTCTCTGAACAGAAAAGCGACCACTTTCTGGAAGGTAGGACATGCGGAGAAGTGAATCTGAGGTGATATTTGGGAGGAAAGATGGCGGGGGAGGGGGCCTCCATCGGCCGCTTCTGGCAAGTGATAGAGCCGCGGAGCACAAAATCGGACCTTTTAGAAGTTGGCTCGGCGGAGGGACGTCGCTGCAGTGGCTAAGCGGGGGGTGGAATCCTCCCGGGACAGTGTGGTCTCAGGACCCTTGGGGTCACGGAGAGACCGGGGGTGCCTGAGTGCGCCAGAGCTCCCAGGTATCAGAGCAGGGAAGCCGGCTGCAGATACGGAGCAGAGTCGCGGGCTCTCAGCTCGGGGTTGCCATAAACTGTGATCCGCGGCCCAGTCGGGCCACTGCTCCTCCAGCAGGGACCCAACAAACAGCAGAGCCGGGGAGACTCCCCTTACTCCCCGGGAGGAGTGGCGCGGGAGCACACCGCAGGGATTTGCTGGGTTTGGAGACGCCATACGGGGTCGGGTGCCAGAGATAGAAACAACCGGTCACAGGCCGGGTGAGCACGGAGTGCGGCCAGAGACCGGGGAGACGGGAGTGACTGGCTGCTTTTCTCTGGGGGCGCACCAAGGAGCGGAATCCCGAGTTCTTGCTTCCTCAGGGGCGGAGAAGGGGAGGCCGCCATGTTCACTGTCGTCCTCCAAGCCATACGGAAAGCTTGCAGGGAACAAAAGCTCCTGAGAGCAAACCCAAGCAGTTTGCTTAGCTGGGACCGACAAGGGCAGGGCAATTCCGCCTCTGGCAAAGATATTTGGGAACCACGGCAACAGGCCCCTCCCCCAGAAGGTCAGCATGAACAGCCAGCAAGCCAAGACCAAGTTTACCGATCAAGGAGAATGGGAGAAGTCCAGCACTAGGGGAATACTGCACATAGAATTCATGGCTTTTTTTACCATGATTCATTAGTTTTTCAAAGTTAATTTTTTTAACTGTTTTTTTTAATTTCTCTTTTTCCCTTTTTCAACCAACATCTTATCAATCCCTTTTTTTAAAAAAAACATTTTTTATTTTTCATTTTTAGAGGCATATTTTATCCCTTCATAGTAGTTACCCTTATTTTTGGCATATATATATATATATATATATATATATATATATATATATATATATATATATATAGTTCTCTCTTCAAAATTTTGAGATAGTTTCTTCTAACAGTTCAAAATATACCCTAAATCACTAGTGTATGGCTTTGTTCTAGTCTCCTGCCTGATCACATTCTCTCCCTTTTTTTTTTAAACCTTCTTCTTTCTTTTTTCAAACAACTTCTTATCGTATCAATTCCTTTTATAAAATCTTTTATAATTTTCATCTTTACAGTCATCTTCCATCCCTTCATTGTATCAACCCTTATTTTGTACATATATAAGTCTTTCTTCCTTTAAAATTTTAGGAGGCACTTTTTTCTAACAGACCAAAATACCCCCAAATCTAGTCTGTGGCACTGATCTATGCACTAGCCTGATGATATTTGATCATATTCATTTTTTTTGTATTGTTCTGTTTTTGTTTTTAATCTTTTTCTTTTCTTTTTTTTTTCCTTTCTTTTCTCTTTCTTTTTTCTTTCTTTCCCTTTCTTTTCCCCTGCTTTCAGGTCTTTCTGATGTGTATACAGTATATTTGATGGGAACGTTGTTAACCTGTTAGCATTTTGTTCTCTCATTCATCTATTCTCCTCTGGACCAAATGACAAGACGAAAAAAATCACCTCAGCAAAAAGAACAAGAGGTAGTACCATCAGCCAGGGACCTACTCAATGTGGACATTAGTATGATGTCAGACCTAGAGTTCAGAAACATGACTTTAAAGATACTATCTGGGCTTGAGAAAAGCGTGGAAGTTATTAGAGAAAACCATTCTGGAGTTATAAAAGAAGTAAAATCTAACCAAGTTGGAATCAAAAAGGCTATTAATGAGGTGCAATAAAAAATGGGGGCACTAACTGCTAGGATAAATGAGGCAGAAGAAAGAACCAGTGATATAGAAGACCAAATGATGGAAAATAAAGAGGCTGAGAAAAAGAGAGATAAACAACTACAGGATCACGAGGGCAGAATGAGAGAGATAAGCAATACGATAAGACAAAACAACATTAGAATAATTGGGATCCCAGAAGAAGAAGAAAGAGAGAGAGCGGCAGAAGGTATATTGGAGCAAATAATAGCAGAGAACTTCCCTAATGTGAGGAAGGAAACAGGCGTCAAAATCCAGGAGGCACAGAGAACCCCTCTCAAAATCAATAATAATAGGTCCATACCCCGACATCTAATAGTAAAACTTACGAGTCTCAGAGACAAAGAGAAAATCCTGAGAGCAGCTCGGGAGAAGAGATATGTAACCTACAATGGTAGAAATATTAGATTGGCAAGAGACCTATCCACAGAGACCTGGCAGGCCAGAAAGGACTGGCAAGATATCTTCAGAGCACTAAACGAGAAAAATATGCAGCCAAGAATACTATATCCAGCTAGGCTGTCATTGAAAATAGAAGGAGAGATAAAAAGCTTCCAGAACAAACAAAAACTAAAGGAATTTGCAAACACGAAACCAGCCCTCCAAGAAATATTGAAAGGGGTCCTCTAAGCAAAGAGAGAGCCTAAAAGCAGCACAGATCAGAAAGGAACACAGACAACATAGAGTAACAGTCACCTTACAGGCAATACAATGGCACTAAATTCATACCTTTCAATAGTTACCCTGAATGTAAATGGGCTCAATGCCCCAATCAAAAGACACAGGCTATCAGATTGGATTAAAAAACAAGACCCATCCATATGCTGCCTGCAAGAGACTCATTTTAGACCCAAAGACACCCCCACATTGAAAGTGAGGGGGTGGAAAACCATTTACCATGCTAATGGACACCAAAACAAAGCTGGGGTGGCAATCCTTCTATCAGAGAATTTAGATTTTAAACCAAAGACTGTAATAAGAGATGAGGAAGGACACTATATCCTACTTAAAGGGTCTATCCAACAAGAAGATCTAACAATTCTAAATATCTATGCCCCGAACATGGGAGCAGCCATTATATAAGGCAATTAATAACAAAAGTGAAGAAACACATTGACAACAATACAATAATAGTGGGGGACTTTAACACCCCCCTGACTGAAATGGACAGATCATCTAAGCAAAAGATCAACAAGGGAATAAAGGCTTTAAATGACACACTGGACCAAATGGACTTCACAGACATATTCAGAACATTCCATCCCAAAGCAATGGAATACACATTCTTCTCTAGTGCCCATGGAACATTCTCCAGAATTGATCGCATCCTAGGTCACAAATCAGGTCTCAACCAGTACCAAAAGATTGGGATTATTCCCTGCATATTTTCAGACCACAATGCTTTGAAACTAGAACTCAATCACAAGAGGAAAGTTGGAAAGGACTCAAATGCATGGAGGCTAAAGAGCATCCTACTAAAGAATGAATGGGTCAACCAGGAAATTAAAGAAGAATTAAAAAAATTCACGGAAACAAATGAAAATGAAAACACAACTGTTCAAAATCTTTGGGATACAGCAAAGGCAGTCCTAAAGGAAAGTATATAGCAATACAAGCCTTTCTCAAGAAACAAGAAAGGTCTCAAATACACAACCTAACCCTACACCTAAAGGAGCTGGAGAAAAAACAGCAAATAAAGCCTAAACCCAGCACGAGAAGAGAAATAATAAAGATCAGAGCAGAAATCAATGAAATAGAAACCAAAAGAACAGTAGAACAGATCAACGAAACTAGGAGCTGGTTCTTTCAAAGAATTAACAAGATTGATAAACCCCTGGCCAGACTTATCAAAAAGAAAAGAGAAATGACCCAAATCAACAAACTCATGAATGAAAGAGGAGAGATCACAACCAACACCAAAGAACTACAAACAACTTTAAGAACATATTATGAGGCACTCTATGCCAGCAAATTAGATAACCTGGAAGAAATGGGTGCATTCCTAGAGATGTATCAACTACCAAAATTGAACCAGGAAGAAATAGAAAACCTAAACAGACCTATAACCACTAAGGAAATTGAAGCAGTCATCAAAGATCTCCCAACAAACAAAAGTCCAGGGTGAGATGGCTTCCCAGGGGAATTCTATCAGACATTTAAAGAAGAATTAATACCTATTCTCCTGAAACTGTTCCAAAAAATAGAAATGGAAGGAAAACTTCCAAACTCATTTTATGAGGCCACCATTACCTTGATCCCCAAACCAGACAATGACCCCATCATAAAGGAGAAATACAGACCAATATCCTTGATGAACATGGATGCAAAATTTCTCACCAAAATACTAGCCAATAGGGTCCAACAGTACATTAAAAGGATTATTCACCACAACCAAGTGGGATTTATCTCTGGGCTGCAAGGCTGGTTCAACATCTGCAAATCAATCAACGTTATACAATACATTAACAAAAGAAAGAACAAGAATCATATGATCTTCTCAATAGATGCAGAAAAATCATTTGACAAAGTACAGCATTCTTTCTTGATCAAAACTCTTCAGAGTGTAGGGATAGAGGGTACATACCTCAATATCATAAAAGCCATCTATGAAAAACCTACAGTGAATATCATTCTCAATGGGGAAAAGCTGAGAGCTTTTCCCCTAAGGTCAGGAATGCGGCAGGGATATCCACTCTCACCACTGCTATTCAACATAGTATTAGAAGTCCTAGCCACAGCAATCAGACAACAAAAAGAAAGCAAAGGCATCCAAATTGGTAAAGAGTAAGTCAAACTCTCACTCTTTGCAGATGATATGATACTGTATGTGGAAAACCCAAAAGACTCCACCCCAAAACTGCTAGAACTCATACAGGAATTCAGTAAAGTGGCAGGATATAAAATCAATGCACAGAAATCAGTGGCATTCCTATACACCACAACAAGACAGAAGAGAGAGAAATTAAGGAGTCGATCCCATTTACAATTGCACCCAAAACCATAAGATATCTAGGAATAAATTTAACCAAAGAGGCAAAGGATTTGTACTCAGAAAACTATAAAATACTCATGAAAGAAATTGAAGAAGACACAAAGAAATGGAAGAAACATTCCATGCTCATGGATTGGAGGAACAAGCATTGTGAAGATGCCAATGCTACCTAGAGCAATCTACACATTCAATGCAATCCCCATCAAAATACCATCCACTTTTTTCAAAGAAATGGAACAAATAATCCTAAAATTTGTATGGAACCAGAAGAGACCCCGAATAGCCAAAGGAATATTGAAAAAGAAAAGCAAAGCTGGCGGCATCACAATTCCAGACTTCCAGCTCTATTACAAAGCTGTCATCATCAAGACAGTATGGTACTGGCACAAAAACAGACACATAGATCAACGGAACAGAATCGAGAGCCCAGAAATGGACCCTCAACTCTATGGTCAACTCATCTTTGACAAAGCAGGAAAGAATGTCCAATCGCAAAAGACAGTCTCTTCAACATATGGTGTTGGGGAAATTGGACAGCCACACGCAGAAGAATGAAACTGGACCATTTCCTTACACCACACACAAAAATAGACTCCAAATGGTTGAAAGACCTAAACGTGAGACAGGAGTCCATCCAAATCCTAAAGGAGAACACAGGCAGCAACCTCTTCGACCTCAGCCACAGCAACTTCTTCCTAGAAACGTCACCAAAGGCAAGGGAAGCAAGGGCAAAAATGAACTATTGGGATTTCCTCAAGATAAAAAGCTTTTGCACAGCAAAAGAAACAGTCCACAAAACCAAAAGACGACCGACAGAATGGGAGAAAATATTTGCAAATGACATATCAGATAAAGCACTAGTATCCAAAATCTATACAGAACTTATCAAACTCAACACCCAAAGAACAAATAATCCAATCAAGAAATGGGAAGATCATGATCCTGGAGTCCCGGTATCGAGTCCCACATCGGGCTCCCTGCTCGGTGGGGAGTCTGCTTCTCCCTCTGACCCTCCCCCCTCTCATGCTCTCTCTCTCTCTCTCATTCTCTCTCTCAAATAAAATAAAACTCTTAAAAAAAAAAAAAAAAGAAATGGGCAGAAGTCATGAACAGACATTTTTCCAAAGAAGACATCCAAATGGCCAACAGACACATGAAAAGGTGCTCAACATCGCTCAGCATCAGGCAAATCCAAATCAAAACCTCCATGAGATACCACCTCACACCAGTCAGAATGGCTAAAATTAACAAGTCAGGAAACGACAGATGCTGGTGTGGATGTGGAGAAAGGGGAACGCTCCTACACTGTTGGTGGGAATGCAAGCTGGTGCAGCCACTCTGGAAAACAGTATGGAGGTTCCTCAAACAGTTGAAAATAGAGCTACCATATGATCCAACAATTGCACTACTGGGTATTTACCACAAAGATACAAATGTAGGGATCCGAAGGGGTACGTGCACCCCAATGTTTATAGCAGCAATGTCCACAATAGCCAAACTGTGGAAAGAGCCAAGATGTCCATGGACAGATGAATGGATAAAGAAGAAGTGGTATATATACACAATGGAATATTATGCAGCCATCAAAAGGAATGAGATCTTGCCATTTGCAACGACATGGATGGAACTGGAGGGTGTTATGCTTAGTGAAATAACTCAATCAGAGAAAGACATGTATCATATGACCTCACTGATATGAGGAATTCTTAATCTCAGGAAACAAACTGAGTGTTGCTGAGTGATGGGGAGTGGGAGGGATGGGGTGGCTGGGTGACAGACATTGGGTAGGGTATGTGCTATGGTGAGCACTGTGAATTGTGCAAGACTGTTGAATCACAGATCTGTACTTCTGAAACAAATAATGCAAGATATGTTAAGAAAAAAAGAAAAAGAAGAAGATAGCAGGAGGGGAAGAATGAAGGGGAGGTAAGTCGGAGGGGGAGACGAACCGTGAGAGATGATGGACTCTGAAAAACAAACTGAGGGTTCTAGAGGGGATGGGAGTGGGGGGATGGGTTAGCCTGGTGATGGGTATTAAGGAGGGCACGTTCTGCGTGGAGCACTGGGTGTTATGCACAAACAATGAATCATGGAACACTACATCAAGAACTAATGATTAAATGTATGGTGATTAACATAACAATAAAAAAATAAAAAAATAGTACCACACCAAAACAAATTCACTATCCAAGAAGTAAATAAATTGAGTATGCGCACAATTTAATTTGAATGTTTTTCAAAATTGGAGCTCTTCATAATTAATATATAAGGCTATTCTGTAAAAATAATAGGTGTTTTACTAAAGACACATGTCCTAAGAATATATATGTCTCATGCTTAAAGTGAATGTTTTGCTTTATTTTAAATAAAAAACAACCTATTTGTACATGAAGTTTTTACAAATTTGTAAATTGATTGGATTATGAACTTTAGTATAAATTGTCACAGCCAATATAATTGCCAACAAATCCATGTAAAGAAAAAGGAAAATATCATAAACTACATATGACTGATTCCATAGTTTAAATATATCTGAAATAGCATTCCCAGAGAAGAAATGCTGCTATAAACCTGATCAATGAATACAACCATATAAAATGATAAATGTATCATGAAGAATCACAATAAAACAGTAGTTCAACATGTGTGTCAGTTATGATAAGAATAATTAAATACTTATGACATGTGTGTCAGTTATGATAAGAATAATTAAATACTTATGACACTTAAAATGGAAGTTAGATAGTAGGCAGTGCTGTCTATCAGCACAGAAAAAGTGCTGACTCTTTATAGCCCTTTAACCAAATAATATCTCTAGAACGTATGTTTATTTGCATAAATGCCACTTTTTCAGGTTGAGCATCTTTATAAAGTAAGCACAATGAAGGTTGAATTTGACAAATACACACAGAAGAGAAATAGAAATCTATAAACAAGGAAAAATATATTTTAGTAAATGGTACAGTTAACATGTTTCATTGCTATTATTACAACTCCCCTAGTAGTATATAGCTTTCTAAAAATGACAAAAATATATTGCACAAAATAAATGTATACATTATAGTTAGGTAAAAACACAGTGCTTTTTCAGTTTTTCCTTATTAAACCAATAAAACATAAATGTTTGACAAACATCCAAAAATTCAAAAGTGAAACCCGGAAAGTATTTTGTTGTATAATTTTAAAGGTTTTATTTAATATTATATTGGGACTTTATCTATTATTAGTTTCTCTGCTACTTGTCAAGTAGCATCAATCTGGAATTAATGTGTAAGCCATAGGTTATTGGTCACAAATGCTGACTCTTACAAAGAATAAATCTGTTTGAGGGTTTTATTTTAAATACTATTTTTTTGTTTTACTTTCAGTGACTGTAGTAAGTAATATTTATTCATAATACTACAAACTTGTGAATATAGAAAAATATTTAGAAAATATACGGAATTTTTAATTGTTTATGAACACAGCAGGTCTCTATATACCATAAAAATGAACTCTTTTTATTTTAAAATTAATGTAAATGAAGATGCCTGATCAGATGCATGTACCAATTCTTAGAATATTCTCATTGACATCTTTTGATCAATATTCCATTAATAAGTTGCTTTGTAATTTCTTACTAAAAGATTCAAGAAAACCGAAACTCAAAAAGTTTCATTAAAAGATACACTCACTTTTTTTTGGGAAACCAAAACTTAGCCATTTACTCATTGGAACACTATTAGTAATAGCTAAAGATGTGACTAAAAAGCATGGTCAAATAACCTAGAGCAAATGTGGCAAAATATTAATAATTTTTATATATATAGGATGTGGTACATTACATGATATGGTGCATATCATTCTTTAAAACTTTCTCATTTTTACATTTTATGTAATATATTTGGAAAATAGATTAGGAAAAAATCATTCAGCTCTAAAATGCTTCATCACTCACATTACTCTGCAAGTTTATAAATTTCCAACCTACTTTAAGAAAACTCATTATTATAGCTCTTGAAAAAAAAGATGGTGGCTTAATACCAGAAAGATCAGTCAGTAAACATGTATGCGATTAAATGGCCTTGCCCCTTCAACCTACAGCAAAAGTTGGCAAATAAATGTTTATTATAAACTATTATGTATGTTTAAGCAAAATAAATAAATAACATTGATACTTCAACAAATTATGAATGAAAGTGTAATGCATATTAGGTTTCCTTTATGCATAAGATGACTTTAGTATATTTTAAATATGTCTTTGTATATTTTAACTTTGAGGAGAAAAAAAAAGAAGACTCTTTTGGTAAACTGTACTCTTGTTCATAATTATTTGTTTCCTCTTCTGTAAGAGTAATATACTCTCCTTTTCTTGCTTTACATCTTTCTATACATCCCCATACCATTGGCAGACCTGGCCTGTAATGTATTTTTCTGGATGTGATTTTTGCCAGGTCTGAGAAGCTTCATGATGATTGCACCGGTCAGCTTAGTCTCTATGCTTCTGCTGCCTGTCACTGGAATGAAATATCTCAAAAGCAGTACTTTTTCAGTCTGTGTCTTAGAATGAGAGGATATAGTCTGGAGCAGAGCCACAGTCAACCTTTCACCTATATGTGAACAAGAAGTCAATATTTACTGTTGTGAACCCATTGAGATTTTAGGAGTAACACATACCACAACATAACTTAGTAAAAGCTGATTGAGTATAGCTAATGCTCACAGGCACTGTTGCCATTTCCACCGGATGTTTCTGCTTCCATTTTGCGCTGCTAGATCTCTTGGGAAATATTACCTCTTCCACTGCTTAACACTGCATCTTCTAAGAATATAGACTCCTATTATTGCCTGCCATATTCCATTAGGGAATAGCATTATTTCAACAAGATTTTCTGATTTCCTAATAAGCACAGACAATGCGCTGCTTCTAATTCCACTGGGCACACTCATATCCCATTGGCAGCATCATCATTTTCAATAAATTTCATCACCTCATTCAACACCAGAATCTCCTCAAATGTACCTCCAGTAACATAGCTCCTATTCCATAAGCTAAATGATCTGTGAATATCCCCGAATACCAAAGCTGTGTCAATTGCTCTGCAAAATTGGAGATATGTGTCTTTTCCATGGTATTCACTTTCAACCATTCAGTTGTATCTATTTTTATTGACACTTTCCTTATTACTTCTACTTTCCTTCTAGAGGAATTATAATTCATATCTTAATAGTAAAACTTCATTCTGTGCTCAGAATTGCCCCCTATATAGAAAATTTTTTAAATATTGATTTCAATGTTGATAAAATATGTTACAGTTGTTTCATGCTGTTCCTGGTACCTGAATACATTATTATTATATGACGAAAAAGTGCTGACTCTAATTTGCTTCTCTTTTACATTGAGATACTCAATATAAAAGGAATTATAACTCATCTCTGAATAGTAAAATATCATCCTGTGCTCAGAATTGCTTCAAACCATTGGGAGTGAAAGACCATGTAAGTGACTTCATTTTGTCATCTTTTATAGCACATGATTAATAGTTATTTTCTAAATGTTAATTAAAATTTTAATGCACAAATTTAGTGTCTTGTTTTTAATCATATAAACTTATAGTAATATTTACTGAGAGAATTATGAAATAGTTACCCCTTTTGTTCTCCATTAATATTTTTTAGAAGAATTAGTTTTAAAAAGACTAATACTTCATATAAATTGATTTCATCCTGACTCACAAGACATAAGAATTCCAAGGACAGTCACAAGTGAGGTTAAAATTAGGACCTGATCATAATAAAATTTATCTCTATAATGTGTAACATGGAATGTCCAACCCCAGGTATAAAATATTTATAGTACCCTATTTTTTCCATTTGCATAAAATTATATGAGAATTCTAATCTATCTATCTATACAGATATGAATGCACAGTCTGTGATATGTATACTAAAACTCTGACATTTTGGTTCAAATATCTTAAATTTAGTAACATTCTGAAGGTTAATTACAAAAAAGGAAATGGAATTCAGATATAAAAATAAAAGTAAATTGGTTAAAATATATAAATAGGATAATTTTTATTTTGTTTTACAATAAAGTTTTTTAACATACAGAAGACACTAAGAAAAAGTAACTGTAGACTTTAGAACTTAACTCTTTTATTTATATAAAATAAGTTGTTAGCATTTGCTTTATCTTGAAGTTACTAGTAGTGTTTTAACCATAAATACTTTTTTTTAATGGAGAAGAGGGTTTTAAAATAACTAAAGAGACTAAAGATAACTCTCCCATTGCTGCCCTCTACCTCCTTCTCTCCACAAAAAAAAAAAGATGTTTAAACTCTTAAACATTTCTCTGCCCTGGATAGGTCCAGAAAAAATGGATTCAAAAGTATGTGAAATATATAAATAAAAAAGACTGAACATATGATTAGAAATAAAGAATAAATTACTTTGCCATATATTATTATAAACACCACAAATAAAAGTTTGTACATGTATTGATTATTTTTGTTTAAAATATATTCAGTAAGTAGATACAAAAATAGTTTTTTATAAGTAGATGATAACAGATGAAAACTGAAACAATACCTACTATCATTAATTTATGACATTATAAAATCTTTAATAAACTTTTTCTATAATTTTCAGTCCCTACTGTTTCATTTTCAAAGAGTGTAATAATAACTTGTTTAAAAGAGATTTTGCAAGTAATCCCAATTACTTTTTGGATGGGAAAAGCATACTATGTGTTTATAAATTTAATTTTTTGTTTGCTTGTTTCTTTGTTTTAACAAATACTTTAAAAAATAGTGGTAAGTTTTAGAATGTGTTCTCCCTTTCCACTAATTTATTTTTACACTAATGTGTTACAAGTTTGATGTTTATCTTTTATAATCTTATAAATTTTATTTAAAATTTGTTTTTATTTTAGTAGCATGAATACACGCTGTGAGAGTGAAAAATAATGGCCATTTTATTTCTTAACACAAATCTGAAATTTTCCAGTGAGGTGAAATAGAAGAGCATAGCCATGAAGGAACTCCCAACACTAAATCTGCTCTTACTTTAATAAATGTCTTTAGTTTTCTCATTACTATCAGAGATGAAAGGAAGTGGCATCATTGCAGTCCCCACAATGTAATGTATTTTGCCGCAACTGCAACATAACACAGTGGGAAAAAACATAGGCTTTATTGACAGAATTTAAATTTTGATTCTATCAATTACTTACTATGGGACCTTGGGTGAGTTACTTAATTTTTATAAGCCTTAGGGTCCTCATTAGTAAAGTAGTGGTGATCATATGTAATTCAACAACTGTGAGATTGAATTGACAAGGGGTATGTTAAAGAGATTAGCACTGGGAGCACGAGTAAATGTTCGCTGTTCTATTGAAATCATTATCATTATTATTACTGTTATTACAGAAGTGACAGGTGGTCCAAAAACAGTCCTGGGGTTACAAATGGCACTTCCTTCCAAATCGCCCTCTCCCAAGATTCAAGATTAGTTGAGGAAAAAAAGCAGGAAGAATAATTGGCTGCACAGTGTTAAACCTGCCATAACCTCCTCTCTTCCTTTTGTCTGGTGATTTCAGCAGTCATGTCAAGGCTGAAATGAATTTTCTCAAAACAGACCCCTAAAAAGTGGGAGAGGGGGTGCCTGGGTGGCTCAGCTGGTTAAGCATCTGACTCCTGATCTCAGTTCAGGTCTTGATCTCAGTGTTGTGAGTTCAAGCCCTGCACTGGGCTCCACACTGGGTATGGAGGTTACTTTAAACAAAGTGCGGGAGAGACTGTGCCCTGACCTAAGACCAGTAGCTGATACAGCTATTGTTCCTGATACATTATAGAGAATTTAAAATATGTGTTTAATTATGCATAGCTATAATATTTCAGTATTGTTTTACAGTTATAACAAATTTTTCATTATACAGATGAATGACATATGTTTAATTTAGAGATACTGAAATACCATTTAATTTGCATATTGTGAGAAGGAGTTTTAGAAATACTATTCTAGCATTTCATCTATTAAAATAGATATGAGGAATTCTTAATCTCAGGAAACCCACTGAGGGTTGCTGGAGTGGTGGGGGTGGGAGGGATGGGGTGGCTGGGTGATAGACATTGGGGAGGGTATGTGCTAGGGTCAGTGCTGTGAATTGTGTGAGACTGTTGAATCACAGATCTGTACCTCTGAAACAAATAATACATTATATGTTAAAAAAAAAAGATAGTAGGAAGGGTAAAATGAAGTGGGGGGAATCGGAGGGGGAGATGAACCATGAGAGACTATGGACTCTGAGAAACAAACTGAGGGTTCTAGAGGGGAGGGGGGTGGGGGATGGGTTAGCCTGGTGATGGGTATTAAAGAGGGCACATATTGAATGGAGCACTGGGTGTTATACGCAAACAATGAATCATGGAACACTACATCAAAAACTAATGATGTAATATATGGTGATTAGCATAACATAATAAAATAAAATAAAATAGTCATATATATTCGTATACTTTTTCTAAGACAACTTCTTAAAAATGCCTTTCTCTTTTTTGTAATGCTTAAAATTCTGTAAACTAATTGGAACCTTATCAGCGCTTTGATCTGTGTAACTCAAATAATAAGAGCTAATGTTTGTTGAGATGGACTGTTCTATTCAATCATTTAAAAAGCTTGTGACAGGGGCGCCTGTGTGACTCAGTCCTTAAGCCTCTGCCTTCGGCTCAGGTCATGATCCCAGGGTCCTGGGATTGAGCGCCGCATTGGGCTCCAGCCTCGCATGGGAATCCAGTCCCACATCCGGCTCCCCGCTCGTAGGGAAGCCTGCTTCTCCCTCTCTCACTCCCCCTGCTTGTGTTCCCTCTCTCACTGTGTCTCTCTCTGTCAAATAAATAAAATCTTAAAAAAAAAGAAGATTTAAAAAGCTTGTGACATTATTATTCTCATTTTATAGTTAAGAAGACTAAGATATCGAGGTTGCTACTATAATTATTTCTATAATAAAAATGCTAAAGTGATAACTTATTGAGAAGTCTCTACAGACAATAACTCTCAGGTATATTTTCAGCTCCTAAAATGTGAATTCTTGCTTTGGTTAGTGTCTTCTTGTTCTGATGTCTCTTTAAACAGCTCATACCTATTTTTTGAATGATATAAAGGTTGGTTAGAGAAGGTGCTAATATGTTAGGTACATAATTACAGACTTCCTCCCTCACTTAAGGGTCTTAAAACCATTCCACATAAAGCAGCAATATTACCTGTTTAAAAACAAAACAAAAGCATAGTCCCTATTTCTCTCATATATCATCCCATGCTTCCTTTATTTCCTTATAGATGATATCTAAAATATAGTAATTTGAAGTGAATTCATGTTTTTAGATATAAAGAGGATATTTCTTGTTTCTTCACATCAGCATTGTTCCTATTTCTCCTATTTCTTCTATATTCCACATTGAATCGACTTTTACAACAGTGGTTGATAATATGTTTAATAACCAAGTCCAATGGTGATTGTAATTTTATAATTCATTAGGAAATTAAACTATCAAAAACCTTTAGTGAATATTTATAAAGTTGGATATTACTGGATATATTAAATCTATTTCTACTGGTTAAGAAGGAAGAAGATAGAAGAAGGTGAGGGAAAATTATAAGGGGAATATCTGAAAACTGAATTTGCTTGGAGATATATATGTATATGTGCATACATATGTATATGTATATGGAGAAAAGCTCTCTCAAGAGCTAATGGACTTGGAAGTACACCTCGTCTATATCAAGAATATCTTAAGCAGCTAGTGGTATACAAAGATTGATCTGGCAAATCATCACCTCAATAAGACCAGGCTAACTCTGTCAACACTGATGAAAATAGATTCTCAACCCTGGAACAAATATATCGTGAGCTTGCCAGACATTCATTTTGGTCACTAAGAAAAGGAAGAGTAAGCATGGATGTCTGAGAAGCTTTCAGGATTTGATAAGAAAGATGCTTTAAAACAGAACTCCAGGGGCGCCTGGGTGGCTCAGTCAGTTGAGTGTCTGCCTTTGGCTCAGGTCATGATCCCGGGGTCCTGGGATCGAGCCCAGCATCAGACTCCCTGCTCAGCGGGAAGCCTGCTTCTCCCTCTCCCACTCCCCCTGCTTGTGTTCCCTCTCTCGCTATCTCTCTCTCTGTCAAATAAATAAATAAAATCTTTAAAAAATAAAATAAAATAAAAACAGAACTCTAAGGAGTTCATTGGAACTATGATGATGCTGTTAATGCATCGCATGACTCTATCTCTGAAACACCATTAGGTCTAATTATCCATGTGTGTGCTGACCATGCAATGGAAAATAAGTATAAATAAGGAGACATATGAATGTAAGTCTTCACATCATCAAATGCTGCTGTAGCTGATAGGTATGAGAAAGAAAGAGAACAAAGCTTTTGTTATTGTTGTTTTAGATTTTAAACATCTGACATAGCTCAAAATTGTGTCTTCCATTCTGACTAATTTGTGCAAACTCTTCCCATATGATATTTATTGTATGTTTGTGCTACTACTTTAAAAAATAATATATGCATTTTTAGAAATTATCTAAAACACACAAAGAAAAATATTATCTTTAATGCCAATATCCAGATTTAACAAGTGGTAGTAAGTGTAGGTTTTCCCCCACCCCTCCTTGAATATACATGTAGAGTTTGGGGACAGGTAGAGACATGTATTGGGCAGTTGTTTTGTGCCTGAACTGGGTTATAAAACTCTTCTTCATGTACTGCCAGTACTGATAAATACACACTAGGACTGAAGGGAGAAAGAGTGACTAGGAACATAGATGAATAAGGAGAACACTAAGATGTTGAAATCATTCCCTCTCTAGTTCCTTAATTGAGTTTTAATCCTCATATATAAAATCATGAGGTTAAAAGCTTACTGTTTTTCGTGAAAACATATGATGAGCTACTCAGTGAGTGAGTATGTTCCTGAAGGAAGAGGAATAATTTAATGTAGACTCTGAAATTCTAGGCAGCTTGTGGCACAGTTCAAGTGAAAAGTATTATTCCCTTTGCAGGTGAGAAATGACAATGAAAGATTGGGAAGATTCTAGAGTAACCCTTTTGGCACAGATATTGATTGATATTCTAACTATTGGCATGGTCTTGATCCAATTGTTATGCATTGTTGTCAGATGGCAACAAGAATAGGAAAGGGAGACTAAGAAAAGATACTGTTTGTGATTTAAGCTAGACTCCCAGAAATAGCCAGGGAATGTGTTGTGGAGATCTAAAGCCCAGCTTGATCAAGGATCATGAGACTGAAGATATTAGAATAGACTTAGATATGCATAGTTTGTGTGAATGTATTTCATAATCCTAGGATGCTTACGGCAGAGCACACCAGTAATATAGATAGATAGTGATAGATAGGTAGATGGATAGATAATTTTCATTTATTTTTGTAGACTCCTTTACTCATCACTAATTTATAAACAGAACACTCTACTGCTAAATACCATTAATTCTGTTTTTTTTTCTGTAAATCATAGAGGCCACATTATAAGATGTAAAAATGAAAAGTAAATAGCACTTTCATTCTTATTATATGATTTTTATTTTTAAGTGATGATTAGACAATTTCACAGTGAATGAAAATGTCATCATTACAATTAATAGCTCAATTTCAAATGTGGTCTAATAAGGACCGATTTCTTGGGGTGCCTGGGTAACTCAGTCACTTAAGAACCCGACTCTTCATTTAGGTCATGAGATCGAGCCCCAAGTTGGGCTCCACACTCAGCTTGGAGTCTGCTTGTCCCTCTCTCTCCTCCCACTTGCACGCTCTCTAAAATAAACAAACAAACAAACAAACAAACAAATAAATAAATAAATAAAATAAAGGCCGATTTCTTATGTGTGGAGTTAGGATTTAGTAGATTATCATTTTTTTTTATTTTTTTATTGTTATATTAATCACCATACATTACATCATTAGTTCTTGATGTAGTGTTCCATGATTCATTGTTTCTGCATAACACGCAGTGCTCCACGCAGAACGTGCCCTCCTTAATACCCATCACCAGGCTAACACATCCCCCTACCCCCCTACCCTCTAGAACCCTCAGTTTGCTTTTCAGAGTCCATCGTCTCTCATGGTTCCTCTCCCCCTCCGACTTACTCCCCTTCATTCTTCCCCTCCTGCTATCTTCTTCTTTTTCTTTTTTCTTAACATATCTTGCATTATTTGTTTCAGAAGTACAGATCTGTGATTCAACAGTCTTGCACAATTCGCAGTGCTCACCATAGCACATACCCTACCCAATGTCTGTCACCCAGCCACCCCATCCCTCCCACCCCCCACCACTCAGTAACACTCAGTTTGTTTCCTGAGATTAAGAATTCCCCATATCAGTGAGGTCATATGATACACATCTTTCTCTGATTGAGTTATTTCACTCAGCATAACACCCTCCAGTTCCATCCATGTCGTCGCAAATGGCAAGATCTCATTCCTTTTGATGGCTGCATAATATTCCATTGTGTATATATACCACTTCTTCTTTATCCATTCATCTGTCCATAGACATCTTGGCTCTTTCCACAGTTTGGCTATTGTGGACACTGCTGCTATAAACATTGGGGTGCACGTACCCCTTTGGATCCCTACATTTGTATCTTTGGGGTAAATACCCAGTAGTGCAATTGCTGGATCGTATGGTAGCTCTATTTTCAACTGTTTGAGGAACATCCATACTGTTTTCCAGAGTGGCTGCACCAGCTTGCATTCCCACCAACAGTGTAGGAGCGTTCCCCTTTCTCCACATCCACGCCAGCATCTGTCGTTTCCTGACTTGTTAATTTTAGCCATTCTGACTGGTGTGAGGTGGTATCTCATGGAGGTTTTGATTTGGATTTGCCTGATGCCGAGCGATGTTGAGCACCTTTTCATGTGTCTGTTGGCCATTTGGATGTCTTCTTTGGAAAAATGTCTGTTCATGTCTTCTGCCCATTTCTTGATTGGATTATTTGTTCTTTGGGTGTTGAGTTTGATAAGTTCTGTATAGATTTTGGATACTAGCCCTTTATCTGATATGTCATTTGCAAATATTTTCTCCCATTCTGTCACTTGTCTTTTGGTTTTGTGGACTGTTTCTTTTGCTGTGCAAAAGCTTTTTATCTTGAGGAAATCCCAGTAGTTCATTTTTGCCCTTGCTTCCCTTGCTTTTGGCCATGTTTCTAGGAAGAAGTTGCTGCGGCTGATGTCGAAGAGGTTGCTGCCTGTGTTCTCCTTTAGGATTTTGATGGACTCCTGTCTCACGTTTAGGTCTTTCAACCTTTTGGAGTCTATTTTTGTGTGTGGTGTAAGGAAATGGTCCAGTTTCTTTCTTCTGCATGTGGCTGTCCAATTTCCCCAACACCATTTGTTGAAGAGACTGTTTTTCCATTGGACAATCTTCCCTGCTTTGTCAAAGATGAGTTGACCATAGAGTTGAGGGTCCATTTCTGGGCTCTCTATTCTGTTCCATTGATCTATGTGTCTGTTTTTGTGCCAGTACCATACTGTCTTGATGATGACAGCTTTGTAATAGAGCTGGAAGTCTGGAATTGTGATGCCCCCAGGTTTGCTTTTTTTTTTTTTTTTCAATATTCCTCTGGCTATTCAGGGTCTCTTCTGTTCCATACAAATTTTAGGATTATTTGTTCCATTTCTTCGAAAAAAGTGGATGGTATTTTGATTGGGATTGCATTGAATGTGTAGATTCCTCTAGGGAGCATTGACATCTTCACAATGTTTGTTCTTCCAATCCATGAGCATGGAATGTTTTTCCATTTCTTTGTGTCTTCTTCAATTTCTTTCCTGAGTATTTTATAGTTTTCTGAGTACAGATCCTTTGCCTCTTTGGTTAAATTTATTCCTAGGTATCTTATGATTTTGGGTGCAATTGTAAATGGGATCTACTCCTTAATTTCTCTCTCTTCTGTCTTGTTGTGGTGTATAGGAATGCCACTGATTTCTGTGCATTGATTTTATATCCTGCTACTTTACTGAATTCCTGTATGAGTTCTAGCATTATTGGGGTGGAGTCTTTTGGGTTTTCCACATAAAGTATCATATCATCTGCAAAGAGTGAGAGTTTGACTTCCTCTTTGCTGATTTGGATGCCTTTGATTTCTCTTTGTTGTCTGATTGCTGTGGCTAGGACTTCTAATACTATGTTGAATACCAGTGGTGATAGTGGACATCCCTGCCGTGTTCCTGACCTTAGGGGAAAAGCTGTCAGCTTTTCCCCATTGAGAATGATATTGGCTGTAGGTTTTTCATAGATGGCTTTTATGATATAGTAGATTATCATTTGATGTACATTTGTGATAAAAGTAATATGTACTTTTAGCTACCTATTGCTTCTACATAAACTCATTTCCCCAGAAATCTTTTTTTTTTCACACAGAAAGAGATGAAAGTAGAATATATATCTTTGTACTAGGCATAATAATAGACCTCAAAGATGCCTACATCCTAATTCCCCATAACTGTGAATATGTTAGATGACATTGCAAAGGGAACTTAAGTTTGAAGATGGAAAGGTGGAATTAATTGCTAATCAACTGATCATGAGATGAGGAGATTATCCTCCTTTATCCAGGCAGGCCCAGTGTTATCACAAAGGTTCTTATAAGTGGAAGAGGGAGGCAGAAGAGAGAGAACTGTAGAGATAGTAACAAAAGATAGACTTGGCCCAACATCGTTGCTTTAAAAATGGAGGGGTGGGACCATAAGACAAGAAATGTCGGTGACCTCTGGAAACTGGCAAAAGCAAGAAAACAAAATTTCCCCTAAAAACTCTAGAAGAAATTTAGCCAACCTGACACCTTGATTTGATCACAATAAGACCTATTTTAGAATTCTGACCTCAAAACTGTAAGATTATGAATTTGTGTTGTTTTAAGTCACTAAGTTTTTAGTATATTGTTACAAAAGCCATAGAAAACTAATACAACTTAAAATTATTGATTTTAAAGAAAATTAGTCAATGCAGTGAAAAATGTATGACTCATGAATTAAAATATTTGCTTATAGGCTTAAAAACTGAAAAAAAATGAATACTATTACTTTATATAGAGGTAGATAACTACAACTTTAGAATTGCTGACTACCACTCAGCAGAAATCATTCTATAACACATGTTTTCATGTCCCCTAAAATACCATAGTTGACTATTACAATAATATCAACAGCAAATGTAATAAGTTATATGGCTTTTTTTTTTTTTACCAGTCTTGAAATATACAGGTATTTTGCATTTGAATCTATTTATTTATGGAGTTAACATATTCTTTACTGTCCTGGTTATTGAGAAATATTAGCTGGAACATCTTCTACTTCTGCAATGCTTCTTTATAAGGAAACAAGAAAAATAACTATGGATATTAAGGCCCTGTAAATTAAGATCTGAACTTAAATTCAATCTCCTAAATATAAATTTGATTACTGTATACCTAAGATTTGGCATAATTTTCCCTTTGTTCCACCATTGAGAACTGTTAGATAGGTTGAAGATGATATGAAAGAAAGACAGTGTTATGACCAATATCGTCCTTTAACAACAGGCTCTTTCCTTTCAGTGTTGATAGTAAATTTAGTCTTGGTCTGTGACTGCCTTTAGAATTTATTGATAAGCTAAACTCAAAGGCCTCTCAATCCCAGTTTCCAGATAAACATACTCTTTCTCACCTCTGAGCTTGTATAACAATTTAGGTATGTCAGGGTGATTTATGGATTTATTTTCCCATGACTAGATTCTAAGTCCTTCAGGAAGAGCCTGTTCCCTACCAATGGGTGACTGCCTACTCTGGTAACTTCTAACACTGTTAGCTTAATAAACTGACAATGTTTTATAAAGAAGATAATAAAATGGAGCACCAGACAGATTTCAAATCCTCTATATACTCCATATTCTCTATATTTCAAGTCCCTAAATGTTTGCTACTGCAATAAATAATCTCTGCCCACTTTGCTGACTATTATTGGAGCTCACTAAGGAATATTTCCAGCAAGCCACCATATGCTGCTCTCCTTTATATTATACACTGGAGCATACAATCAGTATATTCTATTCTGTTAAAAAATATATTGAAGATTTACTAGACTATAATTTACTATATCGTTTGGTTTAAATCAAATTCATGAGATTTGCCAACTTTGCTAATTACTTTGGGAAATATGAGAAAAAAATCCTCAGTTTTTATTCTGAAGAGGTCAACTTATTCCAGCTTGAGATATCTTTCAAGCTTTTTCTTAGCAACAGGGACTTGATGTTCCATTAGCATAATTGCATGCATCCTTCAAGCCTCAAGATACACTGAAATTTTAACTGTGTCTGACTCCTCATTTGAAAAAAAAAAAGTAATTTCTGAGAAAAAATCCTACAGGATCAACAAAGTTATATGTCATACTGAAGATTAAAGACATTGAAAATGTCTGTTCTAGGATAATAAATTTCTTCATTCCTTTAAAATAGAAATCTCAGAGGAAGCAATTTTGAAATGAGAAATTAAGGCTTAGAAATGAGGGGTCATACATAGTTAACCTGTATTATCACCAACAACTCACAAATCATAATAGTCTTGAGAACAATCAGATAAAATTTAGCAAATTACATGAATATTGGATAAGAAAGACAATATCATTGCTAATATAAATAGAAACCGAACTGTATTTTAAAACACATTTTCTTTTCTTCATTAATTCCTGTTGTTTTAGATTTTTATGTGAGAGGAATTGAATTTTTAAAATAGCAAAAATAATCACCATATTGACAAATGTGTAAACATCACTGCCTTACAGTTAACCTAATGAGCTACAATTTTAATTCTTTCTACCACCTTGATGGAAAACAATTCCTTGACTTTTGTTACTTTCTTTTCAAAAAATTAGCAATATGGAAAAGATGAATTTCAAGATTTCCTTATCATTTGCATTCGTTGATTTTAAATTATGTGTATTCATGTATATTATCTCCTAACTGATAACTAAAAGTCCAGTGTTGAATATTTTTTTCCAAAATCATGTCAAAGGATGGAATTAATTTAAAATTATGAGGGTGCCTGGATGACTCCAGTCAGTCAAGCCTCTGCCTTTGGCTCAGGTCATGATCTCAGGGTCCTGGGATCAAACCCCTGTCCGGGGTCCCTGCTCAGCAGGGAGCCTGCTTCTTCCTCTACCCCTCCCTCCCACTTGTGCTCTCTCTCTCAAATAAATAAATAAAATCCTTAAATTTTTTTTTTTTAAATTATGTCAGCCGGGCGCCTGGGTGGCTCAGTTGGTTAAGTGACTGCCTTCGGCTCAGGTCATGATCCTGGAGTCCTGGGATCGAGTCCCACATCGGGCTCCCTGCTCGGTGGGGATTCTGCTTCTCCCTCTGACCCTCTTCCCTCTCGTGCTCTCTATCTCTCATTCTCTCTCTCTAAGAAATAAATAAAATCTTAAAAATATTATGTCAACCTTTAGTAAATATAGTAGTCCTTCTTTATCCACAAAGAATATATCCCAAGATTTTGAGTAGATGCCTGAAACCGCAGACAGTACTGAAACCTATATCACTGTTTTTCCCTATACATACATACCTATGATAAAGGTTAATTTATAAATTAGGCACAGTAAGAGATTAACAACAATAACTAATAGTAGAATAACATAACAATGTACTGTAATAAAAGTTAGTGAATGTGGTCTCTTTCTCTCCCAAAATATCTTATGGAACTGTACTCAGCCTTCTTCTAATGATATGTGATAATAAAATGCTTACCTGGGGAGGTGGAGTGAGGGGAATGACAGGCATTGTGATGTAGCGTTAAGCTACTATTGACCTTCTGGCGATAAGTCAGAAGGGGAATCATTTGCTTCTGGACTGGGTTACTAGGTTCACAGCAGGTAACTAAGACCTATGGAAAGTGAAACTGCAGATAAGGGTGCTCTACTTCCTGTATCTAAATAAGCATACTAATGCGGAAAATCAGATGTGATACACAACTGAAGATTAGTATAAAATACTGTTGTATATTTGGGGTACAATAATCAATATATTTGTTAAATGAATGCATAATCAAAGGATAAAATAGAAAGAGAAAATGCAAACGTGCAGGTAGACCAAATTTAAAAGAGCTTTAAAGTTGTTGGGAGAAAAAAATGTTTAAGATGGGAAAAGCAAGAAAGAGATGGAAAATAGAAAAATATATATTAAGAAGGGCAGACTCTGTGATATCATATGTAAGAACCTTGAGAAAGACTGCCTTTTCAACTTGTTATGCCTTCTTTTTTCTCTCTTTCAATGAAAATTTCTCTCTGAATAGGAAACCTGAAAAACTAGTAAAGAAAAACAGGCACACAGATGATTTCAGGCAGTTAAGGGGGAACCTAGATGCTTTAAAATGAATCAAGAAGCATTGCTATAGCCAGGATCCATTCCAGGGTACATAGTGACCCTATGTTCCGGTCCAAGTTACTCTGTAACCAACAACTCAGGGAGGGTGGGTAGAAGCAAATCATCTACATCAGGGGTTGGCCAACTGTGGCCCATGGGCCAAACCCAGCCTCAGCCTCTTTTGTAAATAAAACTTTACTGAATGCAATTATACCCATTGTCAATAATTGTTTTTGCCCCACAAGGGCAGAGTTACGTAATTAAGGCAGAGACCATAGGGCCAACAGGATGAAAATATTTACTATCTGGCCACTTACAGAAAATGTTTGCCAATTTTACTATAAGTGGCTACTTGGATGTTGCTTTTCTCTGATTCTTTATCCGTTAAGGTTCGTAACACTGTCAGTGTAGAAACACATAACCATTGCCTTTTTGAAATAAATTTTTAATTTACCTTGAAAGATAGATTTTTTTTAAAGAAAATAAATTTTCTTTAACTCTTTTTTTTTGCCATCGTTGTTCTCATAGTGCAACAAACAAAACACATCTTACCAGAATCTAGCAACGCCCCAAATATTTTACTGAACCTGGAACTACCCCAAAGAAAAACTTCAATTCTTATAAATATTTTTCTTGTAAATATTTATTTATGCTACATAACAAGGTAACAACAAAGTCCATATCACCATAGAGTCTTTATTATTACATTGTGTGAATAAGATGAATTCACTTATGCTGTACATTAGAGAACCTCCAGAAAGAATAATTGATACAAATACATATAAGGATGGGTCTCAAATTCAGAATCCTTCTAGTAATGGAGAAGAGGTGATAACTTCTGAAAGTGTTAAAAGTTAAACTTGGAACTCTCTGTTATGTTTTGAACTAGAATCATTATCAAAGCAAGCAGGCAAAGAAACTCATTATTATTAGTAGTTGAAGTATTACTGTGATTACTATTTCAGATGTAAGTGGTGGGAGTGTCTGAAGATCTTTATCCAAATTCTAATTGCTATTGCGTTTTTGATGTTGGATCTGAGGTGCAATTTGTTGCTATTAGTGGTAGTTTTTGATATCACTAAAATAAATTTACATTTAAGAGATCAAAATCAATCCAACACTGAACATAGCTTTTCCTTTTACATTGAAGAAAAATGGTTCAAAAATTTTTATTCATCAGCATTCACACATTCAGTTAAAATTATTGCAACCAATACATATCAATACCTGACAATTCTGTTGATGAAGATGATATAGATGATCAAATTGTACACATTAAATCAATGATGAACTGCAAAATGTTCAACTGTATGTATTCCAGATACCTAGTCTTTAGAGCCAGATTGAATGATAATTAAATCACAGTTGATTTCCATGTATTAATTTTGTAGAGTGGGTGAGGTATTTAACATGGGCATTAAATACTGTGTTTTTAAAACATTTTATTGGATTAACATTGTAAAATCAGTACTCTGGTCTTTAAAAACTTAAATTTGAACTGGTAATTGGATGACAGTTATTCTCCTTTATTAACTCTGTGTCTTAGGTGAGAAATTTGACATGTCTGGTAACAAGCAAGAACTATTCAAATTTTCCAAAATAGGAAGATGATGAGGAGGACAATTTTCTTTGCCTAAACAAACATATATACCCCCCCCCAGCCTCCCTTGCTATCTCTACAGTAGAAGCTGAAGGATGAAAAAGCTTACTTTTTCTGCTTTGTTTACATTTGTAAGTCACCTTTTGATACAGTCCTAGATGGAAGAAATCAGAAATATGCTACCTTTATCTTTTTTGTTTGTTTGTTTCTTATCCTGAAAAAAGTGACGGGTATGCTGGTACCTTGCCTTCCCATTCTTTGTTTTAGAATTGCAGTATTATGCCTGGAGCTTCAGCTACCATCTTGAGACTATAATGTACGATACATAAAGGAAAGACCAGGAGAATTGCTGAGTATAAAACCAAATTTTGTATATTTGTGTGTATACAGACACATTCGTATGGAGTGTTAGTATGTGTATTTATGATTATGTTAATAAAAACCATCTGTGTATAACATATAGGCACATGAATTAGAGATATAAAAGGAAATGGATTTCACATATACATTATTTAGAGATGTTCAATGCATATTTTTAAATGAAGTAACAAGTTGCGGATTTATGAGATTAGCTTTAAACAATTATAAATCTTGTAACCAGCTAGTAAAAAATATCCCAGAAGCCTATATTTGAGCCAGATTGAATATATGAGGTTGTGTGTGTACACAGAATTATATGTATACCAGAGTGTTAAAATTTTATATTTGATATATGGCTGCAGGAGAAGATGAAGATGGGAGAATGCAGAAATGAGGAGCTTTCTTATTATACACCTTCTAATTGTTAAACTTGATAAAATGTGAATATTTGGACTATTATATTAATAACTCATAAGCTTTTATGGATTATGTTGAACACCATATTAAATAAAAATATTGAGAACTCATGAATGAAACTACATGAAAAAGAAACAAACGTTCATTTATTAAATCCATTTTAATTGAGTTTAATGTCCAGTCTTAATGACCCTCAGTTCAATATATCACTGTGTTTTATAACTTTTACTATAAATTGTTGTTTATTAAAATTATCATGACAAATACTAACTCTTAAATTGTAAAGCTAAAGAATAAGACATAGATAAGGTCAAATCCAGTTCTCTGTTTAAAATAATCTTCTCAGTAAAAGGTATCAGTTTAAAACTGAATTAACAGATAATTTAGTGTATATAAATACATAAGAAAGCATCTCTAAGTCTTGTGGATGAGGTTGACTTCAATGTTTGAATCTTCCTGACTTTATTTATGACAATAAATTCCATTATATAAATTGACCTCTTAATTTCCATTGAGTTGAATTAGGTGTTCAAAACATGATTGTTTATTTCTAATGTTTTTTCATCTGTGTCTATCAAATGCAAGAATACTTTTTAAAAAAATCAAATCCTATAAAGCTATTTTGTTATAGTGTTTTGAACTTAGACCAAATGATATTGATAACATGGACTTACACTCTTAGAAAACATAGTTACTAACAAGAAAACATCCACCATTTTAAATGTTAATGATAATAGAACTGGCTTTTGAAAATATTTGATTCAGTTCTTCTATGGAAAAATTTCAAATAAACAAAATCTTTTATATAAACCTGAGTTATACTTGTTTCAGAAATTTGTCCCAATATGTGCACATAGCAATATTTCTACTTAGAGGCCACAGAACTTGATAATAGAATATAGAAAAGTAAGATTTTTGTGATTATGTTAAGCATTAATGTAATGTTTAAAAATGACTGGGTCGCCTGGGTGGCTCAGTCAGTTAGGGGTCTGCCTTCGGCTCAGGTCATGATCCCAGGGTCCTGGGATCAAGTCTGGCATGGGGCTCCCTGCTTGGTGGGGAGCCTGCTTCTCCTTCTTCTACACTTCCACCCCTGCTTGTGCTCTCTCTCTCTCTTGCTCTGCTCTCTCTCGCTCTGCTCTATATCTCTCTCAAATAAATAAATAACACCTTTTAAAATTTTTTAAAAATAAAAATAAATAAAATGAGCTGTCCATTTTAACTTGTAAAGGTAAATCTCAAAGTTACCTTTGAACTTTAAAATTACTAAAATTTTACTATTTTACTAACTTTAAAGTTACTAAATGCTATTTTACTAAATGCTAAATGCAAAGTTACTAAATGCTATTTAGCATGGAGAAGAATGTGACAGACTTTTGCCTCTGTAATGAACAAACAAGTCATCCGGTCATATTTTCTGCAGTACTAATGAAGATGGTAGATCTTAATTATGGAAGCCTTAGTTAATTGAATTACAGAAAAGTGCACAATTTTCTAGCTGAATGGTAGCAAAAGCTGAGAAAACACACACACACACACACACACACACATTTAGGATGTAGATAGGTTGAGAAGTGTGTCCACAATAGGACAAAGGCCTTTGTGTGAGTGAAATCAAGATTCTCATAATGGTAGACAGGGCTGACTGAAATCTAGTAGTGCCTTGAACACAAGAAAACATCATTAAATTCTCAAATTTTTCATCCTTTCCAACTCCGGAATTTATGGAATCATTGGATGCAAAAAAGAAATAGGAATGGAAAAACTTATTCAGTCTTCACAGTATCACATTATTTTGGTGCTTGGATTTTTGGTCACTTCCAGAGATGAAGCTAAACATAAAGCAAAAGCATGAAGAACTATTGTGGACTACCTTCCAGCTGAAACACTGTCAAGATCACGGGAAGTATCAGGGAGTTAATATAAGTAGAGGTAAACTCCATAAGACCAAAGATGCAGGCCAGCCTCCAACTCAGCTGGATTCTGGTTTGGGCCAACTACCAAAAAAAATGAAAGATTTTGCATGGTGTGGGAAAAACAAGCAAACAAAATTTTAGTTTAGACTTCACTGTTATTTTCTACACTATGTCTGAATGCAATAATAATAAAAAAAATCAGATATGTAAAAGAAGCAACCCATAGATAAGACTCACAAATGACCCAGCTGTATCATAAAAAACTAGGAAAAGACAAACAAATTAAACCCAAAGTAAGTTGAATACAGAAAATCATAAAGATAAGAGTAGAAATCAATGAAATAAAAAACAAGCCAACTAGAGAGCAAATTAACAAAGCCAAAAGTTGTTTATTTGGAAAGATCATTAAATGCTTTAATATCTGGTGAGATTTAACAAAAAAAAATGCAAATTATCAACATCATGAATGGGGAGAGGATTCCACTGCACATTTAAAAAGGATAATTAAGTTATATTATGAGCAACTTTATACCAATAAATTCAACAACTTAGGACTAAATCAGGAGACAATGTAATCAAAAAAGCCCTATATCTAAAATGTAAATTAAAATCATTATCATAAAGCATGTCATGCAGCAAATTAAAGATTTAAATACTTATTTGATTAATGCTATCAAGCACTAAGGAAAAAATAATATTAATTTTGATATGATTACTCCAGAATATAGAGGAAGAAGTACCACTACCCAGTTCATTTCATGAAGTCAAATTAACCTACAGAATAAAACTTGGCAATGGCATTAAAGAAAATATATCACAGGGGCGCCTGGGTGGCTCAGTCGTTAAGCGTCTGCCTTCGGCTCAGGTCATGATCCCACGATCCTGGGATCGAGCCCCGCATCAGGCTCCCTGCTCCATGGGAAGCCTGCTTCTCCTTCTCCCACTCTCCCTGCTTGTGTTCCTGCTCTCGCTATCTCTCTCTCTGTCAAATAAATAAATAAAATATTATAAAAAAGAAAAGAAAATATATCACAGATCAATATCCCTCATGAACATAAAAGCGAAAATTATTAACAAAATTTTAGGAAATATAATCCAGTAAAATACAAGATATATAATACAACATGATTAATTGTGGTATGCAAGTTTGAATTATCATTTGAAAATCAATCAATACAATTCACCTTATAAAGGAGAAAAATCAAACCAAAAATTTGACATTTCAATAGATTTTTAAATATTGTCCAATAAAATGTAACACTCATTCTTTTTAAAAACTGAAAAAAAAGAAATAAAAAAATAACAACCTACATCTCATAATGAACATCTAACAAAAATCTAGAGAGATATTATAATAGCAAAAATATAGAATACTTTCCCCTGAGATTGATTAGTCAAGCATCAAAGGCCTCAACTCTGAAATTTTAAAGGAGGTTCTAGTCAGTAAAATCAGTTAAGAAAAAACATAAAAGTTACAAAAGTAGAAAAAATGAATTAATATTCCTTTTATTCACAGATATCATGATTATTTATATAGAAAAAAATTCTACCCAAACCCCTAAAGATTAAAAATAATGATTTAGTGAAGCTGTAGCATACATAGTCAAGGGACAAAAATCAAATGTATTATTTGATAAATAGGTAGATAGGTGAGAGATAAGCAGAAAACAATTGTAAAATAAAATTTTAAAATTTTGTTTTAAAAACACAGAAGAAACCAACAAAATTAGGGAAGAATCTAACCAAACATGTGTAAGGCTTATTCTCTAAAAATTTCAAAACATTTGTAGATTATATTAAAGGATCTTAGTGCTAAATGGAGAAATATACCATGTTCATGAATTGGACATTTTAATATTTTTTTTCACAGTTTGCCCTTGTTGAATGTATATACAGATTCACTATAATCCCAAAGAAAGGTTTTTAAAAAAGGAAATTCACAAGTTATTTCTAAAATGCATATAGAAATGAAAAGGGCCTAAAAAAGCTACAATAATCTGTAAAAAAAAAAAAGAAAGGTGGAGGACTTATATCACATGTCTTCAGGACTCAGTATCATGCTACAGTAACCAAATCAGCGAGGTATTGGCATAAGAGGAGATACATATTCAATAGAACTGAATTGAGAGGAGAGGGGTGGAGCAAGATGGCGGAGGAGTAGGAGACCTGGATTTCATCTGGTCTCAGGAATTCAGCTGAATAGGGATCAAACCATTCTGAACACCTACGAACTCAACAGGAGATCGAAGAGGAGAGTAGCAACAACTCTCTGAACAGAGAAGCAACCACTTACTGGAAGGTAGGACATGCGGAATAGTGAATCCAAGGCAATATTCGGGAGGATAGACGGCAGGGGAGGGGGCCTCCGTTGGCTGTTTCTGGCAACTGATAGCGCCGCGGAGCACAAAATCGGAACTTTTAGAAGTCAGCTCCACTGAGGGACGTCGCTCCAGTGGCTAAGCGGGGGGTGGAATCCTCCAGGGACAGTGTGGTCTCAGGACCCTTGGGGTCACAGAAAGACCGGGGGTGCCTGAGTGCGGCAGAGCTCCCAGGTATCGGAGCAGGGAAGCTGGCTACAGAGACGGAGCCGAGGCGCGGACTCTCTGCTCGGGGTTGCCATAAACTGTGATCCGCGGCCCAGTCGGGCCACTGCTCCTCCAGCAGGGACCCAACAAGCAGCAGAGCCAGGGAGACTCCCCTTAATCCCCCGGGAGGAGCAGCGCGGGAGCGCACCGCAGGGATCTGCTGAGTTTGGAGACTCCAGAGGTGCCAGAGATAGAAACGCTCGGTCACAGGCCGGGTGAGCAAGGAGTGCGGCCGGAGACCAGGGAGACTGGAGTGACTGCTTTTCTCTGGGGGCGCACTGAGGAGCGGGGCCCCGAGTTCTCAGCTCCTCCAGTGGAGATTGGGAAGCCACCATTTTCGCCCTGGTCCTCCAAAGCTGTACCCAGAGCTTTCAGGGAACAAAAGCTCCTGAGAGCAAACCCAAGCAGCTTGCTTAGCCTGGACTGACAAGGGCGGGGCAATTCAGCCTCCAGCAAAGACATTTGGAAACCATGGCAACAGGCCCCTCCCCCAGAATATCAGCACAACAGCCAGCAAGCCAAGACCCAGTTTACCGATCAAGGAGAATGGGAGAACTCCAGCGCTAGGGGAATACTGCACATAGAATTCATGGCTTTTTTTTTTTTTTTTACCATGATTCAGTAGTTCATCAAAGTTAATTTTTTTAACTTTTTTTTAATTTTTCTTTTTCCGTTTTTCAACCAACATCTTATCAATCCCTTTTTTAAAAAAAAGTTTTTTTATTTTTCATTTTTAGTGTCATATTTTATCCCTTCATAGTAGATACCCTTATTTTTGGCATATATATATATAAGTTGTTCTCTCTTTAAAATTTTGAGATACAGTTTCTTTTAACAGATCAAAATATACCCTAAATCACTAGTGTATGGCTTTGTTCTAGTCTCCTGCCTGGTCACATTCTCTCCCTTTTTTCTTTTTTTTTTTTTTAAATCTTCTTTCTTGGGCACCTGGGTGGCTCAGTTGATTGGGTGACTGCCTTCAGCTCAGGTCATGGTCCTGGAGTCCCTGGATCTAGTCCCGCATCAGGCTCCCTGCTCGGTAGGGAGTCTGCTTCTCCCTCTGACCCTCCTCCCTCTCATGTGCTCTCTGTCTCATTCTCTCTCTCTCAAATAAATAAATAAAATATTTAAAAAAATAAGTAAATAAATCTTCTTTCTTTTCAAACAACTTCTTATCAATTCCTTTTATAAAATCTTTTATAATTTTCCTCTTTACACTCATCTTCCATCACTTCATTGTATCAACCCTTATTTTGTGCATATATGTCTTTCTTCCTTTAAAATTTTAGGAGGCACTTTTTTCTAACAGATCAAAATATGCCCAAAATCTAGTGTGTGGCACTGATCTATGCACTAGCCTGATCATATATGATCATATTCTGCTTTTTTTGTATTGTTCTGTTTTTGTTTTTATCTTTTTTCTTTTTTTTCCCTCTTTCTTTTTTCTTTCTTTCCCTTTTCCCCCCCTGGTTTCAGGTCTTTTCTGATTTGTATACAGTATATTTGCTGGTGACGTTGTTAACCTGTTAATATTTTGTTCTCTCATTCATCTATTCTCCTCTGGACAAAATGAAAAGACGAAAAAAAATCACCTCAGCTAAAAGAACAAGAGGTAGTACCATCAGCCAGGGACCTACTCAATATGGACATTAGTATGATGTCGGACCTAGAGTTCAGAATCATGACTTTAAAGATACTAGCTGGGCTTGAGAAAAGTGTGGAAGTTATTAGAGAAAACCTTTCTGGAGTTATAAAAGAAGTAAAATCTAACCAAGTTGAAATCAAAAAGGCTATTAATGAGGTGCAATCAAAAATGGGGGCATTAACTGCTAGGATAAATGAGGCAGAAGAGAGAACCAGTGATATAGAAGACCAAATGATGGAAAATAAAGAGGCTGAGAAAAAGAGAGATAAACAACTACAGGATCACGAGGGCAGAATGAGAGAGATAAGCGATACGATAAGACAAAACAACATTAGAATAATTGGGATCCCAGAAGAAGAAGAAAGAGAGAGAGCGGCAGAAGGTATATTGGAGCAAATATTAGCAGAGAACTTCCCTAATGTGAGGAAGGAAACAGGCATCAAAATCCAGGAGGCACAGAGAACCCCTCTCAAAATCAATAATAATAGGTCCACAACCCGACATCTAATAGTAAAACTTACGAGTCTCAGAGACAAAGAGAAAATCCTGAGAGCAGCTCGGGAGAAGAGATATGTAACCTACAATGGTAGAAATATTAGATTGGCAAGAGACCTATCCACAGAGACCTGGCAGGCCAGAAAGGACTGGCAAGATATCTTCAGAGCACTAAACGAGAAAAATATGCAGCCAAGAATACTATATCCAGCTAGGCTGTCATTGAAAATAGAAGGAGAGATAAAAAGCTTCCGGGACAAACAAAAACTAAAGGAATTTGCAAACACGAAACCAGCCCTCCAAGAAATATCGAAAGGGGTCCTCTAAGCAAAGAGAGAGACTAAAAGCAGCACAGATCAGAAAGGAACAGAGACAATATACAGTAACAGTCACCTTACAGGCAATACAATGGCACTAAATTCATACCTTTCAATAGTTACCCTGAATGTAAATGGGCTCAATGCCCCAATCAAAAGACACAGGCTATCAGATTGGATTAAAAAACAAGACCCATCCATATGCTGTCTGCAAGAGACTCATTTTAGACCCAAAGACACCCCCACATTGAAAGTGAGGGGGTGGAAAACCATTTACCATGCTAATGGACACCAAAACAAAGCTGGGGTGGCAATCCTTCTATCAGAGAATTTAGATTTTAAGCCAAAGACGGTAATAAGAGATGAGGAAGGACACTATATCCTACTTAAAGGGTCTATCCAACAAGAAGATCTAACAATTCTAAATATCTACACCCCTAACATGGGAGCAGCCAATTATATAAGGTAATTAATAACAAAAGTGAAGAAACACATTGACAACAATACAATAATAGTGGGGGACTTTAATACCCCCCTGACTGAAATGGACAGATCATCTAAGCAAAAGATCAACAAGGAAATAAAGACTTTAAATGACACACTGGACCAAATGGACTTCACAGACATATTCAGAACATTCCATCCCAATGCAATGGAATACACATTCTTCTCTAGTGCCCATGGAACATTCTCCAGAATTGATCCCATCCTAGGTCACAAATCAGGTCTCAATTGGTACCAAAAGATTGGGATCATTCCCTGTATATTTTCAGAACACAATGCTTTGAAACTAGAACTCAATCACAAGAGGAAAGTTGGAAAGAACTCAAATACTTGGAGGCTAAAGAGCATCCTACTAAAGAATGAATGGGTCAACCAGGAAATTAAAAAAGAATTAAAAAAATTCACGGAGACAAATGAAAATGAAAACACAACTGTTCAAAATCTTTGGGATACAGCAAAGGCAGTCTGAAAGGAAAGTATATAGCAATACAAGCCTTTCTCAAGAAACAAGAAAGGTCTCAAATACACAACCTAACCCTACACCTAAAGGAGCTGGAGAAAGAACAGCAAATAAAGCCTAAACCCAGCAGGAGAAGAGAAATCATGAAGATCAGAGCAGAAATCAATGAAATAGAAACCAAAAGAACAGTAGAACAGATCAACGAAACTAGGAGCTGGTTCTCTGAAAGAATTAACAAGATTGATAAACCCCTGGCCAGACTTATCAAAAAGAAAAGAGAAATGACCCAAATCAACAAACTCATGAATGAAAGAGGAGAGATCACAACCAACACCTAAGAACTACAAACAATTTTAAGAACATATTATGAGGCACTCTATGCCAGCAAAACCTGGAAGAAATGGGTGCATTCCTAGAGATGTATCAACTACCAAAATTGAACCAGGAAGAAATAGAACAAGGAAGAAATAGAAAACCTAAACAGACCTATAACCACTAAGGAAATTGAAGCAGTCATCAAAGATCTCCCAACAAACAAAAGTCCAGGGCGAGATGGCTTCCCAGGGGAATTCTATCAGACATTTAAAGAAGAATTAATACCTATTCTCCTGAAACTGTTCCAAAAAATAGAAATGGAAGGAAAACTTCCAAACTCATTTATGAGGTCACCATTACCTTGATCCCAAAACCAGACAAAGACCCCATCAAAAAGGAGAATTACAGACCAATATCCTTGATGAACATGGATGCAAAAAATCTCACCCAACAACTAGCCAATAGGATCCAACGGTACATTAAAAGGATTATTCACCACGACCAAGTGGGATTTATCTCTGGGCTGCAAGGTTGGTTCAACATCCGCAAATCAATCAACGTATTACAATACATTAACAAAAGAAAGAACAAGAATCATGTGATCCTTTCAATAGATGCAGAAAAAACATTTGACAAAGTACAGCATTCTTTCTTGATCAAAACTCTTCAGAGTATAGGCGTAGAGGGTACATACTTCAATATCATAAAAACCATCTATGAAAAACCTACAGCAAATATCACTCTCAATGGGGAAAAGCTGAGAGCTTTTCCCCTAAGGTCAGGAACGCGGCAGGGATGTCCACTCTCACCACTGCTATTCTACATAGTATTAGAAGTCCTAGCCACAGCAATCTGACAACAAAGAGAAATCAAAGGCATCCAAATCGGCAAAGAGGAAGTCAAACTCTCACTCTTTGCAGATGATATGATACTTTATGTGGAAAACCCAAAAGACTCCACCCCAATAATGCTAGAACTCATACAGGAATTCAGTAAAGTAACAGGATATAAAATCAATGCACAGAAATCAGCAGCATTCCTATACGCCAACAACAAGACAGAAGAGAGAGAAATCAAGGAGTCAATCCCATTTACAATTGCACCCAAAACCATAAGATACCTAGGAATAAATTTAACCAAAGAGGCAAAGGATCTGTACTCAGAAAACTATAAAATACTCATGACAGAAATTGAAGAAGACACAAAGAAATGGAAAAACATTCCATGCTCATGGATTGGAAGAAAAATCATTGTGAAGATGTCAATGCTACCTAGAGCAATTTACACATTCAATGCAATCCCCATCAAAATAATATCTACTTTTATCGAAGAAATGGAACAAATAATCCTAAAATTTGTATGGAACCAGAAGAGACCCCGAATAGCCAAAGGAATATTGAAAAAGAAAAGCAAACCTGGCGGCATCACAATTCCGGACTTCCAGCTCTATTACAAACCTGTCATCATCAAGACAGTATGGTACTGGCACAAAAACAGACACATAGATCAATGGAACAGAATCGAGAGCCCAGAAATGGACCCTCAACTCTATGGTCAACTTATCTTTGACAAAGCAGGAAAGAATGTCCAGTGGAAAAAAGACAGTCTCTTCAACAAATGGTGTTGGGGAAATTGGACAGCCATATGCAGAAGAATGAAACTGGACCATTTCCTTACACCACACACAAAAATAGACTCCAAATGGCTGAAAGACCTAAACGTGAGACAGGAGTCCATCAAAATCCTAAAGGAGAACACAGGCAGCAACCTCTTCGACCTCAGCCGCAGCAACTTCTTCCTAGAAACATCGCCAAAGGCAAGGGAAGCAAGGGCAAAAATGAACTACTGGGATTTCATCAAGATAAAAAGCTTTTGCACAGCAAAAGAAACAGTCCACAAAACCAAAAGACAAGTGACAGAATGGGAGAAAATATTTGCAAATGACATATCAGATAAAGGGCTAGTATCCAAAATCTATACAGAACTTATCAAACTCGACACCCAAAGAACAAATAATCCAATCAAGAAATGGGCAGAAGACATGAACAGACATTTTTCCAAAGAAGACATCCAAATGGCCAACAGACACATGAAAAAGTGCTCAACATCTCTCGGCATCAGGTAAATCCAAATCAAAACCTCTATGAGATACCACCTCACACCAGTCAGAATGGCTAAAATTAACAAGTCAGGAAACGAGAGATGTAGGAGGGGATGTGGAGAAAGGGGACCCCTCTGACACTGTTGATGGGAATGCAAGCTGGTGCAACCCCTCTGGAAAACAGTATGGAGATTCCTCAAACAGTTGAAAATAGAGCTACCATACGATCCAGCAATTACACTACTGGGTATTTACCACAAAGATACAAATGTAGGGGTCTGAAGGGGTACGTGCACCCCAATGTTTATAGCAGCAATGTCCACAATAGCCAAACTGTGGAAAGAGCCAAGATGTCCATCGACAGATGAATGGATAAAGAAGAAGTGGTATATATACACAATGGAATATTATGCAGCCATCAAAAGGAATAGATCTTGCCATTTGCAATGACGTGAATGGAACTGGAGGGTGTTATGCTGAGTGAAATAAGTCAATCAGCGAAAGACATGTATCATATGACCTCACTGATATTAGGAGTTCTTAATCTCAGGAAACAAACTGAGGGTTGCTGGAGTGGTGGGGGGTGGGACGGATGGGGTGGCTGGGTGATAGACATTGGGTAGGGTATGTGCTATGGTGAGTGCTGTGAATTGTGCAAGACTGTTGCATCACAGATCTATACTTCTGAAACAAAGAATGCAACATATGTGTAGGAAAAAAGAAGATAGGAGGGGAAGAATGAAGGGGAATAAGTCGGATGGGGAGACGAACCATGAGAGATGATGGACTCTGAAAAACAAACTGAGGTTTCTAGAGAGGAGGAGGTTAGGGGGATAGGTTAGCCTGGTGATGAGTATTAAAGCGGGCACATTCTGCATGGAGCACTGAGTGTTATGCACAAACAATGAATCATGGAACAGTACATCAAAAACTAATGATGTAATATATGGTGATTAACATTACAATAAAAATTTAAAAAAAAGAACTGAATTGAGAGAACAGAAATAGCTCCAAACATATGGCCAATTGACTCCAAAGCAAGACAATGGGAAAGAAAGGTTTTTTCAACAAATATTTGAGGAATAACAGGATGTCCATCAGAGAAAAAAACTTCAATTCCTAGTCCCGTCATATAAAAATTAAGGATTTATTATTGTTTAAATAAAGCATACAATGTTAAAACCACTCAAACAACACAGAAGATATCTTTGAGACCTTGGGGAAGGTAAAGTTTTCAGAGACACAACACAAAAAGCAATATTCATAAAAGAAAAAAAAAGAAGTTTGAAAAATAAGTCTTCTGTTTAGCAAAAGTTCCCATTAACAAAATGATTAGGCAAATCAGAGACTGGTAGAAAATATTCAGAGAACATATATTTGATGAAGTACTTATACCAAGGGTATAAAAGGGCTCTGGGAAATCAGCAAAAAAGGTCATATCCAATGGTTAAAAAAAAAAAGTGTGTGTGTTGAGGAGGGGGATACTGAACAGAATCCCCCCAACAAAGGAAGATGAGCAAATACCAATCAGAACCACTGAAATATGTGTTTATCACCAACAGCAGCAGCAGCTAATCAATGCATCTGAGAAATGCAAATATTAAAAAGCCAAATGAGATGCCACTATACACTATATGTTTTAATATTTAGACATAACAACATCAAATGTTGATGAACATATGGAGAAATAAGACCTTCCACGGTGGCAAAACTGATCACAGTTCATTCCTTTGGTTTTGTATCGGTGTATAATTAGCATATAACAAAATGACAGGTCTTAAGTGTTCATTTTAAAGAATTTTGACATAGTTTACTTTTCTGTAACTCAACAACTACATAAATATATAGGACATTTCCATCACCTCAGAATGTTTCCTCTTGCTCTTTCCAGTTATTTCCCTTATCTTGCCAACCCTCTTACCCAGAGGCAAACACGTTCTGATTTCTATCTCTGTAGCTTATACTACCTGCTCTCTTAAAAAAAAAAAAAAAAAAAAAAAAAAGGAATAATAAAGAATGTGATCTTTTGTTTCTGGCTTCTAGTGCTTAGTATAATGTGTCTGAATTCGCTTAATGTTATTGGGTGTAATGGTAGTTTGATTTTGGGGATGTGTAAAGTATTCCACTGAATAAATATGATTTATTTGGCCGTTGTCCTGTTGAATGTTATCTGGATTGTTTTCAAGTTTTGACTATTATGAATATGGCTGCAATGAATATTCCTGTAAAGTTTCTTGTCATATGCATTCCTCATTATTAGGAGAATATATATAACCAGAATTGCTGGTTCACAGGGCAGGTTCAGGTTCAGCTTTACAAGACACTGGCAAAAAGTTCTCCAAAGTTCTTGTAACATTTTACACTTCCAACAGGAACCAATGCTTTTTGTTGTTGTTGTTGTTCTTTCTGCTTTGCAGCTTCTCTGTATATAATAAGTCACTTTTCTTCAGCTGCTTACATGATTGTTTTTTCTTTCTCTTCAGTTTTGAGTAGTTTAATTATGATGCTTCTGTGGGTAATTTTCTCTGACTTTACTGTGTTTGGGATTAACTTGGGATTTGGTTCTATAAATGATGTTTTTGACCAAACTTCAGAAGTTTTCAAATATTTCTTCAAATATTTTTTTCTGCTCCCATCTCTTTGTCCTCCCCTTATAGAACTCTAAAGGCATCAGTATTATATCTGTTAATAATTATTTTAGAGTCCCCGGAGCACGACTTTTTCCTGTTTCTACTGATAGATCTTCAAATTCACTGTGTCCTTTCTCAATCATCTCTGTTTCACTGTTGAGCCTAAGCAGTGATTATTTTTATTGTATTTATACAGTTCTAAAATTTCCATTTGGTTATTTTTTTACAGTTTATATTTCCTCATAGAAAACTTCTCCCTTCCCATATTTTTCAACACATTTGTTTTTACCTCCCAGAATTTAGGTATGACAGCTACTGTAAGTTATATGTCTGTTGATTCCAAGAGGTACACCATCTTAGAAATGACATCTGTTGGTTGTCTTTCCCCTTGAGAAGCGTCTACATGTTTCAAATAGTGTGTGTTGAGTAATTTTGGATTGAGTCCTAGAAAGTTTGAATGTCATTATCATATAGACTCTTGAGTCTTGAAATCATACCGTGAAGAAATTTTGTTTGTTTTAGCAGGTAGGCAGGGTGGTTAGTTTCGGGTTGTAAGTTCTGTTCATTCTCCTACAATGTGCTTTACAACTACTTTTGTTCTGCCCATGCGGTAGACCCTCAGAATTTACTCTGAGAATTGAGCAGTGATTTAAATCTGAGTCCAATCTTCAAAGGCTTTGCTCTGCTAATCTAGGTCTGTCCCACACATGCGCACCTGAGGAATGTGCCTAGGACTTGTGTGGATTCACGAAGGGATTCCCTTCAGACAGTTTTCTCTTCTCTAGGGATGCCCTCCCACGCTCTGACCCACAGAATTATCTCGTCACAGTTGCTCTGGCTAAAACATGGTGATTATCTCGGAGTTTTAGCTACCGCACTGCTGTTGCTATGCGGTTTTTTGACAGAGTCCATGGCTAGAAAGATAGAGTTTAGAAATACATTTAATAAAAGATGCTAAGTCTCCTATAAAACATGGCCCACTCAGTATCTTAAAATGTCAGTTCACTTCAAAGTAATCTATCGAAGCAACTCAAATCCAGTCAAAATTCTGTCAGGCTTTTTTGTGGAATTTGACAAGTTAATTTTTAAGTGTATATGGCAATGCAAAGGAACTAGAATAGTCACCAAAACTTCTTTGAAAAAGAACAAAACTAGAGAAAGTACATGAGGTGACTTCAGGACTTATGGTATGCCATACTAGTTGAGAAACTGGTAAAGGATAGATAAATAAATCAAAGGAAGAAAATAGAGTCTAGAAAACAACACACACATACATATTAAGTTGATTTTCTATGGAAATACCAATGCTAATAAATGGACACTGGGAAGTTAATTTCTCTCTCTCAAGAGAGAAAGTGACCTGAAGTATATATGGATTTTAACGAGTGTTATTATGTTCATAATATGCTAAATAAAAATGATTCCTTTTATTGCAAGTGATGCTAACTTGCCTTTAAATATTATTTTCATAACTTTTTGGTAAGTAATGTGCTTAAATGTGACTTTAAATTCTGAATGTGCTTGCACTGAATCAGAATTTATATGAATTAAAGTTTCCATAAATGTTACTTTGTCAGGAGATTGCTATGAGTTCCAGCAAACATTACTCTTAAAAAGCCAAAAAGGATGAACAAGCATAAATGATATAACTATAGAGTGATATATAACATTCTTAGTCAGCTATGGAATTGTTCTTATTATGAGCATGTGACCATAGTCAGATGTAGCATGCGTATAGGACATTATAAACCAACTAAACATTATTATAAACCAACTAAAACATTAAATCTATTTATTAGCAGTAAGAAATTATACAGAAACAGTAAGCATAAATGATTCTAATTAAAACTATAACACATTGATTTTCTAATAGTTATGACTTAAGGACATCAGTTTCTCTTTCTATTCTGAAAAATTTGAAGCCAGCTTGATGCATTCCAGCTGCATCCACCTAACATCTCATGAATGCAAACTGAGCATACCCATGAGGGTTTCTAGTGATTTGTTCCCAAACTCATGCTACTATATATGATCCTACTTTGATTTGGTTGCACAGTTTTAGTCCCATCATTCAATCATTATTCATTCGTGCACTGAATTAGTTTCTCTGTCTCTGGACTATTGGCTTATCCAGAAAATTTCCCTATTTTAGATCAGTTTAAGTAATCCTTCGTGGGAAACAGGAGGCAGACTGCTGAGAAAAAATCCCTAATGAGAGAGTAGAAAAAATGGAGTAATCACTTTCAACTTATATCCCATCATTTGCTGAAAATGTTTGGGAATTATGGGAAAAAAGCAAAAGACAAAAAGAAAGGGAGGGAAGGGGCAACTAGTTTAGAGATATGTTCTTGATCTTGAGGTCTACTGATTGAAGTTAAGAACATTTAATCTTTTTAAGCAAAAGTAGTATTTTTCCTCATTCAATGTGAAAAAAAAATGTTACCTGGAAAGATAAGAGTAATCATTTGAAAGCACAGCAGTTAAGACCATTAAATGCATGAAAATATTAATTATAATATTTAAAAGAGTAAGTTAAATGGAATAAAAGGCAATTTGTTTTCTTCTATCAAATTGACAGTCATTTTATTTTCTCAGTTATGTAGTTGTTGGCAAAAATTTAGCCAAATACACAGTTTCCCAAATTGTTGGTGGATTGTAAATTGGTATAACCATTCTGAAAAGCAATTTGGCAATGTGCCTTAAGATTTTTATAAATTGCTGACTCGTAAGATTTGATCCACAAATTCCACTTCGAAGAATTGCTGTTAAGGAAATAATCACAGAGGTGGGCACAAATCTGTGTAAAAGAACATTCATTACAATTTGTGTAGCAGTGAATCATAACAAGCTACTGATGCATCCATAAAGAACTAATGGTTGAGAGAATAATACCATAACTTTCTAATAAAATACTTAACAGTCATTAGAGCCTGTATTTTTTGAAGAACATTCAGTTACATAAAGAGCTGCCCATGATAAAATATCAAATAATATCTGGATATAATACTAATGTATTTTGTTAAAACAGGAGAAAAAAGACTTGAAGCCAATACTCTGAAAATTAAGAGTAGTCATTTTATATTTTTTCTTTAATTTTTCAAACTTTATCTGAATTTACTTGGCAAAGATTGCCTGTTTCAACCTATTTCCATTCTGCCTTTCTTTATCACTCCTGAATATTAGCTCTGCGTGTGGCCTTTCATAAAGAGACATTTCCCAGCTTTAATGCGATCATTTGGCCTCAGATTCTGTCCAATAGATTGTTAGGCATGATTCTTAGAAATGCCTATGTTCCCACCAAGCTTTTCTCCCTTCCAACTGACTGGGAGTAAAGAGATCTAGAGCAGCTACCTTAGATGTAGGAAATCTTGAACCAGTGATGTGGACCATCCTATTTACTGGATTACTTACATTTGGACTGTTAAAAAGAGAAAAATAAATCTCTTGTTAAAGCCTCCATATTTTAAGCCTTTCTATTATAGCGTATAGTATGTGCCATAATTAATAAATACATATATTTTACAAGGAAAATATTATAATAAAAGAACCAAATAAATGAGTAAATAACTAATCTTTTTTTTAAGATTTTATTTATTTATTTGACAGAGAGAGACACAGTGAGAGAGGGAACACAAGCAGGGGGAGTGGGAGAGGGAGAAGCAAGCTCCCCACTGAGCAGGGAGCCCGATGTGGGGTTCGATCCTAGGACCTTGGGATCATGACCTGAGCTGAAGGCAGACGCTTAACGACTGAGCCACCCAGGTGCCCCAAGTAAATAACTAATCTTATTGTATAAAATGCATTATAGTATGTAGAAGCCATGAGCTACCTTTAGTAGACTTTTTAGCTTAGTTTCCTCAAGCACTGACGTATAAAATTTGGTAAGTTTTCATATGAAACACACATAGAAGAGTTTCAAAACCATGACAATTAGACATAATTCTTGTTCTGCATTAAAGTCTTTCAACTTCAGCATTATTGAGATTTTGAAACAGATAATTCTTTGCTGTGGGGGACTGTCCTGTGCATTGTAGGATGTTTAGCAGTATCCTTGGCCTCTACCCACTAGATGCCAGTAGCATTCCCTGAGTTGTGACAACCAAACATAATACAGATATTCTCAAATGTCCACTGGGGGACAAAATTGTCCCCTATTGGGAATCACTGACCTATCGTAACCCTCACCATGATAAGGAAGATCACATATAATAAAATCAATGAGAACAATACAATGGGAGCAACATTAATAAACTGTCATGGGCCTAATGAAAATTCTCTTCTTGACCAAACTGGTTAGGCTTCTCTGAATCCTCTCCCCAAGTAGGCCTTGACCTTTGGACTTACGTGTTTGCCTTTACATTGTCCAATTTTAGCAAAAATCCTACTAACTCCATTTAGCTAACCCAAATCCCCAACCTATCCCAATATACGATCACCTCGATATTTAATCAAATTCTCCATCTTCCACCATCCCCCAGATCATGCCTGATCATCCTGGCCTGCCTTCAGCAAGAATTCTGTTATATCAATTTAGCTGGAAATTTTTCATCCATCTACCATCCAAGCAGTGCTTTGGCTATAAATCTGCACTTTGTCTTGTTGTATTCAGAATTGAGCCCAGTTCTATACTGAGGTCTTTTCCCCCTATAACAACAATCTGTAAAACCTGTTTTTATCACTTTAACTACTGTCCAGCTCTGATTTTCTTTGGCAGGTCCATAGAGAGCTTAAATCTGTTGGAAAAAATCAGAAAATCTTGTCAACTGGAGATTCCAGAACATTTGAGCTAAGACTCAAATCACAGGAGGATTTGGGGGCTATATAATTAGTTCAGTTTGAGATGCATTGTGTTTTAGATGCCTAAATATATGTATTTTTTCTTAACTCCTTGAATCATTTGTAAAATTCCTTTCGTATACCAAGCATTTAGGTAGTCATTCCCTGAAGAAAAGAAATGACACTCCAGCCCAATGGGTAAAGTAATTTCTTTTTTTTTTTTTTAAAGATTTATTTATTTATTTATTTATTTATTTGAGAGAGAGAGAATGAGAGATAGAGAGCATGAGAGGGAAGAGGGTCAGGGGGAGAAGCAGACTCTCTGCCGAGCAGGGAGCCCAATGCGGGACTTAATCCCAGGCCTCCAGGATCATGACCTGAGCCAAAGGCAGTTGCTTAACCAACTGAGCCACCCAGGCACCCTAAAGTAATTTCTTATGCAATTCTTTTTGAGGTTAAAAAGAAAGATGAAAGATCATAAGGGCACATTCACATTAAGGTCAGAGTAGAATAAATGTCTGCAATGAAAGAAAAAGCTTCTATTTTGGATAATGCTTCATTATCTGTCTTCCTTTAATGTGGATGTGACATATATGACATAGGGTACATAATGAACTTTCATCAATAAATTGATATTTTGACTACAATTCTGACTTATTGTTACAAGCTCATATTTCCAAAGGTGATGTTAAGTATTAAAAAGAGAAGAAAAGAAAACTCATACTGAGTTTGTGACAACAGTCATTTTCTCTATGGAATGAAATAATCTATCATTAACAATATTTATTTTGATTCACCTGGAAGATTCATTTTATAACTCAATATATTTGCAAATATATGGATGTGGCCTATTTAGTTTATATTATTTTGTGTTAATACTTTTAGTGAAGTTAGCATATCTTAGTATTATTAAAATAACCCAATTTAAAGCAAAATTAAAATGATCAAAAATAAAAAAATATCTTTTAAATAAATACTGCAGTTCAATGAAAAGAACAGTGAAGAGAACAATGATTTATAGATATTTATTGATGCCTTTAATGGATTCCGAAGTAGTGCTTTCATTTATTTTTAGTAAGAATAAAATAATGAAATGGCTTAATTAAAATATTTAATTTATATAAAGTGTGTATTATATATCGTATATTAATATATGCACACACTGTATTGTATGCTTATTATGTATTAATATTATATATATGAATATAATATGTAGAGAACATCTGCCAAGCTTAATAGAAGTTAAAAATACCAAAGAACACAAACTACACAGGTGATTTTGTAAGATTAAAATTTTAATGTGAAGTCAGTTGGTAGGTATTATTTAAGTATAGTGATTAATGTGACTAATCTTAGACATACCTGGATTTTTGTTGCATGGATTTTATTTATGTCTATATTTAGGTTATCATTCCCAGAAGATAATTCAATCTGTAGAATTCAATGTCTAGCGTTCTTTTTTTCTTTATTATGTTATGTTAATCACCATATATTACATCATTAGTTTTTGATGTAGTGTTCCATGATTCATTGTTTGCATATAACACCCAGTGCTTCATTCAGTACATGCCCTCTTTAATACCCATCACCAGGCTAGCCCATCCCCCCACCCCCCTCCCCTCTAGAACCCTCAGTTTGTTTCTCAGAGCCCATAGTCTCTCATGGCTCCTATCCCCGTCCAAATTCCCCCTCTTCATTTTTCCCTTCCTGCTATCTTGTTTTTTTTTTTTTTTTTTAACATATAGTGTATTATTTGTTTCAGAGGTACAGGTCTGTGATTCAGCAGTCTTATAAAATTCACAGCACTCAACCATAGCACACACCCTCCCCAATGTCTATCACCCAGCCACCCCATCCCTCCCACCCCCCACCACTCCAGCAACCCTCAGTTTGTTCCTGAGATTAAGAATTCCTCATATCAGTGAGATCATATGAAATATGTCTTACTCTGATTGACTTATTTCACTCAGTATAATACCTTCCAATTCCATCTACTCAGTGCAAATGGCAAGATTTCATTCCTTTTGATGGTGGCATAATATTCCATTGTATATATGTACCACATCTACTTTAGCAATTCATCTGTTGATGGACATCTTGGCTCTTTCCATAGTTTGGCTATTGTGGATATTGTTGCTATAAACATTGGGGTGCATGTACCCCTTCGGTTCCCTACCCTTGTATCTTTGGGGTAAAACCCAGTAGTGCAATTGCTGGGCCCTATGGTAGCTCTATTTTCAACTTATTGAGTAACCTCCATACTGTTTTGCAGAGTGGCTGCACCAGCTTGCATTCCCACTAGCAGTATAGGAGGGTTTCCCTTCCTCTGCATCTACACCAAAATTTGTTGTTTCCTGTTTTGTTAATTTTAGCCATTCTGACTGGTGTGAGGTGGTATCTCATTGAGGTTTTGATTTGGATTTCCCTGATGCCGAGCTTTGTTGAGCTCTTTTCATGTGTCTGTTGGCCATTTGGATGTCTTCTTTGGAAAAATGTTCATGTCTTCTGCCCATTTCTTGATTGGATCATTTGTTCTTTGGGTGTTGAGTTTGATAAGTTCTTTATAGATTTTGGATGCTAGCCCTTTATCTGATATGTCATTTACAAATATCTTCTCCCATTCTGTCGGTTGTCTTTTGGTTTTGTGGACTGTTTCTTTCATTGTTCAAAAGCTTTTTATCCTGATGAAGTCCCAATAGTTCATTTTTGCCCTTGCTTCCCTTGCCTTTGGCGATGTTTCTAGGAAGATGTTGCTGCGGCTGAGGTCGAAGAGGTTGCTGCCTGTGTTCTCCTTCAGGATTCTGATGGACTCCTGTCTCACATTTAGGTCTTTCAACCATTTTGAGATATTTTTGTGTGTGGTATAAGGAAATGGTCGTTTCATTCTTCTGCATGTGGCTGTCCAATTTTCCCAACACCATTTGTTGAAGAGACTATCTTTTTTCCATTGGAAGTTCTTTCTTGCTTTATTGAAGATTACTTGATCATAGAGTTGAGGGTCCATTTCTGGGGTCTCTATTCTGTTCCATTGATCTATGTGTCTGTTTTTGTGCCAGTACCATACTGTCTTGATGATGACAGCTTTGTAATAGAGCTGGAAGTCTGGAGTTGTGATGCCACCAGCTTTGTTTTTCTTTTTCAACATTCCTCTGGCTATTTGGGGTGTTCTCTGGTTCCATACAAATTTTAGGATTATTTGTTCCATTTCTTTGAAAAAAGTGGTTGGTATTTTGTTGTCTGATTGCTATGGCTAGGACTTCTAATACTATGTTGAATAGCAGTGGTGATACTGGACATCCCTGCCGTGTTTTTGACCTTAGGGGGAAACCTCTCAGTTTTTCCCCATTGAGAATAATATTCACTGTGGATTTTTCATAGATGACTTATATGATCTTGGGGTATGTACCCTTTATCCGTAGACTCTGAAGAGTTTTGATCAAGAAAGGATGCTGTACTTTGTCAAATGCTTTTTCTGCATCTATTGAGAGGATCATATGATTCTTGTTCTTTCTTTTGTTAAGGTATTTTATCATGTTGATTGATTTGCCGATGTTGAACCACCTTGCAGCCCAGGGATAAATCCCACTTGGTCGTGGTGAATAATCCTTTTAATGTACCGTTGGATCCTATTGGCTAGTATTTTGGTGAGAATTTTTGCATCCATGTTCATCAGGGATATTGGTCTGTAATTCTCCTTTTTGATGGAGTCTTTGTTTGATATTGGGATCAAGGTAATGCTGGCCTCATAAAATGAGTTTGGAAGTTTTCCTTCCATTTCTATTTTTTGGAACAGTTTCAGAAGAATAGGTATTAATTCTTCTTTAAATGTTTGGTAGAATTCCCCTGGGAAGCCATCTGGCCTTGGGGCTTATTTGTTGGGAGATTTTTGATGACTACTTCAATTTCCTTAGTGGTTATAGGTCTGTTCAGGTTTTCTATTTCTTCCTGGCTCAATTTTGGTAGTTGGTGCATCTCTAGGAATGCATCCATTTCTTCCAGATTTTCTAATTTGCTGGCATATACTTTCTCATAATATGTTCTTATAATTGTTTGTATTTCTTTGGTGTTGGTTGTGATCTCTCCTCTTTCATTCATGAGTTTGTTGATTTGGGTCATTTCTCTTTTCTTTTTGATAAGTCTGGCCAGGGGTTTATCAATCTTGTTAATTCTTTCAAAGAACCAGCTCCTAGTTTCGTTGATCTGTTCTACTGTTCTTTTGGTTTCTATTTCATTGATTTTTGCTCTGATTATTAGTTTTCTTCTCCTGTTGGGTTTAGGTTTTATTTGTTGTTCTTTCTCCAGCTCCTTAAGTGTAAGGTTACGTTGTATATTTGAGACCTTTCTTGTTTCTTGAGAAAGGCTTGTATTGCTATATACTTTCCTCTTAGGACTGCCTTTACTGCATCCCAAAGATTTTGAACAGTTGTGTTTTCATTTTCATTTGTTTCCGTGAATTTTTTTAATTATTTAATTTCCCGGTTGACCCATTCATTCTTTAGTAGGATGCTCTTTAGCTTCCATGCATTTGAGTTCTTTCCAACTTTCCTCTTGTGATTGAGTTCTAGTTTCAAAGCATTGTGGTCTGAAAATATGCAGGGAATGATCCCAATCTTTTAGTACCTGTTGAGACCTGATTTGTGACCTAGGATGTGATCTATTCTGGAGAATGTTCCATGGGCACTAGAGAAGAATGTGTATTCTGTTCCTTTGGGATGGAAAGTTCTGAATATGTCTGTGAAGTCCATTTGGTTCAGTGTGTCATTTAAAGTCTTTATTTCCTTGTTGATCTTTTGCTTAGATGATCTCTCCATTTCAGTCAGGGGGGTGTTAAATCCCCCACTATTACTATATTGTTGTTGATGTGTTTCATTGCTTTTGTTATTAATTGGTTTATATAGTTGGCTGCTCCCATTTTAGGGGCATAGATATTTACAATTGTGAAATCTTCTTGTTGGATAGACCCTTTAAGTAGGATATGATGTCCTTCCTCATCTCTTATTACAGTCTGGTTTAAAATCTAATTTGGCTGATAGATGGATTGCCACCCGGCTTTCTTTTGGTGTCCATTAGCATGGTAAATGGTTTTCCACCCCCCCACTTTCAATGTGGGGGTGTCTTTGAGTCTAAAATGAGTCTCTTGCAGGCAGCATATCTATGGGTCTTTTTTTTTTTTTTATCCAATCTGATAGCCTGTGTCTTTTGATTGGGGCATTTAGCCCATTTACATTCAGGGTAACTATTGAAAGATATGAATTTAGTGCCATTGTATTGCCTGTAAGGTGACTGTTACTGTATATTGTGTGTGTTCCTTTCTGGTCTATGCTGCTTTTAGGCTCTCTCTTTGCTTAGAGGACCCCTTTCAATATTTCTTGGAGGGCTGGTTTCGTGTTTGCAAATTCCTTTAGTTTTTGTTTGTCCTGGAAGCTTTTTATCTCTCCTTCTATTTTCAATGACAGCCTAGCTGGATATAGTAATCTTGGCTGCATACTTTTCTCATTTAGTGCTCTGAATATATCATGCCAATCTTTTCTGGCCTGCCAGGTCTCTGTGGATAGGTCTGTTGCCTCTCTAATGTGTCTACCATTGTTGGTTACAGATCTCTTGTTACAAGATGCTTTCGGGATTTTCTCTTTGTCTCTGAGACTTGTAAGTGTTACTATTAGATGGGGTGTGGACCTATTTTTATTAATTTTGAGGGGGGTTCTCTGTGCCTCTTAGATTTTTTTTTAAAGATTTTATTTATTTGTTCATGAGAGACAGAGGGAGAGAGAGAGAGAGAGAGAAGCAGAGGAAGAAGCAGGCTCCCAAAGAACAGGGAGCCCGATGCAGGACTCGATCCCAGGACCCTGGGATAATGACCTGACCTGAAGGCAGACACTTAACCATCTGAGCCCCCCAGGCGGCCTGTGCCTCCTGGATTTTGATGCCTGTTTCTTTACCCAAATTAGGGAAGTTTTCCGCTATAATTTACTCCAATATACCTTCTGCCCCTCTCTCTTTCTTCTTCTTCTGGGATTCCAATTATTCTATTGTTTCATCTAATTGTATCACTTATCTCTCAAATTCTGCCCTCGTGATCCAGTAGTTGTTTATTTCTCTTTTTCTCAGCTTCTTTATTTTCCAAATTTGGTCTTCTATATCACTAATTCTGTCTTCTGCCTCTTTTATCCTAGTTGTTAGAGCCTCCATTTTTTATTGCACCTCATTAATAGCTTTTTTTTTTATTTCAGCTTGGTTAGATTTTAGTTCTTTTATTTCTCCAGAAAGAGTTTCTCTAATATCTTCCATGCTTTTTTCAAGCCCAGCTAGTATCTTTAAAATTGTCATTCTGAACTCTAGTTCTGACATCTTACTACTGTCCTTCTTGATTAAGTCCATGGCAGTCGGTAGTGCCTTTTGTTTTTTTTTTTTGTGGTGATTTCTTCCATCTTGTCATTTTGTCCAGAGGAGAATACATGAATGAGAGAATAAAATGCTAACAGGGTAAAAACGAACCCAGGAAAATATACACTAAAGAAATCAGAAGAGACCTGAAACCAGAGGAAAAGAAAGGGAAAGAAAGAAAAAGATAGAACAAACAAACAAACAAAAAACCAGAATACAATCAAATATGATCAGGCTGGTGCCTAGATCAGTTCCACACACTAGATTTTGGGCATATTTTGGTCTGTTAGAAGAAACTGCCTCCCAAAATTTTAAAGAGAGAAAAACTTATATATGTACACAAATAAGGGTAAATACAATGAACGGATGGAATATGACTATAAAGATGAAAATTATAAAAGATTTTAGAAAATGAATTGATGAGATAAGATTTTGGTTGAAAAAAGAAAGAAGAGGATTTAAAAAAAAAAAAAGGAGGGAATGCGATCAGGCAGGAGACTAGAACAAAGCCATACACTAGAGATTTAGGCTATATTTTGGTCTGTTAGAAGAAACTGTATCCCCAAATTTTAAAGAGAGAACAACTTATATATATATATATATATATATATATATATATATATATATATATATATACCAAAAATAAGGTTAACTACTATGAAGGGATAGAATATGACTCTTCCAGAAAGTGGTCACTTTTCTGTTCAGAGAGATGCTGCTAGTCTTTTCTTTGATCTCCTGTTGAGTTCATAGGTGTTCAGAATGGTTTGATCCCTATCCAGCTGAATTCCTGGGACCAGACAAAATTTAGGTCTCATACTCCTCCGCCATCTTGCTCCTCTCTAGCGTTCTCTTAAGTAATGGTCAGGAAACCCTCTCCAGAATACAGCTAGTTTAAAGAAAGTGTAAATTGTTCTGTTTCTGTTGATCCCCTCTATTGTGGTAGAGACTTCCATGTAGGTGGGACCCTCTGGTTGAGTCAGAATTCCTTTTACTAGTGCCACATTAGCATGGTGGTGGATAATGAGACACTGGGTGTGATCCTTGTTCAAATTCAGAGCTACATCCTATGGGCCAGCTTTGCTTCAGAGACAGATTTTAAATAATTTTAATTCATTTTAATGTCAAATTTATAATATAATGATGAGACATATGATCAAACAATAGAGTAAAAAAATTCGTAACCTATATGAAATCCTTTAACTGTGTTACTTATGCATTTCTACAGTTTAAAACCATAATATTATTGCATATCAAATAAATTCAAGCAATAATCTAGACACAGGTATTATGTTACCATTTTTCCTAAATAAACTAAAGTCACCCTAAATAAATCAATCAAAACTCCTAAGATGTTTTTATATGGAGCTTTCCTGAAGCAAAGTTCTTTGTATCAAAAAAAAAAAAAATTGCCAGAGGCTTTTGGTTAATAACTGTTAAATACTTAATGACTCTTAAAAGCCTGAGTCTCCAGCTTTGGTTTATTCTTAAGCATCCAAACCTTTGTTTGACCTTGAATCCAAATCCTTAGTGGCTTCAAAATTGGTTGGTTTCTCCTCTCCTCCTTTGTATTACTTCAGATGTTAGCTCTTCAAAATGTATCACATGATGTCACAATTAAGAATTTAAGAAATTCAATCCCAGCTTCTTATCACAAATGTTTTCTTTTAACAACAAAAATGAATTAATCTGTATGTGTCATCTTAGGTTTAAATGATGGCTTGGTAATAGATAATGGATATTTATCAACATGCATGATCTTGTAAAATGACATCAAAACATTAAAGTACTGTAGTCTTTTTCCTAATTTTTTTTGAAATAAGCATTATGCCCATTAAAATCTTTATAAAGAAGTTATACTTCTTGGGGTGCCAGGGTGGCTCAGTCGGTTAAGCATCTGCCTTCTACTCAGGTCCTGATCCCGGGGTCCTAGGACTGAGCCCCAGCCTTAACATGGGCTCCCTGCTTAGTGGGGAGCCTGCTTCTCCTTCTTACTCTGGCCCTCCCCATCTTCCCCACTGTTTGCACTCTCTCTCTCAAATAAATAAAATCTTAAAAAAAAAAGGTTATACTTCTTTGTAATTATATTTACCATTGTACCTAATTCCAATGATACAATGAAATAAATTAATTAGACAGCAATATATTATCTGCAAGATCAAATGCCACCTATTCTTTTACATTCTTTTATTTAACTTTCAGCCCCCATTTTACTTTAGAGAGAAAAGTTATCATAAATTCTCAGTAAACTTTCTGACACTCAAGATTTTAGGTTGTAGTTGGGAAGTGATTTAGATCTAAAATGCAATACAAAGGCCATTCTTAGAATATCATTTTTCATGCAATCTGAATTAGAAACCCTTTGTAAACCTCTCTTAGAATATCTAAAAATCTCTGTGATTGCTTCAAACATCAGTTCCAACAACAAAATTATTTTTAATTCTTGTGACCAAAAAAAAAAGGTCTCAATTACATCTATATTGCAAATTACTCTAAACCTTCTTGATTCACAGGCTTAACATTTTAATATCAGGCTAGATGATACTCAAATACCTAGGTTATGATGAGTAAATGTACAATTATTGAGATCTGTAAAGGTATCATATTTTAAAAACACATATCATGTGTTTTATTTTTTATTTATTTTGTAAGTTTTTATTTCAATTCCAGTTAGTTAGCATACCCTGTTACATTTGTTTAAGGGGTACAACATAGTGATTTAACAATTCCTATATCATGTGTTTTAAAAGTGGTCTAAAAAAGGAAACTAATACTAATATTCACAATGTCTAAAACTCAACAAGCAGGAGGTTAAATTACATGTACATCAGGCCCAAAATGATTTTACTTTTTCCAAAGGTTATATAAGGTTATGAAAGGTTAGATCTATCACATTGTCTCAGGAAAAAATTTGGAATAAAATCTTCTCTGTTACCCATGTTAAAGATAGAAAAGGGTCAGAAAATTATAAATCATAAGACATGGTTGCTGTTGAAATAAAAACAGTACCTCAATCTCCTCACTTCTAAGTCAACACAAGATAAACTACACATGTTCCCTTGCATATGAGAAAGAAACAACCAGAAATAATAGTTGAAAAAAGAAGTATAAATAGGAGCAGATATAGATCTAGTTATATATAAATATAGATAGATTTCTAGCTATAATCTAGAGATTATATATTCATATATTTAATTATATGTATCATTTGCATCCTTACAAAGGGTAGCAGAATGTGTCACCCCAAAATATGCTTCTTTGGCATAGGAGTACTTTGAGTTGATTATTTTGAGAAACTGCAGAAAGTTAAAAATAGAGAAGTTATCTTTTTATAAGGGAAATCTACATTAGAAAGGGGGCCTATACTAGGAAAAGAGCTATTACTAGAGATAAATTTCTCATCTGAGAGACTTACTTGCAGGGCAACCTTTGTTTATAAAACATTTTTTTTTTCTCACTTTCCCTTGAATTGCCTTCTGTTTGAGGCCCTAGTCCCCTATCTGTTCCTTTCATTAGCTCAGAGTGGTATATAAGCCTCAATCATCTGGCTGTCTTATGAGTCTCATATCTCTGTGGGACTCCTGTATGTATGTGCTTACATCATTAATATTGCTTTTTTTTCTCCTATTAACCATTTATTACAGTGGTGTGTGGAGAGGTATCTCAGCCAAGAACCTAGAAGGATAGAGGGAAAACTATTTTTCCTCACCTACACTTATGGCAAAATATGAATATTAATTATTAAACCGTCTAATGATCTATCATTAAACTCTTGCTACTGTAATTCACTTAATTCATTAGATCAGTATTTAATGCAACACTTGAGATATTGTGTATGACTTGGAAAAGAATAAAAACTAATGTAAGACCTGATTGCTATTCTTTTTTTTTTTAATTTAAATTCATTAACCAACATTTAGTACATCATTAGTTTCAGATGTAGTGTTCAATAATTTATCAGTTGTGTATAACACTCTATGCTTATCACATCACATGCCCTCCTTAATGCTCATCACCCAGTTACCCCTTTCCCCCACCCACCTCCCCTCCAGAAACCCTCAGTTTGTTTCCTATAGTTAAGAGTCTCTCATGGTTTGTCTCCCTCTCTGATTACTACCCATTAAGTTTTTCCTCCCTTCCCCTATGATCTGTGTTTTCTTCCTTTTCATATATAAGTGAAACCATATGATAATTGTCTTTCTCTGATTGACTTATTTTGCTCAACATAATACCCTCCAGTTCCATTTACATCAATGTAAATGGTTAAGTATTCATCCTTTCTGATGGCTGAGTAATACTCCATTGTAATACACACACACACACACACACACACACACACACACACACACACACACACACACCACATCTTCTTCATTCATCTGTCAATGGACATCTTGGCTCTTTCCACAGTTTGGCTATTGTGGATATTGCTGCCATGAATATTGTGGTGCAGGTGCCCCTTCAGATAACCACATTTGTATCTTTTGGTAAATACCCAGTAGTACAATTGCTAGGTCATAGGGTAGCTCTATTTTTAACTTTCTGAGGAACTTCCATACTGTTTTCCAGAGTGGCTGTACCAGCTTGCATTCCCACCAACAGTGTAGGAGGATTCCCTTTTCTCTACATCCTCGCCAAAATTTGTTGTTTCCTGTTTTGTTAATTTTAGCCATTCTGACTGTTTTGAGATGGTATCTCATTGTGGTTTTGATTTGTATTTCCCTGATGCCAAGTGATGTGGAGGATTTTTTTCATGTATCTGTTGGCCATTTATATGTCTTCTCTGGAGAAATGTCTGTTCATGTCTTCTGCCCATTTCTTGACTGGATTATTTGTTTTTTGGGTGTTGAGTTTGGTAAGTTCTTATAGATTTTGGATACTAGTTCTTTATCTGATATATCATTTGCAAATATCTTCTCCCATTCCGTAGGTTGCCTTTTAGTTTTGTTGACTGTTTCCTTTGCTGTGCAGAAGCTTTTTATCTTGATGAAGTCCCAATAGTTCCTTTTTGCTTTTGTTTCCCTTGCTTTTGGAGACATGTCTAGCAAGAATTGTGCGGCTGAGGTCACAAAGGTTGCTGCCTGTATTCTCCTCTAGAATTTTGATGGATTCCTGTCTCACATTGAGATCTTTTATCCATTTTGAATTTATCTTTGTGTATGGTGTAAGAAAATGGTCCAGTTTCATTCTTCCAGATGTGGCTATCCAATTTTCCCAACACCATTTATTGAAGAGACTGTCCTTTTTCCATTGGATATTCTTTCCTGCTGATTAGTTGGCCATAGAGTTGAGGGTCCATTTCTGAATTCTCTATTCTTTCCATTGATCTATGTGTCTGTTTTTGTGCCAGTACCATTCTGTCTTGATGATTACAGCTTTGTAATATAGCTTGAAGTCTGTCATTGTGATGCCACCAACTTTGGTTTCCTTTTTCAACCTTCCTCTATTTGGGGTCTTTTCTGGTTTCATACAAATTTTAGGAGTTATTTGGTCCAGCTTTTTGAAAAATGTTGATGATATTTTGATAGGATTGCATTGAATGTGTAGATAGCTCTGGGTACCATAGACATTTTAACAAATTTTATTCTTCCAATCCATGAGCATGGGATATTTTTCCATTTTTGTGTGTGTGTGTGTCTTCCTCAATTTCTTTCATACGTGTTCTGCACTTTTCTGAGTACAGGTCCTTTGTTTCTTTGGTTAGGTTTATTCCTAGGTATCTTATGGTTTTTGGTGCAATTGTAAATGGGATTGATTCCTTAATTTCTCTGTCTTCTGTCTTCGTTGTTAGTGTATAGAAATGCAACTGATTTATGTGCATTGATTTTATATCCTGCCACATTGCTGAATTGCTATATGAGTTCTAGCAATTTGGGGATGGAGTCTTTTGGGTTTTCCACATAAAGTATCATGTCACCTGCAAAGAGTGAGAGTTTGACTTCTTCTTTGCCAACTTGAATGCATTTTATTTCTTTTTGTTGTCTGATTGCTGAGGCTAGGACTTCTAGTACTATGTTGAACAACAGTGGTGAGAGTGGGCATCCTTGTAGTGTTCCTGCCCTTAGGGGAAAAGCTCTCAGTTTTTCTCCATTGAGAATGATATTCACTGTGGGCTTTTCATAGATGGCTTTTATGATATTGAGGTTTGTTCCCTCTATTCCTACAACGTAGAAAGTTTTAATCAAGAAAGGATGTTACAGTTTGCCAAATGCTTTTTCTGCATCAATTGAGAGGGTTATATGGTTCTTGTCCTTTCTTTTATTAATGTGATGTATCACATTGATTGATTTGTGAATGTTGAACCACCTTACAGTCCAGGAATAAATTCCGCTTGGTCATGGTGAATAATCCCTTTGAAATACTGTTGGATCCTATTGGCTAGTATCTTGGTGAGAAATTTTGCATCCATGTTCATCAGGGATATTGGTGTGCAATTCTCCTTTATGGTGGGGTCTTTGGTTTTGGGATCAAGGTAATGCTGGTCTCATAGAATGAGTTTGGAAGTTTTCCTTCCCTTTCTATATTTTGAACTACCTTCAGAAGAATAAGTATTAGTTCTTCTTTAAATGTTTGGTAAAATTCCCCTGGGAAACCATCTGGCCTTGGGCTGTAGTTTCTTGGGAGATTTTTGATTACTGCTTTAATTTTTTTTTTGTTTGTATGGGTCTGTTCAGGCTTTCCATTTCTTCCTGTTTCAGCTTTGGTAGTTTATAAGTGTCCAGGAATACATCCATTTCTTCCAGATTGCCTAATTTGTTGGCATATAGTTGCTCATAATATGTTGTTAAAATCGCTTGTATTTCCTTGGTATTGGTCATGATCTCTCCCTTTCATTCATGATTTTATTAATTTGGGTCCTTTCTCTTTTCTTTTTGATAAGTTTGTCGAGAGTTTTATCAATTTTACTACTTCTTTCAAAGAACCAGCTTCTAGTTTTATTGATCTGTTCTGTTATTCTGGTTTCTATTTCATTGATTTCTTTCTAATCTTTATTACTTCTTTTCTCCTGCTTAGTTTAGGCTTCATTTGCTGTTGTTTCACTATCTCCTTTAGGTGTAAGATTAGCTTGTGTATTTGAGACTTTTCTAATTTTTTGAAAAAGACTTGTATTGCAATGTACTTCCCTCTTAGGACTGCCTTTGCTGCATCCCAAAGGTTTTGAACAGTTGTGTTTTCATTTTCATTTGTTTCCATGAATTTTTTTAATTCTTCTTTAATTTCCTGGTTGATCCATTCCTCCAAGAATTTGAGTTCCTTCCAAATTTCCTCATGTGACTGAGTTCAAGTTTCAAAGCATTGTGGTCTGAAAATATTCAAGGAATAATCCCAATTTTTTGGTGCCAGTTGAGACCTGATTTGTGACCCAGTATGTGATCTATTCTCCAGAATGTTCCATGTGCACTAGAGAAGAAAGTGTATTCTGTTGCTTTAGGATGGAATGCTCTGTATATATCTGTGAAATCCATTTGGTCTAGTGTGTCATTCAAAGCCCTTGTTTCCTTGCTGATCTTCTGTTTAGATGTCCATTGCTGTGAGTGGGGTGTTGAAGTCCCCTACTATTACTGTATTATTATCAATGTGTTTCTTTAATTTTGTTATTAATTGGTTTATATATTTGGCTCCTCCCAAGTTAGGAGCATGAATATTTCTAATTGTTAGATCTTCTTGTTCGATAGATCCTTTAAGTATGATATAGTGTCCCTTTTCATCTTTTACTACAGTATTTGGTTTAAAATCTAATTTGTCTGATATGAGGATTGCTACCCCAGCTTTATTTTCATGTCCATTAGAATAATAAATGGTTCTCTACCCCCTCACTTTCAGTCTGGAGGTGTCTTTAGGTATAAAATGAGTCTCTTGTAGACAGCATATGGGTGGGTCTAGTTTTTTTTTTTTTGCCCAATCTGATACCCTGTGTCGTTTGATTGGACATTTAGCCCATTTACATTCAGAGTAACTATTGAAAGATATGAATTTAGTGCTATTGTATTGCCTTTAAAAATCCCTGTTTCTGTAGATTGTCTGTTTTTTTCTGGTCTGTGTTACTTTTGGGCTCTCTCTTCGCTTACAGGATCCCCTTTGATATCTCTTGCAGGGCTGGTTTAGTGATCACAAATTCTTTTAGTTTCTATCTGCCCTGGAAGCTCTTTATCTCTCCTTCCATTCTGAATTCCAGCCTTGCTGGATGAAGTATTCTTGGCTACATGTTTTTCTCATTTACTACCCTAAATATATCATGTCAGCCTTTTCTGGCCTGTCAGGTCACTGTGCATAAGTCTGCTGCCAGTCTCAGGTTCCCTCCCTTGTAGTTTAAAGACCTCTTTTCTCAAGCTGCTTTCACGATTTTCTCTTTATCTCTGAAATTTGCAAACTTCACTATTATATGTTGGGGTGTTGATCTATTTTTATTGATTTTGAGGGGAGTTCTCTCTACCTCCTGAAATTGAATGCCTGTTTCTTTCCCCAGATTAAGGAAGATTTCAGCTATGATTTGCTCAAATATACTTTCTGTCCCTCTTGCTCTCTTTCTTCTTCCTCTGGGACCCCAATAATTTTAATATTGTTTTGCTTTATGATGTCAGTGATTTCTTGAAGCCTCCCCTCATCGTCCATTACTTGTTTTTCTCTCTTTTCCTCAGCTTCCTCCCTTTCCATCAATTTGTCTTCTATGTTACTGACTCTCTCTTTTGCCTTGTTTACCCTAGCTGTTAGAGCATTCAATTTAGACTGCAACTTAGAGCATTTTTAACTTCAGCCTGATTCAATTTTATTTCTGCACGAAGAGATTCTCTAGTATCTTATGCTTTTTTTCAAGCCCAGCTAGTAAGTTTAAAATCATTACCCCAATTACAGCTCTGACATTTTACTTAAATTGGTATCGATTAGATCTGTGGCAGAATATACCTCTGGTTCTTTCTTTTGTTGTGAATTCCTACTTCTAGTCATTTTGCCCAGAGAAGAATGGATGAACAAGAGATCAAATTCAAAAATATCAACAATGACCCAAGCAAAATATACACTGGACAAATCTGAAGAGGTAGGGAAACAAAAAAAGAAAAGAAAAAGAAAGGGCAGGGATGGGATCTCCCAGGTGGACAAAACAAGGTGATCCACTTGGTCCTGCATGTATTTTGGTCTATATGTTCGAAGACACTAAATCCTAAAATTGTAAAGATAGCAAAACTTTATATATATATATATATATATATATATATATATATATATATATGAAAATAAAAATTGAATACAGTGAAAGGAAGCCAAAAATGAAGATTATATCTATAAAATGTAATTGTAAAAACGAAAGTTAAAAAAAAGACTTAAAAACAAAGAGTTGATAAGAAACTAGTTGAAAAGGAAAAAAAAAGAATAAAGGAAAAGGAAAATTTTAAACTGAAAGATAAATAAATCATGAGAAAAGAACCTCGAATTCTATATACTATTTTCCCCTAGTGCTCAAATTTTGTAGTCCTGTGTGTTCCATAAACTTGGTGTTCTCCTGTTGTTCCAGCTGATCTTCTGGGGGGAGGGGCCTACTGTGCTGATTCTTGGTTGTCTTTGCCTGGGTGGAGTTGCACCACCCCTTGCCAACGGGCCGGGCTCAGGGTAAGCTGCTTCTGGTTGCTCTAGGTGGCTTTTCTTCCCTGAAGGCTTTCCATGCCTCTTTAGAGGACGAAAATAAAAATGGCCATGCCCCAATCTCCAGCCCTGGAGCTGAAATGTCGAGGTCTCTTCAGTAAACCCTCAGGGATAAGCAGTCTTCACTTTTGTGTGTGCCAAACTGCAGACTCCTATGGTGCACTCCTGTACCAATTCTCCTGGGGGAGGATGGAGGGTCACCTCATTTCTGCCCTTTGCAGGGCCCCTTGCTCGGAGAGCTTTCATCCTATCATGCCTTGGTTCTTGGTTTATGGCAAACAGAGCTGAGAGCTTGCACCTGGGCTCGCTGATCATAACTGGTTTCCCTACTCTCCGATGCTTGGAAAATCTGCTGGCTTAGACACCCCCATCTTTCTGTGACCCCAGGAATCCTGAGACCACACTTCCACATAGGATTCTGCCCTACCTTGCCACCTAAGCACCTTTCAGGCAAGGACCTCTCACTAGAGTAGACTTCTAAAGGTTCCGATTTTGTGCTCCAGGGCTATATCACTTTCCAGTAGCCAGCTTACAGAGGTTCCCTCCCCCAGCCATTTATCTTCCAAATACCTCCTCAAATTCATCTCTCTGCACCTCCTACCTTGCAAAAAATGGTCACTTTTCTATTTGTTGAATTCCAGTAATTGTTTTCTTAAATCTCAGGTTGAATTCATAGGTGTTCAGAATGATTTAATAGTTACCTAGTTAAATTCAAGGGACCAAATGAAACAATGTCCCCTACTCTTCTGCTATCTTGCCTCCCCTCCTGATTCTTATTCTTAAGGAGCTCATAATCTACAGGAGAATTTTAGATACAGACACATTAACATGAATTTCTGGTAAAGTACATATATATAATAAAAGCAAAAAACAAGAACATAGAATAACAGAACTTTCTATAATTAAGCTTTTTTATGTGGTATGTTGACTAATCCAAAATATATCAAATCTCATAATAAAGTTTTTCATTAAATGGTATTTTTTTAAATCAATAAATGATTCAAAAGTAGTGCATGCTCAGGTCCACTCCATGCTTCACTGAAAACTTTTTTGAAATATAAAAATAAAAGAACAGAAAGAAAACCTGCATTTCATTACATTCAATAAATGCAAACATAATTAAGGAAATAAAGGCATCTCCAGCAATAAAGATATTGTAACTAATTTTTCAAAAACATAGAGGTTAAGGGTTGTTTACTGATGACTGCATAGTACAAAATTTAATACAGTTTAGTGCATGTGTACTGAGTATAGAGGAATTCAATTTATAATCCTTAAGCAAAATGTAGGGTACCTCCTTTGGAAAAAAAAAAAGAATTAATTTTCTGGGGAAAGGTAAATTTTTCAGGGTAGGAGTCAGTTCCACCAAATAAAAACTTTCAGGCATTGAAGGAATCTCATCCAGACAATCCACTATCTATCAGCTCTACCTAATATGAAATTTGTCCTGAAAAAACACACACTTCTCACAGTAATAACTGCCACCCAAGATATTAAAGAGGATCAGAATATGCCACCCCAAAATGTGCCATTTTGGCATGTGGATGATTTTGAGCTGAAGTCAATCAAGACCCAGAAAACTCAGGTAAAACTTTTCCCTCTCCTTTAATCAAGACCCAGGAGACTCAGGTAAAACTTTTCCTTCTCTTTTAACCACCTTAAAGAATTTAGATAGGGTGCCTATACCAGAAAGAAAATTATTACTGGAGGTAACTTTTGTTTTTTAATCTGAAAGACTTATCTGCATGGCAGAGCAAACATTTCATTACCAAACATCTGCTCTTCTCATCTTCCTGTGAATCGACTTCCTCCCCTTTGAAGTGCACGATCACTTTCCTTAGCTCAGGCTAGTATATAAACCTCAAATGCCTGACTTTGACTCTTACATTTTTTATGGGGCTCCCATATGTAGGAAATTAAATGTTTTTCTCTTATTAATTGGGCTTATGTCAATTTAATTATTAGACCAGCCAAAGAACTTAGAAGGGAAAATACTTTGCCCCTACAATATCTAGTGGAGAAGTCCTATTCATAATATGACACAGGACAGCTACCAGCTCTTTTGTTTTTACTTCTTAACAATGGAAGATCAAATGATGATCAAAAACAAATGGACAGAACAATATGTAAGAAAAATAGTAAAGGCAAATTATCAGAAAAAAATACAATTTATAAGAAAAAATAATTTAGCAAAGAACTTTAAAAAAACTTTAATAAATATACTCAAAATATTGAGAAGATATAGTACTTTTAAAATGAGATTTTTTTGCTATAAAAAGCAAGTAGAAAATTCTACAGGGGTCTTGGAGATTCAAAATTAGGAAAGGAAGCAAAGTCTTTAAAGTTTGGGGCAAATATTTATAATTTAAGAAGTGTATATCCAAGTAAATTGTTGAGAAAATTTGAAATAAAACCATTACAAAACATATAAGTTCTCAAAATATTTCCCTTCTTTATATCCTTTCTGAGGCAATTGTTAAAACCTCTATCTTTAGCCAAATGAAGAAGTAAACAGAAAAGTTGGAAGGCACGAGATCCAGAAAACAGCAACCCTATCCAGGAGAACACAAATTTTCTGCAATCAGAGGATAAAGTTCCAGGAGAGTCTTGATGCGTCCACCAAAAAAAATGTATCTATTCTTTTTAAAAATAATAAAAAGGTGTTTAATGAAAAATGTAAAATTCAGGAGAAAAATATTTTAAAAGAAATTCATAATTCAAACATAAAGCTAATTATAATGTAGCCTTACTATAAAATTTTAAAAAGTGAAAAATATAAAAAAAGGAGAGAGAGAGAAAGAGAATATTTGGTCTTGATTCTAGGAAAATTCTCCTTTAAGTTCCCCAGGAATCTAGATAAATTATCCGTAGAGAAAAAATAAAACCCTAGAACTCTACGTGACCAATAATGAAGAATAGTAGCATAATCACAAGATAACTGTCATTTATTTCTCTTCCAACATTTAGAATTAACCCAGGGGAAAAGTGCAGAAAACTTGGTAGTAAGAGAGAGCATAACTTAGCAATAATTTAGTTAATAGAAGGTAGACCATAGACATTTATGCAAAGGTAGGAGTAGAAAATGTTGGAAGTATGTGGATATTAGTATAGAGATTCTAATAGCATCATCTCACATAATAGTTTCTTGAAAGACCATGAGATAGTAGTGTACTGTTAATAAGTCCTATTTGAAAAATTAAAAATATTATCAATGTCAAACATTGGGAGGCACACAAGGAAGGACAATTCCACCTTCCAAGGCAGTCTTTAGATATAGACTAGCACTGCAAATTAAAGCATGTCTTGAAAGTACTGTCCCTTAATTACCATAAACTGAATCTCCAACGTACTTTCTGCTTCTGGGATAACCAAAATTACCCAAAATAATCACCATCCTTCAAAATCTGAATTTTCCTTTTCTTTGCCAGAGTCACTATCTATGCTTATTTCAAATACATCTCAAATGTAAGGATACATTCTTCCCTGTTGATATGCAGAGCCTGCGATGGCAAATGTTTCTTTATCCTGATCCTTAAGTGTAAGCTCAGATTCATTTTGAAATCACCATGTGGAATAGAAATCATTTAAGTATTAATGGTCTCATTTGTCTCAGCTTTCAAACGGATTAAATAGTTAACAAAAGATTTACTAATAATGGTATTTGGAATTTTAAGCTATAATGTCAGGGGTCATGAGAAAGTCCCAGGGTGACAGAAAATAACTATATTCAAAAATACCAAAGATTTTCTTGCTATGTTGTGTTTTTGTTCTGAATAGATACGTCATCTGTGCTGGAGAGAAATGGGGCATTGGGATAGTCCAAGGAGATTTTGCTACCTGTTGTCATTTTTCATTTTCAAGAGCTCAGTATAATATTTTCTTATTCATTGGAATTTACAAAGCATAGCTTTTCAAAATATCTCTATGGGTTCAAGAATAAACAGAGAAGATATTATATTTACAAGAATTATGTTAGACAAAGCTAAGTATAGATATGTAAAGTTTTTATTATAATGAATTTTACACACACACACATACAGAGCTACATGTCTTTAGAGCCTTCCAACATCCATTATAATCATTTTCCATCATGAATAATTCAGCCTATAGTAAAAGAGAAGGGGAAATGAAATATTCAATTGATGTTATATTTTAAAAATAAGACTGGAGGATTAAGAATTTACTCTGGCCTGAAGTTATCATTTAAAAAGCTTCAAAAGTCATAGAACTGAACAATACAAAGAATAAGTCCTAATGTAAATTTTGAGGTTTTGTTAACAATAATGTTCGTTATTGGTTCAACAAATGTAACATATGTAACACAATAATACAGGATTTTAATAATAAGAAAATATGTGCAGGGAGAAGAGGAGATACATGGGAATTCTCTGTACTTTCTGCTTGATTTTTCTGTAAACCAAAAACTTAACAAATTAATTATTTTTTTAAAGTATAGAGAAATGATTTTCTAAAATAATCACACTAATAATTAGCTTTGGCTTTATTCTTATTAGCTGATATTAATTCTGCATTTTCTAAGCCATTCATATCACTTTAAACAAATGTCTCATTTTAGAGTAGGAGATATGATATTCAGACTATTTAGTGTCCCAAGGTTGTACAGATTACAGGTCATAGAGGAACAACTGAACCTAGTCTTATTTGCTTTATTTGACATAAAGATGATCATTTACTATTAAAAATAGTTTAAGGATAAAATCATGTAGCATACTCAAATTAAAAAGTCACAGACTCCTATTGGGGGTGGGAACCTACAGAAAGAGAGAATAGGAATTTCATAACAAAGATTCAGTAGTTCCTTACCTTATTTTAATTAAACTTATCCTGTTTTTCTTCCTTCCAATCTACCACTATGTAATGCCAATAGATTTTCGTACCTAAGTCACAATGTTTATTATTCAGTTGAATAATCTTAACATTAGTTAGATTTTTTTCCCCTTGGCAAACAACGTAAACCATCATAAGTAGTTGAGCCAAAGGGAGTACTGAATCTAAAAATGCATATGTTCCTCTCAGACATGGAGGTCCCCAGTCAGCCAGACTTGAGGAAGTGACTGGAATTAGGAATTGGAAAGTTCTCACCATCTGCTTTCTGTTTCTCTCTACAGACTTGCTTTCTCTGCCTCCCTGAATTAATAGATAAATATGACTATCCCATAGCTCCTCAGGTTCTCCCCTGCCCCCCACAATTCTTCCATTAGCCACAAACTCTGAAAATTCTTATTAAAAATTTCAGAGAGAATAATTCTGACTGGTTTAGTTTTGTAATGAGTATAATCCCAACTCCCAAATCTATTAGCCATGCTCAGGGTTGGGGGTGAGGAATGGGATATAAAAAATCAACATGGCTTAGGGGTAGACCCCCTGCAGATCAGGTGTTAGTTTCCTGAAAATGAATTATTAATATTGGTTTAGATCAATGTTTACCACCTGTCACTTTACTAGGTAGCAGGGATATAAAGATTAATTAAATTCACTTTTATATTTTAAGGAACTCAACATCTGACTGGAGTAATAGGTATATATGTCATTAAAATACTATGTAGTAAAGTTATGTTCATATATAGGGATTCTCTGCTTAGAAATCTGATGGTTTTGGGGTGCCTGGGTGGCTCAGTCGTTAAGCGTCTGCCTTCGGCTCAGGTCATGATCCCAGGGTCCTGGGATCGAGCCCCACATCGGGCTCCTTGCTCGGCGGGAAGCCTGCTTCTCCCTCTGCCACTCTCCCTGCTTGTGTTCTCTCTCTCACCGTGTCTCTCTCTGTCAAATAAATAAATAAAAATCTTTAAAAAGAAATCTGATGGTTTCAAATTTTCTAATAGTTTAACTTCTTTGAATTCTTCAAAGTATCTAATTCATCTTTTTAATCTCTCCTCCAAACAGACACAATATAATAGATAGTAGATGTGACTCTATATATTGCTCACTTAATTATATATTCCCTTTGTGACAATTTCACTTTTAATGACTTTATAAACCAATTTAAAAGTAGTAACTGGGGCGCCTGGGTGGCTCAGTTGGTTGAGCGACTGCCTTCAGCTCAGGTCATGGTCCTGGAGTCCCGGGATCGAGTCCCGCATCAGGCTCCCTGCTCAGCGGGGGGGTCTGCTTCTCCCTCTGACCCTCTTCCCTCTCGTGCTCTCTGTCTCTCATTCTCTCTCGCTCAAATAAATAAATAAATAAAATCTTTAAAAAAAAAATAAAAGTAGTAACTGCATCTTACAATTCTTTAGTAACACTCAAATAACACATATTTAGATACTTGGTGTGTGTGGGTGTACTTGTGTGTAAAGTTAATTGAATGGTTGTGAGGACAAGTTCAGGCATTGTCTATTTACATGGCAACCTTACCAGCAATACATTTATATTGATATATATATAGGTTGTGTCTTCTGTTTCTGGCCTGGTAGAAATTCAAGTTATTCTTTTCACTTTGTGTTAAGTAATTAACTGGAAAGAATCCTTCATGGTTTATTGGTAGGTGTTCAAGTTAATAAAAATATGTAACCTAATGACCTGGTTTACTAGAATGTCTGCAAAGAATCCATTGCCTTAGGCTGTCCATTAAAAAGAATAAGCCTGCTGATGAGCTGATGACTGGAAAGATAACTAAACTTATTTATTATGTAAAATCTGGAAAATTTGCCCAATATGAGAAGAATATTGCCAATGGAACATTATAGGATGGGTTTTATTTTGTTTTATTTCAAGAATATAGTCTCCTCTCAGCCCCCCAAGTAATTCGTCACTGATTAAAATTGTTCGGTATATCAGTAGATAAACATACTGAACAGTATACTTTATATACTTAAGCAGTAATCCCTGTACTTGAAATATATGTAAACTTGCTATTCATGTGTAGAGAGAACAATGGAGAACTAATTATAAAAATGAAAACATTTTTTCTAAAATTAATATGTAAAAATTTTCCAAAAATTGCATTGTATTGAGTATCAACATTTGCTTATTATTGAAAAAGACTTTGTAACTCCTTGTTTGTATTATTTGAGTATTTTCTGTGAAGAAATTTTTTATATGTTCAATTAAAATGATTTCTGCTCTATTTCTTGTAGTTGGCTTGATCCTATCTCAAAAAGGTGAAAGTGTGACATGCTAATAGCATCGCATTACTTTAATAAGACGTGTATATTGGTAAACCATTTTATTTATACTTCAAAAACACACGAAGCATTTTGTATTTTTCGCTGAAGAAAACGGGCTCTTGGGTCATGTTACTTCGTGATTAGGACATGAATTATATCAAGAGGCATGATTCAATTCAAGATACTTAGAAATGAAAGTTTAATGGTACTGTGGGCAAAATATTTGAGGTTTAACTTTCTAGTCAGGTAGGCAGAACCATATAACTGCTTTAAAATATACATAGAAAGTTAACTGATTAATGAAAATAATGCAATGCCAAGACTTCCTGTTAATAACAAGTCCCTGGTATTAGTTTTATTAAATCCCTGCTCTGCCATTTTTAAAAAATTAAAAATACTCTTTCTTTTCTTTTTTCAGTAGCAAACATGAAAATTCTCTGAGTTAGACTACAAATATATATATACACACACACACACACACACATATACACTTACACATTTATACAAAATTTATAAATTATAAATTAATATTATATGTAAATATTTATATTTTATATATGATAAATATATATATATGAGACCTAGTTGATAATCTTCATCTTCTTCTGTATTATTCATCCACAGTAGAAATCAAAGTGTACTATCAAGTAAATGGTAACAAGCTAGTCCTCATTATAAGTGCATTTAAAAAAATGAGTTTCTCTGATGCTCAAATGCTTCTCCTGGCAAAGAAAATATTGAATAGAAAGATAGGGAACCTTCAGTTTATTTAAATTATAAGTATTCTCATTTTTCAATGTATGCCTTCCAATTTCCAAGTATTGGCAATCCTATTTGCTTCTCCTTCATAAATTCTTAACACATTACTCTTAGCAGCACTTCTATTTATGGATGATCTTCTGAGAAAAAAAAAATCACAAAGAAAAATGTAAAACTACTTAATGTATGTATGCAGTGAAACCAATACAAAAGTAGCAATAAAAATATATATGTAGAAAAAAAAACAAATTGTTTTGAAAATAGATGCAAAGCTAAAAAAACAAAAACAAACAAACAAACAAAAAACACCCAACCTTTTCTTTGGAAATAGTGAGAATTTCCCAAGGAATATTATTATACAGAAACTGCTTTATTTTTCTAAGAGGATACTAGAACATTATTTTTATTGAACTGAATAGAAAAAATTCATTAACCCTTTCTCCTTAGCTGGGAAAAATACTTCTTTAGATGTATTTCCTTTTTGCCTCAGTAACATTTTTAGTTTTGACATATATTTATTTTTTTAACATATGGGCTCTACAATCATTATCTCAGAGCTCTTTCAGCTCCCCTGTATATTTTTATTAAAGGCTAGTTGAAAAACATGTGTTTTGGGAAAAAATTAATGCCTTAATCTATATGCCATTATATCATCTTCATGAAAGTGCTCATGGATAGAAATTGAAGGTTAAATCTTTCTTGATATAAGAATTCATTTCCCCTTGAAAGAAATAGACTTATAATGAATGGAGAAAAAGCAATTTAGGATATAATATTAATGCACAATTACTTCATAAAGTAACAAAAGAGAAGAAAACCAAAATTATAGAACAGTTGGTATGTAAATAGATCCCATGAAAATGAAAAACTGACTACGAGCTAAGTATGAACTTCTTAAATCAGGGGAAAAAGTTACCTTCTCTATCCTGAACTAGAAATCGCAACATGAACTGTTGTCTCCAGGTATATTTCTGCTTTGGAATAATTTTTGCAATTCATCCGTTTGACCTGCGGAAGTACCAGTAAAATACCCCCTAGAGCTTTTTGCAATGCTTAAACTGAGAGTAAAAACTCCCATGTGAATACTATTAAGTGAGTTCTCTTTTGCATGGATGCAAAACTCAAAAGCATGATAAAACTCAGCAGTGAAAATTAGAGCATTTTGGAGTTTCCACGGGCTCATTTATTTAATACATTGTAGTTACTTGTGGTATAAACTTTGATTTAATGCAGTCTAGAGAAGGCTTATCACCTCATAAATGGTTAACAATTAGCTATGACCACACTACTTGATCATAGATATGAATAAAATGTTGACGGTTTCTGCCAGCCATATCATTAAAGTCAATAGTAGTTCATAATTTATGCCTTTACCTGACAGGGTTATTATATAGTATTACTATTAATATATAGTAATTACTTGGGAAATATCTTTATAGAAGGCTATCAATCAATGAATTTTAATGTAATGCACACACTTTATAGATAAACTTCAGCATCAAAATGAGCTGCTTCAAGTAAAATAGAGAGGTAATAACGCCGTATGTATTCTTCTTCAGAGAATTCTTTGTTCACAAAGCCAGAAAACCTGTCTTTACCGCAGATTCCATGTGCAGTCGATTAAAGCACTTTTTAAATTGGAGCTCCTGAAATTGCAAGAAGGAAGGCGCACAGAAGTTAAAACTGTGAAATTGAGTCTTAACCCAGTTAGGTTGAGTCTGAACCTTCACAGAGGTAGAGATGCTGCTTAAAGTCCTGCTTTCCACTATGTTATACCACCTCTGAGAATACAACCATGTGCCTGGCGGTGGAGTTGCATTTCTAGCACCCGTCTACCTGCGGTTAAAGTGCCGTCAATGACAGGTGGCAGCATCATTCCTAGGCAATCTCTTACCGGGTGTGCAGAAGCAGGGCAGGCAGAGTGCAGAATACTGTAAGGACAGCCAAGGACGAACTGAGGCAGTGGAGCTAGTCTGTTTCATATTATGAAATAAAAGCAACAGACAGAATCCTTGAAGTCTGCAAATATCACAGAAGGTGGAGCATTTTTGAACAAAAGTGTCATTTAGTTTCTCTGCAAAGTATTAAAACTTTCCTTGGTTTTAGCTCTATTTATTAACTAAGGGAAAATCGAGTCATTTTGAAAAGTAGAATGGCTCAGTATTGAACATTTCAGTCACATTAACATGCCTCACAGCCTCAACATGACTTTTAACTGGCAATCTCTCACCTGTAGACAATTTCGAGATACTCTCGATCATGAGGGGCCATAAGGAACATTTTTATTCTACCATTTGTATATTCCATATATTTCTTGGGCCATATATTGGCTATCCTTGGAATGCTGTCCTCCACAAATCACCATTTAAAATTTCAAACAGAAAAAAAAAATAAATAAAATTTCAAACAGAATAAAGTTTCAAAAAGAATAAAGTTTCACGCTTTAGCTCTTAATAGTTCATGTTTTATAAATATATACATTGTTATTTGTCTCCCTATGATGAATTTTTGTGATCTGTTATCCTATGGAAAATGTTGATGCTATTGCCTATCTCTTGTCACTTGATAAAAGCACTGACGTTTTTGGCCAGTAGAGCATCCTCCAGAATGAGCCTACTCAGAAAATTTCTCCTTCCTCATTAGAGTGATGAGCTGACAGGTCCTAGTTTATCCTAGTTTACTATTTTACCATTACAAGCACATATTTAAGGTCTACAAATGCCTCACATTCTACAAGGTTCAAGTCACTTCAGATTTTTTTTAAACAAATGGACATTGTATACACAATGGACTTAGAAATTCTTTCATCTGAAAAAGCTTTATTACTAGGCAAAAGTCTAAAATTCTGGCTTATTTTTATCTTAGGATAAGGTTTCATCCCAGAAGACACATCAGCACCATGCAGAGTCCTTGATGTGCTATCCAGTCGACAAAACACGACTCCCAGTGGGAAAGAAGAACATAGGTTTAAGTCAGGGTCACTTACTTTCAGAGGCCACCTTTGTTTGTATGAATTGGATTTTTGTTGCATATTTTTGGCCAAATTGTGCAAACTTAAGAAAGTCAAATTTTGTGTAGAGCTGGTGGTATTTACCATAAAAAGCTGAACTGAAAGCTCATTATATCTGAATTCAGAGAAATGCTTGTTTGCAGTTGGAGCCAGGTGACTGAAATTTTCCTCAGAATTTGTAATCTGTGCAATACAGAAATAATACAAGCATTGGACACCTTCCTACTATGCATGCCCATATTTCAAATTCAAGTAGAATCAAATGTTATCAGAGGGGTCTTCACAAATATTCTAATTTGAATTTTTCCTATTGTATAAAACCTGAATAAATGTATATGGCACAATTTCAATACTGGATTCTTGTCTAAGAATTGCCTAAGATTTGCTTGTGAACTTGAACTGTAAAACTGTAAGTATAATATCACTCGAGTGTTTACTATGCTGCAAGAAAATTTCTAAGTGCTTTTCATGCATTTGGTAATTTAATCATTATATCTCATCCTGAAGTAATTACTATGACAGCACTAATTTATTACTGAGGAAACAGAGACATGGTGTGGTTATCATAACATCTAAAACACACAGGAACAAAATGTGGAAGCCAAGATTTCAATTCTCATGTTACTGCTCTTAAATACTGAACTTACTCCATTGATTCTGGACAAAATTTTATCTATCTGTCTATCATCTATCTATCTATCTATCTATCTATCTATCTATCTATCTATCTATCTATCATCTATCACCATAGTATGGTGACTTCATACTCTGGGTCCAAATTGGCAGTATTTGAATTGAATTGCAATATTTGAATTGAATCACAATATTACTACTCATAAGTTATTTATCATAAAATAATGATATAAATTACTTAACCTCTATGCTTACATTTCCTTGTCCATATAAGTATAATAATAGAGCTTAACTAATAGGATTGTTGTGGGAATAAATGAGTTAATACATGTAAAAATTGCTTAAAAGGCATGTGTGTATAGGTATAGTTATTTGCTTATCTGTATATATTTATATACAAACACTTATATGTACACCTATATGTACATTTATAGATACACATAGATACACATAGATATTGAAGTTAAATTAACATTTTCTGTGTCTACATATCTACCACATTTTGTGAGTTAGGCTTAAATTTGCTCTCTTCCCAGTGTTTATGTCTTAGGAAATATTTGTTTGTATCTCTACAAAAAAAAAAATCTTAATCTCTCTCGAATATTCTTGTTGGCACTAAAGAATAGTAGTAAATGTGTATTGTCATTCAATTGCATTGGCCAGTGATCAAATCAAGTAGAATCTGTGGTTTGCCAGGACTAAATGTCTCACCTTTGGAAGTTCATCAGATTGATTTTCTTCTCATATCTCTCTCTAAAAGGGAGATATAAGTTAGCAAAGTGATTCAGGATCTTCTGAATTATCTTCTGTGTCATCACGATGCAATAAAATAATTAGTGGAATTTAGTTTCTTTGATCCATGGGGAACCCCCCAAAAAATATTGTATAGTGAGAGTTCTCAGTATCTTTCCCATTCTTAAAACAGTGACATGGAAAAAACATACCTCAGCTCACATATGTCCACTGCTCTTTTTGGGTGGTCCCCAACACCATCCTCAGGCTCAACAATTCATTGAAAGGACTCACAGAACTCAGAAATGTCATTGTATTTGCAATTACATTTTATTAAAGAAAATAATACAGATTATAATAATCAAAGGGAAGAGATACATGAGATGGAGTCCAAGAAAGATAGGCATGGAGCTACCTGTTGTCCTTGCCCAGTGGATTGTGTAGAAAGTGCTTACTTTTCTAGCTGCCATTTTTGGAAACATGCAATGAGCATTGCCAACCAGGAAAGCTTGCTTGAGTCTTGGGTTCAGGCTTTTCATTAGGTGTTGATCACTCAGACATGGCAAACAGCCTATGTGGCTCTTCTTATGTGTAGTAGGGAATCTGACCTCCAAAGAGAGGTTGAAGTTTCTAGGAGGTAACCTCTAAACCCTTGGGATATGCTGAGTGCTATGAGTATCTTTGTTATTCATATTGTCCCCTTGGACCACACCTGACTGTGGGTCAGATGAATCAGAGTGGGTGCTGGCCAGGCAAGAAAAAACAGCTATGTGATTAGGTGGTTAGGGCTTTGGGCCAGGTGAAATCAGTCTGACCTCAGGGGGAGGCAGGGTGAGCTATAGACTGAATTCAACCATGTGGACAAATCAATCAATCAATCATGTCTAGGTAATGAAGTCTCAACAAAAACTGGATACTGAAGTTTGGGTGAGCTTCCTGAGTTGGTAATACTCTATGTGTATTGCTACACACTGATACTGGAGAATAATCATTCCTAAGGAAGGTGGTAACTAGATTTGGAAACTTCCCAGACTTTCCCCTTTGTGTCTCTTCCTTTGATTGTTTCTAATCTGCATCTCTTCCCTGTAATAAATGTGACCACGAGTATAAGAACTTTCAGTGAATTCTGTGAGTCCAGCAAATTATTAAACCTGAAGATGGTTTTGGGAAAGCCCCAGATATATAGTTTATGTCAGAAGTCTTGGATAGAGTCGACAGTCTGCAGGACTGTGCTCTTAATCTCAAGTTTGGTTAAACTCCTTTGTATTTTAGGTCTCTAGCCGCTCCAGAGGTATCCAGGGCTGATACCATATGGCCAAAGGCCCCCACCATAGATCACATTGCCAGCATAGAGTATCTGGTGGATCCCAATGTCCCCTAGTAAACAAAGACACTCTTCATACACAGGCATTAAAAGGGCTTAGAAGTCACCTCCCAGGATCTGATCAAGCATCAAACTTCTCCTTGAGCAAGGATAATTCTTTACTGCACATCTACTCATTAGCATTTGAGAATTTGTTCCTCCTTTTCTTAGTGTTATGGACTGAATTGTGTATCCTCCACAATTAATATGTCAAAGCCCTAACCCCAAATGTGACTCTATTTGGAGGTAGGGCTTTTAAAGAAGGAATTAAAGTGGAATGAGGTTATAAGCGTGGGGCCCTAATCCCATATGACCGATATCCTTATAAGAAAAGAATGAGACCCCAGGGATGAGTGAACACAGAAGAAAGGTCACATGAGGATACAGCAGAAGGTGACCATCTATAAGCCAAGGAGAGAGGCCTTTGAAGAAATTAACTTTGCCAGCTCTTTTTTTTTTTTTTTTTAAGATTTTATTTATTTGACAGAGAGAGACATAGCAAGAGCAGGAACACAAGCAGGGGGAGTAGGAGAGGGAGAAGCAGGCTTCCCGCGGAGCAGGGAGCCCGATGTGGGACTCAATCCCAGGACCCTGGGACCATGACCTGAGCCGAAGGCAGACGCTTAACGACTGCGCCACCCAGGCGCCCTAACTTCGCCAGCTCTTGATCTTGACCTTCTAGCCTCCAGAATTTACAGAAAATAAATTTGTTATTTAAGCCACTTAGTCTGGTATTTTGTTATGGAAGCCCCGGTAAACTAATATACCTACCAAACCCCACAAAACTTTAGGAGAATAAATATTAAATATTACTTACATTTTTAATAAATAAAATTAAGTAAATCTATAACTCATGACAGAAAAATAGGTACAAATATTATTATATAAACATGCTAAAACAAATAGAGTCTTTCTACCCACTGGCAGCTCAAGAATCACTGTAAGAATAAATGCTATCCAATCCCAATATTGACATATTTGTAAAGGATTCCTCTATTACATTTATTTAACTTAAGTAAACTACGTTGCCATAAAATTGAAATACTCTTTGCAGAGCAGGTCATTCCATTTTTGTTACGGTATATATACATATTTCATTTTTGTTTTTTATGTGCACTTTGATTTATTGAAATAGAAACTATCACATTTCTTTATTCTATTCTTTAAAATTGCTTGGAAAACATTTAAAGTGCTATGCTTGCATCTCTGCTTTCTTACTGAGAATTAGTCATGTTTCCTGCACATAGTATAACCTATGAAAATATTGTGCTTTAGGTTAGAATTTGACCGAAACCATGAAGATTGGTGGTTTCTCGTTCCTCAAGTGGTTCTACTTCCTCTACTTTGAAATTTTATAGCATGATGAATCAAATTTGTTCTTAAGACTTAGGTAGAAAAATCACCAACATTTAATGATAAAAGAAAATTTAAACGTTCTAACATAAAATTGCACCTGCTACATAGGAGTTATTGGTATTTTATAAGTCCTATTTTCATTTTAACTTCATGGCCAATTCTGTTCCCCATGAATGTTACAATAGTAAAGGCTTAAGGGTGAGGGAAGGAGTTTAACATAGCAATAAAAACAAATTGAAATACTTTTCAGGTGCATGTTTTCAAAACTGATTTTTTTCTTAAAAGATTCTAATAACTAATATACTTTATTAAAGAATTTCAGGCTGATTGTTAGGATCAAGTAAGCATTTTTTTTTTAAGATTTTATTTATCTATTTGACAGAGAGAGACACAGCGAGAGAGGGAACACAAGCAGAGGAAGTGGGAGATGGAGAAGCAGGCCTCCCACTGAGCAGGGAGACAGATGTGGGACTCGATCCCAGGACCCCAGGACCATGACCTGAGCCGAAGGCAGATGCTCAACGACTGAGCCACCCAGGCGCCCCTCAAGTAAGCATTAATGTAAGCATTTCTTACTACTAAGTTTTCCAGTGCTGGTAAATCCTTTATACACAGTTTTTTGCTCGTTGTTTTTCTTTCCTTATCTTATTTGCAAGAGGTAATATTGAGATTTTAGGCAACATTGGAATGTTTTAACTAGCTGTATCTTTCTTTTTTTTTTTTTTTTAATGTGAATCAAGTAGGGACTCTGCTCTTAACACGTGTTGTCCTTTAATTAAACCAGCTGTAAACTAATCACTGGGTTCTATAAGGCATGGTGTCTATACATGCAAAATTATCTGAGCACAGCATGGGTGATCTCTTTATTTCGACTGTCTTAAAAATTGATGAGTGCTGCCACAAGGACAATTTGACAACAGTGATTCGTAAGCTTTGTGAAGACAGCTGTGCTAAGATATAAACTTTAATTCTCCCCCACATTATAGTGGCAGGCAAGGGGTGTCCTAGAGGCTTGAAAGAATGAATGTACCTGTTTGGAAGCCTAAATTATAGACTCCACAAATTAACAGAATGTTAAAAACACACTAAGGCTTGCATTATCGGTTTATGGTATGGTAAAAAGGTTGCTACACTGGGAATCAGGAGGAGTGGGCTTCAGCCACAAGCTGTCGTGGCGAGATGTCCTTATCACAATAGCTGGGAGTGCCCTTGCTGGAACAAATGAAGTGCATTGGACAGCCCATTTTAACTGAAACCTTCGGAATACTAGGTAAAGAATGATCACGAAGGCTGGGTAGGTTTAGAACAAAAAAAACCTGGGACATTGAGGACGTGCAATAAATATGTGTTGAACGGATGAAGGATTTCCAAAGCCAACAGATCTAGGATTGACATTATGCTTCTGTCTTTTTTATGTACTGTGGTCTTGGAAAGAGGCCTTAGCTTACTCAACATCCAGTTCCTAATCTATGAGAATATCTGCATCCTACGGATTAATTGAAAACTAAGAGGCTAATATAGAGATACAGAGATGGATACAGATATAATACAGAGATTTGGATTTCTGTGTAGGAGGCATAGTATAAGCATTTAATACATAGCTGATGCTATAATATGGTGCTATGTGCCCTTAATTGAAGAAGATCATAAACTTTTATCCATGAATATAGAAACTGAGCAGTTTTTTCAACTACTCATGACAAATTATGCCCATGCCCTAAAGCTATGTAATTTTTCATGGTCCATAGAATTCTATTACACACCTCATGTTTAATTTTCTTTTGTCAAAAGTCAAGGCTGTAATTTGATTTTCAGATTTAATTTTCTCCAGATGCTAAATCCTTACCTAAGTATCTAGGGAAGGTTTTAGAGGATATATAGATTCAGTAAAAAAATAAATAAATAAATAAAAGATTTCTCATGAGATTTTTCCTTAATAAATGAAATTAACCTTTCAAAATAGAGGGATTTCTGGGTTTTTAGAGTTCTTTTTTATGAAATTTCATTTTTCTTTTCTCAAAAAATACAAACAAAATTTCTATTGGCTTTGGGAATGCTCATAATCTTTGCACTTATATGTCAAATATTAACAATCTAATGCAATACAAAATCATATATTCATATTGCTAAGTTGTTCTTAGCAATAGTTATTCTTTAGGTATGTCTTTATATATTAAGTCTTCCAGTCCCTGCCAGTCTAAAATCTCTACTTACTTAGTTCAACCTTTGATATGTTAAATAGATTATTGCAAACTTTCTTATGTGGACCTATAATGCAGGATAGTTTACTTGCAAATTGTCCAAAACATTGCCTCCTTGTCTTTTTCTTTACTTCTAACCATATCATTAATACCTACTCCTTCACTTAACAATCTTCACCCAAAAGCACATTATTTTTTCCATATAAAAAAATGCAACCATGTAGTAAAATTATTGTCTTCAAAACAAAGATGCATATTAAAATGTTACATTATTTTTAACATTATGTCTCACTGATGCAATGATAATAATGAAGTAGGCAATCGAAAGGCCTTGTGATCAAATCAGTAATGAGCTCTAATGTTGGTAACTAACATTTGGGGTCAACAAAAAACCTTGCAGCCTTGGGCTAAGCTGATCCTTCAAAAAGGTCTTTAGCAGTAAGATGTATTTCACTTTTTTCAGTCAGCAGAAACTAAGAATTAGGTAGAAAATAAAATAAAATGTAATTTGTGAAAAACTATCAAATGGTTTGCCTGTGAGGGCACAACTGTATGATCTAAGCTCATCACAAAAAACTAGGCTATCGGGGCACCTGGGGGGCTCAGTTGGTTAAGCGACTGCCTTCGGCTCAGGTCATGATCCTGGAGTCCCTGGATCGAGTCCCACATCGGGCTCCCTGCTCAGCAGGGAGTCTGCTTCTCCCTCTGACCCTCTTCCCTCTCGTGCTCTCTATCTCTCATTCTCTCTCTGTCAAATAAATAAATAAAATCTTAAAAAAAAAAAAACTAGGCTATCAGATTCCTAATCCCTTGGCTTTTTTACTCTGACAAATTATATTTATTATTTAAATATTTTACAGTCAAAATTAATGAACATATAATTTAATTGATTACTTGGTTTCAACATGCAAAAAAGATTGTCTTTTTATGGGAATATAAAAAATAGGCAATTTCTTCATGTTGTTGTTCCTTTAATAATAGGGATGAGCAGAGTACTAAGAAATAATGAATATTAAGCTGACAAAAATAACAGCAGGAATGATGATAAAAATATACTTATATAACTTTTATTTCTCATAAATTATAAACAGTTGATCTTTTAGTAACTATTAGGTCTATTTATGCATAATTATTAACTATTTATGTTTAAATGAATAAACAGAATACTGGGGGAACCAGGCTGAAATGAAGTTTTAGCTATTGAAGAAACTTTTTCTTTTTTTTGCCAAGGAGTTTCTCTCCAGTCTCAGCAGCAGTAATTTTAGATAAGACTGAGTTTATTTATTTATTTTTTCAGTTCTATAGGTTATTGGATACAGTAGCAGATACTTTCAAAGCTTTAAGAGTTATATTCAAAAGGAAACATGTTTTGTCTAACTTGGGCATGAAAGTACATTTGTTGCCAATTTACACTGATGGTTTCCAAATGGATATTCAGTGGCAACCATCAGGAAATTTGTTTTTGACAGATAATTAAAGAGACCTCAAAGGCAAATAAATGAAACAATTTATAGCTCCTATTGTGGATTTTTATTTAAAAAAACTATACTTACACAGTTAAACAAGGTGATGCATTTTTCTTCCTCACTGTTCTGTAGTTATTTTGTATTATTTCCATGAGATAAACACTGTAAGTCCACTTGTTTATATGTTGGCCTTTTAGGAAGGAAAAGAGAGAAAATGTTGTCAGGATTACAATGCTGCCAGCTGAGAGACAGAAATCAACATCTTTCTAACAATGATCACAGGCTGGAGGGATGGGGTGGTATCTCAGAAATAGGCAAAGAGCCAAAATGGATGTGAAGGAATTGCACAATATAAAGTAAATTTTTGACTATGTTTTCATCCATTAAAATAAAAAAAAAGAAGGAAGGAAGGAAAGAAAGAAAGAAAAGGAAAGAGAAAGAGAAAGGGAGAAAGAAAGCAAGAAAGAAAGAAAAAGAGAAAGAAAAGGAAAGAGAAAGAAAGAGCAAGAAAAAAAGAAAAAAGAGAAAGAGAAAGTGAGAGAAAGGGCAAGCAAGCAAGGAGAAACAAAGAAACTTGAGCCCCAGCCAGGTTACGTACATGAGCTAGTTATCAGCCTTCTGGAACTAACTAAAAATCTAAGAGTCCCTGTTTTAGATAATTCCCTCCATTCAACTTTAAAGACATTCATTACACTAATCAAATTCTTAAAAAAATATGAATCTGTTCTCTACCTGATCCCATCAATTCTATTCTTTTTACTTTCACTGTTCTAAGACCCTCTCTTTGGTATTGTTACCTTTGAAGCTTTGTTTTACTTTCCTTCCCTTAGATTTTGGATTATAATTGTATTTTTTCTTTTCTTTTCTTGTCTTTTCTTTCTTTCTTCTTTCTTTCTTTCTTTCTTTCTTTCTTTCTTTCTTTCTTTCTTTCTTTCTTTCTTTCTTTCTTTCTTTCTTTCTTCTTTCTTTCTCTCTCTCTCTCTTTCTTTCTTTCTTTCTTTCTTTCTTTCTTTCTTTCTTTCTTTCTTTCTTTCTTTCTTTCTTTCTTTCTTTCTTTTTTCTCTTTCTCCTTTCCTTTCCTTTCCTTTCCTTCCCTTCCCTTCCCTTCCCTTTCCTTCTTTCTTCCCCCACTATTAGCTTTGTAGTTAAACCTTCTGTCGATCCTTACCCTTCCTACAGACTACAAAGCACCTCTTTGATTTAAATTTTTGAAGCCTTCACGCAGAATTGTATTCCAGCATTGCTGGTTGTTTTCAGCAAGAGAACAGGTCCAAATTACTATTCTACCATTATCTGAAGTGGAAGTAGTAATTAGATCATTTCATTGGTAAATTCTATGAAAACTGGTATTTGGAAATGTTTCCATAATAATGATTTTAATATTAAAAATGTCACCTATAAAACTTTTATAATTTAAAGTTTATTAAAACTGGGGCACCTGGATGGCGCAGTAGGTTAAGCGTTCAACCCTTGATTTCTGTGCAGGTAATGATCTCAGGCTCATGAACACAGTGTCCTGGGATCCAGCCTTGAGTCGGGGCTCTTCCCTAAGCAGGGTGCTTGCTTCTCTTTCTCTCTTTCCCCCCATGCCCCCCCCACCTGCTCACACACTCCCTCTCTAAAATAAATAAATAAGTCTTTAAAAAATAGTTTAAGAAAACTATTAAATGAAAGTTTCCAATTCTTTTGTGAAGTTCTTACAAAAGAAAAATTTCAGATTTTTACTTGTTAAAAAATATGAAAATGCTAACTTTCTATTTAGTTTGTGAGACTGTTTCAAAGCCATGGACACTAAACTTTACTAGCTGAAATCCAATAAAAATTGTTAAATAATTTATGGATCAGACTGAAAATTAAAGATTATGATTGAATAAACACAGACAATAATAGGATTCTTCCACCTAAATCTGTGCTTTTTTGTGAACCATCTTTTGTATCTGAAGAAGTCCCAAATATTGAGATAAAATAACTTCAATTCATGGTCTCACAAAATGATGAAGCAAAATTTTCAAAAATGTTAAAAGGTAATTGTCAGAAAAAAGTAAAATCATGATTCCTATATAGATATAAAAATCAACACACATTAAGGAATTTATTTTCCTCACATGCTATAAAGGAACCAGGCAGATGTTATAACCAGTTCAAAAGAAAAGTCAAAACAGCACACACTTACATGAAATAAAGGAATTTTGGATAACTTGCAAATGGATACAAAACTGATTTTCCACAGAAAAGTAGGATTGGGGAAGGATGAAGACTCAGTTAATTCATATCACATGGGATAGAATTGCCAAGATAAGTAAGAGAATCTGATAATCTATCGTGTATGCTACAGAATATGTATAATTTTCCACTGAAAAGCAATTTTTCTTCTACAAGAGTAATCAAGTGTCTGGAATCACAGCATTCACAAAAGCAAGCACACACGTAGATTCACACACCTTTACTAACAGGTTTGTATCATAAATAGATGTCGAATCACCATGTAGTACCCCTGAAACTAATATAAAACTCTATATCAACTATACTTCATAAAAAGAAAAAAGAGGTTATAGTGACCAAAACCCTACACTTGCTCTATTTTGATATTGAGAAATAGAGGTTCAGCTTCAGATCTGAGGTGATATTAATTCCAGGCTCAGGACTTTTTTCGGGTCTGTAAAGCGACTTCTGTATTTTCGCCCTTCTGGTCCGTTTCATCAAATGTTACCTTGCAGGGCCAATTTAACGTCTTTAAGGTAAATGTTGGTTGGGGTAACATGCATGATCATTTGAACAAATGTAAATTTACCCTGGTTCACTCTTATAAATCCCAATTTTCTTTATCCCTCTTTTAAAATTTGTTTCAATTTTGTGTCCTGATAATGGTTATTCAATCTAATTTCCATCTTGCTTAAAGAAAAGCACTGTTAAGCTTGTTTTTATTGTGTTTTATTGAAATGAAACAAACTATGTTAGAATATAAATGTTATTTTTTTAAAAAAAGATTGTATTTATTTATTTGAGAGAGAGAGTGTGAGAGGTCACAGAGGGAGAGGGAGAAGTAGACTTGCTGCTGAGCTGAGAGCCCAGTGCAGGGCTTGATCCCAGGAACCTGAAATTATGACCTGAGCCAACGACAGACGCTTAACTGACTGAGACACCCAAGAGTCCCAGAATATTAATATGTTATGCCATTGAAATCCAGCAGAGCTCTGGCACACTTTAGAAGTGCAGTTTACCCCGGTGGTCTCAAATGGAGACAATTTTGCCTACCGGGGGATATTTGTCAATGTCTGGAGACATTTTTGGTTCTCATAACTAGGGTTGTGGAGTCAAAAGGATGTATGCTATTGGTATCTAGCAGACAGAGGCTAAGGATGGGAATAAAAATCCTGTGGTGCACAGAACGGCTTAGCACACCAGACTTATTTGGTCCAAAATGTCAATCATTCTATTATCGATTTACTCATGGTGTATAATCATAATGATACTAATAAAATCTACACCATAAGATTAGAGTTAGTGTATATACAATAGGCAGTATAAAGAAAGCCATTCTATAATGGTGCTTATGATCTTTATTGGAAGCAAAGGACACCCACAAGGCATTTAGGCCTCACCAGGAGGTCCTGGCTTGACAGGTACATTTATATATATTACAAATATATGGAACTATTATTGTCACTTTCTTGAGAACAGTGAGACTGGAGATGTTCTCTGACTTTACCAAGGTCACAAACCTATTGTATGTTTGGGCCGAATTGACTCTTTTGTTTTTATTTTTTTTGTCTAAAACAACAGGCATATTCAACCTTTACAAACGTTGCAATTACCTAATATAACTTATTCAGATAATAATTAGTCCACTGTATTAGGGGTGATTGTATTAGAATTGTGTTTTTTTTTTCAAGTCAAAATTTATTTTATATTGTTCCTCTAAATATTTTGAACATTACAATTTCAATCCCACACTAAATTAACTCAGGTTTTAATCACTGAGATGAGTGCAAAATGTGTTCTGTTGTTTTGGCCTTTTCTTTGGTTTTTGCTTTTAAGTGATGAAAATGGAACTAGCTGTTGTACCTGGGACCTCAGAGTGCATTGAACACCTGGTGAGTATAAACTTACTTCCCACATCTATTTCTCAGTTTTGAATGTCTTTGATCTTTCACAGAGATATCCATAGTCTCTAAGACATAAACTTAACAAAAAAGGCATAAGTCATTCTAAATACTTTTATTTTTTCATTTAAAGGCATTGTAAATTTTGAAACTTCAATGCATCTCACTTCGATGCCTAGTGCTTTGTCTTACAAGCAAAAGAAGGACTTGAATAATTACATTCTCAACAGGTGCAGAGTGGAATTATGTGAGAGAGGTTACTTTAAATAAGGATAAAGGGTTGTATCACCTGTCTGCTGAAAACATTTCTCGCTTTTATATTCATAACTCCCATGAATGTGTCTGTAATATCGAAAAACTTAAAAACATTGGCCATTGTCAGACGGAAGATTTATACCTTAAAAAAAAACACATGGGATTATGACTACTACTATTATTTCAAAAGCATTGTTTTCAAAGGTTAAACTTCATTATAATGGAATTATGGAATAATTCCTTAATGGAATGGAATTAAGTTATAGTATTTTTTTTAAAAGATGGAATTATAGTTCAACATTGATTTCATTGATTTATTTATTTTTTTTGAGAAAGAAAGAGTGCCCTTCAACGTTGATTTTATTGACTTTAGTTTCACCAGGTCTTTAGTTTCTTATATTCTCAACTTCTTTGGAAAATGAAGTTAGGGGAGTAGGAAACATATATATTAAAAATCATAAATAATAAAGTTATTTTTCTTTAAAAAAGAAGCAAATATAATGAGTTATGCATTTTAAGTAAAACTTTCATAATTAAAATATTCTTCACAATTAAAACAAAATGATCAGAGTTTTCCCTTAACCAAAAGATAAACTCTGACATGTGATATATATGCACAGTGTTGAAAAACAGAGTACACCAGATTGAAGAATAGCAGACAAAAAAATGGATCAAACCTTGAAATAAAATCTGTCACTTTGAAACTTTAAAATATTTTTAAAAATCATGCTAAATTTTTGCACATGGTATTCTTTGACACATATTTCCCTGGAGGTAAAAACTATTTCAGATTTGTGAGTTACTTTTACATTTACAGAGAAGGTCACATTGGAAACCTTCATAAAAATCTCAAGTCAATATGCAAGTTTCTATGTATAATTCATTTTTGGTCTACTATATTCCTTTGCTTTATCTAGGTCTTAAACATTTCAAATGATATTGTACGAACCATGTTAAATGAGTATTCAGAACTAGGAAAGTAAGAATATTTTATGATCCAAGATTTGTAAGATAATAGGAAGATCAACTATTAATACATTTGGCATCATCATCTCAGAACCAGTATCTAGCAGAAAAGTCGGAGTTTTCTCCAGCTAACAAAAGTTAGCTGGAGGGCGCCTGGGTGGCTCAGATGGTTAAGCGTCTGCCTTCGGCTCAGGTCATGATCCCAGAGTCCTGGGATCGAGTCCCACATCGGGCTCCCTGCTCCTTGGGAGCCTGCTTCTCCCTCTGCTTCTCTTTCTCTCTCCCTCTGTCTCTCATGAATAAATAAATAAAATCTTAAAAAAAAAAGTTAGCTGGAGAAAATAAAACTTTTGGTTAAGGGGATGGTTCTACATGAAAACTATCAATTTTAAGCTATTGTTAAACAAATGTGGCATATTTTAAACTATTGTTTTTTTTAATTAATTTTTTTTTGATGTAGTGTTCCATGATTCATTGTTTGCATATAACACCCGGTGCTCCATTCAATACATAATAAACATAATCATTTTGGCTAAGGATAGTATGTAATAAACACTTTACAAAGATGTTAGTCATTACCATTCCATTTAGTGGCATATATATTAATTTTTACACATTACATATATTTCATGTATTTTATTTGTATTTTATATTATTTTTAAATATTTTTTAAAATTTTATTTTATTATGTTATGTTAATCACCATACATTACATCATTAGTTTTTGATGTAGTGTTCCATGATTCATTGTTTGCATATAACACCCAGGGCTCCATGCAGAACGTGCCCTCTTTAATACCCATCACCAGGCTAACCCAACCCCCCACCACGCCCCCCTCTAGAACCCTCAGTTTGTTTCTCAGAGTCCACAGTCTCTCATGGTTCATCTCCCCCTCTGATTTCCCCCGCTTCATTTTTCCCTTCCTACTATCTTTTTTTTTTTAACATATAATGTATTATTTGTTTCAGAGGTACGGTCTGTGATTCAACAGTCTTATACAATTCACAGCGCTCACCATAGCACATACCCTCCTCAAAGTCTATCACCCAGCCACCCCATCCCTCCCACCCCCCACCACTCCAGCAACCCTCAGTTTGTTTCCTGAGATTAAGAAGTCCTCATATCAGTGAGATCATATGATACATGTCTTTCTCTGATTGACTTATTTTGCTTAGCATAATACCCTCTAGTTCCTATTTAAACTATTGTTAAACAAAGTGTGGCTTACTCATTTTTTAATGACTATTTCATTAACTTAATATAACATACACTGTACAGTAAGTTAAACATTTAGAAATATAAAATTAATATAATTGCCTTGAAAGCCAGCTGAACTGTCACACACTCAGAAAAGTGGTAGTCTGAAAAATAAATTACTTTTTCCTCCTGCAGAATAAAGGATCTGACAATGGAAAAATAATTTTATTAGAAAAGGATTGAAAGTCTTTTAATGGATGTTTCTTTCTAGGACCCTAGTGAAATTCATTTTTCAATGAAAACCTTCAAGTAAATGTTTACTTCAATAATTTGTTTTTAAAACATCTCTGATCTAGTAAATTGTTGGCTAGTCTGGGCAAGTACACCTATATAAGCCTTTGTATAAAAATATTTAAATTTAAAATTTCTGAGAACAAACTTACCCAGTTTTCTAAAAAAAAAAAAAAAGGAAGAAAGAAAGAAAGGTAGATTTCTGGAAATAGGGATCTTGGAGATTGAGCCATCTAATGTGTGTTAGCAATAACAAAGGGTAAATCATTTGGTATGTGCTCTATTTTTTTTTTCTAGATATATCAATAAATAAAAGATCTTCTGTGTTTACATAGTGTAACTGGCTCAAATAGATTTTGCCAAAACTTTTTAGGTGACAATTTTTCTTTTGATACCAATTTACTTGAACTCAATAGAAGATCTGGGAAAGTAAAGAGTTGCTTTTCTTGATAAGTTCACTGGTACTATAACAATGTAATCAATGTTCCCGAGGCACAAAGTAAATGTGGAACCTGAGGGAAGCAGTGTGACTGCTTAAAGTTAATGGCTAAATGATAAAATGTGTTAAAGTTAATCACTTTATTTATGTGGTCATTGATTTCCCTCACCACTCTTGTCAAGTACGCCACACTTAATAACCATTTCCCATCACTAGCCAATAAGAATTAAATACAGACCCAGGAACTGGGAGAGAAATGTTCTCCTCAGTTCTAGTTTTCTCAATATTCTTGATTCCCTTTTGCCGAAAACCTTTTGGAACAGCTTCATGACCTATTGCTTGACTTATTCATCATATTTTGTTTGCAGGGTATATTTTTCCTGATCACAGTTTAGCCTGGCGTTAACTTACTATTTCGCATTTTAATGTAGGCAAGATAAGCATCAGTTCTAAGGGAGACAGTAAAGTGTGTAATCATAATAGGCATCACTTACATACATGTCCAGCAGATTCGCTATGCAATGCGTGTTGTTGGTGACAATGTATTACGACCTTAGTCCTTAATAGAGTTTATAATAAAACAGGGGAAACAGAAATGGTTCATCTATAACAATTATCTAGGGGCGCCTGGGTGGCTCAGTCGGTGAAGCGTCTGCCTTCGGCTCAGGTCATGGTCCCAGGGTCCTGGGATCGAGCCCCGCATCGGGCTCCCGGCTCGGCAGGGAATCTGCTTCTCCCTCTCCCTCTGTCCCTCCCCCTGCTACTCCTGTCTCCCTCACTTGCTCATTCTCTCTCTCAAGTAAATAAGTAAAATCTTAAAAAAAAAAATTATCTAAAAGTAAGTGCTACATTATGCAGCACTCACTAAAAACACACATGGAGGCCCCAAAACTATCTATTAATCCTGGCTGGACCGGTATATGAAAGTATTACAGGTAGATAGAAAAAATTCAGAGAAAAACCTTGCAGACATGGTACCTGGGTTGAAATCCCAGCTCTGCCGTGTACTACCTTCGTGACCTTGGCCAAGTTTTTCAACCTTCCATGCCTTGGGTTTCCCTCATCTATAAAATAGGAATAATATTATACCCAGCTCATGAGATAGTTAAAAGGATTAAATAAGATGTTGCATATAGAATAACTGGCATTCAACAAAAATCACCTTGTATAATGGGACAACAATATGAGTGGTGAAGGTTCATCACTGATGAGAAATGGCCAGGCTTGTGTGATGAGTCAGTGTAAAGTAGACCTAAGTTATAAGGATGGAAATTAATTCCTGGGAAGGTAAGATTTTTCCACTTCATGGGGGGTGTTGGAAGTGTACCCTTTCAGAAAAAACCTGTCTGAAACTTGTAAATAAGGCAGTAACATATAGATAAATATGGGTGGCATTTCATGCATTGGCTGAGGCCATCCAAGGATTATTTAGGGCCACACTCTCCAGTAAGATAGGAGTAGCCACATGGGGCTACTCTACGCTTAAGTTATGACTTGTCTGAATTCAAAGGGCTGTGAATTAAAATACAAACTGGGCTCCTAAGACAATATGAAAAAAATTCAAAATGTCTTCTTAGTTTTTTTTATATTGGATTAGATGTTAAAATGACAATCTTTTGGGCATATTGGGTTAAATAAAATATACTAAAATGAATTTCACCTCTTTATTTTTAATAAGCCCACTAAAAAAAATTGTTTGTGTAGTTTGCATTATATTTTTATTGCAATGTGCTGACCTAAGGGAATATACTTAGTTCATGTTATTAATTACGACTGGTGAAAGATCCTAGACTTTTTGAAGTTACTTGCTAACTTCTAGATATTTGCCTAACAGAGATGCAAATAATTTTGGTTCAAAGGAAGAGAGAAACCTAAAGAGATGTGGCCTTGTGGACATTAAACTGCTTCATATCTAACTCAGGAGTTATATATTATAATGTATAACATTTTTTTTGTTGTCTGTATGTCCTAGCTTCTCAGATGTCCTTGGAACCAGTCATGACCTCTTACTGATTCCCTCATTAATTTACAAGTTAAAAGTTTTATCTTTAAAGTTGTAAGTTTACAATCATTACTTTACCAAAAAAAAGGAAGCCGAATTTATTGAGATTTGCAATAAAAAGTCCTTTGACTGTATATTGATACCGTAGAGTAATGAACAGAAGCTCTGAATTACTAACTGGGCCCTGGTATGTGCTACTTGAGGTATGTAGATTGCTTAGCTTCTCTGAGCTGCTGAAAACATCTCTGTAAGTTGTAAGAATAATACTTAGTTCAAAAGGTTTGACTTAAATGATAATGTACTTTAAATATCCACCACAGTGTTTGAAATATAATGATTCAGTAAATTATATTTTTGTTATTATAATTAATATAATTTTAAAAAATTTTAAATAGAAGAACAAGCCAATAAAATAGTGTTTGATAACAATTTTTAAAATGATATATGTAGAATAGTGAAGAGAGAGGGAAAGGTAATATTGTGAGAAGCAATTTGGAAAACAGAGGGTCAGCAGACCCAGACAGTTGGTGACAGCAGTAAAAAGAGAAATGGAAGGATGAATTCATTAGAAAGAAACAGCAAGATTTGATGAAATATTTTTTTTAATTTCAAACATTTTATTTAACCTGTTGATTAGGGAATGAGGAAGATGCTCACATCTGTTCAAAGGACAGTAAGGGCTGTAAAATAAAGAGCAAACATTAAGGAATGATGATACCATATATAGAATCATGAAATTCTGACGTGGAAGGTAGTTTGCTGAGAAACATTCTTCAGTTTTGCTCATGTTGTCTTCAAAGTAGAGGGAAATCCAAATGATGATTTTTAGACTTCTAGAAATTCCTGTAAAAAATGAAAGTGGGAACTTAAAGCAGTTGGGTTTCTTGGAGATCACTCTGAATGGCTCTGATATTTCAAACAATGAATGTGGGACCTCAGAGTAAGTGTAGGGAGATGGAAGAATAAAGCCTTATCTGAATGAAAAGGAAAGAGTATGGAAGTCAGGGAAGGGTATCCTAGAGAAGTACTGGAGGGAAAAGAAAATGCAGAATCACTACTTTTGAGTTTTATTTGTCATTCCTTATTAAAATAACATGATTAGCTTCTGTTTGCTATAATTTCCACACTGAAATGTCTAAATTGCTTGTTTTATAATTAATGCAGTTTTCCTTACATAAAGCTATATGCAGCTGGACCATAAATTTACAACGAACAATGCAGAGGCACACAAGCTTCCAAAATCATGAGTTGTCTTTTAACCACGACAGAAGTATTCAATTATATTTCAACAAATGTTTTTATATTTTAAAATTTAGGTAAAAATTGTTTGCATGTCTTTGAAGTTTTTAGCCTTTCTTAAAATGATGGATTTCTACCTTCAATTCTTCAGAAATTCCTTAATTCTATAAGAAAATATAACATTCAGATAAGACACGGATGTCAAGTTAGCACAATATTCATGAGCCTTAATTTCATAGCAGAGGAATGTTTTCACATATAGACTTAAGCAAAAAGTCTATCATTTAAAGTTCAAGGTTAAGCATTTTAGCCATTAGTTCTCAGATTTTAGCCATTAGATTCTCAGATTTAGCTGTGCTGTTATTAATGCAAATCACTAAGAACTTACTTTTCTATTGGAATAAGAAAAATAGGAAAATGATAGCAGTAATGAAAGAGAAATGTTTAAGAAATGTTTGTTAAGATTATCCCCTTTAGGGCGCCTGGGTGGCTCAGATGGTTAAGCGTCTGCCTTCGGCTCAGGTCATGATCCCAGGGTCCTGGGATCAAGTCCTGCATCGGGCTCCCTGTTCCTTGGGAGCCTGCTTCTCCCTCTGCCTCTCTCTCTCTCTCTCTCTCTCTCCCCGTCTCTCATGAATAAACAATGAAATCTTTAAAAAAATAAATAAAACTACCAAGTCTTTAAAAAAAAATGATCATCCCCTCTACATGACTGGCTTTGTTTTCAATTGTTTCCCATCTTCATTATAATCCAAAAAATTAATACTCCTTTACTTAGCAATAATGTGCTTGTACTTCTGTAGCTCACATGCCAGAAATTTCAGCCGCTCTCCCTGAACTTTAATTAGAGTCTTCAAACCCTACTCAGTAAGGAATTAACCTTAATCCATTTTGAATTCTTTCAGAGAACATATGGCAGTGATGACTTGTAACATATCATGGATAAACATACGTTATTGAAATTAGAATTATCATTAAATCAAAAGAATATTTAATAGGATGCAATGTTAAATATCACAATTAAAAAATCATAATCAAGAAAACATAGGCTCCAAAAGATTCTTTGTAATTATGGTCTGTTTATTCAATATACAGTCAATAAAATTTTTAAAATTGGGTTTACTGTTTCTTTCTTTTTAGACTATTCCCCTGGTGGAATATACTTAGTGTAGTAAAGATGAATGGGATGGCTAATCCACCATTGATAAACATGGTATTATGTTTCCTTTGTTTAGAAACTACTGTGGCTATTTGCTGAAATGCATTTCATAAATGTGAGAGTATAGAGCCAGAAAATAATAAGTTCCATGGAATATACTTCTGAGTCTTTCCACATTACCAAATTTTCTACCTTCTAATACATTACCAAATTTTCTACCTTCTAATACAACCAAGAAACAGCATGAAGCAAAAAAACAAAGTATGCCTCTGGATATTTGGATTAACTCATTATAATAAGAATGTTACAATTAAGTGGCATTTCCTTGATTAAAACCAATTTATCCTTGGAAAATCTATAGAGGATTAGTAAGATTTGTCAATTTTTTTATTTTATTCTACTAATTTAGTTGCCTCAAGGAATCCAAACTAAAGTTCTGTAGCAGTTAAAGATGCTTTTAAAAATTGACAATCACTTCATTTTCACATGATAGAAGTTGTTAATAAAATATATTACATTAAAACAAATATTTTACTTGCTCTGCAAATTCTGTTAAGCTCATATGAACATATTAAATTTAATATTTTATACCATGATACCACTGTGGCATAGGAATAGTATAAAATAAAACAAGCTAATAGATATCTAATAGTCACAATGCAGACACTAAAAAGAATGGCCCCAAAGATAATATAGTTTTTGTTTCTGTTTTTCTAAAATGAGTGATAGAAACATAACATTTAAAGCACTGGACTATTAAAGTAATGAATATCTCCAGAAAAGAAAGAGTGGATTAAATTTACAAAAGCAAAAATGACTTGCATGTTTCTAGCATGAGCTCAAATCAGAGAAAGGGTTGATAAAAAGAAAAGAGCCATTCATAGCACTACCTACACCATTCCTTTCTCACATGCTCATAGGTCAGGTACTGAAGAGAAGCTGGCATCCAGAAAAATGGGATGCCAGTCTGTTTGCACATTCAAGTGTGCTTGTATCAAAATACCAAAATACCCTTCTTTCTTTTTTTAAAATTTTTTATTGTTATGTTAATAACCATACATTACATCATTAGCTTTTGATATAGTGTTCCATGATGCATTGTCTATGCATAACACCCAGTGCTCCATGCAGAATGTGCCCTCTTTAATACCCATCACCAGGCTAACCCATCCCCCCCACACCTCTCCCCTCTAGAACCCTCAGTTTGTTTTCCAGAGTCCATCATCTCTCATAGTTCGTTTCCCCTTCTGAATTACCCCCTTCATTCTTCCCCTCCTGCTATCTTCTTCTTCTTAACATATATTGCATTATTTGTTTACTTGTTTCAGATCTGTGATTCAACAGTCTTGCATAATTCACAGTGCTCACCATAGCACATACCCTCCCCAATGTCTCTCACCCAGGCACACCATCCCTCCCACCCCCACCACTCCAGCAACCCTCAGTTTGTTTCCTGAAATTAAGAATCCTCATATCAGTGAGGTCATATGATACATGTCTTTCTCTGATTGACTTATTTCACTCAGCATAACACCCTCCAGTTCCAACCACATCGTTGCAAATGGCATGATCTCATTCCTTTTGATGGCTGCATAATATTCCATTGTGTATATATACCACTTCTTCTTTATCCATTCATCTGTCGATGTGCATCTTGGCTCTTTCCACAGTTTGGCTATTGTGGACATTGCTGCTATAAACATTGGGGTGCACGTACCCCTTCGGGTCCCTACATTTGTATCTTTGGGGTAAATACCCAGTAGTGCAATTGCTGGATCGTATGGTAGCTCTATTTTCAACTGTTTCAGGAACCTCCATACTGTTTTCCAGAGGGGTTGCACCAGCTTGCACTCCCACCAACAGTGTAGGAGGGTTCCCCTTTCTCCACATCCCTGCAAACATCTGTCATTTCCTGACTTGTTAATTTGAGCCATTCTGATTGGTGTGAGGTGGTATCTCGTTGAGGTTTTGACTTGGATTTCCCTGATGCCGAGCGATGTTGAGCACTTTTTCATGTGTCTGTTGGCCATTTGGATGTCTTCTTTGGAAAAATGTCTGTTCATGTCTTCGGCCCATTTCTTGATTGGATTATTTGTTCTTTGGGTGTTGAGTTTGATAAGTTCTTTATAGATTTTGGATACTAGCCCTTTATCTGATATGTCTTTTGCAAATATTTTCTCCCATTCTGTCGGTTGTCTTTTGGTTTTGTGGACTGTTTCTTTTGCTGTTCAAAAGCTATTTATCTTGATGAGGTCCCAAGAGTTCATTTTTCCCCTTGCTTCCCTTGCCTTTGGCGATATTACTAGGAAGAAGTTGCTGCGGCTGAGGTCGAAGAGGTTGTTGCCTGTGTTCTCCTTTAGGATTTTGATGGACTCCTGTCTCACATTTAGGTCTTTCAGCCATTTGGAGTCTAATTTTGTGTGTGGTGTAAGGAAATGGTCCAGTTTCATTCTTCTGCATGTGGCTGTCCAATTATCCCAACACCATTTGTTGAAGAGACTGTCTTTTTTCCACTGGACATTCTTTCCTGCTTTGTCAAAGATTAGTTGACCATAGAGTTGAGGGTCCATTTCTGGGCTCTCTATTCTGTTCCATTGATTTATGTGTCTGTTTTTGTCCTGGTACCATACTGTCTTGATGATGAAGGCTTTGTAATAGAGCTGGAAGTCCAAAATTGTGATGCCGCCAGCTTTGTTTTTCTTTTTCAACATTCCTCTGGCTATTCGGGGTCTCTTCTGGTTCCATACAAATTTTAGGATTATTTGTTCCATATCTTTGAAAAAAGTGGATGGTATTTTGAAGGGGATTGGACTGAATGTGTGGATTGCTGTAGATAGCATTGACAACTTCACAATTTTCATTCTTCCAATCCATGAGCATGGAACGTTTTTCCAATTCTTTGTGTCTTCCTCAATTTCTGTCATGAGTATTTTATAGCTTTCTGAGTACAGATCCTTTGCCTCTTTGGTTAAATTTATTCCTAGGTATCTTATGGTTTTGGGTGCAATTGTAAATGGGATTGACTCCTTAATTTCTCTCTCTTCTTTCTTGTTGTTGGTGTATAGGAATGCCACTGATTTCTGTGCATTGATTTTATATCCTGCTACTTTACTGAATGCTTGTATGAGTTCTAGCAGTTTTGGGGTGGAGTCTTTTGGGATTTCGACATAAAGTATCATATCATCTGCAAACAGTGAGAGTTTGACTTCCTCTTTGCCGATTTGGATGCCTTTGATTTCTCTTTGTTGTCTGATTGCTGTGGCTAGGACTTCTAATACTATGTTGAATAGCACTGGTGATAGTGGACATCCCTGCTGCGTTCCTGACCTTAGGGGGAAAGCTCTCAGCTTTTCCCCATTGAGAATGATATTCACTGTAGGTTTTTCATAAATGGCTTTTATGATATTGAGGTATGTACCCTCTATCCCTCTATCCATACTCTGAACAGTTTTGATGAAGAAAGAATGCTGTACTTTGTCAAATGCTTTTTCTGTATCTATTGAGAGGAGCATATGATTCTTGTTCTTTCTTTTGTTAATGTATTGTATCACGTTCATTGATTTGCGGATGTTGAACCAGCCTTGCAACCCAGGGATAAATCCCACTTGGTCATGGTGAATAATCCTTTTAATGTACTGTTGGATCCTATTGGCTAGTATTTGGGTGAGAATTTTTGCATCCATGTCCATCAAGGATATTGGTCTGTAATTCTCCTTTTTGATAGGGTCTTTTTCTGGCTTTGGGATCAAGGTAATGGTGGCCTCATAAAATCATTTTGGAAGTTTTCCTTCCATTTCTCTTTTTTTGGAACAGTTTCAGGAGAATAGGTATTAATTCTTCTTTAAATGTTTGGTAGAATTCCCCTGGGAAGCCATCTAGCCCTGGGCTTTTGTTTGTTGGGAGATTTTTGATGACTGCTTCAATTTCCTTAGTGGTTATCGGTCTGTTCAGGTTTTCAATTACTTCCTGGTTCAATTTTGATAGTTGATACATCTCTAGGAATGCATCCATTTCTTCCAGATTATCTAATTTGCTGGCATAGAGTTGCTCGTAATATGTTCTTATAATTGTTTGTATTTCTTTGGTGTTGGTTCTGATCTCTCCTCTTTCATTCATCATTTTGTTGATTTGGGTCATTCTCTTTTCTTTTTAATAAGTCTGGCCAGGGGTTTATCAATCTTGTTAATTCTTTCAAAGAACCAGCTCCTAGTTTTGTTGATCTGTTCTACTGTTCTTTTGGTTTCTATTTCATTGATTTCTGCTCTGATCTTTATTATTTCTCTTCTCCTGCTGGGTTTAGGCTTTATTTGCTGTTCTTTCTCTAGCTCCTTTAGGTGTAGGGTTAGGTTGTGTATTTGAGACCTTTCTTGTTTCTTGAGAAAGGCTTGTATTGCTATATACTTTCCTCTTAGGACTGCCTTTCCTGTATCCCAAAGATTTTGAACAGTTGTGTTTTCGTTTTCATTGGTTTCCATGAATTTTTTTAATTCTTCTTTAATTTCCTGGTTGACCCATTCATTCTTTAGTAGGATGCTCTTTAGTATCCATGTATTTGAGTTCTTTCTGACTTTCCTCTTGTGATTGAGTTCTAGTTTCAAAGCACTGTGGTCTGTAAATATGCAGGGGAAATCCGAATCTTTTGGTACCGGTTGAGACCTGATTTGTGACCTAGGATGTGATCAATTCTGGAGAATGTTCCGTGGGCACTAGAGAAGAATATGGATTCCGTTGCTTCGGGATGGAATGTTCTGAATATGTCTGTGAAGTCCATTTGGTCCGTTGTGTCATTTAAAGTCTTTATTTCCTTGTTGATCTTTTGCTTAGATGATCTGTCCATTTCAGTCAGGGGGGTGTTAAAGCCCCCCACTATTATTGTATTGTTGTCAATGTGTTTCTTTGCTTTTGTTATTAATTGCCTTATATAATTGCCTGCTCCCATGTTCGGGGCATAGATATTTACAGTTGTTAGATCTTCTTGTTGGATAGACCCTTTAAGTAGGATATAGTGTCCTTCCTCATCTCTTATTACAGTCTTTGGTTTAAAATCTAATTTGTGTGATATAAGGATTGCCACCCCAGCTTTGTTTTGGTGTCCATTAGCATGGTAAATGGTTTTCCACCCCCCCACTTTCAATGTGAGGGTGTCTTTGGGTCTAAAATGAGTCTCTTGCAGACAGCATATTAATGGGTCTTGTTTTCTAATCCAATCTGATAGCCTGTGTCTTTTGATTGGGGCATTTAGCCCATTTACATTCAGGGAGCTATTGAAAGATATGAATTTAGTGCCATTTTATTGCCTGTAAGGTGACTGTTACTGTATATTGTCTGTGTTCCTTTCTGGCTATGCTGCTTTTAGGCTCTGTCTTTGCTTAGAGGACCCCTTTCAAAATATTTGGAGGGCTGGTTTCGTGTTTTCAATTTCCTTATTTTTTCTTTGTCCTGGAAGATCTTTATCTCTCCTTCTATTTTCAATGACAGCCTAGCTGGATATAGTGTTCTTGGCTGCATATTTTTCTCGTTTAGTGCTCTGAAGATATCATGCCAATCCTTTCTGGCTTGCCACGTCTCTGTGGATAGATCTGTTGCCTATCTAATGTTTCTACCATTATAGGTTACATATCTCTTCTCCCGAGCTGCTTTCAAGATTTTCTCTGTCTCTGAGACTCGGAAGTTTTATTAGTCGATGTCGGGGTGTTGACCTATTTTTATTGATTTTGAGCGGGGTTCTCTGAGCCCTGGATTTTGATGCCCGTTTCCTTCCCCACATTAGGTAATTTCTCTGCTATAATTTGCTCCAATACACCTTCTGCCCCCCTCTCTCTCTTTCTTCTTCTTCTGGGATTTCAATTATTCTAATGTTGTTTTGTCTTATCGTATCGCTTATCTCTCAAATTCTCCCCTCGTGATCCAGTAGTTGTTTATCTCTCTTTTTCTCAGCTTCTTTATTTTCCATCATTTGGTCTTCTATATCAGTGATTCTCTCTTCTGCCTCATTTAACCTAGCAGTTAGTGCCCCCATTTTTGATTGCACCTCATTAATAGCCTTTTTGATTTCGACTTGGTTAGATTTTAGTTATTTTATTTCTCTAGAAAGGGTTTCTCTAATAACTTCCATGCTTTTTTCAAGCCCAGCTAGTATCTTTAAGATCATGATTCTGAACTCTAGGTCTGACATTGTAGTAATGTCCGTATTGAATAGGTCCCTGGCCGACCATACTACCTCTTGTTCTTTTTGTGGAGTTGATTTTTTTCATCTTGTCATATTGTCCAGAGGAGAATAGATGAATCAGAGAAAGAAAAGCTAACAGGTTAACAACATCTCCATATAATATACTCTAAACAAATCAGAAAAGACCTGAAACCAGGGGGAAAGAAAAGGAAAGATAGAAAAAAGAAAGAGGAAAAAAAAAACTTAAAAACAAACAAAAACAGAACAAAACAAAACAAAAAAAACAGAATATCATCAAATATGATCAGGCTGGTGCATAGATAGTGCCACACACTAGATTTTGGTTTTATTTTGATCTGTTAGAAGAAAGTGCCTCCTAAAATTTTAAAGAAAGAATGACTTATATATGTACAAAATAAGGGTTGATACGATGAAGGAATGGAATATGACTGTAAAAAATGAAAATTATAAAAAATTTTTAAAAAGGAATTGATCAGAAGGTGTTTGAAAAAATAAAGAGGATTTAAAAAAGGAAAGTAGGAAAGAAAAAAAGGGGAGAGAATGTGATCAGGCAGGAGACTGGAAAAAAGCCATACACTAGAGATTTAGGGTATATTTTGATATGTTAAAAGAAACTGTATCTCAAAATTTTAAAGAGAGAACAACTTATATATATATGCCAAAAATAAGGGTAACTACTATAAGGGATAGAATATGACTCTAAAAATGAAAAATAAAAATGTTTTTTTAAAAAAAGGGATTGATAAGATGTTGGTTGGAAAAGGTAAAAGAAAAATTCAAAAAAAAAAACAGTTAAAACAAATTAACTTTGAAAGACTAATGAATCATGGTAAAAAAGCCATGAATTCTATGTGCAGTATTCCCCTAGCGCTGGCATTCTGCCCTTCTCATTGATTGGTAAACTTGATCTTGGCTGGCTGTTCTTGCTGATCTTCTGGGGGAGGAGCCTGTTGCCATGGTTCCCAAATGTCTTTGCTGGAGGCTGAATTGCCCCGCCCTTGCCGGGTTCGGGCTAAATAATCAGCTCGGGTTTGCTCTCGGGAGCTTTTGTTCCCTGCAAGCTTTCTGTACAGCTTTGGAGGACGAGAGTGAAAATGGCGGCCTCCCAATCTGCCCCCGGGAGGAGCCGAGAACTCAGGGCCCTGCTCCTCAGTGTGCCCCCAGAGAAAAGCATTCAGTCACTCCCGTGTCCCCAGTCTCCGGCCGCACTCCGTCCTCACCCTGTGATTGAGCGTTTCTATCTCTGGCACCCAACCCCATGTGGAGTCTCCAAACCCAGCAGATCCCTGTGGTGCGCTCCTGCGCCGCTTCTCCCAGGGGAGGGAGGGGATTCTCCCCGGATCTACCTCTTGTTGGGTCCCTGCTGGAGGAGCAGTGGCCCGACTGTCACCGATCACAGTTTATGGCAACCCTGAGCTGAGAGCTTGCTCTTTAGCTCCGTCTCTGCAGCCGGCTTCCCCGCTCTGATACCTGGGAGCTCTGCTGCACTCAGGCACCCCCGATCTTTCTGTGACCCCGAGGGTCCTGAGACCACACTGTCCTGTGAGGGTTCCACTCCCCGCTTAGCCACTGGAGTGGCATCCCTCCACGGAGCTGACTTCTCAAAGTTCCTATTTTGTGCTCCGCGGCTCTATCACTTGCTGGAAGCGGCCAACGGAGGCCCCCTCCCCCACCGTCTATCCTCCCGAATATCGCCTCGGATTCACTTCACACGTCCTACCTTCCATAAAGTGGTCACTTTTCTGTTCAGAAAATTGTTGCTATTCTTTTCTTCAATCTCCTATTGGGTTCGTAGGTGTTCGGATTGGTTTGACCCCTATCCAGCTGAATTCCTGAGGCTGGGGGAAATCCAGGTCTCCTACTCCTCCACCATCTTGCTCTGCCCCCCCTTCTTTCTTGAAAGCCATATTACACACTCTTTTTCAAGGGGAAGCATTTTTAGCACATAATACAGCCCATCTATCTTTACATTTTGACGGAGTCATAATTTTTAAAAAGAAAATAAAAGACTACAATTTCATCTAATTTCAATATTAAATAATTTACACTTATAAATTCCAGGTGTTTAAATGACCTTTTAGATCTTTAGAGCTTTCTCATTCTTAGGATTAGCAGAATAGTAGTGATTTCATAAAAGTATAGTTTAAAATTAACACCTATTTCATAAAGCCTTTAAAGAATTTTGGTAAATCAGTGAATGTCAGTAAGTTCTTTGAGAAAAGTGAACACATATTTTAAAAACATTTATATTTGTACACTTTTAAGAGAAATAACATCAATTTCATTGTACGATAATTATGGGATAGACAATTTTCATTTAAGCACATATTTTAAGCCTGTAGGAAATTTTTATAATGTATTTTCTTCTTACATAGTGTAAGGACAAATTAAAAATAGGAGGCTTAATTCTCTCTCTTGAAAATAAGAAAAGAGATCCCCTTTTCTTCCTTTTTCCAGGGCATTTATTTACTTTAGAAAACTTAAAATTGTAGTAGTACTTGCTCCTCTCTTTGAAATATAGGTAAACACTTCTGATAAATAGACCTTTTGTCAGCTTTATAACCCAATAATGTCTTTCTCAAAGATCTGGAAACATCAAGGGAAATAGTACCCCCTATCTCCAAGTTTCTGTGGCAGGGTAGGAGTGGGCACCTTGCTCCAACTTACAGAACTACCTCTGTCATAAAGATGTAAGGAATTTGTTTTCCCTCCAGATAAAGTCAATCAGCCAATACAGGTGGTCACCTCAATTACCAGGTAAAGTTTGAATGAATTACATGCAACTGTTGGTGCTGTCAAGTTCTCTTCTTTGAGAACTGCGTATGGTTTATCTTGAGAACATGTATGCAATGGTTGTTTCTGGTAGGCTGTGTACAGGGTGAGATTTCTTTTTATCCTTGAAACCTCTTAGCAGATTGCCTGCGAAAGCTTATTGAATGATAAAACTTTTTTTTTCCCCTCTACTATCTTTGTGGAGAGGCTTTTCTGTGTTGAAAGATTTTGTCTTAGGGCGCCTGGGTGGCTCAGTTGGTTAAGCGACTGCCTTCGGCTCAGGTCATGATCCTGGAGTCCCGGGATCGAGTCCCACATCGGGCTTCCTGCTCAGCAGGGAGTCTGCTTCTCCCGCTGACCCTCTTCCCTCTCATGCTATCTCTCACTCTCTCTCTCTCAAATAAATAAATAAAATCTTTAAAAAAAAAAAAGAAAGATTTTGTTTTTAGTTGTAGTTCCCCAACAACAGCAACTATAGAAACTGTAAGTTAAACAGCAAGATACAGCTGAAGGTGTTTTCAAGAACAGAGATATGGGAATGCAACCACAAATGTGGTGAACATAGACGATGAGGCAATGATTTTTCTATCAGTGTGGCATAACGATTTTATGTTAATGATGGCATTAGTTAGGAGGCTAGGAATCCGTTGTTCCCACTGGAAGACGTGAAGCAGAAATGTCACCTTTCTAGTAGTCTCCCTCTAAATGTAATATTTAATGTTCCATTCTTGTAGTTATTCTCAGCTTCAAATCACTCTTTTTAGAAAACGGCAAGTTTAGGCACACTGTTCAAGTTGATAACATGCTTTTTTTTAAAAAAAGACACACATTTTCTTTGAGCATTTCAGTCTCTGGGATTTTTAAAATAAAGTACTTAACTTTGCTTTCCATTTCCACAATTAAAGTGTCTTTACTTCAAAACCTGTTCAGTTTTCTTTGTAAAAAATCTGTGATTATGTATATATGTCACTACAAAATTGACTATACTCATCATGTAATTAATAAATTTTAATGTTTTTTTTGAGAATTAATAGGTATTTTCTGAGATTTTCCCATATCTCATAATACCGTGTACTTATTATTAGAAATACGTAGGGTTTTTCTCTATAATCTGATCTTTCCAATTGGAACACTGTATGAATCATTGACTTATCCAAATATGAATTATGTGTGATATTTTAAAAAATCCTCAAGATAATCAGGTATCAAATATATTCTTTACTTATTCACTAATTGATAATACCATATTAATTGAGCATTTGCCATGAATATACTGAATACATTGTAATTTGTATTCAATTATATAAATTTTGAAAATTTTCAACAAATTGAAGACTTAGATATTTGATACCACAAAAATTCAGATAATTTTTATCACTGAAATTTTTTTATCACTGAAATTTTTTAATATAAAAAGAGTTATGAAACATAAGTTTATTATTGAGTAAATGTTTTGTGTAATGGAAAAGTATCTAACGGGGCGCCTGGGTGGCTCAGTCCGTTAAGCGGCTGCCTTCGGCTCAGGTCATGATCCTGGAGTCCTGGGATCGAGCCCCACATCCAGCTCCCTGCTCAGCGGAGAGCCTGTTTCTCCCTCTCCCTCCGCCTGCCACTCTGCCTACTTGTGCTCTCTCTCTCTCTCTCTCTGCCAAATAAATAAATAAAATCTTTAAAAAAAAATAAAAAGAAAAGTATCTAAGATACAAATTCACTTTAGAATTAATCTCACATATGGTCAGAGGATCGCCTTTGACACAGTGCATTATTTAATTAACTGATTAATTTATTTATTGTGGCAGTGGAAGCATAAGAATTACAGTTGGAAATTTGTCTTGAAAATAGAGTTGCCTGGGTGGTTCAATTAGTTAAGCATTCAACTATTGATTTCTGCTCAGGTCATGATCTCAGGGTTGTGAGATCATGACCCCTGTGGAGCTCCGCACTCAGTGGGGAGTCTGCTTAAAGATTCCCTGCCTCTGCCTCTCCCCCCTGCACATGCACATATGCTCTCTCTCTCTCTCTCTCTCTCAAATAAATAAATAAATCTTTAAGAAAAAGAAAATACTGAGAATCAAGATGGAATGTCTATAGTATTAACATATCATAACTCAAGATGTACTTGTGTTTTTTTTTTTTTAAAGATTTTATTTATTTGAGAGAAAGAGAGACTGAGAGAATGAGTGGGAGGAGGGGCAGAGGGAGAAGCAGTCTCCCTGCAGGGAGTGCGGTGCAGGACTCAATCATAGGAACCTGGGATCATGACCTGAGCCAAAGGCAGACGGTAAACTGACTGAGCCACCCAGGCACCAAAGATGTACTTGTATTTTATAAACTATTATAACAAGGCCACATTCAGATCAGCAATTTGTTCATTACAAGATTTATTTTTTACATTTTGAGTAATTTGTAAAAGCGAACTTTTCTAACTTCCCAAATATTTGAACTGAATTTTGTTAGGAATATTCTTTATCAAAATAAAAAAAAACAAGTGCAGATATTTTTTAAAGTATTTACAATAAGACACTCACATGTAAGACCATAGGTTTTTCTGGTATCTGGGCAATGAATACAAACAACTGAACAGTGTCTTTGTGAAAGCTCTCTTGACTCTTGAAGATGATCAATGAGAGGTAACTAACCAGGACATGCAGATAATGTGTCTCAGGACCACATATGTTTATTGCATGAAAATTGTTGTCTGGAGAAGAGCAAAGTCTATGTTCTTTGCAGGGTACATGTGCCCACTTCCCCTATTGTGTTACATGTGGCCCACTCCACGTAATGACCTTAACCCATTGGGCCCTGAGGGCATAGGGGTCTGCGACTCTCTTCTTGGCCTCAGTGCCTCAACTTGTATGCTGTTTTCTCTTTTCAAGGCTCTTCTCTTCCAACTTAGCCTAACATGTATATGCCTAAATGCTCTTACTATGAAGTATCAAGTATGATCTCACTTGTTCTCTCTCTTCTCTCTCTCTCTCTCTCTCTCTCTCTCTCACACACACACACACACACACACACACATCTCTATATTACATCTTACACCCCACTGCCCAGCAGAAGGTGACTGATGAATGAATAAATATATATCATACACACTATGAGTTTTCTATCTCGATTCTCCCAACATGATGTAATCTTTCCTTATTTTGAACTGGCATAGTTCTTTGTGTTCAATCTTCATCGGCACTATCATTGTGATTGTATTTTAAACTAAATTTTGTACTTCCCCTTAGGTAGTGAAAATTACTGGGTTGGGGCTCTACTTTATTCCTTTTTAATTAGCTCATAACTGCACACATAGTAGGAATTCTGTGAGAATTTTTTAAAATTAAATTGCTATAAGTACAGTGCATCAATGTACCACATAATTTAAAAGTAAAATATACTTATGGAAGAGTAAAATTGGAATTGTTTTCTGAATTATTTACAACAGTGAAAAAGAATGAGAAGAGCTGAAACTCAACCATAGAGATAATTCCATATGATCAGTAAAAACAAGATCACCTTATTTTAAAGTTCAAATATGAAGATATCAAGAGGCTAGTTAATTTTTCAACTAAGTTTCACTGAATAAAAATAGTATTCTAAAGTTAAAAAAGTACTGAATATCTGATGTTATTGCTAGATGATCCTAATAAAGATATATTTTATAGAGCAGGGATATAAATACACATTATAATAATATAAAATAAAACTTTACTAATTTTAAACTTAAGGGACTAAGACAAGGAAGCAATTTAAAATCAAGTAGGTTGGAAATATAAAAAATCTTATTTTTTGCTGCCAGAAATTTGAGAAATTAACACCCCTCCTTCTTAAAAAACAAAGAAAATAAAACAAAAACTCATGAGTCTGCTTCTCCCTCTGACCCTCTTCCCTCTCGTGCTCTCTATCTCTCATTCTCTCTCTCATATAAATAAATAAAATCTTTAAAAAAAAAGAGCATGACTAATGCCTATCCCATCAGCCTTATGGCAAAAAATATAATGAGACATAAATGTGAGTGAATAGGGTTTTATAATTTGGAGACCTGACATGGAGGGACAGAATGCAATGGGACCCATCTCCCAAATGTAGGAGTTCACTGAAGATGGCCTGGAGGAAATTACTTTCAATGCTAAGATTTGAAGGATGATATGAGTCATGTATGTGGGTGTCTGTGGGAAGGAAAGGTTTCTTTGAAGGGAAGGGATGTAGGAGGGGATTGTAAGTGGGAAGGGAAGAGGAGTGTTTTAGACAATGCAAGTGGAAAGTGAATCAGATGGAAAAAAATGAACATGAAGTTGATAGGAAACTAAAAGTCATTTAGAATGGGAGGTGGGATCTTTAGAAAGAGACAAGGCTGGAAAGGTGGGAAGAGATGAGGTGGCCCAAAAATCTTTAGGTTACATATAGATAGAATTTGTGATCTTGATTGAATGAACAGGGAGGGAAAGGCACACATCAACATGATTCTCAGGTTCATATCTGAGGATGGAATTTCTGGTATTGACACAAGGGAAACAGGCTTTGTGAGGACATAGGTCTCAGACATGTTGAGTTTATATATTGCGGAATAGATTGTACTATCGGCAATTTTCTTTTCATGTAAACAATTTGAAACTCAGAAGGGATATATCTTTTAGAAATGAAGATATATTAGAAGGGGCAATGTTTCTATGAATTCTGATGGCATGTCATTCAGAAACTTTTTCTCTCAGAAGTATTCAAGCTAGAATAGCATTTCAAATCTTTTTTTAATAAACACCAAATCACCAATCATTAAAACTAAACTCATGCAATATATTGATGAGTTTAAAATTTATGGTATCTGGTACACTTGCACATGACATCTGTTTTAGCTTTCTATCCTACAGGCTGAAAAATCCATTTTTTCACTTCTCCTATAGAATACATGGAGCCTGAAAGCAGTGAGTGGGGGCCAGGAATGACAACTCTCAAAATTATACTAATTGACTTATGAGGGAAATGTTTGCTCCCTATCTTCCAGCTTTTAACCTCTTATAGTTTAGAGGTCTTGGTGCACAAGAGAAGGTTTTTACCAGAAGGCACAATGGTGATTCCATGGAACTTGAAATTGAGAAAACACCTGACCATTTTGAGCTCCTCATGACTCCAAAGGGTAAATACCTACTAAATTTACCTACTCAGTAGGTAAATAAGATAAATATGGGCTTTACTAAAGTGTTGGAGGATTGATCTAGAATCTCAAGAGGCCCTTATGTAATGGTGGAATGGGATCCTCCAAAGCGGCCCTAACTGGCATGTTTCTTGGGGGCAAATTCATGTTAGACTATGATTCAATATTAAGACTTCTAGGTGTTCAAATTATTCAGGAATAAATCACTGGTTTATCCCATTCGAAGAATCTCAACCAACTGAGGTTTTACTGAAGGCAAAAGAAACCTAAAATGTGCAACAACAGAAAGAAATAACAAATACTAACCACAAGCTTGTGGTTTGTTGCCAAAACAAAGATTTTACTAGCTATTCATATTGCATTCTTCAGTCTGTCATCTATCATTGGTCTTTCATATATCTATCTTGTTTAAAGTTCTTATTTTTTCTCTCTTTAATATTTTACATAGTATACAGTTTTGGTGGATAGTTTTTAAATTTAGTTTATGGGTTACAGAATGTAAAGGTGGGAATATTAATTGTAAAAGGAATGAATAACAGTGTCTGTTGGAATATTGGATCATCTCTTTTGGAGTAGAGGGTTCTTCATTTTGATGTAACCTTGTTGCATTATGTTGAATGGTAAATATTCCAGTTGCTTAGAAGTTTAAACATGGATAGAAGGTGTGTGTAGATATTTAGTAGCCAGATGAGCAAGGCTGTGTATAGCACACAGCATCAATTCCTTCTAGTGACTTGTCTATACTACAAAGTATTGAAGACTAAAAACCGCATTTCCCTGATTTGCTTGCACCTAGATGTGCTTTATTTTCACTAACTGCATGTAGTTGTGTGAGAGAGTGTATTTGGAAGCCATTTTTTTTTTTTTTAATTCTTAACAGCTTTTGTTGGTAAACTCAATCATAGAAGAGTCTGCCTTTCTAAGGTAAACTTTTTGATATTTGCTGACCCGACTGCTTCATGATTGTGGAAGAAACTCATAGTTCCCTCGGTAACCAAGTTCTATAGTATAGCTTTTGAAGTCATCACTAAAAGCTTAGTCTGCAGTCTTTCTTCAACTTCCACATTCATTCTATCAGCAATTTAATACGTGTAATAGATCCCTTGTGCTTGTACTAGCTAGAATGAATTCCTTTATTCCTTTATTTATGTATTTATTTGCAGCTGAACACTGATCAATGCAATGGAGACATCAAATGAGAAAACACTTTTTTTATTTCATGTATTTTATATTTTTCTATTTTTGAAAAAAGGAAATTTCTGAGTCTGATGTGAATAAGAGCTCTTTTATGGTCAACAAAATTGGGGAATGCCAGGAGGAAGCGGCAAGTTGGAGAAGACTCTAATTTGGTATTTAGCCATTTTGTAGTCTTGGATAGTTAAGAATTATCTCCATCTCCATTGTACCCAAGTCCTTCCAGGTATGCAGATAATCATGTAGAGAGTAATCAATTAATAATAATATGAGTTGTTCATCGGGGAAAAATGAAAACAGATACCTCCTTTTCCCTTCTTCTTCCTTACCTTTGTCATATTACAAATGAATCTGTTCTTTTCTAACAGCAAAGGGAGAATTCAGAATTCCCAGTCCACAATTTTTCAGGAAAGGCAAGCAATATGAGTAACTTTGTCTTATTGAAAAGTATCACAGTATCTGACCTTTATCTAAAGTTGTAAGTATTTGAAATGGAAAATCAAAAAGAATAAGTTATGGACAGAACAGAGGCAGAGTGTGGAATGAAGAGGGTATCAGCCATTTCTTTCATTCTTTTAGTGTTTGAATCAGCTTAATACATATATCTTTGGATAGTAAAAAGCTCTTGAGTTTTTGTAGCCATAAATTTTATCTCTAGGGCTACTGTCATTCCTTGAAAGAACCCCAAAAGAATGCTCTAATGCTCTGCTAACAAATATCTGCTATTAACACCCCTTTCTTAATCCAGTTGAAGAGGTGTTCCTCAGGTCTCCAAGGCCAATCTTTATTTTTTTAATTTTTCTTAAGATTTTATGTATTTATTTGACACAGAGAGACACAACAAGAGAGGGAACACAAGCAGGGGGAGTGGGAGAAGGAGAAACAGGCCTCCCTCCTGATGCAGTGCTTGGTGCTGGATCCCAGGACCCTGGGATCATGACCCAGCCAAAGGCAGACGCTTAATGACTGAGCCACCCAGGCGCCCCTCCAAGGCCAAACTTTATGTGGAACTCTAGCACGGGTATAAGGTGATAGATGTAGCAACCTATTACAATTTTTAAAAAAAATGTAGAAATGTCTTACTATATAATGAACATTGTCATAAACACTGTTAATAAAAGATTTTGTTTGGGGGTAACAGATCTAGAGTGTAGCTAATGGGAGTAATAATGGATTGAACTGAGTCAAACTTTTACTATATGTCAAGGAAGTATAGTAACATTTGTTGCCAGCTTCTACTGTACAGCAGGGACCTAGGGAGCGGATAATAGTATATTCCTGTCACCTTAAAAGAGGTCCTGGACTTTACAAAATAATGGCATTCTTTAAAAATATTCCATTAAAGTCATCCCCTCCCCCTCACTCCCAGAAATTGTTGGAGAATTCAATCATATTGTCTCTTATGGATAAACATTTAAGACTGTAAAAAAAAAAAAAAATTAAGGAGAATGTAACAAAAACTTTAAGATGCGAAAGTAGCTTCCAGAAAAGTGGCTCTAATTAATATTTTTGCCCAAATCTGTTGATTTATTTATTGTAACTCAAACTAGTCTCTGGAATTTTTATCACCCAGAGTCTAATCAAAAGCTCCAAAAAGGAACTGCAAATTTAATTTGCCAAGGACATCAGAGGGTTAAAGGGGTAAAGGGGTTCAGTCTGCTAACTCAAGTAGGAAGAAAGCAAACAAGTTGCTTCTTAGATTATGGCTGGGTTCTTTATCTTGGTTTTCCTATAATTGCCTTGGGCTGGGCATGGTTTTGCTTATTTACTTATTCATTCTTTTAGGATTTACCTGAGCTTATGTCCTAAAGGGATTTTAGAGAGTTTACAGAATTAAAACAATATGAAACATGAAAATTAAAAAAAATAACAACCTGCTTGCATTCCTGGCCTTGCTCCCTCCCATTTCTGCAGTTTCAACTTTGTCCTGATCCAGGTGTGAGTGCCAAAGCAGCTCCCACCCCGAGGGAAGTTAGGAAATTCTGGATTCTTGAAGGTAAGGTGTGCTCAGCCATCCGACATAGTCTATTAGTGGAAACTCTGAGATACTTTACATTACTCCTAAAGAATGAACTGTTTTTTGGACTGAGTTTGAATTCCAGCATCTGGGCCTCTATCTTGCCATCCTTGGATTGTCTCACCCAGTGTGTTGTTATATGTGGGTCCTGCTGTAGCCTGGCATCCTAGCCTTTACACACTAATTTAAGGTTACTAGTTGAACAAATAAGATACAGGATGCTAATTAAATCTGAATTTCAGATAAGCAACAAACAGGGCTTTTTTTTTTTTTTTTCCTTTTTGGTATAAATGTGTCCCAAATGCAGCTGCAAGAATAGAGAAAATGTTTTGCATGAGACATACTTACACTAAAATAATTATTTGTTGTTTATTTGAAGTTAAAATTTAGCTGGGCATCCTGTATTTTACCTGGAAACCCCGTACTAACTTCTTAAAAAATGTCCCTGCCGCTGTCACTATTTGCCTATATATATATCCCATGTTGATGGCTATCAGTGCCCAGGCTTTTCCAGCCTGTTGAAATGCACTTACCTGATGTCCTCTTTCTGGTCCTCACTAATTCACGTGTGTTCATCACGTCCCATTTTCTGTGAATGGCTCCCATAGCTAGCACATGCTCTGCATCTGTGTGAATCTCCTGTGCTTGCCTGCCCAACAGCCGTGTGGCTGTATTCCCCTGGCACACCGGGTCTCATAGACCTCTCCCGTCTGGCCTCTTACTCTCACTTCACTGCCATTCAGTTCCACTTTTGTCTGGGGCAGTTCTATTAAAAGCAGCAAATAATTAGGCAGCATCTATTTGGTTCCAGGGCTTGGGTAAGATTCCACAAATACGAAGAGGAACAAGTCATGTGCTCTGTCTTCGGAGACCTTGGAGTCAGGCAAAGGAATAGATATTAGAAGTGATAATGATATTAATAACTACCTTTTTTGGACACTTACTACAGTCCAGAAACATTCTCTGTCTTCGTTGCTGTAGCAACCCAGCCAAGCGTGTGTCTCATCTCTTTAAGAAAGAGAAAACTGAGATTCTGAGGATAATCAACTTTCTTAAACAAACACTTTCTCGATCACAAAACTGGAATGGGAATCTCGAATTCTGACTTCAGATATAGTGCACATTGCATTGGCCCAGTGTCCACGAAATCCATTACCACTGCAGAGCATTTATTTTTTGTGTCTGTTATGCTTCCCCGGAGGAAGGGAGGTAGAACTGGTGAGCTATTATATGGAGCTATGCCCTTGTCATTTTTCCTGTGACATGGATGACACTGATAAGAAAATTCACACTCGTTAAGATTTCTAAATTTCTTCATAACTTGTATGGAGTGAATTCATGATTGATAGCCATGCTCTTAAAAGAGAAGCCTATTTATTCAGATGTGGTGATCAGGGCAGAAAACACAGATGGACTTTCCTGTTCCTCCACCTTCCCCCAGTTCTACGGCGGGATGACTCCTCATAGTCATTGAGCCACGGCCTTGTTGGCCCTTCTACTACAGAAATAGTGAAGCAAGAAAATTACCTTATCTTTCTGTGTCTTAAACACCCCGTCTTCTGCTTCGTTTCCTAAGCCATTTAGCTTAGGGATGATGTATAGAAAGAAGGGTCATATTCCAGTTGTGGTTTCTGGGATAATCAGAGGACTTTGTATCTCAATGCTCACTCCTTGCGGCTTAAAATAATAGCGGTAATGGAGGGATTCAATAGCATATGATGACTTACTTCTTCTCGTTAATGAACAGGAATCTACATAAGTTTAGTGAATACCGGACACAGACGCAGGTAAGAGCTGTTCCTCTTTCCGTCCTGTGGAACAGCTTCCTCTGCAGGCCACTCAGTGTGGCTTCCTCCACCTCAGACTCAGCATGATGTTTCAGCTCAGCCACTCACAACTCTCTCGGCTTAGTTCCTCGGTCTCCCAATTCCACATTCCCAGAGAGGGTGTGGGTTAATCTCAAATCCTGCACAACACTGAATTTTGGTCATTTGTGGCTGGGCTGCCCTGGAATTAGGTCCCCAACTTTGGCTTTAGGTACTCAGCTGAGAAAGCCCATGGTTTGGGCAGATGTGGCTACTCAGCAGGCAGTGATGGAGGGAGGAGGGGGAGAATCACCAGGATGGGGGCAGAGGCGTTCCAAACGTTGTATGGCGAGGATTTGTGTCTGAATATGGAACCCTATTAGGAATTTTAGGCAGCACTGATGTTCCAGGAGCAACAGAAGTTCCAGATGAAAAATGCTGGTTCAGGAAAGTCCTCAGTGGGTGTCTATTTCGGGGTATCTTTAATCACATCTCTGATGATCACCTGTGAGGTGCTTGTATATGCTCCAGTTTCAGAAAATACCAGAAGGAGTTATCTGATCCAGACAATAGAGTCCAGGGGAGGTCTTTTTTCCAAGTGACTTTTTACATGATGGAATAATTTGCACAAGTAGTGTATGCCCCAGCATGGCTAATATTTCCCTGGCATCACACTGCCTTTTTATCTTTTTATTTAAAATACATTGTCCTTTTAGTAAATAAACACACAGGGCACAAACAGTACAAACGAGGAAATATGTTGGAACACCACAACTTATGGCACTCTATTGTGTGTTTAGACATTTAACTTCAGAATCTGAAAATAAGAGAGTATTCAGTATGTAAACATTGCTTTTTAAACACTTTTAAAATTATATTTCCTTTCTTCCTCTTATCATAAATTCATGTCAAGACTAGCTTAATGTTATATCTCTGTAAGCAATATTTTTCTTGATAAAGAAGTATCATCAAGAGAGAAAAATGACAGGTAATTGATTCAATGAATATTGCCATTGATTACCTTGAAACTATAAGTCACTCTCCTTTTGAAAATTAATCAAGGACAGTTGTCCACAGTAGCGATGAGCCACAATCCAAGTGCTGATAGATACCTTCCCTGTACTCTGTTTGTTGTTTAAGGCTGAAAGTAGGGAGGGGCATGAGGAGGAGCAGAATTATGTAAGCGCAAATTGCATGATCTACAGGTAGTTACACATCCATTAAAAACAAAATAAGATTATTCCCCATGAATATTCAGTAGCTTCTGAGGCTATGAGTTGGTAATGGCAATGAACAGAATTCTACAGGCTCAAGCTTTGAGTCCAAGAAGCAGGCATCACGATGTAAGAATTTTAATGGAACCAGAAAATACATCCTTTGGCGATTGGTGTTCTAGTTCTCCCAGCTACTGCCATCAGTATACTGCCACTGCATTGCTGCTGAACATGAGGAGCCTTCTGTGACATTCTCCTGCACCTGATAGTTGGGAGAACCAAAACTATAATAGGTTACATTAGGGCATGTCTAATTATTACATCCACATATCAGTGCACCTAGCTTGCCTAGGAGCCTGAGAGAACAACTTTGCTGATTTGACACTAAACATGGAAACTTTCCAGAAATTGAAATGTAAAAGGACGTTTACATGACCGATGGATCTCAAATACCTGCTAAGTTTAAGAGTCAGACAGATATGTCTAAAATAAAGAAGTCTGGCCATCAGCACTTTTAAAGTGATAGAATTGTAAAGAGAATACAAAATTTCCAAGTTGGCCCGTTTGCTAAACTAAGGTTTTAAAGTTAATTGAAACTTTAATCTACCCATCCCTCCTTCTTTTCCTTCCTTTTTTCCCCTCCTTTCCTCCCTCCCTTCCTTCCTTCTTCTTCTTCTTTTTTTCTTTTCAAGTTTATAAATAGTACTGGGAAGAAAATTGTGCTCCATGCAGCCTCTTGTTAATTTTACGTCCTATCTTTTCCTGGCAAGCTTTGCCTTGTATAATATCAGATAATTTACCGATGAGATCTGCCAGTCTCAAAGGGATTTTCAGGGAACAATTTTTCGTCAGTACAAATTTCTAGTTGGTGGGCTCTGGAATTAGACAGTGAAAATCCTTTAAGGAACAGAGTCTATGTTAATGTGGAGGTGGGGGTTGGGAACTCCTCATTCAGTTTTGGGTACCATCACTGACAATTTGTTAAAAGCACATGCTCATTTAAGCCTAGGGCATGTTCTTTTAGGAAGATCTTTGAAGCAAGTAGTGAGGCATGGCAAAATCATAGCATATAATATTCAGAAAATAGTGTAGAAATCATGTAGTCTCAAGACATGAATTCCTTTAAGAGATCATTGAATATTAATATCTACAACTCTATTTGAATATCTTCACTGAACTATCTTAGGTGGCCAATATTTTATCTTGACAGAAGAAAATAAAAATAATTTATTAACAAAATTCTCACATCTAAATTACAGTGTAGGGGCACCTGGGTGGCTCAGTTGGTTTAGTGTCTGCTTTCAGCTCAGGTCATGATTTCAGGATCCTCGGATCCAGCCTTGCCTCTGGTTCCCCACTCAGCGGGGAGTCTGCTTCTCCCTCTCTCTCTCTCTGCCCTTCCCCCGACACATGCACTCTCTCTCTCTTTCTCTCAAATAAATAAATAAATAAAATCTTAAAAAAATAAATTATAGTGTATAATCAACAGGATGTTTATAAAATATTGTAGATATAACAAAAATATTTTTTATCTCTGCTTTTCACTTGTGAGAATTAACAAACACTTCATCAACTTATCCTGATCACTTGTAGGATACTTTTAAAAATTATTGTTTTTTCTAATATTTAGGAAATGTTTTTCCTTTTAATAATATGTTTCTTATTAATATTATTTGTTGTGTGTGTGTTTTACAATTTCAGGATATATTCTCAACATGTTCTTATTTTAGAAAGAAATAGTTTTAAAAATCAGAATGATATAATGGCAAATATCTTCTATATCTTGCTTCTGTATCTTGGCTTTGCATTTACTCATTTTGTAACATTTGGCAAGTTATTTAACCTCTCTACACTTCAGCTACAAAGTGGAGAAAATATTACCCACCTAATAGCATTAATGTGAGAATTCATTCATGTGTGCTGATTAGAACAGTGCCCAGGGTGTTTTAAACTCTCCCTAACCTAATTAGTATCTTCTCCATTTAACTCGTCCAGTGACAAAGGCCAATCTGGAGTCAGCTGATCTCTTTATGACTGCAAGCTGATATTTAATGATGATGATGAAGCTACCTTTTGACTTCTGTTTGAATAAAACCAATAGATCCTCAAAGTATTTTCACAACTGATATTCAGATAAATTTTGAAAGACAGAAAAGAAAACTTCTCTTCAAGAGGGCACGTACTGAATGGAGCACTGGGTGTTATACACAGACAATGAATCAAAAACTAATGATGTAATGTATGGTGATTAACATAACACAATAAAAAAAGCAGCAAAAAAAAAAAAGAAAACTTCTCTTCCAGTGATTCAATGGATTTGAAGATGCAGAAGCAATGAATGGATTGAAATGATTAAAAACAGCTGAAATCCTTAAGCAACACTGCATTGCTGACTTACCCATACTCATAGCAATGGTACAAAACTTATATATTGAATATGTGGGTGAGTCAGGGAATACTTCATGGACGTAACACATGAGAAGAATCATAACAATTAAGTGAGAAGGTAGTTATAGAAGAGAATGGGGCAAGGGTATGCTAGGTGGAGTGAAAACTTATCACAAAATCAAGGCAAGAGAAAGGATGAAACTTTCTGCAAACTTACAGTACTATGTTAGAGTAGGTATTCCTTTGGGGAAGATGTCAAACTTGGAAAAGAAAATGAATAGGTGTCAGATCATGAAAATCTTAGATTTTGTCTTGAAAAGAGTAAGTAGCTATTAAATGATTTAGAGTAAGGAATTCTTCATTGGGTTTGCCTTTTAGGAATATCACTATGAAAGAAGTTTGGGCTTATGTAAGACTAGAGACAGACCAGTTAGAGGATATTTACAGGAATGCAGATAATAAATGGTAAGGGTCTGAACTACACCTATTGGGCAATGGAATGCTGAGAACAATAAAGGTTTATATTCTAGAAATAATTTTAAATTAATAAATATATGGACTGTTGAAGTGAGCATGATTTTAAATTAATAGGGTAAGACATAATATTTAGGGGTGCCTGGGTGGCTCAGTCATTAAGTGTCTGCCTTTGGCTCAGGTCATGGTCCCATGGTCCTGGGATTGAGCCCCGCATCAGGCTCCCTGCTTCTCCCTCTCCCACTCCCCCTGCTTGTGTTCCCTCTCTCGCTGTGTCTCTCTGTCAAATAAATAAATAAAATATCTTAAAAAAGACATAATATTTATAGGTTTGTATAACTTATAGTATTTAAAAATGAACAGTAAAAAAGTCATATTGTAAAAGTGCACATCTAGGGAAGAAATGGTTCCTCACTTGGGCAATGTGTTTGGAAGGCCCTTATGTTTTCAAGCTAGGTCTTCCCCTTACACTAAACAGTTTTCTGTCAAATTAACATTTTCCATTAAAACTGTAATGGGTTGGGGTGCCTGGGTGTTTCAGTCAGTTAAGCGGCTGCCTTTGGCTCAGGTCATGATCCCAGGGTCCCAGGATCGAGCTCCACGTGGGGCTCCCTGCTCAGCAAGGAGCCTGCTTCTCCCTCTCTCTCTGCTGCTCCCCCTGCTTGTGCTCTCTCTCTCTCTCTCTCTCACTGTCAACTAAATAAATAAAATCTTTTATTTTTTATTTTTTTTAAGATTTTATTTATTTAGTTGACAGAGAGACAGCGAGAGAGGGAACACAAGCAGGGGGAGTGGGAGAGGGAGAAGCAGGCTTCCCACAGAGCAGGGAGCCCGATGTGGGGCTCCATCCCAGGACCCTGAGATCATGACCTGAGCTGAAGGAAGATGCTTAACGACTGAGCCACCCAGGCACCCCAAATAAAATCTTTTAAAAAAAAAGAAACAAAAAACAAAACTATTATGGGTCTTTTTTAACCTGTGCTTGCAAACTTAAAGAAGGGCTCATTTGCTGGCTCTAGATGCCCTTGAAGGGTTAACAAAGCCACATATTGAAGGCTTATAGTGCTTTTGGAGATCTCTTTGCCAGAATGGTTGGTTGTGAAAAGCTTCTCCAGATTATATATGGCCACAACAACCACTAAAATGTGAACAGACAACCAGCAATTCACATTCCATACGGGGTCCAGAACTGCTGGCCCTGGGACTACAGAAGCTGAAACTCTGATGGTTGCCAAACCGAAATTGAGATGGATGCAGCCATAGCATTGCCAAGGCTCGTTCTTGAGCCCTGACAGCTTGTCAGAGCCTCCAACCTGCATAGGGCTGGAGAGAGGACACAAAGGACTGATAAAAATGGACAGAGAGCTGTGGTGTCAACAGCTTCGTTCAGTGCCCAGAACTGGACATTCATAGAAACAATGTCACAGAATGATTCCCACTCACCACTAACTTGTGATTCTAATAGTTCAACAAAGTCATTTGTAACACTACAGATATTTCATGAACATAATCCTTTTGGAATACGGTTTTCTTAGTGGAGGAGCCATGGTCATAACCTTTCTAAAACCATGTGCAGGAGTTTATAGATACACGTGAAAGTTTTCAGCAGCCATGTTTATGTCCCTGTCCTCTTAGAAAATTTGTGAGGCTTTTCTTCTTTAAAAGGTACACTTGTTGTTTTGTTAAAGAAAAAAAATGAAGGAAAATATTATAGACCCAGATTTGCTGGATTTATGATTGCTTTTTGGTCAGATTGGCCAAAGAGGAAAACTTCAGAGACTTTTTTTTTTTTTCTTTCTGGGACTGATAAGGTCAAATTCTAGAATATCAGAAATATTTAAAGATAAATTAATAAAATAAGCATATTATTTAGACAATAAGCAAAAGAAACGAAGACATCTGCTCTATTATATACCAGTATCCTAAAGTCTATATTGAACATTTAGATTTAGATGATTTATAGTTATTAAGTGTTTATTGTTTGACTTGGTAGATTTGGTAGATACATACATAATTTATTTCTCCCAGTTACCCATTTCCATATTTTTGATGAAGAAACACAGAGAAACTAAATAAATAACCCATGGTTGCACAGCTACAAATATGAAGACCAAGCTTCAACACCAGGCCCATCAAATGCCTTGGTATATTTATGGGTAATGTATTCAGTAATGCTTATTGGAGCACATAATATTATAAGACACTGGGTGCCTACAGTGGTTTGAATAGAGATGGAGATAACACACAGCTGTATTGGATGCCGATCCTGACTTTGGAGCAAGACATGCATCTAAACAAATATTTTGCCAAGTTTTCAGTGGCATTAAATTTTTTTTTAAAGGTCAGATAAAAAGCTCCAGACATTCAGAAGAGGGAAATGTGACATTGGAATAGATGGCAACTGAACTCTCCCCTAAAATAGAGTGAGCTTATGAAAATGTGAATATCTGAAAGAAGGATATCCAAGATAGAAAGATGAGATGTATTCAAAATTTCACATCTGGAAAATAACATGGCATGCGGTAAATGAAATGAGTTAGGTTTGACCAGAGGAGAAAGTGCATGGTGAATAGAAACGAGGCATAGAACTGGTAAGACTATATTGCGAAAGGCCTTCAGAGTCAAGGAAAGAAGTCTAGATTTTCTCATCTGGCCATCACGGCACTGATGATTTATGAGCCATCCAATTACTCTTCTGTCATGTGGCAAGAATTGAAAAAAGGAAGAAATTTTTGAGGGTGAGCTAGGAAGCTGTTACCCAGACATGCTCTGACAAAAGCCTGGTCTAAATGAACCATGGAGTGATGTCAGACAGCAGGGCTATTGCAGATGTACAACTGACATGGCTAGGCAATTGAATTATAGGTGAAAAGAATAGCATATGAAGTTGATTTCAGGATACATGTCTAGATATGATGAAGGTAAGCACCTTCAGTTGAAGGGAGCATCATTCATACCATTCTTAATCTATTCAATAACATGGAAAGAGGAACAGATTTGAAATGGAAGGTGATAACCATAGTGTAGGATCATATTATACTTACATATTATATTTAGACTTGGTTGAGTCTTTTATGGGTGGAATTGTTACAAAATGTGTAACAATTTACTTTTTATTTTCTTTTTATTGTTTTATTTTTTCAAATTTTTATTAAATTCTAGTTAGTTAACTGATAGTGTAACATTAATTTTAGGAGTAGAATTTAGTAATTCATCACTTACATATAACACTTAGTGGTTATCATAACAAGTGCCCTCTTTAATACCCATCACCCATTTAGCCCATCCCCCACCCACCTCCATCAACCCTCAGTTTGTTTTCTATTGTAAGAGTCTCTCTCTCTCGGGCACTTGGGTGGCTCAGTTGGTTGGGCGACTGCCTTCGGCTCGGGTCATGATCCTAGAGTCCTGGAATCGAGTCCTGCATCAGGCCCCCTGCTCAGCGGTGAGTCTGCTTCTCCCTTGGACCCTCCCCCCTCTCATACTCTCTCTCTCTATCTCATTCTCTCTCTGAAATACACAAATAAAATCTTTAAAAAAAAAAGAGTCTCTCTCTCTCTCTCCCCTTTCCCTTATGTTCATCTTTTTGTTTCTTAAATTCTACAAATGAGTGAGATCATAGGGTATTTGTCTTTCTCTGACTGACCTATTTTGCTTAGCATGATACACTCTAGATCCATCCACGTCATTGCAAGATTTCATTCTTTTTTTTTTTTTTCATTATTTTTGAAGAATTCTTTATCCATCCATCAGTCAATGGACACTTGGGCTCTTTCCATAATTTGGCTATTGTTGACAATGCTGCTATAAACATCAGGGTTATGTACCCCTTTGAATTTGTATTTTGTATTTTTTGGGTAAATATCTAGTAGTGCAATTGCTGGGTCTTAGAGTAGTTCTACTTTTAACATTTTGAGGAACTGCCATGTTGTTTTCCAGAGTGGCTGCACCAGTTTGCATTCCCATCAACAGTGTAAGGGGGTTCCCCTTTCTCTGCATCCTCGCCACCACCTGTTGTTTCCTGTGTTGTTAATTTTAGCCGTTCTGACTGGTGTGAGGTGGTATCTCATTGTGGTTTTTATTTGTATTTCCCTGATGATGAGTAATGTTGAACAATTCATGTTGCTTTATTTTTAATTAACTACTAAAACAATGACTATGGACAGCACTATTCAAATGGTTGAGCAACAGCTTGAGAGAGGTAAATTTATATATGAAAAACTTCAAGGAAAAGGAAATCACAGTTGGGCAGAAATTTCTGAACTTGCTTCATAGGGTTTGTGTAAGGATCATTTGATACAATATGTACGAGTATTTTGTCAACTCCAAGTCATAAAAACGGTACATTTGTTCAACAAGTATTAAGTAAATTTATGGGTCAAATCATGTGTGGGGTGCTAAAACTAAAAAATGAGTAAGAAATGGTCCTTCATAGGTCATATTCACTTTCCCCACATTTTTCCAACAGACTTAGTGTTTAGTGACTGTCTTCAAACTTTGGCAGTATTACTTATAATATTGCTTTATTTGATCAGAATACTATGAGGGCAGCACATCTATTATGTATTTTTAAACCTTTCTATTAAAAGGGTCACAACCAGACACAAAAGATAAGCATTTGGATGAAGGCTGTCTGGAGTTTAATCATACTTTCTTGGTGTATGGTCTTGGGCAAATTGCTTATCAGTTCTAATTTTCAGTTCCCTTCTATGTAAAATGGAGATTAGCACACTTATCTCATAAAGGTTTGTAAAAATAATTGAGATAACCTGTATAAGGCAGTCAGCCTAGGCCAAACACAACCAGTTAATACATAGTAGCCATGCTGAATATTTAAATTGCTAACAGAACTGCAATTCCTCTTCCCTCTGTCTTCGTTTTCCTTTCCTCATCCTCCCTCATCTTCTTCTTCCTACCTCGTCTCCATACTTCAGAAGCCTGGGGTCTATGCCAATCAGAAAGCAGAATGGCGACCAGCCTAATGTCACGAGATTATCCTGATCTGTCCAAGCAAGAGCTTCCCTGCCAACTGCATTACTTCTCCTGCTATAACTGTTTCCAGGACACAGCTTACTGGGCATCTGAAAATGAAAACTTTAAAGCTGGAAACATACTTATTTGCCAAGATGATAATTTTGGAATGATTAGAGTAGCCCTTTGACAGTGCGTGCATGGGAATGTTTGGAGGTGAATGGGGAGGTACTGTAGGTTTTCATGCGCTGGAACTGCTCAAAGGAAATGGTTTTTACCTATAAATTATTTCTTTTGAAACCATTTTTAGGAATTATATTCTTAAATTCTTTTAAAAATCAAATTGTATGCCAGGATTCCCATCTATACAATAGAATTTTTGAGGGCCTCTTTTGAGTTGACGTTTCAGCTTGCCCCAAAGGAGCCTTTGATATAGGACATAGATTCTTTTCCTTGTGTTTCAGAGAATGGGGTAGCAGAGCAGGAAAGATGCCCTTCAAGTTGATAGAAAGGCACTACATGAATCTCTGCTAGACTCTAAAAAGTAAACTGAGAGTGTGTCAACCTGTTCTCTGTTTTACATCCATGTGGGAAAGTCTACAAACGTTCATGTGGACAGTAAGTGGGGGTCAAGTGCAATCGGTACACCCTGCTGTTGGCAAGAGCTCAGCATAACAGATGTTCCTTTGTTCAAAGATGAGCAAACAGGAAAAAAAATAAACATGAGGTCTATAAAAATTGTGCACCATAAGGAACCTGGAGAGTATTACCCTGAAAAAGAATTGGAAGAAAAGCTTACTTCTAAAAAACTGTTTTCTAAAGTAAACAGAAAAATGGTATGCTATGTTCATAGTAAGATATAAGAAAACGTGGCCATTGCTTATATAATAATAGTAATAATAATAATAATAGTAATGATAGTAACAGCTAACATTTGCATAGTATTCACTATGTACCAGAGACTTCATATAAAATACTTTATATAGATAGAGGAGATTAACAGTATTCTTATCATCATGAGCACTGAGTAATGTATAGAGTTATTGAATCATTCTGTTTCACACCTGAAACTAATATAACATTGTACATGAATTATACTTTAATAAAAATGTATATGTTAACAAAACAAAAAAGATAAAAACTATATTATATGAACATATAATTAGTCTAGGGCCTGATCATTTTTTGAAAACCAAAAACCCTAATGTAATCAGAGCTCAGACAGGATATTGCCAGGACCACAAGCTGTTCTTGTCCTCCCTTTTTGTCACCACCTAACCCCACCTCCAAGATAAACCATTACTATCCAACAGTATAAATTAGTGTCACCTGCTTTTGCTTAGCTATCGTCTTTATGAAATGCATGTCTAATTATTTTTTGCCATTTTTTCCCCTATGGGGTTATCTTGTTTTATGGATTTGTATGAATCATTTATACATACTGGATACAAATTTTTTTGTTTGATATATGTATTATGGGTATCTTTTCCCACTCTGTGGATTTCCTTTTCATTCTCTTACTGGCTACTTTTGATGAACCTACTTTCTAAATCTTGGTATACTTGATTTAATTTTTTGTTTTCTGGTTGCACTATGTATTTAAAAAATATTTGTCTCCTCCAAGTCATAAAGATGTCCTCCTATGTGTTCTTTTAAAAGCTTTATTGCTTTACCTTTCACATTTGGAATGATATATTTGGAATTATTTTGTGTTTATGGTGTTAGATGTGTATGAATCAAGCTATATTCCACCCTCCCACTCACCAGATGGTTATCCAACTAGCTCAGCCATTTGTTGAAAAGATCAAGATTTCTGCACAAGACTTTATTATTGCCTTTGTAATAAGTCAGTTGATAATATATTTATGAATCTGTTTCTGGACTTTATTTTATTCCATTGGTTGCTGTGTCTATGCATTGTTTGAACTACTTCACAGGTATTAAGAAGCTTAATCCCTGCAACAACACAATAAATAGATACCATTTAGTACCCTCATATTATAGTTGAGAAAACTGGGGCATCAAGATGTTAAGTTACTCTACAAATGTCTTATTGCTTAGTCAATGGCAAGTCCATTACATAAGCTCTGATAAGTTAAAAAAAAAAAAAAAAAAGCAGAGATATGGGTTGAGACGAAAAGGTAGTATATTTAAGAAATGACTTCAAGGAAACCAAAACACAATAGCAAAATAATTCACACACCATGAGCTGTGAAGTATGGAAAGAACAGGGCAGAAAACTCAATGTTCTTTCAACTGTTCATGAATCTATACTATTTTGCTATCTGAGACTTTAATCTCTATCTTTTGAAATCACAACTCATCCTCAAGTATCATTTCCATGGAGAAATGAGAATAGTCCATACCATCCCCCTCAACACAGAAATCAAATAAGATAATAAATACCAAAAGACAACTGTAGATAGCAAGATAAATTTTAATGGATTTAAAATAGAAGCTGAAGCCAGATTTCTAGTTTTTAGGAGTTTATTGAAAATGAGAAAATGGAGACATTTTAGAATATCTGACTATGACTAGCATGAAGGAGACTGTAGCATTTAGATGTAGAGGTGGATTGAAAAAGAGTATATTCTTTTATTATTTTGTGTTGTTTTGTTCCTAAATGCTTGGAGAAGAAAGACACTAATGCAGAAAAAGATGAAGCTGTATGAGATATGTATGTTTACAAATTCTATCTGGCTACTTTATGTGCTTGTGCCATCTGGGCAATATAGAAACAAACTAAGCCATAGGTCACTTAAATTTTATACATTTAAAAGAGACAGAATTTAATGAGAAAAAGAAAACAGAAATTAGTTTCTGAATTATTTAGAAATATCACAGGAGATGAAAACTGCTTAGTAGTTTCCACTGTGTAGATAATGCATCATGATCAATAAATAAATGCTAACCTTACCTTAAGAGCAAATATAGGAATGTATTATTAAAGAGGAATAAAATTGGTAGGCTTCATTACTCCTGCAAATTTAATGGTATGTGTATGACTTAGAAGCCATACTTAAATTTTAATACAGCCCATTCTAATTGGGCCAAAGACAAATCAAAAAGAAATTTTATATGTAGTTACTCTTCAGAGACTTTATTACTTTTAATCAGGGAAGTTTCTCTTGTTTTGCATACTGAAAACTCTAGTCATGCTTTGGATCCACAAGGAATTTGGACTTTTCAAAGGTTCCCTATGGAAAAAGATGTTTAAATCCAGCTCACCTAATGTTAGAGAAAAGATAATATTCACCTTTAGTATTTATTTTGAAATGATTAATTTTAATTTTGAAATATTATGTTCAGAAGAACATAATAGGTACTTGAGTATTCACTATTAAGACTAAACAAACTAAACATGGGTTAGCTCTCTACCTAGTTTATTATGTTTTTCTTCTTCAGAAATAAATAATTGCAAGTATTGCAAAGCCCCATCCCTATTTCTTTTCTCTCCCTTCCAGTAATAACCACTCTTTTGAAGTTTGATATTTGTGTGTATTATTCACACATATTTAAAAAAATGGGGGGCCCATAATTATGCATTCATATAGCAAAATATTATATTGTTTTGCATTTTATTTGAATGAATGCATACCATATACAAATCTTTGCAATTTTTTCTTCCTACATTATGTATTTTTTAGCTTTATTCATGTAAATATATGTAGGTAATTATCTATGAAAATATTTCATTATTTGAATAAAATATATCAATTACCTTAATTAATTTGTTTCTACTTTTCACCATTATAAGTAACAAACAGTGACCCACCTTGACCATGTCAACTATTTCTCATGTGCTAAAGTATCTCTTGATTAGAAACTTAAATAGGAAATTGATTCCCAATGTGATTGTAACAATTTATACTTCTACCAGGAATGGGTAAGCTGTCCTATTTGACCACCCTCTTGGAAACACTTAGTGCTATCAGATGCTAATGTTTGCCAATATGATAGTTTAGGAATACCAAAATGAAAGATGATGGTTGGCAAGAAACAGACTCTTAACTATAGAGAACAAACTGATGATTACTGGGGGTGGCGGGGGAAGGGTATGGGTGAAATAGGTGATGGGGATTAAGGAGTGAACTTGCGGTGAACACTGGGGTGAAGTAGGGAAGTGTTAAATTACTATGTTGTACACCTGAAACTAACATAACATTGTATGCTAACTGGAATTAAAAAACAAAAAAATGATGGTTGGTTTGCATTTCTCTGGTTACTAGTATAACTAAGCATTTTTTCACAGTTTTATGGGCCCCTTGTTTTCATTTTTCTGATAGGATTTTTCATTTTTTTCTTTGGCATTGTTTTATTTGTCCTTATTGTTTGTTGTTTTAAGAACTAAAATAGCAGCATTATTTCATATTATAGATGTCAATATTTCTTTGTTTGTTGAGGTGCAAATATATCTCCCCAGTTTGTAGAATGTTTTAATGTTTTTTTGCACTAAAAAAAATTTATATTTCAATGTAATAAAATTTATAATTTTTCTGTGTATTTTTGCTTTGTGTTCTATTACAAATCTTTATTACACAAATGTCACAGTTGCCCTCGTAATTGTCTAATAATTTTACATCTTTAATTTTAATACTGTTTAAGAGTTTTAAAGTGTATAATGTAAGCTAGGAATCTCTTCCCCCATATGATAGGCAATTGTCCCAATCTATTATTCCCTACCTATTATGTTACAATATCTCTTTTCTCTTTCTATGTTTTATTCCTTATAAAAATACCACATAAAATATTTGAGCACCTACTATATGCAATGCACAGTGCTAAGTGGTATGGGGGGAAATATATATGAAAAATACATGACTGAGGGTCTGCATTTATAAAACTTTCTGGGCTTCGTGATGATTTGGATGGCATGGTAGAAAATATGGTGGCAGAAAAGTGGATTTTCAGTTTCTGTTCTAGAGTTTTCTTATATCATTAAAAAATCCTCATGACCAGAGTTTAAAACAGCCTCAGAGTCTTTCTTTATAAATAATATTTTTGAAAATGTGTTTTTACAAAGCTAATTTCCAGGTAATCAATTTGATTGAAATATTTATAATTTGAGCACTTGTATAATATCTAATATACTTGGAAATTCTTTAACTTTACTTTCATGTCTTTAATTTCTAGGCATGATCCCTTTTCCAAGATCTTTTTCCATTGTTTGGTGGATAATTATTTCTGATGTCTCATCATTGCCTTAAGTTCAAATATAACATTTTTAAACATTTTATTTCCTCTGACCAACAAGCTATTTCTCTATCATTTTACTTTTTTTTGTTTTGCTTTGTTTTTTGGGTTTTTTGCTGTTGTTGGTTTGTTTTCATTTCATTTTATTGTTTTTCATCATGCTAAGTGTATTCTTTAGTCCCCATCCCCTATTTCCCCCATCCTCCCACCCATCTTCCCTCTGGTAGCCATCGGTTTGTTCGCTACAGTTCATCTTACTTTTTTTGAAAAAGTCTCACCATTTCCCTTATCAACCAGTTTCAAAATCTTGAAAAAAATCCTAGCTACTGGCCTCTTGCTCATCTTTCAAACTCAGAGATACCACATCTTGTTTTTTTTTTTTTAAGATTTTATTTATTTATTTGAGAGAGAAAATGAGATGGAGAGAGAGCATGAGAGGGGGCAGGGTCCGAGAGAGAAGCAGACTCCCTATTGAGCAGGAAGTTCAATGCGGGACTCGATCCCAGGACTCCAGGATCATGACCTCACTTGAAGGCAGTCGCTTAACCAACTGAGCCACTCAGGTGCGCCAGAGATACCACCTCTTGTTAAACCTACTACAACAGGTCTTGCATGCCCTGCTCTCTTTCCTTGGCTTTCTGGGGATTTCTGCTATAGCCCTCAAAATTTATCTCCCCTCTGTAGTCTTATTCTCCTCTAATGTTTCCTGTTATCATCGCCAAATAATATTTTTAAAACTTTCATTTGACCATTTAAATACAATGCTTTAAAAAATGAAATGTTTACTAACTATTGAGAGGACGAACTTGAAATTTGTAGTTGGTTTTTCAGAGAGCTCTAAAATCTGGCCATTATTGAACTTTTCCACCAAATCCATTATTCAACTATGGAAATTTTCTGCTTCAAATAAACCTGTTTATTCTCATTGCTTTTATTTATTTATTTATTTAGGCCAGGAACCTACTAATTCTGTTCTAGTCACCAGCTTCTCCAAATATATACTATGCTAAAATTATTTTAAAAACTTTTGGGCGTCTGGGTGGCTCAGATGGTTAAGCGTCTGCCTTCGGCTCAGGTCATGATCCCAGAGTCCTGGGATCGAGTCCCGCATTGGGCTCCCTGCTCTGTGGGGAGCCTGCTTCTCCCTCTGCTTCTCTCTCTCTCTGTCTCTCATGAATAAATAAATAAAATCTTTTTAATAAAATAAAATAAAAACTTTTTAAGTACTGCTTGTTTGATGATGTTTTATCTGTTCTGGAGTAAACTGATCACCCATGTATTCATGCTACTTCTTGCACAAGACAGGCATTCTTCTCTTTCTAATGTTTTATTCATTTTCTTTTATTTTTTAAAAAGAGTTGTATAACTTGTAAACACTGAAATGCATTATGAACCAAATGTTTGTGCATGCCCAACATTTATATATTGAAATTCTAATTCCCAAGGTGATGGTATAGGAGGTGGGGCCTTTAAAATGAGATTAGCTCATTAGAGGAGCCCTCATGAATGGGATTAGTGCCTCTGTGAAAGTGACCTGAGAAAGCTCCCTAGTCCTTTAAACCAAGTGAGGATGTAACTAGAAGACTGACCTGGAAGAGTCTCACCCCATCGGCTGAAGCCCTGATCTCAGACTTCCAGCTTCCAGACCTATGAGAAATAAATTTCTGTTGTTAATGAGCTGCCAATCTATGGCATTTTATTATAGCAGTCCAAACACTAAGACATGTGTCCAGAGAGATTAGGTAGCAAAACAAATCTAGTAATAATAAAAAGAATGATACATGTACAAAAAGTAGGTATACCTCCCAAATATACAGCACTTTTTCTTTTTCTATTTAAAGATCATCAGTATAATTCACTTAATTAATAGAGTAAAGAAGAAAAATTATGTAATCATCTCAATCATTACAGAAATGGCACTTAGCAAAAATCAACACTGCATTATGATAAAACTTTCAGAAAAGGGAAGAAAATTTCTGTGATTTAGTAAAGGGTATTTATGAAAAACATTGAGCTAATGTTATACATAGTAATGAAAATCTTCATGCTTTCCTTTAGAATCTGAAACAAGGCAAGTATCACTGCTTTCAAAATTCTATTCAACATTTTATTGACTTCCCAGATAATATAATAAGAAAAGAAAAAGGAATAAAACGTAATGATTGGAAAGGAAGAAATAAGTATATTTATTCAGAGAAAACAATGTTGAATATTAAATATAGCTTGATTAATTTACAAAAAACGTGATTAGAATCAACAAGTGAAATTTGCAGTATCACAGTTAAAAATCAATACAGGAAAATACATTGTCTTTCTAGTACTATCAGTGAACAAACGGAAAAAGGATTTAAAATAAAAACAAAGCAAGACTATTTACAGTAGCACTTAAATATTAAATACTTAAGATTCAAGGTAAGAAAATATTGGTAAGATCTTTATATTGAATTATTCCATTTTATGTGTTTTTAAAAACATGCAAAATTAATTTCTATGTAGGTTTTCCTTTCATCGCAATGCCAAAGTTTAGGAACTTCTTCATCATATTTTCGCAATATTTTGAATCCATTTTTGAAATAAATCCTGTCAAGGAATGATTTATATGTTGCTAGGCACGTCTAAAATGGACCTATTTGTTAAGTCCACTGTCTCTATTCCCATCTCTAGAACTATCTAAATCTACTATATATATATATATATATATATAAATATGATCTATTTTCATTTGCTAAATAAATGACTAAACAATCCTAAAATATATTTGCTCTGTTGTAATTATTGGTGTTATGAAATATTTATTTTAAATAGCTAGAGTTTCTCCAAGTAATTAAACAGCATGATATTATTTATTATCAGTGTGGACTCAACCATTAAAAACTACAATTCCAAACTCACATTCTAATAGAATTAGTTTTTATGTTTCTTATTTTTATTATAATTAAATTACATTCAAAAAGTAATCAACCAACCGTTATAAACTGCATGTTGATTATAGTCGTCTATTTTAGGTCCTTGGTGTATACTCTAATTGTGTTTTGTGACTGTATGATTAACATAGGAGGCATGTTTTGTAATTTCTTTAGTATAGATAAATATTTCAGAAATAGAGACAAAATCAAATATTTTACCTAAAATGATTGCTTAATCTCTTTCTCTGGTTTTAGTAACTTGAGTTCAGAGATCAAAGACAATACAAATAAATCTTTACAGATAATTGATATTCTTGACAATATTTTATATATTTCTCTGAAATAGGCTTCGACAATTTATATACCTATTGTTCTAACAGTTTTATCGGCAATAACATCTGCTCTTCACCATGGTGACGACACTCTTGCCCATATTCTGAATTTTATCATTACCAGCAGCAATTATCTATCTTCCAAAGTAACGAATTGACCTCCGCCCCACCCCTCGCCCCACCAACCACATTTCCTGATTTTTCCAGCTTGCTGATTCAAAGAGATCCACCACATGGTGGTGAAGTGGGGGTAAATACATGATGCTATGGGCTAACGGAGCTTGAATGGGGTCAGGAGAGGACACAGGCAGAGCAGTGCAGCAGCTCAGCAGAGCCCTCGTGGGTGAGGAGGGCATTTCTACAAGGAGGTCGCTCAGTACGGGGTGTTGAAGGCTAGGCAGGGTGAGGAGGGATAGATGAGGGCAGTCTCAGTGGGAGGAGGGCAATGTGCATATAGGGTGTGGCAAAGTCCCTGTGTAGGCACTGGAGCCAAGCAATATAACACATTAATATTCACTCTAGTTTTCTCCATTTTCATATTTGTCTCTCCCTTCTCTGGCAGTAACAAACTTGGCTCCTCGCTTCCTCAAAATATGTACATATTTCATCAACTTTCTATAGTGAGCAGAGGGGAGAAGGGGATTTATAGAAAACTGAGAAAATGGAGAGAACTAGAATGATTAATTGGGGCATTATGTTATGGATATTGACAACAACTCATAGTTTCACGCTAAGGAAATTATATAACTCAAATACCAATGAATGTCCTTATATTTCATTTATCATGACATGAGCAAAAGGAAACATCATGATAGCTGAAATGAACAATTATATGGAGGCAGAGCTTGAAAAACTTGCTTAGAACTCCTATGTATTGATATACAGGAACAAAAAGCATACGGCCAAGATTTGTAGTGATCTAGAACGGGTGTCAAAGCCTCAGTGAGGTGAGGAAAGCATGCATACAGGGTATAGAGAGACCCAGTGAACTATTGGAACCAAGCAGACCTTTTATTATATTGAGCAATCTTACCAAGTACAAAGTTAATTTTTAACGGCTTTAAGACAAAATTCAGGGGTGCCTCGTGGCTTAGTTGGTTGGGTATCTGCGTTTGGCTCAGGTCATGATCCCAGGTGCCCTGCTCAGTGGGAGAGTCTGCTTCTCCCTTTGCCTCTCCGCCTGGCTTGTGCTCTCTCTCACTAACTTTCTCTTTCTCTCAAATAAATAAATAAATAAATAAAATCTTTAAAAAAAGACATAATTCATACACCATATACTTTATCATTTTAAAATGTATAATTCAGTGGATTTCTATTATGTTTACAGAGTTATGAAACTGGCACAACTATCTAATTCTAGAATATTTTCCTCACCCCAAAAGTAACTCCCTACCCACTAGCAGTCACTCCCATCTTCACTCCCTCTTGACTAGCAGTCCTAGGGTATCACTAATCTATTTTGTGTCTTTGTGTGTTTGCCTTTTGTTGGCGTGTCAAAAGATACAGAAGCCTAGTTGGAGGGGCTCCCACTGACTATATTTTGGACAATTTGGGTATCAAAATAAATAACAGTAGTAATGGATTTTAAACCATTGACAAGACTGGTTGTATATATGGCAGTGCCTAGTGTATTTTTCTTTCTTTCTTTTTAAAGTTTATTTATTTATTTAAGTAGGCTCTACAACCAACATGGGGTTCAAAGTCACAACCCCGAGATCAAGAGACAAATGCTCTTCTGACTGAGCCATCCAGGTACCCCTGCCTGCAGTGCCTAGTGTAAAATGAAAATGCAAGGCCCTTACTCTCATGACTGGTAAAAAGTGCCATTAAAGGTGTTAAAATATAAAGCTCTTTCCCACATAAGTATTTTACCACCTATAAACATAATAAGAGTAATGTTTCTAACATATAATATTATAACAACATAGATAGTTACAAGAAAATATTATTTTGCCATTGTAATTTTATTTAATATGATCATTAAGACTATTAAGGTAATTTCTTGATCATAAGATTTTTCTGACTCACTTTTCTACAAATTCATTTATCTATCAAAATTTATATTTTTAGGGCGCCTGGGTGGCTCAGATGGTTAAGCGTCTGCCTTCGGCTCAGGTCATGATCCCAGGGTCCTGGGATCGAGTCCCACATCGGGCTCCCTGCTCCTTGGGAGCCTGCTTCTCCCTCTGCCTCTCTCTCTCTCTCTCTCTCTCTGTGTGTCTCTCATGAATAAATAAATAAAACCTTAAAAAAATTTATATTTTTAGCAACTTCATTTTTCAGTTGATATTATCGTAGGCAATATCACTCATTCTTGGCAAATATTGCAAATAATTTTTGATAATTTTTCATTTTGAGAAAGATTAAGATCTTTTTGTTGATACAATTTTTAATGGTCTGTTAAGAGTATTTTATAAGCTGTGAAAGCATTGGAAAAATTTCTGATACATTAGTTAGAAATACAACTTTTAATACATCTAGAGTTCATATTCTCAAGGAATAATTTTTTCTAAAAATATTTAACTCTCTATACAGATTAGCTTTGTGCAAGCCTGAATTTCATTCTAAATTTAAATTTATACAAAGACATTCTAATGTTTCCTCTAGCATTTCCTGTAACTTGTAGAGTTATATGAGAAACTAAAACTGGCTCTGTGATTTGTACATAATTCAAAAATCCTGTTTATACGTTATCTTCAGTTACAAGAAAAATTAATTTAAAAATTGCCTTCCTACTGGGAAGGCAATTATTGATTCATCCAAGTTTCATGTGATTTTTCTATTGAATGTGATGATTTTTATTTTTACTTTTTTTCAAGTTCTTATTTAAATTCTAGTTAGTTAACATATAGTATAATATTAGTTATAGGAGTAGAATTTAGTGATGACTGTGATAATTCTTAAATCTAATTTCTCTTCCTAAGCCTATAGTTATTTGTTTTTCTATGTTGTGGCAGTTTTCAAAAATAAAGATTCTAAATTCTTTGAAGAATTCTATTAACTCTCTCTTATGCTCATTGTAATGCACATGTTTATGGACATAAAAATATGTAATATACTTTAAAAGATGATTATTGCTGCCAAAGTACATGAGCTTTACTTTTATAATGTTTATTTTTTATAGTTATAAAAATAACCTATTATCATCAGAAATGGAACATACACAGAAAAGCACAAAGAGAGACATTTTCACAATTTTAACTTCCTAGATATAACCACTGCTAACTTTTGTAGTGAATCCTATCATGTGAAATTTCATATTTTACTTAGTATTTATACTCTGTGCATTTTACCATGTCATTAAGTATTGTCAGACAGCATGTTTTCAATAGCTATACAATATGCCATTAAATGGTTTTTCATCACTTATACTCATTTCATTTTGGTTTCTTATATCACTTTTCATCATGTGGGAAAAGAGAGTTCTTCTAATTCAGTTTTTGAGTATCACTTTATCCATTTCTTTATTATTCTATTGCCCCAAATTCTTTTCCTCAGTGGTTATGGTAGACAGAATTCTAAGATGCCCCCCAACATTCCCAGCCCGTGGTACACATTTCCTGTATAATTACCTCCCCTTGAATGTGGGTAGGGCCAATGAATATGATGGAATATCATTAGTTAGTTGACTTTGAGATTAATCAGAGCGAGATTACCCTGAATGAGCCTGACCTAATCAGATGAGCCCTTCAAAAGAGGGCAAAGCATGAGACATGCTCTCCTACAGTTCTGTAAAACAAAGCAAACTGCCATATTTGGAAAGGAGAGGACACACGTTGAGGAACTCAGGAGGGCCTCTAGTTGCTGAGAGTTGTTCCTACGTAACAGCTAGAAAGAGAACAGGGACTTCAGTTTTATAACCATGAGAAAACAAATTCTGCCAACAACTCTTGAGCTCGGAAGAGGATGCTGACCCTCAGATAAGAATATGTCCCCAGGCACTAACTTGATTTCAGGCTGGTGAGACACTGAGCAGGTAACTCAGCTAACCCACACTCAGAATTCTGACTCATGGAAACTGTGAAGTAATAAATTCTTGTTTTTTTCTTTAAGTCAAGTCTGTGGTAATTTGTTATGCAATTCTATAAAATGAATATGGCTTTTAAGAATATTAATCAAAACTGTCAGTGAATATGTTTAATGGAAGTTTAGATGGATCATATTTTCTTGCCGGGACATAGCTTTTGCTATAATTAACATATCCTGTTCTGAACTATCCTGCCAAATTGGGTGTGGTCACATGTATATCTCATTAACTATATCGTCACAATATAAAACTTTTCTTTCTCTAAAGACAATGAACATAATCCTACCAAAGTTAGAGAAAAACGTTCCCTTTTACTCTTTAATACTCTTCATGTCTATACTTTAGTTCCCAACTAAATATCAAATCTATTTTTTGATTCCTAACAAAGGTAAAATGATATCCAGCTGTAACAGAAATAATCCAATACTTACAGTGAAGGCTAAGAAAGCTAGGAAAAAATAAAAAGGTCATGCTAATAAAGCCTTTCTAGAAATCCTGGTTTCTTCTTACTCCAACTTATTTGTCTTATTTCATATTCAACTGATTTATGATGGCTGATTATACTGCTTTCTTTGTAAGATATTCTTATGTTAACGACCCTTCTAAAGAGGTATTTTTCTTCTATAATGGTAGCTTTAACCTTTATTTTTAGTCTTTTGGCATATATAGTTTTAATTAGTTCCAGCCAAGAACATCTTGTTGGCATCAAGTATGAACAACTGGGGAGGCAGGAGAGGAAAATTTTCTTTCCATTATTTTAAAATTGATACCTATTTATATTAATAACTCTCAACAAAATTCTTAAAATTTTGATTCAATTTCTAGCCTATTATATGAGTTGTTTATTCTCAGACCTCATTATCCATTTCCCCGAAATCTTCAATGGTAAGTAAATTCTAGAGCCTTATGTGATAAATACTTCTCATGTTCTCATTTCCATCATGGCTTATCTAGAAAATTATGTTAATCTATGGGAATATCTTTTCTAGGTTTCTCTCGTGAGCATGGAAACTTTTCAGATTAGTTTTTTTCACTTAGTAATATGCATTTAACTGTCCTTCATTTATTTTCATGGTTTGATACCTCATTTCTTTTTATTGCTAAATAATATTCTATTGTCTGAATGTACCATATTTTATTTGTTAATTCACAGTTTATCTATTTACCAAGGACATTTTGGTTGCTTCCACATTTTGGCAATTATGAATAAAGCTTCTATAAACATCTGTGTGCTGGATAAGAGTATGTTTAGATTTGCAAGAAACCACCAAACAGTCTTCCAATGTGGCGGGACCATTTTTCACTCCCACCAGCAATAAATGAGAACTCTTGTTACTCTACATCCTTGTTAGCATTTGGTATTGTCAGTGTTCCAGATTTTGGCCATTCTTAATAGGTATGTGGTTGTATATCATTGTTTTAATTTGCATTTTCCCCAAGGACAGATGATGTGGAACCTTTTCATATGCTTGGTTACCATCTGTATATCTTCCTTGGTGAGGTGACTGTTAAGGTCTTTGGCCTATTTTTCAATTGGGTTGTTTGTGTTCTTATTACTGAATATTAAAAGTTCTTTGTATATTTTGGATAACAGTCCTTTATTAGATGTGTCTTTTGCAAATATTTTCTCCCTGTCTATGGCTTGTTTCTCATTCTCCTCGACAGTGCTTTCTCAGAGTAGAAATTTTTAATTTTGGTGAAGTCCAGTTTATCCATTATTTCTTTCATGAGTTGTGACTTTGGTGTTGAATCCAAAAAGTTGTCGCCAAACACTAAGTCGTCAAGATTTTCTAGAAAAGGCCAAAGTATGGAGATTTTAAGATCAATGATTGTTGGGGGCTAGGTGGGAGGGAAGGGTGGATAGGTAGAGAGCAGAGGATTTTTAGGGCAATGAAACTATTCTATATCACATTATAATGGTGATATATATCATTATACAGTTGTCCAAATTCATAGAATGTGTAACACGAAGAGTAAAATCTAACATAAGCTAAGGACTCTGGGTGTTTATGGTGTATCAATGTAGATACAGCAACTGTAAAAATGGACTACTCAGGTGGGAGGATGCTGATAATGGGAGTCACTATATATGTATGGGGCAGGAGGTATATGAGAAATCTCTTGCCTTCTGCTCAATTTTGCTGTGAACATAAAAATACTCTAAAAAATAAAGTATATTAAACATTATAAAATTATTTGTCACTAATACTTTGTACTTTAAATATATGTGATATATCATTACCAATATCTTTTCCAGTATATACAACAAGTCTTATTTTGGTATTAATGTTTATGCTGTTATCATCTTTTATCATATTTGAAGAGGTCAAACACATTCATCAAACATATTCTTCCTCTGATATATTGGAGATAGTTGTCATATAATCTAGTTCTTTCCTCAATGCTATGTTATAAGATCACGTTTATTAAGAAATATTTTATTTATTTGTCAGAGAGAGAGCGCACAAGCAGGGGGAGTTGCAGGCAGAGGGAGAAGTGGGCTCCTCACTGAGCAAGAAGCCCGATGTGGGACTCGATCCCAGGAACCTGGGATCATGACCTGAGCCAAAGGCAGACACTCAACTGACGGAGCCACCTAGGAGTCCTGCAAGATCACTTTTTACTTATTTTCCACAATACTTGCTGCTTTATTTTTTCCTATCTCAATCTTTCAGATACTTTTTAGCATAACAATTACTAGTTTTCATTATGAAATTAAATCTCTTTACATTTCTCAAAATATATAGACTGAATGTATTTACACAAAACTCCACACGGGATAGAAGTGAATAGAATTATTTATATACACACACAAAGACACACACACACACACACACACACACAAATCAAATAAAATTGAGTGCAAGTTTTAAAAACTGGTGAAACTGAATACTGTCTGTAATCTAGTTAACAGTATACCAATATAACAATGTCAATTTCCTGGTTTGGATATTGTATTACAGTTACATGTGGTCATTGTGGGAATCTGAGTGAAGGGTACAAAGGTATCTTTATATTATTTTTGCAAATTCCTGCGGGTGTATAATTACTTCACAATAAAAAGTACATAAATAATTTAGGCATATAAGACATAATATTGGCATTATTATATTTGTTAGTCTATTTCCTTAATTGAGAAATTAAATTTAAAAACTCTACCTTCAACAAGGAATACTTATTCTTTCACAGTTTCATGCAACTTAACTACAAATTTTAAATACACCGGTATGGGCATAATATTTCAAAGCTAGAGAAACTGACCTTTTTATACAGAGAGATTTTCAGGTGAAAAGAAGAATTGTAAAAACAAAGTAATGTTTACAAACATAACTTCTTTCATTGAAACCAAATAGGGCTTTAATTAAATATAATGCTAGTAAATCGATCTGTAAGCTAATCAATTGACAGGAATACACCGAAATTTACTCTTTCTTTTGTATTTTTCTAGTAGAAACAGTGTTTTAATTAGCAGAAAAGATGTGCCTTATAAATGTTTAAAAAGAATATTAATAATATATTAATACCTCACTACATAAAGAGACCTTCTGGGTTCCTAGATTATTGATTATATAGTTTATGGTTGAGCATTAATGAGCCATCTTTTTTCCTAATGTCCAAGTTTCTCCCTAGTTAGAAGTCCTGTTCTCAAGGAGACACATTTATTCTTTCAGGTCATCATTTAGTGCATCATTAGTTTAATAGACAAAGTCTGCTCTAGTGTACCAAATGCTATCCCAGAGGCCAAAAGTTGTTTAATCTAACAAATTTAATGATAGTCTGGAATCTTTAGAAAATGATGCTGAATCCAGAAGGAGTTAGCCACAATTGGTGTTAAAACTTGCTTTGGGAATAAAGCCATGAAGGGCCTTAAAGGAAACCCATCACTGCTTATAGGTCATGGGTCTTGGAAGAGACTAGTAGCCTAATATTGAATATGAGTGAGTTGTTTGGAAGGTGAGTTGAAAAACAATTCTTTGGGGACTCTAGAGTCTAATGCTAGAGCCAATACTCTTTCAATCCAATAAGAAATGGAAAACAAATGTTCAGTTGTGTATATTTGGAGTGATATTAGGGAGAGTATTTAAATACTCTTTCTTCACAGTTATTTTAAAGATTAAATTCTATCTTATTCCATGATTCTACTCTCTTTACTATCTTACACTACCTACTTTTTTCTATGTTATATATGGGGTCTTCATTATGTTCTTTTATAATTATTAAATTTTTAAATTATTAACATTTAATATTAATATTTGATCTACTCATCCAAAAATATTGAACATCTATTATTTTCCAAGCACATTATTTTATAACAGAAACACAACAATGAATTGAACATAGCTGCTTACTTCAAATACACTGTTTCAACTGGAAAGTTATTTATATTAAATTATGAGTGTTTATCATATGATAGACCCAGTGCTAACATTTTTTTATTACCCTAATTAATTTTTGCCATATCTCTATTTTGCTTCCACTAATGCCCAAACTATCAAATTACACCAGGGAAAAAAGCAGTAAATAAAGTTAGGTTTTATGATGCTTGCAACAAGAAGAGTTGGCTCCCTTTAGGAAACCATAAAGTGTCTGAGAGAGAAGGTGTTTGAAGATTCGGTCTTGTTTAAGGAGATTTTAGGAAAGGAACAAAGAATTGAGGGTTACTTAGGATTGGTATTATCAAGAAGGGAGATAATTCTATGAGCATCTTAAAGAACCTTGTTAAGGAAGCTGGAATAATGGAAGGAGGCTAAAGTTCCAACTGGTAAAGAAGCAGAAGTAACTCAAGTTATCCAGAAAAGGCATGTTTGGTGATTTTTATAGTTTGCACAGCAACCTTGTTTTTAATCTCTTCTGAAGCATGATTAAGGAGCAGTCTAGTACTGGACTCTCTCCATCACTGTCACAAAGTGACATTATCTGAGGCTTGTGACCTGTGAGACTGGGTTCATCAGAGGTACACCAAGACCTAGCTGCTTTTCTCATTCTCAGTGTGCTATTAATATCCTAATAGTTTTAAGTTAGGAGACTGAGGCTTAAAAAAGTAACTGAATTTTAATTTTACTAGCAATAAGATGAAGCTCATATTGGTTTTCATTATGGGAGATATCAAGTTTTAAAATAATTATAGAGATCCAGAAAATTTATAAATTTGTTAGACTAGACTTTAAAATGACATATAAATCCAGAGCTTCAAAATATGTGAGGCAGTAACTGATAGATTTCAGAGAAGAACTATAGAAGAACTAGACAAATTCACAGTTATATTTGGAGGCTTTGATATTTCTCTACCAGTAATCGACAGAATACATGGGAAAAAATAGTAAGCATGTAAGTATTCTGAACCATAGTGTCAATCAACTTCACCTAATTTACATTTATAAAAATGCTCCATCCAACTACAACAAACTATACATTCTTTCCAAGAGTATATGAAACATTTACTAATGCAGACCATATGCAGGGCCAAGAACGAAACCTGGGCAAATGTAAAAGAATACAAATAATTAAAAGTATATTCTTGGTCAAAAACAGCATCAAATAAAAATCAATATCAAAAATATAACTTGGAAAGTTCTCAGATACTTGGAAACTGAGCTGTACATTTCTACATGAGTCAAATAATACATTTTAAAAGAAATTTTAAAATAAAATTTGTGGGATGTAGTTACAGTAGAACTTTGAGAGAGAAGTATAGCAGATAATGCTTACATTAGAAGACAAGAAAAATCTACCATAGAAGGAGCAAATAGAATAAAGAGAAAGTATAAAGAAGGCAATAATAAAGATTAGAACAGAATTAAATGAAATTGAAAACAAAAGTAATAGAAAAAAATCAATGAAATAAAAAACTGGTATCTTGAAAAGATTGATAAAATCAACAAACCTTTAGCCAGACTGACTGTGGTGGACTCTTTCAAGGGATCCCCATAATTACTGCTTCCTTGTGTTCTCTCATTTTGAGTGTGTGTGGGACCTACATTTTGCTTCTGATCAATAGAATATGGAAAAGGCAATGGGGTGTCACTTCCATGATTAAATTATATCAGTTTCTGTCTTGCTAGCAGAGACTATTTCCTGAAGCCCACATGGAAAGATATTGCAAGCAGCCTCTAGGAAGTGTAGGCAGTCTATAAAAGCTGAGTGCTGGTGTAGCTAACTGAGAGTAAGAAGCTGGGCCCTTAGAATTAAAACCACAAGGCAATAAATCGTACCAACAACCTAAATGAGCTTACATATAATACAACTTAAGCGAGATATATATATACTATATTATGACCAAGTGGGTTTACCCTAAGAATTCAAAGCCAGTTAGCAATCAAAAACAACCAATGTCACTCACCATATTTACAAAACTAAATAAGAAAAGCCATATGATCATCTCAATAGTTACAGAAAAAGCATTTGACATCCGGTCATGATAAACACTCTCAATAAACTATGAATAATATAATCTAGATAATGAAATATAATTTAGTGAGAAATAGAAACTATTATTAATTCATGCAACAGTATGTATGATTCTTAAATGCATTTCACTAAGCATATGAAGCCAGATACATGAGGCTACATAATCGTGATTCCATTTTTTAAAGATTTACTTATTTATTAGAGCGAGTGAGCGAGTGAGAGAGAGAGAGCACTTGCACTTGAGCAGGGGTTGGGACAGAGGAAGAGGGAGAGAAAGAATCCTCAAGCAGACTCCCTACTGAGCATGGAGCCCAACATGGGGTTCAATCCCAGGACCCTGAGATCAGGACCTGAGCCAAAATCAAGAGTCAGACGCTTAACTGACTGGGCCACCCAGGTTGTCCTCATGTGATTCCTTTCATATGACTTTCTGAAGAAGTCAAAACCATTGGAATAGAAAATATATCAATGGTTGTACGAAGTTAAGGGAGAGGGAGGGCTTGATGATAAAGGGGCTGCACAAAGGAATTTTTAGTTCGATGAAACTATTCTGTATGATAGTTGTGGTAGACACATATCTCTTTGCATTTGTCAAAACACACAGAAGTATAAATTACAAAGAGTAAGCCATAATGTAGGCAAATATTTGAAAAATTAACCAGAATGTAAGAGGAACCAGCATGGAAGGCAGATTGTAACAAATGAAGCCAACTATATTATAAATGTGTTGCATAACCTCATCAAGGAGAGTGGGGAAAAGGAAGCTGAAGTAACTTAAAAAAACAGTGTTTGGGCTAGATATTGTAAGCACCCCCCCAAAAAAACCCTGTACATAAATACTGTGCTATAGTTGGTAAATTTATTTCTCAGAGTGGTACAGGTTAGCAACTGAAACTACATATGTGAAGTGGGGTTGAATAAAGAAGTGCACTTATTAAAGAGAATGAGAGATTTCTTACTGCAAAGAAAAAGTTACAATAATCAAGGCAGGAAGTCTAGATGAACCTTATATTGGTGAAGTAAGGTCTGAGATATCAGATACAGAGATAGACTAATAAATATAGAAATATATTTGTACATGGGTTTCATATATATGTATATATATTATATACAACAGACAAAGCTAGAAAATGTATATAACATATAAATAATCCTAAATATATACATAACATATATATGTGTGTGTGTATATATATGTGTGTATATATATATATATATATTTCCTAGCTTTGTCTCTCGAAAGGGACTTGAAAGGACACCCAAGTAGCTACAAATAACATCTAGTTCCTAGATGGTGGTTTCTAATATTTTCCTTCAAAAAAAGAAACCAATCTTGATTCTAGGACTGGGATGGAGGAAATATGAAATAAGCCTGGAGCATTTTGTACTACCAGAATATGTAAGGGCAAAACAAACAACCAAGAGAACAAACGATACCATGTCAAATGGACATTGGAGGCAATATGAAAATGTTTCTATTAGATTAAGCAGAAACAATTTGAATAAATAAATGAACAAAGTGCTTGTTTATAAGCCAAAGAATAAAATAAATGCCAATGAGTCCATATGATATAAATAAATGATTAAGTAAATAAAAGGGTGAAAGCAAATATCTTCCTTACAGAGTAATTCTAATTAATAAATATAGAAGGAATGAGGTAAATGGAAAACATTCTAACAACACAGTAATATTTGCTGCCAGTAAAATCCATTGGTGAATGCTAAAATTTATGTACAACAATTTAAGGAGAAACAAGATATTTCTTCCAAAGTATCTTCTTCCAAATTTGTATTAATTACTAAAATAGCATTAACATATATCTATAAATTCCTTGAGACTCCTTGAGGAGGTAGAGCTTAATTATCCTTCTCTTAAGTATAAGCTGCCTTAGTGACTTGCTTCTAAAGAATGGAGAATAGAATGAGAAAAATGTTAATTTTACATGGGAGAAACATGATAGACAGTCCCTTAACCAAAAGGTCAAAATTTTCATCACCAGTAATAAGTCATACTGGTAACATGTACTCTCTGATATATGAGAAAGATATTCTTTCCACAAGTTTAAAATAATAATAAGAAAACACACTATAAAACCAAACTGAGGGACATTCTACTATACACTTGAGGAGTACTTTTCTAAGTATTAAAGGTTAGACAATTTTTGAAAACTAATCTAGTTGGTCTTTTCTCATGTAATTTTTCTGTAAATTGAAACTTTGTAATCTATTTAGCAGGATGAATGTGTTGGAGTTCTTTAGACACATTTTTCACAAAGCAGTTGGAGTCTCACTGATACTCCAAGTGGTATATTAGAATGCCCATCTAAAACCCATGTAGCGGGCGCCTGGGTGGCTCAGTTGGTTAAGCGACTGCCTTCGGCTCAGGTCATGATCCTGGAGTCCCGGGATCAAGTCCCGCATCAGGCTCCCTGCTCAGCAGGGAGTCTGCTTCTCCCTCTGACCCTCTTCCCTCTCGTGCTCTCTATCTCTCATTCTCTCTCTCTCAAATAAATAAATAAAATCTTGCAAAAAAAAATAAAAAAAATAAAACCCATGTAGCACTATTTCTGAAAGCAAAATCTGGTAAAATATCCATATTGAACCATCTCTTATTTCTGATGATCCTTTTTTCTATGTTCTCTTTCATTTTATTTTATTTTAATTCCAGTATAATGAACAGTGTTGGTTAGTTTTAAGTGTGTAGTATAGTGATTCCTTTTTGATCCTTCAGGTAACTGCCTGATTGACCAGTCCCTTAATTTGACTAGGCTGGTCATTTCATCAGTGCTTTCTTCAGGCAAGTGGCCAGGAGGACATTTTTTGGCTTATTCTATTATTCCTCCTCCATCGTATACTACTTGGCAATGGATTCTCAAGATAGATCTGGTTTCCTATATATGTTATAATATCTGTCCACTAAGAAATTTCAATAGAGTTGGGACCCTGAGGTCTTTTTGAATAGACACTTAATTTGATGTTTCTGAGTGAGAAGTTATAACTCCACAGTGTTGTGTGGATGACAACACACTGCCAGTCAATGGTGATGGCACTGACATATTTTGTTTTTAGAAGGACCCCAGAGATCCAGAGATATTTTTCCATAATTCTAGAAGACTTTGAGTACCTTCCAATACTGGCTAAGCTGGTAGAAGAGCTCTCACTTTTTCTGTCTTTCCTGCCAACACGAGAGTATAAACATGGAATAATGAGTTTTTCTGATAAAATGAAAGCTTAGTTTTTGAGTGAGCATCAATATATATGACCAAAAAGCCCACACACTTATGGAGTCACTAGTAAATGTAACTGTGAGGGAAATGACCATGCTGGTTGCTTTGGTGCTCTGAGCAGAGGGTCATTAGGTAATGTTTCAGAGGTGGTCAGTGTGCAGAATCATAGTGCACCTAAGTTAGCCATGCCTAGAAAACTTGTGATGGGGAAAGAAAGCTCAGGAAGGGAGTTCTGTCTAGTGGGATTGCTCTCAGGCGAAGATAGCAAGAGAGGATATTCTTTTATCTCCTCCAGCTGGGACCAGACTTTGGGATAGTGGAGGCTATTACCTCTATTAGTAACACATCAGAAAAGTGGAGATGCAATTTTTCTATGATACCACAACAGGGAACAATAGAAGCCCAGGGAGTTGCAGGGGATTACAAGACTGGGCAGAAATTAACCCATGTCTTCAAAGACCTACCAGGCCTTCAGGTGAAATTAGAGCATAATGAGATTATTATTTTATCTGATGTGACAAAGCTAGGTACTGTGGGGGACTAAAAGTACAGTACACTACCTAACATAGCTGGGAAATGTTGGGGTTTGCATTAAAGAAAGACTTCTGAATGACTGTCCAGAGAAGGAAGGCAATATGAGCACAGTACAGGACTGAAACAGCATGCTGTGTGAATAGAGAACCCTGAGCCGTTCTGGGCAGCAGAACCAGGCATGAGCACTGCAGACAATGATATCGGAGAGCTGGGCAGTTCTGATCAGTTGAGACGTTTTCTATCATCCAATTTGAACAAATGCTCTACTTAGTATCCTATTATCATATAAAACTGATTCATAATTTATTTCAACCCCAAGCATAACTGATTTTTATTATATTCTTGAGGTCTGATATCTCCAGTAGAGAAGTAAGGAGTTTATTTATAATATAATTACTTGATCTTACATCTCCATTTTTTTCATATTATCTTCAGCACTTTTCACAAAAATGTCAGAACTAAAGGGAATTAAATAATTGTTGATTTCTTAAACTGAACCTGAAAATATTTCCAAAACCCAAGTCTGTTCACCCTGCTTATTTTATACTGTTAAACTAACACAATTTATGTGAGTGGACTGCTTCCTGAAAATCATTTGTCAGTGGTGTGCTTAAAAATCTGGATGCTTGTGAAATTTTGACACAACTGAGTGCCAAATATGCAAACTTTTCAGTGTGTAAAATGTATTGGCATATTATATGTGTCAGTTGATTGCGTCTCTGGAAAAAGATTGAAAATGAAGCGTTAGGAAAAAAAGAGAGTGCTTATATCAACACCACACATTTGGCATACTCACTGTTTTTCTTTTTATTCTTCAAATTTTATGGTTTTCAAGATGTGGGGAAATGTGAAAAGAATAATCTTTGAAGAATTCAGAGTAATAAATATGCATGAGCATTTTTCCAATTATTGTGGAAATTGCTTATTGTAATTTATTTCAGATTTTGTATTAAGGTGTTATAATTACCAGATTACATGTGAGTAAGCTGGATCTACATAGCTGTTTTCCCCTGTCAGTTGGGAAATATAAAATAAGCACTGTGAGCAGAATATATCCAGTGTAATCTGTGGTAAAATACAGTATGCATTAAGTGTAAATAAAATGAGTATTTTTAAAATATAAAACTCACTTATCTTTTGACTTTTGCAGAACTTAAGTTAGTTTGCACCGTACTTCTCTGTTTTCTCACTGGGGGCTTCTTTAGCTCCAAGAAAGAGAAAAAAACAGGTTAAGTTCAGAAGGGGATTTACTGGAATGAGAAATGGGACCCAATGTCATAAATTGCAGTGAGGCTTTTGGAAAGGCTGACTCCAAAAACGAGCGTCATGAGGCACCAAGAATATTGCTCTTTTCTCACTCCTTATCCTGATCTTGTTCTCCCTCGTTATCTCTGCCTCTCAGTACCCAGAGTAGTAAGATTTCTTTCTGTTTCTCTCTTCTACTTTTCCTCCTTCATCTGCTTCATTCTTCCTTTCCAGCTGCCTGTTTTTCTATGGACCTCGTGTTGCCTTCCTTCTGCATGATTTTATAGTTCACAAGCTTGATAGGGACTGACTACGAACGTTAGGTTCCGAGTTCAAATTCCAGGGAGAGACTCCAATTAGCACACCTGATCAGGCCAATTATCCACAGTCCCGTGGCACAGCCGTATGGACTTGGGAAGGAGGATCCTTTAAAAAAGTCACTTATGGACCCTTGAGAATGTGGTGTGGGAGTGGGAACAGAAGGAATGGTAGAATTACTAGTAATGGAATATTTCATGGGATTCTACATAAAGAAAGTAAGGTTGAAGAGGCTTTTTATTTCTGTTGATGCTGAAAATATTTTTTTCTCCAGAATTTTCAATTTATATATTTTATAAGTGAATACTTATATTGAATGAATGAATACCAAATGAATGCCCTTTGATCTCCCAACAGATGAGTTTGCATTATAATATCAGGAATACTATTGGTCTTTCCCTAATTGTATAGAAAGATCAAACCATTTAGGGTGATGCTATAGGCCTACTTTTCAATATTGCCTTTAACTTACCAGCTTTTGAATATGGAAAATGTTGCTTAACCTTCTCTGTCCTTATGCTTCCTAGTTTATAAAATGAGGGAAATTAAGCCTAACTCATAGGATTTATGTACTGATTAAATAAAGTGCTCTACCTCTATTACTACACTAGTTAGCATTTATCAAGTGATCCTAAGTGCTCAGCTCTCTTGGCTTTGTATATATGAACCTATTTAATCTAGTCAGTAATACAATATAGTTATGGGTATAGCATATGATACCTACTGCATTAATGAAATCTATAGTCAGTTATGATTTACCTGTGGTGATTAGCCTGTCTCTAAAATCTATTTAAAAGAATAGCAAAATTTTGAGGGGTACTTGGGTGTTGTAGTCAGTTGGGCATCTGACTCTTGGTTTCAGCTAAGGTCGAGATCTCGGAGTCTTGAAATCCAGCCCTGCCTTGGGCTCTGAGGTCAGCACAGGGTCTGCTTGGAGCTTCTCCCTCTCCCTCTGCCCCTCCTCAACCTGTGCACTCATGCTCTCCGTTTCTCTCTCAAACAAATAAATAAATCTTAAAAAAATATTGAAATTTTGAGAAGAAATGAAATTACTATAAATCAGTATATACACTTACATATTAAAATGCATCTACTGTTTGGAGATATGTACTCACCTATAGTTAATATGCTCCTGTTCACCCATCTAGTATGTAGATAAAACATCAAGCAAAAATATAAAGTATTTAACTTTAAACAAAAGCAAATATTTTATTAATGAGGAAATGTGGATTATAAAATAACTTGAATTTTAATGGAACAGAATGAAATATCATGATATTAAATATAGTAAGTGAATATTTTTCACCCTTATTTATTTTGAAAATCACAAAAACAAGTTAAAATAACTTTTGTATTTTCAGAAAACAATGATACATAAATTTATTAAAAATTGATGTAGAAAACACAAATAAGCTGCTGAAACATATAAGTCATTCAGTGGAAATTCTCTGATAGAAAGGTGAATTTGATACATCTTCTGCATGGTGAGACAAATTCATACAATTCATACTACATGAGATTTAAGGCAATTAAATTATAGTAGGTCTTACTTATCACTTACTTATTTTTTTATTTTTTATTTTTATTTATTTATTTTTTTGCTCTGGAGTATGGGGTTAAATCCAGATCTTATTTTTTAATTTTTTTAAGATTTTATTTATTTATTTGACAGAGAGAGAGAGAGAAAGAGCACAAGCAGGGGGAGCTGCAGAGGGAGAAGGAGAAGCAGGCTTCCTGCTGAGCAGAGAGCCCAATGTGGGGCTCAATCCCCGGACCCTGGGATCACCACCTGAGCTGAAGGCAGAAACGTAACTGACTGAGCCACCAGAAACCCCAGATCTTATATTTTTTTCTTATTTGGGTTCTTTTTTTTATTATTATGTTATGTTAATCACCATACATTACATCATTAGTTTTTGATGTAGTGTTCCATGATTCATTGTTTGCGTATAACACCCAGTGCTCCATGCAGAATGTGCCCTCCTTAATACCCATCACCAGGCTAACCCATCCCCCCACACCCCTCCCCTCTAGAACCCTCAGTTTGTTTTTCAGAGTCTGTAGTCTCTCATGGTTTGTCTCCCCCTCCGATTTACCCCCCTTCATTCTTCCCCTCCTGCTATCTTCTTCTTCTTCAACATATAGTGTATTATTTGCGCTGTGAATTGCACAAGGGTGTTGAATCACAAATCTGTACCTCTGAGACAAATAATACACTTACTTATTTTTAAATGCCATTTACCCTCACTCTCTAGAGGGAGATTGTGATAAATTCTGAGACAAATTTTCCTTTCTGAATTAAAGAAAAATGCAAGAGGAATGCCATTCCTTCCCCATCTGGCACATTTACATTTTACTAGGGAATGTGGTTGTGTGAGAATATGGTGGTGCCAGGAGCAACACTGATAAAACAATGAGCCTGAATATAAAATGTCTCATATTAAAGACAGCCAAGGTGGGGGAAAAAGTAAATGAAGGCTTCAGCAGGTCCAAAGGTAGTCAATCGAATGCTTGAAAATACTTGAAAGGGCTTAGCTCTATTAACGTTGTGTTGAGACATTAAAACAGGGATGGGTTAGCCTGCTGATGGGTATTAAAGAGGGCAAGTACTGCATGGAGCACTGGGTGTTATACACAAACAATGAATCATGGAACACTACATCAGAAACTAATAATGTCATGTATGGTGATTAACATAACATAATTAAAAAAAAAAAAAAGCCATGAAAGACTATTGTCTTCTCTTTGTGTGAAATGGCTAAATCTTTAAATCTTTATTGGTTGAGCCACTGTTTATAATTGTTTTAATCACCCCCTCTTCTTCCCACTCTGTGGGAAGGATTCCTACCTTAGGGTATGGATATGGCTGAACATATGACAGACAACTCTGGACAGATGAGATCAACAGCAATTAATTAGTCACATAATCAAAGCCTGGATTCACAGGCACTGCATGTCATGCAGGGCTATAAGGGGGTTGCAGTTGGTAACAGAGTGAACAATCAGGGGCTAATGGTAGCATGCTTTGCAGTACCAAGAGGATGAGGTGCTCCCCTTGTTCACAAGGAGTATGTGATTTGTTTGTTTGAATAATCTGTGAACTAAAACCTGTTACACAGGGATTAGCAGGATTTGCATTTGGTCCCTTTGGTAAGGAGGGTTGTTTGGCTAGTGGAATTACTCTACGGGAGCACAGTGAGGAAGGCAACTTGTGATAAGGCCATTAAAACAAAAAGCCTTGTGTTACCTGTCTGCTCAGTCTAACAATGATTTTAAATAAGAGTGGCTGTCACCTTTTTCATAAGGTTACAGATTCTTTGTTTTATTTTCCTGACATTTAGTATAAAGATAAGGATTTTTTTGTTGATTGTTTTATTATAGAGCCCTTAACTGTCCATAATGTAACTCATTAACTCCAAACCTTGTTAATTAAAAACATTTCTGAAACAAACAAACAAAATAGCAGGATGTGATATTGAACCTTAATTAGAGGCCTTTCTTCTCAGTCACATATTTAGTTGCTTACAACCTAAAGTGTCCTAACTGATAAAAAAAAAAAAAAAAAAAAACTTGATGAAGGGAATATATAGTGAGCAGCTTGATTAGGGTAAATCTGAACCTGACTTTGAAAGTTCCAGCCATGAGGACGTCAAGATAACATTTGATGGAAAAGACATTGACAGTGATAGTAAATACCCTTATTAGTATTTTTGGCTACTGACCTACACTGTCTAGCAATCCACTTAGAAATTTCAGATGATCATTTCTTCAGTTATAAAGATAGGTTAAGTAAGCTTAGTTTAAAGATTTGATTAAAAAGGAAACTACTAGGTAGGCAAAAAGTTTTTTTTAAGCAAAAATTATACTTGCACCATTTTTATATTTCTGGATGATATCTGTAGATTGCAAAAATGTGTTTGTAAATATTTAGTACACATAAAACGAAATAAATTTATAGTAAATTCATTTGTATTTCATTTTTACTAGCTCTATTTGGCCAGGATTCAGATTATATATTATATCCTTTCTTCCACCAGTCTGTTACACAAATTCCTTGAAAATTTAATCGTGGAAGAATTATGGTAAGCTGTTTTGGATATATGTTTGCTTACAAGCCTCCCCATTACATTCTTTCAGGATTTCACACCTGTAGTTTCTCCCCTTATCTTCCAGTTTCTAGTAAAAGACCTAAAAATGGATCCCATGCTGTTTAAGTGCCTCTGTATTCGCATCTCTAACTGTCCATATGAACTTCTGACATCATGCAGGTATCTAATCTGGAAACCTCCCCCAGAAACTGAAACTTTGCCTGTTGTTTGATAATACTCAAAGCCCTGACTTGCGCTTTCAACTACCACTCAGATCAATACCTCATTTGCATACATACCATGATCATTCCAGGCATCATTTCTTAATTTTCTGGCTAAGTGCATTCCCCACTGCCATTTTCTTTACAGTTGTCTGATAAGACTCTATGTAATTAGATCAATTGAGTTATGGTAGTTTCATCTTGATCCAGTGACCTAAGGTGGAACAACAAGGAGACAAGAATACTATGCAGCTGATTTACTGGTTTTAACTACCAAATTCTGAAAAAATACTATCATTATTAATTTTGCTAAAGAGATTTGACCTAATAATTGGAAAGACATAACTAAGTGAAAACTTATTCAAACAACATACACAGTTTAGTGACTTCCAATATCTTGTGTAAGAGTATATTAAATTTCTGCTAATACTTCAGAATTCATTATTTCAAATGGACATACTGATTTTGAATTTACATGCAAATAGAAAAAGGAAACGCAGGTCACCATTAATGTTGGTTGGTGAAACCTGTGTATAATCAGTTTAAATACATGATTAAAAAAAAGTATTTTGGCATCAAAAGTCAAATTTCAGGGGCGCCTGTCTGAGTGTCAGTAGAGTGTGTGACTGTGGATCTCAGGGTGGTGAGTTCAAATCCCATGTTGGGTGTAGAACTTACTTTAAAAAGAAGTTAAATTTCAGCAGGTATCTTTAAATTCAGCATGTTCAAAGAAGATATGTTTATTGTATTTTCTAGTACACTTAAAATTTTGACCTCTGATGAAGGATTTGTTTTTTTTTCTGAGAATTATCCAAAAAATGAATATTGAAGAAGATTGAAGTAAAATAAATATATAGAGAGAGGCGTCTGGGTGGCTTAGTCGTTAAGGGTCTGCCTTCAGCTCAGGTCATGATCTCAGGGTCCTGGGATCGAGCCCCGCATCGGGCTCCCTGCTCAGCGGGAAGCCTGCTTCTCCCTCTCCCACTCCCCCTGCTTGTGTTCCCTCTCTCGCTGTCTCTCTCTCTGTCAAATAATTAAAATCTTTAAAAAAAATACATATATATAGAAAAGTTTTTATTCCCAGGCCATCATATAAAGTTCTATATAAATTTTATGTAACATTACTAGTAAATGATTTTAATGTTTCATTAACAAATGAAAATAGACTAGTAGAGATTAGGCTGATATTTTAAACTGTTTTTGATTTTTCAGCCAATATTTCAGACATAGAATATTGAATGAAACAAAATATCAAAACATTATAGAACATTCCAGTTTGTGGGGGCATTGCAATTGATTCAATAATCAAATTATGAGTGATTTTGACACATAAGTACAGAAATTTTGAAAAATGAATTCCTGCCGCCCCCTTCCAAAAATTCACAAAATGTAAAGCTGTCATACCAACATGGTGCCTGATTCTCCCCTAAGCACACATATGCTCCTTCTCGCTTGGCCAAGGTTCAGTCTAGACTTTAGACCAACTGCCAGCATAGGTTGTGGGAGGGGAAGGCTGAGAAACCTGTGGTACAAGTCAGCCAACTGTGGGTGACCTGGAAAGAATGACTTACCCAGTTCCTAGAAGAGTGTTCAATAAATAACAGTGACTTACTGCAGTTATGTAGTTATACAGAATTGAATAAGACACTGTCAAAATCATGATCCAATTAGGTAGACAGGAAATAAGGAGTCCTGAGACTGGTAGGATGAAAAGTTTCTGTGTCTTTGTTGGAGGTATCTGTCTGTAATTGGAAAGATTTCAGTACTTTTAGTAGACATATGTGGCTCATTCCATAGGCCGTAGGAGAGAAACTTGCAAAAATTAATGAGAATATTCCTACTCTAACCAGAAAGGCTGGACTTCAGGGTATCCTTTTTTGAAGGGGGACTGGGCTGCTAACATATGTATTAGATACACTAGAGATGAGGAACGGGACATACCTCTAGTCCTAAGGTTTGAGAAAGTGCAAGGTGTGAGAGTTTACCCAAGATTTATGGGGTCAAGCAGAATTCAGACAAACACACTTGGGACTGTGGATCCTGAATCTAAAGACCTTGATCTAAGTTTCTACTTGAAAGAAGGGCTTATGCTACAGGTTTTCTTTGTAAATATTCCATCAGTCCTCGAGGTAAGGATAAACCACAGAAGAGATAGGTTTGGGAAAGGGGGCGCTCAGAATCAGAGTAAGCAGGGCAGAGACCAGAAGTATGTTCTAGCTACTTCTATATTCTCAGTTTGGCATATACGTCTAAATGCTTTGTGAGCTACTCCAGAACTTAATCACTTTTACTATTGTATATCTTCAAGAATATTTCAAAAACATTTTTCATAAATCATATACTTTTATCATTAAAATACCCTTTGAAGCTATAATTTTATCATCCTCTTTTAAAAATGAAAACAAAGCTTAGATAAAATAAATGTCTTGAAAAACTGGTACAGCACAAATGTAGGAAAATAGAACCTTAGTTTCAGACCTCCTGTCATGGATAGGTCCACAACAATGGAGTTTCCTAAGACACTATTACATGCATTGTTAATATTATTAACATATTCAGTGGATAGTAGATTAAGTGACTGTCTAAGTTTACCATAAGTAATAATCTTTAAGATAACTAATGTATATTTATTATACACTATGTATCTTTCCTAAAGATATTAGCCTACATGAAGCTTAAAATAATCTTGATTTTATTTATATGATTTTCCCTTAGGTTTCCATGACTTTACTAGTGAATCTAAGGTAATAGTTAGACTGTTAAAGATAAATAAATACATATAGATTAAAAAGCATATATATTTGTATTTCCCTGATGCCGAGTGATGTTGAGCATGTTTTCATGTGTCTGTCATCCATTTGTATGTCTTCTTTAGAGAAATGTCGTTCATGTCTTCTGCTTATTTCTTGACTAGATTTTATTTTTGGGGGGGTATTGAGTTTGATAAGTTCTTTGTAGATTTTGGATACTAGCCCTTTATCTGATATGTCATTTGCAAATATCTTCTCCTATTCTGTAGGCTGACTTTTAGTTTTGATGATTGTTTCCTTTACTGTGCAAAAGCTTTTTACCCTGATGAAGTCCCAATAGTTCATTTTTGCTTTTGTTTCCCCTGCCTCTGGAGACATGTCTAGCAAGACGTTGCTGAGGCCAAGGTCAAAGAGGTTGCTTCTGTGTTCTCCTCTAGGGTTTTGGTGGATTCCTGTCTCACATTTAGGTTTCTTATTCATTTTGAATTTATTTTTGTGTATGGTGTAAGAAAGTGGTCCAGTTTTATTCTTTTGCATGTGGCTATCTAACTTTCCCAACATCATTTATTGAAGAGACTGTCTTTTTTCCATTGGATATTCTTTCTTGCTTTGTTGAAGATTCACACCAGTCAGAATGGCTAAAATTAACAACTCAGGAAACAACAGTTGTTGGCGAAGATATGGAGAAAGGGAAACCCTCTTACACTCTTGGTGGGGATGCAAATTGGTGCAGCCTCTCTGGAAAACAGTATGGAGGTTTTTTAAGAAGCTAAAAATAGAATTACCCTATGACCCAGCAATTGCAGTACTAGGTATTTACCCAAAGGATACAAAATAGTGATTCAAAGGGGCACAGGCACCCCAATGTTTATAGCAGCAGTGTCCACAATAGCCAAAATATGGAAAGAGCCCAGATGTCCAGCAACAGATGAATGGATAAAGAAAATGTGGTATACATATACAACGGAATATTATTCAGCCATCAAAAGGAATGAAATTTTGCCATTTGCAATGATGTGGATGGAACTAGAGGATATTATGCTAAGCAAAATAAGTCAGAGAATGAGAAATACCATATGATTTCACTCATTTGTGGAATTTAAGAAACAAAACAGATGAACATAGGGGAAGGGAAGGAAAAATAAAATAAAATAAGATAAAAACAGAAAGGGAGGCAAACAGTAAGAGATTCTTAACTATAAGGAACAAACAGGGTTGCTGGAGGGGAGGTGGGTGGGGGGATGGGGAAACTGGATGACAGGCATTAAGGAGGGCACTTGATGTAATGAGCACTGGGTGTTATATGCAACTGATGAATCACTAAATTCTACCCCTGAAACTAATAATATACTATATGTTAACTAAATATAATTTAAATAAAAAAATTTTAAAAAGTATTTTATAGTAAGAGAGAGAAAGATGGAGACAGACAGAAGCAAAGAGTGATTTAAACATTATCTGAAGGTTTTTAAAAGATTGATCAACTTAATTGTTAGGTGCTATATTCTTAATATTAATAAATAGAATTCAGGCATGCCTGGTTGAACATACTGGCTAAAACCAAAGGAATCACTAAGAGAAATTTTCCTTACATTTTAATCATTACACTTTTGTTTTGTATATTTTGTTTTGGTTTTGGTTTCTTTCATTATTACCCAAAGAACAATTTTAGAGGAAAGTATTTTGATTCAAATGTGTGTTTTTATTTAGAGGTCTTGTAATCTTGAGTATTTTCATGTCAAATATACTTTAGAATTATGAAATGTTTTCAAATTTCTCTTTGGCATTTACCTTGAGATGGAATTCTGGTTTATTTGGTAAGTATACAGGAAATTGTGGGGCTGTTTTCCAAAATGGCTGTATCATTCACACTTCTATCAGCAATGTTTGAGAAATCCTATTGCTTCAATTCTCTCAAACATGATATTGTTCATCATTTTAATTTTAATTTTAGAGTACCTGTGTATATTATCTCATAGTTATAATTTGCTTTACCTTGAACACTAAAGATTCTAAGCATATTTTTAGATGTTTATGGTCATACATCTTCTGTGAAGTTACTGTGTACATCTTTGTCCCATGCAAAAAATCTGACCATTTGTATTCTTATTAATGATACAAGACCTTTATCAGAAATGTATTGCTGCTCTTTCTTTTGAAGAGCAAAAGTGAAAGTTTTAAATTTTACTTTTATTTTATAATTTAGCATTAGTAGCTAAATTGGTATGAGAATTTTATATTCTTTTTTTAACTGTAATTTACATATTAAATAAGTTTCACTGACTTTTTTTATTTTTGGTCAAGTAAAAACACACCTTGGGTAGATGTAGTAATATTATTAGGCCAAATGTTAATGATGGAAATGCTTCCCCCACCAAAAAGAGAGAAGACCAAATATTTTAACTAGTTTTTTTTTCCAGAAATATGAACCCACATTATTGAGTACTATTTTGTGGACATATTCACCATGAAGTGTTAAAAGCACAGCATGCTAGTGGTGATCTGGTTAATGAAGCAATAAAGCCGTCAAAACTCAAGTGACACTTATATATAGAACATAAATGAGTTCAAAACTGAAATAATTCATTGGAAGAACATTGAATTAAAAAAATGGAAGCAAATAAGCAAATATTCAATATGATACATGTAAACATACATGTTTTGTTAGTTTCTAGTAAATGGTACACCAGGTTGCTAAGACACACACACACACACACACACACACACACACACACACACGATTTCTTCCTCAGTGATTTGTTTTGGAAATGTTTGGTGAATCTACTATATTCAGGGACTAGCTTATGATAAGGAAGACAAACTCATAAGATAAATACAGACCTTGCCAAAGCAAAGATATTGCTAACATAGCACAACTTGTAGTGTAAGTGGTTTAAACCTGATAGTGATATGAAGAAATATTCTTTTTTTTTTTTAACTGTGATCTGTACAAAACTATAAGGGATTACAATTGACAACAAAGTTGCTTGGACTTATAAGTGTTTTTAGGAGTATATTCTGATGGCACAGAGATGCAATGACTGGGAAACATTCTGGAGTAGTTAGCCAGTAAAAGGAGCTTATGCCAGACTGTATGTCAACACACTAGTTTCTTTATGACAACTATCTTGTTATGAAAAATAGCTCAGCCAAATCAAACACTGTGTTTTGTGGTGTATGGTCATGTGCAGAATTAAAGATTCCAAACTGCAAGTATTATTGTGTGTTGTAAATGCCTAGTAAGGGGGATGTTTCTCACAAAAATATTTGATCTACAAAATGAATTCTGTGTTTTTTCAAGAGTGGGAATAAGTTTAACCTCGAATTAAAGATGTGAGACAGAAATTAAGATATCTATGCTGTTTTTAATGGTCTTCATATTTCAAACCAAGGGGGGAAAGGCCTCAAGAAATCTTAAAATACTAGAAAACAGATATTCCATATGGTCATGTGCAGAATTAAAGATTCCAAACTGCAAGTATTATTGTGTGTTGTAAATGCCTAGTAAGGGGGATGTTTCTCACAAAAATATTTGATCTACAAAATGAATTCTGTGTTTTTTCAAGAGTGGGAATAAGTTTAACCTTGAATTAAAGATGTGAGACAGAAATTAAGATATCTATGCTGTTTTTAATGGTCTTCATATTTCAAACCAAGGGGGGAAAGGCCTCAAGAAAGCTTAAAATACTAGAAAACAGATATTCCACATATTGTCACAAATAATTCCATAATTTATCCACAACTACTTGCAAACTGGGTGAACATTGATATTGAACATTTGCAAAATTTATTACTGATCACCTTATAAATTAGTGTGTTGAACTTGACTTTTGGTCAAAGGAGCACTTAGGAAATTCATGGACTTGGCATCCATTTCATTCTGTAGAAGATAGTTTGAACTGAAATATAAATTGAGAGGGTAAATTGTTGAAATTTGTTACTTACAAAAGGTCGAAGATAAAGCTTGAGAATATAGTATCACTCACATCATCTGATATGAAAGTTTAGCATGAATATCTAGAAGTTGCTGACATTTTTTTTAAATCTCTCCTTCCTTTCCTATCAACATATCTCTGTGAGATTAGTTTTTGTATAGGAGTGTTATTAAAATAGTCATAGAAACAGTTTAGAAATATGTTATCCCCAACAAATCTAAATTAAATAGAATATTTAATCTATCCAACCTAGATTAAATAAACAAGGAAGGAAACTCATCTGATGCACAAAACAACTTTAAATATTGATACAAATGGTACACACATACATCTCATATGGGGATTGACATTTCATTCATAACTCTCTCTTCTCTCCTCTGCTCCCCTGTTCTTTTTCTTTCTGTTTTTCTATTCTTTTCCTTGTTTTTTTCTTATAAGCTTGTTCTGGAGTTCTGGAATGACCTCAGATGTCCCTTGCTTCTCTACTTGGACACAAAACTCCATTAAGAGGTGTCTTCAGACAATCCCTCTATATGTTCATTTATTTACTATTTATCAAAATACATTTGTAATTGTTTGATGAAATGAAAAACTCCATGAGTGGAAGAGAAATTGTCAATATTCAGATTGCCAAAGATACCAAGTCACACTACAAGAGAAGTCTTGTGATCTATAGTGACATAAAAGCGTGTGTTAGTTATCTGTCACTGTGCAAAAAATGATCACAGATGTAGACACAGTAATTATCTCTCAGTTTCTGGGGCTCAGGAATCTGGCACAGCTTAGCTGGATCCTCTCTCTTCGGAGTATCTCACAAGGTTTCATTCAAGGTGTAACCATGGCTCAGGTCCATCTGAAGCTCCAACTGGGGAAGAATCTGCTTCTGGGCTCATGCAGCTGTTGGCAGGATTCAGTTCTTTGCAGGTTGCTGAACTGCAACCTGCAAAGGAAGGGACCCATTCCTTGAGGAGTGTTGACTGGAGGCCCCCTCAGTTCCTTTTGTGGGGTCCTCTCCAGTGTGGTAGCTTGTTTCATCAAATCCAGCAAGGGAGAGAGTCTGCTAGCAAGTTGGAAGTCATGGTCTTATGTAGCTTAAACATGGAAGTAAAATCCCATCACATTTGCTATACTCTTTTCATTAGAAGCAAGTCACTAGAGCAGCCCACACTCACGGGGATAGGATTGCACAAGTGTGTGAATGCCAAGAAGAGAAGATCACTGGGGGCCATCTTACAGTCGGCTTCTCACAAAGCCTATCTTTTCTTGAGGGCCTGGCAAACACTAAGTTCTAATATTATAAGAAAAAAATTGGCTCTGGAAGAATTATGAGGTTAATGCTTTAAAGATATGCTTAGGAAATAACTTATAGGGGCGCTTGGGTGGCTCAGTCGGTTGGGCATCTGCCTTTGGCTGGGGTCATGATCCTGGGGTCCTGGGATCAAGCCCCGTGTGGGACTCCCAGCTCAGCGGGTCTGCTTCTCTCTCTGCCCCTCACACCCGCTCATGCTCACTCTCTCTCTTTCTGAAATAGATAGATAGATAAATAAATACATAAATAAATACATACATACATACATAAAAATATCTTATACGGTGAAGCTCCTTCCCAATATACTACAGAGATACAGATATCAACATTTTTCTATTTTCTCTAAGACTAAAACTGAGTGACTACCATTCGTTACAATTCAGTACAATTGAAATATAGGGATGAGATATGAATGCTCAGTTTTCCATCTTAAATGAGAGACTTCAGAGATTTTTTTTTCCAGCTAAAAGGATTTCTTGTGCTTGCAAAAGTCATCACAAGGAAGCTAAATATCAATTTTAGAATTGTCAAATTCATAATATTAAGTTTCCTAATAGCATTTTTTCTTACATCATAAGAAATACTGCCAACAGCTACATGAGCTCCAAAGCAGATTCTTCCCCAATTGGAGCTTCAGATGGACCTGAGCCATAGGTCACACCTTGACCCATTTATGCCAGTTTTTTTGTCTTTCACTTTGTATTTAGAAGGTTTTTATTCATATGCTGCACACATTCCTTGTAAGTTTTTTATTACAATGTTATCTTTCCATTCACCTTATGAATAATTTTTTTTACTATTTTCTCCAGTTAATTACCATTGATGTATAAGTAAGCAGCTGACATATTCAATGCTATAGCATTAATTATAATACTCTTCAAATTATCTATTTGTGGCTTACAGGTATGAATGTTATTATCACCAAAGACTCATGCTTATTTATATTCTATTTCTTATTTTATTAATTGGAATTTTGAAGTAAAACTAAAATTTAGGAAAATTACCATTTTGACTGTTGTAGGAATGACATTACAGCTTAAATGTAGAATATTCTTCTCATTAAGAATAATTTATTTAGCAAATACTACTTGAAGTAATTTTGTTATTGTAAACCAGATAGGTTCAATGGTGTTCACATACACATTTAAGTAATTCTTAGCCCAGCTCTCTCCCAATACCTCCTGGAATCCTAAGGCTATTTGATAAAATATAGAGGAAAATGGATATGCCATGAAATAAGGATCTAGTCTAGGAAGTAAACAGCAGTAAGATCATTAATCATTAGACATTCTTTTCAATTGCTAAATTAAGCTCACATTTTATTTTGAAAAGTTTTGGGGCCAAATCTGAGATTTCATTAACTTTGGGAAGAAATATTAGGTCCTTTCATTGAAGCTGTCATTTTACTAGAATCCTTCTTGTTATGAACTGTTTATAATTTAAAATTTTATATATGGTTATTTGTATACACATCTTACCTCCCGTACTAGATGTTACATCTCTGCAGACTGAGTCCCAAAGAGCTAAAGCAGTTTTCTGCACACAATTGGTGCTCAATAAAAGTTGGTGGAAAGAATAATGAAATGAACGTAATACAATGATTTCAGGTTATTGCACTGATGACTATTTAAGCCTAGAATTTCAGTTTAAACCTACATTATGTTTAACCAACCATGTTTTACGTTCCTTAAACTAAGAAAATGCATTGACCTTTCTTCTCATTCCATAAACCTGATACTTAATAGCACATTTCTGGCTTTGTAAACAATAGGATTACATTGTCATTTGAATGAGCTCCAAGTTTTCCTATGCTAAGTAAGTATAACAGCTTTGAATACACTTGTACTTTTCTGATTTATTCACACCACAGTGATGCAGTTTAGCAAGTAGTAATTTCTATAGCAGTAAATGAAATGAGAACTCAGAAGTCTAAAATATACACATTGATAAAAGTGACACTTTTTTTTATTCATACAAGTTCATTTTCTCTATTAGAAAATATATTAGCATAACATAATAAAATAAAAAAACAAAGAAAATATATTCCAGGAATTTGGTTTGGCTCTTACAATAAACTTCCTTTTGATAATCATTAAAGTTGAGAAATATTCTGTCACATATTTCACAGAAGAAAATGCATGAATGTTTAGTTGTGACAAAGGATAAATATGTTGTTGGTATCATATCAGCATTTTGCCTTTATTCTAATTTGACCTATTTAATTAAGGTGTAAATGGAATTTTTTATCAATGATTCTTTATCCAGTAGTTGTTTAAATTCCATCAAAAATAAAATCACATGCAGATATAAATATATGACAAAGATAGTACAGTTGAAATGACAAAAATGCCCACATATCAACAAAGAACTTGTAGCCACATATCACAAGAATGTACCTACAAGAATGCCCACGTATCAAATATATAACATATAACTTGAAAAGAAAAACTTCTCAGAGGCATTTGGAGCTTAGTATTTGTGAATAGGGTTTGAAAATCTATAAGGGTAGTAAGTTTTAGAAAACCAACTTACCCATTACTACACGTTGATTCATTAATTAATGTATACTTTTTGAACCCTTATTGAATTTGCCATTTGTGCAGGATGTGGCAATTCTGTCAACATCTTAAGCAGAAAGAGAAGAGTAAGAGGACTGGGGAAGCAGTTGATACCGCTGGCAATAAGTTTTGAGTTGGATTACGTGAAACATATGGCAGGTGATGTCTAGGAGGCAGCATCTCACTCCTCTCAGAAGTTCTGCTTTTGAATTGGGCAGCCCCAGGTTAAATTCCTGATTTGGTATGTGCTATGGTGAGGGCTGTGAATTGTGTAAGACTGTTGAATCACAGACCTGTACCTCTGAAACAGGTAATACATTATATGTTAAAAAAAAAAAGAAGACAGCAGGAAGGGAAAAATGAAGGGGGGGAAAACAGAGGGGGAGAGGAACCATGAGAGACTATGGACTCTGAGAAACAAACTGAGGGTTCTAGAGGGGAGGGGGATTGGGGGATGGGTTAGCCCAGTGATGGGTATTAAAGAGGGCACGTACTGAATGGAGCACTGGGTGTTATATGCAAACAAGGAATTATGGAACACTACATCAAAAACTAATGATGCAATGTATGGTGATTAACATAACATAATAAAATAAAATAAAATAAAATAAAATAAAATAAAATAAAATAAAATAAAATAAAAATTCCTGCCATCAGCTATGTTGCAAAATGACTATTTCCTTAACACTGCTGAGTCCTTTCTTTTATGCAAAATGATAAGGATTTGTCACATGTGATAGTTCTAAAGTATAAACATAGTATATTTGAGGGTTTATTATGCATTTGGGACAATGTTGCATTATTTTATCAATAATGATGAGACTAATCATGGGCATAGAAATGGCTATGCTCCTTTTTTCACTGAAAGTAATAATCAGACAGCTTTTTGGGAGGTGTTCCATATGCCAAGATAGGATTAAATGTGGGACTATTTTGTTAAGGGCACTGAGTGGAAAAGAAAATGGTACGAGAATCTATGGAAGCCTGGGAGAGTTGCCAGACAGCATGCAGATATGTTCCAAGGGAAGGAGACTGACAGCCTTGGTATCTAAGGCATGTTTAGCTAGGTCCTCCCACAGGCTTAGTGTCCTCAGAGGAGCTCTATGTTTTCCAGGAACAGATCTTCCTTACGTATCTCTGCCCCGTCCAGTCATTGAGAAGGAGCCTATGCGAAGCCTGGTCATGATGAATTTCAGAGTGCAGCAGTTGGGGCCATTAGTTAGTTAATTCTGCTCCCTGGAGCTGAAGGTCTGCAAGGCTCATTTCCTATGATGACCCCACACTTAGAAGAGGTGTGTTGGATGGATTTGGGTGATGACAGATTAATTACTCAGGGATTATTTAGGAGAAGGAAAAGTTTCCAACTAATGACTTCCATTTTACAGAGAGCCCAGAAAGGTATTGTACTCATTCATTTTAAAATCAGTATTCAATTATTTTCTGTTTGCTCCAAAGCCAATTCTATTTCCAATACAGCACACTTCATTTCCAAAGACTCCCTTATGGTTTTATAACATGTTGCAGTTTAAGAAAGTATTTATATTATTTATTTTTGTTATTTGAACTTCATAAATCTATGAAGTTAATGGTGGACAGGATGTCATTTGAGGAAACAGATTCAGTGAGCAATTTGGGGGGTAATTGGAAGATCTAGGACACCGGAGATTTGCCTTAACTCCAAGCCTGATGGTGTTTCAAGTGGTTCATTCTTACCTAGTGGATGCAGTACTCCAGAAATGCACAAGTATGACAAAGATCAGGTTTTAAAGAGCCTCTAAGTAAAGGTTATATTATCAGTTGAGCTGGTGATGGGGCAAAGGAGAGAAAAGAGTGAAAGATAATTTTCCCAATCTGTGTGGTTGACAGGAATAGACCATAAATAAGGTAAAAGTAAATAGTTCATATAGGTATGCCCCTCAATGGGGCCAATTTGTAAACTCATTATTTATTTAGAGGATTGTATTGAAGGCAATAGTCCCTTTAAGCACATTTGTTATGGGAGCAAAAATAGAGTAGGTGTGCAGGTGAACTCTTTCTAGGATTTCAGATCTTGTTATTTCATGTTTGAAAATCAGGGTAATCAAACAAATTATGTTCCTATTGTTATCAGATGTATCATTTCAGCACATCTGATATCAGCTTTGGAATTTGTAAGAACAATGTAGCTATTCACAACCTTACCAGACTCATGTGGGAAATCAAGTCTATAGGATACAAACTTGCTACAAGTTGATACATGTTTATTTACACAATAATAAAAATGGCAGAGAATACAAAAATCATTTAAAACTCTTTTGTTATGAGCTTCTGTTTACTGGGTGGAAACAGAACTTTATTTAGGCTATCGAAGGAGTAAACACTAAACATACCAGAGATATTCAAATAGGTCATGGTGTAGAGACTTTCTTACGACTGCTATCAAGCTGGCGACAAGCACATACAAGGTTTGCAAATAAATGTCATTTTGGTTTTACATCTTCCGTTATGGAAACAACAATAGGAAAACTAATTTGGAAAATTTTAAACTTTCTCTTGAGGTTTTACAAATATGCTGTCCTCCCTTGATCTGAATTGAATAAATTGAAAAATAAAACACATAAACTCACACACTGCCTTTTTCCGTGGGTGTTCTTGCCAACTGTTGTGACTTTATTGAGTAATACATTATCAGTGTGATTGTGTATTTGTGATGATGAATCACACTGTTACATAATTAGAGCTACTGTGTCCTGATGATATATTAACTCAATAACCCAGTAGCAGGCAGAAGAAAATTATTTTATAAATTCTGATTCTACATGATTATTTTTTAAGTGCATTGCATATACCATTTAAATAGGTTGTATTATAACAGCTCAACAAAAAATGTTTTCAGCCAATGCTTCGATTTTACAACTGGAAATAATCCAGGCATTGTGAAAAAAAGGGGGGGGAGAATTTAGTCCTGGGTTAACCATATTTCTTATTTTTCAAACTTGAATAATTATTCTGAAACTCACTTTCCCACCTGTATAATGGAGGTAATACTGGTTATCTCAGGGCGTTATTGTGAGGATAGTTTGAGTTGGGTTTATGAGAGGCTTTGTAAAACAAGATGCAAAGGCAACATGATGTAGTGCTTTGGGTTATGACATGGTTTTGTGTCTGGCTCTTGAAATTGAGAGCTGTGTTAGCTTACACAAATTAAATCCCATGTGCCTCAGTTCCTTGATCTCTAAAAAAGTTACTACTGGGGATGTTTGTGAGATTTAATTGAAAAAAAAATCTGTGAATTTCTTAGAATAAGGCCTGTTCAATATAAATGTTTGTTAAATAAATCAATTATTTTAAGACAATACTCAATGTATCTTGGTCACTGTGATGGTTATTTTTTTATGTGTCAACTTGCCTGGGCCATGGGGAGCTCAGATATTTGTTAACACATTATGCTGGATGTTTCATTGAAGGTGATTTTTTGAATAAGTTTAACACTTATTTGTTTATTATTATTATTTTTTTAATTTGAGTATAGTTGACACACAATGTTACATTAGTTTCAGGTGTACAACATAGTGATTCAACTTTTCTATTAAGTAAAACAGATCACTCTCCCTAGCGTGGGTGGGCTTAATGCAATAAGTTGAAAAGTTGAAAGCCTGAAGAGAACAGAGGTTGCCCATTATCTGAATAAAAAGAACTCCTCCTGCCTGACTTCCTTAAGAAGGGATTTGTTTGTTTTTTTCCTGTCTTTGGACTCAAACTGAGACATTGACTCTTCCTGGGTCTTGAGCCTGCCAGCATCTGGACTGGAACTATACCATCAGCTCTCCTGGGTTTCCAGCTAGCTAATTGCAGATCTTAGGACTTGTCAGCTTCCATGATTACATGAGCCAGTTCTTTATAATGAAGCTCTCTCATGTATATGTATATGTGTATGTGTATGTATATGTATATGTATATGTATGTGTATATGTGTATGTATATGTATATGTGTATGTGTATGTGTATGTGTATGCGTATGTGTATGTGTTTGTATAGCTATTCTATTGCTTCTGTTCCCCTGGAGAACCCTAGTAGAGTCACATATGTGTCTTTATCAACCACTTTATCAACAAATGATAAGCAAAGATTTTTCTTTATGTAGATTGTTACAGTTGTTCATAAATGTGGAAAAATGAACACAAAGCTAAGCTAAATCAACTATACCTCAATGATAATAATAATAATAATAATAATAAGCTGAATACACATGGTAAAGTATGTATTAAAATTACATTATAGGGGTGCCTGGGTGGCTTAGTTGGTTAAGCGTCTGCCTTAGGATCCTGTCGTGATCCCAGGGTCCTGAGATGGAGCCCTGCGTCGGGCTTCCTGCTTAATGGGAAGTCTGCTTCTCCCTCTCCCTCTGCCCCTCCCCACTGCTCCTGTGCTCTCTCTCTCTCAAATAAATAAATAAAACCTTTAAAAAAATAAATAAAATTACATTATATAATTCTTACAGAAATTTTAGAATTCAAATGATTCCAAATAACTTAACTATACAGTTGTTATAGGATCAAATAATTTAATAACTTAATTTTCTGGTTGTCATAGAGTATCAGAGTAGATTTAAATTTATAGAATCTTTTTGCAGTGTCTTCTTGATTTTTATGTCATATCTAGAGGAGGCCAAAGACATAAAATTACTAGGTAAATGTTTCAATTTTTTTGTAAATTAATAGGTTTTAGTAAATTTTTTTTACTATCATCCTTCTCATTTAAAAATAAATGACTGTTTGAGAGTTTTCACAAATTTGGTGCCAATGGGAGCAATTTGGTCAGATATAGAAAAACATTTCATTAATGATGTAATAAGTTTCAGCAGCATCATTTCTGCTTTAGTTGGAAGACACTAATTTCTACTACAGCTGATTCTTATTATTTGTGGTAGTTATGTTCTAGAAAGTCCTCATTAACAATGGATTGGCAAATACTGAATTTTGCTCCTACAGGAAATTCAGGTTTATGTTCCTGTGAGCTTCTGGTCACAATATTTTTGTCAGTCAATCAATACATATCTTTGTTTTCCATGTGTTTCTGTTTAAAGTCACCCACCTTATTGGATATATAGTATTGGTTTATTAACATTGAACTCACTACCTACAGCACTATAACTCCTGCCAGAATTAAGCTTCTTCATAAAGATATCACAGTTTTCTTGGTCTTAGGAACACTAGACAGCACTTCAGCACTCCACATGAGAGCCATTTTTAAATAGCAAAATCACTAACAAAAAGCACACAAAGGTGAAAATATGGCACCAAATAGACCACAAAAAGGATACTTCTTCATAGAACTTTGACTTGCTTGACTTCAAGTAGGTATATGTGTATCAGGGGCCTCAAATTTTCACTGTTCTGTTCATGTCTATGAAAGTAATGCAAGTATTGATTTTGAGGTTAGAGGAAAATTTTAGCAAATAAGCAAATTTGTAAATGCATAATCCATGAATAAAAAAGATCAATGGTATTTCTACATTTGAAGTATTTTTAACACTGCAATATTTCAATTAGTAATTTGTATTGTTAACTAGAGCATTCTTGTTAAGTTCATAGAACATGAATTTTAGAGAAAATTATTTGAATCAAAGTGTGCTCTCAAGTAAGAAAACTGAAAATCTGTAATTAGTTTTAGTGGCACAGATGCAGATGAATTCATTAGGAATAACACATTGCAAAAGTTGCAAGGAGAGTAATTTTGAACATGTAAATATAAATTGGATTTAAGATTATAGAGAGTTGTGATTCTGAAAATAAAATTTAGAGAATTCCAAAACATGAGCAAATTTTCATGCTTTAGTTTGAATATCTTTAGGGGTTCAAAACAAATGGAGTTTTATGCCCAAGAACATTTTCAGCAAAAACCAGAAATGTAATTATACTAGTTCACAGTATTAAATATGAAAACTAAAGGAAGAAATCCATGTCTTTTTCATATGCAATTTTTTAATAAAAAAACAAACAAACAAACAACAACACTCCTTCTCCTCAGGATCGGACTGAATCAGGGCTTAGGGACTATTACTAAGTCATGTAACTTATGTACAATATCCTTGAAGCAATAGGCATGGAAGGATGTTTGCACATTAATGACTTGTTGAACTGAAAGAAAAATGCCCATTATTACCAAATAATTAGTAGTAAGGGTAGAATATTATAAAGAGATACATTTCATAATTAGACATAGTGGCTTCGAAATCCATCACCACTACTGTGAAGGTAAGTGATTTCAACTCCATTAATGAACTTCACTGGGCTTCATTCTCCTCCCAAGTAGTTGGATGTAGAATAGAATGATGATTACTGTTATTAGTTCTAGGGGAACATTACCTGACTTTGAATCCCAGTTCTGACACCTGGGAGCTGTTTAAGAAAATTATCGTTTTCCCAAATTGTACCCCTCTCATCTGTGTAAAGGATGTGATGACAGGATTACCTTGTATCAATATGGATTCAGTTGCAAATACGGAAACTGTTCTAACTTGGTAGAACAGATAAATTTATGCTAAAAAGCTTTAGAGATATAGAAAAGGCTGAATAAACAGACTCTATGCTTTTCTGAACAGAATGTCATTTACCTTTGGGCCACAGTTTCCCAACCGTAGTTAAAAAAAAAACACCCTGTGGTGTTGCTATAATAGTAGCCAATTCACAGGGATGCCAAATGGTAGTTCACAGTTTTGGGCCCAAAACAGTAACATGTGTTGGACACCATGAAAACTACTATATTAAGTTGTTTTGACCTATTTAGTAAATGGAACATAATATATGGGTTAAATGTTACACTATATGAACATTACATGTATTTGAGAGTTTAGATTCTTAGGAGCACTGCGGAAAAAAAAAAAAAAAAAACATATTGAGACATAAGGCACTTTGAACCAAAAATTTTGGAAACTTTTGTCATAGAAATGTTGGAAACTTTTGTCAAACAGCTCACAGAAGCCTCAAGAATAATGAATAAGTGGGCTCTATGCTGAGCTTCCAAAAACGTTTCACAAAGCTCATGTTGCATAAATGGGCCAGCCACCAATGGAAGTGTGGCTCGCTCCCAAATTGGTAAATTGTCATTACAGCTATTGGCCTGAGAACCTAGTCACTTTGGCTAAAATCCACATGCCTTCTCTCTCTCCCCACTTGGTTCTAAATTTAAGTTTCACATGAATGCATCTGATTGGTGGACACTAAATCACATCTAGCTCACACTGATTAAAATTATATCAAATTAAAAATTCAAATCTTCACTCACACTGGTTTAATAAACTCACTTCAAATACTCAGTAACCATGAGGGGTTATAGTACTGGACAGTGCAGAAAGATGACATGCCCATGATTGCAGACAGTGCTGTTTGGCAAAACCATTAGCTGTATCTGTCATAGTTTTATTTGGATCCTTTCCTACTTTACTCTCTTTGTTCCATTTTCTTCCTTTGTTACACATCTTGGGTCAGTCTGGCTGGAATATTAACCCCCTGTGATGAGACTTTCATATAAACTCATATTTCTGTCTTTCTGACTTCAATTGCTCAACAATCTGTTTCTTCAGCTTTATATCTCTGATTTTCTATTATGGTTATAGATCAAGGTTTCTATACTTCTGCACTATTGGTATTCTAGGCTTGCTGATTTTTATTGTGTCATGGGGAGGCTGTTATTTGCATTATTAGGATGTTTAGTGGTACCACTGAGGTCTACCCACTAGATCCTAGTAGCACCCTACTCTAAATTGTGGTAATCCAAAAATGTTCCCAGCCATTACCAATGTCCCCTGGGGGAGAAGAAAACTGCTGGTATGGAAAGCCCATCTGCACTGCACCTAAGACGTATCCCTTGGATCAATCCTACCCTGAAAAAAAATGCATATTCCCGTTATCAAGAAATAGCTTCTTGGGCGCCTGGGTGGCTCAGATGGTTAAGCGTCTGCCTTTGGCTCAGGTCATGATCCCAGGGTCCTGGGATCGGGTCCCGCATCGGGCTCCCTGCTCCTTGGGAGCCTGCTTCTCCCTCTGCCTCTCTCTCTCTCTCTCTCTCTCTGTCTGTCTCTCATGAATAAATAAATCAAATCTTTAAAAAAAAAAAAGAAATAGCTTCTTTTAGATGTGGTATATATACACAATGGAATATTATGTGGCCATAAAAAAGAATGAGATCTTGCCATTTGCAGCGACGTGGATGGAACTGGAGGGTGTTATGCTGAGTGAAATAAGTCAATCAGAGAAAGACATGTATCATATGACCTCACTGATATGAGGAATTCTTAATCTCAGGCAACAAACTGAGGGTTGCTGGAGTGGTGGGGGGTAGGAAGGATGGGGTGGCTAGGTGATAGACATTGGGGAGGGTATGTGGTATGGTGAGGGCTGTGAATTGTGCAAGACTGTTAAATCACAGATCTGTACTTCTGAAACAAATAATGCAATATATGTTAAGGGGAAAAAAAAGAAGAAGATAGCAGGAGGGGAAGAATGAAGGGGAGTAAGTCGGAGGGGGAGACGAACCATGAGAGACGATGGACTCTGAAAAACAAACTGAGGGTTCTAGCGGGGAGGGGTGTGGGGGGATGGGTTAGCCTGGTGATGGGTATTAAAGAGGGCACATTCTGTGTGGAGAACTGGGTGTTATGCACAAACAATGAATCATGGAACACTACATCAAAAACTAATGATGTAATGTATGGTGATTAACATAACAATAAAAAATTAAAAACAAAACAAAACAAAACAAAAAAAAGAGTACCCTTAGTGTGATGAAGCACCAAATGATGTACAGAACTGTTGAATATTGTACACCTGAACCTAATATAACACTTTATGTTAATTATATTGGAATTTTAAAATATTTAAAAATTAAAAAATAAATCATTTTCAATATAGATAACATAAATATAAGTTAAAATGCTATTACATATTTGTTATTTGTATAATGGCCCAAACATATATGTGTACCATTTTTCTTCATTCTAACCATTAATAAAAATGGCTTCCTAACAAAATAAAAAAAAAATAAATAGCTTCTTTTTTCCCCATTTCACTTCCAAATTATCTTTCTTTTTCTCTCCTCTCCTCTGGCTCTCCTATGCATATGGATATTTCTTATTTTTCTTTTCTTTTTTTTAAGAAGGTACACACTTTTAGGCTTAATATTATTTGCAAAATTTTTGCTTTTAAGTTTGAAACCATGATATTCCACACCACACACACACACACACACACACACACACACACACACACACAGCTACCCCTTGGCTATAGGATCTCAGGAGTTTATTATTTTATAAATACCTCCCTGTAGGTTTTACTGATATATCTTGTTTCCTCCCCAGAACAATCACAACCCAGAGTCTATAGCAATTTAACAAGTTTGGGCAAGCAGTGGAGCCTAGCATTATGCTTCCTACCTTTCAGCACTAAAAAAAAATAGGTAATGAGGAAATGAATGAAATTAATAAATACATAAACAGGAAATAATAGAAGGCAGCACAGAGGGGAAGGTAGTCAGCATCTAGAAAAATCTGCAGTAGGTAGCTAGAAGGTGTCTTGGAAGAATGCCAAATGAGTTGGTTATGATAAAATGCTCTTCAACTTTGATTACACATTAGAATCACTGGGCAAACTTAGAAATTCTACTCCAACCTGGGTCTACTCCCAAGATTCTGATTAAATATATCTGGGTGAATTCCAGAAATAGACTTTTTTAAGTTTCTCAGGTAATTCTAAAATATATCCAGAGTTGCTAATCTTTGCAAAATAGAAAATCACAGGGTGGTGTGCATGGGAGGGGGGGGGGCCTCCAAATTACTGATTTGTGTGCTGTAGATTGGTTTCTAATTCAATAGGCTTGGGATATCTGCTTCAAAAATTACAGTTTTGTCAGCCCCTCCTGTGATGATATGTTGTCAGGTTTAAGAAGTACTTTCTTAACAGACAAATGTCATCTAGAATGAAACCTTGCCTCTGTGTCAGGTAATCCGAAAGTGGGCAGGAACCAGATGTATTTTGATATATGGATGTAGAAATTTGGATGATAGCAGAAGGTGACCTTTGGATGTGGTAAAAAGTAGGGGAACCTGGTTTGGGGATCAGTTTCCAGGGGCAGAACCCAAGACCAAAACACAAGTTTGGATTAAGGAAACTGGTAATTATGTAGCAAAGGTTCTCAGTGATCATAACAGAGATGGAAGTCAGTGAAGTGGTTGCGAAGAATAAGGCAAAAAATGAAAAGAACCACTGTTCCCACAAGGCAGTAGGACATAGCCAAGACCGAGGCTTGAACTGCTTCGATTTATGGCATCAGTTGCTGGTAATCAGATAAAGTCTTGAGCCTAAACGACAGATTAAGCCTTGGGCTAAATGACATCAGTTTAAGATATTGGGAGACTTTGAATGAAAGTGGATAGAGTAAGAAACCCTGAAATAATTTGTAGTTTTTGACTTTAATTCCTCATCTATTTTTCAATTTCTAAACAGGATAAAATTTGGGACTTTCCCAGGACCCGGATCACTTTTGATTTTGGAAATACATTATTCCTAATATTTTCATTTTTAATGAGAAGATTAAGTTATTATTAGTTCAGGCAAAATGTCTAGATTAATTAAAATTATTCCACTTATGAAGAACTCAAAAGCTATTAACATTTCAGAGCATTTTTTTTATTTTAAGTGTTCAAGTAGAAGCATTAAGAATCCATCAGACTCCAAGTCAATTTTGTGTTTTTAATCCTCCAAAGTAGCAATAGATATTTCTTCCTCATAATTGGCTTTAGCCCTATGTATTAGACAGTATATAAAACATGAGACCAAACCTTAGAAAGAAGCACTTAAATTACTCTTAATTAGTAGCTAGTTATTGACTAGTGTTTCCATTTGAAAGACTTTTGAACGAATCACTTTTTTTTTTTTTTTTTTTTGCCACACAATGAAGCAACCATCTTCATTTTAACTCAAGTTTATAACACGATATTCTACTCTTTTACTTCAAGGATGTACACTTCATATACTAAGACTTCCATGAATTCCAGAAGCCATTTAAGTTTAGATAAAGGTTTTGTTTTGTTTTGCTTTGTTTTTGACTACAGGCTGCTTAGATGAACATTTTGTCAGAGGCCCAGAGTTCAAAATTCTAGTTTTAGTAATCCCCCCGGCCCAATCTTTGTTGCCAAATACCAGAACTCCCTGGCTGTTGTTTACCCAGAACTCCCTGGCTGTTGTTTACCCAGAACTCCCTGGCTGTTGTTTACCCAGAACTCCCTGGCTGTTGAATCTACTCAGCTGCTTCATGTTCACAGCATTCCCTTTTCTTCCGTTTTTGTCCACACATCCCTGACTTCCAGTATTGTACAAATGAATGAGTAATTGTTCAAGCCACATTCATCTGTGATTTATGCAGCCTCACTGTCACCCAATTAAATGCACTCTGTTCAGCTTGCCAAGATAAAATATTTTTGCGTTACTTGACAAATAGTATGAGAGTCCTGTTCTATTACAAACTCAAGACATATCCCTCCAGGTGTACATGCTTAAATGAGGAAAGAACAAAACTAAAATAGTCAGCTATTATAAAAAAAAATCCAGCTCAAAGAGTTACAACTGTAGCCTTTAACATAAATGCCTTCAGCCTTTCACACATGCTGTTTCCTCTGTCTGGAATTACCTATTAGCTTCTTTTCCTGGCTGGGGTTCTTGTCATTCAGGTATCACTCAAAGAAGACCTTCTCAGTTTGTCCTTCTCTGAACACCCAGTTTACATTATACTGTCTTACAGTACTTTCTGCAAACCATTGAAATGATCCCATTCTTGCATTTATGTGTTTATATTTTATTTTCTCTGTCTGCAACTCTGTTCCACCTTAAGAACAAGGATTGGAGTTGTTTCATTCTCGGCAGTTTGCTAACCATCAAGAAAAATGTCTGACCTCAAAAGAGGGGCTTGATTGTTATTTACTGAATGAATGTGAATAAGAGTTTATTACCTAAACTGCCTGAGTTTCAGTTCCCTCACTTTGAAAATTGTGATAAAGATAATGTCTCTAGCCCGTGATAGTTGTGAGGCTTCAACAAGATAGTACACCTAGGAAAAATGTTCGTTATTTTTTTTTAAGATTTTATTTATTTATTTGACAGAGAAAGACACAGCAAGAGGGGGAACACAAGCAGGGGGAGTGGGAAAGGGAGAGCAGGCCTCCCGCAGAGTGGGGAGCCCGATGCGGGGCTCGAACCCAGGACCCCAGGATCGTGACCGGAGCCGAAGGCAGCCGCTCAACGACTGAGCCACCCAGGTGCCCCTGTTCGTTATTTTTAATGAGGCTCATGGCAGAGAAAATTGCCAAGTGAATGTTCTCAGTGCTCACGTGGAAGAAGTGGCTTTTTATGTGACCATCAGTAAACAAGGTCCAGTAATAGTGTTTTTCAACATGTGGGTATCTGTGGACAACAATATCAGAATTACATGGGCTGCTTTTCTTTTTCTCTGACTTTCTGAATCTCTGAGAATGGGCCAAGAAGCTCAGTAATTAAAAAAGAAAAAAAGACCTCTGGGCTATTTTTATGTACAGTAGAGTTAGTAGAGTTATGAAGTACTATTGTCACATACCTTAACACCTGGGCTAGAATCTTCTAGGAATAAAATACTTTTATAACTAATTGAACTCTTCTAAATGGAAAAAAAAATATCACATTCATGAGCTTTGAAGCTTGCACCAAGCCTTATAACTCAGATGAAAGTAAATCTAACTCTTAAAAAAGGTTGAAATTTGTAAAAGTCACTTATCTTGAAGCTACTTTTTCTGAAACCTTTTCACTGCTTGTTCTTGCCTCAGGCAGCAAGTTCAGATCCAGAATGTTCTTTCTTTCGCTGTTCAGATCCAGAATGATGTTTACATTTATAAAGGATTTTCCCTATTAAAATAGAAACAAAACAAAATAAAAATCCTCTTGTTAGTCTTTTACACTTGATATTTTTATTAGCCTTTAAGAAAAACAAGCATCTGTGAGCTAACATATACATTTATGCCTTTTATTTCTATAAAATAAATAAAAAGCGTTGTCACAACGAAAGGGAACTGTATGTAACCACCACCACACATTGATAGACAAATAATTTGTTATGTGTCGGGGCAGGTGTAGGGAGTTCTTGTAAAATCAAATCAAGACTAAGCCTTAGGCAAATGGACTTGAACCATTTTTGAGAGTATCAGGAGGGGTTTTTGATTGTGTCAGGGGAAGGGAGATGTAGGTAAAGATTAGAAGACATATAACGTAAATGATGATGTGCTAAAAAGGAGTAACTACTGGTGTTGAAGGCTTCTGCTTCTTTTTTACATGAATTTTATCCCACAGTTAGAGTTTGTGCCACCTTACCTTGCCCAAAGCAGTAATTTGGGCAGAGTTTTGAGAATACATTTGCTTCCCTCCCTCAATTTAACAATACTGCAGTACTATAATTCACAATCTACCTAAACTGCACCTTGATAACACATCTCTAAGCCTCTTTTATTGTCATAACCATTCCTAGAGTGGGAATACCACTGAAACATTGAAATCTATGGACTTTATTAATAGAAATAATTTGAGATGGACTCACCACAGTAAATTGTTTCATTGATACCAGGTGGCCAGCCCCTCTGGCTGAGGTCTACTTGTGTTTTATCCTGAGCTCAGTGCTTATTCTATTTTTGAGGAAAAAAAATCAAGTTGTAGGATTGTTGGTTGAATTAATAGCAATATATAAATATTAACTGTAATATATAGTATAATATGCAATATTAATTAGTATATTAATATTATTATACTATATATTAATATAAATTAATATAAATATAAATACAGTTTATTAATAAGTATAATTATATTCAAAGTTTTATTTAATAAGACCTGAGTATACAAATGTTATACTCTGCAGCTTTGTGTTATGTTCATCTTCTCCTATGTCTGACCTGTGATGCATTTGATGCATAAAAATCATATATATTATTATGTAAAAGTAATATCTGATATATATTTTTAGGGTTTTGTACCTTTTAAAGTTTTCTGCCACACATTCTTTAACACAATTATTTCACCTGTGTAAGTTCAATAAGGAGATGATATGATTTGCTATCAAGGGAATACAGCCTAATAATTCCAAATTCAGATCTTTCCACCTCTCTCCCCGCAATTCACATAGTCCCTAATTGTTAGTTTTGAAATTTTGTTTCTTTGGCAACATGTGGATTATTTTTTGCCAATGTTTATGTTTGCAAAGGATGTTTTATTTTAGTATACAATTTTGATCAGGTAAGTTAAATAAGAAGTACAAAAAGCACTGGTTTCCTTCTCTGCATGATGAGAGAGCTATTTTAATTTTTTACCTATTTGTGGGTGTATGTACATAGTTTTTTTTTTAAACATTACTAATCTTTCTCATTTTCTAAGCTGAATATCATCATGGACGTTTGAATATATGCTATGCATTAATAAAATCTCAGTATCTAAGAAGGCTAATGAAACAATAAACTAATCTCCTCTGGAATAACTGCCACATTATTCCAGAGGAATATTATTGAGAAACAAATTCTCAAATTACATATATACTTATGCAGGGTTTTTCTAAGCTTTTCAGGTTGTGTAACATAATTGCGAAATTATCTTAAATTCCCATTATGAGTTATGTAATTGGAAATTATAATTTTTACATAAACATGTGAGACTAACACAATAGAAGATTTAACTTAGGCTAAATCATCCACTTAGTTTCCCATAAGATAGACTCAATAAATGAGTTTTTAAAAATCTATTTCCAAAAATCAAGCACTAATTTTGGGGAATATCAAAAGAAATCTGTTTTCAATGGCTAATAAATTTAAAATCATCTATATGAAATAACAAATATTTCATTAGCAAGTCTCAGCAAGAACATACACATGCAAAGGTTATTTACTTTGGCGAAGTGTCACGCATACAAGAACCATGAAGTAATAAGGCATCTTTAAGTAGCCACTAGAAAGAACACAATCCATATTAATTTATATTCTACTTAGGAAGGGTCTCTTCTCTTTCCTGCCTAGTTTTCTCCCGTTCTATACTCTGGCATGGTGGCTGGTTCTCCTGGTTTCAGAAGTTTATTTCCTCATTTTTCACTTTAAGTTAAAGGTTGTTGCATTCTCTGTCTTTATGTTTTTTGACACTATTAATTGTAGAATATAGGTTGTAATGGTAGTTTTCTTTTTTTTAATTTTATTATGTTATGTTAATCACCATACATTACATCATTAGTTTTTGATGTAGTGTTCCATGATTCATTGTTTGAGTATAACACCCAGTGTTCCATTCAGTACGAGTCCTCTTTAAACCCATCACCAGGCTGACCCATCCCCCCAACCCCTCCCCTCTAGAACCCGCAGCTTGTTTCTGAGTCCATAGTCTCTCATGATTCATCTCCCCCTCCAATTTCTGCCCCCTTCATTTTTCCCTTCCTATCTTCTTCCTTTTTTTTTTTTTAACAGATAATGTATTATTTGTTTCAGAGGTACAGGTCTGTGATTCAACAGTCCCACACAATTCACAGCGTTCACCAATGTCTATCACCCACCACATACCCTCCCCAATGTCTATCACCCAGCCACCCCATCCCTCCCACCCCCTACCACTCTAGCAACCCTCAGTTTGTTTCCTGAGATTAAGAATTTTTTAAATTAATTAATTTATTTTTTATTATGTTAATCACCATACATTACATCATTAGTTTTTGATGTAGTGTTCCATGATCATTGTTTGTGTATAACACCCAGTGCTCCATGCAGTACATGCCCTCTTTAATACCCATCACCAGGCTAAACCATCCCCCCATCCCCCTCCCCTCTGAAACCCTCAGTTTGTTTCTCAGAGTCCATAGTCTCTCATGGTTCCTCTCCCCGTCCAATTCCCCCCCCTTCATTTTCCCCTTCCTGCTATGTTCTTTTTTTTTCTAATGTATAATGTATTATTTGTTTATGTGGTATATATATATATATATACATATATATATATATATATATATATATATATATATATATACACAATGGAATATTATACAGCCATCAAAAGGAATGAGATCCTGCCATTTGCAATGATGTGGTTGGAACTGGAGAGTATTATGCTGAGCAAAATAAGTCAATCAGAGAAAGACATGTATCATATGACCTCACTGATATGAGCAATTCTTAATCTCAGGAAATAAACTGAGGGTTGCTGGAGTGGTAGAGAGAGATTAAGAATTTTAAAAGCAAATGAAACTCCTTTACTTGGTTGGTTGGCAGGTAAATTTGTATAATCACTTTGGAAAATTGTTTGATGGTTTCTATAAAGTTAAATATTCACTCATGTTTTTACCTCTTAAGCATTTATCTAAAAGAAACGATGACACATGTTTACAGTTCTAAAACAAAAAATTTATACACAAATATCTATAACATTTATACTCATAATGGCCAGAAACTAGAAACAACCCAAATGCCTCTCAATAGGTGGAGGGATAAAAATATCGTGCTATATCCATAAAATGTGTATCTACTGAGCAATAAAAATAAAGAAACTCATGATGCATGCAACAATATGGATGGATCTCAAAAGCTTTATGTTAAGTAAAAAAAAGCCAGACACAAAAGAGATCAAGACTCCACCAATAGGAAATTCTAAAACAGGCAGAACTAATCTACAATAACAGAAACACATTAAGGTTGTGTGGGACCGGAAGTAGGGGAGATTGACTGCAAAGGGGAACACCAGAACATTTAAAGGTGATGAAAATACTTTGATCTTGGGACGCCTAGGTGGCTCATTCAATTAAGCATCTGCCTTCAGCTCAGGTCATGATCCTGCTCCCAGGATTGAGTCCCGCAACCATCTTCTTGCTCAGTGGGGAATTTCATTCTCCCTCTGACCCTCCCCTCTCTCATGCTTTCCCTCTCTCACATTTTCTCTCTCAAATAAATGAATAAAATCTTAAAAAAAAAGAAAATGCTTTGATCTTGACTGTGGTTGTTCATAAACAGACTTCTGCACTGTCAAAACACCTCAATCTGTACCAAAAAATTGACATTTTATTACATGAAATTATACCTGAGCAAAGTAATTTTAAAAAGCAAAATGTACATAAAAGGTAAAATTTTGATAAAATAAAAGACACTTTATTTTAGGGATCCATTTCAATTGTATTTTTGATTAAATTTTCTATTTTTAACCAAATTCTTCACCATGAAATTTGTAGCAGATAACCTTCATCAGATTATATAAATATAACCAAAACTTAACAATGACTATTACAAAGGCAATGAAAACCAAAGAATGAACCAATCTTGTATTTAGTGGTATTTTTTACAAATATCTTATGTTATGGAATGTGAGCCTCCTGTCCCTTGTGAGCCCATCATTCAAGGTCCTTTTAATTTAAATACACCTATAGGTATCCTTTCATGACCAGAGAGAACTACAATCAAAGACATAAATACTATCTACTGAATCTTTTGGGATATTTTTCATATTAATTAATTAATTAATCTTACAGGGAATACTCTGGAAGAAAATTAATATTATACATTTATACATTTCAAACCTCAGAAGTGTCCCCCTTTTATTTTACGAAAAAAAAAAAGACATATCTTATAATCAATTGTTTGGTGGTAGTTTTACTTCTCTGCTTCTCAGAGAATTATCTTTGTTCAGATTCTCATTCAATAAATATCACTGAACAACTTTATGAGTAATGCACAGATTAAAACTGAACTATAATGTTTTTAATTGCCATTTGGTATTTAGAGTTGTCAATGACTATTTCTCAATATTTTGTAATCACACTTGTTATTTGAACTTTTGTTAGATTACAACGAAAAATTAGTGTTTTCTTCCACCTGTTTTGTGTGAACTGGCCACATTAAATCCCACCAATATTTACTGGGCCTCTCTGGTATGTCACATATTGTTCTAAATACTAAAAATAAAGAAATCAATGAACAAAGTAGGCAAGAGTCTTTAGATTTATGAGACATATATTCTAATAGTGTAAGATCAATAATGAGCAAAACAAATATAATTAAATTATACAAAAAATTCAAAGGTGAAAACCTTTCCCTTCTTTACCTTAAATTCATCATATTTCTATTAGTGTTTAATCTGAAAGATCAATCTGACTGGATCACACATATCCTTAAAAATCCTCAAATAACTCCTTCACATAGGGATTGCTTTCAAACTTAGTCACAAGAAAAATCATTTTAGGAGTTTTGCTTTGATTGTTTTGTCTTATTTTGTTTCCAGTTTCCAAAGTTAGAGCCACCAAATGAAAAATTCTGGAAGGGGCACCCTCTAACATAGTAAATCTCCCTAGGGAATTCTGATATAACATCCACAGTCCCCAGCTGAAGAGGACAAAATAGTCTCACATACAAGGTATGCAAACTACTCCATCTTTAGGCCACACTTTTTCCACTTTTTATATAACATTCATTTAAAATCATATTAACAATTCTTCCCTCAACATGGTGATAGTTTTTTTCATGACACATTACTTTTTTCTGGTTCTGCATCTTCACTGCCTTGTGAGCCCCCCACCCTCTTTATCTTCAGAAAAACTCATTATCACACTTAAGACTCACTTCAGAAATCATTTCTTTTTTTTTTTAAGATTTTATTTATTCAAGAGAGAGAGAATGAGAGAGAGAAAGTACATGAGAGGGGAGAGGGTCAGAGGGAGAAGCAGACTCCCTGCTGAGCAAGGAGCCCGATGTGGGACTCGATCCCAGGACTCCAGGATCATGACCTGAGCCGAAGGCAGTCGCTTAACCGACTGAGCCACCCAGGCGCCCCAAAATGTTTGGTGTTTCCTAGGTTCCAGGATTCCTCACTGATGTGAAGCAGCCATGCATTGGACATATACCTTGACCCTTTTCTGTGTCACTTCTGTAGGACTTAGGTGCAAGGAGAATTGATAGAAATGTGAAGTTCATCTGCCCACGCTGCTGTGAGTAATGAAATCCTTTGTCTCTGACCCAGGAGTGTCCTGTTTTCTACCAGCCTACAGGAAACCATGGTAGGTTAACTTGTTAGCTTGAAGGCAGGGTGAAAGCTCATACCTTTCACAGTTCTTGAGAAAGATTCACTTGAAGTATTTTCTCATGGAAATCTCTTCTAACTTCCTTAGCTATGCTTCCCTACAAGAGTAATATCACCACTTTACCTCTCCATGTATCCCAAAACTTCCTCATCAATCTAGTTCTAGCCCAATCCACCATACCTGAAAAGTAAATTATTGAGCTTATTTCAAATCATCAAACCGTGAATCTGTAGAATATTTACTTAGGATCATGTTGGCCTATTAGCAGTCTTAATATGATGCCACCGAGCATGTAATGCCATAGTGCGCCTGAGAAACTGAATTTTTAATTTTATTTGAATTTTGTTAAACATAAATATAAACAGCTGCCCATGCCTATTGGTTATCTTTATAAATCTATGTTGTCATACATTGGTACAGTTACAATGATTTGTTATTTTGATGGGGAAAAACCTACCAAACAAAATCTTTGCAAATTAGTTATTCAGGACTGTCCCTCTCTTTCTCCTCCTTCATACCTACTCATTCATTCCTATTACTTTGGACACTGAACTATTCCCTCTCATCACCTTCTCCCTCCTGTTTTTCTCCATTTGGTATCTTGTGATACCCCAGTAAAATACCCCACACCAAGATACAACTGATTTTGGAATCCAAGACATCATCACCTTAATTATTTCAGCTCTTTCTTCTGTATGTCCTTTATCTTCATATTTCTAAATAATATTTTTATACAATTATTCTTTGATTTTTAAAAATATTTTCTTTATTCATTTGACAGAGAGACACAGCAACAGAGGGAACACAAGCAGGGGGAGTGGGAGAGGGTTTCCAACCGAGTAGGGAGTCCGATGCAGGGCTCGATCCCAGGACCCTGGGATCATGACCTGAGCCAAAGGCAAATGCTTAACGACTGAGCCACCCAGGCACCTCCAATTATTCTTTGATTTTAAGAAAGGCAGACATTTTCTATGGACTTCCTACTATAAAACAGAAAATTGTCCCTCTTCACTATTACATATACATACAGTTTCTTTAACCCCAAAGAGAAAAATCACAATTTCTTTTAGTAGATTATTTATTTTCTCTATTGTTATAGATATGTAAATAGTATTCAATGGCCAAGCCATGTACCCAAACATGATTACATTTCCTTTCTTATAACTTTGATTTCCCTGGGACAATTATTTTTCTTCTTTTCTGTTGCCTTAGTTTTATTGATAACTATCCTTAATTCTTTCCTCAAACACATCAGGTTACCTGGAAGTTCCTCTTTTTTGTTTGCTCAGAGCAATTCCTATGAAAGAGTTATTCCCAGAGTCAAATATGGAGTGGTTTCTCTCCCTCTCTGTTGACTACATGGCATCTTGATGCTTTCCTTCACACCACCATGGGGATTTCTTTATTTTTTAAACATGAAATACAAATAACTAGTAGAAGTAATAGAAAATACATAAATTCTCTAATATTTGAAATAATTTCCATATTGGGTATTTTCTTTTTCTTACCTGGATCTCATGTTTTGTCTTTTTTCCATTTATTCCCTTGCATTTCTGGAGCATGTCATCCAGTAGCTTATTGTGTAAAGACATATGGAAAATAATATTTAATCAAACTGTGCATGCTTAAAATTATCTTATTCCACTCACACATTTGTTGATAATATTGCAGATATATGGTTGTAGTTTGACAATATTTTTTTCTCATTATTTTGAAGATACTACTTTTTTATCTGCAACAAAGAAATATTATTGTTGATGAATCTGGCTCCTGGTCCTTTATATGCATTTTTGTTTTGTTTTTGTTTTTCCTCATAGGTGACTCTTATGAACACTGTATCTCTGGTACACTAATATTTCTTCCTTTTTTCTTTTTAAATTCATCATGCTTAGTACTCAGTAGGCCTTTTCAACATGGAAACAAATATCTTTTCAAGTTTCAATATGGAAACAAGTGAAGAATTTCCATTTCTCACACTTCTGATAATTTTTTTCCTTACAGTTAATTTCTATTTTCTACTGGAACTCTTATTTGATACATTTTAGATTTCTTAGGTGAATTTTTTGCTACTCTTAACTCTTCTCTCCTACTTTTTATTTAATTTTTCCTTTTAATTTTACTTTATGGTCAATCTCAACATTTTTCCCCAGCTTAGATATTAAGCCATTAATTTTCAAAAGTTTTTGTTTGTTTTATTCTGATGTGGTTTTGTTCATGGTCACAATATATCCTTTATTTTCTCTAAGGAATCTGTATCTTTTTGTATATTTATAGCTGTATCATCTATCTATCTATCTATACATTTTCTCCTGCTTCTTACCTCTATTTTTCTTCTAATTACTAATCATTAGACCCTCCCACATCAACACCTTGGTTTGTGTTTGACTTGCTGTCTTTCATAATACAAATTTTCCTTAAATATCTGATCAGCTTAGGTGACAAGGCTCATTTGTGAGTGGATAAAACTTGTCAAAAATGAGATTCCTATTACAAGATATGTCAGTGCATTGGCTTCTTCATCATGGTCCTTCCAAATGTCTACAACTGTAGGTCTTGTATAATGGTCAAGTCAGTTTCCCGGAACAAATAGTTCAATCTCTTTCCAAGATCATGTAAACTTACAAGATAACACAATGAGAGATGAGTTGAAGTAAAACACTTAGAGCCTCATTTTTCTGTTTCCAGAATTTTATGTAATTTCTCTGTTTCAGTCAGACACTTCATATCCAACCTCAGCTATGCTTGGGAATCTAAAAATTCACCATTTTTTTTAGTCTGCTTCTTCAGAAAGAAAAACTTTGCTATTGGGATGAGTGATAGGCTATTGCTTAGATGTGTGAGGTGGAGGCTAGTGTCTGAGAATCTATTTTTTATGCAAATGTTTTAAAAGTTTTCTACTTTCTGTGTCTCCCATTCCTGTTTCAAGTAATATCTTATTTCTTTAATTCTGGGGTTGTTTAACATGAAGTTCACAAAATCAAATCATTATAATTCTTGTTGAGCTAACCACCACCACTGCCACAAGCATGATCAGTACCCTCTTTCTGGTTGGGTAATTCAATTGTCACTTCTCTATTAACCTAGCTGCCACAATTTTATTCATAGCTTTTCTTCTCTTTTGGTCCTCTTTCCATATATCTTTGTCTTCCTGGATTTATATTGCTGTATTATTTTGCAATCATCTTAGTGGTGTTTTGGGTGAAAAACACCACTTTTTGAGGTTTTTTTTTCACTTTTTGGGTGAAAAAGCTTAATGTCTGTGTTTGGATCAACCGTGTTCAAGTGAATCACCTCTACTCTTTATTGATCAGTAACAGCTTATCTCTTACATAAAAGTAACACTCAATTGTAAACATTTAAAACAAGCACAGCAGAGCAGCAGGGCTTCTTGGGACCCCTTCCCAAAAAAGAAGACCTCACAAACCCAGCATTTAGAACCTCAACCTAGCAACAGAAGAGAGCCCAGGTAGGCTGCTTCCTTTCCCTTTCAAGGAGGAATTCCTCTGGATCATCAGGTAAACCTGACACAATGGGGAAGGACGATTTATTGGGAACCTTGCCAGAAATAAGCAGCTGAGGGAGGCACTCTTCTTCCATGACAGGCTTGAGAATTTCACTACATTTCAGTAGAACCAGAAGGAGAGATCCAGGTTCATAAGGATCTGGCCAGGTCCAGTAAGCCTTTTTAATCTATCCCAGTGAGCCCAAGAAATTCTCTTCCCAAACTCAGAGACACCTGGGCAAGCAGGTGGAACTAACAAAAGGGACATAGCCATGACAAGTGGCTTCATCTAGGAAGCCTCTTTGTCCTCATAGGATCTAGACTCTTCTCTATTCAGAGTAACTAGTACAGGAGTGTGGCACCAGTATTGGGTCCTCCCACACCCTTCATCACCAAGAGACACCAGAAACCTGGTTTGGGGAAACGTCTTCTCCCACCTCAGGCAGGCTCAACAGGGAACAGTGGGAGCCAACAGCATCCAAAAAACCCAGCAGACCAACACAGCACTGCAAAGGTTCAGAGAACTAAACTGCCATTTGAACTATAGCCCACAAAAGTATGTCAAAACCCATGTGTCAAACCTAAATAGGTAACTGCCTACTAAAATAAGATAGTTTGGATCTAGAGTCTCCCTACATAATCAACAAAATGCCCACAATATAATAAACAAGTCACCTGTCATATTAAGAACCAAAAAAATCACAACTTGTGACAAGACTGACACCAACATCAAAGTGAATCTGATGTTGGGATTATCTGATAAACACTTCAAAGCACTCATCACAAAATTGCTTCAGCAATCAATTATAAATTCTCTTGAAACTTTTCCTTAACTCTATCTGTTTTACCACCAAGCATAGTACAATTCTGTTGTGACAACCAAATACAAAATTAAAGAAAAAGCTTTCTTAGAAACAACTAACATAGTTAATCAATCTTGAGAATGCCTGAATAGGGAAAAAAGAAGAAGCAAAATTATACATTTCTAGGATTGACCAAGGAGATGGAACTACATATGTGAGAAAATAAAAGAAATTCTATAAAATATTATGTTAGAAAAAAAGTATTTTCCTGGATAATACAAAAACAATTAAATGGACAAAGGGAAAGAATGGGTAATTCACACAAGAGCAAAATTAAAATACTATTAACTTATTATATGGTACTTGCCCTGATTACTATTCAGAGAAATACAAACCACAGCAACAATTAGTGTGTCTTTCAGATTAGAAAACCCTAAAAGTATCCACCAAAATTTAATACAATCAAATGCTAGTATAGAAAGGTAAACACCCTTATTAATTACTAGTGGGGGTGTAACAATATCCATTAAGTTGTAAAATATACATATTTTTGACTATGAAAAAAATAAATTCTCTTAAAACAAATGAAAACATAGAAACTCTTAACAAATAGAAGTTATAATAAATAACCAAATGGGAATTATAGAATTTAAAATAAAATAACAATTTTAAAAAAAATCACTGGATAGACTAAAAATAGGATAAAGGACAAAAAATAGAATTCTTGAACTGGAAGGAAGAAAAATAACCCTTTTCTAATGTTAACAATAGAGAATAGACCCCCCCACCCTCAAAAAAAAAAAAAAAAAAAAGAACTTCCCTTGGGAAATAGCAAAAGGTCCAGCATTTGGATGATCAGAGTCCCAGAAAGAGAAAAGAAAAGGTGTGGGATTGAAAGAATATTTTGATGAAATTATGGCTGAAAACCTCTCAAATATGGTGAAAGTAAAAAAACCAACAGATCCAAGAAGCTAAGCAAACTTCAAACAGGATAAACCTAAAAAAAAAAAAAGAAACCTTATACCATAATACATATCATAATTAAACTTTCAAAAACTAATGACAAACAGAAAAGAAAACCTTTAAATAAGCCAGAGAGAAAGATGCATTAACGTATAGGGAAGCAACAATTCAAATGACAAGACATAGCTCATCTGAAACCATGGAATAGTATCTTTCAAAGGTGGGAAGAAAAAAGTCACCACTGTGAATTCTCTATTTGGTGAAACTATCCTTTAGGAAGTACGGGGAAAAAATGATTAGTTAAAGGAAAACTAAAACAATATTTTGAAGGATATCTACTCTTAAAAATTGGCTTAAATTTTTTCAAATAGAAAGGAAATAATAGACTGTCTTTTTTCCATTAGACATTCTTCACTGCTTTGTCAAAGATTAGGTGACCATAGAGTTGAGGGTCCATTTCTGGGCTCTCTGTTCTGTTCCATTGATCTATGTGTCTGTTTTGTGCCAGTACCATACTGTCTTGATGATGACAGCTTTGTAATAGAGCTGGAAGTCCGGAATTGTGATGCCACCAGCTTTGCTTTTCTTTTTCAACATTCCTCTGGCTATTCGGGGTCTTTCTGGTTCATACAAATTTTAGGACTATTTGTTCCATTTCTTTAAAAAAAAGTTGATGGTATTTTGACGGGGATTGTATTGAATGTGTAGATTGCTCTAGGTAGCATTGACATCTTCACAATATTTGTTCTTCCAATCCATGAGCATGGAACATTTTTCCATTTCTTTGTGTCTTCCTCAATTTCTTTCATGAGTATTTTATAGTTTTCTGAGTAGAGATCCTTTGCCTCTTTGGTTAGATTTATTCCTAGGTATCTTATGGTTTTGGGTGCAATTATAAATGGTATGGACTCCTTAATTTCTCTTTCTTCTGTCTTGATGTTGATGTATAGGAATGCCACTGATTTCTGTGCATTGATTTTCTATCCTGCCACTTTACTGAATTCCTGTATGAGTTCTAACAGTTTGGGGGTGGACAAATGGTGTTGGGAAAATTGGACAGCCACATGCAGAAGAATGAAATGGACCATTTCCTTACACCACACACAAAAATAGACTCAACATGGTTGAAAGACCTAAATGTGAGACAGGAGTCCATCAAAATCTCAAAGGAGAACTCAGGCAGCAACCTCTTCGACCTCAGCCACAGCAACTTCTTCCTAGAAACATCACCAAAGGCAAGGGAAGCAAGTGCAAAAATGAACTTTGGGACTTCATCAAGATAAAAGCTTTTGCATAGCAAAAGAAAGAACCAATAGAATGGAAGAAGATATTTCAAATGACATATCAGATAAAGGGTTAGTATACAAAATCTATAAAGAACTTATCAAACTCAACACCCAAAGAACAAACGATCCAATCAAGAAATGGGCAGAAGACATGAACAGACATTTTTCCAAAGAAGACATCCAAATGGCCAACAGACCCATGAAAAAGTGCTCAACATCGCTTGGCATCAGGGAAATCCAAATCAAAACCTCAATGAGATACCCACCTCACACCAGTCAGAATGGCTAAAATTAACAAGTCAGGAAATGAAAGATGTTGGTGGGGGATGCGGAGAAAGGGGAACCCTCCTACACTGTCGGTGGGAATGCAAGCTGGTGCAACCTCTCTGGAAAACAGTATGGAGGTTCCTCAAAAAGTTGAAAATAGAGCTACCATATGACCAAGCAATTGCACTACCGGGTATTTACCCCAAAGATACAAGTGTAAGGATCCTAAGGGGTATATGCACCCCGATGTTTATAGCAGCTATGTCCACAATAGCCAAACTGTGGAAAGAGTCAAGATGTCCATCAACAGAAGAATGGGTAAAGAAGATATGGTATATATATATATATATATATATATATATATATATATATACACAATGGAATATTATGCAGCCATCAAAAGGAATGAGATCTTGCCATTTGCAATGACTTGGATGGAACTGGAGAGTGTTATGCTGAGTGAAATAAGTCAATCAGAGAAAAACATGTATCATATGACCTCACTGATATGAGGAATTCTTAATCTCAGGAAACAAACTGAGGGTTGCTGGAGTGGGGGGGGGAGGGGAGAGATGGGGTGGCTGGATGATAGACATTGGGGAGGGTATGTGCTATGGTGAGCGCTGTGAATTGTGTAAGACTGTTGAATCACAGACCTGTACCTCTGAAACAAAAACTGCAATATCTGTTAAGAAAAAAAAAAAAAAGAAAAAGATAGCAGGAGGGCAAGAATGAACGGGGGGAAATCGGAGGGGAGAGGAACCATGAAAGACTATGGACTCTGAAAAACAAACTGAAGGTTCTAGAGGGGAGGCGGTGGGTGGATGGGTTAGCCTGGTGATGGGTATTAAAGAGGGCATGCTCTGCATGGAGCACTGGGTGTTATGCACAAACAGTGAATCATGGAACAGTACATCAAAAACTAATGGTGTAATGTATGGTGGTTAGCATAACAATAAAAATTTAAAAAAAAGAAAGGAAATAATAAAAGAAGTGATCTCAGAACATCAGATAGGAAAAAGGAAGACCAGAAAGAGCAAAAATATGGGTATATACAATAGATTATCTCATTCTTCATGAGTTTAGCAACATATATGGTGATAGAAACAGAAATTATAGCAGCATTTGATGGACAAGACAATGATATTTAAAAGTGGAAAAAAGGAAACTAAATGCAAGAAAGGTTTCCATGCTTCACATAGTAAAATGTTGCTAAAAGGAGACTGTTATGGTCGTGTATGCATATTGTAACACCCAGAGCAACTACTATACCTCTTCAAAGAGATATATTCAAGCCAGTATAAGTGTAATGTAATCCTAAATGTAATCCAAAAAGATATTCAAGTAACCTAAGAAAGGTAATAAAAGTGAAACAGAAGTATAGAATCTGAGGAAACAAGTGAAAACCAATAATAAAGTAGCAGAATTACACATTAAGATATCAGTAATTACCTTAAATGTAAGTGGTCTAAATAATAAGAAGACATCAATTGGCAGAATCGATTAAAAATAAAATGATCCATCACATTCTCCTTTTAAGAATCTCACTTCAGGGGTGCCTGGGTAGCTCAGCTGTTGGGTGTTTGCCTTCGGCTCAGGTGATGATCCCAGGGTACTGGTTCAAGCCCCGCATCGGGCTCCCTGCTCGGCAAGAGGCCTGCTTCTTCCTCTCCCACTCCCCCTGCTTGTGTTCCCTCTCTCACTGTGTCTCTCTCTGTCAAATAAATAAAATCTTTAAAAAAAAACAAAAAAGAATCTCACTTCAAACTTAAAGACATAGGTAAATTGAAAGTAAAAGGATGGAAAAAGATATACTATATAATCAATAAAGTGCAAGAGTAGCTATATTAATACCTTATAAGATAGACCATTTTATAGTAGTAACAGAAGAAAAGGAAAATAAAAATAATTGGAAATGAGGAAATATTTGAGATAATGACCAAGAAGTTCCTAAAATAAAGATGAAAAACAGCTGTTGGAAATATATCATACAATGCCAAACAGAATACAGAAAAATCATCTTATAGTGAAATTTATCAAAACTATAAACAAAAAGAATATTCCATATATCTCTATATTGTATGAAATTTTAGAAAGTCAGATAGAATCTTGTAAAAGCTTATAGAGAGTGAATGCTGATCACCTCCAAAGGAACAAGAATCAAATTATGAACAAATAATCCTCCAAGGACATTGACTGCAAGCAGACAATGGAGTAATAATTTAAAGGTGTTCAAAAAACCACTTAGGTGTCCTGGTCTCAGGAAAAACACCAGCTGCATTGCTTGGTGCTTGCTAAATCTCAGAGACAGAAGGTAGCAGGTACACATTTCTCTGATTTCCTGATAACTTGTGGATAACTTGGTCTAAAGCTGATCTGAATGCACTGGATAGCATCTCCTACTGTTATCTCTTTGTATGGGATGACCGCTTCACATCAGATGACAGCAATTTAAAGCAATCACTGGAAAAAGCTGCTCAACCTCTGGAGAGCATCAGAGCCCGTGGAAAGTAGAACTTCCTGCTGTGGAAAGAGAGCCATGAGTCCCAAGAGAAATTGTGATTGGGTACACCCTCTGCCCTAATACAGAGCTGTGGGGTTCTTGTTTCACAGAGTCAAAGAATGAATCTCGCGGACACAAAAGGGTGAAGTGAAGTGAAAGTTATGAAATGAAGGGGAGAGCAGAAAAGAAGAAAAAAGGCTCTTAGAGTGAAAGGGGTCCCTAATGGGGTGCCACTGTGGGCTTTCACTGTAGACTTTTATTGAGAACTGACCAGGAAGCTTGTGGCTTTGAAATTCTTGTGCTGTCTTGGTTTGAGTAAGGACTATTGATAACATGCTTAAATGGCTTACTTCTTCTTTGAGGGCTGGTCATTTTCTGTGATAACAATGTAGCTGCCAAAAAAAAAAAAAAAAATACTCCCTAACATCCAAGGTCAGGTGGTCTGGTTTGTTCCCTTATCTCTTGTTTTGTATGCCTCAGCATCTCTCCACATTTGGGATTTCTGTGCTCCTGGTCATGTAGCCCCCCTGCATGAACCTTGTCAAGGGACTCAGGGGCCTACTATCTCTCCCTGCCTATACCTTAACCCCTTCACTACTCGGGACAGGACCTGGCAGAAAGAGCTATAGTGGGATTGTGAGGAGTGACTAATTGTATACTTTTTAATTGGTGGGTTTAGGGATAGCACAAGCCTCCAAGGAATCTGGAAGCAAGGCTTTCAGGACCTTGAGGGGACAGCTGCTGCCAAGATAAGATTACATTTTTAAAAGATTTTATTTATTTATTTGAGAGAGAGAGAGATGGAGAGAGAGAGGAAGCAAGCATGCGTGATAGCTCGAATGGTGGGGAGGGATAGAGGGAGAGAGAGAAGCAGACTCCCCAGAGCAGCACTCGTGAGATCATAACTTGAGTTCATGACCTGAGCCAAAGGCAGACACTTAACTGACTGAGCCACACAGGCGCCCCAGTCAAGATAAGGTACAGTTTTTTTTGTTTGTTTGTTTTGTTTTTTTTAGATTTTATATATTTGCCAGAGAGAGAGAGAAAGCACAAGCAGGGGGAGCGGCAAGCAGAGGGAGAAGCAGGCTCCCCGCTGAGCCCGGAGCCCGATGTGGGGCTCGATCCCAGGATCCTGGGATCATGACCTGAGTCGAATGCAGACACTTAACCAACTGAGCCACTCAGGCACCCCATAAGTTACTTTTAAACAGTAAGGAGCTAAAGCAACCACAAGTTCTTTGAGGAATATCATGATCTGTATGTTTCAGGTATCTATCTGTGGGCTGCAAGCTGTAATGAGATTTTAATTTAAACTACAGTCCTTTTGCCTTTGTTTTCCACATCACCCCTGGGGTGAAGGCAAGGAGGCAGATGCAGCCAGTTTTCTGGCCAGGAAGCTTCTAAGATATCAGGGTAGCCAAGACTATTTCTCTCTTTATATATTTTGCATACTAACCCCTTATTGGATATATCACTTGCAAATACCTTCTCCCATTCAGAAGGTTGCCTTTAGGTTTTGTTGATGGTTTCCTTTGCTGTGCAAAAGCTTTTTATTTTTACAACTCTACACCAAAAATAACAACAATAAGAAAAAACCCTAAACAATCTGGTTTAAAAAATAGACAGAGGAGTGAATAACACTTTTTTTTCCCAAAGAAGACATACAGATGGCCCATAAACACATGAAAAGATGCTTAACATCACTAATAATCATGGAAATGCAAATGAAACTCACAGTGAAATACCACCTTACCCCTGTCAGGATGGCTAACATCAAAAAGATAAGATACACCAAGTGCTGACAAAAATGTGGAGAAAACCGAACACTTGTGCACTGTTTGTGGGAATGTAAATTGACACAGCCACTCTGGAAAACAGTAGGGAGGTTCCTGAAGAAATTAAAAATAGAAATACCATATGATTCAATAATTACACAACTTCGCCCAAAGGAAAACAAAAACACTAATTTTGAAAAGATATATGCACCCCTATGTTTATTACACCAATTATTTAAAATAGTCAAGGTATAGGAGCAACCTAAGTGTCCATCAATAGACACATGGGTAAAGAAATGTGGTACACACACACACACACACACACACACACACACACACACACAGTGGAATATTATGTATCCCACCAAAAAGGATGAGATCTTGCCTCTTGCAACAACAAGTATAATGTGAAATAAGTCAGATGGAGAAAGACAAATACCATATGATTTCACTAATATGTGGAATCTAAAAAACAAAACAAATGAATAAGAAAGCAAATGAAAACAGAATCAGACCTATAAATACAGAGAACAAACTGATGGTTGCCAGAAAGGAGGATGTTGGCAGAATGGGTAAAATGAGTGAAGGGGTGTGGAGATACAGGTTTCCAGTTATGGAATGAGTAAGTCATGGGAATATAAAGATACAGCATAAGGAATACAGTCACTGGTATTGTAATAGGGTTGTACTGTGACAGATGGTAGTACACTTGTAGTGAGCATAGCATAATATGTAGAGAAGTTGAATCACTATTTGTACACCTGATACTAAGGTAACATTGTGTGTCAACTACACTCAAAAAAAGATCGTTCATCTCTGCAACTATCATGTACAACAAACCTACCACTTGAAGATGAAAGTGAAACATTAGCCATTCTAAAAAAGCAACCTGACGGTATTTAGCAGAATTGAATATTTGTATTCCCTTAAATCCAACAATTTCATGCCTTCTTTATATGTACCAGAAAATTTCTCTCTGGTTTGCATAATAGGTCCATAAGGTACCATGTAACATTGTTTATTGACTACATTTGTGGTAGTTAAGGGTTGGAGGCAACCTATGCCTTCATCTCTAGGGTAATAAATAAATTAATATTGTGGATAAAATTCTCTCCAATGCCATGTATTTAGAAACCATACCTAAGATATATCTAAAATAACAAATAAATATTAAAATATAGTTTTTACAAATAAAAAGTAAGAAACAGGACAAAAAGGGTACATAGCACATTTATTATTATAACTTTAAATTTGAGACAAATAAGAAAATATTACTTTAACAGGGCATGTCCATTATCTAAGGACACACATCAAACCTTGGTGCCTATTATGGATTTTATGAAGCATTAGATGTGACTGGAGAGTGTAGATTAAGGAGGAAACTAAAATAAAATAAATTCAAGAAAGAGTATGATTTTACACACACAAATGATGATAATTTCCCATAAACTGAAGTGTTTCAAAAATTAAGATCTTTGCAACTGTCATCCTTTCAATCAATAAATAAATATAGGTTATGATTTCAATAAGATTATTATCGATTTCCAAAGGGAAAAATAACTTAGAGCAGAAAATTTTGCATTGTGACTTTCTTGTGAATTTAATAATCAGTAAAGAAACTTAATTTTTTATAAAAAGATATCCACATTCAAATTAAGGGTAATCATGCTTCATTTAATCAAATGATAGAAAATTATCTGAAGGGTTATTTTGAAATTAAACTACTGATCTTGCTGATTTTGTTTTCTCTTAGTTTACTAGTGTTAAAATACTGCCTAAATCATGTTATATCTTGTACTTGTTAAATTATATGTCTAATACTACCCAAATTAACCTCACTCCCCTTCAATTTCTTACCTATTTATTAAGAAAATATAAACATATACAAAAGGGAAATGATATAATGGAATGAAAATGTCTTTGGACTCCGTAATACTGGGATTCAAATAACAGGTTCAACCTCTACCTAAATGCATAATGTTGAAAGTGTAATTAGAAGTTTCTTCTTACATGAAGAAACTATGGAGATCATATGTAATTGAGTGATTGAAAACATTAGCTGAGATAACATACAAAATACCTAAAAGAATATCCTGCTAGAGAATGAATCCCTTACTCTCCTCATGAATGACAGCATGATGCCAAAACACTTACAGGCGATTCAGATGCCATTTTTGACGTAATATGAGTGCTAAAATGTGAAACTTACAAAACAGTGAATATTTATGTTAAAAACTGGTAAACTAAAATATTTGTTTTTTTGAATTTTGTCATCCATGTGATGAACTTAGCATCTTCTTATTTTCCATTTTTTTTAATGTAAAGAGTGTATGGATCTGTTCTTTAAAGTACCAGTCTGAAAAGTTTTTTTTGTTTTGAATTTTTATTTGTTTTTTTTTTTGCCTTCCTTCCTGCCTGCCTGCCTTCCTTCTTTCCTTCCTTCCTTCTTCCTTCCTCCCTTCCCCCACTCCTCTTCTTCTACTTATTCTTCCTGTTCCTTTTCCTCCATTTCCTCTACTTTCTTCTTATTTCTCTCATTTTTAAAAAAGAAATGTAGACCAAGTCTTTCATTTATTTTATGATAATCTGATTTCCCCCTGTGACACATGAGGAGAATAAGATTCCAAAATCTATAAAATAATTTTCCAAAAGTTTTTAAATCAATTTTTTAAAGTCTAGAGGCAAAGCTAAACACAAGTCTTTGGATTATAAATCTACTACTTGTCAGGAATATTGCATAGATGAAATATTGCTGCTATTGCATTACTGAATTATCGAATGTTGTTACTATTATTTAATTTTTCCACTTGCATATCTTTATAAATTCTTTAAATTACTTTTTCATAGTCATCTGGCTTGTTTATTTTAGGCAGAAAGAACAATTTATCAAGTTTTATATCAGGTGATCATGTGTAATATCATAATTCATTTTAACTTTTAATATGGCATCTGATTTTCTAAAATGGCCACTATATTTTCCTTACCGTATTATTAATGTAGAAATTATCCTGAAGCTAATAGAGTTACATTAAAGTTTTAGATAGCCCTTGGTGCTTGTAATAAGCAGTCTATATACTATGTGACTCATACAAAGCCTAAGACTATCCATAGAATGTCTATTATAAAAAGGATTATTTGTAATAAGAATGCTGTCTATCAACCTTCTTGCATGCCATTAATACGCAGGATTAAAGCATAACATTGATACTTTGGAAACTGCTAGTCTAAAAAAAGTAGACATAAATGAAATGTAAATTAGAATCATGCATTTTCAATTTCAAAGTTTTTAAAGGGAGAAGTGAAAATTTTTGTCTTTCTTTTTGAAAGGACTTCTGCAAGAATAAAAGTAGATGATGTTCTGATTTGTTAGAAAACTCTGAATTTTGAAAAACTGGTAGAACATAAACTTGAAAAAAAAGAAAAATATGTGTCCTAAAGATAAGGATTTGTTAAAATTTGGAGAGTGTGGATCACTTACACTACTTATCAATGTATCCTCAGAGTGGAACACCACAATAAATCACAGAATTTTTCCTGTTGTGTGAATTCTCAAGACAAGTTATATTTTAAGGAGAACTTCAATGCTATTGCATCTCACTTATTTCTTCTCTTTTCAAATTTTACCTTTATGATTGATAAGTTAGAATATAATATCAGCATACAGAGAGGAAAACGATTAAAAATGGCATTTGCATTTCACTGAGACAAAGTAGCATTTACCTATTTTAACTCCACTAATCTATTTTAAAGTGGATTATTCTCACTTTGTATTTATATGCTCAAAGCAATTTTACATGAAATATTTTAAAGATGTCAATATATTCAAGTGACTATGAGCTACTCTAAATAACTGAATATTTAATCATGGAAAGAAAATACAAAATTTTGGAGAGATTGGAGCTGAATTTGACTTTTGTTTCCCTCTGAACCTCACAATTTCTCTGCCTATCCAAAACTCTGTGGATGTTCCATGGCATTAGAATATTAGAATCAGTGTATCCTAGAAAAATCTGGGATCTTTTGACTCAAATGTGTCCTCTGGGGATCTTTTGATTCAAATGTGAAATGTCAACACAATGAGGACTTGGGGACATGAGTATGTGGGCTGGGCACTCTCCAACCCTAAGGCCAAAGAGTAAGGAGACACAGGTACACAATTCTTCTAGTGCCCTAGTAGGTGAAAGGCAGCCGACCTAATGCTGCATTGCCACACAGGGATGGAGAATGCTTTTCATGCCGAATGCTCATGGGTAGGTGATATGGCACCAACCAGGCCTAAAACACCAAAACCAACATAAACATTCATGATTATAACAAAACTAAAGTTTTTAGATAACAAGATAGAAACCATAGTTAAAGCAATATTAATACAGGACAAGGGAAACAGAGTCATTGGTGTTGACAAGCAGCAACTTGAGTGATGACAAAAAATTAGTAGATTCGAATGCAGCACACACATATGGAAAACACTTGGAAATATAAAAAAGATATTATTTCCCAGTGAACAGTTTAGTAAATGAATTGAGGAAGATATAGTCATTGTTTGGCCTAAAATATCAAATTGAAAGAAACATCTTAAAGCACAGGAGGAAAATAGTTTGCTAAGTCAGGGACAAAAAGCACAATAGGAAAATGTGGAAACAATATGAAGTGGCAATTCACAGAGGAACAGAACCAAATGATGAATAAGCATATGAAAAGACACTCAAACTAATTAGTAGTCACCAAATGCAAATTAAAGTACAAACATTGAACATTTTATACCCATAAGATAGGCTATTTCAAAATTGAGATAAACCTACTACAGATGAAGAATTAGAGAAAATTTAGCTTACATACCACTGATGGTAATATAAATAATTATAGCAATTTTAGAAGCAAAATGATGACTTCTATTAAAAAATAAAAATGCATATAGACTCTGAGCTATCATTCCTATTTCTGAAAATCTATCTCATAGGATTAATTCTATAGAGCTAATATATGTATAAAGTTGTGTATTGCAGCATTGCTCAGAGAAGAAATAGGAAGGAAACAACATGAATACCCTTCAATTTGTCAGTCTCAAATTTAGAAAGTCTCAATACTACAAAGCATATTTTATCCCTGAACCATTTTTGAGGAAGTTGCTGACCTCATGCCCTATCATTCCTGAATAATTTAGTATATATTCTCTACAATGACATTCTCTTCCAGTCTCACAAACTTTGAAACTGTCAAACTTTGAAAATTAACATTGATATATTATTAATATCTAATCCTCTAACTTGATCCAACTTTTATTAGTTGTCTCTGTGTTGTTCTTTATTGCTCAAGAATCCAGTTGAGAACAATGTGTTAACATTTTGTTAAAATGTGTCTTTAACTTCTTTTAATCAGACATAGTTCTCCAGACTGTTGGACATCCTCTATCCTGACACTCCAAGATTACCAGCAAAATACTTTGTAGATTGTCCCCTAATTTGGGATTTTTCTCATTGCATTCTATCTGTGGGCACATGATTCAGATTTATCCAATTATCAATGTTAAATTTAACCACTTAATGAAGGTGGTATCGGCCAACCTTCTTTTTTGGAATATTACATTTTCCCTCTGCAATTAATTAATAATACATGGGAAGGTAATTGAAGACTACATAAATATTTGATTTTTTTTCAAATTTCAATTTATATGTTTATTTATTGACATCATCATAGAGTTATTCTATGAGTCATAATCTGTTCTTATCTGTATTGGTTTCCGAGGATTGTTGTAAAAAAAAGAACCAGAAGGAAGGTGGCTTAAACAAGAAAAATTTATTCTCTCACAGACTTGGAGGTTAGAAGACCAATATCAAGCTTTTATCAGGGCCATGCTCCATCTGAAGGCTCTAGGGAAATACCCTTCTTGTTTCCTCTTCTTTTTTTTAAATTTTATTTTATTATGTTATGTTAGTCACCATACATTACATCGTTAGTTTTGGATGTAGTGTTCCATGATTCATTGTTTGCATATAACACCCAGTGCTCCATTCAGTACGTGCCCTCTTTAATACCCATCACCAGGCTAACCCATCCTCCCACACTCTAGAATGCTCCATTTGTTTCTCAGAGTCCATAGTGTCTCATGGTTTGTTTCCACCTCCGATCCCCCCCCTTCATTTTTCCCTTCCTACTTCTTAACTTCTGTTTGCTCATGGCAATTCTTGGGATTCCTTAGCTTATAGGTGCACCAGTCCAATTTCTACCTCTCTCTTTACATGGCCTTCATTGACTGTATCCCTGTGTGGCCTCTACTCATAAGGACACTAGTCGTTGGATTTAGGACCCATCTTGATCCAATATGAGTTCATCTTAACTTAATTATCTGTGCAAAGGCTCTATCCAAATAAGGTCACATTCTGAGGTTCTGAGGGCATAAATTTGAGGGACACTATTCAACCTACTACACTATTATAATTTCTTTTGATGTTTGTATGCCCCAGATTTGGCTGGTAGGAATCTGTCAAGCCAAATTTTGTGTCCTTTTGACATGTCCTCACTATATTTTGAGCATTTCCTTACTTTTTGGTATAATAAGATGTTCCAGGGTCATTTGTTACTTTCATTGTCTTAGGCCTGGAATCTACTATTTCTCCAAGTATCCTTGGCTCCTTTTAGTGGAAACAGTATTTAGAACCTAAGATCTAACAGTGGATGTTAGAGAACATATGTGAGTACACATGCAAATTCCTTCTTCACTTAGCTTGAGCTCAGATCCCTCCATTCGTACCTCCTTTAGGTTGCCTAAGAGTGGAGATACTCTTCATCATGTGGTTGGCTACCTCTCCATGTAGAGCTCTCATACTGTGCAGGGGTACAACAGGCAACATGCTGCCATCCCTCAGCAGAGATGCCCTCCTCACTCTCCCTGTGCTCCAACATCTTTCTCTGGGCCACCATAGCTTCCTTCCTTCCCTTGACACAATCACTTTGCTTAGCTCCACCTGATGGTTTTGGACAGATTTGTTTAAAGAAAGAAGAAGAAAAAGAAGACCTCCCCTTTATTTTTAACAATTTCATTATTTTCTGTTTTATTTAAAATGTAAATGAACAAACATTTCCACTTTGTAAATCCTCACAATTTTATCTTTGTTTTCTATGATCTTATATCCTTCCTTTGGATTGCTTTCTTACTTGTTTTTCAGTTAAATCTGAGATTGAAAAATTAACTCATTAAACCTTAGCCTTTTTTCTTTTTACTATATACATTTTAGACTATTTCCTTCTAACAACACTTTCCCTGAATCAGATCATTTTATTGTAGTTTTTATTTCTAAATGTTTATTAATTACTGTTAAGATCTATTCTTTCAACTAAAAGAATATGGAGTTTTTGGTATGGATGGAGGTTTTTGTTTTGTTTTTTTCCTTACTGACTCTAACTTCTTTGTATTGTGGTCAGAGAATCTGTTCTAAATGATGCTGTTTCTTAGAAAAGTGCTGAGCCTTGTTTCATGGAATATTATACAATCAGTTTATAAAATATTCCAGGTGTGATGGGAAATAATGGATATTTTCTAGTTGTTGGGGACAGAGATCTACATATGCCTATCAGATCCGTCTAATTAATTGTGTTTTGCAAGCATACTATATATATATTTCCTCTTTGATTTTATTGTCAATAATTGAAAGAGTTCTGTTCACCTGTCTTACCACGATAAGGATTTGTCAACTTAGAGTTCTCTCAAAATTTGTTCTATTTTATTATTACTACTCCCTCTTTTTCTACAAATATTTTATATTTTAAAGTTTATTTTGTGTAATTATATTACAGATATGCAGATTTCTTTTGTTTCACATTTGCTTTTTATGTCTAATTCCAGACTTTGATTTCAATCTATCATGTGCTTTCTATTTATCTTTTATGTATAGTAAATAGTTAGATTTCTTAAAAGCTGATTTGGTGATCTTTGTCTTTTTTTTTAATACTTTTTAAAATTGAAGTTGGATGACTTGTTATAAATAAACATACTTCTGTTCACAATACAAAGATCAAGATATAGATTAATACCCTTGTTCTCCTTTTCACCACTACTATCCACCTTTTTTCACTGCTTTGTGTTCCCCAAGGATGGCCAGTACTCTTGACTTTTAACACTGTAGATTACTTTCGCCTCTCTGACCATTATATAAGTAAATTCAAACAAGGCATACCCATTTTTTTCCCTCAACATGTTTGTGTGATTCATACATGTTATTGACTATATTTGTAATTGTTCATGTTATTAATAAATGGTGTTCTAATATATGAATATATCACAATTTATCCATTTTATTTTTGATAAACATTTGGATAATTTTGACTTTATTAATTGTGAAGAAAATGTAAGTTAAAATAGTAATAATCATCTTCATTCATCTTCATTCCTTGAGGATTAAAACTGCAATGTTTTATACCACTACATCCCCTCCAGAATGAATAATAAATGAATGAATGAATGAATGAATGGATAGATGAAAATTGACAATACTATATACTATTAGTAAGAGTATACTTTATTACTATTATACTAATACAACTGCTTTGGAAAATTGCTTAGTACTCTGCTATTTACTAAAGTTGAATGCAGTATATCCAGAGCTGAGCCAGCAGTTGTAGCCATAGATTATACCCAAAAGAAATGTAGACTCATTCACCAAAACACATGTATAAGAAATGTATTTTCTGATTTGCCTAAGTTTTTACAATTTAATAAACCTACTCTTCTTGAATCTGAAGCCTATTGTTGAAGTCAATTTTCCAGGGTTCATCACCTGTAATTTTTTTTTTTACAGTGAAAAACTAATGTTTTTGTCTTTTGACATCTCTTGTCACAGTCAAGAAGTTTGCTATCATTCTGATCATTGTTTCTTTATAGTTAATCTCCACTTTTCTCTGGCTATTTTAAGAACAGTTGCTTTGTCTTTGGTGTTCCACTGTGTTTATATGTCGCAATATGTTGTTTTTATTATTATTTTTGCATACAGTGTGCATCCTTGATCTAGATTCATCTACCAAACAAATTCTAAAAAATCTTTATTATTTCTTAAGTGTTGCCCCCTCCATTCTACTTCTTTTTTTAAAAATATTTTATTTTTATTTATTTATTTGACAGAGAGAGACAGTGAGAGAGGGAACAGAAGCAGGGGGAGCTGTGGGCAGAGGGAGAAGCAGGCTTCCCATGGAGCAGGGAGCCTGATGGGGGGCTTGATCCCAGGACCCTGAGATCAAGACCTGAGCTGAAGGCAGACGCTTAACCGACTGAGCCACCCAGGCGCCCCATCCATTCTACTTCTTATTAAGGGATCAAATTTATTTTATTCTTTTCCATATTCTTTTTGACCTTTTCCAAAATATCTCTTTCATGCTGTGTTTTATGTATATTTTTTAGATCTATCTTCCACTTCTGTTTTTCTCAAATGAGTTTATTTGATATTTAATTCATACTTTAAAAAAATTCAATAATTTTATTTCTCATGGTTGCATATTTAAATCTATCTACTAGTTCATAGTAATGTCTCTTAATCACTTAGCAACTGTGTGCTTTATATTTTAACTATTTCATATATTCAGTTATAAATTCTACATCTGATAATTCCAAAAAATGCTCCTTGTGGAGAGGAACTAAAACTATTGTTTTTGGTTGTTGTCATTTTTTTGGCTAACTGACACAAATAATGCATTATCTTTATGATTTTTATTTTTTTGCTTTATCATGACCTGAGTATCCTGTAGACCTAAGTGAGGGAAATTTTTCTCTAGAGACGTGCTTTTGCTTTTTCCGGTAGCACCGATAATCTCAGATCAGGTCCTCTGGAGAGTCTGAAAAAGACTCAAGCTCTGTTTCCCCACATTGAAAGTCATAGTGCTGACAATCTGATGGTAGGGATGGTGTTGACATCTATTATTGAGGCAGTCTTCTCATCACCTGCACTTATTATTTTAGTCTCCCATTGATGACTGGTTTCCATCTTAAGGAGTGTGAACACGTATGTCTGTGAAGAGGAGTCAGCCTGTGAATTCCCCTTCTTTTAACATTAGCAATTTCTCAAAATGTGTGTACATAATTCCCCCCGAAAAAGTAAAGACAGCTCATAAAGTGGTCTTTTAAGTAAATGCATATAAATTAAAAGCTGCATAGATTAAAGATTTGAAGAGGGTGCATTTAAAGAACTTAAGAGAACAGGTGGTATGTGCGTGTGACAAAACCTGTGAAGACTCTTGGTGAGAGATGGCATGTTGGTAAATACTGCTCTAGTTCATGCTCATTTCTTTGTCCTGGTGCACTGCTATATTTTATGTATGTCCTATTTAGACAGTCTATCCTCGCTCCCTTATTGATATTGTCTGTTTCTGTTTTTATATTCTATGCAAGTCAATGTCAAGACGGTGACTTAGATTACATGTGAATGCCCTAGTGTCTATCACAATTCCATAAGTAGCATAAATATTCATTTAACTGAATATGTTATGAATAGTTTCCTAACAAAATAATCTGATATTGGATATTCTCCACTAGAATTCACAATTATAGACAGATGCTGATCATCTGTGTTTCCCCTAGAACTTCCATACAAACCAAATATTTGATGTTAAATAGAAACATTGAAAGATTAAACTACTTCTGTAGTTATTCATGATAAGACACATTGTATCCCCCATGACTTGTATGTTGATCACATAAATGTCTTTATGTTTTCTGCATGAATAACCTCTTACAGCCTAGAAACTGGACACAGTCCTTGGCATGGCTGTATCCGCGACTACTGGCAAACACTAAGTTCTAGCTCATAAAAAACTCATCATTTTGATCTATGCCCTTTATCTCTATGCTAATTGTATTACACAACATATTGATATATCTCCCTAAGAATAACAAGCATGCATTGGTTTGGAAGTGCTCTAATATTAGAATTAGCAATCTTATTGTCTGGATTCTGTAGTGTTTTGTTCTGTATTATGCATTTTGTGGTTTGCAGTATTCTAAATCTTGAAATTGTTCTATAATGATCCATGTAAAATATTTCAAATTAAATTCAAATGTACATATATAACTTTTGCTCGGGACAAATATATTGTGTTTTTTACAGTGTAATTTATCAGCTACTATAAATTAAATCTAAATGGAAGCATAAGTTATGTCTTCCAGAATTAAACACAAATATTTTTAATCCATTATTATTCATACACAGTTTGAAAGGTTTTTTCCTGATCTAAATATCATTTCAATTATATTTATTTCTGCAGATAGTCATGGCTATGTTGCTTGACAGTAATATGATGACTCCTTGAATAAATAGAAAAAAAATTTTTTTAAGATTTTTTATTTATTTTTTGACAGAGGGAGTCACAGTGAGAGAGGGAACACAAGCAGGGGGGGGGAGTGGGGAGAGGGAGAAGCAGGCTTCCCACTGAGCAGGGAGCCCGATGTGGGGCTCAGTCCCAGGACCCTGGGATCATGACCTGAGCCGAAAGCAGACGCTTAACGACTGAGCCACCCAGGCGCCCCTTGAATAAATAGAAATTTAAGGACCTGTTTAAGGTATGAGATTCTTTACATAGTTGTGTTTTCCACATCTCCAATATTTACAAAATCTCCTAAAAATAAACCAGTCAAAAAAGTAACAAGTCTCCAGTTTTTTTTAATATAGATTTTGGAAAACTTCTAAATCATATTGTCTATGAAAATAGTTCCCTGCAAAAACACATAGTTTATTTTCCTAATTTAAACATAAGTTAAAGAAAAGTTTCTTTTTTAATTCACTTTTCGATATTAGCCTAGTTAGATATTTGCAGTATGAAAACATTCTACTTAACTTGTACAGATGAGGTCTTTAAGGACTGGGCAGTGGGCTGGAAAGTCATTGTAAACTAAAAGGTGATCCAAAGACCATGTCACAACTGTTCCTGTTAATTTTTTTTAATTTTTTAAGGATTTTATTTATTCATTTGAGACACAGAGATACAGAGAGAGAGAAGAGAAAGTATGAGCAGGGAGAGAGGCAGAGGGAGAGGGAGAAGCAGGCTCCTTGCTGAGCCAGGAGCCCGATGGGGGGCTCGATCCCAGGACCCTGGATCATGACCTGAGCCGAAGGCAGACACTTAACCATCTGAGCCACCCAGGCGCCCCTGTTCCTGTTAATTTATCAGTGAGAAAAATAAGAGGTAAGTGTGGATTATATTTGAATTTTATGTTTTTGAGTTTTTATACTTCTAGTAATTAATCTTGTTTCGTCTAATATGAAATTGATAGAATCCAAATGGTATTTTTAAAACAATGCAGGCATTTTGACACTTGTTATTTATGCCACAGACATTTGGCAAGTTGTTGTATCTCTTGGGTCATATTGTTTATAGACAAGAGTTTAGTCATGGGTGCTCAAACATAGGAAAACAAAAGGATTGCTAATTGTTACTCTATAATTTCAGCTAAATAAATACAATTTGTTAATATTTTAAGCACAATAATGAGACATTTTATCTTTTATAGAGTATAGTTAGTTTGATAATGTGATTGTAACAACAATGTAAATGATTCACAACAGTTAGGGAAAGGATTTTTCCATTTATTAGACAACAGTGAATCCATGCATATATACATACGGATATATCTACATAAACATGTAATATATGCAAACAGTAATGTTGAAATAGAAGCTTAAGAAGTTAACTGTGAAGAAAAAAATAATATATTTGCATAGTCAAATTTATGTTAAATAAAGGTGTCACTATATCTCCCTGGTATAACAGAAATGAGGATTCAATCAGATTAATAAGTGGGTAAATGTCAAGCCAGAAATTGTAGACAAAACCCTTTGCTTAGTGAATTCCACAGTGGATGAATTGCATGATGATGAAGATATGTCTCCAAATCATATCTACTGAAACTTTAAAATTTAATAGTTTCCAAATTATTCCAGAAATTATGTCTCTCTGTTTTTGACACATAGCAGAATGTTCTGGAGAAGATGACAATGATATTTTGGTCTTCTAAGAAATGTTTTAACACACCACATATAAGGTCCATTTTTAGCCATAGCTTTCAACAAGAGTCTGGAATTAATTTAGTAAACTCATGATTATCGTGATGAAAGCCTCAGTTCACTGTCCTGTGGTTTAACACCAAGCCATTTGGGAGCTATCCAGTCATCTAGAGTATTTCTGCAAAGCTTTTACAGTGTTGGAATTTCTATTCTTCTATTCTATTTTAAACCTACTTTTTAAAAAGATAATCTAGAATGTGGCTGTGTCATTTTGATTGTGTTGTGTATGTGGACCTTATTTGAGTTTGATGGACTACTGGCAATTTTGCCAGATAGTATGTAGAATGACCCTTACTGAATTTCATGCTAATTCTATTTCTTGAGTAGGCATTATGCTACCAATCTAGTGTCACTCTTTGGGGTTTCTCCTTAGTAGTAAGTTAAATAAACAAGCAAACAAACAAAATATTGGTTTACTCATAATCACAGAAGGAAAGCACTATTCTACAAGTAATAGTCATATGGTTTATTCCCTAAGAAAAAGATTTTTTTATAGTTTCAGTGTCATTGCTACAATAAAGCATTTAAATTGAACATTGATCACATTTATTCTTATATTCAAGGGCACATGACTCTTCAAGGAAAGCAATATCTATCACCACAATTTATCTCAGATTTGCTTAATGATTTTATTCTTATTTTTGAAATATTAGTTCTTTTGTGCAAGTGAATGGTGTTTCAGTGTCTCTGGCTTCTTTCAGGAGTTCACTTTATTTTATTTCCTTTTTCTTTTACTTTCAGAATTCACTTTTTTTTTCCTTTTCCTTTTAAATATCAGCTTTATATTCTGTCCTCATCTCATTCTGCCTGTCTTTCCAGAAGAAAAAAAAAATTAAAGGATAAAGAAAGAACATGCTTACTTTGTGTAGCTTCTTAATATTTCTACTACAGTAAGAAGGATTCATATCACTCACATTTTTTGGAGGAAAAATGCATAACTAGAGAACAGATGGTACAGTTAGTACCCAAGATTAAGTGTTTTATTCACAAAGCATTTGTGAAACATTTCTGCATGCTTTTTTCTAACTTTCTGGCATTTTGCCCTAATTTGCTTAGCAGCAGTTCAGATGTAATAGAAAGTTTTCTGTGACATTATCATTTGTTGAAACTCACATAAAAAGGAATTAAAGTCCATTGAAATAATTCAAGGGAAAAAAAGTTAAAAGTCAGATACTTAACAACTATAATAAAGCCATTAACTCTGCAAAGACAGCCTCCTACTGCAGAGAATATTAAATTTATATCTAAAAAGTGTTTACGTTTGTCTTTATTTTTAATTGGTGAGGATTCAGGTGACAAGTTTTCTGACCTTTAACATTCTTTTGATAGAAATAGATTCATCCCATTCACTAGAGTTGACTCTTATAGAAACTGAGTTACTTAACTCAGGATATTACATATAATTTTAAACCTCTCAAAAAATAAGGAGTAGGAGAAATAAAAGAAATAGGTGCATAGTGAAGCACCTGAAGAAGACGGTAGGATGCAAACAAAGGCTGAAAGAGTCACTGTAAATCCCTACAGATTAAATAATTCATTCCATGACCACCAAATATTTTGTGGTTTTGTGCATATAACTTTTTCTGATCTGCTTCTTAACACTGAGACTACATATTCAACATAAAGAAGAATAAGTATAAATTAATTTTGCATATTAACCAGGTTCCTCATAGTCTGTAGCAATGTTATGGAACACTAAATCCTTTATAAATTATTTTACAATTACTAAAGTTCTCTTTTTAAAAGAGGAGAATTGTTCTTCATTTTTAATGCATATGTTAATACATTATTTTATTTTTTTCAGCTTTATTGAGATATAATTTACATATAACTGTGTAAGTTTAAAATGTGCAATGTGTCCCTTTGATACACTGATATATTGCAAATGATTACCAGTATAGGGTTGGCTAACACTTTTGTCATAGAACATAATTGGCATTTCATTTTTGTGGTGAAAACATTTAACATTTACTCTCAGCAACTTTCAAGTACATGATACTGTATTATTAACTATAGTCACCAGGCTATACATTAGATCTCCAGAACTTATTCATCTAATTGAAAGTTTGCCTCTTTGACCAACATCGCCTCATTTCTGCCCCCCCTCAGCACCTGGTGACCAACTTCTGATCTCTGTTCTGTAAGTTTACCTCTTTCGTATTCCACATATAAGTGAGATCATGCAGTATTTGTCTTTTTCTAACTCATTTCACTTAGTGTAATGCCTTCAAGGTCCATCCATGTCTCAAATGTCAAGATTTCTTTTTTTCTCATGGCTGAATAATATTCCATTGTGTGTGTGTGAGAGAGAGAGGGGAGGAGAGAGAGAGTGAGAGCACATGTATATACTACATCTTCTTTATCTATTCATCCATTGATGGACACTTTGTTTTAAAAATACAAGCAAGATAGATACAGGTGGAAAGTATAAAGAAAATCAATCTCTTATTACAACAATCTCCACTTCCAGTCACTCTCAAAAACTAATTCCTTTAAAAGCTTCTATTTTAAGTTTGTGTGTTGATTATTTCCATAGCTCTAAATCATTCCATAGCTGATGACTCTATTTTGCCTTATAATTTAAACAACAGCTACATTGATAGCCCATTCCAAAAAATGACAATTTTGCTTGCTTACACAACTCCCATTTAGCTTTCTTTCATTTTTATAATTATATTGCTATTTTATTATGTTCATTTAAAAATTTTATATTCTGCACTTCCATATAGTCACATCATGACTCTACATCATGGTACGTGAGAGTATGCGATCTTATGCCATTTCCCACCCTTTGCCTCCTCTTCTGTATCCCAATCTCTCTAAATGATACCTTTATCTTTTCATTGTCAAGGCTTAAAATATTTGTATTATGTTTTATAATCTTAATACTCAGTTGGTTAATTATACAAAGTTAAATCCAAATAACTTGTTAATTACTATTGCAGTGGACATAGTGAGGCACTGCCCTGATCTCCTTTCTCAGCTGCTTATAGGGAAGATTGCCCTCATCAGATTTCTGTTGGAAATATCTCAGCAAGGAAAACTGCCTTGCTCTTCCAAAGGAAACTTAGGCTAGAGACTGAATGAAATGCTGTGGTATAAGGTCTCATCCCCATCTGGGCCAACTCTACAAGACAGAGTTCAAATGTCCCCATCTGTTTCACATAAAATTCAATTAGGTATCAGAAGTGGTCAGAATAAACAAGTGCTAAGATGATATTTCGGCATAGGATCACCCCCTGCCCAACTCTGGCATGAGGATGACATATCTAGTGGTAGCTGGAGCACAGATAGCTCCTGTCAAAGAGAAGAAAGAAAGAAGAAAGAAGAAAGAAAGAAAGAAAGAAAGAAAGAGAAGAAAGAAGAAGAAGAAAGAAAGAAAGAAGAAAGAAAGAAAGAAAGAAAGAAAGAAAGAAAGAAAGAAAGAAGAAAGAGAGAAAGAAGAGAGAGAGAGAGAAAGAAGAAAGAGAGAAAGAAAGAAAGAAAGAGAAAGAAGAAAGAAAGAGAGAGAGAGAAAGAAAGAAAGAAAGAAAGAAAGAAAGAAAGAAAGAAAGAAAGAGTGAGCAAGCACTTGTTAAAGTTTTCACTGTTGGTGATCTTCCTCCTCTCCTCACCGATAGATTCCCAGCACCCTCTGGCACATTTGGGATTTCAAATACTAATTACTGCTTCCCTCTGACCCCTAGTAACCTCTTCTGTGATAATTAGAGAAAAATTAAGGAAAGCACGTAGTTAATTTTCAATAAATATAATGTGTACTTCCCCCTTGCCATTTCAAAAAAAAAAAAAAAAAAAAAAGTTTTCACTGTTGTAAACTGAGGTGGCCCACTTGGAGGAAAGGACTGTACTAGCTCATGCAGTATATCAGGATTTGGGGCATTGTAGGGCAGGGGGAAATGCAGTTATAAGGACAATAGAATTGTATTGCTACTTTTAAGCTCAACTGAGTTTTAGGGAAAAGATAACAAAAAGATGAGAGTGAAAATTAAATTGTTCATTGAAAGTAAACTGTGAAAGATGTCCTTGGTCTCATATAAAGAGGTTTCCATCTCCTGTAGCTACCAAGCAGATAAAGGAGAAGGTCAGGAAACTAGAAATTTATTTTAAGAGTAGCTAAGCTCCAGCGATGGTTAAATGTCCAATGAAACCTGATTTGTTTGGCCATGATTCAGAAAAACAGAATCCTGAATCATGACATGGGAATATTTGGATTGATGCCTCCAAATCTTGAAGCCCTAGATTCCCTGAACATCTACTTCTAGTCTTTATTAATGGACAATAAAGAGAACTCTCTCCTGAAAAGCAACACACTCTTCCTCATAATCTGCCTTCATCTTCCCTCCTGGACATTTGGCCATTAATTCTAGTTAAGTCACAACAGACATTGGGCAGAGGAGTGCTGAGCCAGGTGACGAAAAAGGGACAGTAACATGAAAGGCTTGTAAGAATGAGCCAACAGGTGCTGTCAGGGCCCTGGAGAGTACAGACATTCCCAGTTCTGAGGGTGCTAAATAAGGCAGTCAGAACATCAATTATCATAAAATATAATATACCGATCTTTCTTAACTTATGATGGGGTTATAGCTGATAAACCCATTATAAGCCACTTTGGAAAACAGTATGGATGTTCCTCAAAAAGTTAAAAATAGAGCTAACCTACGACCCAGCAATTGCACGACTAAGTATTTACCCCAAAGATATAGATGTAGTGAAAAGAAGGGGCACATGCACCCCAATGTTCATAGCAGCAATGTCCACAATAGCCAAACTGTGGAAGGAGCCGAGATTGCCCTTCAACAGATGAATGGATGAAGGAGATGTGGTCCATATATACAATGGAATATTACTCAGCCATTAGAAAGGATGAATACCCACCATTTGCATCGACATGGTTGGAACTGGAGGGGATTATGCTAAGTAAAATAAGTCAAGCAGAGAAAGACAATTATCATATGGTTTCACTCATATGTGGAATAACGAATAGCACAGAGGACCATAGAGGAAGGGAGGCAAAACTGAAGGGGAGGAAATCAGAGAGGGAGACAAACCATGAAAGACTCTGGACTCCGGGAAACAAACTGAGGATTTCAAAGGAGAGGGGGTTGAGGGGATGGGGTAGCCGGGTGAAGGGTATTAAGGAGGGTACATGTTGTGATGAGCACTGGGTGTTATATGCAACTATTGAATCATTGAACACTACATCAAAAACTAATGATGTACTATATGGTGGCTAACTGAACATAATATATATATATATATATATATACATACACCTCATATATATATATATATATATACCTCATTAAGTCTAAAATGCATTTAATATACCTAACCTACTGAGCATCATAGCTTACTTAGCCTAACCTACCTAAAATGTGCTCAGAACACTTAGCTTACAGTTGGACAAAATCATCTAACACAAAGTCTCTTTTAGAAGAAAGTACTGAGTATCTCATGTAACTTATTGAATACTGTACTGAAAGTGAAAATAGAATGGTTTTATGGGTACAGAATGGTTTTAAGTTAGTGGTTGTTACCCTCATGATCGTGTGGCTTACTGGGAGCTGCAGATCACTGCTGCTGCCCAGCATCAGAAGGAACATCATACCACATATTGCTAGCCCTGGAAAAGATCAAAATTCAAAATTCAAAGTACAGTTTCTATTGAATGTATATTGTCTTTACACCACCATAATGTCAAAAATATCCTAAGTCAAAACATTTTAAGTCTGGACCATCTGTATTGATTTAGGAGAACTCTTCCAGGATATGAGACTTAACACCCTGGCAAAGATGTGGAGAGACGGTGTAAACATGCTTGAAACAAAGAAGGCAAGCAGGTACTTTCTTCTTTTTTCCTGCTCTGGTAGACATTCCTCAGCATCTGAGGACAGATAGGCTCCGGTCTCAGCTTGCATAATCTCTCCCGGAATTTTTGAGTGTGTCTGTGAGAATGTTTCTGAATGAGATTAGCACTGAATCGGTAGACTGAATAAAGCTGACTACTCTGCCCAAGTAGGTGGGGCTCATCCAATCAACTGATGGCCTAGATAGAACAAAAAGGCAGAGAAGGGCGCCTGGGTGGCTCAGTTGGTTAAGTGACTGCCTTCGGCTCAGGTCATGATCCTGGAGTCCCGGGATCGAGTCCCGCATCGGGCTCCCTGCTCGGCAGGGAGTCTGCTTCTCCCTCTGACCCTCTTTCCTCTCGCGTTATCTCTCATTCTCCCTCCCAAATAAATAAATAAAATCTTAAAAAAAAAAAAAAAGGCGGAGGAGGGGAAAGGCCACTGTGGCTGTTGAACTCTAACACTGGTCTTCTCCTGTACTGGAACTGGAATTTACACCAGGGTTCTCGTGGTTCTTAGGCACACCAGGGCTCTCGTGGTTCTTAAGCCTTTGGATTTGGACTAGATTTACACCACCAGCTTTCCTGAGAGAGACAGCTGGTTGATAAAGAAATTGAGGGACAGAGATGCTAAGTGATCGAATTCACACAAGTAGTTACAGTACGTGCTAAAACTTGAGTCTCACAGTCTGGCTTAAATATGTGGGCTTATAACTACCTCAGTACAGCTCCTTTTTATTTGTTTGGTTTACCACTTTTTAAAGAAATAAATTAGGGACGCCTGGGTGGCTCACACCTGCCTTCAGCGCAGGGCATGATCTCAGGGTCCTGGGATTGAGCCCCGTGTCAGGCTCCCTGCTCAGTGGGAAGCCTGCCTCTCCCTCTCCCTCTACTGCTCCCCCTGCTTGTACTCTCTCACTCTCTCTGTCGAATAAATAAATAAAATCTTAAAAAAAATAAAAAATAAAGATTCTTTAAATTAAAAAAGAAATAAATTAAAATTCTATTCTCAAATGTTTCTTCACTTTTTAACCTAATAATATCTCTGCTCTTTGGTTTCTTGCATTTTTCTGGAAACTACCCCCAAATTAAAATGATAACTCTCTATTTTCCAAAACTATTGTTTCCCTGATTTCAAAATTGAATAATCTTAAGTGTCTTCTGCTGCCCTCCAAGGAACTAAAGTTAATAGCGAATTACTTTGTAATAACACCTGCTGATTATACTTGAATCCTGTGATGCATGGCACCAAGAAGTACTGATCGTGAACAGTGCCAAAGGTTTTGGCTTATACTTTTTACCATATTTTCTTGAATCTACGTCTTCATTTCTCTAGGTAGAAATTTCACCCTTCATTGAAATTCACAAATTTCATAGCTATCATTTCATGAGAAAGACAGTGACTTCTGAATAAATTTTTGTGCCTTTATTGTCATTTATTTCATGAGATGAAATATTCTTCTTCGATAATCATTGAACTTCACAAAACAGAGGGACATCTTTCATTGCTGTTAGTAGGTGCAGCCGCACTGCAGATTTTGTACTCACTTCTTTCCAATGTCTTTCCCCGCCCACGTGTGTTACTTCTTTTTGTTCCTCTTTGTGACTTGCCTGATTTCCTGACTCAAGATCATTCTTCTTTGTCTTTCACATTTCCTTAGTTCCAGACCAAGCCAATTTGATTCCTTGATTTCCTTTTAAATTTCCTATGTAATTAGCCAATTTCCCCAACTTCCTGTGAAAGCATATGCTTAAGGAACATGAAGTTTGGGCACCTGGGTGGCTCAGTCGGTTAAGCGACTGCCTTCGGCTCAGGTCATGATCCTGGAGTCACGGGATCGAGTCCCGCATCGGGCTCCCTGCTCAGCGGAGAGTCTGCTTCTCCCTCTGACCCTCCCCCCTCTCATGTGCTCTCTCTCTCTCTCTCTCAGTCTTTCTCTCAAATAAATAAATAAAATCTTAAAAAAAAAGGAACATGAAGTTTACTTGAATTTTTCTAGCTCCTACTCTCTATTCCTATTGCTTTTATGATTGTTGAAATAAAACTTTTTGAAGTTTCCTTTTTCTCATTTTTTTCTCTTAGGTTGGAGACTATTGTTTATTTTTGTCCCCTAAATAATGGACTTTGGAAGCTATATATCAGTTATTTATCTATTTTAGCTTCAAATCTCTCTTTAAATTTACTCTGTGCTTGGAATAAGAACAGGAAAGCTGCATTCGCCAGATCCATTACTACCTAGCTTCTTATTAGATTTCTCCAAATGTGACGCACTAGTGGGGAGATTGAACAAAGAAAGCAAGCAGGTGCTTTCTTCTTTTTTCCTGCTCTGGTAGACAGTCCTTAGCTAGGTTCCAGTCTCAGCTTACATGGGCTCTCCCAGAATCACGGCACTTTGTCCTCTTAGGCATTCTCAGAGTAAGACCTTCTAACACCTGAAGACGCTTGGCATCCCTCCTTCAAGCAAATAAACTCAGATCACATTTAACACTAGTTAAAAATTAAAAAGAAAAAATTAACTCCTATTCCAAAATTTCCAAACTATTTCTGTAGAATTGTTTCATTTAGAAGATATTTTTAAATGTTTAAACAGTTAATAACATAATAAACACTTACTGTTACAATATAACCAAGGACGACATTTCAAATAATTGAGGGGTTAAATTAATAGAGACTGATTTAAATGTAATGGTAAGCATTTTATTTCATTTACAATCATCATAGATCCAGCCAAAAATTAAGTTTTTAGAAATATGTAACGTTTAGCTTAGCCAAAATGATGAAAGAGGATTTTTAATAATTTTTTAAAATCCATGTGTGTATAAAACCTTACCAAGAGCAATTGAAGTGAAATTTTTTGAGGGAGCTATGAATGGTGATGGTGATCTATCATTTTCTCTTGTTCTAAGCAGTCTCGATTTTCTTCTCCAACCACTCAAATACCCAAAAGTCTCTTACATATCTTTCAGCCAATGCTATCTTTGTTATGGGAACAGATATAAATTAATAAATAGAGTTTTAAACCTCACTTAGTTGCAATTTTGTTTGCTTTAGCTAATTATCATTTGCTTCAGGAATAATACTTGAGTTCTCATTAGGTACCATTGGAGGGGGGATATTTTCCCTCTACCTTTCAAAGGTTTTCCTGGCTGGTCTGAGGATTAAATTGACAGTAAACAGATTATCAGGAAAAAATAAAAATTAATTTTGTACGTATGGGAAGCCCACAAACATGAGGGGTTCAAAGACAGCAAGGTAAATGGGGTATATACGGCATCCTGAGCTAAGGAATGGGTAGGGGCCTGCAGCTTTAACAGAGAGGACGACACTTCACAGGGCAACAAGCAGAGCAGATACATAGTAGTTAGATGCATAAAGGTTGGCCCTACCATAGAGGTGGTTCACTGAGATAAAGTTTATCTCTGGTAATAACTCTAATTCTAGAAAGGCACTTATTTTGGAGTCTTCTGTTAGTTAAGGGAAGGGTAAAACCGTCTCTTGAACCCTTAGGGTCTCAATTGCCTTTAACTCAAAATAATCTACAGATCAAAGTGGCACATTTTTTAAAATTTATTTTTTATTTTTTAAAGATTTTATTTATTTATTTGTCAGAGAGAGAGAGAGCGAGAGAGAGCACAAACAGGGGGAGCAGCAGGCAGAGGGAGAAGCAGGTTCCCTGCGGAGTAGGAACCTGGATGTGGAACTTGATCCCAGGGCCCCATCACCTGAGCCAAAGACAGGCAATAAACCCACTGAGCCTCCCAGGTGCCCCAAAAGTGGCACATTTTGAAGTGACTTGTTTTGAACCCCTTCAGTACCCTCAACTACTTTAAGTAGTCTGCAAAGATGAATAACACATGGTGCCTGATGTTAAGGTTTTCAGTTATAAGAACAGATAAACACATAAATAAATGAGTTTATAAAGAAACAAACAAGTTAGTGATGTATACATGCTAGCACTGATTAAAATCCCAGGGATATATATGGGGAAAATAATTCTGAGTGGATGAATAAGGTTTTTTTTTACCATTAAAATAATATTTGTATATATCTTCCAAAAATTCATTAATGCTTGTCTCTTAAAAATAAATGTTTTATTTTATATAAAGTTTGTAATGCCTGAGTAATTATTATTTCCTCTCATTTTGTCATTCCGGAAGAAATCAGGCTGTCCTAATTCCAGAGTCATGAATATAGAATCATTACTGAGCTAGTTGTAGTTTGTCCTAGTTGTAATAAAAAAAAAGCAATATGCTTTTATAGATCAGTTTTGAAAAATTAAATGTATATTATTATAGTTAGACTCATAGGAAGTAAAAGATGGCACCACAGTCTTTAGGATGTGAGGGGTATGCATTAGTTTAGAAGTGTATCTAACTTGGGAAGTTTCTTTGGGTGACCAGAATCAACAGAGCAAAGCAAATTCCTAGAAGATAAATGGCAGCTTTTGATATAATGTAATAGACCTTAGACAAATGTAATAATTTGTTATTAATTTTATGCTTATAAGATGATTGAATATAAAAATTACTTCTATATTATGCCACAGTAAATAAAAAACTTAGAATATCAAAATTTATATGATGACTAAGAGCAAGTTTATTGATGACTTTTTATTTTCTTAATATAAAACAAAACATTGATCTGGAATGCCTAAATCTTTGATACTATTAATTCAAAGAAGCATCAGGGAACCAGATTATGTTGTGTCAAACCTTGTCCCTGGTTTTCCATTAGGCTTTTTAGGAAGCTGTGTATATTTTTTGGAAATATTAATGCGCTATTCCAAAACACAGCTTTAGTGTTTCAGCATTCCTTGGTTCATTGTCAAAACCAATGGCTTATTTGCAATTGAAAAATAGTTATACCCTATGAAAATCTGAGTCAATAAATATTAGAGAATTAAGAGCATTTGCTTCCGAATGTAAGTACAAAACCGAAGGTATATTACCTCTTTCCACAATGTCTTAATATTATTCTATTGTTTCTCTTCTTGTTTTCTCTGCAGTAGTTAAGGACATAGGCAAGGTATGGTCATAACATGCTTTGTCTCCAGTTTAATGGGAAAATCAATGGATACTGGCAATTTTGAGGATATTAGAGACAGCTACTATCTTTGATAGAGTTCTTGGACTGAGACTCCACAACAAAAAGTAATTGAACCTTAATATAAATCTCAAAAGCGAGGTTACATTTGGCCAAATTAAACATAAATAATATATTGTTTAAATTATAATTTTGAGTGAACTAGACAGAGGTATTAAAGCAAATGTTTATTGACTTTCTTGTCCTCAGGATCTATTGTATTTCTCTGATTTGCTGCATGAAAAATAGTTGTCAGCTTCTTAGAATATTTTCTAACTTGCTTCTGTGATGAAGGCACTACCTTGTTCCTCTTTATCATTGTGTCTTTTCTTTCCCCAAATACGTAGATGAAGTCACTAATTTCATTATCCGGAAATTAGGCTATATACCAGGAGAAAACAAAAGGCCTCATTAAGAAGACACATTCACAGAAACATGGAAGAAATTGAGGAGGAAGGCCATGAGATCCATGTAGATGGTTTACAAATTCTTAAAGAATTCCTCAGTCACAATCCATGCTCTGGCAATGACCAACAGCCTCATCTCTGTGATATCCCTGCCCAGTTCCACCATGCAGTGCATCACAAAATCCACCAACATGCACCTGTACATCTGTTCTGTGCAGAAGCTAGTGATCAGAAAACTGATGTAGACTCTTCCACTGCTTTCCTTCCAAGGATAAAGAAATTCTCTGTTGCATTGTCATGAAGCACATATTGCTTCCTGGTCTATCTTCGCATTCTTTAAGCATCAGTGATCACTGTGGACACCTGAATTTCTTCCAAAGTTACACTGCCCTTTTCCTTCCAGGACTACAGTTCTTAGCAAGAGGCTACTGTTGTGATTAAGGGTTGCCCAGAATTTAATTCTTCTGGATAATGGTCAAGCGGACAGTGGGTAGATGGATTTGGGGCAAATCCTTCACTTATAACTGTTGCCTCACACCTGTTATCTAATACATTGCTGTCAATTCTTGGTATTTCTTCAACTCCAGTTCCACTTCATGCTTGAGACCAGTGTGGTTTTGGAAGACTGAGCAAAATACAGTGTTTCCATCCTCTACTTCTAAAACCAGCTCAGTTGCACAGTGGCTTCATCATACCAGGATGTTTACATACAGACCCAGATCTTGCCTCCCTCTCGCTTGTTACATATTGCCTTCACAATATCTCTAATTCTCAGTATATAAGAGAAGACTGTACATTTGTAACTATCACTACCAAGATTTTGTTACCCTTTGCAATGGCTTCATATTTGTGTAAATAATTTTTACATATATTTTCTTTTCTCTGATATTTTTACAATCTCTGCTTTTCTTGTCTTTTTTCCACTCTTTGTTTCTCCTCTCTTACTAAATAGTGCACAGTCTGCACATTGGTTTCTATTCCCATTCTGTGGAAACACATACATTTTTATCTCTATTGAAGGGTTAGGAAATGCTTTCTGTAAAGGGCCAGATAGCAGTATTTTGAATTTTGCAGACAATACCATATAACCTCTGTCACACTTATTTAACTTTGCCCTTGTAGTGCAAAATGAGCCACAGACAGTATGCAAATAAGAGAGCACAGCTGTGTTCTAATAAAACTTTATTGACAGGAACAGATGGTAGGCCATAGCTTGAAGATTCCTACTTTATATCACATGCTTCTATGCAAGGAGGAAAAGAATTGACTAAATTCTCAGGATTTTATTACCTTGAAGAAAACACTGTTAGAAAACCATTCTCTTTCCCCTGAGGAACTAAATCCTCTTTTTACTGGAACATTTTGGATTCTCTAACGAAATAAACAAGAGAACATAACAATGATGAGATTGCAGCTATATGACAAGGATCAAAGTAATCATAATTCCAAGTCTATTAAAGTCCACAGATGACCCACAGCTATCATACAATGTGCAAAAACACATGTGACATCTAGTTGTTCAGTTGGAAATAGCCTAAATTTGTCAAACAGTTGCTCTGATAAACAAGTTCTCTTACCAAACCATCATTAACTTCGGAAAAATTGATTTAAATATGAAAACACTCTTCTATTCTGCCACATTCTAATTCTCTTTATTTCTTTTTTGCCTGGTTCCTACAAGGCTGGCTTTGAATTTTTGCATCAGTGCTATTCTAATATTTATGCAGCAGCAAAGTCTTCTAAGACCTAATGAGCTTTTGAATGAGTCTGCAGGTAAGGAGTGACAATAGGTGAATAGGACAAGGGGAAAAGCAAACAAAAGAGAAAATATTATTTCAGTCTAAAATTAATTTTCCAAACAAAAAAATAAATTATCAAAATAAACAAAGACTAATTGTTATAATTGGAGTTATGCAGACAATTTAAAAAAGGCATCTACCCATACTGTACTTGCTATTTGGTTTAATGTATAGACAAATATTATAAATGCTGCCAACTTAAAAAAGGTGAGAAGTCATAGTTTACTTTATGGATAAAAAACTGCATTAAGGGCGCCTGGGTGGCTCAGTCATTAAGCGTCTGCCTTAGGCTCAGGTCATGATCCCAGGGTCCTGGAATCGAGTCCCGCATCGGGCTCCCTGCTCCATGGGAAGCCTGCTTCTCCCTCTCCCACTTCCCCTGCTTGTGTTCCCTCTCTTGCTGTCTCTCTCTCTCTGTCAAAAGAAATAAATAAAATCTTAAAAAAAAAAACTGCATTGACTGGTGTTTATAATAAATAAAAATTTCCTTGAAAATAAAATATTTTGGGGCGCCTGGGTGGCTCAGTCAGTTGAATGTCTCCCTTTGGCTCAGGTCATGATCCCAGGGTCCTGGGATGGAGTCACGCACTGGGCTCCTTACTCGGAGGAGAGCCTGATTCTCCTTCTCCCTCTGCTGCTTTCCCTGTGTGAGCTCTCTCTCTCTGTCTCTCTCTCTCTCTAAGAAGTAAATAAAATCTTAAATAAAAGAAAATAGAATATTTTTCTAATTCTGCAACCCAAGTGCCTTATACATAGTAGCACTCATTATTAGTTATAAATGAACAACTTTATGGATTAATTTTTATTAGACATGCATCTCCCTTGATGTTGTAATTTGTGATTATGTAATATAATTTGAAGATTGTTGCTAACTTTCTCTATCCTGAATAAAGTTATATCACATAAATATAAACAATGATGCTACCCTTCCCTTCTACATAGCTTGTGTTCAATTCTTAGTGGTTATGTTGCTCTTTGAATGTTGCATAAAAGACCTAAGAGCATTGTCTCCAGAGCTGAGCAATAAATCACACAGATACTGTCTAGGAGTGGAATCAGTATCAAATTGGTATCTTGTATCCAAATTATCATGTATCGTTATATGTAAAATAATTTAAAAACTTCTTAAAAATAGAAACCTTGAGTTGAGATAAATCTTGGTCTGGGCATAGTAAGGAAAGCAGCAGTGACAACTAATGATGTCACTGAGTAGCCACAAAGAATGTTGTGTCCCTGAATGATTTAAGGTTGGGGACACTTGGTGACAATTAAAGAGAGGTACTGAAGTATTTGCACTGCATAATATTTCTTACGGTTTTACAAGTAGTTTTATTTAATATATTACATTTTAATTATTATTCGAGGAAATCTGTAGCAGCTTAAGTATACTGCAGTGTATATTTAAGGTCAGAAAATCACTAACTTAAGTTCCATTGTTAACTTATTTGTGTTTCAAAGTTCCGGATGTTCTCTTAAAAAGAAGATCTTGATATTTTCTCTGAAGGCTAGAGCTTTTTAAGAAGAAATTTAGTATTCTAACAAGACATTTGTCTTTGTTTAAGGTTATTCTTACAACTTTGAAGAGAGAACATGCTGACAATTTATGAAGCAAATGTCGTCTAACTACCCATAGAATAGGGCAAACTTACATTACCTGTCAAAGCTACACTGAGAAATTGCAGGAAAAGACAACAGTACAGAGAATGTATCTATGCTGAGTGAAATAAGTCAATCAGAGAAAGACATGTATCATATGACCTCACTGATATGATGAATTGTTAATCTCAGGAACAAACTGAGGGTTGCTGGAGTGGTCGGGGGTAGGAGGGATGGGGTGGCTGGGTGATGGACATTGGGGAAGATATGAGCTACGGTGAGCGCTGTGAATTGTGTAAGACTGTTGAATCACAGATCTGTACTTCTGAAACTAATAACGCAACATATGTTAAGAATAAAGAAAAAGAAGGAGATAGCAGCAGAGGAAGAATGAGGGGAGTAAGTCAGAGGGGGAGACGAACCAGGAGAGATGATGGACTCTGAAAAACAAACTGAGGTTTCTGGAGGGGAGGAGGGTGGGGGGATGGGTTAGCCGGGTGATGGGTATTGAGGAGGGCACGTTCTGCATGGAGCACTGGGTGTTATGAACAAACAATGAATCATGGAACAGTACACCAAAACAAATTATGTAATATATGGTGATTAACATAACAATAAAAAATAAGAAAAAATCAACAACAACAAAAAAATAAAATTATCAATGAAGAGTCCAATAAAGTTGTGTAGGTCACTATTTTAATTTATTCGAAAAAATAATCATAGTCTTGGGGTGGCTCAGTCGTTAAGCGTCTGCCTTCGGCTCAGGTCATGATCCCAGGGTCCTGGGATTGAGCCCCGCATCGGGCTCCCTGCTCCATGGGAAGCCTGCTTCTCCCTCTCCCACTCCCCCTGCTTATGTTCCCTCTTTGCTGTCTCTGTCAAATAAATAAATAAAAAATATTAAAAAAATAATCATAGTTTTAAGGCACATCTATTTCAGTTATTAATCACATGCTCCAATTGGGAAAAAAATACACTCAAGTACAGTTTAAGTTCAGTTTGTGGAAGAATAATACAAGTACCTGAAACAGTACTTGATTTCTATAAATGATCAATATATATATATATATTCGATTGAATCATAACTAATATCTACTCAAAACTGAGTAAGTTGTCTCGCATTTTAGTGAAATTTCTTATTGCTAGCAGTTCTCAATACTGGAGATACTAAAGGAAATCTTGGATGACTGCCATCTGGTATGAAGTATAAAGAATTTTTTTTTTTAATTTCTAAGGAAGCTTTTTTTCTGATTTTTTTTTACTGTATCATTTTTTTATTATGTTATGTTAATCACCATACATTACATCATTAGTTTTTGGTGTAGTGTTCCATGATTCATTGTTTGCATATAACACCCAGTGCTCCATGCAGAACATGCCCTCTTTAATACCCATCACCAGGCTAACCCATCCCCCCACACCCTCCCCTTTAGAACCCTCAGTTTGTTTTTCAGAGTCCATAGTCTCTCCTGGCTCATCTCCCCCTCCGATATCCCACCCTTCATTCTTCCCCTCCTGCTATCTTCTTCTTCTTTTTTTTTTTTAACATAAAATGTATTATTTGCTTCAGAGTTACAGGTCAGTGATTCAACAGTCTTACACAATTCACAGCACTCACCGTAGCACATACCCTACCCAATGTCTATCACCCAGCCACCCCATCCCTCCCACCCCCACCACTCCAGCAACCCTCAGTTTGTTTCCTGAGATTAAGAATTCCTCATATCAGTGAGGTCATATGATCATGTCTTTCTCTGATTGACTTATTTCACTCAGCATAATACCCTCCAGTTCCATCTACGTTGTTGCAAATGGCAATATTACATTCCCTTTGATGGCTGCATAATAATCCATTGTATATATTTACCACATCTTCTTTATCCATTCATCTGTCGATGGACATCTTGGCTCTTTCCACAGTTTGGCTATTGTGGACATTGCTGCTATAAACGTTGGGCTGCATGTGCCCTTTCAGATCCCTACATTTGTATCTTTGGGGTAAATATGCCAGAGTGCAATTTCTGGGTCATAGGGTAGCTCTATTTTGAACTTTGAGGAACCTCCAGTTTTCCAGATTGGCTGCACCAGCTTCCATTCCCACCAACAGTGTAGGAGGGTTCCCCTTTCTCTGCATCCTAGCCAACATCTGTCGTTTCCTGACTTGTTAATTTTAGCCATTCTGACTGGTGTGAGGTGGTATCACATTGAGGTTTTGATTTGGATTTTCCTGATGCCAAGCGATGTTGAGCACTTTTTCATGGGTCTGTTGGCCATTTGGATGTCTTCTTTGGAAAAATGTCTGTTCATGTCTTCTGCCCATTTCTTGATTGGATCATTTGTTCTTTGGGGTTTGAGTTTGATAAGTTCTTTATAGATTTTGGATACTAGCCCTTTATCTGATATGTCATTGCAAATATCTTCTCCCATTCTGTCAGTTGTCTTTTGGTTTTGTTGACTGTTTCTTTCTCTGTGCAAAAGCTTTTTATCCTGATGAAATCCCAATAGTTCATTTTTGCCCTTGCTTCCCTTGCCTTTGGTGATGTTTCTAGGAAGAAGTTGCTGCGGCTGAGGTCGAAGAGGTTGCTGCCTGTGTTCTCCTTTAGGATTTTGATGGAATCCTGGCTCACATTTAGGTCTTTCAACCATTTGGAGTCTATTTTTGTGTGTGGTGTAGGAAATGGTCCAGTTTCATTCTTCTGCATGTGGCTGTCCAATTTTCCCAACACCATTTGTTGAAGAGACTGTCTTTTTTGCATTGGACATTCTTTCCTGCTTTGTCGAAGATTAGTTGACCATAGAGTTGAGGGTCCATTTCTGGGCTCTCTCTTCTGTTCCACTGATCTATTTGTCTGTTTTTGTGCCAGTACCATACTGTCTTGATAATGACAGCTTTGTAATAGAGCTTGAAATCCGGAATTGTGTTGCCACCAGCTTTGCTTTTCTTTTTCAACATTCTTCTGGCTATTCGGGGTCTTTTCTTGTTCCATACAAATTTTAGGATTATTTGTTCCATTCCTTTGAAAAAAGTGGATGGTATTTTATTGGGATTGCATTGAATGTGTAGATTGCTCTAGGTAGCATTATCTTCACAATATTTGTTCTTCCAATCCATGAGCATGGAACATTTTTTTCATTTCTTTGTGTCTTCCTCAATTTCTTTCATGAGTGTTTTATAGTTTTCTGAATACAGATTATTTGCCTCTTTGGTTAGATTTATTCCTAGGTATCTTATGGTTTGGGGTGGATTTGTAAATGGGATTGACTCCTTAATTTTTCTTTCTTCTGTCTTGTTCCTCTTGTGATTGAGTTCTAGTTTCAAAGCACTGTGGTCTGAAAATATGCAGGGAATAATCCCAATCTTTTGGTACTGGTTGAGACCTGATTTGTGACCTAGGATGTGATCTATTCTGAAGAATGTTCCATGGGCACTAGAGAAAAATGTGTATTCTGTTGCTTTGGGATAGAATGTTCTGAATATATCTGTGAAGTCCATTTGGTCCAGTGTATCATTTAAAGTCTTTATTTCCTTGTTGATCTTTTGCTTAGATGATCTGTCCATTTCAGTGAGGGGGGTGTTAAAGTCCCCCACTATTATTGTATTGTTGTTGATGTGTTTCTTTCCTTTTGTTATTAATTGGCTTATATAAGTGGCTGCTCTCAAGGTAGGGGGATAGATATTTACAATTGTTAGATCTTCTTGTTGCTATCCAACAACCCTTTAAGTAAGATATAGTGTCTTTCCTCATCTCTTATTACAGTCTTTGGTTTAAAATCTATTTTGTCTGATAGAAGGATTGCCACCCCAGCTTTCTTTTGGTGTCCATTAGCATGGTAAATGGTTATCCACCCCCTCACTTTCAATGTGGGGGTGTCTTTGGGTCTAAAATGAGTCTCTTGCAGACAGCATATCGATGGGTCTTCTTTTTTTATCCAATCTGATAGCCTGTGTCTTTTGATTGGGGCATTTAACCCATTTACATTCAGGGTAACTTTGGAAAGATATGAATTTAGTGCCATTGTATTGCCTGTCAGGTAACTCTTACTGTATATTGTCTGTATTCCTTTCTGGTCTATGTTACTTTTGGGCTCTCTCTTTGGTTAGAGGACCCCTTTCAATACTTCTTGTAGGGCTGGTTTCATGTTTGCAAATTCCTTTAGTTTTTGTTTGTCCTGGAAGCTTTTTATCTCTCTTTCTATTTTCCATGACAGTCTAGCTGGATATAGTATTCTTGGTTGCATATTGTTCTCATTGAGTGCTCTGAATATATCATGCCAGTCGTTTCTGGCCTGCCAGGTCTCTGTGGATAGGTCTGTTGCCTGTCTAATGTTTCTACCATTGTAGGTTACAGATCTCTTGTCCTGAGCTGCTTTCGGGATTTTCTCTTTGTCTATAAGACTTGTAAGTTTTACTATTAGATGTTGGGTGTTGCCCTATTTTCAGTGATTTTGATACCTGTTTCCTCCCCAAACTAGGGAAGTTCTCTGCTATAATTTGCTCCAATATACCTTCTGCCCTTCTCTCTCTCTCGTCTTCTTCTGGGATCCCAATCATTCTAATATTGTTTCATCTTATGGTATCACTTTTCTCTCAAATTCTGCCCTTGTGATCCAGTAGTTGTTTATCTCTCTTCTTCTCAGTTTCTTTATTTTCCATCAATTACTCTTCTATATCACTAATTCTCTCTTCTGTCTCATTTATCCTAGCAGTTAGAGCCTCCATTTCTTAATGCACCTCATTAATAGCCTTTTTGATCTGGACTTGGTTAGATTTTAGTTCTTTTATTTCTCCAGAAAGCGTTTCTCTAATAACTTCCATGCCTTTTTCAAGCCCAGCTAGTATCTTTAAAGTCATCATTCTTAACTCTAGTTCTGGCATCTTACTAATGTCCGTATTGATTAGGTCCCTGGCAGTCGGTGCTACCTCTTGTTTTTTTTGTTGAGGTGATTTTTTCCATCTTTCATTTTGTCCAGAGGAGAATAGATGAATGAGAGAGCAAAATGCTAACAGGGTAACAATGTCCCCAGAAAATATACACTAAACAAATCAGAAAAGAACTGAAACCAGGGGAAAAGAAAGGGAAAGAAAGAAAAAAGAAAAAAAAAAGAAAGAAAATGATAAAAACAAACAAAAACAAAACAAAACAAAACAAAAACAGGATATGATTAAATATGATCAGGCTAGTGCATAGATCATTGCCACACACTAGATTTTGGGCATATTTTGGTCTGTTAAAAGAAAGTGCCTCCCAAAATTTTAAAGAAAGAAAAACTTACATATGTACAAAAATAAAGGTTAATATGATGAAAGGATGGAATATGACTGTAAAGATGAAAATTATAAAAGATTTTATAAAAGGAATTGATAAGAAGTTGATTGAAAAAAGAAAGAAGAGAATTTATAAAATAAAAATAGAAGGGAGAAAATGTGATCAGGCAGGAGACTAGAACAAAGCTGTACACTAGAGATTTAGGGTATATTTTTATCTGTTAGAAGAAACTGTATCCCAAAATTTTAAAGAGAGAAAAACTTATATATATACACCAAAAATAAGGGTAACTACTATGAAGGGATAGAATATGACTCTAAAAAAGAAAAATAATAAAAGATTTTTTAAAAAAAGGGTTGGTAAGATGTTGGTGGAAAAAGGAAAAAGAAAAATTCAAAAAAAGAAAAAGACAGTTAAAAAAATTAACTTTGAAAGACTAAAGAATCATGGGAAAAAAGCCATGAATTCTATGTGCAGTATTCCCCTAATGCTGGAGTTCTCCCATTCTCATTGATCGGTAAACTTGGTCTTGGCTTGCTGGCTGTTCGTGCTGATCTTCTGGGGGAGGGACCTGTTGCCATGGTTCCCAAATGTCTTTGCTGGAGGTGGAATTGCCCCGCCCTTGCCGGGTCTGGGCTAAGGAATCTGCTCGGGTTTGCTCTCAGGAGCTTTTGTTCCCTGCAAGCTTTCGGTACAGCTTTGGAGGATGAGAGTGAAAATGGAAGCCTCCCAATCTCCACCGGGAGGAGCCAAGAACTCGGGTCCCACTCCTCAGTGCGCCCCCAGAGAAAAGCATTCAGTCACTCCCGTGTCCCCGGTCTCTGGCCACACTCCGTGCTCACCTGGCCTGTGACCGAGCCTTTCTATCTCTGGCACCCAACTCGGTGTGGAGTCTCCAAACCCAGCAGATCCCTGTGGTGCACTTCTGCGCTGCTCCTCCCGGGGGAGGAAGGGGAGTCTCCCCAGATCTGTCGCTCGTTGGGTCCCTGCTGGAGGAGCAGTGGCCCGACTGTGTCACCAATCACAGTTTATGGCAACCCCGAGCTGAGAGCCCCCTCCTCGGCTCCATCTCTGCAGCTGGCTTCCCTGCTCTGATACCTGGGAGCTCTGCCGCACTCAGGCACCCCCTTGTCTTTCTGTGACTCTGAGGGTCCTGAGACCCTCCAATTCCAATCCAGCACCATGAGATTCATTCCAGATTTCCCTCTTTTCATGTCTGTAACTCCTTTTACTAACATTGGGAAATTTGTCTAGCAATATCCAATATATTTCATTTGTTTTCTCTATCTCCCTTTATATAACTAATATCTGACAGCTACAGTTCCCACCTCGTTTGGCTTCTTTCCTCACATGGTCCACAAGCCTTGATGCGCCCCTACTTTTGCTTTTGTCATTTTAATGGCTCTGATAAAATTGAAGGAAAAAGAAAAGATGGAAAGAAAGAGGAATGCTATTTTTCTTTGGGCAAATTTGGGGAAATAAATCTAATTTTGCTTTAAGAGAAGATCAATGACAAAAGGAAAAATAAGAAAAGAGGAAGAGACTGCTGTAATCTGTTTTTTTGTTTCATGAAGAAGGATAAGGTCTTCCTTCTGATCTTTATTATGTAATATTATCATTGCTCCAGGTAAGGGAGGCACAAGGATTACCAGTGATTACATTTTAATCTTGATCTGACCATATTTTATTAAAAAGTATCACATATTTATCAGCCTCCAAAACACAACTTATTACAAGTAAGATTATGTTGATGTCTTTTATAAGATCTCAAAATAAAGGTTAGACAATTGAAATCTATTTATGGTTTATTTTTATTTTCTTATGTCCTCAAGCTGGAAATGAGTACTAACCCCCTGTCTTTATAGGACCATGTTGCACTTTTTAAAATGTCTTTTTTCTTTGGCTTCTACAATCATCATCTTTGTCACTATTCTCAGAAAGTTGAGTTATTCATCTTTCAGATATTATATTAAACACTGAATAAGGCATTAAATAGGCAGGGTGCCTGACTTCAGAAAGCATTTATTCTACTGAGCTCTTACAAGGAATGTGAATATTATTAGATTAATATTAGCTATGTAAGAAACTAATCCCAAAATGTATAGTGGTTTAAACATAACATGATTTTTTTTCTGTGAGTTAATATTCCCAGGTGAGTTTTCCTGGTCAACAGGAAGACTCAGCTCCCCACAATCACTTAAACCTACAGAGCTTCTTTAATCTTCAGCACAGAGCTTCATTGTGATGGCCTCCTTTGGGTCAACCAGAAGGTGGATATGTCAGGGAGCAAGCACATGTGGGAGGCTTCTAGAAGCAGAACTGGAAGTGGCTGGTCTCTTTTATTCTGTTCTCATTCCATCATTAGAACTCTGTTACATGGCCCCATGGAACAGCAAGAGAATCTAGGATATATAGTACTGATATATGCCCAGGGAAAAGGAGAAAGTTTCTGGTGAATTGTTAAGAATAGCTGCCACAGCAATATATAAAATGTATAAAAAACAGACCTGCTCTGGTTGAGACACAAGTGAGCCATATGTAAAACTCAGTAGATATTTCCTCAGCCCCTTAAAAAATGTAGAAATGAATAACATCATCAACAACAAAAATCTTTCTCCAAAAATCTAGGTTTTCACAGAATGCCTTTTGGAAATTATTGCATGAAAATGTATGCATTTACTCAGCAATCTCATTTTTAGAACTCTATACTGTAGAAATAAAAGCATATTTCAAAAACAATTGTATTACAAATGTACCCATTGATTCAGCAATCTCATTTCTGGGACTACACACTATAGAAATAAAAGTATATTTTAAAAACTATTGTATTAAACACATACTCGTTGTCTCAGCAATTCAATTCCTGAGACTCTATACCAAAAAATGAAAGAATATCATGTTGAAAAGCTCTGTTCTCAGCAATTTGTTCTCTAGAATGTCTTCTGAAGCAGTATTTGTAGTAGCAAAGGCAGAGCAAAGTAAGATGAAAATCAAACTAGAAAGAAAATGGAAATACTTTAATAGGGAAGTAATAGAAGGGATTCATAAATATTTGAAGATCATGAAATATTATGTGGCCATTTCTTAGAACTAATTCTAGTTGGAATGTAGGAATTTCTACAATGTACTGATAGATAAGAAAAGCAAGATGCTGGTAACTGTACATAATATGAGCTCATTTTCTTAAGATAATGAGAAAATAATCAATATTTCTAAGTGCAGAGGGCATGTGTGTGAGAGGGATTTATAATATAAACATAATGAAAGGTATCATTGTGTTTAATCTTTTACAGTTGTTACTTGTCATGATTGGGGTCAATTGAGTACTGGAAGCAGGAAAACATAAAGACCACATGCTTATTTTACCCAGTATAAAGACACTGATGATACAATAGATGACATTAGTGGGAGCAGCAGAATACTCATGGCAAGATGACCAAACAGACATTCACTACAATTATCATGGTGTGTGTTAGTGTGCTGTGATCGAAGGTGGGTTTTATTTGTTATTTTTTCTTTACTTTTATATATTCTCTGATAAATGTAGAAAGGCTCCTATAAAACTCTTATTTATAGATTTTCTTTGTTTTCTAATACCATCAATATAAACAATGCTGGGTGAAAAAAAAAGCCAGAGATGAGATTCAAATTAGAATCTTCTTATCCCAATAATCCTTGCAGAATTCATGTATTTTCACTTGTTTAAAATAAGAAGTTCTGGCACTTCCTACAGTAAATCTCCCTTTGGGCCCACTGAGTTTGGAGTTTGGATAACAAGAACCTGATTATTAGTGTGTGTGTGTGTGTGTGTGTGTGTGTGCGTGTGTGTGTGTGTGTGTGTGTTTGCTTCAGATAACTAAAATGGCTTGCCTAAATGTAGGTGGTTATGCCTCATATCATAAAATTTCCTAAAATATGAGACATATTTGAAGAACATTTCAGAAATGTACTTTTGTTTGATTTTATTTTATTTATTTTTATTTTTTACTTTTTTAATTAAAGAATAATTGATATACAATATTGTATTAGTTTCAGGTGTACAATATAGTGATTCAATAGTTATATATGTTATGAAATGGTCACCACAATAAGTCTACTACCATCTGTCACGGTACAAAGTTGTTACAATATTATTGACCATATTCCCTCTGCTGTATGTTACAACCCCATGTCTTAATTTTATAACTGAGAGATTGTACCTCTTAATCCCCTTCACCTATTTTGCCAGACATGCAGTTTCAGTAATGATTCATAACAATAACTTCTGTACTAATGCTCTATTTGCAGAAGCTTTTCAAAGAACCTAATGAACCCAAGGGAAGATTTTAATTTCTCGCTGTTTGGCAATACAAAGAGAATGGTGTGTATATTTCTTCGATTCTAAATAATTCAGATGAGTGTTCTGACTTTTAATGAGGCTTTCTCATCATTTTTCTTTTCTTTTTTTTTTAGGCTCTCATCATTTTCCATTTGAATATTTTTAGTACATTTTGGATGTGTTTTGGTTTCTTTTTATTCATTGTGCCTTGCATTGAAAAGAGATGCACAACAATCTAACAATTCTGTAATAGACTCTTATATTTTGAAAAGTCAACTCAATTTCAGAGAAGTCAAATTTATCTGTTTATCCATCCCTCTGTCCATCCAATGATCTATTATCTATCTATCATCTATTTATCCATCATATATCATTTATCTAATCTTGATAAACACAACAAGCTTCCTCGTTTAGGCCAACAATCTGGTTTAGTCAGAGACGTTTTGATGATTGCACCACTGAGTCTGAGAAAGGGATACCCTGGTGATGTCATGGAGGGGATCCCCTAGTGAAGATGTCAAGAGTAGTCTCAAAGAATTACCTAAGTAAATAAGACAGAATTTGAGGCTATTTCAGAAGACTGAAAGGAGTTTTTTGTTGTTGTTGTTGTTTTTCTTGAGAATATCAAAGGGGTGGCAGATGTTTTATTATTGCTCCTATAGAAATACACGTTCTGCATGGAGTACTGGGTGTTATATGCAAATAATGAATCATGGAACACTACATCAAAAACTAATGTTGTATGGTGACTAATATAACATAATAATAAAAAAAGAAAAATAAATAAATGTCACAAGAATAGGTGGGAAAAATTTCCCCATGACAAAACTGGAAAACATGGTGGAGGAGAGTCACTCCAAGATGAAAAATTAGGTGCTTTCCTTTTTGTAGTCATAGTCCTAGTTGGATAAAGTACTTGGAATTTTGATGTTCAGAACTACATGAAGTCTAGATTAAAGAGAACACCATTAACTTTCTGTCTCCATTCTTTTTTGAAATCACACTATCAACTTGATCTTTTCAAACTATTACTTAAATTTACCTTTATCCTCATGAACATAGATAAAATCACAATTCCTTAGTTTAGCTTTTAAAGGCTAGTATATATAGAAAATTTGTAATTCTATGGTTTTTCATTCATTTGTTCAACATTTGTTGACTAATTGTTGTATAAAATTTCTTTCAAGTTTGCAGAGGACCCAAAATATATTCCTTTGCTTCTTTTCAATTTCTCTATATCCTATCCAAACTCTTTTCTGACTCAGAATTCCTCCTGCCTTTTTTGATTCCCTTCTAGATGAAAATTCTAACTTTTCCTTCAAGGGCTAAGAGGTGATTTGTCAAAAAACTATTTTATATTTTATTTTTAATCTAAGGGCCTTCTTTTGCCTTATTATGTCTGCATTATAGTTGCTAATTTATATATAATTATGTTTATTGTTTTACTTTGACTTGATTCTGAACCTTCCAAAAGCATTGGACTGTGATGCAATGTTTTGGCTAACAATCTTGGTCCTGTGCTAAATTTCTATGCCTCCTTTCATATAAAGTTTAGATCTTCATTTTCTAATTTATATAATCTATTTATAAAATGATTAAATTAAGAAAAATGACATCTGAGATATTCTGAGATGTTAAACTCTCTTCAATAGATATAGTCTTCAATGTTTGCAAGAATTATAATGATGACTTAAATTGGTTGACCTTGTGATTAATTTTTTTCAGGAAGAGTTTTGAAGACTACATGTACTAAAGAAATGATATTTTAGGGGCGCCTGGGTGGCTCAGTCGTTAAGCATCTGCCTTCGGCTCAGGTCATGATCCCAGGGTCCTGGGATCGAGCCCCGCATTGGGCTCCCTGCTCGGCGGGAAGCCTGCTTCTCCCTCTCCCACTCCCCCTGCCTGTGTTCCCTCTCTCGCTGTGTCTCTCTCTGTCAAATAAATAAATAAAATCTTTAAAAAAAAAGAAATGATATTTTATTTTATTTTTTTAAAGATTTTTTTTAAGATTTTATTTATTTATTTGAGAGAGAGAGAATGAGAGAGAGAGAGCACAAGAGGGAAGAGGGTCAGAGGGAGAAGCAGACTCCCTACTGAGCAGGGAGCCCGATGTGGGACTCGATCCCGGGACTCCAGGATCATGACCTGAGCCGAAGGCAGTTGCTTAACCAACTGAGCCACCCAGGCGCCCCAAGAAATGATATTTTAGATGCCTGTCACAAACTGATGTGCATGACAACTTCATAGGCATTTAATTACTTTGTCTATTTTAGGTGTGTGCATAACCTTGTGACAAATATTTAAAGTATTCTTATAAACATTTGATATTGTTTTGAAAAAGTTATGGTCTCAGTTTTTGTTTTAGAATAAAGATTCCAAGTAATCTAAATTGCTATTATAACATTCCTAAAAGTTTTTACATTTTTGCAAAATGTAAATTAAATGCTTTGGAAATATTTTCATTATCACTTCAAATATATTTGTGTATATATTTATCATATGATGTTGGAGGGAGAGTGCTGATTCTCCTACTTTTCAATACACTATAAGCACTAATAAGAGTTCTTTATTGGTAGATATTATACATTTTGTTTTATAGATCACATGCATGTAAGACTGAGACATTATGATATATCAGACTGAGCATAAAACATTTAATACTGTCTCCAAATTAAATATCAGTTTCCACAGTTGACAATATTTCAGAGTATGTCCAAGCATAATTTTGTTTTTGGTCCAATATTTAGAATAGTTTTGATTCATAATAACCTCAAACTAGTATCTCTCTCTCTCTCTCTCTCTCTCTCTGGTTGTATTGACAAATGATCTGAGTGGAAACAAACAACACATCTGATTTAAAATGAAAATATTATATCCAATTTATATCCCTCCATAAGTGAGTATATAACCAGATAAATTAATTATACAGGTGAATTGAATAGCAGTTATAAGAATTTAATCTAATCAGTCAATTCAGCTGTATTGGTGAAATAATTTATGATTTCACCTGTAAATCTGAAGTTTCCAATTTCTGTTTAATTCTATCTCAAACATTTCCCATAGAGAAGTTGCTTTGCTGATGGGAAGTTAATATCACCCATATCTCCAGGGGAATTAGTTCAGTGTGGTGATGCATTTCACCAAAATTAAAATTAAATTTCAGTTTTCTCATAATAGTTTTTCATAATCATCTGACAACCTAGTTAGTTAACACTAGCAACATATTTTCTCTCCTGAAAGCCTAACAGGTGTTTGGTAGATTTTCTTCATCTGTTACGAATCAGTACTGATTCCAACTGGACATGTTCCATTCGATAGATGGACATTTTTTATACTTGTAGATATCCTGCACCTGTTCAAACAGTATCAGCTCCAAACCTGTCTTCTTAGTTGATGCTGGCTGTTCTGTTCTTGACACCTGGCCCATCGGAGCCACATCATTGTCTCTATAGAAGAGATTTATTGTACACATACTCTTGCACCTGTCTCAAATTATCTAAATCTGTCTATGTCTGGCAGAACGTCAGTCTTAGTGGGGCTATGGAGGGATAGGTTGACCTGTGCTGAATCACATTTTTACTTCATGACAAAATGATATATTAATTCTCTAAAAACTTTATAACTTTATCAAAGTAAATTTTAGCTATGTTACCATTAGAAACTATGTTAAACTGAAGATTTCATACTTGAATTTTTCCAATTTTCAGAAGGAAATAGACATATTTTAAAGGTCAGAAGATTCAGGATGTGCTTATTATATAGGCTGGGGATAAACTGACCTCATTTCCTTTAGTGCATCTGTGATAGGGAAGGTAAGGCTAACCTCCTGGATGAGGGGGAGAAAACATGCATTTTTATAGTCCATGAAAATTTAAGTTAGCTAATATTGATCTCCCTGGGAGGGGAAGAATGGAATAAATAGAAAGAACAAAAATGAGAGAGAAAAGAATGCATTCTAGGTCTTCTAAAAAATGGTATTTGTTGGGGCGCCTGGGTGGCTCAGTCAGTTAAGCATCTGCCTTTGGCTCAGGTCATGATCCCAGAGTCCTGGGATCAAGCCCCGCATCAGTCTCCCTGCTCGGCAGGGAGCCTGCTTCTCCTTCTCTCTCTGCCTGCCGCTCTGCCTACTTGTGTTCTCTCTCTCTGTCAAATAAATAAATAAAATCTTTAAGAAAATGGTATTTGCGGCTAATATATGTATTGTCCTAATGGAGCATTAAAAATTTTGAAAACCTTACTTATCATTGTTGGGAGGACTCCTTCCTTTACTATGAAAACTATGGGAATTACAAATAAGTATTAGATGCTTGTATTTTCAGTTTTCCTGTGAGACAAAAGAGAATTCTGTTTCTCAGTAATGAGTCATATAACCAAAAGTGATTAAAAAAAAAGAACCCACCTTGCATCCTCACAAAATAGATTAGTTTTTTTTTTTTTTTTTAAATAAAGGGATTCCATAAGAAAAAACACAGAAGCCCAGTTTTCAAGAAGATAATGGCAGTGGTGCAGTTCTGAATGTTCCAGATTTCTTCTTGAAAAGTAGTAGAACTGATACGACGAAGAAAAACAAATAGGCATATCATCAACAAAGTGAGCTGATAGACAATCTCCAGATACCTAAGAATGTGGGTGCTGTTACCAAAACACCAGTAGGGATAGGACTAACTCAGGATCAGCATCTATGTGAGGAAAATAGTGAGAAATTAAAGATTACTGAAATTCAATGAAACAAAGACTCTGATATTATCATCAAATATCTACAATAAAGAGGACCCAATTCTGAGTGGGTAAACTTGCTCAATTAAACCTAGAATGATAGGTAACACTGACAGAAATCCTTCCATAGTCTGGTTTGAGAGTTAGTCTCTCAATCTCTCTCTCTTTCTCTCTCTCTCTCTCTCTCTCTCACACACACACACACACACACACACACACACACACACAAACTGTGTCTGTTGTTATTAGTTGGCCATGGATGGATAAAACAGTGCTGATATTGCCTAAACCTCTGAGGATCTTAGAGATATTCAACAAATATTTCCTTCCAGAAAGATAGAGTTTTCTGTTGAAACAAAACTCCTGAGACATTCTCCTGGGAGAATGAACCACAACTGAGCATGGCAAGATCACTAAGGATAAGAAAGAGAAAGTTCAGATAGCAGGGAACAAAAACAGGCTTAGAAGAAGTATTTTCCAGAACATACTGTAACCACAATGTAAAGTGTATGAAGGTGAAAACACTAATATGGAAGTCAAGACTAGCAGGTAACAAAGCTGAAGACAGATTGCTTGTTGCAGGCTTATCTCTGAAAGAAAGAGTGGGGACTGCACAAACAAGGCTTCAGGACAATAAAAGAAGAAATCTTCAAAGAAGGAGGATGAAGTAGAGAAGGAGGAAGAGAGAGAGAGATGAGAAGATACTAGCTTGGTCCACAATCTTTGTTTCTTCAGGAAAACCAGACTCTTAAACATTGAGCAAAAAAAGGAAAGAAATCAAATGCCATATAGATACTATAAGAAAAAAAAGATGTCAATGAATCAATTTTGTTAGAGATATTGAAACATTCCTATAATGTGACTGTAAAACACATGATAATTTTAATACCTAATATTTTTAAATGAATAAAATTAATTAATAAAGAAAATGAGTTTGAAAAGTAGTACAAATCAAATAAACTCAGAACAGTGACCAAATAACAGAAGAATGCTAAATGAGAATATTAGACCTTAAAGAAAAGTATTCAAAAAGAAAGAAATTCAGAAATGAAGACTAAGTTGGAATAAACAGAACACATATAGACTTCTGAAAGCAATGTAAAAAAAATGGATGCTTGTATGTAGAAAAATAATGAAAAGTTAAAGATCTAGAGAAAATGACAAGGTTTCAAAGGAAAATTATATAAGAAGTCGCATAGTTATTTAACCTGTTTAATTCCATCCACCCCCCCCCCACAAAAAGCACCCTCCCTTCCGTAAAATGTGAAAAATAAATCAGAGTAAATACATAGACCTAAATTAGGAGAACTTCCTGTACTTCAGAAATATGTTGATAGGGCATGTACCTGGTATAAACAATAGGAAGTAAATAATAGCAAATACAAGAAACAATTTAAATATGCATCAGGAATTGATTGAATTAACAATGACACATCTGTACATACACCAAAAGAAAAGGAAAATACATCTATTTAGTGGTATGGAACGGTTTCCAAAATTTTGGTCAAATGAAAAAAGCAACTTTAGTTTCTCTCACTACATACAGATCGATAGGTACATAGGTAGGTAGTAAGTAAGTAAGTAGTAAGTAAGTAGATGGTAGATAACTGAAGTTGTTTTTTGAGTCTTGCTGGATCACTGGCAAGAAGTTGAAGAGAAAGATATGTTTTCTCTTTATTTTGTATTTACATATGTATGTATGTGTATATATAATATTATATATATTCATTATATAATATATAATTTATACTATTTATTATATACATTATATATATTATCTATATATAGAGTGTATATATGTGTGTGTGCATCTGTATCATCCAACTTTTCCTAATGTTAATATCATTCATAATCATAAGACACTTACCAAAAGTAAGAATTTAACATTGGTGTAATACATAATTTTTAAAAATACTTAAAAATACTTTTTAAAGAAATATTAAAATAATAAACAGTGCTATTAAAATGGTTAACTATAGTGAAAGGGAAGAAAAGAGGAAGGAAGGGAGGGAAGGAAGGAGGAAGGTTGGGAAAAGACCCTGAAATAGGAAAGTGGGGGCAGTTTTTAGGTCCATTAATACCGTGATGCATTATCGGATCATTCCAGTGCACAGAATTGGTGATGCTTCCTGGATGATTTTATACTAAACTATGACAGGGACAAGTTCAGAATTACTTACCTGTGGTTAAGGATTAATGAAGACTACAGAACAAATATAAAACATTGAAAATTATATTTGTTTTTAAGATGAATTGTATCAAGAACACAGAGAACTCTGGCCACTAGTCAGAGGGGAAAAAAAAATTTTATCTTGTCATTGATTGTTGGTTTCTCCTTACTTATACTTAATGGAAGATTTTGAAACGTAACTTAAATACCTATCACAAATACCTTCCCTACAATAGGCTATATTAATGTTTAGAATCTGGTGCTTAAACCTCTGCCAAACCCTGGAATTTATCCCTGAAGCATAAATGTATTTGCCTGTGGCAAATATTTGGAATACTAACTTGATGGAGATTTTAAGTTTTATGATGTGTATAAAATATGACATAATTAAATATACATTTCTGAGGTTAGATTTAGTTCTCAATAATCATATTAACAAAATATTTAATAATTCAACTAGTATTTAAAATAAAAATGTCCTGAACTATTGTTTTTTTTAACAGTGTGAATAGTTAATATATGCTCACAATTTTATAATAACATCCTTGAAAAATTAGCTAACATATCACTACTATTGAAAATCTTTAGATGAGGATAATTGCTGTTGTGAGAATGTCTATACATTTCTAGTGTCAGATACCAGGTTTTACCAGGTACTGGACAGATCATCTAAGCAAAAGATCAACAAGGAAATAAAGACTTTAAATGACACACTGGACCAAATGGACTTCGCAGATATATTCAGAACATCGCATACCATAGCAACAGAATACACATTCTTCTCTAGTGCCCATGGAACATTCTCCAGAATAAATCACATTCTAGGTCACAAATCAGGTTTCAACCAGTACCAAAAGATTGGGATTATTCCCTGCATATTTTCAGACCACAGTGCTTTGAAACTAGAACTCAATCACAAGAGAAAGTCGGAAAGAACTCAAATACATGGAAGCTAAAGAGCATCCTACTAAAGAATGAATGGGTCAACCAGGAAATTAAAGAAGAATTAAAAAAAATTCACGGAAACCAATGAAAATGAAAACACAACTGTTCAAAATATTTGGGATGCAGCAAAGGCAGTCCTAAGAGGAAGGTATAGAGCAATACAAGCCTTTCTCAAGAAACAAGAAAGGTCCCAAATATGCAACCTAACCCTACACCTAAAGGAGCTGGAGAAAGAACAGCAAATAGAGCCTAAACCCAGCAGGAGAAGAGAAATCATAAAGATCAGAACAGAAATCAATGAAATAGAAACCAAAAGAACAGTAGAAGAGATCAACGAAACTAGGAGCTGGTTCTTTGAAAGAATTAACAGGATTGATAAACCCCTGGCCAGACTGATCAAAAAGAAAAGAGAAATGACCCAAATCAACAAAATCCTGAATGAAAGAGGAGAGATCACAACCAACACCAAAGAAATGCAAACAATTATAAGAACATATTACGAGCAACTCTATGCCAGCAAATTAGATAATCTGGAAGAAATGGATGCATTCCTAGAGATGTATCAACTACCAAAACTGAACCAGGAAAAAATAGAAAACTGAACAGACCTATAACCACTAAGGAAATTGAAGCAGTCATCAAAAATCTCCCAACAAACAAGAGCCCAGGGCCAGATGGCTTCCCATCGGAATACTACCAAACAGTTAAAGAAGAATTAATACCTATTCTTCTGAAACTGTTCCAAAAAATAGAAATGGGAGGAAAACTTCCAAACTCGTTTTATGAGGCCACCATTACCTTGATCCCCAAACCAAAGACCCCATCAAAAGGAGAATTACAGACCAATATCCTTGATGAACATGGATGCAAAAATTCTCACCAAAATACTAGTCAATAGGATCTAACAGTACATTAAAAGGATTATTCACCACGACCAAGTGGGATTTATCCCTGGGCTGCAAGGTTGGTTCAACATCCGCAAATCAATCAACGTGATACAATACATTAATAAAAGAAAGAACAAGAACCATATGATCCTCTCAATAGTTGTAGAAAAAGCATTTGACAAAGTACAGCATTCTTTCTTGATCAAAACTCTTCAGAGTGTAGGGATAGAGGGTACATACCTCAATATCATAAATGCCATCTATGAAAAACCCACAGCAAATATCATTCTCAATGGGGAAAAACTGAGAGCTTTCCCCCTAAGGTCAGGAACACGGCAGGGATGTCCACTATCACCACTGTTATTCAACATAGTACTAGAAGTCCTAGCCACAGCAACCAGACAACAAAGAGAAATCAAAGGCATCCAAATCGGCAAAGAGGAAGTCAAACTCTCACTCTTTGCAGATGATATGATACTTTATGTGGAAAACCCAAAAGACTCCACCCCAAAACTGCTAGAACTCATACAGGAATTCAGTGAAGTGGCAGGATATAAAATCAATGCACAGAAATCAGTGGCATTCCTATACACCAACAAAAGACAGAAGAAAGAGAAATTAAGGAGTCGATCCCATTTACAAATCCACCCAAAACCATAAGATACCTAGGAATAAATCTAACCAAAGAGGCAAAGGATCTGTACTCAGAAAACTATAAAATACTCATGACAGAAATTGAGGAAGACACAAAGAAATGGAAAAATGTTCCATGCTCATGGATTGGAAGAACAAATATTGTGAAGATGTCAATGCTACCTAGAGCAATCTACACATTCAATGCAATCCCTCTCAAAATACCACCCACTTTTTTCAAAGAATGGAACAAATAATCCTAAATTTTGTATAGAACCAGAAAAGACCCCGAATAGCCAGAGGAATGTTGAAAAAGAAAAGCAAAGCTGGTGGCATCACAATTCCGGACTTCAGGCTCTATTACAAAACCATAATCTTCAAGACAGTATGGTACTGGCACAAAAACAGACACATAGATCAATGGAACAGAAGATAGACCCCAGAAATGGACCCTCAACTCTATGGTCAACTCATCTTCGACAAAACAGGAAAGAATGTCCAGTGGAAAAAAAGACAGTCTTTTCAACAAATGGTGTTGGGAAAATTGGACAGCCACATGCAGAAGAATGAAATTGGACCATTTCCTACACCACACACAAAAATAGACTCAAAATGGTTGAAAGACCTAAATGTGGGACAGAAGTCCATCAAAATCCTAAAGAAGAACACAGGCAGCAACCTCTTCGACCTCAGCCGCAGCAACTTCTTCCTAGAAACATCGCCAAAGGCAAGGGAAGCAAGAACAAAAATGAACTATTGGGACTTCATCAGGATAAAAAGCTATTGCACAGAGAAAGAAACAGTCAACAAAACCAAAAGACAACCGACAGAATGGGAGAAGATATTTGCAAATGACATATCAGATAAAGGGCTAGTATCCAAAATCTATAAAGAACTTATCAAACTCAAAACCCAAAGAACAAATAATCCAATCAAGAAATGGGCAGAAGCCATGAACAGACATTTTTCCAAAGAAGACATCCAAATGGCCAACAGACACATCAAAAAGTGATCAACATCGCTCAGCATCAGGGAAATCCAAATCAAAACCTCCATGAGATACCACCTCACACCAGTCAGAATGGCTAAAATTAACAAGTCAGGAAACGACAGATGTTGGTGAGCATGTGGAGAAAGGGGACCCCTCTTACACTGTTGGTGGGAATGCAAGCTGGTGCAGTCACTCTGGAAAACAGTATGGAGGTTCCTCAAAAAGTTGAAAATAGAGCTACCATATGATCCAGCAATTGCACTACTGGGTATTTACCCCAAAGATACAAATGTAGTGATCCAAAGGGATACATGCACCCCGATGTTTATAACAGCAGTGTCCACAATAGCTAAACTCTGGAAAGAGCCAAGATGTCCATCGACAGATGAATGGATAAAGAAGATATGGTATATATATATATATATATATATATATATATATATATATATATACACAATGGACTATTATCCAGCCATCAAAAGGAATGAAATTTTGCCATTTGCAACAATGTGGATAGAACTGGAGGTTATTAGGCTGAGCGAAATAAGTCAATCAGAGAAAGACATATATCATATGACCTCACTGCTATGAAGAATTCTTAATCTCGGGCAACAAACTGAGGGTTGCTGGAGTGGTGGGGGTGGGAGGGATGGGGTGGCTGCGTGACACACATTGGGGAGGGTGTGTGCTATGGTGAGCGCTGTGAATTGTGCAAGACTGTTGAATCACAGACCTGTACCTCTGAAACAATAATGTTTTATGTTTAAAAAAAAAAGAATCAGATAGCAGGAAGGGAAGAATGAAGAGGGGGGAATCGGAGGGGGAGATGAACCATGAGAGACTGTGGACTCTGAGAACAAACTGAGGGTTCTAGAGGGGAAGGTGGTGGGGGGATGGGTTAGCCTGGTGATGGGTATTAAAGAGGGCATGTACTGAATGGAGCACTGGGTGTTATATGCAAACAATGAATCATGGAACACCACATCAAAAACTAATGATGTAATGTATGGTGATTAACAGAATATGATAATAAAAAATAAAAAAATAAAGAAAACAAAAACAAAAACCAAAAACTCTACCTTCACTGTTTTTAGCCATCTCCTTATAACACCTGTATAATTTAATACTTTTAATTCAATTAATTCACTGTTCTACATAAGTCATGATAGACATAAAATCAATCACGACTTCGATGGACTTATGTTGTTTTTTTCTAGTAAATTAAGAAAAAAAAGAAAATTTATAGATGAGGATAATTGCTGTTGTGAGAATGCCTATACATCTCTAGGGTCAGATACCAGGATTTTTTTTTATTAACATATAAGGTATTATTTGTTTCATTGGTACAGGTCTGTGATTCATCAGTCTTAACACAATTCACAGCGCTCAACATAGAACATACCTTCCCCAATGTCCATCACCCAGCCACCCCATCCCTCCCACCCCCCTCCACTCCAGCAATCCTCAGTTTGTTTCCTGAGTTTAAGAGTCTCTTATGGTTTGTCTCCCTCTCTGGTTTGTCTTGTTTCATTTTTTCTTCCCTCTGCTATGACCCTCTGTCTTGTTTCTCATATTCCTCATATGAGATCATATGATACTTGTCTTTCTCTGACTGACTTATTTCGTTTAGCATAATACCCTCTAGTTCCATCCATGCCGTTGCAAATGGCAAGATTTCCAGAAACCAGTTTTTTAAAAGATCTATGCTTTGTTATAAAGTGGTTTTTGCCCAATTGTCAAAACAGTACAAGGTCTCTTCAGGAAATTCAGCAATACAGGCTGGAAATGCTCAGTAATATAGGCTAGGAAAACAAAATTATCCACAATAAATTATTTTATCTTTTAGAGACATTTAGTAATTGTCTGGTCTTTGGTAAATTAGTTAATGCATATGAGCCTTAGTCTATTCACTTATCAAATGGGATTAAGAATTTAGTATCTGCCTCACAGAGCTGTTGGGATGCTTACATTACACAATTCAAAACACTTGCAAAACTATAAATAAAAAATGTTATTATTATTATATCCTTATAATCTTTTCTGTCTCTCTATTTCTAATTTCATAATGTTGGGATCATAATATACATAATGTTTTTAACTTGATTTTATTCATCTAATAACATGAAAATTTCTACAGGTATATAAACTTTAAAGTAAAATTTTTAAAATACTTTATATTTTAGAGAGGTTTTAGGGTCACAAGAGTATATATATATATATATATATACACATATATATATATACATGTATATATATATTCATTATTTTATAAAAGTCTATTATGTGGAAATTACCTAACAAGACAATTCAATTCTGTAAAATAGATAATTCATGTTTGTTATCTTTGTAAATATTCCTATAATGGATATCTTAAAACAAACAGTTCTGTGATATTCTCTGATTATTTACCTTAAAATGAATATGTACATGTCATATGACTGGGTCAAAAGTAATGACATGAAATTTCTTTGTTTTGTTTCTTTCACCAAATAGTCTTCCTTAAATTTGCATCTGTATGTACTTACACTCAAATTATCATTCTTTTTTTTTTCTAAATTGGTTGCTGAAAAAGTATATATTGAATATTCTTTATGTATTTACTGGTCACTGATATTTATTTTTGGTGAGCTGATTATTTTATCTTTTGGGGGATCTTCACACATTTATTTTAAATGTGGAACTCATTTAACTTTTGTAAGTACACATTCATACCAAACATTTAGATCTTAACCACTATACTAGTTGTTAATTGTATGCCACTGACAATCATTTCAGAGATTTTTCATAAAGTTGCTGAATAGAGAGCCCAGAAATTAATTCTCCTTTTTACACATTAATCATCACTTACTGCATAGGATTTCTTTTATTACATATGATAAAAATTTTAATGTAATTATTCTATTTTAAAAATTTATTTTTAAGTACACTTTTTTTTTCCATCTTAGGAAATGGAAAGTAGGCAAACTTTTACAGTAATTCAGATTCAGTGAACAAGTAGGGGAATGCCTGTCTTTTGAATTCCTTGGGGACTTTAATGAAACACAGAAATTAGAAATGATATGTTTCTGAGCTCAAAACTCTTGCCTTTCTGCCAAGAAAAGGGGATTTATCTATATGTGTTTTTTATGTTTATTTTTAAAAGAATGCATTTATTCAGACTTTTTTTCTGAAAGACTTTCAAACCAGACTTTTCTGAAGACAAAGATTTTCCCTTGTAACTAGATCATCAGAAAAGAGATGTTTGCTTTAAAAAAAAAAAAAAAACTTAAAAGCTTTTGGATATCAGCCATTTTAATTAAAATTAATTTAGCACTGAGCATTCCTAGCAGTGTTATTTCTGGAAGGACTTCTTATAATAATTGTAATTATTTAAAGAAAGAGAAAGGAAAAAGGAAGGGAGGGAGGGAAGGAGAAAGGAAGGAAAACGTCTTGATGTTAAAGTGTGTCCTAACCATTCTTGAGTGTGGGGGGGCAGGGTCAATTATTTTTTATCAAATCATTGAAAGCCTCTGACCATCACATTTATAATTTTATATAAAGTACAGGCTACATAACTCAAAAACATAAGCTATACAAAAGTATGCAACAATTCTCTACGGCATGTTTCTTAGAATTAAGGTCAGAGGTCACTTTAAATAAACATAAATATTTTTTTAAAGATTTTATTTATTTATTTATTTATTTATTATTTATTTATTTATTTATTTATTTATTTATTTATTTATTTAAGAGAGAGAGAGAGCATGAGCGGGGGAGGAGCAGAGGGAGAGGGAGAAGCAGACTCTCTGCTGAGCAGGGAGCCTGATGCGGGACTTGATCACTGGGACTCCAAAATCATGACCTGAGCCTAAGGCAGACAGACTCTCAATTGACTAAGCCACCCAGTTGCCCAGAGATAAATATTTTTTGAGTAACTAAGCCATACTGGGCATATTCTAGAAGTTGTAGACAAAAATTGTATATCAGAGATTTATTATTCAAATTTTCCCTTCAGGGTTTGAGAGATAACACATCTACTATAAGTTACATTTTCAAAGAAAGACATTAAGGTAGACTTGATTTCTCAGCTTAGTTACTTCCTCTTGGAAGCTTCACCCTTTTCTGTATGCTTAGGTTCCATTCACCTCTATGTCATATGATATATACACATTTTTCCATATGTATGATATCTACATTTATCTATCCATCTTTCTATCGGACAGAGAAAAACAGAAACAGAGAGATGCTAGCCCAATGCTTAGAAAAAATCGGGAATTAAGAAATAGCACGGAATGACTGGGTGTGCTAAGGACAAAATGCTATGTTACTTCAATGAAGAAGGTTCTTTCTTTGTATTTACTGAGCATGACTGAATGGCTGAGTGCTCATTCTTCTCTCTTCTTTTTAAGATTTTATTTATTCAGGGGCACCTGGGTGGATCAGTCGTTAAGCGTCTGCCTTTGGCTCAGGTCATGATCCCAGGGTCCTGGGATCGAGCCCCGCATCAGGCTCCCCACCCTGCAGGAAGCCTGCTTCTCCCTCTCCTGCTACCCCTGCTTGTGTTCCCTCTCTGGCTGTTTCTCTCTCTCTATCAAATAAATAAAAATAAAATCTCTAAAAACAAAAGATTTTATTTATTCATTTTAGACAGAGGGAGAGAGAGAGAGAGGGGAGGAGCAGAGAGAGGGAGAAAGAATCTGAAGCAGACTCCATATTTGAGGGCAGAGCCTAACGTGGGGCTTGATTTCACGATGGAGAGATCATGACCTGAGTCGAAACCAAGAGTCTGATTGATGCTCAATGGACTGAGCCACCCAGATGTCCCAGTGCCCATTATTTTCTAAGACAGTAAAACAGGCAAGGAGATAAGGAAGTATAGCAAAAGATGATAACCAGAAATAATCAGCAGAGGCTCAAAACTAAAAAACAAAGTGGATACTCAATTTGAAAATGTCCTTTGATGGATTATATAACAAATAAATTATCAGAAATAACACTATTGATCATAAAGGCATTATATAAATGTTTATGAGTTCCTGCTATGAAATAGGAAGAAATATCTTTCAATTTTTAAATATCCTTTGATTGTGTCCACACTGATAAATACCTGTATTAAGAATGAAATAATTAGCAAAATATAGGGGCCCATGTAGGATGAAAGAAGTCGTAAGGGTACTAAAAAACCTTACTAGGAATGTGGCTTGTTCATTTAGTGTAGAATTCCACTGGGCCTGACAGAGGCCTGACTGACAAACTTTACAATTTCAGGAAGCTATTAAAAGGTAAATTTAAACTGATCTATGAAAATAGATGTGACTATAGAGAAAAATAGGGACAGTAGTATAGCCAATAATCATTTTCTGTCTTGGAAAAATAAATAAGAATTATGAGGATTTCAAGAAACCAGACAAGTGGGACAGAAATGAAGTCCTGGTTTGGACAATTAATCAGAACAAAGTAAAATTTTGATGTCTGAGGTGATACAAGAAGAGACATCATCAGACTGATACAGCTCAGAAACCCCACCACAGCTTTATCAAACAAGAATTACCCAGCAGAATTCTAATTTGGAGAAACATTTCAAAGAGCATTTTACTTAGACCTGGAAAAATAACAAATGCTTGATTATGTTACATGGTGCCAATTAGTTTGATCAATAATTCCAATTAACTTGGTTAAACTTGAATAGTACTTTTCTTTTAATTTTATTTTAAATTACAATATAAGATTGACTGTTAAATCCCATATCCCATTTAATGTGCAGATATCAGAATATTTATTTAACATAGAAGAAATATATCTTTCCTAGATTTTTAGTAAGTACTTTTGCTTTTAATTAAGAAAAACTAATTACTTTTTCATGTGCTATTGTTGCTTTTATATGTTATTCACATCTTCTTCCAAGAAATCCCACAACTGGCATGGTCATTTCATAAGTTGTAGATAATGGTAAATCTTGGAAATTAACATATATGATCTAAGAGAAATGAATCAGTGAATAAAATTGTGTCACATACATAAAGACCATCAGGTTTATTGATCCTCTCTCTAGATAAGAAAAGGGGATTAATTCCAACCTAAATGTGCTTCACTTGTCTTTTGAGGCTGTAGTCCACAGACTAGTGTAATCCAATAGACTTCTCTGACTTAATGAAAATGTTTTATATCTACACTTTCTAATATGGTAGTCACTGGCCACAATTGAGCCCCATCGGGCTCCACGCTGTGTCTCTCTCTGTCAAATAAATAAATAAAATCTTTTTAAAAGATTTTATTTATTTATTTAAGAGAGAGAGAGAGAGAGAGAGAGAGAGAGGGAACACAAGCAGGGGGAATGGGAGGGGGAGAAGCAGGTTCCCTGCCGAGCAGGGAGCCCGATGCGGGGCTCGATCCCAGGACCCTGGGATCATGACCTGAGCCGAAGGCAGACGCCTAATGACTGAGTCACCCAGGCGCCCCAGGACTGATAAACTCATTTTTAAATTGTATTTTATTTTAATTAATTTAAATTGAAATAGCCTGCCTAGGGTAACCTCAAAAGCAAAGCCTGAAAGTATAGCTTGCATAATGTTAATTCATTAGGGAATGAAATTTCAAGGAGCAGGAATGAGGGACAGGGCAAGTGAAACAAAGAAGGAAGGAAAGTTAATACAAGGATACGTTATGGAATTGGCCACTGATTATAGCAACTGATGCTCAGTGTAAATTGTGAGGCTTCTGAGGAGCTTTATGAAATTCATTTCAAAAGTGTCCACATAGAAGATTAAAGGTAGGATCATTTCTCCCTCAGCAATCATTTCCCATCGATTCAGAATCTTAAAGGCTTTAACTTCTTCACAATTTGGGTTATGTATGTGTGAAGCTTAAGAAGGCTCACTGGGGACCTTCCTCAGAGGGGCTTTAGAGGAAATCTGTAATAAGAAGAGCAATGGATATGGGCCCTTGATGAGGTGTATGTGTGAAGTTGTTGGAAACCTGTGTGACTACGGTTACAGCACTGCAGCAACGGAGTTAAAGAACTAGCTAAGCAATAAGTATAAAATGTTTAAGTAAGTGGATAAAACAGATAGGGTCTCTGATCCCATAGAACCTATAATCAAGTGGAGTAAATAAGAAAATAAAGAGTAATCAAATGAGAAGTTAATTAGAAATTGTGATGAGTGCTTTGAGAGAATAACGAAGGTGTATGGCTGGAGCACAGTAGGAAGAGAGATAATTTGAGAGTCATCAGCAAAGATCTATGGAAAATACTATTAAACCTAGAACATGGATGTTGAGGAGGAAGCCAAGGAAAAAAATACTGTGCAAACAAGAAAAACATAAAGGAAACCGTGTTTCTAAAATAGCCCCTTGCTCTAAGTAGAGCAAGAAATACCCAGCCCACCCAACAAGCAGATGATGAGTCATTATAGTCACCCTATCAATTCAACCAATAGTGTTGTCAAGAAGAAGGATCCTTGAAAAACATACAGTTGTTAAATCTGTATCAGATTTTTCTTGGTAGGCAATAACTGTGAAGTTTCTTTATTAAAGAAATGAAAATATATGAACTCTGAACAGAAAACTGAAAATAGTTGAAGCCATCAATTTTGTTTTTAACATTGATGGCAGGAAGCATCTTTAAAATGGTAAACTGTTCATTGGAAAGACAACAACAAAGGGCCATGAAAGCTGAAAAAGAAGAGGTATTTTAAGGAAAGACAATTAATTTGCCTGCATATAACAGAGAAACGAAATTGGGGTCTCTTTTGAACACTGATGCATAAAAATTTGACAGATTTCAAAATAGAATCTAACAGTGCTGGAATAACATTACTGAATTTTGGTGGCTAAATTAATTTGAATCTCCTTGGGAGTGTACATTACCTTTGTTTTCTAACATATCAGTATGAAAGATTTAATTCACTTACTTGGAGAAATTACATTTAAGGTAGCAAACAGAATATTTGAGCCAAGCCGATTAAGCACCATATACCAAGTAACAAATCAAAATTTAGAATTCAACTTTTTACTATGTTTTATAGAACCCTGATTTCTTTCCATCCAACCCTGGAAAAACTATCCCTGGAACATTTTATTATGCAGGAAGAATTGTCTTTAAAATTTTGCACAGGGTTACCAAACTATCAAATTTAAATTTGTAACAAATGCTTTGTTCAAACTTTAAGTTGCACTCTCTTTTTGATCCTGTAGTGGTCACTTTTTAACAAACATAGTTATCATGGAAAAATGTGTATATATATGTTTTTTAATATTTTATTTATTTATTTGTTTGTTTATTTATTATTTATTTATTTTGAGAGAGAGAGAGAGAGAGGTGTGTGCAGGGTCAGATGGGGAGGGAGAGAGAGAGGGATAAAAATTCTCACACTCCTCACTGAGTGTGGAGCCCCAAGCGGGGCTTGATCTCAGGACTCTGAGATCATGGACCTGAGCCAATATCAAGGCTCAGGCACTTAACCAATTGAGCCACCCAGGCACCCCAAATATGTATGTTTATTTATATAATGCTCACAGCAAATTTATGAAGTAGATACCATTTTAAACCTAGCTTTACAGAAGAGAAAAATGAGGCACAGAGATATTAAGTAACTTCTCAATTTTGTTCTGCTGTGTCCTTAGAATCTTTAACAGTGTCTGACACAAAACACCTGCTTGAAAATTGTTGTTGACAGTAACTTGACTGATCAACTCACTTTTTTATGTGTCACTCTGTAACATTAAAGGAAAATTCTTGATTTTAGCTCCTTCTTACAATATACCCACAACAAAGTAAGTTGTGGTTTCCATTTCTTATTTTGGTCTTGATCTGAAAAAAAAAAAACACACATTTCTTCCAGCCAAAAACCCAGGAGTCATCTTTTAGTATTTTCAATTTCTCATGCCCTACATCTAATCCATTTGTCACATATTAAGTAGTTTCTTCATTTAAAATACATTTAAAATTTGTTTCTTTCTCTCCATTTCTATTGCCACTATGGTCCAGGCCAATATCTTTAATCTCCTACAGTAGCAATGGTACCCAACAGTGGAATTACTGGATCATCCATTGGAAGTTCTATTTTTCCTTCTTTGAGAAACCTCCATACCATCGTCCACAACGGCTGCACCAATTTACATTCCTACCAACAGTGCACAAGTGTTTCCTTTTCTCCACATCCTCCCCGACATTGTTATTTCTTGTCATTTGGATACTAGACATTATGACAGGTGTGATGTGATAGCTCATTGAAGTTTTGATTTGCATTTCCCTAATGATGAGTGATATTGAGCATTTTTTCATGTGCCTCCTTATCTCTTTTTATCATAAAGTTTGCTCTCTGAGGCCCTTTGGTGGTAGCAAAGAGACAACTCATTCACCCATGTTTGTATGCATGAAGTGACAACCTCTTTGCATAACCCAATTTATTTATGAGGAAAAAGCTCATTTTTCTGAACAGGCCCTATTATTCTCTTCACTAACCGCCTTTGTAATTCCATCAATATTTTCACCATTCCTTGCAAGTGTTCATGATTTAATATGATGTTCTCACTGTTTACTCTTTCACTAGTTTTTATGAAACCACATTAAGTATTAGGTCTAGTTCCCATTTTACACTTTGTTTTTTTCATGTGTTTAGTCTGATGTGCCTGCTTATTTCTTAGACATATTTATTTGGAGGGTTCACTTCCACTTTGAATCACTTATGACAAAAACATAATTCCCATTTGATTTCATTTCATTGCAAAAGTACAGAAAGACAAAGCAGCAAAAGGCACATCTTTTAACAGTTTACTTACTTTGCTACTATGTGAAAAGACAAACACTTTTTGTGTATAACATGAGTTAAAAATACAATATGATTTAATTTTGATATGATTTACTTAAAATATAAGAAGATTAACATTAGCTCATTTTGTATGCAAAGAAAAATTTTAGATGACTATTTTTGTCTTGTTTTTCAAAACAGAAAATGCTCCAGTTATGCTGTTTTTTGCATACAAAATGAACCGAGAACCCCCTATCAACATGCAGTTTGAATTAATGTGTTCCAAGAAAGGGTAATATATTTTCCTGAGTATTAAATTTACTAAAATAATTGAATTCTATTTTATTACATCTAACTAGCATTTATTGAGCAGTAGGGAAACAATTGAAATAGATACAAAATAGCTAGATTCTAGTTCATTTGCTTATTCAACCATTTGTTGTTGGGGTTGAACAGCTTTTTTTTTGTTTCTACTGCTGGTGTGTTCAGACATCATGTTAGTTACTAAGGTTGGAAACCAAGCAAGATACAACATTCTTAGGCCTCAATTGTTACTCTTTGACTCAGATGTTTATTTATTCATCTCCTGTATGAATCAGTGATATACAAGGCCTCTGACCAAGACTTGATGTGTGGAGACCTGTGCAGTGTCTGATGTTTTGCTCTATTTACAAGGTACAAGTCAGCCTGTCAGTTTCATTGATGCTATCAGAAGACGTAAGATTCTTAGGTCTGAGAGGAGAGACTTTCCTGTTCATAACACAGCAAGAAGCATGAGCATCACATCTGCATTTACCCACAAGTCCAACAAGGGGCATGGCCCAGATGGATACTGCAACTTCAGTAGGTTTGTGTCACAGCTGAGATGAGGAAACTCCCAGTCTTTTAAACAATATGTTGGCAAACCTGGGAAAACTTGGGCTGGAGAAATATATTTTTATCATCCTTACTTGGAAGGAAATATATCCTGCTCCCCAGGAAGATGACATTATCTCTATCTTCCAAGGTCATTTGCTATACAAATGCCCTTGCAAACATAATGCAGAATATAACCTGTTCCAATACCTGCAGAAATACCAGAAAGCATTGTCTCCTACTACAGTATTGCAAAAACATGTCTATTGACACCAAGGAGTTCATAATATAATAAATGTGAAAGGAAAATAAAAGTGAAATAAGTCTGGGGTGCCTAGGTGGCTCCGTCAGTTAAGTGTCTGCCCTCAGCTCAGGTCATGATCCTAGGACCCTGGGATGGAGCCCCTCACATCTGGCTCCTTGCTCAGTAGGGAAGCTGCTTCTCCCCCAGCCCCTCCCCCTTCTCGTGCTCTCTCTCTCTCTCTCAAATAGATAAAATCTTAAAAAAAGAAATAAGCTAATAATCTCTTCTTTGCTTAATTTTATGTGACTTTATACTTTCTGAAAATTGTATGTACTCCTTAATTGCATGTACTCAAAGCTATCTCTTCATTTATGATTTCTTCCTTTGGTTTTATTCTTAAGAGTTTTTTCTTTATATTATAGAGTTTAGAAACACTACTTTGGTTCTAGAATTTAGTTTAGTTTTAAAATACCTATAAAAATATCCACATAATGTGTGAATGTCAATTGAAAGACAAACTGATTCATGGAATAGGAACAAATTTGGGAAGGGCAGCAGTCTCATCTGTAAAGACTTGTAATTGTAATTAAAAATTAATGTCAAAATTTAGGTGAATTGTATTTTCAAAATTAAAATAATGAGCTGTTCTCTGATGCATAATAAACTTTGGAAAAGATGACGTGAAACTTATAAGAATTGTTTCAAATAAGTTAGGGAATGCTTGTAAAACTTATTGAATGGGATAAAAACCTATATATTATCATATCTTAATTAAACAGTCAAAACAAAGAGAAATTATTGATATATGTGGCTTTCAAAATCCTTTAAAGGTATGTATTCTTAAACTTTTGATTTAATTGAGGGATAAGTAAAGTAATGAAAAAATAAAAGAATAATTTAGGTTTGCCCATTTTTATTGTTTTAATATCCTTTTCAGTATAAATATTTAGCTAATGTCCTTAATTTGTTGTATCCAAGAATACATAATAGTCTTCTTAGTGCCAGACATACATTATTTTTAATATTTATTGCCACATCCTTATACCATAATTTTAACTTTGCTGAAAAATAAGAGAAATATATTTGTAAAGAACATTGATGCAAATCAATATGCATTAAAATATAAAAACTATGCCAGGAAGCCAAAAAGTGACTTCTAATCTTCCTTAAGTATAATTTTTAAAACACTTCCTTCCAGTGTAACATAATATAAAGATAAAAACATACTACTTTGTAAAGAGCCATAAGTAATTCTAAACAAGTAGCTTCTATCTATAATGATTATAATTTTTTACTCTTTATTTTGGAAAATTTCAAATATATACAAAATTTAAGAGAATAGTGTAAGAATTCCCATTTACCCATCAATGACAATGTTTTATCTATACACCTACTTATTTCCCTCCTGATTTGTCTCATAATAAGCCCACATATCATTTCCTTTTATCCATAAATATTTCACAAGCATAGCTTTGTTATTATTAATTGCAACATTTTGAAATTTTAAGTGTTAATAAAGCAAGAAACAGGAGTAAATGTAGTTGAAGTTGTTCAAATCAAGTATTCTTTAAAATTGTACTACAAACATTAATCAGATAATGCATCTATGAACACATTGGAATATTCATTAAAATATATACAAAGAAACATTTGTGAAACTCACAGACCTTAAAGAATTTAAATCTATTTAGACAAATAAAACCCAGACAAATGAATAATAAAGTAGCTTGAACTAGTGGTCTAGATTATTTACCTGATAGAATATTAAGGCAATCCATATTTAATTGAAATGGTATATAATAAATTTGTGAGTTCAAAGGAGGAAGATAACACATGGTCTAATCACTATTAAGGAAGAGAAAAAAAAAGTAAGATACTACCAGGTAGTTTTGATAATGCATCACTTACCTTTTTGAAATAACTATCAACATTGTCATGAATATTAGCCATTAAATTCATCTAAATTCACATTTAACTTAGTTTCCTTTGTTGTTCCTTTGTTCTCTTATAGTGCTCTACTGAGAGCACACTCTCAAAAAATCACTTGCAGAAGAATTCCCTTCTAGAGATTTGCTTTTAGAGACCCTGACCTAAGAATTAGTACCAGGAGAGGACCAGACAATAGATATTAAGGATGAGATTCTGGAGTTGTATCATTCTCCAACTACATCTCAATAAGGAGTCCATCACTGTATATACCAACACTTCATCAACAGGAGGAACATTGGTAATATCTGCCATGCTGTAGCAGTGTAATAATTAAAATATACATCTGCCTTAAACTGGGAAGATTTTTTTAAAATCTTTGACTCCATAAGTTTGGCCAATGCGCCCTTGTTAGAAAATAACCACCCCTACCATAAAGACTCTACAGAAGACTTAATTGTGGAAAGTGCCAAAAAGTCTGTTCAGACTTCCTCAGAATTTTCCCCATGTTCCATCCTGTCAACTAGATAATTATAGGTTCAGCATGGCTTGACTAGGGAGTTACAAACCATGCTAAAACAGATGAGGAATTATAATCCAAAGGAGCTGAAGTACATGGTTAACATGTACTAGAATAATCAGTCTTCTGTTGATAAGTTGATTACAACAGTCTATCTACCTACAAACGGCATCCATTGATCCTGCTAGGGAGTTGCATATATTTCAGATGTGCATTTAAATCTAAAACAAATTATTTTGTTGTTTGGTAGCTCATTCTTATTTTGCAGTAAACACTTCCACCCACATTTCCTACAAGGAGGTCCTTCTAAAGAGCTCAGCCCAGCCCTTCTTACCAATGCTCAATAAATTGAGAGACCAAATTAGATGTCAGACAAATGGAACATGGAAAGATCATAATGGTAGGAAAATGAAGGAGAACTGAACTGGTCAGTCAAGGAGGAAAGTCCCTGTGGCAGCTGGAGGACAGACAATTTTCCTACCAGAGAGAAGGGTCCTGGAGAATTGAATCTTACATGCAGTGAGGATTGGCTGCTCTGGGTTCCTAAAAAAATGCTGTTCAACTCTGCATCTGCACAGTATGTATATGATGCTATCAACTTTTGTTCATTTAAAAAAGACTATTTTTTAGAACAGTTTTAGTTTCATAGCAAAATTGGGAGGAAGGTACAAACATACCTGATAATCCCCCTTTACCTCTACCATATATAGCTTCTCCCATTATTAACATTCTGCACCTGAGTGGTACAATTGTTAAAATTGATAAACCTACATTGACACATTATCACCCAAGGTTTATAGTTTACATTATCATTCCCTCTTGGTGTTGCACATTCTGTGAGTTTGGAAAAAGGTATAATGAAATGTATCCACTGTTATAGTACCATACAGAATAGTTTCACTGCCCTAAGAAACTTCTGTGCTCTGCCTCTCCCTCCCACTTCAAAATCCTAGAAACCACTACTCTTTTCACTGTCTCCATAGTTTTGGCTTTTAGAATGTTTTGTACTTGGAGTCACACAGTATGTTGCCTTTTCAGATTGGTTTCTTTCATGGTTTTTCATGGCTTGATAGCTCATTTCTTTTTAGTGCTGAATAATATTTTATTGTCTAGGCGTATCACAGTTTGTCCATGCACCTTTTGAAGGACATCTTGGTTGTTTCCAAATTTTGGCAATGATGAATAAATCTGCTATAAACATCTGTGTGCAGATTTTAGTGTGGACATGTTTTTAATTCATTTGGATAGATATCAAGGAGTATATATTCTTATATGTTCAGTTTTGTAGGAAACTGCCAAAGCTGTCTTCCAAAGTAACTGTACCATTTTGCATCCTCATTAACAATGAATTATGGCTCCATATCCTTGTCAGCATTTGGTGTTGTCAGTATTCTGGATTTTGACAATTCTAATAGGCGTGTAGTGGTATCTCATTGTTTTAATTTGCATCTCCCTGCTGACATATGATGCAAAGCATCTTTTCATATACTTATTTGTCATCTATGCATCTTCTTTGGTGAAGAGTCTGTTAAGGTCTTTGGCTCATTTTTAAATCAGACTATTGTATTCCTTATGGTTGAGTTTTAAGTGTTCTTTGTATATTTTGGATAACAGTTCTACATTAGATATATCTTTCACAAATATTTTTCCCAGTCTGTGGCTTTTCTTTCATTCTTTTGAGTTTGCAGAGCAGAAAATCTTAACTTTAATGAAGTCCAGCTTATCAATTCTTTCTTTCATGGATTGTGCTTTTGGTATTGTACGTAAAAAGTCATCACCAAACCCAAGTTCACCTTGATTTTTTTCTTGCTCTACAAGTTTTAATTTTGAAATATTTGCCTTATTACTTGGAATTTCTCAAGTGTGAGAAGATTTTTTTAATGATTTTATTTTTAATTGGATGTATTTTATATTTTACTGGAAAGAATAAGAAATTGAGAGTGTCTGTGATGCTCTAGCATCTAAATATATAAAAAATATTAGTTGTACCATTTGTAATTAGTCAACTTTCGATTTTGTAAATTTTTATTTAGGAAAAGCACTCTAAATGGAGGCAAAATAAAATTTCTTGAAAATGTTTGAGCAGAATCGAGATGCAATTGATTTGAGACTATCTCTATTTAACAGTTTGCTTTGAGCTTATAAGATACCTCATCATCTATAAAGTGATACTCTACTAAAAATGTTAAGATCTATAGAGAATATAAATTGAAACTATCAACCATTTTAAACCTATTTATCCTAAAATGCATCTTTGAAGAATATTGCTAACAGCTATATGAAAATAATTAAAAATAACAAGGCTATGTTGAAAAATCTATTTCTTTAGAAAAACACCACCTTATTGTATTAGAAACAAAGTAGCTAAGGAGCCTACTGAAGTAAATAAACATGTACCAAAAATAATTATTCTATTTATACAAAATTTTAATGTTAACCTGATCAATATGTGGAAGTATGTGTGTATTTGTTGGTGTGCATATGTGTTTACATTTAAGGTATATACACATATTTTATTTCTATCTTTTGGACACAAATTTATTTTTGAAAATAATAATTAAAAAGCACTAAATTGTATGTCCAATAATATAATAAAACCAATGTGTTTGTCAGTAAATTGATGTTTAAGTATGATACAATGTAATTTATTGCCAGTTCTTTTACTATCAGAAGTATCCCTGTATGGATGATAAATTGTTCAGTTATTTTACTCATATGAAACCATTGGTATCATCTGGATGTGAACTTTTTTATTCTTCATCAGTTTTTGCTGCATATTTTCTCTCCATTTATTAATGATTTTAGATACACTGCTAACTATGGCTTTCAAAAGTCCAAATCACTATATTGTCTGTGCTTCCTTATCTATATTTTTTAGCATTTTCTATAATATCTTGTAGCCATGCCTAGGAATTTTACTTGCCTCTAGTCTTCGTGTCTTTCTTGGTTTGATGAGCCACCTTAGAATGTAATGTATTACTTTCTCCAAGTTAGAACATAATTTTGTTGTTACTTCTACTAATATCTTATTATCGCCATAGTTAATCAAAATACAGGTATACTAAATAGAGTCAGTCCTCTCCTTACGAGGTTATGGCACTAAGCAGGAGGATTAACAGCAGAGTTGAAGAGAATTGCATTTCACTTTCTATGTAAATACAAACTTCCTCTGACAGTGCTCAACAAAATGGCTAAAAAACATATGGTAGCATGGTGAATTAATGCATATATTTCTTCATTTTGATGAACTTCCTTTCCCATCGTAGCAAAATTAGGCATAACAAAAGCAACGGAGAAAACAGTGACTATCTCTGGTTACTCCTGACTTCTCTCAATTGCCAGATTCTGTCCACCTTGGCACTGACCACATATACAGTATTATACAAACAGTTAGTAGGTAATATATTCTCTGTAATTATCAATATTTTCTATTAAAACACTTCCTATTGATCCCCAGGGATATTATATTATTTTTGATTTACCATAAATAGCTCTTGGATTTAGTAAATCTCAAAGTTCCCAGTTTAATATGTCTAAATAAAAACTTCATGAGGAGAATGGAAAGTGTTTCCGATTAGGTTATAATAACCATACCAATGACAGCTCTTAGTATTGTGATAACCACACTGAATTTTTCACAATAAAATCTATCTTATGCATTTAAAAAGCTGGAAGGAAGAAAATGAAAAATTCTAATAATGCTTTTATTAATGTCTATATAGAAATAAATACATATCATGAAAAAAATGTTGGCCATGTTGACTTGAAAAAATTGAAAATCATCTGAATTAAACATTTGCCTGCCCTTGATTTTGAAAATGATAGAAATTGCTTATAAATCCACTGACAGGAGAGGAGTGATGTCATGTATAATGGTGGAGTAGGAAGATCTGAAGTTAGGTCTCTCCAACAAAGCAACCATTGAAATGAGAAGAGAAATTGGAACAGACTCTTTTGAAACCCTAAAGTCCAACTGGACACTTAGAACAACTGGAGCGTGCTGGGTGAAGGGAAAGACTGTCATTCTTAAGTATGAGTGGTGCTCATAAACATGTCATCTGTCTCCATTTCTCAGCCCCATCTGGGCTGTAGGGAGAGTGGTTCAAGTTTCTGGAGCAGCGGACTGGTGCTTCCTAGACCATAGCAGCTTTCCCCTCTCGCATCTATGGAGAGATATAAAGGGCCAGGGCACTTTTTTTCTGTTCCCCTTTTTGGAGCCAGACATGTAAGACAATACGTGTTAGGTTGCTAGCTGACCACAGAGATAATGAAACAAAAATTTCAGTACCTCGCACAAAACAAGAATACATACTTTTCAAAAAATAGTTTGGAAAAGTCACAAGTAGATTGATGGTTTCCCAAAAGCATGAATCAGCAATCTCTAAAGAGTGGGAGAATCAGATTTCCAGAGTTACTACATTAAAGTCTCTTTAACAAAGGTGCTGGGTAAACTAGATTTCCACATGCAAAACAATGGGGGTGGACCTTTGGCTTACATCATAAAAAAATTAACTCAAAATGGACCAAAGACCTAAAAAATAATGAAAACTATAAAACTCACAGGAGAAATCATAGGAAAAAAAACTTCATGACATTGGATTTAGCAATTATTTTTTAATATGACACCTAAAGCATATCAGAAAAGTGAAAATAGACCACTGGATTTCATCAAAATCAAATCCTTTTGTGCATTAGAGGACATCTTCAATGTAGTAAAAAAGCAACCCACAGCATGGGAGGAAATATTTGCAAATCATATATCTGATCAGGGACTAATTACCAGAATATATAAAGAACTCCTAAAACTAAACACAACAGCACCAAAATGAATAGCCCAATTGGGAAACGGGCAAGGGATTTGAAAAAAAAATCTTTCCAAAGAAGTAAAAATTGCTAAGTACATGAGCATGAAAAGATGATCAACATAATTAGTCATTAGGAAAATATAAATACAATCATAATGAGATAACACTTAACCCCACTACAATGGCTATTATTAAAAATAATTGTTAGTGGCAATGTAAAATGTTGCAGCTGCTAAGGAAAAGTTTGACGGCTCCTCACAAAAATGTGTGTATTCTTTGAAGTGTATTCTTTGAAGTGTATTCTTGCCTAGAGATTCCAAATAAGGGCCCATCCTTGATTTGGGCCTTGTGAGACCTGGAGCAAAAAACAAAAACAAAGAAATTAAAAAAAAAAGTTAAATGTAGAATTGCTGCATGACCCATCAATTCCACTTCTAGGAGTATACCTCAAAGAATTGAAAACAGAAACTCAGACTGATATTTATACATCAATATTCACAGGAGCATTCTTCACAACAGCCAAAGGTGGAAACAATCCAAGTGTCCATCAAAAGGTGAATAAATAATTGTGGTATATACATATAATAAAATATTATTCAGCCATAACAAGAAATGAAATTCTGATACATGCTACAACATGGATGAACCGTGAAAACATTATGTTAAGTGAAACAAGCCAGACACAAAAGGACAAATATTATATGATTCCACTTATATTGGTTATCTCAAATTGGCAAATTCATAGAAACAGAAGGTAGAATACAGATTACTGGGGCCTGGGAGGATGGAATATGGAATGTTACTGCTTACTGCTTACTGCTTACAGAGTTTCTGTTTCTGGTGATGAAAAAGTTTTGGTGATGCTTATACTACACTGTGGCTATATTTAATGTTACTGAACTGTACACTTAAAAATGGTTGAAATAATAATCTTCATGTTATTTATAGTTTACCATAAAAGCACTAACTGATAAAGCTTATATTTAGCATATTATTATGCATACAGGTTTTATGAAGCAAATTATTACCTTTTTAAAAAATATTTAGCAACATGATAGAGTTTCTGCATTCTTTGTTACAATGATTATACCCAAGGATTTTCAATTATTTAAGTATATTTAATAATACAAGCCTGCAGATATCCTGTACATTAAAATAGTAAAAAAATCCACATAAAGTAGTGTTTTAGAGCCATTTCATAAAAGGACTTTGAAATATAAACCTGAAATCCGTATGTCTGCCTCACAAGTAGCAGGAGAAGCAAAATAATGATATCCAACAGAGATTTCTTAAATAACCTCAGAGCACTAGTAATGTAGTCTTCACTCAGATGTAGAAATAAATCTTTAGAAATTGATGTTATTCAAAAAAATTATTTCATGTCTTAGAGTTGAGCTAAAATTTTAACTTTAAGCATTAGTGGTTTGATTTTTCTCATTCTATTTTACAATCCAGTATATTCACAAGATAATCAGTTTGTATAAAGAAATGTCTTCCTGATAATACTTTTCACCACTTCGATTCTCCACCATCAGTCTATTGTCACTAAAATGTAGTATTTTAAACTTTACTTTTTAAAATATATTTGAGAGATGAATATTATCTACCAGGCATAAAATATTGCTGTATAATAATAATACTGACCTGGAAATCTTAATTTCTGTTGAGTTTACTTATAACAGGGCAGTTTTATCTCTTTACTTCTATATAATGTCATCCTAATATTCAAAAAGTAGAAGAAATAATATAGACTTTAATTTTAACAAATCAAATGAATATCATTTGGTTTTAATTTCATGAAATCATTTAAAACTTCTTGGTTTTTTAAATTTCTTTTAATGAATAAGACTTTAAAATGAGCTTTATAAAGTCTTTGATATTATAGTTCAATTCTTTGTTATAGAATCTTAGGGGCTTTTTTGTGTTTTGTTTTGTTTTGTTTTTGTTTTTAATTAGCAAATGGTTTGCTTTTCTACTGTGGCAGGCAGAATTTTGGAATGGTACTCCAAAAATGTCCTACTATAAACCTCAGAAACTGTAAATAAAATGAGACTGTGTTACATTGAATGACAAATTGACCTTAAGATACGGAAATTATGCAGATGGGTCTGGTTTAATCACATGAGTCCCTTTAAAAAGCTGAGAGCTTTCTTAAGTTGATGGTAAAAGAGGAAGCCAGAGAGATTCCAAGGGGGAGAAGGACTCCATATGCCCTTCCTGGTTTGAAGATAGACGAGGCCACATAAGAAGGAATGAGGTGGCCTCTAGGAGCACTTAGTGGCCTCTGGCTGAAAGCCAGCAAGGAAACAGACTTTAGATCTCTTACTGCTAAAACTGGATTCTGCTGACAACATAACTGAGCTTGAAGTGTATTCCTGCCTAGAGATTCCAAATAAGGGCTCATCCTTGATTTGGGCCTTGTGAGACCTGGAGCAACAAAAACAAAAACAAAAACAAAACAAAAAAAAACAAAAAGCAAATAAATCCCAAAACAAAAAATAAACCCCACCTGAACATCTGAGCTTGACAATTGTAAAATAATAAAAGGATGTTTTTTAAGATGCTGAATTTGTGGAAATTTATTATTCAGCAATAGAAAATTAATATGCATACTTCTGAAAGCCATACATGATTTTGCTTTTGTGTTTATCAAACTTTTAGGTCATCCAAAGGGCAAAGACGCATGCCCCATTAGGTCTAGGAGATAAGGTAAATGGAATTTCCCTCTGAAATTAAAATTGTGAAATCAAGAGTGATATGCCCAAGTTACCTTAAAACAATGGGTTATAAACTTTTGGATATAATGTAAATTTAATAAAACTATCAAATACTTTTCTCAGAGGGAAAAAATAGATTTGCAAATATAGACACAACAGTTTGCATGGAATATCAAGATTGATATTGAGAACCTCTCTCTAAAAAAACAATTGCAGAACCCACAGAGCAAGGTTGTATTTTAATGTACCAACCTAATCAGAAATAATTAAATCATTTAGAATAATATGTAGATAAAGTCCACACACATTTTAAGGGTTCCCAGAAGCAAACAAGGGCAGTGTCTACTTGGCCGTTGTCCCAAAGCAGGTTTCCCTGAAGGCTGGTATAAGTATCTGGCAAGCTTCGCTATGGTTTCCAACTGTTGGAGCCTCTTGGATTTTTGTATTTGATTTGTTAAACCATCTCTCCTTCTGATTTGGGGCTCTAAGAACAAACATCTGATCATCTATTTTCCAGTGTAGCTATTCTAAAAATTCAGTACAAGCTAGTCAGACTGCTCTGCCTATCTAATATCCCTGGGAGTTAGATACCTCACATCATAATTGAACTGTCTTTCAAATTCACCTTTAAGTTTTTCTTAGCTCTCCCAACAGAAATTACCAATATTCAGCTGGGATAACTCTGGGTAGGGGTGGGGGAGTAATGAGACTGAGATTTTTGTCCGGCAAGCTAAATGTCAAATGGGACAATGATTATTCACTAAGGCACCAATATGAATGGCCAGGGGGTCTCCTCTAAGTGACACTCTTATTTTTTTGTGTGGGTCTTCTTGAATTTGTACAAATTTAAAGAAAGTAATACTTAAATGTTTGGTATTAAAAAGAATATTTTTTTTATTTGGCACTGACATTAAATTAAATTTTACTATATAGCACACTGTAGCTAAGGTTAAAAAGGCCAGGAATAAATTCATATTTAGAATGGCCAACATTCAAGGGGATTAATTAAAAAGGTGGACTTCATTTACAATCTTTGTCTAAACACCTATGTTATTTCCTTTGACACTACTGGAAACCTTTCAGTTTACCACCTGCAAACACCGAGAACTTGTTGGAAAATTAATGAGCACTATACTGCCTCTCTCTCTCCCTGAACCTACCCGTAATGCTTTCTCTTCCTTCCCTTACTTTCTTCTTCCTAATAAGTCTAAAATTATGAAAAGTAAGATTTGTCTCATATGTTTGAATAAATTATTCCAAGTGCCTAATCAGTCAATAGCTAACTAACTTTGGGCTTTGAGATAATTACTTTGTAATCTAACTTGCTCCAAGGATAGATTTCCATTTGAGTTTGCATTATTTTGCATTTTAAGTATACAGCATTATTCATATTAGTTTAAATGGGGGTGTAATATAAGGTCATAAAATCTTTCACTAGGAAATATTGTTGTACTGTTTTTAGGAGTACTAACACACATATGGTGTTTATTTTCCATGATTTTATATTTAAAAATGTTAGTAAGTCCTTTTTTTTTCAGATTTGTGTACTGTGAATTCCTCTTAGTCTATTTTCCTTATTTTCTTTATGATCTTTGAAAGGGCAGAAGTCCTAAATTTTGATGATATCTACTTCATCATTTTTTTTTTATGGTTTGTGCTTTTTGTATCCTACCCTAAAAAATTTTTGCCTAACTCGAGGTCATAATGATATTCTTCTATCTTTTTTTCCAGATGTTGAACAGCTTTTTTAGCCTTTGTGTTTAGGTATATGATCCAGCTTTTATTTAATTTTTGTATATGATGTACCTCTGTGTTTCCATTTTTCTTCTATGTATGTATGCTATATTTTTAATCAGGAACAATATAACAACTACTTTTCTGTGAGTGAAAAATTCTATATAAATAACGTCATTTTCAAGTTACTAAGTCAAAAGTGTCTCAAAATGGTTGAAGACAATAAGACTTCCCTAAATGTATTTAGTAGCACACTTCTTTCATGGAGTAGTATTTGTAAATATTTTGAATAGCAATAAATTTAAATCATTTATTTGGTGAACATAATTCATGAAGTTTATAAGAAATGTAAAATTTATAGATATCACTTTGCAATGAGATATTTCAAAACCAGAAGGAGATTATTTTGTTGTAGAGGAAATGGTGAAGTATCCTTCTAATGAGCATACTTCAATTTTCTTCTAATTAAAGAAGCTTATCAGGGAAGTTCCCACCCAATAGCTCTGATTACCACTTAGGTAATCAGTCCACTTACATTCTGAGGGTGAAAAAAATTTCCAGTTTTATTGGGAACATTAAGCTATATTTCTACTAAAAATCATACAGGGTAGTAAAGCTTTTCATGTTATTTTGATACCAGTAACTACCTGCTCCACTGGTTCCATAATCTCTTTTTAGGAAATGTTTACTCTATCAGTCAGGATTCTCTAGAAAAACAAAACGAATGGGAGATAGATAGATGATAGATAAGGCAAAGAGCTCCCATCACAAGGAAAATTTTCTCTGTTTTTGGCTTTTTTTCTTTTTATTGTGTCTTTATGAGATGATGGATGCTAACTAAACTTAAAAGCTATAATAATTCACAATATATGTAAGTCAAACCATTATGTCATACACCTTAAACTTAGATAATGATGAATGTCAATTATAACTCAATAAAACTGGGAAAAAAAAGATTCTGTCCAAAGAGGAAAAGACCAAGATATAAAGCTTTACTTCCCTTGTCTGTATATAGAGACCTTGGCAGTTATATAGACCAGTCATTCAATAAAACAAGTCTTTACCTGCCAAAAGAAAAGAAGAGGAAAAGAATAGGACTCATGGAGTATTCTAAATACTTAAAAACTATATTAATAATTCATTACATTTATCATTCCATCCATATTTTATTAATTTTAACTGATATCTAGGTATTGGCAATTATTTTCCTTTAGCAATAAAAATCTAGGTTCTGAATTTCTTCTCTCTTTTTGGAAATGAAAACTTCTATTTGCATTAAGACATTAAGATATCACTCTTAAACTAGGGTTACCCTAAGTTGGTTTATCAAGGTTTTAATGATAACTGGAATTTATTAAAAGTCACAAAATAAGAGGTTCTTTTAAGATTATAAATACAGTAATCTAAAAGGTAGAAGAAATTTGACCTTTAATCTCAAAGGACAAACCAACGTATAGTTACTGAACTTTGAATATTATATCAATTTTATATGCTCTACACTATTTCCTGTGTTTTAAAATATTTATTAGGGACGTCCAAACTACTTTTAATGGCTCTTCTTGCTGATAGCTTTATTCAAAGCTCACCCTAAGCAAAATTAGACAAAAGTTTAATTGAATCAATAGGCTACTTTCTTTTCTGTTTCCCAATCTAACCCCCTCCCTCCTCTCTAAAGTATATTCTAGTTCAGACACTCCAGCTAGATAGAGCTAAGGTTCCATGCTACTCATAAGGGCCATACTAAATACATAGTCACTTTGAAACAGTATATCTAAGAGATACAAATAGTGAATGTATGATTTAAACTGAAAATAAAGACATTTAATTTGGCAAAGTTTTGGGGGACATTTATAGGTAGAAATATATTGCAAAATGATGAAATGTCTGTCTTTCAGTGATTTGTAGGGACAGTGTGAAATAAGGATAAAGGTGCCTTGGTTGGTTGCTTGTCTGCTATGTGGACTGGGAGAAATAACATTTTCAATCACATAACAGAGTGTCTGGTACAAGTATTTAGTGCATGATTAGATAAAGATTAATGTGCCACTCTCATTTTTTCCCTCATGTCATTAGAGTTGGTCATGATATTTAGTTTTGGTCAGTGGGTGGATAAGAGGGAGATTTTGGTCAAGCTAGTTGTTGTTTTGTCTTTAGGTTTTCATTGTTGTCACAAAAGAGTGGTACATCTTATCACAATAGTGTCCCAAACAGAGGTCCTCTCTTCATATACCAATTTCTTTAATGAAAGAAGACACAGCTAATAATTGCAAGAGCAAGAATTAAAATCCAGGTCATCTACCTCTGCAGACATTGCTCTTAACCACCATATCCCAAGTTTGGTGTCAGTGACTTAATGGCAGATGATTACTCTTTCTGACACATATCATAGCTCTTTATTCTCTCCTCTGACAGTCTGATTTGAGTTAGACAGATGTTAAAAAGCCATTGCATTGCTGAATTGTTTTTGGAAAATAAACCTTTATAAACTTCAGTTTTAAATAAATACTTGGAAGTCCAGTATCACTGCTGTGAAGATAGGATTTGTGCTACCAATTAAATCTCCTAATAAGCAAGCAGTACACAATAGGATTCATGAGAAGTGTAATGTAATTAGTGGAGACATAATATTAAACTCCAAGCTGAAAAACTACTACGTTTCAAAAAGTAAAAAGATAAATTTAAACATTTGCATAAATATATTTGTATTTTCTTAACTGTGAGACTTTTCTTAACCTTGCAAATAAGTGTTAGTGCATTTTGCTGAAAACTTAAAAGGAAAATGCATTAAGTTTGATGAAACGGGCAATGTTAACCTCAAGAAGAGGAAAATTATAAAGCCTATTTTAGGAGACAATAATAGTTTAAACTATATCAGTAATAAGAAAAAGGTTTACTTTTTAATTGGAAAGTTGGATATTCAACTAATGAAAAGAAATTAGAGCTTTCTTATGGTATGCATTTCATTTAAAGCACACTGATACAGTTGAATTTTTGCCAACAATAATAGTTTTTGATGACTATGGCTATTACCTATAGATTATAGTGGAATCCAGCTGAGAAGTATTACAGTTATTACTGTTGTGCGATACAGAAATTTTTGTGTTTGACTTGTAATTTTTAAGTTTGTGGGAGTAAATATTACCTTTGGGAGTTATTATGGGTGTAATTTTAATGACACTAGACAACTTTAGACCATAGCTTAATGGGGTCAAAACAGCTAATAAACTAATTTTATTTAGAATAAAAATCAGTTTTTATCATTTGTAGAGATTTTGTGAGGCCCTCATGGTCCTGTTGTGGCCACTCTTGGCCTCCATTCTGATTAGTTGTTGCCAGGATCTATTGGTTGTAAAAGTATCGTCTCTGTTATTGATGGAATTGTGTTTTCTCAAAATTTTTGTATTGTAGCCTTAACCACCAATGTGACTATATTTGGAGATAGGGCCTCTCAGGAGATAATTAAGGTCAAATAAGGTCATGATGGCGGGGCCCTAATTGAATAGGACAAGTGTCCTCACAAGATGGAAAAGGCACACCAGAGATCTCTCTCCCTCTGTGCACAGAGAAAAAGGCCACGTGAGCACACAGCAAGAAGATGACCATCTATAAGCCAAGAAGAGAGATCTTACCAGAAACCAACCATGTTGTCACCTTGATCTTGAACTTCTAGGCTCTACAACTGTGAGAAAATCATTTTTTGTTGTTTAAGCCACCCAGTCTGTGTATCATATTATGGTAGTCTAACAAGCTACTACAACCTCTGAACTAATCGAGGAAAATGAATAGAGTACTATTTTGTCAAAGTGATTTCTAATCTGGGTTGGAATTGATCTTACTGAAAATGCTAATTATTTAGCTCATGCTCAAGTTATAACACAATACTAAAAGGTTTATTAACTATGAACTTAGATATTTAAGAGCCTTGGATTTACTGATTCTTCTGATATTGCTGATATAGTCAAAGAATTTTTCAAAATTAAACTTAAGGCAAGAATCATCTCATGGAGACTTGAGAAAAATACAATGGGCAAATCAAAAGTATAACTCACATTGATCTCCTAAACTAAATTCTGACTCTCTCTGCACTCCCACTTTCCAAACCATTGAAATAAACCCAAAATGGTTAAAAAAGGAAATCCTTAAAAATAAAAATAATCCAGGAAATGGCAACATTATGGTAGAAGAGGGTGTGAGGTGGATGGAGTCAAAATGCTACTGAATTGAACTTATAGTAAAAAGAGACAGTTTGGGATATGTGAATGAGCTCCAGTCTCTTATTTTTTTTCTTTATTTTTTCAACTCGAAGAGCTGATCCATCCACAGCTTTTATTACTCCCATCAGCCTTCAAATTCAAGATCAAGTTCTGATCAGCCTTCCAGAGCCTCTGCTAGAATGCTTACTACCTAGAGCCTAGGGGAAATGTGTCCCTATTTGCCACAGTCTAGGCAAGCAAGCTAACTGTAGTTCACAACTAATTTGTTTCCCTGTCAAAATGCTTAAACCATATACTTTAGGGCACTAACAAGAAAACCTAGGAAATAAAAACTTAGAAAATGTCAAGTGGGAATGCCTATTTAACTTCTTACTCTATTAGTATCTGCATTATATTTATCTTTATTTCTATGCCTTCCTACCTACCTCTTTTCATAAAATCCATAGTTAAATTATGATTTGTCATTATCCCAAAAGTGGATCCCTGCATCTATTTCTATTCATCTTTACACACTGTCAAAAGTGACCTTCATTTTTTTTCAAGGCTACAGGACTCTAGTTCATATGTGAATTTTCCAAAATAATTGTTTCTCTATATTTTGAAGAAAAAAATGCACTCTTGGTTCTCAAGTTGTTTTTAAAAAGACACAAGTATCTATTTCTATCACTCTATTATCAAACAGAGAATTACTTCCAGCTTTTGGTAATCCAAGGGTGTTTTCCATTGGAATCACTGTAGCGTCATTGATGGTTTTATCAACTACTGGTTGATAATTTTCATAAAGCATGCACTGTATTAAAATAAAGATTTAATGGTTTTGTTAATGTTTATGACCATTCCAAAAATTTAGATAATTTGAACTCTGTTGTACTTGTTATCTGTTTGTCATTGCGTTAGATGTTGGGATACTACAAATGGGATAGATGTGTAAAGGTGAAAAATAAACTTGGTAGAAAGTTGGTTTGGGGGCTCAGATAGTTAAATGTCTGCCTTTGGCTCAGGTCATGATCTCCAGGCCCTGGGATCGAGCCCCATGTCTGGTTCCCAGGTCGGTGGGGAGTCTGCTTCTCCCTCTCCCTCTGCCTTTCCTCCTGCTTGTGCTCTCTCCGTCTCTCTCTCTCGAATGAATGAATAAATAAAATGTAAAAAAAAGACGTTCTTAGCATAACTGCTCATAAAGTGAAAAACTGGAGATAATCTTAATATCTATCAATATGGAATTATTGTTTTATATCCATAGAAGAAAATACAAGGCAGTGCTTTAAAAAATTGTAAAATTCTATGAACGTAAATCAAAGATTTTGAAAACATATTAAGTGACAAAAGAAAATTGAACATTTTTAATATTTTATCCCATTTATTGGGAAAAAACTTGACAAACCAAAATTATTTCTATGTGTGTCTGTGTGTGTATGTATGTGTGTGTGCATGTGTGAATATACACATATGATTGTAAATATATAGAAAAAATATTATTGTTATAATACTCCATATAACTAGGAAAGAATTTTTAAAATCACAGTTAATATGAGAAATATATCACAATCTCATGTCTCCAACAAAATGAAAAATAAATAAGAGAACTGAGTTTGAATAATATTTTTATAGCTTGATGTACTAAATATATGTAATCATATGTCACATTTATAAATGTTAATCATTATATTTAAAATGTTAAAAATGTATAATCTTAACACAATATAACTTAGAAACTATTAAATTCTAGAAAGTTGTAATTCTCTGTATTACTATTACCAATAATTTCTGTCCAGATTTCTTATTGACACTTATTAACAGAAAGAATGTTTGCTACTTGATAGCCATTAAAAAAAAAGGCGGTGTCTAATACAAAACAAGCTTACTAATTAGCGCAATGAATAAAGAAAATAATTTATCCACTTAACATTAATTCATTGGGCAATTGCTAAGGAATTACTATCTATGCAGACTTATCATAGACATAGTTCTGTTAGGGAATCGAAATCAAACTTTGATGGACAAGTTTATCATTCTCTGATAGTCTTATTGATGTTGAAACAATAACAACAACAAAACCTAAAAAACTTAGTTAATTAAAAAGCTGTTGCAAAGCACATATTACAAAATGGACCACTTGCCACCTATGTGAAAATCTTTCTATAAAACTCCCAAACAACTAGTCAAGTTCTGATTATTTTTTAAAAATTAGGTTTAGTTATTATAGACTCATCTGAGTCATAAATTAGAACAGAGAAAATTCACTATAATCATGTTGTCCTTGACATACCTAGGCTATAATAATATTTTATAAGACAGGTGTGGTGCACACCTTCTTTGATTATTACAAACAAGTGAATCAATAAATCGTCACATAATTGTATACCTATTGTCAGTTACTGCTATTCCATTCAAAATAATTTTTGCAGAAATGCTGAGCTTGTTGCAAATTGTACTCAAATTTAATGATTAGGACCAAAACAAATCATAGTATTTTTTAAGGTCCAAATTTTTGAACTTTTAATGAAATCGAGAAACATTTCATAACATTTAACTTAATATGCCTTAATATATCTGTGAGGTACTTAGGTAAACAGTACTACCCATTTTAATACATAGTAAACAGAAGCATGGGTAAATGATATATAAATTTATTGGCAAATAGTTTAATTGTGTCATATATTAAATAAAACTTGCATTTTCTCATATTAAAGAATCCACTATTTCTAACTCTGAAGCAAAGGAGTTCATTGAGAATTTATCATAATACTTATCAAAGTAAAAATATTTAAAATGCTTGCCTATGATTCCCTTTCTATAAAGAACAACCTCAAATAGCAACTTATATACTCATCTGCTTGTTTTTCTCTGAAGAGTGTTCTTTTGTACAGATATGCTCATATCACCTCCAGAATGTTAACCTCAAGGAAAAGATAGCACCATGTAGTGGAAAGAATATTGGGAAGGGGTCAAGAAACTCATAATGCAATGAAAAAAGTTCTATAACTCAGAGAGTGGGTTCTGGAGCTGGACAGCCTGGAAAGGAATTCTGGATCTGCCAAGAAGTACACGTGTGACCCTGAGCAATTTACATAACCCCTGTATGTTTCTCCCCCAGTTTCTTCCTCTGAATAATGGATATTTCCATAGGTTTACTGTAAATATTACATCAGTTAACATATACAACCTGTTAAGAACAGCTCCTTGGCTCACAGCAAATGCTCCATAAATGTTAGTTAAGACAACTATTAATTAGTCTGTGTGTCTCAAGTTTCTCTTAAAAAATTTGTTAATCTAGAGGACATTTTAGCCATTTACAACATTAAGATGTTTGGTTTTAAGAGTTGGATATAAATCTGCCTTTGGAATAAAATTAGTGGCTATTTGCCTCTTAAGATTGTCTTAGAACAGTCCTCACTTATTAAAAGCTAAAGAAACAACAATAAATGTACCATGGACTGTAGGGCTTCTTAACCCCAGATTACACTGGAAGCACTGAAAGATATTTTAAAAGTGCTAATATCCATGCTCTGTGCCAGAAAAATTAAATCAAGATATAGGGATGGGTTTGAGTTTGGCCATCAATTAAAGGTTACCAAATGAGTAATTCTGAGCTAATCTAAAAAGATGCGGCATTTTTTCTTTCCACTGCTCTACATTTTTATTCCTCCCATTAAATTTTATGAAGAGATATAAAAATGCCTATATATAAACTGTTAGCATGTTCATGATAAATTGACAATAAACAAAATAAATACAAATAATAAAAGAAAAACAAAGTTTTTTTTTGTTTTGTTTTCTTTTGTTTTCTAACTACCCAGTGAAAATATTTACTTAGGTTTCTGAGATCTTTCAGGAATCTGGAAAGAATTTTTCACATTAAGAATAACATTTAGGGGCGCCTGGGTGGCTCAGATGGTTAAGCGTCTGCTCTCCCCTCAGGTCATGATCCCAGGGTCCTGGGATCGAGTCCCGCATAGGGCTCCCTGCTCAGTGCAGAGCCTGCTTCTCTTTCTCCCTCTGCCATTCCCTCTGCTTGTGCTCTTCTGTCTATCTCTCTGTCAAATAAATAAATAAAATCTTTTAAAAAAATAACATTTAATTCATTCAAAAATATATTGAGTATGTACTGGTACAAAATGTCTATGGTATCTAAAATATACAGGAAAGATAAAGTTGCTAAGGCAATTTGCAGATTTTTCTGGGGAAAATACTTTGCAAGTCATAGCATTTGAAAATTAAATAAAGGGTCTTCTGTGTAGGTATAAAGCGAACAATTTATAAGTAAGTGATAAAATGGACTCCTGGTCCAGAGTGTTTTCCAATCCAACACAGCTGGCCCTAATTCCCCACTTTTTTTGCCATCCGAAATAACTTTAGTGACCACAGTATATAAATACAGCATAACCAAGAAGGGTTATGCTTTAAATACTACTTTGATTGAGCCCATGTAACCATAGCATATGTCTTCTTTAATCTATCCTAACTCAAAAAATGGTACAGAATGTTTTGAAATAAAAAATTTGTTTAGAGAGAAATTATGATTTACAACCTGTCTGAAAAATGGTTTGTGTGGTGCAGAGTAGGAAATAATTAAAAGAGAGCATCCTACTGGAAATGGCATTCATTTATTCACGAATACCTCCCACAAAGTCAGGAGCAGCAATGGCATCGGCCTCTCCTGGTCACATCCAACCTGGAAAGTCGTAAGTAATGATTTCTACCCATAAATCTTCCCATCCTGCTTAGGCTGATTCGAGATATTAAGAAGGCTTAACTCTTTTCCTTTCTCAGCAGCATCTCTGCAGCAGTTCTGGATCATGAACCTTGATTGTTAAAAACCATAAAAATAAAAAGACAAAATATCCACTTCAGTTTAGACAGTTTTGTGGAAGAGCAGGTGGCTGATAAAAAGCCCCAGTCCTTGGTGTTGAGGCAAAAACAGCAGTTGAGGAGCAAAGAGCACCCTTTCCTGTGGAGTTTAAATTAAATTCAGATTTGTTTCAGCAGGGCTTTAATGGAATCTGTATGATTGGGATGCTTCGGCTTAGCTGGTATCTCCACATGCCTTCGCTGTAGTGAAGCCTATTCAGTCATTTTGCACACTCGATAAAACGGTACTAGCGATAACCAACTGCTGTATGTATTAACTGTGTGGTCATTTGTGATCTTGGGCTACAGTTGTTCAATGTGCAAATTATTAGAAAAATACAACATTAGTACTGCTGGAGTTGCTTTTTGTATTTATTGCCAGCATTCAGTCTTTGCTATTTTACTTTTTTCACTCACAACTGCCAATCCCACAGCCTCGTATCCGGCTAAACGTACACTGCCTGGAGAAGCGCCTTCTGTCAGTAATTAAGGAAAATTCGGCCTCTGGAAGAACTGCTGTGGCAAAGTGGATAGAGCAGCACCATTAGCGCGTGGTATTTTACTGGTGGTAACTTTGAATAGCTGTTTCTTCATGTCACCACGGAGAGGGGATTAGAAGTGAAAGAGGGATGAAAATGTGATAGATAAGAAATCAGGTAAGCTGTTTTTTAAAATGCCCCTTATTTTTCTCCCTTTTACAATAACTCTTCGTACGTTTCTTTTCTCTGTTTGGTATGAAGTGAAAGCTGTCAGCGTTATATAAGCATCAAACGCAGACTATAGTAGGTCTCCCTACCAGTTAATGTGTGTGCGCTGCGGAACTCGGTCACGTGACGCCCTTGGGCTGCAGGCTTATAGGGATGGGCTTGATTCCACTGCCTGTGTCCTTTGGTATGCTGTGAGCAACCCAATAGAGATGGGAAAGAGTATACGCACAAGGGTATTTAATCCAGTCATACGTATTTTTACTTTGCGGCTCATAAAATACGAAATAGAAAGTTGTCCATTCTTACTTGGAAAACTTTTAAATCACCAAGGCTATGTAATTTGGGAGGCTTCTCATAAGATGCCCTGGCTGTTGCACAGTAGGAGAGAAGTAATGTGATAGGTATTTTATATTTGATGTAAACAATAATCTCAGGATATGTGTATTTATGGCCAGTTTGGTGGTCATTCAATTAAATCGTCTTGGATGAAAACAAATGAGTGAAATTATAGTAAATATAATAGAAGAAAACCGAACTCAAAATAAAAATTTTACTAAATCAACTGACTAGTAATTGGGAGACTGAATATTAATAGCTGATATTGATTAAAATTGGTTTATATTACTATTACTATTATTATACTACTATATTACTATTATTATATTACTATTTACAGTATTTCAATCTTCAGAAATAATGGGCTCCACCCTAACTGCAGCTGTCAGGAGGCATCTGAAGATCCTTTCTGAATAATTTTATTGTTCATAATCTGTCTCTATTGATGGGCAGAGTGCTGGTACTGTCTACTATGCCTTGATTCTTTAACCTTGCCAAAGTGAAAGGCTCAATAAAATTTTAGAGACTGATCTAATGTGAGACTCCTATTATTTTCTCCCATTCTCCCTCTCCAAAATAAGAGCAGAAACTATTTTCTGTACTCAATTTTTAAAGATAACTCTTTGTACATAGTCTCCATATAAAAGTCATAATCATGTGGGGCGCCTGGGTGGCTCAGTCGGCTAAGCGTTGGGCTCTTGATTGATTTTGGCTCAGGTCATGATCTCAGGGTTTGTGAGATCAAGCCCTGCCTTGGGCTTTGCACTGAGTATGGAGCCTGCTTAACATTCTCTCTTTCCCTCTCCCTTTGCTCCCTCCCCACCTCCTTCTCTCTTTCTCTACTCCCCCCCAACAAAAGTCATAATCATACAAGATACTCTTAAAATATTAGAGCACCAAAAGATCTGTATTTGTTTATTGAGTTGCTGCCAATATTCCAAGTCCTTATCATCTATGCTTACTATATACTTCTTTCCATTTCCATTTCCCTAGGGTTTCAAATTTGCCCTTTCAAAATTGGGAAGTTATTTTCTTACTGGTGCACTACTACTGTGTTATCAAGGTGAACCAATTCTCATTGCACTTTGCAGTATTTATCACATGTTCTCAAATGTAGAATAATGAAATAAAGACATTTCAAAATTATATATACATATTATGTCATAAAGTAGTTTAAAATATTTCTGTGTTTTTCTTAGAAATCAATAATTTTTGGATTATCATGAGAAATAAAGTTTTATTTTTCTATTTCTAATGTAATAATGCCTCACAACTTAGGTATTGTTGGTTTTATGACTCTTCAAAATATAAACGTATTAAATGTTGGGTGCCTGGGTGGCTCAGTCATTGAGCGTCTGCCTTCAGGTCAGGTCGTGATCCCAGGGTCCGGGGATCGAGCCCCGCATCGGGCTCCCTGCTCGGCGGGAAGCCTGCTTCTCCCTCTCCCACTCCCCCTGCTTGTGTTCCCTCTCTGGCTGTGTCTCTCTCTGTCAAATAAATAAATAAAATCTTTAAAAAAATAAATAAATGTGAAATGGTGTTTACATATTTCTTTTAAGTAAAAAAAAATCAATTTTCAGCAGAATATGTGTTTCTAATGCCAGCTATTTTTTTGTTTATTTGTATTTAAGGTGGTCTGGATAGATATACATCTAAGCGATAATGGAGATTGCTTATGGGTATGCCCCACTTACTCTTAATTACTAATATTTATTATTTCTCTTCATTAAGACATTTATTTTCTAATAACAACCTAACCATGATTTTTAAGAGGGAAAATTACAAAGGGGTGGATTTGAGATCGTTTGCTGAAAGATTCAGCAGTTTTGAATTTCTGAAAGAACTAAGTAAGCCTCATCTCATGGTGTTTGTGTGAAAGATATAAGGATTCTCAGCCCAGCCAGGAGTCCTAACACTTGAGGGAGAACTGTTTCCTCCTGGTTTGAAAGAAGCACAATGCCCTTTCCCTTTCGTTTGATGGAAAATGAACGTCAAGAAAATAGTACCTAAAAAAATGATACTCAGTTATCAGTACCAAATAGGCTGGAAGGGCTTAGAAAGAGGACATCAGTGCTACTTTCTTAGATAGGGAAGGGAGAAGGAGAAGTGGATGAGAAATAATTATTCTTTGTGAGACCAGGAATCTGGGAAGAGGTTGGTAGAATTTTAGTGGATGATCTTGTCCTAGTCCCTCTTGCAGCCACTATGTTTCTTCTTGATTCATATGGCTGTGAGGGATTGCTGTGAATGTCTGTCACCTTTAAGCTTAGGTAGAAATAACCTAAAGCAGAGGTCAACTGAGTTTCTGTTAATACAGCTCCAAATTCACAGCAGAAACCACAACCTTTGAAACCAAGTTGTTTGCAAAAGCTTAGCATTTTAAGATACACATACAAATGTTTATCTGAAAAGATGATCGTTAGCTATCCTTAACAAAATCCTTGGTAGATATTTGTATTAGTTAGCTATTGCTGCCTTTTTTTTTTTAAAGATTTTATTTATTTGAGAGAAAGAATGAGAGAGAGAGAGAGAGCACATGAGAGGGGGGAGGGTCAGGGAGAAGCAGACTCCCCGCTGAGCAGGGAGCCCGACGTGGGACTCGATCCCGGGACTCTGGGATCATGACCTGAGCCGAAGGCAGTCGCCCAACCAACTGAGCCACCCAGGAGCCCAGCTATTGCTGCTTTAACAAATAACCACAAACTGGGTAGTTTAACATAACACAGATTTATGAATATTTGAGACATCTTACTAGAGGTCAGAAATCCAAAATGGGTTTTGGCTAAAATCAAAGGGTCACCAGGGCTGTGTTCTTTCTGGGGCTCTCTATGAGAAGATTTGTTTTCTTGGCTTTTCCAGCTTCTAGATGCTGCCTACATTCTTTTGCTTGTGACCCCTTTCACATCTTCGAAGCCTGCAATGGACATTTGAGTATTTTTCATAAATAGCACTCTGACTCTTCTATCTCCCTCTTCTTCCTTTAAAGACGCCTGTGATGACATTAAGCTGACTGGGAAAATTCAGGATAATATCACTATTTTAAAATCAGCTGATTAGCAACCTTAATTTCACCTGGTAACTTCATTCCTCTTTGTCATGAAACATAACATATTTATGGGTTCTTGGGATTAGAACAAAGACATATTTAAGAAGCCCTCATTCTACCTACAACACAGCCTAATGCAGAATTTCTGAACAGATCTCTAAATTCATAACAGCCACCACAATCTTTGAAGCCACATTCTTATTTGCAGAACTTGAGCGTTTTGAGATACACACACACACGCACATATTTGTCTTAAAAGGTTTTCTTTAGCTGTCTCTACCTATCAAAAGCTAATCCTTGGTAAAGTTAGGCTGTATTTAGTCTCATATGGACGCTGTAGCAAATTATCACAAACGAGATGCCTTAAAACAATAGAAATTTATCCTCTCACCGCCCTGCAAGCCAGAAGTCTGAAATCAAGGTGCAGCTAGGGCTATGCTCCCTCCAGACATTCTAGAGGAGAATTTGTTCATTTTGTCTTACAGTTTCTTGTGGCTTCTGGCATTCTTTAGTTTACAGTCTTATCATTTCAATCTCTGCCTCTATCCTCACATTGTCTTCTCTTTTGTGAGTGTCTAATCTCCCTCAGCCCTCCTCTTATAAGGATATTTGTGATGGCATCTAGAGCTACTGGATAATCCCAAATGATCTCCTTATTTCAATATCCTTAACTTAATTATATTTGCAAAGACTCTTCTTGCGTAAAATAATATTTACATATTCCAGGGATTACAATGGAGACATTTCTTTTGGACCACCATCATGGCATAGTATATACCAAAGAAATAAATTAGAAAACATGCATAAAAGTGTCAGAACTAATTTCCATCATACAGAGAAGAGATAAAGTCAATTTCCGGGCCACGGTCTAGAAGAGCCAGAGAATTAAAAGAAGATTAAAAAGTGATAAATTTAGATATAGAATGATGTTCTAGAGAGTGCAATAATCCATGTTTTATGCTAGGCTAAATCCTAAGTGGTAGGAGGGAGGGATGAAATAGGAAACCTGGATAGGCTTAGGGATCCCTGAATGTCTAAAGACTATGCCTTTTGCTTCCTAAGAAAAAGTCTGAGAAACTGTAAACCTCTCAGAGAATTTAAACATTTGCCTTGTTGCCAGAACAATTGAAAAATAGGGAAATGAGGTGCCAAGTTAAATAAAAACTCGGTGGGATAATTATAAAACAACTAGATATATGAGTTTGAAAACAGACACATGGAGTCTTGGCTTCCCAGAATAGTATATAATAGTACATTTAAATAGTTCTTATCCTCCTGAGAGAAACCAAAAATTGGCTACCTGTGAGCGAAGTCAATTTGGAGAGACATCATGTTTGAAAAGAGGATCATGCAGAGAGAGCTAAGCACAGATAAAAACAGAAAAGCAAGAGTTAACAGAAGCATTAGAGATGCAAAGACAGCACCAAATGTTCCTGACGGACAAATACCAGAAAGGATTATGTACATTTGCAAAGTCCTGTAGTGGACAGAGGACCATAATGAACCATATGTCTTATTTCCCTGGATACCATGAAAGTACATGAAGCTCTGCAAATTAGGTCCCTATTGAGCAGAGAGGTAGCAGGAGAAGAAGGAAGGAAAACCTTGCACTATGTTTACCATTAGTTCAGAATGTTGCACTCCCAGACATAAGTGGAAAACTAACAAGCTAAATGAAGTTCACTTATAGAAATATAAATTTTCGTTCTTTTTTTATATCTCAACTTTGTAAATGTGTAATTTATACACATTACACTTCTAATCCCTCTACATTTTCCAGTCAAGTTGTAGTGTGGGCTACGCTAGACGTTTTCTATGCGAGAAAACTCACTCATTGCCAAAGAGCCCGTTTTACCGCTGTCCGGCTTTATTCCCTTACATTAACCCAAAAAAATAGTTCTCTACTTGCTTTTATCTAACAGGGTTAGAGAAACTTAAGGAAGGGACAGAAAAGTTATATACCTTAAAGATCATTAGCTCTACCCAACTTTGTAAATTAGCTCTACCCAAAATAACACACACACACACACACACACACACACACACACACACACACACACACACACACACACCCTTAGTTAATCCTGAAGATTTGGTTTCTTTCTGTCCCTTCCTTAAGTTTCTCAGCCAAGAAATAACTGGAAATAACTAAAGACTGTAAGTCTGCCTTAGCTATTAGACCATAACTGTCTATCTCATTTTAGTTATATCTTGTTTAGAACCTAGAGTTTTTTCCTACATAATCTATGATTATATCAGAATCCTTGTAAAAACATAGATCTGAAGTATCTTTAATGATTATGAGGTAATTTTTTTACACCACTGTATTTATTATGGACAAGGGAAACATAACTTCTGACATGCCTTGGAGGACTTATATTCTCATATCCCCTAGATACCTTTCTCTTTCTCACATATCAGGCTTCTCTTAATTGTTATAAATTTAATCACATTATGTTTGTTTCAACTAGATATTTATTTTAACTATATCATTAACTTCATTTCATGAGATGGAGTTGGCTTGGGGATGCATAAAGGTCTGATTTGGCATATTAAAGCTGCTACTGTGACTTTTGCACAGAAGTCACCTGGCTACCTTCTGCCACACTTAATTTATTTCAGGGGAGTTAAAGAGGTCAATTGTGTCAAAGGCTCTTGATAGTTTTAAGTTAGGTGAATTGATCCTTGGATTTACCAATATAGAAGTTGGTGGAACATTAAAAGGGAATTTTTGATAGGAATAGTGGAGGGAAAAGCCTGATTGAGAGATCTAAGTAAAAATAAAAGTAGGATAATAGGAGATATTGAGCATAGGAAATTCTTTAAGATTCTTTTTCTAAAAAGGGAGCAGAAAAATGGGCTTGCAGCAGAGATGGCAATATATGTTCAAGATAGGTTTTTAATTTTGTGTGTCAGTTTGTTAATTTATATAAACCACAAAAAATAACTTTTTTGTATGCTGGTAGAATAATCCAGTAAATCCAAAGATACCTATCTCCACATAGGAAAAAAACTGATAAAAGATGATGTGGTTGAAAAGGTGAGAGGGGCTGGGTTTTTATGCACATGTGAAAGGACTGACTGTAGAGCTTCCAAGAAAAAGGAAATTTCTGTAGGAAGTTAGTGTGATAAGGAACTTCTGCAAGATCTCATTTAATGTCTTTTGTTTAGCCAGTGAGGTAGGAAAAATAGGCTATATCAGCTGAGAGTATGGAAAGAGAAGTATTAGAGGCTTGAAAAGAGAAAAAGAATGAAATAGTCATTCAGGAGAGAGTGTAAATAGAATAAAACCATATTGCAGCAATCCTTTGTTGTCATCTGAGACCACTCAAAATGACTAGTCATGAATTTAAAGTGATTCCTGTCAGCATTGTTATGCATCTTAATTCAGCTATGTCAACTGCATAGGGACAAACATCCAGAGAGCAGCAAAGTGATTGGAGCTAAAAAATGATAATAATGGATTGTGAATTCCAAATCAGGTAAAGAGGAATATGAGAACATGAAGTTGGGATTATCAGTGGGCTGAAATATGATTTCTAACTAAAGATGTGGTGTTATCAGATTTGTGTTTGTTCTTAAGTACAATACTCCGAGTGCTGTGAAATTTACCTTTGGATTTATAAAATGGTAAAGCCTGTATTCTGGACCAGATAATCTTCATACCTAATATCTCAGATACTTTATAGACTCAGAGATTTCTGAGTAAAATTTTCAGTCTTTCCTTAACCCCCAAGAGGTTGATCAGATTGTGTTTTAGCAATTGTAACATGCCAATGAATTCTGGCATTTAAGTTAATAAGGTATAAATGAAGACATAGCTTATTCTCTGAATGGTTGTAACAGCCTGCTGGGTTTCATCAATCATGAAGCAGCTCATGCTGGGACTAAACAACAAAGAAAAATATCAAAAACCAAAAAGAAATGGTGAGAAAGAGAAGGATGTTACTGCTTTTAAGTGGATATGGGAATATATGTGTGACACTACAGTGTCAGAAAATAGCATATGAATACCTATAGAATGTTTGAAAGACACCATAATTCTTTTCTTATAAGGGTAATGATATATAACATTTTTAAAGATCAAATTTCTAGCCCATTATTATCTGAATAAAGACTAAATTGAACACTTCTGTAAAATTAAATTTATGATAACAATAATTCCATTTACATAGAAATGATTTCATTCTTGGATGATTTCTATTTTGTATGTTAAGTAATATTTCCATGAGCGTCTTGTTTCAAATTAAGGTTTTCTTCAGAAAATATGAATTCTAAATTATATTATTTAAGAGAAACATACTTAATTTAAAATGTTTTTTAAAATCCTCTCCAGATATTAAAAACAATCTTTCTTTAATAAATTTCCTTTACAGGACTTAACAACATTATTTTTTTTTTAAGATTTTATTTATTTATTTGACAGAGAGAGACACAGCGAGAGAGGGAACACAAGCAGGGGGAGCGGGAGAGGGAGAAGCAGGCTTCCCGCCGAGCAGGGAGCCTGATGTGGGGCTCGATCCCAGGACCCTGGGATCATGAACTGAGCCGAAGGCAGACGCTTAACGACGGAGCCACACAGGCGCCCCAACATTATTTTCGTTTTAAGAAGTAGTTTAAAATCTACCTAGATTGTCTAGTAGAAAAATAATTTCTTTGTGCCTTTAAGTCAAATTCAATTTCCAAACTATAATATCCTTAGGAAAATGCTATTTTATTTTCCTATACTTACTCATCTAACATAATGGAGAATTGAGAAATTTTTTAAAAAAAGATCATCCGAATAAGATAAAAGGAATCTAAAATACACATAATTTCACTTATTAAACAAGATATAACACCTGAATTATATGTCAGTGTAAAACATTGCTAACAATGTCTTTATATTAAAATAGTTCTACCAAGCCAAAAAACATTTATTCATTAATTTTCATTCATTCATTCAACAAATATCACCATAAGTAATATAGCGGAGAGGTAACATACACAAAATGGTGAACAATTATAGGGACATAGACTATAGATATGAAAAATAAGGTAAATATGCTTCCCTTCAAGATGGTGTTATTAGATTATGTCTGGGAAATTTCTCCCTTATCTGCCACTGCAGACATATAGCAATGGTTTATAAATAATTAAAACAGCAAATTACAAACACAAAGCTGTATTTAAAAATAAGAGTATCTCTGTGATTTAAAATGCAAAGTATTGAACAATGCAAGTGTAGTCTGCTGATCTCTAGCTTTTGAAAGCATGTAGATGTGGCAAGAAGTACAGAGTAATGGAGATTAAAGATGATTCAGGACAGTAGTTTGGGTTGGGGGGGAGTGAGAATTTGAGACAGAATGTCTGAATCCAGAAACTGGAGTGGGATTCCCCCATTCAAGCGCACATCTAAAGAAAATTTTGCACCAGTGACTCTGAGCAATGACTTATTTGAAACCTTAGGCATGGGATGGTAGAAGCAACACAAATATAACACTAAATCCAGGAATTGGCCAATTCAGTAATGGGCCTGCTCAGTGGATCTGATTTATTTTCAATATCTCGATCACCATAACAAAGGGGAAACAACCAAAACCTTTAAATCTTGTTCAAACATGGAGACTCCAGAGACCAAGAGTAAGCAAACACAAAGCTATTAAATAAAGGGGAATGTAGAAAGAGAGTAAAAAGGACGGGATAGTAAATTTTCCACCCCAGGTGAAACTGAAAATTAAAGTTCATGAAGATTTTAAGAAACACATGAATAAATCTATTACGAAAACCAAAAACAGAAACATAATTTTGACAAAATTAATGATATAGCAATGGAAAGGAAAGTTGAAGTAGGTATGGTTAGGTTCATAAAACAGAAAAAGTAAAACAGATAATCTAAAAGCAAAACAGGGGCGCCTGGGTGGCTCAGTCGTTCAGCGTCTGCCTTCGGCTCAGGTCGTGATGCCAGGGTCCTGGGATGGAGCCCCGCATCGGGCTCCCTGCTCCGAGGGGAGCCTGCTTCTCCCTCTCCTCTCCCCCTGCTTGCGTTCCCTCTCTCTGTGTCAAATAAATAAATAAAAATCTTAAAAAAAATAAAATAAAACAAAGCAAAACAAACCAATAAACAATAAGAAACTCAAGAGGGGTGCATGTGTGTCTCAGTCTGTTGAGCATCTGACGCGTGGTTTCAGCTCAGGTCTTGATCTCAGGGTCTTGAGATGGAGCCCTGTGTCTGGCTCTATACTGGGCATGGAGCCTGCTTAAGATTCTCTCTCTCCCTCTCCCTCTGCTCCTCCTCTCTCTCTCTTTCTCTCCCTCTCGAAAAAGAAAAAGTAAAAAGAAACTCAAGATATTATAAAACAATAATTGGTAGAAATAAAAGAAGTAACAATGGACATGAAAACTATCAGTTACTTAATCATGAAAAAGAAAAAAAAAGTCCATAGAAAACAAAAGAATATATGTTTGTATATGTGTGTGTATATATGTTATTTTTGTTTTTAAATTGCTGTTCCTCATTTTAAATATATATGTGCACACATAAACATGTTCATACACACACGTGTGTTTGGATTTGCATATTTGCATGTAACTAAAATTCAGTTGCTAACAATGAGGAAATTAGGAGTAAGTGATATTAATTATATCTGTAATAGTATGTTTCTTTTTTAAAAAAATATTTAGTTATTTATTTCAGAGCAAGAGAGAGAGCATGAGTGGAAGAGTAGAAGGAGAGGGAAGGAATCTCAAGCTGACTCCACACTGAGCGGGGAGCCTGATGCAGGCGGGACTCAGTCTCAAGACCCTGAGATCATGACCTGAGGCAAAACCAAAAGTCCCATGTTTAACCAACTGAGACACCCAGGCACTGCCATAATAGTATGTTTCTTAAAGAAAAACAGATCTGCGTCATTTTTGGCAAAATACCAATATTTGTTAAAGTATTTTAGTAGTGCCATAGATTCTTTTACCTTATTATATTATCTTCTATAGATTTTTATATTCTTGAAATTAGAATTTAATATCAAATAATGAAATAATTAACAGAAAGCACATTGTTACTGATTTGTATGCCTGCACTTTTTAAAGTGGGGCATCAATACAACTTAATGTTTTTACAGGCAATTAAAGATTTGGTTTGAAAATAATCTGGGACAGTGAAAGTTTAAAATTATATATGTGCGTGTGAGTGACTGTATTGATAAAAATCTTATTAGTTTATGATATAAACGCATTATTATCAATATATGTGCACATTGATGTGTAAATACATGTATCAGCATAAATATTCATATATTCACATTTATAATGCATATGTATGCATACATACATAAATACAAATATATATAAAAGAGAGGAAGAGACTGAGATAAAGCCAGCTTCCCATTTAACAAGAAACAATTTTTCCCAAGGTCACTAGGAAACTTTCAAGCATCCTAGCAATTTCTTCTTGGAGTGACTACTTTCTTATTCTCTGCAAAACTTTGTTCTCTATCTCCAAAATGAAAGACTATCCAAAACTCTGTTGTTTAAAATTACATCAGTATAAATGTAACATCCTTTTATTGCCTGGAGGATCTAATTGGCTTTGACACAGAGAAGCAATCTTAATTTCCAATCCAGATGGAGAATGTCGTATAAGGGTTTCTAAACTCACCTTTCCACATTTATCATAACTTTGTAGTTTTCAAAGAAAGAGAAGCCTGGGCTCCCCTTGCCATTCAAAGCTGATACTGACTCGTTCACATACAACCTACTTTGATTCAAGCCTATCAAAACCATTTAAATTTTATCTAAACTCCACTCTTCCTCCAAATCTCATAATTACTTCATCTTTTCCAGTTTTTGATGAGATTCTCCTAGTGTCTTTAGAGTATGGTTTCTCTCTTTGCTACGGGTCAATAAACCTAATTTTCTCAACGATAGGTCTGTTCCTGATAATCTTAGTTTAAGAGGGCTAGAAATAGATAGATAGATAATCGCAATCTCATTTACTAAGCAGATGCAGATATCTTTTTAAGAAATATTTATTTAAGTAATCTTTACACCCAGTGTGGGGCTGGAACTCACAACCCTGAGATCAGGAGTTGCACATTCTTACGATAAGCCAGCCAGGTGCCCTGCAGATGTGGACATCTTAAATAATAGTTCAGTAAATGGAGTCAGAAAAGTAGAAACAAATATTGTATTATAGTACAAAAGGATAGCTCAACTTAAAAAAAAATCTAACAGTGTAATCCACTAAATTAATAGGTTTAAAAGAAAAAAATTACCTCAATAGATGCAGAAAGCACTTAATATAACTCAATACTCATTCCCAATATTTATTTATTTATTTATTTATTATTTATTTATTTATTCCCAATATTTAAAAAAAACAACCCATATTCTTAGATAACTGTGAATTGAAAGGAACTTCATTAACATAATTAAGGCCATCAAACTAATCAACCAACCAAACATCATTAATAGTAGAAATACTATAAAACAATTCCCATTAAATTTAAGTATAAAACAGGGATACTGAATTTTACTGTTTATATTATGTATTGTTCTGAACAGTATAATAAGATAATAAAAATTAAAAGGTAAAGATATATAGAATGAAAAGGAGAAAAATTCCAATTTCTATATACGTGACTGTTTACATGGAAAAATACATACAAAATTCCAGAGGACATTTAAAAAATAAGAGTATAAGATGAGCAAGTGAACTAGATGCAAAATTGATGTTAAAAAATTGATAATATCTTTATACACCAATAATTGAAAACAAATTATTCAAATAGAATAAAAAATATAGTCTATGAAAAATAAATCTATCTAAAGATGTTTAAGATCTTTATTGAGAATAATACAAAGCATTTTTAAATACATGCATTATATGAAAAAATAAAAATGTTGATTTTCTTATAACATCTATAAATTTGAGGAAATACTTATACAAATCACAAATGTACTTTCTTTTTTTTTAAAGATTTTATTTATTCATTTGAGAGAGAGAGACAGAAAGACAGAGCACAACAAGGGGAGAGGCAGAGGGAGAAGGAGAAGCAGACTCCCTGCTGAGCTGGGAGCCTGACATGGGATTCTATCCCAGGACCTGGAGATCATGACCTAAGCTGAAGGCAGATGCCTAACCATCTGAGCCACCCAGGTGCCCCGTATTTTCTTTTTCTTTTTCTTTTTCTTTTATTTTTAAAGATTTTATTTATTTATTTGAGAGAGAGAGAATGAGAGATAGAGAGCACGAGAGGGAAGAGGGTCAGAGGGAGAAGCAGACTCCCCGCCGAGCAGGGAGCCCGATGTGGGACTCGATCCCGGGCCTCCAGGATCATGACCTGAGCCGAAGGCAGTCGCTTAACCAACTGAGCCACCCAGGCGCGCCCCCGTATTTTCTTTTTAATAGGATTTAAGAAGCTGGTAAGAACAGCCAAGAATGGCAAGATAATTTTGAAGAAAAAACATGAAAGTTTCCCCATCAAATTTTAAGGTATACTATAAAGTTTAGGAATTAAACCAATGTCACTGTAGGGGTGCCTGGGTGGCTCAGTTGTTAAGTGTCTGCCTTCTGCTCAGGTCATGATCCTGGAGTCCTGGGATCCAGCCCTGAGTGGGGCTCCCTGCCCAGCAAGGAGTCTGCTTCTCCCTCTCCCTATGCCCCTCCCCCTGTTCCTGCGTGCATGTGCGCTCTCTCTTTCTCTCTCCTCAAATAAATAAGTAAAATTAAAACAACAACAACAACACAACAATGTCACCATAGAATAAGTACAAATAGACCAATGGTACAAAATAAAGAACTGAGAAGCAGAACTGAGAATAAACAGTTCTTTGTCTTCTGAGTCTATTTCTTTATTTACCAAACAAAACTAGATATACTATTTTTAAGTACCTATAATTTGAACAGAAAAAGAGAAGAATGCCCTACACATCTGAGTGGGAAGAAGGATGGGTACACGCTAGAAGATTGCCTCCTGAGTTTAAGCCAAAACTGCTAAGAATGGGACTATGTCTTGGAGAATTGCAAGGTGGAGTGTCTGGAAGCAGATCAGCAGCAATTCTGGCCATCTGGAAACTTTAATTCCCTGCAGCTAGACACTTTTAAAAAGCTGTTCATCCCTTACGGTAAACTTAGCATTTTTGCTGTTCTGGCAACAATGCACTTGGTGCGCAGGCTGCCTCTGGCTATTAAGTTATTCTTGTCAGATTACCTCTTGTCCCAGACAGGCTGGAGCCTGTGGAGTGAGGTTCATGCTGGGTGCAGCATGCAGGGAGCCTGTGCCAAGGTCAGATAGAGCTGGGTACTACTCACAGGTTGAATTTTCTGGAGATGTGGGAGCAGGTAAAAGTAGCATCTTGGGGAGAAACCACAATTCTGTGCAAGAGAAAGCTTACAACCAAGCTTCCATGAATGGGGAAGTGAGAGAGTTAAAAACAGAGGGACAGAGATTGAAAATCTAATTATCAAGCAAAAGAATTGAGACTGGGAGACAAATGAAAAGAGCATCTGGTGCTTAAACACAGATTGTGGAGCAAAACCTTCAGACTGAAAGAGTAGCATTAGGAGCTTTTAATAGGGCACTCATGGCCTTAGGGATGGAGGGAAAGAAATGCTTTAGAGTAGAGACAATGTTTGGATAATTTGTATTTCAAAATTCTTCATTTAAAATATTTAAATAATGTCTTTATTATGCTTATGAAAACTCTACGTACACACACACATATATATGATATATACATGCACATATATATGTGATGGTAATGACAAACATATGATGATAATGAAATAAACAGATATGGGAAGCTATTACAAATATGTTCTCATAAAAACTCTGACTTGAAAAAGCATCGGTTGGTTTAGGAAGTCGCATGAGTGAATGCTTTCCAGCTGTGAATAGGCAGTTAGAATCTAATTAAAAACAAAAAATAACTACAATGAGCAGGAGACTCAAGATACTCCAAAATTTGCTAACTCTACCATAGAGAATTGCATATGATAAGTATACAGCACATTTGTTTAATTTATTAAGGATATTAAAAAAAGTGCTTTGAACTATAGAGAAATTATCATCTTTAGGACACACAATATTTGAGTATGTTAATCAATTTGTTCCCTCTCTCAGTCAGGATTTTTAATTGCCAGCCTCAGATATTGGCTTTGCCTAATTTAAACAAAAAGGGAATTTTACAAAGGAAAACTTAGTAACTCACACAAACTTTGGTACATGTCTAGAATCAAGTTTGAAGGCTATGTAGCCAGGAGTAATATCAAAAGTTGTATCACCTGGGGCACCTAATTGACTCAGTTGGAGGGGCATGGGACTCTTGATCTTGGGGTCATGGAGTTAGAGCCCCATGTTTGTTGTAGAGAGTACTAAAAAAAAAGAAAATAAACTAAAAAAAAAGAAAGTTGTATCACCTAATAGTCCTTAACCATAAAGGGTCCTGGGGCGCCTGGGTGGCTCAGTCATTAAGCGTCTGCCTTTGGCTCAGGTCATGATCTCAGGGACCTGGGATCGAGCCCCCCATCAGGCTCCCTGCTCCGTGGGAAGTCTGCTTCTCCCTCTCCCACTCCCCCTGCCTGGGTTCTCTCTCTTGCTGTGTCTCACTCTGTCAAATAAATAAATAAAATCTTAAAAAAAAAAAACATAAAGAGTCCTTTACTAGTGTCCTTGAGAACGGACACTGCTAAGTGCCCCTCTGTCATCACAACTCTGGATGCTGGAAGTGTTGCTTAAACAACTGCAGTACTGCCACAGGGATGTGGATAGAGCCACCTTCCTTGATGCAGTCCTCATGAGAATAGTGTATTTCTAACTACAAGAGGTACCAATAATTGGTGAGGTCCAGGTGATGTGTCAATATCTTGACTGCTGGTGTGCCCAGGAAAGCAAGAGATTGGCAGTTTAATATTCAGTAGTGGAAGAGGGGTGCACCTTATTACTTGTGATGGTGATTCATAGTCAATGGCTCTACAGGCTCTTAATCATATACATAGATATGATTTAGCTATTTTAATATGATAGAGCTAAGATTCTTGTTTTTTATTAAATATATAATAAATGGATTCAGTTGCAAATATAAAACAAGGTGATAACTATGTTATGAGGGCAGAAATTTTGAGTATGGAATAGTGATCTCCAGAGACTTTGAAATATAAATAATACAATTTGGATACAATCTTAGAAGATTAATATGGTCCTCTAAATTTTCAGATAACAACCCATAATTAAAAGACATTCCTTCTTCCTGACGCATATGGTTATTGAATTTATCTAGACTCTCATTTGTAACAACATACATTACTGGCATAATGCTAAGTGTCTGAGAGCTGCAGGTCACTGAATAACCCCTAAAATAAAAAGACCCACACAGGCAGAAAAAACTTTCCTTCAAAGAGGAAGTTAAAAGTACTGCTATTAAAAAAAAATACTGATATTATCTTCTCATATTCTTTTTTATATGTAAGATCTGATAATATGATATAATAAAATATAATATTCTATATGTTTGAATTCTATATAGAATATATCTACATAAGAAATATGTAATTTAATGTATATGATTGTATATCATATATACATATATATGTATATATTCATTCTAAATAAATAAATAAAACATCAAAATTCGCTTTAGTAAGCCAAGGAAATGCATACTCTTGATATCAGACTATCCACACTTAGCTTTTCTGACTCAACTTACGGACACATCTGATTTTAATTTTTTAAAAAATGTTGTGAGATAGTTTGCTCTTACTAATGGCAGAGCAGAATAAATGGTAGATGTCATGAGCTTTATAAAATTGGTACTTATTTTCTTCCTGGAGTCTATGTGCTTCCCTAGGATGGGCAGAAATGGTATTCATCTTGACAACTCAGGGTATTGAGTCTCACAAATAAATGCCTAATTAATGCTTGTTTTAAAAAAAATAAACCTTAAATTATACTTAATTTAGGAGTTAATAATAAAGTTTGGTAGGAAACATTAATTATTATATTAACATTAATAAAATTATTATATTTGTTATACATTATATTACTCAATATTTAATTTTTAATCAAGATATTAAAATATTAAAATACTATCTTTTAGAACCATTAAACTCAATTATTAAAAAGTGAAAAACAGTGTTACCAATCAGGGAATTAAGATAATTTCAGGATTTAAAGTGTAGTAGCAACTACTTGATTCTAACTATAATCATTTAAAACCTGTAAATTTAACTCAGAAACAAAGGATCAATGTATTCATGGAGTATTGTCTTACTCAGCTTGTAACATAAGTGAAAAAGGAAAAAAACAAACAAACAAACATATTTTAAAGGTCATTACCAGAAAGCAATGCCAACAAACATCATTATTGATTTAGATATTTATGCATCCAACATGGGAGTACCCAATACATAAAACAATAACAAACATAAAGGAACTAACTGATAATAGTAGAATAGTAGTAGGGAACTTTAACACCCCCACTTACATCAATGAACAAATCACCCAAATAGAAAATAAACAAGGAAACAATGGCTTTAAATGACACACTGGACCAGATGGATGTTAGAGATATATTCAGAACATTCCATCCTAAAACAGCAGAATACACATTCTTTTAAAATGCACACAGAACATTCTCCAGAATAGATCACATATTAGGTCACAAAACAGGCCTGAACAAGTACAAAAACACTGAGATCATACCATGCGCTTTTTATGACCACAACACTATGAAACTAAAAGTCAACCACAAGAAAAAATATGGAAAGACTGCAAAAAAATGCAGGTTAAAGAACATGCTGCTGAACAATGAATGGGTCAACCAGGAAATCAGAGAAGAAATAAAAAATACATGGAAACAAATGAAAATGAAAACACAATGGTCCAAAGTATTTGGGAGGCAGCAAAAACAGTCCTAAGAGGGAAGTATATAGTAATACAGGCCTATCTCAAAAAGCAGAAAAATCCTCAAACAACTCACCTTACACCTAAAGGAGCTAGAAAAAGTACAACAAACAAAGCCTAAAGCTAGCAGAAGGAAGGAAATCATAAAGATTAGAGCAGAAATAAGTGATCTAGAAATTTTAAAAAAATGTAACAGATCAATGAATTCAGGAGCTGGTTTTTTGAAAAAAAAATGGATAAACCTCTAGCTAGACTTATCAAAAAGAAAAAAGATCCAAATAAATAAAATCACAAATGAGAGAAGAGAAATAACAACCAACCCCATAGATACACAAACAATTGTAAGAGAATATCATGAAAAACTATATGCCAACAAATTGGACAGCCTGGAAGAAATAGACAAATTCCTAGATACATATAAATTACCAAAACTGAAACAGGAAGAAATAGAAAACTTGAACAGACTGATAGCCAGCAAAGAAATTGAATCAGTAATCAAAAATCTCCCAACAAACAAAAGTTCAGGGCCAGATGGCTTCATTTAAAGAAGAGTTAACACCTCTTCTCAAACTATTCCAAAAAAATAGTAAAGGAAGGAAAACTTCCAGATTCATTCCATGAGGCCAGTATTACCCTGATACCAAAACCAGATAAAGACATCACTAAAAAGAGAATTAGAGGCCAATATCTCTGATGAACACGGGTACAAAAATTCTCAACAAGATACTAGCAAATTGAATTCAACAGTACATTAAAAGAATTATTCTCCATGATCAAGTGGGATTTATTCCTGGGCTGCAGGGGTTGTTCAATATTCACAAATTAATTATCATGATACACCACATTAATAAAAGAAATGATAAGAACCATATGATCCTCTCAATAGATGCAGAAAAAGCATCTGACAAAGTATGGCATCCATTCTTGATAAAACCTTCAACCAAGTATGCTTAGAGGGGACATACCTCAATGGCCACATATGAAAAACCCACAGCTAATATCATCTTTAATGGGGAAAAACTGAGAGGTTTTCCTCTAAGGTCAGGACAAGTTAGAGATGTCCACTCTCACCACTGTTATTTAACATAGTACTGGAAGCCCTAGCCTCAGCAATCAGGAAACAAAAGAAATGAAAGGCATCCAACTCCACACGGAAGTGTCAAAGTTTCACTATTTGCAGAAGACGTGATTCTCTCTACAAAAAACACAATTAGGGGCGCCTGCGCGGCTCGGTCATTGAGCGTCTGCCATCGGCTCAGGTCATGGTCCCAGGGTCCTGGGATCGAGCCCCGCATCAGGCTCCCTGCTAAGCGGGAAGCCTGCTTCTCCCTCTCCCACTCTCCCTGTTTGTGTTCCCTCTCTCGCTGTCTCTCTCTCTCTCTGTCAAATAAATAAATAAAATCTTAAAATTTTTTTTTAAATAATAAAAAAAAAACACAATTCCACCAAAGAACTGCTAGAACAGATACACAAATTCAGTAAAGTCTCAGGATACAAAATCAATGTACAGAAATCTGTTGTATTTCTATACACCAGTAATGAAGCAAAGAAAGAGAAATTAAGGAATCAAACCTATTTACAATTGCACCAAAAACAATAAGATACTTAGGAATAAACCTAACCAAAGAGGTGAAAGACCTGTACTCTGAAAACTATAAAACACTGATGAAAGAAACTGAAGATGACAGAAAGAAATGAAAAGACATTCCATGCTCGTGGATTTGGAAGAGTAAATATTATTAAAATGTCTATACTCCCTAAAGCAATCTACACATTTAATGCAATCCCTATCAAAATACCAGCACTATTTTTCACAGACCCAGAACAAATAATCCTAAACTTTGTGTGGAAACACAGAGGATGTCCAGTAGCCAAAGCAACCTTGAAAAAAAAAAAAAAACAAAGATGGAGGCATCACAATTCTGGACTTCAAGTTATATTACAAAGCTGTAGTCATCAAAACAGTATGGTACTGGTGCAAAAATAGACACATAGATCAATGGAACTTAATAGAAAACCCAGAAATGAACCCACAATTATATGGTCAATTAATCTTTGACAAAGCAGGAAAAGAATATCCAATGGGAAAAAGACAGTCTCTTCAACAAATGGTGTTGGGAAAACTGGACATGTGAAATAATGAAACTGGACCACTTTCTAACACCAAACACAAAAATAAATTCAAAATAGATTAAAGACCTAAATGTGAGACCCTAAACCATAAAAATCCTGGGGGAGGACACAGACGGTAACCTCTTTGACATGGCCATAGCAACTTTTTTCCAGATATGTCTCTTGAGGCAAGGGAAACAAAATAAAAGATAAACTATTGGGGCTTCCTCAAAATAAAAAGCTTCTGCGCAGCAAGGAAACAATCAACAAAACTAAAAGTCTCCCTATGGAATGGGAGAAGATATTTGCAAACGACATATCTGATAGAGGGTTAGTATCGAAAATACATAAAGAACTGGTGAGGATATGGAGAAAAGGGAACCTTCTTGCACTGTTGGTGGGAATGCAAACTGGTGTACCCACTCTGGGAAACAGTATGGAGGTTCCTCAAAAAGTTAAAAATAGAATACCCTACTATCCATCAATTGCATTACTAGGTATTTACCCAAAGAATGCAAAAATACTAATTCAAAGGGATACATGCACTCTGATGTTTATAGCAGCATTATCTACAATAGCCAAATCATAGAAACACTCATGTGTCCATCCACTGATGAACGGGATAAAGAAGTGGCATATAGGGGTGCCTGGGCAGCTTGGTTGGTTAAGCGTCTGCCTTCAGCTCAGGTTATGATCCCAGGGTCCTGGGATCAAGTCCTACATTGGGCTTCCTACTCAGCGGGGAGTCTGTTTATCTCTCTCCCTCTGCCACTCCCCACTGCTTGTGTGCACTCTCTTTCTCTCTCATGCTTTCTCTCCCATATAAATAAATAAATAAAATATTTTTTTAAAAAATAAGTGATATATATATTCCATTTATGTATAATGGAATATTGCTCAGCCCTAAAAAATGAAATCTTGCTATTTGACAAGATGTAGATGGAGCTAGAGACTATTATGTTAAGTGAAATAAGTCAGTCAGAGAAAGACAAATACCATATGATTTCAGTCATATGTGGAATTTAAGAAACAAAACAAATGAACAAAGGTAAAAAAAGAGAGAGAGGCAAACCAAGAAACAGACTCTTAACTACAGAGAATAAACTGATGGTTAGAAGAGTGGAGGTGGGTGGGGGGGATGAGTTAAATAGGAGATGACATTAAGGGGTGCACTTGCTGTGTTGAGCACCGGGTGTTGTATGGAAGTGTTGAATCACCATACTGTACACCTGAAACTAGAATTACATTATATGTTAAATAACAGGAATTTAAATAAAAACTTTAAAAAATAAGATAATCTTAGGATTTAAAGTGTAACAGCAATTACTTGATTCAAACCATAATCATTCCTACCTCAAAATTTAACCCAGAAACAGGACCAATGTACTCATGAAGATTGTCTTCCTCAGCTTGCCTCAGGGCTTCCCTGCTCCACTCCCACTTTACTGAATTACATCTTAATGTAATATAAATAAAAAAAGGAAAAAAAAAACATATTTTAAAGGTCATTATCAAACATCACTATTGATTTATGCTTCTGGTAACCAAAGTTCCATATTCTTGCAAGGCATAACTAAACACTATCTATCCTGACAGATTATTCAGCCCACTTTATAAAGTAAATTAAGAATGTTGGGTAGTCAAATAATCCCTACTGATAAAAAATAAACAAAAAATATTTAAAATATGTAAATAATGTTTAGGTTTTAAGCTTTGGCTTAAAATTGAAGTATTTATTTATTTTTATAAAGTATTTTTGATTTTACTTTATTATTTTTAAGTAAACTCTATGACCAACATAGGACTTGAACTCATGACCCTGAGATCAAGTTGCACAGTCTACCAACTGAGTCAGTCAGATGTCCCTAAAATTTAAGTTTTTAAACCAAATTGTCTTCTGTAAAATTATTGCAATAACAATTATAGCAATAACTGCCAATAATCAATTATCCTTTTTGAGGTTTGTACTGAGCTTCAAATTATAATTACTTTTTTTATAAGATAAGATTATTTTTACTCAATAACTGTCTTATCTTGTAAAATTTGAATGTTCTCAAATTTGATGCAATCTTATTAGATATTTGTGATCAGGCTACTTTTCCCCTCATTTCCATCTCTTTGACTGTTATTTTATATTACAACTTGCTTAGAATCCAGCAAATACATTCCAATGTATAACTGAAATATTCACAATGGATTAATACCATACATTTTAAAAATTGAAAGTATGATATTCTATTGGAGCTGAGCACATCATTTTGACTTGATGGAAGACCTTTAAACCCTCATTCAGGTTATTCTATTAAATCTTATTCTATGATTTTACAACTATGATGCTTCATGGTGATATAAACATTTTTGGGGAGGGGTTCACTGCTGCAAATTTAATTCCTACATCAGAAACCTCTTATTAGTAGGTGTGATTCTTTTAATGGGTGTGATTAATTTATTAAAAAAAAAGTTAAAATGTTTAATTGTTCTATCTGAGGTGGATCTCTTCTCTTGAGTTCATCACTAACATTTTTAGTGGGTGAAAAATGACAGCATTATTTTAGCAAATATTAGCATTCATATCAGGGACACAAAATCTCACAGTCATAATTGGCTGATAGATATATATTATTAAAATGGGTTCTTCGTCAGAACTTGAAATTTATCTTAATTGTGTAGTGCAAAAGTGCCATATGGATTTAAGAAATGTAGAAGCCAAAAGTAGATGGATTAATAATATCTTTAATTAGCAACTTTCAGATAGCTGAAGAAACTGAATCAACTATCCCACACATTTCAATGAGACAAAAACAGGTTTTAAATAATTTCTGTCACCAAAACAAGAGTAACATCCAAACAAAATTAAGGTAAATGGTTTAAAATATTAGTGAAAAGTTAAAGTATGCGGCAATAATGATTTTGTAACCCATAGATTTCAGTCTTGGATCAATTCTCTCTATAGAAACAGGTAAAAGGGACCCCTATTGTGGACCTCATGCTTGAGAGGCATCTGTATGTCACAAACACATTTGCAAAAATAAATAATGTTAAATATGGATGACACTTGAATTCAGATCAGCTCTAGGACATCATGTACTAAAACCATAAACATCTTTCATTACCCACATCATTATACCCCAGGGAAATGCAGATCCACAACTTCAAAGCAAAAGGTGGTAGAACTAATGCATCAGAGTAATGGGTTGTGCAGTTACTGAGTTTGGAATCGGACACTGCTTTTGAGCATAGAGAGTTTGAACTACGGAAGCACTTAGGTAAGAGAAAAGACAAATTTATTATCTAACTTTTCTTCTCAGCAAGAACGAAATCGATTCTTATAAAACAAAACAAAATGTCACTTCTCAGTTAAGCTTAATGTCCATACTCCCGCTTCCTTTTGTGTTGTAGTGTGTTGGTCTGGAGGGACTCAGAATCATTTGTGCAAAGTGACTGAGAAGCATTTTGCCTTATTGTATAAATTGTGCAATCCTGAAAATTGAGTCACTAGATGGATGAATCAATCTAAGTAAAGCATTCAGGAACTATGATACTGATTCTTTTTTTTTTTAAAGATTTTATTTATTTATTTGAGAGAGAGAGAATGAGAGATAGAGAGCACGAGAGGGAAGAGGGTCAGAGGGAGAAGCAGACTCCCTGCCGAGCAGGGAGCCCGATATGGGACTCGATCCCGGGACTCCAGGATCATGACCTGAGCCGAAGGCAGTCGCTTAACCAACTGAGCCACCCAGGCGCCCACTATGATACTGATTCTTAACATAGTCATCTAGTGGACAGTGAGCATTAGAGTTGCGAGTAGTTTCATTTTTTACCAAAACATATAGTAAGATTTATAATTGGATTTTCAAATATTCAATTTTAAATATTCAATTTTAATAATTTTTGTTTTAAAATGTATACTCATTTGGAATTTGAATTTTGGCTTTTAAGATGGATAGCTTGTTTTGAAGAAAAATCTGAAGAACATATAATTTTATTTTTAAAATTCTTAAGCTTACTTTATATTCAATTTGTATATTTTAAAACACAATTATATTTTATTTTCAATTTATTTAGATCATTATTGTTAATAGTGGTTTAGTCAGCTTTCTTCTTGCCTGTAAGGAAGGTCCTAACCTCTTGTCATATTGGTCGTTATAGAATCCAAATTGTCTAACTACAAAGACCTCTCCCTCTCCTTTTTCTTGAAACATTGACTTTAGAAAACTTGTAATTGTGAATTTTTCTCTGTCTCAGTTGAGATGTAAATCTCTTTTAAAAGTCTCTTGCCAATATCACAACCTAAGACTTTCTCAAGGACCTGGGAGCCACCTCTTTGAAATGTATCAAGGAAGATATCACCCTATCTCCCAGTCTCTTGGGAGGATAGGGGCCCTGCTTCCTTTGGCATCAAGTTGTAGAGCTACCTTTTAGTGTGAAGATATGCAAAATTTACTTCTCTTTTGAGTAAGGATAATTAGCAAACACAGATAGCCATGATCTCCTTCCTCTTACCCTCAGCTCTTCAGAACTCTCTAGACCTTTGTTTTAGTGGAGTTGAGTAGAGACTCTGTTCTCCTCTCTCTTACCCACTGTAAGAGCCTTGAATAAAATTTTCCCTCCCCGTTTAACTGTCCAGTGCAGTTTTTGTTTTGACATAGTTATCATGAGCCCATACATGAACCACAATAATTAATTTTAATTATCTTTGATAATTTGGTGACTGCAACCTCATTCTTATATTTTTCACTTTTGTCATAATGAAGTTATATTTGCCAAGGTAGAAGGCACATTTTACTTAATAACTTGTTAGCATGATTTATATTTTTAAAAATTTACACATATGGTATGAAGTCCTCCTGCATCCTGCAAATATTAGATGTGAGTCCATCGTAAAACATCTATGGCCTTTTATGTTAATCTATGGATTTATTGATAACAATGCTGTTAGAAAGACCTGATCTTGAAGGATAATTTATTTATTTTTTAAAAGATTTTATTTATTTATTTAAAAGAGAGAGAGAGAGGTAGTGAGAGAGAGAGAGAGAGCACGAGCAGGGTAAGAAGGAGAAGCAGGATCCCCGCCAAGCAGGGAGCCCGATGTGGGTCTCCATCCCAGGACCCTGGCTGGTATCATGACCTGAGCCGAAGGCAGACGCTTAAAGACTGAGCCACCCAGGTGCCCCTTGAAGGATAATTTAGGAGCCATATGAACAATTTATGTAAGGGAATAAGTTTTGTATAAAGGGAGTACGGGGAATACTGCTGACTAATCCTAATTAAATCTTGATTTATCCAGGGGCTATGGACAGGTGCATGCCTTTATTGCTGAGGAGGACACCTACAATGGACAGCTTCCCTCATCTTCACAAAAGGAGCACATTAAAAAATAAAGCTCTGTGTTTTATGCCAAAAAAACCCAGTTGGTTTCAATACAAAAGATGTACACTACAGTACATTAATGAATTTGAATAGTTTGAACACTAAGATTTGTCCCATTCTATTATTATCAAAATTGAAATATTATTCTTTGTTCCAGTCAGTTCTCCCCATCTATTGATATTATCTGTATTTTCTCCTAAAATAGTATCAATATTTTCCCAATGTCCTCCCCAGAAAGCTTTCTTGGACATACGGAAGATAAAAAAGAACAAGATTTCATAGATATTCAAGCAACTCAAAAAATGGAATATGATATATCATATAATGGAGGGAATTGTTAAGTAATTCATTTCATACAAAGTTTACCTTTGAGGGCGCCTGAGTGGCTCAGTTGGTTAAGCGACTGCCTTCGGCTCAGGTCATGATCCCGGAATCCCAGAATCGAGTCCCGCATCGGGCTCCCTGCTGAGAGGGAGTCCGCTTCTCCCTCAGACCCTCCCCGTCTCATGCTCTCTCTCTATCTCATTCTCTCTCTCAAATAAATAAATAAAATCTTAAAAAAAAAAAGTTTACCTTTGAAAATTACTCATGATAACCATTGCTCAGGAATGCATATTCTTTTATTAAAATTGAAGCACATTAGTGTGGTTCACAAATGTTAATATATTAAGTTGTGCTCCAGTGACTACATCATCTCATAGGTATAAAACACATACCAGGAAAACCAGGCTTTCTGGTATATATTACGGAAAGGATTCCATTTCCAATACAGATTTTAGCACTTTTGATGCGGGGTCATTGAACACAATGGTCAAGAAAGAATTCTTGAGGGCACCTGGGTGGCTCAGTTGGTTAAGCAACTGCCTTCGGCTCAGGTCATGATCCTGGAGTCCTGGGATCGAGTCCCACATCGGGCTCCCTGCTCAGCAGGAAGTCTGCTTCTCCCTCTGACCCTCTTCCCTCTTGTGCTATCTCTCATTCTCTCTCTCTCAAATAAATAAATAAAATCTTTAAAAAAAAAAAAGAAAGAATTCTTGAGACATTTTACAGTACAAAAAGTTGCTTTTTTTTATAGCACAGGGACAGGACCCATGGCTGAAAAGTGTTGCACTTTGATTGTGAGGAGCGACTGATACCATATTTTTTAAGTTTGGGTGTGCTAGAGATAATGGAAGTCTCTCAAGGGATTTCCATATGTTAAAGAAAAGTTACAGCTCCTGGAGGTCTGGCTATTGTCAAGGTGAGGTTGCTTTTAGTTTCTTGTAAAGCATTAACATTAAGGCTGCTGTGAGTTCCTTGACAAATATGACACTCTGTATGTCTCCGGTATTTATCGGTGGGTTGCAAGTTGTAAGGAAATTTAATTTAATCTACATGTCTCTTGCCTCTGTTCTTATCATTTTCATAGCATTTAGCTATAAGAATAATTTTTACACTGTTAATGATAAATCTTTAGATATGACTGGTTAAGAAAATTATACATTTATATGGAGCTTTCTGGTCCATAGAATAATTTATAAAACAATCCAACATATTGCATTTCAAATATTGCCTACGTGGATAATGTGTTTCAGAGTCAGCTCTAACAAGAAAATCATGTTATAGAACCTTTTCTTAGATCACCATGTTAAAAATGGTTTATTGGTCCCAGAATATTTTTCTAAAACTTGTGGTCCCTTAGAGTCTTAACATAATGTACCAGGATAGATTGCAAAGGTTTGCATAAACTTGGAATATTTTATTATTAAACACAAGATGTCTGAAGACACCCTGGAAGTGGTATCAGCCTCAATCAAACTTACACTCAGAAGGAAACCTTTGTAAAAAATCCTTTTTTGAAAAAAAATAAGATGCCATCACAATAATGTCTTGAAGTTCCTCTTAATTTAGTTGTCTTCCCATCAATTAGCCTCCGTGAGTATCTCTTTGTCAAATTCCTGGCTGGACCACAGGAAAAGAGAAAGAGGTATAGATTTTCTTTCTTTCTTTATTTTTTAAGATTTTATTTATTTATTTGACACAGAGAGAGAGAGATAGTGAGAGCAGAAACACAAGCAGCGGGTGTGGGAGAGGGAGATGCAGGCTTCCCACAGAGCAAGGAACCCGATGTGGGGTTGGATCCCAGGACCCTGGGATCATGACCTGAGCTGAAGGCAGACGCTTAACAATTGAGCCACCCAGGCTCCCCAAGAGGTATAGATTTTCTGTACCGCTCTGTGGTTCACTAAATTTCTGTTAGAATATTAAACCTCCCTGGGGTTAACAGAAGATTTTTGTAGCATTAAACCTCTGTAATGTTTGGAGTTCATACTCTTTGTATTCACAACATGTGCCAAATAGTCTGAGAATTAATGCCCATGCTATTATCTTAGGATTCTTAAATAAAAATTATAATGACAAATACATGTGTCAATACAGTAATCACTTTAGAAGAAAAGGATAAGTAGACATCAAATATCTGCTATTATGCCTTGTTTGATGTATTTGAAAGATATACATATACAGAGAGAGGGAGGAATATAGTGTGAGAACTGAGCACATTTAATATAGAGTTGGTCTAGCTTGCATGATTTCTCCCTGCCTGTTTCCTGATCTGTAATATGGAAATAAAAGTAATTTTGTCTTGATAGATTTGTAGTGAGAATAAAAGTAAGTAATACATGAAAAGTAGTAGCAAACTCCCTGGTGAAGCTATTATGTTCTGGGTATTTCATAATATGTTGTAATGTTAATGAAACTGGCAGGTTATTCAAATTAGAAAACAATAAAACAATTGTGTCTATTATATATGATATCCTTTGTTAAGCATCATCTTAAGTATGGTCTGTGATCTCAAAATGAAGCTATGAAAAAATTTATTCTGTATGTCTTTAATTGTGACTTTTGGAAAGAAACATTTTAATTCACGACATTTTGAACTGTTCTCCACTTCCTTTAGCTGTAACTCAAACTAAATTAATATAGAATTCTTCCCAATGGTGTCACCTTACCGAAAGGGTTCTCCCATAAATAAGTAGGAACACATGCCACATCTACACAAAGGAAAGGAGTTAAGGAGAATAGGAAATGTACATGATTTACTGACACTGAAAGCCCTCTCAATTTCGTGACTATTTGAGCGTGAAAATTGCTTGAAAATATTTATGGTTTCAAATGAATAGATTCTACTCAATGATGCAAACTGAGGCCCAAGGAACCTTAAAAGTTATAAAAGTTTATAACTTGCAGGCCCTGAACTAGAAGGAAAGAAAATTATTCTATGTATTTATTCTGAAAGCACAATTTAATAAACAATGCAGAAATTTGAGAATAAGTGTCAAAAAATAATTAGCTTTCAAAGAACTAACTTATAGCTATATTTATATTTAGCATGCATTAAATTAACTTTGTAAAGGGGCACCTGGGTGGCTCGGTTGGTTGAGTGTCTGCCTTTGGCTCAGGTCATGATCTCAGGGTCCTGGGATCGAGCCCCATATCAGGCTCCCTGCTCAGCGGGAAGCCTACTTCTCCTTCTCCCTCTACTGCTCCCCCTGTTTGTGGTCTCTCTCTCTCTCTCTCTCTGTGGCAAATAAATAAATAAAATCTTAAAAAAATTTGTAAAGATCATTCTTCAAGACATTAACACTTAAATTTTATTACACACACAGAAACACACACACACAGAAAGACACATATACTCTTCATAAAAAATTGCCAGACATATATTTAGAGTTAATAGCAATGAAATAAAAACATGGGAAATTAAGAGAGGCAGGAAATATAAACACAAATACTTTGCGTTTGTTCCCAAAATGTGAAAGTCATTGGAAAATGCATTACAGCCTTATTACTAGTGATAATTACCCAAAGAATAGTGTCATTATTAAGCAAATAAAGCATCTGGGGTTTAAAAGGCAGATGGTTTGAGGACTATCACATGATCTCTAACAACAACAACAACAGCAAAAATCTAAACAGAGAGAAGCAAAATAGGTATATGGAATATCCATTGGAGGTAAGCATGGCAAAACTGCATTAATTTGTATACCAGGAGTTTTTAAATCATGAATATTGTGGTACTGGTGGCGGGGATGAGGAGAGAAAATAGTCCTATTGAATTTCTTCTGTAATTAACCTCTAATTAATGGTGCTGATGTAACAACTCTACATTGTTAGACATGGAAGAAAACCAGGCAATACATTTGGCTTCAACTAGTCAAACAAGAGAGGGGAAAATCACCAAGAGAGATAAATTATAATTCTTTGGGTTGCATAGAAATCATGGATATAAATCCTTAGACTATAAAGACAGGATATACTGTATCTTTACTCTGATATATTTGTTTAAGAATGTGTTATGTCTCCATTACTTTTGAGGAGTAACTTTGCTGGACATAGAATTCTAGTTTTTTTTTCTTTTTTTCAAAACTTTAAATATTTATGCTACTTGCTTCTTGCGTGTATGGCTTCTAACAAGAAGTCTGCCATAATTCTTATTCTTGTTTCTCTATAGAAAAATATCTAGATTATTTTCAAAATTTTCTCTTTGACTTTGGTTTACCCGGCAAATTCTTTTCTCCTGGAGGGTAGAACTTTGATATGAAAGATCTGGATTTATTTTTCAATGATTGCTTTTCCTCTTTTCCTGCCAAATACATGAAGGGATCTTTCTCAAATTTTCCCAGTGAGAAAACTGGGAAAGTTTTACTGTAAGTAAAGCCCACAAAAGTGTGGGAAACCCCTTAAAATTATGGTCTCCAAGAGTTTCTTTCTTAAAGTAGTCTATAATCAGCCTTCAGTAATCATCAAAATTACTACTGAAGTGTTCCTTACAGCTTCTGCTCCAAGTAGGCAGCTGTTTGCTGGGCCTTTGCCAGAGCTTATGTCTCCAGATTTCACCTTGGTAGTTTGCCTGGCAACTTCAGAATAATTGACCCTCACCCTGTCCGTTTTTTTTCTGGGTGTGAGGACAGGAGTGACAACTTCCAACTCTCTTTATTTGTCAGAGCTGGAACTGGAAGCCCCATTTGTTTTAATTCCAGAAATTTCATTTTTTTGTGTGTGCTTTCAAAATATCAGTATGTTTTTCATATTTTGTTTATCTTTTCTACAATCTTAGTATCAGAACATTTTTCACCTTGGGGCGCCTGGGTGGCTCAGATGGTTAAGCGTCTGCCTTTGGCTCGGATCATGATCCCAGGGTCATGGGATCGAGTCCCACATCAGGCTCCTGGCTCAGCAAGGAGCCTCCTTCTCCCTCTGCCTCTCTCCCTTCTCATGCTTTCTCTCTCTGTATCTCTGTGTCTCAAATGAATAAATAAAATCTTAAAAAAAGAACATTTTTCACCTTATATAGACTGCTATATTATTAAAATTTGAATCTTATTGAAAAGGAGTTAGTCCACCTTGCCTCCATACTTGCATTTCATCTATAAATTAGTAATTGCAAGATCATTTTTTTTTCTTTGAAAAGAGAAATGTCTATATGCAAAGGGTATTAGTGGAGCCCTAAGTCAAACTATGAAAAAGCTAAAGGTAACTCTTGAACCTCACTTCAGCTTCAAAACTGGGTCAGTGACATTTTTTTTTTTCATAAGGTGAGCACTTAAATAAAAATTTACATGAAGTACATACAACTGAATATAATTTTAGAAAACAGCTGCATATTTTAAAAAAGAATATTTAATTCATTGTCATTTTGAATCAATTACTAGTCTTTATGTGTGGAAACAGAGAATTTAAAATCTAAAGTGTGACATCTGAATTTAAAAAATATTTGGTAGTTGTAGATACTAGACCCAATAATAAAGACATTAAATTAATGAATACAAATTTTACAGTAATTCCACAAAATAAAGAAAACAAAAAAATCCCTTTTCAAAGATCTTAAGTATAGAATATATTCCAAATATTCAACTAAAAACTCAGAATCGTTAGAGGAGAGAATGGAATAAACAGAAGATAAAATATGGCATAAAAATAACTTACTTGAGCTAAAAAATGACTCATATTTTAAAACTGTTCAAGCTAATTGAGAAGTGACTGCATTTCAGGTAAAATTATTGAAAAATATATCTCCATTTATAAGAAGCCTGATGAAATTGTCAAGTTTATCATCAAAAGTCCATATAGGCACAGAAGAAAATAAATTTTTATTTTACCTACACAGCATTAAATATCATAGTTATCTTAGTTCTTCCTTTTTACTATATTAATAACTAACTAGAACAAGAACTACTGAGATTCAAAAGCAAAAGCTTGGAATTAAGAAATCCATGACTTTCTAAGTTATTAATTTATGTGTGAGGGAGCAGAAGAATATTCTTAAGTATGAAAATGTGCAGAACTAGATGCCACAGAAATTATTCAGAAAAAATGAATTGAAGAGATACACCAGAGCATCAACATTTCAAAATCTGAATTCAAGAATTGAAAAGCTGTGTGCCATATAAAGAGTTAGTGTCAAAATCCACATTTACCATGAAAATGCAGTAATATAAATGTGAGATTTTGGAGAATAATAAAATATATACACTATAAAATGTGATAAGAATGTCCATTTTTCATATTATTGCAGAAAACAAGGATATACATTTGTGAATGTACATGATAAAATGTAAATTTAGAAATAGCTAAAGTAAATTGTATATGTTAGGTGTTCACATTCTTAATCCCTCTCTTTTCTTGCTTAGAAAAACTTGTGTTCTTGAGTGTTCAATTTTTTCACCCTCCAACTGTCTGACTAGGGCTGGACCAGTTTTGTGATATTAAATTGGTAAACAGGATGAAAGCAGAATGAATTTAAAGTAAAAAACAATGATCTTCATAACAAAAGGTAGGTGAGAGGAGAAAGAAAAACAAATCCTTGAAGAAAGTCAAAGAAAAATTTTGCTGGGCGAGTCAATCAGGGGAAGGAAGAATTATTTGAGACTACTACAATAGGAGATAGGGATTGAACTCAACTCGGTTGAAACAAAAAGTGAGTTTTTACGCCTCGAGTGAGCTAGTGGAAAAGTGCTGGAGGATGTTGACAGATGGTTGGTCAATGTGGTATGGAGATGGTATCCCTTTGTCAAGTGGTGCTTACTGAATTTAGGTTTCTAAACTCCCACGGAAACTGGGAGATATATACATCTTTCTTGATGGTTACATTTCAAAGGGTTGGCTCCAGGACCTTGAGAAAGACATTCTTGGGTTGTAGCATTGGCAGAAGACTGAAAGTTACATCTCAAAGGGGCAGAGAAAAATTACAATTGCAAGTTACTAAAATAAATGCCCTAAGAAAATGGATGTCAGAAGTTTAGTGTCAGGAAGACCCTTTAAAGTTAGTCAAGCTGTAGGGAACTTTAATTTAACTATCTTGATCAAAGGTTAAACCTAAAAAGGAGTTTTGGTGCTTGAAGCCAGAGAAATCCTGAAGTATCACAGAGCTTCAAGAGTGAGGGAGAGGAGAGAGGGCCTTTTATGGATACTATGGAATTTTACTTGGATCCCCTTCAAAAGTCTTCTAGAAAGGCAAGTAAAAAATTGAACATTTGTTATTAATTTAAATGGAGTTTTTTTACATTTATTTATTTAAATGTGAGTTCATTTAAGGACTAGGTAACAAAGGCCCAGATATTTATTTATTATTTATGTATTTTAGGATCTGTGGAAGACTTTGAAATGAAAAGAAAGACAGAGATTGATTGATTGATGGATGCATTGTTTTGTGGGTATGCTGACTAGCTTTCCCATAAACCCACCAGGATTCTCTTTCTTTCGTTATCTGAGCTACTTTACCATTCTCTAAGTTATAGATTATTGATAGTAATAATAATAGTTGAAATGTTCTTTCTGACATGCATGAAAATTAGTTATTTCTGTTTGAGGGAAATTATTTCTCCCCCAACCTTATTTTGCATTTATTCGTAAATTCATTTTAGCATCCTTTATCTCTCTCTCTCCCTCTGTGTGTGTGTGTGTGTGTGTGTGTGTGTGTGTGTGTATAAAACTTTGAATTCTCCTTTGAACCAGCTTTGACATCTTACTGGTCTTCTCAATAATTAATTAGTTAAATAAAATCTTTGACAAGTTTTTTATTTTTATTTTTATCAGAGTCACAATTACACTCTGTTAAAATTTACCTTTTAAGGGTTTAAAGTAAAGAGATACTTCCCAGGGAAATATCAGATGACAAAAATTGAGAATATTTGAAAAGTTTCCCACAAGTTAAAGCAATATGAACTACATTAAAATCAAAATTCTTGTATTAGAATCCTGGAAATCAAAAAATTGTGAGAAAAAAATTGTGAGAAAAAATAATTATGAACCTAAAATTCTTTATGTTGAGACAATCATTGTTTGATTTAAAAATATACAGGTTTTAAATGAAGATTAGTTAATAAGGTTAATGTGATGATTCTTGAGAAAACATTAATGCAGAAAGCTCAAACTACCCCAACACAAAGAATAAAATTTTAAATTCAAATCTTGACTTTTAAAAGTCATAAGAAAAAAATTGGCTTTATATCTTAAATGCCTTAAATAAGTTTGTCCTGGTGTTTTGGTATTTTGGCATTTTCATCATAATTTTTTTCTATCTCAATTTCAAATGTAGATGTGGACAAAGAAACTTTTCAGAAAAAGATCTTAAGTGAATTTTTAAATTGATCAATGATTTAAAAAATATTGTTGTTAAACTTCAACAACCCATCAACATCCACATAAATGAACTTAAAAGTACTCTAAATAAAGTCTTACTATAAAAATCCACATTAAAATATTGGCTATGTAAGTTCAAATCAGAACTTATAATAAGTAACTGTACATGGTTAGGCTATATGTTCACTTTTGAGTGAATAATAGCATAGAAAAGAACCTAAAGATTATGAGGAATTAATCAAAATTAGAGAGTCTGGGCCAGAAGCAATAATAACATAGCAACAGAAAGATATTGTTCTTGGACAGATTTATAAATCTTGAAGTACCATTTTATTCGCTAAGCTGATAATTATAATGTGCTTCATGTAGTGACAATCTGAAAGAATTAATTTAGGAGAAACTAACATGTAGCCAAAATATCCTGAAAGTATACTTAGTCATATGATTTTTTCAACTAAATTTAGCAAATTAAAATCATAATGAGATATAACTACATCCTTATTAAAATGACTAAAATAAAAAATACTAACTATACTAAATGCCAGCAAGGCTTCAGGATTCAGTAACAAATAACCCACATAGCACAAGGTCTTCATTTCTTCATACCAAATGACTAATTTGGGCTGGAGTAGGGAAAATACAAGAGGAGCCTACAGCAAATTGTAAGGCTAGTAAATAAGGAAATGGTAAATAAGTAAAAATTACTTAAAAATGCCCCCTGTGGCCAATGCTGAAACAATTTAAGTAAAGATAAGAATAGTTTTGGATTAAAGCCCTTAGAGTAAAATAAGTATCTATGAGTATATAATGATATAAATAAATGACTCAATAAATATAGAAATATGGGGAAAATAATGAATCTTCCCTACAGAAAAATTTCAAATAATAATTGTAGAAGGGATGAAGAAAATAGAAATTCAACATGAAAACACCATAGTAATAATTGCTACAGACAAGATTCACTTATATCTACTAAAATTAATGGAATAAACTTTAAGGGAAGGCCAGATATTTACATATCTTTAAACTATCTCTCCCAGCATATTAATTATTGTGATGATTTTAACACATGTTAAAATTCTTTGATACTCCTCCCTCTTGAAGATAGAGTTGAGTTCTCATTCTCTTGAATGTGGGCTGGGGCTGGATTTAGTGACTCACTTCTTATGTACAGAGTATGGACAGGAAAATAATAGCAACTTTTACAGTGGAGAAATCTGACAGGCACAACCTTAACCAAGAGATCGAGTTTAACATTAGCAGTAGTCAAGGTGATATCATGTAGTTTCTGATATGATGTCATGAGAAGGGCACTTCACCTATGTGACTTCATTCCCCCAAATCTACAAACCCAATTTAATCACGAGAAGACATCAGCCAAGCCCAAAATGAGGGACATTCTGCATTTTATCTGACTAGTAATCTTCAATTATGAAAGAAATGGCTGAGAACTTCTTACAGAGTAGATTAAGGAGATCTGATGTTGAAATGCAATATGGTATCCGGTTGGTTCATGGCTCAGAAAAGGACATTAGTGGAAATGCTGGTGAAATATGAATAAAGTTTATAGTTTTGTTAATACTATTGTACCATTGTTGGTTAGTTTTAATAAGGAAATGCTTATGTAAAATGCTATCTTCAGAGAAAGCTGGGTGAAGGGTATATAGCAAGTACCTGTACTCTCTTTGCAGTTCTTCTTTAAATCTAAAATTATTTCAAAATAAAGAGTTCAAGAATAAAAACAAGTCTAACTCACATCCTAAGACATTGAACAGGCCCCTTTCCTTATATTTTGTTTGTCACCTCTGTTTATGGCTCAATAGTGTTTTATTAGTTAATACTAACTACAAACGTGGATGTCTTACTCAATTACCTAGCTCACATAGAATGTGTGATGCCCACACAGGGACAGATTTTGTTCATTCCCTCTTTCTCTTGCCATTTTTCAGCATATATAAATTTGGAGTTCAGAAAAAATTCATTTGAGTAAATAACAGAATGTGCTTTGGTGCATAGGAGAAAGCAATACATCTACAGAATGTCCATGTTGGCTTGCATGTGTATGTGGTACTTTAAAGCATGCTGTGAAATTACTTGAGTTACTACAAAATTTCATCTATTATCATTCAATATGGAATGTGTAAATATAGAATAAGAGAGTCCTGTTTATAATTTACATGGGGCCATGCAGCAGTTGCAGTGTTTTCAAAATAATTGCAGTAATATCTATTTACTATTTTAAATCAATCTTTCATGGTTATTGGTGAGATTATGAACATTTTCTGTTCAGTGGGATTGCCCCTGACTATAACATAAATGGAAAAACAATTGGCGTGACCTAATATTAATGTGACCAACACCATATCACTTAGCATATCTTGAAAAGAATTGATTTCCACTTAATCTTAAGAAAATGTGTTTAATAGATGAGTGTGCTTAGACAATAAATGAAAAGAAATGCTCTTTTAGGTAACATGATTTCCTTTCTCTAGTGTTTGACGTAGGATGATGAGCCTAATCATATGCTCAAGAATACACACCTCTTTATAAATGCACAAATGGCGACCAAATCAGCATGGTCTCCCCTTCTGTAGAATTCATGTCTAGTGGACAACAGAGGTGAAAGAGAAATGAAAAATTAATTGTGTAATTGTAAAATTAATATAATTTTGGAAAAAGCAGAACAGGAGGAAAATAGAGCTATAATACTTTGAGGAAGCCTTTTCTGTGAAGGTGTTAATTAAGCCAAGACACAAATAGTGAAGAAAACCAGAATGCCAAGGTAATAATAGTATGGTATTAATAGTATGTGCAAAAGTCCTGCAGTGAAAAAAGCCTAGAGTATTTCAGAAAAAAAAGACAATGCATATAAATTTTAGTATGTGAAAGGAGAGTGTTGGAAAGGAGGTCTACTAATTAACTGATATATTAGTCCTTTCATTCAATGGATATTTATTCATTCACTAGTCAACCAATTTTGGAAAGACATATCTAACACACACCTTTGAAAGACTTATGATGGGAAAGAAAGGCAGTGATCACATAGTCACACAAACAGTTATAAGTACAACTAGTCGATGACAAGATCTTATGAATGAAAGGCTGTTTTGGGGCCTACAATAGGAGTATTTGACATAGTCAGGCATGTTAGGGAAAGCTCTAGGGAAGTGAAAATTGTGCTGACATCTTAAAAATTAGTACACTTCACTTGATCAAGCCAAAATAAAAGCTTTTTCCAAAGGGAAGAATAAAGATATACATTGACCTTTGGTGGTAGAAAATATAGGAAACCCAAGAAATAAAATATAGGAAGCCCAAGGTGGCTAGAAAGAGTAGAGTGAGGGGAGCTTGTGTGACAAGAGTGAAGAGAAAGATTGGGGCCAGACTGTCATGGCTTTGTAGGCCCCAACAAAGAGTTGCATCCTTATCATAAGAGCAATAGGTAGTCTTTGTACAAGAGCAATTCACGTGCCCTGATTAAAGTTTAATAAAGTTAAATGTATAGTACAGAGAAGACATAAGAAGTGTATATCATGGGTGCCAATAGACCATCAGGGGATATTGCAATATCCTTTTTGCAAGATGGCGATGGACATGCTTGGGTTGCAGCAGTCAATTTGGAGAAACTTGGTAAGACTCGAGATGTGGAATAGGTAAGCATAAAAGATGACCTTAGGATTCTAATTTAAACTTACTGAATAACAGTACCATTCACCAAGAAGGGAAAGTCCAGGGGCTAGGCAAGGCAACATGTCTAAAAGGGAAATTAAAAGTTCGGATTTGAGTTGATTGTGAGACAATACAGTTCAAAATTTCTCAACTCACTCCCTCATTTTATTTATGTCTCAGCTCAAATGTCACCTCCTCAGAAAGTCTTCTGAAAATTCTATCTAAAATAACTCTGGCAGCAAGTAGAACTATCACTTCAACTACTTAAAATTCTATGGTATTTCCTGATCTCATGTTATAAACTTCTTTGTCATTTTCCTCCTGTAGAGTTTAAACTCCATGTGGTCAAGAACATTGTCTGCTTTTTAAAAAAATATAAAATACCTAATACAGTGATAAGTAGGTACGTGGTAGGTAATAAAAAATATGTGAGTGCATAAGTGAATGAATGGATGGCTAAGTGTCTAAAAGTAAGGGCAATTGTATAGAAAAATCTAACTTTCTGGTATAGAGAGATATCTTCTTTTATGCAGAGGTAGAAAAGTGCAGAGGTAGAAAAGTAGTCAACAGCTCTGTAACCAGAACTACACAACAGCACAATTATTGCCTGTGTCTGGAGGGGACTTATGTGAGTAAGTAAAGGAAAGGAATGTTGTTACTCTACCTACAAATTAAATTCACATAAGAAGAAATGATGGTTTAGTCCTATCTATAAAAGAAAACGAGTAAGTAAAGGAAAAGAATGTTGTTACTGTACCTACAAATTAAATTCACATAAGAAGAAATGATGGTTTTGTCCTATCTATAATGGCATCATTATTTCCATAATTTGGATTTGAGTTAAATTTCTATAATTTGGTTTAGGTTAAAGTAATGCTTATGAGTTGGTCTAAGACTCTAATGAGCCCAGAAATCTTCTAGAAACCCAGATTCTGGGTTTCTATTGGATGGACTTTATAACTAGAAAAGGACCCCTTGTTTCTATAAGGGGCCTAAAATGGAAACATAAAATGTGATAGTAATACAATACCAATATTTTACCTAATAATAAAACAGTAATTTGGTATGATAATTTAGGCCAAATTCTGTCATTTGATTGTAAGAATGCTTATTTATTAGTGGTAACAAAATTAAAACAGGCAAGCTTCCCGATGTAATTTAGGATCATGTAACTGAAAGAGCTGATCTAACTGTATTGTTGTACTATACACTTGAACGTATTTGTCCAGCAAATAAAAATTTTAACAGAATTTTGTAAGTTCTGCACCTGAGATGAAAGAAAACATTAGAGGAAAAAGAGGAGACCACATTTGGCCCTACTTAGCCAACTTTGCAGTAGAGATAATGCAACTTGACTCAATCAATAGGAATCCACTGAAACAGAGAAAAAAGGAAACGGCGGAGAGCTTGTGAAAATTCATGGAGGCATGAAAAACCTGACACACTCAGAAAGTCTTTAAATATTTGCCAGTGTAGATGTGTTTGAGGGATGGCTGGATGTGAGTCTAAACAGAAAGGAAAGCACTGCTTAGAAGGATCTGCCATGCTCTCCTAAATATAATTGATTTATGCTTTATGAAAGGTGGTGCCATATAAGGTTTTGAAATGGCCTGGTAGCATTTGTATTTTAGAAAGGTCACTTCTAATTTGATTTGAGGGAAATTCTATATATGAGCAAATAAAAATACTATTTAAAAATTCTTAAATATTGCCACTGAAGCACTCAGTGGCAGAAGAAAGTGAATTAATTGTACCTTAAGGATCTAGTAGGGGGATCACAGAGTACCTACTGGTTTTAAGGAGGAATCTGAAGTTCGACTTTAAAAAATGAATTCATTTAAATAGATATTCCAGGGGCACCTGGGTGGCTCAGTCAGTTAAGCGGCTGCCTTCCGCTCAGGTCCTGATCCCAGGGTCCTGGGATTGAGCCCCACATCGGGCTCCCTGCTTGGTGGGAAGCCTGCTTCTCCCTCTCCCACACCCCCTGCTTGTGTTCCCTCTCTCGCTGTGTCTCTCTCTGTCAAATAAATAAATAAAATATTAAAAAAAGACTCTCCCTAAAATAGTTAATATTCCAATCTACTCTGTCAACAGTATATTTGCAAATTTTTGCAAATTATGCTCCCTTGTAAAAATTGTTTTGAAGAGAGTTGAAAGCCCCAGGAAAAAAGCCTCAGTTTACCACTTGGCACTCCAATATGTAACCACTGGGTAACAAAGACCAGTTTAAAAAGCAGGACCACACATTTAACTTGACAAACAGAAAAATAGGTATGCTTAGAATGTTGGTAGAAAAGCTATCCATAAGCATATGTAGACAACTGAAACCAACATAAAACAAAGCAGAAATAACAAAGACAGAAATGTTTTTGCTACGAAATTAACACAGGAACTATTGTGTGTGAAAAAGCTACCTGACTTGAATATTGTATCTATAAATCCACATGTCAAATGTGGAAAATTACATTTTAGAGATTCTTTTTTTAAAGTTTTTAATTTACTTAAAGCTGAATTTTTAAAATTGGTGTGTGAAACATTATTTCTCTCTGCTAATTTTATACTGTATTACAAAATTTCCTTGAAATTTGCACTTACCATGTTTACATTTCGAGTAATTTTAAATTCTTAGCTTTGAGGAGCATGCAATCATAGCTAATTATCTATGCCTCCATTTTTACTGCAAATACTAAAGTAAGGGGTGTCTAACAACCCTGTTATACTTCTTTTTGCAATTACATTTCTTTCCTGAGAAACAGAAAAAGTATTGAAAAATAGTAATAAATATAGAGCCTCATTTTCTCTACACTCTTCTTCTATACCAAGAGGAGTTTTTAGATTCTCCATGATATTTAATTCAAATTTATACACCATCTGATACCTAAAGTTCTGTCTAGGTCTGAAATCTTGTGATGTTAAGATAGATCTATATTGTATTTAATGTGTTAAAACACCTTTGATTTAATATCTGCTTGGTTGAGGGCGCCTGGGTGGCTCAGCTGGTTAAGCGACTGCCTTCGGCTCAGGTCATGATCCTGGAGTCCCGGGATCGAGTCCCGCATCGGGCTCCCTGCTCAGCAGGGAGTCTGCTTCTCCCTCTGGCCCTCTTCCCTCTCGTGCTCTCTATCTCTCATTCTCTCTCTCTCAAATAAATAAATAAAATCTTTAAAAAAAAATATCTGCTTGGTTGAGAAAGAAATCCCCAACACGGAGCAGTGTAAATGAATATCACCAAGTATAAACTGATGCCTTCCCCATCATCAACACTTTCTTTTGATTCGGGCAATGTCATGACCTTCATCTTCTAATCACCAAACCCTCTACTCTCCACACACCATTAACTGTTATCTACAGGTTCTTGCATGATATGTTTGCAGGTCCCCTGCAAATTTGCCCCAGACCAACACTTACATATTCCAGAATAGTCCTCTTATCCCATCTGATTCACAGAAAACATACTTTTTGCCTTCTTATTTCTCATTAGTTTTTTGGGAGCAGTTCCCTCCTTTGTATCATATCCGTCTTTGCAGACTCTCATGGAGGTGTGCCTGTGTGTCTGCATGAATGTGCACATGTGGGTCACAGAGAGAGGAGCGGAGGTTGCATGTTCGGGTAGTTGTCAGGTGCAGCTTCACTTCACCTCAAAAGCAATATCCAGGTCAAACACTTCAGCCACCGTCTGACTTTGCCACATTTGATCACTCATGGTAATTTCCATTTCAGGGACCTCTTTTCTTTCCTGGAGTCCAGGTTTATTCATGGACATCCTCGGGGAATCAGGTGCCTGAGAGAAATTCAAATCTAGCAGGATGCATTAGTTATATAAACAAATAATTGTATATGAGATCATGAATAATATGTCAAAAAATTTGTCGAAGGGAAAAAGATTCATTTGTTAAGAAAACAAGTAAAGGGGAAACAGGTTTTGCCCAGAAGAATTAAGATTTATTTCTAAAGCATCATTTGACATTTTATAAAGTGAAACAATAAAGGGAAAAAAGGTAATACCAAAGAAAGAGAATAGCAAAGACACAAGCAGGGAGATGTGTAAGTTTAGAGAAACGGTTCTCAATGTGGTCCACAGCCATCAACATCACATAGTAACTTAGAAAGACAAATTCTCGGGCCAGTCCATATTTCTTGATTCAGAAACTCAAGGAGCAAGGATTAGTAATCTGTGAATTAATGTGATCCCCAGATGATTCTGAATCATGGGAAAATTTGAGAACTACAGAGCAAGTCTAAAAAACAGTCACAATTTCTTATACAGAGTCTCCCCTTATCCATGAGGGAGGGATACATTCCAAGACCCCCATGGGATGCCTGAAACCATGGATAGTACAAAATCCTATGAGTACTGTTTTTTTTTCCTATACATACATGCTTATGGTAAAGTTTACTTTATAAATTAAGCACAGAAAGAGATTAACAACAATACTAATTGAATAGAATTATTATAACAATATACTGTAATAAAAGTTGTGTGAATGTGGTTTCTCGCTAAAAATATTTCATTGTACTGTACTCACCCTTCTTGTGATGATGTGAAATGGTAAAATGTCTATGTGATGAGATGAAACGAGGTGAATGACATAGGCATTGGGACATGGCATTATGCAACTATTGTGACTGTCTGATGATGAATCCCAAGGAGTATCAATCCTCTGCTTCCTGACTGAGGTTGACCGAAAGTAACAAAAGAACATGGAAAGCAGGACCTCTGATAAGAGGGGGCAACTGCAGAGCGCCTGGGTGGCTCAGTTGGTTAAGCGACTGCCTTCGGCTCGGGTCATGATCCTGGAGTCCCGGGATCAAGTCCCTCATCCGGGTCCCTGCTCAGCAGGGAGTCTGCTTCTCCCTCTGACCCTCTTCCCTCTCGTGCTCTCTATCTCTCATTCTCTCTCACTCAAATAAATAAATAAAATCTTTAAAAAAAAAAAGAGGGGGCAACTGCAGCTCAAATGTAGACCATAAGGATGTATGTTGAAGATAGGTTTGGGTTTTACCCAGAAGGCAATTAGAAGACATTGGATGTCTTAAACATAAGATTGACATGTTCCTAACAGCTTGAAACACATAACCTTGATGGCATCATAGATGTTTAATCAGGCTGATGAAAAAACAAGACCACCCACTGGGGAATGAATAAAGCTTGAACGTGAACAAAGGCAGGAAGGCTGAAGGGTAAGGGATAGACAAAAGAGAAACTAGAGATGTAGAATTTCCCAGATATTGTGTAGTCTTCAACAGGATTTTGTGGGCACAGCTTTAAACAAAACAAAATCAAATACAGGAAATTATAAGAACCTGAGCATGGTCTGAATGGAGGGATAAGGTTACTTGAAGGGGTTTTGTGCTACCCTACAAAGCAAAACTGACATCTTCTACTTATAGCAATATGCAATGTGCAATATGGAGAAAACAAACCAGAATCACTATCTTGTGCTCTGACATTTTCCAATCTGGACTGATGATATATGGAGCTTCCTTTCTGTGATGTCACACCTCATTTTCTGTCCATTTATTTCTAAATGCAGTTATCATTTTCTTTTAGTGGAAACCAGTGTTTATACATCTATTTGACCAAGAAAGATAAAGTACTCAAACATATCTTCCAGTACAGTAATGTAAGTGCCAATTGGTAAGTTGAGGTAGGTGAGAAGAAAAATATAAGTTATTCTACTATCCAATAGACTATTGTGTTACTGAAATGTCTTTTTAAAAAAACTGTCACTTTTTTGGTTATCATTTAACCCCAAAGAAACAAAAAGTCTCTTTTTTACCCTCATTTTAAATTTCTCTTGCAATATGAATCATTGACAAAACATTTTGGTAATAAATTCGTTATCAGTATGTGGACCATATAATCTAAGGACATACTTGCATTTCATCAGTATAACTATTTTTGTCACAAAAAGATTGAGATTTCATTTATTTTTTCCTACCCACTTCACAAACATTTGCTCACATAAGGAGCTTCAAGAAAATCCTTTAAAGGTCGCTGCCTCAGCTGCAAGTTGCGTCCTTTTTCCTCTCTTCTGTTTCTAGCTGAAATGTGGACAAGATGACTGGAGTTTCAGCAGCCATATGGTAAATGAGACTACATTGAAGACAAAAATTATAATGATGAAAACTAAAGACAGAAATGGAGTAGGCCCTAATTAGATGATGCTTCCTCACCAGCACTGGACTGTCTAAGCAAGCCTCTTCTTACAAGAGAAGAAGATCTTATTTAAGCTACAGTTACTGGGGTTTTCAATTACGTGCAGACATACAGTCTTGGGATACGTCAAATTAACCATTAGATTTCTGGATCGTGTATTTGTTTCCACTCTTTTTTCTTTTTTTAAATATTTTATTTATTTATTTTAGAGAGAGAGACAGAGTGAGCAAGCATGAGTGTGGAGAGGGGCAGAGGGAGAGAGAGGGAGACTCTCAAGCCAACTCCCTGCTGAAGGAGCCCAGAGGGTGGGGCTGGATCCCACCACCCTGAGATCATGACCTGAGCAGAAATCAAGAGTCTGCAGCTTAACCAACTGAGCCACCCAGGTGCCCCTCCATTCTTTTTCCTTATTTAAATCATGCTCAGTCTGATATTCTGGTATCTAAGTACTCTGTAGTGTTTTTCCTTTTCATTAAGCATTATATCATAAACATCTTTCTAGGTCATTACATATTATCCCACATCACTATTCACAGTTTCATGTATTTATTGTAATTTATTAAATGACTCATCCATTGTAGAATATTCCCCCTTTTTGTCATTATTTTTAAGAAAAGTACCTGAATATACCAGGTTTTCAAATTCTAGTCATCGTTGTGTACTATGAAAAAATAACAGTGACTAATTGATCAAAAGCAACTCAGTCAAATGAAGGTGAATGCCAGGTAACTTTTTCTACACAAAAATTGTGTAGTGGGTCCATATTGTGAGTGGGTCCTCTAAAATCAGGTCCAACACAACTGGGGGCAGTAAGAGTAGTAAACATGAATAACTGATGACCATGATTGTGTGATATGAAGGCTCAATCATGATCGTGATGGTACAAAAGCTCATTTTGCTCTTGCAGGATTCCACTTAATATTGAAAAAAAAGAAGCACATATTTAGGTGAGACTGTTCAGACACAAATTTATTATCTCCTGTGTTATTGCTTACCATATTACGTATGTTTTGAAGCTAAAATAACCTTACTTTGCACAGGATATATTAAATCTTTTGTTTGTTTTGATAGCTTAAATGTAATGAATAAATCACTTTGCTGATCGTTCTCGGTTTCAGATTCTTTCATCACCACACTTGCTGCCTCATACACATAATGTGATGCTGCAAAATGAGAAAACTGACAAGCAAGTAGAACAGTCATAATTGCTTGAAATTTAACTTCAGAAAGCAGAAAAAGTTCCCCAAACTTCAAAAATGTCGATTTCTTTTGGTACATCATTTTATTTGTTGTTATATTTGGCTTTGTTTTGTTTGAAAAAAGCAATGTGTTTTATTTGTGCCAGAATCTTTTTTTTTTTTTTTGCCACTGCAGTGTGCACATCCAGCCAAATACAAACACGTTTCATTAAGGTTATTCTAACCACTCCAATAAAAATGGATCTTTCTCTGATAACATCATAGTACTAATAACTAATACCACTGATTTGGCCACCAGACACCATTGCCTTATGTTATTTTATTTTGTTAGTTTATTACATGGATATTTTGTATTATTATTTAGCCTTTGTGTTGTTACTTAACATTTTGTTAAATTTTTGATATTAAAGAGTGTTGTATTAAAATTTCAAGCATTCAGGTAAAGTCCTGATGACCAGAGAGTTGTATCTGATGAACTTGGGGCTTACAGGAGTTATAATTTTTCTAAAGTCTTTTAAGATCTGAATATAATCCCTTATTCTTAATGCTCTGCTCTCTCCCGTCAATGCATTTAAATATTTTAAAATAATTCTTTAATGTTGAATTATGTGCCCTCCATCTGATAGTAAACTCCATGAAGGTACAGATTTTTTTCTCTACCTATTAATCATCATAACCCAGTAAATAGCATAGTACTTGGTACAAAGCAGGCAATAAGTATATATTTTTTAAAATTAATGTATAAATGATAGGAAAATAAGGGGCAAAACTGTAAGGAACTAATGCAAGAGAGAAGAAATAAAACAAATGTCATAGAACACAGATTAGATAAAGTTTGTCTTTCTGTCTATCTTAGTAGAATGTGATCAAAGATTTCTCAAAGTTGGGGACTTAGAAATATTGTTTTTGTATTATTGGACTTCTAATTTACCCCTAAGTTGAATGTTCATGGGAACACAACAATATATCTTATTTTTCATCCAACCAAAGTGTATATTTATTAAATAGGGCCCTGTTTGATTTTATATTTTCATAGTATACAGAGCCATATGGAGATACATATTCAGAGAAGTTTTGCAATAAATGTCCCCTTAATAAGTAAATGAATTTTGGGGCACCTAGGTGGCACAGTCAATTGGGCATCTGACTCCTGGTTTCAGGTCAGGTCATGATTTCAGGGTAGTGAGATCGGGCCCCATGTCAGGCCCCACACTTAGTGCGGAGTCTGCTTGAGACTCTCTCTCCCTCTCCTTCTGCTCCTCCCCCCATTCTCTCTCTCTCTCTAAAATAAGTGTCTTTAAAAAAATAAGTAGATGGGTTTTCTTTCCAATTGAAGTAGTAAACTGCTGCAATCTGTATTATAAAAGTACTATTGTTTGCCTTGTTTATACATATAGTTTTACTGTTCTTGAAGGACTTTTATCTTTAAATTCATTTGATAAATCAAGCACATTTCGATATTTACATATTTTCGTGGGATCCATACTAATGTCCTCTTATGCACTTTATTGTTTTTATAGACGAAGTTGCCAATCTTGGAATGAATGGCATATCCTCAAGTAGCATTTGCAATTTAAAATTATTTAATGATGAATGATGATGAAGATATCTTTTCATGGGGATTATATTATTGTGATCATGCTCACTATTCGTTCTGATAGCCTAATTAAATTATGCTAAGAAAGCTAAGATACTTAACTGTTATAAGAAAATATCCTCTTACTTATCAACAGGCACCTGGGTGGCTCAGTTGGTTAAGCGACTGCCTTCAGCTCAGGTCATAATCCCGGCATCCCAGGATCGAGTCCCGCATTGGGCTCCCCGCTTAGCGGGGAGTCTGCTTCTCCCTCTGACCTTCCTCCCTCTCATGCTCTCTCTCTACCATTCTCTCTCTCTCTCAATAAATAAAAATCTTTAAAAAAAAAAAGAAAATATCCTCTTTGCCGTTTCTTTTCCTGTCTTTACAAAGCATAAATCTGAAAAGAGAAAAAAAACAGTAACTATTTATGCCAAATGGATATCTGGAAACTTCTTTTGGCTTCCAATATTTCCTTTCAAAGTTGACTTCGTAGTCCTTTTTAGTCACAATACTAGATTTTATTATACTATTCATACACTGCCATCTAGGTATCCTTTGGCCCCATATTACACCCTGGTCTGAATAAGCAAACTTGCAAAACTCTGAGTTTCTCTTCAATAACTAGCTGGATGGTCTTGTGGAAACTGAACTTGTGATCTTGGTCTAATGAGCACAAGCTTATAACCCAAAGAGTCAAAGAGTTTAATCATCACTTTGCATTCATGCATGGATTTTTCTAATGCATTTACTCTAGATAGAGCTTGTGAACTGGCCGCATTGAAATTCCTATGGAAATAATTGGCTGTTAAGAAAGGAAACACTGACTGATGTGTTTCTTACATTTTTAAGAAGCTATTTGTAAACCTTTCTTGGAGTTTGACAAGTCCTCAAATGATAAAAATAAATCAGTTTGTCATTGAGTGTCTAAGTATTGACATATTAATGGAGTAAAATACACTAGCAGAAATAAAAGTTATTACTTATAGTTTCGTGATTCAGCTTTACCATACAAACCAAAATGATAATGGTGATAAAAAGCCTACCGCCCTCACTACTAGAGAAACAATGAAAAAGGAAACTGACATAGAATCACTCCACTCTTAAGATCTATACCAGAAGTTTAAGACAGTATTATGAGTGACTATGGTACTTCAGATATTAAAATATTTTAAAGCATCTTCATGATAGTGTAGGCCAACAGAAAGAGGGGAATTGAAACAACAATAAGACAATGATAAAAGAAGAAAAGTTATTTTCTCCACAGTCACTTGATTTTTTGCCACACATGATAAAATCAAAGCATACATCTATCACATTTTATAGACCCAAATTTTGAGTAACATAATTTTCCAAACATCTAAAAAGTGAAGTAGGAGTTTAGGACTTTGGGGTAAATTTGGGTTGAGGAGCTAAATAATTCAAATGGGTACAAAAATTTGATTTGAGAAAATTTCACTTAAAGTTGACCTTATTCTAGAAACAACAAACTAATCACTAAATAATCTTCTTAAAGTACTAAAGTGAAGAGACTTAGACATTTCCTAGATATGTCATAGGAATGTGAGCCAAATTTTGTGGATTAAGTTTAGAGGCAAATTCCACTTAAACCAGCTTCAGTGATGTCAAATTCAGTAGTATTTTGTGAATGAAACAACTATTTTATGAATGAACCAACATTTTGCATCACTGATGGTGTTTCTTTCACTACAGCTGATCCAGGTTACCTAGAGAAATATCAAGAGTTAGAAAGAGAGGGCTTTTTCCCAGACTATGATGAAAACGGAACTGATTTATTGGGTGCTGGTGATCTGTACTTAGATGACATTGATGATGAGATGGACCCAAAGATAGAAGAAGTTTATAAAAAGTTGTTTGAAATCAGGGTGTAAGCAAAAACAGTAAAGCTAAATTGCAGCTTATCAGTTTTATAAAGCAGTTTAGGTTATGGTGATTTATCAAAAGACAAGAAAGCACAAAAATGTGTCACACTTACACCAACTTAAGGATATTGAATTATGTTACTAATTTTAATTCTATTTAATGCTATCTGAAAAATAAAGTTTATTCTCTATAACTTAAAATGTGTGTGTACATATATAATAGATTATCATGTACAGTTAATTCTTTTGGCTGTAATAAAGTTGATTTTGAAATATTATCATTTTTCTGTGTAGTAAGCATTTTTTTAATTTAAATTCAATTAGCCAACATATAGTACATCATTAATTTCAGATGTAGTGTTCAATGGTTCATCAGTTGTGTATAGCACCCAGTGAGATTTTGAAATTTTTAAAAAGAATGCTTAGCAACCTGGACACTGGAATCAATTAACTGGAGTCACATAATTGCTTGTATTACAAATGGTAGAATGGTCTCCAAAAATTTAAGTCTCAGTTTCTTTTTCTGTAATGGGGAAATGATTAAAAATATAAAGAATAACAAAAACTGCTTATTAGATTTTCTTTTTTTTTGCTTATTAGATTTTCTATTCATTAGACCAATATTAATTGAACATTCATAGAGTGTCAGATATTCTTCAATTACTGGGTAGGAAACAAGATGGATAGGATTTACGTACTTAATGCTGCACCAAGAATCTACTAACTATGAAAGAGAGCTCCTATAATAAATACTGTGATGATTCAAATTATTACTTCAGTGAATTGTGAACTAACATGAAATCCTTTGTCATTCGATGCATTGTTGTTTGGCATAATAATGTAGAAATGGAAGTGATCAACACTTGATGACTGATGATGATAATCACATTTCTTACACTTCCCTATATAATATATATGACTGATGATAAATGAAATGTGGTCTGAGTTTGTACCTACTTGAGAATTGGCCATAATCTGGCAACGTACTGAAATATATTTAATCATCTTATTTATACAGGTTTGGAAGAAAATATATTTTCTGAAAGTTTGCCTAATTTACGAAGGCTTTCAGATACATAAAGTTTAATTAATTTTTAATTGGGTTAACATAAAGTACAGTCTTTATGGAGCTCTTGATATGTACAACTCTACTGGATAATGTACTTTTATAGTAAGCAACAGTATATTTTATTCACTGAATCTCTAGGAATTTAACTCCATTTTAAATAAAGAATGACTTACACAGTCTTGGAATTATATTTTGGGGATAAAACTGAAATGCAATGGAAAACTAAACTTAATTATATCTCAGTAATGGGGGAATGAAAAGTAGCACTTGTTTGTTGTTAGAATTCTAAATTCTTGCTCACTCAATTCTACTAAACTTAATTTTTTTCTTTTATTACATTTTATCATTTATTTTTCTCAACTTTTAAGTTTCTACATAAAGAAATATGCAGGGGGCACCTGGGTGGCTCAGTCCTTAAACGTCTCCCTTCAGCTTGGGTCATGATCCCCGGATCCTGGGATCAAGCCTGCATTGGGCTCCCTGCTCCGTGGGAAGCCTGCTTCTCCCTCTCCCACTCCCCCTGCTTGTGTTCCCTCTCTTGCTGTGTCTCTCTCTGTCAAATAAATGAATAAAATCTTTAAAAAAAAGAAATATGCAACTGTGTGGGTATGTATTATTTTTCTGTGGCTGCTATAACAAACTACCACAAACTTAGTGGTCTAAAACAGCAATTTGTTATCTTACAGTTCTGTAGAAGTTAGAAACCTGATTGGGCCACATTGCGCTAAAATCTAGGTGTTGACAAGACTACACCTCCTTCTAGAGGCTCTACGGCAGAATCAGTTCCTTGCCTTTGTTAGCAGTTACATGCCAAATGTGCCAGAATTAAATGTGGGAAAAATACCTGATACCTGACAGTTCCCCTTTGAAATAGCTGGTATTCATAGCAATTTGCACAAAATAAAATACTCACAATTTTGCTTGTGTGTGTGTGTGTGTGTGTGTGTGTGTGTGTGTGTGTGTGTGTGTGTGTGAGCAGGACCATCATGTAAGGATCACTGGTAGATATTTCCCCATTTCCCCATAAGTCAATGTACTTTCAGAAAAAGCAAAAGTCTTGTCAAAAGTAAATAGTAAATAGGAGCATTAAGCCCTTTTAAACCCTCAATTCCACTTCTTTCTCCTTTGACTGTGTTACATCCACAGAATGTAAGCCCTTCTCTTCCTGGGTAAAAACATATACCTAGGCTAAAACAATTAACACTTTTCAGCAGATTTTCTTGCTCAACTGCAATTGACAATTCTTCTGTTTCCTTGGATCCTACGTTGAATACTTAACAATCACGACGACAACAAACCCAGAATACTATGTTGAGCCATCCCAGTGATTCTATTTCTCCTCTTTGGCATATGTTGGCTAATAATTTTGATTCATGACCAACAACTTACAAACATACCCATAGTTCAAGGACCTCAGAATCCATAAACACATTTTGGACAGATTTCATCTGGTGGTAGTCTTAGGGAAATGACAAGAGGCAAATACCATTCAGCATCATTTAAGGGTTATTTTCTTCACTAAATTTTCTTCCCAAAGTGATCGGTAATCTTAATTTTTTAAATGCCAATAAAAGACTCAAGGCTTCTATCAGCTGTGGGATTATACAACCTGAAGTTTAAACTCATTAAGCAGTTATGTGGAAAAGAGAACAAGTCACGTGCAATAAGCTAAAATTGCTGACACAGTACTCGTAACAGGTTCTTTCCCAGAGGTTTTCTTGCAGTTATATAAGTAATCATTCACTTATGAAGTTCGAAGAAACTTTTTGAATAGTTTTTTTGGGGAGGGGAGTTACATTTTTGAGAGATGTAGCAGGCAAGTGGTGAGACACGGCTTACAATAATTTAAGAATGAACACTTGGGCCAATGCAGACTCTGAGCTAACTGGCATTTTCTTATTTATTCAAAAATAAAGAATTTTAGAGCTTCCTGGGGTAAAAATCATTTAAAGTTTTTAGAGAAAAAAAAAAGATTTCTGTCACTACTGAAAACAGAGACCTAAGTCCTGTTTCTTATCACTACAGTTACACCTTTCTTTTTCTTTGACATTTTTATGGAAATATACAGAAAATATTATTCAATGCAATTGCTTTGTAATGCTTAGGATTTGGGGGAAATTAAATTTTACAGGTTTCTTTATGCTTCCGTCATATTCATCTTCCTTCTTCATAATTAATTCAGACTTGCCAGGAAGCTCTCTGTTATTTTGCCTCTCTTGAGAGGTTTTCGTAATGATAAAGTGGAAAATTTCTCAAGGTAAGCATATGCAATTCAAAAGAAAATCATCTTGGAAAATTAGCATTATATCATGTATTATTTTAAGAGTTTTCTTAGGAATGACCTTCCATAGAAGGAAGAGATCACATATTAAGCATTTACTGAGAAATTTAAGTTTGGGCAGAGAGGAAAAAGAAAAAAAAATCTAGATTTAGACATAGAGCCTGGATTTGATGAGCACAGCAATGACTAGTTATTTCAATGTCAGCTGTTTATATTTCACATAATCTATAAATTCATATACTTAACAGAAATAAATCTGCTTTATGAAATAAAACAAAATAATTATAACGGAAAATAGGAAATTAATTATTTCACTAAAGAAGTTATAATCAAGTATGATATTATTATAGTAAATATTATTTATTATCTACTTCTGAGTCATAAAATATTTACTTATTATCCAAATTCACCATATCTAAAAATAAACAAAAAAACTACACAATCTTTTTAAAAGACTTGTACTTGCCGCTCTGAGATTCCCAATGCCCCAAAGGAGAAGAGTCCTTTCAATTTGGGATGTTTTCACATTCACTCTTATGGCACATAATAAGATATATATATATATATATATTTTTTTCATCCCAAGTAGCTGTATACAAAGTTAAGAAGTAATAAGGCAGAAGATTGCCCCAACTGTCATATTTCAAAATTAAACTTTAAAAGGTCTTCCTTCTAATTTAGGTCAAAGATTTTGTGCATTGAGACACCCATGGAAAATTTTACATATGATGTTACAAAAAGGTTGAAAGTCTGCAATTATCCAAAGCAAAGGTTAGCCTAAGGCTAAACTGTATTAAGATTTTTTTTCATGCATAAAGTCATGACACACTTTGTAAGTGGCATTATTGTATAATGGTGTCACATTTGAACCAAGAAATTTCAAATTGAAGTCAATGACATCTAAACTTAAAACTAGCATTTGTCTGAGTACCTTCATTTAAAAATTAATTTCAACATCTTACCTTATTGTAAAAGTTGAAGAATATTGGCTGAAGTCCACCAAGTAGTTTTCAGATTTCAACTATAATCTAAGTAATTCTACAATTCCACTGAAACAAATGTGTTTTAAATCTTTTGTGTCCAAAATTATATGAGGCATCACAATGGCAATATGATACCAAGGAAAAGATATTTCAGAGCTTAAGATGTCTGAAGAGTAAATGTCAGAAACCAGTAATTCTGGGATTCTTACTTTTTGAAGAATTCCCTATATTTACATGAATATTTAAACATATTAAATAACAAGTTACAAATATTTGCAAAAGTGCATTTATCAGTAAACTTACTTGCTTCATCCCAACAATACATATAAAATATATCATCACTGCTGAGTACTTCTGAAATACATTTTAATATAATTTAAAGTATATCACATTTGTATTTACAAATATATTCCATGTTCAATATTGCCTTATATTTGTACAGTGCTTTTAAATTTTCAAATAACTTTGACATATATTACAAATATTGTCAGAAAGGTTTATTTTATATAAAGAATCCTAGACATCATATACTTATGTTACCTCTGATCACATACCTGTTTGTGTGTTAAGGAGACACAAAAGCCATCTCAAAGAAGAGTTTTAGTCTTTGGACCTGTACTCAACAGTTTTGTTTTAAGGCAAAACACGAAGGGTTATCTCATATTGTAATTCTAACCCTTACAAGTTCTTCAATTCTCTAAAACAGATCATGATTACTGTCCCACATTTACAAACTTTACTTCAATAAACTGACGGCCTGAAATAACACTCAAGATATATTTGGAAGTATAAATGCATATTCATAACCTCTCAGCAGACCCTTGTTAATGTGTTTTTTTAAAGCTTTGTTTTATATTAATGGAAAAATTTATATTGAAGTATCCTGGGATTTGCATTAATACAAAAAACCTAAAATACAGATTAATTCACTTGAACACACCTGAAGTATAGAATAATATAACATTTACATGTGTAGGGAAAGCATATTTTCTAAAATTGTAACAATCTAGCAGAATGATTTGCTAAATTTCTTTTAGCGAATAAGTCTTAATAAGAACATAAACAAATGACCTACATTATGTGTACTTTATTTTATCTATTTAGAATTTTAATACTTTTAGAAAGTGTTTGGTACAGTTCTACTGAAGTTTTTTGTTTGTAAAAATACCATTGGATAGGGCATTATATTTTTTAACAGCAATATATAAAGACTATTATGGCAAAGTACATGCTTTTAGTAATGTCACTTAATATTTACAAAATCTTTATGGAATTCTTTAGGTTTTGAGATAGTACGCTTTCCTTGGGTATGCTAGGCGAACTCTATTAAGATAAAATGAAAAAAAATTCTCTGATACTCCTCTACATAGACATGATTCTCAGATTACTTCCTCCAGGTAAGGCATAGAGGAAAATGATAATTCAAATTATACTTATAGGATAAGATAACCTTTTAAATTATACTACTAGCCAAGAGTCAAGGGTAATTATGAGCAATTTGAAGACATGACCCCTATAATTCTGTAGCTAAAGTAGCGTAGTTAATGATTGGCTTATGCTAGAAACTTACTGACAATAGCCTTTTCACAGCATTTTTAGTTATAATGAAGGAATGCTTCTAGTTGTTTTTCTAGAGGGGAACCTGCGTGGCTCAGTTCGTTAAGCGGCTGCCTTCGGCTCAGGTCAAGATCCCAGGGTCCTGGGATCGAGCCCCACATCTGGCTCCCTGCTCAGCGGGGAGCCTGCTTCTCCCTCTCCCTTTGCCCCTCCTCCCCACTTGTTCTCTCTCTCTCTTTCAAATAAATAAATAAAATCTTTAAAAAAATTAAAAAAAATAAAATTAGCAAACTAGAAAGACACATTAATCAAAGCAACAAGAAAGTTATATGAGAAAGGCTTTTATAGAGAACTCTTCGGTTTAGGATGATACAAAGGAGAGAAATTTCAGATAAAACTACATGGAAAAATAGCAGCAAGTAAAGCAATAGTATCAACTTGGATTTAGTTTATCAAATCTCTGATCTCAAGACCTAAAATAATGTCTTGAATAAGAAAGATGTTACAAAGAAAAGCAAAATAAAACAGATTTTTTGTGTGTGGAAAGCAATTTTTTTGAGGAATATGTTTCTATGCCTAGGAGAATAATTTGAAATATTCTTTACATTTTAATTCAGGATGCAAATTGTCTTTGGTGAAGGTATAGATTTTTCAAAACAGACTCAATTTATCTTTTTTTAATTTTTTTTAAAGATTTTATTTCTTTATTCGAGAGAGAGAGAATGAGAGATAGAGAGCACGAGAGGGAAGAGGGTCAGAGGGAGAAGCAGACTCCCTGCTGAGCAGGGAGCCGGATGCGGGATTCGATCCTGACACTCCAGGATCATGACCTGAGCCGAAGGCAGTCACTTAACCAACTGAGCCACCCAGGCGCCCAACAGGCTCAATTTATCTTATTTTTATTTTTTTGCTGTTTAAATCTGACAGAAAATATTCATAGGAAAATTGAAGTGAGATTAAATCAAAAAACCTACGTATAACAGATAAATTATCATGATTTGCTGATTTAGAAAATGAAATACATAAGGACCAAAAAGTTATTGCATCAGTTTTAGTTTCTTGTTTATAAAAGTAAAAGATTAAACAAGGCTTAATTTGAAAGAGTCAAATGAAATGAATACTTCCTGTATTTATTCACATCACACACTTAATAAATGTTTGAGAGCCTACTATGTGTTATATACTGCAATTCATTTCGGGAAATAAAGATTACAGCTCAATCCCCTTAAAGAATTCTTAATGAGAAATTCTGTGTTCCTCAATTACTATACACTTTTCTTCTACTCTGAATGATCTGGAATAAAATACCTCAAGTCTTGACTTTGCATTGCTTATGTAGATACAGCTTCTGTGGCCTATATTTTTCCAAGTGTCTAAATTCCTCCCGGGTAGTATTTCAGCATCTAGGACAGCAAATCTCTTCAGTTCACAAGGGAACACTTGGAGTGTTATTGCTGCAGTCCATTAAGTGTTACCCTATTGGTTTAGAGTTAATAGGCTTTCTAAGCACCTAAGTCACTACCACTGAGGAACTCTACCCATAGAAATGTTTACACATGGATAATGAGGTTGACTTAAAAGGTCAGTTTGTCTTCTGATCACAGGTAAAAAGGAACAACTAAGCATAGGTTCGAATGAACAAATTGTGGATTTTTCACCTGTCATTTGAACAATAGAATTGTCTTGATTCAATCAGGACTCTACGGATAATAGGAATATAAATAATAAGAATAAAAAGAATAATATACATATTGACTATTTGCAAACTTATTTACATTTGTCATCATAGTATATTGTATTAAAAATCACTGTTGTTTAAATAGTTTAAAATATGTTAACTGCTCATAAGAGATATGTTATTTTAACTCCTGTTAATGTTTATCCTCTTAATGTTTATCCCAAAAATATTGGATTATATGGCAAAGAAAAGCTAAGCCAAAAGTCGTTTTAACACTATGTAGATGTAGTTCTCTACCTAGATTTTTTTTGAAAGAGTGGGGGAAGGAGGGCGGGAGGGAAAGTATAAATATTGTTTTGCATGGCTAATAACAGGCAGAAGTTATTATTTGAATTGAAAATTATTTATTATCTTATATTTTTAATCTCTACTTGGTCTTTTTAGTCATTTTTGCAAATATAAAGGGAGATACATATTGTATATATTTATATAATTTTGGTATACAGATATAGGATTTGCTTTTCTTTTGGCTTATAAAATATTCCATCATTTTGGAATTTGATTTCTTAAATCTAAAGCCAAACAAAATGCTCATCTTTGGTTTTTGAGGTATAATATTGCATAAGGTTTCTTATAGAATATACTTTAAAATATTTGCTTTAGAGAGTGAAGCTCAAAAAGATTCCTTCTCAATAATTACTGTCATCCATCTATTTATCCATTTGCTCAATCAACAAATATTTATTAAGCATCTACTATCTACCAGAAAGTATTTTTTGATATTAGAGATGTAGTTGTGACCTTGAAAGACAGTTCCCTGCTATCTTGCCACCTACAGCCCAATGGAGAACCTGAGAAGTAAAATGATATGAAAGAATAAGTGAATAATTAATGAACAAACACATTTGCGGGGAAAATAAAGTAATATGATAAAGAATCATGACATGTTAATGCTGAATGGGTGGGGGGGGGGTCTCTGAGAAGGTGAATTTACAGGGGACTTAACAACAAGTAGGATGTAACCATACTCAGACCTAAGGCAAGGACATAGTAGACATGAGGCTCAGTAAGTCCAAAGGCCTTCAATTAAAACAAGCTTGGGGTTTCTAAGAAACAAAACAAAAGGTCTGGCTTGAACATAGGAAAGGAGCCGGGCCAGTGTCATAAAAATGGAGGTTACTAATCGACAGGCATAAAGTTAAAGTTATGCAAGAAGAATTAACTCTAGGTATCTGCCGCAAAACATTGTAATATGTTAAAGTAATGTGTTATACACTTAAAAATTTGTGAAAAGGATAAGTCTTATATTAAATGTTCTTACCACAATAAGATTAAATTAAATTAATTTGTCAAAGAAAAAAAGGTAGGAAAGGAAGGCAAATCCTGCAGAGTCTTGAAAGTCAAAGTATAGAGTCTGGCTGATATTTAAATGCAATACGAATAACTTGAGGATTTTAACCTGGAAGTGACATGATTTGGTTAGAGTTTTTAAAAAACCTTTCTGACTGCTGCAGAATGGATTACAAGGGACAGAAGGGTAGAAGCCAAAAGACTAAAGACAAGAGCCAAGGAGATCATTTAGGATTTTAGCTCAACCACCTGTGTCCATTTCCTGAAATAATCAACATTTAAATCGCTGCCTTGATTGAGTTTGAATGCTAACATTATTAAATTTGGAGTAATTACTTTGAAAAATAGTATAAAGAGGACAGAATAAGGGAGTTCTGTGGCAGTAGAAGCTTAAAATCATGCAATGGTAATCACTTCTGCACTTTTACCGGCATAAAATCTTTAAGATTTGAGAGGTAAGCCACAAAAACATTTTCTAAAAATTCTATCTTTAAAAATTAATATATTGTGGATGCAAAATACAAAATCAGAACACCCTAATCTAATATTTCTTTAACTGCTCAGATGGAATTTATTCAGGAATAAAGTTTGGCTTCAAATATTCCAGAAAGAAATAATGGTTCCTAATATCTAATGATATATCACACAGTTCTCTGAGGATTTCACACTGCTAAAAGTTTTATAGGAAAATTACCAAATGGGAACTAGTGCCCTTCAAAGGACATATTCTGATCGTCAGAAGGCACTTGATTTTTGTAACTGTGCTGAACCAACATTGTTTAAAATATTCTCTTCCTAGAAGATGCCCCGAGCAGCTTTGGAAATGAAGAGTACGATTGTCAACTTACCCAGGTTAACGTTCAAAATACTCAACATTTGAGAAATATTGTTCTGCTTCATGTCAAGTTTTTTAAAAAGGGCTATTTAATTATTTGAACAAACTGGAAATGCTGTACTTCACCAGCTTTGTAAAGAAAGCTGCATTTCACTTGGCAGTTTTATAATGCAATTTTGCCACTTTCCTTTTTTTCCCCCAAAATGTAATTTCTTTTGTTTTAAAGCTAAAAGTCCAAAATCTGAATAAATTTGCACCTTGATGATAGGAGTTCTTTTTAATCCCCCCCCCCAGCTTCTAAAGACTCAGACCAGTAACTTTTCATGATGTACCTCTTCACATCGAGGTGGCAGATTATTCAACTGTGATTCAAACTGAAAGCAGGAATTACTCTGTTAATGAAGTTTATCGAAGTTGCAATTTTATGATAGTTAAAAATATTAACATGTTAAAAATCAGACTGTTCATGTTAGCTTGAAATCATAAGTGTTGCATTTTTGTTATTTATTGCAGGGAAACAACTAAGATAGTTAGGGCACACACCCAAAATTTCAGAGCTAGTGCACAGTAATATGACCAGTCTCCACCCAAAAGCTAATGTTTGAGAGGCTCACTGTATATAGCATTCTCTTCCTGAGGAGCTGAAGACCATGCCTGGGCTGGCTATCTTTCTGCTTGTGCATAAAGGCTAACTAGAAGGAGAAGAGGGAAAGAAGAAGAAAAAATAATGCAGAAGTTGTGGTAATAACCATAAAAATCCAAGTTACAAGCCGTACTATCCCTGAAGGAAAGAGATATCAAACAAAAATGAATTCAAGCCCATTTCACGATTCATAATGTTTATATAGCATGGTGCTGAAGTTGGGATAATATTTGGATTGCACTCCTGCTTTCAACTGCCTGGGTGAATTTCTATTCTTGGATTTTAACTCATTTAATTTAAGGTCTTATGCCTTGTTAAAATCAAAAAGACCACAGGGAAGGGTGGCCCACAATCATTTTTTTCTACAGAATTTCTTGTTAAATAGTTACTTTCCTCCAGATGCTTGGAAGGGGAGACAAGCAGATGTAAATTGGAATCTCTGTTCTTATTCTTACTAAAGATAGCATCCTGGGTAAGATTCATCTTTAGCTGAGTTTAAGTTCCATGATATACACTAGAGACAGAATATTTATTTATAGAATGAATGAAACAATTAAATGCTATCCTACAGAAGAAACAGAAGAACTTGTTTAACATAGTAGGAGGTCAACATATATTAGTTGAGTCTATCTGACAAATGTCGGTGGTGTTCAGAGAATGAAACTCTGGGAAGCAGCATTTAGAAGAGCATATGAAGTGAGCATGATGGAACCAGGTGGAGTCTGTGGATCACATAATATACATATAGAAGTCCATGATGTATGACATATTAGCACAAAGAAGATAAAAAGTACTGAATAAACTCAGTTCACATTTTGTCTTGGGGCTGTGGGAAAAAAAAAAATATTAGACATACAAAAGATAACATTTCCTTGTTTTTTTTTTTTTTTTAAATTGAAGCCCTGCTCATAATTATTGGGGCCCTCTCCTAGTTCTTGAGGCTGTACAAGAATTTTGGAGGCTTGACTTTTGCTCCACAAATAGGAAATTTTTTCCAGTGTTCATTCTGTTGTGATCAGTGATGGTGTCTTCTTTTGTCCGAGATCCCTTGGTGTCTTGAGTAGCAGCAACTCAGCCTCTCTGCTATCCTTGAAGCATGGGGTATTTGTTTTCTATTACTGGCATAACAAAGTACCACAAATGAAACTTAAAATACTGTGTACGTATTGTCTCACAATTCTGTAGGTGATCACTCCAGGTTGGCTTGGCTGGTTTTCCTACCCCAGGTTTCAAAAAACCGAAAGTAGGGTGTCAGTAGGCTGCAATTCCAGAGTACTCAGTAATAATATGTCCAAACACATTCAGGTTATTGGCAAAATCCACTACCGTTGTACTGGTTGTACTGATTGTAAGACTGAGGGCTAGTTTCCTTGCTGGCTGTCAGCTGGTGGCTCCCCTTAGCTCGTAGGGCTGTCTTTCAGGTACTTGAACATAAGCCCTGAATCTGAAATCCTGCAAAGCTATATCAAATCCTTCTCACTTTGATTCTCTTTTTCACCTTTACTCCTGCCGCTCTCTTCTGACACATCTCACTGACTCCAGCCAGACTTTTTTTTTTTTTCTTTTAAGGTCTCATGTGATTAGACGGGACTCACCCAGTTAACCTGGGAATAATCTCCCCATCTTAAAGTGGGTACCTTAATTACATCTGCAAAGTCAAAGTAAAAAAAAAAAAAAGTTACATCTGCAAAGTCACTTCACAGCAGTACCCACAATAGTTGTTTGGTTAAGTAACCAGGGAACAAGATTTTTCCTGGACATCTTTAGAATTCTGCCTATCACATGTGGACACCTTGAATGAGGTTGGGAACCTTTCTGTCTAGGCTTTACTTAACCCACTCATCTGCACAAAACTTCATGATGAGGTTTTGCTCTCCTCAGGAGCTCTTCAAGGAGATGAAAGTCTCTGATATTCTGCTAACCATAAACTTCTTTATTATCCCCAGTCTGTGGCAAATCTATCCTTCCTCTCTCTTTTCTTTCCTCTATGGCTTACCAGACATAATCTTCTCAATGAGATGAGGTTACTATAACCACTATTAGAAATGTATCTTTAGTTAGTTTGTGTTTTATACCTTCTTAAACCCTATGCCAGCCATTCCCTTGAGACAAGAAAATACAAAATTTCTGGCTATAGTCCTATAATAAGAAGTTAGAAGTAGAACCAATGCAAGTTACTATCTCAAGAAATTATTCTGCCATATTAAAAAATGAGTTTTGTGGCATTATTAATTTTTATTGGAATTGATTTGAAAAGATTGCTACATTGACAGCATGTTAATAATTAAAGAAATACATGGCATAACTAGGATCAACAAAACAGGTACATTCAAAAAGTTTACACTAAGATTAGGGAAGAGTTAGGTGCCTGTATTAGCTTACTACAGCTACCATAACAAAGTATCACAGACTGAGTGGCTTAAACAACAGAAATTCATCATCTCCTAGTTCAAAAGGCTAGAAATCTGAGGTCGAGTCTCTAGAAGGCACTACAGAAAGATCTGTTGCAGGCCTTTCTTCTAGCTGCGGTACTCCTTGGCTGTGTCTTTAGAAGGTGTTCTTCCTGCATGAGTGTCAGTCTCTGCAGCCAAATTGCCCCTTTTTGTAAGAACACCAGTCATATTGGACTAAGGCTTACCTGCATGACCTCATTTCAAATTGCTTATCTCTGTAATGACCTTATTTCAAAATGAGGTCTATTCTGAGGTACTGAGAGTTAGAACTCAAACATATCTTTTTCTAAGGGGGATACAATTCAACCGTTAACAGTGGCTTTCTTTACACTTAACACAATATGCTATTACTTGCGTATTTGCTTTGATGTCATTCTAGGTATTTCACAGAAAGAGTAGATGTTTGGAGTTGAAAAAAAATTGGGCTTTATTTTAAGTTCTGCCCCTTACCTGCTGGAGTCAAGCTATCTTGTGGTTGGGAGTAAGGTAGGAATGGAGAGACATTTTGAGGAAGGCTGTGCATAAAGCAGGCTCATGGCAAGCTCCTGGCTTGCTCTCCTTGACAACATTCTTCTGGGATGATAAGACAACTAAATAACATTGCCTTAGTATTGCAATTTGAAGGGGAGCCCAGAGAGAGCTGGGAGCCAAAATAAAGCTTCAAACCAAGTTCCCTTTAAGGAGGTATAGTAATAGAGTCTCCTTTATTTGGGTGTGTTATGGTCTTAGAATAAGTAAAATCCTCACAGATTAGGATGATGGTGTTCTCTTCAAAGCAAGGTGAAATAATAATAAAAGAAATTTATGTGACAGACATTTTTGAGAGGCAGTGAGTAGGAGCTGCTTTTAAGAGACCCAGGTAAATCCGCTGAGGGTAGAAAAGTGAACTGCTCAGGGCTGCTTGCTGCTGGCTAAATGGAAGATGCTGACTGTCCCAGATTTTGAATCCAGATGTTCTGAATGCAGTAACTCTACAATCCCCACTGGTGCTCCCTTCCATCATCACTCATCTTCTTCTTAGAGTATTGCAAATATTTGTTTATTGTCCTTCTTTCCTCCAAATGTATTCTTCCTGAAAATTCTACACAGGGAAGACATAATAAGCTGGTCAAAACACGGGCATGAGCACCTCTCAACCTAATAATTATTTTTCACTAAGTAGCCATTGACCTGCCCATTGTGCAACCTTGTTCATATCGCTCTTCTCTCTGGAATACTCTACTTCCTTTTCTGTTAACATACGTCTATGCGATACTAAAAATTCAATTCAAAAGCCAGCTCCTTTCTTTGAATTCCATAGCCAAATTTAAGAAATCACTTTTCAGATATTGCCAGAAAACCAATTAATTGTTAATGCTTTGGCTAGGCTAGACAGGAACTTGGGTTAGAGAGGCATGTGGGCTTGCATGGTGTCTAGGAACCATTTGGGAGCCGACTCAAATCTAACCTACAGTTGGAGTTTAGAAATGCACTGACCTACCTAATTTACTTGAAGAACACAAGGAGCACAAGACAGTGACTCTGTTTTGTTTTCTCCATGGTCCACATTGTACATTGCTGTAAGTGAAAGAAGGTCAGTTTTTTTTTTTTTTTTTTTTTTTTTGGTAGGGTAGCACAAAGCTCCTTCAAGTGACCTTACCCCCCCTATCAAAATGCCTGTGGAAAAACATACAAGTTATCTGAAAAATTCTACGTTTGCAGTTTCTCTTATATCTGTCCCCTCCCTTACGTTCTTCCTGCCACTATTAGTGCAAGTAGTGCAAGGTGCATCTTTACCTATCCCCTTACCCTCTTGCTAAAGCTTTATTCATATCCTACTGCTGGTCCCCAATCTCCATCAACCTGTTTAAATGTCAATAATAACATCAGAGTTATTATTTAAAAACTCTTATGAACATGTCAATCTTATGCCTAAGACAGCACATATCTCCCAATTGCCTATTGAAAAAAACCCACACCTACATCGGAACCATACCAAATAGTTACTCTTTTTGAGTCTTGCTCTGTCGTTCTCAAAGGATACTTCAGAAACATGTGGAAAACATGCTTATCAGTCAGAATACTAGTCTCCGCTGCTGGAGTTTCTCATTCAATAGGTCTGGAGGGAGAGCAAGAATTTACATTCCCAACAATTTACTACATGCTCTTGATGTTTCTGATCCTGGGGGCACAATTTGAGACTATTTTCTTTAAACATTTATGTCTCCATGCTTCTTGCTGCTTCCATTACCTAGCTTCGCTTTTCTTTCCATTTACATTTTAATTTTTTAAAATGTCAAATGGCAATTTCCTGAAAAAAGAAACTCCAATTGTTTCCAAACTAAACTTGTCCTTCTCCTTTGTTTCTATTACCAATAAATCTTTTTTTTCTAAAACACTTTGATACACACCTTGATCATAATAATCATCTGTTCATAGTCCAATTATTAGTTTATATAAAACTGTTGTCTCTTACTAGATTTGAACTTCTCTTTTAGGCCATTAAACCCCTAGAGTGTATCCTGCATCTAGCACAAAGCAGGTATACCCTATAGATTCATTAAATGTATGATTAAATAATGTGATGGGAGACTAAATGAGAGAGAGAGGGAGAGAACCAGAGTGAGAAAGAGAGATCATACTAGTTCTGTAGCATCGATTAGGATGGGTTAATTTATCATACCTGCTTAGTAGAGAATGAAAAACATTGAAGGGAAAAAAATCATCTGATTCTGGAACAAGATAGAAGAATAATTCTGAAACAAAAAAGGTTTTAGGTAGAGATGGCCTGAGTAATCCCTGAGATATAGAAGTCAGAAAGATAGTGCTAGGATCTGAGTCTACTAGGGCAATTAAAAAGAGGGTAAAGAGGAGTGCCCGGGTGCTGCATTTGGTTGAAAAACATACAACTGTGCCCAACACTAAGTTTCAGCTCAGGGCATGTTCTCGGGGTGATGAGATTGAACCCTGCATTGGGCTCTGATGCTTGAGATTCTCTCTCCCTCTCCCTCTGTCCCTCCTGCTCATGCTCTTGCTCTCTCTTTCTCATAAATAAATAAATCTTAAAAAAATAAAAGATAGATAGATAATAGACAGATAAGTAGAGATAGATAGATAGATAGGTGGATAGATGATAGATAAAAAAAAGGGTAAGGGGGTAAGTAAAGATATACCTTGCACTACTTCTACCTGACACCTAACACCTCCCTGAAGTGACTTAGGCAGTCTGTGCAAATATTGTTAAAAGCTAGTGAGATTCTCCCAGATCTGAGTTCCCAGATTCTTATTGTGAGTTGAGCTATCCCTACTATACTTTAAGTATCCAGCTCTCACCATCTACACCCATTGCTCCAGATTCAATGTGAGTCTTCAAACAGACTCTAACTTGAATTACCCAGCCATGAAAGTGAAAGAGACCCCTACTTGAACTGTTTCCTAGGTTTACCATTCATAGTAGATAAGCAAATTTGCAGAACTAAAAAACTGATCATTTAGGGGAAAAGACTCCAAAAAAGAAAAATAGATTTTTTTTATCTTCAAGTTAAACTTGGAATAATTGGTCGCTTATGCTTTACAGTTAGAAAGTTTGTCAATAAATCATTAAGAAATGTTATCCTTGCGACATATCATTTCGTTATATCAAATGATGTGGTACAAAAACAATCATTGTGTTTTCCTCAGTCAGTGTTGTCAGTTATTCTAATGTTTCTCTTCATTCATTTCTAATGTTTTCCTGAAGCTGATGATACCATAAAATCAAGGAAAATATATTCCACTGCCAGCAGCATTTTCTACTCTGACCACTGGACTTAGACAATCTTTTAAAAAATTTTAAACAAAATTGTGGATTTCTTTTGCATGTATTGATTCCAGAATGGATCAGTTCAGAAACAGCTAGTCGCTTAAAATTTCCTAAGAGATCACAGCCTAAATCTAGGTCATTGTCTGAGCCTGAATTTTAAAAATAGAAAAAGCTAAAAAAGATCAAAATCAGAACAAAACTCTACTCCAAAACATCAGTTTATATAAAGGGTCTTCTCTCTTATTTAAAAAGAACTCTTTCTTGATTATATCAGGATAAAGGATAAAACCTGTTTCTTCCCACTTCCAATGCAAAGAGTTAATGTCTTCAAACAGAACTTATTGTTTATTCTAAGAGAGAAAGCTATCTGAAAAACAAATGTAACTGTGGTATTTTGGGTGAGGGCATGTGTGTGGGGTAAGAGAGTGCAATGACGTTTCTAAAACTCCTTTAGAAGTCACAAATCAAAGTGGATTCAGGAAAATAGTGAGTTTGAAGTTTATCTTCTACATTTATTTCCTGTGTGAATTTTAAAAAACAAATTTTCTGCACATCCATTTCTTCATCCATAAGATGGGAATAATAATGCCTACTTTCCTGTCTCATTTGTGGAAATAATGAGATAACGTTAAGTAATGTATCTGACAAAAAATAATAAGTGGTAATTTTATAATCACTATTATTGTTGTTGTTGTTGTTGTTGTTATAACACACCTTTCTTTTGTGACTCCTAGTATTTCTGCTAAGCCCAGCACCAAAAGGGTTAATTGGAGTTCTTCTTAATCAAGCTATCTACTAGCATTAGGGACTTGAGAGAAAGAACTGCAAGAAAGAACATAAGCCATATGAGATATCAGCTATTTTAAAAGTACCAATAGTCTATATCCAAATTCAAGGGTCCCCTTGTTTGGTAACTTCTACAGAGGGAGAGAATTGGTTGGAAATAATGTCTTAGCATTAATCAGAAATCAGAGCTATCACTAAGGTGTATCTGTTTTAGGGCGCATGCATGAAGACAATAATTGGAGGACCTCTATTTTGTTAAGCCGACCAATCAGCAAAGAAAGAATGTAGCTGAGTGAGACTAGCAAACATACAAACTCATCATGTGTTTTACTACATTCCAGCAATTCCCCCTTCCTAGCTTAACTCTTTTGGATACACACTTGATGTTTATTTACACTTGAAGTTATTTTACTGAAAACATGGAGAAAATGGTGAAAAATTAACTGTGACATAGTTTGCCATGAGACATTTCCACAGATACAGTTTTCCCTTTTTCTTCTTCATTAGCTTCATTCTCATATAAATAAAATACTTGTTGAAATAGCAGCAAAGCTGGAATGAGCAAAAACAAATACCACTGCATCCTTTTAAAGCTCACCCACAACATCAGGATAGTGAGTTAGGACACTAAGAGGAGCTGCTTGCTTGGGTTCACTAACCAATTAGGCATAGCATTATAATTTGGCTCCCGTGTTCTTTAATTAGTTAGAAGAGATTCTTAAAATAACAATCATCTTTTTTTTTAAAGATTTTATTTATTTATTTGGGGGGGGGAGAGACAGACAGACAGACAGCGAGAGAGGGAACACAAGCAGCGGGGTGGGAGAGGGAGAAACAGGCTTCCCGCTGAGCAGGGAGCCCGATGCGGGGCTCCATCCCAGGACTCTGGGATCATGACCTGAGCCGAAGGCACACGCTTAGCGACTGAGCCACCCAGATGCCCCATAACAATCATCTTTTTCATAAAATTTGAAGAGATTGGAACTCAAATATTCTACACATATTAATTGGAACCTCCTGTAGCTGTTGCATAACTCATCTTTTACTCTCAAAACAAACATAATGAATGGGATTTTCAAAGAGTCGATTTGTACATGACAGAGTCCTCCTGGACCAGGGCACAGGGTCAATAGTGGGTAACACCAGAAAGAGCAGTAGTAATTTTATTTTATTTTTATTTAGCTATCTGATAGGTATTTGAACAAAAAAGCTTAAGTTATTTTTATCAAAATGCACATATAATTCACATTTAGCTAAATTCATAAGGATTTTAATCCAGACAAAAAATTACTGCATTGCAACAGGAGCAACAATAAATCCTTCTCACTTAATTTCTCCATGCTCTGTTTCTAAGGACATACTCAGAGAAATTCTAAAATGGGGAAAGTAAATTAGCCCATAGGAATGAGGAGATTAAACAACAGATTTTTTAAAATTGCATTTTCCATATGTCAATTCCTCAGAGTTTTAAAACTATTTCTAAAATAGCTATGGTGTGTTTCCTGTCCCAGGAAAATCAGTCTTCCAAACCATCTCCTTAACTTTTTTCCTTAAAAAAAAAAAAAGCTTTGAGATATATTTTATATACCACAAAATTCAAATATTTAAAGTACATTTCTGCAGTTGTTCAATCATTAACATTACAAACTTAATAATATATAGTTATAAGTACTGTTTCATGAAATCTTAGGTCTTTTTAAAAAGCTGAGAATAAAGGAGAGCAAGTATATATTTAAAGAGTTTTTATGATAATCTTTGTATTTTATCATTTCAGGTTTTCTTCATTTTATTTCCCTTTTGGGCATGATTTACCATGTAATGTTATTTCCTTATTCCACTGTAGCATCATCCTCAACCTCTCTTGTTGTTAAGAAGAGAACAATTTTAGGGCTCCTGGGTGGCTCAGTTGGTTAAGCGACTGCCTTCGGCTCAGGTCATGATCCTGGAGTCCTGGGATCGAGTCCCACATCGGGCTCCCTGCTCAGCGGGGAGTCTGCTTCTCCCTCTGACCCTCTTCACTCTCTGTCTCTCATTCTCTCTCTCTCAAATAAATAAATAAAGTCTTTAAAAAAAAGAATAGCACAATTTTATAATGTGTAGGTCTAACAATATAATTTCATAGTTACTGTTTATGTAATTAATTTTTAAATCATATAAGAGAAGGAAGGAGAAGAAATACGTAATTTTACTGTGCTTCATATCACCTATACAATTGCCTTTACCAATACCTACTGATATTTCTTGTGGATTTAAATTGGTGTCACTTTTTTCCGCCTGAATAATTTGTTTGGTATATTTCCTAATACACATGTATGATAGCAAAAATTTCCTTCAGTGTTTTCATCTAGAATGTCTTTATTTCACTTTCATTTTTGAAAGAGTTTTGCTGGACATAGTTTTCTTGGTTAACAGGATTTTTTTTTTCAGCACTTTGAAAATGGCATTCTGATGCCTTTTTACCTTTATTGTTTCTGATGATAAATCACGTGTTTATTCTATTGAGGTGACCTTGTATGTGTCAAGTCATTATTTTCTTGATGCTTTCAAGATTTTGTCTATCTTTGGCTTTCAAACCTTGCACTATGACATGTCTAGGTAAGTAACTCTTTCCATGTATGCATTATGGATTTTGTTGAGCTTCTTGGAAGTGTGGATTAATGTTACTATGAAATTTGTGATGTTTCAGCCATTATTTTATTTTATTTTTTTTAAAGATTTATTTATTTATTTGAGAGAGAGAGAGAATGAGAGATAGATAGCATGAGAGGAAAGAGGGTCAGAGGGAGAAGCAGACTCCCCGCTGAGCAGGGAGCCCGATGTGGGACTCGATCCCGGGACTCCAGGATCATGACCTGAGCCGAAGGCAGTCGCTTAACCAACTGAGCCACCCAGGTGCCCCTAGCCATTATTTTAGTGTATTTTCCATCTCTTACTTTTTCTCCTCTCTTCCTAATAATAATCCCATTATGTGTTCACTAGTACACTTAATGGTGTCCCACATTTCTCTGAGGCTCTCTTTGTTTGTTCTCATTCTTTTCCTTTGCATATTTCAGATTGCCTAAATTCTATTCTTCCTTCTGCCAGCTCCGAGATGCTATTAGCCATTCCAGTGAATTTTTCATTTCCATTATTGTAATTTTCTGGTTTGGAATTTCTATTTGGTTCCTTTTTATAATTTCTATCTCTTTACTGATATGCTAATTTTGTTCACAGATAGTTTTCCTGGTTTTCTTTCATCCTTTGCCCATGGTCTTCTTTTGCTTATGGAACTCAAATCAGATTTAAGACCGTTTATTTAAAGTATTTGTCTACTAAGCCCAATATCAGCTTCATGGGGGAGTTTCTGTCAATTTATTTTTGAAAACTGGATATTTTGGTTATTATAAAGAGGTAAATCAAGGAATCAGATTCTCTCCCTTCCCCGGGATATGCTATTTTGGATTTTTAAGACTGGAGTTGTACCTTTGTTTAGTGACTTTTCCAAACTGCTTTTCCAAAAGTTACGTTCCTTGCCATATAAGATCACTAAAGTGTGTTCTGCTATCTCAGCGGTCACCCAGTCATGTGTCACAGACTTACTTAAGTGCCTGGAGCCAAAAGAAAAAGAAAAAAAAAAAATACTGCTTTCCCACTATTTGCTGCTTGGTTTTGAACTGGGGGTTCTTTGGTGCTAAGCCAGACTGCCTACAACTCTGCCTTCATCTTTCCCTCCTGCCCTTGTGGTTTCCACAGATCCATCAGGGATGCATGTGTAGGGATCTCTCAGGGTTATTTCTGAGCCTGCATCCAGCCCTGGGCACGCACACTGCACTCTGTGTCCTGTTATATGTGTTGCCCCTTCTGAGCCCTTACCACTGCAAGAGACTCCCCCTCAGACTCCACATTTCCTGGGCTTTTGGATCTGTCTGCTTCTTGCATCATCAGCTATCCCCTTTCTTAAGCAGGCATGAGCAGAGTATGTCTTTAAATTTTTCAACAGACGTCACCACCAACACCCAGAAATCCATAGCAGTCCAAGGTGGGGGATGGGGTGGAGGATAAGCCAAAGATCAGCTTTTTTTTGCCTGTCCTTCATGAAACCACCAGACAGGTCACAACACACAACCACAGGATTTTAACAAGGTCCATACTAATCTATCTTCTGGCACCAGCAAACTACACCTAGGAATGAGGGCCACCATCCAGGTGGCCACCAGTTCATGGGGTAATGGGATGATAAGCTGCTGAGTGAAAATGCCACAACACCCTCTTACTGAAATTCAGCTGTCCTTCTCTTCATTAGGCAGTCACTTGGTTGCTGTGTGCTTTGAATTAGATGTCATAAGTCCAAAAAGTCGATTTTGTCAGTCTTTGACTGCTTATGGTTTTTTCCCGTGGAAGGACTGATTCTTTGAACACCTCACTCAGTTATTTTCTCTGATGTCACTTTCCCAAGTCAGCTTTTACTAATTTTTGCTGGCATTAAAAATGCAACTGATATTTTTGCATTGATCTTATATCTAGAAACTTGCTAAAGTCCACAGTGAATTTTAATATTTTTTCTGTGTATTTTCATTCAGTAACATCATCTGTGATTAGTTGCGGTTCTTTTCCTTTCTGATTCTTACACTTCTTATTTTTTAAAATTATGCTGTTAATGTAGGCAAAGTATATTCTATTCAATTCTATTTTCTCTTTAGAATGGGAATTGAGTTATATACTCATAGGAAGTGTGAAAGAGGGCTGATAGGACCATAGTTTTAAGATAGTTAGAGACCTGGAGACTGTGTTAAGTAGTCACTATGAAAAATTGCCAAAATAAATGAATAGAGAAATGTAAAAGGATTTCAGGGTAGAATTTAAAGTCTAGTACAAGATAAAGATCATGAATTTATTTTTCTACTGAAATGTATACTTGTGAAAATTTTTCCAGCAATGTTCAGCTGCCCCAAATATAGACTAAGTTAGACCAACATTAATTCAAAATTTATTCTGTGTATGTGGTATTGGGGAGTAAAATGAAATATGAAATGCATTCAATGAGGTATATAAAGTGAACAAATCTCAAATGTGCAATTCAGTGTTTTTTATGTGGGTTTACTCCCATGAACCATTACCTAGATCAACATAACATCTTTATAACCCAGAAGTGTCTGATGTGCTTCCTTCCAGTTTACTCCCAGACCATCAGTGATCATTATTCTAGTTTCTTTCACCATTGATTAGATTTGCCACTTCTTGAACTTTATATTAATGGAGTTACACATCGTATATTCTTTTGTGTCCGATCGTTTTTACTCATCAAAATATCTGCAAGATTCATCCATGTTGGCTTGTATATTAGGGGTTTGTTTTTAGTGCTGTGGAGTATTCTGTTATATGAATAAATTACTATCTATTAATCTTTTACTAATTGATGGATGGGTTTATAGTTGGTGAGTTCTCTGGGAAGCAGGTACTGAGACAGAATTAGATGTGCAAAAAATATATTGTGAACTAATCCCTAAAAGAAAAGGGAAAGAAGAATCATTGGACTGTGATCTCAACCAGCACAAAAAGGAGGTTCAAACAAGGACAGTCCAGTAGAAGAACCCTGCATTGCCAAGAGACATCTAGGTCCTTAGTAATTCATTAGTTGGGGGTCGCTCCCAAAACATTGTAACCTTGGCTACTATTGCCTTGCTCATTCATTGGGTGGATATTGCTTAAAGAAGGCCTCAGAGACTAGAATTTCTCTTAGTTAATTGCCAGGGCCACCTTGAGAAGAGTATGACATTAGTCTAAAAGCCGAGACAGATTCCGAAGGCCAGGAGGAAAGCCTTTGCTTGAAGTTGAATCCAAGCAAGTGCATTCTATTTTAGCCTGAGTCCTCCCCTCCTGACCCCCATTTTTTGGTTATTATAAATAAAGCTGAAATGAGCATTATTATAAAAACTTTTGATACTAATCAATGATTTTTCTTGGGTAAATGTGTGGTTTATAGGGTAGCTGTATATTTATCTTAAAGAAATACTGTCCGTGCCAACTATAATTTTTTTTAAAAAGTAAAACAAAAAGGAAAAGAAAGAAAAAAAGAAAAGAAGAGAAAAGGAAAGGAAAGGAAAGAAAAGAAAAGAAAGGAAAAAAGAAAAGAAAAGAAAAGAAGTACCATCAGTTTTTTGAAAGTGGTTGGACTAAGTTTCCTAACCATAAGAAATGTATAAGTACCTATTGCTCTCCATCTTCATCAACCCTTTGTTTTGTCAGTCTTTCAATTTGTTCCTTTGTACTACAATTTGTTTATCCATTTATCAATAGGTATTTGGATTTCCTTTTTTTAAGAAGTAAATTTGCTATAAATATCCATCTATAAGTCTGCTGGTTTGTATGGCAAATATATGTTCAAATTTTTAAGACAGTACAAAACAGTTTTGTCATATTACTTGTACAGTTTACATTCCTACTAGAAATATATGAAAGTTCCAGTCGTTTCATATTCTCAAAACTTGGTATGATTAATCTTTATAACTTCATCCATTCTGGTGGGTGTGTTGTGGTGTCTCAGTGTAAATTACACTTAGATTTCTTAATAATTAGTGATGTTGAGCATCTTCTCATACTTATCATTTATATTTATTCTTCATTGAAATGTTCTTCAAAATCTAGACCATTTATAATTAGAATCTTAGTTATTGAATTGTAAAAGTTCTTTACATATGTTGGACACAAGTCTTTTGTCAGGCATATTTTATATATACATATATATATAGCAAGTGTTTTTTCCCAGATCTATGGCTTGCCTTGTCATTGCCATAACAGTGTATTATGAAGAATAATTTTAAAATTTTGATAAAGTGCAATTTACTGACTTTTTCTTTTATATTTTATACATTCTTTGTTATATATCTTTGTGAAACCCAAGGCACTAAGATTTTTGCCAATATATAATGTCTTATAATTTTAACTTTTACATTTATATTCAAGATTAATTTTGAGTACATTTTTGTATTCTGTATGAGGTTAGGGACAGAGATTTTTTTTCTTTTTTTTAAAGATATTACTATGCAGTTTTACTACCACTTCTAGTTTAGAAGATTACCCTTTCCTGGTTAAACTGTTTTGAGGGTTTTAAAAACAATCACTAGACCATATAGGTGTGGTGTAATTTCCTTTGTTCCATTTCTTCATTTATACCAGTATTCTAGTGTCTAGAGCTTTATAATAAATCTTAAAATCAGGCAGTGTAAGTCCTCAACATTTGTTTTTCTTTTCAGTCATTTTGGTTATTGGGGGCCTTTTAATTTCTGTATCAATTTTAGAATTTTCTTGACTCCTCACACAAAAATAGAGGCTACTGGAAAAAAAAATAGAGGTTGCTAGGATTTTGATAGGGATTATATTGAATCAATATATCTATCCCTTTAGGATATTGATAATTTAGCAATATCGAGTCTTTTTACACATGGACAAGATATGTTTCTTTCTTTCTTTAGGTCTTCCTTAATTTTTCTTACCAATGTTTTATAATTTCAGTATATAGGTATTTAACATTTTTACAAGATTTCGCCACAATTAATGTTTTTATGCTATTATAAATGACATTTTTAATAAATGGTATTTTAAAACTTTAATTTCCAATTGTTTATTGCTAGTATATAGAAATATAATTGTTTTGTAATTGATCTTGTATTCTGAAACATTACTAAATTCACTTATTAGTTCTAGTAGCTTTGTAGATTGTCTCTGTGTTAATGACTAAGTCATCTATACATGAGTTTCAGTTTGTCGTTTCCAACATAGATGCCTTGTATTTATGTCTCTTGTTTTATTGCCCCATCTAGATTGTTCAATAGAAGTGGTAGAGTGGAAATCATTGCTTTGTTCATAATATTATGGGAAATGTATTTAATCTTTCATCATGACATATGATGTTTTATACTTTCCTTTATCATATTGAGAAAGCTTCCTTTTATTTCAAGTTTATGGAGAGATTTTATTATAAATGAATTTTAATTTTCTCAAATGTTTTTCTGAACCTATTGATACCCTCATGTGGTTTTTCTTGTTTTATCAGATAACGTGGAAAAATTCATTCATTAGTTTTCAAATGTTAGACCAGCTGCACATGGGATAAACCCCTGGGATAAACCCCACTTGGTCATGCTGCATTATTCTTTTTAGACATTTTACAACTGAGCGATGAGATACCACAATATAGCAAGCCAAAGATTGAAAGGTAAATGAGGTTATATTAAAATTTCACAGCTTGTGCCAAATTCACAATTAGTTATATATAACCTAGGAAATGAGTAAATCATCTCGAAAATGACATATTACTTATTACTTACAAGATATTTGAAAGTGCAAGTGTAAGTCTTACACAAACAAACTATAATGATAATAAATAGAGCTTCAGAGCAAAAGCCAGTTCTGTACCTTGTTCTGTGGCAAACAGATGTGCACGCTCTCACACTAAATTCCACGGTTCCTACCTGTTCGCTAGACTAAATGTTATTGTACAAATACATTTTGATAGGAAGTGGTATTGGGGGCCAGAAGCCCTGGGAAAATAATTCTTTAAGCTATATCACATCTAAATATTTATGTGTAGCCTATTCCAAGGAAGCTTAATTGAAAAAAATAGTAATAAATATGAAAAAAATAAAAATAAATACTAAAAATATCAAAAAAAGACAATAAGTAAAGCAAAGAATAAAAGACCTAGTGATCACCATTCACCATACATCTTCTAGTGATAGAGAGAAAGAGAGAGAGAGGGAACGTTATCTCTCATCACTCTGTAATCAGTTTCTTTAATAAAAATTGAATGTTTTTTTTGTCTATCAAAGTGTTTTTCCCCTTTCTCATGTTATTTGTCCTCAGATATGCATCTCTAAACATTTTATTAAGTAGCCTACCTGTAATCACCCCTTTATGCTTCTGAACAACCAAGCACCTATATTTTGAAAACCTAAACCTGATTCTTACCACTTGATCAGTTTCTCAAGCGAAGCTAGTGCGCGAGCAGTAGCCCCGCGGATGCCGCTGTTATTGTTATGTCATGTGCACACAGCCTCTCCACAGGGGCTGCCGTATTCCTGCCAGTCCCATGCCTCTGTCATTTACTTCTACTGATTTTACTGCGAAGCTCAGGGCTCTGAAAAGAGAATAACCAGCCATGAGCAACATGTTCTTTTTCTGCAGACTGACAGGGCTGTGGTTTAATCTCCTCTTGTGTCTCATAACAGAAGCTTTTATAACAGCTTTTGCTCACTGTCAGACTATTCTAAGCTACTGCTCACTATCCAGTGAGGGGGAGAAGACTTTAGAATTATTTACATTTAGTTGATAAGAAGGATGTTGAGAATGAAATGTATATACGGTAAGATGCGAGGCTATGCTTTGGAATTGGTATTCTGAAGGGATTTTTTTTTCTTTAAAACATTGTACACATATAGAAGTTTTTTTTCAGTATTGAAGGAACACAAATATGGTATATCTCACGACGTGGAAGGGGTGGATTTTAAATTGCTAATTATGCATTTTTTAAATCCTACACAAAAGAATTTAAATAAATCATCCTTCTGCTACTCTAGGCCCAACTCCAGCACCTCACCAGCCATCTTTCTTCTTCTAATTTTTACACAAGCTGAGAAAACCTTTCTCGTAAGTGGGTAGAATTGGATAATTGGAAGAATACTGAAAATGATTTCATATGGTATCTACAATAGTGTACAATAATTGTTTACATATTTTTTTAACTTTACCAGACTTTCTTGGAAGACCGATCTGTGAATCCATTTAATCTAAATATAGTATCAAACCTCGGCTAGGCACTCACGTATTTGTTGAGACTAATACTATAACCTGGCTCTGCCCCTAATACCGGGAACCTACTGCTGGACCTCCAGGACAAGAGTTTCTTCAGGAAAATGGGAAGTTTGAACTAGATTAGAAATTATAAATTCTGTATTTCTCCTGCCTATCACTCATATTCTGAAATATTTTTTTAAATTAAGGGGTCACATAAAATCTGAACTAAGGAATGTCTCAATTACATATTTTTGTGTAATAAACCACCACAAAGTTTAGTGAATTAGAACAATTTATTATACCTGATAATTCTGTGGTTGAATAGGTGGTTGTTCTCGCAGGTGGTATAGGCTGAGAGGCCAAGTCTAGGGGTAAGATTGGAAGCTCAGCTGGGGGCTATTGACTGGGTGTCTTGGTTTCTGTGTGTGGACCTCCCACTTGGCTGTTTGAGCTGCTTCACATCATGATGGTGGATTTCCAAAAGGAAACATTGTAAGAGAATTGCCCCTAAGTACAAGAATCTGTTAGTTATCAATACTCTACTTGTGACACATTTAAAAATATCCCATTGGGCAAAGCTACTCACGTGGCAAATTCGAGTTATTATGGAAGGTGATTTCACAATGACATGAATAATAGTGTGATTAATTGGAGGTCCCCAAAGTAACAGTCTACAGGAAGTCTTTGGGAAAACTGGAATCTCTACTTAAACTACATAGAAGATGATCCCTTCATTCTCTAAAATCCCTTTGTCATCACCCAGCCCACTTCATTGGTATATATACTTACTTGTTTCTGTAGGCTTTTGGGTTGTCTAAATGACAACTGTACTAAATGATTGTAACAATTTTGATAAGGCCTGGAGTATATACTGTTAAAATTAACTTTTTAAAAATTTGACATGTAATGTGTTCAGATACTTTACAGGCACTTAATGTTTATTTTTATCAAAACATTTGTAATACTAATATGAGATAACTATAGCCTTAAAAGAGTCCAGTTGTCTTGATTCTTTGCCAGCGAATTACTTGTACATGACCTAAAACAACCTACCTTTTTTTCTGGCAGTCACTATTTCCAGGGACTTTTTTTTTTTTAAATCTGACCTATTCATTTATGTATGCCAGGAGGACGAAATCAAAATGTGAAGCTCGATTGAAAATGTATTTTTCCGAAGTGTAGAATTTGCAAGCATATTTCTTATTTAATTTACTCAGTCTTTATTTTTGGTATATAGTGAACTTTACGTAGTCCCATACTGTATGGAACAGAGCAAAATATACTCAAATAGATAGATAATAAAATAATTATATAAGTTTACATAATTTCACTTGTAAGTAACCAAACCATGAATCAAGTTAGCTTAAAATATAATAATAATCTATTGTATCACTTGATGAGAAGTCCAGGGTTATGGCTGTGATCCAAAGCTGGCTTAATTGATGAACTAGTAATGCTATCAAAGGTATATAGACTCAATTTCTCAATTGTGCTATCTTTATTGTTTGCTTTTGCACTTTGTTAAGCCTACTCTTCTTTTAACTTGTTGATCAGAGAGGCATTACAAATGCTTTAATGATTTTCAAGTGGAAAAAGAGCATGGTTCTCTTTTTCTTGTATTTCTTGTTTTGGAGCAAAGAAAATTTTCCCAGAAGACAACGAGTGCACATTGTTTCCATTTTGATTGTCAAGAAATGGCTTACATTGCTATTCCTAAGCCAAGTAGAAGCAAAAAAGAAAGAGAAAGATCATCATGAATGACTTAGGATATCATTTGGGATGGAATGGGTCTTAAAGAATCAACTACTATGGCTATTACCATAGAGTAGCTATTTTTTTTTTCCAGTTATACAGGTTAAAGTTTAACTGTATGATTGGGTGCATTTTTAATAGGAGATAGCCTGTTGTAATAGAAAAGCTGGCGATCTAAAAATCAGAAATACTTGAGGCACCTGGGTGGTGCAGTCAGTTGAGGGTCTGACTCTTGGTTTCAGTTCAGGTTGTGATCTTAAGGTCATGAGATCCAGCAACACACCCTCCCACCATGGCTCTGTGCTCAGCTTGAGATTCTCATTCCCTCTCCCTCTGTCCCTCCAGCTAGTGCTTTCCCTCTAAAGTAAATAAATAAATGTTTTTAAAAAATCAGAAATACTCTATTCTAGTCATTCTGCCTCAAGTTCAGAATCTTTTATTTAAAACCTTTAGTGATATGTTTTCTTAATTCATGTGTGTTTCTTTTAACCTTCGCTAACAATATATATATTATATGTTGCCTAACATATCTAACAGGAATAGAGTAACTCCCCATAATCAAACATATGAATATTTCGGTAGATAACTAGGGGTAATAGTGAGTGGTGCCACTCCCATTTCCAGCCCTCAATCCCTGGATCTGTAAATCATGGCTATCAGAGAAATAGTTCCATATAATGGATGCTGAATCAGAACACATAAGCTTTCTGGAGAAACTTGCCTCTGCCATGTAAGGCATTGCCACCTAGCTGGTGCTGTAACTGAGTCATTTCACTTAAAGTTCATTTCACTTTTCTATCAATCTAGCTGCTTCAGAATGGTGGGGAACATGGTAAGATCAGTGAGTTCCATGAGCACAGGTCCATGATTGCATTTAATTTGTTATAAAGTGAATTCTTTATCAGAGCAATGTTGTGTGGAATATTATAATGGTGGATAAGGCATTCTATAAGTTCACAGATGGTAATTTTGATAGAAACCTTGAATGTAGGAAAGCAAATCCATATCCAGAGTCACTGTCTATCCCAATGTAATCAACCTGTTACCAGTAGTTGGCTAATCACCCCAGGAAATGGTATCATTTCAGGGGCCAGATCATACTTGGTGAATGGAAATCCATGTTGTTGAACGCATGCATAACCTCCATGGTTATGCCACCATGGCCATTTTTTCATGAGCCCACTGAATGATAACAGGAATGACTGGGGAAAGGGACTGGCATTCACAGGCAGACCATTCTATTGAATTGGTTATTAAAATTCTCCCCTGCTGAGGTCACCCTTTGTGAGCACTCACACGGAACTCACACATCTTAACATTTTTTTTTTTTTTTGCCCACTCAGAGAAGTCGATTCACATACCTCTTCCCCAGATTTCTTTGTCATCAATTTTCATGTTCTTTCCAATTCCCTGACCATCCAGCTAAACCATTGACCACAGCCCACGAACTGATATTTAATGGCATATTTGGCCATTTCTCTTTCCAAGTATAGTGAACAACCAGGTACACTGCCTGAAGTTCTGGTCAATGGGAGAATTTCCCTTTACCATTGTCCTACCTAGACTGTCCCAGAAAGGGGCTGTAATGCTGTAGCTGTCCATTTTCCGGTGGTGTTTGTATGTCATGCAGAACCAACCTTAAATCAGACCTAAGTCTTGTCTCCCTCTGTCACCTGACCATAGGGAACTCCCTGTGAGGCCATAAGTACAGGCTGGGGGTAAGAAAGAAATGTAACAGGAATGGGAACTCTGGGTGTTTGGGCCACTTTTTCATGTCACCTGCTTGTGCCTTCAGAACCTACTCAACGCGATTATGCGTGTATCATTTCATTTTGATCATAGAGTCTTGCTAATGCACACCCAACTTTATGGCCTTGTGAGTCAGATAACACCCAGTTACCGGGCTTGCCAATGGCAAGCAAACTGCTTCTGGTAGACCTTATAGACAGGTATGGAGAAAAAAATGACAGATCATTCACTACATACCCAGGCACCAAAGGATGTATTAATTTGCTCAATCAATGAAACCACATCTGTTCTAGCAGCTGCAAGTGGAGTCACCAACTGGTTAAGCTTATGATAGTCTACTATCATTCTCCAGGATCCATCTGTCTTCTGCACAGGCCAGATAGGCCAGCTGAATAGGACTCTGGTGGGAATCACCACCCCTGCAATTTTCCAGTATTTAATGGTAGTACTAATTTCTATAATCCCATCAGGGGGATGGTGTTGCCTTTGATTTATTATTTCCCTAGGTAGAGGCAGTTATAAGGGCTCTACTTGGCTTTTCCCATTAAAATAGTCTTCCCTCAGCAGGTCAGGGAACCTACGTAGGAATTCTGCCAGCTGCTAAATATGTCTGCACTGATGATGCACTCTAGAACTGAGGGAATAACCACAGGATGCGTTCAGAGACCCCCTGAGTCCAGTGTGAGATAGACCTGAGCTAAAACTCCATTGATCACATGACACATAAGCTCCTACTCTGCTTGGAGGTCCACAGTGACATTGGGTCTCCTGGAATCAGTGTCAGATCGGAGCCAACGTCCAGTAGTCCCCTAAAGGTCAAATTATTTCCTTTTCCCCAGTGTACAGTTACCCTGGTCCAAGGTCATAGGTCCCTGTGGGGAAGGCTGGGAGAAAGATTAGTGGTATATATTTTCTGTAGTATATTGGGGTCATTCCTCAAGGGAACCTGGGCCTCCCCATCATATAAGGGTAAACTAGTTCAAGTTTGAGAACTGATTGAGGGACCATGACTCTCTGTTTTCTTGATTCAAGTTGGACTTTTGTTCATTTGACCTAGAACTTTTCTGCTTATACAGATCAAATAAGAATTTAGTAGGCTTCCTAACTATTTTACTTCTAGGAACAATATGATTAACTAGCCCAAGGTGTAGGTCTGCACATGTCAGAGTACCTGTTTGCTGCTTTGACTTTGTTGCCCATTATGGTAACCATGCCCACCTTGCCTTTGGTGATTGTCTCCCTTTGGCCCCTGCCACTCTGAGATGCACTTACTCCCACTGCATTTAGGTTTTCCAGCTGAGTGACTACAGTTTCCACTGTAAGGTCTGGCCTACAGAGACAAATGGATCACAGAGCACTTTAAGGAAACTGGGACCACCAATTATAACTTTAAGACACCTTAAATTATAAAATCTCTTTTGATTTTAAAGTAGGAAAAATACTAATTTTAGCATCAATTAAACATTGTAAATGATTTATCTTATTATTTTTCCGTGTAAAATACCTTCTCTTAGACTCTGGTATTGACTAAAACAAGACATTTTTCATCATAATAATCTAATTGAGGAATAACAGTTTAAATGTCCTTATATTTAGTTCATATAAAAAATTAGCAAAGTCTCTAAGTCAGGTTACAAAGAAAAGCATTAAACCTCCTACTCCACAGGTGCAGAAAATTTAAAGCTATATAGTTTTCATGAAGGGTATTTTGTTTTGTTTACAGAGTATTAACAGTGTGGTATTTAAGTAGTTGTAATTTTTAAATTTCTGATTAAAAAGCAGCTGTTAATTTGGTTATTAGTTTTTGAAGTTGTTATTGGTTATTAATTTCACATAAAATTTGTGGAGTAGTAAATATTTTTCTTCCATATACCAATACAAATCAGATGCATTCATACATATCTCCAAATTTGCTTATCAAGGGACATTTCATTGTTGACATAATACTATTTAAATAATATGGAATATTCTACCCAATAAATAAATTACTAAATAATTAATTATTGGAAGCTTATGGAACATTAAAAAAATATTAGTATATAATCTGATATGCATTTCATATAAAATGCTAAAAGACTATGTATGTTGCTAGTAACATTTTTGCTAAAGCTTTTTATTATATTATGTGAAATTATTTTTTGTCCAGAAACTAAAAATATATTAAAAAGGTGAAATTTGGGGTTTCTTTCCCTGTTTAAGTGCCATTGCTCTAGGAAAAATTTACAAATGAGAAGTCTAATGTTAGTCACTCTATCTTGTCACTTAGAAATATGTAATTTGAATTTTCTGCTTTTTTCATGCTCTTACCTACCCATAGCCCTTTTTGTGCTAGAGATATACGTATTTTATCTACTACCCAAGAGTATTTATTTAAATGATGTATTGAATGTGAGGTTAACATAAATTCCTTAGTGACTGAAACTTGATACTTGTAAATAAGAAACTCATATAACTAACAGATAATCAGGGTGTTACTTCAAACAGGTCATTTTAAAATGGCATGTGGCCTGGGAAAAAAATCCTGTCATGTATTATTAATATTAAATTATACAATAGTTTGCATTAACTATAGCTATCGTTAAGTCATATTGGATGTCTTCTATCTTTTATATATTTTAGAATAGTTTTATTAGTTCTAAGAAAATAAAATTTTAGTGTCCAGCACAACAGATACCCAGGCACCCCTGAGAAGGAGTCACTTGAAGGAACAGTGGTTTGAGTATTGGAGAAGGACTTTCATTAAGTCAGTGTGAAGGACACGTGGGTGGCTCAGTCAGTTAGGTGTATGCCTTCAGCTCTGGTCATGGTCCCGGGGTCCTGGGATTGAGTCCCACATAGGGTTCCCTGCTCAGCAGGAAGCCTGCTTCTCCCTCTGCCTGCCACACCCCCTGCTTGTGCTCACACTCTCTCTTTCTCTGACAACAACAAAAAAAGACAGTGTAAAGAAGGTGGTGAGTCTAGGGTGCCTGGGTGGCTCAGTTGGTTAAGCGACTGCCTTCGGCTCAGGTCATGATCCTGGAGTCTCAGGATCGAGTCCCGCATCGGGCTCCCTGCTCAGCGGGGAGTCTGCTTCTCCCTCTGACCCTCTTCCCTCTCATGCTCTCTATCTCTCATTCTCTCTCTCTCAAATAAATAAATAATATCTTTAAAAAATAAAATAAAATAAAATAAAAGAAGCTGGTGAGTCTTTAGACACACACACACACAGTACAAAACTGAATGAAATTGTCAAAAATCATCCTTTCAGGTTTTGTAAATTACTAAAGGCAGATAACAAATAGAATATTCTTGGAAAACTATTAGAGCTTTGGTTAAGAACAGCACTCTGCACCAACTTGTGTGAATTTCCTCCCACCAACGGCTTCAGTTTGGTTAGATCACAAAGGTGGAGGTTACAGGGGCAGGGATAAGAGAGGAAGAGAGCAGAAACTTTGCTTCTAGAGGAGGGAAACTGATATGTGGTGGGACACAAAACCTTGTGGTGCTGTCAGGTACACAGGACAAACTTGGTAGAAAATTAGAATGGGAAAAAAAACCCAAAAAACATTCTTGTTGTCCTAAGACAGCAGTCTCAGTTGGGGTAGGCAGACAAAAAAATTAGCAAGAAGTTTCTGGAAATGAGAGCCACAAAAGGGATGAAAATGTTTGAATACAAGCTCTGTACAAACCACTGACCACTAATCTATGCAACCACTAGTAAGCCAGGCTAAAAAGCAATAATAATATAAAGAAGAAGAAGAAAAAAAAAAAAAAAAAAACCCTGAGCAGAGACATCAGCAACCATACACCATAAGATGGACACATTCTGCAGTTCCAGTTGAGGTTAAAAAAAACAAAAAACAAGAAAGAACAACAAAAACAACAAAAAAACAGAATATAGATATATCATGTGCATTATAGTATCTAAGATTTCCAGCTTTCAATTAAAAATTATAAGGCACACAAGGAAATATAAAAATGTGACCCATATTCAAGAATAAATGCAGCCAAGAAACTGACTCTGCTGGATTTGGTTGTCAAGGACCTCAAAGAAGTTATTATAAATAAATTCCAAAAATTAAAGCAAGTTATAATGATAATAACTCAACAAATAGGAAATTTCAGCAGAAAAAAAAAAAAAACTGCTAAGAAAACCAAATAGGAATTCTGGAGTTGAAAAGAACTAAAACAAAAATGAAAAATTTAGAAGATTGACTCAGCAGTAGACATGATACTGCAGAAGAAAAATCAGTGTACTTGTAGACTGATCAATAGAAATTAGTCAGTTCATAAAATAGAGAGGATAAAAGATTGAAGTAAAATCAACAAAGCTTCCATGACCCGTATAACAATCGTAAGCATTATGACACAGATGTCATGGGAGGCCTAGAAAGACAGGAAAGAGAGAAAGGGACTGAAGAAACTATCTGAATAAACAATGGCTAAAGATTTCCTGAATTCGATTTTGAAAGCACATTATTCCAAATAATTTCTGTAAATTCTCTCCCTCAGAGAGGTGGAAAATAACTCCTCCTGCCCTAAGTGTAGGCTACCTGTAGCAGTGTTCTTCCAAAGCACACAAAGGGAAGGGGGAAAGAGTAACTTTACAGTGCAGAAACTTTGTAAACATTTCCTAAAGCCAGGTGATCAAGGTTAATAACAACAGTGACAAATCATATTGATAATGTATACCCTTAATACAATGTGATAAGAATGGTAATTTATCTCTGTACTTTTTCTCCACAAACTATATTATTCCAGTCTAATCATGGGAAAAGCATCAGACAAATCTAAACTGAAGGACATTTTACAAAATATCTGATGAGTAACTCTTGAAAATGTCAGTCATCAAAACAAAAAAAGCCTAAGAAATTGTCAAAACCAAAAAGTCTGAAGGAGACATAACTGCTAAATGTGTATAGTATCTTGAATAGGAGATAACCAAAGAACGTTAAAGAAAAACAGAGGAAATCTGAATAAGGTTTGGACTTTAGTTAATAATAATAATGTGTCAATATCGGCTCACTAATTGTGACAAATGCATCATATAAGATATTAATAATAAGGGAAACTGGGTGTGGGCTGTAGGGAACGAAAAATACTTCCTCCATCCTTCAAGGTCTTCCAACTGGACTAATAATTACATTTTAAATGAGACAGATTAACAGAAGAAAAAAACCCAATGTTTTATTATGTGCACATAGAGGCTCAATAGAAATTGAGACCTAAAGAAATGAGCAAGGCAGGCATTTCTTACAGTGTTTAGGCAATGAGGCAATAAATTTTTGAGAAATTGATAGGATCAAGAAAATAGGTGTTTGGAAACTTTAATTATCAGGGGATTCTAGGTAGAATTTCAGCTGAGGTAGGAAAAAAATAAGGTTTGTTTCTATAGCTTTCTTGGTTTTGAAGTTTCTATCTCTGGTGATAAGGATCTCTTTTTACTTCTTAGAACCTGAGGGATATTTTTCATATGAAAGATTTATTTCCTGCTTTCACAGGGACAGAGGAAGGTCTGAGTGTTCTTGCATTGATGGTTTTTTAAGTAACTTTTATTACAATAATCGATATGTCAAGGTGGTACAGTTTGGAGCAGCCTGTCCTTGGCCCCTATAGTGCTATTTGAGAATATTCTGTGCTATCTTCCCAATATTTTTTTTCAATCTAAAACTGGTCTAAAATTAAATGTTCACTTTAAAGTGGAGGAAAAAATTGATCTACAGATCCAAGCATCTCAAAAACTTCCAGAAAGGACAGAGTGATCCACATCATGACAATTATATTCAAACTGCTGGATGACAAAGATAAAATTTTGATAGCAGCAAAAGGAGAAAAAAAGAAAAAAGGAAACTTCATTACATATAAGGGAATAGGAAGTGATTAACAGCTATTAAAAATTTTATATGCAGAAAAACTATTTATCTTCATAATTGGTCTTCTTAAATTTAAAGTAGTAAAATAAGTTAACTGAAAACACTTGTATTACTCGTGCCAAGAAAGAAAAGACCTAATAATGAGCCTTAATCCCAAAGTAGTTTAGGAAGTTAAATATTCTCTTAATAAACCTTTCAAACCTTGGGTTTGTAATTTTTTTTTTTCTTTACAAATTCTGCCCTCTTCACGATATGTCTTCAACTAGTTTGACATAAAGAATAAATGTACCTTAAGGATAAATAATCACTCTTTTAAAATATTACTCCATTATATTTCTCCCAGTTCAATAATTTTTTGCAGTTCATTTTATTCAGGCAAATGTAGATAAAGGAAAAGAAAAAGTAGGAATCAATTAACCCAGCTTGTATTGTGCAGATAATAGAGAATCATTAGGCTTCTTTAGCGCAAAGAACGATAAGAGATGTACTGTGGGGAGATTAGTCTAGTAGTCTGTGTATATGGGATAAATTAATGAGAATCAGTTAATAGATATCTGTTAAAAAGTAATTTTGTAACAATAACAGAATGACCTGATCTATACAGGCAGATCGAATTAGAAGGAATAACAGATGTTTTATTGAATTCAAAAAATGGTGTAGAGAATGCTTGGACCAAAGTAAAAAAGAGACTGAATGATAGGAAAAATGGGAAACTGGGTACAGATATTACTATGCAAAATTCTCTGCGATCTGATCCCAAATAACCCCTCTTGTCCTGTCCTTATTCTTTACTCGGTTCCTACCAAACAGAATTATGTGCTGTTTTATAATTATGTCATGAACTTGTCATCTCTAAGGACATTTACTTGAGACATTCCCTACACTTTTTTTTTAAAGATTTTATTTATTTATTTGACAGAGAGAGAGACAGCAAGAGAGGGCACACAAGCAGGGGGAGCGGGAGAGGGAGACGCAGGCTTCCCGCCGAGGAGGAAGCCCGATGTGGGACTCAATCCCAGGACCCCGGGATCATGACCTGAGCCGAAGGCAGACGCTTAACAACTGAGCCACCCAGGTGCCCGATTCCCTACACTTTTGAGTGCACAGTACTGCTATATTCAACTGGGTTATTCACTCTTTTAGTAACATTAAATAGGTATTTATTAAGTTACTATTTGAAACGATAGTAGTATATTCTGTGGCTGACAGCTTAGTAAGGAAATAAACCCATAAACAAATGATTTGGGTAGAGCATGGCCAGTGAATCATAAAGGTATGCAAAAGTGCCATTGCTGTTATGATAGGCGGGCAAGGACCAGTGAACCTGGAGACAAAGAAAAAGAATAGAGAGAGTTTGCTTCAATAAAAAATAAGTTAGATTTTATCCTTCAAGACCCATTTTTCTAAATTTGACTGATAACAAATATCACCAAGGCTACTTAAGAAGAATATGACTTTCAGAAAGATTGTGTTGATGGGGCTTTGAAGAATTTTAAACAAGGAAAACTGTATTAACGAGTTTGGATGTCAGAAAATTGTTTGGCAGATTTATAGGAAGAATTGAGAGGGTATTGACTTCAGCAGCAGATGGAATAGTTGGGAGAAATGGTTTAAGGATCTAGAATTGTAGGGCTGAAGATAAAAGGTGGAGATTTTTACAAAATATGAAAAATCCGAATGGCACCAGCTCATTGAGAATTTCATTGATCATTTTTAGGTAGAAGGCATCTCTTTCTTGAATCATTTCATCCTGCTTATGTACCTTAAAACACATTGCTATGAATGATCATTTGTTTGCATTTTACATCACAACCATCTTCCAGACACACATGCACACACACACACATACACACACATGCATGTCTCTGTCCTTCTGCACAAACACACCTGTGTGTATTACTTTATAACTACTTTGTGGACGCAAGATCAAATTTCTCCAGAAATTAAGTATTGTATCAAATTGTTACTCAACTACTACTTAGTGAATATTTGAATTAACTAAACCTACATGATTATAAGGGTAGCTATTAAAAGAAAACTTTGATTGAGGATAGGTCTGTGTAATAGGCTAGAATTCAGCTTCAGGGCTCTGGCTGAGTCACTATTCTTTTTTAACCATTTTACCCTTTTTTCCTAAGTGTAAAATGGGAATAATAATGGTTACCTGCCTCAAAGGGGTGTTGTGAGGATTAGCTGGTTGACAGTTTTAAACTATTTTGAAGATGGAATGTACTATAAATGCTCCATGGAAAGGTTTTAAGAGCACAATGGAATAAAACCCTTGAACCATAGCATTAGGAAAGTTAGTATGTCTTTTAGGCTGGCAATCTTCAACCGATAAAGAATTCTATGGGAAATTAACTCCACAACATTCTTTATTTTCTTGCCTCTTTTCTACTTTTTTTGTAGCTCTTATCTGGCTAGTGACTCAATTCAACAAGAGAGTTCCAGTTATGCCATATTTTGAAGATTTTATTTATTTATTTGAGAGAAAGAGAGAATGAGAGAGAGAGAGCACATGAGAGGGGGGAGGGTCAGAGGGAGAAGCAGACTCCCTGCTGAGCAGGGAGCCCGATGCGGGACTTGATCCCGGGACTCCAGGATCATGACCTGAGCCGAAGGCAGTCACTTAACCGACTGAGCCACCCAGGCGCCCCAGTTATGCCATATTTTGAAATAGATGTTGCTCATAAAGAAAGAAATGCAATGAAGATTATAAAATGGTCATTAATCACACTGGAAAATGTGGTCTTTTCAATATAGCAATATATTCAGACTTCACCAGAACTATTTTAAAATTCACTTTATCATTAGGAATTCAAGGGTATTTTGAAGTTGCCTAGAAGCAAATGTTCATTTTTGTGTGGAAATATACTTTAATAATTTTCCTTAAAACATAAATATCAGAACTAGGTCAGAACATCATTTTGCAAAACAATTGCTTGTTGTTTTTTTCCAAATGCCAAATGACATATTCAAAACTCTGAAAAAGAAATTGTTTACTCTCGTCATTCTTATTAAGAATATTTACACATTTACATACCCTATTTTAAAAACAAAAATCCACATGCATATAGGTTAAAACAGAACTGCACACTGGGCAATTTTTGTGAGAAGGAAATGTTTACAAATGAGACATCATAACCAAGTTCACGTATGCTTTAACAAAGCTGAGACACATCCTCACCAGTCTACGTTCAGTAATATAGGATATGAGCCCATGAATCTGATTTTCAATCTTTACTAAAAACAAGCAAGCAAAAACTCTAAGATTAACAACAAACAAAACCCAACTTCCTATGAGATACCACTCAGCGATGTGAAAGGAAGACATCCTCCTGTTTGCAACAACATGGACGCACCTTGAAAGCATTAAGCTAAGTGAAATAAGCCAGACACAGAAAAACAAATACTTCATGGTATCACTTATTTGGAATCTAAAAAAAAAAAAAAAAAATCAAACTCAAAGAAACAGAGAGTAGAAAGTGGTTGCCAAGGGCTGAGGGGTGGTGAGAAAAATAAGGAGAGATTGCGGAAAGGGTACACTTTCAGCTATTAGATGAATAAGATTTGATCTAATGTATAACATGGTGACTATAGTTGATAACACTATATTATGTAATTGAAATTTGCTAAGACAGTAGAACTTAAGTGTTCTCTCACACACACACAAACATAAATAGGTGAGAGGCGATGGATGTGTTAATTAACTTAATGGAAAGATTCCTTCACAACGTATACATATATTAAATAATCATGATGTAAATATTAAATATCTTACAATTTTGTCAATTATACATTGTAGGGGCCAAGGGGCAAAGTGTCCTGCTCCAAGTTTGCCCCAAAATGTGTCATGTTGGCATATTGGTTATTTTAAATAAAAGTTACTTAAGGGACAGCCTGCACAAGATGGACATTCAGAATGCCCTCAATCCCCTAAAAGCAGGAAATAATCTCCATTTATGAAAGGTACTTTCCCTGGACAATGAGGTAAAGAAACATCTTTATCACCAGAGATGGGAAACTCAGGGCCTAGAAGGCCATATAAACAACCCTTCTACTTTTTACTAATTTACCACCCCAGCCGAAATTCTGTTTAGAATTCCTTACCAACTGAAGCTCACATAGTTGAGTTTTCTTTGCCCTGTCAATTCTTTACAGATATATTGTCTCTTTATCTAAAAAGTATAAAAACAATCTGCCTTGGCAATTGCTTTAGTTCTCAATTTCATTATTGGGTCCCTGTGCTCATGTAATGAAATTTTGGGAGTTTTTTCCTCATGTTATTCTGCCTCATATACATTTAATTAATAGTCCAGCTAGAAGAACTTGAAGGGTCATAGAAGAATTTTTTCCTTCACTTTAACCTCAATAAAGCTGCATTAAAAAAAAAAGTTGAAAGAGAACTGAAAACAATCTACATTTTGTAAGTGGAGAGCAGTCAGGATTATACAAAGAATCAATGGACTAACTATAATAGACTTGAGTTAGGTATACTAGGTATAGAATCTGGAGAATCAGATAAATAGGATGCAAGGTTGTTGAGCATTTCTGTGTTATTCACCACCGTATTTCTAGCCCTTAAAATGGTTTCATCCTATAGTAGGAGTTCAATAAATATTTGTTGACTCAATAAATAAATGGAATATGGATTCGTAACTTGAAGTGGTAAGCAGTATGGATCAATTGTAGGTCCTCAAACAGCAGAGTGGCAGGATGAAATGTGTTTGGAAAGCTTATTTTGGCGGTGGTTATGTGAGGTGACACTAGAGGAATAATCACATGGCAACGTTGATGGAACCATTTCTATGGGAGATTGCTTGACTCAGCCATGTTTTGAACATCTCATCATCTGTGCTTTCAAATGCAAGAAAACCCAGCATTACAAATACTATCAATTGAATCAATCTGACATTTATGCCTTATGGTATCTTGCTGAGCTATCACAGCATTTGCATTAGACATAAGCAGTGAACCAAGAAGGAAATGCTTTGTATCCACTACATTTGGCAGCAAAGCTATATAAAACAAATCTGTTCTACATTTGTATTAAAGTTGACATCAGTGTGCCTGTGCCTGCAGAAAATGGAGACCCAAAAAAGAAAAGGTGTTTGCTCTTGAATTTTATTTTATGTATTTATTTTTCAGTGTTTCTGGTTTTTTAATGAGGTATGCAGGAAGATAAGCCCGGACCTCTTCCCAGAGTTCACAACATCGGTAAGAAAACAAGAGATACCACTTAACAGAGGCAAATAAGTCCAGGAGATAAATGTCCATGCATGTGTTTTTCAAAATACACGTTCTTATACAAACGTGTGACTAAATACTGACTTTGTGGTGTTTCTGTTATATCTGAAAGTGCTTTGAGAAATACGAAATCTTGTTATTGGGTAAAACTAGTGGTCCAGCTAGCCAAAGGTCCTTTCCAGTGGCACCAAATTAACTTGTAAGGAGAGCAGAGATAACTGCCAGATAACTTTTAATCTGTGAATTTATCCAAAGTTTGAAAATGCCATGGGAAATCTTAGGAATCCCAGCAATCAGTGAATGGGTTCTTCATATACCTGCAGGTGCTGTATGTTGCCACTCAGAATGCTCCTCAAAGTGGCACCGTATGAGAAGTTAACAATCTCCTTCTGCCTGAATTCCTCTGTCTTTGTCCTTCCCTCTTATATCTTCAATCACCTGTGTCACAGGACATATGTAAGGAGTTGGGAAGGTTAGACTCTGATAGTAAAGTGAAATCAGAGTTAAAGGCAAATGTTTAACTGGTCACGTTCAAACACAAGCTAGTGAATGAAGAACTTTAAGTTCAAGTGGCCAAATATTCTGCATTCCTGAGAAATCTCAATCAGTTTCTCATTCTGGTGAGTATTTTCACATTGCACTTTGCTACCACAAATTAAGTGCGTGTATATTTTTCAGTGCGGATTCATCACTGACAGATCTGAAATAGGAGACTGGAAGAAAATATTTTGTATCTATCTATTTTTAAAATTTCCATCCATGGAAAAGGAGCCAGGTGTTTCCTATGGGGAGAATGTCCTCATGGAGTTATTATAAGGCTAAGTCGGTTCACTCCATTTCTAGTTCTTTAACAGATTCTGTGGTGCCACCATTGTCTTGTTCAGGTTCAGGAAGCTCATTCAGTGGTATTGCAACATCCTCATATGGCAGTTTGTCTTCTCGCCAAGTACCATCAATCAAATCCAAGATCCCTCTGTCTCTCAGTACCTCACTGTCCATTCTCCTGCAGCTAATCTTGTCAGATAGTGCCGGACACAGCGTTGCACCCTGCTCTTCAATTTTAATATTAAAATGAACAAAAATAAAGCCAAGACAAATGACAAAAAGAATAAAACAAATATTTTTCACTTTTATTATAAATATGCTTGTCGACATAGAGCCTGATTTTGAAACATCAAGAAGCAAGAGGGTTAATTTTCAAGTATTTGTTTTGATGGTTTAAAAAAGCTAATAAAGAATTACTTTCTACTTATCCTAGTTTCATCTCATTTTCCTGTCACTAAATAAGTTTGGAGTTGTGATAATCAAAATGTCCTAATTTTATTATCATTATTATGAGTAAAAATATTGTGAATACTATTATTATATTAGTAAAAATTTATTTTTGTACTATAATAATGTATAATATATAAGTTATAAAATGTATAATAATAATGCATTTCACTAACATTTGTATAAGTCTTTATTTTCACTTACACTGTTTCAACTAGCCACAACAGGCAGGTGTTTGGATGGTTCACTGGTTATTACCTTTATTTTATGTTGGGGAATCTACTAATCTGAAATGCTAGGTAACTCCAGGTCAACCAGTCATTATGGAACTAAAGTCTTTTGGGCGCCTGGGTGGCTCAGTCGCTAAGCGTCTGCCTTCGGCTCAGGGATCGAGCCCCCGCATCGGGCTCCCTGCTTGGCGGGGAGTCTGCTTCTCCCTCTGCCACTCCCCCTGCCTGCGTTCCCTCTCTCGCTGGGTCTCTCTCTGTCAAATAAATATATAAAATCTTTAAAAAAATACTTTACTGTATAAAATACTATTTTTCTGACTGTTTCACAGTCAGATATAACTAAAATGTGTTTGGTCAGATTTATGAGTTCCAAGAAATTATTCTTGCTTCAATTTTCCCTCCTAGTCAATAGCACTCAAGATCCAAGTGCCAAGGGGCGCTTGGGTGGCTCAGATGGTTGAGCGTCTGCCTTCCGCTCGGGTCATGATCCCGGCGTCTTGGGATCGAGGCCCGCATCGGGTCCCTGCTCCGCAGGAGCCTGCCTCTCTCTCTCTCTCCCCCCCACCCCTGTCGCTCCTGAATAAATAAATAAAATCTTTAAAAAAAAAAAAGGAACTGAAGTCTTTTATGTCTTATTTCTTTTACTCCACCACACTTCTATTCTTCCTGCTGTTTCCTTTCTCTAGGGACTAATTTTTTTTTTTCTTTAATCTCTGGCCAAAATTAAAATTTATCACTGCAATACTGAACTTGTCCAAATTCATGATTGACCTTGCTGAGACTAAAACATTCCATCTAAGCTTACAGGATGAAATTCTACTTTATTTTCAACTTGGCAATAGAATAACTATATTAGATGACCTAATTATTATCCTGTATAAATATGTACACTATAATATAGCGACCACTCTTCTCACTCTTGTGATAAAAGGAAAGTTAGAAGCAAGAAGGATCAACTGTCTAATTTTCAAGAGTTTTTCTGGAAGCCTTATTTTCAATCTACATATATCTCTAAGTCTTTGCATAGGTGGTTCTGTGCTTTCTTAACTATTAACAAATTGAGATAATTAATGTTCAATAAATAATGTGCTACCCTATAGAGAACTTCTTTCCCTCACTCTTCATCTATCTGAGTAATTAATACCATTACCCAATATTAGCTCCTAACACAAGGATTCAAAAGATATTGTCTACTATACAATGGAATTGTCACTATCAAGTATTAGAGTTTAATCACTACACAGTGGTTTAAAAAAAATGACAAAAATTAGCTTCCACCCAAATAATAAGCTTCCTTTCCCTGAAATAACAGAAATAACATAAACATCTTGAGCTAAATAATTAAATTATCATAAAGAGAGTCAGGTCATAGATTGGGGAAAATCATTCTAAAGGCATGAAATTACTCTAGCAAGAATTGACTAAAACCTCATTAAAGTCATTAACATAATTAAGAAAAAATGTATTTCTTTAATGAGGACCCTGCTTGAATCTGGAAACATCAGGAAAGCATATTTTGCACATTTTTATTTAAGCACCAAGATACTTGTTGTCTGATCTTAATAAGCAGAAAAACCCATATTTTGGATATGAATGAATCAGGTTGTCTTAGTAGAAGGATGCTTTTACACATGCAGACCACAGCGACTTTCCTTTTTTTTTCGTTCTGTGCTTACCAAACACATTTCTGATTGTAATTTGACTTGTAGACTAGCACATGTTCAGATAGCATCTTAGTCATATTTAGGCCTTTAGTATAGGCTTGCTGAAGGAGAGAAAATGTGCTGATCTACCTTTAAGTTCGGGCATTAAACATCTGTCTCTGGGGGCTTGCTTAATACGAGCCTGCTCTCATGAGACAAATCTATTCTTAGTGTGTTGATATATCCAGTCCTTATGCTTGCTGCGGCAAAGGAACTGACTCCAGGCAGCTGCAGTGAACGCTCAGAAATGATGAGGGCAGATGAGGCCTCCTGGAGAGAGCCAAAGCCTTTCCGGCCACTCACATGCCCAAAGCAACTTTTATTTTAACTTCGGTATCCAGCCTTTTCTATGTATTCAGAATCGTGATAATAGCTCCTGAGAATTCGGAGGCTCCTGGATGGCTCAGCCATCCTTGGGCAGAGCCCAAGCATCTGCCTTGGGCTCAGGTCATGATCCCAGGGGGATCCCAGGATCAAGGCCCACGAAGGGCCGAGCATCAGCTGGGAGCCTGCTTCTCCCTCTCTCTGCCCCTCCGCCCACGTGTGCTCTCTCTCTCAAATAAATAAATAAAATCTTAAAAAAAAAAATTAGCTCCTGAGAATTCAGAGTTAGAACTTGAACTTTTTCCAAAGAACTTGAAGCCTCATTTATGAAATAATTTTATTCTTGTTCTAAGAAAGGCAATGACTGAGAATTCTAAGCATGAAGGACCACAGGGTGTTAAAATTATAATATCATCATGACAGGAAAGGAATGCCAATTCCTTTATTTTACATCCATATGTGGGAAGAAAGCTTTGCCCATTTTATTTCCATACAGTGTCCAGGGTGATTATTTTAAATCATATTTGGTAAGTCCTCTGTTAAAAACCCCTTAAAACGGCCTCTTCTATTCCACTTAGAACAAAATGCGTTACCTTAAGCATGGGCTTGTGTCTGTGTTTGCCTGTCTGTGCCCACATCTCCTACTGTTCTAACCCTTTCTAACCCCCCTCTGGTAAAAATGAATTATTTCCTGTCTTGGGTCAGGATTCCTGGAAATAGGTTCTTGAGAGAGAGGCATGTGCTTCGAAGGTTTATTGGAGCTGAAAGGAAGTAAAGGAAGCACAAAGTTAGGCAAAAGAAGTTGAACTGGGATACTTTTAAAACCAAAGACTACAGTGGTCCAAATGGGAGCTTGAAAGGCCCTTCCGGGTGGTACCAAATTGAGACAAAAGGCGCGGGCCTGTGCCTCCATCCTGAAGGGGAAATCTAGATAGTGCCTCATAGCATCTACTCTGGTTTTTCTGAGCAGATGAACATCTTTCCCTATGGAGGGGTTTTTCACGTTTTTCTGTTCCTTTTGTCTGGAATGTTCCTCTCCTCCACCACTCTACCGCTATTTAACTTAAACTTAATTATACCTAACTGAGGTGTTACAATTATAAGGCATATATTTGATAGTAGAGATTTATTTTAGAATCATGAGAAACTGGGGTTCCTGGGTGGCCCAGTTGGTTAAGTGTCCAGCTCTTGGTTTTGGCTCAGGTCATGATCTCAGGGTCGTGAGATCAAGCCCTGTGTCAGGCTCCATGCTCAGTGTGGAGATGGCTTGGGATTCTCTCACCCCTCCATTCCTCTCCCCACTGCCTGCCCCTTGCGTGCGTGCACACTCTTTCTTACTCTCTCAAATAAGTAAACAAATTAAAAAAAAAAAAGAAAAGAACCATGAGAAACTAACAAAATAGGGTAGTCTCATTTTGGTATATGCCGAACATGGTTAAGAGTAAGTGTGGCATATTAAAATTGCAATTATATTTTTAAGCTACATTTCCAGAAAACACATGTATTATTTGGCAACATATAAAATGCTAACTACAGGTAAATATTTCATCTTTCTACGTTTTCACTTAACATACTACAATATTTTCTACTAAACACAACTAAATATTCCTCCTAAATATCATTGATGAATTCCTATTAATAAGTAATTGCTAATTAACAAATGAACACAAATCTCATGACATATTTAAGTTTATAGTGTGGTGAAATGAGCTAGAAAACAAAGAAACAAATAAATAAAATACATTTGTAAATCAATGTGTTGAAATAAGAAATAAAGGGTTATGCTGACTTAGATGATGCTTTCATTAAAACTCTTCTCTAACTTGCTGGTATTTAAACAGACAAAAGATTGAAAAATACAGAGGGAGATTATAGCAGGCAAAGGGAACCACAGCATGGAACAGTATGAGGCTGGAAAAAAGCAATGTGTCTTCATAACCCATAAGCAGTGTGAACAGGTGGTAGCCATTGTAGGTTGAGGATGTTCGGGGCAGATAACACTGGTGTTAGAGGCAGTGGTGAGAGATTTTTATTCTATCTAATGGTAACAGGAAGCCATTGAAGTGGGAAAGCAGAAATATGACCATGTCCAATTCATTGTTTGTTACAAAGGAAGAGATCTCTCACTTCAAGGAAATTATAGTTGAAAGAGTCCCAGACTAGAGGAGGTATAAAATAAAACTCTCAAAAACACTCAGGAAGTAAAGAATAAGCATTTAGAATTTTGGAATACACTTTATCTTCAGGGCCCAAAAGCAGATGACAACTGTTCCAGTCACATAGGATTTTTCTCTTGTGCCTCTCTTCCCTACTACCTGCTCAAGCTTTCGAGCGGCCAGATACAGCCTGTGAATGGGGGGAAAGGAGTAAAGGAACAAGTTACAGAAACAGGCCTAAACTGCAGGGGGAGAAAACGTTTCAATTAGATGAGAATTTTTAATTTTTATTCTTTTTTTTTTAGAGAGAGAGTATGTGCAAGTGGTGGGGGGAGGGGCAGAAGGAGAGAGAGAGAGAGAGAATCTTAAGCAGGCCCCATGCCCAGCATGGAGCCCAACTTGGGGCTTGATCTCACGACCCTGAGATCATAACCTTAGCCAGAATCAAGAGTCATTGCTTAACCAAATGAGTTACCCAGGTAACCCGAGAATCTTTTTTTATTTTTAATAAAATATTAGAGAGACATAATTTTCACTTGTCTGTGAGTGACAATAAAGCAATGGACCTATAATTGAGTCTGTTCTGGGAAGTGCATAGCTAGATATCAGAGATAACAATGAAAGTCATTGTTCCTGTGCCTTATATAAAGGCTATCTCTCCATTTGTATGCTGAAAGTGTAGGAAGGAATTGGTCATTTCACAAATTGAAATTTAAATAACTTTTTGTGTCATGTAAGCATGAGCTAATCTTCTTTGAACCCTAGGTTTGGTATATTTGTAGCATGTGGCTGTCACAGCAAGTCCACTAAGACATAAGCCCGAAGACAGGCTTTGCCATTCATTCTCTCTTGCTGCACCTCCCATGCTCTGAAAAGTACCTGGAACACGGTATGTTAGTTAGAAATGAATCAGCTCAGGGCACCTGGGTGGCTCAGTTGGTAAGTGGCTGCCTTCGACTCAGGTCATGATCCCAGGGTCCTGGGATGGAATCCCTCATTGGTCTCCTTGCTCAGTGGGGAGCCTGCTTCTCTCTCTACCTGCTTTTCCCTCTGCCTGCCGTTCCCCCTGCTTGTGCTCGCTCTCTCTCTCTCTGACAAATAAAATCTTTAAAAAAATAAAAAACCAAAAATAAAATAAAATAAAATTGAATCAACTCAAGCAGACTACATAGGATTGCCTTATTCCTATCATCCTCAGCAATTTTCAAAAATGAAATCCTCTTACTGTGTAGTTGAATTTGGTAGTTCAAAATATAGCTGAGATCCTTTCAGGAAGAAATCTATACAAACTCGCCTCTAAAATATTTTAAGACAACATGATTATTATAGCAAAACAGAGAAAAACTGCTTCATCAGGAATTTATTCAGACATCTTCTGGGAAAAGCACTGTTTGTGATTTTATAGAAAATGTTAACTTACAAAAGCCAGAGTCCAAACTTTATGATCTAAGAATTTGTCTGACGGGAGTATTAAGACCGTTTTTAACTCATTGTGAGAAATTCATTCTGGTCCCTTTGGGAAAAGTACTTTGTATGATACCGTGAAACATATAAACATGATCAAATCATAATGCTCAGGAGTTTAAGGATTTAACCGGAAAATTAGAGAGTTGTGAACATCTCTAGCAAATTGGCAAGGTAAGTTCATTTGATTGACGGTCTTCTGTAAGAATTAGTCTTTAAGGCAGAGAAATCCAAGCAGACAAGCTGATTAAACAACAGTGCCTAACATCACAAGAGTGCAACTTGGTGATTGTCATTCAAAATTGTGTACAGCCCAGGTCCAGATTTGGAGAGAGTAGAGCTGATAAATAAAATGGAAAAGCCTTTTTACTAAACCTCTGTAAGTCACTGGTGCTGTGAGCAATACTTTTGTGCTCAAGTGGAAAAATCAGGTTCTCAAGGGAGAAAGCTCTGCCTTTTCACTTCTGCATCAAATAGAACATGGCTTTTGTACAAAAATACTGCTTCAATCGATATTGAAGGAATCTAGAACATTGACAATAACAGAAGAGTTCAGTGCAGTTTGGCAACTGATGAAAGATTCAGCATAGTCCAGAGGAGGCAAAATGGATGACTGGAGAAAGTTATTTGCGGCAGAAGTCACAGTAGCTGTATCTCTTGGGATATTGCTCTGTCCCAAAATGGAAACCGCACTTGGCATTTATGGAATATTCAATGCAAGAGGTCAAAAGGGGGCGATTTCAGAAAAAAATTGGCTGAAAACATGATAGCTGCTGGGGATGTATGAGGAATGCTAAATATATTTACATGGGGACTTCACAGGGATTACTATGGTAGGTGGTGGCTAAAGGAGTAATTGAAATACAGGTTTCAGCTTAAACTGATAGGTATATCACTTGGAATATACAATTTATTTATTCTTTATATATGTTTTCTTTTTGAAATCCTTATTTCAATGAATGACACCATCAGCTACTGTATTCCTTAAGTCAGAAAACTTGTTAAACTCTTCTCCCACTCCACACCCAGTGCTAGCGCCGAATACTATAAGTTCTACCTACTAAAAATGTCTTGGCAAAGCCTCTCATTTAAGCCTTTATTATTTCTTGTGTGAATTGCAACAGAATTCTGAGTAGCTTCCCTACCTCTAACACTTTTCTCTATCATGCTCCAGTGAGATCATTGTTAAAAAACCAATCCTCATAATTTGAGTTCCTTCCTCAAATCCTTTAAGATCTTCCTAATAATGTCAACATAAATTTCAAATTCTCAACATACTATCAAAATTCTTTCAAGAACTAGACCCTGCCTATATTTTATAGAATGCCTCAACATGTATAATTTTCTGATGTGCTTTACTCTTTCTTATTTAATAATTTATACAAATAGGTCACCCGTGTTTAGTTATCAAGTGTACACATGCCCACATCCTTCAGTTTTTAGCTTAAATATCTCTACATCTAAGAAAGTTCCATCTTTTTATCCCCGCCCATAATAATAGCAAGACACTTTCAATTATAAGTAGTAACACGAAGTAGTTATAAAAAACAGATTGGGGTTGAAATCAGAGCTCAAGTTTTAAGAAACTTGTTTCTCTATCTTTTTGGCACAGCTCACTTCTGCCTGGTTACTTCCATGAATTAATTTAGGCAATTAAAAGTGTCATCAGAAGGCTCCTCCTCTGGACCTCTTGTCTTTGCTCGTCTCTGTTTGGTTTGATTCTTTTCCTAGTGTGGGCAATATTACTGCTGGAAAACCCACATTTATGTCACTCTAGCTTAGTAATGTCAGTTCTGTCCCAGTGTCCATGTCTCAATCCCAGTACCAGGGAAGACTTGGATAGCCTGACAATCCTAGACCCAAATACGGTGTCCTTGGAATTGAAGGTGATTCTTGGCACTCTTAGGTCATAGGCCTACTCCTACGTGGTAAAGCAATGCAGTAACTGACAATGTCCTAAGAACCATATGGATTATAGATGGACTAAATAATAATCTAAATAAATCAGAAGATTAGATGGATTGACATACACATACAAAGTTACAATAGTCCAATGGCCCCTTTTTCCTCCCAAACCTGGGCTAGTCATATACTTATGCTCTTGTGGTAACTTACATACACCTTTATCATGGTGCATATGTCGTTGTGCCATGTTTTTAAATTTCTGAGACTCTCTGAAAATTCCTCAATGATAGATGATGATGATGATGATGATGATGACGATGATTTTATTTCTGTATCATCAATGCTTTGTATGGACTGGCAAAAAAATAGGCATTGCACAAATGTTTGGTAGATAAATAAGTGCCAAAATCATAGCATCTGCACCATGTTTCTCTCTTAAATTATACTTAATTGTGATCTTTCTATTTGATTTTGGTCTTTTATTGAACAATGGAAAGGGCTAATTTTGTACTTGTAAAAGTAATTTATGTATGAATTATATACTACATTTAACATAATCAATTTCATCATATTTAACAGTGACTTTCACCATAGACAAACATCCTTACAGACCCTAATATTAAAAATGTTCTTTTTATTAATCTCAGGACATCAGGGTAGGAAAATATGCATATTGCCATTTAATTTACATGATATAATGCATATTAGTTTTGTTTCTTTGTCAGTATTTATTTTGGATAACTCTAAAAAAGAACATGAGACTAGCCAAAGCCACATCAATTTTTTTGATTTGGGGCGCCTGGATGGCTCAGTCGTTAAGCGTCTACCTTCAGCTCAGGTCATGATCCTAGGGTCCTGGGATCGAGCCCCGCATCGGGCTCTCTGCTCGGTGGGAGGCCTGCTTCTCCCTCTCCCACTCCCCCTGCTTGTGTTCCCTCTCTCGCTGTGTCTCCCTCTGTCAAACAAATAAAATCTTTAAAAAAAATTTTTTTATTATATGACAGGAAAAATGCTTGTGCATTAATAATTATTGAGTACATTTAAATCATTATTCATTTACGGAATAGCATTAATTTCTGAATTGTGTGACACCACATATGAATGATTCAAGGCAAAGCAGAGTCTCTTGAAATCATTTAGTTCCTCATTATATCAATCTGTCATTCACTATTGCCACCCACAGATACTTCTCAATCTGAAAAAAAGCCATTATCTGTCAGATAACTGGATGAGTAAAACAAATAAGATGGTAATTTTAGAAAGTTTAAAGTATTAAATTTTCAGAAGACAAAAAAATGATTTATAGCTATTTTGAGGCTATTAGCTATGGAAATTTTTCAATTATTTTTCCCATTCAGAACAAATTCTGTTTTTCACTTTTTAATGTCTCATTTACTTTAAGGCAAACTAGCCTTATACCAACAAAAAGTTTTTCTTAAAATATGAGAACATTTTGGAGCACCTGAGTGGCTCAGTCTGTTTAGCATCCCGCCCTTGATTTCGGTTCAGGTCACAGTCTTGGCTCAGGTCATGGTCTCAGGGTTGTGAGATCAAGCTCCACATAAGGCTCCATGCTCAGTGGGGAGTCTGCTTGAGGTTCTCTCTCTCCCTCTCCCACTGCCCCTCCCCTCCTCACTCTCAAGTAAATAAATTTTTAAAAATATATTTAAGAACATCTATTATCTGTTTAATGATAAACTCCTAAACATGTTTAATGTATTTGCTGGCTTAGATTGTAATCACTGATTCATCCATTTGTGTCATGTACATTTACTAAGCAAGAAGTAAATTGTACTATTAAATGTTGGGCTATTTAGTTGATATAAAATGTAATATCTATTGAGTATGTGTAATAGTTACTTTCAGTAATGCTTATCTAATTTTGTAATGATTATAATAAAATAATAGGTATTCATTAATATATTTAAAAAGGCAGTCCAATGTAATGGATTAGTTAAGAGCTTCTCTCTAGAACTCTGGAGACAAAGAATCTTCTTCCTCTTATCCATGTGCAAGACACTGAGAAACATTCTGTACTTTAAATTATTCCTCTGTCAAACTAGAATGGTAATAATGATAGCTAACTCTAAGATTATTGTGAAATTAGGTTTTAATTAATATTGGTATATTTTTCTGTCACTGTATATGATGAAGATAGATAAGGTAAACATTTTCTACTAATTACCAAAAGAGGAAAATGTGGGGCATTCTTTACAATTGCAAATGTCTAACACAATAAGCAATTATCTCATTTAGTATGAATTATTTTACAAAGTATATGGTTGCCATGGTCTCATTTTAAGCCTCAATTTAAAAATGAAATTAAGGGACACCTGGGTGGCTTAGTCAGTTAAGCGCCCAACTCTGATTTCATCTCAGGTCATGATCTCAGGGTTGTGAGATCCAGCCCTGAGCTGGGCGTGAAGCCTACTTAAAATTCTCTCTCTCTCCCTCTGGACCCCACTCCTCCCTCCTTGTCTGAAAATAAAAAAATAAAATTAAATAAATAAATAAATAAATAAAAATGAAATTAAAATATTTCCAAAGTTAATTTTAAGGATCAAAATGAGTGACTTTTTTTTAAACTGCATTTGTTTCTCTTTATTCTATCTACAGATTAAAATCTTCCCTCAAGAGTCACTGACAGAATTCACTAGCATCTGAATCTCCTTGGGAATTCTGGTTTAGGATTAAGATGATATTAAGCCATGTCTTTGACCATGTTCATGAACTCTGAGGGACATATGACTGAGAAAAACAATAACAACAACAACAAACAAGGCACCTATAGAATTATAGATTTATGTAGGACAGTGTGAAAACTGCTTTTATCTAGTCTGGAGAAGTCTATGCATTAAAAAAAGCTATGAATCAATTATATATATGGACTAATTAGTACACAAAGTGGCTCAAAATAAACATGTACACAGTTTTGGCTTCAGGCTTCATATTGGATGATGAAAAAACTGTTATTAGAGGCTGGAAGGGCAGTGATTTATATGATTCAGTGGTAAAACATTTCGTAAAAAGTATCACTTGTGATGATTTGGAAGGCAGACAACATTCTTGAATAAGCTTTTAACTATATTCAAAGAGTCTGGGAAACAAGATACAAGGAATGCTTCTAAGTTGCCATGAGTATCATTTGACAAAGTATTACCAGAAAGAAATGAACTTAGAAAATAATTGCAAGAAAAAAATAAAAGGACATTAGAATTATTCTAGAAATTACAGAAATATGGAAAGTTGGAATATGAAACTGATTCTTCTCTCCATCCAGTACCAGATAAAACTGAGATCTTTGAGCAAGAAAGGCCAATTCACTTCATGGAAAAGATGTTTGAATCAATTAAGCTTGTGCTTAATAGATCTTTTCTATTGTACAAAATAGTTCAATTAAAAAGAAACTAAAGCAATGGCTCTTCCACATTGGCTCACAGGTTGCTTCAGGATCCAGAGAGGTGACCGAGGGCAGCAATCATATTACTACTCAAGGCACCAACAGGCATGACTTCTCCCGGGTCCCATGGCGGGTGGTGCTGGTGATAGGACCAAGGCCAAAGGAGACTGTAGCCAACCCCATAGGGAGACAGAGCTGTTTCTGGGTCAGTGATCTTGCTACCTAGGCACAGACCTGCTTTCTTAAAACAGCTCTCCTCAGTCTCAGGCTCCATCAGGGCTTCATAACCTCCTACTTGGATCCCAAAGATCCCACAAACCACTTTTATCTGTGGATGGCTGCCACATTATTGTTGCTATTGGGGTCTCCAATTTCACCATCTTGCTGATGTCCTAATTATATTGTTCAAAATTATTTTCTTTATCATTCTAAAGGAGGATTATATATATCCACCTTTAATATCAGACTTGGACATGTAACTTGCTTCGGTTAAGAAAAGGTAAGCTGCGATGACCTGTATTACTTCAATGCAGAATGTTAAAGGCCAACACATAGCTTATCAGAGTCTTCTTTATTTTCCTAAGATTGACAGTGTTTAAGAGACAGTTCTTATTTTAGCCTGGGTCCTGAAGTGGACATAAATGACAAAAGCCATTGCAGATTTTTTTCATTCTTTTTAAAACAATATAACTTAACCTTAGTTAATTGACACTCAGGGAAAACAGCCTATATTGCCCACTTTTATGCCAAGCCTAAATCCAAATCTTACATAGTTTCGGTCTCATATAACCAGATAAATCCATATCACAATAGCCAAAGAGAAGAACCAAATGAAAATCACTTAACTAGACTTTTGTCCAATCCAGCCTTGTTAAGGTTACACTCTAGAAAATGTGGCCAAATCTGTGAAATTGTACTTGATCAGCCAATATGGCTTCCTTGCAATAAAATATGGTTTCAGTTAACAGGGAGGAGAAGAGAAATGCCATACAAGCCATACTTATCATTAAATCTCAAGTACAGACTTTCCATATAAATACCAGTATAGTGTCTCCAAACAAAGAATTTGAAATATTTTCTACAGTTTGGATTGTTAAAATTACTTATATTCATGCTTCCTAATTTTAATGCAATTTTAATTGTGAAAGGCATTTTCTATTGGTTACTTGATCAAAGTCAGTGCAAGCTCTCAATAAAAATTCTTAGCACCAACTAGTACAGGAGTTTTATTAAATGGTTTATAAATTCACAGATGCTCATTATCAAGGCCTCACGGGCTCTCTTTTTCTCCTCTACTCTATATTCCATTTAGTAGAGATTTCTCCTGCCTGCACACTTTGCTACCACTATTCAAGACCTCCATATTTTTATACTGAGACTTAGCACTCTCTGAAGTCTGCATATTTTTTTTCTTTATTAACTCTAATGGGATGAACCTGTCACAAAATCCTAAGAATATTTTCTTTATTCGACCTTCAATAGTGGAAGATGTGGGTGGTACGATTCATAAACATTGATCTTTACTGTTACTCAGTCAAACCAAGAAATCCAGAAGAACATGAAAAATTGTCCTTAATTTCAGATTTGATTTAAAAGTTTAAGCCTTGGGGCGCCTAGGGTGGCTCAGTTGTTAAGCGTCTGCCTTGGCTCAGGTCATGATCCCAGTGTCCTGGGATTGAGCCCCACATTGGGCTCCCGGTTCAGCAGGAAGCCTGCTTCTCCCTCTCCCACTCCCCCTGCTTGTGTTCGCTCTCTTGCTATATCTCTGTCAAATAAATAAATAAAATCTTAAAAAAAAAAGTTTAAGCCTTGTATAGTCTATAGATGGTAAAAGTCAGTCATGGCTCTTTACCATATTTAAATGAATGGGCATAGGAATTTGGTTCTAATAGAGAAAATAATGATTTACATTTATAAAGGACTGATAATAGGTGTGGAAAGGCCTGCAAGTGAGAATCACTATAGTGTTCTCTTCTTCCTTCAAGAGTCACAGCAGGACACGGTTTTTCTGCCTTCCTTCAAGTTAATGTAGCCATTAAAAAAAAAGTTAATATGGCCATTTTTCTGGGTTCTGCCAAACGGAATCTGACTAGAATTGAAGTGGCCTGTTCCAGATAACCTGTAAAAAATGTTCTATGCAGGGCGCCTGGGTGGCTCAGTTGGTTAAGCGACTGCCTTCGGCTCAGGTCATGATCCTGGAGTCCCTGGATCGAGTCCCACATCGGGCTCCCTGCTCGGGGGGAGTCCGCTTCTCCCTCTAACCCTCTTCCCTTTCATGTTATCTCTCATTCTCTCTCTCTCAATAAATAAATAAAATCTTTAAAAAAAATGTTCTATGCGGTGCTCAGTTTCTTTCTTCATCTGCTTGTGGATTTTCATGACACTAAGGTGGGCAAAGCAATAACAGAACTAACAGAACAAAAAAACCTAAGAGGTACTGAGCCACCTTCTACAAGTCACTTACTCCATCTGCATTGAATTAAAGTGTAATTGAGAAATAAGCTTTAATTATTAAGGTACTAATGGCCATTGGAATTTTGAAATTGTTAAGAAATCAACCTTCTCTGATTAATAGAATGCTAGAAACTGTTCTTAAATTACTTTACTGCTCACAGCAATCAAATGAAGTAGAGGCTCCATTTGCAGATACGGAAACCAAAGCAAAAAGAAGTTGTTTTCCAAAGTGCCAGAGATAAAGAGTGCCAAAATTGGACTTGAACCCAAGAAACTTGTTTCCAGATCCAGCTTTTTTAAACATTACACCATCTCTTGAGATATTCCCAAAACACCAACTCTTGTAACTGGCAGGGGAATTTCTATTTAGTACCCTTTCTCCCTTTTACCTCCCCACCCTTATAGTCCCTAAATCACTTTAACCACTCTGTTTCCTTTGTTGTATGCCACATCATTTGCTACTTGGTCATAGGCATTCTGCTCTGTCAGATTCCAATGTTGGAAGAAGCTGGGGCAAGACAGGAAGGACTGGGAATTCTTTAGATGCAGAAAAGCAGTCTCAACATCACATTTCTTCGCTGGGTCAGGAACTTATAACACTTACTTGGCATAGTTTCCAAAATTTTTTCTCTGTATCTTTCTATATATAAAGATGAGATTTACCATAATCTCTTTCCCTCATGAAGGGAATGTATATACAAACATAATTAATTTATGTTTCACTTGAGAAGTTTTCCTCATTACCATTCCAGACCAAAATGCAGTCAGTTGCCCATGTCTGCCTAATTATTATTCTAACCCTCACCCACAATTATTGGTTTGCTGATAGACACTTAAAACCAAGTGGGTCAATCTGTATTCCTGAGACTTTTGCCAAAGGATTATTTTTTCAGAAAAGAGTTGGAAGGGCAATAGAGGAATATACTTACCAGTGTTAATCTTGCTAGTGATGATGCAGAGAGCATCCCTGAAAACAACACTAACAAGAGAATCTAGAAATGAAGATTGTTGACCTCGGATCAAGATATGTTTGAAGCTGCCCACACCTCCTTAGCATTCTAGCAGATTAACATCTATTTGGTAATATTTGCTAGATATCTACTAATATCCATAGCTTGATAGCAAAGTATAAAAGTCAATACCTTGAACTTGGTGCTGGGAGAATGCAATCTTAGACCTTGAAGGTAGACCTCTTCTCTTTTTGTAGGAACTTCCAATTTTGCTTTTCTCTTCACTTTTCAAATTTTATTCAGGGTGATTCATTCCCAAAAGTTCTGATTCAAAAATGCATATAAGAGGCATATTTCTGAAGTAGTAACAACAATGAAGCTAGAGAACTATCAATCTTTTGAGTTTGAATCTTTCAGGAATGGGGAAATCTACCTGCATTTTGACAACATTAGACAGACAATTGCTGGATTTAGATTGACAAATAGACATGTTTTCTGTGGGCAAATGACAAAAAAATATGACAAACATTTTGCTTTGCTTTTTTGCTTTGCTTTTTGTTTTTCTTTTGATTTTGCTTTTCTTGCTTTTAACCCCAGGCTGTCTAATTCCTTTACCTTGTGTTCTAGGCTATAAACTAGAACCCAAGTCATGCATTTTTTTCCCTTGCAAATCAAACATTTTCAAAAAGTAAATGAAAATAGGGCACCATGGAAAGTTAAAAGGATTTTTTATCAAGTGTCTTTTGCTTTCAAAGTGATGAGGACATATATGTTAGACCAGGTGTTGGAACTTCTCAGAGGTTTTGCAAACACAAATTAATAAGCGTGATAAACTATTACTAATATTATAGACTCTACCCACAACAAGACCAGTGCCCTTGCCGAGTCATTAGCAAGCCCCAACTTATCCCTGGTTTCTACCTTTTCACTGGGGACAGTCTTTGTCAATTTCCTTATCCTTAGAAAGGGAGGTGATTGAGATCACAATAAGCTAGTAATGCATCATAGTGTCCACAGGCCAGTGCAGTTCCTTTTGCCCATAGACTGCTATCTGTACAGAAGTTGACATTGCAGGAACTGTGGCATCATAGAGGATGGAGTTCTTCTGTTCCTTCTCAGGCCAAGCCTACTCAGGATGCTATCTTGTCCCCCTGTATAATTCTTTCCAGTGCTCCATGACTTAACAGATCTTACCATGGCATGAAGACCTCTTTGGATCTGTGTGGTGGATGTGAGGAATGACAATGCGCATTCTGGAAGTTGACTTGCATGTACACTTGCATGTGCCAGTGCCTGCTACCTCCTCAGGGACCTTTTTATCTTCTAGCTTACTTGTCACTTGGCTTCACTTACTTTTCTATCATACTTTTTAGCCTTTTATTATGTATTGTCTTATATTTTTTGCTTATTATTTTACATGAAATATTTAACCTTTCCAATTAAAATGTTAGATATTTGAATGTATAAATCACATCTGACTTCTCTAATGTTCATTTGAAGTGCTTAAGACAGAGTTTAAATTAAGAATGATATGAGGGGAGAAAAGAGTAATGAGCACTTACAGTCCTCACACTACTGATGGGCACATACAGAAGGATGGTAAAGGTTAGTGCATTTTGCTATTCTTTTATTTTATTTAATATCCATTCTCAAGAAAACTATAGAACATTTCTTGACCATAGAAAGTCAAAATTTTGATATGAAAAATTTTTTAAAGATTTATTTATTGGGGCACCTGGATAGCTCAGTTGGTTAAGTGTGAGACTCTTGGTTTCTTCTCAGGTCATTATCTCCCAGTCCTGGGATTGATCCTCATGTTGGGCTCAATTACTATAATTTTGTGTAATTTTTTTATATTTATTAAATTAAACAGAATTATCACTAATCTTCAAAATATCAGCCTAACAACCCATTCAGTCAACAGAAATATTCAATTTTACTGGCAGTATGACTTATATATTTAGCTTTGCTTATTTCTAAAATTATGTCTATCCAATAAGTAATATTAAAATGTATGATATATACCTACATATCTAATATCTAATGTATATAATATATATGATGTATATATGTATGTAACTTAACACTAAATTTAAAAAGAGATTTTTTAAAGCCACAATATAATAAAATAATACCCATTTTTAAAATGCTTTTAAGTAGAAAAGTCTTAGGTTTTAATACATACATTGTGGTAAACATCACACTAAAACATTTTCCCAGATTTGTAGATATACTATTTAAATATGTCTAGAATATATTCTTTATCCTTAGGCAATACATTTCTTGAGGGCAAATTTGTCATAATTTAAATATCATTAGAATAATTTACAATAAAAGGAGCCCTGGGCAGAAAAGTAATTAATGAGTATAGTTCACTCATGGAACTAATGTTGAGATAAGTAGAAATCTCAGAAAAAACTGAAATACAAATTTTCATATTCATTTCAATGTCTCATGACTTCTAATTTTCAATGTGAATTTATCATTATCTGTCTAATACTCAAAGGCACAGTTCATTTACTCAACTTATATTTTCTGAAAGCAGAGCTCTAATACTGCACTATTTTAGTGAAGGTGGTTAGAGAAGATGCCTCTGAGAAAATGACATTGAACAAAGACCTGAATGAAGTAAGGAAAGAACCATCCAGATATCTGGGTAGAGAGTTCCTTGTAGAGAGAATACCAAGCAAAGAGTTTATCAGATGGAACAGTGTTAGGCAAGTTTGACTCTTATCAAAGACTAATGATTCACAGTGCTAAAGTACATTGCCTTCTGAATCTTTATTCATCTAGTCATTATTGTCTGAATTTTGTCTGATGTACTTATCACTGTTTTAGATATTATTTAGCAGTCATATAATATAGTTTGTTTTCTTTTACAGTGGAAAATAAAATAAGTAAAAATATTTTTACTTTTAAAAGGCTTGAAGGCTTAATTTTAAGTGGTATTTGAATATTATATTCAGTTATTAAATGAGGGAAATAAGTCTTATTCTCTACTCCTTTGATTCCCCTCAGTCATGACTCTGTTTCTTTATTCTCAGTTCTCTTACTTTGTCCTTATTTTGTCACTTCCTCTCTGAGTATCTTACATTCAATTTTCCTAAGAGACGAAGATTTGATTGGGTCAGTCACTATGGAATATCACTTATCTCTCATCTATTGATCCTGTAGTTGGCTGTCTTTGCACAGGAAGTTGATTCTTCTCTAATTCATTTTCCCTTAGATAAGAGGGTCATATCAGACCAAACAGGGCATGCTACCTAGAAATAATTGACAGTACAATTTGAAAAGATCTAGAAAAAGAGAAACTACAGGATCCATGTAAGAGAGACACCTTTCCCAGACTGACAAAAAATAACCAAGTGGTGTCCTGAATTTCCTTCAATATAAATCACTCTCTCATATTTAAAAGATCTGTAAAGATTATTCTCTTTACTGGGAAAGCCTTTCTTTTCTTCTCTAATCATTGCCTGGGATTCCACAGTCAATTCTTGTTATTCATAGTAGTTGTATTCTATAATGACTCTGGAAACACTGGATTAGTGAATACTGAACTGTTGCTCCCAGAAGAAATGCAGGGTTAGTTTCCTGTGAGCCTTGGGTCACAATATTTTCATCAACTAATCAATACACAACATTCTTTTATATGTGTTTCTGTTTAAAGATATCTTATTTAATATACTTACAACAAACAGGTCTATAACTTATTCCTAAATGAAGCTTATCAAAATATATATTTTCTCCAGAAGCACATCAAAGCCTTCTTGTGCTTTGGTATGCTAGAAAACACTTCAACATTTGCTTGGAGGCCATTTTAAACGGCAAAATCAACAAAAAGCACAAAATTATGTAGAAATTTTGGCTCTAAACAGACCATGAAAAAGAAACTCGTTCACGATGTGAGAGCTACAAGAACGTAGAGCATACCTTGTTTAACCTTGGTTAGGAAAACAGGTGCTAAGCATCTCAAATTTTTTGTCACTCTACATACAATCTTAAGTGACCACAAAATCATCATGTTAATTTTGGGATTACAAATAAATTTTAGTGAGTAAGCAAGTTTGCAAATATGGAATTAGCAAATAATGAGGATCGACGTTTCTTCATGACTTCCACTCAGTCTTCCCCGATTCTCTGTTTTTTGCTCTTCTTCCAGCCTCTTGTAAAATGAGTTGGCCTTTCCTACATGGGTCACAGCACCTCGCTCATACCTATTAGTATAACATTTAATTTCGTGTATGATTAATCTCCTTTTTCTGAAAATATACAGTCATCACTTTGAAAGCATAGGTCAAAGATAAAGAATTTTGATATTCTTAATGTGTATTCACTTATATTCACATAGTATCTATTCATTTAACATCTGTGAAGAAAGAGAGGGTAAAAGAGAGACAGGGAAGAAGCTAGAATGGAAAATGAACAGTTCATTCTTCATAAGCTGTTAATACAAAACTCTCTCAGTGAATCTTTGTGTTTTACTGCTGTATCACAATGTGCTCTCCAAGAATTCATTTTAATTCTCTATTTCATTTTTCCGTCTTTGAAATAAGAAAAATAGTAATTTTTACTTATTTTTCAGAGATGTCTGAGGATATTCAAGAAGAAAATAAAATTCTTTTGAGCTCATTGGAAGGTCTTACTGAATTTGAAGCCAGTGATATTGTTAGTGTTACAATTATTTTTGCCAAGGGAACTTAAGAGACTATATAAATAAAATTTTCTGTAGTTGTTCATTTTGCTCAAAGTGGAATAAAATGTAATGAAAATTTTTCATGTGTAAGCAGAAAGTCTTAACAACATGAGCCTTCTGGGGTTGGGAAGGAAAAGAAAAAATAACACAAGCTTTTATATTATATCTTGGCACATAGGCAGCCCATCACTGACACCATACTGGTGTATCCTTTTCCGAGTGCAGAGGCAAGTAGTTTGGTTTGGTTTGGTTCTCTGGACTGAGTTGGACTGCTCCCTTCTGAGGGTCCCTACCTAAAATATAAAACTTCATGCAAGATCTAATATGCATATATAGAGTACCAAATTATTTCTGTCTCTTTATTCCCTGTTTCACTAGAAATAAAGAGGGTAGAATAAGATTAGTAGAAGTCCCTGCCGTTCAACTATATCCTATTACGATCACAAAAAGGAAATGAACCAAAAAATGGTTCAAAAAGGTGATAGCCGGGCACCTGGGTGGCTCAGTTGGTTAAGCGTCTGCCTTCCCCGCAGGTCATGATCCCAGGGTCCTGAGATTGAGCACCACATCCGGCTCCCTGCTCGGTGGGGAGTCTGCTTCTCCCTCTCCCTTTGTCCTCATGCTAACTCTCTCTCTCTCCCTCTCTCCCTCTCAAATAAATAAATAAAATCTTTAAAAAAAATGATAGGGGCGCCTGGGTGGCTCAGTTGTTAAGCATCTGCCTTAGGCTTAGGTCATGATCTCAGGGTCCTGGGATCAAGCCCCGCATTGGGCTTCCTGCTCTTTGGGAAGCCTGCGTCTCCCTCTCCCACTCCCCCTGCTTATGCTCCGGCTCTTGCTGTGTCTCTCTCTGTCATATAAATAAATAAAATCTTAAAAAAAATAAAAAAGTCAGCAAAAGTAATCATAATTTCCCCCGACTATATTGCCTTGACTGTTTGAATAACACACAAGACTAATCTTGTTTCAAAACTTTTTCCTCAAATTTAGTGTTCCTATTATGTATTGCTGGATTTAAAACAAAAACCCCCCAAATGTAATATCAAAAATAATGACATTCATTTTGCTTAAGGATCTGCAATTTGAACAGGCTTCCATAGGAACCGCTCATTTTTGTTCCACTTGTCATCAGAGGCTCAGAGACTGAGGGTTGGAATCATCAGAGGCTCACTCACATGTCTGAAAGCTATTCATCAGCCGGGGTTACCACCAGAAAACCCACATGTCTTTCTATGTAGCACATGGCTTCTTTATATCATGGTGGCTGAGATCCAAGGGTGAGCCTCACCAGAAAAAGATAACTATGTGGTGCCTGCATTGTCTTTTATGACTTATCCTCGGAAGACATAAAGTGTCACTTCTGCTGTCTACTTATAAGAAGCAAGTTATGAAGGCTGGCCCATATTCAAGGGGAGAGGGATTAGGCTTTTTATTATAAGAGCATGCTAGAGGGCATACATAGGAGTGTGGCCATGTTTGGAAAATATAATTTACCACAGTTTCTTTAGCTTCACCAAGTACTGATCTACCCTAATTCTGCCTCTCCATCTTATGTTGTGGTGGCTGTTGGCCTTACTTTTGATCATTCAGTAGGTAGAAGGGAATTTATCTTGTTCTAATTACTTTAGGTGAGAAGAAAATATTTCCCCGGGAAATTGATGAGAAAACTATTTGTGGTCTATCAGCTAATAAAGCTAAACCTTATAAATGGTTATACTCACCTGGAGAAAACCATTATATATTTAAGGAAATCCCAATATTTCTTTCATTCATCTCTGATGTCTGAATAACATATTATTTATTGTAAAAAAAAGGACATAAAATTTAAATTCAATAATAATAAAATAACATTCCCAGGATTGTTAAGTAAATAAATCATTGTTCTTTGTGAATCAGTTTTTAGTTTGCACTTTTTTAAAGAGGTTTACGTAAGTGCCTTTTGAAACTGATGATGAAATTACTTTGATGCTAAAATTATTTTCTAAAGAATATCTCAAACTAGCAATCTCTGTTGTTTCTTGTCACCTGTAGCTACGGCACAAGACTGCTCCCATACAAATGAATGAGAGAAGGCATCATAAAAGATTTATTTCTGCTGCCCCATTTTTCTTATTTATTTCTAACATTCTGCCCATTTACCATGAGCTTTCTCACATTTCAGAAACAGCTAGTCGTCTTTGAGAACAAATTGTGCTATTTACTTCTGTCCTCAGAGAAAACGAATGGTTTAGTGGGTGAGATGTCCAGAACAATAAGGAAAACTTGTGTTATGTATTCCCAGCAGAAGAAATAGATCGTCCATAAATAACTCCCAGCACAAGCATGGCAGATCTCAGCACTGCACAGAGTTACACATATTTTTTTTCTTTGTATAACTTTAAAGCCTTTCAAAAGATGAAGCAACAGAATGTTGTCATGCAGATCCATAGACTTACCACAGAGTTATGGAAATAGAATATTCAAAACAATAGAAGTATTTTAGTTATATTTCTATATAATGTAGTACACACACACACTGATTTTCAACTTCAATGACAGAAAATACTTTAGATGGAAGGAATACTAGGAATATAAAAATAATGTTATTTTTGTGTAAATCAAAGTGAATTAATTATAAAGTTTAATAATTATATGATTTCAGTCAGAAAGAAGAGCTGGATTCTAATATTTACTGAATCCATCCCACAAGCCTGACTTATTTCATGGGACATTTACTTATTTATAAAAACTTAACTGTTACAGATATTTTTATGTGATAGACATTTTTATTCTCATTACACAGATGAGAAAATTGATATTGATAGAAGTTAAGCAGTTTCCCTCAACCCCCTAAAATGAAGTAAGGAAATTATTATTCCCAGCAAATGGCTTTAATTCATGATTCGTGCAGTTAAGAGGTCAAATGACATCTGTTGGTACAAGACCACCCTAACATCTGACACCAACTGCAAGTTTCAAGGTCCTCCAAACCATTTTTATGTTCAATATTTTGCTAGAGAGACTCATGGAACTCAGTAAAGGTATTTTACTCATTGTTAAGACTTACTGTAGTGAAAGGATACAGGTTAAAATCAGTGAAGAGTCCATAGGGCAGGGTCCAGGAGACATCAAGGCATAGAACTTCCAGTTGTCCACTCCTAGTGGGAGTGCAGACAGCACCTGTTTCTTCCAGCAATGATGTGTGGAAATATGCATAGAGTATTGCCAACCAAGAAAACTCATCTGAGCTATGATGAGCAGAACTTTTATTGGGGCTTAGTCGTATAGACATGATTGATCACCAACATGACTGACCTTAGTCTCCAACCCTTGCAGATGTTGAGCTGATACTGAGTGGTCCAAGGTCCCCCACCGCATTTTTAGCAGAGATTACTAGACATGGCCAAAGGCCACCAGGTGAAAAAAGACACTATTATCAGACAGGACATTCCAAGGACTTTGAAATTACCTTCTAGAAGCAAAGCACAAAGGCTAAACCTCTCTTTGGTCAAAGTTATCCCTTTGCTTTAATTATCCTAAAGCTAAGTAATGAATGGAGACATACTCAGTGATCTATATCTTACTGATTAAGCAACAACAACAAAGCTTGATAAAATTTCCAAATGGAATAGTTTGGTTGTATTTTCATTTTGAATTATAAAATGATCTATTGCACGATACTTTTCATTTTACTAAAGATTATTTCTTAAACTCGATTTTCTCCTAAATTATATAGCGGGGGAAGCGAATTGTCTAAATCTCACTGTGAAACTCTTTAATATAGTTCCTAACTTTCCCAAAACTTTATTTGAAAATTGAGTTTATATATTTTAGTTGAATTTATAATTATGGGAGAACAACTCCTAGTAGAACTAATAAATATAAAAAATTCTCTGTGACACTCTACAATGATGTTTTAGATCCATTTTTAGTTACAAGATCAAATTTAGAATATAGTCCTGACTGACTCGCTTGTTTCATCCTACAAAAATATCATGTCAGCAAAAATGTCATTCTTCATCATTATACACTGATCTATTATTGTGAATGTGTGCTCATGTTTCAAATAAAGTGAACACTTGGGTGTAATGGCTCTAATTATATAGAACATGTTTTGGTTAAAGAAGTATAGATTTCAAAGAGAAAGATCAAGTTTTCATAGGTAAACAGTGCTTGAAAATTTCTACTCTGAAGTGCCTTGGTAGAGAATTAAGGCACAATGGCATAAAGTTATGTTTTTATTTATTTTTAGATGTTATCTCATTAAGTCAAATCATTATTATTACATTTAATGTTCACTGGGCGCCTGGGTGGCTCAGTTGTTAAGCGTCTGCCTTTGGCTCAGGTCATGATCCCAAGGTCCTGGGATCGAGCCCCACATCGGGCTCCCTGCTCCACGGGAAGCCTGCTTCTCCCTCTCCCACTCCCCTTGCTTGTGTTTCCTCTCTCACTGTGTCTCTCTCTGTCAAATAAATAAAATCTTTAATAAATAAATAAATAAATAAGTTTAATGATCAATAAGAAATATTAAATGAAGCTGTAAAACTATGGCTACACATATATGTTTATGCATGTTCATAAGATTATTTTTTCTGACATAAGATTTCTTTTTTATGGCAGAGTTATTAGTTTTAAAACTCAAAACTAGTTTCTTTCATACCTATCTCCTTTCTGATTACTCAGCAATAGAATTTTGTTGTATTCCGATTTATTTGAATTGTGAAGAAAGCAATTATTTGGGACAATGGAAGTACTAGGGAGATTTCTGGACTGAATGGAGATAAACCTGGCTGTTGCCAATGTCAGATTCCATCAAGTTATTCAGCATCATACTGTTTACAAGGATAATGGATCTTGATTCATTTTGACAATATGGTCTGAATCTAATCTGCAACGTGTGTCATGCTGCCTCTCAAATTTAATGGAACACCTTGTTTCCTTGGGAGTGGTACAGTATGCTTAATGAGCCTTTCCAGATATTTTATATTGTTCATTGTTAAATGATGAGCAGAATTTACGTTCCTCTGTGAGACTTTCCAGGAGGGACTTATTTAGAAAAGAAGAATGAGAGGAAGATTTGGTTCTAATATCTCAAATTCTTCAAGCTTCGTGTTAATTATAATTTTTAATTCCCCATATAATTAGTCCCATTTTAATCATACAGGAAGAAAACCATGATAGTAGGATAAGCAGATATTTTAGATCTCTGTAGATTCTTTATGACTTAGGAATCCAGGTTATCCCTGGTTCTACCAAATGGTCGTGTGAAGACCTTCTATATGAAATGAAGTTCTCAGGTCCATAAAGGTGGACTAGAAAGACTTCTCATACATAATTCAGACTTTAATTATATTTTAATTAAGTTGGTCCATCCAAAATTGTTGGTATTCAACTATTTTTGACCCACAAAAACTATAAATCCCATATGTTTTCACCTAATAAAACCATAGATAGATACTTGTCTACACAGCTTTTTTTCAGACATTTTACCCAAAACTGTGTCCAGTTGTTAGGTTGTTAATAAATGATTTTCAACAATAAGGTCAGAACCTAGGTTAAGGTATTTCTTAGGAAAACTCACAGAAAAACTGGTTGGTGTGTAGTAACTTCTAACATTGTATTTTCTCTTTAAACCATACATGTCATAACTTTGTTATCAGTCATAAACAATAACAAAATATGGCTGGGCAAACAAGAAAGAAAAAAATCTTAAAGATATTTTTCTTAACTGAGGAGATTCATTTCTCTAAAATCTATGAATATCAAGACTCCAACTGCACACTGTGATTTAGGACATGTCATCATTCCATCTTCATCTTCAATAATATCAGCGTTGCCTCACAGTATGCAAGTTCCCCATTTTGGAAATCCAAAATGCTAGAAAATCCAAAACCTGTAACTGATAGAAATGAAAAGAAGGCAATTATTTATTTCAGGTCTTTATTACAAGATTTTTATCATTCACAAAGAGAAATTTAGGTAAGTATATATATAAATAAACAATCAAATGCTAGGATACTCTATTGGATACAAATTATAAAAATTATAAGGGCACATATCAACATTATAATAACTATAGGGGTAATTGAGTTAAGACTGGAAAATTGCATTAAATTATACAAAAAATAAATATTGAAAATGAGGTTTATAAAAAAAGAGGAAGTAACACTCATATGCTGACTAGGTTAACAGTTCAGTGTTATTTAATTAGGTATTAAAGTCAGTGGGAATGGAGAAAAGAGGACTCAGTAACCAACTCTCTTGGCCTAAATATTTTGTCTAGAAAATAACTTACCTCATCTCCTATTTGGATATTTCTAATGATATCATTAAAACTCTAAATTGATTTTTACAATGGCAATGTTCATAGAATTCAAATCATTTGTTAAACTTTATTTATTTGTATTTAATTATTTGTTCTTTATTATTATGTTCAGTTAACTGACATATAGTACATCATTAGTTTTGATGTAGTGTTCAATAATTCATTAGTTGTGTATTACACCCAATGCTCATTGCAACATGTGCCCTTCTTAATACCCATATTTTAAATAATTATAATGTAAAGAATATTTAAGTTCTCAGATGATATTTTTAAGTCACAAACCAAAGCTAAAAGCCATTCTCTAAAGAGGTGATGAATATAACCCCTCCAGAAAATTTAAGCTTAAAAAAGATACAAAACTATCAATTATAGTGGAATATTTTCCAATATTATCTTTGGATTAGCATTGTATTATTCCACATATTTCATGGCTTCAGAGTGACTATTATATTTTTGTTACCTGCTGACAATAGTATTATACTTTATCTTATTATGTTGGTAGTATTTTTATTTACTAAATCTCAGGATTGCTTAAAAAGATAAAGTCAATTACGGTTCACCAGTCCCTGCCTCAAAGAACTTGAAGTTGATGTTTGGACCTATATTCTTCTTCCTTTACACTATTTTCAGGATGACCTTTGTCTTATCCATAAGGCGTTTTGTGATGTTTAATAAACATGACATTCTCCTCTTAGACATCTGTGTTTCCCTTGGTTGTACAGTATATTGCGGATATCTCTAAACTTTAGAAACTTAAGATAGAAATGTGTTACATTCTACTTATTTATTATACAAAACTCTCAAACCAGGATCTTTAGGTTTGATGCATGGCTTCTGAAAGCACTTGAGCAGTACTTGGACAATATACCAAATTTGGGACTCATTGGTTGGGGCTGCTTTTCCAAAGATAGTAAAGCCCAACAAAAATATTAACATATGAAAACAACGCCTAAATCTACACTTTTCCTTTTCTTAATATAGTCCACATAACTTATGGAATATCGATTTTTATAGCATTGAGAAGGGGGACTAATTTGGAGTGTTGTAAATGGTAATTGGTAAGGGATTTGGACTACTTAAAATTGATTACTATTTTGTGAACAAAGCTTTAGAAGCAATAGGGGCTAATTCAATGATGCCAGAATATATGAAGAAGTAAACATTTCCAGATTCAGTTGACTATACTTGGTTTTTATTGCCAGAATATTACCTTCATAATCGTTGTGTAGGCATAGGGATAATAAATCATCTAACTAATATAATCATATAAGAATGAACTGTGAACTCAGCTTCTGGTATGGCCAAATAAGCTTCTATTATATCAAATCTCAGATAATAGCTATAAACTTTGATTTAAAAAATTAATTACTTGAAGGCCCTGAAAAATAAACAGAAAGAGGTATTTTCTATTGTAATACAACTTTGGAAGAATGAAATAACATGGGGTGAGTTTTCCATCTTGAAAAAAAAGTCACAACTGGTATTGCCTGGAATAGCTAAAAAATGAGGGAAGAATCCAAGAAAGGGAACCAGGAAGACAGAATCTCAAGCTCTCTGTATAAACTCTGTTCACGTCTCTGGATGACAAATAGAATAAACATATCTGGACAACTCAAGAAGCCTAGATAAGCATAGAAAAATGAACCACAGTTTGAGCTTGCTGCCCAAAAGACAGTGTTTGCAAGTTGAATGCAGTTTGCGGTTAACCGCTTGTTAAAACAAACAACACATCAAGATACTTCAGAGTAATATAATAGAATCCAGAGTTACCATAATATCACATTTTCCATGTCCAGGATGGAATTAAAAAAAAAATTCTCAACATATGAAGAGCCAGGAAAATGTGACCATTATTAAGAGAAAAAACACTCAAGGGGCACCTGGGAGGCTCAGTCTTTAAGCGTCTGCCTTCAGCTCAGGTCATGGTCCCAGGGTCCTGGGATTGAGCCCCACAATGGGCTCCCTGCTCCGCAGGAAGCCTGCTTCTTCCTCCTCCACCTCCCCTGCTTGTGTTCCCTCTCGTTGTGTCTCTCTCTGTCAAATAAATAAAATCTTTAAAAAAAAGAGAGAGAAAAAACACTCAACACAGACCAACCCCCGAGAGAACATAGACTTAGCAGTTGAGGATTTTAAAGCCTATATTATAACTACTCAAAAGTGAAAGAAAAACATGGTCACAATGAATGTAAGAATTGAAAATTTTAGCAGAGAATTGGAAAATACAAAACAACCAAATGGATACAGCAAATTACAATATCTGAAATAAAAAATACTTTGCATGGGCTAAAAGTATAATGAAGATGGCAAGAAAAAAATAAACATCAAAAGATTATTTACAGCAATCATCCAGTCTGAAGTAGGGTGAACAAAAGATTTAGAATTATTTTAAGAGAATTAAACTCAGACAAGAAAGTGAGTGAAATGTTCCTATTTGACACTAAACATTAAAACATAGTGCTATTTCCTGGGTGTTGTATGTAAGTGATGAATCACTAAATTCTACACCTGAAACTAATATTACACGGGATATTAACTAACTGGAATTTAAATAAAAACTTGAAACTACAAACAAATCAAAATCAAACAAAGCCTGCATATACAATTAAATATATACATATATAGTGCTATTTCATTAAAAAATAAACAATAAGCAATATTTATTTTCTATGATCCATTTCTTAAATCATTCAGCAAATATATCCTTGTATATTTAAATGTGGTAAAAATTGTAGGAAAATTGTAATAAAAATTGTTGTAGGAAAAATTGTTCAAATACACCAAAAAGCTGCACTCTTTTTATATGAAATTGAAATAGTTTTGGCTGAAGGAAGTCCAGGAAAATACATAGCAAATACTTCCAAGTGCCAAGTACTATTTTCAGATGTACGGAAAAAGTAATGAAGACTTAATTTAATATGAAATTGGAATTTAATTAAATACTTATTATTTGATCTTGCATTGCTCTTTTATTTTCTTGTAGCCAATTCTTTTCCATTTCTTTGTTTTTAACAGTTTATTTTGATTGATACAATATTATTTTATCATATTATTATCTAATATAATATTATGATCTAATTGATAGTCTACATGTAATTTAGAAGGAGATTTTAGGGGAAGCTTTGGTATTCTCTGAATTTCCTTCCCTTCCATCCCTATGAAGGAAAGATAAGGTCTATTTTTATTTTCAGCTCTAGCCTTGGAAAGATGTTCTAATGTGACACTCTGAGAAAACGATTTATATCTTGGAGCTTCTGATTTATGCTTATGAAATCTAAAGGATTGGGAACTGTGGCCAGCCAATGGCCGAATGATAAGGAGAGGTTGTTGAATTGGCAACCACCATTGTTTTTTTTGTGGGGAGTGGGGAGCAAACAGAAAAAAGGGTATACGTGTTGCTTCTTTTTTTTCCCCTGTTGATCACGCGTAGAGTACTCAAGACAGAGCTGGCAGGAAGTTCTTTTGGATCCCGACCAAGCAGACTGCCCAGAGGTCAAGGAACTCAGTAAAAAGAAGCTGGATGCCAAGGAGGAAATTTTAAGTGACCAGACGGAGAAATTGTGTCCTTCCACATTAAAAACAAAACTGCAGGTGAGAAATGGCTGGTGGCGGATGTCTTCAAAGAACAGATAGCCGCAGACATGAGAGAAAAGATTTAGCTTGAAGCATTAGCCAAGCTCAAGGAGCCCAAAAATCAGCTTATGATGGTATCAGTCGTTAAATACACTTTCTACTTCCTTACTGTTACACCCGCCTGGCTGCTCCAAACTTAACGCAGACAAAGGCAGCATATTAAGTGAGGGAGTGGGAGTGAAAACTCTTAATTTTACTGATTACAGTTTCAAAAAAGATGTTATTGGATAAAATTGAGGATGTGGTAAAAAAAAAAAAAATCCCCATAAGTACTCCAGTTATATGCGCTCTCAGTATTTTCAAATCCTCTGTACGAAATAGTTCATTGGCTATTCTCTGTCAAAGACCAGTGAACCAAATTACCTATTCCGAGGCAACTGTCTTCTGAGTATATGGATCACAGGCTTTGCAATTGTCTATGTACCACTGGCAAGCCTTCTCCTTTGTAGGATCTTAGCTTTTGCTGTTGATTACTGCAAATCCCATTAACCCTCCATGCTTTTCTGCTTAGATCACGCTCTCATTTTACAAGCACTTTAAAATTCCATTCCAATACATTAGAATTGCTGTGCTACAATGCCCCTTTAAAAAGATTTTTGTGCTTTACAAAGTCAGTTTTCTTGACTTTTCTACCTTTTGCTTAACACTATGCCAATGTAGCATTCAGCAATATAAGAATTTTTCTGAGGTGATTTCTTTTCATCAAGAACATTGTATGCCTTTTGTACCCTGCTTCAAAAATTGACCTAGGGTGACCTTGGCCTTATCTTATTACATTGCTACATCAAAATTTCACCTATACTATTCAAATCATAAGACTTTAAGTATTGCTCTATTGAGTACCCCCTATGATACACTAAAGGTCGAACAGATAGTGTGTCATATTTCTAACCTGATGTCCAGTATTCAGATCTGTATATTTTTCAAAGCACGGTGTAAGTCACTTGAGGGATTCCATTATAAGTACATTGAATATACTAACCTTGATACTAATTGTGATCAAGGTTCATTAACATGTAAACTGGATAAATAGGTTGTGATTGGGAGTCAAGGACTAACTAAAAATATCAACACTAAATATATCGAAGTAAAACCATGATCAGCAATACTAAATGTACAGCTCAATCAATTTTGCCTGGATTTCTAACGGACTACCCATTGTATTTTCAAGAACTTATTTAATTTATTTTCCACTTTCCAAAAGTCTGACCCTTTTTTCTATTCAGAGAACAGCCATCTTGCTACATTGATGGAATCAGGGAATTCATGTAAGTTCTCTCAAGTTTTTTCTTTCCACTTCAAAATTTCTTTGCATTCTTCTTCTCACAAGAAGGATTTTTGCCTCACTTTTTCAGGAAGTGTGAATTCCATTTCTTCTGATTTTATTAATAATTTCCTTTCCCTTTTGCATGCTTTTCTATTTGTCCACCAAATCCTTTCCAACTTACAATTTTTTTTAAGTTTTGCCATCATAAGTGAGTCATTGAGGTTTGTTGGCTGAAATTACTCATCCATTTCTAAACCTTTACTTCTTGGCATCTGTCTCCACCACTTTATTAAATGGTGCCCAGTGATTTCTATTCTTGGCCCACTTTTTTTGACTACCAGGAGCCATTGACACTGCTGGTCATTTCCTTATAGTCTAGATCAGCAAATAGTAATTATCTGCTGGTTGTGTTCCTAGAACTGATTTATCCTTATGACCATTGGTTTTTGTTTGTTTGTTGGTTGGTTTTTTTGTTTTGTTTTGTTTTGTTTTTGTTAGTTTGTTTTCTGTCATACCTCCTCAGCTTGCTGTGTTAATTTAGGGTTTCAGGGCAATTGAGTATCAACTGAAACCTTAACTACTCATGTTTAATTTCTTAGGGAGCAGGCGTCAACTTGTGCCTTCCAGATTGATATTTATAAGAATACTCCTGATGATACTTTCATGGCAAGGGATTCCCTTCTTCTGGTGGGCATCTCTAATTCACATGTCAGCTTTTCAATGGGGACAGCTTAGGAGAGGAAAGATTTCTGTTATACTTGTGCTAATATTTCTGAATCCCTAAGAATATAGAAAACATTTTGATGCTGTTTTCCAACATAGTGATTTACATACTTTTAATTTGACTATTACCTCTGGCCTAAGCCCCAACTCTTTGAAGTTTTATTTTTTTCTAAACATGCCTCAAAAATATCTTTAAACCAACTCAATTGCCTGCTTCTTAAAGAGAAAATGCATTAAAAAAATCTGTTTATCATGGAATTTACATAAAATCGCATAACTTAATGTAAACCTAACAAGGTTTCTAAAGGTTTTTTATAGTGTTCTTCACATAGGTCAATTAGATGATGTTAGCATATATTATCTAAAGGTTTAATTGATATTTAAAAAGTCAGACCCCTTCTTCTTTTTATGGTATAAAGATTTATAAGACAGCATGCCCAAGGGTAGGATTTTGCAAGTACTATTTATTGATTGTGTAAATTTAATAAGCTCCGGATCCATTTTAAGTATCTATGATAATTTTCGAATCTCACAACTATGAGCCACCAAGAGCACTTGCTCTCAAAAAAGTATGTGTGTAGAGTCTTTTTCTATACCTACCTACTTTCCCTTTGCAAGTTGAAATAAATGGGTTATTCAGACCTACAGCAGACACAGTATTTATTTAAACGTGTGCTGACTATGCAGGTGTCATTTGGAATTTTTGAAATGCTGATGTTAAAACAGGAAACCTACATAATCAATTTAAAAATCATCCTTCATTATTCCAAGTTTAAATTAAGAAAATAATGCCTAAAAGAAATTCAGACTAAAATCTGCTTCTTGGTCATACTGTTTCCACAGGGAATTTATATTCTATCAATTTCTTTAGGGCATCATTGTCTTAATTTAAATTTGAAGAGATGAAGGATGAGTTCTTAAAATTACACTGTGTATTTGCAGAACTGGGCATTTATTATTTTTTCCTCATGGAATAGAAGTAAAACTTCTCAAACACTGATCTGATTATATTTTTGAAATATTTTTTTTTTACTCAAAGTTAAGGTTAAGAAACCCAACAAAGCAAATAAATGACATTCTTCTGATCCATTATAATGTCATTTTACCCACTTTTGAGGCCTCTTCAGTAAGTTTATTAGTAGACACATGCTATCTATTGTGACATGAGATAATGAACGCCAGCGAAATTGGTCAATTTAGAAGTCTCTGAGACCCAGAACTTCACATTTTCTATGAGGAGCATATGTTATTGGGAACAAGAATCGTCTCTCTAGTTAGGCATAATGTAATGTCTGGAAAGGATAGTGCCATAAAATGGGTAGAATTCCAGACAATATGCATAAGGGATGGCTAGCAAGACATGACAAAACACTTAGAAGAGAGGCTAATGGTATCCCAGCAACAGGAAGTCTAGAAGTGAGCAAGAAGCAGACTCAGTTGTCAGGCAGCAAGAGAGAAGGGGTACCACAGGGTCTGAGCTCAGACACTTGGTTCTAAACCTGTAGGACACAAGCTAGAGATGAGAGAATGATCCTCAATGACAGGAGTACAGGGCAGAATGTGTAAATAAATGTAGGTAAATAAAGAAGTATTGAAGTAGCAAGCTGAAATGCAGAGCAAAATAATTATGTTTCTTAGAACAAGCAAAAGTTCAGTTAGAACGGGAACATGACAAAGAGAATAACAAATTTAACTTAAATAGTCGTTTGAAAATGATTTTTTTTTTCCTGGGGTGCCTGGGTGGCTCATTTGGGCAAACGTCTGCCTTCAGCTCAGGTCATTATTCTGGGGTCCTAGGATTGAGTCCCGCATTGGGCGCCTTGCTCAGTGGGGAACCTGCTTCTCCATCTGCTCCTCCCCCCTACTTGGGCTCTCTCTCTCTCAAATAAATAAATAAAATCTTTAAAAAATAAATAATATTTTTTCCTAAAGATACTATTGTACCCAGATACTTGACATAGATAACCTACTAGTTAGTTATCAAATATGTATTGACTTGTTAATTTTAGGCATTCTGACTGGTGTGAGGTGGTATCTCATTGAGGTTTTTGGGGAAATCGGAGGGGAACACGAACCATGAGAAATTATGGACTCTGAGAAACAAACCGAGGGTTCTAGAGGGTAGGAGGGTGGGGGGAGGGGTTAGCCTGGTGATGGGTATTAAAGAGGGCATGTATTGAATGGAGCACTAGGTGTTATACACAAACAATGCATCATGGATCACTACATCAAAAACTAATGATGTAATGTATGATGATTAACATAACATAATAAAATAAAATAAAATAAAATAAAATAAAATAAAGCAGTAAGTTCCAAAAAAATATGTTTTGACAATGAAAGGTAAAGGTCTGTGGGATAAAGATCTGTATAAGCTATTTTAGTGAAAATGTTAACATTTTAAACAGCACAACTGGATATAAAAAATATACGATGAAAAAATAAATTATTCTTATTCTCTTAGTAAAAGAATTTTAATTTTTAACAAATTTTAAAACTCTATTTTTGATATAAAACAAATTGCTCATATTAAAGGGTGCAATTATTACATTTTAATAAATGTCTACCTCCATGAAACCACCAAAATGAAGATAATGCGTATATCCATCATGCCCCCAAAGTTTCTAAGTTTCTTTTTATTAACCCTCCTTCCTGCCACACCCTGCACATTCATCCAGTCTTCAAGCAAACAATGATATCTTTTCTGTTACTGAAGATTTGTTTTCATCTTCTAGAGTTTTATATAAAGGATGTATAGAGTATGTATTCTTTTTTTGATTTTTTTGACTCCACATAATTATTTTGAGATTCATCCATGTTGTTTCTATGTCAGTAATATATTCCTTTCAATTGTTGAGTAATATGGATAATACCAAAAAATGTTTTCTGCACTCACCTGTTATTGGACATTTAGGCTGTTTCCGGTTTTCATGTGGACATATGCTGTGACATATGAGTGAAATACTGGGTCATATGGTATGTGTATATATAATATTTCATGAAGCTGCTAAATTATTTTCCAAAGTAGTTGTATCATTTTACTTCCCCATAAGCAGTGTAAGAAAATTCCAGTTGTTATACATCATATCAATACTTGGCAAAATGAATATACTAGACATTCTTTTTTTGTCTCATGGTATCTCATAGTAATTTTAATTTGCATTTCCCTAATGAGTGATAACATTGAAAATATTTGCCTGTGCCTATTCTCCATTTGTATCCTTTTAGATAAAGTAGTTCAGTTTTTTGCCCATTTCTTAATTGGTCACTTTCAGGTGACTGATTTATTCTTAAATGAGCTTTAGCAGCCTTGTCTTTCTTTTTTTTAATAATTTTATTGTTATGTTAATCACCATATATTACATCATTAGTTTTCTTTTTTTTTTTAAGATTTTATTTATTTATTTGAGAGAGAGAGAATGAGAGATAGAGAGCACGAGAGGGAAGAGGGTCAGAGGGAGAAGCAGACTCCCTGCCGAGCAGGGAGCCCGATGCGGGACTCGATCCCGGGACTCCAGGATCATGACCTGAGCCGAAGGCAGCTGCTTAACCGACTGAGCCACCCAGGCGCCCACATCATTAGTTTTCGATGTAGTGTTCCATGATTCATTGTGCATAACACCCAGTGCTCCACGCAGAATGTGCCCTCTTTAATACTCATCACCAGGCTAACCCATTCCCCCACGCTCCTCCCCTCTGGAACCCTCAGTTTGTTTTTCAGAGTCCATCATCTCTAATGGTTCGTCTCACCCTCCGACTTACTCCCCTTCATTCTTCCCCACCTGCTATCTTCTTTTTTTTTTTCTTAACATATATTGCATTATTTGCTTCAGAAGTACAGATATGTGATTCATCAGTCTTGTACATTTCACAGGGCTCACCATAGCACATACCCTCCCCAATGTCTATCACCCAGCCACCCAATACCTCCCACCCCCACCACTCCAGCAACCCTCAGTTTGTTTCCTGAGATTAAGAATTCCTCATATCAGTGAGGTCATATGATACATGTCTTTCTCTGATTGACTTATTTCACTCAGCAAGACACCCTCCAGTTCCATCCACATCGTTGCAAATGGCAAGATCTCATTCCTTTTGATGGCTGCATAATATTCCATTGTGTATATATACCACTCTTCTTTATCCATTCACCTATCGATGGACATCTTGGCTCTTTCCACAGTTTGGGTATTGTGGACATTGCTGCTATAATCATCGGGGTACACATACCCCTTCGGATCCCTACATTTGTATCTTTGTGGTAAATACCCAGTAGTGCAATTGCTGGATCTTATGTTAGCTCTATTTTCAACTGTTTGAGGAACCTCCATACTGTTTTCCAGAGAGGTTAAACCAGCTTGCATTCCCACCAACAGTGTAGGAGGGTTCCCCTTTCTCCACATCCCCGCCAACATCTGTCCTTTCCTGACTTGTTAATTTTAGCCATTCTGACGGGTGTGAGGTGGTATCTCATGAAGGTTTTGATTTGGATTTCCCTGATGCCAAGAGATGTTGAGCACTTTTTCATGTGTCTCTTAGCTATTTGGAAATCTTCTTTGGAAAAAATATCTGTTCATGTATTCTGCCCATTTCTTGATTGGATTATTTGTTCTTTGGGTGTTGAGTTTGATAAGTTATTTATAGATTTTGGATACTAGCCCTTTATCTGATATGTCATTTGCAAATATTTTCTCCCATTCTGTCGGTTGTCTTTTGGTTTTGTGGACTGTTTCTTTTGCTGTGCAAAAGCTTTTTATCTTGATGAAATCCCAATAGTTTATTTTTGCCCTTGCTTCCCTTGCCTTTGGCGATGTTTCTAGGAAGAAGTTGCTGAGGCTGAGGTCGAAGAGGTTGCTGCCTGTGTTCTCCTTTAAGGTATTGATGGACTCCTGTCTCACGTTTAGGTCTTTCAACCATTTGGAGTCTATTTTTGTGTGTGGTGTAAGGAAATGGTCCAGTTCCATTCTTCTGCAGGTGGCTGTCCAATTTTCCCAACACAATTTGTTGAAGAGACTGTCTTTTTTCCATTGGACATTCTTTCCTGCTTTGTCAAAGATTAGTTGACCATAGAGTTGAGGGTCCATTTCTGGGCTCTCGATTCTGTTCCATTGATCTATGTGTCTGTTTTTGTGCCAGTACCATACTGTCTTGATGACGAAAGCTTTGTAATAGAGCTGGAAGTCTGGAATTGTGATGCCGCCAGCTTTGCTTTTCTTTTTCAATATTCCTCTAGCTATTTGGGGTCTCTTCTGGTTCCATACAAATTTTAGGATTATTTGTTCCATTTCTTTGAAAAAAAAGTGGATGGTATTTTGATGGGAATTGCATTGAATGTGTAGATTGCTCTAGGTAGCATTGACATCTTCACAATGTTTGTTCTTCCAATCCATGAGCATGGAACGTTTTTCCATTTCTTTGTGTCTTCAATTTCTTTCATGAGTATTTTATAGTTTTCTGAGTACAAATCCTTTGCTGCTTTGGTTAAATTTATTCCTAGGTATCTTATGGTTTTGGGTGCAATTGTAAATGGGATCAACTCCTTGATTTGTCTCTCTTCTGTCTTGCTGTTGGTGTATAGGAATGCCACTGATTTCTGTGCATTGATTTTATATCCTGTTACTTTACTGAATTCCTGTATGAGTTCTAGCAGTTTTGGGGTGGAGTCTTTTGGGTTTTCCACATACAATATCATATCATCTGCAAAGAGTGAGAATTTGACTTCCTCTTTGCCAATTTGATGCCTTTGATTTCTTTTTGTTGTCTGGTTGCTGTGGCTAGGACTTCTAATACTATGTTGAATAGCAGTGGTGAGATTGGACATCCTCGCCGCGTTCCTGACCTTAGGGGAAAAGCTAAGAGCTTTTCCCCATTGAGAATGATATTCGCTGTAGGTTTTTCATAAATGGCTTTCATGATATTGAGGTATGTACCTTCTAGCCCTATACTCTGAAGAGTTTTGATTAAGAAAGGATGCTGTACTTTGTCAAATGCTTTTTCTGCATCTATTGAGAGGATCATATGATTCTTGTTCTTTTGTTAAGGTATTGTATCACGTTGATTGATTTGCAGATTTGTTGAACCAGCCTTGCAGCCCAGGGATAAATCCCACTTGGTCATGGTGAATAATCCTTTTAATGTACTGTTGGATCCTATTGGCTAATATTTGGGTGAGAATTTTTGCATCCATGTCCATCAAGGATATTGGTCTGTAATTCTTTTTGATGGGGTCTTTGTCTGGTTTTGGGATCAAGGTAATGGTGGCCTCATAAAATGAGTTTGGAAGTTTTCCTTCCATTTCTATTTTTTGGAACAGTTTCAGGAGACTAGGTATTAATTCTTTAAATGTCTGATAGAATTCCCCTGGGAAGCCATCTGGCCCTGGGCTTTTGTTTGTTGGGAGATTTTTGATGACTGCTTTAATTTCCTTAGTGGTTATAGGTCTGTTCACGTTTTCTATTTCTTCCTGGTTCAATTTTGGTAGTTGATACATCTCTAGGAATGCACCCATTTCTTCCAGGTTATCTCATTTGCTGGCATAGAGTTGCTCATAATATGTTCTTATAATTGTTTGCATTTCTTTGATGTTGGTTGTGATCTCTCCTCTTTCATTCATAATTTTGTTGATTTCAGTCATTTCTCTTTTCTTTTTGATAAGTCTGGCCAGGGGTTTATCAATCTTGTTAATTCTTTCAAAGAACCAGCTCCTACTTTCGTTGATCTGTTCTACTGTTCTTTTGGTTTTTATTTCATTGATTTCTGCTCTGATCTTTATTATTTCTCTTCTCCTGCTGGGTTTAGGCTTTATTTGCTGTTTTTTCTCCAGCTCCTTTAGGTGTAGGGTTAGGTTGTGTATTTGAGACCTTTCTTGTTTCTTGAGAAAGGCTTGTACTGCTATATACTTTCCTCCCAGGACTGCCTTTGCTGCATCCCAAAGATTTTGAACAGTTGTGTTTTCATTTTCATTGGTTTCCATGAATTTTTTTAATTCTTCTTTAATTTCCTGGCTGACCCATTCATTCTTTAGTAGGACGCTCTTTAGCCTCCATGTATTTGAGTTCTTTCCGACTTTCCTCTTGTGATTGAGTTCTAGTTTCAAAGCATTGTGGTCTGAAAATATGCAGGAAATAATCCCAATCTTTTGGTTCCAGTTGAGACCTGATTTGTGACCTAAGATGTGATCAATTCTGGAGAATGTTTCATGGGCACTAGAGAAGAATGTGTATTTCTTTGCTTTGGGATGAAATGTTCTGAATATGTCTGTAAAGTCCATTTGGTCCAGTGTTTCATTTAAAGTCTTTATTTCCTTGTTGATCTTTTGCTTAGATGATCTGTCCATTTCAGTTGACGGGGGTGTTAATGTCCCCCACTATTATTGTATTGTTGTCAATGTGTTTCTTTGCTTTTGTTATTAATTGCCTTATATAATTGGCTGCTCCCATTTAGGGGCATAGATATTTACAATTGTTAGATCTTCTTGTTGGATAGACCCTTTAAGTAGGATATAGTGTCCTTCTTCATCTCTTATTACAGTCTTTGTTTTAAAATCTAATTTGTCTGATATAAGGATTGCCACCCCAGCTTTCTTTTGGTGTCCATGAGCATGGTAAATGGTTTTCCACCCCCTCATTTTCAATCTGGGGGTGTCTTTGGGTCTAAAATGAGTCTCCTGCAGACAGCATATTGATGGGTCTTGTTTATTAATCCACTCTGATAGCCTGTGTCTTTTGATTTGGGGCATTTCGCCCATTTACATTCAGGGTAACTATTGAAAGGTATGAATTTATTTATTTTTTTAAAGATTTTTATTTATTTATTATTTATTTATTTATTTATTTGAGAGGATGAGAATGAGAGAGAAAGAGCACATGAGATGGGGGAGGGTCAGAGGGCGAAGCAGACTCCCAGCTGAGCAGCAGGGAGCCAAATGCGGGACTCGATCCCGGGACTTCAGGATCATGACATGAGCCGAAGGCAGTCGCTTAACCAACTGAGCCACCCAGGCGGCCGAAAGGTATGAATTTAGTGCCATTGTATTGCCTGTAAGGTGACTGTTACTGTATATTGTCTGTGTTCCTTTCTGATCTATGCTGCTTTTAGGTTCTCTTTTTGCTTAGAGGACCCCTTTCAATATTTCTTGTAGGGCTGGTTTCATGTTTGCAAATTCCTTTCGTTTTTGTTTGTCCTGGAAACATTTTATCTTTCCTATTTTCAATGACAGCCTAGCTGGATATAGTAATCCTGGCTTCATATTTTTCTCATTTTGTGCTCTGAAGATATCATGCCAGTCCTTTCTGGCCTGCCAGGTCTCTGTGGATATGTCTGTTGCCAATCTAATGTTTCTACCATTGTAGGATACATATCTCTTCTCCCGAGCTAGCAGCTTTGTCTTTCAAAGAATATGTTTGTTTAGTTGAAGGTGAATTTATTGACATGAAGTTATTTATATTATTCCCTTATTATCATTTTCCCGTCTGTGGAATCTGAAATGATTTCACCTCTGTCATCCCTAGTATTAGTAACATGTGTGTTCCCTCTTCTTTCTTGATCATTCTGGACAGTTTTCCAATTTTATTTGTCTTTTCTAAAAACCTGTATTTTTGTATAATTTATTTTATTTATTGCTTTTCTTTTACCTATTTCAATTACTTATGCTTTTATCTTTATTGGTCCCTTTATTCTGCTTATTTTGAATATATGTTGATTTTCTATTTGTACTTTCTTTAAATCAAAACTAGATCATTGATCTCTGGGCTTTTTTCTTCTATTTATTTATTTGAGAGTGTGCATGAGAAGAGCGGAGGAGGGGAAGGAGAGGGACAAGCAGACTCCCCACTGAGCAGGGAGCTCAATGCGTTCATGACCCCGGGATCATGACCTGAGCAGAAGGCAGACATTTAACCGACTGAGTCACCCAGGTACCCCACTTTCCTCTTTTCTAATACAGGTCTCTGCATGGCATGCACTATTTAAATTCCTCCCCACACATTTTGAAATAGTATGTTTTTATTTTCATTAAGTTCATAATGAATTCTAATTTCCCATTTTATTTCTTCTTTAACCCATGGGTTATTTGGTAATGTAAAAATTTGGTTTGCAAATATTTTAATATGTTATGGATGTCCTTCTGTTATTGATTTTAATTTAATTCCTGGTGATTTGAGAATGTACATTGTTTGATTTTAATCTTTTTAGATGTGCTAATGTTTTTTACATCACAGAATATATTCTATCTTGGTAAATGTAACATGAGAACTTTGACAAATGTATAATTTTTATTGACTTTTTTAACTTCATTTTTTAGAGTAATTTTAGAGCATTAGTTTTTTAGAACATTTTTTAGAGTCATTAGAGTCACAGAAAAATTAAGAAAATACAGAGATTTTTCCATACACCCCCTGCCCACACATATGCACTGCTTCCCCCATTATCCATATTCTCCACCACAGGGGTACATGTGTTACAATTAATGAACCTATATTAACACATCATAATCACCCAAATCCCTAGTTTACATCACAGTCCAGTCTTGGTATTGTATGTTCTATAGGTTTTGACAAATGTATAATGACACATATCCATCATTATCAGATCATACAGAGTATATTCACTGCCCTCCAAATACTCTGTGTTCTGCCTTTTATTTCCCCCCTCCATTCCCCAACCTCAGGCAACCACTGATTTTTTTACTGTCTCCATAGTTTTGTCTTTAACATGATGTCATAGAGTTGAAATCATGTAGTATGAAGCCTTTTCAAATTGGCTTCTTTCACTTAGTAATATGCCTTTAAGATTCCTCCATGCCTTTCATGGCTTGATAGCTCATTTCTTTTTAGTACCAATTAATATTCTATTGTCTGGATGTATCAGTTTACCCATTCGCCTACTGGAGTACATCTTGGTTGTTTCCAAGTTTTGGCAATTATGAATAAAGCTGTTATAAACATCTGTGTGCAGCTTTTGAGGAGCATAAATTTTTAACACTTTTGGCTAAATACTAAGGAGTGTAATTACTGGATCATATGGCAAGGGTGTGTTTAGTTTTGTAAATATCTGTCAAACTGTCTTCCAAAGTGACTGTACCACTTTGCATTTCCACCAACAATAAATGAGAGCTCCTAGGGGCACCTGGGTGGGTCAGTCATTAAACATCTGCCTTCGGCTCCCGTCATGATCCCAGGGTCCTGGGATCGAGCCCCACATCTGGCTCTCTGCTCAGCAGGAAGCCTGCTTCTCCCTCTCCCACTCCCCCTGCTTGTGTTCTCTCTTGCTGTGTCTCTCTCTGTCAAATAAAGAAATAAAATATTTTTAATAAATAAATAAATAAATAAATAAGAGTTCCTATTGCTCCACATCCTCACTAGTACTTGGTGTTGTCAGTGTTTTGTATTTTAATCACCTAATAGCTGTGTAAATAGTATCTCATTGTTGTTTTAATTTACATTTCCCCCATAATATATAACGTGGAACACCTTTCTACATGCTTATTTTTCATCTGTATATCTTCTTTGGTGAGGAATTTTTTAAGGACTTTAGCCTATTCTTAAAGCATATTTGTTTTCTTATTCTTGAGCTTTGAGAGTTCTTGTATATTTTAGATAATCCCTTTATCAGAAGTGTTTTTTACAAATCTTTTCTTCTAGCCTTTGAGTTGTCTTTTTATTCTCTTGACATTGTCTTTTGTAGAGCAAAAGTTTTAATTTGAATGATGTCTAGTTTGTCATTATTTCTTTCATTGATTCTGCTTCTTGTGTCATAAAAAGTCATCTCCATATCCAAGGTCATCTAGATTTTCTCCTATTAGTTATCTTCTAGGAGTTTTATAGTTCTGCATTTTACATCTAGGTCTATGATCCATTTTGATTTAATTTTGTTAATTTCTGTCTGTGTCTAGATTCTTTTTTTTTTTTTTTTTTTTTGCCAATGAATGCCTAGTTGTTCCAGCACCATTTGTTGAAAAGACTATCTTGGCTCCAATTATTACTTTTGCTTTTTTTGGCCAAAGATCAGTTGACTATATTTCTGTGGTATATTTCTGGATGCCTAGCCTATTCCATTCATTTATTTGTCTATTGTTTTACCAAAATGTCTTGATGACTGCAACTTTTTATTTTTATTTTTATTTACTTTTTTAAAAGATTTTATTTATTTATTTGACAGAGAGAGACACAGTGAGAGAGGGAACACAAGCAGGGGGAGTGGGAGAGGGAGAAGCAGGCTTCTCGCCGAGCAGGGAGCCCGATGCGGGGCTCGATCCCTGGACCCTGGGATCATGACCTGAGCCGAAGGCAGACACTTAACGACTGAGCCACCCAGGCGCCCCTTGATGACTGCAACTTTTTAGAAAATCTTGAAGTTGGTTAGTGTCAGTTTTCCAACTTTTGTTTTTCTACTTCAATATTGTGTTTTATTGTCTGTGGGATCTGTAGAGATGTTCCCTCTTTTGTTTCTGATATTACTAACTTGTATTCTCTCCTTTGTTTTCTTAGTTAGCCTGGCTAGAAGCTTATTGATATTATTTTTCTTTTCAAAGTAACACCTTTTGGTGTCATTGATTTTTCTCTATTGATTTTGTGTTTTCAATTCTATTGATTTGTGCGCTAATTCTTATTATTTCTTTTCTCCTGCTTACTTTGTATTTAGGTTGTTCTTTTTCTAATTTCCTAAGGTAGAAACGGATGATTGATTTTAGATTTTCCTTCCTTTCTAATATACACATTTGATGCTATAAATTTCTAAGCACTGCTTTTGCTGCATTCAACAAATTCTGACAAATTGTGTTTTCTTTTTCATTAGTTCAAGATATTTTTATATTTCTCTTGAGATTTCATCTTTGACTCATGTATTATTCAGATATGTGTTGGTTTAATCTCAATATATTTTGGTATTTTCCAATTATTTTTCTGTTATTAATTTCTTATTTAATTACATTGTGATATGAGAACATAGTGTGATTTCTATTCTTTTAAATTTGTTAAGGTGTGTTCTATGCATCAGATTATGTTCTATCTTGGTGAATGTTCCTTGTGAGCTTGAGAAAAATATGTATTCTGCTGTTTTGTATGAAGTAATCTACACGTACCAAATACATCAAGTTGATTGATGGTGTCTTTGAGTTCAAATATTTTCTTACTGATTTTCTTCCTGCTAGATCTCCCCATTTCTAATACAGGAGTGTTGAAATCTCCAACTATGATAATGGATTCATCTTTTTCTCCTTGGTGTTCTATCTGTTTTGACTCACACAATCTGATACTCTGTTGTCAGTTGCATAGATTAAAGATTGTTATATCTTCTTGGAGAACTGTTGTCATTATATAATTGTTTTCTTTGTCCCTGCTAATTTTCCTTGCTTTGAAGTCTGCTCTGTTTGATATTAATATAGTTTTTCCTGCTTTCTTTGATTATTGTTAGAATGCTATATTTTTCTCCATCCATCTACACTGAATTTATATATGTATTTGTATTTAAAATGACAACATATAGTTGGGTCCTGTTTTTTATTGAAATAGTTGGATTAATGTCTACCATGGTTGTTACTGTTTTCAATTTATTACCCTTCTTCTTTGTTCCTATTTTTGTCTTCTACTCTTTTCTGTCTTTTGTTGAGCATTTTATATGATTCAATTTTCCCTTCTTTCTTAGATTTACTTTTTTGGTGGTTACAGCGTAGTTTTCAATATATGTTTATAGCTAATTCAAGTCTGCTTTCAAATATCCCTGCACATGTGGTGTGTATACCTTATAATAACAAAATGTCCTAATTCTTTCTCTATTTCTTTTATCACTGATGTCATTCATTTCACTTATATATAAGCATGTATATACATATATATATCCATAAAATATATACATAAGAACATATAATTTACTACATTTTTGCCATTATTATTTTGAATAAACTAAGATGTTAGATCCACCAAGAATCAGAAAAATGAAAGTTTTTATTTTACCTTTACTCATTCCTTCAATGCTCTTCCTTGTTTATGTACATTCCAGTTTCTGACCTACATTATTTCTCTTCTCTCTAAGGAAACCTTTAACATTTCTTGTAAGACAGGACTACTGGCAGTGAATTCTTTACATTTTTGTTTGTCTGAAAAAGTCTATTTCTTCTTCACCTTCGAATGACAATTTTGAAGGGTAAAGAATTCTAGGTTTTTTTTTTTTTCTCAATACTCTAAGTACTTTGCTCCACTCTCTAAGATCCGAACCAAAATACTGACAAATAAATTTGGCAACATATATAAAGAATTCTACACAATGGCCAAATGGAATTTACCCAAGGGGTATAAGATGAGTTTAATATTTAAATATCAACTAATGTAATATGCTTTATTAGCAGAATAAAGAATATAATCATTTTAATAGATATAATAAACATTTGACAAAATACAACAGACATTTATGATAAACACTTGCAGCATTAAATTATTCAACCTGATAAAGGGTATCTACAAAAGGTATATAGTTAAAATTATACTTACTGAGAAAGACCCAATGTTTTACCCTACTAGAATTGCCAGATAAAATAGAAGATATTTAGACTGAAATATTAGATAAACAACAATGATTTTAGTATATCCTATTTGTAAGTATGTCTCAAATATTGTACATGGCAAATACTAAAAATAAAACTTATTATTTATCTGATATATCCAAATTTAACTTAAAATAACACTAAGTTATTTCTGTATTTTTACTTGCTAAATTTGGCAACTTATCCCCTAATTCAAGAATAAGACAACTATAGCCACTTTTGTCATTTCTATCTGATCTTGTACTGAAAGTTTTGCTGGTATCCTGGAAGTTTTTCTAGTATTAATACCAGGTACAGTATACCCATGCTAAGACAAGGTGGAAAAAAATAAGAGCATCTAGATTAGAAAAGAATAAATAATATTGTCTTTACTCACAGATGACATAATTCTGTATGTAGATAATCCCAAGAAAACTAACAACAACAAAAAGCTACCCTAACTCATAAATGGCTTTCAAAACTATGCAAAGGAAAAGATTAATATATAAAAATCAATTATTTTTCTATACTATCAATAAAAATAGGCCAAAAGATAAAATTGAGAAAACAGTTCCATTTTCTATAGCACCAAAAAGAAAAAATACACTTAATAACAAATTTAACAACAATAAAAAAAATACCTATACACTAAAATGCTGACAGGAATTAATAAAATCTAAATGTCTAAATAAGTGGAAAGACATTTCATGTGTCGAATCAGTAAGATGGAAATTCCCTCCAAATTGATACACAGATTCAACATAATCCTAATCACAATTAAGCAGGCTAATTTGTAGCAATCAACAAGTCAGTCTTAATCTTAAAATTTATATAACATGCAAAAGAACTAGAAGAGACAAAAAAAAATTAAAAACAAAGAACAAACTTTGAAGACTTACATTCCCCAATTTTAAAACTATATAAAGCTGCAGTAACCAAGACATTGTGATGTTTGTGTAAGAATAGAAAAAGTCCAGAAATAAACTTTTACTTTTATTGTCGGTTGGCTTTTGTGTACCAAGGAAATTCAATGCAGAAAGGAAACTTTTGGAGAAATTAAACTTAAATCCTGGCCTTATAACATACAAAAATTAATTTTAAATGTAGCTTCGTCCTAAACATAAGCACTAAAACCATACAATTTTTAGAAGAAACAAGAGAAAATCACTGTGGCTTTGGATTAGACAACAATTTTTCTTATATAACAGAAAAAACATTATCTATTAAAAAATGATAAATTTGATCTCATCAAAACTAAAAATGTATTTTCATAAAAGCACGCAATTGAGAAAATAGTAAGACAAACCACAGATTGAGAGAAAATATTTGTAAATCATATATGTGGTAAAGAACTTGTATTCATAATATATAAAGAAAACTTACAACTCAATTTAAAAAAGTCCAGTTAAGAAATGGGCAAAAAAATTGAAGAGATATTTCATCTAAGAAGACTTACAAATGATAAATAGCACACTTTATTGGATCATTTTAATTTTTTAAAAGATTTTATTTATTTATTTGGCAGAGAGAGAGAGCACAAGTAGGCAGAGAGTCAGGCAGAGAGAGAGGGGGAAGCAGATTCCCCGCTGAGCAGGAAGCCCAACACAATGAGGGGCTCAATCCCAGAACCCTGGCATCATGACCTAAGGTAGAAGGCAGACGTTTAACCATCTGAGCCATCCCGGTGCCTCTGGATCATTTTAATTTTTATGTCTTCAAGTTATCTAATCTTTTCCTCTGAATTTTCTAATCTGCTGTTAATCCTATTAAGTGAAGTTTTGAAAAATCTCAAACATATTTTTCCTCTCTAGAAGTTCTGCTTAGATCTTTTCTATTTCTTCCATGTCTCTACTTAAATACGGTAAATGCCTCATATGCTTTCTTGAAAATATGTAATATAGTTATAATAACTTTTGGTATATTTATATACTAAATCTATCATCTCTGTCATTATCGTGTCTGTTTCTAACCACGCGTTGATACTACCAACAATCATTGCCTGACAAAATATTTCACTGCTCTGTTTTTTCTCATCCATTTAATTTTTCTTCCTCTCCTTAGTCCTTAAATATAACAATCCTGCATTGTTTTTTTTTAGCTCTATTTTTTTCTCTTAATAGAACATCTAAGTAATATTTATTTTCTTTTTTCAGAGATTTTCACTGTACTATTTGCTTTAACATTTATGTGTCCCTAGAAGTTTGTTTGTTTTTAACTATATGTGCTCTCTCCTATTCACTCTTTCTTTGTGTTTCTGTCTGATCATCCATAACATCTATATGTTCATGTGTAAAATAGAACTGATTTTTATTCTTCTAAAACCACTACTAAGATGATGCAGGAAATGTTCTTCCCCTTAAGAAATGCCAAAACAGCTATTTTCTATACAGATAGTGTTAAGAAAATAAAGAAAAATTCTATTTAAAAAAAGTAACTATGAAAGTGTTAATCACCTAATTTCAGGCTAAGGAAAGTGGATTTATTTTCTCCTAATGAAGAGGAAAGAGAAAATTTGTGTAATCAGTGTACCTGGAAGACTGATGTTCCCAGGGAAACTGAACAGGTCCTAGGATGGCCAAATGTCCCAATAGAATCACTACCAGCCCCAGGTAACCTCATTTGCTCATGTGCCATATAAATGTGATTATTTTCTACATGGAGGATAATATGAAAAAGTTTGGGGAATGCTGCCTTAGGGAGTTTTACACCGTCATTAGAACCACCAAAGGTTTTGGCTAGAAAGTTACATCTGTAGTTTCTTTATCTCAGAAATGTTACTTACAGTTATTGAAAAACAATATGATAAGCAGCCAAAGACAGACAGCACTGAAATAGGCAATAGACTGCCTGGGGTTTCTCTATGTCTTCACAGATTTAAACTTCTGAGTTCATGGTACTTTCTTTTTTATCTCCCATCTATTTTTCTCTCTGACTTCAAAATTTTGAATTTTTTGTTTTAAAATTTTAGGTTACTAATAACAAATCTTTTACTTCATCTCTGAGTACTTCTGTGACCTTTAAAAATATACACACAGCTACTTTGAACATTTATCATGGAAACATGAATTAATATATGAGTAAGGTTTTTCAAACTTTGCTTCCTAGATCCTCCAGAGAGAAAATATATATATATGTTTATTCCCTCACCAAGATCCAACTTCAGAAGTGTTCCATTATGCTAGGGAAACTGTTTTCCTTATTCTCACAGAAACTTCCAAGATCTGTAATATCTTAATGTGCCTATAATATTTTATATATTGCATCCAGGATTTTTCACATTTGTTTAGCCATATACATGGCTTTTGTTTCTTCCTTGAGCACTAGAGCATTTCAAAAGAGTAATAATGTTCAATGAAACATTGTTTGGGAAATATGGATATTATCCTAAAATTGTAAAATTTTCAACTCTTTTAATATTGTTGTAAAAGATTAAATGCAATTCCAAGCCAAATCTAGTGATTTTTGTTGTTGTTGTTGTTTGGTGGAAACTGATAAGGGGAATCTAAAATTTATTTGGAAAAGCAAAGGGTCAGGAACAACCAGGGTACATTAATTATCAATTGTTACATTTTAAAAATACGCCCAAATTAGGAGCTTGAAACAATATTCATTGTTTTGTGAGTCAGCAACTTGGATGAGGTTAGCTGAGCACTTTAGTTGGTCTCAGCTGAACTTGTTACTGCTGTGAGAGTAAGCTGTTGGCTCTATAGACACTAGATGGTCCCCAAGGGTAGCAGTCCCTTGTTGGATGTTGGCACTGGAGGTAGGCTGAGCCTCTCTCTCTATGCGGTGCCTCATCCTCCAGGGAGCTGGTCCTCCTTACCTGGCTGTCGAAGGGCATCAAGAAAACAAGCGTAGAAGCTACAAAGCCTCATGAGACCTGGGTTTGAACACACAGTAATGTCTTCCATGGTCTCTTCCACAGCCTCCTTAACAACATAACTCAAAGGCCAACCCAAGATTCAAACTTCAGGGCAATAGACTCCACCCCATTATGTGAAAATTTGAAAAGAATTTGTGACCATCTTTAATCTACCACAAAAGAGAATCTTCAAAAAAGATGGAAAAGGTGAAGGGCTATACTAGCAGATATGAAAATTTATCATCAAGGTATGGTAATTAAGACATTGTATATTAGTGCAAATACAGACAAATAGATCAAATGAACAGATTTAGAGTGTATAGAAAGAGATCCTCACTCGATTTATGACAAAGATGAGACTGGGGTTCAGTGGAGAAAGGTGGTACCTATCTGGATTTATCTTTATTTTGCCTTTACTTGTATAAGATTTTTTCATTTGATATAAAATTCTGTTTGAAATTATTTTCTTTTTTTTTTGAAGTTATTTTCTTTAAACTTTAAATTTCTTCTGTTTCTCTTTTGTCTTCAATGTATTTACTAAGCTATGTCTGGGTATGGTTTTCTTTAAATTTTTCCTTTTGGGGGTTCACAGCTAATGCCAAACCTGCAACAATCTTCCCTTCAAATTGAGGAAGGACAGTAGTAAATTATACAAGGACAGGAGTAAACAAGGACAGTAGTAAGTAGTAACTATAATTAGTAAACTCAAGCTAAACAAGACAGGAATAGTTTTAATAGTAGTAGTAAACTATAACTTTATAGTATAATAACAATGCTTAAGTCCACATTGATATTAAATAGTTAGCTAGAAAAGATAGAGAGACAATTAGTCACTAGGGCTTCCATAACAAAATGCCACAGGCTGGGTGGCTTAAACAACAGAAATTTGTTTTCTCACCGTTCTGGAGGCCAGATGCCTAAAATCAAGGCCTAAGTGGGTTTGGTTTCTTCTGAAGCCCCTCTTCTTGGCTTGCAAACAGCCACCTTCTTGATATGTGCTCACATGGGCTTTTTCTCTATGCATATAAAGTCCTCATGTCTCTTTCTTTTCTTATAAAGACAATAGTCTTATTAGCTCAGGGTCCCACTCTTAGGACCTCATTTAACCTTAATTATCTCTCTAAAGGCTCTGTATCTAAATACAGTCACATTGGGAGTTAGAGTTTCTTTTTTTAAAGATATTATTTATTTATTTGACAGAGAAAGAGAGCAAGCACAAGCAGGGGCAGAGGGAGAGGGAGAAGCAGGCTCCCCGCTGAGCAAAGTGCCCGTTGTGGGGCTCAATCCCAGGACCCTGGGATCATAACCTGAGCCAAAGGCAGACACCTAACCAACTGAGCCACCCAGGCACCCTGAGAGTTAGAGCTTTAATATATGAATATTGGGGGAACATATTGAAGTCCATAAGAAGCAGATGATAGATAGATAGATTGATAGATTGATAGATACGTACATGCATGCATACATACATACATACATACATACATACATACATACATATATACATACATTTGTTTAGCTTACAACCATCATAGTAAATTTGGGAAAAAAATAATCAGCGGTTGCTAAATCTCTGAGGGTTGATATTTTCATGGATAGTAGGCTGTTTGCATGGTCTCTAAGTACACCCCTAGAAACTGTTTATTAGGAGAAAAAAAGTAACTATATAATGGAGAAAACAACCATCTGACTGGGTGAGCAGAATTAACATCCCCAATGCAGAGCAGAGGCACGTGATGTGCCTTCCAGATGTGATACCCTGAAAAAAACACAATATCACTTTTATAATTTTCTGGTTGAGGATATTTCACCTGAATTTAGCCCTGAGGCAGAATCAGAAAATCCAACTAAATGACACTCTATGACATAACTGGTTTGCATTCTTCAAAAGTGTCAATGGTGTGAAAGACCAAAAAATAATTGTTACTGTTCCAGATGAAAGAAAAATAAACAAAGATGACCCCCAGAAGCAACACATGATCCGGAACTGGATCCTGTACTCAAGGTGAAAAAAATATCAAAGGGATATTATTGAGATAATAGAAAAAATTGGAATATAGACTATAAATTAGATAAAACTATTGTGTCACTTTTAAATTTCTGAATTTGTTTAGGATACTATAGTTATGTAAAATAATTTCCTTGTTTATAGGAAATACACACTGAAACATTTAAGGATCAAGGGGCATGACATTTGTAATCCGAAGCTCTTCTCAGACTCAGCTAATCAGTCAGACTCACAAGAGCCTCATGGGCCACAATTGGCACCACTGTAACCAGAAGCCACAGGATGGGAATCACAGGCTGCCAAAAGGGGAGTCAGACATTGCTCTTTTCCAGGAGTCCTTGCTGCAGTCCAACATACCAAAGGCTGAGACATACTACAAATCAGGAGGTTGCAGGAGCTGGTCGAGCCTAAAAGCATCAAGCTCCGCAGGCCTGATATCTCTAATAAAAACTCCATTAGCAGTGATTCCAGGGTCCCTGGAAAGGATGTGCCAGTCATAAGAGTGAACATATTCAAGTAGCCTGAGATATGGTTTACTATCAAGGATTCATGCAGTCAATCAATTAGAGATCATTCTTTGCCATAAGCATCAAGTAACGTTGACATTTTGACATTTATCAGGTAACTAGAGGAACAGTTAGGGAGTTCATCAAAGATCAAATTTTCATGCAAAGAGAAATATTTTTGCTAAAATTTTGATCATGGCAACCAATTCTCACATTGTTCATAAGGAATAATAATGGTAGTGTGTGTGTGTGTGTGTGTGTGTGTGTGTGTTCAGGACAGATAAAAGGAAAACATGTAACAAAATGATAACAACTGATGAATCTAGATAAAGGGTATATGGGAGTTATCTGTACTATTCTTGAATCCTTTCTATAAGTTTGATAAATTTTCAAAGTAAAAAGTTTTTTTGCTAGTGGACTGTAATACCAAAGAAGAGGTAAAATCATTCATGTTGGAGACAATGCAACTTTATTTTTTAAAATTATCTTTGACAATTTTATTTCCAAATAACCCAGATACAGTATGTAATGTATGGTTTCAGGGAAAAATAATCTCTCTTAACTTCCATGGTTATCTATGCAATGTGCAAATTCTCTTCTAGAAAGCCTGCCTGCCTTTTTAAAAAATACTGATAAAAGAGAAAATATAATCTATTTAGACCATGTAGAATGATGACATTCAATGAACATAATATGTGCTTTTAAAAAATCTGCTTCTTTTTTCTCTTCAGTGGTTTGAACATTGTAAATAAGAGTCAAATTTAATTATACAGTTGACAAAAAACAAGACATATTCTGTCTTTCCTAACTGGTGCAGAAAGTTGCCTTTCAAGCTTTTCTGTCTGCAATCTACAAATCATTTGGAATTCTAGACACTTTCATGGAGTTCAAAAGTGCAGTCCACTTCATTTCTCATCCATGAATATCTAGATTGCCCTTAAAGCTATTAAAGAAAATGAGAATGAAAGCCTACATTCAAGTAGTGAGGCTGGTTGGGAGTGGGTAGTAATGAAATGAGATGAATCCATTTTACCATTGTTGTTCCTGTATCCTCTTTACCAATCAAATGTAATAAAAACATCGTGTATCAGAGAAATAAATGTGGAAGTAAAAAAAAATTGATGTTTTAAGTTCATTTTATATGGTCCGATTATTTAATAACCCCACTTAAGATTTTTGATTGTGGACATTATTAAGGATTTTATTTTTATATTGGACATTATGGACATTATTAAGGATATTATTATGGATATTATTATACATTAAGGATTATTACAATACATTAAAAGATAATTGTATTTTATATTTTCTTAATACTTTATATTTTTTAAACATTTCACTACAAATTCTTAGTAAACATTCCTTGAACATGTATCATATTTCCACATGGGAGAAATTATTTAGAAGAAATCAGTTCTTCTGAGGTAGATGTTTTCATTCCCATTCTATAGATAAGTAAAGCTAAGAGTAAATATTAAAGTCTAGCCAGATAGGAAAAGAATGATTTTTAATATAGAGAACAATACTTCTATTTTTCATGTTTTCTTTAAGATTTTATTTATTTATCTGAGAGAGAGAGAGAGAGCATGGTGGGGGAGGGTCAGAGGAGAAGCAGGTTCCCCACCTAACAGGGAGCCCAATGTGGGACTCGATTCCCGGACACCAGGATCAAGGCCCTGCCGCAGGCAGTCACTAACCAACTGAGCCACCCAAGGGCACCTATTTTTCATGTTTTAATGCATGTTTATTTTCTTTTTATGTTGGCATTGTAGGACTACATACTAATGTTATGTAGCACAATGCATTTTGTTGATACTTTAGACGATCTTCACATGATGTATAAAAATCACCCTTAACTTTTTCAACGGCATCTCCTTCTTCTGGCCCTTGTTCAGTGAGATGTGGATGCACATTTGTCATCATTTTAAGTGAATCAGATGTAGACTCTGTTATTGTGTTATATTAAAATGCATTTCTATTTAATATATAGCATTCTTTATTTGAAAAAAATATTTGAATATAGCCAACACTATGTCAACATGAATATTACATAACCATAATGAACACTTCCTACATTTCTATAAATTTTCAACAAATTGTTATTACAAATATTACTGTTTGTTATCCTCACATCAATCCTATGTTGTAGATATTATTATTTCTGAATTAAATGAGAGAAAACTAAGATTCATTCTTGCCCAGAGACATACAGTTAAGTAAGAAATAGATACAAAAGTCATATCATATTTAGTTTCAAAGTCCAATATTCTTCTCACCTCACCAAAAATAAATAAATATTGTTTTACCCCCAAACCTTGGGAAGTAAAAAAGATGAGAAATTAGTTGTCTTATTTCCTCAGGTTCAGCTCCTCAGGAGAGAATAAAAATAGCCAAAGTTTGGAGTCTTAGAAAATTTGACTTTTATCCCAAGAGAGATTGGAAAGTTCTTACTTATTTAAGGGCTATGTTCATGGAAATTGCGCAAAGTTATCCTTGAGTGCTGCCAAGAATTGGACAGCAAGTGGCCAGATCTCAGAGAAAGTTGAATCCTCCTAGACAAGGTGATGAGTGGCTGAAAATGTATCCTATTACCACAGAGGACACTGGTCTGAAAGCTGAGCTAAAGGCTGTGATTGTTGGTGACTGGTCATTAAACACCTTGAAAATTGTAATAAAAATGCTGGTTCTAAGAGTGGCATGTGGAGGAAGCAGATTCCTTGAGCTGTAGAACCACCTAATCCCCTATACACCACATAGACCCAAGCAATGAGCAGCTCAGTACTATCTTTCATGGACTGGAGACCAACGCACAACCTTAAAAATCACTCATACGGGGTATGTGTTGGAGTCTGTGGGAGCCTGATTTCCTCAGAAAGCACGGTCTGAAACAACTTTATTGTAAAATGTGATCCAGGGAGCAAGAGTGAGGAAGACATGTGGTGCAGGAACGGAGAGAGCCAGTACAAAGACATATAATGCAGTTGGCGAATAATTGCTTGTTCGTTCTAAAAGGACCTCTTGAAGAGCTATCTAAAATGCATCTCAGGACTGACTCTCAGGGAAATAAAAGAGAAAATTATACACCATTGGTCAACGTTGTCCTCATGGGGCATAAATATCACCAATGGAGGAAATGCAAGAACTGCATTTTAATATCAACAGCAAAGTCCAGGGGTGGAAGCAAGAGAAGCTTTGCAACATGGGTCACATCATTGGTCACAGGAGCAGCAGCTGAAGAAAGAAAACTGAGAGACCAAGTGCATCTTAAATAGCTCACAGGAGAGGTTCCATATCAATTACTCTGATATAACTCAGATACACCCGTATGCTCTATGAAGTCTCATCTGCCACAGAATTGCCGCAAAGGGGAAGGTCCATATCAGTCTCTGAAAAGATTTAAAGTAAATCGATTATGGGAACAAATCTTCACTGCTGTATTTGTTTGCTAAGATATTCATGTCTCTTTTCCATCACCCATTTGTATTTGTTTACACCCTCAGCCAGCATTCCAACTGTCCTGTATTGTTTGTCTTTATCATCAAGGGATCTGAGTTGTTATGATCTTTACCCTTGTCAAACAGTGATTACTTTATTGGTACATTTGCCACTTAGTTCCTCTGTTTTAGAACATCGTTTTCTGTGCTCCTACTGTCTATCAGCAATCCTGGCTCCTGATGGAAATCAGGGTTCAATTATTCTTGCCAATATAGTAACTTTTTTTCTGTGCCTGCTGGATTATCAGCATTAAGAATCTCGACATGACTAGGTGTTAGTCGTGGCTTTGCATTCGGTGAAATCTTTATTGCATTCCCTTGAAGAGGAAGCTCTAATCCTGGACCTCATATTCTACTAGATTAGCTGCATCTGGGGTTTGGAATATACAAGAAAATTTAATGGATCCAATGACCATGCATCCATTGTATCATCTCCTTTGCTGTAAAAATGTAGAGCTCTAGTAGGAGATAGTGTTGTTGGTGGTACTATTGTCAATATATTAGACTCCTGTGTGAACTAGGAGAGCAAGAGAGAGACGCTAGCAGAAATAGCACATTCAAGGAAGGCAAATCTATATCCATAGTAGATGTTAACTCAGAAACCCAGGAGTGAGAGAGACAGACAATCACAGGGCCTGATACTCAGATTATCCTCAGGCTGTACCTGTATGCAGCTAGTCCAAGCCCACACAGAATGGGGCTTGTGGCATTATGTGTGTGAAATAGTAAATATTATATGTTTAATGCAAGGTTCTAGGTATACAGGGAGGGGAAGGAGGCTCTTAAAATCACTGAAATTTGATTTTTAGCCACCTAAAAGGCACTCAAGTCATTCAGTTTTATTTAGAAATATGACATTCCTTGCAGTAAAGTATCTTATTAAAAAATCAGACTGTATTCAGTAACACTATATCTATGGGAAGTAATCAAATGGATCAAAGAACCTTTTATTTCAAGGGATAAAATAGAGTGTTGCTAGAATTTATATCCTAAACAATCCCCAAAGTAGCTAACAAAGGGTTGATGGAGCTTTTCCATAGCTGTTTGAGTCTCAGATTTCTGACCCATTTGGTCATATTTGGACAAATATTTTTTGTGGTCATCCCAGAGTGATAAGTTATATAATTTCCCTAGTCAGGGACAGTGCTCTGAAATGTAGCAGCCCCTGATTTTGTTCTCTAAGATGCTGCCTTCCCTATCAGGCGATCCCTCCTAACGGCTAAAGAAACAGAATAGCATTAAGCCTGAGGTGGACTGCCCTTACCTTGTTAAACTCTTGATCACTCGCTGTTGTAATTATGATTTTCTCTCCTTATTTATCATAAAATCAAAACAACCTGACATTTCAACAGCTGACATTTGTGTTTTCTATAGGGAGAATCCTGCCTACAGTAAAAATCAGACACCAAATGCTTCTCTCACACTGCTCAAAATCCTTTCTTTGGCTGACTCACTTATAAGAATATTGTGGAGCACATGCTTATTTAAGCTTGATCTCTGCTAAGATGCTTATAAGGGTGCATTCTCAAATGGAATCAATGAACCAAAAGAAAGTACATATGCACCTTTTAACCCCTGGAGTTTTCCTCTGTAATCGTAAGAACTATGCATTTATACAAAAGGTGGTAAAATTGGAAATAAAATTTCAGCATTTCTCCTCTTTGGTGCCACATCAATTCCTTGTAATTTGAAGAGGAAGAGCAAGGGGTCCTAGGAGTAATAGTTTAGATTGTTTAATATAAATACATTCCTGTTAGAAAATGAGAGGAAAATGACATATGATAGTAACATAATCTAAAATGCTTTGTAAGAAATAAGATATATAGGATATATGAAAATAATGTTGTTTAAGAGCATAAAACAAAACCTGAACAAAAGAGGAACTGTAGCATGAGGTTGGATAGGAAGATTTAAAGTAAAGATTTTCATCATTCTATATTTATTATATAAAATTAATACATTTTCAATCAGAATCTTTATAGTCTTGCTTTTGTTATTTGTTACTGTTGTTTTAACTCAATGAACTTATAATAAGATTAAAATCCAGTGACAGATGTTTAAAATAGCCAGAATGTTGAAAAAGAGTACATGCATACCATGTATTCAAATTAATATTAAAATTTCAGTAGTCAGGAGCATCTGAGTGGCTCAGGTGGTTAAGCGTCCCACTCTTGGTTTCGGCTCAGGTCATGATCTCAGGGTTGTGAGATCAAACCCTGAGAGGAGCCTGCTTGAGATTCTTCCCACTCCCTCCACCCCTCCCCCTCCTCCCTCTCTAATAAATAAATAAATAAAATAAAATTTCAGTAGTTAAAGCAATTGATTTGAGAGCTACAGTGCAAGAATAGATTAAAAAAAAAAAAAAAAAAAAAAAGACTGGGTCTTCCAAAAGCTTGGGGTTGAAATGAGAGCCCTGACAAATGTTGTACATGAGAGTTGCCATTTGTATTGCACACGTCTGAAATTGTAAATTTCAGCATTAAGAACTGCTTTATCAACTTCCAGATTATGTATCTACCCTTTTGACATTCTGTTCAAGGAAAACTAAAGAGGAATGATAGGTGTTACACCATGCAGGTCCACTGATGTCACTATTTGTTCCATGGGGAAGGAAAGTCACTAGCATAAATTCATGCTTCAGCAAATAACACTGACAGTATAAAATTTGAACATTAAGTTTGGGGCTATGTACTAATGGGTTATGCAAACTTGCAAGTTTGTGCAGCAAATTATGTAGTGCAATCTTGACTGAATAAGTAAAATCCCGCAATTTTAGGTTGGATTTTCAGAGAAGCTGATGATTATATGAGTTCACACAGTTGATTTGGGAAGCGACTCCTTGGAAGCACTGGTGGGAGAGTGTGGAAGTGAGACAGAGAAGTGCAAGAAGGCAATACAGGTGGCTAACGAGCAGATTCTGTTGTGGGCAACAAAGACTCAATCCAACTAGGAATTTCTGAGAAAGTGAGCAAACTCTGACTCTGAGCTGTCCCACCCTAGGGCAACGTATCTGAAGTGTTTATCTAGTAACCCCCATCTCTGATTTTTGAAGAATGCTTCTCAGGTCATTAACTCCTTGGCACTTTCGGATAACTATATATGAACTGAAAATTTTGTAGATAGCAAAAGATCTTAGGCAAAGAGGTGTTGGTGTTTTCAGTAGAAGCCATTGACCCATAAGGAACATGATTTTACATGATATGTAAAGGACAAGATGTAAAAGATCAGTGTCTGCTAAAGAATATGAGCAGGTCATAGATAGCATCTATTACCCATACTATATAAGGCTATTTTGTTGATATTTACAGTTCAAACAGTATAGTCATATCTAGTCATTACCAAGGTGCCCAACAGAATCAACAACATTCCAACCTAGGAGAACAGTTTTTCTGAGCTTGGGGAAAGAAGTCCAACACATAGAAATTTAGTCTTTGTGCTAAATGTCATTTCAAACCAGTGTTAGAAATGGTTCATTGCATTTTAGAAGGGTGAAAGGATAATTAGTTTTTAGTAGTGGATAATTATTTTTCTTGCTGTTCAAATCCATTTTCTTTTCTCTTGTAAAATTACTCAAAATTTCTCCCAACTTTACTCTCACGCAGCTCTAGGGGTAGTGCATGCAGCTTAAGGGGGAGAAGCCCACTCAGCAACATCTCATGACCCAGACCATGTTTGCTTTGAGAATGAGCTTTGGACTTGATATGAGTCAATGAGAATTAATCCTGGGACTTTTGTTCAAACTATGGAAACAATCATTTCTTTTCCTTTGGATTTGAAACTAGAAGCTGTAAACTTAAGATTCATTAGCCAGGTTGACACGAGCCTAAAACGAAGCCAAGGCAAAACTAAGACATGAAATTTTTATTTTATTTTTTTGGATATAATTATTTAGTGACACAGGAAAATAACATGTTGTGAAACAAGCTGGTTACAAGTAGGGGTAGAGGATGACTTCACTTCTGATAGAAAAAAATTTAGAAGTATGTATTCAAAACACTGGATGGTTATGCACTAAAAGTATTTACATCTGTTCAGTGATTAAATATCCTTTCCTTTGCTTCAGTGTATTTTTTGAAGCATGATTACTTCTAAAACAAAAAAGAAAGACAAGTTACTGGATGTCTTAGATGAACAGTTATTAAATGACTGGAGTCCACCCCCAGGACAGGTCCAGCCAGGGTGACAGTGGTCTAGCCCAATGCAGATTATCACTCTTTTTACTAGTGGGATGCTATCTTTATCAGGCTGTTTCCTCCATATTTGATGTTCTCTGTGTACCTATATTTAACAGGAGTCTATGAAGATTAACTGGCACAACAGCAAAATGATGCTAGCAACTTTGGTTTCAAATTGATAAAAATGTATAACTATTGTATAGTTATAAAATGCACTAGAAATAAAACAAGACACATGAAACACCCAAGAGGTGAAAATTTTAAAAAAGACTTTTCTGATAGTGTTGTTTGAACCCTGAGAATGAAGGTCATTGGAACTCTGAAATGAAGGTCAGACTGAGATCAGACCCACCACTGGACTCTTAAAAGATGTAAGCCAAAAATGTTCTCTGAGTTATAAAAAGTTTAAACTGGGTTTTAAATTAGTTAGATATATAATATTGCTATAGGAGAGAAAGGAATATTAGATCGATTCTTTGCACCATTATTTTTATTCCTTCAATTTCTAAATTGGAGAATGTTGATTTAAATTTAGACCTCTGCTAATAACCAAAACAACTAACAAACAAAAATCCACAACAAAACAAACAAAAAGAGTTCTAGAAAAAAAATGCAAGGATATTTTTATAATTAGAATTGTGGAAAGCTTTTCTTTGCCTGACGCTAAAGATTGAAACATAAAAGAAAATGATTATATTTAAACATCTTTTAAACTTAAAAAGATGCAATGAATAAATTTGAAAGACAGTTAACATATTGAAGAAAATATTTTAAAAAGACAAATTTTACTAGGAAAAAAAAGAGCTCCAGCAAATTCAGAAAAATTAAATGACTAGGTATAAAAGTGGCCAATTTATATTAAAAAATACAATAGTCAACAAAGATATAGATACAAATATAACTAAATAACTACACTTAATTTAAAACAAAATATATTATTTTAGCTGATCAGATTTATGAACAATTGTGGCAGAGTTTGGCAAAAATATCAAACTCATTTCTGGAGGATATACATATCCTATATGTATGCTATAACCACTTAGAACAATTTAGCAATTATGTATCAAGATCTAAAACATTCATAACCTAATTAAGCATCTCTGTGTTTAAGCAGTGTCACATAGAAGCACTTGCAATAATTACAAAAGTTCATTTCAATATTGTTGGTAATAGCAAAATATTTAAAGGAAGCAAGTGTTCACCAGTTGGGAATTTTGTCATGAATTAACAGTGCTTTCAGTGAACTACTCTTTAATACATAAAATCATAGATTTATAAGTACTTTAAACTTTATAAATAAAATTTACCAAAGAATAGAAACTAAAACACAAAACCAACAGCAAGATATTATGTTTAGTGTGGTACATTTGTACCAGAAAATAATATATGCTTATATATGAATGTAAGCATAAAAATATCAACAAAGACAAATAAGAATGGTTGTGAAAAATTCAGAAATATACTTTAAAGTAAATCAATGATTATTTTGCAAGTCTTACATGTATGCATTATTATAGTTTTATAAATTGTAACCAGCATGACATTTTTAATAATCAGAAATAAATTACTTACTTAACTAAAAAGGGAAGTAAAGGGAATTTGCACCTATTACTCTATGCTGAATGATAGCAAATAAACAAGCACTTTCTTTTCACAAACAGAATAGACCCCTTAGTGTTACAATTGAAAATTCTTAATGTAACTAGTTATACAGTGATCGATTTCCATTCTCCCCAAATTTTAAGCTCCTCAAGTGCAGGAATCATATTATTAATAATTGTATACCCAAAGCATTGGGTCAAGTTTTTCATTCAGACAGTAAATAATTCAATTATAAAGTGTAATTTGAAATATTTGATAAGTATTTAATAATTTTATATATTTATTTTTATCAAATAATTCACAGGGTTTTTTTTAATTTATTTATTTGACACAGAGAGACACAGCAAGAGAGGGAACACAAGCAGGGGGAGTGGGAGAGGGAGAAGCAGGCTTTCCACGGAGCAGGAAGCCTGATGTGGGGCTCGATCCCAGGACCCTGGGATCATGGCCTGAGCTGAAGGCAGACGCTTAACAACTGAGCCACCCTAGGTGCCGCACAAGTATAATTTTAAAGGATCAGCAGCATTACAGATTTATAAGAAAAACAAGACTGCATTATTTCACAGCGCTGTTGTTCCCAAAATTTATTATTATAGTTACTTTCATATGTTCCTTTTCATATTTATCTCTATTTGTTAAAATTATAATATACTTTCAGAAAAATTTGTTAATTTAAAAAAATTGTATTGATGTTATTTTTGATAGATGAAGATTAAGTTTACACTAATCCTTCCTTCATATTATCTTCCCAGTGTGTGTGTGTGTGTGGGGGGGGAGGTGGTGAGGGAAGGAGGATGTGTGTGTGTACGTGTGCATGTGTGTGTGTGGGGGGGGGGTGTGTTCCCACTGATGGGATTTAGTGGGAGTAACATAGCCTATTAATGGAATTTGTAAGATATTACTCCATTGTCTTTCAGATGTTGAGACTAAAGATACCACTGCAATTTCTTTTAATATAATCCATTTATTTTTGTTTGTTTATTGTATAAATTCTGAAATAGTTTAGAATATTTTCTTTACTTCAGATGGTTTAAGATTTTTGATGCTGTGCCTTAGCTTGACTCCTTCTGCCTTCCTTCCTCCCTTCCTTCCTTCCTTCCTTCCTTCCTTCCTTCTTCCTTCCTTCCTTCCTTCTTCCTTCCTTCTTTCCTTCCTTTCATCTTTCTTTCTTAAATGCTTAGAGGCTGGACAATTGGTAGGGACTTAAAATATGGAGATTCTTTCATTAGTTCTGGACATTTTAGAAATTATTTATTTACACATATACTCCTTCTGTTTATTTTTTCCCTAAGAGCTCTTTTAGTCAGATTGGTAGATGGCGCGCATAGAGCACAGAGCTGGGAAGGGTTTCCTCAGATAACTGGCTTTATAACAGATTGTGACAAATTCAAAGTGAAATGTTGGTAAGGGTTCAAAGCCTGATAATCGCCTACACTCGGAGCTCAGATGGACTCCCCCTGGGCAGCAGCCACCTCTGGTCTCCACAAAGCTGACTCATACTGATCCTTTAAACACTCCACAGGTCCCCCTAAACTGCCGGTCCGTTGGGCGGGCCTGAAACTTACCTCAGGAGGATTTTCTACTCTGGCCGCCTTAAAGACCCGCAGCCCAATTACATATCCTTTCTTTTTCTATTCTACATCTAGGGCACTTCCAACTCAGTCCTAATGCCTAGGAGTACAAAAGCCTCATGTTGCTCCTTTTCCCCACAATAGAGGTTGATATCTCATCATCAGAAAAAAATGTCCCAGAACCTATAAGGATAAAACCTCTTTAGCCTCCTCCGCCTCCAACTTGAAAGAGGAATGCTTTGCTTTCACTATTAAGTAGAAGTTTAAAGAGTCAGTTTCTGTCTCTTTCAATCTGAGGAAACAAGTCAGGTAGAACTGCTGGGACCTTTTTTTCTTCTCTATTTCAAACGTTCATTTGAATGAACAAGAGCATGTATGCTTGAACAGAAAAACTATGAAGCAGGAAACCAGGGAATTACATGTACTAAAATATTGGCACAGAAAAACAGTATAGAAATCAGAGTTGTTAGTACTTACAGAGAAAAAAGGCATTAAATTATGGAAGAATTTATAGCACAGTAAACACAAAGCAGCCCACAAACCTCTGCAAATAGTTAAAAGTACTCCATGAATGGAAGTTTTCTTTCTATCTGATTATATGCCACCTAAAGTGTATATATATATATATTAAAGCAATAACCACAAAAACAGTAAAAGAGCTTCTTTATTAAATATCAGTATATCTAAACTAAATCTAATACATTCATCAACATTTCTAAATTTATAAATGGTATGAAGAGAGCCCTTATACTCAGTTTTGAATTAACAACTCAATGCACTTTTTAAAATGTTTACCTAAAGACACAGCCAGTTGTTGATTGTGAAGCTGAGTTGTATCTGTAGTCATGGCCCCACTGTCAAATAAGTAAGTTTGGTGCTAAAAACAGAAAAAAATAAATTATTCATTCATAAACCCATTCTTTATTAAATATTCATTAAGTATTTATTTTTGCTAGGCATTGTATTAACCAAATTGATTTCAGCTCTTACAGAAGTCTGTTTCAGTGTTGAAAATTATAAACTCCAATTAAGTATAATTAAGATTTTAATATATGTAATCTACATACAGACATAAACAAACATTAACATATATACATACATACAAATACACATATAGGAGAATTTAACTGTAACATTATAAAGAAAAGGTACATTGTCCTAAAATCTTTAAAAAGGGTTGCAAATTGGTGACATTTGGGCTGAAATCTGAATTATAGATTGGCACTACTTAGGATAGGAATCTGTAAATATTTGCATAATTCATGAATGATAAAAGAAACAAAGTAACGTTTTCTGTCTGCTTCAAATGTATTGGTGCCCCAAAGGGTCTTTACCATTGTCTGAATATCACCTTTTGAAGAAGGAAAGACCTCAGACTATCCAGACATAATACACATCAAAATAGACTATCCAGACATAATACACATCAAAATTAGACAGTCTCTCTTAACTTTACAAGCATTAGTTCAATGAAATCCATTTTTTACCAAATTCCTGTTAAAGTTGATTAGGGAGAACTTCCTATGCTTACCTTGGGAGTAAAGATTCTGCAACAAAAATTCTGTAAAAATTCAAACAAATGTCTCTTTCCCATCTTGCAAGATGGCGGGCGAAAAGCTGAGAAGCCGGATACTAAGGAGAAGAAACCTGAAGCTAAGAAGGCTGATGCCGGTGGCAAGGCTAAGAAAGGTAACCCCAAGGCTAAAACGCCAAAGAAGGGGAAGCCCCACTGCAGCCGAAACCCTGTACTTGTCAGAGGAATTGGCAGATATTCCGGATCGGCTATGTATTCCAGAAAGGCCATGTACAAGAGGAAGTATTCAGCAGCCAAGTCTAGGGTTGAAAAGAAAAAGAAGGAGAAAGTTCTTGCTACTGTCACAAAACCAGTTGGTGGTGACAAGAACGGTGGTACCCGAGTGGTTAAACGTCGCAAAATGCCTAGGTATTACCCTACTGAAGATGTGCCTCGAAAGCTGTTGAGCTGCGGCAAAAAACCTTTCAGTCAGCACGTGAGAAAGCTGTGAGCTAGTATCACCCCCAGGACCATTTTGATCATCCTCACTGGGCGCCACAGAGCAAGAGGGTAGTTTTCCTGAAGCAACTGAGCACTGGCTTGCTACTTGTGACCGGACCTCTGTCCCTCAATCGAGTTCCTCTGCGTAGAACACATCAGAAATTCGTCATTGCCATTTCTGCCAAAATTGATATCAGCAGTGTGAAAATCCCCAAACATCTCACTGATGCTTACTACAAGAAGAAGAAGCTGCGTAAGCCCAGACACCAGGAGGGTGAGATCTTCGACACTGAGAAAGAGAAATATGAGATTACAGAGCAGCGCAAGGTTGATCAGAAAGCTGTGGACTCGCAAATTCTGCCAAAAATCAAAGCTGTTCCTCAGCTTCAGGGCTACCTCCGCTCTGTGTTTTCTCTCACAAATGGAGTTTACCCTCACAAATTGGTGTTCTAAATTTCTTACAAAGAACGTAATTAAATAACTGATCCATTAAAAAAAAAAAATCCAAACAAATCACAGGTCTCTTTAATATGTTTTGAGGGTTTTTGTTTTGTTTTGTTTCTTTTTTTTTTGTAAGCATAATTAAAGTCTATAGAATGTCTTTAAAATCCTTCTTTTATTCAGATTTATTTTGATGACACAAAAACACTAACTAAGCAAACACGGACTGTGGGGTAGAAATTATTTTGTTCAGTAATTCCCACAGTCTGGTTAAATTTCTTTTCGTTCCTTTAATAACCTATCTATGTATTTTCTTTCATGAAGCATATTTTAAAAAATGAACAATGGTTTCTCAATGTATTGAAAGTGGAGTTTCTAAGTTCGAAGTTTGCCATGTTTAAGCAGCAGCTTTGGCAGCTCTACTACCTTTAGAAACTTTGTCCTTCTGCCCGGTGAGTTTTCAGTGACTTACTGACATATGAACAGGCAGTTGTAAAGTTTCTGGCAAAGCAGCCATAAATTTTTAATTTGATATTTAAGTTCTCATTTTAAGTGGAAAACCTTTTATTTAAAGTTTTTTTTTCCGTCGCATTACAGACATCAAAGCTACATTTTATATATATGGATGTATATATGTGTCTATACATATATGTATATAATATGTATTTTTTATATATGACCAATCACATGACCAATCACTAACATTATCAAATATGCAATATGAATAAGGATACCAGATTTTTTAAAATTTGGGATTCTCAAAGCTAAAGGAGAGGCTATAGCCAATTTTAGTTTTTCAAAACCTCCCCAGATTCTAGATCTTCAGATTCTAGATCTCTAGATCCTCTTCAGAGACTGTGGAGGATTATCATGCAATTGTTCTGGCAGAAATTTTGTTTGTTAAGCTGGAATATACCATCTATAATACTGTACTTGTCCCCTCCAGAATGTCTGTTTTTGTTTTTAAATAGCTAAAGAAAATAGCAGGGGGGTCCCCAAGCCCTTGAGGTATTCTTTGTCATAAACACTGGACTCCTTCATAAGCAAAAGCAAAGAATTTAGACTTGTCCACTAGAGGAACAGGAGGGCAAAAAGGAAAAGAAGGAAAGAAGGAAGGAAGGAAGGAAGAGAGGAATTGCAGAACAAAGATCACATACCCAAAGATAAATTTTGCAGACAATGATACCAAAGTCAGAAGTTAGAACAGTTTCAGAGTAGTTACAGGGTTAGAAACTATAGAGATTAATGGCTAACATCTTGTGTAAATCTATATAGTGGCTGGCAATCTTGTATTTGTTGCCCTTAGGGCACTAATAAAAGGACAAAAACTGTTGCTCTTCACCCTTGATACTGTGGCTTGTTTTTCAATAGTAGAAATAATGGAGATGGGTCCAGAGCTGCCACTGTTTTTCTCCAGTCCAGCACCAGGAGGAAAGGTTTCTCGTGACTCCCCTTAAACAAAATTCTTATAACAGATTTTTTGTTGTTATCATTTTTCTTTCATTTAAAAAACGTTTATTAGTTTCGATTTCCAGACTCCTGAGGGTGTCAGATGCTTAGACCAGAAGAAAACAAAAAAAAAAGAAGAATTCGTGAGAATGTTGAAACAAGATTCGGGGGAAGGAAAGATGGCAGAGGAGTAGGGGACCCTATTTCAACTGGTCCCCAGAATTGAGCTGGATATCTACCAGATATCTGAACACCCACGAAACCAGCCTGAGATGTAAGATCTGGATTTCTACAAACAGAATATCGCAGGCGGTTAGTTTCGAGGTACAAAGTGGGGAGCCGTGATTCCACAGGCAAGTATCTGAAGATAAATGGCAATGGGAGGGTGCCTGGCCATAGGGATTCTACACCGCCGGTGAGCCACGGCCCTGTGCGCTGGGGACGGGGCACAGACTCGCAGACCGGTAGTGGCAGGGAAAGGACTTTAGGGCAGCCCCCCCGGGGGCGGAAACCCAGAACGGCGGGGTCACGCATACTATCTGGGGGCGGCTGGTGGTTTTAGAAGCACAAAGGGCAGAGACATGCTCTGACCTGAAGGCAGGACTGGGGGCGCTGCGGAGGGGTGCACAACCCAGGCCGCTGCAGTTTATATCAGCACAGACAGAAACGGAGACAGTGTGGCCTGGAGAGCTCACTGAAGAACAGACTGCAGTCTCTCTGCTCGGAGGCAGAGGGTTGGAAACAGTGTCTTCTGTTCTGACTTGCGGAAGAGACGCGGAAAGCCACCAGGAAAAGCTGCCAGAGAACAAAAGCCCCAGAAACTGATTCCCACTGAGCCCATCCCCTGCCACAGGGGCGGCAGGGCAACTCCGCCCAAACAAGGTTGCTGAGTAACAGCGCGGCAGACCCCACACCCAGAAGACAGGCTGGGAAAACAAGAGGCCAACAACCCTAAGGTCCCAAGAAAACAGGTGCATCTTGCTTGGGTTCTGGTCAATAATTTGGACTCTATACGTTCCCTCAAGCACCCATCAACAGAATGACTAGGAGGGGGAGCCCCCAAAATAGAAAGGACTCAGAGATTATGACTTATGCTGCAGATTTACAAATGGATACAGATATAACCAAGATGTCGGAGATGGAATTCAGGCTAGCAATTGTGAAGACAGTGGCTAGAATGGAGAAATCACTTAATGGCAACATAGAGTCTCTAAGGGCAGAAATGAAAGCTGAATTGGCAGAACATAAAAATGCTATCAATGAGATCCAATCCAATCTAGATAATCTAAAAATAGCTAGGGTAACTGAGGCAGAAAAACAAATAAGCGACCTGGAAGACAATATAATAGATTGAGAGGGAAAAGAGGAGGCCAGGGAAAAACAACTCAGAATCCATGAAAATAGAATCAGAGAAATAAGTGACACCATGAAGCGTTCCAATGTCAGAATAATTGGAATCCTGGAGGGAGTGGAGAGAGAGAGAGGACTAGAAGATGCATTTGAGCAAATCATAGCTGAGAACTTCCCTAATCTGGGGAATGAAACAAACATTTGCATCCTAGAGTCAGAGAGGATCCCTCCCAAGATCAAGGAAAACAGGCCAATACCCCGGCATGTAAAAGTAAAACTTGCAAATCTTAGAACCAAGGAAACCTTCTTAAGGGCAGTTAGGGGGAAGAGATTCCTTACATACAGAGGGAGGAACATCAGAATAACATCAGACCTATCCACAGAGACCTGGCAAGCCAGAAAGGCCTGACAAGACATATCCAGGGTACTAAATGAGAAGAACATGCAGCCAAGAATACTTTACCCGGCAAGGCTTTCATTTAGAATGGATGGAGAGATGCAGAGCTTCCATGACCGGCAGAAACTGAAAGAATATATGACCACTAAGCCGACCCTGCAAGAAATATTAAGGGGGGTTCTATAAAAGGAGAAAGACCCCAAGAGTGATATACAACAGAAATTCACAGGGACAATCTATAAAAACGTCTTCACAGGCAACATGATGACAATTAATTCATATCTTTCAATAATCACTCTCAACGTGAATGGCCTGAATGCTCCCATAAAATGACACAGAGTTGCAGATTGGATAAAAAGACAGGACCCATCCATATGCTGCCTACAAGAGACTTATTTTGAACCTAAAGATACATCCAGACTGAAAGTGAAGGGATGGAGATCCATCTTCCATGACAGCAGACCTCAAAAGAAAGCTGGGGTAGCAATTCTTATATCAGACAAATTAGATTTTAAACTAAAGTCTGTAATTAGAGAAACAGAAGGACACTATATCATTCTTAAAGGGTCTATCCAACAAGAAGATCTAAGAATTGTAATCTCTATGCCCCCAAAATGGGAGCAGCCATCTACATAAGCCAACTGTTAACCAAAATAAAGAGTCATATTGATAACAATACGTTAATTGTAGGAGACCTTAATACTCCACTTTCAGCAATGGACAGATCATCCAAGCAGAAAATCAACAAGGAAACAAGAGTTTTGAATGATACACTGGATCAGATAGACCTCATAGTTATTTACAGAACATTCCACCCTAAAACAACAGAATACTCATTCTTCTTGAGTGCGCATGGAACTTTCTCCAGAACAGACCACATACTGGGTCACAAATCAGGTCTCAACCGATACCAACAGATTGAGATTATTCCCTGCATATTCTCAGACCACAATGATTTAAAACTGCAATTCAATCACAAGAAAAATAAATTGGCAGAAATTCAAACACTTGGAAGCTAAAGACCACTCTGTTCAAGAATGTTTGGGTCAACCAGGAAATCAAAGAAGGACTTAAACAATTCATGGAAATCAATGAGAATGAAAACACAACGGTCCAAAACATATGGGATACTGCAAAGGTTTTCCTAAGGGGGAAATACATAGCCATCCAAGCCTCACTCAAAAAAGTAGAAAAATCCCGAATTCACCAACTAACTCTACACCTTAAAGAACTAGAGAAAAAGCAACAAACAATGCCTAAGCCACGCATTAGAAGAGAAATAATTAAAATCAAAGCAGAGATCAATGAATTAGAAACCAGAAACACAGTAGATCAGATCAACGAAACTAGAAGTTGGTTCTTTGAAAAAATTAATAAGATCGATAAACCACTGGCCAGACTTATCCAAAAGAAAAGAGAAACGACCCAAATTAATAAAATTATGAATGAAAGGGGAGAGATCACAACTAACACCAAGGAAATAGAAACAATTATTAGAAATTGTTATCAACAACTATATGCCAATAAACTGAGCAATCTGGATGAAATGGAGGCCTTCCTGGAAACCTATAAGCTGCCCAGACTGAAACAGGAAGAAATTGAAAACCTGAATAAGCCAATAACCAGTAACGAGATTGAAGCAGTGATCAAAAACTTCCCAAAAAAACAAGAGTCCAGGGCCTGATGAATTCCCTGGGGAGTTCTACCAAACATTCAAAGAAGAAATAATACCTATTCTACAAAGCTGTTTCAAAAAGTAGAAACAGAAGGGAAACTTCCGAATTCATTCTATGAGACCAGCATTACCTTAATCCCCAAACCAGGCAAAGACCCCATCAAAAAGGAGAATTTTAGACCGATATCCCTGATGAATATGGAATCCAAAATCCTCAACAAAATCCTAGCTAATAGGATCCAACAATACATTAAAAGGATCATCTACCATGACCAAGTGGGATTTATCCCCGGGATGCAAGGGTGGTTCAACATTCGCAAATCAATCAATGTGATAGAACACATTAATAAGAGGAGGGAGAAGAACCATATGGTCCTCCCAATTGATGCAGAAAAAGCATTTGACAAAATACAACATCCTTTCCTGATTAAAACTCTTCAGAGTATAGGGATAGAGGGAACATGCCTCAAGTTCCTAAAATCCATCTATGAAAAACCCACAGCGAATATCATCCTCAATGGGGAAAAGCTGAGAGCCTTTCCCTTAAGATCAGGAACACGTCAAGGATGCCCACTCTTGCCACTATTGTTCAACATAGTACTAGAAGTCCTAGCAACAGCAATCAGACAACAAAAAGAAATAAAAGGTATTCAGATTGGCAAAGAAGAAGTCAAACTCTCTCTTTTCGCAGATGACAAGCTACTTTATGTGGAAAACCCCAAAGACTCCACCCCCAAATTACTAGAACTCATACAGCAATTCAGTAATGTGGCAGGACACAAAATCAATGCACAGAAATCAGTTGCTTTCTTATATACTAACAACGCAACTGTAGAAAGAGAAATTAGAGAAATGATTCCATTTACAATAGCACCAAAAACCATAAGATACCTCGGAATAAACCTAATCAAAGAGGTAAAGGATCTATACTCTAGGAACTACAGAACACTCATGAAAGAAATTGAAGAAGACACAAAAAGATGGAAAAATATTTCATGCTCATGGATCGGAAGAATAAACATTGTTAAAATGTCTATGCTACCCAGAGCAATCTATACCTTCAATGCCATCCGGATCAAATTCCAATGACATTTTTCAAAGTGCTGGAACAAACAATCCTAAAATTTGTGTGGAATCAGAAAAGACCCTGAATCACCAAGGAAATGTTAAAAAAGAAAAAGCTGGGGTTTTTCATCACGTTCCCCGATTTCAAGCTATTTTACAAAGCTGTGATCACCAAGACAGCATGGTACTGGCACAAAAACAGACATATAGACCAATGGAACAGAATAGAGAACCCAGATATGCACCCTCAACTCTAAGGTCAAATAATCTTCAACAAAGCAGGAAAAAAACATGAAATGGAAAAAAGACAGTCTCTTCAATAAATGGTGCTGGGAAAATTGGACAGCCACCTACAGAAGAATGAAACTCGACCATTCTCTAACACCATTCACAAAGATAAACTCAAAGTGGATGAAAGACCTCAATGTGAGACAGGAATCCATCAAAATCCTAGAGAAGAACATAGGTAATAACCTCTTTGACATTGGCCACAGCAACTTCTTTCAAGATACATCTCCAAAAGCTAGTGAAACAAAAGCAAAAATGAACTTTTGGGACTTCATCAAGATAAAAAGCTTCTGCACAGCAAAAGGAAACAGTCAACAAAACAAACAGGCAACCCACAGAATGGGAGAAGATATTTGTAAATGACGCTACAGATGAAAGGCTGGTATCCAAGATCTATAAAGAACTTCTCAAACTCAACACCCAAAAAACGAATGATCAAGTCAAAAAGTGGGCAGAAAATATGAAAAGACACTTATCCAAAGAAGACATACAAATGGCTAACAGACACGTGCAAAAATGTCCATCATCATTAGCCATCAGGGAAATTCAAATCAAAACCACATTGAGATACCACCTTACACCAGTTAGAATGGCAAAAATGGACAGGGAAAGAAACAACAAATGTTGGAGAGGTTGTGGAGAAAGGGGAACCCTCTTACACTGTTGGTGGGAATGCAAGTTGGTACAGCCACTTTGGAAAACAGTGTGGAGGTGCCTCAAAAATTTAAAAATAGAGCTACCCTATGACCCAGCAATTGCACTCCTGGGTATTTACCCCAAAGACACAGATATAGTGAAAAGAAGGGCCATACACACCCCAATGTTCATAGCAGCCATGTCCACAATAGCCAAACTGTGGAAAGAGCCAAGATGCCCTTCGACAGATGAACGGATAAAGAAGATGTGGTCCATATATACAATGGAATATTACTCAGCCCTCAGAAAGGATGAATACCCAACTTTTACATCAGCATGGATGGGACTGGAGGAGATTATGCTAAGTGAAATAAGTCAAGCAGAGAAAGTCAATTACCATATGGTTTCACTTATTTGTGGAACATAAGGAACAGCATAGAGGACATTAGGAGAAGGAAGGGAGAAATGAAGGGGGGGAATCAGAGGGGGAGACGAACCATGACAGACTATGGATTCTGAGAAACAGGGTTTTAGAGGGGAGGGGTGAGGGGGGACGGGTTAGCCTGATGATGGGTATTAAGGAGGGCACGTACTGCATGGAGCACTGGGTGTTATACGAAAACAATGGATCATGGATCAACACATCAAAAACTAATGATGTATTGTATGGTGACTAACATAACATAATAAAATTAAAATAAAAATAGTTTATATTTTTTATTTGAGAAAAATCAGAACACGTATTACCATTACAATTTCAAAGTTTTATCAAAAACTATGAGCATTTGATTTTGCTTGTGAGAAATCCCATGAAATTCCACGGAACTATGATCTATTTGTACGATAGGAGATGTACCCAAACATTCGGGAAATCTGTCTGTTGCTCAGCAGTAAATTCATTCAATCATTGTGTTTCATTTATATAACTGTTTATGTACCCAGGATCTTATTCAAAGTCTAGAGGTAAACAATTGTTTGCATCATCACTGGCATTTCTATGAGTAGTTTTAATCTAAGATCTTATTTAGTGCCACAAATTTACTTCCATATTTTAATTCACATTTCCTTTCCTTTGGTGCTTATTGTAAAATATCCCTTCATATTTTCTCCTTTCATGAACCCGCTTTCATTAACTACAAGTATATACTTAAACAACAATTATGTTTTATTCATTTCCTTGAGAAACTCAAGTTAAATATAATTATAATTTGTAATTGTATTTCTTCCTCTACATGATTATTATATACCCTCAGGACTTGTTGATCTGCCTTAGTCCATCTGGCATTATTGGATGTCTCATCATAAATTAAATAATACTAATCTCCTCATAATATATCAGCATGATGTTACAATATCTGATACTAGGAATCACAAGACATTTCTTAGTAGTTATTTTTAATAGTAGACATGAGTGTAATTTAATTATGGGAATGCACATCACTAAGTAAAACCTAACTTGATAAAATATGATACGTAAGCTATCCTGTAATACTGAATATTTTGTTCTGTGTCATAATATGATGTGTTCACCATTCTGGGTAAATACACATTTGAGAGAATTGAGTTTCAGAAAGAAATACAATTCTTAATAAACTACTTTGGGTAGAAAATATTGCACCAAAATTCTAAATTATTTGCTAAAATCTGCAAAACACATTGAACTGCTGTTTTTAATTTCAATTCCTAATTAATGTATGTAGCAATTATAGGACATTCCAGTGTGTAGTACCATATCCTTATTTATAAATAAATATTTTCCTTTACTGATGCAAATTTGACCAGCTGCTATACAAGTATCTGTAAGTATCAGAAGTGATGCCATCTGTTCTTCTTGAGAAGGTATTTCCTTCTGTTGTCAGCAGATCACTCTTGTTTTTACTCTATATTTTGTTCATCTGATATATAATAAACATGTTAAAAATACTTCTGGAAACGTGTCACTACACACACACACACACACACACATACACGCACACAAACACTAACAGCAATGGAGACCAAATAATAATAATAATAATAATTGTGCGTGTATATAGATACAGATATATAGATATTTATTTAGTGCATGTGTTTTGATTGCCTACCATATATGACATGTCATGCTGGACAGTGGGAATACAAAGATGATTACTGGTAAGGTCTCTCCTTTCAAGGAACTCAGAATCTAATGGGCCTATAAACAATTTTTCTGGGAGGAAAGTATAAAATATCATGAAACTGAACTAAGTAAACAAAAGGTTATGTTTGCCATTATTATTTTTATCAGAATTTGGAAGCTACTATATGTCTCTCTTCTCTTCTACTAATTACAAAAAAAGAAAAAGAGAGAGAGAGAGAGAGAAAGAACAAAAGAACGTGAAATTACTAGGTATAAATTAGGCATAATGAACTGAAGTAAAAAAATGCAGTCACCTGAGGGAGTGCAAACACCTCCCAAGGGAACTGCAATGCCACTGAACTTCTAATTCATCTTTAGGAAGAATGGATTTATAAAAGGAGAGAGGTCTACCATAAAACCAGAGTTGGAAAATTGAGATAAATAGCAGCTCTATCAGCATTATCAGAGAAGAGGACATCCTAGCCAGCTAGTTAAAAAAAAAAAAAAAAAAAAAAATCCCAGTTCCATTGAAATGACTCTGACCATTTCTAATGTGGGCTTTGATACTTCAGGTAATATATGATTGAGTCCATTATAAATTTAATCGACCTAATCTGTGTGTTTTGATTCTAAGATTACCAATCTGAACATATTCTTAACAAAATAAAATCCAAACTAATCAGTGAGAACTTCACTAGGAGAATGGGGCTTCATCCGTTATGGGACTAAATATCAATATTGGCTATCACTTTACCAAATATTGTGTAAAACAGGAAGTTCCTGGACTCTCAGTAATAGACCAAACAGTTTGAAGCTGAGTGATGACTTTACTTAATTTTACTTATTGTTTCACCTCTGAATTTAGAGTTGTGTATGATCCAGATGGTTATATATGAATAGATGGACAATATGAGGCATCAGACAACATGACAGACATATGTAAAACTATGAGAAGATAATCTGGACCAGCCTAGGGGGAGCCATTAACACCTTAACTATATTACATGTGCAAAGTGCTTACTGTTATGTTCATGATATTTCAGATCAAGAAGGGGAAAAGGACTTTTCTAGGAGAGTGAGAACAACAATTCTGAAATAAAACAAAGTTCCTAGCTTTGGCTGTGACACTGAATAGACACCTCCCTAAATACACATTAGTAATTCTCAAAACTGAGAATTCTCAAATACTGAGTGTTCAGGAGCAGAGAAGGGTGGTGTTTGTTGACTTCGTTTCCTTGAAATGAACTCATAATCCGCATGCATTACTATTACCATTTATGTATAATGTAGGTTACCCACTCAGCAATGGTAACCAGATACCTTTGAGTCATCTGTACTTTTGCTTAAATTTCCATATAATTCACCAGTATAAATCACCACTATAATTCACCAGCCCACAATTCCACCATTGCCTTGTTTGTACTTGTCATATGTACAAATTCTGACCTAATATTTAACTCCTGGAACTTTCTGGGTTTCCCTGCTTGAAATTTCTGCTGTACTCTATCAGCACGTGCAAAGTAAATGTCACACACACACAAAAAATAGCTGAGTCATTCATCTATACTCCTGTTATGAAAAATATATTCAGTCTAGAATCAAAATATCTTGTCCTAACCACTAATTTTTCTACTTAGAAACTGTAGGAACTGACATCAGCTGAACTCCTGAAATTTAGTTCCTTCCCTAGTGAAATGAGATAATAATATATTTCCCACATTAATGTGTCATCATAAATATAATTCTATTCTTTGTAAATATAAAAAGCCTTGCTCAATCACAGGAACCAAATCAATCAATGGTAAATTGACACCAAGCCACTTAAAGAACTAATAAAAAATTCCATCATCAAGAAGTTTTTCTCTACTTTTGGTTATTTGTCATAATGTAGGAACGCTCCTACATAATTGACTTAATTTTTTATAAATCAAAGTAATTTATAAATCATGGTAATTTTTTTATAAATCTAGGTATTTGCTTATTTATATTCCATCTACTTACAAAAAGCAAATGAGTGGAGGTACCATAAAAATGTAATACAATAAGATGAGACATTATTAATAAAACATGAAGGCAATATGTAAAGGAAGAAAGAAGGAAATATATCAGGACATTTTGATAGCAGAACTATGCCACAACCAAACACAGATTATTTCTGAGTTATTTAGGAGTGGGATGTTACCATGGAGTCTTGGGCTCCATTTTTTAAATGTATATGGAAGGCTATTTAGCCAAAATTTAAAAATCTCATCTGCATTTTAACCATTTGTTTTTAATTTCTCTGGAATTTCAGTTCCATATAGTGAAATGCTCTGTGTCAGAACAGAAGCACTTGTTTGGGAAGTGTCTACTAGTTTGCGCAAGGGAAGGCTCAGAACAGACTAGAATACAGTGGAGTGGGTAAGGCCTTGGCTTTGCAGCCAGACTGCCAGGTTGAACATCAGACTCCACCCTTCACTACCTCCAGAACCTGGGGAAGTTATTAATATTTTAATTCCTGTATTTCTCTACCTGCAAAGATCCTCGGAAAGCCTACCTTATAGCGTTGTTTTGAAGAATAAATGAGTCCGTACATGTCAAGCACTTAGAGCCCTGCTTGGTCATAGTCACTGTTCAATTTCAGCGTTGGCTTTGTTTTAAAGTGATAGTTTCATGAAGCAGACTTGCTTTAGAAAGTCCCTCAACATAAGTACCTCAATAAAACAAATGTGTATTGCTTGCCTGCACCATGTTCTAAGAAGAACCTGTGAGGTCATTTTAAATATGGATGCAAGAGCAGCGGGCTAGATGTGTGTGCTAGTGATTCAAGATGCATGTATCATCTTGATTACAATTTAGAAAAAAAGGAAGAGAACTTTCTTACCATAAAGAGAGCAGTGTGTCATTGTGTGTGTGTGGGGGTGTGTGTGTGTAGGGAGTAGTAAGGAGATAGAGTGTATAATGCCCCCCCCTACTTCCTGGGGCTACACATGCAGCTTTTTAAAATTGAATGATTGAAGCCATGCTTATTGGAGAATGTACTATGGACTAACTGATTACCTTATCTGAACCATAATGTCTGCCATTTTTTTTAAGATTTTATTTATTTATTTGAGAGAAAGACACAGAGAGAGAGAGAGTGTGTGAGCATGAGCAGGGGAAGGAGCAGAGGGAGAGGGAGAAGCGGGCTTCCTGCTGAGCCGGGAGCCTGATGCGGGGCTCGATCTGGGATGCTGAGATCAGACTTGAGCTGAAGGCAGACAATTGACTGAACCACCCAGATGCCCCCCATAATGTTTATCATTAACTGTTACCCCAGGAAACCAAAATATCAGGGTTAGGACTTGAGCCAGCTCTCATGGGAGCTGTCATAGTATTATTAAGCAGGAGAATGCTCTGGACCGGTAGGCCTAAACTCTAGATGCAAATTTGAGTCACTGGTGAGTTTTTTTAAAATCAGATGTTTAACCACACCCCCAAACTCGGATTTAATTGGTCTAGGTTTGGATATCTCTATTTTCAAAAGCTGGGGTACAGTCAGGGTGACGGCACTTCCCTGGATGACAGGGACTGGAGACGGTAATAGCAGCAAAAATCGAACCAAGAATAGGTCTTTTCACTTTTCACTTTCAGCAACAGAAATCTACACTGCTACTTGGGACTGAGCAAGCAAATACCAGAGATCCTTGGGAATGTATGGTGAAAATCCCCAAAGAACAATTCTCAAAACGGTGACAAGTGACACATACCTTATTTGGTATTCCAAAGTGGTTAAGAAATATCAGACACATATGTCTATATTATATTTTATGCAACCCCACGACTATATTTCTGAGTTAGCTGAATAATGGCTCAAAATTATATATCTATACTAGATAGATAGATAGATAATCATATATGTTCTACAGTAGCATGAGTTTTCCCAGAATGTTTTTATATTGATTTGAAAATAGAAATACGTTCCCAATCATAGCTATAACTCTTACTTTGATAAGCAATATTTGTAATGGTAAAGGACAGGATGTTTTATAAAATTAGGGGATTATATCAAATTCACCTTTATATCATTGAAAGGCTTAGAAATCTATCCAATATTAAAGGGCTTTTGGAAAAGGAAGGATGAACTGACTGGATTTTTCTTTCTCTTGTAAACTAAGTAGTCTTAAGTAAGAACCAAATGTCAAAGCCATGTTACACAAGTTTTACCAAAGGAAAAGGAGCAACTAATACAACTGGCAAAGGAAGAATTCTCTCAGAGCTACATATACATTGCAGAATATCTATATACATTGAAATTTTAACCACCAGAAAAATTACTTTTAAGTAGAAAATATAACTTAGGTTCTAATGTAGATTGTCATAAGAAAACAATAAAGCATGAATACATTGTATGCAAAATTGGCCTTATATCGTTTTTTAAGATTTATTTATTTATTTATTTATTTATTTGACAGAGAGAGACACAGCGAGAGAGGGAACACAAGCAGGGGGAGTGGGAGAGGGAGAGGCAGGCCTCCTGCAGAGCAGTGAGCCCAATGCGGGGCTCCATCCCAGGATCCCAGGACCACGACCCGAGCCGAAGGCAGACGCTTAATGACTGAGCCACCCAGGCACCCCGGCCTTATATCTTTAAATATTGTGTTTACCATTTATGGTCAATTAAGCTTTGGGTTCAATCTTCAATTCTTCAAAAAACACTTAATAAATAATAAAAAAATAATGAAACAAATTGTTTAATTTACTCAGATTTGGTCTACTTATCTCCCACAGTAATTGCCAACAATCAGCTCTGTTATTCTATATAAATCATGTTTTTTTTAGTAAATCATTAGAAATAATTGTAAATGTATAGTATGTATTGAACTTTGTTTAAATTTGATCTAAAAAAATATGTATATCTTAGTACCCTCATCAAGTTCCTAAATGGTGTTATGACATTTTCTTATAGGAATAATATCACAGATTTTTATCCTGCATTCGCCTTTACCCTGGGATTTTAAACCTACAGTCTCTTCTTATGTTGTCTAACCTGTGCGGCATCATTATCCAGTCAGGGTAGAGTTGGTTACTTCATTTTCCTGAAGGCAGGCAGTGAGTGAAATCTATTCACATCAGTTTGTTCTTTCAAGGTCCTGGTTTTATTCTGTCTTGGTTAGTTAACCTTTGAAAGACATAATTACTCTATTTGTGCCAATGTAATAAGATCAAACAGACTGTATCCCCTCCATAAATCTAGTCTTTGTGTAAAATACTCACATAGAAATTACTGAATCAGGAAAAAAAATGATTCAAGAAAACATTCACCTTCTATATGTGTTTCAATGTTTTACTATTTGTGATTATAGCTACTACTAGTTAGAATTGTATCTTAAAATTAAAATTAAAAAAATTCAGAACATACTGGGAATTATAGTAGAAAATAAATAAAATTTACATAATTATGTTTTAGAATATATTTTATTCATTAGATGTTTATAGAAATGTAGATAAAACAAAAACCTAAGGTCTCTTTTGAGCAAATATGAAAGATGAGGGGTTTTTTATTTTTATTTGTTTTGTTTTGTTTTGTTTTGTTTTGTTTTTTAGATGGGGGTTGGGCAGAGGGAGTGGGAGAGAGAGAATGTTAAGCAGGTTCCACACTCAGCGTGGAACCCAACATGGGGCTCAATCACACAACCCTGAGATCATGACCTGAGCCAAAATCAAGAGTCAGACGCTTAACCAACTGAGCCACCCGGGTGCCCCAAAACAGGAGAAATTCTGAATGTTGATGGTTAGAGATTGTATAAACTTACCAGTCTGTATCTCTCCATCTCTGAAGTCAAAAAGTAGGCATTCACAATCATGAGGCTCTGGGTAGAGCTCTTACATAGGTGCCTCTGCTAAAACCTCAAGGACAGAGAAATCCTGAGGACATCTTTCTCCACTATTACTCAGTCTTCAGTACTTTTATACACTAATAACTCTTCCCTCTCACTCTCTGCTCTACCCCAGAGCCTTTTTTTCTGGGGTCCCTCAAGAATGAAACGACCACTGAGCTGATCTACCTGCTCTTTGCTGATTCCATTGTTCTTGGGGGAAGATGGAGCGGGCTGGGTGTGGGAGTCAGTGCTTCCTTATTCATTAGATGTTTACAGAAATGGAGGTAAAACAAAAACCTAAGGTCTCTTTTGAGCAAATATGAAAGATGAGGTTTTTTTTTGTTTTTATTTGTTTTGTTTTGTTTTGTTTTTTGAGAGGGGGGTTGGGCAGAGGGAGTGGGAGAGAGAGAATCTTAAGCAGGTTCCACACTCAGCGTGGAACATGGGTTACCTGCATGGCAAGTTTTAGACCCTTGTCCTATCATCAGAGCAAGTGATGAAAGGTTAACTCTCATTTTCGGTTTGCTGCTTTAGTAGCCACTCACATTTGACATTCAACTCTCTCCCAACTCAGCTGAGCTCCTAGCATATCCTTGAGAAAGATATGTATCTTCCACCAAAACATGAACGTAATAGCAAGGTGCTATTACTGGCCATATCCATTCTTTTCTTTGTAAATAATCCTAATTTAAAAGCATTAGGAGCAAGTTAATAACATCTCTTTAATTTTGATGATGACATTGGAAAACATAAAGCATTTTGTAAGTGGTTAATTGTTATAAATGACTTAGATGGCATCATATTTGAGTCTAAAGAAAATCTAACTAATGGGGAATTCCTACACTGTTTCTGCGGTTTTCTATTTGCTGTAGCCCTGGCCTCCAAAAACAAATTATAATTTTAGTAGCATAATTGAATAAAATGGAAATAAGTCCATAAAAATGTGTTCAACTGTCTAGTAAGTGTGAATATTGTGTAATTATAGAAAAGAAACTGTCACATGATTCTAAAATATTCTAATTTTTCCTTAAAAGTGCCACCTTACTAATTTATATGACATCTTATATTTCCATTCTATGATGACAAGAAAAGTTAAATAAAGCAAAATAATGGTAGATGCCAATTCTCTAGGTTGTTTAGAAAGGTATGCTATTGCCTGACTCTACTTAAAATGGCTTCTAAGTAAACTGATAATTTTTATTTTTAATATTAATATCATTAATCCTTCAGGCACCAGCTTTGGCTGCTGTAAGATTTTCCTTCTTTTTTTTTTTTTTTTTCCACCACTCAACTTTTCTTCATTAATACTTCCCAGGCACAGAAACTGCATTGTTATCATCACTCATATTTCACTTCTGTCCTGGCTGCACAAATATTTCCCTAAGTTCAACCACTTCTCATTCTCAAGAAGTGATTTCCAAACCAAAATAGCTATTTCCATGCTCTAGATTTTGGGATTCCTCACTTTGGCAGACCCTTTAAATTTCCCAACTCCCTTCTCAGTTAAAGTTTTTAGGTTTCTAGGGATATTCCTTAATAATAAAAGTATAATAAAGCAAAATAAAGTACATTTTTCTCTTCAGATTTTTAAAAAAATGATGTGATGTATGTTTTATAGATTCTTTCCATTCTGGAGATATCAATGTCAGCTACAAAGCACTACTCTGGGGCTCTATCTCTCCCACTTGTAGGAAAACCAGCCCCTTGAAGCTCCTCCAAAATAGTTTTGTCAATCTGGAGGGATTGGGCTCCAGTAAGGAGTCCTCTAAAGATGTGACTTCTATTTTAATATTCTATTGACCATGTTCTGGATTATGAAGTTTCTGATTTCTACTTATATTAAAAGTAGAAGACATGATGTCAAGATACCCTGAAGGCACCAATGAGTTGGTGCTTCTATCATCTACTCCAAATTTATAGATGCCCTAGGCTTAAAAGAGTGGGTCTTATAGAAAGAATATCAATTTCCAAAGCTAAGGGGGTAAAAAATAGCTGTAATCATAGCCAGTGTTACATACCTATTGTCATTACGTTGACTATCATTCTGCTGAATCTACTGCCGTCTTGATCCCACTATTCATGCTAGGACTAATGTTCACACCTTGCACTGCTGGTGTCACACAGACATTTTATTGAAATGTTTCTTTGGATAGTACAAAACTCTTTGCAAGTGTTTGTATGTTTGTTTTGCCATTTCTACCACTGCACCCCCTTCCACCCTATTTGTGCATACATATACAGGGGGAGGGCCAGTATACTTCTTAATTATCAGACAGGTACAGCTCTTAGAATACAGGTCTTTCTTGATCTACCATGGTTTATATCTCAAAAAACCCATCAGAAGTTGAAAATATCAAGTCAAAAATGCATTTAATGCATCTAACCTACTGAACATCATAGCTTAGCCTAGCCTACCTCAAACATGCTCAAGACACATACTAGCCTACAGTTGAGCAAAATCATCTAACACAAAGCCTATTTGACAATAGTGTTGAGTTATCTCATGTAATTTATTAAGTACTTAATGAAATTGAAAAACAAAATGATTGTATGGGTATAGAATGTTTAGCAGTTGTTTATCTTTATGATCATGTGGCTGACTGGGAACTGCAGCTCACTGCCCCTGCCCAGCACCAGGAGAGAGTATCATGCCACATATCACTAGCCTTGGGAAAGACCAAAATTCAACATTCAAAACTCAACATACAGTTTTTACTGAATGAGTATTGCTTTCACATTTTGCAGTAAATGGTGTCAAACTATTTTAAATCATGGACCCTCCATAATTCTGATCTTCCAAGGTTTATGCAAATTTGTTTTGAAATAAATGTGAGATTTTTCTTCGCAGAATCCTTGTAACATGCAGGAATAATTAATTATTATTTAACAATTAATTATTAATAATTGTTAATCCCACAGACTTTTGGCTTGCTACAATGAATGCAGTTTTGACTCAAGCTGGGAAATATGTTCCATAGATACATAGAGACTGTTCCATAACCTATACCCACACCCCCAACACACAAGCCAAATTGTACCATTTTTCTAACTAGCATTTTGATTGTAGGATTAAAAAAATCTCGTTTCAAGTTTAAAGATATCAAAATTAATCCTTGAAAGATAACTTGTCATAAACTCCATTAAAGGATTATTCTGAAATTTCTCTTATTAAATGTCTCTATGTGTTTTTAAAATTGAAGACTGATTACTTAGTGTACCCTTTACAGAAGAAGATCATCATGTTAAAATTCATCAAGCATGTTAATATGGAATCTACTGTTATCTGTGCCTGGCTTCACTTAATCTGCCCCCAATAACTAAAAACAATCTAAGAAAGCAGTGGATCGCTAATATTATTAAGGATTAAAACCATGAACTAATAATAGGCTACATGTTAATTAATTGATTTTAAGTTTAAAAAAAAGATTAAAACCATAAAATAAATATCTTTTCCTTTCCCTGCTGAACTATAAACCTACCCCAGATTATCTCTTAATTTGTTAACCTAGCCTAGAGACTTTCTATTCAAAATGCTACCTATAAATAATATATAATATATAAATAACAATAAATAAATGACTTCATTCATAAACACTGTTATCCTACCCTTCACTATACTCAGACATATTTATGTATAACCCAAATTGATGGACTTTTTAATGAGCAATGCCAGTTATAAATATCAGTTATTTTACTTCCAATACATGGAACTTCATGATGAACTCATATTCAACATAGTACTACCTACATAGTTTCCTTTTCTATTTCACTATTAGCACTTTCCAATTTCTTTCTGTTTCTTAAGTAATTTTGCAAGTACAGTTGACCCTCGAACAACACTAGTTTGAACTACGTCAGTCCACTTACACACAGATTGTTTTTGATAAAGAACTGTACTATAAATGTATTTTCTCTTCCTTATGATTTTCTTCTGGCATACTTTGTTATAAGAACACAATATATAATACAAGTAACATACAAAATGTGTGTTCATTGACTGTTTATGTTATCAATAAGGCTTCAGGTCAATAGTGGCTATTAGAAAAGTTTTGAGGAAGTCAAAAGTTATACATAGATTTTCAATTGTGCAGGATGGGGTGGGGGGGGGTCAGTGCCCCTAACCACTATGTTGTTCACGGGTCAACTGTATTATATGTTGCATTTTGTTTACCATAATACTTTAATGTAAGAACATAGTAATAAAATGATCAATGTAACTATTTCTTGTGTGTTTGAATCTCTATCTATCTATTGTACTCTGAAATGTCTTGATTATTTTTTACAGGGTTACTTAGTTTCCTAGGCCTGCAAAATTCTCAAGGTTCTTAGCAATGGGTGTACCTCAGGATCACCAAAGGGAGGTGGTTCTAATGGCTAATAACTGCCCTCTACACCGAGATTTCAATTAGATGGAAGTGCAAGTTTTTCTAGGCATGCACATTTTGAAAAAAAAAAGAGAAAGAGAAGGAAAGAGAATCCAGCTAATGTTAAAGTGAAAATCAGTTAAGAACCACTAGTCCAAATTAGAAACCAAATTAAAACTTTTGCACGTGCCCCTCTTCATCATCAGGAATATCCAGTTTTACCCCAAAATCAGGATAGTCTTTTTCTATAGATAGGAATTAGACAGTGACTATCCATATTAGCTCAATGATTTCCATTTTGATCCTTTGTGACTGAATTCCATATTAAGACTTTAGCCTCTCAAGACTGGATTTTTTTTTTTTTTTTGCCCTGAACCACAACTTCTCAGACAAACAAGACCCTGTATCCATCATGGACTGCTGGCCTCATTCACTACACTTACATCCTGCTTGGATTTTCACTGACTACTATTTTTCTCCCACTGTGATGGTCATCGTGGTTTTTAGATTTAGTTTAAACTTCAGTTAATTACCTTGCATGCAAACATTCTCATTTGGTACCATTATTTTCCTTATTTTAATAATCTATTTTCAATTTATCAAACTTAGTTCTGGCCTTTCTCTCAAAGAAGGACAATTAGCCTATACCTCTCAAACAACAGACTCTTCTAAACTCCTGCTTGCACCTTTTGTCACTTAGATCGACATTATAATCTAGCCAGTAAACCCATCTTTAAAAGAGATAAGAAGGGACATTCCAAGGACAGCATGCAAAGGGGCACATTTAAACATAGACTGACTTTAAGAAGTATGACAAAGCTAATTATTCAATGTATCACTTTTAAAGATGGTTTTTTATTTCCAAGACAGGGAAGAATATTCCGTAATAGTTTAATCAATGATAGTTGATAGATTAATTCATCAATCCCCAACTGATTTCAATTTGTTTCTCTTTGAATTTGCCATCACCTCTTCATTATTTGTGAATAACCTGGGATATTTTACTATTTTTTGTTCCTCCATTTATCATCTATTCTATTGGGATAATAGTAAACACCATGAAGGCATTTTGTGAGGGTCAATTGTAGTTCCCGTAATATTATATTCTATGAAACCACAGCACTTCCCCAAACCTCCAGCGACTCATGAGGGGTTTCTACATTCTTCCAAATAAAAATGAAAGCAAACTCCACAACTATCATGTACTATCATTTAATAAAATGAAACCATTTTAACACCAAAAAAAATACAAAGTCAGAATAAAAATAGAATCTTAAAAACTGAAAACATATATCACTTTTAAAAAACTCTCTAATTGGGGCACCTGAGTGGCTCAGTCGTTAAGCGTCTGCCTTCGGCTCAGGTCATGATCCCAGGGTCCTGGGATCGAGCCCCGCATCGGGCTCCCCTGTCAGTGGGAAGCCTGCTTCTCCCTCTCCCACTCCCCTTGCTTGTGTTCCCTCTCTCACTGTCTCTCTCTCTGCCAAATAAATAAATAATAAATAAATAAATAAATAAAAACCCTCTAATTTACATGTTTTTCTCATTTTACTTTGGACTTCTGAATATTTTCTCATGAACTGAGCAGTGTGCATGCAGCACAATATCAGCCATAGACAGGTGTTCAAGGCCGATTAGTTATCCATTCTAATGGGGCAATTAGCTAGAAAATTTCAAGAAAAAAATTTTACTTTGTTAAAGATTAAATGTTTTTCCTCACTCTTTAGACAAGTACAGATATAAGCACTTATTTCTATTCTTATTACATTTCCTATATCACATGATGAGACTCAAAGGTGAGTTCTTTGTTAATACAGTCTCCTCAGATAATTTTTATTTGAGCAAAAGCAATTTATTTTTGAATCTCTCTCATATATGTCATAAGGAAAAATGATGAGGGTGGAAATAATGACATCCATGAGATTTCTATAGGACATTGAAATTTGGTGATTATTATACCTGAATAAAAATATTAAATATAAAAACTATACAATAATATTGGCTACAATTTTTAAAATCTCTTTGAATATAATGCATAGAATTCTTGGGGTGCTTGGGTGACTCAGTTGGTTGAGTCTTGGAGTCTTGGTTTCGTCTAGGTCATGATCTCCCAGTTGTGGGTTCGAGCCCTGTGTCAGGCTCTGCACTGGGAACAGAGTCTGCTTCAGATTATCTCTCCCACTGTCTCTCTCAAATAAATAAATAAATAAAATCTTTTTTAAAAAAAGAAAAGAAGAAAATGCATAAAATTCTGCTAAATTGTTTAAACAGAAACATAAAAATCAACTCAAAATAAATTTAAGATTTCACCATAAGACCTGAAACTAAAGTGCCTAGAAGAAAACCAAGGGGGGATTACTCCTTGACATTGGTCTTGGCAATGATTTTTTTGGAATTGACATCAAAAGCACAGGAAACAAAAGCAAAAATAAGCAAGTGGGACCACATTAAACTAAAAATTTTCTGCACAGCATGGAAATAATCAACAGAATGAATAAACCTATGGAATTGCAGAAAATATTTGAAAACTATCCATCTGGAAAGGTATTAGTATTCACAATATATAGGAACTCAGACAACTCAATAGTAAAAAAAAAAAAGAAAAAAGAAAACAAACAAAACAAAACAAAACAAAAAGAAAGAAAAGAAAGAAACTCAATTTAAAAATGGATCAGGACCAAGTTCCTGAATAGAGATTTTTTTCAAAGAAGACATACAAATGGTCATCAGATAGATGAAAAGATGATAAACATCACTAATTATTAGGAAAATGCAAATCAAAACCACAGTAAGATATCACCTCACACCTGTCATGAGGGCTATTATCAAAAAATTAAAATTTAACAATGTTGGTAAGGATGTGGAGGAAAGGAAATCCTTGTACACTGTTGGTGAAAAAGTAAATTGGTAAAGTCATTATGAAAAACATTAAAAAATTCCTCAAATTTTAAAAATGTAATTAACATAGTAATCCCACTTCTGGGTATATATCCAAAGAAAATAAAAATCAATATCTCAAAGAGATATTTGCACTCTCATGTTTATTGGAGTGTTATTCATAATAGCCAAGACATGGAAACAATGTGCCTATTAATGGATAAATGGTTAAAGAAAAATATGATGTGATATACATATATTTGAAAATTGAAATATACATATATATTTCAAATATGTATATATATGTTTCAACCTTAAAAGAGAAGGAAATTCTGCCATTTGCAAAAATATGAATAACATTATGTTAAGTGTCAGAATAAAAGAGCATTAGTAAGAATCAGTGTCATCAGTCAGAAAAGCTCTCATAAGACTCTACAACCTAAAGTCACCTTTAAATTTCATCTCTTCTTTCTACTATTAATGAACACTTTTTAGATTCCAGAGTTCAAGAGGATTTAAAAATATTCCTCTGAATCTTGTTTATCTTGTTTATATAGCCACTTAATGATCTCTAAGGGGAATAATCCAGACACAGAAAGATAAATACTGCATGATTTCACTTATATTTGGAATCTAAAAAAAAAAAAATGTTGAGTTTATAGTAGAAGAGCAGAATGAATGGGGGTTACCGGAGGCTGCTAGGTGAGTTTAAATGCAGATATTGATCAAGAGTATACACTTTCAGTTATAAGACGAATAAATCTTGTAGACCTAATGTACAATGTGATGACTATAATTAACAGTAATGTACTGTATAGTTGAAATCTGATGAGAGTAGATCTCAACTGTTCTCAACACACACGAAAATAGATAACTATGTGAAGTAATGAAATCAATTAGTTTGATTGTGGTAATCTTTCACAATGTATACATATATCAAAACATTTTACACTGTAAATCAAAATATTTATTTTTGTCATAAATAAATAAATAAACTCCAATATTTTTATACAAAGAGAACTTTGGAGCTGGAGTAGTGTTATATGAGATTATTATGTCTTTTTAATAGAATAATAAATAAAATAAAATTATGGAATGTGCTCAAATTACAAGTTCTTATTGTGCATGCTTGATGTTTCAAAATCTGTGGGTCATTTGTTTGGTATCTGGCGTACCTTTTTCCATAGCAACTGTGTTTGAAACAGTAGGTCAAATTGCAAAAACTGATGCAACCACAAATGGGCATAAAGTATGATATGTTTTCATACTTTATATTTTTAACAGGATACTAAGAGAACATAATATAGTCAAAGCTATATAATATATAAGATAAAATATATAGAAATCATGGAATGACTAATAAGTGAGATGTGGCTGAATATATTAATACTGGAAAGAAGAGATAAGAGCATAAAGATGATTTTAGGTTTTGAAAACTTAACAAAAGTTTGATTCTTACAAATGCCCTTTTATTCTGATATAATTACTGTACAAGCACCTTATATTGCTACTCATTTGTGACTATGGATGTTTAGAAACTTGTAAATAAAACTTTAAAAAGGATAAAAAACAGAAATGTTTTCTTTTTTATTCCCCCCCAAAATATTTGAATAGAAGAGAAAGGATGGGGAAGGAAGGAAAAAAAAAAAGGTTAAAGCTTTGTTTAGGCAGATATCTATATAGGTTTCTAGAATTATAATAAACTGTGAAAATATGTAGAAAGTGTGGAAAGAAAAGCTGGGCTTGGTGTCTGGGTAATCATTGGTCTAGTAAATTCGAGTGCTAAATATGACCAGCTACTAATATATGGAAGACCAAATAGCTACCAATACATGCAGGATAATCAAAATTAAATACTTTTTCTTGTGCCTTTAAATTATATGCAAGTCAATTTTTAATTCCTTAAGTTAAAATGATATCAAAATATTTTCTATACTACTCATAGAAATAAAAGATTTTTTTTGTTTTTTTATTAAAAGCACATGGGAACACGTTTCAGAAAAATCTTCACTTAGGCATTGATCTATTGTCATTTTTAATCAGGATTATAAAATATATTGAATTTCATTAGAATACAATCGGACTGCCTGGATTTAAATCTTTGCTGTGCTAATTATCAGAGTATTATGTAAGTTATTTACCCTCCTCATGGCTGATTCATTTTATTGGGTTTTTTAAATAAATAAAGTGGAAACTATAGTGGTATATGGTGTATAGGGTTTTGTGAGAATCAAATGAGTTACCAAGTAGAAATTGCTTAGAAAGAAAAAAATTGATTAGAAAACAACTTGGCACAGAGGAACAGTTCAGAAAGTGTTAGCGATTTTGTTATTATTATCAGTTTCATTGCTATATTTGATTTTATATTAATTTAGGAAAAAGTATACTTAGACAAATGGCATATTGAATTACTATGTAAAAATTTGCTTTCATGATACAAGTAACAGTATTACTTACCAACATTATTCATTAAACTTGCTAAAATGTATAAGCAAATAGTACCCATAACTACCCTAAGGTTAAAATTCCCATTGATCTCATAGCTATTGTTAGTTTTAACTCTTTTTTTTATGATGCTTGCATATGTTACATAATGATAATGATATAGTCCTTAAACATTTGCAAAATATTTTTTGTAGAATACACAAACATTTATGATATTATACTGTAACATAATTTTCACAGCTTTCCATTTTAAACATTGATGCTGTTCCATATAATTGATGACTTTAATTAGTTTTGTACTTTTTTGCTTCTTTTTTTTCACATTTATAAATTATACAGCTATGCACATCAATATCAACCTCTGCTTAAGTGGTCAGGTAGTTTAGGAAGTTCTGTCTATAACATTTTTGTCTGAGACCCGATAACAAGAGTGATCCAGGCATGTAAATGTAGGAATAATCATTTGAGGCAGAAAAAAATTAGCCACATCAGAAGATTTACTTTGGGGCCAGACCCATATATCTGAGGATCCTTATGAATATCAGTAAATGGTCAGATGTCAGAGCATGATGGGATTTGTTTTTTTTTTTTAAAGATTTTATTTATTTATTTGAGAGACAGAGAGAATGAGAGAGAAAGCACATGAGATGGGGGGAGGGTCAGAGGGAGAAGCAGACTCCCTGCCGAGCAGGGAGCCCAATGCGGGACTCGATCCCAGGACTCCAGGATCATGACCTGAGCCGAAGGCAGTCGCTTAACCAACTGAGCCACCCAGGCGCCCCGCATGATGGGATTTGTAAGAAGTGATGAAAAGTTAGATTTTATGCTAAATGTACAGGAAGTCATAAAAGGTTTTAAAGAAGGTAGGGGGTGATCTAATTAATATTTTTAAAAGATTATTTTGGTATTGGTTTGAGAATAGATTGTATAAGAAAAGAGTTAAAAGTGCAAAGCCAATTATAAAGCAATTGTCAGAGTCTACATAAGAAATGGCTGTGATCTGGACTAAGATTGCAATTGCTGAAATGGAGAGAAGTGAGCTGACGTAGGTATGTTTTGGTGGTGTGACAATAAGACTCAAGGATGACTAGTAGAATTTTTGTTTAAGAAACCGAATGGTACCTTTTACTGAGAGGAGGAAGACCACAGAAGGATCAGGCCAAGATTCCTGTGTTAGTCACTTTAACCTTGGAAGTTTGAAATGTCTCTTGGACATGCCTATTGATATCAGGGATAGGAATAAAGATTGACACACCATCATCAGGTAAAAGTTATTTAAAAACTGGAACTGGACAAGAACACACAAGCAGAGAGTAAAAATAAAGTTCTCTGGGACACTTTAATATTTAGAGGTCGATCAGAAGAAAAGAAGGATTCTGAGGAGGAATCAGTTAATTTGGAGGGAAACAGAGAGAAATACCACAGAAATCATGTGGGGAGAAAACTTCATGAGTAGCTAACTCTGTCATATATTGGTAAGAGGTAAATAAAGTAATAGCAAAGAAGTTAGTATAAGATTTGAAGATTACTAGTGATTTAACCTCCGTGAAATTGAGGGGCATAAAGGAAAGTTATAAATGCTTAAATCAAGCAGAAGGTAGCTCTGCATGCAGCAGATAATTTAAGACTTGAGAAGCAGACAGTTATAACTGAAAGTTCCTTTATCTGATTTCTCAAAATATTCACATTGGATTATAGTTGTAGTGGATGGTTCCATTTGTCAGTGTAAAAGGTGTCCTAGTTTGCATAACATAGGGATTGAAACACGACCATGTCTGGTAAATGTTGACTTGGGATTTGAAAAAGAAGATTTCCCAAAATTTGCTGGGCATTTTTCTGGGGGGGGGGTCTCTATTTTGGTTAGAAAGAAGAGTAAACTGAATTGTGGGTGTGTATAAAAGGAGAGGCAGATTAAGGCCGCCCACAATTAAAAAAAATATTTTGTAAACAATCTGTTATGACAGTTTAATACCTCTAACTAGAGTTATGTGGTATAATAGAATTTTCATATTGAGAATTATTTTTTAATTCAAATTTGTTGAACCTTCAATATTCTATCTGTTATGGGATTATCCACAGATCACTCAAAATTAGCATGTACAAAACTGAATTCAAAAGGTATCTACTTACAAATTTACTTCTTTTTCATATTCTTTATTTTTAATTACCTAGCTACCCAAACCAGGAACCAAGACATCAAATTTTGGTCATCTCTTAATCAATCACCAAATCATGTCTATTTTGTTTGCTAAAATTTTCTGCAGCCTATCCACTTTGCCTTATTATCCAGCCACCATCTTATTTCAAGCTCATTATTTCTTCCATTGAGTTTCCTAGCTGGGATCCCTCTCTCCAGTCTTTCTCTACTATAATTCATTATCCATTTTGCAACTAAAGTGTTCCAAAATGAAAATATGATTAGGATACACCTTATAAAGCCCTTTAAGTACTCTTTATTGCCTTTTGGATAATGTCTTTTATTGAAAGCTATACATATCAGAATATTCAGAAATCATAAAAATGAGACTTGAACATATTAGATTGTACTCGCAATAATCATCAGAGTTAAATCCATAGGCTTTACATACTTTATAACTAAAACATAACCTAATAAATGGACATCAATTTTGCTACTCTTTTCTTTAAATGTCATGGTCTAACCATATATAATGAAATATTTTTAGTTCTTTGAATTTCTTATATTATCTTACTCTAGAGTGTATTTGAGACCTGCTTTTCTGTCAGACTGAAAGAAGCATCTGTCTTTTAAATGTGTAAATCCCACTCATGCTCGGGTCTTAGCCTAGATACCACTTCTTTCCAGTGTTTCAAGTTGGTATTCCTGACTAGAGGCTCCAGCAAAAGCCTGGAAAAAAAAAATACAAAAACAAGAAAAACTTCTCAGCACAATAAATATCCTCCATTATAGCCCTTATATCCTTTTATTACAACTACTTATTTATCACTCTTAATCCTCCACTTGACTCTTAACTCAATCTTTGTCTTCACTATCTCCCCAGGACTTAACATATTTGCTATTATGCAGAAGGCACGCAAATCTATTTGTTAAATAAGTGATTGCTTCAAGGATATTTTATCTTTTGACTATTGCATTTTCATATCAACCCTTACAATTACTATACTTGTTTAACTATTATTACATTCATGTTTTCTTTTTACTCATCCTTGAGCTTGATTTAAGCCTATTTTGGGAAGGACTAAGTTGTAAAAGCTTTTCCACAAATCTTGATTTAATATTAGATATTTGCAGGTTCTTTGTTGGGGAACTTATGAAAGTCAGTTCACCCTCAACTTTTCATTCAGTATCTGGAAGATAATAGATGCCTCTTCTGAGATCAGAAAATGGAAGACAGGAGAGTGCGTGGAGTTAAGACCGTATTGCCTTGCTCATCGCTGTCAATCAGCTAATGCTTATTCATCAAGTAGGACCCATCTGCTCAAATGACATATCAAATAGAAACTCAGCTAGTACGTGGAGTTATGGCCAATAAATCCCTTAAGAGTGGACATGTGTTTCTGATTCAGAAGACAAAATTTGAAGTATGCTAGAAGTGAACTTTGATGACCCTTTTTCTGTAATATTACCTGACTGAAAGTGTTTTTCGAGACATTTACTGGAAAAAGCTATGCTAGCTAGAGGCAAAATTCTTTTCCTTTATGCATTAGTGCTGTCTGGTCAATGAACAATGTATATTGATATGCTTAATCATACCACCAAGAATGGCATAATTTTTAAGGTAGCAATTACCAGAGAATGGAAGCTAAAGAAGATACTTGATTATAAAATTTCTTTCGTCCATGAACTTTCTTGACTAACTTTGGACGTATTAGTCAAGCTCTCTATGCCACAATATTGTCAGCTCTATAATATAGTCCTTCAGATTTTAGCCATGTTATTACTTCTCATAGAAAACTATCTGGTTTGAACTGAATTGTGTCTTTCTAAATGCATATGTTGAAGCTCTAGTCCCCCAGTGTGACTTATTTGGAAATAGGGCCTAAAAGGAGGTAATTGGTTTTAAATGAGGACATTCAGATGGGGTCAAGATTCAATACGATTGGTGTCATGATAAGAAGAGACATAGGGGAGCTCTTTCCTTCTCTCTCCATGAACACTCAGAGAAAAAAGCACATATGAGGGCACAACAAGAAGGCAGCCTTATATAAGCCAGGAAGGAAGCTCTCACCAGAAAATGAAACTTGTTGGACCTTGATCTGGGATTTCCAGCCTCCAGAAATGTGAGAAATACATTTTTGTTGTTGAAGCCATCAAGTCTATAATATTTTGTTATGGCCCCTCAAGCATGTAAGACAATATCGCTTTAGAAGCCTCCAGAAAGTCTTGTGGAACTGTCCCCACTCAGAGCTGTCAAAACAAACATTCTGTGTTGCAGTCATTATCATCCTCACTTATTATTGGAAAATAAATAGAAAAGGTGTTTACACTTAGCCTAATGCTTTGGTATGCAACACTCTTTGAAATATGGAATTGATAGTTGAGGCTGGGCATCTATGTATCTCCCTCTGTATCAGGCTCTCCCGGTTTGGTTGATTTGGTTTCCTCCCACACTGAATTTAGAGAAGGTGGTGCTAGTATAATAGACTCCTAACATTTGGGGTACATATCTGAGAATCTCATATCTTCATATATGTTAATCCCAGGATACTACATAGTTTCTTCCTATTTAAAAGAAAAGCTGCAACAATTTAAGTAGATAGCAACAAGAATTGGTTTGAGAAGCATACTGAACTCATTGCTAGCCTCAGTCTCTGCTATGCATTATACCCCCACACCAGTTCCCCAATATCATACCTTCATAAAATAACAATTTACTACATTATCTCTTAAGCTCACTGCTGACTTTTCAAATTCATGAATGCTAAATCTGTAAATGCTAAGGATCTATGTACAAAAACATTTTGTACAGTAAACACCACTTCAGATTTTATTCATTGTTCCATCTCATCTCCAGTCAGGTAGTCCTTAAAGGATGATTCATCTTCAAACTCCTAAATAAAACACACATGTGTGCAAAGACTAGTAATTCTATTTGGACACCATGATTAGATGTGAAATCATCAAATTGTAAGTGATTTTCAAAATCGATTCTTACCATTTCCCTCCAAATAAAAGGTTTTTTTTCCCAAAGATCTTTACCATCTCTACTAAGAATCAACATTTATATTTTCAAGTACATATTTTTCAGTATTTCTGGCTTAAAAAATACTTTTCTTTGGAGGTAAAAATAAATAGAATAAAAATCTTCCTACAAAATGTATCTCTGAACAATTACACAATTCATACTTGTATGTTACCTACCAGGGAAGCACTTAAACTAATTCTTCATCATTTATAACACAGCTTTTTAAATTCTGAATGTAGCTCTATATTATCCTTAGTGTTAAGTGCTTGGTAAGGTTCTGTTAAGATTTATATCAAATAAACTTGAGTATCATATCTACTGCCTAATACTAAATTATAATAAGATTCTAAATCCATACTGCTAAATATCAGGTGAAGATGAGAATAAAAATTCAGGTTTCTGGTCAGACAAATAGAGACAGGTAAACTACAGAATCCAGGTAGATAGCTCTGCTCAAGAGAGAATGACAAATATAGAGGGAAAACATAAAGTCTACAACAGATCTGTCATTTATTTTAGCCATCTTGTCCTGGTTTCACCTTCTACAAATGATTCTTAAGTTATAATTTCAATAATTTTCAATGCTGAATGGATTGACATCAAGACTGAAAAATAACTATTGTCAGGGTATTAAATAATGTTAATGCTAGTGGTGTACAACGTTGAAAGAGACCATAAAGAAAGAACACATCAAGACAAGAAGTTCATTTCATTGTTACTGAGAAATTAAATTGAAAATTTGAAGCTGTGGTTGGAATCAACTATAAGAATAAAGCATATGATACTGCCAAAAAGTAGAATCTCAAAAACAGAGTTTGCAGGTCCTGAGCACACAGCTTCTTATCCTAGAATCCTCAGTCTCCTAGGGAGAACATGGATGGGCTTCAGAATATCTGGATACTATCTCAAATTGTATGCAAAAATCTGCATGAAAACAATTTGAGCCCAGAACTCAAACAATAAACACTTGAGCATTTTTTAAGAAGAGAGAGCAATGGATCCATAAAATTCATTAAATAATCAAAGGCATCAGTAAACTGACATAGATGAATAATCACATGCACAGTCTAGATATGCAGAAGAACAATTTGAATATACAAGTAGGTTCAGTCTTTTCATAATTATACATTAATACACACCGATTAAAATACGTTATTTCTCTATTACCACCCAAGAATTTACACTTTCCTTATTTGTAAATATGAGTTATATCAATCTGGAAATTGAGTTTTATTTATTTGTTTGTTTTAATTTGAATGACTAATTATTTGTATTTTTATTAAAAAGTAATAATGGCAATGGACATCAAAAAGATAATAAGGAGAACTATGAACAACGTTCTGGCCACAACTTTGATAACCTAGATGAAATGAAATAATTCTTTGAAAAACACATTCTGTCAAAATGCACACAAAAAGAAATAAACAATCTGAATAAACCTATATCTATTAAAGAAATTGAAATAATAAATAACAACCTTCCAAACAGAAGTACCAGTTCCAGATGGTAAATGCTACAAAACATTTAAAGAAGAAATAAAACCAGATCTTTACAGTCTTCTACAGAAGATAGAAGAAAAGGGAATACTTGCCAGCTCATTCTATGAGAGCAGCATTACCCTAATACCAAAATCAACAAAAACGTAACAAGAAAGCTACAGACCAACGGCTCTCATGAAAATAGATGCAAACTCTTCAAGAAAACATTAGCAAATTGAGTCCAACAATGTATAAAAAGAATTAGAAACCACAATCAGTGGTGTTTATCCCCGGTATGCAAGTCTGATTCAACATTCAAAAATCAATTAGTGTAATCCATCACATCAACAGGCTAAAGAAAAATCCCATGGTCCTATTAATAGATGCAGAAAAGGCATTTGACAAAATCCAACATGTGTTCATGACGACAGCTCTCAAAAAACTAGAAATAGAGGGGAAGTTCCTCAACTTGGTAAAGAACACCTACAAAAACCTACAGCTAACATAGTACTTAGGGGTGAGAAACTATATTTCCCTTTCAGATCATGAATAAGGTAAGGATATCTCCTCTTGCCATTCCACTACTGGGTATTTACCCAAAGAAAATAAAAACACTAATTTGAAAATTCTATGTATGCATTCTATATCTAATTTTATACATGTATTTTATATATAATATTATATATACATTCCATATGCATTGCAGCAGTAATTACAACAGCCAAAATATGGAAGCAACCTAAGTGCCCATTAATAGATGAATGGATAAAGAAGATGTGATATATGATATACATACACAATGTAATATTGCTCTGTCATTACCAAAAAAAAAAAAAAAATGAAATCTTGCCATTTGCAACATGGATGGACTTTGAAGGTATTATGTTAAATGAAATAAGACAGAGAATGACAAATACCATATGATTTCACCAGATGAATAAATAAAATAGATACAGAGAACAGACTGATAGTTGCCAAGGGGAAGGGAGGTTGGGAGGTGGGCAAAATGGGTGAAGAAGATCACGTTATAAGGCAAATAAACCTTGGGGATATAATGTACAGCACAGAAAATACAGACAATAACATTGTATTAATTCTGTAAGGTGACATCTGGTCACTGGACTCATGATCATCGTGTAATGTATATAAATGTCACCATCTTGTACACCTGAAACTAATATAACATTGTATGTCCATTATATTTCAATTTAATAAAAAGATCTGCAGATGGCAAATAAACATATGCAAAGATGTTTAATATCATATGCCATTAGGGAATTGAAAATTAAAACAATGAGACACTACTATTTATCTATTACAATGGCCTAAATCCAAAACACCGATGGTGAGAATGTGGAGCAATATAAACTCTCACTCATTGTTGGTGGGAATACAAAACAGTACAGCCACTTTGAAAGACAATTTGGCAGTTTCATATAAAACTGAACATATTCTTACTATATAATCCAGCAATCATGCTCCTTGGTATTTATTGAAATCAATTGAAAACTTAGGTCTGCATACAAACCTGCACATGGTTGCTTATGGCAGCTTTATTCATAATTGCCAAAACTTGGAAGCAACCTTTAATAAGTGAATAAATAAATAAACTGTGGTACATCCAGACAATGGAATATTAATCAGTTCTAAAAAGAAATGAGCTATCAAGTCATGAAAAGACATAGAGGAATCTTAAATTCATATTACTAAGTGAAAGAAGCCAATTTGAAAAGACTTCATACTGTATGATTCTAACTGTATGACATTATGGAAAAGGCAAAACTATGGAGATTGTAAAAAGATCAATGATTGTCAGGATCTAGTAGGGAGGGAGACGAATAGGCAGAACTGCCGGATTTTTTTGGACAATGAAACTATTTCCTATGATACTATAATGGTGGATATAAGTCATTATACATTTGTCTAAACCCCTAGAATGTACAAGACCAAGAGTGACCCCTAACTTTGGACTTTGTGGATGATAATGATGTGTCTATATAGGTTCATCACTTGTAACAAACGTACCACTCTGGTGCCGAATTCGATAGTGGAGAGGTTGTTTATCTTCTGGGGGCAGGGAGAATATAAGAAATCTTTTTATCTTTCACTCAGTTTTGCTATATTCCTGAAACTGCTCCAAAAAATATTATATTAAAAAAGTAATAATAATGCCATCCTGTTGTCCTGGTATTAGATAGTCATTAACCCCACAGAAAAAATTTAGATGTTAATGAATCCCTAAGCAAAACTAATAATAAATCCTTTATTTGCAAATAATTGAGAAACTGAGAGTATAAGAAATTTGCTAAAAATGACATAATTTGAATCTTGCACAAAAAGTCCTGCGGTCCCTTATTTCTTTTTTCATTAATCCGTGTAAGAGCTTTAAATATAACTATTATAGTGTGAATAGAAAACATATTACCTAAGTGTGATTTTTAGCCTTTATTTCTATAGTATTCTTTTTACATGTGTGTGTTCTCTCTCCTATAAGTAAAAGATTTTTTTTAAAAGATTTTATTATTTACTTGTCAGAGAGAGAGAGAGGGAGAGAGAAAGTACACGCAGGAGGAGCAGAAGGCAGAGGGAGAAGCAGGGCTCCCTCTGAGCAGGGAGCCCGATGTGGGACTGGATCCCAAGGGCCTGGGATCATGAGCTGAGCCGAAGGCAGACGCTTAACCCACTGAGCCACCAGGCATCCCAAGTACAGGACTTTTTTATCAGAATAATTAATTTTTAATCAGCTAATCTATCATTTGCCCTTTGTATTTTTGTTTGTTTAGAAAAAACAGTGGGTTTTTAAAAATTTTAAATATACTATAAGCTTATATTTTTATTATGATTTTTATGTTTATAATATATATAGCACCATAGTGGTTGAAAATCTCTAAATACTACATTTCTAAAGAGATCTTATATGTAAATTATGCTAACAAAATATACTAATTTCTTTAATTTATGCCAAATGATGGTAGTTACTTTAAAGCTTCATCTGGATGCATGGGATTACCAGACTATAATATTAGTGATAATCTATTACTCTAAAGGAATCCATTAAAATTCATTTTCTTTTAGTTCTTTAGATATGTGAAATTGATCTTCTAGTGGAAATAATATTTTATATTAATGTTAATAAGAACTTTATCTCCCTCAAAAAGGAAAGCTTTTGAAACATTCTCTCCAATTAGTCGTACTTATTGTGACAAAAATTAAAAAAATATTCAAAACATTTTTATTCATTAAAAAAGATTAGGGAATGTGTGATAATTTAGGAGCTTATTATTGCCTGAAAGGCACAGGAAGACAATCAGATCAATGAGCCCTGAATCTTCAAGGGGAAACTCACATCACGATGGCAGAGGAGGAAATTCCCTGACGATTCTCTCCATCCACATGAAACTCAACCTGTCTTTCTTGGCAGAAACAAGGCAGTTGATGTCACAGATTTTCCATTCTTTTGCAAAAAGAGTTGGATGAATATCCTAATTAACCTACAAAGGAAAAAAATAAAATTAAACCACTGTAAGTATAAACAGAATTATATTTCTATTTTTACATTCTATCAACTTCCGAAAAGGTCTTGGCAATGGCTTATAATACCACAAAAGTCAAATAATAAATGAAGGCAGAATTTTAACATGTAAACACCATGGAGTAGAAAACAGCTCCAATCTTACAAAAAGTCAAGGGAGAGAAAAACATTTTAGATAAATATGTTTTATCTACAAAAACTAGAATTCTTTTTTTGGAAATCTACCGGCTTTTTAACGTCTCTTAACTCTAAGAGGACTTTATCACGGGAGTTTGAAGAGATTCTTAATAAGACATCGGACAGTGTCCTCGGTGTTCTTTTTCCTAATTACTTCTAGGTTTATTTAAAATCAACTACTAATTTAAGTTAATGCCTACATACTCAAATCTGGTTTAGCTGATGTTGCATTCTGAATGTGCTCTCTCACTTTTAGATTAAGATTGGAAAAATAATGAAAATGGTTAACTATTCATCTCTTTATTTTAACCTGACAATTCTTTCTTTCTTTTTTTTTTTGTAGGGGGGCGTGAGCTTTGTATTAATTAATTTTATATTTCAAAGGCCAGGAAATTTTATATGGGAGTCCCCTTTTTTTAAGTAAATAAAACAGATGAGATTAAAATAGGTTATAGATGATGGTTAAATTATGAAAAGGTGACTTCTAGCTCAACATGGTGGGCTGAACACATGAATTTACTTCCCCAAATTCTATTTGCATAAATTGTACCAAAAGAAAAGATAAAATCCATAAAAAAATCATTGAGGATATAGAGGAACAGTCATCAAAAAAAGCATGGGCATTTGCTGAATTCCTGGTAGACGGAACACACAAGGAGCTGTATCAATGAATACAGAGCATAGGAAATCACAGCCCAGAGCCTTCACAATAAAATCTAAATTACAGGTAAACTTTGCAGGTGTGGAGAGGAGTTGCAGCAAAGGAATCAAGGGAATTAAAACATTATCAACACATATAGCTGGTCTTTGTATTTGTTTCAACTTACTGCCATCTCACCCTGATGAAGCCACTGGCAGGAGAGTGTCAAATTACTCAGGGACATCTAAGCTCCTTATGTGTATTTAGGTGCTTGAAAGGGAACTGGATAAAGAATGTGGAAAATGCAAAGCATCAAAAAAGTCATTGGGCATGGCCAAGGATGCAGTGGTTAGGGAGAGAGGGAGGAGATAGGGTCTACTGGAGAGCTCTCCTCTGAAAGAAACTGCGTGGTAATGCAGCAACCCCAGGGGTAAGATCAAACTGAGAGCCAACCCTTTTATTTCAGTGATAAGCCTATTTGAAAAAGGAAATTATAAACCTAAAGGGCAAACTTACTCTATGTATATTACTTAACCTAAATTGTTATAATGATTGGAAAATCATGGAAGCTGCATTGCAGAAAACCAACAGTTTGCAAAGAATCGAGATGAGCCATGGAAGGCCATGGGCTGACCAGGTAGACTGAAAACACAAGTAGACTTCACCGGTGTGGCAAGAAAGTAATTTGAATGTCAAATCTGGGTGATATAAACTAGTGTCCCTCCCTCGACCCACCCCTTTCCATGCCCAAAGAGACAAAAGGAAGTAAAACTAGTATCTCTGGGTCCCTATAACTGGGAGAGCCCTTACCTGTCACAGCTTGCTGGGTCCACCGTACCTTGGTGGCAAGATGCTACACAGCTGACAGAACTGTGTGTGATCTTGAGAACACACACCTGGAATGTTAGGGAAGTTGGACTCTATTGGTATTTGGTTTAATTGTCCTACCCGCACCTCTTAAAACAGCAGAGGCTTAGAGCAATAAAGGTGGAGACTGTCATAATAAATTTCATTGCACCAATTTTGACTTTTTTGTGAGTGTAAACCTATTTCTGAGTTTCCCAAGCCAACAGCCTTAAAAGTACTTTTTTTTTTTTCAGAAGGACTTTTAAGATGTCTCTTTTAGCCATGAATCTTCAATTCAGAGCAAATTACTTCAACTCTACTCTTAATTTTTTTCTCCTCTGTGTCTCTTTCATTTACTGGTTACTTTATCCTCACATCAATTACCTTAGTTCAGACTCTTTTTTCTCTTCAAACCAGAGACCATTTGGTTTTCATGACCCTTGTTCTTAAACTTGAAAGCATCTTAAAACACCATTTTCTTTTTTTATCACTTTAATTCACTTTTCACAGAACATATAATTTCAACTTTCAGCCAATCAAAATGATCAAAATTGTTCTTGCCTTCAGCTTATGCCCCAGCCAAGCCTTCATACTTTTTGATTTTTGCCTTACAGCATACTGAAATCTTTTAGGCAAGTATACTGCTACTGTCATCATTTTTAAAGGTTGGTCTCAGAGCATAGGGTAACTAAATGCTAGATATGGTTTGTAGACGAGAGATGCTTTCATTTGCACCAATTCTTTCAACAGAAGGGCCTATTGCTCCCCACTCCTATACATCTATCATAAAATTTATTTTGGGCAAATGTTTTTGAACTGAGAGCCTATGGGCACATGAATAAATTTTATATTACATACAGATACCCTGAGAACATGCAACTTTTTTTCAACTATATTTCAGTGGATGTGTTTATTCTGGAGCAGGAGTCCAAAAATTCTGTCAGAAGTTTAGGAAATTCAGAACTATTCAATACAGGCCTATTATCCAAATTGTATCTTAAGGGTGCCTGGGTGGCTCATTCGGTTGAGCATCTGCCTCTTGATTTCAGCTCAGGTCATGATCTCAGGGTCGTGAGCTCTGCACTCAGCTTGGAGTCTCCTTGAGAATATCTCTCTCCCTCTCCCTCTTCCTCTCACTCTGCCCCCTCCCCTGCTTGTGCGCTCTCTCTCTCTCTCATATAAATAAATAAATAAAATCTTTTAAAGAACTAAGAAAGAAAATTGTATCTTAGATGTGAATTTCAAGTGTCGAAATCCTTTTATTTCTGATACCCTGAAACAAAATAAAACCATTTAAAAAAATAACAAATTGGGCGCCTGGGTGGCTCAGTTGGTTAAGTGACTGCCTTTGGCTCAGGTCATGATCCCAGAGTCCTGGGATCAAGTCCTGCATTGGGCTCCCTGCTCAGTGGGGGGTCTGCTTCTCCCTCTGACCGTAACCCTCTTGTGCTTTCTCTCTCTCACTCTCTCTCTCAAATAAAATTTAAAAATTTAAAAATAAAAAATAAAAAATTATTAGCAAGGAATTAGGCAAAATCAATGAGAATAAAACAAATATTTTGTGATCTCATAATAATATTTAAATTAAACTTAATCAATATTTCATAATGTACACACATTGGGTAAATTGTCAAAATAAAATTCATGAAAGCATTTACTCTATAGAATAATTTTCCACTTAACTTTGAGTTGAATATTTAAATTTAGGCTTTAGAAATACAATGTTTAATCTTCAAAAAATCTAATAAATTTAGATAATTTTAATAAATATGATACATAGAAATGGGTTCAAATTCATATAAATTTTTCTTTTAACACCATTTCCCCTGATATTAGGCTTATATTTTCTCGTAAAATGAAATGGAATCTTCATGCCTGACATTTTGCCCACCTTATGCCTCTCTATGCCCTGTTTTCATCTTCCACCTTAATTGTCACCATCTCAGAAAGCTATCTCTGATCCTATTGTCTAAATTTGGTCACTTTTGAAAATTTCCTTTCACATTCTCTTGTTTCTCTCACTAAGCAGAATTTCTAATATTTTCTTATTTTCTTATTTGTTTAGTGCTTATCTTCCTTATTAGACTATAAATTCTGTAAGAACATGTTTCTCTGGTTACTACTACGTCCCCAAAATCTATCACAGTGCATGACATATCGTAAGTATTCAAAAACTTTTTTTTAATGAATAAATAAATGGTTTAGTTTATGTCTCTTACTATCTGATAGCCAAATAAGTTTCTTGGTGCTGGTGTCCCAGGGTCTGTTTTCTTTTATGGGACCTTCTCAGGCCTCATCCTGAAAGATGTGTTACTTCTTTAGTCCATGTCCCACTGGTATTGATTTTTCTATTTCCTTTATACCCGGCACACTTGGCAGTCCACTGTGGGCTCCTCTTTCCTTGGGTTGGGATTTTTCCCAAAGTATTAGTACCTGCACAGAAGTTGAGAATGCTGTCAGTGAATGTCAGGTCATTTGTGTTTAGGCACCCACCCAATTCGGGTTACTTTGTCAGTAATCAAGCTTTGGTTATTTTGTGACTGCATGTGACATTCTGAACTTGCTTTGATTGATTAGAATGCTCTGCTCATTCTTGGGGTTCTCTGTGTTAGCCTCTGGGTCATAATGTGGAATGGCTTGGGATCTTGCTTCTTTCTAAACTGCCCAGGCTTGTCACATTTGTGTCTATTTCTTAGTGAATTGGATTAGGAAGTCTTTTATAGGATTTTAGGAAGCCAGAATTCTCAAACTCTGCTGATCCCTTTTAGATATTCTGTCCCCAATTCCACAATTCTAATTTACTAAAAAGCTTGTTAATTTTACTTCCAAGATGTAGATAAGCAGTGAATGATACGATCGATCACTGCAGTTCATCAAGACCTGTGATTAATGTTTTGATCTGAACCACTCCAACTGCAGCTCCTTAGCCTTGTTTCTCAATGTCTATGTTGTTTGTCACCCTGAACCGCAGCATCTCTCTCACTGCTTTCTAACGGTATCAAGACCTAACTTTAAATTCTACTTTCTTGTTCTTTTTGCTATCAAGTCGCATAAACTCTCTTGATGTAAACATGGTCTGAGTATCAAAGACAAAACAGTAAATAGCTTGATTGATTGCTTCAAACACCATGCACTCTCCAGCCATGAGTCACTCACCCATTCTTCTCCACAATGCCTTAATTTAGCCAGTTCCCATTTAATTTCTGAATATTAAGTTACTAGCAACAAAAATTCCTTTGAATTTTTTCTACCTCAACTATCCTAGCAATATAAACATCTGCTTGCCTTACATGCCTTAGTCTTTTTTTTTTAAGATTTTATTTATTTATTTGACAGAGAGAAAGAGAGAAAGAGCACAAGCAGGAGGAGCTGCAGAGGGAGAGGGAGAAACAGACTCCCCACTGAGCAGGGAGCCAGACGTGAGGTTCGATCCCAGGTCCCTGGAATCATGACCTGAGCTGAAGGAAGATGCTTAACCAACTGAGCCACCCAAGCACCCCACATGCAAGAGTCCTATGACCACCTATAAATACCTTCAGATTTAAGATTTATGATTCCATGCTATTTTGAACTTTACACAGCAATTTATTGTACATAATTTCATGATTTTGTGCATTTTCCCCCACATACAACTTCCACGTATTGTTAAAATATATCGCTTTATTTACTGGTTAAAACACTACTACATGATTGTTGTTATACACAGACCAAAAAAAAGAGTTTTCACTCGATTAAATTGTGGGAGGCGGAAGGGGGTTTGGGGTGGAGCGAGGAGAATCCGAAAGCCATGGGCAAATATTTCGAATTAGTCAGCTATTCATCCAAATTGTGCTTCAAATTATCCTGTTGACTTAGTTTATTTACAAGCTCTGTATTGCTATCAAAAGTACAAACTCAAATACATAAATAACAAATTTGAATACTGGTTATATTGTTTACAGTCCCAAATACCCTACTGTTCAACTGATAATTTAGAAGAGAACACAATTAGTTGGAATATCTGACCTGATTATTCCATTAAATATTATTTCCATATTTATTACAAAGATTTCACCATATTTTAGTTATATTATCCATATTCCACTCTCATTAAATATATATATATTTTGCATTATGGAGGTTAATTGATATATAATAATAACTCATCAAACTAGATTCCTTAAAAATTATCCTCATTTCAGGTTTATTATGAGCTTTATAAAAGTTTTCCTTATTTGGCATTTACTAAATTAAATAAATATCCATTTTTAATAGTATGGATTCTCAACAACTGCTTCCCCTGTGAACGTCTAGAAATTAAGTGACTACTACATCTGGTGGTTTACTTTATCCTTTCCCTTGTGAAAACAGTTCGTGCCCCAATAAGCTGACGCACTGTTAATTCCAACAATCAATGGAGATCTGTTCCAGCCATCTGTGATGTTGTAATAAGAATCCATCCATGCAGGCAATGCTCACTGAGTTGCAATAATCTGATAGGTTGTCTGAACCTGGCTATCGCCACAACACCTAAGGTGTCAGAGTTAGGCATTGTGTCACCAACCGTACAGGTTTCCTCATGGGAAGTGTCTGTGGATATACTAAACACTAGTCTGTTTATCATATTGCAAAACAAGCAAGTATTTGATACAAATAATATTTAAATCAGGTGGCCCCAGTCTACTTTTTAAATGGGGAAAACACCTAGAAAATTGATTCTAGATAGTATTACAAAGGGTAATTTAATAAGTAAAATAAGACATGACATAAAGCTAATTTTAGATAAAAACTTGCCTTTAAAAAGAAAGTTTTAGACCTATAGCTGTTTACATGCTTTTTGCTACCATACGGAATGAGTCTTTTTGTAATAACAGTCTCTTTGTTATTCTGAAGATCAGCAATGTAATGTTATGTCTATGCTTTCTTACTAAGAAAATGATTTATTATATTGCATGTAGATTTGTCAAAACTATCTAATTTCCTTGGCTGTTAAAATATAAGCAACTAAATCACAAAACACGCACATACACAAAATGCATACGGCTTTGTGGAAACACGGAGGTAATTCCAGGCAACTTCAGTTTGGAGTACTATTTGATTAGACGAAGCTCATGGTCCATTCACCCGATTTCCTGTCTCTAGGGGATGGCAGCAACTATGTCTATTTGAAGAGTTCATGATGGAAATCAAAGTTGGATTGAACACTGAAATTCCTTAACTTATTAACATATATTATGACATCAGTATTCATTGAGTTGGTCAAAATACTTCAAACAGGTGAATTAGTATATTCAGGAGCAAGTGTACAGATCAATTAGATCTTAAGGAGAGTGGAGTCTTGTAGGAAGAGAAAGGCAAAACATAGGAGAAAAACAGATCTAACTGTGGACGGATTTTCATTCTTTTATGCACAGAAGATGGTTGAATGTTTCATGCTGTGTGAAGCTCTCCTAGTTTTCCCAGAAGTCAGACCCCTCTTTTAGTAAAGTAATTATAATTAGAAAATCATTTTCTTGTAATGTAAACATTAATTAGTTTAGAGTTCACATGTGATTTAATTAGTTCCATTCAGGGAAAAGTTTGAGTAGGAAATTCACAGGTGATTGCATCACACAGGAAAGTGTCAATTAGGAGAAAAATATGAGATGTGGAAAGAGTTAACTAGATCTAGTTAATCTACAGTTAATTAGATTCTACTTAACTAGAATGCAAATTGAAGAGAACTTGATTCACGGATATCTTCTGTGTTCCACTGTGTTTGGTAAAAGTCAGAAGTTACGCCCTTATTATTTTGCCTGGCCAGTCCAGCATTATTGCTTCAAAAAGATAGGTACACAGTTCTCCTTGCTCTAAAGAGGGATTCAGATAGACCCTATTTCTAATCAGACATCATCAACCTTGCCAGAGAAAAATAAATATGTTCAGAAAATCATTCCAGTTTTCTGAGGGAATCTAATCAGGAAAAAATCCCTACTCTATTTCCTGAGAAGCTTAACAAAATCCTTCTGTAATTGATAAAGACAATGGTGGTCAACCACCCTAACCTAAGCAAGTCATTTTGTTTCCCTGCCGATAAAGATTTAAAAAGTGTAAAATAATGAATATGGGCAAATGGAAATATAAAACCAGTTTGTTTTTCTTTTTCTTTATTTATAAATGTAGCATATGACCTTGTTGAGAACTGATAAAACTAGAAACTAGATATAGCTTGTCATATTCAAGGACTCTGATACCCTGCCACAGCTTCTTTTCCCACTGTGTGTGTGTGTGTTTTCCTGGGTTTGAATAATGTATACATTGTGTAGCATCTGTTTTGAAAGTCATAGTATTCTTTATTATATTAAGGGTTCTCTGTTGTCCTATAATAAATTAACTTATTTAACTTTGTTTTAGCTGACATTTTCTTACCATATTTGAGCAAATGGGGCACCTGGGTGGCTCAGTCTGTTAAGCGTCTGCTTTCAGCTCAGGTTGTGATCCCAGGATCAGCCCCCAAACCCCGAGGGGCTCCCTGCTCAGTAGGGAGTCTGCTTCTCCCTGTCCCCCCTGTTTGTGCTCTTTCTCTCTCTCTCAAATAAATAAATAAAATCTTAAAAAAACACACATTTGAGCACACTTAAAAAAAAACTTAACTGTGACAGAAAATAGTGTTTCACAGATTGCCATTTAGCTTAGTGTGGCTATAAATTCTTGATGTATGATATACTTTGCTCATATTCTTTCTTCAACTGAATAGAGGAGATACCAAATTTGGTAGGATATTGGTCATTATAAACCGCATGGAAGATTGCATGGAATGTTTACTGCAGTAGCTGCTGGGAATAGAGGTGATGCTAGGAGGATTTGTTTATCACAAGAAGCATCTCTTTCAAAGAATGTCCTAAGACTACTTTAGCCAATCGGCAAAATGTAGATTGCAGTATTTTTACAAGAAAATCGTGACATTTATTTTGCTAATTAGCAAAAGTTCCTATGTAGATTGGTAGCTTGAAAAACTTAAAGTAGCATCTCTCAAGTGAGGTTTTCTGATTACACATGGACTATCCTAAAGGTAAGTAGCCCATAGGAGCAAATGGATTCACATGGAATATAACCTACCCTAACACACACACACGCACACACATATATGCACACATGCACACACACACATGATATAGCAGTGCCAAGCTAAAATATTTTTCCCAAAATTACAATCATAATAAATGTTATTTGGCCACAATAGTCAGTTGAGTAACCTCTCCAGGGAAATCATGTTGAGTGGAATCTTGCTGTCCACCACCACATAGTTTTCTGTCTAGACTGTAGACAATTATATATTGTCTGCCTGTTAGTCTGGAGGCTATCCCTGTGAACAAGGTAATGGAGGTATAACACAAACATTATAACTTAAGTGTAAACAACCTCTAATTGTCACTTCCTTGTTTAGCCTCAGAAATTTCCATTAGGAGAGGGCTTTGTATGTGATTGCAATTCTTTTTTTTTTTCCTTGAAGAGTGACAAATACATTTTATTAATATATATAATATTCAAGGAAGGTAAGAACCACATTTTATCATACTGTCCTTTACTCGGCTTACCTGATTTACCAATTAACTGGGGGTATCAATAGATTCAGATAAACAATTTATCTTTCTCAAAACACACATATTTCTTATACAATAGATTAAACATCACCAAATAATGAAGAAGAATTATTTACCAAATTGTTGAAGGGAATATAGCTCTTTGGGAAAAAAAAATCACACAAAATGTCTTTTTAGACTTTAGGCAAAACTCAATTCCCAATCAATTTAATGAAATAAATGTAAACGTACTTAGGGGGAAATAAAAGGATACTGGACAAAGTTTTTCATTATATAAGAGAAAATTCTTAGAATTTCAAATGTCTAAGCAAGCCTTAATAAACAAAATTAAATAATAAAATGACAAGCCTGACAGAAAATTGCAACAAATGAGCAGGCAAAGGGGTAATATCTTTAATAATAAAAAACTCTTATAGGTCAATAACATAAGTATCAACTTCTCAATATAAAAATGAACCATGGACATGAAGTTATGAAATGGAAAGCATTTGGGTGAGAAGAAAAACCAAAGACAAAAAACCTGTAGAAAATATTCAATCAGTAGTAATTGTACATATTCAAATAAAGCCAATATAATAATAATTTTTCCCATAAAACTGAGAAGGAAGAAAAATAATAAATGCTATCAGGGAACAGTAAGATAGCTACTCTCCTAGTCTGTTAGTGACAGTAAACTGGTATTACCATTGCAATTCTAAGACCAGCCAGAAAAGAATAATGGAAGATAATAAATTTCTTGGCGGGTTTACTGCAATATTTGATAGAAATGTGTTCATTGGTGTATGTAATCTATACATTTTGATCTAATTTTTGAAAAGGAGATGAGTCCTGACATATATAATCCTGTTATCTCAGTATAATGAATATAAACTTTTTGGGAGTGTTTTAAAAAGTATACTATTAAATTGAAAAGAAATTCTGTCACTATTTAATCATGAGTCTAAGTATTGTGGTTAGCTATTTAAGTACATCTTTATCAAGCACTGAAGAAAATTGTCACTTAATTGAAATAGAATGAATCTAATTTTGGAATTCTTTTTCATCTCTCAGGTTCACTTAAATCCATTCATCAAGAGTAAACAACTCTTAAAATGATATAACTGTTGGAAATAAAATGATTACTGTTTTGAATAGGAAATGAGCTATTCTTCATTTTTCTTTGCCTTATGCACAGCATTAATATGAGGAAATGAATTAAGTGCATAAGGAAATTCTGAATATACTTAAAATTGATACCTAATCTCTTTGTTTTTAATAATTCATGGGAAAGCCAGCTGACACAAAGTATTTGGTTTAATTTCATTTCATGCAAGCAATAAAATTATGAGAAGATTGGCTTATTTCAGGCCCTATGAAATAAAACAACCAAAGATCAATTATTACTTGGGGTATTGGTTTCCCCATTTTCTTATTACTCACTGTCCCCAACACATAGTAGTCACTTGATAATTGTTTGCTAAAAGAATAGAATCCAATTACTCTCTGCCACTACAAGCCCTTATTTTGAATTGCTGGTGTCTGTTTTAAATTACTATCAATACCAAGTGTGCTTTCCAATTTTACACAGGAAAATAAACCAAGTCTAAGTTCTTTAGTAGGAAAGAACACACTAGGCACATTTTACTACTTAATATTTATCTGTGATCCTAAGTGAGTGGTTTATATTTACTTAAATTCTAGCAATAGCAAAACATGTTAATTGCAAAATATCATCCTCTAGCTAAATATAATAAACATTGCAGGCTCGTGGCTGCACTATCCTTTTCAGTTTGAATGGAAAATTCATTAAAAATCACATTGTCATAGTTTGTTAAGAAAGGGAAAGTTTTAAATAAGTCATAAATCAGAAGTAAAACATGGCCATTATGCTAGTACTGTGTTCTGGAAGAAAACTATGAAATATATAATGCCTGCAGAATAGAATAACAGAAAGAAATCTTGTCACATGAATGAAATTGAAATGACTGAAGAAAGGTTAATAAATTTTATTGATTTTTATGAGTACACACAACAAATTCTTTTCATTCATCCTCTTACTGGGAAACCAAACCTCTTAAGATGGGAAAAAAACTAACAGAAACTTAACATAGAATATCATACATTTTATTTGAAAAACCACATGCTTTTGTAGAGATATTAGTAGTGGTTGTTTGGGGGAAAAATACATAACTTTATAAAACTTTGGTCACACTCAATCAGTAAATTTTAAAAATAGCCATATCATTAAAATCTGTCAATTATAATAACAACCTAGAGAAAGTCATTTTATTAAATTGATGTTGAAAATTGATATGAATGAAAAACAAATTAAGTGGTACCTGAATTACCAGGACAGAGTAAGAATTATTTTTATTGTTATGTTAATCACCATATATTACATCATTTGTTTTTGATGTCGTGTTCCATATTTCATTGTAAGTCAGAAGGACAGAGTAAGAATTAAACAGGGAATTTAGAATATCTCAATATTTAACTTGCAAATGATGAAACTCCTTAAAATAAAAAGGCATAACCATTAAGTAAAGCAAGCTCTATTTGTTCTAAAACTAACTTTAATGTATACACGTCTTAATAATCTTTAGTCACTTTTATTATCTCTCACGTTCATAACATCCTGTCAACTAAGTTCATTACTGTCATTTTAATAAATGAGAAAAACTGAAGGCCATGTGAAGAGCTAGAGACTGAGCCAGTGTTCAGAAACAAATCTTTTGGCTCTGGATTCACAAGATAGCCTCTTTGTTGGAAGAATTAATTTTATTTTTATCTGTTCATATGCTTTTCTGCTAGATTAGCTGTGACCAGAGGGTAGTATGAAATTTTGTTTCTTATGTTGGACTTGACTGACTGAACAATAGGTTTAATTAAAATTCATCCACTTTAAACATACGATATTTGTACTTTATGTAATTATACTGTCCTTCAAAACATAAAAATAATATAAAATAGTATTTTTCTCTGATTGCCCTTTCTATTCAGAATAAATGTCAAAGCATTTATCACCTACCCCACCTCATCCCTCCTGCTTTTTCTTCCTCAATGCACACTTTCTCGTCACAAAACTTTTCACAGTGTAATATACTACGTATTTTAATTTTTAACATAATTATATCTCCCCACTAGAATAGAAGTAGCACAGGTCAAGAATGTTTGTATGTTTCACTCACTGTTATACAATCTGTGCCTGGAACATACTAGGTGCTCAATAAATACATACTGAATGAATGGATGAATCAATCAATTAATCAGCAATGGAGAAAAAATACACATCATTGCATTGCGCTCATGTGCTACATTCTTATAGTTCTACTATATCCTATGCAGTCTTCTGTGAAAACAGCATTCCCTACATTTCATTGTACTATTTTAATTGAATTTTTTTAGTTTTTTGTAACTTTTATTACATTTAATTCTAGCCAACTTATAGGTTTTTTGATACATTTTGCTTTTTTTTAAGATTTTATTTATTTATTTGACAGAGAGAGACACAGCGAGAGAGGGAACACAAGCAGGGGAGTGGGAGAGGGAGAAGCAGGCTTCCCGCGGAGCAGGGAGCCCGCTGCGGGGCTCGATCCCAGGACGATCCTGGCCTGAGCGAAGGCAGATGCTTAATGACTAAGCCACCCAGGCGTCCAATACATTTTTCTAGGATATTTTCTAATTTGCTTCAGGTACATAAGGATATCATCGATTGTTGTATACTGATCCTGCATCAAGTAATTTTGTTAAAAGTTTAGTTCTTTCTTTTTTTAATTTTATTATGTTATGTTAATCACCATACAATTACATCATTAGTTTTGTTTTTTTTTTTTTAAAGATTTTATTTATTTATTCATGAGAGACAGAGAGAGAGAAAAAGAAGCAGAGGGAGAAGCAGGCTCCCCGCTGAGCAGGGAGCCCAATGCGGGACTCGATCCCAGGACCCTGGGATCATGACCTGAGCTGAAGGCAGACGCTTAACCATCTGAGCCACCCCGGCACCCACATCATTAGTTTTTGATGTAGTGTTCCATGATTCATTGTTTGCGTATAACACCCAGTGCTCCATTCAATATGTGTCCTCTTTAATTGAAATTTTTGACATGATTGTATATTCAATGTAGTTGTAAGAAATAATACAAAGAGATTCCATGTATACTTTACTCAATTTCCCCCAATAGTAATGTTTTACAAAACTATTATATAATATCACAACTAAAATACTGAAATTTGTTCAATCCACTGATCTTATTTAGATTTCACTTTTATCTTTACTCACTTGAGTGTGTGTATTTAGTTTTATGCAATTTTATCACATCTCTATGTTCCTATATCCACTACCCCAGTCAAGATACTGAACAGTTTATTACAAGTCTCTCCCCTGTTGCCATTTTATAAGCACCCACCTATCTCTTCCCCCTGATCACCACTAATCAGTTCTAATAATTTTATTATTTTGAAAATATTATGTAAATGGAATAAGGCGATTTGTAACCTTTGGAACTGGATATTTCTACTCAGCATAATTGCTTGGAGTTTCATCCAAATTGCTACATGGATCAAGAGCTATTTTCTTTTTATTGATATATACGGTATTCCATGGTATGTACAAAGCAGTTTGTTTATAAACGTTCACCTTTTTTAATCATCATTAACATATAATGTATTATTTGTTTCAGGGGTACAGGTCTGTAATTCATCAGTCTTACACAATACACGGCGCTCACCACAACACATACCCTCCCCGATGTCCATCACCCAGCTCCCGCAGCCCTCCACCCCCTCAGTTTGTTTCCTCCAGCAACCCTCAGTTGGGCTGAGATTAAGACCTTTTGAAGGACATATGGGCTGTTTCTAGCTTTTGGCTATTATGACTAAAGCTTCTGTGAACTTCTATGTACAGATTTTTGTTTGAACACAAGTTTTTATTTTCCTGGGATAAATCCCCAGGGGTATAAATACTGAGTCATAGGGTAGTTGCATGCTTAGTTTTATGAGAACCTGTCAAAAAATTTTTCTATAGTGATCGGATTATGTTTTTTTCCCACCAGCAAAGTGTAAGTGATCCCATTTATTCACATCTTTGCCAGCATTTTGCTTTGTTTTTAGCCAATCTGCTAGGTATGTAGACTTTTTGTTTGTTTGTTTGTAATGTCTGTCTTTCTTTCCTAACAAACTGGGGATATGAAAGCCAACACTTGTATTATTTATTTCTACCGCCTAATAAGTAATGGGTCCTCAATAAATATCTGTTGGATAAATAAATAAATATGTTAAGGAAATGAAAAAAGAAGTTTTTATACTCTAAAATTTATTTATTTATTTATTTATTAAAGATTTTATTTATTTATTTGAGAGAGAGAGAATGAGAGATAGAGAGCACGAAAGGGAAGAGGGTCAGAGGGAGAAGCAGACTCCCTGCCGAGCAGGGAGCCTGATGCGGGACTCGATCCCGGGACTTCAGGATCATGACCTGAGCTGAAGGCAGTCGCTTAACCAACTGAGCCACCCAGGCGCCCTATACTCTAAAATTTAAAGTCTAATATAGGTAAATATTATATTAAGATCAAACAAATGAGAGCTAAAACTAAAATCTACTTCTAATTTAAAATACGTTGTCATACATATAACTAAGACAAGGAGATATTTCTGTTATATTAATAGAATTTCATGGATATATTGTTTGAAATTATGATGTTATCGGCTGATTAAATTCCTGAAGGCATTCATTGCATTATAAGTATGTTGTGAAAAATAGCCTGCAATGTTACTAATATTATTTCACAATGAAAAGATTATGCTAGGGTAAACATTATCGTTATTTTGCAATAAGAAATTGAAGTTGAACATAGAATAAGTGAATGTTTTTTAAAGAAGATAACATCTCATAATGAGAAATTACAGCAACATTATACAATATTAGCAATGATAAACAGGTTCACCTCCTTTCACAAAGCAGGTCAGCTACTGTATTATCACAGAAAATTACCAAAGGCTCCATATATTAAAAAAAAAATTCTCACCATTAGGTGAGAAAAGAGAATTTTGTGTTTAGTATTCATTTTGGGCAAAATACTCTTATTATCTGAAAATGTGAATTGGCATGTAGTAGGCAGTGAACCAGCTGAACTCGAGGTTTCATTTGTTTTTAATTTGGGGGGGAAGAAATATGAAAGCCTCAAAATGAAATTACTTCATCAGAATTCACATTTGATTTTCATCTTTTCAGCTACCCAGCTGCATCAATGCTCAACTGACTGTGCTCCCAGCTGCATTATTGAAGGAAGTTATTCAAGAAGGAATACTTGCAATATGTGTTAGACTGAGTAGCGAGCTAATTAAAAGAACTTCACAGCTGGATTTTTAGAAGGCTTTGATCTTAATTGTAAGGTGCTAAAAATGCTTGTTGGTTAGATTTTGTTCCTTATACCCTAAATCTGTAGTCTTCCCTTGTAAGAAAATTGGTAAGAACTGTTAACAAATGAATGAATGAATCGAGTCCTTATCTCTGTTCTCTTTTTTTCCGTTAGAGCTTAACAAGCTATACATCGTATATAATTTCTTATATTTCAAAGAGATCTCCTGCCCAGAATAAATGGTAAGAATGCAATACTATATCCTCCAGGAAGGTTCTATTGCTTATGGTCAATTAAAAACTCTACATTTAAAAAATATGTATTCTGAAAACTGTATCACTCTAATTGAAGACATAAAATATTTGCAGTTTTTTGCTTCAGGCTTATTTTTCTTCACCAAATTACAAGACTTTATCTTTGCTAATGTGTACAGGGTTAGATTTAGGCTACGTGAGATCTAGTGGGATGATAAAGATAATAGGGGGACCTAAACAGAAAAATAATATGAAGGCAAATAGAATGTACAAATATGAAAAGAACATTGAATACAAAGGCTGAGTCCTACTCCAGCTTCGTCAATGACAAATAGAGCGACCTTTGAATCCGCCTCTTATGTTCAGTACAATTTCTTCAATTGCAAATGTAAAAACTGCAAGTTAGTGTCTCTTTATTATAGAGGTAAGTTATTTTGTTAAAAGGAACTAAAATTAACTCCTACTGGCTTAAAGGGCAAAGGGTAATTTAATATAAGGGAAAAAAATTGTGCCATGATTAGACCGAGAGCAGAAAGTATTGTTGGGACTAGCACAAAACTGGAATCTACCAAGACAAAAGTCTTCCTAGAGCTATGTAGTTTCTTCTCTCTGCCATGCTCTGAGTTTGATACTGATTTTGTTTGTTTTATTCTCTCTCTCTCTCTCTTTCTCTCTCTCTCTCTCCCTTACTCTCTTTCTGTGCTTATTTTCTTTCTCTGCTTCTTTGGCCAAATCCTCATTCTAGCCCTGATACAGTCTACACAGAATTACTGTTTTCTCAGTACAAATTCCAACTGCATAGACAGCAAAACAGATTAGTTAAGTATGAATTGGAATCTGCCCTTTTGAATCAACTAACGCTGGGTATAGCTTTATATGTCTGTTCCACAGAGACCCTGGTATCTACACTGAAAAATGTGTTGCGTCAAGAGAACAGAACAAAGCGATTGAACATGGCCACCACATGAGGAAGAGATTAGTTTAAAATTTTGGAGTGGCAAAATAAAACATTTTCTTTATGCATGCAACAATAAAAATGCTTGTTCTAAATATGACATGCACATATATACCAGTAGAAAGTGTAATGAAGTAAACTGTTTGAAGAAAGAATTCACAATTTTTTTTGTAGACTAAATTGCTTCTCATTCTTAGGACTAATTCAGTGAACTAGTCTTACCTGTGACTTTCCACATACAAAATTTTCTCTTCTTGGTTTTATTTGAAAATGAGCTGTTAAGCATGTTTTTGATGCTTTCCTGTAAAATAATCATGTAACAAGGAGTTAACCCTATAAAAATCACTGAGTAATATTTAGACAACTGGAGAATTTATATTTGTTAATATTAAGCTCAATGAACTGAAATCTTATTTCCAAAAATGGTCCATATTTTTAGGACATGTTTTATCCATTAGTGTAGATCACCCCAATTTTTCCTTATAATTTATTCCCCAACCAGTTAATGTTACACTAAAATGTCTGAATTTTGAATTATGCATTGTTAGTTCTTGAAGGAACTTAAAAAAAATTAAAGTTTAGCACTTTTAAATTTTCAAAAAGATTTTCTCATTTTAAGTAAAACCTGAATTACATGAGGTCAGTCAGATCAATCTCTGTCAGCTGTAAATATTTTTAAATTATCATTAAGTATTCTAGAATGCATGTAATTTGTTTAAAAATGACCATGGTGATGAACCAGTGGGCTGATCTCCTTGAATAATTAAGGCAAAAGAAGAAGAAGAAGAAGAAAGATTATTATCTACATTTGATATTGTTTTAATGTTTTCAAAAAATATAAATTTCTTTTCATTTGGTCTAAAATAAATTTGTGAAGTAAAGAGAGGAATTATTATTCACTTTATATGTGCAAAAGTTTCATAGAAAAGAATCGCCTTGCCTATGCCCATATAATTATACAGAAGCAAAAGGCACCTCAACTCTAATTCAAATTCACAATTCTATTATACTGCAGAGTCTAATATCCACTAATAATTTCTATGTATGTGATAATCATCCTGCTCATTTAAAACAATCCAACTGGGATAATATTTTGTCTCTAACAAGAGCAATAAAGATTGCTTTGGGAAGAGAATTATCATTTCCTTTCAAGCAATTTTCCTAAAAAAAAAATTCTAGGATGTAATTATGAAACCCACATATCCATAATTCCTTCAGCGCATTATTTATGATTTATGTAAATTCTTCTTGAGCCTATTTAGAATTTTATCCTGAACTCCTTCATAATGAGGTGAACTGAACTGCTCATGAAAGCACTGAACACTGTAATCTTTTTATTTTCTCCATTTACTCCCAAGGCCAGAGTTTTTATGCTAAAATTCTATGATTTGGAGATTACTTTCACATTTAACTCCACTTTATATATTTTCATCTTTTTTTTTGAAAATGCTAAATAATTAGATTCTACTTAATTTGGACCAACTTTATTGGAGGTATGCCTAGAGCCTGACCCCTAGTTCATTTTAAGTGCTGAAAAACAACTATTAAGATTGACAAGTCTGAGGGTATGTGCTACGGTGAGCTCTGTGAATTGTGCAAGACTGTTGAATCACAGATCTGTACTTCTGAAACAAATAACGCAACATATTTTAAGAAAAAAGAAAAAGAAGAAGATAGCAGGAGAGGAAGAATGAAGGGGAGTAAGTCAGAGGGGGAGATGAACCATGAGAGATGATGGACTCTGAAAAACAAACTGAGGGTTCTAGAGGGGAGGAGGGTGGGGGGATGGGTTAGCCTGGTGATGGGTATTAAAGAGGGCACATTCTGCATGGAGCACTGGGTGTTATGAACAAACAATGAATCATGGAACACTACATCAAAAACAAATGATGTAATATATGGTGATTAACATAATAAAAAATTAAAAAAAAGATTGACGTCTTAAAATGTTCCTTGACTAAAATACTAACTAGAATCCTTTTACTGCCTATACTTACGCAAAATTCCAGAAAATTTGTGAAAATGAAAGCATATTTGATTTCTCTAATTTTAAAGGCTATTTGAGGCTGAAATATTTACCTTATTATAACTAACATTCAGAATGTTATTGCTACAAACATTAACCCTTTTAATCTTCACAAGCACAGATGTACTGTTATTTTCAAGTTTCACAGATAAAGAAAGCTTTAGTATATTTGTCTCTATATAGCTAGCAAATGGTAGAGCTGTTATCTTAGCACAGGCAATCTGGATATTCTGCATCCATTTTTTATTATTAGGATCTACTACTGGCCTTCAGTGGAAATAAGATGACTCTCAAGTGTTTTTCTGCTAGCACTTGCAATAACTATAGACCCAGCAGCTGGAGCCTATTAGAAACTGGTTAAAGGACTCTCCACCTGACAAGTAACATGACACAGATGCTCCTTCTGTAAATTTCTGACAGGTTGAGCTTTCTTCCATTGTCATTCTCTGAGGATTTGACACCTTTGCCTGACGATCCACAAGTGTATCTTTTCTTTCAAACCAAAGTCTCCTCCTGGCTTTGGATGACCTTTTTTAAGCTGGACAAACAACTCAAAACATCAAAATCAAGACCTTGCAAACTATTAAAAAAGAAGGTGACATACAATCACTCAGGGGACCTCTAAATCATATTTGAGGCCACAAGTGGAGAATTTGTTTTTAACAAATATCTCTATCTTCTTTTGTGGACAATGTAAATTTCATAGGGAAGACTACCAGACTTCTGATGATAACTATAGGGAGAGTTAGTATCTAGGTCACAGTAGCGTGACTTGTCCTGGAAATGGCAGGGATAGGTTTAATTCCAGGGAGAGAATCAACCCTTAAATCTGATATTTGCTTTTTGCCCTTAGTCTCTGTAATGGAGTTAGACTAACAACTTCACATTTTACCATCTAACTAATGACATGCATAGAGTATCACAAGATTTACAATATTGTTCACTTCTTTAGCTAAATAAAAAATCAAATTGATCTGACTAGCTGGTTGATTAGTTAACTTTCTGCAAGTAGCATTTTACTAAAAAAAAAAAAAAAAAAAAAAAACTATGTTTAAATTGATTTCTCTAAGATTCATCCTGTGGTGCTACTGATGAGCCAGAAAAGTCAAGTCTCCTTTTTATTTCCCTGAAAGCAGACTATAAAAAGGAAATAAGTTTTAAGTTTGTTTAAGCAATTAGATTAGTCACAATTCTAGGTGGTTAGCCGTGTGGTAAAACGCAAGTTGTCTAGGCAGGAAGTATACACCACTCTCTCCAACCTTCATAACAGTATCTATAGTAAGCACAATAAATATGGGTTGCCACATTTATAGAAATTGGCTAACTTAGTAGTTTTCCATGGAAGAAATCCTTATTTAGCAAGTGCCTTCCAGCAGGGTTTCTCAACCAATTGACATTTTGGAGCAGATAATTCTTAGTTTAGAAGGTCTGCACTGTGCATTGTAGGACATTTAGCAACATTCCTGACCTCTATCCACTACATGCCAATGGCATTCCTCCCTTTAGAGTTGAGACAACCAAAAGTGTCTCCAGATAATTTGAAAAATCCCCTAGGGGTAAAATCACTGGTTAAGAACCACTTAGTTATACATAGTAGTTTAGGCAAAACAAAAAGGAAATAGTTTATTTTGTTTTATACTCATGCCAGTCTAGTTTCTTGACTCCAAAACACTAAAAATGTAAGGTGGACATAAACTTCATAATATGCCTGTGGATAATGCAGAGTTATCAGGGACTCTCCATTGCTGCTTGATGCTACAATTTTTCAAAAAACATTATTTTTTCTGTAGAATAGGAATTCATCACCATATTTACCTAGAAATCTGAGCCATACGTTAGTTACTGGCTCTTCCCAACCTGGCTCAGACACATTTCTATTTGAACAGAAGAATCTGCTGTTTTCCCAGCCCTAGAAGAAGCCATTAGTCTTATCAGCAGATAATTTTCTAGAAATTACTAATAAAGCTGCACAGTTTATATCCCTAATTGTTAATTCTTTGTGAGAAGGTCAAAAGGAATTCCTTAAAATGTACATGAACATCTCTGAGTCCTTTCATTTTGGGCCACAAGAGGTGCTGACTGTGAGGTTGTTCCCAGAAGATGGATTTGTAAAATTACATGGTGTGAATGAATGTTTGTGCTTTTGTTTTGTGACTATACATCCATATCACAAAGAGGTTGCTCTGGGAAACAAACTCTGACTCTGAAATTTTCATGTAGTGAGTCCATTGGAAAGTGCTCTGGGATCAACTATGAGGGAAAAAGCAGGTGAAGAAGTTCTGGGGTTGGGACCTTACAGAATCATCTTGTCTTAAAACAAGGGAGTTCTCTTTCATGTACCCCTATAAACCAGTCATTGAATGCACTGCCCTGAAAAGGGGACATGGATTGAGGCAAGGCAGATCTTCTCAGTTGAGAACAATTGCTAGAGAGGGGGTTGAATTGAGAGCCGGTAGCCATCAGCACTCCTGACAGCTAGGTGAGGGTTCAGTCCTCACTGGGCATCTACTAAAACTCACCTATTAATAGATACAGAAAATGCTACATAAATATTTCCATAAATTTGTGGAAGCACTGAAATGTTCTTCTAAGTTAATTCTGGGCTTAGCAGTTGGTCTGGGAGATTTACTGAAGTTTGAATATTTTAGACAAAGGATAGTTTTCAGGACACTTGGAATTATTGTTTCCTTTCCTCTACTCCTTTATCAACACCTGGAAATGAATCTAGGGTTCCTGGACTTTCTCTGAAATTCAGAGAAAAAGGCTGGAACAATCATCAAAAGGATGTAAGATCTATCATCAAAGAAAAACAACAGTCTTCTCATTATAGATTATAGCAGTGGGCTCAGAAGTACACATGAATGGCAGAGAATTGGTTGTTCACAGAAAATTAAATCAGATTTTCCCAACCAATATAAGTAATAATTACATGAACATTTTTTCTTCCTGCAGTGAAAACGACATCACATAAAGACAAAAATGAAAATGAAAAATATATTTAAAAAAATTCAAAATTATCAATTACAACTTAACTTTTTTTCTATCAGCACATAAATTCAGAATAAACATATGCAATATTTAACACAGGATGAACATTAACTGTTTTTTTCATTTGTAGTGTCTGATTTTTAGAATGAGTTTTCATGAGATTTTAGAGACTCAGTAAAAATCCCAAACAACAAACCTATCTTTTAAAAAAATCTTATTTTTTTAATTGTTAGCAGCTCTATTAAAATATCTTTCAAATATAAAAACTGTATATATTTAAGGTGTACAATATAATGTTGTACTATATGTATGCATTATAAAACGATCACTACAATTAAGTAAGATACCCATCGTTTCTACATAGTTACCATTGTGTGGTGAAAAGAGTAAGTTCTATCTTCTGCAAATTTCAAGTACATGATACATTATTGTTAACTATTGTCACAAAAATATAGAATGCTTCATGAATTTGTGTGTCAACGTTGAGCAAGGGTCATGCTATCTCTGAATTGTATCAATTTTAGTATACATGCTGCCAAAGTGGGCACAAAAATCTCATTTTCTCAGTTCGTTAAGCGACTGCCTTCGGCTCAGGTCATGATTCTGGAGCCCCTGGATCGAGTCCCGCATCAGGCTCCCTGCTCAGCAGGGAGGTTATGACCTCCCCATTTTTTTAATTCTAAAATATTAATTAATTAATTAATAATCTCGTTTAGGTGACATTTCTTTTCCTGAGTCCTAGCTTTGCTGATAATGAATTGCAAGTGCTACTACACATTAAAAAAAAAAAGGAAATCAAGAAAAAGAATATGGATGTGCCAATAGGGAAGCACCAGTGAAAACCCTGGTTGTTTAAACCTGCCATTTCTCCAACTCTACCATGAGCTCTGGGAAGAATAATATATAATAGCATTTAGCATACTTCTTATCCCCTTTATCTATCTATCCATCATCTATCTATCTACCCATCATCTATCTATCTATCTATCATCTATCTATCTATCTATCCACTATCTATCTATCTATCTATCTATCATCTATCTATCTATCTATCTATTTATCTATCCATCCATCCATCCACTTACCTACCTATCTGGTCTCCTCTGGTCATTCTCAAAACTTCTGTATGAGAAGATACACATAATAGCACATATATGATATTATCTCTAGGTTAAAATTGTGGAGAACAATAATCAGGAATTAAAATTATGTCTTTCTTGCATTATTCCTCTGCTGAGCAAAATGATGAAATGCACTGAGGAGAAGAGATATACTTGAGTTCTAAAGGGAAATGAAAAGTATGAGAGCAGCATTGGTACATATATAAATCGTTCTAATTTTTCTTCCAAGTGTGCACGTGGACCCTTGACTGTGGACAGGTGCAGGGTGCTATAAACAAGGAAGTCCTTTGCTCTTGAACTTCCCCAAGTTATTTACTTAAACACTGGAGAGGATTAATTTAAGTAAATAAAGATTTTATTCATTTGTCTTCAGCTGGTTTAACACTGAAAGCATATATGTTTGTTTCTTCTCAATCTGGGGTGATCTGGCTTCCCATCTCTAACTGGGAACACTCTCCGCCATCCTCCTTAGTAGTCTTCAGTGCAGTACATCATCTCTTTACAATTCTCTTTCAGGTTCCACCACTTTGAAATTAAGTGTTGACTCTGTGACTTAACTTTAGTCAACATAAGGAAAAGTGACATGTGTTTTCTCCAGTAGAAACTTTGAGAGCTAGGTGTACAGTTTGCCGTATATACTCTTTCCCATGTCAGAAGACCAGCAATTTTCCAGATAGTGAGGAAGACAGGAAGCAGAATGCCCTGACTGATGTGAAGTATGAGCAACACTTAAACCTTTGTTATTTTAATACACTAAAATTTGGGAAGGGGTATTTGTAACCACAGCCTAATCTAACTTATCTTGTTTCATTTTATGAATAATAATTTACCCATGTTTCATTGAAGTAAATGCATACTGAACAGTGACAAGAGTTCTACAACTTAATGCAGAGGGGGTCAGATTCCAAGGGTGTAAAGGATGGAGAAAAGGGAACACAGTGTGTGCCAGGGCCTACTGACTTCCCTTTACTGTACTGCACAAGAGGCAAACTCTTGCTAGTTTTATGTATGGGGGAGGATTGGCAGAGTTTACCGATTTTACATCCTTAGGAACTTGTCTGGTATTCCACCCAGGATGAATATTTCTCCCTACATAAATAATCTAAGCTTATGGTCATTGAAACCTCTGGCAAACAGACCCCCAAGGTGACCCAAACGATTCTCACTTCTGTGTTCACACTTTTATGCAATCTCCTGTTGAGTGGGCAAGGGGCTGGTGACTATCTTCTAACCAACAGTATGTGACAAAGGGGAGAAGATATCATTCTATTAATATTAGTTTATATACTATATAAGACTCCATTTTAGCAAACTGGTGCTAGAGATTGTCCATATAGGGTTGAAATAAGCAGCCAAGTTGAAGAAGCCCACGTGACAAGGAACTGTGGGCAGCCTCTAGAACCTGAAGGCAGACTCCAGCTGGCGGCCAAGAAGGGGCTGACGCCTTCGATCATATTAATTGCAACTACATAAATGTTGCCAAAACCTTAAATAAGCTTAGAAGTAGATTCTTCCCCAGTCAAGTCTCCAGACATTACTGCAATCTGGTCAAAACCATGACGGCAGCCTTGTGAGACTCTAAGTGGAGGCTACAGTGAACTGTGCCTGGACTCTTATTCCATGAGAAACATGAGAAAAATAAATCTATACTGTTGTAAACTACTAATTTTGTGGTAATTTGTCATATACACACACATAGACACACACACACACACACACACTAATATAGGATCATTCTTGAGTCTATGGCATAGCATGTCTATGGCTTATATCATTTGTCCGTTTCTGTTGCTTCCTTATCATGAAAGGTTAAATTTTTTTCTCAAGTTTTTAAAATACACTAGAAGTGGGGGCCACAGCTGGTTGGCCATGGAAAACGGAGGGCATTCCAAGTGGCCTATGGCTTGCTTTCCTCCAAAATGTCTACAATTAAAAACATTCACAATAAGAATTTAAAAATTTAATCAATGTGCTTCTAATTAACATAAACTTTATTTCATGTGCAAAAGTATCTGTGCTTCTTCTGTTAGATTACATGAATGTTTTTCTTTCCCTAATCTGGTTATAGTGATAAATAGGAAGTAAGTGAGAAATGAGTTGCTACAATGAAAATGAGTATATAGGTAAATCCAAGTAATTGAGGATCCCAAGGGAATGAAATAGGGTATAAACATAATATTCTCTTTTTAATAGAGCGATAACAAGTATAGAAATTATGGATGTTGATTATACCAATTACGCCATGGGAAAGGACCTTTCTACATTTAAAATCACAGAGGAGGAATATTATAAGGAATGGTGCATTATGTAACTTCTGGAGGCAGTTCAATTCACAATTCAACAGATAATAATTTAATTGACTATTAGGTGCCAGCACTGTCAGTTTCTTGTCATTGATGGTAATGAAAACAGAGCAGAAATATGTTAGGGAACATGTAAGATTCTTCCCACACCTTGTTTCTAAGTTTTTTAAAGGGTAAAATAAAATCTATTTATATATCAACACATGTGCCAATATTGACTAATAATCCATACTATTAATTCCAACCAGTGGTTCTCACTGCTTGTTGAACATTAGAAACTCCTAGGGAGCTTTTGAAAACTGCTGTTCCAGAATGCCATCCAGGCCAATTCAATCAGAATCTCTGGAACTGTGTCCTCAGCAGTGATACTTTTAAATCTCCCCAGAGGGTGATAATGTGCAGTCAGGATTGAGAAATCCTGCTTTAAACTATTGATAGAGACTGCTATACAGGGGTTTACTTCATATTTATAGATTTTGCCAGTATGTTTTTATATTGTTTATTAATTACCCTAAGTATATATACTCCTGATGAAAACTGAGTGCTGTGCATTTTGAAAATTCAAAGACCTTAATTTGAAACCAGTAATAAATCCTAATTTGAGCATTTGGGGCATCAGATTTATTTTCCCCATTTCTTAGTTTGTTTTTATTTTTTAACAAACTTAACTTACTACAAATCTAATTTTTCTTGAATATAAGGCAATTTTGCCCTATCAAATCTAATTATTATAAATTAAGGCAGTTAATGTCCATCAGGACCTATGTTATTTTATCTGTACCATCATTCCTCAACACCACAAAACAGGTATAAAACTAGATATATTTAATAAGATAATCTTCCATCATGCTACAATGTATTAGGCTATTATGTAATATCTTTTATGTAATCCATTTTACATATAACTATTTTGTTTACTGTTATAAAGTAAATATTGTACATAATATTTGATTTCAACAATCCTGCCAGTATCTTGAATCCAGGTGATATAAACTGATGACAAACTACTTCAATTGCCTTCTGTTAGGCAATTATATCAAAACATTAAAACTATAAATGAACTCACCTCTATCAAATTAAAACCTTTTGCTTATTTTCAACTCAGAGAAATAGTTTCTACCGTTTTTTCTTATTTGTTCTCCTATCGTCTCTCTGCTGTCCTTATGGATCCTTGTATCATACAGATATCATAGCTTCCAAATTTTGCTTTATATTTTTTCATTTTATTATATCTCTTTTAGTATTTATATCTTTGACATTTGTAAAAACATTTTATACATTTTAAAAAGATATGTTTGACAATTTGAGATTTTTTTTTCCTAAGCAATCTATCCATTCCCTTTTCTAACTCACTAATCCAATCTTGTGCCTCTCTTTTTAAAGGCATTGCACTCTTAGAAAAAAAAAAAAAAAAAGATTTCAATCTCCAAGTATTCTGTTTTGATTTATATATAGAGAAGATTTTCTTATAATTTGATAATTTTCTATAGATCAATATCATCTGGAGTAGAATCTTACTAAGGCTGTTATTAGTTATACTTTTTAAAACATTTCCCTATATTAACTGTTTCATTGAGATTTGTTCTACAATTTTGATGCTCTTCATTGTACCGTTTCCTTCAAATGCTTGGTTGCTCTGTTTTATACGTGCATAATTTTGTCTACTTCTGGTTTGGGGCAGGGAATCAGAGTAGTCATGGATAGCTAGAATATTTGTTGTCACCCAAATGAAAATCATGATATGTTGGTAGTAAACAGAGCTCCCTGTTACAGGAACATATAGCTAACAGTAATGTATGGATGGTGGGGATGTGAGGTTGAAGTGACAGAATATATGTGTTCCTAAATTTTCAGGTCATCATATAACTAGGGTACTTTTTTCTTTCTAGATTCCAGGTATCTGTTTCGGCAGCTCCCTATGGCATACTACTTAATTATTCAGAAAAAAAATACCTAGGTTAATCGTTTTTCCATATTCATTCCTTCCCTCATTGTTTTAGTGAAGGTACAGAACAAGACTACTCCTAGTCCTTTACTCATGTGCTTGGAAATTAGGACCAGTGCTTTGGTGGAAGAGTAACCAACCACCTTTGCTGTCACCTACTGAGCATTTATAACAGAAAGGCTGGGGTCCGCCAGAGCCAGCTCTTCTAAAGAGAGTATTTTAATTATCTTCATTAATATCCCAGGACTTCCCTTTGCTCATTTGTATTTGTTGTTTCTGGGCCCGGAATTGCTCTGTTTTTCTTCTGAGATCTAGGCCATGACTTCAGGGCCCTGATTTCTCTATCCCTCTGAAATTGCTCTTTTCTATTTTTTAAACACACTTCAAAAAAGCTTTTCTATTTATGACACTTGTCAGGTTATAACTGATAGACTTTATTTAAAATGTTCCCTGTGATTGGGATGGGGACTGATTTGTGTGTTCACTTTATTGCGTTGATCCAATCTCTATCCGTCCATATAAAACAATTCTTACTAGCCACACATGTATTTCTCTGTATAAGGATTATGAGATGGCTTTTAGAACCTCCATATGTATTTGGAAACTACAAATACCAAAGAACCCATTTTAAGGCTGAAGTCTAGTAATATAATTTGATTGGAAGTAGCAATATTAATATACCAGAAACAATCATATCTCTAGAAAATCTCAGATCTCAAAATGTTTGAAAAATATCAGTGAGGCGCCTGGGTGGCTCACTCAGTTAGGCGTCTGACTCTTGGTTTCAGGTCAGGTCATGATCTCAGGATGGTGGGATTGAGCCCCCCATTGGGCTCCACACTTGGTGCAGAGTCTGCTTGGGATTTTCTCTCTCACTCTCCCTCTGCTCCTCCCCCCCGTGTGCACTCTCTCTCTCTCTGTCTCTCCAAAATAATAAATATATAAATCTTTAAAAAATATATCATTTAAGGAAGTGTTTGGAGTGTGGTAAAATGACTGGGACTCTACCTTATATGAATTGTTTTAAGTTAGATTTAAAATGTATCAAGAATTTATTCACCTAATTTATTCAACATTGTACTTTTAAACCACCATTTATCACTCGATATTAGAAAAAGGACATAGTTATTACATAAAACCCATACTGCCTTTCGCAGTTCTCTTCACATGTCCCTTCCTCCATTAATGCAAACTGGTAACCAGTATGGTTCTCTACTATAGGACATCGACAGAAAATGGTTTTGTTTCTCTTGCAGACTATAGCATTTTTATTATTTTTATTTTTTATATTATGTTATGTTAATCACCATACATTACATCATTAGTTTAGACTATAGCATTTTTAAAAGAAGGGCTCATTGACCCAGATATGTCTCATTGATCCAATCTATCAGGCAACTACTTTTGGGGTGGCCATGCCAGTCCCACTCAACAGATTCAAATCTGGAAGGACAAAGTTTGGGATTAAGACCTACCACTTCAAGTCAATTCTACTTGACAAACGTTTATTAAGAACTTAGTGTGTATAAAACATAATTAATGAATTTCTATACAGAGATTAACATTGAAGTAGATGCTTGACAGAGTGAGAACAGTTTTTAAAAATTAGGATTTAAGATGGAAATGTGTTCACATTTTAAATGTAAGGTAAAAGAAGAGGAAATATCAAAATATACAGAGCACAATAGACAAAGCGTTAAGATAACCTCAAGAATCTCAAGCGACAGCCTCAGAGTCAAAGTCAATAGAAAGGTTAGCCAGAATAAACCCTAAGAGAGGGTTTGCGATTGATAAATCAGTCTTTTTTGAGAAACATTTTAGTGAGGGCTGTTGGCAGAGACCACATTAGATGATGAAATGAGTTGTAAATAGTACAAGGAATAGCATATGGTTTTAAAGCATCAGACATAGAAGGGCAAGAAAAAGGGGAGCACCATCAAAGACTGAATTTCTTGGGTTCTTGGAAGCCAAGTAGAAAGAGTCACCCGAAAAAAAGAGAAACTAAAGATACAAAAGGAAAGCCTGGCAGGATTGGGCAGAAATGAGACCAGTTGTTCAAGTAACTGAGTTAAGCGTTTCTCTGAAACTGGAGAGAATAAAATAATTTAAAATATGGTTAAGTTTGAAGTGAAAAGTAGAAACTTGAAAGAATTCTCAATGGATAAAAGCAGTTGAGAAAGGGGAACAGGCTTTATAATAAGTAAACAGAGAATTCCTTCTTAAGCAGCTGAAATTTAAAATAAGTCTCAAAGGATTAACTATAACTAGCCAAGTTAAAAAAAAAAAAAATGGGAGGAAAGTCATTCCAGATGAGGATAGTGAAGATAAGAAAAGGCTTTCCACTAAAAAATGGTACAGCATATTGAAAGAACTGAGGGGCGCCTGGATGGCTGTTGTTAAGCCTTAAGCTTCTGCCTTCTGCTCCGGTCATTGTCCCAGGGTCCTGGGATCAAGCCCCGCCCCACATCGGACTCCCTGCTCCGCGGGAAGCCTGCTTCTCCCTCTCCCACTCCCCCTGCTTGTGTCCCCTCTCTCACTATGTCTCCCTCTGTCAAAAAAATAAATAAAATATTTAAAAATAAGCTGAAATAATTTTAATTAAGACTAGAAATAAGTAAACAAGTGAGAACAATAAAAAGACATACCAAAAAAAATCAAGAAATTATAAAGTTTAAATTTGTTTGAATCCTGATTTAAAGAAATCAACAATAAAAATTATAAGACAGTTGGAAAATTTAATACAAAATGGATATTTTAGGATATTAAGGAATTATTGTTAAATTTGTTTAGGCATGACAATATTATGGTGGGTATGTTTTTATTAAGGTCATATATTCTACAGATATATAAACTAAAATGAATATAAATGAAATAATATGATGTTCAAAATACTCTGACACAACCCAGTAGTATCAGAGTTAGGGATGTGGTGGTGGGGTGTTGGGGTTGATGTAGATGATATAAGACTGATCATGACTTGATAAGTTTTGAAGCTGAGTGACATACAAAAATTATACCAGTTCCCTATGTGTTTGAAATTTTCCATTACAAAAAAGATGAAATGTACACTAAAAGTTTAGGGATTGAAAACTACTGTGATTATAATAGAATGTTTATATTTTTATGAATTTTATTGTATATTTTCATCTCCCAAATACTATATTTAAACCTCAAATAGCATAAACTTGTTTGATAATTAAATATTCAAAGATAAGAGGGGCACCTGGGTGGCTCAGTCATTAAACATCTGCCTTCGGCTCAGGTCATGATCTCAGGGTCCTGGGATGGAGCCCCACATCGGACTCCCTGCTAGGCGAGGAAGCCTGCTTCTCCCTCTCCCACACTCCCTGCTTCTGTTCCCTCTCTCGCTGTGTCTCTCTCTGTCAAATAAATAAATAAAATCTTAAAAAAAATATTCAAAGATAAGAGAGATAAACCACATTTGATACATGACTTTAGTGCCTTAACTCTCCCAAACAATGTTTGAATTACAGTCTCCTTCAGTCATAAACCTTGTTTCCTGAATATCCTTCCTTTCCTTTCTCTTCAAATTTTACATATTTTAAAGGCTGAAGAAAAAAAAAACTCATCGTTTCTATATGTGAACATAGCTTTATATTTATTATTATTTGTATATAGCATTAGATTCCATCTATCTATCATTTATCTTTCCATTCGTTCATCCAACTCTGTACTCTCTTTATCTACCCATAATAATAATAAAAAATAATTACCAGCTGGGAGTGATTTGAGTTGGTTGTTGTATTACAGTTCTACCAATAAAAGACATTAAATCATACTATATAGGGAAGATAACTTTGGAACCATTTGGTTCAACCAGTTCATTTGGTAGAAGAGTAAAGCAAGACTGAAAATAAATAATTTACTAATAGCAATGTGGCTACTGAGTTGTTTTCTAAAATCATTTTCAGTAACTTTGATACCAAGGTCCCTTAGTAGAATTATATTTGAAAGGTCTTTGAATTACACGTAATAATCCAACAGCTAGAAACTCCAGAAAATGAAATATGGTAATTAAAAGCATTAGAATATTTTTTTAAAAAATCAAAGTGTTCTAAAAATGAATTTGATTTTGACTTACAGTGGGACTTACACAACATAATAGGTAGCAGAAAACATGTCAACATTACGGATATAACTTTATACTAAATGAACAGAGGCTAAATCAGACTTCAATAATTGTCCTTTATTGAGCCAAAAATTCCCTAGATTTAACTCTTCTTAAAGAATATAATTCAGCATTTAATGGGTTTAGATGCAAACTGTCTCTGCTGCCTGTCACTACATGAATTGGGACTAGTTACTAGTAACTTTTCTCAATCTCCGTTTTCCCATTTACAATGTGAGGATAATAATTCCTTTTAAAAAAAGATTTTTGTATAGATTGAATGAGATAAATGTTGTGGAAGGTCACGTCAGTAAATAGCGGGCATCTTAGTTACTACGACAACTATCACTCATAACTCACTAACTAGGTAGCTAACTAAGCAAATTGCCGATGTTAAACAAGTTTGCTCCTGGTACACATTTTAGAAATGTTGGTGGGGCACAGGTAATGAAGATCCTTGAATTCCAATATAATTCGCAAGGATTTTTATACTATAGACATTGAGGGCTCCTGGTAGATTTTTTTACAAAGTGAATGATTTTATGAATTTAATATTTTAGAAAATTTATCCAATGATATAAACAAGACTGAGTTTAGTTTCAAAAAGCCATTTAGGAAGCTATTGGTATACTCTAGGAGAGATTCAATAATCAACAGAAAGAGAACTGAAAGAAAGGGTAACAATGATAACTAAATTGAATATAAATAAGTAAAAATTAGTTGAATAAGAATTGTGGAAAGATGGTAAAATATTCTTTATGTGCCTATTTAAGCAATAAATCTAGATAACCCAGGACTATATTTAGATATACAATAATTAGGTTTTCATCACCTTATTCACATCATTAATATTAAAAGAAGGAGCAGGTGTGTTTTCTTGATTGTTCATTTACTGTAATGGATGTTGGTCTTTCTTTTGCAAGAACTTTAATGCCAGAAAATCTCAGATCTGTTCATGTAGGTGTTGTGAATGAGTACAATCAATGCTAAATAATTCTAAGGGAAAAATAAATTTCTAAGCATTAGCAATTAGACTATCTATTGAGAACCTAAAATAAAGGCAGAACTATCCTTGAGAAAGTGATACTACCACACCCTTAACATGCTTAAATATGCTTTAACATCCATCTCCTCAAAGTAGGGCGTAACTGCCTATGCAACTCTTTTTACAACCTCCCATTTTAAAGAAATTACATAACAGTCAAAAGTACATTAATTTCTTTAAAGAAATCATAAACTATAAATTACCATAAATGTGTTTGTTTTATGATGCTACAAAAACTCACATTGTCAACAAGATAAATCTATTTATAAAAACAATGAGCCATTTATTCCATCTCATGGGAAAAAATTATACAAGACCGATATCAACAGTATTCTCCTAAATGTTCTAGTCAAGCTGCACCTCTGCTCTCTACCTATCCAATTTCCTTGAGAGCTAACCTAAAACAGTCTATACTCATTTTCCTTTGCTCTGCCTCTGCCTCAAGGAAGATAAATTAACCACTACTTTAAGAAAAAAATGTATTGAGAATATACATATATGTCTAAAATTAAGTTGTATAAAAATTTTCATTATTAACTCATCATAGGTCTTTTCTTTTTCCCTCTTTTATTAATATTTGCCAATCACAGAATTTTCCAAAGCTCATCTTTTTGTAAGTATTAAGCTAAAAATACACACTGAGTTAAGAAATAAAAGAAGTCTATTAATGAAATGATAATGAAAAAAATTATTTACTGATTTTGACTCTGTAAACATAGGAAACTCATCTATGTACTTTATTTTATATGTACCTTTAAAGAAATATTCAGCATATGTTTAATAGTAAAGCATAAATCAATGAAATATAAAACTTTTTATTATAAAGATATACAAGAAACATTTTTGTAAGAAAATTCTTTTTTTACTATATTTTTTATTTTATTTAAATTCAATTAGTTAACATAGTGTATCGTTAGTTTCAGATGTAGAGTTCAGTGATTCATTATTGTATATAATACCTAGTGCTCATTACATCACGTGCCATCCTTAATGGCCATCACCCAGTTACCCCATCCACCCACCCACCTCTCCTCCAGCAAACCTCAGTTTGTTTCCTATAGTTAAAAGTCTCTTATGGTTTGTCTCCCTTACAGTAGAGATTGAAAATGTGTAGAAAATGTAGTTGCATTTTTTTTTGTTAAATCATCATTTTGCAGGAGAAGAAGATGAATCATAGAAAAGTTATAACTTACCCGTTGTCACATAACTAGTTTGGATCACATCCCACATTGCATCTGGGTCTGTTTGATTCCACAGTGGGTACCTAGAAGCATTGTGCTGATGAGGTATTTAATTGTGGGGGGAAAATGGGAAAGACACAAAAGTATGGAAAATGAATCAGAATAAATTAAATTGGAAAAGAAAAAGGAAAAAGAAGAATCCCTCATATCTTGTGCAGGTGACCACTTTTCCTAGCATTCATTTAAATGTTCATTAAAGTCTACTAAAAAGGAAATTCGGAATCAGGCTCTGCATACAGCATGACTAGAAAATCACGTGTAAATTTTAAAGACAAGTGTGGCATTCATTAAAGTTCAGAAAGCCTTGCACTCTAGTAATACAATGTGGAAATGATGAGTTATGCCAGTAATCCTTTCAACGCATTTCACAGTGTTCTTACTTGACCTCTTCAATTGTCAATAGAAGTTTTTAAAGACAGGAGAAATAATTCTTTGTGAAAAAATTCCATTCAGCATACAGTGTTTAACCAAGGTAATCTTTCATTATAACAGACATACATAATAACTACCAAATGTTCCTACCATTCTTATAATAACTAGTAAGAATTTTCACTTTTATTATCACTGCTAATTGTTCTTACATTGCTAGCCATTGTGCTTAGTGGTAAACATACATTTATATACCTTGAATAAAATAAATTAAATGCATATTATTCTAGAATAGTGCCAGCTCAAATTTTGGTGAGTTACCATTTGATATCACTCATGATACAAAAAGTTTATAACAGCAAATGAACTAATTACAAGAATATTTGCCTAATTATCTTTGGTCATGAAAATGACTAGTGTCCTTTTCTTTCCTTAATATACTGTGAATTCTTGTTGAGTGGAAATTAAATGTTCTAATTAAGTGTTTTTTTATCCCTCAAATCATAATTAGTACAAACCATGTTAAATAAATTTTAATTGAATAAATAACCAATTGATTAAGTTGTTACAATACTGAAAATTACAGATTAGTAAAAAGAATACTTAATTTAGAATCAAAATCCCTGACTATGAATCCCTTTTATCACATTAGTTTCAAGAGTTTGGAGAAACCACACAAACTCTCTGATTCTCTGATTCTAATCTAAGAAATGGGGCTACAAGTGCTACATCTCAAGATTGCTTTGAGCATCAAATATGACAATGCATGCAAAATTATTTTACTACTTTGAAATTATAATTACGAATTTTCTAATTTTCATTTATTTTGATAATGCACAGAAATAACACAAGCTATTATATCATATATTACTATCTTAATAAATAAAGAGTCAGATTTCCTGGTTCATACATGACAGAAATGGCATGATACAATAAAAAAACAGAATTTAGAAATTTATGCATTCATCTAATTTTGTCAGTACATTTTTTATCTTTACTAAACACCCGTATCATCTCTGAAGCTTAGATTCTTCATTTGTAAAATAAGAATCCTAAAATATTTCTGTTTTTCAGTTCTGCCAGGCTATTAAGAATCCTTTAGTAGTTATAGTAATACTAAATTATGAATTATGTACAATATATTCATTTTATAAATGTGCATAAAAAAGAGGATTTTTATAACATTAAAATATGAATAAATCTAGATTATTTTTCTCTTTCAAAAAGTTTCTCTTTAAAACCAGCACATTTCCTTTTTTTCTTTTCTTTTTTTTTTTTTCCTGGTTTAATTAACAGAAATTTATTTTCTCATCACTCTGGAAGCTAAAAGTCCAGGATCAAGGTGTCAGCAGGTTTGGTTTCTCCTGAAGCCTCTGTCCTAGGCTGGCAGAGGGCCACTTTCTAGCTATGTCCTCACATGGTCTTTTCTCTGTTAACTATTCATCTTTGGTGTCTCTTTGTTGCCACAATTTTCCTCTTCTTTCCCTCTTTTTTTAATTGAGATAAACTTGACATATTATATTAGTTTCAAGTGTACCACATAATGAATGATTCAATATAAGATATATTGCATATACTATAGAAATGATCACCATAGTAAGTCCAGTTAACATCCATCACCACACAGTTACAGTTTTTTTTCTTGTGATGAGAACTTTCAAGATCCACACTCCTCCACACTTTGATTGCTATTATCACAGTGGCCCAGTGCTCTCATCTTTTACTACAAAGGATTCAACAACCAACCATTTGGTTCTCACTGCAGTGTTTATGGTAGGAACACTGCCATATCTTTCAATGTTCCTTTTATGAGATACTATGTTCTTGGGGCCAGGCAAACTTTTGCTTCTTATGAGCAACTGATATTAATTTTTAAGATAATGACACTGAATCTTCCATCTAATCATTCATTTCCCTTTCCTTTAGCTACTAAGAATATCAAAGCCAAATATTTAGTCTGCATTCAATAAATATTGCAGAAACTTAAGGAACATATTTTTTAAAAACAAATCTTTTCTTGGTTTCTAATTAACCAAACTCCCTTCCTTCCTTCCTTCCTTCCTTTCTTTTCTCCCTCCTTTTCTCTTTTCCTTCCTTCCTTCCTTCCTTCTTTCCTTCCTTCCTTCTTTCTTTCCTTCCTTCCTTCCTTCCTTCCCTCCTTCCTTCCTTCCTTCTTCCCTTCCTCCCTCCCCCCACCTCCTTTCTCCTTCCTTCCTTTCTTTTTTCTTTTTCTTTCTTTCTTTCTTTTCTTTCTTTCTTTCTTTCTCTTTCTTTCTTTCTTTCTTTCTTTCTTTCTTTCTTTCTTTCTTTCTTTCTTTCTTTCTTTCTTTCTGTTATTTATTTCTTCTTTTCTTTTTTCTTTCTACTTTTATGTCTTTCTTGATTCTACTTTCTATTCTCTTTTTATTTTTTCCTTATCTGTATGAGTATGTGTGATAACATTGTAAATTATCTCAGTAACATTTACCCATTATGATATTCCATCTTGACTTTCATAAACCACATATGAAAATCAATCTTAGTTATACTTTAGTCAACCTTAATTTTAAATCAAAACAAAGTGATCATTCTTAGCTACTAGCTTTATTAGACTGGACACTTAACAACTTACCTCCTTCATCAATGAGATATTTTATATATGTCTACCTTTAGACTCTCCATCATCATAGAAGTGTTGAATTAAAAATTATTTTCTTTGTGGTACCTGGGTGACTCAGTCCGTTAAGTGTCCAACTCTTGATTTTGGCTCAGGTCATGATCTCTCAGGGTCCTGAGATCAAGCCCCATGCTCTGAACTCAGTGGGGAGTCTGTTTCTCTCCCTCTCCCACTGCCCCTTCCCCTGTTTGCATATGTGCACACTCTCTCTCTAAAATAGATAAATAAATCTTTTTTTAAAAATTATTTTCCTTTAGGGCAATTATGAGTCCCATGGGATTCGGATGTTATAATAAAGTAAAGTATTAATATGAATAAAATCTATTTATGGCAACAACTATTTTCAGAAACAAAAGTAAATTATCCACACTTGCTTATTTCAAATGGAAGAATAAGCCGCTAAGTGAACAAAATAGTTATATGGAGGACAGAAATGAGAATTAGGTAACAGATAGAAGCTATACTTTCCTGAATATACTCTGTTGTGTAGATATAGCTTTGGAAGCTTATAAAGGTTTTGCATAATTATAAAAAAAATTAAGTCAGAGTAGGGAAAAAAAGGAATCCCTAAAACCATGAGAAAAATAGAATAAATAATCCTGAGTTGGTAGCTCCCTCACACAGAGAGAAAATATTTCAAGTGACCTTAAAGTGCAGTAATTTGATTATAAAATAAATCAAAATAAATAAACTTGGGAAAAAAATAACTGGAGGGAAAAAACAAATCTTAAACAGCTTTTATAATACTGTTAGTGGTAATACTAATGACTTTATTCTGAAATAAACATACCAAAGAAATAATTACATTAATATTTGAGAAATAAAAATTTTAGTGTATGAGAAAAATTCAAGGTATGTTAAAGATATAAGCAAAATCCTGCAATCCTAAATTTAAACCAAAATATCACTATAATTTGTAATATACTTCCTCTTTTAAATCATACAGAATTCCTTGCTTTGTTCATTGCAAAAGGTCTAGAGATGGTGACCAATTCCAAGAGCAACAAATACCCCCTCATTCAGATGGCAGACCCTAAATACCATTTTTCACTAAAGGGAATTATGACTACTTGCAGAAATGCAAAATTCTAAGTCCAGAGCAGGAAATGCAGAATGAACCCCAACATGTTTTGCTTTGTTTGTTGTGCTTTGTTTGTTTTGCTTTGTTTTGTAATCCCTAAAACCAAAGATTGTTATCAGGTTTACTGGGGTCTTGTTAAGTATATAAATGAACGAAATTGAAGAGCTTGACAGGTGAATTTGAGGACAAGTGTGCCTTGTGACTAACATCCATTGCAACATAAACCTCATAACTCCATACCTCATCCACAAACCTCTGTTCCCATAAGCCACATTCAGAAACCAAAAGAAAAATACCAATTCTCTTAATTCCTGAGAGCCAAAATGTGGACTTTTGCCCCTACATTTATTCTTACATAAACAAAGGAACTGCTTTGATTAGTTTGCTTATGTCTTTCTCTATGGAATTATTTTTACCTTTCTTCAATATAAAAAGGATTTGAAATAGCTTACAGAACATATATAAGGTGGTAAAAATAGAACAGAAAAATCAATTAAAGGAAAAAATAAAAGGAGTTAGTATTAAAATTTAAATTGCATGCAATTTATAAGCAAGTTATAAAAAGTTGCTAAAGGAAAACAACAAGTCTCTGGGATTTGGACTGTCATGAAGTAGGACATATTCAGGTTAAATCATTTGTACCCATAAAATAAAAAAACAAGCTAATAATGAATAGAAATGCATTTCCCACTTAAGAATTTTCATGAAATGGTTATTTTGCTATGTTCTAAAGGATTATTTTTATTTTTTTATTTTATTATGTTATGTTAATCACCATACATTACATCATTAGTTTTGATGTAGTGTTCCATGATTCATTGTTTGCATATAACACCCAGTGCTCCATTCAGTATGTGCCCTCTTTAATACCCATCACCAGGCTAACCCATCCCCCCGCTATCACCACTGCTATTCAACATAGTATTAGAAGTCCTAGCCATAGCAATCAGTCAACAAAAAGAAATCAAAGGCATCCAAATCGACAAAGAAGAAGTCAAACTCTCACTCTTTGCAGATGATATGATACTTTATGTGGAAAACCCAAAAAACTCCACCCCAAAATCGCTAGAACTCATACAGGAATTCAGTAAAGTGGTAGGATATAAAATCAATGCACACAAATCAGTGGCATTCCTATACACCAACAAGACAGAAGAGAGACAAATCAAGGAGTTGATCCCATTTACAATTGCACCCAAAACCATAAGATACCTAGGAATAAACCTAACCAAAGAGGCAAAGAATCTGTACTCAGAAAACTATAAAATACTCATGAAAGAAATTGAGGAAGACACGAAGAAATGGAAAAACATTCCATGCTCATGGATTGGAAGAACAAATATTGTGAAGATGTCAATGCTACCTAGAGCAATCTACACATTTAATGCAATCCCTATCAAAATACCATCCACTTTTTTCGAAGAAATGGAACAAATAATCCTAAAATTTGTATGGAAACAGAAAAAGCTCCGAATAGCCAGAGGAATGTTGAAAAAGAAAAGCAAAGCTCGTGGCATCACAATTCTGGGCTTCCAGCTCTATTACAAAGCTGTCATCATCAAGACAGTATGGTACCACCACAAAAACAGACACATAGATCAATGGAACAGAATAGAGAGCCCAGAAATGGACCATCAACTCTATGGTCAACTAATGTTCAACAAAGCAGGAAAGAATATCCAATGCAAAAAAGACAGTCTTTTCAACAAATGGTGTTGGGAAATTGGACAGCCACATGCAAAAGAATGAAACTGGACCATTTCCTAACACCAAACACAAAAATAGACTCAAAATGGTTGAAAGGCCTACATGTGAGACAGGAGTCAATTAAAATCCTAAAGGAGAACACAGGCAGCAACCTCTTTGACATCAGCCGCAGCAACTTCTTCCTAGAAACATCGCCAAAGGCAAGGGAACCAAGGGCAAAAATGAACTATTGGGATTTCATCAGGATAAAAAGCTTTTGCACAGCTAAAGAAACCGTCAACAAAATCAAAAGACAACTGACAGAATGAGAAAAGATAGTTGCAAATGACATATCAGATAAAGGGCTAGTATCCAAAATCTATAAATAACTTATCAAACTCAACACCCAAAGAACAAATGATCCAATCAAGAAATGGGCAGAAGACATGAACAGACATTTTTCCAAAGAAGATATCCAAATGGCCCACAGACACATGAAAAAGTGTTCAACATCGCTTGGCATCAGGGAAATCCAAATCAAAACCTCAATGAGATACCACCTCACACCAGTCAGAACGGCTAAAATTAACAAGTCAGGAAACAACAGATGTTCACAAGGATGCGGAGAAAGGGGAACCGTCCTACACTGCCTGTGGGTATGCAAGCTGATGCAACCAATCTGGAAAACAGTATGGAGGTTCCTCAGAAAGTTGAAAATAGAGCTACCATATGATCCAGCAATTGCACTACTGGGTATTTACCCCAAAGATACAAATGTAGGGATCCGAAGGGGTCTGTGCACCCCGATGTTTATAGCAGCAATGTCCACAAATAGCCCAACTATGGAAAGAGCCAAGATGTCCATCGACAGATGAATAGCTAAAGAAAATGTGATATATGTATACAATGGAATATTATGCAGCCTTCAAAAGAAATGAAATCTTGCCATTTGTAATGATGTGGTTGGAACTGGAGGGTATTATGCTGAGCGAAATACGTCAATCAGAGAAAGACATGTATCATATGACCTCACTGATATGAGGAATTCTTAATCTCAGGAAACAAACTGAGGGTTGCTAGAGTGGTGGGGGTGGGAGGGATGGGGTGGCTGGGTGATGGACACTGGGGAGGGTATGTGCTATGGTGAGCACAGTACCTCTGAAACAAATAAAGATTATTTTTAATGACAAGTCTGTGGAAAATACAATGGAAACATCAAAGCGTCATTGTTTGAAACATGTGGAGGCAGAGTTCAGCAAATTCTGAACCACATATAACCTAAGGAGCACTCTGGTATTCTGGCTAAATCCAAAGAACATCTTCTAGAAATCTCTAAAGGGACAGCTGTGTTTTCTTCATCTTGTCCTTTCTAAATAGTACTTTTTCCAGCACAGCTTTTGCTAAGGATTGAGCCATCATAAATACAAGTCCATTTCCCCAACAACATATCACACTACTTGCCATGAATTTTCAGGCTAGGTGTTAAAATATCAACAGCAAATGGACAATTGAAGGTCTTCTTTACTGACTAGTATATTATTGCCCTGGAAATAATGCTATTTTAAGTGAGAACAAAATAAAATAAAATCATGTATGTAGCGTAGTCCAATCATTGTAAAAACAAACAACAATTAAATGAGTAGGAAATTGCATGTATTTACAATTAAATTGCCCAGCAGGATATTCATTAATATGTGAAAAGTGAGTATCTCAAGGTGGAAAGATGGCAGGTTATACTTTTCTCTATTGCCTGATATTTTAAAAATATTTTAATAACATACATTTTCTTCAGTTGGCTATAAATTTTAGTTATGTTCATAATCATTGGACTGTGATATTGATCCACAGGAAACTGATCCAGATTAAAAATTAAAACTATCAGTAGTTATCATTATTGAAAATTTCCAGATATTTTTATATATTTAAGAATTCTTATACGGAGGGGCGCTTGGGTGGCTCAGTGGGTTAAGCATCGGCCTTCGGCTCAGGTCATAATCCCAGGGTCCTGGGATTGTGCCCCGCATTGGGCTCCCTGCTCAGCAGGAAGTCTGCTTCTCCCTCTCCTGCTCCCCCCTGTTTGTGCTCTCTCACTTGCTCTCTCTGTCTCTGACAAATAAATAAATAAAATCTTCTTATAGAAGAATTCTTTTATGGAAATATACGCTAATATTCCAAAACTCACACTTAATTTGTTTCAGGACAGAAATGCTAAGGAATGCTGAGTCCCATGAGAACTGAGTGTCCTCAGCCCTGGCATTTGTATCAGAATTAAACCTAAGATAAAACAAAATATTGACATAATATAAATAATAAACATTATGACCATTACATTTTCTTCTTCTAAGTAAACCTATCTGTGGCTCCTTAGGATTTTAAAATAATTTATCTCCATATCTATTATTTTCCTTTTTATTCAGTTTATAATTTTATTATTTTTTGAGGCATATATAGCTCATAATTAAAATATCATTCACTAGGATGGATAGGATAAAATTATTTACATAATTTATACTTCTTTTCAGGAGGGGAAAATATACTAGATCACTCCAATTTTACTATCTAACTTTTCTTACTCTTAAATTTTACTTTATAATCCGGTTTCTCAAGTGTCTAAACATGTGTGCTTGCTTTGGCAGCACATATACTAAAATTGGAACAATACAGAGAATATTGGCATGGTCCCTGCACAAGGATGACATCCAAGTGTTTAAACATAAAATACTTTAAAAGGTTAACCACAAATTTAATATTTTCTTGTTTAGTACAACGTCCATATTACATTATGTTCTATCCCTTGCTCCTCTTGTTGGTGATATTTAGTACTGGTTCTTCACTTGGTTACAAATCCTATCCCTTCAATACCAAAGGAACAGTCCTGTACAAAGTATACAATGGGCAACATTTTATCATTAAAGTATTTATACATACATGAATAATATCTGCAATATTTTGCTGGACAGTTATTTCCAGTTTGTTGAACAACACTCACAACCTTTAAAAAAAAACTGCTGAAGTTTATTTTATTTTAAATTTTTACAGTATCCATCCAATGATATTTTAAAGGTAACTGAATATACTTGGAAAATGATACAAATTTATGAGTACTTGACTTACTCATATAAAAGTGGCCTTGCTACTGTGCCCCATTTACATAGGATTTGTAAAATACAGAGATAAGGCAACTTTTTATATAAATGTTCAAATAGTGTCTTGACTTGTTAACCAAAGAAAGTTATTTCTAAAATATGCTGAATCTTGAGACTAAAAAAAATTACTTTAGAAAAATGATATTAGAATAATATGCTTCCTGTTGAATCTAAAATATTTTAAGAATACATTTTACTAACTTAAAATAAGTGTTGAAAATTCTGTTTCATTTTAAAATATAAATGGATCAAGTAGAATTTATCTCACTTTTTTTACTTGTTTTTATTAAAGTGCAATTAACATACAATGTTATATTAGTTTCAGGTGCACAGTATATTGATTCAACCATTCTACACATTATTCAGTGCTCACAGTGATAAGTGTAGTCAACATCTGTCACCAAATAACACTATTACAAGATTATCGACTATATTTTCTATATCATGTTTTTCATAAAGGAGTTTAAGAGGTAAAATCGTCCAGGTAAAAACTTATAAAATAAGTCACCATATCTTTCAAGAAGCAAATGTGAAATATAATTTAACTTTTAAAAAAGCATTAGAAATGCATTATATTTTTTACTGTTTTCAGTATTATTTCAGCTCTTGCAAGTCCAGTTTTAAATATTATGATCCCCATTCTATTACTCACTCTTCTAGATCTCCTTTCATCTTCCCCCACATCTGCAGTGGGCAATATGACACTGAGCTAGAAGATAGGAAGAAGGGAAAAAATGCTTTCTTCTTTTACTAGCACACTCAAGTTCTGTTCTACAGGTAAGAATCTCTTTTAAGATCTTAACTGGCTAAAAAACATGACAAATAACCATAGAGCTTCATTGCCTCAACTTACACTATTACTAAATTTTGCTCTGTAGAGTATTTTATCCATAAATCTTAAATGTATTTGATGCCTAAATTGGCAGTCCTGTTCTCAGAGATGTTTACAAGAGTAGTCTGAAAATGTTTTCTCTGAATTTCTGTTTGTGAAGCTAACACAGAGGGCTTACTTCTTGGAGATTCTCAGTGCACACTGCCTTAGCACTACGTTAAACTGAAGCATCTGAGAAATCTCTTTGTAGAGTTACTTCTTCAAATTTTGTATCAGTATTTACTTTATATATTAGAACACAGAATACTGTTTTATTAGGACATGTCAATATGTGTGTGGATGTGTGGATGTGAGATGTGTTGGTTTGTCTGTGTGTTTGTTTTGTCTGGATTTTTGCTCTATTATTTCCCAACATAGCAGTTAGGGGAATATTGAAATGACTTTTAGTCCACAGTTTATGTCATAGCAACGTATAACTATAGATATGTACACATGATTAAATAATAACTCACTGAGATTTAAGATTTTACACTGTTTGGTTTACCATATGTTTATGCAGTTCATCATTATGCTCTCTCTTGATGGTGACTGTCGGGTATCTAATCCCCCCAAAGTTTGGGTTTGGTCTTCTTACTTGCTATGAGAAAAACTGTCTTTCAAAAATGAAACAAGTGCTCCATATTATACGTAGTTACCAAAGAAAAGCAATAGTCTTTGAACCATCATTCTTGTAGCATCAATCATGCTATTCATTTGCAATTCATTTAAACCTAAAATTTTTAATATTTTACACGTTTTTAATAAAACCTGTAAAATACATTGAATATTTCTCTTCTTTCTCTAACTAAGGATATAGAACTTAGTTTTATAGTTTCTTAGTGATGCAGTGTTAATTTTCAGACACTGATATAAAAGAATAGTATCCTCAGGGATAATTGAAATATAAGTACTATGAGATACAATAAATTAATATTGATAATAAGTAGCTCCTGGCTGTCACGCTGTCATAAATTTTTGCATTTTTTATTTTTTCAATTTCTTTTTAATTAAATTCAACTAAGAATAATAAAGAAAGAGGGTGGAGCAAGATGGCGGAGGAGTAGGAGACCTGGATTTCGTCTGGTCTCAGAAATTCAGCTGGATAGGGATCAAACCATTCTGAACACCTACGAACTCAACAGGAGATCAAAGAAAAGAACAGCAGGAATCTCTGGACAGAAAAGCGACCACTTTCTGGAAGGTAGGATGTGCAGAGAAGTGAATCCGAGGCGATATTTGGGAGGATAGACGGTGATGGAGGGGGCCTCCGTCGGCCACATCTGGCAAGTGATAGAGCCGCGGAGCACAAAATTGGAACTTTTAGAAGTCGGCTCTGCTGGGGACGTCACACCAGTGGCCAAGTGGGGGGTGGAACCATCGCGGACAGTGTGGTCTCAGGACCCTCGGGGTCACAGAAAGACAGGGGGTGTCTGAGAGTGGCAGAGTTCCCAGGTATCAGAGCAGGGAAGCCAGCTGCAAAGACAGAGCTGAGGCGCGGGCTCTCAGCTCAGGGGTTGCCATAAACTGTGATCGGTGACACAGTCGGGCCACTGCTCCTCCAGCAGGGACCCAACAAGCGGCAGATCTGGGGAGACTCCCCTTTCTCCCCTGGGAGGAGGGGCGCGGGAGCTCACCGCAGGGATCTGCTGGGTTTGGAGACTCCACACTGAGTCAGCGGCCAGAGATAGAAATGCTCAGTCACAGGCCAGGTGAGCACAGACTGTGGCCGGAGACTGGGGAGACGGGAGTGATTGACTGCTTTTCTCTGGGGGCGCACTGAGGAGCAGGGCCCCGAGTTCTCGGCTCCTCCAGGGCGGAGACTGAGAAGCCGCCATTTTCACTCTTGTCCTCCAAAGCTGTACGGGAAGCTTGCAGGGAACAAAAGATCCCGAGAGCAAACCCGAGCAGATTACTTAGCCTGGACCAACAAGGGCGGGGCAATTCCGCCTCCAGCAAAGACATTTGAGAACCATGGCAACAACACCCTCCTCCAGAAGATCAGCAAGAACGGCCAGCCAAGACCAAGTTTACCAATCAATGAGAACAGCAGAACTCCAGCGCTAGGGGAATACTGCACATAGAATTCATGGCTTTTTTACCATGATTCTTTAGTCTTTCAAAGTTAATTTTTTTAACTGTCTTTTTTCTTTTTTTTCTTGAATTTTTCTTTTTCCCTTTTTCAACCAACATCTTATCAATCCTTTTTAAAAAAACATTTTTGTTTTTCATTCTTAGAGTCATATTCTATCCCTTCATAGTAGTTACCCTTATTTTTGGTGTATATATATAAGTAGTTCTCTCTTTAAAATTTTGAGATACAGTTTCTTCTAACAGATCAAAATATACCCTAAATGTCTAGTCTATGGCTTTGTTCCAGTCTCCTGCCTGATCACATTCTCCCCCCCTTTTTTCTTTCATTCTTTCTTTTTTTTTTAAATCCTCTTTCTTTTTTGCAAACAACTTCTTATCTTATCAATTCGTTTTATAAATTTTTTTTATAATTTTCATCTTTACAGTCATCTTCCATCCCTTCATCGTATCAACCCTTATTTTGTACATGTATGAGTCTTTCTTTCTTTAAAATTTTGGGAGGCACTTTCTTCTAACAGACCAAAATACACCCAAAATCTAGTGTGTGGCACTGATCTATGCACCAGTCTGATCATATTTGATCATATTCTGTTTTTTTTGTTTTGTTCTGTTTTTGTTTGTTTTTATCTTTTTTTGTTTTTCCCTCTCATTCTTTCTTCTTTCTTTCCCTTTCTTTTCACCTGGTTTCAGGGCTTTTCTGATTTGTTTAGAGTATATTTTCTGGGGATGTTGTTACCCTATTAGCATTTTGTTCTCTCATTCATCTATTCTCTTCTGGACAAAATGGGAAGACAGAAAAAATCACCTCAACAAAAAGAACAAGAGGTAGTACCATCTGCCAGGGACCTACTCAATACGGACATTAGTATGATGTCGGACCTAGAGTTCAGAATCATGATTTTAAAGATATTAGCTGGGCTTGAAAAAAGCATGGAAGTTATTAGAGAAACCCTTTCTGGAGAAAGAAAAGAATTAAAATCTAACCAATTCAAGATCAAAAAGGCTATTAATGAGACACAATAAAAAATGGGGCACTAACTGCGAGGATAAATGAGGTAGAAGAGAGAATCAGCAATATAGAAGACCAAATGATGGAAAATAAAGACGCTGAGAAAAAGAGAGATAAACAACTACTGGATCACGAGGGCAGAATATGAGAGATAAGTGATACCATATGATGAAACATTAGAATAACTGGGATCCCAGAAGAAGAGAGAGGGGCAGAACGTGTATTGGAGGAAATTATCACAGAGAACTTCCCTAAAATGGGGAAGGAAACCGGCATCAAAATCCAGGAGGCACAGAGAACCCCTCTCAAAAACAATAAAAATAGGTCAACACCCCGACATCTAATAGTAAAACTTACAAGTCTCAGGACAAAGAGAAAATCCTGAAAGCAGCTCAGGAGAGAGGTATCTAACCTATAATGGTAGAAACATTAGATTGGCAACAGACCTATCCACAGAGAACTGGCAGGCCAGAAAGGACTGGCATGAGATCTTCAGAGCACTAAACGAGAAAAATATGCAGCCAAGAGTACTATATCCAGCTAGGCTGTCATTGAAAATAGAAGGAGAGATAAAAAGCTTCCAGGACAAACAAAAACTAAAGGAATTTGCAAACACGAAACCAGTCCTACAAGAAATATTGAAAAGGGTCCTCTAAGCAAAGAGAGAGCCTAAAAGCAGCATAGATCAGAAAGGAATACAGACAATATACAGTAACAGTCACCTTACAGGCAATACAATGGCACTAAATTCATATCTTTCAATAGTTACCCTGAATGTAAATGGGCTAAATGCCCCAATCAAAAGACACAGGCTATCAGATTGGATTAAAAAACAAGACCCATTGATATGCTGTCTACAAGAGACTCAGTTTAGACCCAAAGACACCCCCAGATTGAAAGTGAGGGGGTGGAAAACCATTTACCATGCTAATGGACACCAAAAGAAAGCTGAGGTGGCAATCCTTATATCAGACAAATTAGATTTTAAACCAAAGACTGTAATAAGAGATGAGGAAGGACACTATATCTTACTTAAAGGGTCTATCCAACAAGAAGATCTAACAATTGTAAATATCTATGCCCCGAACATGGGAGCAGCCACATATATAAGGCAATTAATAACAAAAGCAAAGAAACACATTGACAACAATACAATAATAGTGGGGGACTTTAACACCCCCCTGACTGAAATGGACAGATCATCTAAGCAAAAGATAAACAAGGAAATAAAGACTTTAAATGACACACTGGACCAAATGGACTTCACAGACATATTCAGAACATTCCATCCCAAAGCAATGGAATACACATTCTTCTCTAGTGACCATGGAACATTCTCCAGAATAGATCACATCCTAGGTCACAAATAAGGTCTCAACCGGTACCAAAGGATTGGGATCATTCCCTGAATATTTTCAGACCACAGTGCTTTGAAACTAGACCTCAATCACAAGAGCAAAGTCGGAAAGAACTCAAATACATGGAGGCTAAAGAGCATCCTACTAAAGAATGAATGGGTCAACCAGGAAATTAAAGAAGAATTAAAAAAATTCATGGAAACCAATGAAAATGAAAACACAACTGTTCAAAATTTTGGGGGTACAGCAAAGGCAGTCCTAAGAGGAAAGTATATGGCAATACAAGCCTTTCTCAAGAAACGAGAAAGGTCTCAAATACACAACCTTACCCTACACCCAAGAAGCTAGAGAAAAAAACAGCAAATAAAGTCTAAACCCAACAGGAGAAGAGAAATAATAAAGATCAGAGCAGAAATCAATGAAATAGAAACCAAAAGAACAGTAGAACAGATCAACGAAACTAGGAGCTGGTTCTTTGAAAGAATTAACAAGATTGATAAACCCCTGGCCAGACTGATCAAAAAAAAAAAGGGGGGGGGAATGACCCAAATCAACAAAATCATGAATGAAAGAGGAGAGATCACAACCAACACCAACGAAATACAAACAATTAAAAGAACATATTATGAGCAACCATATGCCAGCAAATTAGGTAACCTGGAAGAAATGGAAGCATTCCTAAAGATGTATCAACTACCAAAACTGAACAAGGAAGAAATAGAAAACCTGAACAGACCTATAACCATTAAGAAAATTGAAGCAGTCATCAAAAATCTCCCAACAAACAAACCCCAGGGCCAGATGGCTTCCCAGGGGAATTCTACCAAACATTTCAAGAAGAATTAACACTTATTCTTCTGACCAAAAAAATACAAATGGAAGGAAAACTTCCAAACTCATTTTATGAGGCCACCATTACCTTGATCCCCAAACTAGACAAAGACCCCATCAGAAAGGAGAATTACAGACCAATATCCTTGATGAACATGGATGCAAAAATTCTCACCAAAATACTAGCCAATAGGATACAACAGTACATTAAAAGGATTATTCACCACGACCAAGTGGGATTTACCCCTGTGCAGCAAGGTATGTTCCAACATCTGCAAATCAATCAACATGATACATTACATTAACAAAAGAAAGAACAAGAATCATATGATCCTCTCAATAGATGCAGAAAAAGCATTTGACAAAGTACAGGATCCTTCCTTGATCAAAACTCTTCAGAGTATAAGGATAGAGGGTACATACCTCAATATCATAAAATCCATCTATAAAAAACCTACAGTGGATATCATTCTCAATGGAGAAACACTGAGAGCTTTCCCCTTAAGGTCAGGAACGTGGCAGGGATGTCCACTCTCACCACTGCTATTCAACAAAGTATTAGAAGTCCTAGCCACAGCAATCAGTCAACAAAAAGAAATCAAAGGCATCCAAATCAGCAAAGAAGAAGTCAAACTCTCACTGTTTACAGATGATATGATAATTTATATGGAAAACCCAAAAGACTCCACCCCAAAACTGCTAGAACTCATACAGGAATTCAGTAAAGTGGCAGGATATAAAATCAATGCACACAAATCAGTGGCATTCCTATACACCAACAAAAAGACAGAAGAAAGATAAATTAAGGAGTCGATCCCATTTACAATTGCACCTAAAACCATAAGATACCTAGGAATAAATCTAACCAAGGAGGCAAAGGATCTATACTCAGAAAACTATAGAACACTCATGAAAGAAATTGAGGAAGTCACAAACAAATGGAAAAATCTTCCATGCTCATGGATTGGAAGAACAAATATTGTGAAGATGTCAATGCTACCTAGAGCAATCTACACATTCAAAGCAATCCCCATCAAAATACCATCCACTTTTTTCGAAGAAATGGAACAAATAATCCTAAAATTTGTATGGAACCAGAAAAAGCCCCGAATAGCCAGAGGAATGTTGAAAAAGAAAAGCAAAGCTGGTGGCATCACAATTCCGGACTTCCAGCTCTATTACAAAGCTGTCATCATCAAGACAGTATGGTACTGGCACAAAAACAGACACATAGATCAGTGGAACTGAATAGAGAGCCCAGAAATGGACCCTCAACTCTATGGTCAACTCATCTTTGACAAAGCAGGAAAGAATGTCCAATAGAAAGCAGTCTCTTCAACAAATGGTGTTGGGAAAATTGGACAGCCACATGCAAAAGAATGAAACTGGACCATTTCCTTACACCACACACAAAAATAGACTGCAAATGGTTGAAAGACCTAAATGTGAGACAGGAGTCCATTAAAATCCTAAAGGAGAACACAGGCAGCAACCTGTTTGACCTCAGCCGCAGCAGCTTCTTCCTAGAAACTTCGCCAAATGCAAGGGAACCAAGGGCAAAAATGAACTATTGGGATTTCATCAGGATACAAAGCTTTTGCATAGGAAAAGAAACGTCTACAAAACCAAAAGACAACTGACAGAATGGGAAAAGGTATTTGCAAATGACATATCAGATAAAGGGCTAGTATCCAAAATCTATAAAGAACTTATCAAACTTAACACCCAAAGAACAAATGATCCAATCAAGAAATGGGCAGAAGATATGAACAGACATTTTTCCAAAGAAGACATCCAAATGCCCAACAGACACATGAAAAAGTGCTCAACATTGCTTGGCATCAGGGAAATCCAAGTCAAAACCTCAATGAGATACCACCTCACACCGGTCAGAATGGCTAAAAATAACAAGTCAGGAAATGACAGATGTTGACGGGCATGCGGAGAAAGGGGAACCATCCTACACTGTCTCTGGGAATGCAAGCTGATGCAACCAATCTGGAAAACAGTATGGAGGTTCCTCAGAAAGTTGAAAATAGAGCTACCATATGATCCAGCAACTGCACTACTGAGTATTTACCCCAAAGATACAAATGTAGGGATCCGAAGGGGTATGTGCACCCCGATGCTTATAGCAGCAATGTCCACAAATAGCCAAACTATGGAAAGAGCCAAGATATCCATCGACAGATGAATAGCTAAAGGAGATGTGGTATATGTATACAATGGAATATTATGCAGCCATCACAAGATGAGATCTTGCCATTTGCAACGACGTGGATGGAAGTGGAGGGTGTTATGCTGAGTGAAATAAGTCAATCAGAGAAAGACATGTATCATATGACTTCACTGATATGAGGAATTCTTAATCTCAGGAAACAAACTGAGGGTTGCTAGAGTGGTGGGGTGTGGGAGGGATGCGGTTGCTGGGTGATAGACATTGGGGAGGGTATGTGCTATGGTGAGCGCTGTGAATTTTGCAAGACTGTTGAATCACAGATCTGTACCTCTGAAACAACGCAATATATGTTACGAAAAGAAAAAAGAAGAAGATAGCAGGAGGGGAAGAATGAAGGGGGGCAAATTGGAGGGGGAGATAAACCATGAGAGACGATGGACTCTGAAAAACAAACAGGGTTCTAGAGGGGAGGGTGGTGGGGAGATGGGTTAGCCTGATGATGGGTATTAAAGATGGCACGTTCTGCGTGGCGCACTTGGTGTTATACACAAACAATCATGGAATACTTCATCAAAAACAAATGATGTAATATATGGTGATTAAGATAACAAAAAATTAAAGAAAGAAACACTAATGGAGAGGTCGAATAAATATTTCAAGATCAAAAAAAAGAATAATAAAGAAAAACATCTTTAAATGAATGAGGGGTTAAATTCCACTGTTTTTATCCCAATCACAGAAGCAGACAGAACAGTAGGGATGGATCAGAGTTTGTTAGATATCTGTCTAACATGAGATTGGAAATGCCTGGATGAAGACTTGAAGCACTGTCGTACACATAGATAATATAAATAAATATAATTATAATAGATATATTTAATACTTAACAGGATATATTTACATATTTAACAACCAGTATTGTGTGGACACTGCCTAATGTGCACAACCCTGAAGTAGGATTCTAGGAATCTCCATATATGTCCCTTGGTTGCACCATTGTTAAGAGGACTGGGGTTCTCTGAGTATATAGGGCCAAGAACAACTATGACTATCAAGGGATTTGAGCTATTGTGAAATATCAAGTTTTGGCAAGTATGTGGAAAAATGAGAACCCTTAGAGAATGTTCATGGAAGGCAAAATGATGCAGCTGCTATGGAAAAGAGTATTAGATTCCACAAAACTAAAATAGGACTACTGTATGATCCAGCAATTCCATGTCTGTGTATTTATATAAAAGAATTGGAAACAATATTTCAAAGAGATACTTGCACCCTCATGTTCACTGAAGCATTTTTCACAATGGCCAAGAATTAGAAACAAACTAAATGTCCATGAATTGTTGATATAAAGGGAAATGTGGTATATACATATAGTGGAATATTGCTCACCCTTTAAAGAGAAGGAAATCCTATCATATGTGACTACCTGAAGCACTGCATGTTAAGTGAAATCAGACACAAGGACCTATACCGTATGATTCCACTTATAGGAGGGATCTAAAGTTGTCAAACCCGTAGAAACAGAAAGTGCAACGGTATGCCAGCAGCTGGGGGGAGTTAGAAATAAGGAGTTGCTGTCCAATGAATAAAGAGTTTCAATCATGCAATATGAATAAGTTCTAGATATCTGCTGTACAACAAAGTGCATATAGTTAACAATACCATACTGTCCACTTAAATTTTTATTACAAGGGCACATTTCATGTTATGTTTTTTTTTAAACCATAATAAAAAAAAATAAAGGAGAAATGCAAAGGAAAAAAATGGAGTGTGGGAAGGGTTGCTATACTTTGTTTATTTATATAATTTCAGTTCCCTGGATAATATTTAAAAGCATTACTACCACTGTTGCCAGACCATTGTAGGGACGAGATATATAGGATACAATGCAATTTGCATTTGTAATTCATTAAAATATATGACTTCTAGAAGGACACAATAAAGGTATTAGGTTGTTTTATTTCAAGGAATTATCTAATTTTTAATAAAACATCCTGGTTAAAGTCAGATTTGTTGGTATATGTCTTTCCATATTCCTCCAGGAAGTTCAAAGAGGAAGAGTTTTGTATTTTGTTCAACATTCTCTTCTAAATAGAAAGCGTGTACACACAACACAAAGCAATCTTACCATTGATAGTTAAGCTATAAAGTAACTCAACAACTTAGTAAAAAAATCACCTTCTATATGCTACTGAGTCTATAATGTATAGTAAGAAGGATAAGGTCCTTGTTTCCAGTCAGAACGGAGGACATCTGGTTATACATGACTGGAAAATTAAGCTTCCCTGAGGCTCAGTGTGAAAGGCAACCTTTAGATTATCTTTGTCACTAATGCAACTACCTGGAAATAACCATTTCCACACAAGGGACAGATCAGTCAGGTATGTATTCCCTGAAACTGGTGTCTGACTACAATTGCTTCACATGGTTGAATCCTTAAACTGTCCTGGATATTTAGGTTTGAGATCCATAGATTTTCAGTAAAGATTTTTTGGTTAAAACCATTTTTTTAAATCATGGGGCGCCTGGGTGGCTCAGTCGTTAAGCGTCTGCCTTCGGCTCAGGTCATGATCCCGGAGTCCTGGGATGGAGCCCCGCATCAGGCTCCCTGCTCAGCGGGAAGCCTGCTTCTCCCTCTCCCATTCCCCCTGCTTGTGTTCCCTCTCTCGCTGTGTCTCTCTCTGTCAAATAAAAATAAAAAATCTTAAAAAAAATAAAATAAATAAAACTATTTTTTTTAAATTATAGGTCAGCATAGAAGATGAACCCGGTTCACATATACAGAAAGATTTGAAGGTAAGATCCTGACTGCTTCCCAGGTCCATCCTCAGGTCCAGATGAATCATTGCCCTTGTTTCTGCATAATAAATTCTCCAATTTTCTGGCTCAAATACATTTCTGTTACTTGAAGGGAATGACCCTAACTCATTCCTTCCATTTCCTAATATGTAAAGAAGCAAAAATGTTGTCTTACTACTTTGCAGGTTCATGGAATGAAATAAGATAATCAGTCCTTAGTACAGTTAGAAAATGCCCAGTAAATATTAGCTATTACTTTTCACTTAGCATCTCCTCCTGGAAGCCAATCAGGTAAAATCAGGATTTAGTTCAAAGCATTTAAACCCAGAAGGGATCCTAGAGTCATCAATCTGAAGCTGAAATAATCTCTGATTTATGTGACATTACTAGAAACTAATCAATTTAAGTTTCTTTAAATAATATTCCATAATTCAAATTTTATCCTCATTTAAGGAAAACTTTAGAGTAAGTATCTCTACATATGAAAGGATTTCCATATTTAACTGCTTAATTTTTGTCAGTAATTGTTATCAAGAGATCATATTTCACTAGAAATCAATTCAGGTTTTAATGAACACAGATATGGATTATGTCTTAACTGTGCAATACAGCTGATCACCTTTTACTAAATGAGCCAAGCATTTGCATTTATAACATAATTCTCATGAAATCTATTTTTTGGAAAGGAAATTATGACTTAAATAGTTTATGTTATTTAAAAATTACATTTCCGGGGCACCTGGGTGGCTCAGTCGTTAAGCGTCTGCCTTAGGCTCAGGTCATGATCCCAGGGTCCTGGGATCGAGCCCCGCGTCGGGCTCCCTGCTCAGCAGGAAGCCTGCTTCTCCCTCTCCCTCTCCCGCTGCTTGTGTTCCCTCTCTCGCTGTGTCTCTCTCTGTCAAATAAATAAATAAAATCTTAAAAAAAATAAAAAAATAAAAATTACATTTCCAGGGTTATAAGGATATAAACATATATAAAAATTAATCAAGCTGAATACAGCATTTGTGTTTTTTACAGGATATGGCATGTATTTAAAAGTGAAAATAAAATAAAACATTTATTTAAAAGGAGCATATTTCATACTATTTTAAACCTACTCTTTTGCATATGTAATGTTGTTATATTTGAAGTATATAATAATATTATTGTCCTAAAATTTTACCAGTTATTCTTAGACAGAAAATTGATCATCTTAGCATCAAGATGTTGATTGTCTCATATCAAATAAATGCAATTTCTAGCAACTCTAGTTTAAAAATTAACTTCCAACCTACAGATTTTACTCTTGCAGGACAGTCATTTTTTTTTTAATGAATTTGCCTACTTTGGCAGTAAGAAAGAACCTAGTGATTTAACCATTATTGAAAAAAGCTAAGGGAGCCAAAGTATGCATAAATTTCTTATACAGTCCCAGGATTTGTATGGTTAATGTTTCGACAATTATTATCATTAGGAGGCATTTCCAACAACTAAAAAGAAAAAGCGATCTTATATCTTTTATTATAATATAGATTTATAATCTTGAGTTGGAATAACAATTGATACCAATTACAGTATCATCAATTTGATCAGTGAATCAGGTCAAGAGTGGTTGGAAGGAAGAGCTTTATCAGAAATGGTTCAAATAAATTGATACACTTAAAGAAACTTTGTCTCAACTTTGTCTCAACCTAAAACTTGTCCCAACCTAAGACACACTAGCCTTTGGTTCTAAAAATTTAGCATCCTTCATCAATTTGATCAGTGAATCAGGTCAAGAGTGGTTGGAAGGAAGAGCTTTATCAGAAATGGTTCAAATAAATTGATACACTTAAAGAAACTTTGTCTCAACTTTGTCTCAACCTAAAACTTGTCCCAACCTAAGACACACTAGCTTTTGGTTCTAAAAATTTAGCATCCTAGACCAAACTTCTGACCTACTAAATGACTTTCCCATCAGAACAGTTTTGGTCTCAATAACTTTGATACCAAATGGTTCTTTTTTTTTAATTTTTTATTGTTATGTTAATCACCATACATTACATCATTAGTTTTTGATGTAGTGTTCCATGATTCATTGTTTGTTCATAACACCCAGTGCTCCGTGCAGAATGTGCCCTCTTTAATACCCATCACCAGGCTAACCCATCCTCCTACCCTCCTCCCCTCTAGAACCCTCAGTTTGTTTTTCTCAGAGTCCATCGTCTCTCATGGTTCATCTCCCCGTCCGACTTATTCCCCTTCATTCTTCCCCTCCTGCTATCTTCTTCTTTTTCTTTTTTCTTAACATATGTTGCATTATTTGTTTCAGAAGTACAGATCTATGATTCAACAGTCTTGCACAATTCACAGCACTCACCATAGCACATACCCTCCCCAATGTCTATCACCCAGCCACCCCATCCCTCCCACCCCCCACCACTCCAGCAACCCTCAGTTTGTTTCCTGAGATTAAGAATTCCTCATATCAGTGAGGTCATATGATACATGTCTTTCTCTGATTGACTTATTTCTCTCAGCATAACACCCTCCAGTTCCATCCACGTCGTTGCAAATGGCAAGATCTCATTCCTTTTTATGGCTGCATAATATTCCATTGTGATACCAAATGGTTCTTAATTCTTACCATAAAATATTAACAAAGCCTTTTTTAAAATTTTTATTTAAATTCCAGTTGGTTAACATACAACACAATATTAGTTTCAGGTGTACAATATAGTGATTCAACACTTCCATACAACACCTGGTGCTCATCACAAGTGTAAAATACTAACTGTTTTTAAAGAAAAAAATATAAAATGTGAGGATATTCACTAAAATGATAACAATAATGATCCTTTGAATAGTTTAATTATGGGTGATTTTATTTTCTTCTTTAACTTAATACTTTGCAATATATTTTCAGGTATAAATGAATATATTTTGCAAAATAAACATCTAAGTTAAAATGAACAACTAGGAGGATGGTACTCTGGTCTAACATCAGAAGAATTGCTCAGGACTAATAATACTAAAACCCAATACTTTGTTCATAGCAAACATTTTTTTCATGCTCAATCTGTAGTACTAAATAATTCTATCCAAGAACCCTGTTTATTCAATTTTTATGTAGATAATCCAGATGGGCCAGTTGTCATTCCTTCCATTTATTCTCCAAATATTGTTATCATGCTGACTGCACACATAGCACTGTATTAGAAGCTACTTTGTTGTTGTTTTGCTTTTAGTCATGTATAAAATGCTCCATACCGCAATAATCTTTCCCATATTTTCAACAACAGTGTCATGATACACAAGGGTGTGACTATCCATAGTAGACTAAAATAAAAAGTAGAAACCACAGTAAAAATACCAATATTTGCATCTTATTTATTTATGCTTTTTTTACTTAGAGGAGATCAAACTTAATATTTATAATTACATTACCTTTCAATATCTTGTCAATTAAAATCATGGATTCCAGGGCCAGAATGCCTAAGTCTGAATCCAGCCACTAGCTAGTTATGTGAGCTTGGACAGTTTACTTTGTCTTTCTGTAGGTCTCAAATTTATCATCCCCCCAAAATGGTATAATATTAATACTTGCTTATAGAGTTGTTATGAGGATTAAAAGAGAGTGTAGATCACTAAATATAAAATACTTAATAGAGTATGTGGGTATATAAAGCTTTTTTTATTATTGTCACCCCCCACAGGACTGAGGGCTGCCCAAAATGATAGCAATAATGATCATATAAATTATATGGAAAACAAGGTTGAGAATTGTAATTCTCAGTCATTGAATTCCAATCTAACTACTTGAGTATATCTACTTCTAAATCTAACTATACATATTAAGAATAATTCTACCCCACCTCACTGTGCATGTGCATAGAATCACCAAAGCTCACTGGCCTGAATTTTCAACTTTACACTGAACAATTAAGAGCTCATTAGGATACCCTTCGAGCTGCAGAACTGAAGATGAGTTCCACTTGGGAAACCATTATATCAATAATGAGATTAATTATGTGTGTGAAAACTTGCTCATAGTCACTGACAGTTTTATTCCAGGAGAAGAGAAAAAATTGGCTCATATAATGTCACTGGTTAATGCTGTGTAAGGACGGAGAACATGAACCTAGAGAATACACTGCCTTTATATGTAGCATTACACAACACTGTTTGGAAAACAGGAATTAGCATTTTGAGCTCCATACAAAGGTTTACACCTCCCCAAAGAAACTGGTATGAAAGTTTTCCCTTCATTGCCTACCCACGAGCAACTCATTCAATATGTCCGTAACAGAGCTCACTGTATTATCCCAACTCTTGTTCCTCCTTGTGCAGACAACCATTTGCCTAAAGAGGAAATCTGAAAGTAATTCTTGAGGCATCGCTCTGAAGCTTCAGCCCACCCAAATCCATTCAATCATTCACAAAGGCCAAAGGTTTTAATATTCCATGTATTTCTTTTTTTAATTTTTTTTATTTAAATTCAATTTAGATAACATATACTGTATAATTAGTTTCAGGGGTAGAATTTAGTAATTCATCAGTTGCAGAGAATACCCAGTGTTCATTACATCAAGTATCTTCCTTAATGCCCATCACCTAATTACCCCATACCCCCACCCACCTCCCCTCCAGCAACCCTCAGTTTGTTTCCTAGAGTTAAGAGTCGTTTATGGTTTGCCTCCCTTTCTGTTTTCATCTCATTTTTATTTTCCTTCCCTTCCCCTATGTTCATCTGTTTTGTTTCTTAAATTTCACTTATGAGTGAAATCATATGGATTTTTCTTTCTCTGACTGACTTATTTCACTTAGCATAATATCCCCGGTTCTGTCCACATTGTTGAAAATGGAAACATTTCATTCTTTTTGATGGCTGAGTAATGTTCCTGTGTGTGTATGTGTGTGTATGTGTGTGTGTGTGTGTGTGTGTGTGTGTGTGTACGTACCACAACTTCTTTATCCATTTATCTGTAGATAGACATCTGGGCTCTTTCCATATTTGGCTATTGTGAACACTGCTGCTCTAAACATTGGGGCGAATGCATTTCTTAAATCCATTCCTCCCGTAAACCTTACCTTGCCCATATGTCTCCTGGCTTAGATACTGTGTTTCTCCCTGAGGGTTTCAACAACCCTCTGATTGACTGCTGGACTCCAGCCTTGACTCTTTCAAATAAGTCATCCATGCATTTGCCAGAGAGATCTACTGAAAATGCAAATCTCTCAATTAAAACCTTTCAGTGTTTTCCTTTGGCTGCAGTACACTGGCCCGCTTCCTTAATGCAGCAAATTAACTTTGCACTATTTCATCTTCTATCTTCAGGGATAGAAAACGCAGTTATAGCCAGTGTTGCCTTCAGTGAATCTGCTTTTTCCGTACCTTCACTTTCTGTCTACATTCAACTCTCTCCTCTCCTCCTCCAACTCAATTACATAGCAATTTTATCTGGTTCAATTATATCCTGGTAAAAACACTATAGTTGCACTTATTAAACTGCATTGTTACTATCTATCTGCCCATGTAGGTGGTTAGCTCTTATAAAAGGAATTATATATTGTATAAGAGTGAGAACGTTCAAGTTAAACCAATCTTTGTCATATTTTTTTAATGTTTTATTTATTTATTCATGAGAGTCAGAGAGAGAGAGAGAGGCAGAGGCAGAGGGAGAGGCAGGCTCCCTGCCTAGCAGGGAGCCCGATGCTAGGCTCAATCCCAGGACCCTGGGATCACGACCGGAGCCGAAGGCAGATGCTTAACCATCTGAGCCACCCAGGCACCCCGCCTTTGTCATATTTTGATCAGTAATATACTACTTTGGTAATAACGGGCATGTATTTAAGCTCTCTGTACATCAATTTTTGTATTAGTAAAATGAGTAATTGTGAGGTGTGATTATAATGATTGCCTGTTATTTATTTTAAAATGTCTCAGTATGTGCACAATATTTAACTGATTAGAAATACACACTTACCCCCAGAGGGCTAAATTAGTATTTGTAAGATTCTAATAAGACATCCACATCTACATGAAGCTACTCCAGTGGCTTCAATTATCTTTATTTCTGTTAAATATCAAAGAGTTGATTAATTAGCACTATAAACATTTAATGATTTTTTTTCATTGTTAAATGAGATATTCAAGGTCTGTACATTCGTTTCAAATATTTTTTTCGGGCCCTCCACCTTGTATATAGTAAATAAAAGAATCTAGAGCAATCAATAGCTTATGCCCTTTAGAAGTGTACCTGAAACTTAGGATCCTGATCATACCTATAACCAAAGCTGACAAGAAAGCTAGTCCACATTTCTGCCAGAATACTGTTACATGTGTCAGAAAAAGCGTTCTTTTTGCGAGTAGGAGCACACCAAGAACAGAAAGCTAGTTCTTTGTGGAGCTTCGAGAGTGGAATGAAGGTTGTTACTGAGCCTGCTTGCTAAGGTCTTTATGTGGGCAAACTCTTATATGACTAGCATTCAATTGAAATATACCTTCTAGTAGCAAGGTGATGGGTAAATAGATGTAAAGCCTCACCCATTGCTAACAAGTGGAGGCTAATGAAACCTACATAAAGCCATATAAATGTGAGCAAAGCCTTTTCTTAGATAATTGTATGACAATAAGATAACATTGTGCAAAGTGATAACCAGAGAGCTTAGCATATGAGATACAATTTTTAAATATATAACTGTGTTTACTTCATCTTTATATCCCTGCAGCCCACAGTTTTCCAGTGTTGGCAGTATTGACATTTTGTGCCAGATGGTTATTTAGGAGGGCAGGACTATCCCATGCATTGTAAGATGTTTAACAGCATCCTTGGATTCTACTCATTTGATGCCAGGAGCGCTCCCCATATGTGACAACCAAAAAGGCCATCAAAGATTGCTAGTGTCTCTGAATGGGACAAAATCACTGTTAGATGGTAACTACTGCTGTTACCTAATGCAATGCCAGGTACATACCACAAGTTCAAAGACAATTTTGAATTGGACATTTTATTAGAAGTTTCAGGGGTTGTGTAGCTCATGTGAAGCTAAATTACTGGTTTCATTCCTCAAGTGTCCTAATGATTTTTATTCTTTTCCTGCAAATTTTACAATTGCTTCAAAATTTTTTGTCATTGTTTATTAAGACATTACCCTAAATTTAGAATTAATAAGCTCCAGAGGGAGAAGAGTATATTTTTCATGCTTTGAATCCATGAATGGGAAAGACAAAGTGAAGTAGACAGAGACCCAGCACGAATTTTCCTCATCTCCCACCCTCTGTATGAATAGGGATTATTTCTGACCTGAACTTCTAATTCAAAATCATTAGAATTACTAAAAAAAAAGTTTATTAAACCTGATGGGAAATATATTTTATTATGTATCAATAGTACCAATAATTGATGTTATCATTTTTTAAAACTGAAATAAAATGTAAAACACTTACTTACAATTTTAAAACCATTGAATTTCATTTTCTGGTGAAAAAATTCACACTCATTCACCCACCAACTTACAAATGCCAGATTGGTAAAGTCAAGGTACATAATAGATCCTGACCACACCTGAAAGACAAGAGATTAATATGTAACTGATGCCATATATCTGTAGCCAAAAGAAAAATTTACATTAATAATATCTTTTCCAGCCTTAGAATTGGAAAATGGTTACCCTATTTATCAAATATTTCCCAATGGGAAATGCTTAGAGTGGTTTAATGCATGGTAAAATTTTTGATTTCTAATTAGAGTTTAAAATCTCATAAGGTTAGTATCAATTAACATCAACATAAAACACACACCACACTATATTTCACATATTAAGAGTATAATCTTTAATTTTCAGAATTTAATATAATGGCAGATCCATACTATAAAGATGGACAGTTTTGAATACTACAACTTTCATTTGTGATTTTAAAAATCTAATTCTTGAATAATGAAATAAATTGCATGCATGAACTAACTCCAAAATAATGCAGTTCTGGTATTATCAATAATTTTCCTTGCCTCCATTCCTAGCTCTCTAGTTACAAAATAATAATGCAGTTTTAAAGAAAAAAAATGTAAACTTTATAATATTTGACTATTTGGTCTACCTATTATTTCGTTTCATGTACAAAGTTTTAGAAGTACCTATGCATTTAGAAAACTTTTACTGACTGTTATGTGCCAAACATTGCACTAAATTATGGTAAACAGTTGAGCCAGAGTATTGGAAATCATTTTTGGTCACGAATCAGAAAATGGGAATTCTAGTCCTTAAACTTGTTAACATAATATGACTTTTCATTATACTGTTATTGGAAAATAGTTGTTGAGTACCTTCTATGTGTTAAACCTGGCCTTTTAGCTCAATGCATTATACATGTTGAATCATTTATATCCTCCTAACAACTCTGCAAGAAATGTATGACCTCTATTTTAAAATGAGAAACTTGAGCTTCCCTGAACTTCTTGTTTCAACTTATAAAATGAGAATAATGATTTCTATTAGTAGCTATTACCAGGGCTGTTGTGGGAATCGCATTCACTCATAGGCAAGTGACCCACACAAACCTCACGTGATATTGTTACAGTGAATGACATCAAAATAGTCCCTTTGAGCATAGTAAACCTTTTAAGATTAGATTTTTAATTCTTTTTGGGAACTAGAAAGCATGCCCCCACATATATCTCAGAGCCTCTGATACATCAACTTGTCCTTTAGTACCAAAGGGACTGTTTCGGTTAAGTGCTTCGTGCCTATCAGCCCAGCAAGATGCCCTGAGAGTCCTGACTGTGTACTCAACTGTTGTTGAGAAACAGTTTTGTGACCGAGCCCCCACATGGCCAGCTGTGTTCAACCCTAGGGAGAACACGACTCAGAAACAGGTTTTCCAGTTTCCTTTTGATAATGGAGTTGGAGAAATGAAAATGAACTAAGGTTGGTTCAGAGAAACAATTACTTTCGGAAAAATAATATATTCCATTGTTAAGGAATTTCTGTTCCTTGGGGCAAAAGGGACATAAACAAAGGGGGCTAGGTCTCAAGAAGAGGAACCAACTAACCTGGCAGATTATTGGCCTCTATAAATAATTTCCAAAGAATCTACAGAAATCTGTGGGCGCTCGGATAGGATGGAAAAAGTCCGTGGAGAAAAATATAGTGCAGGAAATGAGGGCTGAACTTTCCAGAACAAGGGATCAGCAGAAAAATTACTATAATTTTCCCAGCGACATCATGCCTGTCTTTTCTATTTTCTCTTCTGATACATTTAGTACAGATTCACTGCAATTTTGACAAAAACTCTCCACCTGGCAGCCATTTAGCAGAGTGATTCTCAGGTTCCGAGTTACACGATTGAGGTAAGTGAAATGGGACCATCTTATCTCTCAGCTTAATCTCCCCTCCAATAAATTAAATACCATAGTGGCTGGTTCAAAACTAGGTTTTTACTAGTTACCTCTTCAATAATTGTTGTAATGCCATCAAACTGATTAATCCACACTTTTTGTGCTGTTCCTTTATCATAAAGCTTATATGCTCCTCCATTTCTGTATTTTTTTCTATAAAAATAGGATCCTTAATAAAAGGAAAGGGAGAACATAGGAAAAAAAAAACAATTATATTTTCCAAAGGAGGAAATTTAATTAGTATCTTTTTGGCTGTGAAAATCTTGAGCAAATTTAGGAAGGCCTTTGGAATTAACTTCATCATAGCTCAAGTATTTCATGACTTTTATGCCAGTATTAGTGAACTGAAAATACTGATGGCCATATAAATTATGATTATTCTGTAAGGAAAACAGAATTTTTGAAAATACAAATATTCAAATACATTGATTTTAATTGAATATTTGAAAATTATAAAATTCTAGCACTAATTACTTAATTTATCTTTTTTCTCTATATGGTGTCTCTACCTCAAATTCATGATATTCAATCACGTAATACATAAAAGCAAACTAAATTGTTTCAAAAAGTCATTTTAATAAGGCAATTCTTTTTCTAGTTGAATGTATTCTACTACAATTGTAAGATTGTCTTATTTGTCTATACCTACCCTAAAATTTGTTCCCCAAATGATTTAAGACAGTTTTAAAATACATAAATAACGTAAGACAAAATAAAGGCAAATATGTTCATCAAGGAAAACCAAATGGAGAGAAATTTCTGAAAGAATATGCGCCAGTATAATGAGCATGTAATATTTGATACATTATATTCAATAAATGCTATAACTTCTAAATTATAATAACGGTTATTTTTCCATTACTTTTAATATTGTGTCAGAAATGGAAGGTGTCTTATATTTGCAAAACAATGTCAGAATGACTCTAGTTTGGGGCTTAAAAAAACCCTATGTGGTATAAAAAGCAAAAGTTATCATCTAGTGCTAATGTTGACATTAGCAACCAGTGACTTTTTGACACAATCAAAAGAACTACAAATGATTTTAAGTGATATGTTCAAAATCACTTGCCTTTGAAATAGAAAATGTTTTGAAACAAGTGATATTTACACTATTATTTATAACAGAAGACAGTTGGCATTGTATGCAGTCACCCATAATGATACTTACGGGGACCAAATAATTTCATGGGGAAATTCTTAAATCAACTTATTAAGTGAAAAAAAATCATGTCAAAAACAAACAAACAAACCAAGATGTGTCATTATTACTAAGTGTAATGGACTGGAGGAAAAAGATGTGAAATACAATAAAATTTTTACAAAACCAAACAATGCCTTCAAAATGTATCTATCTTATGATGATAGCCTCTACAGATATTTCATAAATTTCTTTAATTAGAACATTATTGTATTTAATAACTTCATGTAATGCATTTATACAGCAATATATCAAGTTATTTACATCTTACCTATTTCAGTGTATGCTATTAATTTTAGGATAAAAAAGGTTATGATTCCTAAATAAAGTGACTAAAAGCCAACAATCATTGAATTATAAAGTGCTTTATATGTTTTAGTGGAAATCATTAGGAAAACATTTCCTCATTTATTGATTTTAGAAATTACATAATTGTAATGGTAGATAAAACTTTAAAAACCCATGAAAATTTAATATGTTTGATACCAAATAACCTTTGAAAAAATGTATGGTATGTTACCTGGTCAGGCAATTCATTTCAGATAAAGATGGGCCAATTTCCAGTTTGTGTCATGATGAAATAATCTGTGACTGTGTTTCCCAATTATAAAAGTAGTCCATGTGAAGTTCAGTTGAGATATGTAAATGCTGATCTGGAAAAACTAGAGGCCCAATACTAGTGTCAAATCTAAATCATAAAATAAATGAAACAAATCACACACACACACACACACACATCTACTCATCTTTGTTATCTAAAGTTTCTTCATATAACCTATATAAAAATCCATAATTGCAGGAGGCTGTCCTTCAAAGATAAATCCACCTCTTATATTGTGAGAATTTGTCCTCCAGACTGACTTTTTAAGAAATGGTATGCCTTTTTCACTAGATTTGTTTTTCTCAACCAGAATTCTGCTTACAGTTTAACCTCTATAAACTGGTGCAATTAGCTATCATAATCCTGGCCTTTGTAGAAAAAGCTTAGTGACTTAAGACAATTTGCTTCTTGTTCTCATTACATTCTAATGTGATGTTCTTTCTTTGTCTTCTTTCCTGAATCCCTTTCCTCTTCCTGATCTAAAAATGTTGACATGTTCCCAGGTGGAGACCTGGAATACAATGATTTCCCAGATGATCTCACAACAAGATCTAGAAACAAGCTTTAGATTTCTGTTCTCATCACCCACCCACCCCTTCCCTCCCACCCCCAACCACTTGGGGAAGATATGTGCTACGGTGAGTGCTGTGAATTGTGTAAGACTGTTGAATCACAGATCTGTACTTCTGAAGCGAATGACGCAACATATTTTAAGAAAAAAGAAAAAGAAGAAGATAGCAGGAGAGGAAGAATGAAGGGGAGTAAGTCAGAGGGGGAGACGAACCAGGAGAGATGATGGACTCTGAAAAACAAACTGAGGGTTCTAGAGGGGAGGAGGGTGGGGGGATGGGTTCGCCTGGTGATGGGTATTGAGGAGGGCACATTCTGCATGGAGCACTGGGTGCTATACACAAACAATGAATCATGGAACAGTACACCAAAACAAATTATGTAATATATGGTGATTAACATAACAATAAAAATTTAAAAAAAATAAAATAATAAAATAGGGATTAAAAAAAAAAAAAGATTTCTGTTCTCATCTATCTACCCAAACAAATCTGTTCCTTTCCAGTTCTAAAACTAAGTGGCTGACCATTGTTTCTCTGGCCAAAATATCTCCAGGGCCCATCTCTTTGTTTTATAATCCACATCCATCTATCAGCAAATCCTTCTTTCTTATTATACTTTCTTAAGGTTTCAACCTCCAATACTGCCACCTTCATCCAATCAATTTTGATTATTACAATTATAGTCTGTTCATTCTGCTTGCTTGCACCCTGGCTCCATCTAAATATCTTCCTACATAACTCTCAAGATATCACTTACCTGCCCACAACAATAGGTGCCTAACCACAGACATCAGAGTAAAAATAAAAACCCTTAAAATGGCTTCCACTGACCAAAACAACCTGTCCAGCTTCCTTTAGTTACCTCATCTACCAATTTTTGTTTTATCAATTGCACAAGCCAAGATGGTCCCAATCTCATTTTTGTTCTTGCTGGCCACTATGTCTGGAAATTCTCTTCCCCAGACACTCAAGCATCTCACTTTCTACAGGTCACTGTGCAGATGTAACCTTGCCAGAGAAACCTTCCCTGTCACTTTACACTTTAGCAGGAACATGCTCGTAGAAACAAAAAAAAAAAAATTTTTTTTTAGAAGACTGGGTCATTTAAACTTAAGCCACAATCTAAAAAAAATACAGTCTCTTTCTATGTTACCATTTCCAGTAAGCAAGAGTCAGCAGAGTTATTTAAATGAGAAGCTATTTTTTAAAACTAAGTAGCTCCTGGCATGTTGCCCTGATATGAATTTTTACAACTGGAGCAACAGTTTGAAAGAAAGACATGCAGGAGTAGGGGCTAAAGTCAAGATAAGCAAAATGAGAGAACTTGGGGGTAACCCGTGATGAAAAAGAAGTAAATCATGTTGACCTTTTTGTGAACTTGCTAAATCCTGCGAAGGTGGTTCATAATTGGGAAATACCATATTCAAATGCATTTATAATTTTAAAGAACTTATTTATGCTTATAGAGTATGTTGTTATACCTGCCTCATTGTTTTCAATGTCAGTGACAATTTAGACAGTCATTGTCATAATAAAATTACTCTACTTACCTTCCTTTCTAGAGTGCAATTGTACTCATTAAAAACAAAGTTTAAAAATAAAGTTTTAATCTCTGATAGTTTCCAAATATATTTTCTGACATACTGATCTTTGATATTTCCTAAATATAATTCTGTACTATTATAATTACTTTTGTCTCTTTCTCAATATCCCATCCCCACTTTATCTTTTTTTTAAATTTGTTTCCCTAGCAACATTTGTCAAAAGATTTAAATGACAACTGTGGAAATAATGTAGAAGAATTTTCCTATTTTATATAGAAGTGTCTGCTAAGGAAATAACAAAGTATCTCATATTTTCAGAAAACATTGCCTACCAGGAAAAAAAAAGTATCTTTTTTATACTTGATTTCTAGGTGATAATAATAAAGGTCAGATACATGTTTGAAACTAGAGAAATGTTAATTAAAAATCACTTACAAAATGTTGTTGTTACTTTTTCTGATCACTTTAATGCTACAGAATGAACGGACTGTCAGTGACTTCAAGAGATTACTGGGTGTTCGAAGATGCTGATCCAATGAACTCTAACATATTGATGAGGGACTTCCTATCTTTTGTCATTGGGATTTATAACCTAAAAAATATTTGCATATATATAATTATATTTATAGTTGGACATTTGCTATTTTCCAATGATCATATGTTTACTAAGTATAGGGCAAGACTGTCAAGTGCTTGGTGTGCACAATTAATAAACTGAAGTTATCTGCTACTAATGGAATACATTATTTAAAATACAAGAAATGCTACTTCTAAAATGTTTAGAGTGACACAGTCAGTGAATATTTTCTAATTTTCTGGTCAATCTGTAGATAAAATTGTGCTAAAATATGTGTCATCTTTGAGTTAATATAAACATAAGTCTATAGGCATATGTTACTAGAATATTTTAAAGTAATTTTTGTGAATTTTAGCATAAAAGTAAACAATATAATTTGAAGTTATTTTACTTTACATGATTTTGAAAAATAGAATTGTTTCTTTTCAATGTACACTTTCTTTTAAAACTGATGGAATTATTGCTGCTGACATTACTATTGCCTGAACTAGGTGAGTAAGTGTTTACAGAGGTTTATATAAAGCAACCTAATCTGCTTTTCTAATTTCATTAATCATACTTATTTTGCAGTTCAATCTCTTTCTTGCAAATATTAGACTTAAAGCAATATTGAAGGTATTTATATAGTTTCACATTTTAAAAGTATTAATTGATCATTTTCACTTGCTAAATTTAGGGGACAAAAAGATTCATACAACAGTTTAGTGTACAATTCACGATGTAAGAATCACTAGATAAATTCAATCTCTAAATGTAATGATTTTTCTACGTGGTGAATTTATATTAAATGTAAAAAATATTTTATTTTATTTTATTTTTCATTCTCACCTTCTAAAAAATATAGGGTGGATATGAATGGTGGTTAGTATAAGTATCAGGACATAAATTGACCATTGAAATGGGTATAATTAAAATGACATTTTTATGAAGTTTATGCAAATATAATAATATTTTACCTGCTGCACAGTAATTGGTAGTAGTATACATATTTGTGGTAGGATAGCAAAAAAATAAAAACAACTCTAGGGCTTAAATAGAAGCCAGGTCTGCTGAGGGACGTCGCTCCAGTGGCTAAGCGGGGGGTGGAACCCTCGCGGGACAGTGTGGTCTCAGAACCCTCGGGGTCACAGAAAGACCGGGGGTGCCTGAGTGTGGCAGAGCTCCCAGGTATCGGGAGATAACAACAGAAACAACATTAGAATAATTGGGATCCCAGAAGAAGAAGAAAGAGAGAGAGGGGCAGAAGGCATATGGGAGCAAATAATAGCAGAGAACTTCCTTAATGTGGGGAAGAAAACAGGCATCAAAATCCAGGAGGCACAGAGAACCCCTCTCAAAATCAATAAAAATAGGTCAACACCCCGACATCTAATAGTAAAACTTACAAGTCTCAGGACAAAGAGAAAATCCTGAAAGCAGCTCGGGAGAAGAGATTTGTAACCTACAATGGTAGAAACATTAGATTGGCAACAGACCTATCCACAGAGAACTGGCAGGCCAGAAAGGACTGGCATGAGATCTTCAGAGCACTAAACGAGAAAAATATGCAGCCAAGAGTACTATATCCAGCTAGGCTGTCATTGAAAATAGAAGGAGAGATAAAAAGCTTCCAGGACAAACAAAAACTAAAGGAATTTGCAAACACGAAACCAGCCCTACAAGAAATATTGAAAAGGGTCCTCTAAGCAAAGAGAGAGCCTAAAAGCAGCATAGATCAAAAAGGAACACAGACAATATACAGTAACAGTCACCTTACAGGCAATACAATTGCACTAAATTCATACCTTTCAATAGTTACCCTGAATGTAAATGGGCTGAATGCCCCAACCAGAAGACACAGGCTATCAGATTGGATTAAAAAACAAGACCCATCGATATGCTCTCTGCAAGAGACTCATTTTAGACCCAAAGACACCCCCAGATTGAAAGTGAGGGGGTGGAAAATCAATTACCATGCTAATGGACACCAGAAGAAAGCTGGGGTGGCAATCCTTATATCAGACAAATTAGATTTTAAAACAAAGACTGTAATAAGAGATGAAGAAGGACACTATATCCTACTTAAAGGGTCTATCCAACAAGAAGATCTAACAATTGTAAATATCTATGCCCCTAACATGGGAGCAGCCATATATATAAGGCAATTAATAACAAAAGCAAAGAACCACATTGACAACAATACAATAATACTGGTGGACTTTAACACCCCCTAACTGAAATAGATCATCTAAGCAAAAGATCAACAAGGAAATAAAGACTTTAAATGAAACCCTGGACCAAATGGACTTTACAGACATATTCAGAACATTCCATCCCAAAGCAACGGAATACACATTCTTCTCTAGTGCCCATGGAACATTCTCCAGAATTGATCGCATCCTAGGTCACAAATCAGTTCTCAACCGGTACCAAAAGATTGGGATTATTCCCTGCATATTTTCAGACCACAATGCTTTGAAACTAGAACTCAATCACAAGAGGAAAGACAGAAAGAACTCAAATACATGGAGGCTAAAGAGCATCCTACTAAAGAATGAATGGGTCAACCAGGAAATTAAAGAAGAATTAAAAAAATTCATGGAAACCAATGAAAATGAAAACACAACTGTTCAACATCTTTGGGATATAGCAAAGGCAGTCCTAAGACGAAAGTATATAGCAATACAAGCCTTTCCCAAGAAACAAGAAAGGTCTCAAATACACAACCTAACCCTATACCTAAAGGAGCTAGAGAAAAAACAGCAAATAAAACCTAAACCCAGCAGGAGAAGAGAAATAATAAAGATCAGAGCAGAAATCAATGAAATAGAAACCAAAAGAACAGTAGAACAGATCAACGAAACTAGGAGCTGGTTCTTTGAAAGAATTAACAAGATCAATAAAGCCCTGGCCAGACTTAACAAAAAGAAAAGAGAAATGACCCAAATCAACAAAATCATGAATGAAAGAGGAGAGATCACAACCAACACCAAAGAAATACAAACAATTATAAGAACATATTTTGAACAAATCTATGCCAGCAAATGAGATAACCTGGAAGAAATGGGTGCATTCCTAGAGATGTATCAACTACCAAAATTGAACCAGGAAGAAATAGAAAATCTGATCAGACTTATAACCACTAAGGAAATTGAAGCAGTCATCAAAAATCTCCCAACAAACAAAAGCCCAGGGCCAGATGGCTTCCCAGGGGAATTCTATCAGACATTTAAAGAAGAATTAATACCTATTCTGCTGAAACTGTTCCAAAAAATTGAAATGGAAGGAAAACTTCCAAACTCATTTTATGAGGCCACCATTACCTTGATCCCAAAACCAAAGACCCCATCAAAAAGGAGAATTACAGATCAATATCCTTGATGAACATGGATGCAAAAATTCTCACCAAAATACTAGCCAATAGGATCCAACAGTACATTAAAAGGATTATTCACCATGACCAAGTGGAATTTATCCCTGGGCTGCAAGGTTGGTTCAACAAATCTTCAAATCAATCAACGTGATACAATACCTTAACAAAAGAAAGAACAAGAATCATATGATCCTCTCAATAGATGCAGAAAAAGCATTTGACAAAGTACGGCATCTTTTCTTGATCAAAACTCTTCAGAGTATAGGCATAGAGGGTACATACCTCAATATCATAAAAGCCATCTATGAAAAACCTACAGCGAATATCATTCTCAATGGGGAAAAGCTGAGAGCTTTTCCCCTAAGGTCAGGAACGCGACAAGGATGCCCACTCTCAACACTGCTATTCAACATAGTATTAGAAGTCCTAGCCACAGCAATCAGTCAACAAAAAGAAATCAAAGGCATCCAAATCGGCAAAGAGGAAGTCAAACTCTCACTCTTTGCAGATGATATGATACTGTATGTGGAAAACCCAAAAGACCCCACCCCAAAACTGCTAGAACTCATACAGGAATTCAGTAAAGTAGCAGGATATAAAATCAATGCACAGAAATCAGTGGCATTCCTATACACCAACAACAAGACAGAAGAGAGACAAATCAAGGAGTCGATCCCATTTACAACTGCACCCAAAACCATAAGATATCTAGGAATAAATTTAACCAAAGAGGCAAAGGATCTGTACTCAGAAAACTATAAAATACTCACGAAGAAATTGAAGAAGACACAAAGAAATGGAAAAATGTTCCATGCTCATGGATTGGAAGAACCAACATCGTGAAGATGTCAATGCTACCTAGAGCAATCCACACATTCAATGCAATCCCCATCAAAATACCATCCATCTTTTTCAAAGAAATGGAACAAATAATCCTAAAATTTGTATGGAACCAGAAGAGACCCCGAAGAGCCAGAGGAATCTTGAAAAAGAAAAGCAAAGCTGGCGGCATCACAATCCCAGACTTACAGCTCTATTACAAAGCTGTCATCATTAAGACAGTATGGTACTGGCACAAAAACAGACACATAGATCAATGGAACTGAATAGAGAGCCCAGAAATGGACCCTCAACTCTATGGTCAACTCATCTTTGATAAAGCAGGAGAGAATGTCCAATGGCAAAAAGACAGTCTCTTCAACAAATGGTGTTGGGAAAATTGGACAGCCACATGCAGAAGAATGAAACTGGACCATTTCCTTACACCACACACAAATATAGACTCCAAATGGTTGAAAGACCTAAATGTGAGACAGGAGTCCATCAAAATCCTAAAGGAGAACACAGGCAGCAACCTCTTCGACCTCAGCCACAGCAACTTCTTCCTAGAAACATCGCCAAAGGCAAGGGAAACAAGAGCAAAAATGAACTATTGGGATTTCATCAAGATAAAAAGCTTTTGCACAGCAAAAGAAACAGTCCACAAAACCAAAAGACAACCGACAGAATGGGAGAAAATATTTGCAAATGACATATCAGATAAAGGGCTAGTATCCAAAATCTATAAAGAACTTATCAAACTCAACACCCAAAGAACAAATAATCCAATCAAGAGATGGGCAGAAGAGATGACCAGACATTTTTCCAAAGAAGACATCCAAATGGCCAACAGACCCATGAAAATGTGCTCAACATCGCTCAACATCAGGGAAATCCAAATCAAAACCTCCATGAGATACCACCTCACACCCGTCAGAATGGCTAAAATTAACAAGTCAGGGAACGACAGATGTTGGCGGGGATGTGGAGAAAGGGGAACCCTCCTACACTGTTGGTGGGAATGCAAGGTGGTGCAACCCCTCTGGAAAACAGTATGGAGGTTCCTCAAACAGTTGAAAATAGAGCTACCATACGATCCAGCAGTTGCACTACTGGGTATTTACCACAAAGATACAAATGTAGGGATCCGAAGGGGTACGTGCACCCCAGTGTTTATAGCAGCAATGTCCACAATAGCCAAACTGTGGAAAGAGCCAAGATGTCCAACGACAAATGAATGGATAAAGAAGAGGTGGTATATATACACAATGGAATATTATGCAGCCATCAAAAGGAATGAGATCTTGCCATTTGCAATGACGTGGATGGAACTGGAGGGTGTTATGCTGAGTGAAATAAGTCAATCAGAGAAAGACATGTATCATATGACCTCACTGATATGAGGAATTCTTAATCTGAGGAAACAAATTGAGGGTTGCTGGAGTGGTGGGGGTTGGGAGGGATGGGGTGGCTGGGTGATAGACATTGGGGAGGGTATGTGTTATGGTGAGCACTGTGAATTGTACAAGACTGATGAATCACGGATCTGTACTTCTGAAACAAATAATGCAATATATGTTAAGAAAATAAACGAAAAAGAAGATAGTAGGAGGGGAAGAATGAAGGGGAGTAAGTCGGAGGGGGAGACGAACCATTAGAGATGATGGACTCTGAAAAACAAACTGAGGGTTCTAGAGGGGAGGGGGATGGAGGGATGGGTTAGCTTGGTGATGGGTATTAAAGAGGGCACTTTCTGCATGGAGCACTGGGTGTTATGCATAAAAAATGAACCATGGAACACATTAAAAACTAATGGTGTAATGTATGGTGATTAACATAACTAAAAAATTATTAAAAAAAAAAAACTATTGGATCACTAGCTCTCAACCAGTGGGTATTTCATGGATGCATCTCAGAAATTTCCCTGAAACTATAGTGCAAAATTTAGTTTGTATGTGCATTTTTTGTGAGAGGTGTCCATAGCTATTTTAAAGTCTCAAATTGTTAAGAATTACAGAGAAAGAGAGAGAGAATAAACAACCTAAAATAGATTGTCACATGGTCCTTCTTATTTCCAAATTTCTGGGATTCAATTCTAAATGGAACCCATAAAGTCCCTCCATTTTAACATATCATTTTTGTCAAGAAATATAAATGAGCCTGTTATGAATAATTTGCAAAGGTAAGAAAAATTTACCTTGAACAACTTGTGCTGTGAGAAGCACACGGTTAAGATCATTTCCAAACAAAGTGGGTAAATTTATCCTGCTAAATTTAGCTTCGAGCCCTGAAAAGAAATATAGAAAAAGCCAGAGGAAAGCTAGAGAGAGAGCATACAGGAACACCCCTAAAGGACTGTGTATTTAAAGAGCGTGTTGTTTGTAAAGTCTGTCTCACTTACATTTGCTGTTGTCTTTTGGTCAAGTTTATAGCCATGACTGTCTGCAAAGAAGCACCAGGGAAGGAAAAGACTCATTCAGTGGATGCCAACAGCAGCCGCACTGTTCGTACACTGCCTGTTGATGCATCACAAAGAATTGCATTATTTGCCTTTTTCTATTATGTCAACCTAAAATTTTCACATAGAGCTTCATTTGGCCCATGCTAATGAAAATTCTCATCTCTCTTTTCTTCAAAATGTGCTTTATCGTGAAACTCAGTAGGGTTTAGTGGGAAAAAACGATCCCCCAGAGAGCCAAGGACATGAACTGCAAATCTGCCTCACTAGCAAATAAGTAGTTTAGTTGAAATACCCGAGCCTCCATCACCCATCTCTGAAAAAGGGTTATCATTTTACCTACCTGAAATGGTAGAATGAGTATTATCTGCGACAATGCATGTTAAGTGTTGGCATGGTAAATGGCATGTAATAAATGATTAACGATTTGGATATCATAATACATCACATATACAACGGGAAATTGGAAGCTTTCTGCAATTTATTATAAAATTCTCAACTGGGGGGCGCCTGGGTGGCTCAGTTGGTTAAGCGACTGCCTTCGGCTCAGGTCATGATCCTGGAGTCCCGGGATCGAGTCCCGCATCGGGCTTCCTGCTCGGCGGGGAGTCTGCTTCTCCCTCTGACCCTCTTCCCTCTCGTGCTTTCTATATCTCATTGCCTCTCTCTCTCAAATAAATAAATAAAATCTTTAAAAAAAAAAAATTCTCAACTGGGGCGCCTGGATGGCTCAGTCGCTTAAGTGTCTGCCTTCAGCTCAGGTCATGATCCCAGGGTCCTGGGATCAAGCCCCATGTCAGGCTCCCTGCTCAGTGGAGAGCATGCTTCCTCTCTCTCTCTCCCTGCTGTTCTGCCTACTTGTGCTCTCTCTCTCTCTCTCTCTGTCAAATAAATAAATAAAACATTAAAAAATAAAATAAAATAAAATTCTGAACTAAGGTGGCTATATTTATTATCCTTAGTTATATAGGTAAATAATAATCAATTAAACTGCTAGTAATTAATCTTTGTAAAGCACTTTTTTTTTTTAAGGGGAAATACATTCAGAGCCAGATTCTCATGTGTATACAACCTGGGATATGTTCATGCATTTTCAGACCATAATGTAATGAGCAGTAAGACCTTTATCAAGGTAATGACTTTTATCAAGTACAGCAAAATGATTTTACAGGAAAGGAATTTATAGAAATATGAACTGGTATGACATCCAAATTGAAATGAGGATAAACCACAAAGTTAAAAAATATATATTTTTAGCACTTTGAAAGTCTCCTAAAAAGAGGAATAAAATATATGAGGCCTGGGAGGTTATCATTTTAAACATCTGTTAACTGTTTCCTTTACATTCTTTTTATCTTCTATGTTTCAATTGAAATTCATTAGGTGCCTATGCATTGGGGGTATGGTAGGGAAACGTGTGCATAAGCATATCAAATTTAGGTGTTCTGTCCCTTACTACACTCTTTGTTTTCAAGACAGTTAAAACAATTTGGACATGGGGCACCTGGGTGGCTCAGTCATTAAGCGTCTGCCTTCGGCTCAGGTCATGATCCCAGGGTCCTGGGATCAAGCCCCACATTAAGCTCCCTGCTCTGTGGGAAGCCTGCTTCCCCCTCACCCATTCCCCCTGCTTGTGTTTCCTCTCTTGCTGTCTCTCTGTCAAATAAATAAATAAAATCTTTAAAAAAAATTTGGACATATTATATTGAATTATTTCAAAATAAGTAACAAGAAATAAACTTTGATCTCTTGTTTTATAATAATAAAAGTGATTATGTAATATCATTAGCGATGTAAATCTTGATATCTGCATGATTTAACTTCTACTTCTAATAACTTGAGTGCCAAAAAGTTTCCATAATTTATTTCTGAGTGTTCTTTTTTCTTTTATTTTTGCTGTTGTTGTTCCTTTAAGTGTATTTGACCACAAAGACTGTTTTGCAATTTGATTAGGTTCTGGACATTTTCTATAAATCAAATAAGCTAACACTTTAGCTCCCCAGTTTTCATGAAAACTTATTTGAATCATGTGTGCTAAAATGAAATATAAAATGAAGACTGGACTTGAGAATTCCATGAGCCGGAAAGAAACATTTAAGGCAAGTAAGCCAAACTAACTAACGCTAGCGCATTTCATTAACATAAGCAAAACAATTGATATTATCTATTGTAAATGTCTCTGATAATCGTAAGAGAACTTTAAGTTATCTTTCTAAAAATGGTACGAGATAATAACTTTTAATCAATACTGTGTTGTCTGGAAACCCCTTGTAATAACCGACTATTGTAAAAGTTAAGCAATTCCCCATTTCACTTTATAAGCCATCCCATAATGTTATACCCCTGAGCTGCCTATCAGTCTTTGAATTTGAAAGCTCTCATTTCATGAAACGTTACCTTACTTTAGTAAAAATGTATACACAATATACTCCTACTAAATACTATTTATTGATTTAGTGGTCATAATTTTGCTATCTCTGGATTTTTGACATGTGATAAGATAAATCATGAAAATTAATGTTTTTGAAAGATTTATTGAAACTCGTAATATTTTTATTTTTTTCAACACTATCTGAGAATATTATATTAAGCCAGGTAAGTCAAAGTGAAAGTGCCACTTGCTAAATCATGGTCAAGTGCTCTGAATATACTCAGACTTTGACAGCCTGAATAACTCTACGGAATGACTAACAAGTCCTTTTCAAAGTCAAATGTTTCCAATTATTTGCAGTTCACAAACAGAAAAAGGAAAAGAGGAAATAGCTGTTCCTGGTTAATATATTTTTTTAAAGAATTCTTTTGCTGGGACACAATTATGTGTTTAAACTTGTTCAGACAAGTTTAAAGAACTGAGTGACCTATCTTGTACCAAACCCCTTTAATTATTTTATTTGTGTGAACAAGGTTTATCAACTTGAACAATATTTAAAAGAGAAAAATAAGAGTGGAATTGATAGTGAATTCTATCTCACTGTATGAGCAATTTATGTTCACTCACAGATATAAAATAGGGGGAGAAGCCCCATTAAGTGCCTTAAGAGATGCATGTTCAACATTTTATTTTTTCTTTCATATAAATATGTAATATAGTTAACGTATTTTGAGAATTTTGGTCATTGAAATGTTTTCTTTACCAGAAGAAATGTTTGTAACACTTGAAAACTTAAAGTGGTAGTAAATAAAATAAGTTTATAATTTCAGTTTATTTATAAAATTTTGAAGCTGAAACTCATGATATGTTGATCAACAAAGGACTTCCAGGCATAAAAATAAATGAAACTCTCACAACAAAGGTGAGGGGGATGTAGGGTATAAATACAAGTTCATAAGAAGATGCAGTAGAATTTCCTACTGATAAAGAACAACCTGGCCATGTATTTTTTTTGGGGGGGGGTGGGTGATATAGTATAACAAATCATTATGGAAAAAATATTTTTTTAGTTTTTTTATTATGTTATGTTAATCATCATACATTACATCATTAGTTTTTGATGTAGTGTTCCATGATTCATTGCGTATAACACCCAGTGCTCCATGCAGAATGTGCCCTCTTTAATACCCATCACCAGGCTAACCCATCCCCCCATTCCCCTCCCCTCTAGAAAAAAATATTTTATAGCTATATTTTATTTTGTGGGTATGATATCATTTTCATTATGTGGAAACTATTAAATCCACAACTATTCAAACTTTGATACAAATTTTTAGATTTTAACTTAAAAAAGATGGAAGGAAATATAGTTTTTCGCATTCTCTATTAGAGGACGCTTGGCAGACTGCTCTTGTCTACTCAGTAACTCTCCAGTTCAGTGGAAGGGCTTCATCAAGAGTTTTTTAAAGAACAATTATTTTCATCTGGTTGGTAGGAAACATGATGGAGAAATTAATTTTTGTTTGTTCTCCCTAAGTATTCTTATTTCCTCCTCAGAAAGGAGCCAGCTCTTTGTAATTCTAAGAGTCAGGTTTTCTGTGGAGCTAAATTAAAAGCTCTTTGAATTCGGTGTTTCCTCTCCCAGACACTCTCAGAGGTTAAAGACTATCAAGGGTTTTGAAGGCAGCAGAGAAGGAAAAGAGAGATTTGCTTCCCAATGTGTGGAAATGTCAAGTGTCAGCAGCTCCCTGCATGACCAAACCCTGCACCCAGCTCTGTGGTAGCACACCGGACAGGTGGTATGAGCCCAGAAACTAGAGCTCTGTGACACACTTGAGGAACATAGGCCTCAGCCACAAGATGATCCCAAGATTGCAACAAACCAGCAGAACTTCTTCAATTAAAGGGACTTGACTTGCTGGATGAACAAATCTATAACCAGAATAGCAGCTTAGAAGTTCCGCTTCACAAAACCACAAATTTAGTACAGCCTTGGGAAGCAAGAGAAGACTCAACAGTGGCTAACGATGGATTTCCTACCAATCAGGTAGATCAGGGAATCAAAGATTATATTTAGTTTATTTAAAGGAAAAGAATGTAATGCAAATACATATATTTCTTGCAGGCCAGAGTTTGTGCACTAAATATTACATGTATAAGATGAACATTAGGAACATAAAACCCATGATAGACTTTGGGAAATCAGATTTCTCATTTTCCTCAATAGAAAGTATTAATTTAAAACATAGCACCAGTGATAAATGAAAATAACCATAAATTTTTCCACTAAGGAGGCTTTTGTTATTATGTAGTAGTTCTATGTTGTAATAAATTAAACAAGGACAAACAGTGAGGCATTTGTCAGCTCCAAGTCCATCCATAGTATATGATTGCCCACACAGTCCTGTATTTGGAGAACAAGAGGAAGCATAATTTAGAAATTCCTTACATTAGCATAAAATGATTCTTTTTTTTTTAGGGGAGCAAAGTTTACTTGATGTTTAATAATTTGCTTTTTAAGCTTGACTATGTATTATAGATGTGTTAATATCAAATGTAGACCTTCATAATTCTTAATGATTGCATGAAACTCCATCTCATGACTGAACTGCCATGTGTGCTGAATTTCATCTTGAAGCATAAAGAGGTTGATGCTCATTGCTGTTTTTTCTTTTGGTTTTCTTGTTTTTATCTCTCTCTCTTTTTTTATTTTTTACTACCTAGGCTATTTTATTTTATTCCATTTTTCTTTCCAGCTTTATTGAGATAGAATTGACATATAACATTGTGTAAGTTTAAGGTATACAGCATGTTAATTTGATGCACTAACATATTGCAAATGATTACCACCATAGCATTAGAATTGACCCTTGTTAATTCTAATCCTTCCCTTGAATTTCAGCCACTATTTCTGTCCTATGAACATACAGAAGTGAATGCCTCTAGTTCTTATAGTTTGCCTCTGCACTACTTTGTAGATTTCAGTGTCCTAAAAACCCCTTTCCATAAAACTAAATTAATTCTTATAAATGTACCTTATTTGAAATGACTAAAATTCAAAGTGACATATCACACACACATATACACCTACACACATATCACATGTATGTATATATAAAAAATCTTATGTAATACATATAAACAAAGTTACATAAATGTAACTTTGTTTATATGTATTACATAAGATTTTATATATATGTATATATATAAGTAAAATGTAACTTTGTTTATATGTATTACATAAGAGTTTTTAAAAAAGTACAAAGAAGAAATAGAAAGGAATTACATATTTTGTTCTATTGTAAATTATCTGAAAGATCTTAAGACTTCTAAGTCTTCCTGCTACCTTGGCATCACAAGTCCAAGAATATGCTAAGAATATTGCTACATAATAGTCTCATTCATAGTAGGTGAGTTTTATTCCTATTTTCATAACACCAAGTAAAATAATGTGAAACACATTAGAAGTAATTATTTTACTTTCATTGAAAAAAGTAATACAAGTAATGTTTCATTCTAAATGTCTGACCTTGGTTGCAGGTTGCTCTGTGATGTAGTCGATGCTCCAATTTATACTGATACTTGCATCACTTGGACATTTTCCAGGAGTATGAAAAGATATTTCCAAAATTATTTAAGAAAGAAAAAATCTACAGATTCTAATACTTCAGACTTTTGGAATACCTAATTAGTGCTCTATATAGGTAAGTTTGCAGGGGACTTTTAAACATGCATTGATTTTAGATCACAAAATCAGTTTAGAACAGGAATAAAATCGGCTAGTGTTTCTCAAAGTCTGGTTCATGGACCACCTACATAAGATATCTGTGAAACATTTTTTTAAATGTAAAATTCAAGGTTACACCTTCAAATGCTGAATTACAATCAATGGGAATAGGGCCCAAGAGGCAGAATTTAAGCTATTCTCCATTGTTCTGATATTAAAGTTGGAGAAACCCTCCAGTAAGGAAGTCGGCTGGTGAAAAAGCATCTGGGGCATCTAAACTGATTATTTCAGGATTTCTCTAGAAATTTTACAATAAAATTGGAAGTATGTTTTTCATTTGTTTTGTTTTATCAAATTATTCTTTTGTCCATTAAGGACGATCTAAATAAATAGCTGACAAAATTTAAGCACTTACTAAGAAACTGTATCTTTAGTTATGGAAACTTGAGATGTTTAGTTGTAATTCATTTAAGTGTAGAGCAGTATTTTCTTAGAATTTTATCTGTGTATTTGAAATAGTTGATCTGAAAAGAATATTTTTATAATAATGAAATAGCATTAACTTGCTTGTTATTTAGCCCTCTGTAAAATTTCAAGAGAAATTATATTCAATTATACCAGGGTTTCTCAACCTTGACACTGAATTGTCCTGTAGGGAAAAAAAAAACTTTTCCTGTTTGAGAACTGCTGTATTATACCAATCTGTGTTTGTAGTAAAATTATAACTTAATTATAATTTTGATTATACAACAATTTAATTTCCCTCTAAAATTTGTTTTGTATTTTATTATTCACAATATAGACCCTCAATGAGTGTGTAGAATCAGTAAATGCATGGTAATTCAATAAATAACTGATCAGTAACGTATGGTTCAATTGTTTCTGAAAATATATTTTTTGAAAATTATTTTTAAAACTGTTTTAAATCTTGAAAAGAGCATATTATTCCTACTACTATATTGCAGTATGAATTTACAAAGGTGAATTTATAAATAAGATTTGCCCATGCTGGTTGAATAGGCCCAAACTTCTATTAGTTCATTAAAATGAATTAGGTTCATAAGTGTTCATAAAACTTCAAAAAAACAGAGTGACAAGCTTGCCTTATAGAGTTATGTTTTTCCAATATATGAACTAAGGCTGTCAGAATTAGGGCCAAGTGAACAAGTATGTGTACATATTAACAGTTGGCATGGTTTTATTGCTCTGTTATCAAGTTCATCGGTAGGAAATACAAACATTTTCATCATAAAAATAAAAATCTATAAATGGCACCAAATAAGGCCCCCATGGACAAATCAGTCTAGAAAATCTACTTAATTGTTAATTTTTTTATGGTTTTTGTCTTATTTTTTAAGTTATTTTAACTTTTGATTTACCAAAACAACTATAGTTAAAACATAAAAAATGCTTTTATGTGTTTTCCTTTTAAAAAACAAACAAAAAATATATTAACATCTATTTGGGGATCATAGATGGAAAAATGAATTCAATCTAAAAAAAATGTCTTTAAGAAATAGAAAAGAAGGGCGCCTGGGTGGCTCAGTTGGTTGAGCGACTGCCTTCAGCTCAGGTCATGATCCTGGAGTCCCGGAATTGAGTCCCGCATCAGGCTCCCTGCTCGGCGGGGAGTCTGCTTCTCCCTCTGGCCCTCTTCCCTCTCGCGCTCTCTGTCTCTCATTTTCTCTCTCTCAAATAAATAAATAAATAAAATCTTTTAAAAAAAAGAAAAGAAATAGAAAAGAAAAGAAAAGAGGAGCACCTGGGTGGCTCAGGCAGGAAAGCGTCTGACTCAATTTGGGTTCAGGTCATGATCTCAGGTTTGTGAGATCCAACCTCACATCGGCTCCATACTGGGTGTGAAGCTGCTTAAGATTCTCTCTCTCTCCCCCTCTGTCTCCTTTTGCCCCTCCCCGTCCTCTCTCTCCCTCTCAAAAAAAAAAAAAGAAAGAAAGAAAGAAAGGAAGGAATGAAGAAAGAGAGAGAAGGAAAGAAAGAAAGAAAGAGAGAGAGAGAGAAAGAAAGAAAGAAAGAAAGAAAGAAAGAAAGAAAGAAAGAAAGAAAGAAAGAAAGAAAGAAAGAAAGAAAGAAAGAAAGAAAGAAAGAAAAAGAAAGAAAGAAAGAAAGAAAGAAAAGAAAAGAAAAGAAAAAAAAAGAACGATTTTACTTAAAAAAATTTATGACTGAATTGAGTAGTCAACTCAAATTTATTTTAGAATGAACTGGTAGAAAATGTAGTAATCCTTCCTTATTAGAATTTCAACCACTGAAGAATTCAAATAACTGGATACGTATTTTTCAACATATCATCTCAAGCTAGCTAACTAGAACTGACATTCTCTCACAGAATGTGAATTAGTGTTTGTTGACTGAAGACAAATTGCTCTAGTCCCCTATTAAAACCACTCCTTCCATATGCACCCCACCTCAGGAGTAGACTCTACAGTTATGGTCACGGTCCAGATTGCTGTGCACCTCAAAACTCAAGTTTTCTAAAATAATTGGTGTTATGCTTCACATATTTAAGATGTATATCATTGAAAGGAAATAAAGGAGTTTGGTTTGGTTGAATAAAGAATACTATCAAAAAATATCTCTCAAGAGTTATACAGAGAACATAGATATTTTCACAATCACAGTTCAACAACTGGCCATACCTGTGTTCTTTTAGCTTTTTACATTTACTATGTGGTCCCTGTCCCTATATTTTCTGTTCACAATGTTGACACAGAAGCATGATTAGATCCTGAAGGGTCTTCTGCATTAAGTAATCAATTGACTCACTTAACATGAAAAGTATCTTCACCATGAGCCCCAGCACTGAATGGTAACAGAAGATTTCTGGTCTTAAGATACATTTATTACTCAATATTTGGAAATTCCCTTTGTCTTTCAAAAACCAATGCAAAATCTCATATTTATACAGGGCCTACTTTCTAAAACACAAATTTGACTAACCCTTTGAGTTAAACATATTTAGAAGCTCTCTGTAATTTTTTGGATTAAGCACAAAGTTCATAGTTCAATGCATAAGACCATTAATGATCTAACTCAGCTGCTCGCCAGCATGCCCTCCTCACTCCAGTTTTTGGCCTATCTGCAACCTATTGGATGCTATCAGTAACTTCATTTCATTTACCAGTTTCCACAAATTTTTTCATGACTGAAAGTCAGAGGGATTCTTTTCAGGAAATAAGGAAATTTTAATGCCTTTGTTTATCAGTACCACCGAATACCTGATTTTTTTTCCTTTCTATATGCCTCTGTCATTGCCTACCAATTCACACATGTGTTTTTTCCTTTTCTTTCTGTTTCTATTTTTTATTTGAAATGTCTCTTCCTTTCCCAGCAAGAACAATGAGGATGTACAAGAATAAAGAACCTTATAAAAACAGGTACAGAACACTGACACACTCTGGAGAGTACACATTCCTCCTGATATTCCTAGTAGCCAACCTACCATAATAGCTAGACTTCTGAATTTCAGTATAATTTGCAATGTAAGAAATTCAATGATGTCAACAGAAAAGATTTTACAGTTGCGGATTCTGGTAAAAGAACATAATCAAATTTTTTCTGCTTTGAAAGTCTTGGAGTTTTGAATATTTGACCCAGGTAGTCTACTTCCAATTAACCGTATTAAGTGGAATAATGCTATGGCTCCCCTAAATGAAAGTATTAGGCAATTCATGAAATATTATATATAGCTTGGTGCTATTCCAGGAAAACTGTTAATTTGTTTTGTGCATGCTCTGAAAGTGATCATATCATGATGAGGAAATAAGGTAGAGATATTCATCCTTTGGAGCCAAGCAGTTATTGAGAGAGAATAGGCAGAGTAGAGGTAAAAGTAAGCCATAAATAATGCACATATGTAAAATCCAGAGTTACTTATATCTACTTTATAAATATTAAATTGATCACAAGCTTTGAGAAAATAATATTATCCTAAATGGTCCTAGGAAAAATTACCCTTGAATATGTGGTCTAGTTTTTTTTAATAAAATTATTACATGTTTATTATAGATTGGTCTAGTTTTCATAAATTATTTCAACGGGTGAATGAAAAATTCCTAATCCTAATAGAGCTTGGTTTCCCTTCACACAAAATATATTCTAACTGGTCTGCAAGCATACTATTTTTACACCTGAATAACAATTGCTGTAATATATAAAAATTCATGTAACATGTTTTGAGATCCCAGGAAATGATTCTTGCTTATTAAATTTTGATTTAATTTAGTATACCCTATCACCCGAAACTGTGTTCACCTCTTGGTGGGTGTCCGGCCAAAAGACGCAACCAAGCCAAAGAATAGGAAAAGAAAGGGTTTTACTTGCAACAAGTAAAAAAGAACACCAGCTGTATTTCCCAAAGCAGCGTGTCCTCAAACAACAAAATTGGCGAAGTTTCAAGAGGGCATACATATTCATGAAGGGGTTTGCCCAATGGGGATTTCATCATGGAATTGGGGCAAAATTATCTTTGACCTGACAGAGTCCAGGTCGAAGTCATGAGGGCCCACAAGGGTCTATGTCATCAATTCTCTGGATTTAGTTGTCTGAGTGCTCAAAGGGGTTTAGATCCTACAAAGATAACTCAAGAATATGTCACAGGTCAATCTTCACTTTTGAATTAGCCCTGGGAGTTTTACCACTGATTTATTGTCCTTGATATGATTAGGCTATCTCCTGGCTTGATAGTGGCTCTTTGTTCTTAACATTTTTCACAAGATGACTGGCTGCCTAACATGACTTTTCTTATGCCAGGAAAGCTATGTCTGTCTTTCTTTTTCTGGGGACCCCTAACTCTTTCTGCTTACATCACCTCTAACGGGTCATGTTTTAGTTCAATTTATGTTCATTCCAGTCATGAGCTTTCCTTATGTCAGATTTCTTTTTTTTAACTGTCAGCCTAGATTTCATCACAAAATAATTTCAATATGTGTCCCCTAAAACACCCTTGTGATTCCATCTTCTCAGCTTCCTCTCTCAGAGTTAAATTAATATGTGAAATTATTTGACACAAATCATGCAGTGAATTAGTGAACCGGGCCTAAATCTATGACTCAGATTCCTGATTCATTTTCTCTAACCTTTTAGGCAACACTTAAGTACTTTAAACTTTTATTTTTTTGTTCCACCTTTTATCAGAGCATTATACTAGTTATCGTCCCCAAACATAATCTGTTCCCTATAATTAAATGCTGTAGATAATGACTACTATCTCCAAAAGCTACATTTTACTGTTTTTAAGGAATATTTCTTTGTGGTTATATTTGGTTTTCACTTCTGTGACCTTGTTCTTTTTATCACAAATGTGTTAGCTGTCATAGGCCATTTTATACCCCTTTTCACCAGATATATTGCTGTCTTTCTAATTTCTTTCTATTGTCAAGGACATTTCTGAATGTCTTCAACAGTAATAACAGACTATATAAATTACTGAAATAAAAGTGTATATAAATAAATCCTTTCAACTCCAGAATTTGCAGGTAGTAAAAAGACATAGAAGCTTATTTTAAGCTATGTATACTCTATGTCTCGATATTTTTTGTTTTATGTTTATATTGAGTAAAGTATATGACCACTTCCTTAATTTTTCAGTGTGTAAAACCAAAATGTATAGACACAAGCAGATAGTCCATAATCAATATGAAGTGGAGGCTTAAGGAACTCAGGATCACTTGAACTTACCCTGCATCCTTTGGCCTCAATTCATAGGCAAACCTAGAGCAACATGAGTCATGCAGAATATAGTTTAACAGTTACTTTTTGGTGTAGAAAGAAAAAAAAATTATGAAAAATTGGTAGTAGGAAGAGAAAAATGAAGGGGTGGCAATAGGAGGGGGAGATGAACCATGAGAGACTATAGAACACTACATCAAAAACTAATGATGCAGTGTATGGTGACTAACATAACATAATAAAATAAAATAAAAAATTGGTGCAGAACACCAGTTTACAAAGCGTTTTCTTTTTCTTATTTCTGATGTCTGCATTTTTTTCTATTAACCTAAAACTGCTTGAAAGTAAAGGTTATGCTCATTCTTTCCCACCTTCTCTAAACAACATCCTTCCGCTATCACAATATATACTCTCCACTCTATCAAAGCCAGCTTCTAGACACTCCCTACCAGTACACGATAGTGAATTTATGGTATTTTTCATCCCCCCCCCAGCATCCTCTCCATTTGAGAACTTCTTTTTTCTCTTTGAGCTATCAATCTCATGAGCCTATTGTTCCCAAGAACTGGGCTGTCCACTTGGCAAAGAGTAGCTATCAGCAAATTCTGTCCACCTGATCATACTGATTGGTTCAGGAATAGTCAACCCATGGGAGTAAATCAATCAATACTGTGCTGGTGCCATTAAAAAAGAAAAAAAAAAGTGTACTCTCTTTTCCCTGAGATCATTAACCATAAGGATAATAAAAACCTTAAAGATATTGGTGACTTCTTTTTACTGTCATACATAGAAAGCTTGACTGAAATAAAGTTAAGAAAAATAGGAAATCCCTCTGTTCTCAAGAGGTACTGGGAAAAGTATTCAATATTGCTGCCCTACCAGCTACTTCGTGTAACAGGCAATTATGTTCTGACCTATGCTATGGCATGAAAAATGCATAAAATCCCAGATGTCTCTCAAAATTATAGGGTGGGGAGAAATTATAGGGAAATTTCTATATGTCCTAGAAAACAGAGGCTCAGAGATCAGCTGTAGAAATTATAAAAAGTTAGTTTGAATATTCTTCAACTGTTTACACTCTGCAAAGATTTATTTTATTATTATGAAGCATTTCTGTTAAAAAAATAATGGTTCCATGATCATTGTTTGCGTATAACACCCAGTGCTCCATTCAGTACATGCCCTCTTTAATACCCATCACTGGGTGTTATTAGAATAAATGTTACTTGGGGAATGGTAGTGATTCTGTGAAACTGAAGTTATAGGGAAACTATTTAAAAATGCAAAAGGCTTGACAAACTGATGAAGTTATCATGCCATGAACTAAAAGATGTAATTAACTCAACAATCTGTAAAGGTGTAAGTGTATAAAGGGGGAAACAAAGAACTGGCTTTATGTGTTTAGACACAGAAAAATATTCAAGTTATGTTGTTAATTAAAGAACAATATGCTTTCATTTAAAAAATAATAATAATAATGGTTCAATATGAGTCTTCACTGAAAAATCCAATTCCATGCTTTTGCAGAATGTAACTGAAACATTCAATGGAGTCATGAATAAAGAAAACTTATTTGAAAAGTTTAGTCTTATATAAAATATTTACTGAAAAAAACTATTCTGAGTGGGGGCAAAAAGTAGTGCCTGTGGAAATATTTGCGCTAAAATATTTACATATTTTGATACAAAATAATGGAATTAGGTGTATGCTCCATTTAGCAGAATTGGTTCTGAGTTTACAAGTTCCTGAGAACCTGTAGGAGAGTGTTCTAATTAAAAATGTTATTTTCTACAGAAAAGAGTCTATGAAAGGTATGAACAATTTCAAGTTTAGAAAATAAAATGTAACTTTAAAAAAGATTGTAGGAGGAGCACCTGGGCGGCTCAGTCGGTTAAGCATCCAACTCTTCATTTTGGCTGAGGTCATGATCTCAAGGTCCTGGGACGGAGCCCTGCGTGGGGCTCTGAGCTCAGCAGGGAACCTGCTTGAGATTCTCTCTTCCCTCTGCCACTTCCCCCCAATAAATAAATACATCTTTAAAAAAAGAAAAAGATTGCAGGAAATTTTATGAGAAATTAGAATGAGGCTTTGATGATTAAATTTATGTGTCATCTTGTCCAGGTTATGGTGTCCAACAGTTCAAGTGGCATCTAGTCTGGATGTCACTGTGAAGATATTTTATAGCTGTGACTAACATTTACAATTAGTTGACATTATGTAAGGGAGATCACCCTTGATAATGTAGGTGGACCTCATCCAATAATTCAAATATTGGATTGAGACTTAAAAGGTAAAATAGTTTTACTGGAGAAGACATTCTTTCTGCCTCCAGACCATAGTATAGAAACCCTGTGCTAATTTTCAGTCTGGTGGCCTGTCCTACAGATTTTCCAGAAAGCTTCAAGAAGTAGTTGTATTTAAAACACGGCCTAAGAGAACCTTACAGACATTTCCTATTGCCCAGTGTAAATTGAAAGGAACAGAAAAATTCCCATATCCTCAAGCATAGAAAGCTGTAGCAGAAACTGGCCAGAACTCAATAGGCCAAAAGAGAGAAATAAAGGATACTGAGGAAAAAACTGTCCTTAGTCAAGACCAAGGGAAAGTAGATGACTGGGCTGATGGCTAAAGGGAGAGATGGCATCTATTATCAGACTGAGCTACCTTCATAATATGAAAGAACCCAAAACTTAGATGTGATGTTGGAAAACTTAGAAACTGAACTTGCTGAGATAACTGTTCTCAACTGATAGCCAAAGTTATCACTTAAAACAGAAATTAAACTAATTTATAGATAAAACATTTTTATGTTTACATGCATTTATAGACAAAATTGATGTAAAAACTGTAGGCTCTATTCAACACCCACTCATGATAAAAATTCTCAGAAAACTAGTTATGGGGGGGAATATCTTCAACTTCATAAGAAACACTTAAAGTAAAAAAATAAAATAAAATAAAATAAAAACCTGCAGGGAATGTCATATCTAATGGTGAGAAAATAGATACTCTCTTACTAAGATCAGGAAGAAGGTAGGGATGTCCCCTCTCACCGCTGCCATTTAATATCATATTCGAAGTCACAGCTAATGCAATAAGGGGAAAAAAAAGGAAAACAAAGTATATAGATTGGGAAGGAAGAAATAAAATTGCCTTTGTAAGTAGATGACATAACGCCTATGTAGAAAATGCTAAAGAATCAATAAAAAGTTTACTGGAATTAGTAAGTTCTGCTAAACATTTAGAATTTAGATGAAAGCAATTAAGGATCTGCTAAATGCTTTTAAGTAATAGGATTACAGTATCTGAACACTGTACTTATGACATACATTATGAAATTATATGTAACTACTGCTATATATTTCTCACTAATGCTTCATATGTAAATTGGAGTATAATCATCTTAGTCCTTTTTTTAAGATTTTATTTATTCTATTCATTTGAGACAGAGAGATACACAGAGAGAGAGAGAGAGAGAGAGAGAGCATGAGCAGGGAGAGAGGCAGAGGGAGAGGGAGAAGCAGGCTCCCCACCGAGCCAGGAGCCAGATGTATGGCTAGATCCCGGGACCCTGGGAACATGACCTGAGTCTAAGGCAGACGCTTAACCATCTCAGCCACCCAGATGCCCCAGAATCATCTTAGTCTTATGACACAATTCTATTTTGGGGGCGCCTGGGTGGCTCAGTTGTTAAGCGTCTGCCTTCGGCTCAGGTCATGATCCCGGGGTCCTGGGATCGAGCCCCGCATCGGGCTCCCTCCCTGCTCTGCGAGAAGCCCGCCACTCCCTCTCCCACTCCCCCTGCCTGTGTTCCCTCTCTCGCTGTGCCTCTCTCTGTCCAATGAATAAATAAAATCTTAAAAAAAAAGTCATGACACAATTATATTTTTTAGCTCTTGGAGGATACTTAAATTCTTCCACTTCTTATTCTTTCACTCTTTACCTAATAAAGGAGGAAAAAGCCCAAAGAAAAATACTAGAAGAACTATGAAAAGAAACAAGTTTTGATATTTTTTAAAAGATTTTTTTATTATTATTTATTTATTTGACAGAGAGAGAGAGCGAGTGAGCAGGGGGGGCAGGAGAGGGAGAAGCAGGCTCCCCGCTGAGCAGGGAGCCCGACGCGGGGCTCCATCCCAGGACACTAGGATCGTGACCTGAGCCGAAGGCAGCCATTTAACCGACTGAACCACCCAGGCGCCCCAAGTTTCGATATTTTGACTGTACTAGCAGGCCTCAGTTCTCTTCCTTGCAGTATTTACCTCCCAGTTTCTGTTCTTCGACTGTCCTCTGTTAGCCAGATTCCTGTAGCCAAGGGTACATGATTCCTTTTCTGCTTTCAATGGTATAACAAATGTTACACAAAAAAGTGGTGTGCAAAACTATGAGAAACTATCTTATAAATGATGGAAGATATAAATATGACATGATTCAGAAAATGTATATTTCTGATCTGCTTTCCAGAAACTTAAAATGCATTAATTCCTGCCTACCAGGAAATTAAAAAAAAAAAAAAAAGTGGAATGAATGGATGCAGATTACTCCACTGAGATGAATTTCCTGTACATTCTAAGTAGCTATTGGGGATAATGGGATATTCCTTGAGTGGAAAGTGAAAATCTTGTCACTGGTACAGTTAGGCATTTGCATAAATATAGACATTCACATATTGAGCTCTGCCTCATCACTTCTACAAAAAGAAGAAGGAATATTTCACCATTCCAAGCTTTAGGACAATGTTGAACATAGTAGGCCCTCAAAATATTTTTTTTTATGTCAGACAAAATATAATTTTTTTTGATAACTGGATAAGACATCTAGACAATAAGTGAGAAATAGATTATAACTAATGTGTGGTTTACTTACATTACCTTCTATGATTTATGCAGCTACTAAAAGCCACTGATTCCTAGATCATATCTCCAAAATAATAAAAAATGTAATCAAAGGTTATAATATAAATGGTGAAGGCAGGCATGGAAAAAATAGGGACAGCACTAAAATAAACAGTGCTAAAAGTCATGGTGCCTACCTACTTCCTCTTAAGAACACATTGTATTAGTTTCCTAGGGCAATTGTCACAAACCAAGTAGCTTAGAACAGAAACTTGTTGCCTCACAGTTCTGGTGGCTAGAAGTCTAAGATCAAGTTATTGATAGGCTGAGAGGGAAAATCTCTGTTCCATGTATCTCTCCTAGCTGCTGGTCATTCCCTGGCAGTCTTTGTCATTCCTTGGTTTGTAGATGCATCACTTTAGCCTCAACCTTCATCCTCAGATCACCTTTCTCCCTGTCTCTATTATGGTCTTAACCTCTGTGTGTGCCCATCTCTGTGTCCAAATTCCCCTTTCGATAAGGACACCAGTTATACACATTACGTTCCACCCTAATGACCTCCATTTTTAAAAAAATAGAATATTTATGTATGTATATATGGATGGATGGATGTATTTATTTATGTGTTAACATAACAGTGTTATGTCAGTTTCAAGTGTAAAATATAGTGATTCAACACTTTTTCTATATTACTCAGTGCTCATCAAGATAAGTGTACTTTTAATCCCCTTCACCTATTTCACCCATCCCCCAACCCACTTCCTGGTAACTATCTGTTCTCTATAGTTAAGAGTCTGTTTTTGGTTTCTCTCTCTCTCTTTTTTTTTAATTTTTTTGGTTGCCTAACAACCTATTTTAATTTGATTATTTCTATAAAGACCATATTTCCAAATAAGTCACAATTTAAATGTATCAGGGGGTTAGTACTTCAGCATATTTTTTTGGGGGGAACACACTTCAACTCATAATAATATTGTTTATTGTATGCTTATATTTGAAGAAGCAAGGCTAAAACAGTCCAAAATAGTAGAAAGGGCACTTAACCTGGAGCCTGTTCCTGACAAACCATAAACCACAGTAAAAACTCAAACCAGCAAAGTGTCATTATAAAGGTTACTCTAGAATGTATAAGAAGGCTAGTGATGGCAAGAAATGTTATGGGGGTAAAAGAATTAAGCAATTCAAGCTTTAATTAGGAGGGCCCAGGGGGTGCCTGGTGGCTCAATGGGTTTATCATCTGACTCTTGATCTCAGTCAGGTCTTAATCTCAGGGTCATGAGTTCAAGCCCAGGTTGATCTCCACACTGAGAGAAGAGCCTACTTAAAATTAAAAATATTTATATTATATATATTAAAAAAAGGGAGGGCCAGGAAGAATGACACACATATTATCTCTTCCAGATAATGAGTCCTAGGCTGCCTCACCCAGCCAGGTATCGAGGCAGAGCTGTCCCCCAAAATTATAGAATTAACTTTTTCACTGGGGAGAAGAAAACTACTTGTATCCTCTCCTCCAATTTATATATTAAAGTCCAGTGACATATATGTTCTTTTTTGATTTTTCACAGATTCTTTATGAAAATTATTCACATACATCAAGTTCAATAACCATTTCCCCAAAATTTTGGTAATTCTTTATAAAGAAAATAACCTCAAATTACCATTTTTTAATCCTTTTTGAGAGTTAATATCTGATTTTCTATACGTTCTAACCCTTTAGCCACTTGCTTCCCAAACCATGGTGTTATAACATCTGTTCAGCCATGAATCTGCATTCATGCAGTGTTATTACTGGTTACTCTTTTGAATTAAAATTTTGAATTTTATTGATATATCACCAAATAACTTCCTTACTATGGCTAAATAGTCTTTGTATTCTTTTACAATGCTGTTTATCAGATATCTACATATTTTTACCACAAAAATAAAGGAAAAAATGTGTCATAAACTACCTCAAAACTCTATATGCCCTTTTCTAGTTATTTTAAGCAGATAATAAAATTATTTATACTCACCTTAATTTTCTTTGTGTTAATTTACACAGGCATTTCTACTTCTTTATCATTCTAATTAAAATAAAAAAATTAGGAAAGGGGCTCAGGCAGTGCAGGCCCTGGGTGGGGGGAAGTACCCACCTCACATGCATAGGTCTTAGGGCATAGTGCATGCTCAGCTGGTTGGCCATGGCCACCAGAAAAAAAAAAAAAAGAAAGAAAAAAAGTTTTTAGACTACTCAGATATTATTTAATTGCTAAGAAATATTTTCGGTTCAATGATAAATTTTTTTCAAAATTCAAGTGTAACATATAGTGAAAAATAGTTATTTTTTTCTGTTGAGTTGAATTTGTGGACAATACCCATAAATGAGGAATTATTAGGTATAAAAACCTCACCAACTTATATGCTCCTTTTACGGAAAAGTCATATTTCCTTCCCACATCTGTACATGACTTGAGTTATTTTTATAATTTTTAAATAAGTTATTCTGCTTTAACTCTCAAAAAAATTCAGCATTTTGTATATTTTTTTCAAAGGTCTAAGCAATAATCAATGTAGTGTTACTGTTTTATTTTATTTTTTTAAGATTTTATTTATTTTTGAGAGAGAGCGTGAGAGAGAGAGAGAGCACAAGCAGGGGGAGTGGCAGACAGAGGGAGAGGGAGAAATAGACTCCCCGTTGATCAGGGAGCCTGACGTGGGGCTCCATCCCAGGACCCTGGGATCATGAGCTAAGCCAAAGGCAGACACTTAACCGACTGAGCCACCCAGGCGCCCAGTGTTACTGTTTTAAATATGAATCAGCTCATTCCCTCTCCTGTTAACCATTATTCTTTTTTTCTTTTCAAATTTTTATTTAAATTCTATAGTTAAAATACATGGTAAAATTGGTTTCAGGTGTAGAATTTAATGATTCATCACTTACATGTAAGTGCTCATCACAAGTGCCCTCCTTAATCCCTATCACCCATCTAGCCCATCCCTCCCCCTCCCCCACCCTCCAGGAACCCTCAGTGTGTTCTCTATAGTTAATAGTCTCTTACGGTTTGCTTCCCTCTCTCTTTTTTCTCCTTCCCCTTTGTTCATCTGTTTTGTTTCTTAAAATCTGCATGAGTGAAATCATATGGTATTTGTCTCTCTGACTTATTTCATTTACCAAAAACACTCTAGCTCCCTCCAAGTAGTTGCAAATGGTAAGATTTCATTCTTTTTGATGGCTGAGTAATAGATAGATAGATAGATAGATAGATAGATAGATAGATAGATAGATAGATATAGATGGTTGAGTAATATATATCACCTCTTTATCTATTCATCGATGGATACATGGGCTCTTCCCATAGTTTGGTTATTGTAGATAATGTTGCTATGAACATCAGGGTACATGTGCCCCTTTGAGTCTGTATTTTTTATCCTTTGTCCTGTTAAGACTTATGGTTAGGACACATATATGCTTGTTACTCCAACCCAAAACACCTTACCTGAAATGGACTGTGCCTACCTTTACCACATCCTTCTTATTCTCTGCTCCTCACTCATTGCTCACCAGACACTCTGGCCTCTCTCATTCTCAAACACCACATGCTGGTTCTTTCCTCAGGGCTTCCACACATACTGTTCCAGGTTCCCCTCAGGTTATTGCATGTTGTCTCTTTCTTATCATTTATTTCTCAGTTCAAATGACACATTCTCCTTGTAGTTTCTATTATGAGTCAGATCTAGTTTCTGAAGCAGAGATGGGAAATAGACCCCACACCATTTTCCAGGTTCTGCATCTCTTCAGTACTCATCTATTCTTTTAATTTTTTATATTTTTTACTTTTTTAAAAGATTTTATTTATTTATTTGAGAAAGAGTGAGAGTGTACACATAAGCGAGAGAGCACAAACGGGGGAGCCAAAGAAGGAGAGAGAGAAGCAGGCTCCCTGCTGAGCAGGGAGCCCGATGAGGGGCTTGATCCCAGGATTCTGGAATCATGCCCTGGGCTGAAAGCAGACGCTTAACTGGCTCAGCCACCCAGGCGCCCCTCATCTATTCTTTTTAGACAAGGTTTCATATTTGTAGCAAGATTCCTCGGACTACCAACTTGCCATTTCAGGATAAAATAGGATGTTTTGCAACATGGGAAGGATCAAAACAATGGACACAATTCAAATTTTGATTAAGAAGGGAATGATTAAAAAATATGCAGTCACTAAATATCAAAATGTTAATGATGATGAAAAATAATCATTATATTGTAAATTAAAAAAAAACAACACGATAGGATGTTTCTAGTGGCTGTGCACAAGATGTAAAGAAAAACAAAACTATCACTACTTACAGTGTGGTTATGTCTATATGAAAGAATTATAGATGGCCTTACATTTTATTGCTCTTTGCTCAATTTTTATTGTAATAAGCATGTGACACATTTAACCTAAAAATGCTTAAACCCTTCAAACATAGTTCAGCTCAAAATAGTTTATATATTTCTGTCAATCTAATAAATCTGCCTATATATGTATGCTTACTTAAGTTAAATGTTTTATTTTCATTCCAGAATTTATTCAAATAAATGAGTTTTAATTATTGTACACATAGTATTTGTGAGTTTTTCTAAACTCTAAATATCTTTAGATATTACTATCTTTTTTAACATTGATAAATATTACATAAAATTTATTTGCTTCAGGGGTGCCTGGGTGGCTCAGTCAGTTAAGCAGGGGACTCTTGGTTTTAGCTCAGGTTTGTTCTCAGGGTGGTGAGATTGAGCCCTGCGTTAGGCTCCATGCTCAGCGCAGTCGGCTCCAGATTTTCTCTCTCCCTCTCCCTCTGCCCCCCCGCCTGCTCATTTATCCCCCGTGTCTCTCTCTCTCTTTCTCTAATAAATAAATAAAATCTTTTAAAAATTTATTTGCGGGGCGCCTGGGTGGTTCAGTCGTTAAGCGTCTGCCATTGGCTCAGGTCATGATCCCAGGGTCCTGGGATCGAGCCACGCATCGGGCTCCCTGCTCTGCAGGGAACCTGCTTCTCCCTCTCCCATTCCCCCTGCTTGTGTTCCCTCTCTCGCTGTGTCTCTCTCTGTCAAAATAAATAAATAAATAAAATCTTTCAAAAAATTTATTTGCTTCATATTCTTATGATGAATTTTTAGAAATGGTATTGCTAGTTCAACAATCATGTAAGTTTTATGTCCCTTAAAAACAGGCTCAGTTGGACATTTCTCTTTACCACATGGCTTGTGCCTTTTCCAACTTCAATTTCTACCCAGCTTTGGCTTGTCATCATGGATTGACATCTCACAATCTCTTCTTTATCACAACTTTATTTTGAGTGAGAATTCCCTCTTGCCTGGAAAATTCTAAAAGTGTCATTTCTATTTGAAATGTTGTGTATGGTGCCCGTGCATTATCCTTAACATCCTATTTTAAGCATACTGTAAATTATAGTTTATCAACGTGCATAGGGTTTCTTTGTAAAAATGTCTTAGCTGAAATTTTAATGCCCTCAATTTTATCTCCCATCTCAATTTTATGCCACCAAATTCACTTTATCTTCATTTGTAAATTGACATTACAATGTATGAATTATTTTTATATTGCTCTCTAATGACTATCCCAAATTTCTTGTTTTTCTACTTTATATCTTTCTTTCTTCTCATACAAATCAATAATTAAGATGGGAGGGTTCTATATTTAGTTCTTTCTTGTGTGCATCTTTATAATCCTTTTTCTTTTGCTAAAATTATGAGAAGTTACTATCATATGTTAATTGATTCATTCATTTGGTGTTTATTGAGTCCCCATGTGTCATTTAATGTTAGTTCTGAACTCATTTTAGTCTGTGTTCACTACTTCAGTTTTTATACATACTGTTCTAAACCTAAAATTTCCTTTGAATTTTTTCTTCATTTTCTTCCAGAATACTTAGTTTTAGTTCTCCTTACTTTAACAAATAATTATCTGACTCTACATCGATCTTCCTGTTTTCTTCTATACTCAGTATACATAAACAATAATCAATATACCTGGTATCATATTTCTAGTTCTTTCCCTCTATTTGTAAATGTTTATAAGTATTGATATTTTAGGACCCTCATCAACAAGATGGGTTTTTTCTCTGGAAATAACTGTTTTAGATTTGTAGAAAGTGAGGAAGAATAGAATTTGTAAATGTTTATAGATGAGTTTATGAATTATCATTTCAAGATAAACTAAAGATCTGTCTCCTTGTTAAGTGTACTCAATGATATGGTTCCTTATTATCATAATTTAGACTGCACCATGTCTATTCAACATATTTCTTTCTCAGAGGGCTTTGAGTCATTAGCATTATATGACTTAGGATTCATAAAGCCAAATCCTCTGTGTTTATAACCAGTTTCTAAACTCTTCATTAGTTTTATCTTCTAGTCTCGATAAGTAAACAATGTAGAAATAAAACTAGTCTTGTACACTTTCACAGAGGTTCCATGTAGAGTTCTTCAACATAGTTCATCTATAAGTAATTTCAGTAGCACCTAAGCTCACGTACAAGCGTACACACACACAATTTCTGAACATAAAACAGTACACAATTTTCCATGGCTATGAGACAGAATAGTTAGAATTGACAGTTCCTAAACAATGCTATTACATTACAGAAAATTAAACTAAATTTTTGAATTAAATTAAAACCCATGTATATTGTTTTCAAGAACAATGCAGTTGTATTTGCCAACTCACATTTTTTTTCCCATAACCCAAAAGAATGTTTCAGTTTGTTTAAGAAGTACCTAAACCAATATGATTCTATGTTAAGACATATTTTACTAAGTTGGGGTGCCTGGGTGGCTCAGTCGGTTAAGCGTCTGCCTTCAGCTCAGGCCGTGATCCCAAGGTCCTGGGATTAAACCCCAAGTCAGGGCCTACTTCTTTCTCCCCCTTCACCCTTTGCTTTGTTAATGTGTCCTGTAAGGGATATTGCTTTGGAGATGTGCTCCTTATAGAGGGAGAAGGAAAGAAAAAAGAAATAACTTGGTTAAAATATCCTGTAATCAAACACATGTCATAGATGTAAGATAACATACTCATTCCTCTCTGAAATCCTAAAGTTTACAGAAAATGTTTAATCATATAAAATCCATTTTTTCTCTTGTTGAATAAAGAAGCAATACTGAGGAATATACACATCTGCCCAGGGCATATGACTCTTCATAGATATCTTACTGTAACAGATTCCCATAACAATATTCAAAGAATCAGAATAAAGTAACAGATGGAAAGCACTGTCTAGTATTCAATGGCAATGAAAAAAATCGACGATAATTTGAAGTCTTCTAATAGTTTGCCATGTTACTCTAAAATGAGAAGTCTTAGCTTTATATTTGTAAAATTGGAAAATCATAATATTTTTACTGAAATATGTTATGATCAGTTTAGAAAATAACACTCTGAATCATGATATAATTGTTTCTTATAGGAAATCATAATTGTAAAGCTAATCAAATTTGGCTATGAAAATAATTTGTGTAATCTAGGAAATAAAAATAAGAATTTCAGAAAATAGGTCACCTTGCCTCCACAAAATTGGTATGGTACAACCCAAATCTAGAGAGAATAAGTAAATTCTAAGGGGACTATACTAATATTCTACTAATTATATTATTTGGAACAATAATCCCACTGTATGTTAAAAGATGTTTTGGAAAATAGATTTGATGGACATGTAAGTTTGAAAATTGCTGGGAAAACTAATTTATATAGGTTTTAATATTTCAGGATTTCATAGTACATTTCATATGCTAATAAAAATGTTAATTACCATAAATAATTTATGCATAGAATTTTTCCATTTTTTTTCTAAGATCATCTCCTAAAACAAGTATTGTGATTAATCATTATTTATCAATTCTGTAGCTATATTAGGTTAGATAATTAATCCCATATATTTTAGAATCAAAAATTGAAAACAATTGCATTTTACTACAGAATGAAAAAATAAGAAAAAGATATTTTGGGCCTTTAACTATTTTAAGAAATAGACCCTATATATCTAACTCAGCTCTATATAAGATTTCACTGCACATAAGGAACCATATATGCAATGATTATAAGTTAATGTTATTGTAAAACCTTATCTTAAACATGACAGATACTGAAATAACACCCCCACCATGGGATAACCGTTTTGATTTTCAATCATTTTTCAATATGAATGAGTAACCTAATTATTACTCCGTGTTTGCTAACTGGCAGTTTACTCAATACTATTGAAATTTTATAAACCTATAAGACCTATATCTATTTCTAGTAAGCATTTGTTATATAGAACAAAATCAAACCTCATGGGAGCAAATATTGCTAACATAATAACCAGAGGAAAGAAATCACCTAAGCAAACAAACCAACAAAAATAAAATAGAGTCTGCCTCTGAAAATTTCAGTTATTTTTCCTTTTTCTTCATTAGAATTTCTTTAAATTTTCTTTTCTTTTTTTTTATTGGGTAAACAGTGCAAATGGTATATTTATATTGAAATAAGTTAACTACACAAAGTAAAAGAAGATGTTAACAATCTGGGATTGGCTATAAAATAGCTCAAATTTGAAGTTAAGATAGTTACTCATATATTTTAGCAGTTTTCCTATTCCTTAAAAATTAAATATAAAATTTCTACTTTCCCTAAAGAGATATCTTGAATTCTTCCTGGGTTATTATAAATTTGATAAGAATGACCAGAGTGTTTTTGTCTATAAACTGCTCATTTGGGGTTTGAAAATGCTGAGACTCAGAGAAGTTAGTGATCCTCCTAGAACTAGATTGCATGTTTAGTTCTCAGTCCACTTATTATTTTTTTCACACTATATCATTTCATTATTGAAGTCATATAAAATGTTTTGTTTTCTTGTTTCCTACACCTCTCTGATGACTTTTTCTCATTTCAACTTGAGATTGTTTACTTTCTTTGACTTCAGGAGATCACTGCCTCTGTTTTTTTAATATCACCCAGACTTATCCTAAATGATCTTCCAAAATTTCTTTTCCTTTTCCGAATGTTAAATGTTCATCTTTTCCAGAGTTCTATCTTTATCTTATTGTTTTCTTTATGTTACATGCCCTTTAATGGTTATTTCATTTACACACATGATTTTAACCAATATACTGGATAAGATGCCGACATTTGAGCTAGGAAAAGGTGAGTTTGAATATTTAACTTCACCTCCTATAGCTGAAGGACTTTGGGCAAGATGCTTGATTACTTTCTACCTGATTCTATCCTTCTTGCACATCCAAAAAAAAAAAAGAAAAAAGTTTGCTAATTTTAGCAAATGCCTGTGGACTTATCTGCCCAACAACTCTTCCTCTATACTCTGGAATTCCCCCCCTGTTTTCTTACTTCATCATCTCAGTATTTCAGTTGATGGTACTACCATCTTCCCAGTTATCAAGCCACACAAGAAAATCACATAAACGTTTGCTGAGCCAGCTTTTCTCCACTGCTACTCTTCCTTTTGATGCTCAGCTCCTGGCAATTGAACATCTGTGTGCTGCAATTCTTTACACCACTGAAATTCTCATTTCTGCAAAGTAAAATGCAGAGCAACTATGTCAAAGCGGTTTATAAAAATTCAAAACATCCAGATATTATTAATCTCAGAGCTAGCAGACTTTATTCTCAAGCACAATAATAAATTTACCTGATGGTTCATATTCCTAAAATTTAAATGCACATTTTTTGAGATCTCTAGTAAGAAGAAAGTTAGCCACTTTGCCCCTGTTGATTCAGAGAAATCATTACGTGTAGCCACAAGTGAATGCTGCCTTGAACTATCCAAGAACCAGAAACTGCCCAGCAGTGTTGCAAACTCAAGAGAAAGATTTTTATCAAGTCACTAAAAGTGAATTTATTTTTCTCAAGCATTCTGAAAAGTCAGAGTTATAGCTTTCTTTAAATAATTCAAGGCAACTTCTTGAAATCAAGCCAGAAATACAAATATAAATATCTGTAATGAAATGTCATAAAAACTTTCATTTTCATTCTTGGTTCAGACAATTCATGAATGACTGGGAAAGTCTATGACATGGTAATTTGCAACTTTCAAGTAGAATAAATTCAATCATACACATGCTGGAAGTCTTATATGTGAAAAGGAGACATTTATCTGGGAATTGAGCTTAGCTTATGACACAGCATTAAAAATTCAATGCAGTTTCCCTCTTATACATGTGTGTCTGCTCCCTCATTAATCTAAATGTGAGGCTGAAGGGTATTAACTAAAGATTACGTTGATAGATTGGATGTATAAAATTTGGAAATTTGAATCCTGGCAATAGGCTTACAAATGTTTGGTTCTTAATAAAGATAAGAATTTTTAAAACCTTTCTCTGAAAAAAAATAATATTAAATCTCAATTAGGAATAAAAATTTATTGTCTATAAAAAAAACCCTCTCTGAAAATACCATACACACACACACACACACACACACACACACACAACATGTTGTGCTAGGAAAACTGTAGTCTTTTGGTCATTTGAAGGTAAAATCAAAGTTAAAGTGAGATTTTTTTCTTTTCATAGAATAAAAGAATACAATCTTATCTTTTCTAACACCTTCTTAATGACAATCTAAACATAATCATTTAAAATGACAATTTCAAATAAAACTGTAGTGTGGTAACTCCTATAATTACAAGATTATACATTTTTCTAAGATAGTACTAATTATAAAATGTGTAAGAACAGAAAATAGGATATAAAAGCTATTGGAGTTTTGATGTTGCAATAGTAACACCGAAAATTAAACATTCTATAAAAAACTGTTTTTGGGGTCTCTCTGTACATATAAATATTGAGATTTCTAGAATGGTGGTTATCAAATGTAAATTACAGTCATTTTGGGGTTTGGGGTGTGATTTGGATAACTTAAAATTTTACTCTCTAATTTTATCCTTTGCTTAATTTTAAAAATGGCAATGCAGTGTATTTACTTGAAAAACAGACAACTAAAAAAAACAAAAACCCTTTCTATTATAGAGGCATTCTAAAGATGATTTCCTTTATTGTATGATTTTATCATGCACTAAATGCAGTAGGAAGCCCAGGTTCCAAATCAATTGAGTTCAATATGAGATAGTTTTCTTATTGAAAAGGGGGTAGGAAGAAAAATGTTCTTCATTAATTATTTCTTTTAATGTTCCTTCTCAAGATAAAGCTAGGCTTAAAAGGTAATCACATGTCCTATTTTACATTTCATACGTTTCTATTCAGCTTTCACTTATTGATGGAAAAAACAAATTAATTTGTCTAATCAGAAGATGTGTATTCATTTTAAATATATTATTTGTGATAATAATTATTGATAACATTGACCTCAATATATTGATCACTTAATGTGCCAACCATGTGTTATCTCATAGGTGAATGGGTCTACATCTTATAGCTGACGAAAAGAAAGGCTAGAGGATTAATTTAGCAAATGTCTAGAACTAATAAGTGACACAATAATCAGAATTTAAATCCATGCCCACTCTTGCAGGTGTTATTATTTTAATATTTTCTTCCGAAATTAAAACAAGAATAGCTAAGCTATATTAAGCTCTTTCTGTGTATCAGATTTCCTTGAAATTATTTCTAAGGATCATTTTCTTTAATCCATCCAAATATACAAAGTAGATATTATTATTATCCCCTCTTTACAGATGAAAATAATTACATTATTTGCCCAGAGTCATACAGCTAATATTCCCAATAATGCTTATTGATATTCAATTCCACTCCTTTCTTTCTAAACTCTCACCACAGGGTCATCAGGTCTGTAAACATTTACCAGACTTTGTTGTCAAAGAATCCCTGTTAGAAGAGTTTGTATTTGATACAAAATCCAGGAGAGAAGTCATTATTCCACAGTGACAGTTATAGGCTGATGCATGGACATCTTCAGAAAGTACATGCAGGATTCTGCTGGCAGTGATTAGACATCTTCCTGAGTCAAAGTTACAGACTAAACTCTAGATATATACATTATTAGCATTTCTATTCTAAAATATTGCACATATATTCGAAAGTTCTATATATGAAAACAACAGTTCTGAGTGTCATTTGAGGCTACACCTTAAATATCAGTGTATTAGTTCTTTACAGCTGCTGTAACAAATTATTACAAACTTAAACTTAGAGTATTAAAATGACAAAAATTTATTACCTTACGGTTCTGGAGCTCAGAGGTCTGAAATGAGCCTTACCAGCTAAAATCAATTTGTCAGCAGATCTTCATTCTTTCTGGAGGCTTCAGGGGAAATAAGTTTTCTTACTTTTTTCACCTTCCAAAAATTGCATGTATTTCTTGTTTTGAGCCCCCCTTCCATCTTCAAAGCCAAAAATGGCCAATCACATCACTCTCTTCTGCGTCCCTCTTCTACTCATAAGGATCCTTGTGATTACATCGGGACTACTCAGATAATCCAATTTTTAACTGGATGACTATCTGATTTTTGTGGTCTTATGCTTGGGCAAATATAGCAACTTTTTCCAAAAAATAATGCATTTGCTGTGGTAATTCTCATGATGGTAGCTGTCTGTGGCAGTGTTTTGTAGGGATTTCAGTATTATAAATACAGAATGTAGCATGAAATTTCCAAAGTTTTCATTTCATAACATAATTCCTAGCAAGGAAAATTTTGTTTCTGTTAAAGAAAAATCTATTTTAAAAGTTCACAATATTTGAAGAAATAAAACACATTTCTGAATCCAATTTTAAACCAATTTACACCTATTAGGATGTGTTGAACTGAAAAAGGAAGCATCCATATTTTCAGTGTGTCAAATGCAAATATTTCCTGTATTTTGATGTTTCAGGGGTAAGAATGCTCCTCAGGTCAGTTAAATTTTACCTCATACATGACTAATTAAATGTAGAAACCCATCAGTGCCAAGGTAAATAACACTGGTTTCTGTTTCCTTTTAAGATACATAATTTAAAATGGATAGAAACAGGCAAACGGAGTGCCCCAGGAATGGCCATGTAAAATAATCACTTTGTTAGGGGAAACACTTGATTTTCCTGATTCATGCAAGTACATATGAGGACATCAAATCAGAATGTTTAGTAGCCAAACAGCTAAGATTCTAATCCTTATTCTGTCACTTTCCTGCTGCCTGACTTTATCAGTCAGCGTCCTCATTTTAAAAATAGAGGTAAAAATATAAACTTTGAGTATTGTCGGGGGGAGTTAAATAAGATCAGCTAATTCCTCCAAAACCATTTATTGAGTGCCTACTCACTGGCAGGCAACCTTCTAGGAGTAAGGGATAAGGCAATGAACACATAAGCAAGCCCTGCTCTCTAAGAGCTCCCATTCTGGGTCAGGGAGGCCAGGTAATACATGGATATATAAAAATATATATATATATATATATATAGAGTGTGTCTTATGGCAATAAGTGCTGAAGATGAACCATGGAAGAGGGATCCAAAGAGGGTGTGGTACAAAGTCACTGAGAGGCTGATGTTTGGCAAAGATCTGGAAAACGTGAGGAAGCTAGACGTGCTGTTACCTGGAGAACAGGATATGTCCAAAGGGAAGAGTATGTTCAAAAGTCTCAAGTGGGAAGAAGCTTGGGATTTCTAGGAACACAAAGAAGGTGAGTATAATTGGAGCAGGGAGAGTCAAGGAGAACTTGACACAAGTATGGAGAACTAAATAGATACCAAATCAGAAAGACTCCCAGGCTCATGTTAAGGGTTTATTTCTACCCTAAGAGTAAAGGGAAGGTAATGATAGGTAAGCATTGTGGTACTATAACTGTATTTGCGTTTTATTAAAAATCACTTTGACTTCTACCTAGAGAATAGAGAGGGAGAGGGCAGGAATTGAGGAAATTGAAGAAGATGGAGTAGTTAGTGAGCTATTAAGGTGTTCCAGATAAGCATGAACAATGGCTTGTACTATGATGGTAGCAAGGGACATGAAGAGCGGGAGAGAGAGTCAAGAAAGATTTAGGACATAGAATTGACAGGATTTGGTGACACATTAGATCTGAGATATAAAGGAGAAGTCACTGTCAAAGATGACCCCCAAATTTGGCAAGAACTACTGGAAGAGTGGTGGGGTCATATTTTGAAATAAGAAGGAGTAGATGAAGAGCTAATTTGGCAGTTAACCTATTTTATTGCAGTCTCATTTTTAAAGTAAAGTGTTAGTCACTACATACTGTTAATATTCATATCAAAAGTAAACCAATATGCATCCCCATAGTAAACAGAAAGCTACATCAAAGAACCTTAAAATACTTACTAAATTGGCATTAAAGAGCATGAATAACATATGTCATAGGAGGAAAAGCTTAACCAGGCATTTGGCAGGAACATAAGGCAGGAATAAAATGTGAAAGCCTGAGTGACTAAGGGAATAATTACTTGATTGAAAAGCTGATAATTTCAGGTCCTATGCAATATGTCGAGTTTAAAAAGGAACAAACCTATATCCAGCTATTTAGAGAATTTCTAGAATTATTGAAATATCTAAGAATATGAGAAGGAGCTATAAAAACAAACAAGAAGCAGAAGGAAAACCGTTTTATTAAAGAACACATTTCAAACAATTTTTCAAACTTTAATTAAGGACTTGGAGTAGGAAGTACAATTTCATTAAAAGAAAATATAAGGAGAAAAATATTTAAATTTTGAGAGAACACTAAAGATATAACAGAACATACATGGGCAAATAAGATAATTAATAATATTAATTTTGAAACATGCATCCATAAAAAATTTAATTGACCCAAATATAAAAGCACCTCAATCTCCTCAGCAATTTGTCGCCTGCTCAGAAGATGAGTCTCAAGATTTCCTACTAGCTGAACCAAAAGAACTCCAAGGGAGAGTCCTCAGTGTGCAGTGTTCATCTGCTCTCACATCTTTGATATAAGTAAAAACATTAACTTCACATAGACTAAGTTAAACATATTTTGTTCCCCACAGAGTATAATACTGATTAGTTTGCCCCTCCCTTATTCTTGGATTTCTCCTCACCTAGCACAACTTTCTGAAATCTATGCAAGCAAACAAGCAAAAACCATTGTCTCTTTTTTTTACTTATTAAAAATCCCATCTGTTTTTTCCTAGTCCATCTACTTACCAACAACTATTTCTATTTATGTCACATGAAAACTTGCCATTTGAGTGACCTGGTAATCAGAGGAAAATACATGAGATATAACTTAATTTCATGTTGTGTATGAAGGACAATCAGAGGAAACAGAAATGTGCACAGTATTTACAAAGCTCAGATTTAATTTCCATATCATGGCCTCTTTTACTTTGTGTGTGTGTCATTCTAATGTTTTTAACCTCAAATTATGTAAGGAGATTACTGATAGATAATTAGAGTACAAATTAATTTGCTAATAGTGGAATCTTAATATATATAATGCCCTATATAATTTCTCCTAAATATAAATCCCAGTAAAATTAATACTGAGAAGGCAATGAAGATTATCAGTGCTAGCAGTGAGGCAAAGAACAAAAAGGAGAAGCTGGAGGAAGGAATATAAAACTCACAGATCTGGTAGCTTAACAATTTGCCATTCCAACATGGAAAGAGTATATTCTTTCAACTCCTTAAATCTGGTCTGTGACTGTTTTTACTAATTGTATTACTTCTACCCCTTGGACGTCTGAGCTTCCACATAGGAAATCCAAGCAACTCAATTATAAAGAGAGGCCATGAGGACGAACAATGAGACACCACATGTAAGTGAAGGTGTCATCTTGGATTTCTCAGCAATCGAGCCTTCATATGACTCATGTTCCCACCTATATCTGATGTACCACACGACACACCCAATGCAGGCTCATAAAACTGTTAAAGATACTAAAATTGTTTTTTTTTTTTCAATCACAAGATGTTGGGGTGATTTTTCACATAGCAACAAATAAACAAACCAGTGGGCAACACCATTTTTTCTTTGGGATTGAAACCAATAAATGTAGAGAGAAGTTGGAACATAGAAGTCATTAGTAAGCAGAGGAAAATGAGAATTGCTAACTTTAACCAAGGCTATACAATGTATAGATATAAAGTGTGGTATCTAGAGTCAGATGGATTTTATCTCCAATATTTACTAGATATATGAACTTGGGCAAGTTACTTAACTTTCTGTTCCTTACTTTCCTCATTTACAAAATTAGGATGATAATATGTACCTATTAAATGCTAATGGAGAAAAATTTAAGATTTATAAAGTATCTCATACAAAGTAAATGTTTTAACTATTAATATAGCCTATGATCATACATCTAGTATTGTGTAATATCAACGCTAAAACAAGAATTCTGACTTCACAGCAACAGTCCTTAACTTCCTATGCCACAGTTTCTCGGATTGCAAAAAATCTTTCAGGATAGGCTAACAATATTGACTTTAATTCTGTTGGGAAAAAATGCAAAAACTGTCAAATATGCTGAGAAGGAAACAGGAATCATGAAAGTGACATTTGGGAATAATTTTTCTTAAGTGGTGTCCTGGGTAGATTACAGGATGGAGAGATTGAAGGCAGACAGACTACAAAAGAAGTATTTTAATAATATAGAGTTTGAGGTAATGAGGATCTTCATTAGGTGATAGTTATTGCAAAGAAGGGACAAGACTGGCAAACACTGTGGCGCAAAAGAAAAAAAAAAATAGACAAGCCTGGAAGGGTGAGGTGGAAGAGATTATAGAGAAATAAAAAATGGTGTCAATGTTTTCAAATATCTGAGTACAGAACTGTGACCCATTCAATGAAAATAAGTTAGGAAGGGGGACTTTTGGGGGAAAATGTGGGAATGTATATGCTTTTTGTCCTGTAAACATCTTTCCAATACTCATGTTGTGAGTTACATATGTTATGTGTTCAAATTTTAACTGCGTGAGTTTGAGAAGAGCAAAGTACCTACCAGGCTGACCACTTACATAACTTAAGAGGTGGTAGAGGTGGGTAAAGAGTATATAAACAAATGTGCTTCTCTCTATATAAAATATCCACAATGGTTTATTTAAAAAAAAAAGCTAATACATTGCTTGGAGGGGAAATGAATAGTTAGTGCTGGGTATTTGAGAGTAATTTCACAAATTATGTTTTTTGATTTTCAAGACATATTACTATATAAAACTGAATTAAAAAAATATACCCCAAAGGCAGATGGAAATTTGAGTTTGGGACTGAACAGAAAAATGTGTGCTCCCAGATGCGGTAGTTGATCTCATGGAGAGGATACTAAAACCAAAAGAGTGAGTAAGATCATCAAGTGTGAGAATCATGAAAGAGACCAGCAGAAGACTATTAACGAAAACACTGACATATTTGGAACAATTAATTTATAAAAAGAAGCTCTGCCGGGATTGTATTGCATGTTTTATTGTATGTATATCTGTATTCTATAGTTATTGCTGTAAAATATTCCTTATCCTAGATAGAACAGTTCTGATTATGTAGGATTATGGATCAAGCCTTTTTCACATAAGACAGAGACTTCTCTAAGAAACAAAATATAGGGGGGTGCCCATGCGGCTCAATCGGTGGGGTGTCTGACTCTTGATTTAGGCTCAAGCCATGATCTTGGGGTTATGAGATCGAGCCTTGTGTGGGGCTTTACGCTCAGTGAAGAGTCTGCTGGAGATTCTCTCTCTCCCTCTCCTTTTGCTCCTCCCCCTGCTCACACTCTCGCTTTCTAAATAAATAAACTAATTAATTAAATATTCTTTAAAAAATAAAATATAGGAACTAAATCAAAACCATCAAACATGTTTCTAATTGTCTCATCTGTGAACTCCTTCAATTTTTAAAGTAAACTATCGACACGTACGTATAAAAATACAAAATATAAAGCTAAATGTAGAACTAAAATAATTTCCACAAAATTAAGTCACCTTTGGAACTAAAACCTGACTAAGCAAAAGAACATTACCAGCACCCAGAAACCATATTTATGCCCTTCTGGTCGCAATCCCCACAAAGGTTACCACTATCATGGCCTCTATCATCAATTGATTGGTTTTGCCTGCTTTTTAATCTTTATATACTTGCTTTCATATTGTATATTTACTTTTGTATATGGATTCTTTATTTTTTGTGGTAAAATTTACCCTTTTAAGTATGCATTTGTAACTTCTCAGAAATACATACCTCATTGTAACTGTCACCAAAATAAGGATATAGAACAATTTCATTGCCCCAAACTAATTCTCTGTGTCTCTTCATCCTTCCCCCACCTCATGTACCTGACAACTCTGGTCTGACATTTGCTTCAGCTTTGCTTTAACAGAATTTCAAATAATATGAATTTGTTTAAGTTCCTATACTTAGTATAATGCACTAGAGTTTCTTCTATGATTTAACAAGTCTTAGTCATTTATTTCTTTTTTGGGATACATATAATTTATTTATGCATCCTGTAGTTGAGGTATATTTGGATACTCTTCAGACTTTGGCAATTATGAATAAAGTCACTGTAACTTTTCCATATAAGCTTTTTGTGGACACAAGTCTTAATTTAATTTGGGTAAATATATAAGAGTAAGATTGCTGGGTCACATGATAGGTGAATACTTAACTTTTAAAGAACTCCAAACTGCTTTCCAAAGTGTCTATACCATTTTACTTTCTCAACAGCAATGTTTCAGAGTTGTGGTTGCTCTTCATTCTTGTCTGCATTTGATGTTGTCAGTTTTAAATTTTGTCATTCTAGTAAGTGTGTCATGGTATTTCATTGTGGTTTTAATTGCATTTCCCTGATGACTAATGATGTTGGGCATCTTTTTTTTTTTTAAACATGTTGGGCATCTTTAAAAGTGCTTATTCGCCATCCATATACACCCTTTGATGAGACATTGCTGAAGATTTTTGTTTGTTTGTTTGTTTGTTTATTTATTTATTTAGAGAAAGTGAGTGAGTGGGGGGTAGGGAGGTGCAGAGGGAGAAGGAGAGAAAGAATCCCAAGAAGTCTCCATGCCCAGTATGGAGCTAGATGTGGCGCTCAATCTCATGACTCTGAGATCATGACCTGAGCCAAAATCAGGAGTCGGTCGTTTAACTGACTGAGCCACCCAGGGACCCCTTTTTGTCCATTGTTTAATCAGCATGTTTATTTTATTATTATTATTGTGTTTCAAGAGTCCTTTAAATATATTTGGATAAAAGTTCTATATCAGATACATAATTTCTAAATATTTTCTCTCAGTCAGTAGTTTGTCTTTGCATTCTCTACACAGTATCTTTAGCAGGGCAGAAGCTATTATATCTTCATAAAAAGAAATTTGTCAATTTTTTTTCTGTGATATATTGTGCTTTTTATGTTATATCAACAAATATTAGGCTAATACAAGGTGACAAAGTTTTCTCCTGTGTTTTCTTCTAGACAATTAACAGGTTTTAGTTTTTATATATAGATCTAAAAACTACTTTGAGTTAATTTTCAAATTTGATCCAACAGATAAATTGGATAAATGTGGTTGGCAATTGTTCCAAAACCATTTGTTAAGAAGATTAACATTTTTTTTTGAACTGTACTTTCACCTAAATAAAAAATCAATTGCCCACCTACTAGTGGGGCTACTTATTCACACTTCACTTGTATTAATACTTTATATACTTTCGTGCACATATGTGCATACAGTCACATAAGTCACCTAGACTTTCTCCAAAGATGTACAAATGGCCAATAAGCACATGAAAAGATGCTCAACATCATTTATCATTTTGCATGCAAAACCAAAGTAAGGTACTACTTTACACCACCCCAAGATGGCTATAATCAAAAAGATTGTATCAAGTCCAAGTGAGGATAGGAAGAAATTGAAACCCTCATATACTGCTGGTAGGAATGTAAAATGGTTCAACGACTTTGGAAAAGTTTTGAGGTTTCTCAAAATGCTAATCATAGAGTTACCATATGACTTAGCAATTGCATTCTTAGGTATATATGAGTATGAAAACATGTCTTGTACACAAATCTGTATGCCTTTATTATAGTAGCATTACTCATGAGAGCCAACAAGTGGAACTAATTCAAATGTCTGTCAATTGAAGGATAGATAAACAAATGTAGTATATCCATAAAATCGAATATTATTCATTAATAAAAGGGAGTAAATTGCTGATATATGTTAAAACCTAAATGAACCTTGAAAACATTATACGAAGTGAAAACAATCCAGTCACAAAAGATTATGTACTGTATGATTCTATTTATATAAAATGTCCAGAATGAATAAATCCATAGACAGCAAGTAGATCAGTGGTTGCCAGGGGGAGGAAGGGTAGAATGAAGTGTGGATGCTAATGTGTAGGGAGAATTTGGGGGATGAAAAAACAACCTAAAATTAGATACTGGTGATGGCTGCCCAATTGTGTGACTACATAGTAAAAACTACTGACTTCTACACTTTAATGAATTTTATGGTTTGTGAATGATATCTCAATAAAGCTGTTATAAAATGTATTAACATTTGCAAAGATGATATACATTGAAAATCAATAGATTTCAATAATTTATTATTAATATTCTTTCAATCTCCAATATTTATCATGTAAGAAATATGCAAATTTCATCTCAGAAAATAAGGATTTATTATGGATTGCTCTTTATTCTCTCCCCTAGACATAAGCAAATAGTGGTTATTCAAGGACAGAATAGCTTGCTTGCTGATATGTACATTCTCTTTCATCTGTTTCAAGTCCTGAAGACCCCTCAGCTTTTGCCGACACATGAGTCTCCTTTGTGTCTTTGTCTCCTTACCACAGCGGTTCCTTCCATTGGCTCTGGTACTGATGTCTCTACATAGAAGTCTCGGATTGAGTTTCCTTTCAATTGTGTCACTGGGCACAGTGGGACAGTTTTTTTTTTTTTTTTTAATTTTTTTATTGTTATGTTAATCACCATATATTACATCATTAGTTTTTGGTGCAGTGTTCCATGATTCATTGTTTGTTCATAACACCCAGTGCTCCATGCAGAACGTGCCCTCCTCAATGCCCATCACCAGGCTAACCCATCCCCCTACCCCCCTCCCCTCTAGAACCCTCAGTTTATAGCAGCAATGTCCACCATAGCCAAACTGTGGAAAGAGCCAAGATGCCCATCGACAGATGAATGGATAAAGAAGATGTGGTATATATACACAATGGAATATTATGCAGCCATCAAAAGGAATGAGATCTTGCCATTTGCAACGACGTGGATGGAACTGGTGGGTGTTATGCTGAGTGAAATAAGTCAATCAGAGTGGGACAGTTTTATTACTCAGAAACTAAAAGAATCTCAGGAGTGCAAGCCGGATCTTTGCTTTGCAAGTCTACAGCTTCCCATCCCTCATGTTGGGCCTTTGCTGAAAATCAGTTTCCTCCCCAAATTCCCAGTGGGTATGGTGTCAGGAATTTTTCTTTCTTTTTTCCTTATCTCACAGTATAAAATATCCTTTTCTTCACTCTGAGGTTTTATGATACTGTAGTTGGGAAAATGGCACAAGACTGCTCTTTTATATTTTCGTTTTTTAAACCTTTGTCTTTTTTATAGGCAATTTTCTGGATCTCGAAAAAAGTAAGGCATCATATATAATCTTCGGTATCTTCTCTTCTTTTCTGATCCTGGACATAGGAAAAACCTTAATAGATTATTTGTTTATCTTCTCTACCATTCAACTATTAAGAGCTTAATAATATTTTTACTTCCTTTTTTTTTTTTTTTTTGCCTTTATTCAACACATTTATTAGCACCCACTACTATGTAATGAGTTAGACAGGGGAAGATGGGAGGCAATCCCAGTTCTTTGGCCTCAAAAACCCATAATCTACTTGGAAGATATAAATAGCCAATTTCGATTTCAAATTAATGTGATACAGAAAGTACTATGGGAACATTGAGGGAGAGAGAACTAATTTTGCTTCAAGGAGTTAGAAAATCATGCCCATTAATTTGACAGTGAAGCTTAACTATAACATAACAGGAATTTGTTAAGAAAATAAGGCAGAAAGAAGCAGCATTCTAGGTAGTGAGGGGGGAAGAAACACAATGAGTATGAGAGATTAAGATAAAATTAAACCTCTTTATCAAAAAAAGGTATTTCTTTCCAAAACATTTAATTTTTGTCATGTTCTTTAGTAGAACTTTACATTTTATTTAACCTTTCAGTTTGAAACTTGCATATGACAGTTAAGAGTTTTGGATTTTATCTGAGGGGAATCACTGAAGAAGTGTGATCAGGAAAGTAAAATGATATTTGTAGTTTAGATTTTTACTGTATTGTGTGGTAATTGGGAAAGATTGGAGGAGATGAGAGGAGAAGCAAGAAGAGATATTTAGGAAGCTCTAAAAAAACGTTTTCAGATTAGAAACAATGGGGACCTGAACAAGAATAGAGGGGAGATAACAGACTGGAGAGGGATTTGAAATATAAAATATAAGGCTTTTTAACATATTGGTCATTTTATTTCGGATCACTACAAAGTAAGTCTCCTTCATGTAATCAAAATTAATCTTCTTAGCTCCTTAAATCAGATTTACAACATTGATTTTTTGAATCACTAAGGAAGATAGTGAATGTCCTGTATTTTCTACTTTATAAAATATCTTGTATGTTTTGAAACACAGCCATTAGTCACTACTTATGAACAATGAAGATACCCAAGATTATGCATCAGATACCACCAACTACATGTGACACCATTAAATGTTGGAAGCCGAATTTAAAATCATCTGTTTAAAAAAAAATAAATTAAAAAAATAAACTCATTTGTTCGACTCACAATTTTATGTTCATTGGGTAACCAAATGCACAAGTCACATAAACCGGAGCTAATATGGATGAAATGTGGGTGGAGTAGAAGATTTAGCCTGCTAAATCTTTCTCTATTTATCTGGAGGCTTTACGGAAATGTTAGGGCTCTGTTGGGGGCTACATTTCTAAATCATTAGTCTATATTTCTCTGTATTTTGTATATTACCTCACTGGCAAGAACATAAAGCAAGTAAAGTTACTTTAAGTAGATAAAGAATCATAATTTGAACATATTATATATTCAGTGAAACAGTTTTTAATTGCAGAACACTCATTTTGAACATTTTTTTCAGTGTTGATAATATGTGCTGGTTTTCTAAGGAATAAGGAACTGATTGTCAGTACATGTTAAGTTTCTATCTCCACCTGAAAATTGGTTCTAAATGCCAACATGATGTCTTATACAGTTTTATGTGTAATCAGTGCTGCGTAAATACTTGTTAATTAATTATTATAGTGCTTAATATAGTTTGTTGGGTACAGACATACTTGTGTTTAGTGTATGGTTTTTAAATCCTTACTGGATTCTTATTTCTCTCAGTTTGATAGCATTCTGTTTGGCACATGGACGAGTTTAGGAATGTAGCAGGCAGAATTTCAGATGACTCCCATAAGCATCACCTTCTAGAATTCACACCTTTGTGTAATTTCCTACCCTTGAGTTTGGACAGGGCATGTCATTTATTCTAATCAATGGACTATGGCAAGTTGATGAGACATAATTTCTGTGATTATGATATGTCACACAAGACTCCACCTTTACTAGCAGACTTCCTCCAGAAATTCTCCTTGCTGCACTAAGTGGCAATGTAAAGGAAGCATACATAAGGAACTGTGGGCGGCCCCTGGGAAGTGAGGTTAATATCTAGAAGCTAAGGGCAGCCTGTAGCTGGCCACCACCAAGAAAGCAGCTTCTCAGTCCTACTGATGCAAGAAAATGAATTTTGCCAACAACCTAAGTGAGCTTGGAAGTAAATTCTTTCTCAGTCTAGTCTCAGGATGAGAACATAACCCAGCCAACATTTTGATTTCAGCCTTGTGAGACCTGAGCAGAGGAGCCAACTAACCCCAGGACCCATCTCCTGACTCTTGGAAACTATGAAATTATAAAATTGAATTCTTTTAAACTGCTAGATTTGTGATAATTCGTTACAAAGCAATAGAAAACTAATGTGGGAAAAGTTGTTTTGATATCCTGAAGTTCCCCAGAGTAAATTAGTTCTTCCTTGCCTAGACAAGAGGAAGTTAGTGTCTTTGGAGGATATTATAAGGTGAAACAGCAGTGGTACAGAACGGAGCCATGGATGGTCTCAGGTGTTTAGAAGAGGCAAGTATAGGCATCTCATTTTTATGTGAACGGCTACAAGTAACTAACCATTCCCGCTTAAAATGTGTACTTGGAAGCCTCCACACTCTTATATATGAAATATGACATTGAGAACTAAACAATTGCTGCAGGAACAGTTACATTACAAGTTAGCTTTATATTTAAAACTAACATACTTTGCCTGGTTTCATCATGGGACCAAAATTTCTTCTTACAAAAAGTGACTTAGGATCCGTAAAGAGGATTGTCATTAAGAACTCCACTAGGACAGACACTATCTCCACTTCTTTGCTACCAGAGTCAAAAGTGATGCCTTTTATATTACTGTATTTTTTTTTTCTCTAGGAGGTGGAAGGAATGGAATAGGACTACAGCTGCAATTGATTAAAAAAAAAAAAAAGCAAATCAATCATATTGGTCCAGAGAAGCAGGTGTTGGGTATTTTTGTGATTTAGAGAGTGTTTTTTTTTTTTTAAGATTTTATTTATTTGACAGAGAGAGACACAGTGAGAGAGGAAACACAAGCATGGGGAGTGGGAGAAGGAGAAGCAGGCTTCTAGCAGAGCAGGGAGCCCGATGTGGGGCTCGATCCCAGGACCCTGAGATCATGACCTGAGCTGAAGGCAGACGCTTAACGACTGAGCCACCCAGGTGCCCCTAGAGAGTGTTTTTATTGTTTCCTGTCCTCAAAAATGATGATGGAGTAGTCTTGTTTTTGTCTTGCTCCACTGTGGTTTAGTGTCTGGGAAAAGGTTTATTTTCAGTAGAAAATTATCATGGCTTAATTTTTAGAGCCAAACCAACTCCAAGCTGACAGCTGTCAATGATGATTTTTTTTTTCTTTTCAACAAAAAGCAGCAAATATGCTTGGATGTACCTCTTTGTTCACCTCTTTTAAAGTATCTCAAGATTGGAACTTTGAGTCAAAGGGGATACATAAACTTAATTTTACTGAATACTTCATGATTGCCATTCAAAAATGGCTATGCTTATTTATAATCCCCTCTTTGGTGACTGGATTCCTTGCCAGCAACTGATTTTATAATTTATAATCTGTTTGTAAATTCTCTTCAATTTCTATAATATTTCTTAGCAATAAACTTAATTTACTTTTATTGTTGTTATCATTATTATTGCCATTATTATCATTATTATTGTTCTCCCTGGTCCTTGTATTCTGAGTTATGAATTGTCTTAAATATTCCATAGTAACAATATTCTTTTTTTTTTTAAAGATTTTATTTATTTATTTGACAGAAAGAGACACAGTGAGAGAGGGAACACAAGCAGGGGGAGTGGGAGAGGGAGAAGCAGGCCTCCTGCAGAGCGGGAAGCCCGATGCGGGGCTCCATCCCAGGACCCTGGGATCATGACCTGAGCCGAAAGCAGACGCTTAACTGACTGAGCCACCCAGGCACCCCAACAGTAACAGTATTCTAACATTTTTCTTTTCTATTCTTTTCTTTTCTTTTTTCTTTTCTTCTCTTTAATCTTTGACCCTCTTCTCCCATTTTTCTTATCTCCCAGTTCTCCCCCACCTCTGGCAACCATCAATCTGCTCACTACATCTGTGAACTTGTTTTTTGTGTGTTTGTTTGTTTTTAAGGACCACATAGAAGACATTATATTGTACTTGTCTTTCTCTGTATGATTTATTTTATTTAGTATAATGTCGTCGAGGTCCAACCATGTTGCCACAAATGGCAAATAAGATTTCATTCTTTTTTTATGGTTGAATAATGGCTGTTGTGTGTATATATATCACAATTTCTTTATCCATTAATCCATCAATTGACACATAAATTGTTTCCATATCCTGGCTATTGTAAATAGGGCTACAATGAACATGGAGTGTATATATTTTTTGAGTTAATATTTTTTCTTTTCTTCAGATAAATACCCAGAAATAGAATTGCTGTATCTTATGATAGTTTTATTTTTATTTTTTTGAGGAACCTCTATACTGTTTTACATAGTGACTACACCAATTTACATTCCCACCAAAAGAGCACAAGTGTTCTCTTTTCTCCACATCCTCAACACTTGTTATTTCTTCTTCTTTTTTTTAAAGATTTTATTTATTTATTTGAGAGAGAGAATGAGATAGAGAGCATGAGAGGGGATAGGGCCAGAGGGAGAAGCAGACTCCCCGCCAAGCAGGGAGCCCGATGTGGGACTCGATCCTGGGACTCCAGGATCATGACCTGAGCGGAAGGCAGTCGCTTAACCAACTGAGCCACCCAGGCACCCTATTTCTTCTTTTTTTAATAATAACCATTATTATCTTTATTATTGTTTCACCAGTCCTTGTATTCTGAGTTATGAGTTGTCTTAAGGATTCCATTATAACAATATTTTAAATTTTAATTAGAAAAAATATCAAGTTACAGATATTACTTAAGTAAGTTTGAAGAAACCTAAGTGTTAAAAATACTAATGAATACTATTTTAGACCATGATTTAGAGTCTTCCAACCTACATGAATGTGCTAGAATGTTTTATTCAGCCAAGTAAATAGAATAAACTTTAATATATTTTCTCTAGGTCTCCTGGGTGGCTCAGTTGGTTAAGCAACCGACTTCGGCTCAGGTCATGATCCTGGAGTCCCAGGATCGAGTCCCGCATTGGGCTCCCTGCTCAGCAGGGAGTCTGCTTCTCCCTCCGACCCTCTTCCCTCTCGTGCTCTCTCTCTCTCTCTATCTCATTCTCGCTCTCAAATAAGTAAATAAAATCTTTAAAAATATATACATATATTTTCTCTAATTTAGTAACTTAAATATTTAATATTTAATATAATTTAAAAAATAATATTTTTTAGCAAAGCTAAGAAAGAAATCTGAATTTCTGCTATGGACTGAATGCTTAAGTCCCTCCAAAATTCTTTGGCTGAGCTCCTCATCTCCAGTATACTAGCATTTGGAGATGACACCTTTGGGAGGTAATTAGGTCATGAGGGTGAACCCCCATGAGTGGGATTCTTGTCTGTAAGAAGAGAAAACAGGGAGCTTCTTTTCTTTCTTCTCTTCACCATGTAAGAAACAAGGGGAAGATGGCCATCTGCAAAACCAGGAAGAAGGTCCTTCCCAGACACCAAATCTGCTGGCACCTTATTCAGACTCCCAAGCCTCCAGAACAATGGCAAATAAATGTTTATTGCCCAGGCTACTCAGTCTCTGACAATTTGTTAGAGCAACCTAAACTAGGACAGTTTCCTTTTGGAAAATAAAGAAAAATGTATACTTTCTATACTTATATACATTTTATTTTCTGTTTTTTAACTAAATGTACATACTAAGAATTAAATCTGATGACAACTATTGTGACATGACAAATTTACTAAACATTGAAGAAAATATTGTATACAATTACACAAAAAATTCATTTAAAAAATTACCTGTTTTAATTATGTCTTAGTTACACACATATATATTTAGTAACTAGTTTGTAGTTTTGGCTGATACTTAGCAAGTTAACTAGAACCATTTATATCCTGCTCGATATGTTAAAAAATTGGATTCAGAACACATTAATATAATAAAATTAGTATTAATATTATTGTACACTGTAGAATAACTTTAGATAGATGTTATGAAATTCATATTTTATACAATATAAGAAACCATCAAAAAGAGAAAACTATAAATACAGTGAAACTTAAATCCAGGTGTTAATTTCCCTTTGACAACTGGAGTTGATGGTGAGCTCATGACCAGATGATTTGTATTGGTTCATCTAGAGTAACATTATCCACTCTCAGATCAATAATTAGTATCTAAAAAGAAAGTAAAATGGTAATTATTGTTTAATCAGAACAGTGTTGTTTTTTTAACAAAGATTATTTCCGTATATAAATTCTAAGTTACGGAATAGTCTTTGTTTCTCTCTTTTTGATGAATTTTTATTCCAGAGCGTTCACAACTATTTCAGTAATAATCTCACCCAACCCACTCATTATACAGATAAAAATAAATCCTAAAGAGGTGGAATGGTTGTTAAAAGACTGTGAAAACTAAAACTATCAACCAATTTTCTTGATTTCTATTATTTTATTCTTTCTTCATATTCCTAAACATGGAATTATTTATAACCGCATTACATAAATCTCTATGCTTCCTGCCCTCAAATACTAGGGCACATTTATACACAAAAATTAGACTGGAAATATGTTTTCTTTTGTATCAGTCCCAAAATGCTTTAGGATGCTGAATTTATTGCCAAAAATTTCAATTTTGTTGTGTTACTTTCTTTCACTGGACAGAATCTCAATTAGACCATGTAGGGACTAATTGTGGAGGTGACTAATTGAGCAGCTGTAGTCAATCATCTGTAATATTTTTATGATATGATGATTTCATTAGACTTTACCATTGCTTTTTCTCCGAAGCACTCACATGATTTTCTTTTCTTTTCTTTTCTTTTTAAGATTTTATTTATTTATTTGACAGAGAGACCCACAGCAAGAGAGGGAACACAAGCCAGGGGAGCAGGAGAGGGAGAAGCAGGCTTCCCGCTGAGCAGGAAGCCTAATGGCGGGGCTCCATACCAGGGCCCTGGGATCATGACCTGAGCCGAAGGCAGACACTTAATGACTGAGCCACCCAGGCGCCCCTCACATGACTTTCTGTGCCTTAGCTCAGAAGATTTTGTTTCAATTATCAAATATGCAAGAGAAAAGGAAGAGAATCAACATTCCATTCCTTACTGAATACCAGACACTTAGGGACTTTATAAAATATACTCTTCACTAAAGCACAACATTCTAGGATTTATTTCCCACACTGTAGAGTAGAAGAGTTGAAAAAGTAAAAGTTAAATAATTTTTAAAAATACATATTAACCAGATTTGTAACTGACCCCTCTTACACCAAAACCTAACCTAGTTCCTTTATATCAAAAGTGAAAAGCAACAAGTACATCAGTTAACTTTTAATGCCTGTACATAAGGCAACAAAACATGATTGTTGCTAGGAAAATGTTTTAAAAATTCTATCAGTAGAGGGGCACCTGGGTGGCTCATTTGGTTAAGCATCTGGCTTCAGCTCAGGTCATGATCCCAGGTCCTGGGATAGAGCCCAGTGTCAGGCTCCCTGCTCAGTGGGGAGTCTTCTTGTCCCTCTCCCGCTGCCCCTCCCCCTGTCATGCTCTCTCTCTCTCTCTCTCGTAAGTAAATAAAATCTTGTATCGATCGAGCAATTAAATCATGCTTTGCATGTAATTCCCACAGCGATGGAGAAGGGCAACCAGGATAAAGAAATCGACCACTTCCTACTTTTAGCATATATCTATAAAGGTTGGGAACTCTAGGTGCTCATAAATATTTGTTTTATTTAATGAATTTAAGAAGGAACTACTCAACTGTTAGTAGTTAAAATTAATAACTTCTTTTGGACTCACTGAGGTAATAAAATATCGTAAAAATTTCTTAATACTTAAAATTCTTTGTAAATTAGTTTGGAAGCAGTGGAATGAGCTTTTTTCTATAAATGATATGTTTTTATACCAAGTATCTGGTCAAAATGAACTTGAAATAATATTTGATATGTTAAAATATCTTATTTAACGTTGTTCACCTGACTGTATTCAGTTTATTTTTGTAGTAAAAGTTAGGAGCTTTATTTTTACCAATGTAGTACTAAATAAAGAGCAAGAAAATATATATAGCAAATTATTCTTTTTAATCTGATTAAACTTGAGCAGTTCAAAAACATTGATTGCTAATTGTGATCAAAAACCATTGACTATCAATTCCTGGAGAATTAATTATTTCCCTTTGAAGGATTCAGTTTCTTGGTCTGCCATATGAGACCACTGGACTAAATCAGTGATTCCCTTACCTTGCAATTTTATTTTTTTTATTTATTTATTTTTTTTTAAAGATTTTATTTATTTATTTGAGAGAGAGAGAAGAGGGTCAGAGGGAGAAGCAGACTCCCTGCTGAGCAGGGAGCCTGATGTGGGACTCGATCCCAGGACTCCGGGATCATGACCTGAGCCGAAGGCAGTCGCTTAACCAACTGAGCCACCCAGGCACCCTACCTTGCAATTTTATAAACTGGTGAAATTTTAAAAAGAAGAAAAATGGGGGTGAGGCACTGAGTTATCAACTTTTATTTTACCAAGGAAGGACATTAAGTATACAAAACTTTAACTTCCCAACCTTGATATAATTTAAAGAAATAAAAGCATTCTGATGCCAAAATAGTAATTAAGACATATATATTCTATATTAAAGGGGAAATAACACTTGCCTACAAAACAGCAGTAACAATAGGACACCTATTAAGTTTCAACTGGATGGAATGACCTTTCAGGTGCTGTTCACCTCTCACATTTCTAAAATCTATGAGGACCTAAGACTGTGGTCCAAGACATAATTATTAATTTTTTAAGTTAAAGTCAGTCAAGCAACCAGCTGTTTTGTAAGTAAAGTATCTGAAGTGACTGGTTGATTAAGAGCTAGTTATTTTTATCAAGCTATAAACACTAACAGGTACACACACACACACAATTTTAAAGTAGTAGAGACATAGCCTTGTACTTGGATCATTTATAACAGTTAGCTGTTGACTAGAATATATGTTCTTTTAAATCTACCTTTTTGGGACACAGATTCCAGAATTTAGAATTGGAAGGAGCTGAAGAGATTGTTGACTTGCATATTCTTATTGAATTTGAAAGAAAAAGAAGGGTTAAAACTATTTGTTCCAAGTAAAAAAAAAAACTAATTACTGGCAGCAACTGGACTTTAACATAAAAATCCCAATACCTTGTCTATTGTATGAATCATACCCTTATACACCTGTATGTCAAATTATTCATGAGTGCCAATAGACACTTCTATTAATTTTGCAAGGATTTCCAAATATATTTTATCCAAGATGTATTAAATATTTAAATGTAAACATTCTATAATTGAAAAAAAGATTAAATTTTGAGGCACTTTACCATATAGGGATAACAATGACTTAGAGGCTTAATGTAAATTTAATCTTACTTTGATTATGTCAGGAAAATTGTAACACAGATGCCACTAGGTTGATTCATATGACAGGTTACTAAGGATGATAATATGGTGATCAATTTGGAAGTTTAAGGAAAATGAATAAACAACAGAGGTCATAGGCAACCCATAATTATGTTTTGTTAGGGTTAGGTAATAGAAGACAACCATATAGATGTTTTGAAAAACTCCATTAATTATTTTTTCTTACGTCACTTACCTCTTTGTCTGGTTCTTGAATAAATTTAACTACTTTTGTATTTCCATTATATGTGAGATTAACCTTATTAACAGAAGTCCTCCCTTTTCCCCATATACTGATGACTCCAAGCCTCATTTCATTTTTGTTTATGTAATCATTTTTCAGTATAGTGCTTGTCAAGGTATTCTATAAAGAAAAAGAAAAAGAAGTAATTTAAACCTTTCACTTTCAAAAGCAATTAAATCTTTTAAGGCATGTTTCTTTTAACCAAAATGTATTTCATAGTACAGCAAATTATTTATTCATATATTTGAAATGAGGTATGTTATACAATAAACATAAAATATGGAAATATAAAATATGGAATAAAACTTCAAATATTATTTAACACAATTGCATACAAATGATCTGACATGAATACATACCTGGTTTAAATTAAATTGTGCCATGAAATATAAGCCTTTTTCATAGGTGTCTGTAGAGAGAAAAAAAGGTAATATATTTATATTTCCAAAGAAGAAAAATAGTAAAAACAAGAATATTTTGCTTCTCTTTCCTGGTATAAAGGGTATCAAATACCATCAAGGTATATCTCATTTTTCTCTGAGTTTACTTAACTTGTTCAAACATAGTCCAAGGAGCACTGAAATATGAAGGATGAATCATCAGAGAGGTCCCTAGAAGGACAGGGTAGGTTGGTGTGTGTGTGTGTATATTTATGTGTAGGAGGGTAACACGAAGGTATGACAGATCTAAAATCACCATAACACAGCTCTGGGAGAGTGAAAGAAGTCCAAGAATAAACAGAATTAGGTGGTGATAGTGGTGGACACTTACTGGCCACTTCAATGACTCACGATATAATCATATCTATCAAGCAAAATGAACACGACGGAAACTTATTCTAGTGTCTTTTGAGAAAAATATTCAATCGCTAGGGATTATTATAGGTCTACTGAAATCAAACTGATAAAACACAGAGTTTATATCCATTTCTTTATCGAAGTATAATCTTACCATATTTAAAATCAATTTTTAAAATAATTTTTCAGGGGGCGGAGCAAGATGGCGGAGGAGTAGGAGACCTAGATTTTGTCTGGTCTCAGGAATTCAGCTGAATAGGGATCAAACCATTCTGAACACCTACGAACTCAACAGGAGATCGAACAGGAGAGTAGCAACAACTCTCTGAACAGAGAAGCGACCACTTACTGGAAGGTAGGACGTGCGGAGAAGTGAATCCGAGGCGATATTCGGGAGGATAAACGGCGGGGGAGGGGCCTCCGCCGGCCGCTTCTGGCAAGTGCTAGAGCCGCGGAGCACAAAATCGGACCTTTTAGAAGTTGGCTCGGCGGAGGGACGTCGCTGCAGTGGCTAAGCGGGGGGTGGAATCCTCCCGGGACAGTGTGGTCTCAGGACCCTTGGGGTCACAGAGAGACCGGGGGTGCCTGAGTGCGGCAGAGCTCCCAGGTGTCGGGGCGGGGAAGCCGGCTGCAGATACGGAGCAGAGTCGCGGGCTCTCAGCTCGGGGTTGCCATAAACTGTGATCTGCGGCCCAGTCGGGGCACGGCTCCCCCAGCAAGGACCCAACAAGCAGCAGATCCGGGGAGACTCCCCTTCCTTCCCGGGGAGGAGCGGTGCGGGAACGCACTGCAGGGATCTGCTGGGTTTGGAGACTCCGAGCGGGGTCGGGTGCCAGAGATAGCAACGCTCGATCACAGGCCGGGTGAGCATGGAGAGCGGCCGGAGACCGGGGACACGGGAGTGACTGCTTTTCTCTGGGGGCGCACTGAGGAGTGGGGCCCTGAGTTCTCGGCTCCTCCGGGCGGAGACTGGGAGGCCGCCATTTTCGCCCTGGTCCTCCAAAGCTGTGCCGAGAGCTTGCAGGGAACAAAAGCTCCTGAGAGCAAACTGGAGCAGCTTCCTTAGGCCGGACCGACAAGGGCGGGGCAATTCCGCCTCCGGCAAAGACATTTGGAAACCACAGCAACAGGCCCCTCCCCCAGAAGATCAACACAAACAGCCAGCAAGCCAAGACCAAGTTGATCGATCAAGGAGAATAGGAGTACTCCAGCGCTAGGGGAATACTGCACATAGATTCATGGCTTTTTTTTTTTTTTTTTTTTTTTTACCATGATTCATTATTTCATCAAAGTTAATTTTTGTTGACTTTTTTTTATTTTTCTTTTTCCCTTTTTCAACCAACATCTTATAAATCCCTTTTTTTTAAAAAAAAAAACATTTTTTTTTTTTCATTTTTAGAGTCATATTTTATCCCTTCATAGTAGTTATCCTTGTTTTTGGCATATATATATAAGTTGTTCTCTCTTTAAAATTTTGAGGTACAGTTTCTTCTAACAGATCAAAATATACCCTAAATCACTAGTGTATGGCTTTGTTCTAGTCTCCTGCCTGATCACATTCTCTCCCTTTTTCCTTTTTTTTTTTTTCCTTAAATCTTCTTTCTTTTTTCAAACAACTTATCTTACCAAGTCCTTTTATAAAATCTTTTATAATTTTCATCTTTACAGTCATCTTCCATCCCTTCATTGTATAAACCCTTATTTTGTACATATATGTCTTTCTTCCTTTAAAATTTTAGGAGGCACTTTTTTCTAACAGACCAAAATACGCCCAAAATCTAGTGTGTGGCACTGATCTATGCACTAGCCTGATCATATTTGATCATATTCTGCCTTTTTTGAATTGTTTTGTTTTTGTTTTTATCTTTTTTTTCTTTTTTTTTTCTTTTTCTCTTTCTTTTTTCTTTCTTTCCCTTTCTTTTCCCCTGGTTTCGGGTCTTTTCTGATTTGTATACAGTATATTTGCTGGGGACGTAGTAAACCTGTTAGCCTTTTGTTCTCTCATTCATCTATTCTCCTCTGGACAAAATGACAAGACGAAAGAAATCACCTCAGCAAAAAGAACAAGAGGTAGTACCGTCAGCCAGGGACCTACTCAATACGGACATTAGTACGATGTCGGACCTAGAGTTCAGAATCATGACTTTAAAGATACTAGCTGGGCTTGAAAAAAGCGTGGAAGTTATTAGAGAAACCCTTTCTGGAGAAATAAAAGAACTAAAATCTAACCAAATCGAAATCAAAAAGGCTATTGATGAGGTGCAATCAAAAATGGGGGCACTAAATGCTAGGATAAATGAGGCAGAAGAGAGAATCAGCGATATAGAAGACCAAATGATAGAAAATAAAGAGGCTGAGAAAAAGAGAGAGAAACAACTACAGGATCACGAGGGCAGAATTCGAGAGATAAGTGATACGATAAGACGAAACAACATTAGAATAATTGGGATCCCAGAAGAAGAAGAGAGAGAGAGAGGGGCAGAAGGTATATTGGAGCAAATTATAGCAGAGAACTTCCCTAATGTGAGGAAGGAAACAGGCATTAAAATCCAGGAGGCACAGAGAACCCCTCTCAAAATCAATAAAAATAGGTCAACACCCCGACATCTAATAGTAAAACTTACGAGTCTCAGAGACAAAGAGAAAATCCTGAAAGCAGCTCGGGAGAAGAGATATGTAACCTACAATGGTAGAAACATTAGATTGGCAACAGACCTATCCACAGAGACCTGGCAGGCCAGAAAGGACTGGCAAGATATCTTCAGAGCACTAAACGAGAAAAATATGCAGCCAAGAATACTATATCCAGCTAGGCTATCATTGAAAATAGAAGGAGAGATCAAAAGCTTCCAGAACAAACAAAAACTAAAAGAATTTGCAAACACGAAACCAGCCCTCCAAGAAATATTGAGAGGGGTCCTCTAAGCAAAGAGAGAACCTAAAAGCAGCAAAGAGCAGAAACGAACACAGACAACAGACAGTTAACAGTCACCTTACAGGTAATACAATGGCAGTAAATTCATACCTTTCAATAGTTACCCTGAATGTAAATGGGCTAAATGCCCCAATCAAAAGACACAGGCTATCAGATTGGATTAAAAAACAAGACCCGTCAATATGCTGTCTGCAAGAGACTCATTTTACACCCAAAGACACCCCCAGATTGAAAGTGAGGGGGTGGAAAACCATTTACCATGCTAATGGACACCAAAAGAAAGCTGGGGTGGCAATCCTTATATCAGACAAACTAGATTTTAAAACAAAGACTGTAATAAGAGATGAGGAAGGACACTATATCCTACTTAAAGGGTCTATCCAACAAGAAGATCTAACAATTGTAAATATCTATGCCCCGAACATGGGAGCAGCCAATTATATAAGCCAATTAATAACAAAAGCAAAGAAACACATTGACAACAATACAATAATAGTGGGGGATTTTAACACCCCCCTGACTGAAATGGACAGATCATCTAAGCAAAAGATCAACAAGGAAATAAAGATATTAAATGACACACTGGACCAAATGGACTTCACAGACATATTCAGAACATTCCATCCCAAAGCAACGGAATACACATTCTTCTCTAGTGCCCATGGAACATTCTCCAGAATTGATCACATCCTAGGTCACAAATCAGGTCTCAATCGGTACCAAAAGATTGGGATCATTCCCTGCATATTTTCAGACCACAATGCTTTGAAACTAGAACTCAACCACAAGAGGAAAGTCGGAAAGAACTCAAATACATGGAGGCTAAAGAGCATCCTACTAAAGAATGAATGGGTCAACCAAGAAATTAAAGAAGAATTAAAAAAATTCATGGAAACCAATGAAAATGAAAACACAACTGTTCAAAATCTTTGGGATACAGCAAAGGCAGTCCTGAGAGGAAAGTATATAGCAATACAAGCCTTTCTCAAGAAACAAGAAAGGTCTCAAATACACAACCTAACCCTACATCTAAAGGAGCTGGAGAAAGAACAGCAAAGAAAGCCTAAACCCAGCAGGAGAAGAGAAATCATAAAGATCAGAGCAGAAATCAATGAACTAGAAACCAAAAGAACAGTAGAACAGATCAACGAAACTAGGAGCTGGTTCTTTGAAAGAATTAACAAGATTGATAAACCCCTGGCCAGACTGATCAAAAAGAAAAGAGAAATGACCCAAATCAACAAAATCATGAATGAAAGAGGAGAGATCACAAGCAACACCAAAGAAATACAAACAATTATAAGAACATATTATGAGCAACTCTATGCCAGCAAATTAGATAACCTGGAAGAAATGGGTGCATTCCTAGAGATGTATCAACTACCAAAATTGAACCAGGAAGAAATAGAAAACCTGAACAGACCTATAACCACTACGGAAATTGAAACAGTCATCAAAAATCTCCCAAGAAACAAAAGCCCAGGGCCAGATGGCTTCCCAGGGGAATTCTATCAGACATTTCAAGAAGAATTAATACCTATTCTCCTGAAACTGTTCCAAAAAATAGAAATGGAAGGGAAACTTCCAAACTCATTTTATGAGGCCAGCATTACCTTGATCCCAAAACCAGACAAAGACCCCATCAAAAAAGAGAATTACAGACCAATATCCTTGATGAACATGGATGCAAAAATTCTCACCAAAATACTAGCCAATAGGATCCAACAGTACATTAAAAGGATTATTCACCACGATCAAGTGGGATTTATTCCTGGGCTGCAAGGCTGGTTCAACATCCGCAAATCAATCAACGTGATACAATACATTAACAAAAGAAAGAACAAGAATCATATGATCCTCTCAATAGATGCAGAAAAAGCATTTGACAAAGTACAACATCCTTTCTTGATCAAAACTCTTCAGAGTATAGGGATAGAGGGTACATACCTCAATATCATAAAAGCCATCTACGAAAAACCTACAGCGAATATCATTCTCAATGGGGAAAGGCTGAGAGCTTTTCCCCTAAGGTCAGGAACGCGACAGGGATGTCCACTCTCACCACTGCTATTCAACATAGTATTAGAAGTCCTAGCCACAGCAATCAGACAACAAAAAGAAATCAAAGGCATCCAAATCGGCAAAGAGGAAGTCAAACTCTCACTCTTTGCAGATGATATGATACTGTATGTGGAAAACCCAAAAGACTCCACCCCAAAACTGCTAGAACTCATACAGGAATTCAGTAAAGTAGCAGGATATAAAATCAATGCACAGAAATCAGTGGCATTCCTATACACCAACAATAAGACAGAAGAGAGACAAATCAAGGAGTCTATCCCATTTACAATTGCACCCAAAACCATTAGATACCTAGGAATAAATCTAACCAAAGAGGCAAAGGATCTGTACTCAGAAAACTATAAAATACTCAGGAAAGAAATTGAAGAAGACACAAAGAAATGGAAAAACGTTCCATGCTCATGGATTGGGAGAATCAACATTGTGAAGATGTCAATGCTACCTAGAGCAATCTACACATTCAATGCAATCCCCATCAAAATACCATCCACTTTTTTCAAAGAAATGGAACAAATAATCCTAAAATTTGTATGGAACCAGAAGAGACCCAGAATAGCCAGAGGAATACTGAAAAAGAAAAGCAAAGCTGGTGGCATCACAATTCCGGACTTCCAGCTCTATTACAAAGCTGTCATCATCAAGACAGTATGGTACTGGCACAAAAACAGACACATAGATCAATGGAACAGAATTGAGAGCCCAGAAATGGACCCTCAACTCTATGGTCAACTTATTTTTGACAAAGCAGGAAAGAATGTCCAATGGCAAAAAGACAGTCTCTTCAACAAATGGTGTTGGGAAAATTGGACAGCCACATGCAGAAGAATGAAACTGGACCATTTCCTTACACCACACACAAAAATAGACTCCAAATGGTTGAAAGACTTAAACGTGAGACAGGAGTCCATCCAAATCCTAAAGGAGAACACAGGTAGCAACCTTTTCGACCTTAGCCGCAGCAACTTCTTCCTAGAAACATCGCCAAAGGCACGGGAAGCCAGGGCAAAAATGAACTATTGGGATTTCATCAAGATAAAAAGCTTCTGCACAGCAAAAGAAACAGTCCACAAAACCAAAAGACAACCGACAGAATGGGAGAAAATATTTGCAAATGACGTATCAGATAAAGGGCTAGTATCCAAAATCTATAAAGAACTTATCAAACTCAACACTCAAAGAACAAATAATCCAATCAAGAAATGGGCAGAAGACATGAACAGACATTTCTCCAAAGAAGACATCCAAATGGCCAACAGGCACATGAAAAAGTGCTCAACATCGCTTGGCATCAGGGAAATCCAAATCAAAACCTCAATGAGATACCACCTCACACCCGTCAGAATGGCTAAAATTAACAAGTCAGGGAACGACAGATGTTGGCGGGGATGTGGAGAAAGGGGAACCCTCCTACACTGTTGGTGGGAATGCAAGCTGGTGCAACCCCTCTGGAAAACAGTATGGAGGTTCCTCAAACAGTTGAAATTAGAGCTACCGTTCGATCCAGCAATTGCACTACTGGGTATTTACCACAAAGATACAAATGTAGGGACCCGAAGGGGTACATGTACCCCAATGTTTATAGCAGCAATGTCCACCATAGCCAAACTGTGGAAAGAGCCAAGATGCCCATCGACAGATGAATGGATAAAGAAGAGGTGGTATATATACACAATGGAATATTATGCAGCCATCAAAAGGAATGAGATCTTGCCATTTGCAACGACGTGGATGGAACTGGAGGGTGTTATGCTGAGTGAAATAAGTCAATCAGAGAAAGACATGTATCACATGACCTCACTGATATGAGGAATTCTTAATCTCAGGAAAGAAACTGAGTGTTACAGGAGTGGTTGGGGGTGGGAGGGATGGGGTGGCTGGATGATAGATATTGGGGAGGGTATGTGCTACGGTGAGCGCTGTGAATTGTGCAAGACTGTTGAATCACAGATCTGTACTTCTGAAACAAATAATGCAACATATTTTAAGAAAAAAGAAAAAGAAGAAGATAACAGGAGAGGAAGAAAAGGGGAGTATGTCAGAGGGGGAGACGAACCATGAGAGATGATGGACTCTGAAAAACAAACTGAGGGTTCTAGAGGGGAGGGGGGTAGGGGGATGGGTTAGCCTGGTGATGGGTATTGAGGAGGGCACGTTCTGCATGGAGCACTGGGTGTTATGAACAAACAATGAATCATGGAACACTGCACCAAAAACTAATGATGTAATATATGGTGATTAACATAACAATAAAAAATTAAAAAAAAATAAAAATAAAAATAAAATAATTTTTCAACTAAAATTTAAGTGCTTACTCTTTGTCAACTTTTAAGTACTTTATCACACTGCTCTAAAAGGTATGTCCTTTTATTGTTCTCATGGTTGAAGAGGAATGTGACTTCCAGAGAAGTTAAATAAATGGCTGAAAGTGAATCATATAATTATTTACAAAATCTGGAGTCAAGTGCAGCTTTCCCTGAATTCTAAGACTGTGTTTGTTTGTAAAACCAAACAAGCATGGGTAAGGCAGAAACAAGTGTTAAAATAACATTGTTGTTGCTGTTTACTCAAGAAACTTCAAGGGATTATCTGAAATCTTTGTACTTCATTACAACAAATATACTGAGTTTGTGAAATATAATCAGAAAACCCAAATTGGCCAGAATAATTTTGTATGCTTACATGGAATGATCATAAATAAATATTTGAAGTATGTTGTTACTTTCCAGTGATTAAAAAATAAAATCTCCCATGAAACTTTAATAGAGTAAAGGTCATACCAAGTTCTTTCATCTGTATCTTAGTTTGATAGGGAGAGCTAGAGAAAAAATTTCTAAGAGAAGCATTGTCTCCCTTGCTGTTCAAATGAATTAACTCAATTTATTGGATAGGAAAATTCAAAAGTTCCAAGACAAGGATGCAAATTATGCATAACACATCTTTACAACCCTGGGAAACTGTAGGCAAATTCAAAGTGCAGCCTGCTGGGTCCAGGTGAGAAAGGCTGCAAATTTTGTCAAACCCCAGTTAATGTGTTAATGAAGGTCAGGACTCTAAAAACACAGGATTTTAACTCTTAGCGGTTGATTCTTCACCTTAAATCACAAAATACTGGGAAAAGGTTTTTGTTTTGTTTTTGTTTGTCTTGCTTTTTACCATATGATTCTTGTATCAACCTTCTGATAGACTTTATTTACTAATAAATAGATTCCCATTTCTTAGGGTTGCAAAATATTAACTATGATTTACCTAAAAAGATGAAAAATATATGTCTTGGCTAGTAATGAAAGATCTCTCTTCTGTGGATAATTTATTTAAATTGCCCTGAATGGCCCCATGAGAACATCAGCTCCACACAGATGTTAGTTTTTATGTTAGTATTTATGTAGTTTTATTGTGTTAAGAGAATGTTCAGAACGCCCATCTAGTAGAGTGGCATTGTTAATGACAGTCAATAAACCTAATCTACAACTCGTGTTTACTTAACAGCATAATAATTACCTGAAGATGATACCTGGGCTTCTCCCCAAATTAATGGAAATTAAATGGTTCTCAGAATCTGCATCCTTAATAAACTACCCCAAGTGATTCTGATGGCAATGGTCAGCAAAGCACACACTGCTGGGAGCCTAGCAATTCTGTCTGATCTTAATAAACAGGCATAGAGCAAACATAGATCTAAGTTTAAATCCTTAAACTTTTCATGTAAAAAAAATTGAATTTAAAAAACAAATAGGAATGAAGTACAGAGACCAAAGTTGAGTTTTGTTTCTAGGCTATCTCATGTTTTAGAATCACCCTTTATGCATTGCCACGTGTGCGTGGCATTTCAGCTCAGATGACCTCACACGTACTGAATGTCCGTCATGTGAATGGCATGGGCTACCTTCTGGGAGTAACAGATGATCAATATACATTCTCTGTCCATATACATCTCTTAGTTATTCAGACATTTACCATAGGGATTAACTACACTTAGGGTAAGAGGAAAGTCTTTGATGTTTAGAACACTATGGTTTAAGTTGATTTAGCTAATTATTAAGCTACTTTATCTTTGGATAATATTATTAGCCTTTCATTCAGCTTCCAAGGTACTAAAGTAGATAACAAAAAAGCAATGTGAGATAATATGTATGCCATCAATTACATTTATTTACTAAATGGGACACTTACCTATACTCTCCCCATCATCCCAAAACAGAGATCCCTGTGCCATCTGATTAGTATCTGCAGCAACAATGAGCTTCATGTACTTTTGTCGACTAAAAAAAAGAAATATAATTTAACTATGTTTATAGAATAGCATATGTGTAGTTACGATATGTTATCCATATACGTATCCAAAGGAAAACAAATAAGAATATCAACTAAGGAGAATACAAACTGTTTTAGACAAAGAAAATTAGGGATGCCTGGGTGGCTCAGTCGTTAAGCGTCTGCCTCCGGGTCAGGTCATGATCCCAGGGTCCTGGGATGGAGTCCCACATCGGGCTCCTTGCTCAGTGAGGAGTCTGCTTCTCCCTCTCCCTCTACTGCTCCCCCTGCTTGTGCTCTCTCTCTCTCTCTCTCTCTCTCTGACAAATAAATAAATAGACAAAGAAAATTAGAGGCCTCCCCTGAATAATGAGTTACTAGGAATGATATAAACTATAAAATCCTTCATATTTAATAGAAAATATCATGCATGTCTTTTGATCTCAAGAGATCACCTACTTAACAGATCAAAAGTGGACTCATTTATAATAGTTAAAGTCATATTAAGTTTATTGATATATTTATTTATTATTCTCTCTGCTAATCCTGACACTGACCATTAAACATGAAACTATATTAATAACATTTTTATCTATTATAATTTAAGCCTTTTTCACATTTCCATACATAAATCACTGTTATCATTGGAAATTATCAATAAGAATGTGAAGAGTAGCCTGCAAGTTGTAACTTCTAACCTTGAAATGGGCAATACCTCCCAAGCTTGTGCATACATAGGCCCATCTGTGAACTAATTATCAACTTCCTTCCTCACTGTACAAGTGATTTGGTTTGACAGCCTCATATTGCTAAGGAAGGATTTCTCAGACAAATTATGCTTAGATATAATTGCCTTTTCCAATCACAAATGTTGAAAGTTGTACTGCCATGGAAGTTCCCTAGAATATCCAGAACATCTAGAGTTCAAGTCTCCATAGTAACTTGGTATTTTCCATGTAAAGATGTTATCATGTCTCAGCATGACTACATACATATATGTATATGTATGTATGCATTTTAGTTCATAGTTGTGGGGAAAAAGATAAGTATATCTTATTAGCAACATTAAAAATCTAGTTTAACCCACAATTTTCCAACATATTTAAAACTTAAGATTAAAAAGTGTTTCACAGTTTACATTCTACCCTATCTATATACCTAACCCTGATATCCTATTTACTTTACCCCTCTACATACACACACACACACACACACACACACACACACACGGACACACACACACACACATGGACACACACACACGTGGCCTCTCTACTTGTCTCTTACAACAAAAGGATTCTTCAAGGCCCAATTTATAAGTGGTCTCCTCCACGAAGCCCTCACTTCTCAGATATAATTATTTCTCTCCTCTTTAATTGATATCAGGGTAGAATATTGAAAGGAATGGATCTGGATTGTTTCAGGAGATAGAAAAATTTCCTTCAGGCCAAATGGGGCTGTCAGCATGTAGATCACCAAATGAGTGGATATAGCATGAGAAGAGAAGAGGAACAGAGACTGAGTCCTCTAGAATCTGAATGTCTAAGCCAGGAATTTAGGCAATGGAAATAGACATTCTGGTAAAAGGATTTACTCTTACATCAGTCACAAAAGATCAGTGGACCCATGATCCCTGGTAGGTTGGACATATTGCTGAATGAGAGGGAGAGAATACCAGGTAGGGGTCCTAAGGCAAAGAAGAGAAGGTCTCAGCCAGATCATCAGTTATGAATGGTAATGTGTAGGAAATGTGAATTAATATGAATTATCTTTCATCTTTATATGGGACAAGGCTGTAAAACACAGGTCTGGTTCTTTTGTGGACAGCAGTGGACTTGTAGTTTGAAGAAGCAGTGATACTGTCAATGGATACTTACATTTTCATAGACTAAAGTGAGTTGGGAAGTACTTCACAGGACTGACAGAAGGAGGTAGAAAGGGGGAACAGAAAAGGTGGAAGGAAAGAGAAATCTTCTGAGCAATATTGGCTTAAAGATTATAGAAAGGTTCATTTAAGAAACCATGTTTCAATGAAGTAAATAATATTTCTTTCCACATGTCAGGGGCATCAAAAATGATGAGTACTTAGGTAAAGCAGCCACTCAAAATACAAAACATTCATTTGTCAATATCTGCATATTTATACAGAAGACATGAAGTTTTAGTTAGTATTTTGATTTGGGAAGCTTTCTTACTATTAGAAGGAATATCATGTTGGAAGACAATTTTTCATGCGTCTCAAATATCTGCATATCCTTGCATATGGGTGGGAATGGGCAAAGGGAGAGGGAGAAAGAGAATCTCAAGCAGACTCTGTTGAGTGCAGAGCCCTATGTGGGGCTTGATCCCACGACCCTGAGATCATGACCCCAGCAGACATCAGGAGTTGGATGCCCAACTGATGAGCCACCCAGGTGCCCCTGAATTATATTTTAATGGATTTTTTTTTTAAGTAAACAGTATTGGAAAATAGGGCAGTATTTGTTTTTAAATTAATTTAAATACAAACTTTTTATTGACCAGTATAATAAAGATAAGTCCCCTTGAAAGCAAAGAATGAACAGATTTGCTTATAGCCTATTATAAAGGACTGAGTGCCTAAGCCTGGAGTTCCTTAGCTGACACAAACCTCCTACATGTGCAGTATCTGCCTAGGCCTAGGCCACTCCATGTCATCCCCATGGGACTTCAGGGACAAAGAAAACTGGAACAAACATGAAATTCAATTCTCTTGTTATGCCATGAGTAAGAAAAACTTTGTCTCTGACCCAACATCCATGACACTGTGACAGACTAACTTGTTCATTTGGAAATAGGGTAAAATCTCAGACCCTTCCCAGTTCTTGACAATTCTAGCATGACGTACCTCAAAAATTAATCTGAGCTCTTGTAAACACTTCACTTACCTGTAAAATGTGTTTTTATCAGGCTCTTGACACGGTAGGATGTAACCACCACGGACATGTAGGTTTATTGTATATAAAGAAGCGTTAAATACATGAAATTCTCCTCTGACACCAATATCTTGGCCCTGGAAATGAGAAGGTTAGAAGGAAGAACATAAGCAGCAAGAAATGGAATCATCAGCAATATTGGTGTTTGATGTATCAAACAAAAATATTGGTGTAAGTGTATCATGGACTTAATATAAAAATTAATAAAAACTCAAACACATATTCAGGAAATCACGTTACTTAAAGTATGTACTTAGTTCTTAGTTATTAATAGCTTTGAACGTAATTCACCAATATTTGTTTTTGTGATACTCTCATTCAGAAAATATATGGGTTTTGAAAGCTCACAAAAGTTATTCCTGACTTGTCATATACATTATTCTTGGAAGGACTATATTAGCTTTAATGATAATTTTGCATATTTGATACAGGACAATGACCTTCTTGTGTACAATGTGTACTCTCTCTGTTTATTCAGTAAAATAAATCAATGATTCCATAATGAACTATGGCAGCATAAATTAACTCTCTTTCACTGTGTGTTAATTTGATTCAGCTGTAATTAGCAAGAAATATCTTACTCTTTTTAAGTGTAAAGTAAACCAAGTATGTCGCCAATGAAAAGGTTAGGATCAAACTGTTACTCATATCCTTTTAGTCAATTCCCCAGAATTCCTTAACCACTTACCGTATGATAATCAAACCACCGGGCATCAGGGACGTAGCCTTGTACAGTGTCAGCATACTGGAATTTAAAGATACAGTCATTAAAAACATATAGGCCAGGAAAAATAATATTTTGTTAACAAAAATATATGATAAGACTTACAGGTTCCAACACAGGAGTAACCATAAACGCTGGACCCCACAAGAACTGCTTGAATATATTCCAGGTCAGCTTGTCATTAAAGAACCTTGACAAAATATTTTCAAATAATTAAATCAAAGAACTTCATTTCTCCTAAATACCAGAAAATAATTATTCAAATCACATTTTGCAGTATAGACTTTTGTGGACTGAAGTGAAAACCAAACTATAAACAAATCAAAAACAATTCTATCACTTGAAATTTAATGTTCAATAAGTAGTACAATACTTTATAAGTTAATGTAGACTATAACTAAGCTTCCTGACAAAATACAGAGAATTTGTATAAGGCCAACTGAATCAGAAATCTTTGAAGAGAATTCACAGACGTACAAATATTAACTTTGCCTAGTAGAAGATCAACAAACTAGGAAGCAAAAATTATAAATACTCTGAAAGAGAATTGTGAGGCAAGTGTGCTATAAGAATCTTGACTCAGTAATCTAAAAAGATTTTGCTTCCCAGAATCCATAATAAAAGAAAGAAAGAAAGAAAGAAAGAAAGAAAGAAAGAAAGAAAAGAAAGAAAGAAAGAAAGAAAGAAAGAAAGAAAGAAAGAAAGAAAGAAAAAAGAAAGAAAGAAAGAAAAAGAAAGAAAGAAAGAAAGAAAGAAAGAAAAGAAAGAAAGAAAGAAAGAAAGAAGAAAGAAAGAAAGAAAGAAAGAAAAAAGAAAGAAAGAAAGAAAAGGAAAAAAGAAAAAGGGAAGAAAAGAAAGAAGGGAAGAATTATAAATGAGCAAAAAAATAAAAAAGATTTTGCTTATTTTATTTAAATTAGAACTCACTGACTAGTGCATTTAATGTATTTCTGAATTTCAGATACAAATGGGAACACCAAAATCTGTTCCTCATAATTTGAGAATAGTCACTATTAAATGTCCACATTTCTTCTCTAATTGAAACAGAACTGCACATTTTTGTTTGTTTGTTCTTTTGTTTTTGTTTTATTTTTCTACAAACTGAGATTCGCCAAGGTGGACTGCTGAATTTACTGCTTCATGGACTTCCCATGGGAAAAAAAAAGCCCAGATGTTCTCAAAAGGACAAGAGTCTGCAGAGTTAATAATAATGTTTTTGGTTGGGGAGACCTATTATTTTTTAAGACCTTATCATCAGAACAGATGGCATATTGATCAACCTATTATTTGTATCATTTTGCCTTCCATACTATTATTTAATTTAGTAAATACATTCTGTGTATTTTTACTGATTTATCAATTGTGCAATCTAACAAACCACCTCACTCAATTATTCTGGTAATATAGGGTACACAGAAGTTAAGTTTGATTATTTCAAAGGTTTGGTTATTTTTGTTTGAATGTGTTGTTGTTGTTGTGACATCAACAGTAAGAATTAGCTTGTATTTGCCTTAAAAATAGAAGAGGCTAAAATTTTTATAACTATGTTCCATAGAATAGAATTTTAAGATTTGATCATATATCAGTTTGAGTTTTAAGGAGTGAATCCAAAACAATTTTCTAAGGAAAATGTTAGAACTGTTCCAGGGTACTCTATAACACACCTCCAAGAAGAGGTGAGATGGTTTTCTTCAGTCAGGTACATATTTATATATGGTAGATTTACTTAATTGCTATAAACTTCAATTAATCAAATTATTATATAGAGATAATATTACTTGCCTCCACTCTTAAAATATTCAATATAATAAGGTATGTAAATCTAAACACTGGGTATATAGTAATTATTTCTAAGAATTATTACTTTTCAATAACTAAGATTTCATTTTTAATATCATCCTGTTTATTAATATCTGTTTATGTAAAATGTATACCAAAATAACAATGAAAACGTGTCCAATTTCAAATATCCTACACTATATGAGATTACTGAGTAAATTAAATGAAATCTATCTCTTTTTGGCAGAAAATAGAATTTGCACTTACTCATGCAAAAGGGGTCGAATAACAGTGCCACCATGAGCATGAATTTCATGCATCTGTGTATAGAAATAGGGCAATAAAGTGTATCTAATATTTAGAATATTCCTTGACATTTCAGAAAAAGTTTCATTCCAGGAAGCAGGATCTTGTCTCTGAAACAAAGCAGAATGAAATAGTCATAAGCGTTTTTCCTTGTTTAAATCATAATTTTCAAATACATGTTTGGAAAATAAAAAGTACAAAATAATATTCATTCACTGCTATGTTCTGTACACTTTCTTCACAAAAATCACAAAAATCTTATGCAATAATATTTCTAACTCATATGATGGAGAGAGAGAATATATTTTAATAAGAGAAATGCAAATTATACTCAGCTTGATTTAGTTTAGATGAACATATGTAAAGAGCAGTTCACATTTGAATAGGTGGTAAATACATTGCCAATCATGGTGATAATCAGTGTAGGGATGAAAAGACTGGAAAAGAACTGAAATGCTGTACAAAAGTAGATTGAGATAAACAGACATGCAGAGCCCATCATGGTGACCCCCGCATTGTGTGTTCTCATGAGAAATTGATAAATTATGATATTAAAGAATTAATAAGATAGGAGAAAGGGAAGACCTAAGTAATGTTGGGTAAGAAATGACATGCCCTAGTCTTCTCTGGAATATACATTCCAAGTAAAAGCGAAAATTGACACTGGAAAGATTAAAGCCTTTTAAAAAATGTTGTGTGGCACCTGGGTGGCTTAGTAGGTTAAGCATCCAACTCTTTTTTTTTTTTTTAAGATTTTATTTATTAATTTTTTGACAGAGAGAGAGAGAGAGCACAGTAGAGGGGGGGCAGTTTGGAGAGGGAGAAACAGTCTTTCAGCTGAGCAGGGAGCCCTATGTGAGGCTCCATCTCAGGATCCCGGGATCAGGACCTGAGCCAAAGGCAGATTCATAACTGACTGAGCTACCCAGGAGCCCCAACTCTTGATTTCAGTTCAAGTCATGACCTTAGGGTCAAGAGATGGAGCCTCACATCAGGTTTTGCGCTGAGCCTGGAACCTGCTGAGGATTCTCTCCCTCTTCCTCTGCCCCTCTCCCCACTTGCATGGCTCTCCCTCTCGCTCAAAAAAAAAAAAAAAATGTTGTTGCGCTTACTGGTTAAAAAATAATAAGGAAGATGATTAGTATTTTATATTTTAATTTGTACTAGGGAACAAACAGGCTGCCACATAACTCCAGGGAGCAATACTTTCAATGTTTTTTGTTGATATCAACAGGAATGATGTTATTAAGATATGCCATATCTATGCAGATGCCAACTTTTCTAGATTTCAGTAGTGAGAAAGCTTGAATGATGACTGTTATCACTGGTATATGTAATAATGCTGGAATAGGCAAAACCTTGAAAGTAAAATGGTTCAAAAATTAGTAAGCTGTAACTGATCCTATTGTTACTACTTCCAAAGTCAAGTAAGAAGAAAGAAGTCAAAATCCTATCTGTTGCTTACTGACTTCACTGACATTATTTCAGTTTTAACAATACAGAAGAACTTAATTCTAAACCATACATCCCTAAATTCAATTATACTACCTCATAATTAAACTTAAGTTGAAGCTTCTGTTCCAAAGATTTTTATTTAGAAATACTTCCTCAGTTTTTTCTGCCTCCATTCATCTTCTCCAAAACTCCAGCCACCTTCCCATCTTGGAGTCTTTCACTTACCCCCTCCACCTGAATCTCTCCCATATCCTTATATTGGTTTTGGTTGCTGTGCCTCACTCAAGTCTCCACGCTTAAAGTCATTTCATCCAAGATGACCTCCCTAAGTACTCCTCTTAAAACTGAGTCCGCATAAATCTCTATCACTTTAGCTTACACCATTTTCCCTCATACGCATTTATTTATACCTGACTATACCTATATACATATATACATACACACACATAATTGCTTGCTATCTCTATCTTGCCTACATTTTATGAATCATGGGGCAGGGACTTTGTAAATATTAAAGAGTAGACTCTTCATAAATACTTGTTGAATAAATCCCTGCGTAGGCTTTTATTGATTCATTCCACTCTTGCAATATTATAGCTTCCTAAATTGCATTACTGACAGCAAGTTTTCCTGTTAAAATATTCCTATTTGTCAAGCTATGTTATTGCCCAACTTTCAAATTCTTCCAAAATGTGTCCCATACTGCTTTCTATCCTTATATAGATCTTTATTTTTCTTTTCATTTTCTAAAATAAATGCTTCCCTCTATTCTAACTAAAATTTCCCAGGAGCGACACAAAGATTTCATAGCACCTGATGAGATCCACCACTCAGTTACTACTGCTAGAACCCATCCTTCAAAGACCAGCTCTGTCTGCAATTCTTCCATGAGGTGCATTTTGATAATTCATTTTTCTTCTGCACTTTACTAAAAGTATCACAAAATTTAGCACTTAGATATCGCCTCTAATTATTCATATGTTTCCATAATTTTTAATATTGTCACCTCTCTTTCTCAAAAATTTCTTTCAGACAATTTAGTAACACGGAGAGTTGTGCCACCACACAAAAATTAGCTCTCATAATTCCCTTTCCTTTCTTTTTCTCAGTTTCTCAACTCATTGTCTTAACATTTGCCTTTTAAATCTGCTCATTTTCATACATTGATACTAGTATTTCAAATGACTTTTCACTTCTAATTATTTAGTTTGAAGCTGATTTTTTTATTTTTCTCTCTCAGTTGGAAGAAGTTTGGGAAGCAGATCCCCCCCTCCCCCCCGGGTATTCCAAAATTATATAGAACAGCAGTAAGTATGTCAGCTAACCAAGTTCTAAACCCCAAAGTATAAAGTAACCCAAATCAGAAAATTCTCAAAGCAATGAGCTCAGATGTCCTCAGTAAATGTAAAGAGGTTCATTCAAAGTATGCATTGAAAATCAGCCTGGTAGTGTGAATTTTTTTTTTAATTTGCAATGATTTTTGTTTATTATTATGTTCAACTAGCCAACATATAGTACATCATTAGTTTTTGATGTAGTGTTCAGTAATTCATTAGTTGCGTATAAGACCCAGTGCTCATCACACGTGCCCTCCTTAATACCCATCACCCAGTTACCCTATCCCCCCACCCCCCTCCCTTCTAGAACCCTCAGTTTGTTTCCCAGAGTTCAGAGTCTTTCATGGTTTGTTTCCCTCTCTGATATCTTCCCATTCAGTTTTCACTGAGGGTGAATTCTATTTAAAAACTTCTAAGGTTAGTATGGGGAAAGGAATGAGAGTAGATGCAGTAACTACATACCCTAGTAAATTTGATGTTGTGATTTCTTGAGTATGGATAAAATGCTCCAAGTTGCATCCAGCGGGCACAGAGCTCATATTCTGAATTGTTGAAGAAACCACAGATATCTGCTCCAGTCTAAAATATATTGTGATGTTTAATTTTAATCATTAGTTTCTTAATCTTTATAAGTTATGAAGATAAAAGGAATAGAGCTACTTACGTATGAGATTCCAAAGAGACTAAATTCCATCATACCTTAAAAAAAAACAGGAAAAAACTTAGAAAGCTACTATTTCATATATTTTGATATTTGATTTTTTCTATTTGTGAAGATGTCCTATTTCTAATAACCTAATCCAATGAAACATTTTTCAGATTATTAATATACCTATCATTTCCTCTTACAGTATTCAAGTTTTTATGTTATAGTGTTAATGACATTTACAAAATGTCACTTTCAAGATGGTATATTTAGAGCACAAAATAGTTATAAATACATTATAGTACGAGAAAAAAGTGGTAGTATTTTCCTTGGTTTATTTTTTTTAAATAAAAGGCTATCTATGTAATTATTTAACCATAGGTCTTATCATTTAGAAAAAAATTATCCTTGTGAAATAAAATCATCTGAGATCACTTCAATAATATAGGATTCATGCGATATCCCAGCTCTCCTTTTAAAGTAATATTTCTAAACACTGATTGTTTTCCTTGAATACTAATATAAACAGTAAAGAATTTTTAAAACTAGATCTGAAACAGAAAAGTATCCATTTCCCCTTTAAAATAATAATGTCTTAGTTACTGTTTACCCAACAATTGTCAAAAAACTCTTTAAAAATTTGGCTTGAAATGTTTCATTCCTTAGCATCTATGAGTATTCTTATTCCCTAGAATCTAGAATTTCTACCCATTTCTATTGTTAGCTCTAGATGTTATCTTTCCCAGTTCCTGCCCCTTCCCAGGGAACTGAGATCAAAAGGATGAAATTATTTTCTCAAAATAAATTAGTTAGATATCATTAGTTTCTATAAAGTATCCCAGATCCTACTTTCTAGCTCACTGTCTTTTCATCATGTTATTTGTCATAAAATATGATGCAAAAAAGCATGTTTCTGAAAAGGACTTATAAGGTATAAGAACTAGTACCAGCAAAAGTGAATACCTAAAAGGAAACTTTACCAGAGTAATGATACAGATGGTGACTCACATACCAATGATAGATTTGTCCAAATTGTCCCATTGTGCATAGTTGTCTCCAAGCCAATGTCCTCCCCATTGTCCACCAGTAGGATATGTGGAGCGAGAAATAACAATTCCTCTTTTGCCAGTTGTCTTCTGCAATGCACTAAGATCGATGGAAAGTTTTTACATGAGGTATTTTCAGATATTTCTACATATGAGCACTTCATTAAAAAAGGTGTGTGTGTGTGTGTGTGTGTGTGTGTTTATGATGTTTTTGTGTTCTCTTACTACAACTAGCTCTTTATAAGTGAGTCTTCTCTCATTATACTATAAAATTCTCACAAACATAAAGGACATGTTTCTTCCCTTCCCACATTTACCAGACTGACATGCCTAAGTGGCCTTTGTTTATTTGTTCAATGAATACAAGTTAAGTCAAGTACTGAAGTTATCAAATCAACTAACTAATCATATCTTGAGTTTTTTTAATGAATTCATTTTATTCTTTCTTAACTGTGTTCTCTTGAATAAAGTTCTAGGCTCTAACTATTGACTGCTCCAATCCTTCTCAATTATAACTGCCAACACTTAATCTCCATATTACTCTACAGAGAATCTTTGCTACAATACTCTCTATTTCAGAGAGTAGCTTAAAGGGAGCAAGTTTTTTGGGTGTTAAAAATAAAACTAGTTGTTCTATTTCAAGCACAGAATCTATCCAAGGCCAGACATCAAGAGAATGAATTTTACAAATTACATCATTTTTTTTCTTTTGTCCCCTCCTCAGTCTTTGGAGAGACTTCAATGACTTATTATTCATTTTAAAACATACTCTGGTGCTAAAAATATAATAATGCATTATTTTATATTATCTGCATCTCTCCGTCTCTGTGATATCATAAGAGCATCTAAAGTAGAAAAATATCCCACTATTAATTGCAAGTAAAGTGTTTATTTTTATATTATTTAAAATAAATTGCACATGAATAAGGACTACAGAACTATTCAGGAAAAAATACTTCAAATACTTAATTAGGCAGACTTTAAAATCATTTTGGAACGCAGTGTTTGTACTGATTTCTTTTTACATAGGTTTCTTCAGTAAGACCTTGAGATTCCTGAAGTTAAAGAAAATGTCTTAATCTTCTTTGTATTTTTTGCACCTAATACAGTGTTTGGTATATACTAGTAGCTCAATAAATTTTTGAATTAATGAATATTTCAAATCAAAATTACAGGAAACTAGAAGTATTTTCAATGGACATAAGATGACAAATTGAACCATCTGTTCATAATAAAGACCATATTGTACTTGCTAACTTAAAATTTTCTACTTGCATGTATATCCATCTTTGAAAAGATCATATAAGAAAACTATTTTCGGGCGCCTGGGTGGCTCAGTTGGTTAAGCGACTGCCTTCGGCTCAGGTCATGATCCGGGAGTCCCGGGATCGAGTCCCGCATCGGGCTCCCTGCTCGGCAGGGAGTCTGCTTCTCCCTCTGACCCTTCCTCCTCTCATGTGCTCTCTGTCCATTCTCACTCTCTCCAATAAATAAATAAAATCTTTAAAAAAAAAAAAGAAAACTATTTTCATTGCTTCATTTTCTAGAATAAATATAAAGGGTATAGTCTATTTAGGTACATTGACATATTTAACATACATCACATATATTTGCTGACATTTAACAAGAAATGATTATTTATATACAGAATAAAAAAAAGCTGATGATCAATCTAAAAATATATGTGAAAATGTATATTCTAAGTTGAGTTAATTTGCAAACAAAATTGATTTTATTTAACTAATACAAAAAGCATTTATAAAGATAGAGCTGTTCCAAATTCTTAATGTGTTCACATTCAAGAAATATATATTCTTTTTTTTTTAATTTTACTTATTTATTTGGCAGTGTGAGAGAGAGAGAGAGCAGGGGGAGTGGCAGGGCAGAGAGCTGAGCAGAGAGCCTGACAGGGGGCTCTATCCCAGGACCCTGGGATCATGACCTGGAGCCGAAGGCAGACGCTCAACCGACTGAGACACCCAAGCGCCCCCAAGAAATATATATTCTTAAAGAATTTCTTTTTCTTCTGCTGTATGCAAAAATTTTTTGCTGAGGCTTTAAATCAATAACTGAAAACATGTCTTGTTAGATTTCTGATTGAGAAGAATTCTGTGTTAAGTATTTTCACAATAATTTTCTCTTAAGGACTTCTTGCATTAGAAGAATCTCCTCTGTAACCCTTTACAGAATATTTAGAGAACAAAACTTTTGAGAAATCACTTGCTGCCACTAAAAATATAATTTAAAAATCCCATCACTATAAATATTTTCCAAATATTTTCAACATGTTCCAACTTTACAAATGGTTTAGTCATAATGAATATAGCTTAATTTTTAGAAACACTTTTCATCTGTAAGACAGCTTGTGCTCTGTTACCAGTTGATTTTGGAAAATCTAATTTATAGAAAGGATTGTAATGTTGTTATGGAAGTATTTTTATTGTGTGTTTATAGTTGCCTACATTAGCATTTTTTGAAAAGAATTTTAAAACTTCTAAAAATACCTTAAATTATTGGGAAAAACTCTATAGGAATATCTAAGAAAATAACTTGTATCTATTGATTTATTTTATTCTATTCTAAATTATGATTAAAAAAATCTGGGGCATTTACTTAAAAATTACATATTTAACACCACCAAAGGGGAATTTCTAAAGGGAGACAAAGATTTTGATTTTTCTACATTCTTTCTAATGAAAAATATATAATAATCTCTAAAGTCTCTCAGGAATTGTTGAAGTTGAAAATATGGACTATATAGTTATATAATCCTTGAATACTTGTCTGAAATTTGAACGCACAATTTGAGGTAGTTTTAAGTGTATTTATTCCTACATTTGAAGCATAGGCTTTGTTTCAGTGAAACATTGAATTTTAAATAAGAGAAAGAAATCTACTGAAGACTGAAAGTTTTTGTGTGGGATTTATATATGAAACTTCATTTGCCACTGGTATCCAAGGTCCTTCCTCTAAAACTGCAGTTTCTCAAGCTGATTATTTATCTCCTGTTTCTGAGTCCACTCATTGTATTCTTTCCTTGGTTTTTCTTGTTTGTGACATATTTAATGAAGAGAACAGTAGCAAGAACTAGTTGCATGTCAAATCTGCACCAGTTTTGAAAGACATAAGCTGCATCAAAAAAAAGGAACAATAAAATACTACAGTCTGGATAACTTGAAGAAAAAAATTTTGTTTTTAATCCTTTCACTTTTCTCCAATGATAAATAAAAAGTCCTTAGTATCTGTCCTTTGCTTAAATGTAAATGTAATTTATTTATAGTGTCCTTTTACATTTGTCAACGTTTTTAAAAATATAGACTATATTTAATTTCTAAAACTTCTGAAGGAAAGTTCACTTTTTTTCTAATATAACTGAAAAAATTAAATATCAAGAAAATAGCTAAAACATGAAAAGTCTAGGGTTATGTGTAAATTGAACTATTTAACTCAACATTTAAAATTTATTAATTTAATTTAAATAACAAATGTGGTTGAAACTTTTACTGAAAATTTTATGAATAGGAGCAAAATTAACACTATTAAAGAAATGTATTATGACTTTAAATTTAAAAATGTTCTTTGGAAGTTTGTACTGATCTCTTCCTCATAATGTTTGTTATTTAAGAGTAAAATGTATTTTAAATATCCCTAAATTTCCCTAAATATCTTTGTGTATCAACTATTCAGAAATTTACCTACATTTCCTTAAATTTACTAAGCATCCCTCAGTGTGCTAGGAACCGTGAAATGTGTTCCAGAAGTTCAATTTACTACCTCAGGGAAGAAATTTTCTTTTCAATTTCCCTTAAACATCCCTCAAAATGCATAAGTTTTGCCAACAAGATTATCAATCTTCAGTATTTTTGTTCTTTTTAATATCTATATTTTTATGATAAAATGAGGTTAGCTGAGGATTAAAAGTGAGGATAGTTGTGCTCCAAATTATGTAGGGTAAATTTAAAGAAACATTTGTCCCAATAAAAAAAAAAATTGTTGAAGATCAATTTGTTTACTCTTAAAAATGATATTTCCTAGTCTTTCTACATGATTTTAGTGTCCTTACATTGGAATTTGGTGAACAAATCTGTGGTCATTCATTCATGTGATAATATCTTAAATAATTCACCTCTTCTAGGTTGAAAAAGTTTGGTTCTAAGATAAGCATGTTTCACTAACTGAGGAAATATTACCCATACCCTTTACTCCAAAATTCTTTTCATTCTTTTACCAACTTCAGTCATATATTAGAGCTGTGGTTTTCAACCCTACATGTTCGCTGGAGTCACCTGGGAATTTTTTTAAAATTCAGGTCTTAGGTATAGTACAAACCAATTAAATCAATACATTAAAAAAAAAAAAATCTCCGGGTGATTATACTGTGTAGTTAAGAGCCAGTGTCCTAGGGGCGCCTGGTTGGTTCAGCTGCTTAAGCGTCTGCCTTCAGCTCAGGTCATGATCCCAGGGTCCTGGGATAGAGTTCTGCATCAGGCTCCCTGCACAGCGGGAAGCCTGCTTCTCCCTCTCCCATTCCCGCTGCTTGTGTTCCCTCTCTTGCTTGTGTTTCTCTCTCTGTCAAATAAGTAAATAAAGTCTTAAAAAAAAAAAAAAGAACCAGTGACCTAAAGCTGCATTGTGTGATATGGTGAACACTAGCCACATGGGACTATTTAATTTAAATGTAAATTTATTACAATTAAATAAAATTTAAAATTATGTTTCTGGGGATGCCTGGGTGATTCGGTTAAGCGTCCAACTCTTGACTTCAGCTCAGATCATAATCTCAGGGTCGTGAGATCAAGCCCCATGTCAGGCTTCACACTCAGCAGGACGTCTGCTTGAGATTCTGTCTCTTGCACTCTCTCTTTCTCTCTCAATTATATAAATAAATAAGATCTTAAAAAATAAAATAAAATAAAATAAAACTCCATTTCTGAGTCACACTAGCCATATTGTTCAATAGCCTTATATGGATAGTAGATACCATATTGGACAACCTAGAATTATAAAACATTTCTATCATTACAAAAAGTCTTATTGGACAGTGCCAATAAAGACTTGATATTCAAAGAATAGTTTGTGTTCCATCATCACTGACCTCACATAAATATTTTTTTATTGTGGACATTAAATCAAGTTCACTTACACATATTGTAACTTGGTTATAAAGGATTTAAATAACAGATTTAACCAAACTTTAATGCCTTAATTAATGACATCAATCATATATTATTTACTCATTTATTCATTCACAACTATTTATTGAGCACCTACTATTTATTATTAATCACTGTGCTACTATGAGCTATTGAGGAACAAAATAACATTGTTCAGAATTGCTTTTGGAATGGGATGAACATTTAAAACAATGATAAATGATACACATGAAGAGAGGGGAAGAGAAAGAGAGAGAAACACAATAATTCTAAGTGCCATAAAGGACCAACTAAGTTACAACATTGGGAAGGAAAGTGCTACCAGATAAGGTCAGCAGGGAAGAAATCTTGAAGTAGGTAAAACATTAAGTCTAATATCTAAAAGATAATAAAGAGTCAAAAAGGATAATTATGAATATTGCTTACTCGTAACTAGGTTTCATTTGTGACCATCCATATAGATTGTGAACATTGTAATGCAAAACGGATGATCCATCACTAAGAATCTGCTCGGTTTCCATACACATAGTTCTGAAATGTAATCCATTAGTTCTTTTTGTGAGTTCTGGGGAGAAGCAATGTAAAAACATTAATATATTATAAAGTACCCTGTATCCAAATGTATAAATCATAACTACAAATTCTTTTGGCAAAATCATTAATCATGGTTTTAAAATAATATTGATTTTTTAACCATTTGTACACTTTGTCTCTGTTAATTAAAAATGAAAAAATCTGCAATTGTAACTGACAGTAGTTACAATTGTGACTGAAAACTGTATGAAAAATTTTACTGTACTCAGCAACGAAAATGTTACCAATTAACATGAATTAATAAAAACCTGAAATAAAAAGGTACTGCTAAATGTCTACTATATTTTGAGCACTCAGATGAGACATCCTGATTAAATAAACTTTTCTTAAAAATCCATTTGGTAACATAAAGCCCTGGGGATAAGAACTGAGCAAATGTTATAACACTAGTTTTTGATCTACTTTTTCTCAGCTAAAGATGTGTTTTTTTCAGAGCTTTGCCATCACTTTAGATGTCAACAGTTTATGAACATAAGAGTAGAAGGATGAATGCTGAGTGACTGGGCCCCTTTTTCTTGAGTCAGGAACGACCAAAAAAGTGCTATCCATATCCTTTCATTTTTTTCCTAATGAAGAAAAACTTAAAAAGAAAACTTCATAAAAGTTTTTTTTTTTTAATCTTAAGAATTATTGAGAATTTTCAAATCTGGGGAGATTCTCAAGAAAGTCAAAGTAACAATTTTAAGCATGTTTATTAGGAATGTGTTCATATAAATACAAGATATTTCTTGATGTTTCTTCTCAAAATAATGTTAAATAGCATTGGTAATGGGTTGAGTTATGGTTCAATATGTAGATGGGTAGTAGGAATTAGGAATGTGAAACCTACATCATAAGGTCTATAAACCTTATTAATAAATACCAATAACATCAAAGGTGTAGCAACAATATTGTACCTGGGATATAAGGTGGATAATTTAACTCTGTATTTCTGCATTGGTTACTAACTGTTCCATGCACAAAACTTGATGGTTCATTCATGTCCTTAAAAAAAGAGGGAAAAGTGAACAAAAAGAATTTAGAAGATATATTCTCGAAGGAACTAATTCAGAGAGACAATAAATTAAAGCAGCATATTTGAGCACATTCACTATTCTAAAGAGCAAAAATGTAAGGCATCTCAATACTAAAGCTCTTTAGTATTTATCTGTGTTTCTTTTTTACATTTCATGACTCATTTTGAAAAACATAAAGTGTCCTGTATGTTTCTATAGATATAATATAAATAAAAAAGTGAATTTTCGGGGCGCCTGGGTGGCTCAGTTGGTTAAGCGACTGCCTTCGGCTCAGGTCATGATCTTGGAGTCCCGGGATCGAGTCCCGCATCGGGCTCCCTGCTCGGCGGGGAGTCTGCTTCTCCCTCTGACCCTCTTCCCTCTTGTGCTCTCTCTCTCTCATCTCTCTCTATCAAATAAATAAATAAAATCTTAAAAAAAAGTGAATTTTCTATGTTTTCTAGACATAAAATTAAATTATAATGGTGTATATTCTCCCATGTCCTCTCCACTCCTGCCCCAGAGCCTTCAATCAATTGCTTTTTTACAAAAGCAATTGTATGTGGTTTTTAAAACCACAAAATATAGTTTATACATACAGAAAACTTTTTATTTCTTTATTTTTTTACTTTTATTTTTTAAGTGTAGAATTTAGTGATTCATAACTTACATACAACACCCAGTGCTCATCACAAGTGCCCTCCTTAATACCCATGATCCTTTTAAACCATCCCTCTGCCCACCTCCCCTAGAGCAACCCTCAGTTTGTTCTCTATAGTTAAGAATGTTATGGTTAGCCTCTCTCTTTTTTCCCCATATGTTCATCTGTTACAGTTCTTAAATTTCACATATGAGTGAAATCATATGGTATTTGTCTTTCTCTGACTGCCTTATTTCACTTAGCATAATAGTCTCTAGCTGTACCCATGTTGTTGCCAACGGCAAGATTTCATTTCTTGTTTGTGGCTGAGTAATATTACACACACACACACACACACACACACACACACACACACACACACACACCACTTCTTTATCCATTCATCAGTCAGTGCACATTTGAGCTCTTCCATAATTTGGCTATTGTTGATAAGGTTGCTAGAAACATTGGGGTCCATGCATCCCTTTGAATCAGTATCTTTGTATCCTTCAGGTAAATACTTAGTAGTGCAATTGCTGAGTTGTAGGGTAGGTCTATTTTTAACTTTTTGAGGACTCTCATACTGTTTTCCAGAGTGGCTGCACCAGTTTGTATTCCCACCAACAGTGTAAGACAGTTCCCCTTTTTCTGCATCCTCACCAACATCTGTTGTTTCCTGTGTTGTTAATTTTAGACATTCTGACAGGTGTGAGGTGATACTTACTGTAGTTTTGATTTGTATTTCCCTAATGATGAGTAATGTTGAGCATCTTTTCATGTATCTGTTAGCCATTTGTCTGTCTCCTTTGGAAAAATGTCTGTTTGTGTCTTCTGCCCATTTCTCAACTGGGTTATTTGTTTTTTGGATGTTTAGTTTGATATGCTCTCTATAGATTTTGGATACTAGTCCTTTATCTGATAAGACATTTGCAAATATCTTCTCCCATTCCATAGGCTGACTTTTAGTTTTGTTGATTGTTTATTTTGCTGTTTAGATGCTTTTCATCTTGATGAAGTCCCAACAGTTCATTTTTGCTCTTGCTTCCCTTGCTTCCGGAGACATATCTAGTAAGAAGTTGCTACAGCCGAAGTCAAAGAGGTGTACTACCTGTGTTTTGCTCTAGGATTTTGATGGTTTCCTGTCTCACATTTAGGTCTTTCATCCATTTTGAGTCTATTTTTGTGTGTGGTGTAAGGAAATGGTCCAGTTTCATTCTTCTGCATGTGGCTGTCCAATTTTCCCAACACCATTTGTTGAAGAGACTGTCTTTTTTCCTTTGGACATTCTTTCCTGCTTTGTCAAAGATTAGTTGACCATAGAGTTGTGGGTCCATTTCTGGGTTTTCTTCCATTTTATTGATCTATGTGTCTGTTTTTGTGACAGTACCGTACTGTCTTGATGACAACAGCTTTGTAATAGAGCTTGAAGTCTGGAATAGTGATGCCACCAGTTTTGGCTTTCTTTTTCAACATTCTTCTGGCTATTCGAAGTCTTTTCTGGTTCCATACAAATTTTAGGATTGCTTGTTCTAGCTCTGTGGAAAACGTTGGTGGTATATTGATAGGGATTGCATGAAAAGTATAGATTGTTTTGGGAAGTATAAACATTTTAGCAACATTTGTTCTTCCAATCCATGAGCATGGAATTTTTTTTTCCATTTCTTTGTGTCCTCTTCAATTTCTTTCATAAGTGTTCTATAGATTTCAGAGTACAGATCTTTTATCTCTTTGGTTAGGTTTATTCCTAGGTATCTTAAGGGTTTTGGTGCAATTGTAAATGGGATCGATTCCTTGATTTCTCTTTTTGCTGCTTCATTATTGCTGCACAGAAATGCAACAGATTTCTGTACATTGATTTTGTATCCTGGGACTTTACTGAATTCATGTATGAGTTTTAGAAATTTTTTGATGGAGTCTTTCAGGTTTTCTACATAAGGTATCATGTCATCTGCAAAGGGTAAAAGTTTGACTTCCCCCTTGCCAACTGGGTGCCTTTTATTTCTTTTTTGTTACCTTACTGCTGAGACCTAGACTTCCAGTATTATGTTAAATAACAGTGGTGAGAGTGGATATCCCTGTCTTATTCCTGACCTTAGAGGAAAAGCTCTCAGTTTTTGTCCATTGAGGATGTTATTGGCTATGGGTTTTTCTTATACAGTCTTTATGATGTTGAGGTATGTTCCCTCTGTCCCTACTTTGTTGAGGGTTTTTATCAAGAATGGATGTAATACTTTGTCAATGCTTTTTCTGCATCTATTGGGAGGATCATATGGTTCTTATCCTTTCTTTTATTAATGTGGTGATTCACATTGATTGATTTATGAATATTGAACCACCCTTGCAACCCAGGAATAAATCCCATGTGATCTTGGTGAATGATTCTTTTAATGTACTATTGGATTCAATTTACTAATATTTTGTTGAGAATTTTTGCATCCAATTTCATCAGAGATATTGGTGCATAATTTTCCTTTTTGTTGGGAGCTTTGTCTGGTTTTGCAGTCAAGGTAATCCTGGCCTCATAGAATGAGTTTGGAGGGTTTTTTTTTTTTTTTTTCCATTTCTATATTTTGGAACAGCTTCAGAAGAATAGGTATGCTTCAAATGTTTGGTAAAATTCTCCTGGGTAGCCATCTGACACTGGACTCTTGTTTTGATTACTGACTCAATTCCCTTGTTGGTTATCAGTCTGTTTAAGTTTTTCTTAAAAAACTATTTCTTTTTGTTTCAGTTTTCTTAGTTTATATGTTTCTAGGAATCTATCCATTTCTTCCCAATTGTCCAATTTGTTGACATATAGTTTCTCACACTGTTCTCTTAAAATTGTTTGTATTTCTGTGGTGTTATTCTGTTGGTTGTTGTTTCTCCTCTCTTATTTATGATTTTATTTATTTGTGTCCTTTGTCTTTTCTTTTTAATAAGTCTGGTTTACAATTTTATTATTTTTTTTAAAGAACCAGCTCCTGGTTTCATTGATCTCTTCTTCTGTGGGTTTTTGTTTGTTTGCTTGTTTGTTTGTATATTATTTATTTCTGCTCTAATATTTATTATTTCCCTTCTTCTGTTGGCTTTAGGCTTCATTGTTGTTTTTTTCTAGCTCCTGTAGGTGTAGGGTTAGGTTGTATATTTGAGACTTTTCTTGCTTCTTGAGGTAGGCCTGTATTGCTATATACTTCCCTTTTATGACCACTTTTGCTTCATCCCAAAGGTTTTGGACAATTGTCTTTTCATTTTCATTTGTTTCCATGTATTTTTTTTTATTTTATTAATTTCCTAGTTGACCCATTCATTATTTAGCAAGATGTTCTTTATCCTCCCTGTATTTATGGTGTTCCCAAATTTCTTCTTGTGGTTGACTTCAAGTTTCATAATGTTGTGGTCTGAAAATATGCATTGTATGCTCTCATTCTTTTTGTACTAGTTGAGGCCTGCTTTGTGACCTAATATGTGATCTATTCTAGAGAATATTCCATGTGCACTTGGAAAGAATGTGTGTTCTGCTGCTTTAGGATAATAATGTTCTGAATATATCTGTTACATCCATCTGGTCCAGTGTGTCATTCAAAGACCTTGTTTCTGGGCGCCTGGGTGGCTCAGTTGGTTAAGCAACTGCCTTCGGCTCAGGTCATGATCCTGGAGTCCTGGGATCGAGTCCCGCATTGGGCTCCCTGCTCAGCAGGGAGTCTGCTTCTCCCTCTGACTCTCCCCCCTCTCATGTGCTCTCTCTCTCTCTTTCATTCTGTCTCAAATAAGTAAGTAAAATCTTAAAAAAAAAAAAAAAAAGACCTTGTTTCCTTGTTGATCTTCTTCTTAAATGATCTGCCCATTGCTGTAAGTGGGGTGTTAAAGTCCCTTACTATTATTGTATTATTATCAATGAGTTCCTCTATGTTTGTAATTAATTGTTTTATATATCCGGGGGCTCCCAATTTGGGGCTATAAGTGATTTACAGTTGTTAGATCATCTTGTTGGATAAACCACTTTATTATGATATAATGCCCGGCTTCATCTCTTCTTACAGTCTTTGATTTAAAATCTAGTTTGTTTGACATATGTATGACTACTCTGGTTTTCTTTTGATGTCCATTTCATGGTAAATGTTTCTCCATCCCCTCACTTTCAATCTGCAGGTGTCTTTAGTTAAAAAATGAGTCTCTTGCAGCTAGCATATAGATGGGCCTTGTTTTTATTCATTTTGACACCCCTATATCTTTTGATTGGAACATTGAGTCCATTTACAGTCAGAGTAATTATTGATAGATGTGAATTTAGTGCCCTTTTATTACTTGTTTTGTCATTGTTTCTGGAGATTTTCTCTGGACCTTTCTAGTCTTTGTTGCTATTGGTCTTTCCCATTCAGAGTCCCCTTTAATATTTCTTGCAGGGCTGGTTTAGAGGTCACAAACTCCTTTAATTTTTGTTTGTCTGGGAAAATCTTTATCTCTCCTTCTATTCTGAATGATAGCCTTTCTGGATAGAGTATATTTGACTGCAGACTTTTCCCATTCAGCACACTAAATATATCATGCCACTCTCTTCTGGTCTGGCTAGTTTCTGTGGATAGATTTGCTGCAAATCTTATTTGTCTTCCCTTACTTAAGGACATTTTTCCCTTGCTGCTTTCAAGATTCTTTCCTTATCTGTGTATTTTGCAAATTCTGCTATGGTATATCTTGGTGTTGGCCGGCTTTTGTTGATTTTGATGGGAGTTCTCTGTGTCTCCTGGATTTGGAAGTCTGTTTCCTTCATAGATTAGATAAAGTTTTCAGCTGTAATTTCTTCAAATAAACTTGCCCCCTTTTCTCTTCTTCTTCTTCGTCTAGGACTTCTACGATACAAATGTTATTGTATATCATAGAGTCACTGAGTTTCCTAAGTCTACTTTCATGATCCAATGTTTTTCTTTCCCTCTTATTTTCAGCCTCATTATTTTCCATAATTTTATATTCTATATCACTTATTCAATCCTCTGATTCTTCCATCTTGTGGTCATTACTTCCAGTCAGTTTTGGATCTCAGTTATCATATTTTTCATTTCAGCCTGATTGGTTTTAAGCTCTTTTATCTCTGAGGTATATGTGTTCCTGATGTCTTCTACACTTTTCTCAAACCCAGCTTGTATCCTTATGATTGTTGCTTTAAATTCTGGATCAGGTATATTACTTATATCTGTTTTGATTAGATCCCTGGCCATGACCCTTTCTTGTTCTTTCTTTTTGGGATGAATTTCTCCATCTTGTCATTTTGTCTAGGTTTCTGTCTTCTTCTGTGTTTTATGATAGCCTATTATGTTTCCTGCTCCTGAAAGTAATGGATTTATGAAAAAGAAGTTATATAATGTCCAGAGCCTAGTGTTCAGGAAGTGTCTCTGGTGTGTGTTGCATGCACTTTACTGCTTTGTTATGGCTGCTCTGTCCCTCAGGTCAGTCCTCTTCAGGATTATTTCTTGCCTGATATGGGGAATCTTTAGAATTTGGCCAGAGTATGGTGGGTTTTATCTAGGTGGTCTTTGATCCGCTTGTTAAAAGAGACCTGACGTTATTTCCATTAGTACTGAAACTTTACAGAACTCTATGGTCAATACATATGGTGCATGCAGGGGTTTGTGCTGGTCTTCTGGGGAGGGACAAACTGCATTGGTTCTTAAGCACACTTGCCCAAGAAAAGCAGTACCATTGGACTGCAGGGAGGTAGGACTTGGTGTAAGCAGTTTAAGCAGCCATAGTTGGCCCTTTGCTATTTACTGAGGTTAGTTTATGCTGAGGGGCAGGGTAGGGAATTAGCACTAGCCAACTCCTTTATCCCTAGAGAGGGGATTTAGTGCCTTCTGCTGTCGGGGAGACCCTCTTGGGTCTCCTTGTGTGTTCTAAGCACTTTTCAGATTGTTGTTTTCATACTGTTTGTGTCTAGGTTGCTTGCCTGCTTGGAGAAGCACAGTGCACTTTGGGCTCTATTGCAGCCTGGATGGCCAAGCTTTAAAACTCCAAGCTTTAGGGACCTGGTGTGGTGAGGACTTGCACTAGTCTTCTCAGGAAGGGTCTAGAAATGCTGGAGTTGATGCAGGTTTAACCCAAAAGGACAGTTGCACCAGAGGGCAGGAGCATGAGATTTGGAGCAAAGCACACTAAACAGCCAGTGTCTGGGCTAGACAGCCTCAGCAGGTGTCCCTGTGCTATGTTGAGGGGCAGGGGAGGGAAATGGTGCCTGACAGCTCTTTTGTACTCAGAGAGGCGCTCTCAGAGAGCACTCTCCCAGATGTGCTCCAAGAAGAGGGAACAGTGCATCTTAGGTAATCTTCAGATCGCACCATATGTCTCAGTGTTATCTGCCTGCCTTTTCTACAAGAGTAGGTCAGTACACTTAGGGCTCTATCCCAGACACACTATGGACCTCTAAAACTACAGTCTTTGAGCCCTGCTGGTTGCAAAAACTCATGAAAATCAGACTTCCTCATTTTCCCAGACAGTGGCTTTGGGGAAGTGTCTTCCTTATGTGATCCCATGTGCTCCTCTCTCTTTTGTCTCTCTCAGAAACTAGGGCTCCCTCCCCTCAGCAGCACCTGTGATCGTTTCTTCCCCAAACCACATCTCTGCACCTCCTACCTTCCACGATGTGGCCTCTTTTCTCCCTCTAGTTGTACAGTTTGTTCTGTCAGTCATCAGATCAATTTCTTGGGTATTCAGAATGATTTAATATCTATCTAGCTGTGTTTGAAGGATGAGGCAAGTCTAGGGTCCTCCCAATACTCCACCGTTTTAGCTCCTCCCCCTCTTACTACCAACATTTTAAAGTCACATCTAAAATTAAGAGATTGTTTGAAAGATAATTTGCTATATTTGTAAGAGATTATGATTTCTTATACCAATGACTGACAGTTATGTGAGATTTATTCCTACATTGAATAAAAATAAAATAAATGTTTATAAGCATTTATAAATAGTTATAAAGAGACGTTTTATTTTTGGTTCCTTGGTGAAGTTGAAAATATTCAGGAAATAGCATCCACACACATAAAATGAATTGCTAACATTGTATTTTATAGTCCTATGCATACGGAAAGGTCTTTCCTTTCTATGGAAAAATGAGTGGGCTATTTTCACAAAAAATACTTTGTTGGAATTATTAGAACCTAGTAAGAATTCTGCATAATAACTACATAAATAAAACAATAACAACTTAAAATATAAATTGCTTAATGTTTACTTACAATACACAAGCCATCAAACTTCATCTGGTTATTGTAGAAATCTACAATTTCCCTTGCCCACCACTCTGCTGTGGCATTCTTGAAAAAATCTGGAAAAGCTACATGAGCTCTGAAAGCCTGTAAAATCATGTAGGAAGTCAGAAGAGAGACCATGCATGTCTAAGTTAGACATTTATCTGTCAGATTTACAAGCTGTGCACAGGTGATAATGAAGGCAACCTGATCCCAACTTTAATTGCATGAATGTATATTATTTTTCTCTAATCAAAAACAATGAAGAGTCAAAAAAGAGAGATATACATGGAGACAGAAGGGAGCAGGTTTGGGGTCCTTATAGATTGTCAAAAAAAGTTCACAAAACACAGAAATATATTTTCAGTGTTTCTTAGAGTTTTAGAGAACTTTTTTCTTTGTATCCTTAGAGCTCTATAATGCAGATTTACTTTTGTGGACCTTGATAGGAAAGGAAAAGACCTTGGTTTAGCCTGTTTAATCTGATAAAAAAAAATTGTTTACCCAGCTTTTTGCCCTTTTAGGACCAATATATTCCTTTACCAACCCAACCATTTGTCTTTCTCACATCTAACCCTTCCCACCCCAGCAGAGAAAAAGTGATTTACTTCTTTCCCTACCAAGAAAATTCCCTACTTGTCAGGCTACCCATATAAATTCTGAGGTCAAAGTCTGTGTGCTAGCAGAAGATTGACCTTCTGTAAGTAAATCAATTACCTGAAAAACATGGTATCACTTGCATGCTTTTCTGCCACACTTTAAGTCTATGTAGTAACTGGCAAACTGGCAGAATAGTCTTCTCCTATTACCCCTACTAATAGGGTAAGGGAAGGCATTGTGCATAGAGAAGTGTGAAGGGTAAGGAATATAGGGATCTATAAAACACATATAGTACTGGCACAAAAAGACACATAGATCAATGGAATGCAATAGAGGACCCAGAAATGGACCCTCAACTCTATGGTCAACTAATCTTTGGTAAAGCAGGAAAGAATATCCAATGGGGAAAAAAAAAACAAACAGTCTTTCCAACTAACGGTGTTGGGAAAATTGGACAGCAACATGCAGAAGAATGAAACTGTACCACTTTCTTAGACTATACACAAAAATAAACTCAAAATGGATGAAAGACCTAAATGTGAGACCAGAATCCATCAAAAATCCTAGAGGAGAACATGATTGCAGCAACTTCTTGCTAGCCAAGTCTCCAAAGGCAAGAGAAACAAAAGCAAAAATGAACTACTGAGACTTCATCATGATAAAAAGCTTTTGCACAGCAAAGGAAACAGTCGGCAAAACTAAAAGGCAACCTATGAAATGAGAGAAGATATTTGCAAATGTATCATCAGATAAAGGGCTAGTATCCAAAATGTATAAAGAACTTACCAAACTCAACACCCCAAAAACAAAAAATCCAGTCAAGAAATGGACAGAAGACATGAGCAAACATTTCTCCAAAGAAGACATACAAGTGGCCAACAGACCCATGAAAAGATGCTCAACATCACTTGGCATCAGGGAACTACAAACCAAAACCACAATCAGATACCACCTCACACCATCAGAATGGGTAAAATTAACAAGTCAGGAAATGATAGATGTTGTCAAGGATGCAGAGAAAAGGGAATCCTCCTACAACTGTTGGTGGGAATGCAAACTGGTGCAGCCCTCTCTGGAAAGCAGTATAGAGGTTTCTCAAAAAGTTGAAAATAGAGCTACCATATGACCCAGCAATTGCACTACAAGGTATTATCCAAAAGATGCAAAGATAGTGATTCAAAGGGGTACATGTACCCCAACATTTATAGCAGCAATGTCCACAATAACCAAAACATGGAAAGAGCCAAGATGTCCATTAACAGATGAATGGATCAAGAAGAGGTGGTGTACATATACAATGGAATATTCCTCAGCTATCAAAACGAATGAAATCTTGTCATTTCCAATGACTAGGGGGTATTATGCTAAGTGAAATAAGTCAATCAGAGAAAGGCAAATACCATATGATTTCACTCATATGTGGAATTTAAGAAACAAAACAAATGAACATAGGGGAAGGTGAGGAAAAATAAGATGAAAATTGAGAGGGAAGCAAACCATAAGAGACTCTTAACCATAGGTAACAAACTGAGGGTTGCTGGAGGGGAGGTGGGTGTGGGGGAATGGATAATTGGATGATGGGCATTAAGGAGGGCACTTGATATAATGAGTACTGGGTGTTATATGCAACAGATAAATCACTAAGCTCTACCTCTGAAACTAATAAAGAAAAACCCATATGTTATAAATACTTTTGAGCTGATATAATGGTATACTTCAATACATCATTTGCCCAATAATTACTTTTACTCATAAGGAAAGAAGGCTCAATGGGTTTATAGTCAACAAATAGTGGTTGGCTCCATAGCTCCGGGGTTAGAGCACTGGTCTTGTATAGTCAACAAATATTTCCTATGCTAGATTGTAATTTCTCCCCTAGATTATAATGAAAAATAAGTAAGAAATGTAATACCCTATTTTTAACTTCTATGGTTGTACTCTTTCCACAATTCATTCATTTTTCTGTTTCTTTTATTCTTTTAGGTGGCTGCTCTATTCCTTTAATACAAATCATTAGTTATATCCAGAAATCTCATCAGGTATATGTGATCCAAGAGTCTCTATACCTTTTGTGGTAGGGTACCTCAAGTGATTTTACATAAGCCACTGTAAATTGAAGGGGCCTTACAAAATCTATATAAAGAAGCTATGCCTTCCTCTACAGTGTTGCTAATATTACCCAAGAATAATGGGTAAAACTGCAATTAAGATAAAATTCTGACTTTTTTTTCCCTAAACAGCATTGTTCAGTAATTCTTTGAGTCAACTCTAGAAATAATTTGGTAAGTTTTAAATAAGAATTTCTCTCTAATTTTTCACACATGAACTTGTATGACTTAATGATTACAATTTAACCTACCTAAAATATTGACTGCCAACTCTTCAGTTTCATTGATTTTTTTCTATGGTCTTGATATTGTTTATTTCATTCATTTCTGTTCTAATTTTTATAATTTCCTTCTTCTGCTAGTTTGGGGCTTAGTTTGTTCTTTTCATAGTTCCCGGAGGTCTAAAGTTAGGTTGTTTATTCGATATCTTTCTTCTTTACTGTGGGTGTTTATCATTATAAACTTCCCTCTTAGTACTGCTTTTGCTGCATCCCATAAGTTTTGGTGTGTTGTATATTCATTTTTGTTTGTCTCAACGTATTTTATAATTTCTCTTTTGATTTCTTCTTTGACCCACTGGTTATTCAAAAGTGTGCTGTTCTATTTCCATGTATTTGTGAATTTTCCAATTTTCCTTTTGATATTGATTTTAACTTCATTCCCCTGTGGTCAGAAAACATACTTCATATGATTTCAACATTCTTAAATTTGTTAAGACTTATTTTGCAACCTAATATATGATATATCCTGGAAAACATTGCATGTGCTTTTGGGTAAAATGTTCTGCAGCCATTGGGCAGAATGTTCTGTAAATGTCTATTAAGTCCATATGGTCTATAGTTTTAGGTCCATGTTTCTTTGTTGATTTTCTGTCTATTTGTTCCATCCATTATTGAAGGAGGAGTATTAAAGTCTTCTAGTGTTTGTACTACTGTGTACTTCTCTTTCAGTTCTGTCAGTGTTTGTTGCATATCTTTAAGTGCTCTGATGTTGAGTGCATATATATTCATAATTGTTATATCTTCTTGATGAATTAAACCTATTATCATTAATAATGTCCTTATTTGTCTCCTGTGACAGTTTTTGACTTAAAGCCTATTTTTTCAGATATAAGTATAGCCACCCTTGCTCTCTTTTTGTTGCCATTATATAGAATATCATTTTTCACATCCCTTCACTTTCAGCCTATAAACGATTATGAGAGACCACTATGAATAATTAAACATCAAAAAATGGATAACCTAGAAGAAATGGATAAATTCCTAGAATCGTAAAACCTAATAAAACTGTATCATAATGAAATAGAAATCTGAAAAAAAATTACTTGTAAGGAGATTGAATCAGTAATCAAACTCCCCCTAAAAAAAACTCCAGGACCAAATGACTACACTGGAGAATTGTACCAAACATTTAAGGAACAATTAATGTCAATCCTTCCAAATTTATCCCCAAAAAACTGAAGTGGTGAGAATACTTCCAAACTCATTTTAAAAGGCTAGCATAACCCTCATACAAAAGTCAAAGATATCACAAGAAAAAGAAAAACTACAGAATAATACCTCTTATAAATACAGATGCAGGGCGCCTGGGTGGCTCAGTTGGTTAAGCGACTGCCTTCGGCTCAGGTCATGATCCTGGAGTCCCGGGATCGAGTCCCACATCGGACTCCCTGCTCAGCAGGGAGTCTGCTTCTCCCTCTGACCCTCTTCCCTCTCGTGCTTTCTATCTCCCATTCTCTCTCTCTCAAATAAATAAATAAAATCTTTAAAAAAAATACAGATGCAAACATCCTCAACAAATACAAGAGAACTACATTCAGCAGCATGTTAAAAAGGTCATACACAATGAACACATAGAATTTAATCTTGTGATGCAAGGATTGCTCAACATATGAAAATCAATTGATGTAATATACCACATTAACAGAATGAGGATAAAAATCACATGATCATCTGAACAAACAGAAAAAAGTATTTGACAAAATTCAACACCCTTTCATGATAAAAACTCTCGACAAACTAGGAATAGAAGGAAATAACTCAACATAATAATGATGATATATTAAACACCCCCAGCTAATATCATGCTCATTCAGAAAAAAACTGTTTTCTTTCACACACACACACACACACACACACACACACACACACACACATACACACTGTTAGAATTAATAAATTAAATAAAGTTGTAGAATATAAAATCAACATGCAAAAATCAGTTACATTTTTATACACTAACAATGAACTATCAGAAAAGTAAATTAGGAAAATAATCCAATTTACAACAGCAACCCAGGTAATAAAGTACTTAGGAATAAAAGTAAGGAGGTGGAAGATTTGTACACTGAAAACTACAAAACATTGCTGAAAGATATTGAAGAAGACACAGATAAATAGAAAGATATCCCATGTTCATGGATTGGAAGAATTAATATTGTGAAAATGTCGGTGCTACCCAGAAGCAATCTGTAGATTTAATGCAACCTCTATCAAAAACCCAATGGCATCTTTTACAGAAATATAAAAACAATTCTACAATTCATTTGGAACTACAAAGACCCTGAATAGCCAAAATAATCTTGAGAAAGGAGAACAAAGCTGGAAGTATAACATGCCCTGATTTCAAAATATACTCCAAAGCCACAGTAATTAAAGCAGTATGATACCAGCATAAAAACAGACACATAGAATAATGGCACCTAATAGAGAGCATAGAAATCAATCCATACATATATAGTCAACTAATCATTGACAAGGGTGCCAAAACTATACAATGGAGAAAGGATAGTCTCTTCAACAAATGGTACTGGGAAAACTGGATATACATATGCAGAAGAATGAAATTGGACCCTTATCTTACATCATACACAAGAATCAACTCAAAATGGAGTAAAGACCTTAATGTAAAATGAAACTGGAAAATTTCTAGGAGAAAACAAAGGGAAAAGCTTCATGACATTGGTCTTGGCAAAGATTTTATGGATATGACACCAACAACACAGGCAACAAAAACAAAAGTAAACAGGTAACTACATCAAACAAAGAAGTTTCTTCATAGCAAAGGAAACAAGCAACAAAGTGAAAGGCAAACTACAGAACAACAGAAAATATCAAAACACCATATATCAGATACAGTGTGAATCCCCAAAGTATATAAGAAAGTCCTACCACTCAATGGGAAAAAAAAAAAAAGAAAGAAAAGAACCATAATAACCTGCTTAAAATAGGAGCAAAGACTTGAACAGACATTTCTCTAAAGAATGCATGCATATAGCCAACAAGTAGATGAAAAGATGCCCATAATCTCTTATCATCAGAAAAATGCAAAAACCACGATGAGATATCACCTCATACCTGTTAGGATGGCTATTAGCCAAAAAACAAAGACAACAAGTTTTGGAAAGGTTATGGAGAAACTGGAATCTTTGTGCACTGTTGGTGGGAATGCAAAGTGGTGCAGCCACTTAAGAAAACAGCATAGATATTCTTCAAAAAATTAAAAATAGAAATACCATATGATTTAAATATGGTCTGGTATAGAGGTTTTAAAAGTAAGTCATCTACTTTTTTGAAGAAAATATCCAAATTGAATTAATGGTCAAAATGATCATTAAATCCAAGTGCTGAATTTCTTTTAGTCATATAGTCAATCAGTGTAAAACTTACATTAACAGCTTCATCTTCAGTTAGACTTTCATTTATTGTTACGTTGGGCAAATCTGGCCAAACCTACAGAGAAAGGAGAAATGGGAAAATAGTTGAAAGTAAATTCAGTATTGTATGACTATGTTGTAAATAAAGTATAATAGGGTTTTGGAGGCAATTATTATATCTTGAAGCCAGTAATTCTCTCATTTTTTTTTTCAGTTTGTGTTTTGGTAAATGTAACATTTGCAAATTATTCCCATCTTTCATATTAATTTCCTCTTTAATATGGCAAATAGGAAAAAGAATGCCAGCTTTTGTAGTAGGAAGTGGTTTTAAAACCAATGCGTGTAACCAAAAGTTCTGGTGGAGAATAATATGAAGGCACATACTAAATTTAATTTAATGTGGTGTATTAAACCTTTCTGCAATTGTTCCAGCATTAAAAGCTAAAAACAATAGATATATTTTTATTTAAAAGGAATTGAAGATCTGAGTTTTCACAATTAGTACTAAACACTCCTCTCTCTCCCTCCGTATCTTCATCCCTGTCCCTGCCTCCCCACCTACCAATGTTTTCCTCTACCCCAACCACAAACACACAACTTGAGCCCAAATTCAATCATGCTGAAAGCTCTGAGAATTTGAATCTATGTTGTAAAAGTTAGATGGTTCCATATAAAAAAAAAGTGTAGATAATTCTCAAGGACTAGTTACCTACAAGGGATTACTTGCTGATGGGGAGTAGCTCCCTAAAGGAATAGAACAGAGGACAGAAATCTGAGGAAATGTATAGACATATAGAATAAGAAGAAAATAGAAAGAAAAAAAAAAACCTTTTTATGGCCAATATGCCATACTCTATACTTGCATGTTTCTTAAGGTGTTATGACTTCTCATCAAGTTTATCATAGGATTTTTTCTATTTTATTTTCAACTTTTTGTTTTGAAATATTTTCAGACTTACAGAAAAGCTACCAACATTATACCTAGAGTTCTTTTTTATCCTTCACTCTGTTTCCCCTAGGGTTAAAAAATTTATAACCTCTCTATAATTGTCAAAACCAAGAAATTGGCATTAATACAATATTATTAAGTAATCTACAGGCCATGTTTGAATTTCACCACTTTTATCACTAATATGTTATTTTTGGTCCAAGATGAATAAAGTATTCTATATTGTATTTCATCATGTCTCATGGAATTTTGTTTTTGTTTTTCATTCTAGTTAGAAGTAATGGATTTTTTGTTTACTCTTTTATATGTAAGCTGAATCAGGATTTTTCTATAATAATTAATACACCCAGGTCTGAATATTATTGCCTAAGTGAAATACAATACATTATATTCCTTGTTCAAGTCAGGAATATAAGTAGAGCTCTTATAAACATTGTCTCTTTTATTAATGAAAGAAGTTCGAACATTTAAATGACTTACAGTGTAGAATAATGAACAACCATCTTATTAATGCTAATTTTATAATAAACACAAGACATTCTAAGAAATGCAATAAAAGACAATATAAAGATAAAACAAATAGTAAACAAACATATGAACTATATAAATTCTTTCTCTGTTTCTGATAATTTGGGTTGAGAACAGATTATATATTATTTTGATTATTAGCTATTAAATCACTACATTTCTGTATTCTATATCTCTCCCTCTGAATATATCTTTTAACAGTTTTTTTTTTTACTCTATAGAAACTTTCAAGGAAATAACATTTTATATTTATTTTATTTCAAGATATCAATTCAGTACCTTTCCCCAACAAATATCATTGGTGTTAGGCCATTTGACAAAAACATCTTTCTTCAGTCCTCTTTCAAATGCAGGGTAAGACTTTGTTTCATTTCCTGAAATTGCTGGATCCTAAAATTGAAATGAAATACACACCAGGTAACTCCGGAATAAAAGTATAGCCAGTTGGGTTGCTGTTATGAAACAAAATTTTCCATGATTACATTATCATTTTACTGTGCTCTCACATAGACTGAAAAATAGACTGACAGTATAAACGTCAGTGTTCTAGCTAGATTGTCCTCTAAATTCCTTGGAAGGAAATTTTAAGAACTTTTGAAAATGCATTGGCTATGATTTCAAGAATGATTACTGGCATTTTTTGTTTTGTTTTTATTTCTCCCAGTGGGATTACTGGCTACCTAACTTGCTTAACTAGAAGATATTGATAAAATATTCTCCCCATTGAATCACTAAATTGAAGTCAAATTTTTAAACATGACAAGCATAAGAAGCAGTGCCATAGAATGATTGAGAATTGTACAGAAATGGAAAATCCATTATAACTGTGATAGCTTCTATAAATTGAGGCTAGTTTGAGGTAGCTTCAATGATTATTAGAAGACAGCTTTCCTTTGACGTCCAGAATCAGTCTTAGATCTCTAAGGATATACCAAAATGTAAAGGTAGCTTGGTAGCAGCCCATGTAAATAAAAATCTTAAAGAAGAAAGTTTTAGATTTGGGAAGAATTAAAGTAAAAGTCTTCCCACTTTGAAACACCCCCCACCTCATTCTAAGAGAGAAATTTTAATGAAATCAAGATAACAAGACTCAGATAAAATATAATATATAAATACTGACCAGGATAATAATGTATCTCATTCCTTCCTGTCTTATTTTGTCAACAAACTGAGGAAGGTCACGGAAGTTTTCATCAATTGTAAAGTCTAGCTGCCTTTCCATGTAATCAATGTCTGTATATTGAACATCCTAAAAGATATGAAGATTGTGGCAGTTGGGTAAGAATCTGAGAAGTCAGTGCATCTCATTCTGTCATCATACAAAAGTAATAGCAATATGAAAGTTTAAATGCCTCTTCATTTAATCCTAAAGAGAATTAATCAAGCAACACAATGCTCAACAAATAAAACCAGTGCATAAAGATGCAAAATAGTCCATAAACAAGTTCATATAAATGTTCTGTTTGTTAAGAGTTCACTTAAAAATTTTGATTTCTAAAAATTCTTTTGGATCAGTATCATTTGTTATGTAATTCCCAAAGGAAATAGGAAGACACAAGAGTAAAGGATTTATGATGCTATGAAATTATGTTAAATGGCAATTTAGAATGTTGTAAAATATGTACAGAAATAGGTGCTGTTCTATTTCTGGAAACATAAAGCCAATAGGGGATAATTTCAAGTAATTCTAGTATTGCCAAAGAGGAAGAAAGAATTATTAGTAAATCCATCAATTACAAGATTCTTTTATTATCTAACAAAGTCTTTTTAGAATTATAGTCCAAGTTTAAATAATCAAAATAGTGCTTACAAATAGGTATTTACAAATATGTTTAAACTAATAAATATTTGAATTCTATCATGACATCCTTTAGACCTAAATAGCAAATTTTTAAATTATTTTTTGTTAATAGACATTAATTCAATTTCTTCTTCTAGGTGTTATAAAAAGTACATCTCATATAATGGACCTAATATGGAAAAAAAAAACTCCCTTTTTATAAAAAAAATTTCACTTGTATATTTCTATATCATCTACTTATACAATTAATTTCCTCACAATAATGTATTCAGGAATCATATACTTGATTCTACTACATGTATCGATGTCTTATAATGAGGCCCCTCTCATTCTTCTTAGAATGAGTTCTTATACATCCAGCATTCTGGATTTCACTGTTGAAGTGCTCCCAGAAGGACCCCTGGGATTCCTGAATCTGGTTAAAAAATAAAATCACAGGGATGATTATTTCTAGATATTCAGTAATGTTTGGTTTCCCAAACATTGAGGGAAGAGAATATTCTGCAAGTGCTCTAATTCTGTGTTCTAACATTACAACTATCATTGTTTCAGGGCAAAATCACTTAGTTTCATCTCCAGTTTCTTCTCCGTAATTTGTCAAATCAGTTGATGAAGTAGGTTTCTGTGGACTCTTACTCTCATATAAAAAAATATGGGAAATACAGTTGATTACTTAAGCAACCCAAAGTTTATGAGAGAAAAACAAGTGAACAGTGACTTGTTTAGTAAAATTCAGGGTCATGGAACTAGAGAGAAAGGAGAAAAAGGAATGATGTTATCATTTTTCCTTCATCTAATAAAGACACTTTATAAAAATCTCATAACCAAGTCGTTAGGTTCTACTAAAAAACTAATAATTATTGCCAAATGATTAATTTTAAAGTATACATACTTTTTTTTATTTTGCTTTAATAGATGACATTTAACACTGTTTTAAAAATTTATATACATACATAGGGGATCTGAGCAGCCACCATATCATTATATACTTGCTCAACTTCTGAAGTATTTCTGTACCCATAACGACATAATTGGAATCCCAAAGCCCAGTAAGGTGGCATGACTGGTCGGCCAATTACCTTTGGGGGAAAAAAAAAGTTATTTGTGAACTAAGAGAGTTACTTTATATTACAAAGAAAACTTTTTTTTTTTTTTAATTTACAATCATACTTCATGGTATTGCTGGGTTGCAACTTCTGGAGTTGGGCCCAAGAACATATAAAAGTCCAAGATTCCTCCAATTACACGGTAAGTTAGAGCAGGAGTTGGCTGAAATGTAACATCTGGAAATCCAAAATATGATTACATTTTTTTATCTATGTATAGTAGTTTACTAAAGAGTTATATAAAATACAAGAAATTCAACAAATGATTGTTTTACCCATTGCGTTGCTGTTAAGTAAGAGAACTCCATGAGCATAACCTTCATCTTCCAGAGCCATGTAATAAGGATGAAATCCATAGGAATTAAGTTTATACTAAAATAAAAAATTAAACATATATAATATTTAAGTAATAAGAGCATAATATTTAAATAATAATAGCATATGAATTTTATCAAGGTAATATTTAAATTCATTATAAGAATGAGCCTATATGAATTTAAAGGGCCCTTCTTTGTACACAAAACTATGCTTAAGTTAAAATAAATATATCGCCTTTAGAAAAAATTTTTTTTATTATTCGAACCATTACTGCTTTAGAGCATATAAATGAATGTAGAAATTTGTAACACCCACAAATATTGTCATATTAACTGATGTAAAAAACCATTGGTATTGGTGTAGTTTGGTTTCTTTCTACAGGTATGTCTTAATTTATTTATAAATTGGCACTTCTTTTTCAATGATAAAATGTCCTAGAAATGATTAAAATTATGAAAGTATTCAAACCTCTTAAGAAGTTATATGGTAATATCTAAGTTTAAATGATATTTATGATAATATTTTAAATGATAACATCTTGTTTATACAATATTTTATAAAACATTTAATTTCATTTTAGCTAGATCTTTTCATTTTTCAGAATAAAAACCCTATACTCAGGGTCATGAAATGACTTGCAAAAGTCACAAAACTTTTAAGTTGATGATCCCTAATCAAACTGACAACTTTAGGGGCACCTGGGTAGCTCAGTCTGTTAAGGCTCTGACTCTTGATTTTGGCTCAGATCAATCTCAGGGCCTTGAGATGGAGCCCTGTGTCAGGCTCTGCCATGAGCATGGAGCCTGCTTGGGCTTCTCTCTCTACCTCTCCGTCTGTGCCCCCTCCTCCCCACTCTTGCTTGTGTTCTCTCTAAATATACAAAAAATAAAACACACACAAACACAAAAAACAACTGACCTCTTTGACTCACACTGTATCCCACTATTTGATTAGCATGTGAAAGAAGATTTATATTTTGAGAGTCAAGATTATATTAACCTGATAATGCCAATACTAATGTTGCACAGTTTTAAAGAAACACATTTTGTAAAGCATATTTTGAAGTTGATACAAATGAAAACAGTCTTCATAATCTAAGTTTGAACAATTATGATACAAATAAAAGTTGTTTGACCACCTAACAATTAAAAGTCATTGCAATAGTATATACATTTATAATTTCATACTGAATATATCCTTTAGATACACATCATGTATGGAAAATGGAAATGAGCTAGTATTTTTATTAAAATGTGTTTTTTCATGATATGCTTAGAATAATTATAATTAATATGAGTTGTGCAATTCATTAAATATTCATGAAATGTATTCCATTAATAAGACAAAACATTGGGAAAAGTGACATAAGCATATAAAAACATTTTCTAAAGATGTAACTAGCAGTATGGCCTCATAAAAATGCACACCTGTAGCTGGATATCATAAAGGAAAAACTTAGCATCAAATCAATATCAAAAAAGTAAAAAAAAAAATCATTTGTTTTTCAAGGAGAACCCTAGTCAGTTATTTCTAAAAGCTGAGAGTAAAAGTTGATTTGGCAGGGGATTCTCAATCTGAATATTTGTTCTATGCAATTGAGAGGATAGGGTTGAGATTGCAACCTCACTTTTCACTATAATCAAGGATTTTTTTTAATTTTTATTGTTATGTTAATCACGATACATTACATCATTAGTTTTTGATGTTGTGTTCCATGATTCATTGTTTGTGCATAACACCCAGTGCTCCACGCAGATTATCCATCCAATCCTCTGCTTTCTCCTGTCATTTATGGTGGCTTTTTTGTTTGCTTTTTAGAAAATCACTGTAGCAGTTCTGGGGCCCCCTTGTCATTACTTCAGTACTGAAGTCCAGGCCTACAGAGAAGTGGCTTAGATCCTAATCATGGTCTTAGTTGCTTCATGGAGGAGTCAAATTTTAATACCTACACCAGAGGGTTGGTCTCTTGTGAACATTCCCCAAGTATGCCAGTTCAGGTCTCTCTTAAATGCTGTGTGTTCCACTTCCCCAAAACCATATATATATTCTGATGGCAGGCGAGTAGATATTTGAATAAACTGGTCATTAAAAGCAAATCCAGGCAGGTAGGAGTCCCAACTGAAAAGAAAAGAAAACAATTCTAATCTTGTAAATATATACAAAGTAGTACCACAAATAACTAATGGTAATTCTTTCTTAGGTGATCTGAAAACCAGTAATATTTTTCTCTATGTACTCATTGTACTCAAATACCAAATGAAAATAATTATCCCCATACATTTTTCTTTTGACTAAGTTAAAGAATATCTAAAATATATTTCATTTATTAAGCATTATTAATAAAATAAATTATATGATGAATATGATTATATGTTTACCTTTAGATACATACTGCTTTTTAAAATAAAATTAATATGAAGTTATAAATAATATTGGCCTAGAAGTAATATATGTTCGAGAAATTGAAAGTCCTCTGTTTTCCTGTTCCCTTGAGATACTCACAGTAAACTTTTTCTACACATAGAATAAAATGAAATCAATATCAAAATAAACTAAGGCATGATGGATATTTAATTTTTTTGTTTTTTAAAAATTTTATTTATTCGACAGAGAGAGAGAGAGCACAACCAGGGGGAGAAGCAGGCAGAGGGAAAAGCAGGCTCCCCTCTGAGCAAGGAGCCCGATGCTGGACTCGATCCCAGGACCCCGGGATCATAACCTTAGCCGATGGCAGAGGCTTAACGACTGAGCCATGCAGGCATCCAATGATGGATATTTTAATTCCAAGCTCTCCCTAATTACTACTCCCAATCATTTTCTTCTTTTATTTTGTATTTATAAAAATGGGTGTTTTAAAATAAATCCAGAAGAAATGTGTTACAGAGAATGTATTGTTTTTCTAGTCATTTGCAAGAATGTAAAAGAGGAAGAAAAGATATTAAAGTTGGAAGGAAAAAAAAGAATTACAAAGAATTTGGAACGTATTCAAATTTTTATGTTAAGGATTTTGGGGAAGTATTTATTAAAATAATGAAATTTTTTACAAAATGACTTCACTTCTTATCCTCTGAAACAAAAATATTGTCGTAACAACACAATTTTTAAAACAATACAGATATAAGTTTCTTCATTATTTGTATCCATCCTGACAATACCTGAAAACATCCTGACAACATCTTCTATAAAATAGCATGGCAAGCTTAAATTACATAAAAGTATCATTTTAATATACTATAGTTTGTCTACAAAGCTCAACTTTTTACTAAAATAAAAATAATTTTTTACATAAGTTTATTTGTTGTAACATAAAAATATAGAGAGATGTATGTGTATCATAATTTCCTTTCATCATTACCTGGCAGAGATAGTATTAACTTTATCAGATTTCAGAACTAATAAATTTCAATTTCAATTAAATTCTAATTAAATACTTACATAACACATTTCAAACTACTTTTTTTGCTAACACACACTTTTCAAGAGGAGTCTTGGTTTTGGTTCTCAACTTGATTAGAAGAATGAGTGTGATAATGAAATTAATCACATCCAAAATGTAGATGGAATTTTACTAATCTTTAATGATAGTCCCGTGAGTGTGATAATTGTTTAGTTTAAAAATGTTAAAACAGGCCACGTTATTTAATAAAATTAAAACATTTTTGGTGTGATGACTGATACTCTAGCACAGTGAAAATAATCTTACTTTCCCCCTCCTAACCTAAAATCAAAATATTCCTCAGAGAAATTATTCAGTCACTTACATAACTCTTCCTGTACTTCTCCTTTGAATCTGGATGCCAAAAGGATTTTCTTTGATTTCAACATCATAAAGTCTGTTTTCGTAAGTACTTGTTGGCATGGCTGGAATGTTTAAAGGTACTGGAACTTCATATCTCTTAGTTTGGGGATCATAAATCTATTGCAGAGAAACAACGAAAAAATATGTTTCTCTCTTATTGCTGAAATATCATGTAAATAATCATTAAATAATTTAAGTATAATTGCTCAAATAAGAACATTAGAATTCTTATTTATATAATTCTTGATTCTTATTCATGGCTCACATAACTAAACAGAAAACTACATAGACACCTTATGAGATCAAATTATGAATTGCATTTTATCATTTTTAATGTTTTATAATTCATTTTTCTATACAATTAGAAATCTTCAAAAAATTTTTAGAGCTAAATATTCTCTTATATAGATACACCAAATTATTTACCACTTCATGGTCAGACTCAGAAGTTGTTTCAATATTTTTGGTCACATGTATGTTCCTACAATGAACGTTAATGGTTATGTATGTTTATTCATTTCTTTGTTTCTTCAATAACTTTCTTAGAAGTGATAGTGTTAGGTCAGAGAGAGTGTACTAAAATTTGTAGGGCCTTGATATCTATTTTCCAGAAATAGTTTACTAATTAATGTTCTTACCAAAATGTATACCCTAATACTACTTTATGTTAAACTAAAAGCATTTATTTTTTTAATTGTCATGTATTTCCTTGCTGATAAGGATGAACCTTTTTCTACATGATATTCAACATATAGGTTCCCACTTTTTTTTAATTTTCCTTTTGTTCCTTTTATTTTCAACTAATATAAGTATTTTAATATTTTATCTCTAATTTTTATTTCTTCTGTTAAATGTCTGCTTATGAGGTCTTACTGTTTTTCTTGATTGTGTAAATTGAAATCACTTGCTTTTTGTCATGTATGTGGCAAATACTTATCCATTTTTTGTTTGCCTTCTAATTGTTTATAGTGTTTGTTGATGTTGAAATATGGTTAATTTTCATATAAGAAAATATATAGATTTTTACCTGTGGGATTTATGCCTTTGTATCTATGGTTTGAAAGGTTTTTACTAGACAGATACAAGATAAAAATGCAACTGATTTTTTTTTTTCTGGGCTTATGTTTGATTGATTTTGTATATATACAAGCACATCTTTTACACACACACATATATATTTTTAATGTCATCTTTTTTCAATAAACTTTCAAGTATTTCTGGCTGCAGTTCCATACTCTTTCAATTCCGTAAATTTTATCATCTGTTCTTTTTCTGAGTTTTAATTATTGCCATTGTCATGTTTATTTTTCCAGATGAACTTAAAGAAATGAATTAACTTTAAAAAATTAGGCTTATTTAAGATTTTTAAAATTTGCTTATATTTTAATGTACTTATTTAAAATATATCAACACATTTTTGGGGCCTCCTGGGTGGCACAATCGGTTGGGTGTCTGACTTTTGGTTTTGGTTTAGGTCAGTGGTGATATCAAGGTAGTGAGATCAGCCCTGCATCTGGCTCCCGACTCAGCAGGGAGTCTGCTTAAGACTTTCTCTCCTCTGCCCCCCTCCCCCACCTAACCCAATAGGCTCTGTCTCATATAAATAAATAAACCTTTAAAAAAAATCTATCAACACTTTTAAGTCTTTTCTTATAAACCGTCAATTTACTCCTATGATTTTTTTATATTTCTGTTGTTTATTTGATTGTTTTTCTCATTTGATTTTGCTAATGGGACTTGCCTCCATTTCAATTTCTAAATGGTGAATGATAACATACAGCAAAACATTTTTTGGGTAATATTTTACATCCAGTCATTTTGCTGATCTTCTCATTATTTTTAGAAGTTTTCTTAATGGATTCCCTTGGATTTCTTAAGTAAAAAATAATGAGAACAAACTGTTGCCAGAGGGGAGGGGTGGGGGCATGGGCAAAGTGGGTGAAGGGGCGTGGGAGATCAGGTTTATGGTTATGGAATGAAAACATTAGGGAGATGAAAGGTACAGCTTAGGGAATGTAGTCAATGGTATTGTAATAACATTATACAGTGACAGATGGTAGCTACACTTGTGGTGAGCATAGCATAAAGTATAGACTTGTCAAATCACTATCTTGAAAGGGGAGTATGTCAGAGGGGGAGACGAACCATGACAGATGATGGACTCTGAAAAACAAACTGAGGGTTCTAGAGGGGAGGGGGGTAGGGGGATGGGTTAGCCTGGTGATGGGTATTGAGGAGGGCACGTTCTGCATGGAGCACTGGGTGTTATGAACAAACAATGAATCATGGAACACTGCACCAAAAACTAATGATGTAATATATGGTGATTAACATAACAATAAAAAATTTAAAAAAATCACTATCTTGTGCATCTAAGACCAATGTAACATTGTGTGTCACCTATACTTCAATTAAAAAAACCGCTAAGTGTACTGTTGAAAGATTTTTTTTTTTTTTATGTCTACTGCACTGGTCAGAAAATTCAGGTCATTATTTAAAAACAATGTAGGGCGCCTGGGTGGCTCAGTTGGTTAGCGACTGCCTTCGGCTCAGGTCATGATCCTGGAGTCCGCGAATCGAGTCCCGCATCGGGCTCCCTGCTCAGCAGGGAGTCTGCTTCTCCCTCTGACTCTCCCTTCTCTCATGCTCTCTCTCTCTATCTCATTCTCTCTCTCAAGTAAATAAAATCTTTAAAAAAATGTAAATAGTATCCTGTTTTATTTTTTGTTTTGTTTTGTTTTAAGATTATTTATTTATTTCTTTATTTGAGAGCGAGAGCACAAGCAGGAGGCAGAGGAAGAGGGAGAGGGAGAAGCAGACTCCCAGCTGAGCAGGGAGCCTGACCTGGGGCTCAATCTCAGCACCCTGGGATCATGACTTGAGCCGAAGGCTGACATTTAAATGACTGAGCTAGCAGGCATCCCTGTTTTGTTTATTTTAATGGGACTATAACATAGTCCGATTCTAAGTAATTTATGTATTTAGCAAGAACTTGAATTTTTTTTTAAATCACCACTACATGTTTAATTATTCACAAAGTTGCAAAAATAAGAAGCTTTATTTATTGTGCACCTAGATATGAGCTGTGTAGGAAAAAAAAAACACTTTATTTTTATAAAATCAAAATGTCTACAATTTAATTAATAATCCTTAATATCACATTAAAATTGAAGTATCTAAACTATTCAGAATCTTTTGTCTTGAGATATGAGTCATGCATTGGGATAGTTTATATTAAACATACCTTAAACTGCAGCATATCGTTTTTGTGATATTTCACCTCCACACGAAGAGCTGAGATGGGTTCAGAAGGTAGCTTTATTTGAGCTCTTGTAGGATTCAGTTGGAGGTCAGTCGTTATACCCATTGATGAATACTGAGTTGAACTGACCAAATAAGGGTTGTATTGTCTAGGAAAGTAACAGTCAGGTGCTCGGGAGCTAAGAGGAGGCTAAAAACAGAATACACGTTCACTGCCAGAAATTGTAAACATTATAATATGGACTCTTCAAAAAAGGTAGACATGTTTAATCACATGTTGTATAATTTAGAATTTTATTATTTAATACTAAAATAAAATTATAATCACAGCACAAAATATCTATTATGCAACCTAAAACACCATAACTAAAATGTTATATATAATATTTATATTTTGACTCTAAAGATAGACCAGTACAGGAAAAGAATCAAATGTCATAGCTTTTCAACAGAAAATAGAATGACTCTATGGTCTTTGCAAAAATTAAGTATATTACTCATAAATTTTTATTCCATGCTTATTCTTATTTTTCATATTGACTATTGCCTTTAGTGTGTAAAATGGCTCTACAACAACCCTCAGAAGGGCCTGGACTTAAAGTTCTTTTCTTTTACTTATAATGAAACTGTATCATTCCTTATCTCATGACTGATCCTTATGCTGGTCAATTACATCCTGACCAGTATTTAAATAGGGACTATGCAGCGGGAGGGGGTGGCAAGGTGATGGGTATTGAGGAGGGCATGTGCTGTGATGAGCACTGGGTGTTATACTTAACTAATGAATCACTGAACACTACATCAAAAACTAATGATGTACTATACAGTGGCTAATTGAATATCATAAAAATAAATAAATAAATAAGTAAACAAACAAATAAGGACTATGGCCAAAGATCAAAACTAATTGGTTTATATGAGTGGAAGCTAAGACCTAAGAAAAAGAATGATCAGTGGTGGCATTGAGGGCTAGTTGCTTTATGATAGTCCATTCTCCCATCTTTCTTATTTATTCAATTATTATATTGCTGGGAGAAGCAACGTGCCCATGTTCATGTCCCAGTCTCTTTTGAAGAAGTTATATATGACCTCCAAAACCTCCTTAAAATAAAAGAGTATAAGCTGATGAAAATAGGATGCCCTTCCCCTTCCCACCTTTGGGCCTGTAATGAATACATAATGGCAGATGACATAATACAATCTTGAGGATAAAAAAGAAATGGTAAATATAAGACATTGATGACATTGAGAGGCCAGTATATCAGGCATGGGACTCTTTTTTTTGTAAGAGAAAAATAAATTGTGTCTTGTTTAACTAAATCATCATTCTGTTGAATGGATGACCAAAATAACTGGCTAGAAATTACCCCTTAGTGGAACTGATACAGCCCATCAATTTCAGAAGTTTTAATAACCTGAAACAATGCTTTTGAAAGACTGGCTCCTACTAACATAATACCTTAGTAAATTAAGCTATTCAGTCATAGTCAACATCTAATAAGATTTCAACCAATAGAGGACTATTTTGTTAAGTAAAATGGGCATACTTTATTAAGTAAAGTAAGGCACACTATCCAAAGTGCCTGGAAAGCAACTTACACATCCATTTAGTCTAGCATTTACTAAAATGTCTTTGGAGAATTAATTAAGATAAAAACAAATTGTCTATCAAAGTCCTAATTTCCAATTCCAAATGTTTCTCTAAATGAATTTAGTTCATATGCTGTAGAATTAAAATTATAATACATAATGCTTACATTGAGATATTTATGTAAAAGCCATACTATGAATTATAATTAAAATTCTTAGTACCGTTTCCCATAAACAACCACGTGCTTCACACTTTTCTTTACTTGCAGGATCTGCATCTGGATAACAAGTAAACCTTTCATTTACTGAGAAATTTTGATTCCATTGAACAGTAAAGTTTCTTCCAAGGTTAAAGTTGAGATTGTAAATGAAGAGACTCTGAAGACAAAGAAACATTAAAGAATATTTGTGAGCCCTGGACTACTTAAATATACTTAACATTTATAAAGTGCAGCAACCACAGCAATTCTTCAAATCAAATCATTGGTACTTTTAATAGGATACTTAACAGATAAGAAAGGAGAAAATATGTCATGCCACTGAAATGGCTAGAACTTCAAAATAGGAAAAGTGTGAGAAATCGTAGAATACTGATGAAAAGCATTATTACTAAATCCAGACACGAGTTCAGCTCTCAGTTCTGCCATTTAATGCTTATGCTTCTTTGGGACAATTGCCTATCCTTTATTATCTTCAATTTCTTCCCCCTGTGAAATGGGGATGATGGTCCCTACTAAGGGGGGTTGCTATATAGGATGAATGATAAATGAAATTTAAAACACTTAACACAATGCCTAGGGCAGATTAAGTATAAAATAAATATTAGTTCCCTCAAGGGTGGAAAAAGTTAATGACTTAGGCTGATATGGAGGCCCCCAGTCAGAGGACAGAAATACTTATTCCTTCAATTCTGTCTCTAATTTGAAACACCACTTACAATATTTGAGGGATAAGTTAGATAGGAGATAACATGACATGATGCAAAAAAGAAAAAATAAGAGGATAGCTACATACTACATACATATATATATATTCTAATACATAATGATTTGTATTATTATATTGCAAAGTTATGTTTGTTGTCTTTATACCTTGAGAATAATATGGGCAAAATTTATCCCAGACTTCCATCTTCACAGCTTACTTTTTGATATCAACTTACTTTCATACCTCTACATACAGCACTGAAAATTCATATAAAGATCAGTCTAAACACAGCAGAATTAGGAAGGTGTGTCTATTAGAGTCTGTGTAAATCTTACATAAGCATAAATACACAGATATACACTGAAATTGCAAAAACCAAATAAAATGATTTTTATATTATACTCTCTTGATGATCTTTGATAGAGTCATAAAGTTCTCAATAGGCCTGTATTATTTAATTTATGTTAATTATTATAGTCCTAGGAATATAAAAAATTATAGTATATTTACTAAATAAAAATAATTAACCAATACATATTTTTATGAAAATTGCCAAGTTAAAAACTCTGGGCCAGAGGGCTTAAGAATTAGAAAAAAAAATACTCTAAGAGAATATTCTATATCTCAAGTAATTTATAATTTATTCTGCTATTACTAATAATTTAGGGTATATATGAATAGTGGAAAAAGTCAATAAAAATCATTTCACTGTTTTAAATTATTATGATCTATATTTTAAATACAGTACTTTATTATTCAAAGCAACATTATGATTTAAATATTACATTTTACAGATAAGGAAGCTGAGATAATAAGAAATTAATTTGCTATGTTTAAATGCACAGGTTGCAAGGCTGGAATTCAAGCCCTATCTCGTGACTCCTTTTCCCTCCCTAGGACACATCTTGAGATTTTATTTTCAACATGGGGTTCAAACTCACAACCCTGAGACCAAGAGTCCTACATGCTCTCCTTACTGAGCCAGCAAGGTGCCCTTCTAGAACACATCTTAAAAGAGACAAAAATTACAATTGCCCTAGAAGGGAAGGGTATAAACAAAAATTCAAAGAAAATAATACAAGATATATCAAGGATAGTGAGAGTTCTTGAAAGGGGAAGCATAGGGAATGACTGAAGAAAGGGATTCAATCCATATCTTAAGATAGAGTATTAAATGAGAAGCTAAAGCATTTAGAAACTTTACTGTATGCAACAGGTGATTAAGTTAAAGTTCAGGGTTGGAAAATGGTATGAAAAAATATTAAGAAGGTGTACATAAGTGATATCCAAGATAAAATGAAATAAAGAGAAGCAACAAGGAGTCCTTTTAATGTTGATATCTGAAATTGGAATGACCTAAAATGGAATATTGATAGCAAAAGGGAAAAAAAAAGAATGTCATGGAGGAAAAAAAAAATCACAAAACCAAGAGGCTGGATGGTTACATAATGTTAAATGTGAGAATATGTGACAGCTAAAATATTTTAAAATTTTTAATTTACCTGGTTGGAAGCAGTATAAGTAAAATTGTAGTGATCTTTCATTGGTTGATTATCTTCCACCACTGTAACTTGTGTAACAGAGTCGATCAACCCAAGGACTTTTATAGTCTCAAATGCTAAAGTGGTTCCTTCCTGGTATGATGAATGTGTGCATATAATATCTAATTTGTTCTGAAAAGAAGTATATAATAGTATATATTAAGTAGACGGTCTTTGGATACAAACCTGAAATAATACAGGTATGAAACAGAAAAAGAACCAGTCATCTATCCCTCCATTCCCACCAGCTCTCCACATCCAAGTAACATATATAAATATACTCATTAATAACTCTTTTACATTTTGTATACATGCCTTAAAATTTATTTTCAAAGGTAACCTGAATTACCCATGATGCAACTCATATATATATATATATCTCTTCTCATTCTAGCCTTAATGTTGATGAAGAATAACAGCTTTGGCAACAAAGAATATATGAAGAAATCCAACATCTACAAAAACTATTGCTATTAATTATTAAAATTTAGCCTTGTGTGTAAATGATTCATACTTACTCAAAATCCATAACAATTATTGCTGTGACTGATATATTAAAGCATTTTCAAATATGTTGCTTAAACAAGACATAGCACATTAAGATGCTTGAAGTTTTTTGTGCATCAATTTCATTTTCACAAAGTTATGTATTACATTTAAATATAAAAATTTAAGGTAACAATGTATTAATAATTTAACAACTTAAATTTAAAAAAATAATTTATTTCATTTCTTTCTGTTGAAATCTGAACATCTATCCAAAAGAAATCCATGATAAATGCATAACTCAGACATTAGCAAGATACATGTTCAGCTATGAGTCCAAGGAGAATACTTACATTAGAAACTGAAAAAGTATATAAAATGTAGTTGCCATTTTGTATGGTATCTGAAATGGGAAAAAAAAAACAGTTACCAGATCAAAATATAATTCTTTATTAGTAAAATTCTCTATTTTTATGATTAGACAACACTTAAGAAATTTAAAATAAAAGGTACTGTAATGGGCTCCTGAATGTCTCAGTCGGTTGAGCGTCCCACTCTTGGCTTCAGCTCAGGTCATGGTCTCAAGGTCCTGAGATTGGGTCTTAGGGTCCTGAGACAGGGTCTCAGCTGGGTCAGTCTGTGTGCTCAGTGGGGAGTCCACTTCTCTCCTTCTCCCCCTCCCCCTGCTTGCATGTACTCACATGTGCTCTCTCTCTCTCAAGTAAATAAATAAATCTTTTTTTAAAAAAATTTAAAGAGATACTGTTTATTAATAAAGCAAATTAAAAAGCTTATCTTTTCAAATTAAAGTCTTTAACACCTATATACAAAATAATCTTGGTAGTTTATTATCCCAGTACGTAAAGGTAATGAATACATAATGTGCCTAGGTTAATTTTTCAAAGATGGCTAAAATATTTCTGGAAATTAAGAGGAAAAAACTTAGAGTAAAATGTGCATAATTGTAAATTCATTAATGAATATTTTATCTCTTTCTAGTAAACCATGTAACTTAATTCAGGTTATCTTTGGAAGATATGGCACATCACAATTTTATTTTGCATCTTTATTTTTTTTAAAGATTGATTGATTGATTGATTGATTGATTGATTTGTCAGAGAGAGACACAGCGAGAGAGGGAACACAAGTAGGGGGAGTGGGAGAGGGAGAAGCAGGTTTCCTGCCGAGCAGGGAGCCCAATGCAGGGCTCGATCCCAGGACTCAGGGATCATGACCTGAGCCGAAGGCAGACGCTTAATGACTGAGCCACCCAGGCACCCCTATTTTGTATCTTTAACTTTTTTTCATTGTTTGAAGAAATAAAGTGAATCTGGAGATATACTAAAGACCAAAATAAACTTAAATGAGGAAAATGGAAGGAGACAATGATTTTCCACACTATGTAAGAGAACTTTTTATTAACATGTTTCTGTAACAGAGAAACTGAAGATTATGGCTAAAATAATTGGAAAGAAAGTGAGAAAAGTAAAAGGAATCTGAAAATGTATATATTTGTTCAACAATATTAATTTACCTAAAATTTTAATCCTAATTAATGAAATAAAAATCATAACCTGAATTGAAGGTAATTTTATTTGTTTATTTAAAAGTTAATTATTTAGAAAATTCTGATTTTAACTTTTCAAAGCACATAACTATATAGATACCATATTTGATAGCTGATTAAATCATATCTCCTTCATATTTATAACCATCTTCCTAGGTGAAAGTAAATTATTAATATGTATTTTTCTATAGAAAGAAATATATTTGGGTATATTTATATAATTTGAGAAATAAGAATAACCTCAAAATCAAGCCCCACATGCTATCAATGCAGGTGTGATATCAACAGCATTCTTTAACTGATTATCACAAATAATTTAACTCAGCAGGAATCCAATCTTAAGAAACTTCTATGTGGTAAATATTTGGAATCTATTCTCATGGGAGAGCTCACCCTAGTGTACCTAGGCTCCAAGGTATTTGAGACAGAGCAAGAAGGCTGGTGTGCCGGAGTAGAATGAGAAAAGGAGAGCAGTAGTGGAAAAGTGTGTTTGTGTGCACACATATATGCCAAAATACAGAACATGCTGAGTGGTCTAGGTCTTGGTAAAGACTAAGGCTTCTAACTGAATAAAATGGAGAATCATTAGAGGGTTTTAAGCGGAGGTGTGATGATTTGAATCATCTTTTTTTTTTTCATTTTATTTTAGGTTATGTTAATCACCATATATTACATCACTAGTTTTTGATGTAGTGTTCCATGATTCATTGTTGAATCATCTTTTAAAAGGATCACTCCACCTGCTGGATTGTAAATAGAATGTAAATAGGGTTGGATAAGAACTATAGACAGACCAGTTAGGGAGCTATTATAGGAATTAAAATGAAAGAGAGTAATGATAGTGATGGAACTGATGAAAGAACCCACGTCAAGGTAGAACCAAGAGAAATTCCTAGGCTATGAGAAAAAAGGATCAAAAATGGTTTTTGGTTTCTTGGAGAAATGAAATCACCGTCAATTGACAAGGGAAGACTGCAGGTGAAGCAGATTTATTGTGGTAATCTGTATTTTCATAAATAAGCCTTAAAAAACATGAATTTTTTCATAGATTCCATATTTTCAAATTATAAGAGAGCACACCAATGCATAGATTATTTCCTGAAGTTAGGTTAGAGATGTTTGGATGTTTCATACACATATAAAGACGTGGGATATTCTTTAATACATCTGAGAAGGAGTGAGCTAAAATAGAAGTTAAACTATAATTTTTTTGTATACAAAAATACAAAACACATACCTAGGAGTCTTCTATTAAAAGAAACGGGATAAAAAACCTTAACAGATTTATGAGGGTAGTTGTAATTGACTAAATCTAAACAGATAAATTTAGTATGGCATAATTATATATTAGCAAAAAATGGCTCATTTTTTATTCACTTGGGTACTGAATCCTCAAATTTGGGGCTTATGAAATAAAATTAAATACACTGTTAATTAAAGTAAAGTAAAGTGAAGTGAAGTGAAATATTTATATGGTAACACTCTTACCTCAAATAATTTAACATTAATTAAAATTTTAAATGTTAGGTTTTTTTTTACAGTAATAAAATTTTAGTTTTTAATCACTACTCTTAAGAGAGTTGAAAAGATGATAAAATTTGTATATTTGTGAATTTATTAACTACTCTAATTAAAAGAAATAATCTAAAAAAAGATATCTGTACTTGTCAAACACTTTTGCAATGAACCAACAGACAAAAATATTGTAATTCAATATTTATAATTTAAAGAACAATGTTAAATTTCATAAAGTAACCTAATATCCTAAATAGATAAAAAGAGGAATTAAAAAATAAAACTTGTGACATTTTTTAAATAGATGCAATGTTGTATTAATAAAGGCAAATTGTCCCATCATCAGAATGAACATTTAAAAGTATATCACATTAAAACTTACTTTTAGTTTCTCCATCATCCCAGAAAAAGTCTCCTTTTGCTGTGTTATCTTCATTTAATGCAACTATAAGTCCTAGAGGGTTCTTCCGGCTGTTAAGTAAGTTTGGGTGTTTATGTGATTCAAAATAAATTTGTAATAGTGGACTATCCTATAAATAAGTCAATTTCAACTTAGCAGATCTGTAGGCATTCTGCATTCATGTGAGAACACTGATATCAATAAAATTCATGTCTATATTTATTATTTTTTCCATGAAAGAAATAATTTATATACTTATAAAATAAATGAAAGAAATAAATATAATAATATAATATGGAATTTCTTGGAGGCAAGATACCAACAAATTTGAAACAATATAATGATACTAAAATTCAAACAAGAAAAATTAAATATACTTTATAAATGCAGATTACATTTAACATGTATTTGCATATCTCAATTAACTCTACCTTGTAATTTATCAAGACTACATCTTACATGCATAATAAAGAAAAGTACAGTATAAACACATTTTGATGCTCAGTAGAATATCTATTAGCCTTACAAATGAGGCTAATTTTATCATGAGAAATGAGACATGATGAATACAATTTTTTTCTCTATTACTGTAGGTTTTTAAATCTAAAATAGTACCCCTGAGGCTATACAGTCCAGGTAACTGCTCTATATAGAATATATTCCATCCTGCATGCTCACGAAATTGTATGCTTCTCTTGTTCAATACAGCTCTAGAGTATAACTAATTTTTTAGAGAACAGTCATGGAACAGTTACAGTCTGAAAATAATCAATTATAGAATGTCAAATAAATTAAGTTACTAGCACACATTCATTCACTCATATATTTGTTCCTTCAATAAATATGTAGCAAAAACAGAGAGCATATTATGGGCCGGACATTTATTATTGGTTTAGGGACTAAAACAGGGAAAAGTCCTTGCCTTAATGGAGTTTAAAGTCAAAGGGAGTGGACACATTATATACAAGATAAAGTAAATAATATAATTCCAGATATTCTTAATGTTATGAAGAAAACACAGCAGGCTAAGAAATAGAAAGTGACTATCCCTTGGGGTGTTACAGAATATGGGGAAATATGTGCATTCAATATAATCCCTTCTGTGCTCTTGTACCCAGAATGAATGCTGCAAGATGGAGCATGAGAATTTTCAAGTTTCTTCTTTTTTTCTTAATATTTCTGGAATTTATTCTTACTGAACAAATTAGTTTCCATATCATTCTTTCCCTAAACAGAATTATCCACCTCATTTATCATTTAAAGTAAAACATTTTAGCAGAAAGAAAAACATTGTGACATTTATGTATTGAAAATCTAAACTGTAACTGACACTTTCAACAATTATATAACTTACTTTAATTTTTCATATTTTTATTAAGAATAACCAATTAACTTTAATTACACATATTCTATAGAAAATGTCACCACATTTTTGGCATATGAAAAATTATGATCTAATCACGTTCATTTTTAAAATAAAAAAATTTGTAATAATGTTACATAATTTGAATCTTTTTATAAATGATTATATTTAAGAATTCCCTCCATATGTAAAATATCTTCTGGTGAAAAAACTAAACACTAATCTTTGATTCTTAATAAAATATGAAATATTAAAACTTGAATTATATTTCAGATTTCAGTTAATGATTTTTCATTTTACCTTGCAGTTGTAGTTACAGCAGGTTGTTGAATGGGGATAATATAACCTCCTCTAAGATGTAATCCTATTTTGTCTCCTGGAAGATATATATTAACACGTTGTTTTTTCCATGGCCTTTTTGCACCCTAATATTTGGAAGTTAAAAAGATTTTCTATTACTAGTGGAGACTTTAATCCCATTTCATAAGAATTCAATTTTACACACAGAAATAATTTTTACTGTGAGCAAGTCATGTCATCTAAATGAATATTAATATGCTGTTTTCTAACTTTGAAAAAAATCCTTTTTTTCAGCTTACTGAATAAAGCAGAAGAAAAATAAGTTCACTTTCTCAAAAAAATTAAAAATCAATTTAGACAAATCAATTTCCCCTCTACAATAATTAATATTCTTTATTAGTCCTATTTTTATTCTTTGTTTTGTTTTAAAATTAGGCATTCTTTAAAAAGCTTTGAAAAATCATTGTTTTGGGGCACCTAGGTCGCTCAGATGGTTAAGCGTCTGCCTTCGGCTCAGGTCATGATCTCAGGGTCCTGGGATCAAGCCCGGTGTCAGCCTCCCTGCTCAACCGGAGTCTGCTTTTCCCTCTCTCTCTACCTCTCTCCCCACTCCTGCTCTCTCTCTCTCTCAAACTCTCTCTCAAATAAATAAATATTTTTTAAAAAATAAAATAAAATAAAACTCATTTCTATAAAAATAAAGGGTCTGCTTAGCAAATATAAATGATATGCAAAATAATGCCTTTTAAAATAAATGCTTCTCAAAAGATCTTAGTCAATTAAAAAATAGGTTGTATATGAATGCTACAATGTTGCCTTTTCAAGGTTGAAATGAAAATCTTTCGCAAACTTTTGAATGTGCCATATAAAAACAAATGCTTACCATTAGCTCAATATTCAATTCTTCTGTCAATTAGATAAATATATAAAGTAGGAAAAGCATCAAAATAAGTCACCACTCCTTCCTAAAATTACTCCTGACTTTTATTTCCACAATTTAAAAATGAATACTATAACTCTTTGTACTAAAGAATATAACTTTATATTAATCACATGCAACAAACATATACTTGCTCACATGCAACAAAACATGTATACCTGCACAAATTTTACATATTATTCAAATTTGGAATCATTCTTTTTTTGTAATGATAACACAAATGCTGAAAACAGATATGCTATGTGTTGGGAATTAAGTTTCCACATACAGATGTGTTTGACAGTATAATACTTGTGAGTCTATTATTATATTAAAGTTACTTACAGTTTCAAAATCATACCAAGTAGCATTAGGGATATATGCACTCACAGTATCTGCTCCCTAAAATAAAGCAAATTAATTTATACACTTTTTATTTGTTTACTTTAATACTTATCAGAAGAGTATCATATCAAATATTAAGTTGGGTTTTAATAGTCAAGGAAAAAATCTTCCTTTGTACTGTTCCACTCCAATATTTCCTATATATAATAATCAAAAGGCTATTTTACTAGTTTTTTTTTTTTAAGATTTTATTTATTTGACAGAGAGAGACACAGCAAGAGAGGGAACACAAGCAGGGGGAGTAGGAGCTGGAGAAGCAGGATCTCGGCTGAGCAGGGAGCCTGATGCGGGGCTTGATCCCAGGACCCTGGGATCATGACGTGAGCCAAAGGCAGATGCTCAACAACTAAGCCACCCAGGTGCCCCTTTACTAGTTTTATATAATAATATAAACCACACCAAAAGATAGTTGAAATTAATTTAAGTAGCAACTAAAAAAATGCATTTGTATTGTTATAATCTACATGGTAATTGTGAATGTGTACACATTCATATCTGTATATTTCCATGGGCATACAGACTTTTAAATGATAGGTAAAAACCAAAAATCTCACTCCACTATATTTTCAATATTTTCATATGATCAGCTGGTTTTCAAGTTCCCCTTTATTTACAATTTAGCAAAATTTCAAGGTCTCTTGACATATGTCTATATCTACTTAAATTTGCTAGACATATGTCTATGTCTAGCAAAATTTCAATGTCTATTGACATATCTCTATATCTAGTTAAATGAGAGTTCATTGTTATTACTATGAGACTGATTTTGATTCCATAAATAAAGCTTTCTTTTTTAGAATATTAATTTTATATCATTTTCTTCTCCCCAGTTACATATTATATATTTGAAAAGCATAAATCTACTTAACATTTTTATAATTTTTCAGAATTTCTTCTACATTTTAGAATTCAACATTTATCAGGTTGAAACAGGTTGAGTAGCATATTTTTTGACCTACATTCTTTGTTTAATTCTCAATGGTTAAAATTTAACCATTGTTGTTCAGAGCACAGCTTTTTGATATTACAACAATGCCTGCCATCCACTTCCACTCCAACAGAAAACAAAATTGTCATTTCCACAAGCCATGCTAAATAAACATGCTAACTAAATAAGAATAGATCACTTATCAATAAATGAACCTAGCCCCTCCTTTCATCAGCATGCCAATTTAAAACCATCCTAATTAGGATTCCTGGAGTAGCTGCTGAACACAAGAGTAACATTTATAACCAAGTCTTTTTTATAATTGTGTGTGAATATGGTTATAAAGTATCCTTTAAAAGCAGTAAATTTATTAAAATTGTAAAACCTACCTCTTTCAAGACAGGAGTAATAAGTAATGCGGGGCCCCATAAGAATTGAGTATCCTCACTCCAGGTATTCATATCCTCATAAAACCTAAGAATGACAATTTGCTTCATAATGACAATGTTTACGATATAAAGATAAAAAATAAGTTTATCCAAATTCCTTATTTGGTTTATCATTGCAGTTTTTTCCTGGGAATGATCATTAGCTTTAATTTTACTTGTTTGACATGTCATTTTGAATCTATGGTTCTTATATCCTTATGGTTCATCCGACACTCAAGAAAGAAGAAAAGAAGGAAGGAAGGGAGAAAGGGAAGAAAGGAGGGAAGGGGGGAGGAAATTAGTTCATCTGGGCTCAAAAAAAATCTGTCGGATATGACAAGGTTACTTATTATTTGTAATAAATAACTATTCTGTTTAATTCATTTTCTCCTCTAAGCTTGTAAAGTATCAGAAATCGTTCATATTCTACTTTCTTCCCTTAAAATGTTTCATTATAAATTCCTGTTTTAACCTGGATTTGAAAGGGTCTTTAGTCATTTCTTGAGGAAAGGTCCTGCTTTGCTCAAGATATACAAAGACAGACACAATTAACTGCTCTGCAACTATACTATACTCTTGATCTATAGTTAGATGATTTTGACAATATATACATAATATGTCTTCAGTAACAGCATATTTCATCTTCCTAATATAATTTCCCTAATATATCCTATGTATTGTTTTCCTTTTAAGTTCTATTCAATTCCCACATTTCTAGCTTAATCTTGCCCAATAATTAAATTAATTATATTTACTTACTACTATCATTCCATAGTTCATCAAATGATTTATATAAATGTATAAAAAGCAGAAATCTATTTGGCATCTTGATTAGTCTCCATTAATTTTTCCATGTATATCTGAATATAATTTGAAAGATATTAAAATTCTTGAACATAGTACTCACTCATGAAGAACTGGTCTTGCTACTGTTTCTCCAAACATATGGGCTTTGTAAAACAGAGTATAGAGGAAAGGTAATAAGGTATAGCGAATATTCAAGTAGTGCCTTGATGAATTAACCAAAAGAGAATTTTGCCCAAAAAATGCTGGATCCTGATGCTATGGAATAAAAACAGACATTAAAATAAAAGCGTTAAAATAATGAATGAAAATTATGCATTTAATCTATTTTTGAAAAGCAAGTTATATATATTTTAAGTTGCTTATAAATATTTGAAATTGTTCCTCTTTCATCATCAAAATATGTATTTTTATTTTTTATGTTTTAATTTGGATATATGTTTTAATTAAACTATTTTATACTGGACATTTTTCATTTAAATACAGAGATGAAAATATATTTTAACAAAGAATTTTTCACCTATATTATTTGTGGTAGGTTGAATTATTGGCTCTAATGTTCATGTTCTCTTGTACACACAACCTTCATTGTGAAATTCTGCAGTACCTACCACTAAAGGTGGACTGTACTTCCCCACCTCTTGACTTTGTGTTCAGCTAAGGACATACTCTGGCCAATGGGGTCTTAGTACATGTGACATATTCATGTAAAGGTTTGAAATGTGCTTGCCTGAGGACTTACTACCTTGTGCCTTGTCATTGCCATTAGAAGAAAAAGCCCAGGTAGTTTACTGGCCCAGAGATACAGGGAACAGACTGCCTGGTCAGCACAAAGCCTTGTAATTTGAAGGACAGCCTCCCTGCTAAGCCCAAGCTAGATCAATGGACTCTCTTAGCACAGGTGCACTGATGTGAGCAAATCTGCTCAGATCTCCGGTTATGGGTAGCAAAATGAACTGAGGGTACCATCTACTGTCCCCCTGGATTCGTCATCATTTTACCCTGAAGATATTTCCCTTTGGCTGCTCAAAGCTAATCAATGAGCATGGTGGGGGTACTATTCAGGCTCATTCCTGGAAGATACAGGCAAAGTCAACTTTACCTTGAAGACTCACCACCACTGGACTGAGTGGAAACTTCCTTAGAATTGGGCTGCAGTATGTGACTCTCCCTAAAAATCCTCCTTCCTTGCCTTCATCTTCACCAGATTCAGACCCCAATTGTGATGTGAAGGCTCTCTTCATTTTTTCCTGCTCTCTCCCCTTTATCCTTCACAAATATTTCACCAATAAATCTCTAACATATCTATCTTGGCATGTGCTTTTGGGAGATATAAATGAACACACAGTGTAATGTAATTCATATCAACATCTCCATGAGCACAAATTTCTTTAAAGCACCATTTAGGTGGATTAGGAAATGACTAATCCCCAATTTATATCTTTTACTTCTGTTCTGTCATGCCTCTTTCCAGGCAGAGCTCTGAGTGATTATCCCTCTTCTCAAACGGTATTAATGGCTCTATATGTAACCAGTATGTGAACAGTGAATAATTTCTCAACAAACATGCAACAATCAACTTAATTGATTTAATGGTTTCACCTAATTTCCCATTTCCTCTGAGAAATATGTCTCTGAGAGCCCAGAGCATGCTGAGTTCATAGGGGTCATAGAATAGCTCAGTATGTCCTTGTACTTCTGTTCCCACCAGTTCAGATGCATGTGTTAGTTTTATTTTTCCCAACCTATTGGTCTAGCTTTACTTATTATACAAAGACTCTGAACTCAAACTACTTTTCAAGTCTCTTGAATTTCTTGTGTTTTTTAATAGAACAAAAGCTGGAAATCCTTAATATTACAATATATTTTTTATGAAAGTTACCCGGAACTTGCATTGTCAGAATCCAGGCTCAAAAAGTTTTGGCTTTAATTTTAAATATTAAATTATTTTAAATTAAAGTGATATAACACACTTGTATATGCTCTAGGCTTAAATAAAATATTTATGTTGTGACACCATTACATTTCATGATTTCCTCATTTGACCCTTTTTTAATATATAAAATATTTATAGGCTTTGACAAGAGGACGTCTAACTTTATGAATTATGCTGCAAACTTTCAGACTGTATCTTCTATAGATACAAATTTAAGTGCATTGCTAAAACTAGAATTAGGTTTTATTTAAAAACATGGAGAACAAGAGACATTTACCTCATATACATCACCGTTATGGTTCCTGGAAAATGGATAAAATGCCCCAAGTTGCATCCACCTTCTACAAAGCTCTTCTGTGGTATTAGCCACAAATCCACAGATGTCCGCTCCAACCTAAATAACAAATATATCTATTACTCATAGCGTAAAGAGTCTCAAATTTGCCCAGGGCATCACATTTTATGCCTCAACCGATTAATTTCCATTACCTAACAATTTTTTGTTTTACTGTCTTCATATATTCTTCCTTAACATAGTTTTACATTTTCCATTTTTGCTTTGTACTTGCCTCTTACAGCATTATTTTACAATTTTTCATTGCCTCTTTATACATCGTTAGTCTCATGTATTTACTATCTCCTTTGATCTAATCATTAACTCAGTTTGCAATGTGAAATTATATTATTAAAATGTGTTTTTTCTTAACCCAAAACTCATCTCCTATGATTTTTTTCATTTATAATATATTACTGTAAATAAGAAAATAGTAAAAAATGTTGCCTAACATTTAGCCATATAAAATTTCATTCCTCTTCCTTCAAGACCCTCCAGAAAAAACTACTATCCTTAATTTAGTATGTTTACATTTATTTAAATGGTTACAAGCATTTTTTTATTTTTCTAAATAGTATGGAAGTACCCATAAACAATATATAGTATTGTTTTGTATGTTTATTAACTTTATGTAAATGGCATATTGTATGTATGACACAGCTTTTCATTTTTTCTCAAAGCATTATTTTTGTGAGATTCACTTGTGTTAAATGTGAACATTTAGCTCTAGTGTTCTATAATATGGGAGCTCATAACTATGAAAAATGCTCCTGTAAGTTTTATATATAGGTTTCTTTGTGAATATTAAAAAAAAAACTTACCCTTTTTCTATGGTATTATATATATAAATATTTTCAAGATTTTCCTGGCTTATTGGAAATACACATTGTTTAATCAAAACTGGTTGTAACCATTTGTAAACACACTGACAGTACATGAAAATTTCCATTAATCCATTTCTTGTCAATTCCTGTTATTTTCAAACTTTTAATTTTTGCCACCTATATATGAAATGTATACTTCACCAAAGTTTTTACTTGCATTTCTCTGATTGCTAGGGAAGTTGAGAACTTTTTCATATTTTTACTGGATCCATATGGGTTTCTCTTTCTACAGAATTACCTATTTACATCCTTTCCTAATTTTTCTATTGTTTTTACCTTCTACAGATTTATAGTAGGGACTTTAAATTGAGTATTAGTCATTTATTGGCTATATTAATTGAAAATATCATTTCCTGGTATGTGGGGAACTTTTTATTTTTAACTTTTAAAATAGTCTTTTGATGAACAAAAGTTTTTTTTTTCACTTTATTGTAGTCAAATTTGTTTCTTTATTATTTGTGCCTTCTGTGATCTGTTTAAGAAATTATTCCCCTAACCTAACATCACAGAATTATTCATATTTTCTTCTAATATGTCTAAGGTTTACTTTTCACACATAGGTCTTTAATCCATTTCAGATTGATTTTTGTGTATGGTGTGAGGCATAGACCCATTTTTTTAGATGGATAATCAATTGTCCATATGAATATTTGATACTTTCCTCACTGATCTAGAATGATAGTGCTATCATTCAACATATTTCATTAATGCATGGGCCTATATCTTATTTGGCCATATTAATCTATTTGAATATACAGAGACAAATATTGTGTTTATTACTGTTTTATTGGACAGGGTAAATCCTTATGCTCTTTTCTACTTCTTTAAATTGCATTGTCTTCCACATGAAGTTTAAATAATCTTTGATGTTCCTCAAATTTACTTTATAGTTTAAATTGGAATATCACTGAACCTGGGTAATAGTTTGGGGAGAATGCGTATTTCTAATATACTAAGCCTTATTATCTATGAACATGACATATATTTAATTTATTTAGTTATTTAACATTTTCTCAAAAAAGTCCTATGTTTAGTTTTAATATTTATTCCTGGTTATTATATATTAATTACTTGCTATAACAAATAACACCTTATCTTAAAATACATTATAAGATTGCTTATCTTTTCTTCTTTTTCAGACAAAACTGCTGAAAATGCTGTATTTTATTCAAGTTTTCAAAATCACCTTGGTAATTTCATTTTGTTAATTTTCATCTAGAAACTTTGCTTTCATTGCCTACTTTTTTTTTAGGTTTATTCTGTTTTTCGTTTTTCCATTCCCTTAATCAATTCACTTTACTCATTAATATTTAGCATTTGTTTGTTTTTCTAAGCAGTTAAGGTTACAAGTTTTCCTCTAACATAAATTGCGCTGATATCCCACAGTTTTGATATGAAGCATAATTGTGAGCATTCAGTTCTAAGGATATTTCCCCCCTCTATTTCCATTCAGTTTATTTTTTGACTCAAGAATCACTTGATAATGTGTTTTTTTAATTTCCAAAGACAAGAGTGTGTGTGTGTGTGTGTGTGTGTGTGTGTGTGTTTTGTTGTGGGTTTTGTTTGGTTGGGTTTTTGGTTTTCATTTTGTTTTGTATATATGAAAGAAAGAATAACCAATCACTGTAATTTCCTAGCACATTTTTCATTATTTATTTTTATGTAGTGGCCTTGTTTGGTGTTGAATATCAACATTGCATACTTTTTTTGCTTGATATAGAGACATCAGATTTTTTATGTTTAGAGTTGCCTAGAATAAATTTTCTCTGCTCTTAAAATTTTGAGACTTTCTCCGTTTTTATTTTTTTCTTTTATTTTCTTATCTTTTAAATAGAGGAAATAGCTTTATTGTTTTTTAACCTAAACTGACAATTTAGTATTTTAAATATATTTAGACTTTTGACATTTACCTTTATTACCAATATATTTGGATTTTTTCCCTACCATCTTATCTGGTACTTTATATATATTACATAAGCTTTTTCTATGCTTTGTTTATATTGATATTTGTTTTGTGTATTAATTTTGATTTGTTTGAATTTTATTTATTCTATTTTCTCATTCTAATGGCTTGAATATTATAGATATCATCCATATTCTTATTTTTCTCATAAATTCCCTAAGAATAAGGATTGAATTTATCTGCAACATACCTTTAGTCATTTTATTGAAAATCATTAAGATGATAATACTACAAAAGTAAGAGTAATTCACATTTTTTATAAATAACACTGTATGAAATTGCTTACCAATGGTATTCCAAACAAATTGAACTCCAGCATTCCTGTAATAGACCATTCCATTTGTTCCCATGAGGCAGTATTGTCTCCTAACCAATGTGCAGCATAGTGTCCTGATCCAGCAAAAGTTGACCGGGTGAGAATAAAGCTTCTCTTGTTAGGAAAAACTTTTTCTAGAGCTCTAAAAATAAAAGTAAATTAATAAGATTTATTTTTGTATAAATATAAATATTTTATCAATCTTTCATACCAATTTTGTATTTATCTATCAATATTTACTTTTTTAATACATTCCAAACGGACAGAGAAAGGAAATCTATTAGAAGTGGTTCAGACTTTCGTTTTCTTTACCAAATTAAATGAACATGTTTTTTGTCTCCACTCAACATTTGTTTTTAACATATACGGTCTAAACTCCTTGAAATCCCTTTATAATATAAAGTTTTTGTAAACTGAACTTGAACTCTGTATGCATTTTTGTGGCACAATGATGCTAATGATATATTAATATCTGTATTTTCAAATATTAGCATGTGATGTTGGAATAAAAGTTACATATTTGAGAGGCATTTTAGTTTGCTTGTTTCTAGAAGTTTACCATCCACATCTACTAGTATTATTCATCTCACCTCTACTGGTAACTGAGTATTATTGATAATTTTTTCCATAAATGGGAAATATTCAGGAAAAGATACAAAAGTTTGATCTAGTATATAAGATTATCCAGACTACCCTAGTAAAAATATAATATTATTCTCAGGTGGCTATTCTATATTATTATCTTTACAATACTGAACTATAGTATTGCTTTTTGTTTCTAGAATTTGTGTATTTATACACTTCAATATATAATGCTCTACCTAGTTTAAAAAGTAAAGTAAACACTAGGAAGACAGTGCATAAAAGCTGTAATATGATGGAATGTTTTGGAAATAAACAAATGTAGATTTGAATTAGACTTGATCATGGTTACTTAATTATGAGAAAGTTAAAAATGTATTGAGATCAGGATCTGGGTTTTACTGACAATTGCATTATAGGTCCTTATATAATGCTTGGAAAATAGTAGGCAATCAAGATATGATTGTCCCCTCCTTTGTTTTTCAACTTTTTCTTTTTTATACAAAAGTGACACACTGCTTTAGAAAATTACTTTGGGAGATACTACATAGAAAACTACATTTTAATTGTTTCAATTGATTTTGAAAAATAAAGACTTATTTAGAACACCACTCTTCCAGGCCAGTTGTGAAGTTCATGCTTAGAACACCGTTATATTCAGAGATAGCAAACTGAGTCAAAACTTGAAAGCATAATTTAAATCTATGAATTAAAAAAGAATCACAGTTAAATACATACACTGCATAGTTCTTGATTAACTGAGTTCCAAATTTATGAAGATTAATAAGAGTCCTGGTGTTTTTAATGCCCTAATTTTTTACCATGAAAATACTACCTTTATTTTCTTATTCTTACCATTTTCCAACTATATTAGGAAATTATAACATATATTTCCACACAATAAATATGGAGGTTCCTGGTGGCGCCTGGGTGGCTCAGTCGTTAAGCGTTTGCCCTCGGCTCAGGTCATGATCCTGGGGTCCTGGGATCGAGCCCCGCGTCAGGGGGCCGTTTCTTTTTCTCCCTCTCCCTCTGCCTGCCACTTTGTCTACTTGTGCGCTCTCTCCATCTCTCTGCCAAATAAGTAAATAAGGTCTTTAACAAAAAAAATGAAAGAGGTTTCTGAAAGAAACCGCACTTACTTCTCTGTGGCTATAGCCATGCTGTACCCGTAGAGGCTGTGAACATCATACTGCTTCCCCCAGTATTGCAGAGCATCCATGCAAATTGTTTTGGAATACAGTAGTTTGTCAAGAATATCTTCGAAAAATAACATAATAAATGATTTTTAAGAGCCATTTTGCCATTGTAAACTTCATAATCCTTAAACAATGTGCTATGTAAGATGATACTTAGTTTAAAAAAAAAAGAAAGAAAGACAATTGAAGCTAAGTTCTAATTAGGCCTCCACCCTCTATTCCTGCTGATTAACTGTAAGGTTTGCACTTATGCTAATAAATATTCTGCTTCCAAATTTCAGTACTAAATAAACCCATAGAAAAAACACCCTTTAAGTATATATATCTATATCTATATATTTATAAATATACCCATTTGTATGATACATCCTATAAATATACACCATTTTAAAGATTTATAGCTTAGTTTCTTTAAATATAATTTAATTTATACATGCAAATCTGTTACACCATTACAAACCATTCAAATCTCTGCTTTTCAGAAAAGTTTTTTATTGTGCTTTCATTTGCAGGCTTATGTGGTATTGCCATAATTATTGTCATCTTTCTTCAGATGTACTTATTGCTATCTATTCCCCTAAGAGCAAATGCTTTTCTTTGGTTAAATTTTTTACCCATTTTTAAATGATGAAAAACTTGTCTTTTAGAATATATGAGACGTAACTATTCACATTAGGTTCATTCTAAAAACTGCACAGACTTACAGTATAGTGCTCATGGAAAGAATTTGATCATTTAAATTATAATTTCAAACAAATTTTGTTTCTTTTCATTAATTATTTAATCATGGACTGTTTACCAGTGATAAAGTCAATATGCCATACCAAAATTTAAAATCATCCTCCTTTTCTTAAGCATAAATTTTAGGCCCCAAAGTAAAACAAAAACAAACCAACAAAAAAATCATTGATTTCAGGGTCTCAAAATTGTCTCAAATTTTGTGATTTAGAAATATATGCTAGAATTTACCAGTCAACAAGGAAAATTATTCTCAGTTAATGGTAAGTAAATAGCCAAATAAAATTTACCAGGAGTAAAAGGTGGATAATTTAGTTTGTTGTTTTTGCATCCTTTCTTTGAACCTTGAATAAAGCTGGAAACTTCATTCATGTCCTGAATGGATATAATATGAAGAACAGTAGATTTTAAGTAATAACAGAAGTATCTTAGATGGGATTCAGGGGTTGTGTATAACCAAAATGTTTTTAATTTACCTAGTTTGAATTATACATATAAAACATTAATTACATTATAAGTATTAAGCAACTGTCTTTTCTAAATAGTTATATCTGTCGTCTGAGTCCACCACTGTCCATATTTCCAACACATTCATTTATTCAACATGGTTTGCTCATCTCAGCTGACATGTATCTAGGTTCTATGATGTATTTTGCTGGCTGCTAGGTACAGCTCCTTTTGCAAACCCCTCAATTCCTACACTCTCCTTGTGAAACAAGGTAAACAGCATTTTAGTAATCTGATGAAAATAATTATGCCTTACTGAATCCCTGAAAGAGTCTCAGGGAACCCTAGGGCAGCTGGACCACATTATAAGAACCAGTGACCTAAACATCTCTTGGAGGCAGAGTTGTTGTGTTTATAGATTTTTTTGCTGTGCAAACCTAGGCTCCAATATTGTCTTGCCACAGACTAGTTCTGTGACCGTAACTTCAAATAAAGCCTTTGAATGAAAAAGATAATGTCTATAAAATCATATATCACACTACACATGCTCAAGAAATAATGAATTTTTTCTCCTTCTCTGTTAATTGCATTGGAGGACTTCACATTTTTGAACTGTATTTTCCACATCCCTGTGATACGCAGTCTCTGCTCTCACAAGGCAGAGGCAAAGTCTTCACACTCAGTCAAGTCCCTTGTTAAATTTGTTTTCCTCAGAAGAAATATATTTTCTTTATTACTCTTCCTTCTGCCATCCACCTCATGCTCAGATGGAATTAATGCGAAAAATTAAGGTTGCTCAAGGGAGGAACAAAATAAATTTCTCATTGTGATAACAGATATTAAAAGGTAAATGATTCCATTTCCCAGATATTTTCCTAATAGTCATAAAGAAGAAAAATTATGTAGTTATTCTAAAGTATTGGGGTTATTTTATTGAAATTACCTGGAATATTATATTCAATTTTGTTTACCTATGTCCAGTAAATTTAACACAAAGAGATACTATAGTTACACAGCCAATAATTTTAGGTGAACTTAAGTATTTTTTCCTTAGAAATCCACCAATTAAATTAAATTTAAAAACACCTTCAACTGCTGAAATTCATAATTGGGAGTTGAGTTGCATTATTTTAAACTTTAAGACTGTTTAAGACTTTAAAACTTTAAGTTTAAAACTTTAAGACTGTTTAAGGTCTTTTGTATATAATTATTCTTGAGAAAATAAAAGGCAAAACATTTAACTATGAAATTTATGTTATTCTATTTGAATTATGTATTTGTAAATTTGCAAAAAAATTCACAAGATCTTCCAGCATTCACTCCAATCTATGTAATTTAAGAATAAACAATTTTTAAAGAAAAATTAATTTATTTCACATGAAAATTAATCAAATATATTTGTTTAATCATCAATATTACACTGTATGTTCACTAACTAGAATTTAAAAAAACTTAAAAAAATAAAAATAAAATAAAATATTTGCTTTATCATACAACCATGTAAACAAGATTAAATCAAATGTATTATTTCACCAGTTCACAATAAAAGGGAAAAGAGTCTTGTGTACTCAAAAAAATAAATGTATTAACTTACAAAAGGAAAAAAATAAATGTATTAACCTACAAAAGAAAAAAATAAAAAAAACCTTTTACATGATTTAAACCATATTTTACAACAAATACAATATTTGCCATTTGATTATTTTTATAATATCCTGTCTACTTGGCAAGATTGTATTACGAATATATTAAACATACTACACACAATGTAATAGAATTTATTTGTATCTCTTTTAATGTATTTTGTATATTTGCACTTTTGAAAATTCTGGAAACATTTTTCTCTAACTTACATTATTTAGGTCATGTACATGTATTTAATGTCATGTAATGAACTGTATTTAATCTTCCCATGTAAATGAACTCAATTAGTATTTTTAGTATTACAACCAGCAGATTCAAAGCAATGGAAGGGTTGAGGAAAAGGCCTCAGTAAATTGACAGTAATAAGTACACCCACAGATATGCAAGTGTCATTCAAATTATCCCAAACCAAGTAATGTCCATTTCTAGGAATTGTCAACACCATTTTTAAGGATGTTTCTGAAAGTTCTTTTCTTTTTTTTTTTTTTTTTTGGACCTGCTATCTCCTTTTTAATGATTTCCTCCCTTTTTTATTGTTATGTTAATCACCATATATTACATCATTAGTTTTTGGTGCAGTGTTCCATGATTCATTGTTTGTTCATAACACCCAGTGCTCCATGCAGAATGTGCCCTCCTCAATACCCATCACCAGGCTAACCCATCCCCCTAACCCCCTCCCCTCTAGAACCTTCAGTTTGTTTTTCAGAGTCCATCATCTCTCATGGTTCGTCTCCCCCTCTTCTTTTCTTAAAATCAATCAAAAATTGTGTATAAAAGTTTGGTGGATAATAAAAATTTTTTAAAAATCTGTTGGCATTTCAGAGCTCCACATTTAAACTCAATCTAAATAAAAATAGCCCAATTTTTCAAATAATTTTTAAAATAACTAAATTGTTACAAGAATTCCTATAAAAATGTAGAGAGAATATAACCAAATAAGCCCCTAGTTATTTGGATATATGAATTGTTGGAATATATCTTCTCATTGAATTTTAAGTTTCCTAGTACTATATATTAAATTATTGAGCTTCTTTATGGAAGAATTCTGCTTATTAGATTTTTAAGAATGAAATCATAACAACATGATCACAACAATATGTATATTTATTCAGAGAAGGAGGAAGTGATCTTTGAATTTTAAAAACATTGATTAATGCTTTTATTTTGAAATCACAGCTTCAGTCTTAATTATACCAAATACATTAGGCTCTTATTTCTCAAGTATTAGAAGATTATCTCAAGAATGATGCAAAAAAGGATAATTCAAGTATATGTTTATATGCAAAAAGATAATTCAAGTATACGTTTATATGCAAAAAACTATTTTTCAATGACCATAAACTCACATCATTTTCCGAAGTGATTTTAATATTTAAACTTAAAATTCAAAACATTAGCATGGAATTTAAATTAGAAATCTAGTAAATTATAACACTATTTTTAAATTTGACCTAAAAATAAAATTTCGTCAGTTGAATAATACTTTTTTACTGCGTGTTCCTTCTATCGGAACAAATAATCTGAAGAAAGTGAGAGAATTAAGGAAACAATTTAACAATAGGATTTGGCAGTTATTCAAGTAAGAGTTGGAAGCAGTATAACCTCTGCTTATACATTATATAAATTAATTCAATGATGTTTAGTGAGCTTTGAAATCATACTGATCACCGTGTGTTTTGTTTTTTAAGCTTAGTCAAATGTGTATGTATTAGTATGAGAACAATTCTGCCTTTCTCACATGCTCTTCCTCGTGCCATCCCCTCTTTCGCTTTGGAGATGAATCAAGTATTTGTCTTCAGTGGATATAGGAAATGAAGTATTCTCTATGTACAGCACAGTCAGATTCTCTTTTACTATTCCTAAAGTGTCATTTATACTCTAACTCTACCCTAATGGACTCTGTTTCCTAAGCAAAAACAAAAACAATAGCAAAATAAACAAACATAAAAACCCCCGAAACTTTTAACTTATATAATACATTGAAATTGGGACAGGAATAAAAAATAAAACTCAACAACAACAACAAAAAAAAACCCCTCAAGAATGGAATGCAAATTTTTGTTATTTCTATCAGCAGCTAGGTATTATTGTGATCTCACTAATTTTGTGTCAAATAACTAAAGCCTCTCTATCTTCATTCTATTCATCATAGATAATCCTGAAGATTACGCTAACCTCTAACTCAGTTCCATGTCATCAGCTAAAAACATAATTTTCCTCTTTGTATTTTCCACAACATACCTGATATATTGATGGTGCAAAGTAAACACTTGTTGACTAAGTAACTGATTAAAGAAATAATCACTGAATGAAAAATGAGCAATTCATGAAAGTAGAGATACTGTTGTAACCAAATAGCCAAAGAAAATATAGCCATTCTTAAGACATCCATTATCTCCTTCCAAAATTCTGTGCAGTTGTAATACTTTTGAATAAAATCCCTGATGTTCTCTCTGTATTCAGGTTTATTAGACTTTTTTTCTGAGACACAGAATTCTGGGATCACCAAGTAGCTTCATTCCCCAAATATGATTGCAGTTTCCATAAAAAAAAAGCCTCTAAATCATTGACTATCACCCAGTATCATTCTATACAATAAACGCAGAAGCAAGCAATCAATAGTTACAGATATAAAACTTCAGAGAAACTTTTAAACTTTAACATTTTTCTTTAATAACTTTACCAGAAACCTAGGATTTCGGTTGTTGCTGTTGTTGTTTATCTTGTGATAAAACACTTAGCCTATAACAATTTTGCTTTGTTCTATCCCATAAATTATGAAAAAAAAGTTTCTGAAGGCTGAGTGCTTATTTATTATTATAGCCCATACTGCTGCAACCGCTTGAATACTATAGACTGTAATAAATATCTTTAGAATTTCACTTGTTATCTCCAAATCTTGCTAACTGTTTTCAAACATAAATTATGAGTCATAAAAGTATATCACCTTAGGGACAGAAATGAAATTTATTCTATAAAATGTATTACTGAAGAAGAAAACTCTCAATTTACAGTTTTTAGTTTTCATTCTTTTCTAACTCAGGAACATAACAGGTATGAATTTATACATTCTAGAAAAATATTTTAAGAGTTTTTGATTTCATGTTCAATACATAACAAACCATTCCTTGTCAACTTCATAATTATTTTATAGAAAAATAATTCTATGTTAATTTTTTAAAATTGTGGGTTTAAAATAGCTACTTACAATCCAAAGTCCATCATATTTCACTTCTTGATAGAAAATGTTGCATTCATCTGCCCACCAATCTATGCAGTTTGGATTAGTAAAATCGGGGAATACTGTTAATCCTGGCCATACCTAAAAGAATAGATCATTCACATATACACATATAAAAAAGGAAAAATAAGTGAGTGGTAATACAAAGCTATTGAGTAGAAGATAGTAAAAGAAAATTAAAGTTATAATATTGTACTTATTTAGGTATATGTGATCCATGTATCATCTATATTTATAATAATATAATAAGTAGGCCTACTTTAAAATGCATTTAAGTGACAGTAGAGAGAGACCATAAAGCATTTAAAAATGCAAAAAATATAAGAGCGTGGAATGAGGCTGCTCTTTTGACTGCAACTAAGTTTATTTCTTAGCATCCTAATAGGTTAGGTTAGAAACAAATAGAAATTACATAATATATTCATTGTTTGATAAAAGAAAATAAACTATTTAATTTCCAAACACATTTGCTTCCAAGAAATTCAAGTAAAAAAAGTCTTTGTATATTTATTTTTTATTTAATAAATGAGAATATGACACTTGTTATGTGCTGGGTACTGTTCCAAGTATTTTTATAATTATTAGCTCATTTAATCATTACTAGAACTGTAGGAAAGAGGTATTATTTTTTAATCATCACTTTACAGATGAGTTATTTACTCTAATTAAATCCACTTTACAGATGAGAGGAGTGAAAAACAGAGAAGCTAAATAAATTTTTTAAGATCACACCATTAATATGTGGCACAGAAGGAATTCAAACACAGCAATCACATATCTGAGTCCACGCTATTAAACACTATATATACTAAGCTGTTTCTTTATGATTTATGCTTCTTCAAATTATCTACTTATTACTTAAAATAATGATAGGCAAGAGAAATTCAATTTCAGATAAACTGAAATAAATCATATTGTTTTATATACAAATTATGCATATTGGCTATTTGATCCTTCCATATTAAATGGAGCAAGTCTCAACAAAGTTTATTCTAAAAGATATTAATAGGCATTATGAGGAAGAAATTCGACTTTTATTTCCTGATGGAGCTCATAATTATTTGAATAAGACTTTCACCAGAAATTTTAACTTCAATGAATGTAATAAAACGTGATGGTTAGGATATTCTTCATTACTGGATATAATGCTGGGGAGGGTATGTGCTATGGTGAGCGCTGTGAATTGTGTAAGACTGTTGAATCACAGACTTGTACCTCTGAAACAAAACATTATATGTTAAAAAAAAAGAAGAAGATAATAGGAAGGGAAAAATGAAGTGGGGGAATCAGAGGGGGAGACAAACCATGAGAGACGATGGACTCTGTGAAACAAACTGAGGGTTCTAGAGGGGAGGGGGGTGGGAGGATGGGTTAGCCTGGTGATGGGTATTAAGAAGGGCACGTATTGAATGGAGCACTGGGTGTTATATGCAAACAACGAATCATGGAATAATACATCAAAAACTAATGATGTAATATATGGCGATTAACATGACATAATAAAATAAAATTTAAAAAATAAATAAATAAAAATGTTTAAAAAGAATGAAAAAATAAAATTAATTAAAAAATAATGCTATATTTTTTATAAATTAAAATTATCTTTTACTTTATTTCCTTTGATTAAATTACAGAAGTGGAATTACCAAGTCAATATATCTAGACCTTACAGTTTTTGATATATCTTATAAAGTTGTGTCCAAAAGAATGTTTGTTCTGGTTAAAATTATGCATTTGGGATCCAAACTGTTTCCTAACTCTGCTTTTATTAGCTCTGTGATATCAGGAAAGTTACTATACCTTTCTCAAATTCACTTTTTTCACCTATAAAGTAAGAATTCTAATCATAGCTATCTCATTATTTTATTGTGAAGATTAAATATAAATCATAAAATTTAATCCCAGCATAAAAGTACTTGATTTATATGCTATTTTACATCAAATTATTAGAATTTTTGTAATCTAAATTATATTTTGTTAGTTTTGTTTTAATTGTATATAGCACTGAAAATTACCTGTCTTCTTACAAAAACTGTTTTAGAGATCATTGAAATATTTCCACTTTTTAAAATTTTTTTTACACAATTAAAATACTTAAAATAAATTTCCAGATTTGAAAGCAAATACACACACACACACACACACTTACAAAAACTCTGTGGTTTCACAACAGAAAATCTCAACAACACAACTTTAATGAATATCATAATTTACCTCTCCAATAAGTGCTGTAGTCCCATCTGATTCATTTACCCACACATTTTTTGCATTTCCCCTGTCATAGGTCTCATATGCTGCTCCATTGGTAAGCTTATCTATTGAAATGGCAGGGTCCTAATAATAGAGAGAAGAAACTATAGAAAATCTTTTAAGTTACAAATGTGTGAATACTAAAGATATATTAATATATAGTATTATTACCAAGATGATGACATATTTCTGTCCATGGTCATGTAAATCTTGAACAAATTCAGGGAGCCCCTTAAATGCAACTTTATCATAAGTAAAGTCTTTCTTGGCTTCCATATGGTCAATATCAGTGACCTGTGTATCCTGAAAATTAGTAGAGTATATTTCAATAAATAGTACTGAAAGAACTCTAATCACTTCAACCTTTAAGTCCAATGAATTTGTATTAGAGATATAATGATTAAAAAGTAAATGTACGTAGATCTCTTTTATTTCACTAAAAACACAGTTGTAATTGTTTATAAAAGTAAGTTTTCTAATTTTAAAGTACAAAAGCATTAAATAATTATTCACACTTGTTTCAGTGATGATTACTGGAAATTAATATGTTTTATACATGGGAATCATTGTATAGAAAACAAAACATAGGGGCACCTAGGTGGCTCAGTCAGTTAAGCATCTGCCTTCTGTCAGGTCATGATCCCAGAGTCTCAGGATGGAGCCCCAAGTTGTCGGACTCCCCACTGACCCTCCTCTCTCTCATGCTTCCTCTCCCCCTCTCACTATCAAATAAATAAAATATTAAATATCTTTTAAAAAAAACAAAACATACATATTACATAAAATAATTTAAATTTTTTTAAAGATTTTATTTATTTATTTGAGAGAGAGAGAGAGAGAGAATCTGAAGCAGACTCCGTACTGAGCACAGAGCCCAATGTGGGGCTCAATCCCACAACTGCAAGATCAGGACCTGATCCGAAACCAAGAGTCCGACACTTAAACAACTGAGCCACCCAGATGACCCTAAATATTTTTACATTAAAAATTATATCGGCTGTAAAAAACAGTCTGTATTAAAAAACTGAACGTGGGGGCACCTGAGTGGCTCAGTCATTAAGCGGCTGCCTTCAGCTCAGGTCATGATCCCAGGGTCCTGGGATCGAGCCCCGCATCGGACTCCCTGCTCAGCGGGGAGTCTGCTTCTCCCTCTCCCTCAACTTGGCGCTCCCCCTGTTTGTGCTCCCTCTCTCTGTCAAATAAATAAATAAAACCTTAAAAAAAATCCAAAAACTGAATGTGATGTTCACAGTTAAAAATGTATTCTGTTCTAGTATAACTCATAATCAGTCCTTACAATTTCAAGAAGACCTGGCCTTGTGTATGGATTTAAAAACACTTTATCATTTAAATGCAGCTTAATAACCCATACTTATGGGGCACCTGGGTGGCTCAGTCGTTAAGCGTCTGCCTTCGCTCAGGTCATGATCCCAGGGTCCTGGGATCCAGCCCGGCATCGGGCTCCCTGCTCAGCGGGAAGCCTGCTTCTCCCTCTTCCACTCCCCCTGCTTGTGTTCCCTCTCTTGCTGTGTCTCTCTCTGTCAAATAAATAAATAAAATCTTTTTAAAAAATCCATACTTATATCATATCATATTATGTATAATGCTGACAATTTCCTACATTTATTATTATGTGATAATATTTAACTTGGTGTGTATTCCCACAAACCCTTCATCCCACTTACAAATGGTATGCCAGCATTCCGATTTCTTTGTACCACTTCTCTCACTACATCAATTGACTTATAATTCCAGCGACTCAGTTGGAATCCAAGACTCCAATATGCTGGCATTGCTGGTCGTCCAATAAGCTTGAAATAAATGGAATTTGATTAATTTCAATAAAGAGTGTTAATTATTATTATTAATTATTAATAAAGAGTGTTAATTATTATTAATATGTTTCTTATTCTGTCATCTCTAGTATTTATTTAAGTTAAATTACACATTTTGAACAAAGATTTAGCGTTATCTGAATTCTGTGTCCTGGATATTCTGTTAGTACTTTATTATAAAACACTTCAAGTTTTGTCACTCTTCTTTGTTTATTTTGTGTTAAAAAGTTAGAAAGTTAGCTCTTAAGTAAGTAGTATTTGCAAAGATATATTTTGCCCAGCATGGAAAGTTAAAAAAGACAATATAAAATTAGCATCAAAGAGATAAAGAAAGTTGTCCAACCACACTCTCACTTCTTGTAGCAACAGAATGAATGAATGAGTGAATGAATGGTCCTCATATAAGAAAAAACTGTTTAAACCTATACAATTTCTATCTCCTTATATTTCAGCACTTATTTTTCACCTTTTCAAAATATTAATATTAATTAATGTTTAATGTTCAATTAATAAACTTTAATTAATATTAACATACTAATAAAATATATGTTCTTTAAGGCTCAGACCCAATTATTTTATCAAGTACTTATCTCATTCACATGTAGGGTTTCTCCCCCATGGGCCAAATAGAGTATCTTCTCCTCTCATTCTCTGTGGCTCAAACAAGCTCAGTGCACACCAGCAACAGCATACCAGTGTGTCATCATAACAGAGGACGTGATTTTGCACTTGGAAATATGATTGTAACTAATAGTAATTATTTTCACTAAAACTTAGTATTAGGTTATATAAAGACACTTGTAATATAAGGCTTCATTGGCATGATGTTTTTTTTTAATTAGGAACATATATATATATACACTTCACGATTTCTCTATCATATATGTTTAAAAAACTACAATGTCACAATTTTTAAAAATTACTTGTATTGGGTTATTTTATTCTATTCATTAAACATTAAATTTATTTTAAAAATAAATTAGTATCAAAACTCAAAAAATTAGCATTTTAAAACTCATTTCACCTTATGTTTCATAGAATTTCACTAAAGATTTTGACATGTAATTGAAATGTCTTTGTGTATTATACATGTATATGACATAATTTATTTTTAATAAAAGTATACAAAATATTATTATATATTATATTAATTCATATATTATTTATCTTATACCTTATATATAAACATTGATTTTAAAACTATTTGGTCAGTCAAATGAATTAAATTTTTAATTTTAAATTAATTTTAAATTTTAAATTTTTAAATTTTTAATTAATTTTAAATTTTAAAACATTAAGACAGCTAGTGGGTTAGCTTATACAGAGAAAAATTTGTTTTACTCAGCATGTAATATACAGCAATCCCAGCTAATATTTCACAAAGCCAATGTAAAATTCTTTCAAAAATGTGCTATTCACTTTTGATAGTGAAAGTCTGTATAAAGCTCAGCCTAACACTGTAATTGTGATATAGTATTACAGACTATAAATTTCATGTGCTTTTCTGAAACTCATATTTATTAATAGCAACTTGGGAATTGTTAGACACTGTAAATTATTTACTTGTGTACCCTACCTACTCTCATTTCACATTTTTGGATCCTAACTAAAGAAAGTTTTTGATAGTAATTACTTCTCCTTTAACATCATTTAGCAAATGGGAATTGTATATCAAAGATATATCGATAAAATAAGATTTTAAAAATTGGCATAATCCTTAAATCTTATGCCAATAAAAAGATTTTTTAAATTTTTTATTGTTATGTTAATCACCATATATTACATCATTAGTTTTTGATGCAGTGTTCCATGATTCATTGTTTGTTCATAACACCCAGTGCTCCATGCAGAACGTGCCCTCCTCAATACCCATCACCAGGCTAACCCATCCCCCTACCCCCCTCCCCTCTAGAACCCTCAGTTTGTTTTTCAGAGTCCATCATCTCTCATGGTTCGTCTCCCCCTCTGACATACTCCCCTTTTCTTCCTCTCCTGTTATCTTCTTCTTTTTCTTTTTTCTTAAAATATGTTGCATTATTTGTTTCAGAAGTACAGATCTGTGATTCAACAGTCTTGCACAATTCACAGCGCTCACCGTAGCACATACCCTCCCCAATGTCTATCACCCAGCCACCCCATCCCTCCCACCCCCAACCACTCCAGTAACACTCAGTTTGTTTCCTGAGATTAAGAATTCCTCCATACTGACACCAGGAATTATATATACCAACAGTCACAGGAGAACAACTGTATAAAAGAATTATATAGAAGAAATACAGAGTTATATTTTAGAAGCAGGCTCAAGGTAAGCCCTGGATTCCTTACCTCTCTAAGACCCATCTTGGACTTAGGTTCATGAAAATGTTATTTAATAGGAAAGCAAAAGTTGCTTAGACAGAAAATATGACTTCAGACTATGTTTCAAACTCTGCCCTTCTATGCCTGAGCATCAGATCCAATTTTCCTGAAGTTTACCTACTGTGCATTAACAGCAAATTTCACTAGCCTTCCTTGTAACTCACTTGCCTCTAGGATTTTTATCAAAGGGGTGTATGACCTATACATCCATTGCCTATTCTCATCCTTGACGATAAGATACTTCCTTTGGCTTTATCCCATAAAACTAGGTCATGAATAAGCAAAGACTTAATATGCAACATTTCAAAGAAATCCTACTCCTGAACTCAGCTGCCTAGAAGCAAGAAACAATTTGATACCAGAAATATAGACATTTAATATATGCATAGGCTTCATGGTATTGGAAAAAACAAAAACCACCTATTCACGCCTGAAAAATGGTAAGACTTAAAAATCCATTTAACTAAGAGGCCCCAGATACCTTAAATAAAATTAGACATGTTAGATGAAAGAAAAGTATGGTAGAAAATAATTTTATAAAGTAGATGTAAAACATACCTCTTGATACTGTTGAACTACTTGTTCTGGTGTATCTCCTAGAAAGATGTAAATGTCCAGAATTCCACCAATAACTCTGTAAGTTACTACTGGAGTAGGTTGGATGAAAATTTCTACAAATAAAATTGGAGAAGCATATATAAATAGTAAAAATATACACATTTATAAAATAATTGCAGTGCTTCATATTAACCATATATTTTTACATGGCTTTCTAAATAATTAAGGTAAAATAAGATACTGAAAATAGGAAGAATATAGGAAAAAATAGAATGCCACTATATATGAGGTTTATGATAGGATATCTCAGATGTTTCTTTTTACAGATGTTGGCAGAATCTTTTGCTGGATCCCCTGCATAGGAACGGATCAGTCCTTTTACAACAAAATTTTTTTCTAAAATTGAATTTCAATTAGTTATTTTAATTGAAGATTCTCTAAAAGATCTTATTATCACATATCAATATCTAAGAAAAAACTATAAAAGTTTTTATTTTTTTCTCAATGTAGACAATAATTGCCTGGATAACCATATAACATATTGTTCTTGCTGGGACATGGTTCAATTTTGTAGCTTTTTATTATCATTGATTCATCTGTTAAATATTGGTATTGCACTCACAAAATTTAAAAAAAAGATTCTACATTACTTGAATTATGATAAACTAAAAAATTAATCTTCCTTCTTTCTCTCCCTATATGGACCTTTCTCTTTTTGTTTGTAGTGGCATATTAACTTATCTTAGTAAGTGAGGTTATGGAAATAGGAATAATCTTTTTCGTGAATGTGTTTCAGTGTTGCTCTGAAGGGAAAAGAAAGTGCCTGAATATCACAACATAGTACACTCTCCCCACTGATATGCAAAATTCCATTGTCATACTACTATGAAAGAAAGCTGCTTGTAATAATTTCACATACTAAATCATTAACAATAGAGTTTACTCTGACATACAGTACCTATGATTGAAATAAGAGAGCAGTTCTAACATTTCAAGTTAAACCTCATTTAAATATATTACAGATAAATTACTCTTACCCATTGCATTGCTGTTCATTAAGAAAACACCAAATGACTTTCCAGAATTGTCTTCAATGCACATGAAGAATGTTTGATGGCCATATAAATTATTATTATTCTGTAAGGCAAAAATTTGAAAATTAATTTTTGAAGTATATTTAAAATTAAAAAAGTATATATTTAAAATAGCCCTTATCTATTCCAATTTGTTTCTGTAATTTATCCTCATATCTCTAAACTAATTTTCTCTACTATACTTAAATATGAAACACTGTAGCAAAAAATTAATTTATTTTGATTATTAATATGTTAATACATAAAATATATAACATATTCATTAGACTATGAATAGATTACTTAACTTTCCTTTATGTTTTATTATGATTGAGTGTTAATAGGCTATTAATGATAAGAAAATGACATATTTATTCATTATGCCCCATGTATGCCCAAGGCACTTCAGGAAATTCCAAGATGATATCTATCCTCATAGAACTTCTGCTGTATGTTTGCTGTGAGCTAATGAGTACATGAAATGGTTGAGACCAATTGCAAATACACTTGAAAGGTAAAAGAAAAAAGAGTTCCTGGCTGTATATGGAAGGTCAGAGGAAAGAATATATGGAAAATAGCAATGAAGTTCTCAGCCTAGTGTTTATTAAGTGTTCATTACAGATAGTGATGCTATAAAAAAAGATTGGTAGAATCATTAGTAGTTCTCTACCAAATGAAGCTCTTTAAAGCAACAACCTACTTATTCATTTTTTGGGAATGAAATAGTTAGCACTGGCATTTTAAAAATCACTAAGAATTGACTTAAAGCAATCATGAATCAATAAAAAAATAATTTTCTTAATGATAGGGTCTTTGTCCTGAAGAATCTCATATTTTAGAAGAATAGACAAATAAATACACAGATACTAACCTGTGGTGACTGTCATACTAAAATATGAATAAAGGGTTAGAAAGTAAAGACTAATTCTGCATGGGGCAGTTGGGGAGAAGTTCTTAGGAGTTTAAACTGCAAATTAGTTCTCAGTGACTTATTGTACAAATGATAAAGAACCTCAAGTTTCAGTACTTACAAAGGGAACTGATCCCCTGTGCAAATACTTAAACCTATGGAAGATTTTCATATGTTATGGAAGAGGAAGAAACAGGCATAGATGTACAATATGATGTCCAATGGATAGGCAGACACCACATCATACAAAGTGATATAGAACAGTTAGTATTTAGAATGATTCTAGTGCAATCACTAGCCATGGATAGATTTTTTTGTTTTTGTTTTTGTTTCTTAAGTAAGCTGCATGCCCAGCATAGAGCCCAACATAGGGCTTGAACTCCCAACTGTGAGATCAAGACCTGAGCTGAGGTCAACAGTCAGACGCTCAACTGCTCAACCAACTGAACCACTCAGGTGCCCTGCCATGGATAAGTTTAAACATAAGAATGATTTCTCTGAAGAGAGAATGACAAAATATAAAAAGAAAAAGAAAATATTTATAAACTAGATATACTTATTGAAGCATTCATAAAATCTGTTGGTTAATTTTTGAGTTAATTTAGGACTTTACTATAAATCCTCACCCCTACAGTAAACAAGCTTCTGGATTAAGTATCACTGACATCAAATAAACAATTGTTTCAAATAGGCTAAAATCATCATCTGCTCCAATATATTTTATTTATTAAAAAAAAGAAAGTTCCTTACATCACCAGGAAGTTGATCACGGGTAAAAATTGGCCATGTTTTCCAGTTTAAATCATGACGAAATCTCTTATGAATATGTTCCCCCAAACCATAGATATATTCACTGGGAAGTTTGGTTGAGATCTGTAAATATTGGTCAGAGTATACCAGGGGACCAATGCTGGTGTCAAACCTGTACAATAAAATAAACAAATAAGTGATCTAGAAACATACAAATGTTCTATCAAAGAAGGGTCTATATGTTATCACCCAGAATATTTCATTTTAAATATGTCAATCTTGAGCTATGATCATTTCTTGGGAATATAGGAATTACATCATAAACAGAATTTGTTAATTCTATTGACACAATTTGCTTCATCACCACCAATATGATTCTTCATTCACATTCTTTCTTTGAATCTTCATCACAATCTTAGAGCATAACTACCATTATCAAATCCATTTTACAAATAATACAAATAAGGAAAATTAATTCATGTTTTCTAAGGTGACAAACTGGTAAGAAGTAAGCCAGATTTCAAACCTGGTTCTGCCTTTCTCTAGAGACAAAGTTGTAAAATACAGTACCATACTGGCTTTCACACCTCTAACATATATATTAAGATTAAGTTCAAAATGATTTTTCCAAAATGAAAAAGACTGTATATTTGATGCATATTGAATATATACTACAAGAAATGTTAAATGGTATTTAATACTTTCATGATTTAACATAACGTCAATTGTAAATTATCAAACTATATTTTAAGAAAAGTAATTGCTAAGATTTGATCTTGACAGCTACTTAGTTAATCTTCTTAGAGACATGAGAGCATTTATCTTGAAAATTACTAAATCCCTTGCCACAAATATCCCCCAAAATACATTCATAATGAAGGAATTCAGGCAATATTTAATTTAATATACATTTATCATATATTTTTCATATATATATCATATATGTGTATATGAAGTCCTTTAATATTACTATGAGAATTAGCCCCTTTCTGAATAGTAACTATTTTATCCTACAAATTGGCAACAGAATATGATAAACAATGGGGAAAGGACACAATAGGAGTTCTAACTGTGTAAACATATAGGCAAGGCTAAACTTCTATCAGTGAAGCTCTTTACCTTCACTTTTGGTTGGCCCCAATTTGTACATTTTCATTCACTTTCTCATACATTTCATCCACAGGAAATAAAACCCCTTTTCCATTATAATCTTTATAAGAATATATACTCACCCTCTTTGGGGAGGAAAATTATTTTTTTCTGAAAATGCCTTAAAATTAAGACTTTCCTAATTCTGTGATAATAGAATAAAATTGACCAGTTATTTAACCTTAAGGAAATGTAAAATAAGATACTTACAAAGTTCTCATATTGCTTTTTCTAATAACTTTGATGCTAAATGGATGTTCTATAACCTGCACATCATACAGTGTATCAGTTGCTGTGGTTCCAGTAAATTCTCCTACAAACTGATGAGGAACTTCATATCTTCTATTATTTGGATCAGTAATCTGCAAAGATTTAAACAAATTAGCATTATTTGATTCAAAATCATTATTTCACTTTCCAGTTCTGTTTTAAGTATAAATGCAAGTTTTGAATAAAAAATACTAAATTTAGTACTTAATAGAGGAGCTATTAATCTAGACATACACTTAATTTTAACGTTGTTGAATGGTTATGCACAAAATTGTATAAGTTGTCAAGGAATATAGAATTGATTATAAAAGTAATATATATATTTAAGATTTTTATTGACTGATTAAAAAATATAGAGAAATTAATGATACTATTGCTAAACATTTATTTTTGAATAGTATATTTTTGTGAATTTAATTATTCTTATTGCTTTTCACTGTTCATCCCCTTAGAGATCCAATGAAGATTTTAAATTTTGCTAAAAAAACCCCTCTTAATTCCTGTGAAACTGCTTTATAAAAGTGCTATACAAAGGATATGTTGTTGTTTTCACTTCCAAAAGACCATACAAGTAAACTACTTGCTTAAAAAATAGCAGGGATTAGTTTCTTTAAAATCATGAATAAAAGTGATACCAGTGAAAAGAACTAGTAAGTAAAAGTCCCATTTATACAGCACAATTAATATGTTTCTCAAATTTTAAACTAATTCTTCATCATAGTCTGTGGTTGAAATAATAAAAATTACTAAAGTTTATTGAGTGTTTATTCTTCTCAAGACACTATATCCAATATTTTACATTGACTATATTATGAAATTCTTCAAAAATAACTGCTGGACAAACTGTTCTTATGTTACATTTCAGGAAACAGTTTCAGGAAAGTGGAATAACCAGTTCAATTAGTCCTTTGCTTTGGAATAAATATTTTTTAAGAGGGAAAATGTCCTGTAAGATGAAGGGTGTGCTTATCACTGCTTTTCATGATTAACTCCCCTTTATAAATAAAATCCAAACCTTAAACCGGAAACGATTGGGTGTCTGATTTTGAGTTGTGAAGAGAACACTAGGAATGTCATTTCCAAATAGAGTAGGTGAAGATATCCTGTTTAAGGTGGCTTCAAGTCCTTAAAGGAAGAAAAAAGTTGGCATGAGTGATGATTTTGTTTATAAAGATTAACAATTATTAATTAGCTTTATAATTATATTGCCTTTATCACAAATAATGACTTATTTTATTATTTGGAAGATACAATTATGCAAAAAATAAATCCTTGATATAAGCAATTTAAACATTCTCATGTACAAACTTCCCATTTGATTCTATTTAAGATATTTTTCCAACAAAAAATTTAAAATATATTTTTTTGTTTTCCACTTAAAATATATTATATTGGATCACCATGAGAACATTTCTCACCAGTACTTGTTGTTGTCACTTTGTCAACATTGTAGCCATGGTTATCTACGAAGAAGCACCAAGGAATACGAGAGTCATTCCATGGCTTCCAGCAGCAGCCTCGCATGGCACAAGCTGCCTGATTAAACATTTATAGAAGGAATCATAGGATTAGTACTGTGATCATGTGTCAGTCTAAACATTCAATCATTCCAGTAAATGTTTGAATTAAATGTTTGAAAAAATAAGCTTCATTATTCAAGACTATGTTAAAATATCATCTATTCTCTTGTTCCTTTCACTTGGCGGAAATAGCAATGAATTAATTACACCCTACCAGAGACTGATGCTCTGAGTTGTGATTTATCAAATAAACATGTCAATACACATTATTAGAAACCTATGGTTTTTCTTTGTTTACTTTTAATTTTTTTAAGATTTTATTTATTTTATTTATTTGACACATAGAAAGAGGGACCACAAGCAGGAGGGAGAAGGAGAAGCAGACTCCCTGCTGAGCAGGGAACCCGAGGTGGGGCTCCATCCCAGGACCCCAAGATCATGACCTGAGCCAAAGGCAGACGCTTAACCGACTGAATTACCCAGGTGCCCAAACTTTTTTTTTCATTTGAGTAGACTACTCAAAGCAATCTACAGATCCAATACAATCCATATCAAAATACCAACATTTTTCACAGAACCAGAACAAATAATACTACAATTTGTATGGAACAACAAAGACCTAAGTAGCCAAAGTAAACTTGAGAAACAAGAACAAAGTTGAAGATACCACAATCCCAGATTTCCAGATATACTACCTAACCCATATATATATATATTTTTTAATTTCCTTCCCTGGGCACCTGGGTGGCTCAGCTGGTTAAGCACAGGACTCTTGATTTTGGTTCAGGTCATGATCTCTGGGTTGTGGGATCGGGCTCCCCGCTTAGCGTACAGAGCCTGCTTGTCCCTCTCCCTCTCTTCCCTCTCTCTTTCTCTCTCTCCCACAAATAGATAAATACATAAAATCTTAAAAAAATAAAAGTTTCTGCCCTATGAGTAATTATAATCTTTTCTGTTGTCATATAGTCAACCCAGAAAAATTGAATTATTTTTTGTGTATCAATTAAGTATCAAGCTGCAAGTGAGGCTATAAAGATGAAGACAGGGGCGCCTGGGTGGCTCAATCATGAAGCGTCTGCCTTCGGCTCAGGTCATGATCCCAGGGTCCTGGGATCGAGCCCCACATCGGGCTCCCTACTCCGCGGGAAGCCTGCTTCTCCCTCTCCCACTCCCCCTGCTTGTGTTCCCTCTCTCGCTGTGTCTCTCTCTGTCAAATAAATAAATAAAATCTTAAAAAAAAAAAGATGAAGACATGCCCTGAATTCAAGCCTACATAAAATGCTTAAGGCAGTTATTTCCAGCCACTTATTAGTTCAGTATTTAAGGAAACTAGTTAAACTAATTTTATGTGCCAGGTGTCGCAACAAGTTGCAGACATTTCATCCAATGAATAACGCAAAACACTGAACTCTTGAGTAGTTTTATGATCTGTATGGAAAGATTGTGTGAAGTGGAAAAAATTATATATCCTTATAGAAAAAGTGGAGCCACATGGTAATGCTGTGCGTTAACATTCATATAATTAAAAATATACTTAATATTTGAATTTAATAGGGTGACACACTTTCATAATTTGAACATCTGTGAGATTTTTTTTTTCTTGGTTATTTACCTTGAAGAGGAGTTTAAAGCCTACATTTTTAGTAGCTGACATGTTAACTTCTCTCCTACTTTAACATCAAATTAAAATGGCTTCAGATACACATACACATACACATACATACATGTCTGTTGCAAATGGAAGTATAATTGGATCTGGTATTTTAGAGGGTCACTATCTATCAGAATATAAAGTATGTGTGACTTCTATCAGGAAATTTTCCTTCTAGTTATAGAGCTTATAGATATACTCCCAACAATACAAAGAGATAATTATATAAAAATTGTTATTTACAGTATTTTTTATTTTTTAAAGATTTTTTTTTATTTATTTGACCCAAAGAGAGAGAGCACAAGAAGGGGGAGTGACAGGCAGAGGGATAAGCACACTCCTGCTGAGCAGGGAGCCCGATGCAGGGCTGGATCCCAGGATTCTGGGATCATGACCTGAGCCAAAGGCAGACACTTAACCAACTGAGCCACCCAAGCACCCTGCAGGAGTCTTTCTAAAAGGCTTTTAAAAATGTTGGTACAAGGGGCGCCTGGGTGGCTCAGTCGTTAAGCATCCGCCTTCGGCTTGGGTCATGATCCTGGGGTCCTGGGATAGAGCCCGGCATAGGCATCCGGCTCCCTGCTCAGCAGCAAGCGTGCTTCTCCCTCTCATACTCCCCCTGCTTGTGTTTCCTCTCTTGCTGTCTCTCTCTGTCAAATAAATAAATAATATGTTTTAAAAAAAATGTTGGTACAAAACAAAGAGGTAGGATTAGACATAGATATACTGATTTGGGAAGGTGTAAAGGTGCTAAGAAAAAAGAAATAAGTAAATTACAATCATATTTTGCTAAAATAAAAAAATATACAGTAACATGGAGTTACATGAAATTCTTCCAAACATACTGTATTGGATTCCTAGGTCTGCTGTAACAGCCATAAACAGGGTTGTCTGAATCAACAGAAATTTATTCTCTCACAGTTCTGGAGTCTAGAAGTCCTACCTCAAGGTGGTAGCAGAACCATGCTCCCTTTAAGGCTCTAGGGAAGACTGCTTCCTTGTTTGTTCCTAGCTTCTGAAAGCTCCTGGTAATCCAGGATTTCTTGATTTGAAGATACCTTACTCCAATCTCTACTTCTATCTTCACACTGCTTTCTTCCCTACAGTTCTCTCTATGCATACACTTCTCTTATAAGGACACCAGCCATTGGATTTAGGCCCCACCCTAATCCAGCCTAAACTCATTTAGCATTTAATTACATCTGCAAAGATCCTATTTCCAAATAAAGTACTATTCTAAGGCTCCAAGTAGACATAAATTTTTTGGAAGACATCACTCATACCACTACATATACACACCAAAATATTAGTTTAAAAATTTATATCCTCATTGTTGCTTTTAAAATATGAATAATTTTGGTTTATTTTGTATAGAGTTTGATACTTGTTATTTATATTAAGTTATTCTGCCAATTTTTCAAGATTTCAGGTATTTTCCCCTATTATTTTAATTCCTAATCTATTTTTAAGTTTTTATTTAAATTCCAGTTAATTAAGATACAGTGTAATATTAATTTCAAGTGTATAAAAATATAGTGATTCAACACTTCCATACAACACCCAGTGTTCATCAGGATTGCCCTACTTAATCTCCAATACCCCACCCACCTCCCTTCTGGTAACCATCAGTCTGTTCTCCATAGCTAAGAGTCTGTTTGGTTTGCCTCTCTCTCTCTTTTTTCCCCCTTTGCTCATTTTTTTGTTTCTTAAATTCCACATATGAGTGAACTTCAATTTTCTTTCTTCTTAATTTGAAGAAAAACAAAAAGCAAAACAGATTAAATATGCATCAGTAGGTATAAACTTTGGTAGGTAAAAATACATTTGTTATTTTTTTATTTTTATTATATGTGTGTGAGTATGCATATAGAAATATATGTAATAATAGGTATATTACTATATAGTGGATTGATTGTATTATGGACTGAATTGTGTCCCCCCACAATTCATATGTAGGAAGCCCTAAACCCCTTGCCCCCAGTGTGACTGTATTCGGAGACAGCGCATTTAAGGAAGTAATTAAGGTTAAATGAAGTCATAGGCTGGGGTGCGAATCTAATAGGACTGGTGTCCTCGTAAAAAGAAGAGACTTCAGAGCATGGTCACATATACTCCCTCTCTCTATCTGGGCATGCACAGAGGAAAAACCACGTGAAGACACAAGCATGCAGCTATCTATAAGCCAGAAAGAGAAGTCTTGCTAGAAACCAACCCTGGGGCGCCTGGGTGGCTCAGTCGTTAAGTGTCTGCTTTTTCTCAGGTCATGAACTCAGGGTCCTGGGATCGAGTCCCGCATCAGGCTGCCTGCTCTGAGGGAAGCCTGCTTCTCACTCTCACACTCCCCCTGCTTGTGTTCCCTCTCTGGTCCTGTCTCTCTCTGTCAAATAAATAATAAAATCTTAAAAAAAAAAAAAAAAAGGAAAGAAAGAAACCAACCCTGATGGCATCTTGACTTCAAGCCTCCACAACAGTGAGAAAATAAATGTCTGTTGTGTAAGTCACCCAGCTTGGCATTTTATTATAAAAGCCCAGGCTGACTAATACACTCTGGCTAGAATTATAGCTACTCTTAAATTAAGTTCACCTTCTTTTCTTAAATGACAAATACATGTTAGCTGAAATTTGCTAAATTCTTAAGTTTAATTGTTTCACATTGAAAACACTCTTTAGCAACCTGACAGGCTGACATTAAAAATAGTAGGCATCAAAACCTTACACCATTGGCTTTGAAACTTTGTTTCCCTTTAAGATTTTAGCAGTCCATATTGTTCCTAATAGAATTCTATGTTAAGCTTTAATTGTTTCCTAAAGAGAATATACCTAAAGAGAATATCTGGCCAATTATCTTAGCCTGTCGCAGTAAACACTATTTATCTAGCTCTTTTATCAGTAGGTAGGCTATAAAGACCTACTATTCCTGATGTTATCCTAAGAAAAATCTCATCATTTTGCAACTTTTCATAGCAAATTAACCAAAAATTATGTGTTAACTATGAGGTAACCATGGTAGGATAAGCCTAATAGAAATTTTATAGTTCATTTAGTTATTTTTTTATGATAGAAGGAGTGAAAGAGGTGAGATTCAGATATGTCTATTATAGATTTAATATGTATTAGATATGCATATTACATGCATAAAATAAAAATACATAATATACTGTAGATATGCATATTACATTATAACACATATGGTATAATATTTAATATGCACAGATTAATATATGTTTATATTATATAGATATCATAATATAGATTGCATATAATATATAGATATTACAAAATATGGCACACACATACTCTCATTGACCTTTATTTCCACGTATGTTATGAAAACCAGGAAGTCAGTTTAGGGTTACATGAACCTATTAAGTTACCCTTAATTTTCTCCATTTGAGCTTCTTCTCCCATACTACCAAAAAATTAAAAAATAAATAATAATAATATTCCAAAAGATCAGTATTACTTTATTTTCCAGACATTTCTTAATGCCATCATTATAAATACTTTTATGGAGCATTCATATTGTCTCTAAAATGTCTTATACTGTCAAAGGTTATATTTTTTTAAGAAGTAGATTTGCAAAGATAGAATTTCATTAAGATTTTTAAAATTAATAGTTTATTAAGCATGGAAAAACACTAACTTGTTAATTTATTGAATAGAAGTAGAGAAAAGCAAGCTCATCAATTTCAATTATCTCTCATCTCTTTATATGGAGCTATAATAAATAGATAAGTGGAGCTTAATTGATGGCTGGATCTTTAAAAATATGCAATTGATCCAATACTGAGCAATTATCTTAATTTAATTACTACTATATACATATATATATTCTTAAAAAATATTAAAGTCTTTTGTGGCAGACCTGTGTTGGAAATTGTTCTGGAATGCAGTTTATTCTCTCATTGATACGATCATTTAGCTCACTTGGACATTTTCCTAAACCAGGATACACGGTGGTTTTACGAGTGGTAGGTGGAGTTGAAGTAGAATTACTAATTGCTAGGAAAGAAAAAGGTTAATAAAATGAAACAGGGTGTTAAATTTTTTTCAGATTTGGGGGGTAATAAATACCTTACATTGAAAGAACAAATGAATTTACATATGTAATAAAAATAAAAATAAATTTTACACTAATAAAAGACCCACAAATTCAAGTCCTAGTCACAAAAGGAAAATATCCAAACGATATTTAAAAATTGACTGTGCAGAGCCTTATTGACTGTTTCTGCAGAAAAACAAAATATTTTCACAGAAGGTCTTGAGGTAGATTCAAAAGGAAGCAAAATGTCCATTCTACCACATTTATGAAAAAATGTGTTTTATAGATGAAGAAAGAAGATGGCGTTATATAGATGGGAAAAGAATATAGAAAAGGAGACAAGAATTAGAGTAGAAGAGAAAAGTAGGAGGAAAACAATACTTTGAAGTGAATAGAAGAGAAAGCAAGGAACGGCAAAGATAAATAAATCCCATTCTATATAATAAGAACTTTCCAGCAATCAGATATGGGTAAGATAAAATGATCATGTAACAATGTAGTGAGCTTTCAATTTACTAGGAGCAGGTAAAACAAATGACTAATAGCAGTAGAAAACTATGATCAGACTAAAAGATAATCTGTAACAGCCTTTCTAATTCCGATTTGGTCAAGAGAGAATGATGAAAAAAGAGAAGGTTAGATGGACCAGAGTAGTATGCATTTACTCTAAATTAGGATAGAAATATTCAGAAAAAAAAGATAAACACTTCAAGCTTTGTTTCACCTTCCCTCTACCTGTTTTTGTTATACATCCTCTCTCTCACTTAAAAAAAAAAATGAGACTAAAATAATGAGGGTACTCCCCCAGATTTTCCACCCTGCCCCCCATAATTTTGCAAGTATCTGAAGACCAGAGCAAAAACCCAGGTCTTCCTATTAATAAGAAGAACCTCACTAAAAACATTAGATGATTATTCCACCTTCCATTATCACCTTGATCCCTTTGGCTCTTCACAATTTCTCAAGCAACACAACGTGGGGAAGGTCATTAATGTCAAAGCACATAAATTGCTTAATTACAAGATCTTCATTGAAATAACTGTAATATAATCGATAGAAAAACTTGGAATAATTATGTAACTTACTTGAGATCTTTCTTCACATGTTTCATCTCATGTAGATTACTTTTAAAAATTCATAACTATTATGGGGTAAATTTTATTTAACTTCATTATAACGTGCAAGTATTTTTAACATTACTTACCTTCAACAGCAGGTGTCTTAGTTGCTAAAACAGCAATTAGGGCAATAGCTATTATAGTAACTATAGCAAAAAGGACAATCAGAGAGATTTCTAATCCAGTAAATTTCTTGTTTGCCATCTAAAGAAAGAAAATATATATTTAAAATGTAAAATATATAACTACAGTAAGCCACCGTCATTATCATAAGAGTATATACATTCCTCTTTTTTTAACTAAGTACAACACAAGCAGAGCTACAGACGGTTGTTTATAATCTAAAATAATAAACATTGGCAAAATGTAAATAACACGTGCAATTTTTAATAGATAGAGTTACATATTATTGCAGTAACTAAGATGAAACATAAAGGGAAGAAAAGATCTCCAAGCAGATGTGCCTTGCTCTCTCATGTTAGAGCCTTTCTCAAGTTAAAGAAATCTGACACTTGCACTGTGTCCCTTAATTCTCATTATTTTTTGAAGGAGATGTTGTTATCCACATTTTGTCCCTTAGGAACTTCAACCTTACAGAAAATAAGCTATTTTCTCAAAATCAAAAATTCTACTTCTTCCTACTTTAAACACTGTCTCTCGAACTCCAACACTGCTTTCTTATAATAATATTGTGGAAAAGAATATAAATATATATGGAATACAAATATAAAACATTATGAAAAAATGTATAGGTATACAATATGTATTTGGGAGTTGGCACTTCAAAAAAAAGTTTTGAATTAAATCATCTCCAATTCCTCCCTTAAAATGTAAGGATGATATACGAAACTCTCATATCAAACGTGTATTTATTTTCTGACAACATTATGTATTTGAGCTAGCATACAAAGGATAACTAATGTAGATTGGGAAGAGCTTTCTTCCAGTAATTATCTTATATTTTATTTGTTTAATTTAGTTTTGACTATACCTTTCTTATCTCTCGTACTCTTCAAGTTTCCCTGATTTTTCTGTATTCTATGATTTTTATATAAATCTTAATTCAATGGCATATACTCATTTAGGAATTTGGAATTTCCATGGTAAATGCTTTAATAAATTGCTCATTTTATTTTTTTGAGTTTTTATTTAAATTCTAGTTAGTTAACATACAGTGTAATATTAGTTTCAGATAACATACAGTGTAATATTAGTTTCAGGTGTACAATATAGTGATTATAAATTGCTGATCTTAAAATATTTTTTTGGCTTCTCACATTAGCCCCTTCTCCTGTAAGTATCTAGGTTAGTTCATTTATAAAGTTGCCCCAACCTAAAAATGTATTTTCCCTCTTTCATATCTTTCTACAGCATTCAATCATTCAAAAGGCCTGTTGGTTTTATCTCCAAAATATTTTCAGAATTATACCTTCATCCTATCTCCACCAGTGCAACATCTTTCTTGGGTAATATGCTTTCTTAAGTACACGCCATTTAATCTTTCTTCAATCCTTCCACATTTGCTTTTCTAAGTTAGTCCCAATTTATGCCTAATTCAAATGCCATGTTCTTGGCGAGTCCTTTCCTACTACTTGTATAGGCAGAGTTAATCTATCCTTTTTCTATTTTACCATGCCACATAGCATATCTATTGCCCTTATTAGTATGTATGTTAATTTCCTTAATTGGGTTGTTATATTCTTTTTTTTTAAGATTTATTTATTTATTTATTTTTGAGAGAGAGAGAGAGAGAGAGAGAGAGAGAGTGGGAGGGAGGGGCAGAGGGAGAAAGAGTCTTAAGCACTCTACGCTAAAGGCAGAGGGGCTCAATTTCACAACCCTGAGATCACAACCTGAGCCAAAACCAAGAATCTGACACTTAACCAACGGTGCCACCCAGCCACCCCAGGATTTTTATATTCTTAATAGCAATAATCATGGAAGTAGTTCAGAGCCTGACAACAAGTAAGCACAAGTTCACTTTTAGAAATATACTTTATGAATGAATGTTTAAAGACTAGCATTCAAGCTTAGCATATGCTTTCCTATTACACATATATAAGCTGTTTATTGCATCTGTATTATTCAAAGAACCCAAATGTAAACTAGACTTAATCAAAGTGACAGGAGATGTATGAAGCTGTTAAGAAAATGAAACTGAATTGCTCAATGTAATGTGAGCAAAGACACAGTTGCATTTAATGTTTAACTTTAAAATAAGTTTGTCTCACTCAAAGTAATATCTTACTTTGGTATCAAGAAGTCAATAAGGATTGTGCTTTTCTATTTTTAAGAAAAGTCTAAAAGCAAAAATGCATATTGTTATGAAGCAAACCTTTTATCTTGAAGAATTAGAACAAAATTAATGTATTAAAATTAAATTACTCTTGTGAGTACTCATAAACAATCAGTACTAAAATTGTTCATATGCTGTAAGTGGTAATTACAGTGATCACATTTTGGATCACAGTAATTTCAAGCAAAACATTTTCGGGAAAATTATATATTGATGTCCTTTCTGTGTATATTTATTTTCAAAATGAGTAATACTTTATTAGATGGTAACTTGATGACTGATCTTTAAAAGTTTTGCTAGAAAAGATTAAATGTTTTATAACTGTTTTATTCTATTCTGCCTATATATATTTTCCTAAATAAAATACATTAAATCATACTTAGATTATTTGTACATATTTTAAAATATTTTTGAATCTTTTTTTCTATATGAAGTAATTAAATAAACATGCTTTGATTCAACTTAGTCTGACAAAAATTATAATGATGAGCTGGGCAAAGAAAATTTTCTCATATCTTAAAATTTTTTAAATGTTTTCTCTTTTTTATTACGAGATATATATATATATATTTAAAATGGCAAATGAAAATACGTTATTTTTTCTATTTTAAACAAGTGCCGATAGACAGGAATATTGCTAACATGAATTAAGAGAATAAGTAATTATTTGGAAACATGAAAGAAACAAAGAAATATGATCCATAAACTTACCTTATTTCATAACCTGTTCTGTTTGCTATGTTGTACAAGAGTTGGGTGAGGCTGCCATAGTAGTGATCAAAGAAACTCTTCAGCTATATATTGAATTACTCATAAAGTTTTATTGCATCTGCACCAGCCTGTCAGTATTTAATAAACGTCTGTTCAACATGCAGTGGAAAAAGACTTAGCCCTGAAAATAGTTGCATAAATATTTCTGTGTAGGAATCTAAGTTAATTAATAATTATGCCCTCAGATAGTCTTTGATTTCTGGAAGCTATGAACTAGTCCAAGAACATAAAAGTGTTTACTTATATTGTTTTTTTCTTCAAAATTTTATTTCTTTCATTATTTAGATATTGTTTGAAAATTGTTTTACCTAATTATGTGAAATTTAAACTATCACTAAAAAGTAGAAACATTGGTAAGCTAGGATCTGAAAAACATTTGCAAGAATTAACAATTAGAAGATAATATTTAATGAAGATATATAAAATAAGTATAAAATAGAAGATAATTTAGAAAGTAGTGATTAAATAAAAGTTATCTCCTGTGTCTCATGATTAACTTAAAGGTTGAAAGACTGAGCAAATTCATTAGAGTAAAATGTAAAAGTAGAGATATATAAATAAGTAATCTAGAAATAAAACCAACATTTTATTTATATTTTTTATTTAGAGCACAAATTTAATTATCAGAAATTATACTAAACACCATTTCATACAGTAAAAATTATAGTATCAATTACATTACTGGTTTAAGCCACTATAGTGTTTAAGTGTTTAAGATCAAAGAATTTGATGCAAATTTATTTATCAAAAGATAAATAAAATATTATTTCAATCAATGTGGAATATGAGAAACAAAACAGATAAACATGGGAAAAAGAGAATGGGAGGCAAATCTTAAGAGACTTTTAACTATACAGAACAGAGGGTTGAAGGAAGGGAGGTGGGTGGGGAGATGGCTAAATGGGTGATGGTTTTAAGGAGGGCATTTATTGTGACTAGCACTACATGTTATATGTAAGTGATGAATCACCAAATTCTACTCCTGAAACTAACATTACACTCAAAAGAGACCTAGGTACAAATGCCAGCTATACTACATATTCCTAAGACACTGGGGGCAAATTTGTTGTCTCTTCACAGAGAGGAAATAAAAATACCTACCGATAGAGTCATTAGGAGATCAACCCTAAAACTGAAGTTAGTTGTTTTCCCTGCAATTTAAGTTTTCTGATTGGTTCAAAATAAAGAAATTGGCAAATTGTCTTTTTTCCTCTTTTAAGAGTGAAATCAAACACTACAGTTTCTCACCTATTTAAACTGACTCTGTAAATCTGTCAAGTTTTAATTAATCATCTTTTAGATTTTCTTTTATGTGTAGAAATACTTTAAGGAATAGTGTTTGTCCTCTTGATTTAAAAAGCTTTATGTGATTTGAAATTTTCATGCCTTCTATTTCATATTCAGGTCTCCCATGTCTGGTGCTGTGAGCTGGCCTTTGCCTTGAACAGTTTCTTTTGCTCCCTGCTGTCCATACCCTCCCACCCTAACTCTGGTTCTACTCATTAACTTTAAGACCAGGGAAATCACGGACTCATGAACTGCTTGGAGGTAAATTCAGACAAAACTACAATATAAAGGTATTCAATTATAGACATAACAAAGTTATATATAGTAATGATAAAATGTGTTTTAACTTAAAACATATTGTTTTAATTTTTTACTTATTAATATAAAAACTGTGCAAAAATTTAAAACGGCATGAAGTAAATTAATAAAAGTTGAGTTAGGTAGGCAAAAGGCAGAAAAGGTTGTAAATGCCAGCAGTGACACTCAACTATATTTAAACTACACTTTTACTAAACAGAACAGATTAGTGTTCAACTACTCTCTTTATGGACTTTGCCCTCTTTAGACTTTGTAATGTGCATTTCAGAATTTCAAACATACTGTAGTTAAATCATACACATCAAACATACACTTTGGGTTAAAAATTATATGATTTATAATCCAATTTACAATAGCACCAAAAACAGTAAGATACTTAGGAATAAACCTAACCAAAGAGGTGAAAGACCTGTACTCCGAAAACTATAAAACACTGATCAAAGAAACTGAAGGTGACACAAAAAAATGGAAAACATTCCATGCTCATGGATTGGAAGAACAAACCTTGTTAAAATGTCTACAGTACCCAAAATATAAAATATATATAATATATATCATTATATATATAAAAGATTATATATATATATTATATATATTATATATATATCAGCCATAAGGATTAATGAATTAATGAAATCTTGCCATTTGCAATGACATTATGGAGCTATTGTGTATTATGCTAAACAAAATAATTCAGTCAGAGAAAGATAAGTACAATATGATTTCAGTCAATGTGGAATACAAGAATTAATGAAATCTTGCCATTTGCAGTGACACGGATGGAGATAATGTGTATTATGCTAAACAAAACAATTCAATCAGAAAAAGATAAATAAAATATGATTTCAATGTGGAATATGAGAAACAAAACAGATAAACATGGGAAAAAGAGAAAAGGAGGCAAACCTTAAGAGACTTTTAACTATACAGAAGAGAGGGTTGAAGGAAGGGAGGTGGGTGGGGAGATGGTTTAAACAAACAAGAAAAGACCTATCCATCCTAGATCATTAACTTTCCTCTGAACTATGAAATGAGAGAGTGGGAGGAAGAATTAAGATAGTGGAGCAGTAGGGGGACTCTGGGCAGCTTCGTCTCTCAAACACAGCTAGATCAACATCAAATCATTTTGAACAACTAGGAAATTGATCTGAGGATTAAAAGAGCAATCTGCACAATTTAGAGGAAGAGAACATAGCAGCTGCAAGGTTTAGAGACATGAATTGGGGGTGAGAAAGACCATGGTGCCATAGAGGGAAGGGATCCTTTTTTGCAAAAGATGCGAAAGGAGGGAGAGAGGGGAAGAGAGAGCAACACATGAGGATCACGCAAGAAAAACACTCCCCCAAGACCACTGGCTGGGGAATTGAGAGGAACTGACTATGGCAATTTTTTTGCAAACAGTGGCACTCAAATTCTGAGGTTCTAGAAGGCTGCACCTTTTGCCAAAGTCAAGCCAGAGAGGCAGTGGTGCTCCAGAGAGGGAGGGTATAGGCCAAGGAGTGGACAGCATGGTGTGGGGATGCCCTGGGTTGTCCTGGGAGAGAACATTCCCCTTCCTGTAGTACATTTGGAAGAGGGTATATTGCCTCTCCAATGACAAGGTACCCCATGGGCGCCATTGAGTAACCACCCAAAAGCAGGAGACTGATGTGCACAGAGGGCAGATAACCAGGTAGTAGCTTTTCACTGTGCTTCACCATAGACTCCAGGCACTTGTGTGGTCATGAAACTGCTTTTCTGGGTCAGAACGACACCTGGTGCAGAGCTGCAAGGCTCTGGGTTGGGTCCACACCTTGCCAGGTCCTTTAAGATTTGGAATTTTGAATCCCAGCCACATGCCAGAGATAAAACATAGGAGCACTGTGGTGCTGGATGTGCCAACAGCCTTGAGGGCAAAGAGCTGATGGAAGCCTGGAAAAAGGAGGGGAAGTTGTTTGCTTTTCTGTTTCGATTTCCTGAACACCAGTGGTCACGATTCCCCTCCTCCCCCCACACAAGAGAGCAGGATGATGCCATTTCCACCCCTATCCACTGGCACAGTAGACTTCAGCAAGCAACACAGCACCCCCAGTAGAGGCTGGAACCCCTTACACCAAACCCCATCCCTCTGAGCCCTGCATAGGCATCTTTACTAGGGAGGTCTGAATGTGAGCCAGTGCATTGGGCCTCTCCCCCAGAGGACCAATACAGGTCCCCTGCATGTACCAAGTCTACTGACCATAGAATGCTACAAAGTGTCAGCTTCAGTTCTGGTAGAAATAGGACCAGGTTTTGTTTTTTGTTGTTTGTTTGTTTGTTTGTTTCCCTTTCCTTTCCTTTCATTCCTTTCCTTTCCTCTCCTTCCCTTCCCTTCCCTTTTCTTTTCTTTTCTTTCTTTTCTTTCTTTCCTTTTTCCTTTGGAATCAGGCTTATAGTTATTTGTTCATTTGTTTGTTTCCTTTTCTCATTTTTTAGATCAGTTTCTTTCTTTCTTTCTTCTTTTTTTCTTTCTTGTTTCTTTCTTTTCTTTCTTATTTCTTTCTTTCTTTCATTTTTTCTCCTTGGAATCAGGCTTACAGTTTTTTGTTTGACTGTTTGTTTGCTTTTTTGTTCCTTTTCCTTTTCTCTTTTTTTTTGGATAAGGTTTTAATTTATTTTTAGGCAGGCTTATTTAACAAACATACTAAAGCACACCTAGTTAAAGTCCAACACTCACTACTGCAATCAAGGAGGAACTCTGTAGATGACTAACTTGTGGGAAAGAACAGCCAAAACACATTAGCAGAGTACACACAGCAAATGCCAAAAACACTTCCTGAAGCACCAGGCCATGGACAGTTTATGACCCCTTCTTAATATAGCATTACTCTTGGGAGCAAGAAACAACAAACTTTCTGGCGCCTGGGTGGCTCAGTCGTTAAGCGTCTGCCTTCGGCTCAGGTCATGATCCCAGGGTCCTGGGATTGAGTCCCACATCGGGCTCCCTGCTCGGCAGGAAGCCTGCTTCTCCCTCTCCCACTTCCCCTGCTTGTGTTCCTGCTCTCGCTATCTCTCTCTCTGTCAAATAAATAAATAAAATATTAAAAAAAGGGAACAATAAGCTTTCATAACATGCAAAAGACAGGAACCTAGACAAAATAACAAGATGGATGAATTCTCCCCAAAAGAAAGATCAAGAAGAAATCACAACCAGGTATTTGCTGAAAATAGATATAAGCAATACATCTGAACAAGAATTTAGAACAACGGTCATAAGAATACTAGCTGGTCTTGAAAAACCATAGAAGATACCAGAGTACCCTTTGCTGCAGAGATAAAAGACCTAAAAACTTGTCAGGCTGAAATAAAAAATGCTATAACTGAGATGAAAAACCTACTGGATTAAATCAAAACGAGGGTGGAAGAAGAGGAATGAATAGGTGATATAGAAGATAAAATTATGAAAAATAATGAAGCTGAAAAGAAAGAGGGAAAGAAAACTATTAGATCATGAATATAGACTTAGGGAACTCAGCGATTCCATAAAGCACAACAACATCCATGTCATAGGATTCCCAGAAGAATGGAAAAAAGTGTGACAAGGTTTATTTGAACAAATTATAGCTGAGAACCTCCCTAGTCTGGGGAAGGAAATAGGCATTCAAGTCCAAAAGACACAGAGAACTCCCCTCAAAATCAACAAAATCAACACCAAGACATATCATAGTGTAACTTGCAAAATACAAAAATAAAGAGAGAATTCTGAAAGCAGCTAGGGACAAAAGATTCTTAGCCTACAAGGGTAGACACATAAAGTTAGCATCAGACCCGCCCACAGAAACTTGGAAGGCCAGAAGAAGGTGGGAAGATATATTTAACATTCTAAATGGGAAAAATATACAGCCAAGAATACCTTATCTAAAAGACTGTCATTCAGAATAGAAGGAGAAATAAAGAGTTTCTGAGACAAACAAAAACTAAAGGAGTTGGTGAAAAATAAACCACCTCTGCAAGAGATATTACAGGTGATCTTTTGAGTGGGAAAGAGAGACCAAAAGCAACAAAGGCTAGAAAGGAACAGAGATAATCTACAAGAACAACTAATTTACAGGTAATAAAATGGCACTAAATTCATGTCTATCAATAATTACTCTAAATGTAAATGGACTAAATGCTCCACTCAAAAGACATAAGGTATCAGAATGAATAAAAACAAAACAAAACAAAACAAAAACAAGACCCACTGACTGCTGCTTATAAGAGACTCATTTTAGACCCAAAGCCACCTCCAGATTGAAAATGAGGGGAGTGGAGAACCATCTATCATGCTAATAGACATCAAAAGAAAGCTGGAGTAGCCATACTTATATTGGACAAACTAGATTTTAAACCAAAGACTATTATAATAAGAGATGAAGAAGGGAATTATATCATAATAAAGAGGTCTACTGAACAAGAAGATCTAACAGTTGTAAATATTTATGCTCCCAACATGGGAGCAGCCAAATATATAAATGAACTAACAACAAACTTAAAGAAACTCATTGATAATAATACAGTAATAGTAAGGTACTTTAACACCCTACTTACAACAATGGGCAGATTATATGAGCAGATCAAGGAAACAATGGCTTTGAATGACACACTGGACCAGATAGACTTAATAGACACAGTCAGAACATTTCATCCTAAACCAGCAGAATACACATTTTTTAAGTGCACATGGAACATTTTCCAGAATAGAACACATACTGGGTCAAAAATCCGGCCTCAACCTTACAAAAAGATTGAGATCATACCATGTATATTTTCAGAAGAAATGAACAGAATTTTTCCAAAAAATACATGCAAATGGCTAACAGACATATGAAAAAATGCTCAACATCATTGATCATCAGGGAAATACAAGTTAAAACCACAATGAGATATCACCTCACACTTGTCAGAATGGCTAAAATTAACAGCTCAGGAAACAACAGGTGTCGGTGAGGATGTGGAGAAAGGAGAACACTTTTGCACTGTTGGTGGGAATGCAAACTGGTGCAGCCACTCTGAAAAACAGCATGGAGATTCTGCAAAACTTTAAAAATAGAACTACCCTATGATCTAGCAATTGCAGTACTAGGTGCAATTGATACAAAGGATTAAAAAATTTATACAAAGGATAAAAAAATTTATACAAAGGATAAAAAAATGCTGATTTGAAAGGGCACATGCACCCCAATATTTATAACAGCACTATCAGCAATAGCCAAATTATGGAAAGACCCCTAATGTCCATCGACTGATGAATGGATAAAGAGATGGTATAAATATACAATGGAATATTACTCAACCATCAAAAAGAATGAAACCTTGCCATTTGCAACAATGTGGATGGAACTAGAGTGTATTATGTTAAGCAAAATAATTCCATTAGAGAAAGACAAATATCATATGATTTCATTCATGTGTGGAATTTAAGAAACAAAACAAATGAACATAGGGGAAGAGAAGGAAAAATAAAATAAGATAAAATAGAGAGGGAGGCAAACCAGAAAAGACTCTTAACTATAGAGAACAAATTGAGGGTTGCTGGAGGGGAGGCGGGTTAGGGGGATGGACTAAATGGGTGATGGGCATTAAGGAGGGCCTTTGTTGGGATAAGTACTAGGTGTTATATGTAAGTGATGATTCACTAAATTCTATTCCTGAAACCAATACTGTACTATATGTTAACTACCTTGAATTAAATTTAAAAAAAAGAAAAATGTTTTGTTTTGTTTTGTTTTTTATTTTGCCTTCACCTATTCCTTATCCAACAGCTATGTAGATCTGACCTTTTAACTTTTGTTATTTTCTTTCTCTCTAAAGAATTTCTTTTAACATTTCTTGCAAGGTGTGTCTATTTCAACATATTCCTTCAACTTCTGTTTGTCTGAAAGCATTTATCCTTCACTCTTGAAAGACAATTTTTGCTTGGAACAAAATTCTATGTTGGCAATTTCTTCTCTTTCAACACTTTAAATATTTCACTCGACTCTCTTTTCACTTACACTGTTTCTGAGAAGTTGGATGTAATTCTTATCTTTGCTTCCATATAAGTAATTTGTTTTTAAACTATGGCTTCTTCCAGCATGTGTGTGTGTGTACATATATACTTTTTTCTCTTAGTTTTCTATAGTTGGAAAATGATATTCATGGATGTGGGTTTTTTTTTTTTTTTTGAGGATTTATTCTACACAAAGTTTTATGACCTTCCTGGATCTATGGTTCAGTATCTGACATTAATTTGGGGAAACTCTCAGCCATTAATTGTTTCAAATATTTCTTGTGTTCTTTCTTTTTTCTCCTTCTGGAATACCCATTATGAGTATGTTACTCCTCTGTAGTTTTCCTACAGTCCTTGAATATTCTGTTCTATTTTTTTTCACACTCTTCTTGTTTTTCAGTTTGAGTAGTTTCTATTAGGATACCCTCAAGCTAAGAGATCCTTGCCTGGGCCACTTACCATCTACCAACAAACCCATCAAAGCCATTCTTCATTCTGTTACAGGGTTTTTCATCTCTAGAACTTATTTTTGGTTCTCCTTAGGCTACCCATCTCTTTTCTAAAATTATCTGTATGTTTTTGCATGCTTTCTGCTTTACCCATTGGAGACACAGCTTTCTAATATTTTTGTTATATTCCAGGTCTGATAGTTCCAACATCCCTGCCATATCTGATTCAGGTTCTAATGCTCTATTTCTTCAAACTGTTTTTTTTTTTTTTTTTGGCTTTTAGTAATTCTTGTAATTTTTTTCTTGACAGCTGGATATGAAGCACTTAATATAAAGAAAATACTACTGTAAACAGTCCTTCCTTAACCTTTTGGTAATGTATAGGGAGAAGGAAAGAATTCTACAGTGCTATGAGAAGGTCTCAGTCTTTTAGTGCTTCTAGACTGTGAACTTCACACATGCTCTTAGTTTTTTAGCTTCTCCACATTAGATGGGACAAAATAGGCAAAGGCCAAGCTCCTGTAAGTAAAACTCAAAAAGTGTGAGAGCCCTTGATGACTGGACCCCCAGTTTTTATCTCTCAGACTTGTCCACATTGAGGTCCCATCAATTCATCAGTGTGGTTGAGGTTTCCATACCTTGGCACTGGTTCCCATAGAGCTTTGTGCTTAATTAGCAAATTCCAGCTTCTTACATGGCTGACTAAAAACTACATTTTCTTTCTAAATATTAATTTTCATCAACCTCCATATTACTATAATAATAAAATAGAGAGTATATCAAGGGTTGAGGGTGATAGAAGAAAATGAGGTGAGATCATTCTCTCTGGCAATACTGTGCTACATTCTTAGAGAAATGATATTCCCCTCATTAATGCAAGGTTTCTAATACATCTGGGAAGGGTGATGAAATTGTCATGGGTATGAAATTTACTTTGAATATCTTTATTAAACTTTCAAAATAAGGTAAAAAAATGTACACTTGAAGCTGCTTAAGTGAACCATCAAGTTTTATTTATACTTGTAAAAAAAAAGTATGGAGAATACTTGTAACTTGATATAACTTTTCTTTTACCATTTAGAATAAGAATCAAGTTCCACAACTACAATATGACAAATCAAAGTATCCCTTTTTAAATATAAACATGTTTTAAAATAAGAAATACACAAAGAGTGACTTTCTGTGTCTTTTATTTTGTCATCTTTTCTCGCAAAGGCCTAAAGAAATAATTTTATTTGTGTTATTTTAATTCATTAAAAATTTATTTTTCTCACTTAAGTGGCTAAGATTATATGATCCAGGCAATTGCAGCAGATTCTGACACACTATTTGTAAAAAAAGTAAAAATAAGTGTAAAAAAACCCCTCAAAACAAAAACCAATCATGATTTAAGAAAGTAATACAAATCAAAACCTATGATGATGTAATTTAAGAAGTGAAGTGCTTGGAAAATAAAATAGGATAGGATCTGATTATCATAGTCCATCACAATGCTATAGATTTTAAGGATGAATCTTCATTTTGCAGATGGTTTTTGTTTGCTTGCTTTTTGTTTTCTTGTTTTAATACTTTCTCCTCTTAATTTCTGGTGTCTGATGATGTGCTATATTTTAAAAAATAAGAAATCGACTGACTCTTATTTTCTATATATTTTGTAATTTTAACTACAATGGAATGACATTGAGGTGTTTTGGGTTTGGAGTTTTAGCCAATAAATGTTTTGTCTATTAATTTGTGTTTGATTTATTTAAATTATTTTAATTAAAATGTTTAAGATAAGGAACATTAAATAGTATGTAACTTACCATTTGGTTATTTTTTTTTAATTTATATTTGCATCCTTCATACTGGAGAGCCCCATATATATCACATAGAAAGAAATCAATAAATTTTAGATAAAGTTAATTAATAAACTCTACAAAACCCCAAAGAAGAAAATAATACATTCTCTCTGCTGGTAGAAAGGTTATCTTGCCAAAGCCTGTAAGAAGAAATTTATTTCTCTCATTTAGCTTATTAAAGTTGGACAGACTGCTATCTGTAAGAAATGTAAGTTAACATTTTTAGAAATAAATTCACTTCACTTTATTTACAAGAATTTTATTCTGTATAACACAGTGTTGATATTTAAATCCTACCACTTCTTAGAGCTCAAGTCTGATGTTCTGTTATGAAGACTTTTTTTTAACTTTTCCACACTTCTTTTCTTACCCTGTTAGCAATTTCTATTATTTCTGAAACTCCATATGGTACCTTACGTTCTCTCATGTCTTTATTTTCTTTTTGTTTTATAAATATTTGCATATAGTTGCCAATAGTCTTACTAAGAATCCTTCAATATTCTAAACCACTTAGAATGTGGCCTCATACTAGTTAGCTATGGCCCATCAAATAGTAAATACTCAGTAAATATCACTGAATACATTAGCAAGTGGCCCTATTTATTTATGTACAACTCTCAGTGATAACAAAAGAACTTAAGAGAGCTTACATAAATCTATAAAACATCATAGAATATAGTATTTATAATTAGTGAATGGCAACAAGACAATAAATATAATTAGAAGATATCAGGATTGATGATAATGACACAATTCCCTGAATATTTAAGCTCAATGACCATAAAATTTGTTCTACGCTCTCTTGTAACCTATGCCAAATGAAAGTCAGAATCATTTATATAATTTCCACTGTTTATTAGCTAAAATAAAGCCATCTGTTCAGGAAGTTTACACCAATTTCCTATACTTAGAGTGCATTTATATTTATTTCAGGTGCATTTTTTGTATAGGACTTAGGTAATCAAAATCACATCGTATTGTTTAGATTTTCTAAGGCAATGAGATTCATTGGTTTGTTTTTTCTACTGCTCCTCGGTATAAGCCTAATGAAAAAAATGAAAAGTAAGTTTAATATAATTAATCTGAATCCATAAATAATTTAAAAACAGCATGTCATTTCAAGACTAAATTTTTGCTTCTCTGGCTTAATCCAAGTATATATTTTAGAATGCCTAACTTTCCTGTTTTCAGTTTTTAATCCAACTACACCATTTGATATATACTGACACCCCAAACCACCCATGCATTAGAATCTACACCTCTGGACATCACTAGGTGAAAAAAAATATTCTGAGCAATCATAAACTGAGATACCAAATGTTACTGGACAATAACTTTCAATTTAGTTTAAACAGCATTGTTATTTTTATTAGTAAAGCCATGTTTGGGCAACAGCATGGTATCTCAGTTTATGAGATATTTGGTATCTCAGTTTATGATTGCTCAGAATATTTTTTCTCACCTAGTGATGTCCAGAGGTGTAGATTCTAATGCATGGGTGGTTTGGGGTGTCAGTATATATCAAATGGTGTAGTTGGATTAAAAACTGAAAACAGGAAAGTTAGGCATTCTAAAATATATACTTGGATTAAGCCAGAGAAGCAAAAATTTAGTCTTGAAATGCCATGCTGTTTTTAAATTATTTATGGATTAAGATTAATTATATTAAACTTACTTTTCATTTTTTCATTAGACGGTGGAGGGATGGGTTAGCCTGGTGATGGGTATTAAAGAGGGCAGGTTCTGCATGGAGCACTGTGTGTTATATGCAAACAATGAATCATGGAACACTACATCAAAAACTAATGATGTAATGTGTGGTAATTAACATAACATAATAAAAAGTTTTTACCCATACTTTTAAATAAAAATAGTGGAAAATGGAAAAAAGAGAGAGAAATTTCTCTTATTAGTGACAACAAAGTATAAGTTTCCTATAATTAGGACATCCTTAGGTGTGATCAAAGTTGCAAAGATTTCCCTCAATCTGACAGTCAATGAATTTAAGTAAAACAATTGTGTTTTCAAATGTGAATATGTACAAAATCCCAGTAATAAATGATACTGAATCTAAAAAAGCAAAATGTAATTTGGGGTCATTTAAAATGTTTTTAACTCCCTGGAAATAGGAATCATTAAGACCAGAAAATTGGCTTTAGAAAACATTATCAGGACTACATTTTTAGAATTAAAATAGGATACTCTCTATATTTACTAAAATGAAAAATCTGCATACATTCTCAGAGTATCAATGCCTTACTAAATTGACCACTTGATAAGAATTAATTGGCAATGACATTGGTTACACTCCCCAAGAAGCACCTCCAGTATTGTTCTTTGCTGCATGTACTTGAATGGTCAGCTGAAAGATGGTACTTTGATAACTTCCTGCAAGAGTAAAGGAGCTGACAAGAACATACCTGAATTCTACTCTCCTGTGCATTTCTTGCTTTTTCATCTCAGAAGTGAAGTGTAGGTAGGGTGGAGTGGCAATAATTCAACCATATATAGCCCAAGAAATTTCATGTGTATGTGTGTGGATGCGTGTGTGTTTAAAAAAAAAAAATGCAAGTACAGAGGCTCTAAATCTAAACTTTTCTTCTTACACAGCAATTTTTGTACTTTCTTTGTAAACAGACATTTTTGGGAGAATATGAGGAAAGGATGTTAGAAAACAAATTGATTAGAATATATATATGTATATATATATTCAGTTTATTATAAGATAGGAAAGATGCCTAAAATATCACATCAAGTCAAGTATCTTCATTATGAGAAAGAGTAATATTGAGAATTTGTGTTAAACTAGAAAATAGTCAAAGCTATTAATAGACATAAAAAATAAATATATATGTATATATATTAGTTCCCTAATCTTAAAATTATTTCTGCAACCTAAACATAATTAATCATGAATGAAACGTGATTATATCAATCTTCATGATATCCACATTTCAAAGACACAACTTGTCTTATGAACAAGCACTGAATATAAATATGGTGTCTAATCATAATTAACTACTAAATAAGAATCTATAAGAAGATGGAATCATCAAGGATTCCGGGTGGCTCAGTGCATTAAGCAGTCTGCCTTCAGTTTAGGTCATCAGCTCACAGTCTTGGGATCGAGCCCTATGGCCTGCTTCTCCCTCTCCCTCCACCCCTCTTCTCGGCTTGTGCTCTTTTGTGCTCTCTCTCACAAATGAATAAATAAAATCTTAAAAAAAAAAGAAGATGGAATCATCTGCATTCAATATAACTTTTCATCAGAAATTGGTATACAAACCAATACATTTATTTTCAGTTATAATTCAGGGTCATGAAAACAATACATTCTCTGTAGTTTCAAGATTGTCTTGTACTTTTCCAGAAAGTGGACATTACTAAAAAATAAACATAATTTTCTGTTCCTCAAAGATTTCCTATACTAAAGAGATACAGTATTTGGGGGGGAAAAGCATGTTAGAAAAAAATGCACCTACCTGATCTATAAATAAAATATTTATTTGTACCAGTATATCAGTTAAAATATAATTAGATATACATCTTTGTTTTCCAAATAGAATTTTGAGGAGTCACAATATTCACTTTCTGAAAGTAGACTCTTCATATTTTTCATGACTATCAGGGCAATATTGAGCTAGATCTTAAAAGTTAGAACAGCAAAAACAAACTGAGGGTTCTAGAGGGGAGGAGGGTAGGGGGATGGGTTAGCCTGGTGATGGGTATTAAGGAGGGCACGTTCTGCATGGAGCACTGGGTGTTATGAACAAACAATGAATCATGGAACACTACACCAAAACAAATGATGTAATATATGGTGATTAACATAACAATAAAAAATTTTTTAAAAAAGTTAGAACAGCAAAAAAATAGTATGGTTTATAGACTTTCAATATTACCTTGGAGCTCTGTTCTTTGTCAACATCCCTTTCCTCAGAGAACTCATCCTTCAATTGTCAACTCTATACTGAAAACTGCTAAGTTTGTTCTTCTAGTTTATCTTTTCACCAAAACTGTAGTGTGCCTTTCTACCATACATTTTTCTTGTTTCATCTTCTCACCTAAACTGCAATATGCCTTACATTCTACTGTACATTTTTACTTGAATGAAACTTCATCATTCAAACTCAAATTAAATTCAGAATTTTTCCTGTCAAATTTCTCCTAAAATGTTTCAAGTTATTTTAGTGTCACCATTTCTATTGTTACCATCCTCAAAATCTACCCATCATCTTTCATGCTTCAGTTCTTGCATGAAACATTTTGATCATCTCAGCTCTAAAGTGATAAAATTCTTTTATCAGAATTTCTATAACTTCAAAAACTACATTTAGAGTAGGTGCAGCCACTAAGGAAAACAATATGGAGGTTCTTCAAAAGGTTGAAAATAGAGCTACCCTACGACCCAGCAATTTCACTACAGGGTATTTACCCCAAAGATAAAAGTGAAGGGATCCGAAGGGGTATGTGCACCCCCATGTTTATAGCAGCAATGTCCACAATAGCCAAACTATGGAAAGAGCAAAGATGGCCATTGACAGATGAATGGATAAAGAAGATGTGGTATATATATATATATATATATATAGTATAGTATATGTATATATATGTATATACATACACACACACACACACACACACACACACACACACAATGGACTATTATGCAGCCATCAAAAGGAATGAAATCTTGCCATTTGCACCGACGTGGATGGAACTGGAGGGTATTATGCTGAGCGAAATAAGTCAATCAGGGAAAGACATGTATCATATGACCTCACTCATATGAGGAATTCTTAATCTCAGGAAACAAACTGAGGGTTGCTGGAGTGGTGGGGGTTAGGAGGGATGGGGTGGCTGGGTGATAGACATTGGGGAGGGTATGTGCTATGGTGAGTGCTGTGAATTGTGTAAGATGGTTGAATCACAGACCTGTACCTCTGAAACAAATAATACATTATATGTTTAAAAAAAAGAAGAAGAAGATAACAGGAAGGGAAAAATGAAAGGGGGCGGAATCAGAAGGGGAGATGAACCATGAGAGATTATGGACTCTGAGAAACAAACTGAGGGTTCTAGAGGGGAGGGGGATGGGGGAATGGGTTAGCCTGGTGATGAGTATTAAAGAGGGCACGTACTGAATGGAGGACTGGGTGTTATACACAAATAATGAATCATGGAACACTACACCAAAAACTAATAATGTAATATATGGTGATTAACATAATATAATTAAAAAAATAGATAGATCTTGTATTGCTCCCTATTGATTTCAAGTGTGGGGGACATAGCTATCAGTAATATGTGCTGAGAGTCACCTGGGTGACTCACTTGGTTAAGTGTCTGCCTTTAATTCAGGTCATGAACTCAGGGTTCTGGGATTGAGCCCCAAGTTGGGCTCCCTGCTCAGTGGGGAGTCTGCTTCTCCCTCTCCCTCTGCATCTCCTCCTCACTTGCTCTCTCTCTCTCAAATAAATAAAATATTTAAAAAATAATATGTGCTGATAGACTTACCTAGATTATCTTCAAACCTTACCAAACCTTGTTAATAGAATCTATAATTACCATTTCACAGATGGCTCATTGAGACTGAGAATAATGTTTATGCCAAAAATCACAAAGCAAGATTTGGGTTTAATTCTACACTGATTTATAATTTGAAGAATTTTATAGATCATTTTCTCCTAATATATCAAATAATATATATTTATTTATATTATTTGTATATATATTTATTAATATATAATTTATCCTAATATATCAAATAAAAACTTTATTTTTCTTTAAGTGCTACTCCACCCTGAAAATAGAGCAGAATTAAATTAACTGTAAGTTGACCAGTAAGTTAATGAACATGAGTCTTGCAAAACTGAAACTAGTCTATTTGATGACAAGTAAAGCAACACCAGCTTGCAGGGTTAATAAAATCATTGTGCATATATGACAATAATGAGTTATTTATAATCACAATTAAAACCTACTAAATCATAGATAATATGCACAGAACAATAAAACCTAAAATCAAAAGACAGGTTTCCAAATATCAACACGTGAAAAGTATATAAAACAAAATACTGGAGATAGTATTTGAAAAGGATGTCATGATGAATTTTGAATTGTGTATAATGCCTATTTTATTTTTTAATGTTATCCTTTTAGCAGAGCATCAGGCTTGGGAAACACTGAATGTCCTTCAATATAGTCTTGACCATAAATCTATATTGGCTAAAAAAAAATCATAGTATTAACATCTCAAAACCCTTCCTATTGAAGGGAAAAACCCCAACACATGAAATATAAGGATTGTCCCTTAGGATAGAGGGGAGCAGAGATTCTCTTTCCCTAATCTTAGCAACTACTGAAACTAACAGAGATGATTCCCTGGGAAGTAGTAGAGTTGTGGGTCTAACAGTGCTGACAGCATCCTAAGCAGATAATTCTTAGGCTTTATTCATGACTGTTTCCTAGCATTGCTTACCATCCTTTGGTTTTCTACCCTTTTCCTGAACTTTCTATTGATATTAAGAGTCAAAGTTTGCACTTGATTAAGCAGTTATACAAAAATTAGGCTAATAATCTTAGTAGGCATCCATATATCCTGAATATAAAAAATTAAGAAAATAATCACTAGAATCTCCTCAAAATATTAGACAATGAAAAGTCATTTAATCCATATGATAACCAAAATGTGCTCTATCTTCTCAAAGTGTCTTCAGAAAACCAATAGAAAATGTTACATGATTAACATTTATTATGTATTAATTTATATTGATAACATTTTAAATTGGTAATCCATATAGGAAACCAATCCCCTACTCAACTAATCCCCTACTGTCCTTTAATTAAACAGAACAGTCTATTCTCAGGCCATTTCCAGTGACTGTTTCCAGTTGCCTCAGCAACTTTAGATACTAAAAGCTCATTTTGAGACAATTAAGCCATAATGGGGAAAAGAGACCTTGAACAGTTTTGGCTTTTAACCTCCTAGGGCACCAGAAGCTGAGAGCAGCATCAGTCCATACAAATATCCCTCTGTTGAGGAGGAGGTTTACCAATAATAAAAACTACACTTCAATATCAAGTTTCAGGAATTTGGAAGGATTACCAGATCCACATACAGCTCATTTCATACCATTGCCATGTTCTTTCAGTTTGTTTCTCAATCCCCTGCATCCCTTAATTTTTCCACATAAAAGTATATAGTTTTTTTCCTTAAGTCCTTAAAATAGAACTTTTGAAAATTAGCCTCAGAATATAGACAGCTATTCACAAATTTGTCTCCCAAACTAGATTACAACTTAATTTGAGAATGAGAATTACATACTAATGTGGACTAATTACCTTTCTGTTTCTAAAGTGTTTTATACATTATGAGCACTCAAAAGAAGTGGGTTGAAGTTACCCACATCTTTTAAACTAAATCTACTGATAAAAACTTTCAAGGCAGAGGATGATAGGGAAAGAGAGGGAAAATACCAATAATTGGTATTGTTGATACACTATAATACAATGAAATATTTTAAACTTATGTATTTTTTATAAAATACAGCTCTGAAAGACAACACTAATTTTTATAATAACTAATTTCCTACAAGAAGGATATAACCATAAAATACAGATTAACAACATAAAGTTCACTGTGATAAGAAAATCAACAACCCAAAGTGCACTGTGATAAGAAGATCAAAGTGCACAACTTTTTTCTCCATTAAATTATCTTTTTATAGCAATTGTATTTAATGAAGACATTTTACCGCCAGAAACCCAAACAGGTTCTCACAGGGATAGACCACATTCTGGGCCATACAACATACTTTACAAATTTAAAGCACACACATACACAAATACAATGCTCTCAAAAACCATGGAATTAAACCTGAAATCAGTAACAGAAAGACGTAAATCACAAATATTTAGAGATGAAACAACATACTGCTAAATAATGAATAGGTCAATGAAGACATCTCAGGAGAAATTTTAAAACATTTCAACTAAATGAAAATGAAAATACAACTTATCAAAATTTGTGGCATGAAGTGAAAGTACTGCTTAGAGGAAAATTTACAGCACTGAATCCATATATTAGAAAAGAGGAAAGATTGGGCACCTGAGTGGCTCAGTCATTAAGCGTCTGCCTTTGGCTCAGGTCATGTTCCCAGGGTCCTGGGATGGAGTTCCACATCAGGCTCCCTGCTTGGCGGGAAGCCTGCTCTCCCTCTGCCACTCCCCCTGCTTGTGTTCCTGCTCTCACTTTCTCTCTCTCTGTCAAATAATTAAGTAAAATCTTTAAAAAAATTTAAAAAAAGAAAAGAGGAAAGATTAAATAATCTAAACTCCCAGCTTAAGAAACTAGAAACAGAAAAGCAAATTAATTCTAAAGTAAGCAGAAGAGAAATAAGAAAAATTTAAAAAGGACTCAATGAAATTGAATATAGAAATTAATAGAGAAAATCAATAAAAAATACTATATTCATTTTTTTAAGTTGTCATTTTCTTGGTTTCAAGGTTAGCCTCAGGACACAAAAGAATGAAAAGAAGCAGCAATAAATAAAGAAGGATATAGGGAAGTATAAATTTAAATTATATCTTTTCCTATATGTGTTTTGTTGTGATAAATAACATCTAAATTTATTTCCTACATTAAGCAAAAAATACTTTTGCATTTAATCAGATTAAATTCATTTTGAGTATTTTGTTAGTCATTTTGAGCAATAAGGGGGGGTGCATACTATTTGTTTGGAAAAAATAATCTGTTCTATTATTACAACATCAACACTCAAGTAAATGCCAACAAGCCTAAGTGAATTGTTTGACATGTCATGAGCCTACATTTTCTCCTTCAAGCTCACTAATAGCAATAGAAATTTAAGGAAAACAGCCAAAACAAGATAAATCTGTGAAGGCAAATAACTAAAAGTCATGTAACCTAGGCATAACAGTAGTCAAAACATAAATAAAAATGATCAGAAATCATTACAATTATTTAACCACTGAAGATGTACATTATATAACTCTATACATCTTTGTATTATAAAAAATAATATATTGATTGAAATAAAATTAAACACATGAAATATTTTGGATATTTCAGATCACATTATGAAGTTACCTTCCTCTTAAGGAAAAAAAGAAATCTACATTTAAAAAATTTTCCACAAGGTATGACTTCAAGGAATAAAATTACTTTAAAATGATAACAATATATTCAGTGAGTTATTTTAGCAAATTGTTGAAGTAAAGTAAAACATCTGGTATTGTGAAATGAAAATAGTTTCTAGTGGAGGAGAGAAAAAGAGTCCTCATTAAGGCTTTATATAAAACAGTGTTATCTTTTTCTGCTATTATTTTATCTTGTCCTCAAAAAATGAAATGAACAGTTGTTCTAGAGTAACAGGTGTTCAATGCACAATGTACACAGTCAGTGAAAAAGCCAGGGATTTTTTTTATCTCCAAAGGCCATGTTCATAGCATTAAAGCATGAATAACTTTGGATCCTAGCTTATCTTATATTTTAAGCAGTACATAATATGTTCATGCACAATGTTGGCATGAATAAACTCCTTAGCACTATCTGAATTACCTGGGTGAAGTCCCAGAGTTCATCAGGTCATTTGTATTTACAAAGATACTAACTTGATTGTGAGAGTGTACATGCAGGAATCACATGTTACAATAAAGACCAGTTTCCAATAAGTTGCTTTGTCCACTAAAGCATATTTCATCTCTTTCTCAACCATGGAGATTAGATATGTGGGAAGGAAGTGACAGGTTTTGAATTAAGGATGCACGCAAAAGATAACTATTGTTTCATATCCAGTAGAGTCTAAGAATTCTTACCCACCTCCAGAAATTCTAAGGTAATCTTTACTTAGACAAGCCTGTGAATTTCCAAATACCAGCTATAATCTTTATTTTAAGGATTGATCCATCCTAAGTAGGAGATGTTTATATATGTGCTTGTGGCATCTTTCAAAGATTTTTCATAGACAGGTGTTTCTGTCTTGCTGACTATTTCTTTACCCTTTCTCTTTACCCTTAATCATTACCTAAATCTTGCTTATGGAAGTTGCACTAAAATAAACATTTAGCTAAACAATTAAATATGATCAAACCATCCATTACTGCTTCCAAGGCAATTCAAGGGCTTACAAAATATTACATCTCCCTGACATGTGCTAAATACAGATAACAGAAGGCAGATAATTTTTTAAATACTTCATAAAATACTATTAAAAAACACAAACATTTTTGGGCATTAAATTTTGTGTTTCAAATCTGTGGGGAACTGAAAGTTATTCAGGAAATAGTGTTAGAAAAAGAAGATAATCGTCCGGAGGAAAAAAAAGTGTTGGATTTTTACTTCACCCCTACTCCAAAATTAGTTCCAGATTAATGGAAATTTTAACATAAAAAAAGAAACATAAAAGTACTAGAAGAAAATGAGAAATTCTCTCATTCATTCTCTTCTACTTTTAAAAATTGCAAAAATGAGTAGGAAATGCATCTAAGTATATTTCAAAACTCAGAAGCTATAATGAGAAAATACTGATAATCAACTACATAAAAATATAACTGATCTTCTTTGTCCAAAACATCCTAAAAACAAGGAAGATTAAAAGACAAATTGACAACACTTTGGTAATTCTATCAGAGGTTAGTTTCCTTTCTGAAGTTAACAAAATTTCCTACAAATCAATAAGAAATAGAGCAATGGCCCAATAAAAGAATGGGAAAATACATGAACTGACATCACCTCCCTCCAAAAATGGCTCTAAAAAATAAACATGCTCAAAATCACTCATCATAAGAGGTATAAAAATTAAAGTTGCCAGATCCTGTTTTGCCCCCGAGCAATAAAATAATTGGATCACACTGTGATGCAGAGTGTTCAGGAAACAGTCCTTCTCATATGTGCAGCTGGGTAGGAAACTGGTAACAGCTTGGGGAACAGCAATTTGGGGACTATCTATTAAAATTAAAACTGTATGTTTGTTGACCCAGCAATTACACCCACAAGTGTTTTTTTTAATACATGTATAATTGCATACATTCAAATGATATATATTCACTGCAGTTTTGTCTAGAGTAGCATAAAATTGGAACTATAGTTCGTTATTCTATAACTAGTTAAATAACTTATGGTGTTCATATAAAACAGAATATTGTACAGCCATTTAAAAGAAAGGCAGAGTCTCTCATGGTTTGTCTCTTTGATTTCTTCCCATTCAGTTTTCCCTCCCTTCCCCTGTGGTCCTCCACACTATTCCTTATGTTCCACATATGAATGAAACCGTATGATAATTGACTTTCTCTGCTTCACTTATTTCACTTAGCATAATCCCCTCCAGTTCCATCCATGTCAATGCAAATGTTAGGTATTCATCCTTTCTGATGGCTGAGTAATATTCCATTGTATATATGCACCACATCTTCTTTATCCATTCACCTGTCGAAGGGCATCTTGGCTCTTTCCACAGTTGGGCTATTGAGGACATTGCTGCTATGAACATTGGGGTGCATATGCCCCTTCTTTTCACTACATCTGTGGCTTTGGGGTAAATACCTAGTAGTGCAATTGCTGGGTTGTAGGGTAGCTCTATTTTTAACATATTGAGGGACCTCCACACTGTTTTCCAGGAAACAAACGGAGGGTTACAGATGGGAGGGGGGTGGGGGGATGTGATAATTGAGTGATGGGTATTAAGGAAGGCAGGTGTTGTGATGAGCACTGAGTGTTATATGCAACTAATGAATCATTGAACACTACATGAAAAATTAATGATGTAATATATGTTGGCTAACTGAACATAATAAAAAAAATAAAACTGCAAAAAATAAAAAATAAAAGAAAGGCAGATATTTAGTGCCTAGTATGACAGGACCGCCAAGGGAAAAAAGCAAGGAGTAAAATAGTTTGTATAGTATGCATCATATACATGTGTTATCATTACTAAACTTGGGGGGAAATAAACTAGATCTGCTGAAAGTCGCACACACACACACACACACACACACACACACACACACACACACACACACACCAGGCATTATTTCTAGAGTCTTCTCCTCCATACTACTAATGAACTTCATGAGGCATTCACTTTGGTAGGTTGCTTGGTGTAGAAGAAAGAATCAGAATCAGAAACTCTATATGCAGTTCTCAGCTTTGATATTTATAGATCATGTAATCCTGGGTGGGTGCCTTAACCTCTCCTAGTCTCAGTTTACCTCACACATAAAGCAAAGTAAAATTTTATTTTCATGAAAGATAGTGTGTCACGATAAATCAGAGCATGGGCTTTGGGGCCACAGACCTAAGACTAAGGTTTTGTCTGTTATTTCTTCGCTTGGTATCCTTAACACTGAAACTCAGAAAGGTTAAATGATTTGGTCAGAGACATAAGATTGTTACAGACAGAAAAGACTAGATCTGTTCTAGTCTTTTCTGATTAATTTTAGTAATCTACTCACAACATCATAGAGTACATTCTCAAACAGAATTTCCTTGATAGCAATATAAAAAGATAAGTAAATTTTCTTAAGCTGTTCTTGATCAACATAAATTTTGTAGTTTTTATTATATAATTTTAAAAAATCTAAAATATCTTGGGGCTTTACAGTATGTTGACTTCAGATTTCTTATTAACCTGAATGAAGGGGGGGAAATCAGAGGGGGAGACGAACCATGAGAGACTATGGACTCTGAGAAACAAACTGAGGGTTCTAGAGGGGAGGGGGTGGGGGAATGGGTTAGCCCGGTGATGGGTATTAAAGAGAGCAGGTTCTGCATGGAGCACTGGGTGTTATACGCAAACAATGAATCATGGAACACTACATCAAAAACTAATGATGTATGGTGATTAACATAACATAATTTTTAAAAAAGCAGTAAAAGCTGAAACATGGTATCATTCATTTTTATAATACATCTTTTCCTTCCCCTTTAAATAAAAGTAATCTTTAGCAAAATAATTTGAAAATAAAAATATAGGGGCACCTGGGTGGCTCAGTCAGTTAAACATCTGCCTTCATCTCAGGTCATGATCCCAGCATCCTGGGATCAAGCCCTACTTCAGGCTCCCTGCTCAGCGGTGACTCTGCTTCTCCCTCTGCCTCTCCCCCTGCTTGTGCTCTCTCTCGCTTGCTCACTCTCTCTTTCTCAAACAAATAAATAAAATCTTTTAAAAAAAGGAAAAATATATAGCACTTAATTTTGTCTTGGATTCTTGTGGGAAAGTAGGTTTGGGGGTAAGCTTCAGGACAACAAAAGATAAATGGCACAACACAGACTGGAAATTAGTAATTTGAATATGTTATTAGTTTTGGTTAGAACATATGTCATTTTCTATGCATTTAATTTCAACATGTTTTTGGAATATTTGAAATAACTTTAAATATTTACTTTCCTCAAATTAAAACAGTACAGCAAATACTGTATAATAAACACAATCTTCAGAAATGACTGTGGTCTGAGAACATCAGCAATTCAGAGTCCCTTTGGCTAAGACACTGTATGTTAATTCATACAAATGGTTTCTTGAAGAACTCATATTTAGAACACCAGTGCATAATGCATCCAGTGTTAAATCCAAGTTCAAGGCTACCAAATAGTTTTGTTGCTTAAATTTTCCCTTTGGTTATAACATTTGTTCCTACTACCCTCACACTCAATTAGTAAGTTTACCAGGGTGATCTTATGCTTCATTCTTATTATCCAAAAGATATGTTTTCACATGCATAAACATTGGTCAGAAATCAAAGCAAGGTTATGGAAAGTCATCTAAACAAAGAGAGGAAACTAGAGAGAACCAGTATCCTATGCCAATAATTACTAACAATAAAACAATAAAGTTTGAAAACCTCATTGATACACAGCAAAACATAATTCAATACTATAATTGGAGATTAGAGTAGCAAAAACAAGTCTTAGAAAATATATTTGTAGTGAACCATATGGAAGGATTTTTTTTCTTTTTAGATAAAAGGTGATTTCCAGTAAGACTGTGAAATGAAATAAACACTCCAGGATGGTCAAGAGACGTTTATTTAAAAACAAAGCAAATCACTCAAATACATGCCTTACTTCCAAACTTTATTCAGGATTTAGAAACTTATATTTGAAAAACATTTCAAGATCCGCTGAGCATTTTTGGTTACTGAGTTAGAACATGTTCTTAAGCACTGAACCTATCTATGCAATAATTGATAATAAAACAGATCAAGAATATCTATTTACTAGATCAAAGAAATTTCATGTTTACTTTTATTCATTAAGCAAATATAAATAAAATAAAGTCACATATTACAGGTTTGTTAGCAGTGTGTTCTGATTTTTTCATAGGCTTGCTGGGCAAGGATCTGAATTTGATGATACCTAATTGTCTACCGTCTAGTACCTATTCAGTTCACAACACCTAGAATAAACCTGTCTTTAATATCCTAAATGCTTGTGGAGTGTAGGGATTACATAATTTTAAGAAAGAACAGAGCAATATACTTAGCATTCTGTAGTACTGACAAAACCCCTAAATTTCTTCAAATGAAAGATAAAAGACATTTTGATTGAGAGTTATAAAGATGTTCTCTATAGCATTCTTTAGTTTCTTTGCCAAAATTTCTGGGACTGTCATATGTTTTTCAATACTAGAATAATAATAATAATACCAGGGTAATAACTGGATGTTATGTCTTTCAGTATGTCTTCAAAGGTGAAACTTCACCTCAGCACTGAAAGAAGGGCAGGTAAAATCCTTATGGGAAATAATTCGTTTATACCATGACTCAGTAATCAGATTTGAAGGTAATCATACTATCAAAATAATCAAATGACTAGAAGTTATCAACGGATATCCCAAGGCATTTCCTGAGGTTTTCTGCTGTCAAGATTTTTTTAAAAAATCAAATGGAGAATTATTTTCAATTTTAAAAAGAGTAATAAATATGTCTTCAAAACATTGTTATATACCAAGTATTTAATCATTATACCTGTATAGAGACAAAACAAAGGTAAACCTAAAATGGGTACATTTCATTGTATGTAAATTATACTCTAAATAAAATTGAATTTTAAAAGTTTATTGAGCCTATAGAAGCACCGTGAATAAGAAACTAAGACTCACCCATATTTGGTGGCCAGAGTCATCAACTCCTCAGATTCAACTGTGATGACTGTGATTCAACTCAGATTCAACTGTGATGACTTTTACCAACATGCTCCCATCGAGCTCATCCAAAACTAATTCTGTTTCAGGGTTTGCCAAACTTGCGTTGTCATAAAATGGTCTGTGCAATTGTTAAACATATAGATTCCATGCCCCCTGCCAAGACGTACTAAATCTGTATGTTTAACATTTGTACCATGTGATTCTTAAAATGAGCACATTTGAGCAACAGGGCTTTAGTTTCCCCAGCCCCTCTTACCAATCATTTTGCTACTTAGGTTTTCATGTGAAATTCTTCCAACCCAAATTTCTATTATTCTTTGAATTGTCCAAAGTTTTATGAACCTCTGCTTACTAGAACCCCACATATGGCAGTATGCATTGATGACATCCTAATCCAAGATTCAAAAAAGAAAAAATACAAGAAAAGACTAAAGATCTTCTATTTTGGTTCATTACATCAGGTAATGGGGTGAAAGAAAATAAAAATATGGCATTTGTACTTCCAATGTCACCTTCCAAGGTAGTCATGACATAGCAATAATACTAGTATTCCTACCTTCCAACTTATGATGTACTTTGCTCAGAAACAAAGAAAAAGCTTCAAGTATTTTGAAAGTGATTTAATACCTTTGAAACAAAACAAAACAAACGGAGGCCACTACCAAACAGCACTGTATAATTTCACTACCTATTGGGAAAAGCAAATTTACCAATTTAAAAAAGGAATTTTAGGGTCCCAAGCAGTTACTAATTTCTGAATTCAAAGGAATGCATTATAATACTCACTTCTTTTGGTAATTAGCACTTAGGTTAAATGTACAGTGAATATAGCTCTCATTGAATAAAGTGGCCTCAGAAATCTAATTATTTTGTTTTCTTCATGAATTCCAAATTATTGAATCATTTCAGTTATAGTTACAGAAAGTTGTCCAAACTGAGTACAATGATGACAAATGCCTAAAATTTCTGGTACCCAGAATAGACATTACCAAAGAAGCAGTCTCTTGCCTTGTTATAGCAAGGCTTGTTTATGTTTTACTAAAACAAAGGTCCTTAAAGAAGTCACAAAGGAATCATTTGGAATACTGATCAAAAACAGACTCCTGGACCCAGCCTCAGAAGTAATGATCCAAATCTTAAAGGCCCAAGAATCTGTATCTCAACTAGATTCTTAGGCTATTCATATGCTGAAACCATTTCAGGAATCTTTATATTTTATGACCCTAAACCTGATCCATATAGGATTCTTTCACAATGACTGAAGTCACAGAAACTATATCATGGCCCAGAAGCACAGATGGATCTGTATGAGAGTGTTATGTTGACTATCTATAAAAGCATTTATCCCAAAGTAAACAAACAATAAGAGAATTATTAGAAAACCTTCCTCAGAACCATCTGACATTGATTTTTAGCTACTCTTTTAGAGAACTTACTAAGGCCATAATCTGAAAGAAGCAATACATTTTCCTTAAATGCTACAATTGCTAAAGCATAGTCATTCGTTTTAGTCAATTGCTAATATGTGTGTGTGTCTGTGTGTGTGTGTCTGTGTGTGTGTGTCTGTGCATGCTTGTGTATAACTTCCTCTCTCCCTCCCTCCAGCCATCCTCAGAAGGAGTTTTTTAAGAGTATTTCTTGGCTGGCAAAAATGAGTTGGTAGTAAAGGGGAGGTAAGGGAGAGAGGGTATTACACAATACATATGTGAGAAGAGTGATTTAAATTTTAAAATTCTAATATTATAACAAATACTGCCACAAATATAGAACTAGGAAAGAGACCAGATAATTAAGAAGTAACAATACATTGTTTTGTTGAAATCTTTTTATTATTTGTTTATACATAATATTCTGTTTCTTGCCTACTATGCTTCTTTCTCTTTCTCCTCTCTTCCTGACTGCTGACTTTTCATCCTACCCTACACACTTTCCTCATTTTTATATTCCTAATCTCTATGGAACATGATCACTTCATTTTCAGGTGAACAGTTTATCAAGTTTTTACAGTATGTGCTTGAAATATTTTGGAGGACAAGATATGACAAAAAATTTAATAACAAGTCACATTATAACAGCATGTTTTAAATTGATCTTTGCCCAGTACATAAATCCAGTGATCATCAGTCATAAAATGATTAGATAACAAGCACAATTATAGGTCAGCTTCTCCTCACATGGTGGGAAATGTGCTTTTGCAGGGCACATGCATTAATTAAACCAAAAAGACCCAGAAAACAAAATACATTGGGTATATAAATCTATACATCAAACTTACCAAAGGAAAGATAAATATTTTATTCATTTCATTTATTCTATTTTTTTCTGGTCTTTAAAAAAAACACTGTTGAGATTAGCTGATAATCAGCACTGGTTTGCATAGAAATTGATGCCCTATGAAGCCATTTACCAAAAAGCACCTTGACAGCTTTGAGTCAATGCCTCTCATAGGTTAGCAGAAAGCACAGAGAAGGTCTAGCAGAATATTTATGCAGTGCCATCTTAAAATAAGCTACATAATTTATTAATATGTCTCCTTTTCTTTCACATTTTGAAAACAAAATGCTTTTAAAATTGAATAATAATTTTAGCAAGGTGAATCCTTCAAAGATAACAGAAAAAAAAAACCTTGAAGAGATGCAATTAAAATTATGACAAAGCACTAATTAAAAATTGAGCACATGTTCCAATATGAATGTTCCTACATGTCTAAGATTCAATTCTGGAGAAATTTTCATATTGAATCTGCCATTGCTAAGACAACATCATTTGATAAAATTATATAGACCTTTCATTATCATGCTTATTTTATTTATTTTTAAATCTTGGATAATGGCTTTTAGCTCCATGTTTTATTCACATATTATTAAAATTATAAAATCACTTTCCCATTCACAATGGTTTTAGTCTCTAGTTTTAATTTCAATATTTTAGAAGTTTCCCTTAAGTCTCAGAAAATATATACATATGTACATAAGTAGTAGGTAGTATGTGTGTGTATGTAACAAGTATAAGATATATGCTAAGTAGATAAAGTAATTATGTAGTATGTGTATATATGTGGTGGGCATATGTATGTATATAAGTATGTAGGAGGGATGTGGTTTGTACGTGTGTGGATGTGTCAACAGGGATTTTGTTTTGACTCCATATCTTAGTATAATGTAGGTTCTCAATAAGTAGGCAGTGAGAAAACCATGTTTCAAAATTTAGCATTAAATTTCAACTATAAAATCTTTATATTTTCTTGAAAATAAACTCTTCAAGTTCAAAACAGTTGGTATTTCAGCTATATTCAAATATAAACTTTTCCTTTGAATCTTATCCCACAGGCTTTACCATTTTCTTGGCATGAATTTTTGCAGTTTTTATACTCTACATTGAAAATTTACTAGTGCTTAACAACTCCTAATGAATTTTATTCTCCATTAATTAAAATAGATCTCTTCCTGTCATATATATTATTATCTGAATTTTAGATTCAATATATTTCCCTTCAGCTCCAGTTTAAAACAATTGTGAGTGATGTTCTTCAAAGAAGTACATGTATTAAAATATAAAATAAAACCTAAATGTATTTTCAATCCACTGCACAATGACTATTTACTACCTATTATATAATCGAAGTTATAATACATCATAATAGGACTTTCCTTACTTCTAACTTCAAAGCAATCGACCATGAACAATCATCCTTCAAACTGTCCTTCATAAATTCTTTTTCACAGGATGTTATAAATAGACCATAGTGCAAAATTGTCACCCAGGTAAATTTTTAATTTTAGTGTGTGTAATAGCAAAATGATATGAAACAAAAGTTATATAGAATGATAAATGTTGGGGCACCTGGGTGGCTCAGTTGGTTTAGTGTCTGACTCTTGATTTTGGCTCAGGTCATGATCTCAGCGTTGTGGGATCAAGCCCCATGTAGAGCTTTGTTCTTGGTGTGGATCCTGTTTAAGAGTCTCTCTCCGCCCCTCACCTGCCCCTGCTCCCACTCTCTCTCCCTCTCTCTCAAAAATAAATAAATAAATAAATATTATTTGTTTATCTAAAAAATAAAAAGTGTGCTCCCAGATATTGCCCTAGGAACGAGGAATAACAAATGAGACAGATATAATCCATGCTTTATCCATATTCCATCTTGAGATAGAGGCATTTTAAATTAAAAACATTCAGAGTTTACCTGGAATTAAATGGCTGTAAATATATTACTAAGTATACTAACTACAAATTAAAATATAACTAAGATATTTTCTAGCTTTATAACTTTATGTATCAGTGATTTGACATGCTCTCAAATTCTTGCCCTCAGAATCTGGAGACCAGGCTACTGATCAATAATGACCTCATTTTCTACCCCCTGCCATCAATCAGAGGATACTATCTTTGCTAAATACCAAAGAATATTATAAATCCCTCTAAACAATTTCATTTACACTGCCCAGTTTCACTTCTCTCACTTTTACTTTGTTTCAAATCCTCACAATATCTCCCTTTAATGCTAATAAACTTCCAAATTCCTCAATACTGTTCAGCTACTGGAAAAACAGAAACCCTGGGAGAATCCCACTGACTGCCTTCTCTGTAATGTCTCTAAAGATGAAAGGGTGAAATTGGCTGGAGAAATTCATCTCCCCATACTGGATCAGGCCTGACACATACAGTTGTGCATGTTGCTTACAAATTCTAGAGTGCCCCGAGTCACAACCGCTACCACTCCCCAAAGCCATATTCAGAAGCCCCACTGGAATGGGAATAATTCCATGATCTCCAAACTTAACTGAGTCCTTAAGGATACTCCATTATCTTTCTATTTCTCAAATGAGCTTTCTCACTCAACTTCTATGTAAACCTCAGAGCAACGGAAAAACATTGCCTGGTATCAGAAAAGGGAGTGATATAATCAAATTTCCATTTTAGAAAACTCTCTAAATGCATAGAAAGGGATCAATGGAGAAAGTCAAAACTGAAGGCTATTGCAGTAATTCACACGAAGGGTGTTCGCTTGAATCTAGACAGCGACAGTAAGCATGAAGAAAACAGCCAGATCTGATGTAGGACACAAAATCCTCTGCTGTGACTTAAGAGCTGAAGCTGATATGGCTACAAAATTCTTTTCCTGGCCCATAAGAAAGTTACCTTCTCGTAGGATGTCACAGAAAATTTAAAAAGCTAATAAAAAATACAAAAAAAATCTACCTTAGAAAGTGAATACTGTTTTTAACAAAGAAAAAGTAAGTTAAGGGAGGAGAGAGGAGTTGTACGATGAAATATCCTTAACAGGGGCACCTGGGTGGCTCAGTCATTAAGCGTCTGCCTTTGGCTCAGGTCATGATCAGAGTCCTGCGATCGAGCCCCACTTCAGGCTCCCTGCTCAGCGGGAAGCCTGCTTCTCCCTCTCCCACTCCCCCCTGCTTGTGTTCCCTCTCACTGTCTTTCTCTGTCAAATAAATAAATAAAATCTTAAATAAAAAATATCCTTAACAGATGTAGCCTCCTTCAGAACATATGATTCTAGCAACACCTTGACGGTAGTGACATGATGAACCACATGCATATCTTGGGCAAATATCCCAGAAAGTGGGACACGAGGCAACACAGAACCTAAGCAGGCACTTTCCCTGGTGCTGGAGAAACAACCCATAGCTGGACAACAGCGTGGAGTGACAGTCTGCATGGCCACTCTGTTCTCAGTGCTTGCTCTGCACTGTCCCCAGCTGCCAGGGCAGAGCTGTGGTGGATCAGAGCTGGGAGAGCCTGCTCGTGCCAGCTGGGAGCGACTCCCACCTTTGACCCCCCTCCGGGTACCAGAGCCCGGAGTTCCCACCCCAGGGCCTGAGCTGCTTCTGGTGGCTTCTGAGGGCACCTTTCCCTGCAATCCTAGGAGGGGTGGTGGGGTGAGTCTTTCCAGGGAGATGGGGAGGGAAGTGGCAAGTGGAGTTGGAGATGGTCTTGGGATCTATGCAGGGTCCCTGTGTTGCTGATGGAGCAGAGGTGGGAAGGGGAGGCACATGCTTTGGGCTCCTCAGGATGTAGCCTCGCTTGAAGGGGAAGCAGGTGCGGCCTGAGCTGATCAAGTGAGATGAATTCAGAGGGGAAATGGAGGCCTGGTCTTGCTGTGCTTTGTAGACTATTAAAGGATTTTGGCTCTTTGTGGAGACAAATGGAAGCTGCAGTACTTGTGAGCAGAGCAGTCACACAATCAATCTAACTTCTGTTTAGTAAAGATCTCTGTTTTTTGTGAGGAGAATAAATGGTAGGGTATCGCTTATGGAAGTAGGGACATCTATTGCAGGAATTAAACGGCATTGGGATGCCTGGGTGGCGCAGTTTGTTAAGCCGCCTACTCATGGTTTCAGACTCATAAGACTAGAGAGTCATGAAGCCAGGGTCCTGGGATGAGACCCCTTGGGGCTGCACGCTCAGCGGGGAGTCTTCTTGGGATTCTCCCTCCCTCTGCTCCTCCGGCTCCTTCACTCTCTCTGTCTTTCTCTCAAATAAATAAATCTTAAAAAAAAAAAAAAAAATTAAGCAGAGTGCTGGTGACTTGACCCAGGATAGCAGTAATGAAGTCCTAAGAAGTGGATTCTGGACCCAGATATTTATATATAGTGTTGGCTTATTACAAATAAAGCTGGTATAAATATTCATATACATGTTTCTGTGTGAGCAGTAAGTCTTCATTTCTCTGAGATGAATAGCCAGAAGTACAGTTTCTGGGTAGTATGGTGGATGCGTGTTCAGTTTTATAAAAGTTGCACAATTTTGGGGGAGTAGCTGTACCATTTTTTATTCCCGTCAGCAATGTATAAGTGATGTCACTGTTTTTTTATTTTAGGCATTCCCATAAGTAATATCCCATTATGATTTCAATTTGCGTATCCCAAGTGATGTTGAACATGCTTGTGCTTATTTGCCATCTGTATATCCTTATCAGTGAAAGGTCTCTTCTTTCTCTTGCCCACTTTCTAATTGGATTTTTTTATTGTTGAATTTTGAGACTTCTTTATACATTCTGAATACTTGTGCTTTGCTGGATGTGTCATATGCAAATATTTTCTCCCACCCTGTAGCTTGTTTTTCCATCCTCTTAACAGGATCTTTCACAGAGCAAAAGATTTTAGTGTTAATGTGCAGCTCATCAATTTTTCTTTTTTATGGATGGTGCTTTTAGTGTCAAATCTAAGACCAAATTGCCTAGCCCTACATCCTGATGCTTTCTTCAATTTTTTTCTAAAATACTTGTATTTAAGTCTGTGATTCATTTTGTTAACCTTTGTGTACACTGTAAGAATCTTTTTTTTTTTCCCTTATGTCCAATTGCTCCAGGACCATTTGTGAGGAATGCTATGCTATTTCCATTGGACTGCTTTCCCACCGTTTTCAAAACTCATTTGGGCATATTTGTGTGGGTTTATATTTGGGTTCTTTGTTCTAATCCATTGATCCATTCCACCAATACGACACAGTTGTGATTACTATAGTTGTATAACAAGTCTTAAAAATATATGTTAAATAGATGTCTTAAAATTGGTAGACTGATTGCCCCCACCTTAATTTTCTTTACTTTCTTTCTTTTTAAGATTTTATTTCTTTATCTGATGGAGAGAGCACAAGTAGGTAGAGTGGCAGGCAGAGGGAGAGGAGAAGCAGAGAGCCCGATGTGGGGCTCGATCCCAGGACCTGGAGATCATGACCCTAGCGGAAGGCAGACGCTTAACAACTGAGCCACCCAGGCTCCCCTTAATTTTCTTTTCTAAAATTAATTTAGATATTCTGGTTCCTTTTTATTTCCATATGGATTTTAGAATAATCTTTTGTATATCTACAAAAAAAATCATGCTGGGGTTTTGATGGGAATTACATTAAAACTGTTATTTATCAATTTAGGGAGATTTGACATCTTTACTAGGTTGAGTCTTCAAATATATGAACACATTATGTTTGTCTATTTAGATTATCTTTGATTTCATCAGTTTTATGTATTTTTCTTTTTTTCTATAGCTTTGTGTAGTTTTCAACATGCAAGTCCAATCCATATTTTTTAAACAAAAGATTTTTATTTATTTATTTGAGAGAGCACATGTGTGCGCATGATGGCGGGGGGAGTGAGTGGCAGAGGGAGAAGCTGACTCCCCGCTGAGCAGGGAGCCAGCCTGTTGTGAAGCTGGATTCCAGGACCCAGGGATCATGACCTGAGCCAAAGGCAGATGCTTAACCAACTGAGCCCCCAGGCGCCCCATGGGACCCAATGCATATTTTGTTAGATTTGCATCAAAGCATTTCATTTTTTGTGCAGTTGTTATTTTATTTTTTTTAAATTTTAATGTCCATGTATTCATTGCTAATATGGACTTTTGTACTTTTATCTTATATCTTTCAGCCTCCCTAATCTTGCTTATTAGTCCTATTTTTTTTTGTAGATTCCTTGGATTTTGTATGTGCCATGTGCAAATAGGGACAGTTTTCTTTCTTTCTGATCTGTATAACTTTTATTTCCATTTTTTTGCCTTACTGCACTTCCAGCACTATGATGAACTTCCAGTACTATGTCGAATAAGAGTGGTGAGAGTACTTATTCTTGTCTTGTTCTTAGTCTGGGGGGGAATGCATTCAGTCTCTGCCTATTAAATATAATATTAGCTATAGTTTTTGTAGATATTATTTATCATGTTACTCCTATTTTTATCATATATGGGTGTTGAAATTTGTCAGAAAAGTTTTCTGTGTTGTTTGATATGATCATGTGACATTTTTTCTTTAACCTGTTGATATGGTAGATTGCATTTATCTTCAAATATTGAACCAGCTTTACATCTCTGGAATGAATCCTACTTGATTATAGTATGTAATTCTTTTCATATATTACTGAATTATACTTGGCTAATATTTTGTTAAGGACTTTTGCATCTGTATTCATAAGGGATATACATCTGTAGTTTTTTGTGTACTCACTGTCTTTGTCTGATTTTGGTATTTGAGTAATATTAGCTTCATAAAATGAATTGGAAAGTTTTCCCTTGTCTTCTATTTTCCAAAAGATATTCTTTTGAATTGGTATTAATTCTTTAAATATTTCATAGAGTTCTCCAGTGAAACCATATGGACCTGGGTATGTTTTTTCTGGGATTTTCAAAATTATAAATTCAATTTCCTTAATAATTATAGGGCTGTTCAAATTACCTGTTTCATATTGAACAAGTTGTGAGTTTAGTTGTTTTTTTTTTTGAGGAATTGGTCCATTTCTTCCTGTCAAATTTGTGTGTAATATTATTCATGATATTTTCTTATTTATATCTGTAGGCTCTATAGTGATATCCTGTTTCATTCATAATATTGGCAATTTGCATTTTTTCTGTTTTTTTTTCCAATTTTGCTAGAAGTTTGTCAAATTTTTTGACCTTTTCAATGAACTAGTTCTTTCTTCATTGATTTTTCTTTTTTTTTAAAGATTTTATTTATTTGAGAGAGAGCACATGAGAGGGGGGAGGTCAGAGGGAGAAGCAGACTCCCTGCTGAGCAGGGAGCCCCATGCGGGACTCAATCCTGGGACTCCAGGATCCTGACCTGACCCGAAGGCAGTTGCTTAACCAACTGAGCGACCCAGGCGCCCTTCATTGATTTTTCTATACTGTTTTATCCATTAAACTTACATTTGCTCTTTATTGTGTCCTCACTACTGCTTGCTTGGGTTTATATTGATCTTCTTTTCCTAGATTCCTTTTTTTTAAGATTTTTATTTATTTATTTATTTGAGAGAGAGAGAATGAGAGATAGAGAGCACGAGAGGGAAGAGGGTCAGAGGGAGAAGCAGACTCCCTGCTGAGCAGGGAGCCAGATGTGGGACTTGATCCGGGGACTCCAGGATCATGACCTGAGCCGAAGGCAGTCGCTTAACCGACTGAGCCACCCAGGCGCCCCTTTTCCTAGATTCTTGAAATTAAACTTTTTAATTGATTTGTGACTTTTACATTTTAACATGTGCACTTAGTGCTATAATTTTCCCTCTCAACATTGCTTTAAGTGTGTCTCACAAATTTGATACGTTGTATTTGCATCTCATTCAGTACAATGTATTTTTTATTTTTTAAAAAAGATTTTATTTATTTACTTGTCAGAGACACAGAGAGAAAGACAAGCAGGGGGAGCAGAAGGGAGAGGGAGAAGCAGGTTCCCTGCTGAGAAAGGAGCCCAATGCGGGACTTGATCCCAGGACCCTGGGATCATGACCTGAGCTGAAGGCAGACACTTAACCAACTGAGCCACCCAGGCGTCCCAGTACAATATATTTTTTTTTTAATTTTTTATTGTTATGTTAAACACCATATATTACATCATTAGTTTTTGGTGCAGTGTTCCATGATTCATTGTTTGTTCATAACACCCAGTGCTCCATGCAGAACGTGCCCTCCTCAATACCCATCACCAGGCTAACCCATCCCCCTACCCCCCTCCCCTCTAGAACCCTCAGTTTGTTTTTCAGAGTCCATCATCTCTCATGGTTCGTCTCCCCCTCTGACATACTCCCCTTTTCTTCCTCTCCTGTTATCTTCTTCTTTTTCTTTTTTCTTAAAATATGTTGCATTATTTGTTTCAGAAGTACAGATCTGTGATTCAACAGTCTTGCACAATTCACAGTGCTCACCGTAGCAATATATTTTTTTTAATTTCTTTTGAGACTTTCTACTTAACCCATGGATTATTTAGAATTGTGTCTTTTAATTGCCAAGGATTTGAAGATTTTCGTATTGTCTTTATGTTATTGATTTCTGGTTTTACTCCATTGTGGTCAGAGAATACACTCTGTATTTCTTGAGGGTTTATTTTTTTTTAATTTGTTTTATTGCCCAGAATATGGTCTATCTTGGCATCTATTCTGTGGGACATGGAAAGAATGTGTATTCTGCCGCTGTTGGGTGGAATCTTCTACAAATTCTAATTAGATCCTGTTGGTTGATCTTGTTGAAATCTTCTGTATTCTTGCTGATTTTCTGTCTAGTTCTATCAACTGTTAAGAGAAGACTATTGAAATCTCTAACTACCTGTGGATTTGTCTATTTCTTCTTTGAGTGTTATCTATTTTTGCTTCACATGTTTTGCAGCTTTGTTGTTTGATGTATACTTGCTTAAGATTGCTTTGTCTTCTTGGTAATTGATCCTTCTATTATTATATAATGTCCTTCTCTGTCTCTAGTAACTTTCTTTTCTCTGAAGTCTATTTTATTTGGCATTCACATAGCCACTCCTGCTTTCCTTTGATTAATGTTTGTATGATATGTATGGTATGTATTTCAACCCTTATACTTCCAACTTGCCTGTATTATTATACATAAAATTAGTATCTTGTAGACAACATATAGTTGTGCCATGGTTTTTAATCCAATCTGCCAATCTCTGTCTTGTAATTCCTGTATTTAGACCACTTATATCATTTACATAAAAAATAATTAATGATACGTTAAAGTTTAAGTCTGCCCTTTCCCCCCTATTTGTGTTCTTTTTACTTTCTTTGTTTTAAAGTGTATCTTTGTATTTTTTTAATTGGTTGCTGTAGGTATCACATTATATATGCATAATTATTATCATAGTCAACTAGGGTTATCATTTTATCTATTCTTGTGAAGTACAGAAAGCTCATTTCCTTTTATATCCTTTTGTTTCTCCCATTTATGATTGTTTCAAATATCTCCTCTACATGCATTTGGAATCACAATAGGCAGTGTTATAATTTTTGCTTTAATTATTAAATGTAAATTAGAAAACTCAGGAGGAGAAGGAAAACCTGGTGCATTTACCCAGCAAGATATGATCCATTTAAATACATATAACTGAGTACAAATTTACCTATGTAGCCTTAACTTTGTTACTCATTAGCAGTGTGATCTCAGACAATTCACATTTTCTCCACTTCCTCAATTGTAAAATGATAGCAGTTTAGCAAGTATATTTTAGGTATCCATTTCAGTTTTGAGGCTTTATGATTTTATGATATAGATAAACTTATTAGTGCTTTAATTATTTATGGTAAAACACCAAGGATCAAACTCCATCACGAAAAGAATGTATTAGTCTTCTTTATTTAGCCATACCCAGTTATATTTACCGTACTGCTTCACCCTTTCTGACACCTTCACTTTATAATTCCTGAACAATACAAAAGTCCTCTACTACAGACATTCACAACTCATATGCACAGTTGCCTCTTTGACCTTATTATCACTGGGAAACTGCTCTCTTCCCATGACATTAAACTCAGAATAGTCACTGTTACTTCCATATTTCCACCATTCCTTATCTTCCAGTTCCACAGACTTCACATTTTCCTTCTTCATATTGTTAAGTCCCATGATTCTAAACACAACAGAAAAATCACCTAATTACTAATTGAATCCCCTATAACATCAAGTAAACAATTTATCAGAGAAGCCCTCAATTGTACCAATCAACTCTTTTATTTTTCCAAGGTCAAATGTCAAACCACCATCAGATCTGTAAACATGGTCACATTTTTAATAATTAATTGAGAAAATTCTTCTTTCTTTTCAGCTCCCATTCCTTACCATGAAACTTCTTAACATGTTAGACTGTCATTCAGTGCTACCATTTCTTATACATTACTGTAAAGCTTTTGCTTTGGCTATCTGCTGACATCCCTTCCCTGAAATTAAAACTTCAAAGGTCAAACACTCAATGCCTTATAAATACCAGATTGAATGACACTTTCTCTTTTATCGCAAAGTCTTGCTATTTTCAACCAGTAGGTGCTCCTCAGTTTCAGGATTTCCTTTTTCTACCAGGCATTACATTTTTATCTCCAGAGTTCTATTTTTTCCTTTTTTTTTTTCTTATTGCACTTAATATATCTGGGGGGTCATTACATAAGAGACTTGAATAATTACCTCTTTGCTGATCACTGCCAAATTCTTAACTCTGACCAGATTTCTAGAACTATATATTTCAACTGCATACTTAATCTTCCCACACAAATGTCCTACAGGCCTTTCAAATACAACACACCCAAACTGAACTTCCTTTCCCAAGTTAGCTGTTTCTCCTATAGTTACTTTTTTCTGTAACCTTCCACCCACCCAGTTATTCTTTAATTTTCCGATTCTTCACTACAAAGTATTTCCAGAAAACCCTTTAAATATACCATCTTAATATTTCAAATCCCATACCATGTCCATTGCCATTCCAGAAAAATAAAACAAGCAAACAAAAAAGGAAAATGAACAAGCAAACAAAAAACTAAGCAGAAGTGTCCTTAGAAATATGAGGACAGTCATGATTAATTGGTGTTAGAGAAGTTAGGCAAGAAGAATGGGGTTCAAGGAGATACTATTAAATTGTCCAGTGCTGTGGAGAGGAAATATAAGTTAAAGACAGTGTATTTGTACTGGTTTTGAGAACTAGGCTATTAGTCACATTTATAAATGAATCGCAGATTAAGAAGTAAAGGCAATGAGAGTTGACTATTCTGTTTACAGCTTTTGGCTAATGATCACAGGGATGAGGGAGCAGCAGGACATGGAATTAAGACCACAACACCTCATAGATTCAGTTCCAAACAGTAGGAGAAAATATCTACCAAGATAGGCAAAAAGGAGGTAGACATTTATATCAATAACAATTAATAAATAAAAATAACTAATAGCTTCCATTTTTAGGGTTTGCTTTGCACCAGGCCCAGAGCTTTACTTATACTTTATAATTTAATAAGTTTTGCAAAAATTCTACGTGGTAGGCTTTATTGTTTATTGGATTGAAACATTGCCTAAAGTTTCCTAAGTAGTAAAATAGAAAATAACACTGAGTTGCTTTTGTCTTCTTTTATAAACAGCTTCACATTAGAGGTAATGTACATTGTCCCATAATATCACAACAGAAAGTTTTAAAAATCCTGACTTGAAAGTTATGATACACACAGGTGAACTCCAAATGGAAAATAATTATTTAAATAGAACACTTTTTTTTAAGATTTATTTATTTTGAGAGAGAGAAAAAGAGAGAGAATGAGCTGGGGGCAGGGGCAGAGGGAAAGAGAGTATTAAGCAGACTCCCCACTGAGCATTGAGCCTGATACAGGGCTTGATCTCAGGACCCTGAAATCATGACCTGAGCCAAAAGCAGAAGTCCAATGCTTAACCTACTGTGACACCCAGACACCCCCAAAACACTTTCTAAATGTGAAATTAGGGGTTAGGTTTTTAGGAACAGAATATCCTGAATGTGATACAATATACTTTTAGGATGCAAAAAGTTAAGATTAACATTTTGTCAGGGCAAGACCTAGGGTTAGACAAACAAGAGACCTAGTGCAGAATTTAAGAAAGCACTCATTCTTAGATTCATGCAAGTGCGAGGTCAGCATTTGCTCTGGAGGATGAATGCTTCCTTAGGTTTTGTGCCTTATGCACTTTGCTTGCCTCACCCTAGTCCTGGCCCTACCATTTGGGAAATTTAATAACATGCTTTAAAAATGTTACAAAAAGAGAGATGCAGAGCTTCCAAGACCAGCAGAAACTGAAAGAATATGTGACCACTAAGCCGGCCCTGCAAGAAATATTAAGGGGGGTTCTATAAAAGGAGAAAGACCCCAAGAGTGATATACAACAGGAATTTACAGGGACAATCTATAAAAACAACATCTTCACAGGCAACATGATGACAATTAATTCATATCTTTCAATAACCACTCTCAACGTGAATGGCCTAAATACTCCCATAAAATGGCACAGGGTTGCAGATTGGATAAAAAGACAGGACCCATGCATATGCTGACTACAAGAGACTCATTTTGAACCTAAAGATATATCCAGACTGAAAGTGAAGGGATGGAGATCCATCTTCCATGCCAGCAGACCTCAAAAGAAAGCTGGGGTAGCAATTCTTATATCAGACAAATTAGATTTTAAACTAAAGTCTGTAGGTAGGGACACAGAAGGACACTATATCATTCTTAAAGGGTCTATCCAACAAGAAGATCTAACAATGGTGAATATCTATGCCCCCAACATGGGAGCAGCCATCTACATAAGCCAACTGTTAACCAAAATAAAGAGTCATATTGATAATAATACGTTAACTGTAGGTGACCTCAATACTCCACTCTCAGCAATGGACAGATCATCTAAGCAGAAAATCAACAAGGAAACAGGGGTTTTGAATGATACACTGGACGAGATGGACCTCATAGATATATACAGGACATTCCACCCTAAAACAACAGAATACTCATTCTTCTCGAGCGCACATGGAACTTTCTCCAGAATAGATCACATACGGGGTCACAAATCAGGTCTCAAGCGATACCAACAGATTGAGATTATCCCCTGCATATTCTCAGACCACAATGCTTTAAAACTGGAATTCAATCACAAGAAAATTTTGGCACAAATTCAAACACTTGGAAGCTAAAGGCCACTCTGCTCAAGAATGTTTGGGTCAACCAGGAAATCAAAGAAGAACTTAAACAATTCATGGAAATCAATGAGAACGAAAACACATCAGTCCAAAACCTATGGGATACTGCAAAGGCGGTCCTAACGGGGAAATACATAGCCATCCAAGCCTCGCTCAAAACAATAGAAAAATCCCAAATTCACCAAATTACTCTACACCTTAAAGAACTAGAGAAAAAGCAACAAACAATGCCTAAGCCATGCATTAGAAAAGAAATAATTAAAATCAAAGCAGAGATCAATGAATTAGAAACCAGAAACACAGTAGATCAGATCAACGAAACTAAAGTTGGTTCTTTGAAAGAATTAATAAGATCGATAAACCACTAGCCAGACTTATCCAAAAGAAAAGAGAACGGACCCAAATTAATAAAATTATGAATGAAAAGGGAGAGATCATGACTAACACCAAGGAAATAGAATTATTAGAAATTATTATCAACAACTATAGGCCAATAAATTGAGCAATCTGGATGAAATGGAGGCCTTCTTGGAAACCTATAAGCTGCCAAGACTGAAACAGAAAGAAATTGACAACGTGAATAGGCCAATAACCAGTAACGAGATTGAAGCAGTGATCAAAAACCTCCCAAAAAACAAGAGTCCAGGGCCTGATGGATTCCCTGGGGAATTCTACCAAACATTCAAAGAAGAAATAATACCTATTCTCCTGAAGCTGTTTCAAAAAATAGAAACAGAAGGAAAACTTCCAAACTCATTCTATGAGACCAGCATTACCTTAATCTCCAAACCAGGCAAAGACCCCATCAAAAAGGAGAATATCAGACCGATATCCCTGATGAATATGGATTCCAAAATCCTCAACAAAATCCTAGTTAATAGGATCCAACAATACATTAAAAGGATCATCCACCATGACCAAATGGGATTTATCCCCAGGATGCAAGGGTGGTTCAACATTCGCAAATCAATCAATGTGATAGAACACATTAATAAGAGGAGGGAGAAGAACCATATGGTCCTCCCAATTGATGCAGAAAAAGCATTTGACAAAATACAACATCCTTTCCTGATTAAAACTCTTCAGAGCATAGGGATAGAGGGAACATTCCTCAAGTTCATAAAATCCATCTATGAAAAACCCACAGCGAATATCATCCTCAATGGGGAAAAGCTGAGAGCCTTTCCCTTAAGATCAGGAACACGTCAAGGATGCCCACTCTTGCCACTATTGTTCAGCATAGTACTAGAAGTCCTAGCAACAGCAATCAGACAACAAAAAGAAATAAAAGGTATTCAGATTGGCAAAGAAGAAGTCAAACTCTCTCTTTTCGCAGACGACAAGCTACTTTATGTGGAAAACCGAAAAGACTCCACCCCCAAATTACTAGAATTCATACAGCAATTCAGTAATGTGGCAGGATACAAAATCAATGCACAGAAATCAGTTGCTTTTTATACACTAACAACACAACTGTAGAAAGAGAAATTAGAGAAACAATTCCATTTACAATAGCACCAAAAACCATAAGATACCTCGGAATAAACCTAACCAAAGAGGTAAAGGATCTCTACTCTAGGAACTACAGAACACTCATGAAAGAAATTGAAAAAGACACAAAAAGATGGGAAAATATTCCATGCTCATGGATCAGAAGAATAAACATTGTTAAAATGTCTGTGCTACCCAGAGCAATCTATACCTTCAGAGCCATCCCAATCAAAATTCCAATGACATTTTTCAAAGTGCTGGAACAAACAATCCTAAAATTTGTATGGAATCAGAAAAGACCCTGAATCGCCAAGGAAAAGTTGAAAAAGAAGAAACAAAGCTGGGGCCATCACGTTGCCCGATTTTAAGCTATATTACAAAGCTGTGATCACTAAGACAGCATGGTACTGGCACAAAAACAGACATATAGACCAATGGAACAGAATAGAGAACCCAGTATGGACCCTCAACTCTATGGTCAAGTAATTTTTGACAAAGCAGGAAAAAACCTGCAATGGAAAAAAGACAGTCTCTTCAATAAGTGGTGCTGGGAAAATTGGACAGCCACATGCAGAAGAATGAAACTCGACCATTCTCTAACACCGTACACAAAGATAAACTCAAAAGGGATGAAAGATGTCAATGTGAGACAGGAATCCATCAAAATCCTAGAGGAGAACACAGGCAGTAACCTCTTTGACATCGGCCACAGCAACTTCTTTCAAGATACATCTCCAAAAGCTAGTGAAACAAAAGCAAAAATGAACTTTTGGGATTTCATCAAGATAAAAAGCTTCTGCACAGCAAAGGAAACAGTCAACAAAACAAAGAGGCAGCCCACAGAATGGGAGAAGATATTTGCAAATGACACTACAGATAAAGGGCTGGTATCCAAGATCTATAAAGAACTTCTCAAACTCAACACCCAAAAAACAAATAATCAAGTCAAAAAATGGGCAGAAGACATGAAAAGACACTTCTCTGAAGAAGACATACAAATGGCTAACAGACACATGCAAAAATGTTCATCATCATTAGCCATCAGGGAAATTCAAATCAAAACCACATTGAGATACCACCTTACACCAGTTAGAATGGCAAAAATGGACAGGGAAAGAAACAACAAATGTTGGAGAGGTGTGGGGAAAGGGGGACCCTCTTACACTGTTGGTGGGAATGCAAGTTGGTACAGCCACTTTGGAAAACACTGTGGAGGTGCCTCAAAAATTTAAAAATAGAGGTACCCTATGACCCAGCAATTGCACTCCTGGGTATTTACCCCAAAGACACAGATGTAGTGAAAAGAAGGGCCATATGCACCCCAATGTTCATAGCGGTCATGTCTGCAATAGCCAAACTGTGGAAAGAGCCGAGATGCCCTTCAACAGATGAATGGATAAAGAAGATGTGGTCCATATATACAATGGAATATTACTCAGCCATCAGAAAGGATGACTACCCAACTTTTACATCAACATGGATGGGGCTGGAGGAGATTATGCTAAGTGAAGTAAGTCAAGCAGAGAAAGTCAATTATCATATGGTTTCACTTTTTTGTGGAACATAAGAAATAGCATGGAGGACATTAGGAGAAGGAAGGGAAAAATGAAGAGGGGGGGAATCGGAGGGAGAGATGAACTATGAGAGACTATGGACTCTGAGAAACAAACAGGGTTTTAGAGGGAGGAGGATGGGTTAACCCAGTGATGGGTATTAAGGAGGGCACTTACTGCGCGGAGCACTGGGTGTTATACGAAAACAATGGATCATGGATCCCCACATCAAAAACTAATGATGTATTGTATGCTGACTAACATAACATAATAAAATAAAAAAAATGTTACAAAAACTATTACAGCTTAGAAATTAGAAGCAACAGCTAAAGTCGAAGAATGTTATATGCTTACAGGCTCTAAGACCATATTACTTCATCATCAAGCTGTATGTAGTATAAATTCAGTTTAAAATATTAATTAGCCAAGGTGAGAATGGTTAAACAAATCAGTGTATATTATGCAGTATATTATATAGCCATTAAAGTTGTATTTAAGTGATTTTAATGATACTGCAAAAGTAGCGTGTATACTAGTAGGCAAATATGAGGAACTTCTAAACAGAATTTATTATCTGATCCAAATTATATAATATATATTCACATAAAGATATATACGTATGTGTATATTAAAGAAAATCCAGAAGAAAAGATATCAAAATGTAAGTATTTAATTTTGACTTATAATCTTAGCTGTTATTTAAAAATTTTACTTAATATTTTTCTATATCTCCAACATTTTCTTTAATATTCCTAGGTTAAGAAAAAAAATACTTTAAAAGCACATATTTATTGAACATCTGCTGTGTTCCAAATGTAAAGTATTTGGAAATTAAAGATAAATTAAAAAAATAGTCCCTGCCTTCTTCAAGTCCCACTGTCTATTAGAGGAGATGAATCGCACACATACACACACACACATATATATTTACTTAGTTGTGGTGTAATATAGTAGATTCTGAGCTATAGTGCAGAAAAACTGTCTATATGGTAACAAAATAATATGTTTAGTTTTTAATGAAATAGTGTGAAATAAATAGTGTGAAAATAAAATGAATTGTATGGAATTGCTAAACCCAAAGCATAGTTCATTCTCTTTTCTCCTAAGTCATTTTTCACTAGAAGCAGTGTTCACCTCTAGAAAGTGATTGGTCAATTGCCTAAACTTTTATGTATGCTTCTCCATGCAGCAATGAATGATTAATGAAAAAAGAGGAACTAATGGGTTGAACATTTAGTTAATAATCATTGTAAAGTTATCTCTGGCCATTGAAAGGATATAATTTTTATTCTCTTTCATTTCTGTGCATGTTTTAAGAGAAGATATCAATAAAATCTGGTATCTTTTGCTGAGCACAAATTCATATTCATATACGAACATTATACCTTTTATGCTTTGTACATTATAAACTTTGTTAGTAAACTTAAATTTAAGTGTATGTTCTCTGCTAATGCTACAGAAGACAATTACAGATGTTTTCAGTTACTATGAATTCAATTAATCCATTAATTTATCTTACTTTGATAGGATGATTAATCTGCTTTATTTGACCTCAATAGTTAGTACGTTTTATAATTGACGTTTTGTACTTAACTTTTCACTATTTTTCAGCAATACCTATTATTTTACCTTACTCCAACCTCAATAAATGGAAGGATTCTTTGGTCTGGCAGTTCTTTTTACTACTTAGTATTCCACATTTAATTGTTCCTAAAACTTTCAACGAATACCTGGCTGCCACAGTTAAGAGCCGAGTGCTTTCCTTCTGTCATTGTCTCTTTCCTTCTGTAGTTGCCCATAATCATCTAAATAGCTGCTTAGAAATTACATTTCACAGGCAAAATAATTGAGACATTAAAAATATCAGTGACTGCCAAGGACTGAGGGTGGGAGGACGAAGGATGAATAAGTGAAGCACAAGGCAGTTTTAGGCAGAGAAACCATTCTGTATGATACTACAGTGGTGCATGTATAAGTTTCCTAGAGCTGCCATATAAATTACCCAAAACTGAATGGCTTAGAACAGTGTAAATTTATTGTCTCACAGCTTTGGAGGCTTGAACTCTGCAATCAGGGTGTTGTCAGGGTGAGTTCCTTGTGAGAGCTATGAGGGACAATTCATTCCATGCCCTCTCCTAGCTTCTGGTGGTTTGCTAGCAATCTTTACAGTCTTTGGCTTATAGATGCATCACCTTTATCTCTGCCTCATCTTCACATGGTGTCCCCCCGTGGGTGTCTCTGTGTTCAAACTTCTTTTTATGACAGTAGTCATGTTGGATTAGGGGCCACCCTAATGACCTTATTTTACTTATTATCTCTGTAAAGACTGTATCTCAAATAAGGACACATTGTGAGTTTCAAGAAGGTTAAGATTCAAACATATATTTTGGAGGTAGGACACAATAGAACCCATAACAGTGGCTATATTATCATATGTCAGAACCCATGGAACTATGCAGCCCAAAGACTGAACTTAAGTATGCAAATTAAAAATATATTTAGGGGTGCCTGGGTGGCTCAGTTGGTTAAGCGACTGCCTTCGGCTCAGGTCATGATCCTGGAGTCCCGGGATCGAGTCCCGCATCGGGCTCCCTGCTCAGCGGGGAGTCTGCTTCTCCCTCTGACCCTCTTCCCTCTTGTGCTCTCTATCTCTCATTCTCTCTCTCTCAAATAAATAAATAAAATCTTAAATATATATATATATATATATATTTAGGAGATCAGGAGGTCCTAGGAGGCCCCTTCAGCCTCCCACTGTAGGGGGTGAAGCAAAAGGTACTAACCTAAGTAAGTTTGGAAATGAATGGAGTCTGTAAGACTAAAGGCAAAAGGAACTGCACATAAGCACTATACTAGTGGATAAAGTTGTTTTTTTTGTTTTGTTTTGTTTTGTTTTGTTTTGCCACAGAGGTACAGGTTAGCAATCTAATATTGCTGTACATGTATACTGGAATTCAATGAGTGAGTGCATAGTGGATGGTGGGAACCAGGTTTATCACTTTTGGAGTGGGAAATTACAAATAGCAAGGGAAAAGAAACTAGGACTATTCATGGGGTAATGGATTAGATTGAAGTCATCAGTAAGAACTTGTGTTTAACTGAGTTAATAGATGGTTACATATAGAAATATTCATAGATATGTGTATATACAGGGAGTAGTATACAAAGATATATTTATTTGCTCTACCAGTTGGGAGGGCCTAAAAGAAGTGGCATCCCAGTAGCAATGAGCACAATTAGAATCCAGATATTGGTTTCTAATACCATTTACCACTAAAAAGAACCAGGACTCCTTACAGAAATTACTGATTCTCAGACTTGGACTATGGCAGGAAATATACAAGATGAGCCTCTAGCAGGAGCATCTTAGAATGCTAGAGAGTTAAGGAAGTGCTAAAAAAAATCCCATTAATGGAGGCAAATCAAAGGGTACAGGAGCCAAGTGAAAGATTTGAGCAACAAAGTATAGTACTGAATTATGACAAAAAGTATAAAATAAATATCCTTGATTCTATACTGATATAAATACATATTGAATACATTAATAAATGGTCAATGGCAAATCTCCTGTGAAGAGGAATTTCGAACAAATTATGTAGGAAGTTTATCCTAAAGGAGTGGAAACATAACTCTTCACTCCTTAAGCATAAACTGCACAAAGCATATGGTACAGAAAGGGGAAATAAAGAGTTACAGGGAAGAAACCTGATAGTAGTGGATGGTGGGAACCAGGTGATCAAAAGCAATATCAATAGTCATAAATCCTATGTACCCTTGATAATGATGACCTTTATCTCTGTGACCTTCTTCCCAAAAATCCATTAAAAATTACATTTCACTTTGCAAATATAAACAAATTCTACTCTTTCTCTAATTAGTAAAAGTATTAATAACAATAATTGAAATATAAATAAGAATTAGAATGCATTATAGACTGACTGTGCTTCCTCTCCAAATTCATATGTTGAAGCCCTAATCCCTACTGTGATGGTATTTAGAAGTGGAGGCTTTGAGAGGTAATTAGGTTTAGATGAGGTCATGAGTAGAGTTTTCATAATGGGATTAGTGTCTTTATAAGTAGAGGAAGAGAGAGCTGAGCTCTTTATCTCTTCACCATGTGATGACTCAGTGAGAAGGCAAACAGCCATCTGTAAGCCAGGAAGAGGGTGCTCACTAGGAAGTGAAATTGCCTGGCACCTTGACCTTGGACTTTCCAGACTTCAGAACTCTGAGAAATAAATGCTGTTTGAGCCATTCAGTCTATGTATTTGTTATACTATTAACTACTTTGTTAGTTAGCAGCCCAAGCTAACTAAGACAGAATGATTATAGTGCTTCAGATACTGTTCTAAGCATTTTACATATATTTTGTATTATAATAAAATGATTCGTTTAATATTTACAGAATTCTTATGAGGTAGACTTGATTATGATTCTGTTATGATCCTCTGCCCACAGTGTCTCATAGAAGTTGTAGATCTGTCTTTTGAGCCCAGGCAATCTGATCTCCGAGTCTGTGTACTTAACAACTATGCAATGCTGTTTCTCAACTACTTATGTCTATAACATGTCAGAAAAAAATAATGATAATTATACATTTAAGTATGTGTGTGAATAAATAAATATGGTGGGGTGAAAAAGAGCACTCTGAATCTGCTATATATAGGACAAAGAATAGAATGCACCTGAACAATCATCTTGATGAAACTTTTGCTGGTTGGTAGAAAAGCCAGAATTACTGGCTTCTCACCAGTAGGAACAAAAATGTTCCAGTGGTCTTCCGAACTCTATAACTGCCTCACTCTCTAAATCCAAAGATGGCCAGCAAAGTGCCCTTTTCAGTGAATTTCTGCTACCTCCTTAGTGGGGAAAAGCTAACTGCATTATACTTCTTTTGAAGATGGAATTCATTCATATATAATAGATCTTTGTTATTCACAGATTCTATATTTGTGAATTCACCTCTTCACTAAAATTTACTTGTAACTCCAAAATTAATACTTGAGGCATCTTCTGGGGTAATTGCTGGACATGTGCAGCACAGCTAAAAATGTACATATTCCCAGCTGAGGTCAAACACTGCAACACTCTGCCTAGGTTTAGTATTCATTCAGAGATGACCAGAGGAGGGGATAGCAGGTGGAAGTACAGTGTAATACAAGAAGCTCCAGCTCTGGTGCTGAGTGGATGGGATTTAGATCCCACCTGCTAATGGGGCATTCTCAGGTATGTCACTGAAGATTTCTGAACCTCTTCTTCTCTTTTGTAAAATGAAGAAATTAGAATCTACCAGAATGAGTTGTTTTTAGAATTTAAGATTATAATTTATATGAGGTATATGTGTGTGTGGTGTGCATGTATATACAATACATATACATATCTATCTTTCCCTAGGAGAAAAGTTCAATATTTACTAACTCAGTGTTCCCTCAGTCTTTATAGAACATACCTATCTGGGATAATAAGAACAAACTGTATTTTTTGAGTGTCTTATATGCCAGAAAGTCTGCTAGATACTAAGATGTTCATAGTCTCTAACCACAAAGACTTTACTGTCAAGTGGAAAAGCTAATATTTTTAGCAGGAGATTTTTTTAAAAATCTGAAGTCAAAGGAGATAGAACCCGGCCCTATCTAGGACTTCTGAACCTTACATAAGGACATTTTTTTTTTTTCTGATTCATCTCATCGCTTCCTTATTAGGAACTAAGATGGAGTGTGGAAGCAGGCTTATTAATAATTCTAATTTTATAATCAACCTATTTTTACTATTTTTAATCCAGTTGCCAAAGAAAACCTTTGAAATGTGTCCCTCTTCTCTGTTTTATGGTTTCTAAAATATCCATAGCCTTTAGTTAGTGAAGGTGTGCCTTATACTTTTACTGACCTCAGGTACTAACTAAAAGAACTATTTTCTTATGGCCAGGTGCCTCTGATTATTTATATTAGCCATGCCTCTTTCTTATTTAATACACTTGTACATGTTTTTGGGTATCAAATAACACAAATATCTAAGTTAATTTTTCTATTATTTTTAATCTCAGTAGATGCTATTGAAATGTCAAGAGAGCCACTGCAGTCTTATTACTCAGTTTAAATGGTTTTTAATTAGTTTTAGTGCTAGATTTTTTAATGAATTGACACTTTATGACTACTCAACTCTTAAAAATATGTCAATTTCTATTCCCTGAAACTGAAACAAGAGCATTAAATTAAAATGACATATTTTCAAGTAAGGTATCCAGTTGCATCCCAACACAAACTTAAAGTATGATTCAGTTTAACAGCATTAATCTATCATGAGTGCAGATTTAAAAAAATGTACAACTTGAGACAGAAAGTATGGTATAGGTCAGATCTAGTCTTTCTCTTATTCACTCTAATTTCTAACACTGAAGCATCAATTTATCGAAATAATTCACTAAAACAAACAAAACAAAAACACTACCCAATTCTAAACTCCTGTCATTCCAGTCTGTCTCCTTTGAGTCTATCAGTTATGTCATCCCCTTTAGGCCAACTTTTAAACACCTTCCCAATTCACTTTAGTCTAATCGCAATAGTATAATCTCTTTTGTACGTTCTAAGGAAAGCTCTTCCTGTCTAGTTCTAACCCAGAACCTTCCAAACCTTAGTCTAGTTTATCCAAATTGGTGGAATCCTACCCAACTGAAACAAACCATGTCAATATCCCCAGTGAGTTTCAGACTCTATGCCACTGTCTATTTCCTCAGCCTTTGCCCTCCCTTCTTGCCCAGCATCATTTCTTAGGTCTTTTCCAATTATTCAGACTCTTCCCAGAATCATTTACTTGGCAGATAGATGGGTCCTAAAATTGAGAGACAGGCAACTATTGGAACAAGGGCCACTTATTACAAAAGCAATAGGTAAAGGCCTTCAGGTTTCTACTATAGAACTCTTGTTTATTCCCAACCAGGAATGGCTTGAATAAACTTACAAACCTATTAGAGACATTAAACTACCTGTGTGGGCATTAACTTCTCACAAAGTGTCGCTAGACTCATGAAAGTTACACTCATGACAGCTACCGACACCAGCCAGGTGTTTATATATTATCACAGAATTGGTCCTGTGTATATCCTTTTACTTTTAGTCCAGTGCTCACTACAACACTAACTTCCTTATAGCCTTTCTTATGTTTACATCCTCAACATATACTTACAGGGAAACAGAATTTATGATAAATTTCACATGTGTCCAACCTTTCATGTGACTCTGAAAAACAAACTGATTTTATAATAATACACTTTCATCTTCTTAGTGGTAGTAAAAGTGCCATACATTTTATAGACAATGAAGGTAAATTATCCCACCAAAATGTAAATTTCCCAGGAATATTATTCAAGTCTATATTTTTTTTACTTTATCCCTACCTATGTAAGCTCTGAAAGTTACAAGCATACATTGAGGAAAAGCAAGAAAGAGACAGACAGAGACAGACAGACTTTTTTAAAGAAGTTAGGGAAAATTTGGGCCTGTTAAGACTGACATGTACAATCTTGAACAGCCTAATAACTTCTTAAAATCTCCTTTCCTGGAATTTCTTCTCATTCCAGAGGTCTGGCTCAAGCAGAAATCATTAAGCTACTGTTTAATGGAATGATACAAAGTGTGCATATTCCCTGTCAACCCTCAGCCATTCTTTTTTAGTTCATTTTGTTTGCTATAACAAAATGCTATAGCTTATAAACAAAATAAATTACAGTTCTTAAAGCTGGGAAGTCCAAGATCAGGGCACCAGCAGATTCCGTGTTTGGTAAGATCCCACTTCCTGCTTCGTGGACCAGTCTTCTCACTGTGTCCTCAAAATAGCGGAAGGGCCAAGGGAACTCACTGTGGTCTCTTTTTGAGGGCATTAATCACATTCATGACTGCACCACCTTCATGACCTAATCAACTCCAAAGGCCCCACCTGATAATACCATCATCACATTGGGCATTAGCATTTAACATATTGGGTTTCAGGGGATACAAACATTCAGTCTGTAACACATTCATAAAAATAAGGCTAACATATATTAACATATATATGTTAAGAAAAAAAGAAGAAGATAGCAGGAGGGGAAGAATGAAGGGGAGTAAATCGGAGGGGGAGACCAACCATGAGAGACGTTGGACTCTGAGAAACAAACTGCGGGTTCTAGAGGGGAGGGGGTTGGGGGGATGGGTTAGCCTGGTGATGGGTATTAAAGAGGGCACGTTCTGCGTGGAGCACTGGGTGTTATACGCAAACAATGGATCATGGAACACTACATCCAAAACTAATGATGTAATGTATGGTGATTAACATAACAATAAAAAATTAAAAAAAAAATAAGGCTAGCCCACATAGTTAATATATTTTCAGGCTTAATGTAGCAACCCCATCAATATGAACCCTTAAAACCCAGCTTTCGCAGGTGGAGTACACTTTTTTAAATAGTACAAATCCGGGGGCACTGGGTGGCTCAGTCAGCTAAGCAGGTTAAAGCATCTGACTTCAGCTCAGGTCCAGGGTCCTCCACCCTGCCTCAGCCTCCATCCCCCAATCCGATTCCTGGTGGTCTGCTTCTCCCTCACCTTCTCCCTCTGCCGCTCCCCTAAGCTCGTGATTTCTCTCTCTCACAGAAATAAATAAATAAATAAATAAATAAATAAATAAATAAATAAATACTATCTTTTTAAAAAAAGAGTACAAACCAGAATGAATCACTTTTATAAATTTTTGGACTCTAGTTATGCTAGATAGTAATGGTTCATATGTTTTCATTAAATTTTTCTTAGAAATAAAAATGTGCTGGTTTTTTTAACTTGCACACAAGTGATCATATATTTTATTCATAGCAACCAAAATCTAACAACAACTCAAATATCCATCACCAGGTGAATAGATAAAAAATAAAGGTATATGATGAAATATTACTCAGCAAGGAAGAAGAATGAACCAATGGTAAATTTAACAACGTGGATGAATCTTAAATAATTATACTAAGTGAAAGAAGTGAGAGATAAGAGAATACATATTTTAAGATTCAGAACAAGAAAACTAATCTGTAGTAACAGAAATCAGAAACAGTGATTCTCTGGGTTGCTGATTTAAAATTTCTTTTTTATACCCAGGCCATTATTAAGCCATTGTTAGCAAATTTCCTGAATAAATATTAGGCACTTATGTAAAAATGGATGTTTCCTCTTTAAGTGCATGAATAACGTACTAACATGTTTAGTGACAATATACATTTGAAAAATAAATTCTTATTTGCATTTCTCCCCTTTAGGAGAACAATCATATAGTTGAAAAAAGAATGATATCCATTACCTTATTGCTTTAAAATTATATCTAAAATGTTCCCTTATGCAGTTGTTTTGTGATCATCTCATATGTATTTCAATCTTAAAATAAGTAAAACACGTATTTTAAAAGAATTCATTATTTCATCTCACCTTTTCTAAGCCATAACATAATATTTTATAAATGGCTAGTTTTATTAGGGTGATAAAACATTGTTTTAAGAAGCCACATCATTGAAGCTCCTCTCTACTAAGGCTAAGTAATTAATGTAAATTCCTTAAAAACCTTGATTTTAAAAATTTCTGTTTGAAAGTTTGGGAAATTTCAAATCATAAAAAAAGATTAATAATGTAATTAATGTAAAGGGTTAATTGTATAAATAGATTTTTGTCAGAATTACATTTGTAATTTTTTTCCTCCAATGGAGCATCAATGAACATACATCTTAAGCAGAATATTTTGCTTTCCCATTAACCTCTGAAACCCCATTTTAAATGATAGGAGAATTCTGTGAAGCTGAATACTGAATATGATCTTCTGAACAAAGAAGTAATTTGTTTTGTTTTTTTTTTTTGAGGAAGGCAAGAGCATTACTTGTTGCTGTCTCACTGAAATGGGAAAAGGTCCTCAGTATATTTTGATCTTCGTTTCTGTAGGTACATGCAGTATTTGTCTCTTCTCCAGTACCTAATTTTGCCATAGATTTTTCTATGAAGAGAGAATTCATTGCTATTTAGTTTTTGTTTGGGGGTAAATGGATTGTCTTCCATTAATCATTTGAAATAAATGTTTAAAGACAAGCTACATTAAAAACAAACTAAATAAAACTTTGCAGAGGCTTCAGTGCAACCTGGAATATCAAACTAATAAATTGAAATTTTTAAATGTGATGATTCAGTGTAGAAAAGGCTTTTAGAACATAGATGTCTCCAGCAAGCTTGGAAGGTATAAGCTCAGATGATAAAACGTAGCATAATGATCCACAAAAATAAAGTTTATTAAGCAGAAGAAATGCTTTTGACAGAAGGACAGATGTATTGATACAAATTTTTAGAAGAATTTAGGGCAAAATATTTATGTGGAATTCAAAGTTTATAGTTTTAATGTGGTACTTGTATTCTCTTGTGCATAATCAAACACCCATCAGTCTTATACAGTTCTTTATTACCATTAACTACTGTTCAGAATTTGGAGAGATCCTTGTGGTATTAGTGAAGCAGCAGCCAGGCCAATTTTAGCTGTGGTGAGAGTAGACTGTTCCCAAGAATTTCCTTTCCGAAGGCCTCTGCATATAGGTTCAAGGATTATGCTTTGACTTCATAACATCTTGATCAAAGTACCTTAATAACTGGCAACATTTAGACATGTTGATACTGGTTTGGCATTTCTTTAACCATTCTTTAATCAGTAAATTTGTCTCTAGGTCTTTTTACTTTTGCTGAATTAAAATTCATCTTATTCTGAGTCTTGGTAAATGAAATCCCTCTGTTGTGTTATTTGCAACAGTTTCAGGAGCTAAGATTTTTATCACACTTGCAAGGTCACTTTGTGTTCAACTGAAGTTCTTACATCGTTTTTTATATTTGCTATCATTGGTTTATTCTTATTAGTCATTGATTGCTTAGCCTTTTATTTTCTGCCACATATATTTACTTTACACACACATGCATGCATACACACACACACACACACACACACACACACACACACACACACCCTGCCAGATCTCCTAGTACACTCTTTATACTAGTTCCTTCTTTTCAGTCCCATTCTAAATGATTCATCAGCATGTTTTTTTTTTTTTTTTAAGATTTTACTTATTTATGGGGCGCCTAGGTGGCTCAGTTGGTTAAGCGACTGCCTTCGGCTCGGGTCATGATCCTGGAGTCTCGGGATCGAGTCCTACGTCAGGTTTCCTGCTCAGCAGGGAGTCCGCTTCTCCCTCTGACCCTCTTCCCTCTCATGCTTTCTCTCTCTCATTCTCTCTCTCCCTCAAATAAATAAATAAAAAAGATTTTATTTATTTATTTGAGGGAGAGAGACACAGCGAGAGAGGGAACACAAACAGGGGGAGTGGGAGAGGGAGAAGCAGGCTCCCCTCCCAGCAGGGAGCCCGATGCGGTGCTTGATCCCAGGACCCTGGGATCATGACCTGAGCTGAAGGCAGATGCTTAACGACTGAGACACCCAGGTGCCCCAGCTGACTTAAAATTTGTTCCTATGCATTACTGGTAACACTTGCTATTCCAATATGATTTAAACTGCTCAAGATGGCTTCCTGTTACCAAATCCCAATTTGTGCTTTGCTAGTAAAATATTGACTTGACAGCCTTGCTCTTATAATTTACTATCTCAATAGCTACTGTCTGTGATCACCCACCTGCCCAGATTATATGTGTAAGAGTACTTTGTACTGAACCTTTCTTTCTGTGTACTGAACACATGTACAATACTGTGTACTGAACCATTCTTTTATTTCCATCATAATGTCCCTTCTACTTCCTCTGATGAAGTTTTTTTTTTTGAAATCTTAAATTTCTCCATTACATAAGCATTCCATAATTATTGCTCAGAATCTTTCAAAGGAGGTGAGCATCATTCAGTTGTTATTGTAGAGTTACACACAGTAAGTCCAAAACCACAAATAACTTATCTGATGTGAGCTTTTGCATGAAGACTTCATTTTAATGGGAAATAATATCTCTGCTTAAACAGGAATATTACTTTTCATGTCCCTAAATCACTTTGCTAATTGTCTTCTAGTAAGTGTTATTAATTTCATTTGCCAAAATAAATTTTTAAAAGGTTAAATAAATTACCATGTTCTATCAAGTTAATCTCTGTACTTCATCTTTCTTCCTTCTTGTATAACTAAGCCTGTCTGCCAAAAGAATGTGTCCTGCGCAAACAGTGACAGGATAGGCTCTTGATTTTTTTCAAGAAGAAAATCTTCCTTATTAAATCATAAACACCAATATGAAGGAATTCACCCTTATTTATGACTATGAACAACAGTGCTTGTGGCAGGCAACTTTTTTAAGATCATTCTCCAGTTTTACTCAATCTCCTCTCATTTCCATTGCTTTGGCTTTTGAATTCCTAGCTCTATTCTGCATTTGACATTAGTTTCTGTTCTATGTACTTGAAATCTCTTCTAGACATTTTTTTAAAAATTTTATTAGAATCTAGGGGCGCCTGGGTGGCTCAGTTGGTTAACCGACTGCCTTCGGCTCAGGTCATGATCCTGGAGTCCCAGGATCAAGACCCGCATCGGGCTCCCTGCTCAGCAGGGAGTCTGCTTCTCCCTCTGACCTTCCTCTCTCTCATGCTCTCTACCATTCTCTCTCTCTCTCAATAAATAAATAAAAATCTTTAAAAAAAATAAAATAAAATTTTACTAGAATCTAGATTCTTACCTATATTAGATTGTGCTCATGCCTTTGATTTCAGATCCACTGTAGCCTTGAGTGAGTTGCGTTCTTCAAAATCCTGTCTTCTGACTTATCCATTCTTTCCACCAGGGGAAAGGTATTTAGATTTTTTGAGACTGACTCATATTAACTAAAATAGCAAGGGATTGATGTATAAACCAGAATGTCATTATTTAAAATGAAAACTGTGTTACAGAGATCAGGATAGTTACATATGTTTCCAGTGGCTTTTCTTTCTAAAAAAAAAAAAAAAAAAAAAAACAAGGAAAGAAAAAATTGAAAAAATAATATTATTTTGTGAATATAGAATCAAGGCAAGGGTAGAGCTCAATAATCTTAATGGATAATTTATTCTGATTGACAGCAGGACATTTAACCTTGGTATTCCCTCATGAGACACCTACCTCCCTGAGACAGTGTTGGAGAAGTTGTGACAAGTTCCTGCTCACTGACTTCTTTTAGTCAGTTCTTGGTTTTAATGGTTTTTCCTCCAACTTGATTGTTTTAGTTTTTATTTATTCATTGATTAATTCATTAAAAAATATTTATTGAACACAGACCATGTGCTAAGCACTGAGTAAATCAGTGCAAACACCACATTAACAAAGCAGAGATGGTTTCCATCCTCAGTGACCTTTTAATTTAGTGATGGAGTCAGTTATTAAAGAGGTAGTCACACAAATACCTAATTATGACTGTCTTCATTACTCTGAAGAAAATCAAGTTGGTGTTATGAGACTATAAAACAGAAGACCTGGTTTTCTGTGGGAAGATAGAGAAGGCTTCCCTGTGGGAGTGATTTTTTAAGTGAGGGCTTAAAGGGTTAATAGGATGGACCCAACAAAGTAGAAGAAGAGGCAGTAGGGAAGTGGAACAAGGTCCTGAGGTGGAAAATAATTTGGATATTTTAAGTAATTAATAGAAAGTGGATGTAGCTGGAGGTTAGTGAATGAGGAAAAGAGTTGGTATTAACAATGAGGATGCAGAGGTAAGGATTTGGGAGGTAGAGATCATGCAGAGTATTCCTGAATATATTACAGATTTTGAACTCGGAATTTTTGTAGGGTTTTTAAGCAGGGAAGAAACTGATTAGAAATGCTTTTAAAATTATTAGTTTTGCTGCTGTCATAAAGGTGTTTAATGGGTTTAGGATCAAAAGTGAATATGGTTAGAGTAATTAGCTATTGCTATAGTTCAGGAATAAATTATGATGACTTAATGAATAGTTTCTTAGAGATGGAGGGAAATGATTCCAAAGATATTTGGGATATAAGATCAATAGGCTCTCTTGTTCCTGCCATGGATCCCTGAGACTATACTTAAATCATTCTGACCAAATCTGATTATATAAGAAACTCCTCAACAGAAATAACTGCATAGGATATTCTGCAGATGGCTAATACTTTCCATTATGAATTGATAGTATTGTGCTTATGATTTTTACTTTAGAGGTCTCTAAGTTCTTAAGAGTAGAATATTGCTGACTCTTACAGATTTATTGCAGAGATCAATGTTTTTTTGTTGAAATTAGTAGAGTATGTGCAGAGTTGTGAGAGCTGTGATAGCAACCTGAAAGACTCCGGAAAAACCTGATCGCCAATTGTACAACCACTGTAATCTCAGCCAATCTCTCATAGCAGCGTAAGTAGGTCTTTTCCTGCTGCTCATAAAAGGCTACATGGAAACAGTGATTATTTTCAGTGCAGAGATAAAGATGGCAGTACAACCAAATTCAAGAAGCTGAGTTTATTTTCATAAAATGTACTTAAATGAATATTTTAAACCATAATGATAAGAGATTCTTTCTTTTCTTTCTTGCAAAAGAAGTGCGTAACGATTTCAGATGCAGTTGTTTGAACAAGTCAGCGTTTTTCCAAATCAAGAATGCTTTTTTAAAAATTGCAATAGTTTGAATAATTATAACTATGCCATTAAGTGATTCAGCAGCTAAGGACTTTTAAGTGTAGAATTGTGGTTAATCTTTTCCTTCAAATAATTTCCAGACTTTGCTGTTCTATAAACTTAATAGTTGATTTAAGCTAATACAGATTGAAACTGAAATGAGCTGTGAACAGGGAGCTAAAGCTATCTCTTCAGCATTCCAAGAAGTTCTTGCTTAGGCTGACCTGGGTGTCAAGGACATCAGATTAGATACCACATGACTGTCTGTCAAACAGTAATTTAACTTCTTCTTAATTGCTATTGTGTGTTCTGTCTATACCAGTAGTTTTTAATATCTTAAAATAACCTTGCATGTGTAAGTCACATCTTCCAAAACTAGTTTGTCATCATTGAGATCATACAGTTTTCTATTTACAATGGCTTGCCTTCAAGCAGTGGAGGTTCAATAACTCTAGGCAAAATACAGTACCAAAAATTCTTGTCAATACCTCACAAGCTTTTTGACAAGTAAGTTTGCATCATTCCTAGAACCTATAAGTCACATTTTAAACATCATTTAAGAAGCATCATGTTACATTGTTTTATTCATAAAATTCCTGTACCTTTGTTGCCTGTGTTATAGCAGGTTTAATTTTTTTTTATATACTTTATTTATTTGAGAGAGACAGAGATAGTGAGAGAGAGCACGAGTAGGAAGGAGGGGGAGAAACAGACTCCTCGCTGAGCAGAGAGCTTGGCTGATCGCAGGACCCTGGGATCATGATCTGAGCTGAAGGCAGACACTTAACCAACTGAGCCACCCAGATGCCCCAGCAGGTTTAAAATTTAAAGTGATAGCATTAAATTCTTCACTCAAAACACAAAAGATAAAAATGGGGCGAGGGGGGTTACTGGTACAGAAACAGGACTAGTATAAGCGGAAAAAATCCAGAGCTAGTATTACAGACAGCAGTGTTAAAGTCATTCAAAAATAAGCCTTAAAAATTGCATCTTTTACTTTAAGGAAGAAGCCTATAATACAGAGAATTTCCCAAGATATTTTTAAAAGGCACATACATTATTGAGGGCTCTTCTCCTATTTCAATTCTAACAATATTTAATTATAAAAACAGTAGATTCTCCACTCAGCACTGTGGAGGCTGTGTCTGCATAGGAAAAGCAAAGCAGAGAATTGAGACCATTACTTCAAATAATACCAGAAAGTTTAATAGCCCTGTGAATAAGAAGGAAGTGGGAATGTTTTTAAACATCCACTTTCTCATCCTTCACATACTTATGTGAGATCAGTCTCTATTGGTGTTTCATCTATCCTCAAGGGCTGTAGTTAAAGGACAAAATCTACTAATGGGAACCATGGCCTGGATTCTTCCATGCTAGTTCTGAGCAAAAACATTATAATTTTCTTAATAACATTCCCTTGTTTGTGAATGCTTTAAAACTTATTTATTATTTTCTACTGCTTAGAATGCACATGCATCCAGATAACAAAATATAAGCATATATAATGAACAAAACATATACATGAGGCCCCATAGAAGAGAGTAAATATAAGATCACAGACAAGTAAGTGAAGTCAGCTGCAGTATTTTCTGTACCATTCACACTGAAGAATCTGCGTCTCAGGACCTATGTCAGCACAATAAAAATAATTCCAGGTAATGTGTATAATGCCCAATGATGCAAGCACTGGAAAGATATAAACAGAGATATAATAGATTGTTCATAGATAAGAAGAAATCTGCTCATTTATTTGATTTCCTTGTACTAATTTACTACATACACCCACTTCCCATCTAAAGAATGGTAGAATCGCTCTGAATTTTTAATATTTTAGTGTATATACAGCTCATTTCCTGTTTTACATCAATCAGCACATTCAGTCTGCCCTTTTGTCCCTCACTGATGTTCAAGGCACATGCAGAAGGAGGCCACCACAAGATTAAATATCAAGTACAAAATTCATCAGAGTGGCTTAAAAAAATCAGAGGGGCTTATCATTGACCACTAGGCTAGACACATGTTGATTCTTGTAAAATCAGGTAATTGGCAAAGTCTGGGTCATCTGGCTCTGCACAGCACAAAGAAAGTATTGCATAGCACCATGAGTAGATACTGCCCTTTCTCACCCTACACATGCCTCACTTTTTTGGCTCAACCAGAATTAACTTCTGTTATTTTGCTCTACATAAAACTTATGATAGGATCTAAAATATTTTATCATTCTGCAGAGAAAGTTAAGGCAATCTCTCATTTTTAGCATGTTAGTCTCCCTGTCTCTAACTTGAAATGAATGGTTTAAGATGGGTAGAGGTAAGGCACATTGTAATTGAACTTTTACAACATCCTTGGACATTTTCCAGCATAGGAATCTACTAAATACTTCTATCAAACAAAAGTGACTCCTTTTGCTAAATTTGCCAGTCTCTCCCTCAAGTTATCCATTCTTACAACTCTGAAAAGAACTACAGTTAGGAATGGACTGAACATAGAAAACATAGAAAATCATATTGCTTGTAGGATTTTTGACATTAGAATTCATTATTACACTGATGTAGTTTTCCCACTGATAAGTATCTTGATATTCAAAATTATGTAATCTCCCCTATACTGGGATACATTTCAAACTCCTTGGTATACACTTAAGCCCTTCTCACTATGGCCCCAATTTGCCTTATTAGTATCTTTAACCATTCCCTCCAACTCACCAAACCTCTTACATTTTAATATCCCATACCCTTTTATACCTGTGTGCCTTTGCCCAGGTTGTGTAGTATCCCATCAACTTGGCATCTTACAGTGGAGACCTTGCACTATAGAGTCCCTATTTAGGACCCAAATCAGGATACAGAAGAATGGAAATGTTATCACCACCATCCACTCAGTTCTTCAAGCCAGAAACCACAAATCATTCTTGATTCTTTCCTTTGCTGTGTGACTCACACCCATTCTGTAATTCCTAACCCATTTGTTCCTGACTTCAGCGTATGTTTCACATCTACTCCCCTCAGTCTTCACTGCTGCTGGCTAGTCTAGGTCACCAGTATCTTTAGGATGGAACTTGGAAAAGAATAAAAATAAAATAATAGAAGTGGTACTATTAAATGCAATGTAATATCCTGGGGTTAGATCCTGGAACAGAAAAGGAACATCAGTGAAAAAAAAAAAAAAAAAAACTGCTGAAATCTAAATAAGTCTATAGTTTAGCTAATAATATTGTACAAATGTCAGTTTCTTAGTTTTGACATACACCGTCACTATGTGCAATGATAACATTAAGGGAGTCTGACTGGAGGACATACAGGAACTCTCTTTACTATTTATCTATGCAACTCTTCTGTACATCTAAAATGTTTAAAAAACAAATTTTTTAAAAAAAACAATGTTTTCTTAGCTGCCATCCTAGTCCGCTTCAGTCCATTCTTCTGAGCTGCCGGAGTGATCTTTTAATATAAATGTGACCATTAAAAGAGTTGAAGCATCTCAGAAAGATTGAAACAACCTGTCCAAGATTATGTAGGTAGTAATGGCCGAACAGGGATTCTCACCCAGATCTGATGGGATTCAGCGTCTCTTAAGCATTATATTACTGAGTTTTCTACGTGATGAATTCAGCACTTAATAAGTAGAACTTGGTGTCTTCTAGCTTTGCACGTATCCCATTCATGGTTTAAGTTTGGTCTGATTCAAAATCCTAAGAAATCCCTGTCAATACCAACTAAACTGATAGGCCAGGAGAATGAGAAAAAGTCCTTTATGCTTTTCAGCTTCAGTCCATTTTAAAAGATTTGAGATAATTCAGGGTCTAAGATTTCCTGAAGGTATGAGAAAAGATCTTCCTTTGAGGTTTTTGCAGTTGTCACAGTTGCCTTCACTGTAATGGCTTACAGGGATGGACATTCAAAAGGATACACCAGCAGAACGGTCATTAACAGAGGTTCCAGATTCTGAATATGGAGTTTCATTCTTCTCTTTCTTATCATGCAAGAGGTAGATCATGAAGACATCCTTCTAAAAGTTAGCTTCATCCTATATTCTAGAGTGTAGTGGAAAACTGAAACTATTTAAAACCTTCAATGATTTTTAAGCTTTAGTACATAGCCTACTCGTCTTAGTATTAGTACCCAAAAGAAGCTCCAGTCTCCAGTCTTGTTTCCACCGGGGGAAAGACATTCACCAGTGAGACCTGTTATCTCTGGTTATCTATCTCTTTTGACTTTGCTTTCTATCAAACCATGGTAGCTTTAGTGGACAAACTTGGACAAAGGGTGAGAATACAAGCTACAGTAGTCTTTTCTTACCCAGCCATTATTTCACCTGATAACAGCAGGAAATTTAAATCCCTATAGTACTCATTTAACAAAGATTTGTAGTTGTTGGGTTTATATTTTTATGTTTTTCATTTGTTTTTGACACTTAAGTCTTTTAAGATGAGAACATAATCCATAATGAAGTAATATTGACTCAGTGCAGAATCTATATACCACAATGATAGTCTCCTATTTAAAACAAATCTGATTTAAAAAAAAGAAAAAGATAAATAAAACAAATCTGATCATATCACAATTTCAGAACTATAAACAGTCAAAAAAGTACATTTTAATAGCAGTGCAAAATGTTTTTTTTACGTTTCTTAGATATTAGCACTTTATAAAGCTTCAATAAAACTTACAGTTTGTGAGCATTTTTAAGGCATGGGATAGCTTTTCCTGGGGACTATTAATCATGATATCTGCTCTTTCAGTTCAACATCATGTTTCTACACAGCTGGCTATTCAGAAAATTCAAGTTGAAATGTTTACTAACTTACAGTGGGTCAAGACACGAAACTCAATTCATGTCTCATGATACTAGCTTTTGTAAGTTGTATATTAACTTTTTAAATATTATTGTAGCATTTTTACAAATGGAAATATAAATGGGATATTGGTACACATTTCTCTATATATGAATATTTTACTTTACAATCCCAATATAATAAATAGTCCTAAAATTAGTATTTTTGTATCTTAATGTTATTTAAGTCTACTTTGTGTTTGAAGAATTTATAATCTCTACATCCCGGACTCAACTGACTATCAAGAAATTCTTATGTTACATCTTCTAAGACATACTGGACTCCATGCCATTTATTTGCCTTGACAGCAGTTTGAAATTCTGCAGTCCTTTTGTACAACAGCTTCTAAAATATTTGAATTATAGTTTAAATGCATTAAAAGATGTAAATGTACAGTTTAGGATCATTTTTTCTCTAATCGGATTAGAATTCAAACACAAGCATGTTTCAAGGACAACATAAAATGTCAACAACAATATACATTTTAACAGAAAGTTAAACATCCAAGAGAGCTAAGATGTAGCACCACAGTGGCAAAGTTCCAGATACCTAAAAAGGACCGAAGTTTCATATCAGTATCCGTAGCTTTAATGAAAATAAATTAAGTAGCTGCTTACAGTTTATAAAAAAATGTATGTCTGTATTTGCCTTAAATGTTTCTTATTGGGCTAAATTTACCATCAATTAAACTCTCATTGGTAACTATCGTATCCTTAAGATAGAGAAGAAGATGATTATAGTAGCATTTCAAAATTCAAACTTTAATAAGAACACGGATGATGTTTCTTCTCTTGTTAAAGTCTCACATCACCTAAGTGAAAATGTGGTTAGCTATGCATTAAAATTTTGATCTTTCAAGATAGAAATATATTTTGTATATTCATTCATATGATCATCCATGCAACTCTTTATTCATCATCTAATTTTACCTCACGTTTGTCCACAAGATCAGAGTCTAAAATATAGGATTAGAGTTAGTCATGTCCTGTCACTTGAAGTGTGAAATCTTGTACATTTGGCTGGCATAGAAGAGATAAAAATATTTTAAATTGCTTTTCTGTCTAAGGGAAGGTGGTACATGTAATACTTGTATGTATGCCCTGTTTTATTTAATACTCTTGGCTGGATTAACATTCAAGTAAAATTTTTAAAGTGGTAGAACTCTCCCACAGTTAAGCAATTATAACATAGAGAAAATCAACCAAGCCTACGAATTATTGCTCTTATTTGTAAACATTTAAGCAGCTGAGCATAAGGTTCATTAATACTGCATCTGCATATACTACTGGGCATGCTCCTTTTTCTGCTTTGGCCACTAATGAGGAAGATAAAACAAAGTTTTATATCCCTCCTTTTCTGTTTCCTTCCTTCCTTCCTTCTCTTTCTTTCTTATTATTTTTTCCTCAGAGTCATACTCATACTACATATTTTCCTCAATCTTTTTTCCTTAAGGTCAATATGTATATTTTCAATAAAGAAATCCAAAGAAAGTAAAAGAAGTTACTACCTTTCTCATACTGTCACATTTCTTGCCACCTCTTGCACTCCACACTCTTTTCTTTTCATCATTTCTCTCAACTTTTGCAAGAACTCATAGGCTATACATATTTTAAAACTCCATTCAGTCAAAAAATATTTACCTGCTATCTAGGCTTACTAAGGCTGTATGTTAGAAATAGTAATGATGTAATGCATGATGATTAACATAACATAATAATAAAAAAAGGAAAAAAAAGAAATTGTAGGAAGAAAGGTAGTAGTAATGCGGCTATTCTAGAAACAAGATAGGATCCATCAAACTCAGAAGTTTGATCAGAATATATTTTCCATAGCTGTGCACATATATGGTCCTAGACATTGGACTACAAAAGACCTTGAAGACAGTCTGTGTTCTCAAGTGCTTACAATATAATTGAAAAGCCAGGTTCTTGGCACAGACAGGCAAAGTAACTGAAGGACACTTAGGGTAAAATATTCCAACATACCCAAATCAGCATAGAGTAAACAGTGTGCATAAGTATTTGAGAGAATATTCAAAATTTAGTTACTATATCAACTAAAGACCTACTGGATGAAGGAAATTTGAAACTTAATTTTGATGCTATGAGAGGTGTGTATTTGAATAAAAGAATAACCACAGTAGTTTGTACAAACATGGGAATTAGAAACTACATATACTACGAGATAAAGTATTTACTTGATTTTAGCTAAAGACACTTGCTGAGAACGATAGTTCTCAAAGTGATGGTTGTTGAATGGGCATGTCAGAATTACATCAGGAGCTTTTTCTAACTGACTACACATTGTCTTCCTTCTCTCTTCATTTTCTGTTTGCAACATCTCTTTCCATTATTCTGTGATGCCCATTGCAGTGGAAGTAAGAGCAGAGCTGTGCTTGTTGAGGTTAGGCTAGGCAGAGAAGAGTTTTTCAGAAAAGTCCCCCAGAATCAGTATCTCTACCCTCCCCTTAAGACACAATGATTTATGGAAATGTTAACATATTTTTTTCTTGAAATGGGGTGGGAGTAATGAATATGGTATCTTAGAACTGGATAGCCATTAACATGAGATGAGAAGTGATCTATTGTCAAATTCAAGCCTGGTTCATTTAACAAATAAAACGTTAGCAGCTACATTTTGTATATTGTTCAGCATTCCACACTATCTCTTACCCTATTTTGAACCTTAAATTTAAATATTTTTAAAATTTAATCTGTGAGGGGAACCTGGGTGGCTCAGTCAGTTGAGTGTCCAACTCTTGATTTCTGCTCAGGCCATGGTCTCAGGGTTGTAGAATCCAGTCCCACCTTGGGCTCTCGCTGAGCAGGGAATCTGCTGGAGATTCTCTCTCCCTCTCCCTCTGCTACCCCCACCGTCTCACACACACATGCTGTCTTTAAAATTTAATCTGTGCAGTAACATATTATGCAAACTGTCACTTATTGATAAGGGTATTAGTAAATAAGTCCCTATATATATTCATATACATATATGTCTGTGTGTGTGTATATATCCTATATCTATACCCTATATATCTCCAGAATAACTTAAGCAATGTTCAGCAGTTATCCACGTTTATAAAGAGACAAGGTATATGATCCAAATTAAAGAACAATTTCAGTATCATTTATACTACTAAACTTCAAACATAAACACAAATAGAGGAGAAAAATATTATACCTAATAAAAAAAATGTTTTAAACTATGTATGTTTGGCTCTGGAATAGTCATGGTTCTGGGACATATTACATGATAAATAACAATTTTTAAGAAATAATTAAGGTTTCTGAAATATTAATAATTGGGTTGTATTCCTTAAATGAATTCTGGTATGGGGATCAGGAGAAAGTTATGTTAATGTGGCCAAAAAAATAACTAGGGGATAGCAGAGACTTCTTATTTATATGGGAGAAACTACTAATTAAAAAAAAGAAAGACTTTGTAATTCACTTTACACAGCTATGCTATGAATTAAGTGACATGTTTTACGATGCATTGTCACCTCAGTTTATCCTTGTGATTTCTTTTGCATTCGAATTACTTTTAATTATAGCTGGTTTAGTTACTTTAACGTTAAGGTTTGATTCCATGTTCAATGGTTATGTTAACAGATGACAGTTGAAGTGGCTTAGAATCATGCTGAAAGATACAGTGAACCTACTATGGAATATAAACACTTCCAAAGATAGAACACCGAAAGTTAATGTGAAAGTCTTGTTTAAATTTTCTCCATCAAGATTTTATGAGATGGTCTTCAGAAAGGGAGAACATTTTCATTTTTTCCCTCTCTCTTTCATTGTCCTTCTTGTTGAGGAAGGTTTTCTGAAGGCAACGTGAGTGGCTCCTGGGTCTAGTTATTCCACAGATTACTTACACCTGTTAACATTTTCTGTACCCACCTCCCTTCTACTGCCAGCTAGAAAAGTAAAGCATCTGATGAACTGTTCATTAAAAACAGAGGAATAGATTTCACTTTTGAATCCAAATCAGGTGAAGAAGAGCACAAGTAGGGAAAAAAAAATCCCAATTCAATTTAATACATATAAAATGCCCAATTTAGATAGACTTTAAGGGTTTTTTTTTTTTCCAATTACAGTATATGGTTAATAGTTTACATATTGACATAATTGTTTTGGTTATAAAGTTACCACAGAACAACAACAAGAAAAGACATTTTAAGATAACTCATTTTACCAGAATTCTGGGGGGGGGGGAAGCCTTAGAATTTCTGAATAGTCAGAAAGTTTATACTGTAAATAAGGAAAAACCACTGAAAATGTGTGGGTTCCAGTAACAGCAGGTGGTCTTAATACAAATATTATACATTTGTTTCTTTATTTCAGTTAAACTAGTATTTTGGAAGCCATGGCAAAGACAGAGTACATTTAAAAGGAGGAAGTTCAAGGTTTTGAGATTTTAAAGATAGGTTCCATATTTTTAAAGTATTTGCTGATTCTCTCTTAATTTCTAGAAGTGGTTCTGTTTTACTGTTATAGGTTCTGACTTTTTCACCAGACTTATAAATGATGTCACAATGAAGAGATATGTGTTGAATTATTTTCTCAGCCTAGGTACAAAGGTAAGTGAATTGGACATTTTGTCATTGGGTGCAAGGACTCTCATCCATCCCTGATCTTGTCTTGGCACCTAATTTGAGCTCAATAAATGTGCCCTGAGTCCCAAGAATATCTTGGTACTGAGTCAGAAACAGAAGTAGAAACAGAGCTGTCAGGATTAGTGACAGGAATAGGGCCAGGAAGAAGAGAACTTCTTTCTGTCCCTCCACACGATCAGATGACATCTTTGTTTCAGCATCTTCTTTCGGGGCTAACTTTTCCTTCCCCAAGTTAGGAAAGTTATGCTCTTGTTTTAAATGCTACGAAAAATCATTATATGGTCATCCATCATCCTGTAAGCCTAAAAGTAGTAAAATGTGTCAGTAGCACAAAAGCCCTATATTCACATATAATACAATATTGGTAATGTGATACCTGTCATCAAGAGAACAACGTGCTAATTGTTGCAGTTGAATTTAAATGAATTATTCAGGTTTGTTTTTACTGGTGATTGTATTTTTTTCATGAAAATTATTTGATTTTGATACAATTTAATACAGTGCAAACTATCAATTCACTGTACTAATAAACAAGTAGATGAACTGAACATACTAAGGAAACAGTTAATTAGGTATACTGGGCCTTTTTGTCACTGGGTGGTAATGAGGAAAGCCTCCTTTTTACTAATGTTCATCTGTGTTTTAATGTTTAAAGATATTGTAGAGGTTGGGTCAACCATAAATTTATTATAATGCCTCCTTGGTTATATATCTTTAACATTCACCACAAGTATTATTTTCTATTAGAATTTTTAAATTATATGAAAAATCATCTGTATTGGTGCAATAGAGAAGAAATGATCCATATTTTCAAAAATTATTTATATTCAGGAGCAAATATTATCAGAATTGAAGATTCTACCCAAGCTATTCCCTCTTCACAACAGATAAGTTCTGGTGTACACCTGCTTTCCTGACATGAGAAATCATCTCCTTCAATTTAGATTTCATAAAAGTATACTAGAAATGGTTATCTATTTTTATTATCACTACCTTTATACACTTTAAATAAAGGATGATATTTAAAAGAAATAAATAAGATCATGAATGTCATAACAGGACCTTTACTTCTCTTATATTTACTTTTAAGATTTCACTTTTTCTATAGATAAATTACAAAGGTAATTACTTTCACCTACAAAATTTATTCTAGAAATAGAAAACTGGAAAAGGAGGACTTGCTTTTCATGTGACTTGTGTTGCATATTTATAAGAGATCAGCTTTTTTACGGTTGAGGACTTAAATCACAATTTGAGATTTATCCCCTATGACTTAAATAATAAAAGGAAACAAATTGAAAGATAAAATAATTTTTAAATTCAGAAATATTAATTACAGTGTTACTTTTTACATGTGAGTATTTCCAAAGTGAAGACTCATAATTTCATCCATCTTCACTTGGACATTAGCTAGACAGAAGCAAGGAAAATAAATGCATAAAACTGAAATTGTTATACATGTGAGAAAAAGTGCATAATTTACATGTAAATATAATTCAGCATATATAAACTATATACATGTATATACAGTGTATATACATATATAATAGTTATACACACACATATACACACGATTGCCCAATTACACATGTGTTATTGCTCCTATTACTTTTAAAAGGCCTATAGATATTAAACCGGACACTTATATGGAAAAATTAGTGATATTTATAATCTGTTCACCTGAATTTTTAGCTGAGGATTTTGAGCTAAGTTATAAATGTCTAAGTTCAAATTAAACCAGCTCAACTCACTTAATTTAAGATAGAGTGTTCTTTTATTATCATTTCCTTTCATATTATCTTGACTTGTTGTTGTCCTGTCTCACATTTTGTAAAGCATTTCATTAATGTTGCCTTTGTCATAGCCATCTTAGAACATTAATCAGCTCAGACAACATACCTGTAAAAGGATAGGACTGTGTGAACAATGGATTTACACTAAATGAATCAAAATAATATGTTGCAATAGTTAAAGAAAATTCCTTATTTCTGCAATTGCATTATCAACTTTTATAGTGCTAGAAACAAATATTCTCAGATATCAAGGGTTTAAAACTAACATTCCTAGTTGAGGGGGAAAAGAAAAATTTAAGCTCAGTCATTAAACTTTCCTTGTGATCTCTCTCTGAACTTTTTCATACTTACATATATATATTGTTTTTAGTATTTTGCAATTGGAGGAAGTAATGTAGCTTTTTAAATAAAAACATAAAAGCATCCACATAAATTACACTGTATGATTAATAATATGTTAAAACCGTTACTGTGTCAAACTAATATTTCACTTTCAACTATTTTCCACTCACCATCTTATAATTAAAGGGATATTACAATACATTTTATTGTTTTCAAATATTATTACTATAATTTATAGTAAAGTAGCAATGAATAATAGCAAATATCTGCCAGATCTGGGTCTGCTTCAGTCAAATTGACCATAACTGTGAGGTGAATTAGCAATCTTTTTTCTCAAAAGTAATTTTTACTGCAACAAAAACATGGAACAAATCCTAATCAGAGAACCTAGATTAGTACCCATGGTACTTTCTGAAAACATACCTGGTATTATAAATTAAAGCTAACTTAAATAATTCTACGGCACAGCTAAAATAAGTAGCCTAGCCAAAGGGGTAGAAAACTCCATGGAAGCAAAAATTTATCTCCTTGAATACAAAATTCCATTCTCATATAAATTTATTTTTGCTAAATAAAATTTATTCCTCATTCAAGAGTAAAATCACTACCTATATTTAAGACAAAAGAGTCTTTCTGTATTTAATAAATAAAATATAAACATAATTATCAAGTTATATTGTAATTTGATATGGTTATGGACACACATTTTTCAAATGTCAAAAGCACCAGGATCATTAGGGATTGTACTTTAACCTGATTTGTATAATATGCCATGTTATGAATGTGTGCATTGTTATTAAGGAAATGATTACCGTCAGAAGTATCTAGCTTTTCATTTTGAATTTCTATTATGCACATGCTTTCTACCATTCACCAGAGTATTTTATTGAGGAATGGGGACATGATAAATCACTAGTTTAGAGGGACTCCATTAGATCAGGTTTTAAAACACTTACAGGTGTTTAAAACACTGACTTTCTGTGCTTTAAAAAAAAAAAAGTCCTCAAGTGAAGGAGGGAAGGATGATTATAAAGAATAAGGAAAGTGAGATAACTAAGAAAAAGCTAACTTATGGGAAAGTAAAGAGAATAAACAAAAAAAAGGAGAATGACACCTATTTAATTGTGGATCTGATCCTCTTGCACAAGAAAAGTACATTTCAATATTGTATGTAGAGATATAGTGAATTATGGTTTTCTTTTCTGCTATAATTCCAATGTACCTCAAATAATGGAAGACAGAAAATTTAGGTACAATGTGCCAAATGCAAGGCGGCCCTGAAAAGTTGCATTTTTGTATTGATATATGTTTGTTTTTATTTTATGCATACTTATGTTGATACCCATTTATAATTAATCAAGAGATATCTAAATATGTTCTTCTAGACATTCATGGGGCTTTTTTAAATACAATGCCTTAACTTTTATATCAGTAACACAGCTTTAGAAGCTGCAAGTCTTTTTTTATGAAAAAGAAGTAATGTAAGGCATTGGTGACTTGTGGTGAATTACATTCAACACGTAACGATAATTTCTACTAAGGGCAGCTTAAGAAAACTGAGAGAACACTGGCCTCACTGCACAGTTCTGCAGCTACAGGGTCTGTGGATCTCTGGAGCTCTGCTGCCCTCTACTGGCATAATGAGATAAGTGCCTGCCTCAAAGCTCAGGTTTCTATCAGTTTAGTTTCTTTCACAAACAAGATCCTGGCACCTTAAAAATCCAATTTTCTTTGGTTTCACTCACATGTAAATGGATCATAACTTGGATTATTGTCAGATTAATTTTAAACATTATTTTAATACCATACAGAAGGAAAAACTCATTCAGCATCTTCTGTCTTAATTCAAGCCTGACTGGGGCCAGCTGCAGTTAGGTGGCTAGAAAAAAATCTAGTAGCTAAATATAACAATGACAACTTGTACAGATTAACAGGATTCTGACAGTCAAATTGGCTCCAGGGCCTTAGAGTTTGGTACGCGTGTGTGTGTGTGTGTGTGTGTGTGTGATTTTACTGCATGTTTTAAAAAAAGAATAGCAATTTCACTTTCCTTTTTCTTTATGTCATTTACTATCTTAAGGTGCATGGATCCTTAATTCCTTGATTACCTCGTCTATATAATCCTGTACTTCTTAGCAATCTCCTTACTTTATTTTCTCCCAATCACAACCTGCCTAGGAAAAATGGTGCATTATTGGGTTTCTGAGCTTGAAATTCATAATCCAAGAGTAAAAGTGAACTATATAAATCAGATTTTTTTAAGTCCCAATTGTATCCTGGTATGTGATGGGGTGGTAGGTAATAAGATTTATCAACATCACAGTGCATCAAACTTGTTAATAAACTAGCTTTCTGTATAACAAGTAAAAGAAAGATTTAAAAAAAAATGGGAGCATGAAAGGCATGGCATAGCTGGAGTTTAAGGTTCAAGCTTGGTATCCTCTATATATAATATATTATGTTTTTCAAAAACTTTTTATTAGGAAAGCTATACCAGACGCATAATCACTATACAATGATTAAACATTACCTTTACAATTTATAATCACTGAAATTACAGAATAAATATATGCACATTTCTTTTGAATCTTTGTGTGTGAGAGAGAAAACATTAAAAGTGCTTCCTACAAAGCTGTTAGTGATATATACCCAGTTGCTTTTTTATTTTTTAATATTATATATATATATATAAGAAAGTGCAGATGTTCTCCAAAAAATCTTGGCATCAGGATGAAGTGTCACAAAGAGGGTGCTCATCCCTAGGTATGCTTCCAGCTGTTAAAACACCAGGCTTCCACTTCAGTAGGATCCAACCTAGAATATGACTTTTCCCAGGGTGGTAGGAGAGTGCTGTACACTAGGGTTGAAGGGAACATGAAGCTATGCAGAGTAGAGGAATGGATCAAACCCAAAATAATTAAATTGGGTTGAAAAGGAATGGGGCGCGTGTTTGTGTGCGCATGCACGCACACATGTATACATTTGTGTCTGTGTGTCTGTGTGTCTGTGTGTGTGTGTGTGTGTGTGTGTGTGTGTGTGTGTGTGTGTGTGTGTGTGTGTGTGTGTGTGTGTACCTGCACCAGAAGGAAGAGGCTGCAGGTTTAGGGACCTGACTGTGTGCAGGGTTTGTGATTTGCATGGGGGTATGTGTGTGACAGAAAAAAGAGTGGGTGAGAACATTCGAGCAAGACCCGCCCCCTCCCTCCCCGTCTTGCAGTTTCCAGGCATGCAGCAAACTGCATTGTTAATACATGTACAGAATCTGTGCCATGATGGGAAGAGGAAAGAAAGCCACAAATGTCAATTGTTCCCCCCCCAATCAAACAAAACTACAACTAAAAAAAAAAAAATTACTGAAAATAAAAAGACACATCAAATTTTACTTAATTAGGATCAATACAATGATCCCCAATATACCTTATACATGGCACAGTCAAAGTCTCAAGTTTCAGTATAAAAAATAATGATAACATTTGCTGGCAAAAGTCTGCGAAGGCACTTCATTGATTAATGATCTGAGTATGGCCCTTCCTCCAAATCACATCTGAGAGGGGAGAGCATACATCTGTATTTTCTAGTTATCATGCGATTTCAGTCCTGTTCAGGGCAGGGAAGTTTGTGAGAATGGAGTTATTGGGACAAGTGTAAAGGGAGCAAGGGATATATTTCTTTTATTTTCCTTTTCTTTTGAAAAAAAAAAGCACTAATTTATTTTTCTTTTACGGTTAGAACCTATACGTTGTCTTCTCCAGGACTTCGAGGTAATCCGGCTTGGTTTGAAGTTTGGCCCTTAACTCGAGGTAATCACTTTTTTGGGTTTGGTGGTCTGTGAAGCCCTTTCCAGCCGAGAAGAGAAGGGTTTCTTTGAGCCTGGCATCCTGCTGTAAGTCTGGGTATTGCATGCCAGGAGGGTGGACGTGCAGTTCCTTTAATTTGGGCACAGTGCCATAGAGACAATCCACGAATCCCACTGTGCAGGGGGCTGGCTGTGGCCTTTCTCGGTCTAGTAGCATACTGCCACCACCACAGCCTCCCCCAGGAGGAAACAGCACCACCCCACCATTCTTCTCGTGGTGGCGGAACCCAGCCAAGTCTCCCCCAGTTCCCGCAACTACCCCTGAAACCCCACCAACTGCTGGGTGGTGAGGGTGAGGGTGGTGGTGATTCACCGTCACTATGGTGTTGAGCTGGGAGCTGGACACTGCCAGGGCCCACTCTTTTTCTTTTTCCAGCAAGGTCCGGTAGCTGCTGTGGTTCTCCTTGGGTGTCTCAGCAAACTGCTCACTTCCTAGGAGAACCTCACCTATTCCTGGTTGTTGTGTCCCAGGACCCCCTCGTTCTGCACTCCCTGCCTCCTGGACTGAGGAAACAGCCACCTCCTCCTCCTCGCGAGGCTTATAGATGGGGTTGTTGCACATCTGGGTAACTGGGTGGGGGATGTACTCATATACGTGGCCCACAGGAGGAGCCTTCTCTGGGGAGGAGAGAGTTGGTCTGCCCCCACCTCCACTTCCACCTCCACCACCGCCACCATCTTCAAAAAGCCGGTGGCATTGCATCTGGATGCCAGTAAGGTCCACACCTTCTTGCCTCTTGCTTCTAAAGGGCAGCTTCTTCCGGCGCCTTCGGAGCACATAGGCAAAGAGGCCTGCAGAAACAAAGACTGCAGAAAAAAAAAGAACCAGCAGGCTGAGAATCAACACAGAAAGTGGCACGGGGCCTCCAGGGGGCGAGAACTCATAAGGTGATGCACTTGTTGGCCCCCCAGCAAGGTGAGAATCTCCAGGCTGGGCTGGGGATGCTCCAGCTGGTGGGATGTGCAGCATCTCTGGGCAGAGAACTTCCAGCTCAATCGTGCGCACATCACGGTGGGTGAGGTTCTCAGGGCTCCTGCAAAGCACATCACCCACCACACTGACTGAGCTGATGGTTTCAATCCACTGTTTGAAGGGGACCAGGTCACAGGTACAGTCCCAAGGATTCTCATTGAGGTCTATCTGGACAATGGCATTCAAGTGTTCTAGGACACCAGCCACAGGAAGGTAGAGGAAGTAGTTCTTTCTCAGGTTGAGCCGGGCCAGGGATGTGCCTGCAAAGGCGTCTGTTGGTAGGGTCCTCAGCAAGTTATTGTTGAGGAATAGCAGCTTCAAGTTGGGCATGAGGCTGAAGGCTGCAGGCTGGATTTCTCGGATGACATTGAACTCAAAGTACAAGTAGTGCAAACTCTGTAGGCCTCGGAACATGCCTGGTGTCAGCTTCTCGATATCGTTGCCATTGAGAAAGAGGCTCTTTAGGTTGGGCAGGTTAATGAAGGCTCCATCCTGGACATAAGAGATACGATTGTTTCCCAGATGCAAGAGATCCAGGGAGGAGAAATTCCAAAAATCAGAACGGTATATTTTTTGAATCAGATTGCTACTCAGGTAAAGTTTCTTGGCATTCAGTGGCCTTGGAAGAAGTTCAGAAATGTTATTAAATCCTCGCTCTTTGCAGTTGACAGTCAAACCAAGGTCGTTGATGTGCAAATTACAGGTACACCCAGTAGGACATATAATGGGAATGGGTGGTCTGGTCTGGTAAGGAGCAATGGGAGGTTGGTTTGGACCAGGGTATAAAGCTTGGGATGTGGAGGGTGGCCTTGGTGTTCGGGGCTGTTTGGTGGGCTTGGGCTGTTTATTTGAGGACTTATATTCAACAGAAGAAGCAGTAAAATGGACAGAAGACAACATTGAGGAAGGCTTAGTTGGCCATGCATTCTCTTTGCTTGATGACAAGTGGGGAATCCCCAAACTAGCCTCCACCTCAGAGTCAGACAACAGGGGACAGAGTTCTGTCTTCCTGATTTCTCGCAGGTCCTTTCCATGGAAGTGGAAAGGGGTCTCACAGGTGATGTCTCCCACCAGGGCAGTGTAAGGAATGCGTTCCAGCCAGCTCTTCAGTTGCACTATCTCACATGTACAGTTCCAGGGATTTTCTTCCAGCTGGAGCTCCATCAGGCTTCTGCCAATGTGGTCTAGCATTCCTCGGTAAAAAAGAACTTTTAACCTGTTTCCACGTAGGTCCAGATGGGTTAAGGAGACAGCCTTAAATAAATTGGTTGGAAGCATGGGGATGAGATTATCATTTAAAATCAGAACCCTCAATTTACTTAGGTTCCGAAATGCCCCACTCTCAATACGTTTAATGACATTGTAATCTGCCTGTAGATATTCCAGACTTTCCAAGCCAAGGAAGGTGTCATTTCTGAAGATATCTAGTTTGTTTTCATGTAGATATAACCTCTTTAAAATCTTAAGACCATTGAAAGCTCCTGATTGAATGTCCTGCAATGCATTGTTCCCAAGGTTAATGGACACAGCGTTGTTCAAATGAAGAAAACTGTTGGTGTACAATTTCCTCATTGAATTCCTTTGCAGATACAGTTTAAAAGGTCTTGACCAGAACTCAGTAATCTGACTAATATTTGTAAATCCTTTACTGTCACAATGTATATGAAAGAGGCTTTCTTTAACTTCACAGTAGCATGGATCAAAACAGGGCTCATCTATTTCCTCTGAGTCCTCTATCAGGGGAATTGGGGTAGTCCATCCTAGAGCAATTGTGCTTAGAAGAATTATCCACAACATCCTTCCTCTGTGAAGCAGCTCAGCTATGGAAGGTTTCATCGTTCGTAGTTGATTACAAAACTGCAACAGAAATAAAGATGCAGATTTTTAGCCTTTACTCATATGCACTATTCTAACTGACTCCTACATTTGGAGCTTTATAAGAGTGATACAAACTTTAGCAGTTGTTGAACTGACACTCAAAATGATCTGTCAACATGCTTAATATGACTTGTATTTAAACTTGGGTGACTTTGAAATATTGTGCCATGCAATGACATTTTCCTAAACCAAGCCATACTTGGTAAAGGGCATATCATACTAACACAAGCAGCCTTCATTGCATCTTACAGCAATCAAATGACTGGTTGATGTAAGTGATGCCTTTTAGATATAGGCAGACTCAGTAATAATGGCAGTAATTTGGCCATTACACCTGTTTGCCTGTGAAAACTCACATTGATATCAGAAGTGCCCATTACAGATCAGATTGGGATTCTGATAGAAAATTAATATTCTTTAAACTATAGGTTTCTACTCATAAAGAGATATAGCATACCACAAAGTTATTTGATTAGAGTGTGATAAAGTATGAGCCCATTGCTCAGTATCAGGTGTTGAGATGTATAAGATGCTTGGTATCTCAGGAAAACTTAAGATTTTGCTTAAGAGATGATCACAATGTACTTAATTATAGTGTATGCTCAGTATCATACTATACCCCCACCTTCTTTTTCCCAAGCATGGATTTTTAACATCCTCTTTAATTAAATAATTTCTACATAAGTGTATCATTTGGCTATTTAAACCCTTAGGAGTGATTAGCCTTTCTAAAGAAGGAGCCCATGCAGTTGTCAGAGTTAAAGATAATGATAGCTAAAGGATGCTGAGTCTGGGAGTGTCTGTATCAAAACACTTGCAGAGCTTAGTTTGGAATGTGTATCTGTGCCTTCAAGATCAACTGAGGAACCCTGTAAAAAGCTGGAATGGCAGGTGGCTGGTTAGAAGATAGTTGGGTAGTGAAAGGCAAGAAAAGGGTGGAAACCTTGATTCTTACCTGCTGATAAATGATCTATCATATGAATTACATTTCAAAGAAAGACATCATTCTTTTCCAATCAGAAGAAACAAATACTGTGCACTATTCTTATACAGAGCCTTCCTCTATGGCTCTCTTTCCTTGCTTTATATCATAAGTATATGAAAATGCGTACATAAATAAATTATATTAATGCAGTTTTATTAGATTGCCCTTTCTGAGTCACTGAAATATCAATCAAAATTGAATGATTATTTTTAATCAATAAAAATAAACCAGAATTTTTAGCATATGTTTTCTCTCCACACGTAAGATACATACATTAAGGAAATATTTTGCCAACCCTCTGAAAACACAATGATATAATTTATAGGGAGAATGAAAAGAATAAATCTTCACATTCAACTTGCATATAATTTACACAGCTGTAAGGAAAGGAAGACCCATGAGAAAGCAAAGAGAAATCCGCCTCAGGCATGCAATACTCAATTTTTAGAAACAATTAAATGAAAAAAGAGAGAGACAGAAGGCAGATGAAGCTACATTGCAGTATCAGTCTTCCCTGTCTCCCTTATAAAATATTAAAATACACTTAAGTTCTTTCTTCACCATTTTTTAAATGTTTTTCTTGTTTCTGAGGTCCCTGAGATTTAGGTATGAAAGGCTCCAGATGTCTTTGACTTACCTATTTTGCGGAGATTTTTTTTTTTTTTTTTTAAGAATTGAACATTGGAAGAAAAAAAAAAAGCTTGAGTTTAAGGATCCTCTCTCCCTCTCCCTCCCTCCCTTTTGCTGAAGCTGAAGCAAAGGGGGATAGAGGGGGTGGGTGGGGGAGACGAAGAGAAAAAATAAAAGCAGCAAGCTTGAGACGTGCTGGGAATGCAATGGGCCTTTCAATGGGCTTCTTTAGGATGCAGAACTGCCGCTTGGCACACTCAATAGAGAAGGGAGGAGAAGGGGCTGCAGCAGGCTTCCAGCTCCGCTGCCGCCGCCGCCGCCGCCGCCGCCGCCGCCGCCGCCGTGGTTGCTCTCTCTGGGTACCGGCAGCACATCATTGGGCACTGGGAGGAAGGGCGGGAGGGAGGCAGGGAGGAAGGCAGTCTCAATCCCAGTGCAGAATCTCGGACTTCTCTTGTGCTGGCTTTTTTTTTTTTTTTTTTTTAAATATGTGCTGTAACCCTGGAGCCGGCTTTCCACGTCACGAAAATGAGCTCCAAGAAGGGAACGCGCTTAGCTTGAGGTCGGGAGCGAGCACTAGGAAGCCCTGACTATACGTGTGTGTGTGTGTGTGTGTGTGTGTGTGTGTGTGTGTGTGTGTGTGTGTGTGTGTGTGTGTGTGTGTGTGTGTGTGTGTGTGTGTGTGTGTGTGTGTGTGTGTGTGTGTGTGTGTGTGTGTGTGTGTGTGTGTGTGTGTGTGTTTCTGTTTAAGGGATGAGGAAAGAAGTGGAGGGGTCCAGATAACAAATTGTCAAAATAAGAAACAGGAAAGCAGAGGCCAACCTAAGGGAAGCATTCCTCTCGTGGGGAAGGTGGAGGGAGGAGGAGTGTAGGAATTTTTTTCTTTTTTTTTTTTATTATTTTTTTTAACTCTCAAGGAAATCATCTCCTGACTGTTTTGCTCCTCTAGTTTTCAAAGCTCCTCTCTCTAGTGTAGACAGGTTGTAAAGTAGATTATCTTTCGGAATTATCCTTTTCATAGCGCAGACACTCCTCTCCAAAGACGGGGATAAAAGGAAATTCAGGTCCCCGAAGGAGAAGAGCTGGATCTAGCTGATTCTGCTTAGGTGTCCCGAATAAGAGCTCAGGCAGCCTGAGCGACTTGGACCGAGTTTCTCCTGCATTTTGCTTCGATCTCTTTGCACCAGGAATCCTTTTGTTGTGCTGTAGCTCAAAGCCTTCGATTTCCCCTGGATTCAACAGCCATGTGTTTGCTTCCACCTTTTTAAAAACAGAGACAGGCCAACGCAGACCACTCGGTAACAATGGCACATTTCACTTTCTTCTACCGGGAAAGACTTCGTGGGGATAGGGGGCAGCATTTCAGGGTTTAGATTTTTTTTTTCCTCGACACTCCCCACCTCCCCACCCCCCTTCTTTTTGGTCCAAATATTTCTCCGTGATATTTGGGGAAAGAGGAAAATAGGGAGTCGTGAGTGGGGGTGGGGGTGATTGAGCGAAGACGTTGCAGTGAAGAGGGGCCACCAGATCACAGTTCACATGAACCCTCTAAGAAGGTTCTGACTGTAGAACTGACGGTTCTACAGTCCTACCTACTAGGACGAAAGACAGCTTAGTAGGGAAACTGGAGAGAGGCAAGTGTGCAGCAAACGTGTCTAGTTAGAGGGAACTGTACGGCATCGATTGTCCTGGGCGCCCCCCCCCGCCCCCACCGGCCCTCCACACCAATCCTGTAACCAACTCCTGGGGAAGGGAGGGGCTTTCTGGTTGCTAAAGAACTGGACTGAACCTCAACTGCCCAAGGACTCAAAGTTATCGAGTAGAGATGGCTTTCCCTTAAAGCGCTTTTTACAAAATCAAATTTTAAAGAAAAAAAACAACAATTCTTTACCATTCTAAATATATATAAGTCACTTAATGCAACATAAACATTCCTTAAGAGTCAGTCATAGAAGATTTGCATCACGTTTTGCATTTAAAATGACCGCACAATTGTCCACCGCTCCAGAGTAGCTAAGATTGGAAACAGCGATCACAGACTTAGTAAGCAGGAAGGCAAGATTCTCTAACACTCTACACCCTTAATGTTACAGACCCACCCTATTTCTCAGGTCGCAACTGAGCCGACCATCACCAACAGCCTGAACTCAGAACCAGAGCAATCCCATCTCCTTCACCAGCTGCCAGCCTACCCCCTCCCCCACCACACACACCACCTTTGGTACCCAACGTGCAAAGGCGGTGACTGTTTCACGGATCATATCAGAACCCATGATGCGATGGAATCGATGGGTAACCGAGAGGCTTCCCCGAGCTTCCCGGTGACGGTAAATGACCATCACTGTAATCGTCCTCTGTTCTCCCCTTTACATCCCCTCAAGTTCTTGATTTGGTCCATGTCCTAAAGGCTATTTCACCCTTTTCTTTTCCTTTACCTCGGTATAATGTGTCTAAGTGATAGGATGAGCTCCAAAAGTTAGGGGATGAAGGGCCCTGAAGCCCCGGTTTCGCCCGCTTCCTGCTGGGAGCGCCCGGCATCATTTGTCCAGGGGGAGGACAAGAAGCCCTTTTTCCCCACAGTGCCCCTTCCTATCTCCCCCCTCCCCTTTGCCGGATCTCTGAGCCCACTAATCTCTCCATATCTAAGATTAAATATCCCAACATGGAAGCAAAACGATCACCCCTTAGAACAAATAATTAAAATGCTGCATCATTCATTTTCTGAAGAGGTCTGAGCCTTCCACAGATCCTTTTCTAATCTGCTGTCTCCAGGAGAAACGCACAATGGGTATGTTTAGAAATGGAAAATGATTAAAACCTCAAGCCGTTTTCCTTCTTTTACAACACGAGCGAGCGACCCACTGGGGGAGGGGCCCTTCGCTCCGACACTTGGCCTATTTGTTGGAGTTACTTACAATTTCCTCCCCCAGAAAAGGGGTCCGAGGGTATGTTAGTCTCCAGTACCATTCCTTCTACCATTGTCCTTACAACTAAATGATCCAGTTCAAAAATGCAACAAACCTCTAGCACCTGTGAGCCTACAGAAGACATCGCTGCCAAACTCTAAATGCTCTACAATGCACATCCTACTAGCGAGAAATACTGGTTTCAATTAGGCAAAGTAGGAAAGGATGGCGGCGAGTACCTATCCATGCAGAGCGCTCTAGATCTCCGAGATTTGCTCCGAGGGGCTGCCCAGCGGGAGGTGCAAACTCTCTGGGAGGTTGAATTGTATCCATCGTGTCGTAGCCTTGCAGTTTCTCTTCCTCAGGCCACCAACTTTCAGTAAGGCCACCAAATCACGCTTGTAATCCTTTTAAGTGTTTCCACCTTTGAGACTTGAAGGGAAATGGTCGCTGCATACCAATGGGAGAGCCGGGCGCTCACCTAGCTTGACGTTGCCATTGACATGAGATCTCAGGACCACAGTTCCATACATATACCTTCGATGGTAAGCAGGCAGAGCGAGTGTCCTACGACTGGGTTCTTTGACTTAAAATCTCGGTGCTCTCGATTCACTGTCGAGCTTCGCGGTCCCTGAGAGTCCTGGCTCGGTCTCTCTCTCTCTCTTTTTTTTTTTTTTTTTCTCTTTCTCTTCCTTGCTTCCTGAAAGGTTGTCACTCAGTGCAAATCCCTGCCCAAGGCCTCCTTCGATCTGAAGAGATGGGACTAGCACTTATCTTCTCCCGGTATCTTTGCTCTTGACCCTTTAGGTAGGTGGGAGTGGGGGTGGGTGGTGTGTAGATGAGAGAAGGGGGTGGGGAGGGGCGGGAAGGAGGCAGGAAGGGGGCGACTAGATCCCAGATCCCAGCATTGGCCAGACGGTGAAGCGGGGGGAGGGGGGGACAGGGAGGAATGGGGGTAGAGAGAAAAAGAGAGGATACAAATACAACAGTATGGCTGTACACACCAAATTCGACTTGGATTTGCGAGATCTCAGGCAAAGCACGAAGGTGAAGCGATCCTGTTTGCAGAGAGTGAGCCCCCTGACAGCTCACCATTCAAGCACCCTCACTTCTCGAGCGCGAGAGGGTGGGGGGCGGGGAAGGGGACCGCGGAACGTTTCAGGCCAAGGAGACGCTCGCGGCGGCAGCATCTTTTAAGACTGACCTGCTTTAAAAGTGCCACTTTAATGGCCTAGGAAATAACTAAAATCGGATTACACGTTACTTACCAACGTCTGCACCCAAACTGGGAGCCCCAGATCGGGTTTTAGGAGGCAGTATACGAAACGCCGGGCTGGAACCCGAATGCAAATCCATCAGCTGCTGCCCCCAAATCGCGCACGCAGGGAGCGGCGCTCGGGAGCCCCCAGATCAGCCCATCGCCGGAGCCTCCGCCAGCTTGTGCCCCCTCCCCCCCACCCCGCACCCCCGGCCCCTCCTCCGCGCCAACTGTGTAAATCAGCCGCCGCAGTCCTCTATCCGCGCTTCGCAGGCAAATCCCTGCTTAGGAAGCAAGGAAGCAAGTGATCTCTCTCTCTCTCTTCCTCTCTTATTCTCTCTCTCCTCTCATTCTCTCTCATCTCATTTTCCATGGGTCACAATCTGGCAGGTCTACAAAGAGAAGCCCTGTAAAATCGAGTGGCAGGAAGTCAGCATTCTGTATCTGGGGATTGATTTTAACTTTTATTTGCAAATGAAAGGTGGCTGTTTGGAAAATTACAGGCCAGGCCCGAGGGGTTTGGGCGGGGTCATCAGATTAAGAGCATCTGAGCTGTATTGATGGGCGGTATCGCTAAACGCCTCCTAGAAGCTGTTTCCAAGTGATTTACAGTCCCCCCTCCCACCCCGCTTCGTGATACATAGGTGACATTTTGCAAGTACACAGATTTCCTCGTCTGTTTACACTCACCAAGAGTGAGGAAAATAAAGCTAGAGTGAGGGGAGGTGTGAGGGGCATTTGCTGGAGAGATGTTGGATACTATTTTGTGACAAATTAAATGAGGACACTTGAGCAATTATTGCACCTATGTGAAAGTATTATTACAACATTGTATACCCACTGGAGGCGACCATTACCCCCATTGCAGTCATACTAATGCAGTCATTTAATGTTCCTTTCAATCTGCAGTGTAAACCAACGCAGTTCTTTTTAATAGATCCCTTTCATCAGCGACTGTGTTGGAGACAGGACAATCTTCCACTAACTTCCAAACTGAAGAGGAAGTAGTCCCAGGAATCATCTTTGTATCTCGTGCCATTCCTAACTGAAGTGAATGGAATAACTTGTCCAAGACAAGCAAAGTTGTGTAGCTAGTATAATGTAGACATAAACTGACCTCAGCCTTCTTTGCAAAAGCTCTCAAAGGAGCTAACTCAACCCTTACAAAGAGTACTCTCTTTTATATATGAAAATATGCCTGGAGGTTTTTAGCCTTTATTTAATGGATTTTCTGTATACTGTGTTACACCATTGTTACTCTATGTTATATACATATTATACCACAAGTCTAGTGTCTGTATTAACTTCATTAAAAGAGAGAAGAAGATGCAACTGGTCAGAGTGAAAACCTGGGGCCTGTGGAATTCTTTTGGATTTTGTACATAAATTAGCCAAATTCAGTATGGCAACTGTGTTGGTTGTGCATAAAGTGAATTTAGATTGCTTTTTAAACATAATGTTTCCATTTGTTCTTCACAATGTTCTTTAAGATTATTTAGATTAATAGGGTAAATATAGGACCTAGAAAGTGGTGAAAGCAACATGATAACGAAACATATGCTTTTATTTATTTTTATTTTATTTTTTTAGATTTTATTGCTTTATTTGTCAGAGAGAGAATAAGCAGGGGGAGCCGCAGGCAGAGGGTGAAGCAGGGTCCCTGCTGAGCAGGGAGCCTGATGCGGGGCTCCATCCCAGGATCCCGAGATCATGGCCTGAACCAAAGGCAGACGCTTAACCGACTGAGCCACACAGGCGCCCCTTATTTTTATTTTTTTAAAGATTTTATTTATCTATTTTTAGAGAGAGAGGGAGTGTGAGCTTGGGGATGTGGGCAGAGGGAGAGAGAGAGAGAGAATCTCAAGCAGAGTCTACACAGAGTCAGAAGCAGGGCTCCATCTCACAACCCTGAGATTATGACCCCAGCTGAAATCAAAAGTTGGTTGCTTAAACGACTGAGCCACCCAGGTGCCCCCCTATACTTTTAAAAATTGTTTTTCAAATCTACTGGCACACATTTCAAACCCTCCTCAGTAGTTTTTTGGGTAATAAATGCTTATATGTGAAGCATATGCGAAGACATGGATAAGAAAAGAGTATTTGTCTTGGGTTTTTCACTTACAAGGTCTCCAATAGAGTTTTAAAAGATATATCCAGGAAAGGTTGTGAAAAAGGTACATCTCTTGGGCACCTGGGTGGCTCAGTTGGTTAAGCAACTGCCTTCGGCTCAGGTCATGATCCTGGGGTCCTGGGATCGAGCCCCACATCAGGCTCCCTGCTCCTCAGGGAGCCTGCTTCTCCCTCTCCCTCTGCCTGCCACTCCCCCTGCTTGCGCTCTCTCTCTCTGTCAAATAAATAAATAAATAAAATCTTAAAAAAAAAAAAGGTCCATCCCCATAACAAATCAATCTGATTTAGGAGAGACCAAGCTACATCAGTAGGCTGATGAGTCATAGAGATGTTTTTGGCCTTTTCAGGTGGTTGCTCAATTGGAGGAGAATCGCTCCTGATTGCACCATATTCTATGTGGGCAAGTGTGAAATCACACACATGCCCCTGAACTTCCAGGCTGGAGGATATTAGAGTAACCCTGAAAGACATCAGGCAACATCATTCCTAAAATAGCTGAATCTCTTTAACTTTTTGGAGTTTTCTCATTTTATTTGATTTTCAAGGTTATTTGTTCGTAAGAGAACTCTGAATGTGTTAACATATTTACTCTGAGCAGATTTTGTTATGGTTTGATGGTACTGGGGAGCTACAGAAGATTGAATAGCTAGGATGGGTTGTTAGTGTTAAAAGTGAGTACTTCCAACATAAATATTTCAGGTCAGATAAAAATACTGTGGGGTAAGTGATTGTGATGATCCTTTGAGTGATTCTTTGTTGTGACTTTTTAGTGCATTCTGCATAGGTATTTATTTACATACCCATAGTTTTATATACATATACATATATATATTTAGTTCCAAGGGCGTGTATGTGTGTATATATATATATATATATATATATATATATATATATATATATTTAGTTCCAAGGACAACAGTATTTTTCAGTTTCCTTTTAACTACTCTGTCATTTTCCAGTGCTATTAAAGTGAATAGACATATTTTTCTTATCTAGCATATATTTTACTCATTCTGATTTGAATAAAATAAATACATTTTTGAAAGATAATACTAATTAAGGTAGTACTAGAGAGTTTCTTTTATAATGGAGCATTCACCCAAGAAATCTCTAAACTCTTCAGTAATTTATGACTACATACCTAAGTCTTGTGTGCTTGCACTCTTTCTGTCAAATAATCTTGAAAAAAAGAGAAATTAAATGTTAGCATTTACTGAAAGAATTCAAAGGAGTGAACAATTCAGACTGAAGGTTACATACTTACATAAATGTTTATTTGTGTATATCTTCCTATAGCTCCATAGAAGAAACATGTTTGAAAGGTTTTATATTTTGTAGACATTCCAAAGCCATTGGTAACTTTGTTTTTTCAAAAGCATCTTGTAAAATTTAGTGAATCACATATTTGTGGGTGATACATGCATTATCATTACAACTAAAAAGCTATATATAGAGAGAAGTAGTTACAAGATATTCAATTAGACATTGATCTTTTCTATTTTGCTTTACTAAAACATTTAGAAGCACTTTGTAAGCTTCCACCTAATGAAACCTTAGGTTATCTTTGAAGTAAACATGTGTTTTAATCTCAAAGATTAAGTGAACTATTTTAGAACTCCCAGAGTTTATCTAGTGTGAACAAAGCTTCCAAATTTTAATTTGTAGTCTGGATTAAGCCTAGAATTTATTGTTTCCTTTATAAGAGATTTTCTAAAATTATTTGAAATTAATAGATTGTGGGTATTAAGATTAAAACCACTGAGGAAAAAATCTTCAAAGATCAAGATAAGGGGAAATTAATCAAATATATTTGTTGAAATAAATTAAACTGTTGAATAATACATCAGGAAATAATGAATGGGTATTGTATGTAGTGGAAAGAGGTAAATCACAAGTTTTAGCAGTGAAGGAAGTTTTTCTTTTTTCTAATATATGATGAGAAACGAGAATGAGAATAATTTTATAACATCATAGAATCTCAGAATTAGGAGGGGCTTGAAAGGTTATCATTTATGTGACTAATTATGTGATATTCCCTTTGCCAAATTGTGATACAGACTATGGCTTAATATTGCCTGTCATGTGGAGCTTGGTACATTTCAGGGCAGATGATTTTGTTTGGGGACAAATCTAATTGATAGAACAAATTTTAAGCAAACTTAAACAAATGTTTTCTTTTATTTCTCATTAAGTAGTCTTAGCTACCCCCTTAAGGATATGTTTAAAATTCTAAGGTAATGGACTTCTTACTTATTTGAGTTAGGTTTATATTCATGCAGAGAAACTCACCTGACAAGTAGAAATGCAGAACTAATCTTCAGGAGATGAGTGAGGGCTAGAGAAGGAATCATTTAAATTGAGAAGATAGGGGCACCTGGGTGGCTCAGTTGGTTAAGTGTCTGCCTTCAGCTAAGGTCATGATCCCAGCGTCCTGGGATCGAAACCCGCATCGGGCTCCCTGGTCAGCAGAGAGCCTGCTTCTCCCTTTCCCTCTGCCTGCCGCTCTGCTTACTTGTGCTCTCTATCTCTCTGTCAAATAAATAAATAAATAATGTCTTTAAAAAAAATTGAGAAGATAATTTAAACTATAGAATTTGTAACTATAGTTACATATAGTAGGTAACTACTAAAGTGACAAAATGTTAAAGGACATGATAATGCTTAAAAGTTAATTATGAAATACTTAAAATATTTTAACTAGTTTTTCATGGGAATCCCTTTGGAACCACATTCGAAGTTCTATATGTGTCTTCTTAGTCTACTAATTTAAAATTAACTACAGCATCATTGAGGAATAGTATTGGCATCAGTTAATGAGGCCAGCAAGCCTAAACAATACCCATAGATATTTATAAGTCAAATCAAATTTCCTCTGGTTTTTTGAATTTTTGAAAGCTATTTGAGAACACGAATATGAAATAACTATTTTTAAATAAGGCTGATTTCAGTATAAAGCCTGATGAAAAATTCGTTCCCACTGACTATGGGACAAGATAAAAGCCTTAATATGATTGTGTGCTGGAAACCACAAATAATGGAAATATTATGCACAACTTTGCATTTTAAGAATAGAACAAGAGTACTATGAAACACTGCATATATATCTGAATGTTAACAATTCTTAAAGTGACTAAAATCCAAAAAAATAAAGTTTCTCTGAATTTGGCTGCCTCCCCTGTATCCCTCTGCTGAGTTACTTGGCTTCTTTTAGCTTTTATGTTCTATCTAAATCTCCTTTCACATTTCTTTGTTGTTAATTAATGTTTAGTGATTCCCTTATCTGTACGTCTGTCTTCTGCGTATTAAAATCGATGGTGTGTTTGTGTGTGTGTGTGTGTGTGTGTGTGTGTTTTCACATTTGGGCATTTAAAGGCAAATATATGATTCCATGGGTGCCAATTTCTTTCCTTTCATATCCAACAAAATACTCTTCTTCAACAGATGAATGGTCTGAATTTTATTTTCTCTAACGGTAGTGTTTTTCAGAATTTGGTGAATGGCAAAATGTTTATTACAAACATTTTAGCACATATTTTTTTAAAAATAAAATAATTTAATAAACATATGTGGCACAACTAAGATACCATTCACCCACCGTTTTTTAATGATGGCAAAATTATCAGACGGTGTAGAACCTATAATGCTATTAACTTGCCCTTATCCAAAAAAATATACATTACCTTATAGAAATGTGACCAAAAATATAAATAAAAGATAAAGAATATTTGCCTATTTGGGCATGTATTTTAACACACACTTAATATTTTTAAAGGAGAGGCGCCTGGGTGGCTCAAGTCGTTAAGCGTCTGCCTTCAGCTCAGTTCATGGTCCCAGAGTCCTGGGATGGAACCCACATTGGGCTCTCTGCTCAGCAGGAAGCCTGCTTCTCCCTCTCCCTCTCCCCCGCTTGTGTTCCCTCTCTCGCTGTCTCTCTCTCTGTCAAATAAATAAATAAAATCTTTAAAAAATATATTTTTAAAGGATAGTCTGACCTAAAACTAGTTTGTTTTTAATTTCTTGTATTAGATATATTCATTAAAAGGGCAGTGGCAAAATGTCTCATGTTATTAAGACGGTGACAGAGTGTTTGTTAACTTACCACCCCTGCCCATTTTGAAACACTTTATGGTTGATTTTGTAATATTTCATTGAAAATGCCATTAAAAAGTAGCCAAAAAGTATTTACACGTATAAAAATGATACATATGCATGTGTATCTCTGTGTGTGGGCTGGGAGGATACAAAATAAAAAATTAATGGATTCTTTATAAAATCTTTGAATTGTTTCATCTCAGATTGTTTTGTCTCTAAAAGGGGAGGCATACCTAGTTTTGAAGACTTATAGAATAACAAAATAGTTATCCATAAGATATAAAAATTGAATTATATTTATTTAATTGATATTGGATAAGAATATTCATTGAGTTAGAAACTCTTGAAACATTTATGTCACAAAGGATCAGATAGATAATCTTTGGGAACAAACCTTTTTGTATGGGTTTAAGCCTGGAAAAATAATTCTGTTCAACAATTTAACAGTCTGACATCAACTCCCCAATGTGCAAGCACTTTCTATGATTTATAAAAAAGGTAAGGGGCACCTGGGTGGCTCAGTTGGTTAAGCGACTGCCTTCGGCTCAGGTCATGATCCTGGAGTCCCGGGATCGAGTCCCGCATCGGGCTCCCTGCTCGGCAGGGAGTCTGCTTCTCCCTCTGACCCTCTTCCCTCTCGTGCTCTCTATCTCTCATTCTCCCTCTCTCAAATAAATAAATAAAATCTTTAAAAAAATAAAATAAAATAAAAAAGGTAATATGTTTTTAAAATTCTACTACCTTTTAGCTCTTATGCCAAAATACATAACCCAAGTCTTGAATATGTTTAACATTCATTAGAGTCTTTGGCAATCTGGTTTAAGAAAAGGGGGGGTTGTTAAAAAAAAGGATTTGCAATGTATCTCAGGGAAATTCAAGGACCGAAACAAATACAGCCAGACCTCATGGGGAACATAATGGGAAATTAGGCCATACTTTGTATCTCTCAGGGTCCACATGGTCTTCCTGTCACCTCCCTCACTTCCCATCTGTTCTCTACAGCAGCAAGAATGATTCTTAAAAATGTAAGGCTGATATTATATTTTAGTAACCCTCTACTGGCTTCCCATCGCTCTGAGTAAAAGTTAGCATTCTGGCCCAGGTTCACAAGCCCTATGTAATCTTGTTGCTCACTCCATATCTGCCTTCACACCCTATCTCTTGCTTTCTTGCTCCCACTATAGCAGGCGCATTCCCCCTCTTGCTATTCCTTTGGCTCACCAAGCACACACCTATTTCAGAGCCTTTGCATCTACTGTGCACTGTGTCCAGTATACCCTTTCCACAGTTATCAGCAGGGCTGGCTGGCATTTTCACTGCATTCAGGTTTCTAGTCAAAGGACATCATCAAGTATGCATCCCTGACAATGCTATCCCAAGTAACAGTACCCCGATTACTTTTAAACTTCGTGGCCTGCTTTATTTTTATTCCCATGGTTTTCTCTCCTAATGAAATATAATTTATATGCTTGGGCATTTTTACCATTTATCTCCCACTACAGGAATAAGTTTTATGAAAACAGGCACTTTGTTTTATTCATTGCGGTATTCCTGGCACCTAGGACAGTGGCCCGTGCATAATAGGAACTCCATACGAATGTATTAGAGGAATTAAATGAATGAATGTTCTCTCTAATCTCTACTTCTTTTTGAGTCTGCACCATTTTTTCCTCCTTCTGCTAAGCTGCTTTCTCTGCATCGGCTAGCACACAGCTCATAATTGCTACATGGCCTTTCAGCTGCAGTATATTCTCCACCCACTGGCAACTTCTCTCTTTCACTTTAGTTCAAATTCCTGAAAATTTAATTGGACAGGCTTATTTTTTTTCCAGTAAGACCACATAGACCATAAGTTTCTGGCCAGTCTCTGGATGTATTCTTCTTGGTCAGATATCTGTTCCTGGTCTCATAAGACTGAGCCAGTTCACAGCATGGATGATTAGGTGTGAGGGGCCGTGGACAGGCAGCCAGGCAACACAAACACTTCTAGTACATAAAGCTACCACTGCCACATGGCCACCTGTGCTCTCCATTGTCCCAAGTCCTGCTCACGAGTCTGACATCACTCCTCAGTTCAGTGCATCAAACTTCTGCCTCCATGTCCTTCTAGACAAAATGACTTCTCTGTTTTTTTCTATATTTCTTTGTTAGATATAACTATGCATCTACAAAACTTCTATAATAAATATATCTATATAGGGGCACCTGGGTGGCTCAGATGGTTAAGCGTCTGCCTTCGGCTCAGGTCATGATCCCAGAGTCCTGGGATCGAGTCCCGCATCGGGCTCCCTGCTCAGCAGGGAGCCTGCTTCTCCCTCTGCTTCTCTCTCTCTCTCTCTCTCTCTCTGTCTCTCATGAATAAATAAATAAGATCTTTAAAAAAATATTTTTAAAAAAATAAATAAATATATCTATATCTCTTCCTTGATCCTAAAGGCAACAAAATGCCCTGTACCCTTATTCTCACCAGGCTGTTCCACTTATGTTTTTGAATGGTAAGCAAGAAATCCCACGTGCCTGTACAGAGATCCTGTTGTCGACACACCCTAAGGTGACCCCCCAATGTGTCACAACCTTGTGTAATCTCATCTTCACAGTTTACTATGGTTGGAACCTGTGACATTTTTTTATCCAGAGAAAATGGCAAAGATTATGGGATTCTGCAGATATAATTAGAGTTCCAAATCAGTGATTTTGAGTTAATTGGAAGGGAGATTGTTCTGGGTCAGCTTGACTTAATCAGGTGAATATCCTTAAAAGAGAGAATAGTGTCCTCCCTAAAATGAAAACACATTCTCCTTGTGGTCTTGAAGAATCCGAGGAAATGAATTCTTCCAACAACCTGGTTAAATTTGGAAACACATTCTTCCCCAACCAAGTCTCCAGAGAAGAACATAGACCAGTTGCTTTGGGATGGGCATCCTGCTGTCTGGACTGCACCTTCTGGGCAGCATGCAGACTCAGTTCTTGTCTGGACTGCAGCCATTAGTCTGCAGCATGGGTGGCTGCAGGAGCAGGTGGGTGCAGGCAACAAAGCAGGGAGTAGACACTTGGTGGGGCCTCAGTTTCAGCAGTGCTGCCTCAGCTATGGCCCCAGTCAAGGTGGGAGATGCCATCCCTTCAGTGGTGGTTTTTGAAGGGAAGCCTGGGAACAAGGTGAACCTGACAGAGCAGTTCGAGGGCAAGAAAGGGGTATTGTTGGGCACCTGGGTGGCTCAGATGGTTAAGCGTCTGCCTTCGGCTCAGGTCATGATCCCAGGGTCCTGGGATCGAGTCCTGCATCGGGCTCCCTGCTCCTTGGGAGCCTGCTTCTCCCTCTGCCTCTCTCTCTCTGTCTCTCATGAATAAATAAATAAAATCTTTAAAAAAAAAAAAAAAAAAAGAAAGGGGTATTGTTTGGAATCCCTGGGTCCTTTACCCCGGCCTGTTCCAAGACCCACTTGCCAGTGTTTGTGGAGCAGGCTGAGGCTCTGAAGGCCAACGGGGCTCAGGTGGTAGCATGTCTGAGTGTTGATGTTTTTGTGACTGAAGTGTGGGGACCAGCTCACAACTCAGGAGGCAAGGTTAGGCTCTTGGCTGACTCCACTGAGACCTTTGGGAAGGAGATGGATTTGTTACTAGATGATTCATTTGTGTCTGTCTTTGGAAATCACCAGCTCAAGAGGTTCTCCGTAGTGGTAGAGGATGGCATAGTGAAGTACCTGAATGTGGAACCAAAGGATATAGGCCTCACCTGCAGCCTGGCTCCCAACATCATCTTGCAGCTCTGAGGCCCTGGGCCGAGACATACTACTTCTACCCTTTTCTACTTCACCTGCCCAACCCCAGATAGAGGGCCCCCGTCCAACTTGAACAGGGGCCACCCAATGAGAACCTTTACCAAATTTCTGCAATAAACATTTCTGGTTCATATTTTTAAAAAAAGAGAGAAAGAAAAGAACACAGCCCAATTGCTACCTAGACTGTAGCCTTGTGACACTGAGCAGAGGACTTACCTAAGCGATGCCTGAACTGTTGACCTGTAGGAAGTGTGAAATAATAAATGTGCTTTGTTTAAATCCACTAAGATTGTAGTAGTTTGCTAACTAGCAATAGAACATAAACATATATCCTTTATCCTAGTTTACAGTAAAAAGCAAATATTTAAAGTCCCCATGTTATTTTTGTTCCTTAGGCCCCATGTGGGACTTTGACATGGACTTTTTTGCTTTCTTTGATTGTAGAAATAGAAATTGTGGAAATAGAAATAATTTACTTTACTTCCTTATTTATTTCCAAGTATATTTTGGGGGGATTTACTCTTTTTTTAATATTTTCTTTTATCTCAGTGTCTTAAGACTAACTTTAGACTTTCTTTCAGGCAACAACGCATGGCCATTGTGCTTTTCCTCCTGTCCTAGCCACATAATCATCTCTTTTGCATGTTGCATCAACTTTTATCGTTTTCAGTTTTTTATTTTGATGAGCATAGACACAGTGTCTTTGGCTGTGAAATTTACATGGCTACTCCTCTCATTAAAGTCTCTCTTTTCTTGTTATGCATGCAAATAGTTATTTTATTTTTCATTAAAATCATTCTATAAATTGTGGGGAGTTTTTACTTAAAGAATGATTTTGTAAGGTCAAAACATTTATGGTGGGAAAAATTATCCCCTGATTTATATGTTTGTTACGTCTAAATGTTCATGTATCACATTTTACTTTGTAAAAGTTGGACATATCTGTGTTTGGTCAGTGTTTAATACCTTATTATTTGTAAGTTCCCAAATGCTATTTATTCTGCTTGTAATCTTAAACTGTATATTTGAGTATGTTGCCTTTCTAAGAAGTGCTATGCAACCACAGTACAGCATATAAGTTATATAATTTAGGAGTCAGTTAACTAATATGTTTTCATATTCTAGAGTGCTAGGAGTTGAGGGTATAGAGACATACACATAAAAAGTTAACATTCTTTTTAATCCCTTCACCACATAAATTTTTAGAGACTTTACAAACTCACAAAAATTATAGTTTGAATATTTGGTACATACTATCTCTATTTAAAAGAAAAATCTTACTTTTCTTTAGAAAATATTTAATCGTATATGTTTGAAAAGCTAATGTATTTATTTATCAAACACATGAAAATAAACAATTGAGATAAAATATTAATGAGATATTTTTTCTATGTTTATCCTGCCAGAAATTCTCAAACACTGATTTGAAGTTGAAGTGATTAAGAATTTAGATATATAGAATATAATCAACCTCCGGTCCACAATTGTCTGGAAAAATATACAATCACTATAGATGGTCTTTTATTAAATGGTTTCAAAGTCAAATTTTAATTTTCATGGAGAGGTGAAATTCCAAATCTTTCTGCATGGTCGAAGTAGGAATGAGGTAGAGTGGGGGATGGGGATAGCAATCACGTTCATTTTGATCTGTAGGGAATAACGAAACATTCAATAATCACATTTCTAAATGCATATCACAGTAGATAAGGCTTTAAGTGCTCTATTCAATTAATTAATTAAGCTTATATCTCATTCAGGTATGCAAATTATCCTCTTTAAGGGAAAGAAGCTTAGGGAGATATTTAGAGGGAAATTAATTCAAGGAGCTTTTGTTGAAATGTTTATTTTTTACTTTATTATTTTTTAAGATTTTGTTTATTTATTTGACAGAGAGAGACACAGCGAGAGAGGGAACACAAGCAGGGAGAGTGGGAGAGGGAGAAGCAGGCTTCCCGCGGAGCAGGGAGCCCGATGCGGGCTCCATCCCAGGGCCCTGGGATCATGACTGGAGCCGAAGGCAGATGCTTAACAACTGAGCCACCCAGGCGCCCCGTGTTGAAATGTTTAAGTCCTATGAACACCTTATCATGAACAATAACTGAAACTGTTTTTTCTTGTTATCATACTCAAGTCAGTGTAATGCACTGATAAGGAACACACTAAACATTTCCAGAGGTAGGGTTTGTAATTTTTTTTATTTTTTTATTTTTTTATTTTTTTTTTTTTTAAAGATTTTATTTATTTATTTGAGAGAGAGAATGAGATAGAGAGAGAGCATGAGAGGGGAAAGGGTCAGAGGGAGAAGCAGACTTCCCGCTGAGCAGGGAGCCCGATGTGGGACTCGATCCCGGGACTCCAGGATCATGACCTGAGCCGAAAGCAGTCGCTTAACCAACTGAGCCACCCAGGCGCCCAGGGTTTGTAATTTTTTAAAGTAGCTGAGCATGTTTAACACACTTGATTTGTGTTAGTTCAGAGGAATAGATTTTTCTTTTGGAATGCTGCCTTTTTGATACATATCAAAATCCCAGAAACTTCTGATAGTATCCAGTGTTAATTATTTTTCTTTGAGATAAGTCAAAAAGAAACAAAAATAATTTGCCATCTCGTTATTCATATATAAATGAAATCACAGTTTTTACTTTATTGTGAAGTATGAAAGAAATAGAACATTCATAGGCTTTCTTGCATGTTTGTCTTTTAAAAAAATATGCATAGGAAAGTGTAAATAAAACAGTATGCTTATTTACCAAAGAATTTGCTGACATTCTTGTTCCACCTAGTTGTTTTAAATTTGTGCAGCTGCCTCGAGGCGCCTCCAGGTGGCGCCCTGGTGCCCGTTCTCTCCGCCCAGCGGCCGACCAGTTGCCGGCTGGTGGGGAGAATGAGCTTGGAGCGGAGGGGCTTAACCCAGCGCGGCTCAGAGGTGGGTTGCTGAAGGACTCGGGGAGGCAGCTGCAACAGGGCATCACTCACTGTCCAAGTATTTCCATTTCTGAGCGCAAAAGGAAGAACTTAAGCGGGCGGCAGTTGGAGTGTAAATTGCTTTGTAGTATTTAAAAGCAGCATGGATCGTGGGCAGCTGAGCTGGTACGTGCGAGAGAAACTACTGAATTGGAATTGTGCTGGGTAGGAACCCGTCTCATCATTCTTTGTGTACCAAACGTTCTGTGTCCTGAATTGTGCCTACATGTATACACTCATTTCATTTTCACCTGGATCATGGGGGTTTGAGGTCACAATCTTTCATTTTCCAACATGATACAATAAAAGCTTTGCAGAACATTGTCTATTGATAGAAATATGATCTGACTAATGGTGTAAAGGAACACATGATAATGGCACCAAAATACTTTTATGTTTTCTTTGTTAGAGAAAAAAAGGAAGTAAACCTAACACATATTTCCATGTGGTTTTACCAGATATGACTTTTAAAAAGATAAGAGAAAACAATGTATGTTTAACTACGGTGGACTAGATATTAAATCATTTTTACCTACCTATAGGTGTAGATATAAACACACCTATAAAATATGAATAATTTTCATATCTGTGTGCTAGAAAAAATATTGTGTAGCTATGAAAATACTAATGATGAAAAATACGTATCTTGTGTATGTACATTTTGTATGGCCTGATATGCCATGTGAACATGTGTTGTCTATGTGTAGACGATAACATATATATGTCACTTACATGCAGAATTATTGCACAGTTATAAAAATGCATGTGTTGCATATGGATAGATTTTCGCACCTTCATACACAGTATTTCTATCTAGATAACTTAGTGTGAAGATCATCTATTGCTAAAAAAATAAATCTGAATTTAAAGACTTTAATTCTTTGAATTGTTTCAGTGTTACATTTTAAATTTCCCAAGTTTCATTCAGTTGTGCACTTAGTTTGTGCTTTTAAATTCTGAGGAAAAGTTTGATTCTTATATTTTGAACATAACATATTGGCTGAAGTGATTATATGGAAATAGAATGCATAGATATATAAATCTAGATTCCCTAGATTTGAGGTTACTATAGCTGGAATGCACAAAAGCTCTGAAAACATGGGAGTTCTGACTGGGAGTTTATGTTAGAAACTAGTCAGCCGACAGAAAGACCCAAAACTTCAGAACTACATTGGAAATTACAGAGGCTGAGGCTTTACTCTTAGTATTATTACTCTAAAACTGATGTTAGGCTACTTATAAACTTGTATGTATTCCTTTGTAACAGATTTGTACCTGAATCAGGTATTGAATTTTATGTTCTGCCATTGCACAGAGCAAATATAACACAATTCAACATAAGAAATATGAATTGAGACCTGTTTAAGATAGTATGCCAAATAAAGCCTGAGATACCAAGAAAAGTTAGAAACAGTCCCTGCCCTCAAAAAGTTGCCAAATGACTAGGATGGGCATTTTTATGAACATGAATATATAAGAAAATACAAATCAAAATAAGTGCTACTAGAGAGGTGCAAGCCCAAGGTGTATAGCATTTAAGTGGAGGGAGAAATCTGACTTACGGACTTTATATTACTAGGTACTCCTCTCAAGGGATGGGTGGGAAGATCAATTTTGGTGAGTAAAGATAATGTCCAGTCAGGAATTTAGTTTGTGTTGGGTACTGCTTTCTTCATTGAACTCGGGCGTGAGCAGTAGGAGATATTATTACACAGGTGTGTGTGTGGTGGGGCGGGCGGGGCAGTATTAGAGATGGCCTTGAACATTTTGGGTTTTCATCATTAGTTTATCCCGAGTGGCACTAACAATATAGGCATTAAGTACTCTTTTAGAAATATTGAGCGTTGTGCATAATAGCAAGAGCCAGTGTGAGGCTTTACAGTAACTTTATGATTTACTTATTGTATATCTACCATATTAAAATATCAGTTCCAAGACATGGAAATCTTTTTCATTATTACATCCACAGAACCTAGAAATTTCTTGGAAAAAGTATCTACTGTATGAGTGAATGAATGGTAAAGTGGGGATAAGGCCAAGATTCTATATTATTTACATTTAGTTTTGCTGCTACTCATTAATGACCAACATCCTCAAAATTTACCACCTCTATAGAACTATCGCTCCAGCTGATTCCCCTTATAGCTCAGGTAATGAAAAGCAAGTTCCCTAGAACAGCCACTGTTGATGTTTTATCTTAATCTGTTTTTAACCTCTTACATGAATCGTCTTTCCTTTACATTTTGAAAGGGATTACTAGGATAATTATAAACAGTGTAAATATTCAGGCAGAATTCACCAGGTTGTTTTCATATCTCTGCAGTAGAAATATAATAGGTATATAACACATATTAAACAAATAAAGTCAGGAAAACAGTTGAATAGTTTGAGGAATGTCTTTGCACCCTGTAATATGTATTTACCTTCTTATGTGAATGCCTCCAGTATCTGGTAGTCTGCAACTTAGTACAGGTCATGCTCTCTAGAGCCTCTTTATATTTCTGGGGGGTGCAAAGTTATCACTTAGGAGAGCATTAGCTCTTTGCTTCCATGGTTTTAGGGGGCACTGAAGTAGCATGTTTGGGGTCCCAGCCCTCGTACACGGAAGTAATCCTTTTCTCCACCCCTGTGTAATAATATCTAAAGCTTTTATGGGGAGTGACCGGCACATGTGAAGAAATTAGTGAAGAAATATTTGTTTTGTCCTTTGAAAGGATGATACTAAATGAAAATAGGCATTTTAAAGGAATTATAAATATGGTTCACTCAACTAGATTATAAATGAATGTATAGTGTCATACAAATAAAAAAAGCCCCAAAACAGTGTCCTTGAACCAACAACATTAAAAAATAAACACCTGGATTTTCCCCTTTTGCCCAAGAGAGACCTCTCTTCTGTGAGGGTAACTTATATATCATAATTTACTTTTATATGATTCATTTAAAAATGCATATGCAAGGATAGAATTTCTCAGTTTAAAAATATATGTTGATGGGGTTTATAGGTGTTAGTTAAACTGAGGATGCAGGATTTGATTCACTTGGAGCTAATGAGCACAGAGTCAGGCTTTTTCTCTCATCCTTGTCAATACGGCAAATTTTCACACCAGTCTTGGTCTCCATCCTATTGGACATGCTGCTAATGCTTTATTTTTAGCCTGTGCGAGAGGAGATGGTAACATATAGTGACCTAGGATTTTTACCTTATTCTAAGCCCTAGGGTATGGCTTGGCCTGGAGACTAATGGATTAGGGGAAGCATATCTTGTTCAAATAAAGCTGGATATTCAGTTTCGGAGAAACATACTGCAGTGTGTACTGCAGGTTTTTCCCCCTAGTGGTTGATTTAAAGCTGTTGTGTTTCTTATAACAATTAAATAGATTTTTCTTCATATAGTGGAGCTAGTTTGGCAAGATTCTTTAGATTTTTTAAAAACTTGTTTCAGGAGAGCATGTAAGTTTCTTTAAATGATCATTCTGAAAGACACAAATACAGTGCCTTGGAAAATATACTGGGGGCTTTTTCTTTATTCTTTGGAAGGCTAGTTTTCAAAAATATACAAATACAAAATATACACAATAATGAAAATATTCTACTACTAGATTCCGTATTATACTACTTTTTCTTAGTACAGAGAAAAGTTTTCTTCTTCCTCTGGTGTCCTGATGTCACTACTTTCTCTAGTCAGTGTCACTGAGTCAATTTAACATGATTTCTTTTGCCTTTCCAACCAAACTGTAAACTCCTTAAAGGAAAGAAACCGTTCCCATGCTTATTTTGAATCTCCCTATTAAACTAAACATAGTGCCAGCCGCAAACAGCACTGAAGTTTGGTTTCTGACAATTAAATAAAAATTAAATTCTTTGTTTTCCTCACAAATTCAAATAAGTAGATTCAGACATATGGCAGTGACTTCTAAGGGGCAAAATGGAAGTCTTTCTAAAATCTCTGTGTACTGAAAATGACACGCCACGGCAGGAAGGGAAAGTTTGCTTCTCTTTAAAACAAGTGTTTGAAATGAGATTTTTAAAAATAATATTTGAAATACAGAGCTATCTATAAAGGCACAAACCTTGCCTTCACTCAGTAAAGCTAGTTACATCTGGAAGAGATACCTTCCGGCACACCTGTGTCTCCGGGGTGTTGTGTAACTGCGGGTAGAATATTCCAAAGTCAGAACTGCTGAAAGTTAGGGCAAATCAGAAATGTTCCTAGCAGCAAGAATTAACCTTAAGGGACCTTAGGGCACTGACATGCTTTAAACTTGTTCCTGGAAGAAAAAATCACGTATTTTTTTATAATGAGTACGTTTATGAGCATACAACAACCTGCTACCAAGATGAATAAAAATGAGAGTTCATAGCAGCAAACTTCTATTTTAGCAAGTGCTAGAGGAAAATAATAAAGGATCTGTAGCTGTATTGTTAACAGGAGTGAAGAACTTTTCTTGTATCTCTGGACCAACGGCTAACAGAAGAGCTCTTGGTTACTAAGATGTATTCTTTTCTGGTCTCTGGCTCATTAATGATGGAAGTAGGAAGGAGAGGGTATAAAGCGGCAGCTGCAGCTGTGGGCACTCAGATCATTTGTCACCTGGCATGAAGTTAGCATTGGCAGCTCCAGAGTTCCAGCACAGAACACCAGGGAGCAAATGCCAACTGATTGTTGTTCCTCACCCGCTTACTGGTTAACTCTGACTCATTCTTCAGATCTCTGCTGAAGTGTTGCTTCTTCCAGGTAGCTTTGCCCGAGCCCTCTCGATACACTTAGCACCTTTCTCTCTGCTGTTACAGCCTCATATCATATTCTCATCCTTGCCACCATACTTACTGCTTGAAGACCTGCCTGCTCTCTTCACTAGACTGAAGGCAACAACTGAGTCTTGTCCAATATTGCTCGGTTTCTGTGTCTGGCTTACAATAGGTTTGTGACTGTATATGAATATTGTCAGTTGCATGATGATTTCAAGGATACGTAGTGGCTTTGGTGTCAGTGAAAGTTGCATTTGACTCTTGGTACACATAAGATGAGAGATAACCTAAACTCTCGGTCCCAGTGTCTTCATCAGCTGTCTGAGGCAATTATATACCTTTAAACAGTTTGTTAAGGTTAAAAATAATACCTATTGTTATTATTATTACTATTGTACTATGATTATCTTCCTCGGGGATTTCTAAATATCAACAGAGTTAATCTTTTTTTTTAATTTTTTTATTTTCATGTTAATCACCATATATTCCATCATTAGTTTTTGATGTAGTGTTCCACGATTCATTGTTTGTGCATAACACCCAGTGCTCCATGCAGAACGTGCCCTCTTTAATACCCATCACCAGGCTAACCCATCCCCCTACCCTCCTCCCCTCTAGAACCCTCAGTTTGTTTCTCAGAGTCCATCATCTCTCCTGGTTCGTCTCCCCCTCTGACTTACTCCCCTTCATTCTTCCAACAGAGTTAATCTTCAAAATGAAAATGCCTCATCAAATCGGTACTATTATCTTTCTATTTTATATAGGAAATAGAAGCACAGAAAGGTCAAGTTGTTTGCCCAAGGCCACAAAGTGAAGAATAATGAAAATGGAAGCCCTAGAACAGTGCCCAGTAGAGAGTAGACTTGTACTAAATGTTGGGATGGGGGCATTGCAGTTTTCTTTGGGAAAGGCTGGTTTCTGTGTAAGTGAGAAACTACCCCACACAGTTAAGAACAGTTTGTTCCCTGATTTTAGAACCTTCTGTTGCAGATATTGTATTTGTAGAATTCTCATGGAAGGCAAATATGGTCAGAGAGAAACTTAAAATGTGTGTAATCTGAGAGGATCTTTATCTTTCTTTGAACATTTTACAATGTTGGGTATAACAGAAATTAAAGAAACCCTTCTAAGAAATATGTTCTCATTACGACCTCAAGGTAAAAAGAAGCAAATGATAGCATTGCCTCATTTTGCTCACTTTATAGCATGTTTTGTTTTGTTTTATTTATATATTTCATTTATATGAGGTTTACTTTTTATCATTATAAAAAGTATACTTAATTTTATAGCAAATGTGTGAAATCCAAACTAACTACAAAGAAGAAAACAAAAAACAAAAGTAATTAGTCAAGCCAGGAAGAACTATTATTAATACTTCGACATATTTCCTTTCTCTCTTTTGACACAATTGCATGTACATATGTTCATACATATGCTTCTGTACACACGTTTGATCATGGAATTATGTAATAAATATAGTTTCCTGTCCTATTGTGTGTCTTTTATTTTATTATGTTATTAGCAGTTCTTTAAAAAAATATAATTTTCAGTGCTTGCATATGATTATACTGTGTGGCTGTATCATAATTTTATTTAATAATTTTACTTTTGTTTAATATTCTCCTAATTTTGGAAATTCTCCTATCATTTCCATTTTAAACAGGTTTGATATGTTGCTTTACATTACAGATCCACCTCCTGAATAATCATATTTAGATAACTGATTAACATCTAATAATAAGGTTGTTAAAAGGTAGGACTGTATTTCTACTCAGAAGTAAATAGGCCAAAAGAAGCATTTTAAAATACATTCAGGCTTAAAGAAATAATAAGGAAAAAATAGAATTGCAGATGGAAATAGATTACTATCTCTTGAGTGACAGTGATACGCTATGACCTACAAAGGTTAGCATTAGAATCACCATTTTTCTGTGATTAATTGGGGCTCAAAGAGGTTGAATGGCAAGATCAGGCTGCATTAGTGGCCCTTCTGGGATTCAAATATAAGTTTCACTTCTGGGTCTTTTGTCTTTTTCCTCCCACCATATAGTCTACACAGTATGCTGGCAGTGCTCATAGCTCTACCTAATACTTAATTTCTTTGAGCCTCAGTATCATCTTGTGTAAAATAGAAACAGTAATTCTCACTGCTTAGGGTTTTTGTGACAATTAATTTAAATAGTATAGGGAGACTGAGGTCCTAAGGAATGTATCCTAGGACTCAATCTTATTTTTTTATTTTTTTTAAGACTTTATTTATTTGACACAGAGAGAGCACAAGCAGGGGGAGTGGCAGGCAGGCAGAGGGAGAGGGAGAAGCAGGCTCCCCGCTGAGCAAGGAGCTGGAGGTGGGGACTCGATCCCGGGACCCTGAGATCATGACCTAAGCCGAAAGCAGATGCTTAACCGACTGAGCCACCCAGATGCCTCAGGACTCAATTTTAGGTAGATATGTCATAAAGTACAATCTCAAGCTGATAAAGCTTGGGAGTCCCTTAGTTTAGGTACTGGCAGAAGGCTTGCTTGTTAGTCCAAGTCCCAGACACAAGTCTAGGAGATTCAGATTCAGAATCTGAGGAGAGTCACTGTCTTTGTTTTTAACAAGTTCCCTTGGTGATTTTGATGATATATTAAACGGCAACCAGAGATATAGGCAACTAGAAAAAATAGGCTGGAAGGAGGATGAAAAGTTTAAGATGAGACACAGAAATTTGTCAGTCAGCAGATACTGGTTGAGCGTAGACTAAGCCCTCCAGGGGGAGAGAGCATGACTGCAAATTGTCAGAATGTAAAAACACCTTGGGGTGTGAAGGCTCCATTTCCCCAGGTCATTTGAAATATGAAATACATTATGGGCACTTGAAATCAAAAGCAAAAATAATACTGAGTTGACTGAACAGAAATGGCAGACAGTAAAGGTTTACTGACATAGGTAGGATGTGCTTTGAAGTTAAGTTGATTATGAAAGTAAATGCACTGGATCCTTGATGCCTGTATGTCATAATCATGAGTACACTACCTAAACTAAAAAATTTGATTTGAATTTTTGATTTAATTTTCTTTAAGTGTGATATCTCAGGATTAGTTCCTACCTTCTCTGTATTTCTATTGAATTCTTCCAGCCTTTTATACAGGATAACAGTTGATTAAATTGATTTTAACTACTACATAAGAGCCTCATTCAAAGAGAAATCTTAAGAAATACTTTTTGAGTTAATTACTTTTCAACTCATGTGTTCATTAGTTTTAATACTTGACAGAAACATTTTGTAACTTTCTCTATGGAAAACATTTATTACTAATTCTTTAAAATGATACCAAAGGTTTTAGGACATGTGGGTTTTGTTGTTGTTGTTTTTGTATTGTAGGCATTTGATGTGATTTTCTAAAGAAAATATATCTAATATTTCACACCAATGTTCTCTAAAACTGTGTGTGTGTTTTTTTTTTTTGTCAGGAATTAGTAAACCTCTTGACATTAGTTTCTTTGAAATTATTATTGAAGGTATTAAATCCCTTGCTGTACCTTCAGCTGCAGAAAAATTAGTGCCAACTAATTTTATCGATCTGTTACTGAGTAATAAACTTAAAGGAAGCTTGATATTTGACTGATAGGAAACGTGGCATTCCTAGTTTATTAATAGGCTTTTTCTGGTTAAATATAACCTATAAGTTCTCTATAACTGTAATTTTACTTGGCCCTTTACAATCTTAAAATCTTAGAGGGCTAAAGAAGAGCTTTACAGTTTCAAAGCACTTTCAAAGAAGATATGTCATACCTTCCCTGGCTAATCTGTTGCCATGAGCAGTTACCTGCACTGTGAAATTCTTAGCTAAACCCTTTCCAAAATCTCTCCTGCTATATAAGCCCACACCTTCTCTCTTGATCTCAGTGAAGACGGAGCAGCTAGTCACTGTCCTTTTAACACAAGTCATTTAGATATCAGAAGATTATTATCGAGATCTTCTTCAGCAAATATTGTAGACAAGTCACCTATGTAGATGTAGCCTGATGATTTCCTTCTGCAGAGGTTCTGGAGTAGGGTGTTGCATGCTTTACATTCAGGTAGATACAAGAAGAACTTTCCCAGGCCCTTTTAAAAGCTAGAAAATAATTTTCCTTGGTTTTGGTTTTATCTAAATTATTTTTTAGCTGCCATTTCTTGAGCTTCTACACTTGCCTTCTCACCTTCCATTCTTGACTAGCCACACTGAGAAACAAATGGTAGCTGAATCCTACAAAGAGCACTTTACAGTATGATTTCACAGATTCATGATTTTGTATGTAAATTTCAGAGACACCTATGATCATTCCTCTTCAGGCGTGTAGTATTCGTATGCAGAACTTTGTGCCAAACATTAAGTGGGTTTATAAATAATGCAAAAGAGGAAACCTTGCCCTTGAGGCATGTATGTAACAGGAACAATAACGTTACTACCGACTTGCTGTGTATTGAATCCTGCTAACAATCCTGATGGTAGGGGGAAGAAAAAAGGAAGAGGATTGTCTGACTAAATGATCGTTGGGCAGAAAAATTTTTATCCTACCCTTCTAGGTTCTTTGGCTAGTCTGATAATTAAATTGACAGAAGACAAGATTGATAGGAGAAAAACAAATTTAATTTCGTAGGCACAGAAGCTCCATATAAATATGAGACCTGAAGGCAGTCAGGCAATTGAGGCTTAAATGCCATCCTGAGCTAAGGAATGGGATGGGGCTTGGGGTTGCAAAGGGGAGGAGGGAAATTCACAGAAAGATGAGAAGAGCAGGTTGTTTGATAATCAGATGTTTCCCTTGCATGCAGGAAAATCTTTCAGATAAAAGAGTGACCTCTGGTAATAGCTCTCTTTCTGGGCCAGACCCCCATCTAAGTGATTTTAGGGAGTTAAGAGACAGGCAAAAGTTTTTGAGTCGGCTGGGTCTTGATTGCCTTCAACTCAAAATAATCCACATGACAAAGTACATTATTTTGGGGTGGCATATTCTGTTCTCCCTCATGATCACACTGATCATTTCACTTGGTTCTTAAGTGATGACTTTTTATCAAAGTAAAGGCCTGTTCTGTCCTTTAGCATAGAAACTTAACCTGATATCTTTATTCCTTTAACATGTCATTTTCGGTCATTTCACCTAGTTTTGTACCACCCAGTTCTCGTTACCAAAATTTCCATGGTTTTTCTCACTTTGTAACCTTCTATTCTGACATGTTTATGGATTTTTAAGTTTGCTAAGTTTGGTAGATTCTCACTGATTGCTATTTTTTCCACAGAATCTTCTAACATCCATCTCCCACTGTCAAACGGAGCTTATTATATGGATATCTCACATAAAGGAAATTAGATACACTACAGACTGACTTTGTCAAATTTGAACCCATTTATTAAAATTGAGTACAATTCATTGCAATGAATTATTCTGACATGCTTATGATTTCATAAGTCGATTTCAGAGACACTTTTCATATCTACCATTACATTTGTTAGAATACATCTTTTTCAGCTTTGCAGATGTATTTCACATGGTTTCACCATGCCATGTTGAAATGTTTCTGAAAAATAAAAGTGGAGATTCACCCTAGCCTTTGTCAGTATTGCAAGACTGGACAAATTAAAATGGCCAAGGATGTAGTGTATTGACTTTGAAAGACATGAAAAACTTTATTGGTAAGAAAAGAATACTGTTTGTCTGATTTGATCTATACAACATTGAGAAGAGTGATCCACACAACACTGAGAAGAATATGAAAACTTGGGGCACTTGGTGGCTCACTCGTTAAGTGTCTGCCTTCGGCTCAGGTCATGATCCCAGGGTCCTGGGATCGAGCCCCGCATCGGGCTCTCTGCTCAGTGAGAAGCCTGCTTCTCCCTCTTCCACTCCCCCTGCTTGTGTTCCCTCTCTCGCTGTGACTCTCTCTGTCAAATAAATAAATAAAATCTTTAAAAAAAATTTTTAAAAAAGTATGAAAAATCTAGGTTTGTATAATTATTAGACTAGACATCAGAAAATGATGCTTTACAAATTACTCTCCTATATTTTTAGCTTTCATTTACTTCTGATAAGCGAACTACAGTGCTTGAGAAATTACTCTCTTTAATTTTGTCTAAAACTCTACTTAAACAAATCGATTACTGATTTGCATTTCATTATAAAAAGTATTGTTGAAGAAGAAATTTCTTGTATTACAGGTAGGGAATGAAGTATTCCAAAATTGTTGTTGTGCAGTGGCTTTTTAGGATCTGTTAACAAACTGTATCAAAACTAATTTATTACAAAGATAAATGTGAAATGCAGGAGACTAATAGAAATAAAAGAATTTCAGCCAATAAAACTCCAGGGAATATGCTTTCTTTCAAAAAACTGCAGTGATGACACAGATATCTTAATTGATGTCTGGGGCTTCAATTTGATAGAGTAGTCTATTTACTTACTACTGAAAATGTCAGCAATGCATGCATGAAGGCTCATCTTCAGGTATTAAATTTGAATAGAATACATCATATTGCTAAAAGCAAGAATAAGGCCTAGGAAATAGAAGGGCCTTTAAACCCCTGCCCCATTTTTATTTTGTTTTGTTTTGTTTTTATTTCTACACTACCCCCAAATACATGCATCTGCACGTGCAAGAAGACTTTTGCCATCTCAGTCAACTCTTTATTATTTAGAGAACTCTCTGCTTTGTGGAGATTTGGCTGTCACCCCAAGACTTGCTTCCCTGGAACACCTAACTTTGTTCTTGGCTGTCAGCAGCATGGTCTCCTCAGGAAGAATTTAACTTCACCATGGAGGAGGAGACTGTCTGAGTACATGTGCTGACAGTATGAATGAGTCCAAATTCCAAAAGCAAATATAAAGGGTTTGGGTATGCCCAAAAACATGCATCTTTTTCTACTTTATTAATAGAGATTTTGAGATTTGGGTACCTTTAATGTATTTCAGTGCAGTGCATACTCAAATATATTTCATGAGGTTTCCCCCTTAGCTTTGTATTTAACATTTAACCATCTGTATGTCCAGTCATTTCACCCAGGCTGCATGAATTAGGTAGTCAAATATTTGTTTTCCCTTTAGTGCTACCTCAAAAAACTGTTATATTTTTAACCTTCCCTGAAGTTTTAATACCTCATAAAAAGAAAATGTAACATACCTAATGATCCTCTCATTCATCCAGGGGGAGAATGTAACATGTACTGGCATTTTGGATTTCAGATCTTTGGAAGTATTTATTCATAAAATCCAAATATTTAAAAAATATCACAAAGCAAACCATGAATAGCTGCTAATATCTTTCTTTTGGCTACCAGACATATAAAACAGCCATAATTACTAAGGTTGGAAAGAGATCATTTTACATTTCTGTTCTTGATATGTTCTCTCTAGGAATTTTGACTCAGATTAAAGCCTCGTCAGAAACAAGATAATAGATATTCATGTAAAGATAGCAATATAATGGGATATATTTAATGAGAACACTGCTGTCTCTTTCATCTATAGGCAAAAAGCATTAGAGCTATGGAATCTCAATATTTAAAAGGACATTAAAAGTATTACAATCCAGCATCCAAGGGGAGGTGGTAGTGAATGGGATGAAACTGTTGAGAGACTGTGGGAACAGATTGTTTAGCACCTGTCATATTAATTCGGAGTTTGAACTTCTATTCATTGGACACTGGAGGCTTACTGGTGGTTTTTGCATGGGATAATAGGACTATTGCTTTTGTGTTTTAGGATGGTAATCCTGGCAACAATGTGAAAGATGAATTAGGAAAAAAAAATCTTGTGGGAACAAAATGTGGGTGAGACTGAGCTAAGGCAGTGGCAGTAGTGGTGGAAAGGAGAGGTAAGATTTAGAAAGGCATTTTAGAAGTAGACTAATAGAAAAGGAAAGTGAGGAATTAAGGATGACTCCAAGATTTCTAGCTCATGTGATTGGGTAGCTAATGATGCCATTAATCATAATAGGGAATAGCAACTAAGCTTTATTGAGAGGAGACTTTGGATTTTAAGAGAAAAGCAGAAGAGTGGAGGGGAGATAATGAATTTGGAGTTGGTCATGCTGTTTGTTACCTGTTGGATGTAAATGTGGAGCACTGTTTGTTAACCTCAGCAGTATTGACATTTTGGGCTGCATAATTTTTTGTTGTGGCAGGGATGCTTTGTACATAGTAGAATGTTTAGCAATATCCCGGGGCTCTACCCACTGTTTGCAAATAGAACTCATCTCAGTTGTGCCAACCAAAAATATCTCCAGACTCTTCCAGGTGTTTTCTGAGGCAGGGACAAAATCATCCCCAGTTGAGAACCACTGATACAGAGACAACAAGGAAGGTGGTGCAATTGTGTGTCTAGAATTTAAGATACAGATGAGACTTGAAATCAGTATGTAAAATCATCAATGGTGGCAATTTAATCAATGTGCATAGATGAGATTTTGCAGAAGAATGTAGATGATTATATACTTACCTCATTTTTCCATGAACAGCTCCAAAGACTGAAAATTCCTAAACTCATGAGATAGAGGCAATTTATTCTATTTTTGAATACTTTCAAATGTTTTGTATTATTATTGTTGTTATATGTTGTCACATATTGAGACAAATTCCTTGTATTGGGACAAAACTAATCTTTGTGTAACTATCATTCCTTGGTCCTGTGATATTGTGATATATAAGATTTCTCATATATACTTGGTCTTCATCTACAGTTCCTGGCTCACAGTTCCCAAAACCCTTGGAATTTCCTCAGCGTAAGAGCCAAGAGGCATCTTTTGTTATAATATTTGGTTTCTTGTCCTCAGTTCCTGAGAAACACTTTAGAGCTATAAGGTGAAATGGGTGTCTTATTGTTCATAACAAGCCCTTTCCACCACAATTGGGTTTATGTTAATGTGGGTGATTTTCAGAAAGTACCTGAGAATGAGGGCTGGTTGCCAGTGAAACCAACCAGGAATAGAATGTTGGAACCTTGAATCCTGACCCCTAATTTCCTGGGAGAGGAAAGGAGCTAGAGGTTGATTCAATTACAGTGACAATAAATTAATCAATTATGCCTATGTAATGAAGACTCCATAAAAATCCAAAAGGAGGGGGTTTGGAGAGCTTCTAGGTTGAGGAACCAGAATACTTCCACATACCACCATGCCAGTCCCCAGGCTCCTCAAAGACAGAAACCCCTTGTTTGGAACCTCACCCTATGTATCTCTTCATCTGGATGTTGATTCATATCCTTTAATATTCTTTGTAATAAATCAGTAATCTAGTGAGTTCTATGAGCTGTTCTAGTAAATTAATGGAACCCAAGGTGGGGGTGGTGGGAACCTCTTATTTATAGTCGGTCTGTCAGAAGTACAGGTAACAACCTGGACTTGTGATTCAGATCCTGAATTGGAGGGGGTTTTTGGAACCTCCAGTTTGTAGCTGGTTGGGTCAGAAGCACAGGTAACCTGGGTTTGTGATTGTCATCTGAAGTGGTGGGTGGTCTTGTGGGACTGAGCCCTTAACCTGTGGAATCTGATGCTATCACCAGGTATATAATGTCAGAATTGAGTTGAATTGTAAAACATCCAACTGATGTCTCCAGAACTGCTCTTTGGTGTGGGGGACCCCTCTATACTTTGGAATTAGTACCAAAACCTATTTAGGTTTTAAGTTTGCTTTCATGGGACACTAAGTCTATTAGGACAAATTATTTTTTCCTAAATCCCTCTACATATTTTAATACAGTTATTGAATTAATTTCTAGAATTTACTATTATTGTCTTCTGGCTAAATGGCCTTTAATATTTTCAACTTTGTTTTATATGTAATATTTTGAAACTTTTTGTAATATGAGCACTCTCTATTAAATGACAACCATTTGAATATCCTCCTTAAGCTGTAGAGCAGAGAACTGAACAAACTCCATTTTGACTGGTCCAGTTTAGAGAAAAACAAACTATCAGTTTCCTGGTTTTGTCATATTTTTATTAAATTATCTCAGAATTATATTAGCTCTTTTTTTGTCAACTACTTTATACCATTGTTTCTTTTGTTTTTGTTTTGTGTGAACTTTCCGTTAAATTACATTTCATATCATATACCACTGATTTTTTTGTTTCTAACTCAAGCATGAAAATTTATATCCATCCTTTTAAAAATGCACTCTTCTTTCATTTAGCCCATCATTTCATCCTGTCTGATCCTTTCGGATTATGATTTCATCATCCAACATGTTTATTATTTCTCCCAGTTTTATGCCTCTGTGCAGATGATCAGCATACCCTACAGACACAGTGATCTAAGTCATTAATAAAAATGTGAGTGGGTTAAGTCCAGAGTTAATGGGATTACATAGTGCTATGGATTTTTCTCTTCACTGCTTTTACAGCTATTTTGTACTTAAAGGTCTTTTTACTTTCATGGAGTACTATAGAAATGAGACTCATGGATAGACATTATGTTCAATTTTTCCCAGACAACACTTCCAAACATAATTTTTCTGCAAGAAATGGTAAGGTAGATTATGTTCCATTTATAGAATGAAGTGGAATATTATCACAGGGGAAAATGATTTTATTAAGTGATAAAACAGTGTTAAGTGATAGAGGCAGGATACAAATTTAAATATAAAATGTGACATCACTATTTATAGATAGATGTGGATATAAATATAGACCTAGTTCTAGGTGTGGATATAAAGAATACCAGAATCTTAATGATAGTTGTCTCTAAAGTGGTAATTATGATTGTTGTTTTTATTACTATTTTATAGTCTCAAAGGTTATATAATGAATTTGTCACTTTTACATGCAGAAAGTAAATATTAAAATATACCTATGTATTATATAAATCTGAACCAACAAAAATAGAAACAGAATCTGTAAGAAAATACATGTATCTCTGATGACCAGACTTTGAGAAAAAGACCTTATCTTTAGTGATAGGAGAAACCTTTCTTTTTTTTCCTTTTTTTTAATTTAAATTCACTTAATTAACATATAAAGTATTATTTGTTTCAGAGGTACAGGTCTGTGATTCATCAGTCTTATATAATACCCAGTGCTCATTACAACACATACCCTCCCCAATGTCCATCACCCAGTTACCTCATCCAGGAGAAAACTTTTTTTTTTTAAGATTTTATTTATTTTATCAGAGAGAGGGAGAGAGAGAGAGAGAGAGAATGCAAGCAGGTGGAGTAGCAGGCAGAGGGAAAAATAGGCTCCCAGATGAGCAAGGAGCCCGAAGTGGGACTTGATCCCAGGACACTGGGATCATGACCTGAGCCAAAGGCAGACACTTAACCAACTGAACCACCCAGGTGCCCCCAGGAGAAACCTTTTCAAGGAAACCACAGGTTTTCAATATTCCGTAGGAAGAACGGGAGCTGGAGTTGCATCAGATTTTCCATCACCAACACTCTGCCTCTGCTGACAGATCCCTTGAGAAATGACAGATGTGGCTGGATAAGTCAGGAGAAGCTGTTAGATGCAGAAAATATCTGTTTGTCTTTCTTAACAGTTTTTATAAAGGTCACATGAGATGCTAAGTAAGAAAATTTGTACAAAGAAAGGTTAGAAGTCCTATTCAAGGGTAAGTTATTGATTAAAAGGGGTTTTAGTTGTAGTTACTTTAATTTGAGTGGCTATCGTGCATTATAAATGTATAGCAGGAATGTTTGACCACTCCTCAGGATAAGTTCCTTGAAGTCAGGGACCATGTCTTATTAATCTACGTATCTTCCAACACTTAACACATTACCTTACACCTTAAGCATGGATAGACAATGGATTGCATGCTGGCAATATTTGCAAAATAGTAATGATTTTTTAAATTAAGAAAAATGGAATACTAATGTTATTATAAATTATCAAGTACTAACACTGTTACTCTGCCGTCTTGGTGAAGCAGATGATCCATCAATATTATTGCCAAGTGACACACACCATTTGACTTCCTCTTCTTTGCTCCCTAATTTTAGGCATTCACTGAGATTTTATGCTTGGTCCTATTCTCTCTTTATATCTTTATCATTTTTATTGTATCCATTTATGAGGTATAATATATCTTCTCTGCACTGATGACTTTTCAATCAGTCTTGACTTTTTTCCAGTTCTGCATTTCTGACTCTTTGCTAACCATCTCTTCTGGTTATCTGCTTACCTACTCAGATTCAGTATACCAGATCCACAGCCAGCTCTGCCCTGACCACCCACCTTCCAAATACACATGCAACATACCCATTCTATTAGGTGTCTTTTAAGGACACTAATCTTTCCCAGTCACCTATGCTAGAATTCGTATTCTCCCTGGTCCCCTTTCTCCATCCTTTATCTTCATCATAGCAAAAAAGTTTTCAAATCTTGATGATTTCATTTTTAATGATATCTCTAGAATCCATCTTCTTTATTATTTAGTTCTAAGACCAAGTTCAGGCCTTCATAATCAATTATTTGACCATTACAATACCCTCTTCCAGCCATCAAATCAGAATAACTCTTATTTTATTTCCCCTCAGTTCAAAAATCCTTTAGTGACTGTTTCTTTACCTACTAATTTTAATTATATTATTAAAGTCCCATGAATATCATTTGCGAAGAATAGGCTTGGGGAAAATATTAACTTAATTCTTTAAGATAGTCTAGGCTTTAACCTTGTGTAGTATGTTGCATATCATTATTTTCTGGTTCCACCCAAAACAGATGTTTGACTTCCTTTTCCATATAATACCTCTTGAATATCAAACACACTCAAAGAAGGAAACAGGTGTTCACATGTGGGAACTTGGATTGAGATTTCAAAGTCTTAGACACAAAATGGAAGACCCATACCCACCATGTAGAATAAAGAGATAACTTGGCTTCAACACTAAGGTAGTATCAGGGAATCTTTTGAATGGTGTGAAATGGCTGCAAGCCTTGGCATGTTAGTCTATGGTTCTGCTTAGGATGGCACTAAGGAAAGCCAGTTGAGTCTGCCTTACATTCACTTTACCTTCTTACTGTCCTTTCTTGACTTTCATTAAAAAGAAATATGGAATAAAGTGGGATGAGATTAGAAAAATTCAATGAATAAGGAAATCTTGAAGATTGTCTAGGAAAAGGGAAAGGATGCTCTTTTTTAGAGAAGTGTTGCTAGAAACTTCTATTCAGAGAGAGCAATATGTCGGGTGGCTTAGCAAGAAATGGTGAATCAAGGGCAGGTTGAATAGAGAAGATTTAAGTTGGTCAAAATGGGATGAAAAGACTTAATGCCAAGTTATAAAGAAGGTTATGATACAGCAGATTAGCAGGAAATACTTTTGCACTTGATCCAAAGATACTAATTTCATGTCACATGTCACATTTTAAAGGAGAAAAAACAGTTTATGGATATAAAACAGTTTTTCCATTATTAAGCATGCCCAAAGAAAATGCTGACTAAAGGATGGTTTGTTTTTGCTTTTTGTAATGAAGCCTGCAGACCTTCAGATAGAATTTAGGGATAAATATTTGAATCCAAATTACTGTCTTTAAAAGCCCAAAGTGCTAATAGTATTAAGCCATTTATGTATGCATTTCTAACTATTTAAAAGAAAAAGTAGGCTGAATAGCATATTAAATGTAAAAGCATATTTTCTTGTTAAATAATAAATGAAATTACCAATGACATTTTCTTTATAATTTGGGAGATGAGGGAGCTAGATAATGCTAACCATTAGGTATCTTATTGTTGCAAATGTAAAGCTATATAATAAATGTTTATCCAAGGCAGATATTGGTGTGGTGGATGATTTTAAGCATTCCATTTAAGAGTTGTCATTGGGATTTTTCTAGACTTTTATCCCAGTTAGTGGAAATCTCAGATTCCAAGAATCAGATTTGGGCTCTACGGTATTCTAGCCATCTAGTCTCAATTTTCTCATTGGGTTCCCATCTTATCAATTCTTTTTTAGATTCTTTCCTTGCTTAAGACACGATTGTCTCTCAGCTAAGCATGGTGTCTATGCACATCCTCATTTTTAAACTGTTACCTCCTTTTCCCTTCATTTGACTCATTCTCTAGTTTCTTATGCCTCAGTAATTATAGCATCCTTAGTTTTGCCAAAATGGGCAAGTGTATCATTATGTTTAAAGTGCAAAGCAATACAGAAACCTAGAAGATCATGTGTTGTTTTTACTTGGTTTGGTAAAAATTCTTCTGGTTGCATTATGGTTCTGTGGAACAAAGGATATGGCACTGAAGATGCATTAAATCCCACCTTAGTTTTAAGTTAACTTTCTTAAGTTGGCAACAAAATTCACAGTTTATTGATTGGGCTTTCTGAAATGATAAAACAAAGTGAAGAAAATTCTGAAAAGAGTGACTAATAGGGACAATAAATAATTTTTACTTGAAATGAAAAGTAATAATTAGACTAATTTTAAGAAAAATTAATAGCTAATGAAAGGCATGCATTTTAACCTTTTTTTAAAATTTAATATCTTCCTTTTGTCTTTAAACATAGATATGTGTCTTCTGCCTTAGATTTTTTTAAATTTGACTTGCCACTCCAGCAACACTCAGTTTGTTTCCTGAGATTAAGAATTCCTCACATCAGTGAGGTCATATGATACATGTCTTTCTCTGATTGTGTATGTGCTATGGTGAGCGCTGTGAATTGTGAAGACTGTTGAATCACAGATCTGTACTTCTGAAACAAATAATGCAACATACATTAAGAAAAAAGAAAAAGAAGAAGATAGCAGGAGGGGAAGAACGAAGGGGAGTAAGTCAGACGGGGAGATGAACCATGAGAGACGATGGACTCTGAAAAACAAACTGAGGGTTCTAGAGGGGAGGAGGGTAGGGGGATGGGTTAGCCTGGTGATGGGTATTAAAGAGGGCACATTCTGCATGGAGCACTGGGTGTTATGAACAAACAATGAATCATGGAACACTACATCAAAAACTAATGATGTAATGTATGGTGATTAACATAGCAATAAAAAATTTTAAAAAAAGAAATGCAAAAAAAATAAACACAATTGATTTTACATCAAAAAAATAAATAAATTTGACTTGCTATCGCATTCTGTTAAGTCTTTATAGCTCATTGCTTTATGTCAGGTTGTTTGATGCTTTCTACTTCTACTTTCCATCTTCCCTTTTCCTAATTTCATGCATTCTCATTTCCTTCCCACCCTCTGTAGACCACTGCTCTCATGAAAGGTCAGCTCCTTGCACAAGCAGGACTGATCTTCATATATCACTTGCTTTTAACACAGCACATTGGGTTATAAACAGTGTGAGAAGGGACCGCAGAGACCATTTGGTGGAAGCATTTATTTTACAGATGAGGAACCCCAAACCCAGAGAGGCTAAGTGACCTAATCAAGGTCTCTTAACAAGCTAATGACTATGGCAAAGTCGAACTCCTGTGCCCTGATTTCTAATTCAGTGAAGTCATATGATTAAGAACTAACTTTCTAGGTCTAGAGGAAAAAAATGAAAGAGGATCTTTTTCTTGTACAGGAATGAGTCTTTGCTAATGTTGGTGATAGGTAACCTTTCAACGCTTATTGTGTAACAAATGCTTGCTGGATATTAATTGTCTTTCATAACTGCCCTCCTATGAGATCAGGGGTGTTATTATTCCCATTCTACAGATGGGAAAATGGGGCAGATAATAAATTATTTGACTAATATCAGACAGAGTCATAGACTTAGAGAAACCGTATAAACATTAATAAGAAAAAAGCACATCTAGTCCTCTTAGATAAAGGCTGCCTGTGGAAGGCCAAGACATTGAGCTATTCCTTATCTGCTCAGGGAGAGGAAGAAGTAGGGATAGAATCGACAGTACTGGCTGATTGAGTCCCAGTGAGTACCTCAGTCTTGTCAAGGATCAGATGTGTGTCCTGCAGCCTCAGGATGTTTCTGTTCTCCCCTACTGCCTTATTACCTTAACAGCACCTAATTCAAGCCTCCTGTACAGAGCATATACATTTTCATTTAAAAGAAATATTAAGTGTCACTGTATTATTACAGTGGTGAACAAAACATATAATTACTAAAATACTAAGAGCAAGGGGAAAAGTCCAGCCACTACTCTCCCACAAAGAAGACTGTATTTTATCCCCATTGCCCCCTGAGTCCCCATAATCTAGTACTACCAACTCAACCTCTGTCCCTGTGGCCCCCATCCATTACTCTTCAAAATACTTTTACTGAATTACTCAACATAATCCTGGCAAATCAACCCCGTATACAAAAATGTCGCATAATCATTTCAAATTTTGTGCCATTCATTTATTGGTCTATTCTGCAAATATTCACTGAGTACCTATTATAACTGAGAGACCTACCTGAACCAAGGACATAAAAGGAGAAAGGCACAATTCTAGTCTTTAATTCTATTGACAAAGGATCATAAATATATTAATTAAGGCTAATTAAGAAAATAGAAGCCTAAACATTATTTTGATGCATTATTATAAAATATTATATCCTAAGCATTTTATATATAATTATATAATAATGTTTTATATTGTTGTGTACTTTATCATGTACCAGGGACTCTGTTTTACATATGTTATTTAAATAAGTCCTGTGAGATAGGAATCCTAGTTCCATTGTATATGAGAGGAAGCTGAGGCTCGTGTGATTAAACGATCGCCTATGGTTGCATAGCAGGTAACCAGTAGAGATGAGAATTGATAAGTGCGATCCAACGCGGAAGCCTTTGCTTTTTTTGTTTCATCATGGCGCCTTTCCGGTGTTGTTGAAGCAAAGCTCAGATTTTAATTAATTTTACCTGGAGTATTTGGGGATGATTTCAGTAGAGGTCATTTGTAAATAGGTCTGAAACCTAGGTAGGAGTTCTGGAAGTAAGAATGTGTATTTCAGCCCAACAAAGATATAAAGACTATGGAGTAAAATTTTACTGGTCAGTAGCTTTAGGGAATTGTTGTGTAGTATATGTTACCCAAGGATTTGGGCCTTACTTTGCTGTAGTCGGAAATAGATCAATGGACTTGGAATTCACAAACATAGTTACAAAAAAAAAAAGAAAAGAAAAAAGAAAAAGAAACACCATTCTTTTTGAAAAAAATGAATTTATATTTTAAATTCAAGTATAGTAACATACAGTGTTAGGTTAGTTTCAGATGTGCAATATAATGATTCCGCAATTTTATACGAGTGAAATCATGTGGTATTTGTCCTCCTCTGATTTCTTTCTTTTTTTTTTTTTCAGGAAGATTTTAAATTTTTTATTGTTGTGTTAATCACCATACATCACTAGCTTTTAATGTAGTGTTCCATGATTCATTGTTTGTGCATAACACCCAGTGCTCCATGCAGAACATGCCCTCTTCAATACCCACCACCAGGCTAACCCATCCCTCCACCCCCCTCCCCTCTAAACCCTCAGTTTGTTTTTCAGAGTCCATCGTCTCTCATAGTTCGTCTCCCCCTACGATTTCCCCCTCGTCATTCTTCCCCTCCTGCTATCTTCTTCTTTTTTTTTTTCTTAACATATATTGCATTATTTGTTTCAGAGGTACAGGTCTGTGATTCAACAGTCTTGCACAATTCACAGCATTCACCATAGCACATACCCTCCCCAAGGTCCATCACCCAGCCACCCCATCCCTCCCACCCCCACCACTCCAGCAACCCTCAGTTTGTTTCCTGAGATTAAGAATTCCTCATATCAGTGAGGTCATATGATACATGTCTTTCTCTGATTGACTTATTTCACTCAGCATAACACCCTCCAGTTCCATCCACATCGTTTCAAATGGTAAGAGCTCATTCCTTTTTGATGGCTGCATAATATTCCATTGCGTATATATACCACATCTTCTTCATCCATTCATCTGTTGATGGACATCTTGGCTCTTTCCACAGTTTGGCTATTGTGGACATTGCTGCTATAAACATTGGGGTGCACGTACCCCTTCGGATCCCTACATTTGTATCTTTGTGGTAAATACCCAGTAGTGCAATTGCTGGATCGTATGCTAGCTGTATTTTCAACTTTTTGAGGAACCTCCATACTCTTTTAAACTTAGCATTTATACCCCTAGACCCATTCATGTTGTGGCAGATGGCAAGATTTCATTCTTTTTTAAGGATTAATAATATTTTATTGTATATATACTACATCTTCTTTATACATTCATCTATCAGTGGGCACTTGTGTTGTTTCCTCAACTTGGTTATTGTAAAGAATGCTGAAGTAAACACAGAAGTACATACATCTTTTCAAATTAATGTTTTTGTTTTCTTTGGGTAAGCACCCAGTAGTGGTGTTACTGGATCATTTGGTAATTCTGTTTTTAATTTTTTGAGGAACCCCCATACTGTTTTCCACATTGGCTGCATAAACATGCATTCCCACCAAGAGTTCATGAGAGTTTGGGTTTTTTTTTTCCATATCCTCGCCAACACTTTTTCTTGTGTCTTTGATTTTAGCCATTCTGACAGGTGAGACGTGATATCTCATTGTGGCTTTGATTTATATTTTCCTGATGATTAGTGATGTTGACATCTTTTCATATCTCTGTTGGCCATCTGTATGTCTTCTTTGGAAAAATACCTATTCATGTCCTCTGCCCATTTTTTAATTGGATTATTTGGGTTTGTGGTGGCAAGTTATATAAGTTCTTTCTATTTTTTGGACATTAACCCCTTATCAGATATATCATTTGCAATTATCTTCTCCCATTTGGTGGGTTGTCTTTTTGTTTTGTTGATGGTTTCTTTTTTAAATTTTATTTTATTATGTTATGTTAGTCACCATACATCATTAGTTTTTGATGTAGTGATCCACGATTCATTGTTTTCATATAACACCCAGTGCTCCATGCAGTATGTGCCCTCCTTAATACCCTCACAAGGTTAACCCATCCCCCCCCCAAAACCCTCAGTTTGTTTCTCAGAGCCCATAGTCTCTCATAGATCATCTCTCCCTCCGATTTTCTCCCCTTCATTTTTCCCTTCCTTCTCCTAATGTCCTCCATGCCATTCCTTATGTTCCACAAATAAGTGAAACCATATGATAATTGACTTCCTCTCCTTGACTTATTTCACTTAGCATAATCTCCTCCAGTCCCGTCCATGGATGTTGATGGTTTCTTTCACTGTGCAAAAGCTTTCTATTTTGGTATAGTCCCAATAGTTTAATTTTGCTTTTGTGCCCCTTGCCAAAGGAGACAGATCTAGAAAAAATGTTTTTATAGCTGATGTCAAAGAGATTACTACCTGTGTTTTCTTCTAGAAATTTTATGGTTTCAGGTCTCACAATTAGGTCTTTAAAATGTTTTGAGTTTATTTTTTGTGTATGGTATAAAAAAGTGGTTTAGTTTCATTCTTTTGCATGTAGCTGTCCAGTTTTCCCAATACTATTTGTTGAAGAGGTGGTCTTCTTCCCATTGTGTATTCTTTCGTCCTTTGTCATATTGACCATATTGACCATATAATGTCATAATTGACCATATAATCATGGGTTTATTTCTGGGTTTTCACAATCTGTTGCATTGATCATTGTGTCTATTTTTGTGCCAGTACCATATTATTTTGATTACTACAGCTTTGTAGTACATATTGAAATCTGAATTGTGATACCTTCAGTTTTGTTCTTCTTTTTCAAGATTACTTTGGCTACTTGAGGTCTTTTGTGGATCCATACAAATGTTAGGATTATTCGTTCTAGTTCTGTGAAAAATGGTGTTGGTATTTTGATGGGGATTGCGTTAAGTCTGTAGATTGTTTTAGGTAGTACAAATATTTTAACAATATTTGTTTTCCCAATCTATGAGCCTGGAATATCTTTCCATTTGTTTGTGTCATCTATTTCTTTCATCAGCGTCTTATAGTTTTCAGAGTACAAGTCTTTCATCTTCTTGGTTAAGTTTATTTCTAGGTATTTTGTGATTCTTGGTGCAATTGTAAATGGCATTGCTTTTGTAATTTCTATTTCTATTATTTCATTATTAGTGTATAGAAATGCAACAGATTTCTGCACATTGATTTTGTAGCCTGTGATTTTACTTAATTCATTTATCTGTTCTAGTAGTTTTTTGGTGGTCTTTAGGATTTTCTATATATAGAATCATGTTATCTACAAATAGTGAAAATTTTACTTCTTCCTTTCCTATTTGGATGCCTCTTATTTCTTTTTCTTGTCTGATTGCTGGGGCTAGGACTTCCAGTACTAAGTTGAATACAAGTGATGAGAGTGGACATTTTTGTCTTGTTTCTGATCTCAGAGGGAAAACTCTCAGTTTTTCACCATTGAATGTGATGTTAACTATGAGCTTTTCATATATGGCCTTTACTATGTTGAGGTATGAGACTTTATGTCTATTAAACCTACTTTGTTGGAGAGTTTTATAATGAATGGATGTTGTACTTTGTCAAATATTTTTTCTGCATCTACTGAAATGATCATATGGTTTTTATCCTTTTGTTAATGTGATGTATGATGTTAATTGATTTGCAGATATTAAACCACACTTGCATCCCTGGAATAAATCCCACTTGATTGTAGCAAATGATTTTGTTAATCTACTGTTGGACTTGGTTTGCCAATATTCTGTTGAGGATTTTTACGTCTATGTTCATCAGAAATTTCAAACTGTAGTTTTCTTTTTTTTTAGTGTCTTTACCTGTTTTTGATATCAGGGTGATGCTGACCTCATAGAATGAATTTGGAAGCTTTCTTTGCTCTTCATTTTTTTTTTTTTTGAAGAGTTTGAGAATAATAGATATTAACTGTCTTTTAAATGTTTGGTAGAATTCACCTGTGAAGCTGTCTGGTCCTGGACTTTTGTTTGTTGGGAGTTGTTTTTATTGTTGTTGTTGTTTAAATTACTGATTCAATTTCATTGCTAGTAATTGAGCTGTTCAAATTTTCTATTTCTTCCTGATTTAATTTTGGGAGGTTATATGTTTCTAGGAATCTATCTATTTCTCCTATTGTTATTTCTCCTTTTCATCCTCCCCCCCTTCTCTTTGATAAGTTTGGCTAAATGTTTACCAATTTTGTTGATCTTTTAAAGGAACAAGCTCCTGGTATCATTTGACCTGTTCTACTGTTATTTTAATCCCTTTTTCACTCATTTCTACCTTCATCTTATTATTTCCTTCCTTTTAATGGCTTTGACCTTTGTTCTTCTTTTCCTAGCTCCTTTTGGTGTGAGATTAGATTGCTTATTTGAGATTTTTCTTGCTTCTTGAGGTAGGCCTGTATTGGTATACTTTTTTCTTTTAGAACAGCTTTTGCTGCATCCCAAAGCTTTTGACTGTTGTATTTTGTTTTCATTTATATCCATGTTTTTTTTAATTTCTTTTTTTATTTCTTGATTGACCCATTCATTGTTTAGTAGCCTTATTTATTTAACCTCCATGTATTTGTGTTCTTTCCAGATTTTTTTCTTATGGTTGATTTCTAGTTTCATGCCACTGTGGTCAGAAAAGATGCTTGATATAATTGTGAATATTCTAGAGAATATTCCATGTGTACTTAAAAAGTGCATAATTTGCTGTTTTGGAATGGAATGTTTTGAATATATCTGTTAGATCCACCTGGTCCCATGTATCATTCAAATCCACTGTTTCCTTATTGATTTTCTGTCTGGATGATCTATCCATTGATGCAAGCGGGATATTAAAGCCCCCTACTGTTACTCTAGTACTATCAATTTCATTCTTTATGTCTATTAATTTTTGCTTTAGGTATTTGGGTGCTCCCATGTTGGTGCCTAAATATTTACAATAGTTATATCGTTTTATTGAAAAAAATCACCATTCTGTAATATTATTGGAAATTATATGTGTGCGTATATTGGTTAATAATGGAACTGTGAGCTTTTGGAAAACAAAGTCCATGTTATTTATTTCTCTCATGGATTTTAGTATAATAACCCAGTAAAGATTTATTAAATAAAAGAATTGACTGGATTATGGAACTAAGAGGTTTTTTGATCTACCTGTCCACCAAATAATAAAAATAATATTACTACTACTAATAATATTATGAAAATGGTAATATGGTTTCTGAGGCTGATGATTTACTTCTTTGAAACAGGCTAATGAGGCCAATAGTGGGAATTTAATCCTGTCAGCTTTTTCTTTCTTCCATGGATACAGACATTGACCCAGACCATTTTTTTTTAAAGATTTTATTTATTTGTTTGACAGAGAGAGACACAGTGAGAGAGAGAACACATGCAGGGGGAGTGGGAGAGGGAGAAGCATGCCTCCCGTGGAGCAGGGAGCCCGATGCGGGGCTCGATCCCAGGACCCTGGGATCATGACCTGAACTGAAGGCAGACACTTAACAACTGAGCCACCCAGGCACCCCGACCCAGACCATTTTTACACTTTCAACAAGGACCCTGTGAAAGAATATGGATCAGTTACTGCAAATCCATCATCATTCTTAAAAGAAAATAAAGTACATGCTTTCCTGGTAGTGGGTCAGAAAATGTCATCTTTGCATTGGAAAGTCAGCAATATTTTTATGGTTGACCTCACAAATCATGTTACATGTAAATTCAACTTGTGTTGTAACTATTATTCTTTTTGTCCTACCATATAAGGAAATAGCTTTTAATATAAATACCCAAACATATACCAAAAGATATTATTAAGGAGATTTCTTTGTTTTAAATCTTCTTCTCACTAGCAGTAAGGCTTATCTTCTGCTTCTCACCTTGAAACATTAGGTCAAGGAATCCATTATTTTATATACAGTGATTTATTTAAACAGAACATGAGGAAATTTAAATTAGTGTGGTCTTTCATTAAATTAAAAGCCAAAATAAAATTCCAAACCTAAAAACTAGTTTTGTGTCTTGTATACTGGGGAAAGACCAGAGAGATGTATTAATAATATGTCACAAAAATTTTATAGCAGTATTAGAATTGAAGGACCAGGCTTAACACTAATTTTTGAAATGTCACTCATTATAAAATCCAATTTTTAAAAGTATTTTTCCATTTTAATGTATATATAAAATATGTTTTAGTAAGTACATTCTATTCCTTATAATGACTTACAATAATAATTTTATAGAGTAGATATTGAATAATGGGACATGCAGATTAGCTCTTTAAAACCTATTATTGTGGTGTATAATTATATAGAAATAAAGTGTATACAAAATATTCTAAAGATGTTACAAAATTTGCTAGGCTTTCTCACAATAATGAAAATAGATAACAAACCTGTTTAGGGAAAGTATCTAAACAATATTAAACTATTAGAAAATAATTACTGTTTATATAAAACCAAATACTAAACGATATGGTAAAAATTACTTGTGGGCAAAATTGAGAGAGGGAGAGATAATGCTTAATAGGAAAAATTGGCTTACTCACAGATAAGGGATGAAATGGGTAATAACGTGTAAATGAGAAGACCTGAATTCTAAGTTTATCCTCTACGTATAAGTTATGTGACCTTGAACAAATTACTTAACTTTCTTAGGCCACTAATGGAGATAACACTTGTTCTGTATACTTTGCATAATTTTGTGGGAAAAAAAGTATATAAAAATAATATGAAAAGCTTATATGCAAATAGAATATAATATTAAAATGATGGTAGTACTTTTACCTTTTATACTACATTGACACATAGAATTTCCTTATAAGTAACTATAACTACACCTTTTACTTGAATTTCAGAAAAATCTGTAGGTTAATTTGTCACATTAACACATTGCTCCTATATAGGAAAAGGTTTAGAATTCATATTTGTCTTGTTTCCTAGTATTATAAGGAGTAATTTATAATTTGTCTCAATATCAATGTTATAAATTTAGAAATTTAGGGATACATTTAATCATAAAAAGAAATTCTGAAATATTTTTGAAAAATAATTGTTTATTTGTAATATTGAAAAATTAATTAAAATAGTCATTTGAATTAGTACAGATTTTCTTAACTTTGACTAGCTCTTACAGTCTTGTGATATTTTTACTGAATTTGTACCATTCTGGTGTTTTTAAAGCAGGGGAGACGTGGGGATTTCAGACCTTATACAAGCAACTGAATGCTCAATTAAGCTTTCCACTCTTTCTTTCTTGCTTCAGTTTATGTTGAGGCATAAAGAAACAAACAAACAAACAAACAAAAACAGTGCTGCAATGTTATGGCCAAAGACCTATGACAGATTCCTGAGGAGGATAAAGAAAAAACAAGAGAGTGATATAAGGAGAGGATTTTTTAAGAGGATTCCTTTGCAGAGAACTGTGCTATAACTTCCTCTTTTTTTTTTTTTAAGATTTTATTTATTTATTTGACAGAGAGAGAGAATACAAGCAGAGGGAGGGGCAGTGGGAGAGGGAGAAGCAGGCCTCCCGCGGATCAGGGAGGCCATTGCGGGGCTCGATCCCAGGACCCTGGGATCATGACCTGAGCTGAAGGCAGACGCTTAATGACTGAGCCACCCAAGCACCCATAACTTCCTCCTTCTTATTAAGTTGGAAGGAGAAAAAATTCTGCCCTTAACCTTAAGCCTAATGATAAGGATTTCAGCGAGACTCCTTTGAGAGTTTGAAGTGTGTCCTTGGTAATTGGACTTAGTGGGCTGGTGCTTTAGGCAGGACCAAGAAAGGTACTAGAGTCAATGGAATAAACCATTCTGTCCGATTTTATTTATTTATTTATTTAGTGTGGAAAAAACCTATACTTGTTTTTCATGAGTCAATATGCTATAATGTTGTTGCACAGTGCCTTCCCAGGAAGCAGACTCTGGAACACAGATTAGCTTATGAAAAATGTTAATCATCATTGTGGAAGGGAGGGTTAAGTGAGAAGTTGAGCTACAAAGCTGAATGGCTCTTTAGAGTTTGCCTGAGTTGGTACAAGTAGGCAGGTCCCTTATATTCATGTGTTATTCAGCCTGTGGACACTAGATGCCCATGGAAGGAAGTGTGACCACAGGTGAGATATTCCCAAAGAGGGATGATAGCTATGATTAACCCTGCTACTAAATGGGGAATTAAGTCCTTCTTTCCTCAGGGGGAATCTGGACAGTGCATCACAGCATCCATTACAAACCCCAAGTTCCATATGAGGAACCCACTGAATTCACAGGGTGAATGTCAGCCCAGAATCTTCTGCCTTCCAATGTGAAGAGACTCTGGCAGTAAGTGTAATGGGGTGTGTCATTAGGGTACAAGCCAAAGTTGTATTTGAAGTAACCAGCTGAAGGAAGAGCATTGCCTTTGCCAAGGAAATTATATCAAGAGGCCTAAGAGGGGATTTTTCTTGAGCAGCACTGTCCATTAGAAATACAATGTGGACATCCCTGCCGTGTTCCTGACCTTAGGGGAAAAGCTCTGTTTTTCCCCATTGGGAATGATATTCACTGTGGGGTTTTCATAGATGGCTTTTATGATATTGAGGTATGTACCCTCTATCCCTACACTCTGAAGAGTTTTAATCAGGAAAGGATGTTGTACTTTGTCAAGTGCTTTTTCTGCATCTGTTGAGAGGATCATAGGGTTCTTGTTCTTTCTTTTATTAATGTATTGTATCACAATGATTGATTTGTGGATGTTGAACCAACCTTGCAGCCCAGGAATAAATCCCACTGGTCGTGATGAATAATCCTTTTAATGTACTGTTGGATCCTATTGGCTAGTATTTTGGTGAGAATTTTTGCATCCATGTTCATCAGGGATATTGGTCTGTAAGTCTCCTTTTTGATGGGATCTTTGTCTGATTTTGGGATCAAGGTAATGCTGGCCTCATAAAATGAATTTGGAAGTTTTCCTTCCATTTCTATTTTTTGGAACAGTTTCAGAAGAATGGGTATTAATTCTATTTTAAATGTTTGGTAGAATTCCCCTGGGAAGCCATCGGGCCCTGGGCTCTTGTTTGTTGGGAGATTTTTGATGACTGCTTCAATTTCCTTAGTGGTTATTGGTCTGTTCAGGTTTTCTATTTCTTCCTGGTTCAGTTTTGGTAGTTTATACATCTCTAGGAATGCGTCCATTTCTTCCAGATTATCTAATTTGCTGGCATATAGATGCTCATAATATGTTCTTATAATTGTTTGTATTTCTTTGGTGTTGGTTGTGATCTCTCCTCTTTCATTCATGATTTTATTTATTTGGGTCGTTTCTCTTAATTTTGATATCTGGCCAGGGGTTTATCAATCTTATTAATTCTTTCAAAGAATCAGCCTCTAGTTTTGTTGATCTGTTCTAATGTTCTTTTGGTTTCTATTACATTGATTTCTGCTCTGATCTTTATTAGTTCTCTTGTCCTGCTGGGTTTAGGCTTTATTAAAAAAAAAATATTATGTGAACCACATATGTAATTTTAAACTTTCTAGTAGCCATATTTTAAGATATGGAAAAGAAAGAAGTAAAATTAATTTTAACATTAATAATTTAAATTATTTCCCATTTTTCTAATTCAAGATACAACTTAAGATGTTTAATACATTTTTATTCAACATCACAGTCAAAATGGAAAAAAAAGTCAATGACATTCTTCTCTTTTAGTAGGTTCCACACCCAACGTGGAGCTTGAACTCACAACGTAGAGATCAAGAGTCGCATGCTCTACTGACTCACCCCACCAAGCACCCCAGTGAGATTCTTTGCATTTTTTTATCCTACAGGCCTCAGAAATCAGCATGTATTTTACTCTTATATTAACTACATTTCAAGTGCTCAGTATAGCTTCAAATTGGACCAATACTATATTGGACAGTTCATCTCTGGAGAACCTACAGAAATAACCCTTGAGAGAAAAAGTCAGTTTTAAATTTTGGCCAGAGGGCACCTGGGTGGCTCAGTTGGTTGAGCATCTGTCTTCAGCTCAGGTCATGATCCCAGAGTCTTGGGATAGAGTCCTGCATCGGGCTCCCTGCTCAGCAGAGAGCCTGCTTCTCCTTCTCCCTCTGTCTGCTACTCTGCCTGCCACTCCACCTGCTTATGCTCTCTCTCTGTCAAATAAATAAATAAAATTTAAAATAAATAAATAAATAAATAAATAAATAAATAAATAAATAAATAAAATAAATTTCTGCCAGCCCTAGAGATTGCCAATACATTACATGGTAGTGACAATCAAATCAGAATGATTTTATACCTCTTACCTCTCCCTACTCCTACCCTGAAAGTGTCAAAAATATTAACATCCCCAACTTGGGAGCACCCAAATATTAACAACTAATAACAAACATAAAGGAACTCATCGATAGTCATAGAGGACTTTAACTTTAACTTCATAGACAGATCACCTAAGCAGAAAATCAACAGGAAAACAATGGTTTTGAATGATACACTGGACCAGACAGACCTAACAGATATATTCAGAACATTTCATCCACAAGCAGCAGAATACACATTCTTTTCAAGTGCACATGGGACATTTTCCACAATAGATCACATACTAGGTTATAAATCAGGCCTCAACAAGTGCAAAAATACTGAGATCATACCATTCGTAGTCTCAGACCACACTATGCAACTTGAAGTCAACCATTAGAAAAAAATTGGAAAAACCACAAAAACATGGAGATAAAGAACATCCTACTAAAGAATGAATGGGTTAACCAGGAAATTAAAGAAGAAATAAAAAAAAAAGTACATGGAAGCAAATGAAAATGAAAAGACTATGTTCTAAAACCTTTGGAATGCAGCAAAGGCAGTCCTAAGAGGCTTACCTCAAGAAGCAAGAACAATGTCAAAAATACAACCTAACCTTTCCCCTAAAGGAGGTAGAAAAAGAACAACAAACGGAACATAAAGGTAGAAGAAGGGAAATAATAAAGATTAGAGCAGAAATAGATGATATAGAAACAAAAAAGCAGTAGAACAGATCAATGAAACCAGGAGCTGGTTTTTTGAAAGAATTAATAAAACTGACAAACCTCTAGCCCAACTTATCAAAAGAAAAGAAAAAGGACCCAAATAAATAAAATAACGAATGAAAGAGGAAAGATCACAACCAACAACACAGAAATACAAACGATTATAATAGAATATTATGAAACATTATATGCCAAAAAATTGGACAACCTGGAAGAAATGGATACATTCCTAGATACATACAAATTACCAAAATTGAAACAGGAAGAAATAGAAAACTTGAACAGACTGATAACCAGCAAAGAAATTCAATCAGTAATCAAAAATCTCCCAACAAACAAAAGTTCAGGGCCAGATGGCTTCCTAGGGGATTTCTACCAGACATTAAAGAAGAGTTAATACCTATTCTTCTCAAACTGGTCCAAAAAATAGAAATGGAAGTGAAACTTCCAAACTCATTCTGCGAGACCAGCATTACCTTGATTTGGAAACCAAAGACCCCACTAAAAAAAGAGAACTAAAGGCCAATATCCCTGATGAATATAAATGCAAAAATTCTCAACAAAGTACTAGCAAATTGAATCTAACAGTACACTTTTTTATATATATTCAAGTAAAAGGTATGCCTGGGTGGCTCAGTAAGTTAAGCATCTGCCTTGGGCTCAGGTCACAATCCCAGTGTCCTGGGATCCAGTCCTGCATCAGGCTTCTTACTCAGCAGGGAGGCCTGCTTCTCCCTCTACCTGGCACTTCACCTGATCTCTCTTGTGAGCTCTCTCTGACAAATAAATAAATAAAATCTTTAAAATATACATATATATTCAAGTAAAAATATATGTAAAAATGTTTTTAAAAATATACTTGATATATAAATGTGTGTTGATATATTAACTAGCATCTATATATATTTTATGTTTATATGTCATCAATCTATATCAATATATAAATATATTTACATATATACTATAATATAAATAATACATATTTTCTTATTTGAATGCAGAGACCAAACATTGACACCACAAAACCAATCCCTAATTATAGTCTCTCTAGTCCTGTCTATCACAAAAGTGACTTAATCCAAGTCCCCACATCCATTTTACCTCCTTCAAATTTATTTTTTAAATTAAAGAAAGAAAATGTTTTAAAGTAGAAAACTTAAGGAGTGCCTGGGTGGCTTAGTCGTTTGGCTGTTTGACTCAGTTTTGGCTCAGGTCATGATCTCAGGGCCCTGAGATCAGTCCCCATGTCAGGCTCCACACTAAGTGCTGAGTGTGGAGCCTACTTAAGATTTTCTTCCTCTCCCTCTGCTCCTCCCCCACTTCCACACGTGTGGGCTTTCTAAAAAATAAATAAATAAAGTAGAAAACTTAGATCCTTAGCTCAAAACCATGTGATTGTCTTCCCAGTTTCCCTTAAATTCAAAAATTCTTAAATTGACCATCATAACCCTGAATATTCTCATTGCCATCTGCATCTCCAGCTTTATCATGAATCAAACTATCCTTTTGTTTATGTATTCCAGCCATGATAATTTTCTTTCAGTCCCCCAAATGCACTCTAGTCTCTTTTACAATATTGGCTCTTCACATGTGCTATTTCCCCATATAGTTAATATACTAGTTAATTTCTATGTTTTCTTTTACTTTCCAATAAGGTATTTTCTTTGTATGAAAATGAAATTTCTGAACCTATAGGACAAGCTAGGTTCAATAGCCAAGTATGTTTATAACATTTTATGTTATGGTTATTTATTTGCCAACTTGCCATATAGATTATAAGCTTCATGAAGACAGAGACCAAAATATCTTGATAAGATATAGATCTCGTGCACTTATAACGTAAAATTTGTTTATTAAATTAATGAAGGAATAAATTTTATGTTGGTTTTATTTTTGTTCCTCCCATATCAATTATAAATGCTTTCATGTGATTATGTGATAATAAATGTGCATATGTATTAATTTAATATATTATTTAATATATGCATTAATTCATAACACATTCATTAAACAGTACACTAAAAGAATCATTCACCATGATCATGTGGGATTTATTCCTGGGTTATAAGGGTGGCTTAATATTCACAAATCAATCAACATGATATACCACATTAATGAAAGAAAGGATAAGAACCATATAATCCTCTCAGTAGATGCGGGAGAACCATTTGACAAAGTACACCATCCATTCTTGATAAAAACCCTCAATGAAGTAGGGATAAAGGGAATATACCTCAACATCATAAAGGCCATATAAGAAAATTCCACAGTTAATATCATCCTCAGTGGGGAAAAACTGAGAGCTTTTCCTCTAAGGTCAGGGATAAGACAGGGTTGTCCACTCTTACCACTGTTATTTAACATAGTACTAGAAGTCCTAGCTTCAGCAGTCAACAACAAAAAGAAATAAAATGCATCTAAATGGTCAAGGAAGAACTTAAACTTTCACAATTTGCAGACAACATGATACTCTATGTAGAAAACTTGGAAGATTCCAACAAAAAATTGCTAGAGAACTTGGAAGATTCCACTAAAAAATGCTAGAACTGATACACGAATTCAGTAAAGTCACAGCATACAAAATCAACGTACAGAAATCTGTTACATTTCTATATACCAATAATGAAGCAGCAGAAAGAGAAATCAAGGAATTGACCCCATTTACAATTGCACCAAAAACCATAAGATATCTAGGAATAAACATAACCAAAGAGGTAAAAGATCTGTACTCTAAAAACCATAAAACACTTATGAAAGAAATTGAAGATGACATCAGGAAATGGAAGAATGTTCCATGCTCATGGATAGGAAGAACAAATATTGTTAAAATGTCTTACCACCCAAAGCAATCTACACATTTAATGCAATCCCTATTAAAATACCACCAATGTTTTTCACAGAGCTAGAACAAACAATCCTAACATTTGTATGCAACCACAAAATACCCCTAAATAGCCAAAGGAATCTTGAAAAAGGAGAACAAAGCTGGAGGCATTACAATTCTGGACTTCAAGCTGTATTACAAAGCTGTAATCATCAAGACAGTATGGTACTGACATAATAACAGACACACAGATCAATAAAACAGAAGAGAAAACCCAGAAATGGACCCACAACAATATGGTCAACGAATCTTTGACAAAGCAGGAAAGAATACCCAATGGAAAAGATACAGTCTCTTCAACAAATGTTGTTGGGAGTACTAGACAGCAACATGCAAAAGAATGAAACTGGGCTACTTTCTTACACCATACCCAAAAATAATTTCAAAATGGATGAAAGATCTAAATGTGAGAAAGGAAACCATCAAAATCCTAGAGAAGAACACAGGTAGGAACCTCTTTGACTTCAGCCGTAGCAACTTCTTACTAGAGACGTCTCTAGAGGCAAGGAAAACAAAAATAAAAATGAACTATTGGGACTTCACAGAAATCAAAAGCTTCTGCACAGAGAAGGAAACAATCAGCAAAACTAAAAGGCAACCAATGGAATGGGAGAAGATATTTGCAAATGACATATCTGATAAAAGGTTAGTATCCAAAATCCATAAATAACTTATCAAATTCAACACCCCAAAACAAATAGTCCAGTTAAGAAATGGCAGAAGACATGAATAGACATTTTTCCAAAGAAGACATACACATAGCTAACAGACACATGAGAAGATGCTCAACATCATCAGGGAAATACAAATCAAAACTACAATGAGATACCACCTGACACCTGTCAGAATGGCTAAAATTAAGAGCACAGGAAACAACAGATGTTGGCGAGGATGCAGAGAAAGGGGAACCCTCTTACACTGTTAGTGGGAATGCAAACTGGTGCAGCCACTCTGGAAAACAGTATGGAGGTTCCTCAAAAAGTTAAAAATAAACTACCCCACATACCAGCAATTGAACTACTGGGTATTTACTCAAAGGATTCAAAAATACTGATTCAAAGGGACATGTGCACCCCAATGTTTATAGCAGCATTATCAGTCTATTTATGGAAAGAGCCCAGATGTCCATTGACTGATCTATATAATGGGAATATTACTTAGCCATAAAAAAGAATGAAATCTTGCCATTTTTAATGACATGGATGCAGCTACAGAGTATTATACTAAGCAAAATAATTCAGTCAGAGAAAGATAAATACCATGTGATTTCATTCATATGTGGAATTTAAGAAACAAAGCAAATGATCATAGGGAAGAAAAAAGAGAGAAGCAAACCATAAAAGAGACTCCTAACTATAGATAACAAACTGAGGGTTGCTGGAGGGATGGTGGCAGGGGAATGGGTTAAAAGGATGATGGGTATTAAAGAGGGCGCTTGTTGTGATGAGCACTGGTGTTGTATGTAAGTGATGAATCACTAAATTCTACACCTGAGAGTAATATTACACCATATGTTAACTAACTGGAGTTTAAATAAAAATATGAAACTATATATATATATATGTATTATATATATATATGGAGTGATTAAAAAAGAACTGACTATATCTTCTTCCTCAAAGATTATCAGCCCTAGCTGTTTAAGCAGAGATGGAATCCTAATTCCTTAAATGAAGATAAAAGTGGTCAATATGGGGGTGCCTGGGTGGCTCAGTCGGTCAAGCATCTGGCTGCGGCTCAGGTCATGATCCCGGGGTCCTGGGATCGAGCCCCTCATAGGACTCCCTGCTCAGCAGGAAGCCTGCTTCTCCCTCTCCCCCTGCCTGCTGCTCTGCCTGCTTGTGCTCTCTCTCTGCCTGTCAAATAAATAAATCATTTTTTAAAAAAGTGGTCAATATGTTTGAAGGAAATTGAATGTTTAGAACATTGTGAATTGAAACCAGAAACATATCTTAAAATGATCAGCATTTGTTTCAACAGTTTTATTGAGATATAATTGACTTTCAATCAACTGCACACTTATGTAAAGTATACAGTTTATTAAGTTTTAACATAAGCACATACCCATGAAACCATCACTGCAGTCAAAATAATAAAAATATACATCACTCCCAAAAGTTGTCTCATGTTTCTTTGTTGTCTCTCTTTTCTACATCTCCCTCCCTTATTGGTCCCAGGCAATTACTCTTCTGCTTTTTGTCACTTTAAATTAGTTTGCATTTTCTAGAGTTTTATATAAATGGTATCACACCCTGTTTTAGACTAGTCTTTTTCACTCAATATGATTATTTTGAGATTGGTCCATGTTGTTGCATTTATTAACAGTTTATTCCTTTTTATTGCTAATTAGGTATTCCATTATGTGGATACACCACACATCGTTTACTCATTCACTTATGCATAGATATTTGGATTGTTTCCATTTTAGGGCTATTACAAATAAAGAAGCTCTGAACATCCATTTACAAGGCACTTGACATATTCTTTATTTTCTCTTGGGAAAATATCTAAGAATGGAAGGGCTTAATCATATGGAAATTGCATGTTTGACATTTTAGGAACTCGCCAAACTGTTTTCTAAAGTATTTGTGCCAATTTACATTCCCATCTATAGTGTGTGAGAATTCTAGTTGCTCCATCTCTTTCATAACACTTGGTATTATAAGTCTTTCTTTTTATGTTCAGTTAGCCACTGTATAGTACATCATTTGTTTTTGATGTACTGTTCAATGATTCATTAGTTGCGTATAACACCCAGTGCTCATCACAACACATGCCCTCTCCATTATCAGCCTTTTAAATGTTATCTATTCCAGGAGCACCTTGGTGGCTCAGTAGGTTAAGTGTCTGACTTTGGCTCAGGTCATGATCTCAGGGTCCTGGGATGGAGCCCCACATAGAGCCCTGCATAGGGTTCTGCACTCAGCAAGGAGTCTCCTTGTCCCTCCGCCCCTCCCCCTACTTGTGCTTTCTCTCACTCTCTGTCTCTCTCTCAAATAAATAAATAAAATCTTTAATAAATAAATAAATCAACAATAAATAAATAAATACATGTTATTTATTCTAATAAGCTTATAGTGGTATCTTGTTGTTTTAACTTTCATTTCCCTAATGACAAATGTTGAGCATCTTTTCATGATATATCTTTCATGTATCTTCTTTGTCATAGTGTTTTTCATGGCTTTATATGCCATCTGCATATCTGCATTGGTAAAATGTCTGTTCAATCTCTTGCCATTTCTTTTTTGAATTGAGTTCCTTATTTTCTTATTGAGTTTTGAGAGTTCCTTATGTTTTCTAGATACTAATCCTTTTTCAGATATATGATTTACAAATATTGTCTCTCTCTGTAGCTCGTCTTTTCACTCTTAAAAGTGCCTCTTGGAGAGTAGAAGTTTTTAATTGTGATAGCGTTCAAATTATCATTTTGATATTTCATTGATCCTGGTTTTCATATTATATCTAAGAAATCTTTGCCTAAGTCAAAGTCACAATGATTTTTTTTCTAAAATTTCTATAGTTTTACTTTTACACTTAAATCATCATCCACTTTGCGTTAATCTTTGTATATGGTATTAATATGAATTGAAGCTTATTTTTTCTCTCACCTCATTTGTTCCTGTCTCTCAAATATTACTGTCCTTTATTGCCTGATGCTCAGTGTCTTTAAAACCATTTTTTAATATATTTTTCCCAGTTGTTTGTTTGTTTCAAGTAGGAAGGTAAATTTTGTTTCTATTAACTCCATCTTGACCAAAAGCTACTGTCATGAAGTTCACTTTTTATTAATGAACATTGACTGCGTTTTGTGACTTAGGGTGACTTTCTGTTATTAAAAGTGAGCTGAGGGGCACCTGGGGGGCTCAGTTGTTAAGCGTCTGCCTTCGGCTCAGGTCATGATCCCAGGGTCCTGGGATCGAGCCCCGCATCAGGCTCCCTGCTCCACGGGAGGCCTGCTTCTCCCTCTCCCACTCCCTCTGCTTGTGTTCCCTCTCTCACTGTGTCTTTCTCTGTCAAATAAATAAATAAAATCTTTGAAAAAAACATAAATAAAAGTAAGCTGAAAACTTTAAGAACTTGCATGAGTTTTTATTCAAAGATAGGAGAAGGAACACCCCACTAAAGAATTTAATGAGATAGTGGAAGACAAACATAAATATGTGCCCTCAATCCTCTGTGTTACATGTAGGAGTTACATAATCTTTAAAACTAGATCACTTATTGTTTATATACTTTTAAAAGCCGTTGATATTGAGGCAATGGTTAGTATTTGAAAATGAGGAGATGTTTCCCATCACGATTCTCATAAGTAGTGGAAATCCTAAAAATGGCCTTTCAAATCCCTCTGTGTATTTGGGAAGTCTCAAGAATTCTTCCAGCTACTCATGCCAACATTGGGGAAACTAGAAACATGTTCTAAATATAGTTCAGTACAATCAAAATTGACATTTACTTCTTTGAAAATATATAATGTTAAAGAACATCCAAATTCTGATTGCAAATGGCACTTCCTAATTTCAGTTTGTTATAAGACGGCCTATTTGTCCTGAATTTCTCCTACTTCTCAAGCCCTTTCTTTTGTTGAGGCTTCTTCCCAGTTTGTTAATTTCTCCCATACTCAAATCACAGATTTACATTTATTTCTAAAAGGCTATGTGAAGACAGTTTTGAAAGAAATCCACTTTATATCTGTCAGTCATAAGATTAGCCTACTTTTATTCATTCAACTCATCAACAAATTATGAGAAAAGTGAGAGATTAGATCCCCTTGGTTCATAGGCCCAAGACGAATTTGATGAGTGTATGTCAGTGTTGGGCACGGATATCAAGGGATAGTCCACATTATTGTACCTAAAATCAACTCTCTCTCTCTTTTTTTAATCATTTGACAGTCTCTGAAAAATTTTCAGGTGAACTGGATGTCTTACTGGTTGACATACATATTAAATTGAAAGAAAGTTCTGAGCTGAAATTTAGCATGTGAAGCTTTGTGCCCTGGAAAATGTGTTTCTAGAGTTGTCCTACCATGTAAATTTTATTTGTAGCAAATAAGGAGATCACGGGGAATAACTTCCAAAGTCTTGACTTCCCAAGAAAAGGTGAATGGATACCTTTTGTTTAGGGTTAGAGTGAATATTTAGATAGGGAAGCGTTGTCATCCTATGTAGAGATGGGCATAAGTCATGCATGTGCCTTAAGGAAACATGCCTATTCATACTTTGTTATATAAATGAGCTCCTCCTTGGGTGGAAAATTTAGTATTATAATGAGGTAAAGGTAATTATTGGTCATTCCAGAGGTCACTCCATGGTCTGTGCAGGTGCCAGTCAGGGGTTAAGCTCAAACTGGTCTGGGTGGTCTGGGATGGCTGGAGGTCTTGTCAGGGCAGTCGCTATTCCCTGAGGGGTGATTTCAGGCTTCATTTGCCTGCATTAAGAAGTAAGTCAGAAAGAAGAGCTTAAGAAAAAGTGTAGGACAAAGTTCTGTCAGTACAAGCAGGTAGACAGTAAAGGTCAGGTGTTGGGGTCTAGCTGGTGACAGTGTTGTCAGAGTTGTATATCCCTAAATCATCACGGTATTCATTGCAATTTGTTTTGAATTGTGATTTCTGTAATAGCATGCCTGTGTAATACTAAAAATAGGGGTTTATTATTTTTAACTGCATTCTTTGCCAAATGTCTTAGAAAAACATAGAAAATCTGTTAATCTGTGTATCTCCAAAATACTATTTAGAATTTTGTACCCAGAGAAACCCAGGAGTGTGTAATGTTTAAAACATACAAATAATATCTGTAGCATGAAAGTATGTTGATGAAAAAAATAATATTCATTTTAAGATGATCTCTGAAATGTATATCATAAAACTCAAAACACCATAGGAGAAAATTAGAAACCATTCATTTAACCATTATCTTCAATTAATGGAAAGTAAAAGGTAAAATTTCATGCGCTTAATCCCGTGACCTGACTGCCCATACTTTAATATTGAGATACCTTATGTAGGTCCAAATCAGTAAATTAAATTGTAAAGTCAGAATATCAATTTTTAATTCCTTCTGGGATTCATTTTTCACTTTACTCATTGTAAAACTATGTGAAATAAAGCTGAGGTTTTTAAAAAAAATTAGTAAAAGTGAGTGTTTATCTTTTGTTTCAGAATATTTTCCCAATTTTGTTAGTGTTCTAACAACAACAAATATTGGTAGATCATTTTTTTTCTAAAAGAGGAAGTGATCTTATGAGAAAGGAACCCTACAGCATGCTCCGGGAACCCCACCACAGCATACTAGAGAACATAATATATGTGACTTTGACTCACCTAAGAGATGAAAAGAAATACCAACAGTAATGTTTCATAAGGTGATTACATCAAATAAGGCTACCCAAAGGAACTGAGCCACGAGTAGGCCTTCAACCTGGTTTTGAGACTCCTGTCTTAAAGTTTTTCAGACTTACGGGATCATAGCAATTGTAAGGGGAAAATGACCAGTTTCTAACAGTAGCCTACATAAAGCAGAATCAAGTTTATTTATGCCCTTGTATCTAACTACTTGATATTGCAGTAGAGAATTCTTGAAACCAATGGCAGCCTTCGATTTTGTTTTTCTAAATTACCTTAATTGTTCTGCTCCTTCTCTTAACATACTCTACCTTTACCTTGGTTATGCCATCATCTAAAGCCTTGCTACTCAAAATGTGCCTGCAGACCACCAGATTAGTATCACCAGGGAGCTTGTTAAAACTGTAGAATCATGGGTGCCTGGGTGGCTCAGTTGGTTAGGCGACTGCCTTAGGCTCAGGTCATGATCCTGGAGTCCCGGGATCGAGTCCCACATCAGGCTTTCTGCTCAGCAAGGAGTCTGCTTCTCCCTCTGACCTTCTTCCCTCTCGTGATTTCTATCTCTCATTCTCTCTCTCTCTCAAATAAATAAATAAAATCTTTAAAAAAAATGTAGAATCAGGGGGAAAAAAAGTAGAATCTGAAGTGCCTGGCTGGCTCAGTCGGCACAGCATGCAACTCTTGATCTTGGGGTTGTAATTTCAAGCCTTACTTTGGGCATAGGGCCTAGTAAAAAAAAAGAATGTAGAGTCTTCAGACTTCCTGAATTAAAATCTGCATTTTAACAAAATCACCAGTTGATTCCTATGCACATTAAAGTGTGTGAAACACTAGTCTAAAAGACCTTATCCTTAGTCTCTGGGAAACAAACTCCTTCTGGTAACATGTAAGATGTGACATTTTCTTGTCACTTTCCCCTCTTCCACTTATGTCCAGTGAATTTCTTCTGTGTTTAGAATATCATTTTATCCTTTTAAGCGCTACTGATGCAGGCAAAATTTCAAATTAGGTAAAGTTTATGTTACTCTCCAAATATCAACTTTATCAAATTCATAGCTGATGTTACTTGGAAGTGCATGTCATGATGTGAAATTCCCAGTTGTGGTTAAGAACCTTGTATATCTTGCTCACCTCTGATTTCCATCACCCCAAACAGTATTTGCTATGGAATTAAGTCCTTCATAATTATTTGCTAAATAAATAAATGAATAAATCCCCTTTTCTTATGTTTTTTTAATTCCATCAGATAATTAACTAAACATATACTAAGCACATACTATGTTCCAATCATTTGCATAAGTGCTAGTTATAAAGATGAAGAAAATTCAGTCTCAGCTCCAGGACATTCATGATCTAGAGAAGAAAGACATGAATAATGATGTATTATAATATGAGTAGGTTTTTATAGGAGAGGAGGTCATTGTAGGCTGAGAAACATGTACAAAGACCGGTGAAAGAACCTGATATGTTACAGAAATGATAATACTCACTGTGGTTTAAGCATGGCTTTACCCACTTTGAATTATTCTAATAGCAGAAGAAGATCACTGGATATAAATAGGAGTTTGGAAAGATAAGAAAATGCATCAATTTACATATTACTAGAAGAACTGTCTTGGAAACATTTTAGATAATGCAACTCAAATTGGAATGTGCATATAAGTAATCTGGGAATTTTGTTAAATGGTGAGAGATTGCTCAAGCATAGTTTGTGAGATTGTTTCATGATCTTTGGAGATTGCTGGACTCTTCCACTCACCCCACCTGAATACAAATGAAACAAATGAACAAACAAGCAAAAAACCATGCAATCAAACAAAAAAAAATGAATTAAAAAAGCCATTGTGAAAGAAAAAAAAATGCACCAAACAATTAAGGATATGATTTTATTCTGGCTCTTAAAAAAGGGAGAATGTTTCTCAATGAGGAATGTCTCAAAAAAGAAGACAACTAGGGGTTTCATAAAACGATGATGTGACTGAGGAAGAGAGGAGGTGCGTTTTATCTTAGAGTGTGTGTGGGAAGGGTGGTCTTTTGCAGTTTCTCTGAACACAAATGATTGGGAGGATATCTTAACTTTTTCTGTTTTCCAAGCATAGATCCCCGGCAAAGGTCAACATTGTCACCACAATTTTCTTTTCTTTGAAGGACTTATATGAGTAAGATTTAATCTTATTTTTTTCCAATTCTGTCAAAATTTGTGTTACTGGTATGTACATTTCAGCTAAAGCATTAGTAGGAAGACAAATCAGAATACCTAAACCCAGATAAAATTGAGAATGAATCAAAATATATACTATAACTATGAGACTTTATATTTTGGAATATAAAAAGCTTGTTAAACCAAAATAAGTCTTTAATTTTTAGACTATTAGGCAGTTTAAAAACAGTAAATAATTATAATTAGTATGGTGAGCATTTTTTGGCTCAAGATTAACTTTCTAACACTCTGAGATCATGTATTGCCTAATTAAGGCATTATGTAAGTTTGACCTGTGTCTGATTTGAGTTTAATAAAACCAAAAGGGAGAATAGCATTTGCCTATGGTTGGTGCTCCATAACTGTTTGCTAATAATGACTATAATGATTTACAATTTAACTCAAATAATATTACTAGATATTTATATTATTTCAAGTTGCATTTCAAATTCATATCCAAAATCTATTTCTTAGAGATGAGTAGGCATATCCATTTAGAAAAGACTAAATCAATGGTTCTTAACAGGGGGGCAGTTTTGCCCTCCAAGGGACGTTTGGCAATATCTGGAAACATTCTTGATTGTTACTACAGGACTTGGGGGATGCTGCTGGCATCTAGTGGGTAGAGGCTAGAGATGCTGCTAAATATCTTGCAATATACAGAACAGCCTCTCAAAATAGTTATTTGGTCCAATATATCAATAATATTGAGGTTGTGAACCTCTGGACTAAATAAGTTTTATATGGATGGAGTGAATATGAGCTCATTAGTATAGACACCTAGATAGTGTGTATCATGTGTGTATTTGTGATTCCCTGGAAATTTTTCTTTACTTTCCTTCCTTTAACTGGATAAAAAAGTTATGATATTGTTTGCCTATTGTTCTCTAATGAAGTAAATATTTTCTAGTTTGTAATTAGAATAGACAAAGAAATGACTTTCATTTTGATATTGGATCCCCAGTCCCAAATAACAACAAAAAAGTGATGATAGAATAAAGCTAACACAGTACAAAGTTAAATCCTACAGTTCTAGAACATTATTATGTTTGAGTCTTTGACCCTCTGTCAGTGTTGAAAGAATCAAAGAACAGAGAAAAATACTTTGAAAGTTATGTCTTTAAATATTTCTCAGAAATATTTTTTCCCTTGGCACATTTGTGCAAGAGAGGGTTTGTTCTCTTAACTTAGAGATTCACAGACATAGACATGTAACTACCTGAAGAGAACATTCCACCTTAAATGGGGGAGTGGGGTGATACTAAGTACCTACCACAGGAAGTGATCAAAGAAGGGTAGTCAAAGAAAATGTAGTCAGTGAAGTTGGAGGCAGCTGAAAGAAAAATTAGAATGGTTAGATTCTAGTATCTGACATATTTTGGATTATAACAAGAGAGATTTCAAAAGTTGTAGTCACCCACATCACAGTATTTATAAAGATAAAACAAGCAAAGCAAAGCTACTGGAAATTGTCAATTATCTGAAATTTAAGCAAGAACAAAGAGAAAAGATGACACTATGAGGAAATAATTGCTACTATGTGTGCATATGTACATGTATAAGTTGATTTATTTAGTCCTTTCTGAATTATAATTTATAAGACATATTGACATTTGGAATTCATAAACCATCTCCACATCCAGGCAGTTTTTTCTAAATTAAAACTTCCTTCCCCCACATATTTTTTCATTTTTTTTCTTTTCTTTTTTTCCCCCCTCCCATATTGTCCTTAGCTCTTTTTAAAAATACTTGGACTGTGTACAGCCACTGTAAGGTTGATCCTTTCATGGGACTCTGACTTTTTGTAGAATTGGGTTTAACAAAGACAAGGTTATTAAGTTGACTTAATAGAGAGAAATCATTTTACCATCTACCACTAAATTTAACTTTAAGTCTACTCCATCCTATTCTCATCTTCCCACTTAGCACTGATACTCCCATCTGTGAAACCTGAGGTCTACCTAAACATTGGGTGAAAGATCTAGTAAGTTGATAAATGAGCGAAATAATCTTCATGGGGACTGTGGCAAACTCAAGAGCTTGAGACCTGTAAGGAATGAATATTGGACTTTGTAGCTTCTGGCTTTAATTCTCATGTATCATGAAGAGTTACTTCCCAGTGTTGCTACACATTCCAGTTTTTATTGAAGAAGAAGAAGAGGAGGAGGAGGAGGAGGAAGAGAAAAATAAATTCACATTTTATTTTATTTTTTTACTTTATTTTTATTATTATTATTATTAATATTATTATTTGGAGAGAGAGAGTGAGTGTGCAAGCAGGCTGGGGGAACAGGGACAGAGATGGAGAGAGAGAGAATCTTAAGCAGGTTCCCTGCTCAGCCCAGACCCTGATGCAGGGCTCTATCTCTCAACCCTGAGATCATGACCTGAACAGAAATCCAGAGTCAGATGCTTAACCAACTGAGCCACCCAGGTGCCCCAAGACATTCACATTTTAAATGAAACCCCCCCAAATTGAAATGTTTTCTCTCTCTCTTTTTTTTTTTTTTTTTTTGGTTATTTCCTTTTTCTGTAATGTAAGACATCATACATATTAGGGAATACCAGTTTAAAACTTCTGGTCCAGGTGGTCAGTGTTCCATAATTTTCAAAAAGGGTACTAAAATATATTAACATTATATTAGAAATCTATTAGAAATTTATGTAAATAGTTGGTACTGGGGATTGATATGCCCAAAATAGCATTTTTATTAAAGAACCAGAATATGGTTCTAAGAAACTGTTAAGCCAAACAAAGAAATCTTGCATAGACTCCCAAAACAGTATTGTTGACTGAGGCAGAGACTTGTGAGATTTTTAAATATGGAAGTTGTACTTCAATACGTCAGCTATGGACTTGGGGAAGGATTTGGGTAAGATATTTGAGACAATTAGTATATAGAAATGTTGGCCCTTCATTATTATTTTCTGAATCCTGAACTCTGACTTTCTAAACATGTTTTTCTACTTTTTGCATGGAAATTGTAGATAACTGCAGTAAGCCAATTCCATAGACCTAAACCAGCCATTTTATAATAGGTTTGTTGTAGAGGTAGTAGTACAGCCTGATGCCTATTATTGTAATATAATTCTTGATACCAACTTGGAGATCATTCTAGGTCAGTGAGGGGGGGTGGTATGGGAAGGATCCAGACATCACTAATTTTTTAGCTCTTAGTTTGAGCAGAGAACTCTCCAAATGATATTGACTAGAACTCTCCATTAAGGCAGTGGTCATAAGAATCTTTTAAAAACCATGAGGACCAGATAAGGTTAATTAATCCAATCATTCATTTAACAAACATGTATTAAGAGCTTGCTCTGTACTAGATGCTTTGCTTGAGGGGAGGGATTATATATAAAGATGAATAAAACATTTTTTGCCCCTCAAATATATAGTATCTATTAATGGAAGTTATCATAAATGGGTAAGTGAAGTGTTTAAAATTGCTTTGGTAGAAATATGCCTATAGTAAAAGGAAAAAGCCAACTTGATCTGGAACTTGAATTTTGGGAGAAAAAAAAATTACACAGGAATTATCCCTTGAGTGAATCTGAACAATTAATAGGTATTTTCGGCCAAAATAGAATGGGATATTGGAAGGAATACAGTCAATATGTGAGAACAGTTTGTCCACCTTAGATCAATTGAAGACTCTCAGTCTGAACATAACTCACAGGTTGATTTTACCCATTAAAATTTAATACAATAAATACTGTTGAAATTTTTTGTTTTCATTAATGTTATCAAATAATTATAAAATTTTTGTTACACTTGTCAGAGTAGTTTTCAACCTTAATGTACATCATAATCATCTGGAAAGCTTGTTAAAACACAGATTTGCTGCCCTCTTCCCCATTTTCTGATTTGATAGGTCTGGGGTAGTCCCAATAATATGCATTTTTAACGAGCCCCAGGTGATGCTGCTGCTGCTAGTAGTCAAGGGATAACACTTTGTGAAACACTGTTTTCCTATAAAGAATAGATTAAGCGTCAGGTGATCTGCTCAGGGCTTAGGGAAACACAGTTTTAGTAAAAAATTTCATTTTTTTGAACCTCCCCACTTGTAAAATAAAAAGGTCGGACTGCACAATATCAATGACAAAGAAATACAGGCACCCAGATAGGTTAATGATGAGAATCATTTCAAATTGAAAATATTCTTTAAAAGAGGATGAGTGTCTATGAGAAAAGGGCAAAGAAGTATAACAGAATATTATATCTTTCCTCTGACCCAAGCAGTTCAGTTCAGTCCCTGAGTATTAAGACCCAATCAGTAGAACAAAAGCCCAGCCAGACCCACGAACCTTGAATGATAGTTTAGAGATCATCTTTCCTCCCTTTGTTACGATCATGCCCTCTCAGAACTGCAAGCTACTTGTTAGTTTCCCAACTTCAGGTCTTGCTCTTCCTGAAGGGAGTTCTTATATTTATATGTATTAATATGTATTTCTTCATCTCATAAAATTTTCATTGAGGTCTTAGTACTCTACAGGGGTTTTCACCTGTTAGCTGTTGGCTTACCCACCTTTTTTAAATTTTTTATTGTTATGTTAATCACCATACATTACATCATTAGTTTTGAGGTAGTGTTCCATGATTCATTGTTTGTGCATAACACCCAGTGCTCCACGCAGAACGTGCCCTCCTTAAAACCCATCACCAGGCTAACCCATCCCCCACCCCCCTCCCCTCTAGAACCCTCAGTTTGTTTTTCAGAGTCCATCGTCCCTCACGGTTTGTCTCCCCCTCGGATTTACTCCCCTTCATTCTTCCCCTCCTGCTATCTTCTTCTTCTTTTTTTTTCTTTTTAACATATATTGCATTATTTGTTTCAGAGGTACAGATCTGTGATTCAACAGTCTTGCACAATTCACAGCGCTCGCCATAGCACATACCCACCTTTTAATTCAGTGTTTCCTAATTCCCAAGCAGCCCTAGCTTTCTGTGTTCGGTATGCAAAGTTGGCAGTAGGGGAACTCAAGTGACTGTAGACTTCAGAACCTATAATGATGGTTGGGCCGGTGGAGGGAGCTGTTGGTTTGAGAATCACTGACCTTTTGGTCTCTAGCAGACAAAAGCACACATCTCACTGCTAGTGAAAAGCCTAGTGCTAAACATTTATTTCTCTGAGTTCGTATTTTCGTTTATGTTGCTTTAAATTTGGAAAGAAAATCACCTAATGGCTTTGAATTTGGAAAGATAATTACCTAATATCAAAGGACTGTACCCGCAATGGCCTTCGTGACTAAGTGGAAGGTTGGTAGGAGCTGGACTTGAGAAGATAAGACCTGTATGATGTGATGAGATTTGCTGAGTGAGGTGAACAGTTCCTTATTAAATAAGTGAGTTTGAGGGTGCTCAGTCCTAACTCAAATAAGGTATAAATTATGTTTCATAAGAAAAGTACAAAATAGTGCTTCTGCCTTCGTGTGTATTTGTCTTTAAGGATAAATTTTCATTGGAATTCCAGAGTTAATCATTTAATAGAATGTGTAGATTTAAATTGATTTACTATAGTGTTGAATTTTATGACTGATAAATAGTGCTACTAATCTGAAGAAGACCAGATGTGTGAATAAAAAAGAGTATTTAGTGATGGTGAATAAAAATTTAAAATGTGACGCTTCCATAGTATGAAATTTACTTTTAAACTCAAAAGGTTAAGTTTTGCTGTATGTGTATGCCTAATTTATGCTTTTCTTTGCAATGATATGGTTCATGATAATTCAGAATATCAGATAACTGGTAATTTTAAGTTTTCTCTTTACTGAATATTTACGAGATTACTAACAATGATAAATATAGCTTAGTTTATAAGATAGTCAATAGTTTATTTCTAATTCCTCTAACTTATATAAACTTTTAACATAGTTAACATTTCCTTGAAACGACAGCCCCAAAAATGGAGAGAAAAAATAGACTGATAGTCAGGAGATCCTAGGTTCTAGAGATGGCTTCTCTTCTTCTAGCAGTGTGAATTTGTAAAAATTACTTATCTCACTGGGCTTCAGTCTTTTTATTTTAAATTTATAAGTTTCGACTTCTAAGCCCTTCTAGTTTTGCTATTTTTAATTTTTTTCAAATGATTTTTGCTTAAAGTTAGATCATTCAATTTACCAGAGTAAATCGAAATATAGCATGTTTTAAAACCACATTGTTTCAAAGGTGCATGTATACATGAAAAATATTCTAAATTTATGGTTAAAGATATACATATTTTGACATAATTTTTGATCACTTTAGTTACTGAAGAATATTAGTAGTTTGATTTTTATTAATATATTTTTTAGTTGTTAGAACTACTATATTTCATATTGTGTACCATATGAAAAATTATTTTCATATAGTGTACTATTATAATTTTTACAATCCATAAAAATAATTAAAATCCCCAAGGAAAAAAATATGGTTTAGTTAGAATTTTTAGAAGTTAATGAAAAGTCAGTGAATAGTCAGTTTAGACTTTATATAAGAGGATATCAAAGAACTTTATGCATCACATAGTCATAAATTTCATTTTTCAGAGAGAAAGCTTTAAATGTGATCGTGATAAAAATATTGATAGAAACCAAAATATTAACCATAACCAAAGCTGATACCAGGTTTTAGAAATCCCACTAATGCCTCTAAAGTATTATTATACCTCTCTTATTTAGACTGAGAGCCTTGTGAATTGTTTTTCAGTTTAATCCAGTAGATTAAGCTTTATGAATCCTTTGGTTGAGATTTTCTACTGATAGCTGTTGTTTCTCTGTGATTAAAGAAAATAAAATCAAGTTTAGAAGGCTTTGTAGGCAATCTGGTTTTGCAAGGCTCTCTCTCTCTTCTAAAACATTAGAAATACAACCTACGACTTACCTCTCTTGCCAAGGGTGTTATTACTTTAATAATATACAGATTTGGACTTTGAATTGCATTTCAGGCAATCAGAGACGTTACTAAAATTTTATCTTGTATGCAGGTAAATGTGGAGATTCATTTTGTATATCTCATCCTCAGGAAGCATTAATATGATTTCCTTAAAGTCAAATTTATGAGAAAATAATGGAGAATTATGGTAATACACTTTATTCCTTATCATTTTCTTTTATAAAAAGGACTCTCTGAAAATATAAGTTGGCTCTGACAACTTCTTTCTTCTGTGTTTTCTTGTCCCCCTTTTTTTTAATATGTAAATATTTTGGATTTAGGACTAGAGCCCCCTAACTTCTTGTGTAAAGACATTTCTAAATCTGTTTGCCATCTATTAATTTTATATGATTCTTAAAAATAAATTCAGAATCATAACTCTTACAACTTCACCTTGGCAGCAAGCATCCAATTTTATTGTGTCCTCTGCTGGCCTGATATCACTAATGAGAGCCTGAATGTCACAAGGCAATGAGGATTGCCCATCAGTTGCAGAGCTTAGTCAACTGTGTAATGAAGTCTTGTTTGTTTGCTTTCTTTTGTAAAGCACTTAGTGAATCTCAGCACATTTTCAGCAGCTTAGTGATATTGCTCATTTCATCACTTCTAAACTTTTTGCGTCATTTTACTAACCATTACTGAACTTTATTTCATTTTGCATACTTACTAAGGCAGTGCCAAAGTAATTGACAGTGGAGCAGCTAATAGGCACCAAACCAGGGTAATTACTACTATAGGAGAAAGCATCAAAATTGATAAGAAATTGAAAACTACATTTGCCATATTTCTGACACATTTTTAAAAGATTTTAAAACTAAAGTAAAAAAGTAAGTATATGCTTAGTATTAAAAAATAAATAAATGGGTGCATAAATAAAAGAATTACAGAATAAAATGTAGAAGTCCCCATTTGATGTATCCCTCCCATTCCTACGCTCAATAGTCTGATTTGTATACTTCCAGCTCTCTTCCCCATGTGGGCTCAGGGCCAGACTTAGTTTGAAGTAAAGAAAAAAAAAAGTAAGATGTCCTGTAATACACCAAAATTTAAATGAGCATCACATAAATTTATAATTAAAATGTATTTTGTGATTTTCATTTTATATGAATGAGATCATACTTTTTAAAAAAATCTAGAATGTTCCTTATGATAAACATACCATATTTTATTTAGCCATTTATCATTGACGGACATTTAGTATTTTTCAGTTTTTGATTATTACCAAGAATGCTGTGAATGGAATACATTGTATATATATTGAAATATTTTTCTAAGATTCCTTTCAGGGACAAAGAATATGCATATTTAAAATTGTCCCTCAAAAAGTATATAACAATATATACTAAAACACTGTATGTTAGTCTCATTTCTCTAGGATTGCAATTTAAAAAAGATTGCCAATATGTTGGTTGAAACATGTTTATTTTAAACTTGGCCATTATCCTAAAATTTCATATTATTTTTATTTATTTATCATTCATGGATGAGATAATATGACAATATAATATTACATATAATGTCAGGAATAGGGGCTAAATTTGATCAAGTACTTACTTCGAGGCTGGAGATCTTTGACTACCTTTTCAATTTATCTAAACTTTTTATTTTATTCAGGTATTTTTACCTTTTGTCAAATTTGGTACTAAAGATATTATAAGAAAATGTCTGATAATGGAAAATTTCAAGGTTAACTAACGTTATACGTAGCCTTCCCTAACATTTAAAAATATATACTTAGAATTATGTTCTTTATCTATCCCTAAAGTGGTTTATAATAGTATTTTTTAATTTTAACAAGACCTAAAAAAATGTCTCTCTCCTGTTGATATTTCTTAAAGCCCACATTTGATTTTATTGCTTCAACTTATTATTATTGGCAAATTAAGACCACTATTCTTCATCCTTATTAATTTATTCTTTTCACTTTCTTTATGCTCTTTATTCCTCTAGTTTTTTGAGAAAAAATTTTATTTATTTTCAACATATATTTTCATTACAAATATTTAAGACTAAAGTTTTTTAGTTGAATACCATCTTGACTAGATTCATAGATTTTTGAGATGTATTACTTTTATTGTCTTTTGTTTCTAAATGGTCTGTAATTTCTGTTCTAATTTCTTTTTTAAACCACTAAAAATATTCTAAAATTTTGCAAATTTATTCTTCTTTGGTTTTTCTTTTTCTTTTTTTTTTGGTTCATTTTATTAACACACTAACATAAATTTCTTCACTTTGGGTTGCATTTTATTTTGGTTCAGCTACATTCCCAGGATCACTTCCATTTTTTCCTTTGTGGAATAGTTTGAGATTATCTTTACAGCTTAATTCATGCTCTTTTTTTAGTAATGTTAGCATAACTGTTTGAAAAATATGTATATATCATTTTATTAAGGTACAAAATATAACGCTCACACATATCAAGCTTATTATTTTTAACACTCAAATTTTTATATAACTATGTTTTGTTCTGAAAGTCATCTATTTATGTATAAGCCTCCAATCTAAGAATAAAATTTGATTTGTGGATATTTTTTCATTCATAAAATTATACATATTGAAAATATATTTTTAAATGTATCTTATGACAAAAGTGGATGTTATCTGTTATATTTTTGGTAATGTCTACCTTTCATTAAGATAAGCTGTTTTTTTCTATTGAATGGTTTTACTTTGAATTTCATTTTTTTAGTATATTTGTATTTCGTTGTATTTTCCACTTTTTTTAACACTCTAATTTAAATACTTGTATACATTATCTCAGCAACCACCATTCTTTATTTTTTTCAGTTCAACAAACATTAGTTCCTATTACATGTATGCACATATATATGTGCACAAAATATTTGAAATACAGAGGACTTTTTACCTGAGAAAGCTTACAGTCTACTCTTAATTTTTTGCTGAGTAATCATCACATATGTTTTCACAAAAAAATTATTTCGATGCCACTATTTCTAACATTTGTGGAATAATAATTTTAGTAAACATATTTATAAGAATTTACTGAGGCTGACTCAGGAATGTCTTATAACCATATTGTTAGATATCAGTCAGCAAGCTTGGCTGAAAACATAAAAAAAAGTAGAATGTCGGTGTTGTAAATGAAAGAAATTTACTGAAAGTGTATGGAGTAGCTCAAAAAAAAAAAAAAAAATCACCTAGCAGAAAATGAGGAGGGATAAGGAAAGTTAGGCAGTACCTAGCCCTGTAGCCAAAATTATTTCGGCAAAGTGTTTCCTACTGCCAGTACATCATCAGATGCTCCAGCTTGCACTACTGCTACCTAACAACGCTAGGCTCTGGGTGTGGCCTCTGATGTCACTGCTACTTCTGTTCCCGGGAAACCACTGCCACCTTTTGCCACCACAATAGAACCTCCACTGTCTGAATAAGAACATCCGAGTCTCGTACTTAGGTCACTTGCTCATGCCCTAACAATAAGGAAAGCCTGGAAAGAATTTCTTTGTCTATCTGGGCTCTTGGACTTCTAGAGTAAGAGATCAGTTCCTTCTGCCACTAAAACATAGAGTTAAGTATGTTGGAATATAGAAAGATAGTGCATATTCAAGGTAACAAAAGCAATAATAACAAGAAAAAGACAAATATGCACTATTGTATAGAAGAGATTAAAGGGATTGGTGAGTTAAAATCTGTTGATTTTGGGGGGCTTAAGTAGTCAACCCTGGTTCATAAAAATTTAAGCTGTAAGTAACCACAGAAACCATCTAATTTAGCTGTTTTTTTTTTTCTTTGAGACAACTGAGTCTGAGTGGTTAAGTGACTTGTCCATTGAAAACTATCACGTTTTTCTTTAATTTCATACATTTAGCAGATACTTAATGAACACCTAGTATGTATTAGACATAATTCCTATTGCTGGGGAAATAGTAAATAATATAATAATAATAATAATATTACTACTATTACTAATAATAATAATAAATAGAAAGAGGTGAAAATACATTTCCTGTTCTCATATATTTTATATTCTGATGAGAGGAGACTAATAAAAAACAGGTAATCAGATTAGAAAGCATATTTTCAGAAAGTGATAATTTATGTAATGGAAAGTGACTGGGAAGTGACTGGGGATGGAAGTCAGAAAAAGAAATCAGGTTACACTGAGGAAATGACTTTAAGACTGAAACTTGAATAAAGAGGCAGCTTGAAAAGATCCAAGGTTTAAGGGCATCCCAAACACAGGAATCAGCATATTCAAAAATCCTGATGAATGAATGAACTTGGTGTGTTAGGGGTGCATAAAGAAAGCTTGTATTGTTGCAGCATAAGGGAGCAAGGAGAATAGTGGCCTAAAGTGAGATTAAAAAGACAAAATTGAGACTCGAGCCCATTTAGTACATTACAGGTCAACATTGTAGATGAGCAGTCAAATATTATTATGATTATCATTTCTATGTATGTATTTTTCCTAAAACTTTGCAGTTTTCTTTTTATCTTTCAGTATTCAACATTTTCACATTTATGTTTTTTAGGTAATTCTCTTTATTTTCTTTTGCCATTTGATGGTACTTTTCAATTTAAAGATTTATCTTTCTTCAATTCATAGCTATTTTCTTACATTATTTCTTTGATTATTTTCCCCCTCCATCCTATCCGTTCTTATGTTCTAAAGTACCTTATCAATTGATGTTATGGAGATATGGATATATACTTCTCATCACTTAGTAATTCATTTCTGTTTTAGAATAACACTTTTGCTTGTTCTTCCAGTTTGTTTATTTTATGTATAAATCTGTCCCATTTTCTCTTTAGTGTGTATATTGTGAATCAAGTTTTGTTGTTTTGTTTCGTTTTGTTTTGAGTTCCAGCAACTGGATTTTAAAAAATATCCCATTTTTCTTTTTTGTTTTCTATTATAAGGTTTTATCATATTTTTTTAAGTTTTACTAATATAATATTCTTTTTTTAAGATTTTTTTATTAATTTGACAGAGAGAGACACAGTGAGAGAGGGAACACAAGCAGGGGTGGGAGAGGGAGAAGCAGGCTTCCCGCTGAGCAGGGAGCCTGACGCGGGGCTTGATCCCAGGACCCTGGGACCATGACCTGAGCCGAAGGCAGATGCTTAACAACTGAGCCACCCAGGCTCCTCACTAATATAATATTTTTATTCATTTAATTATTTTATTTATTTACTTCACATTAAAATTTATTTTCATATTATACTTATATTAAAATACAAATCCAATCTAAAATACAAATTATTTTAATATTATTACTTAATATTTTTTAATATTTTTACTTATTTACTTATTTCATTTATTCACTTTAAATCTATTTACTTTCTTATTTTTCTTTTCTTCTATTAACTTTATTTCTTTCATTAACTTTATTTCCTTGGACCCTTGTTAGTTCTGCCTTTTTATTGTTCATGGTGATGTGTTTGTTGTTTTTACTTCGGCAAAAACTTGTTTTCATGTGTTTTTTTTCCTGAATTGTTTGATGTCTCAAGATTTTCCATTCCTTTTAAGGATAAGCGTTTAATTTGAACCATATTAATAGCTGATAACTAGAGTATATTTTTTTTCAGTGAAGTGAAAACCAAAGATTTTATTTACAAACAAACTGACTTTCAAGTATATAATCTACAGACTATTATGAACAGGGAGAATCCCTACTAATGAACATAGGTTATGATTCCTAGAAACTAGTTTCAGTGGTTGAGGAATGGTTAAGCCACAGGTAAGCTTAAGGGAATATGGGTAGCTCATTTTCTGTGAATAAATCCACATCCCTTGCAATAATACAGCTCATTACTTGGGGCCACAGTTCTGTATCTCCCTTCTCATTAATCACTGACAATCTTCAGCATCAGAACTTATTAATTTAACTTAGGCTTTAAAATGCAGGGAATTCTTATTCTACTTCTCTAATATTTAATTTAATTTAATTTAATTTTTTAATTTAAGATTTTATTTACTTATTTGAGAAACTGAGAGATAGCGAGAGAGAGAGCATGAGCAGGGAGGAGAGGGAGAAGCAGGCTCCCTGGGAGCCCAACTCGAGGCTCAATCCCAGGAGCCTGGGATCATGACCTGAGCCGAAGGCAGACGCTTAACCAACTGAGCCACCCAGGCACCCCTTAATTCTCTAAGATTTTTTTTTCCCTGAGAGAAACTTTGTGCTCTTTTATTTTTTTAAATTTTATTATGTTATGTTAATCACCATACATTACATCATTAGTGTTTGATGTAGTGTTCCATGATTCATTATTTGCATATAACACCCAGTGCTCCATGCAGTACATGCCCTTTTTACTACCCATCACCAGGCTAACCCATCCCCCCACCCCCCTCCCCTCTAGAACCCTCAGTTTGTTTCTCAGGGTCCATAGTCTCTCATGGTTCATCTCCCCCTCCGATTTACCCCTCTTCATTTTTCCCTTCTCTAAGATGTTTTAAAAGCACCTTAATTAATTGCTCATGAAAATTGATTTAATCACATGATTGTATTTTTTATTGATTTAATCATATGGTTTAATATTTTTAAACTAGAATTTTGAGCAAGTCTAAAGGAAAAAGAAGTGCATTTTCAACATGCAACATCTCAACAATTTATTTTCCATCCTTCTTCAAGAAGCTCCTGGAACATCTGTTCTATCAAAACAGAAGATGAAGCCAAAAAAGAGGAAGCTGTAAATGTGATGCAGGGAGAAAAGTTTTACTTAAAAATATTATATGTGATTTAACTTTATAAATTAACTACTCTCAACATTTTATGCATATGAAATCACTTATATCTCATAACATCCCTGAGAAGTAGAATTTGAACCCAGTTACAATTGACTTCAAAGTCGGTGTTTGTAAACCCTACAATGTGCAACCTCTCTCTATGCAGTACTGGAAGAAAATTCTCAGAATTATGGTGATGGGATGTTTGAGGCCACAGCTATACCAAAGATTTTGAAAGCTATATGCCTCTCTAGGTCTTTTGGGGACTAGAGGAGAAACAGATAGAATATATGATGTTTGATCTCACAGATAACTGAATCCACTATTTTACTTCAATGAAAGAAAGATATAAAGAGAAATTTAGTCAAGAAACTATTACATGACGTGAAAAGGTAAATTACAAAGGCCCAATGAAAACTAAAAAATGAAAAAGTAGTAATTACAAACTCCATGAAAAAGAGACTTTGTCCAAAAAGAAAAACAAAAAGTAAGTAGAGTGCCCTATCTGAAGAATAACAATATTTAACTACTCATAATGACAGCAGCAAATGTTAATTTAATGTTAATGTGGAATGGGGTGCGTGGGTGGCTCATTTGGTTGTGTTGGACTCTTTGTTTTGTTCAGGTTGTGATCTCAGGATGATGGGATCCAGCCCCAGTCAGGTTCCATGGTCAGCTCAGAGTCTGTTTTCTCAAATAAATAGATAGATAGATAGATAGATAGATAGATAGATAGATAGATAGATAGATAGATAAAATCTTTAAAAAATTAATGTGGCATAATTGTATTGGGATTATAAAATAAGTGAATATGCAAACTGAATCATTATTTATCCTAATAGAAGAACGATCATCTATTCATTGATAAATTCAGAGTTGGTAGAATTTGCATGTAATTTCAAAATACATGCCATCATTTAATTTTAGGTATAGTTTATACTTAATATTTGCTACAAATCTCATATGCAGGTTTATTCAATCATTTTTCTTGCAGGAAGCTTCCTTTCATGGAAGGGTTCATTAAGATCAGTATTCCCTGTTCATAACAGCTTGAGACTTATTAACTTGAAAGTCAGTTTAGTTGTAAATAAAACTTTTAGCTCACATTTTCTTTTTTTTTTTTTAAAGATTTTATTTATTTATTCATGAGAGACAGAGGGAGAGAGAGAGAGAAGCAGAGGGAGAAGCAGGCTCCCGAGGAGCAGGGAGCCCGATGCGGGACTCGATCCCAGGATCCCGGGATCATGACCTGAGCCGAAAGCAGATGCTTAACCATCTGAACCACCCAGGCACCCAAGCTCACATTTTCTTTCCTTGAGTTTCATAAATACATTATTCTATTGTTTTCTGGCATGTTAAGTTCAAAAAAATCTGAGAGCAATCTGATTGTCTTTAAATCACTTGGTATTTTTGTGTATAAGAAAAAAAAAGTGCCTTTTTTGAAGTCCAGTGACTTTACCAGTGGATGTCTTCTTTTGGCTCTTCTGGGTCAATTTTCTCAAGTAAGTGGTCTGCCATTTTAATAAATTTTTTCAAGTCTTCTTTTATTCCAGAAAATATTTCTTAAATTATAGTTTTTGGTGTTTGCTACATTCCATTGCTTTGATTTTATTTGCCTCTGTCTCTCAATATCTTTTAAGTACTTTGCATCTATTTATTCTCTTCTTTTTGATTAAAACAATTTCCTCCTTCCATCTCACTTCTCTTAAGAAGAGGTATAAAACTTCTAATTTAGTTTCTATTTCTGAAATGTTTTCTTTTTTCCTTCTAATTATTTCTTAAATTATGTAAGATCTTCCTCAATTTTATCTCTCCAATCACATCATGAGGTTTTTTTTTTTTAAGATTTTTTATTTATTTATTTGAGAGAGAGAGAGAGAGCATGAGACAGGGGAGGGTCAGAGGGAGAAGCAGACTCCTGCTGAGCAGGAAGCCCGATGCGGTTCCAAAGTTTGTTTTCTAACATTTTATTAAGTTTCTGTAGTTTGGTTTGAAATACAAAGTCATTTTTTTTTAATTTTTGGATGTGCCTTATTTGCTATAGGTAAGTCAATCTGCTCTTATTTTTATTTCATTTATAATATATTTGTATGGGCTTTACTATAGTCCTTTTTTTATTGCTTATGTACAGATGAAATTAGTTTTTCTTTCTGTACTCTTAAGAAGATGGGGCGCCTGGGTGGCTCAGTTGGTTAAGTGGCTGCCTTCGGCTCAGGTCATGATCCTGGAGTCCCGGAATCGAGTTCCGCATCGGGCTCCCTGCTCGGCAGGGAGTCTGCTTCTCCCTCTGACCCTTTTCCCTCTCGTGCTCTCTATCTCTCATTCTCTCTCTCTCAAATAAATAAATAAAATCTTAAAAAAAAAAAAAGAAGAGATACATCAAGATAGCCTTCCTAACTTTGTGGCTCTAGAACTTCTGTTACTTTTACAGATGTTAAAAAATGATATAGCCATGCATTTTTGAAATCTATTGGCTCTCTTTTTCTTTCCGAATTCTATCTGAATATTCTCAGTGTAGATTCTATATCATGTAATTTCTCTCAATGTAGGATTTTTCTGGAAAGGACATCTGGTTAGTGGGTTGCAAGGGTCCATAACGCCCACCCACAGACTTTTAGACAGGGTCCTTCCATTAGCCTTTGAATTGGAATGTGCACAACCCATACCCAGTTTTGGCTGCTGTGTGCTGATTGTTTTAGACAGGGTCCTTCCATTAGCCTTTGAATTGGAATGTGCACAACCCATACCCAGTTTTGGCTGCTGTGTGCTGATTAGTTGCACAAGTTTTTAAGGAGTATCATCAATTTGTAGGTGATGTAAAGTTCTTACGCTTTCAGTTCTATCCATATTCCCTTTGCCATCCCCTGCTTCCATTCTCATAGTTGCTGGTACTATGTGGGATCTTAATTTATTTATTTATTTTTGTTTGGTTTTGTGTTGTGTGTGTATGATTTAGAACAGCTTTATTGAGGTATAATCCATTTATCATAAAATTCACATTTTAAAATGTTCATTTCAGTTGTTTTTAACGTATTCAAGGAGTTGCAAATCTACAATTATCTAATATTAGAAAATTATCATCACCTCAAAAAGAAACTCATCAACAGTCACTTCACATTACCCCTTACTGCCAGGCCATGGCAACCACAAATCTATCTGATCCATAGATTTGCTTATTCTGGATATTTCATAAAAATGGAATCAAAAAACGTGTGTGTGTATGTGTGTATTTGTACCTGATTTCTTTCACTTAGCATAATGTTTTCAAGGCTCATCCATACTGTACCATTTTTATATTGCTGAATAATATTCTATCATGTGGATATACTACATTTTGTTTATCCATTCATCAGATGATGAACATTTGGGATGTTTTATCCAGATCAAATTCTTAGAGAATTTTATTACTTCTATAGATTCATATTTTCACTGTAGATTCTCATCTCAGTCACACTATCAAGTTTTATTTTACCTAAAGGAAGACCATTTAAATCTATTTGAAGATGCAAATTAAGAGGAAAATAATATAAGTATTAATGAAAGTAAAAATGAAAAAGTAAAATTTAGATATATCTCAAAACATTATAATTTAGAAGCCATAGATGGTTATAAGACTGTAGTTTGAATGGGCTATGTTGTGAAGTTGTGAGTGTTCTGTCAATGTCAATAGAAATCTTCAATCAGTTGTTGGGTGACAAGCTAATAGAGATATCATAAGGAGGTTTCCCCATTGTCCTGGAAGTTAGACAAAATGATCATCATGATCACATCCATTTCTCTGCTTTGATAACATTATGTTTACCAAATTATGAAAAAGTTTTAAATAATAACATTTTTAGTTGTCAGTTTTTATAGGGAAATAAAATATGGGCATTTCTATTAGCTCACAAAGTAATCATTCCTTTAAAAAATCTGAGCTCTTTTGCAAAATCTCACATTAAAAATGACATGGCTTTGTAGTAAAATTAAGGAAAGGCAAGGCCACTCAAAATCAGTAAAAATTTGTAATTGGAACATAAAAACAAATAATGACATACCTTATAAATATACTGCTACAGTAAAAAGATATATGACATTCCTAATAAGTATGAATATTGTAGTACAGTATAGGACTTACAAAAAGAAAGTAAAAAGTTAGCTCTGAAAGGAAGAATAAGAAAGGTTTGAGTTAGGTTGCTCTGTTACAAAAACAAAAATAAAAATTATAAGATGTATTAGTTTCCTGGGGATGCCATAACAGATTACCACAAACTGGGGGGCTTAAAACAACAAACATTTATTCTCTCACAGTTCTGGAGTCCATAAATCTAAATCAAGGTGTCAGTAGGGCAAGGCTGCCTCCCAGGAAGCTCTAGAGGGAAATTCTGTTACTTGCCTCTTTCAGTTTGTTGTTGCAGTACTCCAGCCCCTTCCTTTACTTACCCACAGCCTTGTCCTCTGCCCTCTTCCGGCTCAAATCTCACTGTGCCTTCCTCTTACAAAGACATTTGTCATTGGAGTTAGGGACCATCCAGGATGATATCTTTACCTCAAAATTCTTTTTTTTTTTTTTCAGAGAGAGAGAGAGAGCGCATACCTGCGTGTGACAAGGGGGTGGGGGGAGGTCAGAGGGAGAGGGAGAGAGAATCTTAAGCAGGCTCCCTGCTGAGTGTGGAGCCCTACGCAGGGCTGGCTGATTTCACAACCCTGAGATCATAACCTGAGCGTAAATCAAGAGTCGTATGTTTAAACGACTGAGCCACCTAGGCATCCCTCAAAATTCTTAATTACACCTGCAAAAACCCTTTTTCCAAATAAGCAATATTCACAGGTTCCAAGAAGTAGTATGTGGACATAAATTTTTGGAGCTACCATTTCACCCAGTACACAAGTATGATACCATACGATGTAATAATTATTTTTCAAGTCAGAAGAGTTTCCCAACATGATCCAATAGGATGATTGTGGGTTCAGTGGGTACCACGTAAAATAACATTTTTTCAGGGCTCACTGCATTCAGCAGTTACTGGGCACAAAGCACTAAAGTGCTAGGGAATATCATGTATGAATCAATGCAATTTCCACATTATACTGACATTATTCTGCTGTTTAGCAATTGCATATCACTAATCCACTTTACAGAAAATATATATTGTAGCAGAAAGACTCCTTCAAAATAAGCCATAACTCAAATATAAATTAGCTGAAAACTCTGATATGGATCTAAAGCTATAAGTTACTGTCAATTTTGGAATTTTTAGAAAAGCAAAATTATGTTTGTTATTGAGAAAAACTAACAGAATGGCATTTTCAAATCATTTTACTGGAATTTAAAGTGAGTATATACAGCAGGGAAAAATAATATTTTATCATATATACTAAAAATTATGAGTATAAAATAAAACCTTATTCCTAAAGAAAACATTTTTGGAACCATTTTAGTAGGCATAAACACAAATATGTTGAGAATGGTTTACTTAAATATATGTATATATTACATAATTATATTCCATATTTATTATATAATATATTCTATATTATGTATGTATATTATATAAATGCTATATATATAAAATATATGCCAAACTTAATGACTCTTTAATTTTCAAGGTTCACAATGAGGTATTAAAATTTAAACTTTTCTAGCTTTTTTTTTTTAACCCTCAGATGATATTTGTCAACTTTGGAACACGCTGAGTTGTAGTATTTACATTAATACTTTTGTTGACTTGGGCTAAAATAGAATAAGATCTACTGAATGTCTTTGGGGACTAAGAAGGAAATCCTTTCATATTTTATTTCTGTCAGGTATTATATTAAAGAGAATATAATACCTTACAAGTTAAAAATTATATTTAGAAGAGTCTCTGAAGGATTTGATTACCTTATTGAAACCCTGCACCGGTTTCAGTGAAATCATCTTGAAATACACAAAGACTTTACAGAGTGTTTCTTACATTGGAGTAAAAATAAAGATGTTTTGAGACAGGACCATGATAGAGTGACATTGCCTGATATTTGCTTCAACAAATTGACAGTAAAAAAATATTTTTTCATTAATCAATAGATTTTAGCATACATAATCTCTCTTAGTTGCATAATTGTGCCAAATAATGCTCCATGATTACGAAAAAGAAGACATTTCTAGCACAATGGAGCACCTGGCTGGCTGAGTTGGTAGAGCATGCGACTTTTGATCTGGCGGTTGTGAGCTCAAGCCCCACATTGGGTGTAGAGCTTACTTAAAAAAAAAAAAAAAAGACATATCTAGCACAAGAAAGATATAAACTTTGGATTCACAAAAGGATGTATGCTTTGCACATACAATGTAAATGTTCCCTTGCAGAAGTAAAGTTGGGCTTGCTTTTGGAAAAGACTATCAGTGTTTATTATATGTAATATAATTTTAATGACTTATTTTATTATTTTTAGGACTGTGAACTTTCAAATGTATACTCTATACTCCAAAGAAGGGAGGAAATATTTCCAGTGTTAAAGAGTGACATACTTCAGAGTGCAGAGGAAATGTGAAGAGTTAAAGCACTTAGAAACAATAATTTTGATAATCATTTTTTCAGCTATCGTGAATGTATTAGGTTCTTACATGATGAAGTACTGTTTCCCAGGAATGTTGAGTGTCCACTTTCTTGCATTTCTTTGTTGTCTCATTTGTAATTCTAAAGGTACTCAGAAATAAGTAGGTTTATTATTTTTTTTTAAAGTAGTCTCCATGTCCAGTGTAGAGCCCAGTGCAGGGCTTGAACTCTGAAATCAAGACCGGAGCTGAGACCAAGAGTCGGACACTTAACTGACTGAGCCACCGAGGTGCCCCATAGATAAACAGTTTTTTACAAGTACAGCACCTTCTGGCTGAGAAAATTTTTAATATTTAACAATTCATATTACTCTTAATTTGAATAAATATAAGTCTAGATGTAATATCCATAAAGCATGATTCCTTACATGGATAAGTAGATGGACACTGAATGATAGACTTGTGAATAGTTCTACTTTTATAAAAATAATTATTTTAAGTAATATTTTCATAAAATTAAATTCTGTATAAAATTTTAAAATGTGATATTAATGATAACATATTTCTTTTTATTTTACTAGAGTATCTTGCATATTTTCAAATAATAAATATGTGAACATATTTTTAATTTTTGCATTTAATTTGAATTACAAAAATTCTTTAAAATGTATTGAATTTTCTGGGGTGCCTGGGTGGCTCAGTCATTAAGCATCTGCCTTTGGCTCAGATCATGATCCCCAGGGTCCTGGGATCGACCCCCACATCGCACATCGGTCTCCCTGCTCAGCAGGAGTCTGCTTCTCCCTCTGCCTGCCACTCCCCCTTGCTTGTGTTCCCTCTCTTGCTGTCTCTCTCTGTCAAATAAATAAATAAAATCTTAATAAATAAATAAATAAATAAATAAAAGGTATTGCATTTTCACATATCTTGAAATAATTACATTTTATTTATTTCCTTAGATCATTATGTTAAAATCTTTATTCTTATCACCAATAAATGATTTTGCAAGAAATGAAGGCAAGAAAAATGTTTTATGAAATAGATATATAATCATTTATGAAATAAACACTATATATAATATATATACATATATTTTTAGTATATGTATATACTAAAAATATTATGTGTGGCTGTGCATACGTGTTTATGCATCCTAACATTAGTAGCTTAGTAGCTTATCCACACAGCATCCTGACGTGGGTAGCGATAACTACAGTTATTTATCTTTGCTATGACACTGACTTAATCCTCTGAAAATGATTGCTTGATACATATTTTTTTGATGTTGTCATTAGAAGGATATACCTGTGAAGGTAAGCGGAAAGAACGTATTATTTTGCAGTTTGCTAGTTTAATTTAGTTTTATATATTAAGATGTATGAAGTATGGGCCTGCATTTGTACTCATGTATCCTGTCAATGTCAAGGACAGACCAGATTTGCTCTTGTAGGAGATTACAATTTAGTTGAGGAGGAAGATACACAAAATTGACCCAAGCAAGTATCCACAAAGGGCTCTAATGGCATGTTCCAAAATGCCGGTTATGCCCAATCATGACGAGAAAATAGCCTGAAATGACAATGTAAACATACTCATTAGTGCATTTCTGATATTATAAAAATGAATATTCATTGTGGAAAATTTGACAAATACAGGAAGGTGTAAAATTTAACATTTTTTCATAGTGCCGACCTCTGGAGTAAACTGTTAATATTTTAGCTATAGTTTTTCAGTCTTATTTAGTTGTGATTATTTTCTTTGTACAAAATTTTAAAATATTGACCTTTAGTTTTATATGTGTGAAAACAGAATTTTCACTTTGAAAAAATGTGTACATTAAAAATACTAAAAATTGTCTAGAATTTTATGAGTCATAAATAATATTTTTGGTATACTTCTTTTATACTGTTCTTGTATGTGCACACATATTTATATTTTGAATATTACATAGTTATTGAAGGAACATCACTGTCTGAGATTCAGGAGCACATGAAAAGGGACTAAATGCTAAATGACAGATAATATCACATACTAGGTGATTTATTTTTATTTTTCAATTAAAATCAAAGCAACATAATGGATAAAATAATTCAGTATGAGTTTTAATTATCAAGAACAATCATTAATTATGTTTGTTGGCTATCATAATTGCTTTTATGTTGCTCTAAGCAAACTAATAACATAAATGAGGCAAACGAAACAAAACAAAACTTTGTTTAATAATTCACTGATCCTAGTAGCTCAATTGTGTAGTTTGGATATTATTAGCAAGCACCTGAAGAAAGAAAAAACACTATTTCATGTTTTAAGCTTCTATCAGGAGAAAGATTCCATCTGCACTCTTGATGAAGGATATGTGCTCAAGAAGTGTTTGCTTGTACAGGGAAAGAAGCAAAAAGAAGCAACTTAAGGTAGTATTACAGGATTAAACCTTACGCTTTAGGCTGCAAAATTGATTTTTCACTCTAGGACCTAAATAGAATAAAAGTTCTGTTAATTTATTACTATCACGGGGCACCTGGGTGGCTCAGTCGTTACGCGTCTGCCTTCGGTTCAGGTCATGATCCCAGGATCCTGGGATCCAGCCCCGCATCGGGAGGGAGCCCACTTCTCCCTCTCCCACTCCCCCTGCTTGTGTTCCCTCTCTCACTGTCTCTTTCTCTCTCTGTCCAATAAAGAAATAAAATCTTTAAAATATTATAAAAATATTTTTTAAAATTTATTAATATCACAATTTTTTTTTATTTTTAAATTGTGAATTATTATTACCTCCTGATTTTTTTGGAGTTAGATTCAATACATTTCTATTTTTCATTTAGGAAGACATTAGGGCCATTATTCTGAGCACATACATATCTGAGAATGTTAGTTTTCTATAGGAATGGGAAATCACTTGAAGGGGTATAAAATTTCTGTTTTTTAACATTTCTTTTAAACTGTCACATTAGTCCATTGTTTTCTGCAAAGGAGAGATCTGAAACTAACTTGTTATTTATTTCTTTTTCTATTTATAAATTTCAAATTTATTTATCTTTATAAATAAAAAATTTACGAGGTTCTGTATGGCGTAAGTCTCTTTTTGTATTGATTTCTTTTTTCCTTAGAATGTAGTAATAGTTTGGATCTGCATTCTCAGTTCTTTTTAATCTAAATAGTTTTTATGATTAACTTAAACGATGTGGATTATTGCTTCTGCTTCAGCTCATTTCACTTCCTTTTTGGAAACATCTCCCATGTCCCCTATCACTTTTCCTTGCTCCAGGCCACAGGAGATGCAAATTTTTGTGTGATTTTTCTCTCTACTTAATTTTTTCAATTCCTCATAGGATCTACTTTCTTTTTCTTTGGCTATGTGTGCTTGTTATCTCACTACAGGAATTGATTTTGACTCCTTGAGATGTTTTTACATTGTTTTCCCTGACCCAGAACATGTGTTCCATTTTATACTCCCCCGATTCCCACTGGTATACACTTTTCCCCTTATCTATGGTTTTGCTGTCCATGGTTTCAGTTATCTGAGATCAACCTCGGTTCAAAAGCAGATGATCCTCCTTCTTATGTATCATTGGAAGGTCCATAGTAGCTTAACGCCATGACATAACACCCATGTCATTCACCTCACTTCATCTCATCCCATGTAGGCGTTTTATCATCTCACATCATCACAAAAAGAGTGAGTATAGGGCAATAAGATATTGAGAAAGAGGGACCACATTCATAAAACTTTAATTACTGTATATTGTTATAATTGTCCTTTTTCTTATCATTGTTTCTAATATCTTACTAATATCTAATATCTTACTAAATTATAAATTAAACTTGTCATAGATATGTACGTATAGGAAAAAAAACATAGCATATGTAGGGTTCAGTGCTATCTGGGGTTTCAGGCATCCACTAGGGGTCTTGGAACTTATCCCCCACAGATGAGGGGGGAACTACTGTATTTCTAAACTGGATACTTCCCTTTTACTCTCAGTTCCTAAAAGGAAATCAAACTGTTTTTACACTGGTTTAAACATGCTTCAATATATATATTCTGAAAAGATTTTAAAGTATACCAAAAATAATAAAATAATGAGAGCATCTTCCAACAAAATGAAGGTATCAAATATATTTTATGATATACTGTTTCCTAATGTCTTCTGCTCTCTCTACTCTTTGTTACATTATGTATTGGACTTTTAAAAATGTTAGATATCATTCTGTTTATCTCCTTCATCTCGAATTACTGAGGTTAGAGAGATTAAGATACTTGCCTCTATCTCTCAGGTAGTTAGTAGAGGATATGGAACTTCTGTCCCCTGTTCAAGGACTTCCGTCTTACATCATATTATCTCATCCTGGGTGAAAAATGTTTGGCAGGTATATCATTTTTAAAGTCATTGCTTTCCCTTGATTTCCAATTATTTTAGCATATCTTCTAAGAAAACTGGGTAGAGTATTCTAACAGCAAGGCAGTAGCAAATATCTGTGGTCCTCATTTAGCTGGATGTCATAGGACTGGACTTACATTGGCAAATATTTAATCATCTGTCAGCCTCTTGTTGGTGACTTTGAGCTAATCAATATCCAATCATGCATTTATACCATCTGTATTCGGTTCAGCTTCAACCATGGACCTGATTCTATTTAGATTGCCTTTGAATCTATTCTACTCTGCACTCCTGTTATCACTATTGTGTATTTCTTATTACTGTAGATTTTTTGAATTCTCCTTGTGTTCCTTTCATGCTCTCTTCTTCAATGCTGATTCAGGATGCCTTTAAAAATAATAATAATGACTGATCATACCCCATAGCAAAATCCTAGTTTCAGAGATGTAAATCACCAATTAAGATTTGGGATTACAGAATTGAAAAGACCTATACAGATCTTCTAATCCAGGGCTATAGAGATATAATCAAACTCTGGGTATCCCTGAGATTCTTTCAGGGATACTGAGAGGTGAAAACTAATTTCTTAATAATTTTAAGGTGTTATTCCTTTTTACTTTCACTCTTACATGAGTATTCATTTGGGTCTTTTCAGAGGCTTGCTGACTGAATGCCAAAGATGTGTTCAGCTGCCTTCTATTAATCTATAAAGAGATCTGCAAAAATGCATAATAATGTTATGCTTCTCAGTATTTTTTGTTATATAAAGCATAATTTTGTTTTGTTCTTAGAAATGTTTTTATATTAACATGTAATGAGTTTATTTTTCTTATTTTAAAACGAATTAATAAACACATTTAAATTTTTTTTCTCATGCAGAAGTTATCACCCACGTTAAGCCCTGAGTTTGATTTCTGACTTTAACATTTACAAGTTGTACAACTTACAGCAAGTTAATTAACCATGCTGAGCCTTCTGTCATTAAATAGGGGACTAAAATAGGATCAAATAAACTTTAAATAAATGCTATTTATTATTAACAAGTAAGATTCAGGATATTTATGTTGCCTTTTTCTTTAGAAGTTGTGAAAACATTTTGTAAATAATAAAGTTTTATGAGAACATTTTAGCTGATTGTCATTAACATTCAAGTCTATAGATGCCCCAAACTCAATCCAATGCCATAATTTCCAGAATCAAAATTCCTAGTGCCATGTTAAATTGCCCACTCTTTATGTGCCTAGAAATAGTACTGCTTTATCTCATGGGTCTTCATGTTCTATATTTGTATCTAGAGTTATTAAAACTATATGTCTATCAGCATTTTAAACATAATAATATTTTTAATATGGAAGATCTGTTCATCACAGAAAGGTTCAAATAAGCAAAGTAATAAAATATTTGTTTTTAGCATTAAATATTTAAGACAATTCTCCATACTTTCTATAAAGATTTCCCTTTTAAATATTCTTTCAAGACTTCTGATCATAAAGTCTCAATTAGGTGTGATTTTCTTTAATGACGGTAACTTCTCTGAATCTCTCTTTAAAGAGAGGGGTGTATCCTGGGGTATCAACCTGCAGCAACTAATTGCAGTTAACAAAGTGATTAGAAGATGTGCTCTATTTAAAATCAGGATCCTGAATACATAATTCAAGAGAATTCCTCTTAATAAAGAGAAGATAAAATGTAGAAAAATATATTACACTTTCAGTGGTGAGGATCTTTTTCTTGGGAATATCTTCTGTATCATAGCTACTCTGTACATATGGCAAAAGGATTTAAGTTTTAGCTAAAAAAATAAATAAATGAAATTTAAGAATGACTAACAATTTTGTGGTTTCACAAACTTTGAATAAAAACTTCATATAAAGACACTGTATGATTTTAATTTCTCACCAAATAAGAGTGTGTCCTTCATTATACTTCTCACATTGGTGAAGAGTAGAGGTGATCTATGCTCACACTGTTGTTCTATTGCATTTTGTATGGCAGCATGCTTTTGCCTGATGTCTGTTAGGAACAGTTCAAATCTAGATGGGCAAATGGCAAATTGGTTGACATTGGATTTAAACACCTAATCCTATCACTAATTTTGCAGTGCTCTAATGAATTTAAGCTGTGGCAGCCTGAAGCACACAGTATCCACAGAAATTTAAGGAAAGCAAATGTATATGAAACAAATCTGTGAATTTTAACTGTTTCATGGTGTGGATATACAGAGAAAAGTAACTGCTTTATTTTTGCTATATCTAATCTGTGAATCTTTCTTTTGAATCCTAACGTTTGAAAAGTGTGTGGGGGGTGGTAAAGGGGGAGGGGAGTGACTACCCAAATTATTCTGTCAAGAACAATACAGTTATTTAAAGTATTGTTTAGTGTTTGTTTATTTTGTGATAAAACTTTTCAATTTCTCAAATCATCTCCTCATCCCTTAAACCACTGTCATCCTATATGAACATGATGATTTTTGTGTCTTTGTAAATTTGAGGATAAAAGGACTTTGTTTTGGTCTTTGGGTGTGTAAAGAGACCTACTGGTATTGAGGGCAATGACTCTTTTCTACTTGCTTAGGACATATCCTGCAGGTGAATTTGTATTCTATTCATTTGGTTTGGGTACTGAAGTCCTCTCAACCACCTCCCATTGTTGACTCACTTTCTTCTCAGCACTATTGACTCCAACCACTGCTATCAGCCCATACATAGTTTGACAGAAGCCATCTCACCACATCATGACAGATGCCATGGTGGGTTCTCTGGCTCTTCGCTTACTTCAATCCATACGAGAAGTAAAATCAGCCTGATAAAACTAAAATTCAAAGCTTTTCTCTCCTTGATAATACTTTGCTCTAGGTTATTTTTAAAATGCCCTGAAAAGTCACCTCCTGTCAGTGGTTGAAATAGGTAGTTGGGGGAGAAATTCCTGTTGTTGCTGTTTTCAGCAAAGCATTTCTTTTTCTTTCTATAATTTTTTCCAGGATTAAAATGGGGTGACCTTTACTTTTACTTTTTCTAAGTCATAGTCCCCTTCTTTCTGAGTTGAGCTATGATTTAACAGCGGACATGGGAGGAGAAATTTTTAAGAATGACTCTGCAGGCCTGTTTTTGATGTTTTATATCAAAACTAAAGAAATCTGGTAAATTATCTTTTAAGATGGGCATTAAGGAGGGCACTTGATGTAATGAGTACTGGGTGTTATATGCAACTGATGAATCACTAAACTCTACCTCTGAAACTAATAATACATTATATGTTAATTAATTGAATTTAAATAAATTTAAAAAGTATCTAGGCTTGCAAATTCAATGTGTATGCATAAATGCACATTAAAAAAACACACACAGCAGAAAGACAAGACACTAATATCTCAAGATATTCAACCTCTGGATGGTAGCATGATGAGTCACTGTATTTACACTCTATACTTTTCTTTGTTTCCCATATTTTGCATTACTTTAATGATCAGAAAAAAAAAGTACTAAGTGTCCCTTAATTCTTAGAAATACCACAAAAATGACTTTTCCCGGACATTACCACCCTACCCCTGCCAAATAACATAGAATAGAAAATGGAACAAAGGAGAGATGAGATGTGATAGGATTATTTGGTCATAGTTGAGAACTTCTTTAGGATAAAACTGTAACTTATAGATGTAATTCATGAGCACTGCTATAAGGGAAATTTTAAAAAACATGGTTTTCATTCTTTCCCCCACTTGATAACATCTGGTTGAAGTACAACATCAGTTAGCTTGACTTATATAATAGTGAGATTGCTTATGTAAAAAAGACATAAGAAACTTATTTAAGTGTACCAAAAAAGGATAAACTTTAATCAGAACAAAAGAGATTTTTCAAAAGGCAGCATCTTTCTAAAATCCCTTTTTAATCTCTAAAATAAAAGGGATGGTCAAATGATCTCTGAGGTCCCTTACTAACACAGTGTTCTCTGAGAGCATGAAATCCGACTCCCTAATGAAGGATAATGCTGCATTGAATCAGGCCAAAGAGATTTACTGATAGGAAATATGAGAAAACCCTATTAATCAGCAGAGCAAAGGAGCCTAGGACTGCTTATGACATTTTTTTTTTTTCAGAATAACAAAAATAAAGTAGACTGCATCTGGGTTTAAATAATGATGTTAAAATAATGGCAACACATGAAACCAAAATTTTCAGTATTTCAATTTTAACATTAAATTACACATTTAGATAATACATAATTCTGATTATATTCATGGATTTACTTTTTAAATATAATTAGTGCTAGAAGCAAAATATTTTATTCTTTTTTTTTTTTTGTATTTCTTATGGCATTCATTAGGGTCAACCAGATGGGGCTTGGTAACATTAATTAACTGCAGTGACATTTCATTATCAGGAAGCTCTATTTCTGGCTGACTCACCTGTCTAAAACCCCAGAAAAATGTGGAAGATTACCCCAAAGCTACTTAAAATCCATGTCACATTAAAATAAAAACTTGAAATCAAAAGGAAATGATAGAGACATAAAAAGAGATAGCAGGCTGATAGAGGGGAGGGAGAACTATGAAAAACACAAGAGCAAAAAAGCTTAGCGATTTAAGGCCATTTAATCCAAGAAAATCATTCTTATATACCTGCTTAATGCTAAATGAGACATCTTCATATTGACTCTCACTATACTACTTGAGGCTCATAATGATGCTAATTATTTTTTAAAAAACAGTGAAGATTATAATATTTGTATAAAAGTTTCATCGAAAATTATTAAAGAAATAAAACTTTGGCTCTTAAAATGGACATATTTCAGTTGTCTGAGAAACACACTTTTAAAAATGAGTTTATTCATTGTAACAAATTACAAATAAAGCTAATATTTTTGAAGTATCTTCCCTTTTTTCTTCTTTTAGTGGAACCACTATTATTTTTGCTATTATTTTCCATAGTGTCAACTAATGTTGGCTTGAAATCCTGCTTTTGTGTTTTAAATTCTTTATTCTTTATTTATTTATTTATTAGAGAGCAGATGTTAAGATTCTGAGACTATTCCTTTGGATGGTGTTTGTACTGTGACTTACAAGATTATTTTTGAAACTCTGCTATTTATAACCCCTTGCTAGACCATAGCTACTATAGGTATAAAATCCAAAAGTGACAGATGTAGGAGAAGTAATGGCTATAGTTTACTATAATTAATGTACATTTTGTATATATCCTAAATGAGAAAAAATTATAATATTTAAGCAGTAAGGGATTCTAATTAATCCTCTTTCCTTCTTTTGTGGAGAACTGTTAGGAACAGTTCTGGGGGCTGAGAAGGGGCAGGAGCCCTTTTATAGGAAATCTCATGGAGATGAACGGTAAATCCAGAGATCTTTTCTTTGAGTCTTGCAGACATTTAAACCAGGCACAGACAACAGTAAATGATAGCTAGATAAAGTCTAGGAGCCAAGGAATAGAGCTAAACATGTGCAGTGGAGCCAACAAAATTGAGTAATGAGCAGTCACAGAGAAAGTAAATGAGAGAAATGTCTGAGAAATGTCCAAAGTAGCATGTACACCCTGAAATGTGTTTGAGGGGCATTCATGGGGTAGTTGGTCTGTTTGTGCTAAATATGTATAAAGGGGCTAGGATGGGATGAAAAGTTTCTTCTGAGACCTGTACTTCTGAGTACAGGATATATTTGAATAAAAAGTTATGCAATATAAGTTTTAAAACTTTTACTTTGTGCACACTTTTGCAATACCTATGAAAATGATTCTAATATGTAATATAGTTATATAATGTAATATTCCCTGGTATTATTAATAAAAATATATTAGTGATGTCTTCAAACAACTCTTTCCTGGGTATTATTACTGTAAGGCAGTTTGTCACGTCAAAATTAAAAAGACAAATCCTAATTGTTGCAATAAGGACCCATCTAATATCGGTTGTGTTAATTATAAGTACCATTTCTTTATAATCTGTCAAATTCAGTAATACATTTAAAAAGAGACCATTTTAATTTAATTATACAAATTACTTTTAATCAAAGGATTGCATCCCTTCATATAGAAAAATGATTCTCTTCATTTTTTTAGAACATGTATAAGTTTCTATCAATTTTTCAAATTAAACTCCCAAACTTAAATTTTATACAGACTGTAGTACAGTCAAAATAGTATTAAATTAGCTGTTGCTGTGGCCAGTTCAAAATTTTCTTCTAATATCGCCATTACCTAGGAAGTAGCCATTCATAGTACTTTTGATTCATCTATTTTTAATTCTTTGAATAACTAGATGTAAACCTTATGAAGGCAAGGACCATGTTTGAAAATTTACCACATAGCACAGTGTTTGGTATGTGATAGATATTCATTATGTCAGTACCTAAAAGAATGAATGAATTAGGGGATTTTTCCCTTCTTTCCCAATTATTTTGGCTGAACTTATATAATCTTCCTACTCATTGCCAATTCTACTCCTGGCTGGTTTGTGAAAGTTAATATAAATTCAAAAATAATGTCTGTTCATCTTTCCATTTGCACTCCAACTTGGGGTTTCTAGTCTTTATTTCCATTCTGATGATGTAACTTTCTGCTGCCCTTATTCTTCCATGTTAATCCTTGGCACTTGGTCCACAGCCCTATTGTCCCCTGCCCCCCATTATTTCCTCACACAATAGAGTAGATTACTCCATTAAAAAAAAAAAAAAATAACCAGAGGTTAGAGACCTTTGTCACTGACTCTAAGTTGAATAACTACTGTAAGTTTAGTAAGTAGTACTACTCAACTATGTGAGGGTTATCAGTTGAGTACCTAACATCAGTTGAGTAGACGACTTATATTGTGGCTTAGACATCTCCCTTAATTGTTCAAAGAGCATTTCTCTGGTGGGCCTGGGGACACCATAGCAGAATCTGAAATGCAACCTCATTTTACCTAAGCCCAGATATCTAACTTACTCAGGAGCTTCTTGAAGAGATTGTACCAGGGACCAGAGTTACTTTCCACAAAGCATTCCAGATACTGTCAAGGGAGCATTTGACATTCATCTAATAGTTGCTGAGGCTGCTTTTGGAGAAATTTGAGACTCCAGTACAAATTGATGCTAATATTTGAGTTTTGGTAACCCTTCTCCAGGTGGCAGTAGCTGTATGGTTATCATAAAAATTGAGGTGTCCAGAGATTGAAGCATCTTTAAAGAAATAGCAAGTTAGTTTTTGCTTACTTTCGTACTTTCATTTACTTTCTTTAAGGGCATAACCAACAGGATCTAAAATAAACAAGATGAGCTACACAATTTTTTGAGGTCACATCTTTATATATATTATTGTGCTCTGTGTGTCTCTGTTGTGCCTTAACTCTACTTTTTAAACTCTAGAATCAACTAAATTCTAGAATATATTTCTATAAATTATCTACCTACCACACACTCTCAACTATTGCATAATATTTTGTCAGGGGATTGCTAAAAAAGAGTAGGAATATAGGCATTTGATGTTAATGCTGCTGACCTGACACTCATTCATTATCTTTGGCCTGTGCCCAGCCCAATTGGAAGCCTGTGATTAATACATGGACAGTCTCTGCTCCTGTTGTCACTGGCTTCCCTCTTGGCTTTATCTTGCCTTTTGCTTTAAAACAACACATCCTAGTCACAACATGTAATCCCTTTCTTTTTCTTAGAATAAATTATTAATGTACTGTAAGAGTAAACTACTATTTTTGAGTATTTACTATGTGGGGCTGGCACCATACTGAGAACTTCAAAAGAATATTAGTTAATACTTACTTAATGTTAACTAATTTCTGATACTGTACTAAGGCCTTTCTTTTACCTACATTATCACATTTAATCTTTATAGATTTATAGAACTCTGTAATGCATGTATTATTCGCCCTGTTTACGTATTTTGAATGACCAGAGTAACTTGGCAGAAGTTAAGAAACTTTAAAATACTAAAATTTGGTATTTACGCTTTGGTTTCTCTGATAGCAAGAACCAGAACTCTTATCTCTCAAAACTGACCGTTAGTGCTACCTTCTTTATAGTGTGGCAGTTAGGACCAGAAGCCATCTCAGGAAGCATTTTCTGATAGATAAAAGGATGTTGGCGTGGGGCCATCTGAGCACAACTTTTCTCTCCCTCAGTGAATTACAGGTAGCCACACTTCTGTTCACTCTTTGGCTTTCTCTAGCTCTTCATTTTTTATACTAAGGGATTTTCAACTCCAGGGTCATAACAAATTAATTACTCATCGCAAAATTACTTATAATGTCTTTCTTTGTAACTAGAGTTACTTTTCAATTTCCTTTATTCTTGGTTACAACATATAACATCTTTCATATATCAAAAATATTATACTTCTCTACTAAAAAATTATTATAGTTCTCACTGTCTTGACAAAGATTCTTTGCTGACCAAACTTTAGTCAGGCTCTTTCCTAGGCCCAGCTCTCTGCTTCCTTGTAAAATCTAGTTTTTGCAAGACCCCTGTTAAGTCAGTTTAAGCAGAACAGCCTGCTGTCTTTCCCACAGTATCTGATCAGGTTCCTCATTCTCCACCATTCCCTAGGTGCTATCTGATCACCCTGGCCTGTCTATAGCAAGAATCCTGTTTGGTCAGTTTAGCCAGAATCCCCTTATCCTTGCTGTTTCCTTTTAGTAATTTTCCATCCGCTCACCCCCATTCTGCGCCACATTTATAAATTCCCACTTGTCTGTGTTGTGTTCAGAATTGAGCCCAATCTCTCGCCCCCACTGTAAAATCCCACTGCAGTGATGATCCCTATAACCTATTGCAATGGTCTTGAATAAAGTCTGCCTTACTTACCATCTTTAATAAGTGTCATTGATTTTTATTTTCCTTAACAGTTTAATTAAATCCAGGTATAGGATACTGAGGATCATTTTGATACTTAATGTTTTCTCCTCCTCCTTGTTCTTCCTCTTCATTGCCGTTAATCCATTAAGATACTGTTTTGAGCACTTCCCATTTTTTCTTTTCCCAATTTCTTAACTATGTAGTCTCAGAAATCTCTAGTCCAACTCTTTTTTCTCTCTGCTTTTTGAGAATATGTTAAGAATATATGTTCCACACCTTTCTTAGAATTAATTATTATTTTTTCATGAATTATCTTTTTGAAATTTTTATGGAACAATTATATCTTGTTACATTCAATTAAAGGGCTGGTTTTCTGATTTTCACTTTGGTAGTAGTTGTACAGAGTTATTCACTTATACTTTGCAGGACTACAGAGTAGGTAGGAAATTATGTAAATTGGAAATTGAAGTGTTTAACCAAAATTTTCACACTCCATTGCTCTTAATCTTAGCAGGAGAAAATAGAACATTGATTTATTTCAGGAAAACATATACTTGTTAAAATAGATACTAGGATAAATTTGAATAAATAATACTTATAGAAAAGAGGATAATGTTGACTCACTGCTGTTTCAGTAGATTAACAAATTTCTGTATTTCAAAAGGTAGCAATATAAATTGACTTTTCTATAATTTGTATTTTTTTATTCCTGTAAGTTATTTTTTTCTTTGATTCATGACATTAATCCTGAGAGGGAACAAAATATGCCACCTTAAAATATGCCATCTTGGCATATTGATTTTTTTGAATTAAAAATGCTTAAGAAACAGCCAGTGCAAGAAAGACACTCTGATCTCCTCTGTTCCCCTGAAAGCAGGAAATAAATCTCCCATGTGAAGGTATCCTCTCTATACCAGGAGAGTAAAAAGCCTTATCCCCAGAGATAGGAAATTCAAAGCCAAGAAGGCAGTATAAACAAATTTTGTTACTTCTTTAATTTGCTCTCCAAACCCCAAATCCCTTTTTTTGTCAGATCTTCAAAAATTATTGTTTCTTTGTCTAAAAGGCATAAAAGCTGCCTCTTTGGGGCACTTTTTTGAGTCTTGTATATGGGACTCCTATGCACATGAAATTAAATTTGTTTTTTTCCTGTTAATCTGTCTTATGTCAATTTATATATTAGACCAGCCAAGAAAATTAGAAGGGAAGAGGGAAAAATTTTCCTCCTCTACAATCCCATGAATCTACTTTGCATAATATTACAAAAAGTAATTCTTATAATGACATCTTAAAACATTTGAAATGACATCTTAGTACGTTTGAAAACACTCTTATTTGCCTTAGTTACTACTTTGAAATTTGATTTTGTTTTTAATGTTGATAAAACTACAGTATATTTAAATAAAATATTTTCTGGATCTGTTAAACTATGGCCACTTACTATTCTCTTATAACAGTGAATCCTTTACTTCTTCATAAGCAGGTATAAGCAATGTGTTATTCTGGATCTTATCTTGTTCAATCTACTCTCAAATCATACTCTTATTGGTGACTATGCATTTAAGTGAGTGAGTTTTTTATTTCTTTTTCTTTTTTAGCTGTCATAAGTTTTTTGTTATTGCTGTTTTTAAGGTGTAATTATGTTTGTACTAAGGAATGAGTCAAAGAAGAGGAATTAGCCCTAAGTAGGAGACTTACTTCGTATGTACGAGTGATTGGTGTCAGCTTTCTCAATTTTCAGAACTTAGTGATTAATAAGAATTTAATAAATATATGTAGAATGAATAAAATGATTAGCTTTCCCCTGAATGATTTCAATGTCATGGGATGAATTGCAAGACAGAAAGCAGAACCACATGAGCCTTTGTTATTTGCCTCCTCCATCCTTCTACCTTACCTCTGTGCTGGAATTTGATCAAATGGATCTTTCTCTTTCCATTCACAGCCTTGTTGTAATAGTTGAAATAGTTTTATTTGTTGCTTTGCTTATTTTGTGTTGCCATCCCTACTAGGGTGTAATCTCTAGGTGAGCCAAGAGCCAGGATTTGAACAAATCTACCTTGCTCAAATTTTCAGCCTAGTGAATGTGAAAAAGAACCACTTAGTTAAAATGTATTGAAAAATGACTTAGCTCCTGCATGGGTCCATTTTGATTCTACTAGAAAAAGGAAAGTGGAGCATTGTAAAATATTCTTATCTGGTGCATCTATCTGATCAGTGCACCAAACTTGCCATAAACTCACATTGGTCATCAACTTTGCATTGTGTTTTCAATGACAGTTGCTCTCAATAAAATCAGAGAATTTGTTTTCCAAGATAATATTATGTAGTGCTACTAACATTTATTACTGCCACTCTGGAATTGCTGAAAATTAGTTGTCTAAAAACCATTTGGACTTCAGAAATTTTATTTGGGAAATTTTGCATGCAAGTCTGGATTCTTATTATACTTCCCAGCAAGTTAAGAATTCCTAAACTGGAGGACCCTAACTTTTTCATCCTCATTGAAATTTTGACAGGAGGCAGTATGATAAAGGGACTTAGTCTGATTTTCACTGGAGAAAAAGAAGAGTATCATAGTTGAGAGAAAGAATTAACTGGGGTTCATGATTAACTAGGGTTTCTCCAAAGATTGGAGATTGCCTCTATTAGTTGCAACATCTGCTAGTTTTATAGGGTGCCTAGCAGAAATGCAAAAATGAGAATAACGGGTGGAGAATAATAAAGGCAAATGGAAATTTCATATTGTCCAAATGGCACTGCTTTATAAGCTTATAGAGGATACATTGGATGGCTTTGGGAAGATTTCAGCCACAGAAACACACAAAAAAGCTGACACTTGTGTTCACCCCGTCCTTGACTGGGCTGTAACTCAGGAGAGTGTTTCAGGCCTGGCTTCTTCCCAAGTTCAGTGTTACTGACAGAGTTAAACTCTCATAATCTTTTCCTGAGGCTCTGTAACCGCTTACCCTTTGATCTACATGGTAAAGTGCTGACTTTTTTATCTTCCTGTCTCTGGTCACTCCCCTTGTTAATCTTCTCCAAAATTACTTTTTTAGAAAGGTAACGTACATTCCCCATTAACTAACAAAGAAAAATCAGAATTCCTTAGCTGGCAAAATGCTTCTTTCCGGTCTGATCTTTACCTTTCCCCAGTTCCTTACCCTTTGTCTTCTCCTCTATAAACATTATGCTATTTACACATTTTTCACTGATTTACAGACAGTATAAATCTTTTTTCTTAGGCTGTGCCATTTGCCATGCTATTTTTTTCTCTTTTGGAGTCATTTCCCCTCTCTCCACTTGGCAAACTGTGCTTTTTAGTGTCATCTTAAATGCCATGGCTACTGTAAGGCTGCTTCTGACTCTTATACAGAGGCAGGTACTCTGAAGCATGAAATTTATACCTCTGTCAAAATAAGCATCCCTTATATTGCAACTCATCTGTTTACATGCCAATCTTCACCAATAGCCTGAGAACTCTCATAAATTTTCACTGGAAACTACTTTATCTTTATAAACCTGGCTTATTTGGTAATCCTCATCAAACTTTTGTTAAATGAACAAATTATCTTGAGAGGCCATCCCCTCATAAAATAAAGAGCCTAGCCTTGTTGGAAGGCTTCTTTTGGAAATGATAGTCTAGAGTATTCAAACCAAATTAAATAATGAAGTGTCAAAAATAAAAATCCTATAGCAATCATAAGGAGAACACAATCCTAGAAATAGGAGTGCAAAGCAAGTTTGAAACAATTACCTACTGGTTTTGGAGTTTTATACCATCTTAAGGTAGAAACACTGACACTTCTTTTTTTTTAAGATTTTATTCATTTGACAGAGACACAGCGAGAGAGGGAACACAAGCTGAGGGAGTGGGAGAGGGAGAAGCAGGGAACCCGATGTGGGGCTCTATCCCAGGACCCTCGGACCATGACGTGAGCCGAAGGCAGACGCTTAATGACTGAGGCACCCAGGCGCTCCCTGAATGACACTTTTAAGAGCTTACTGAATAGCCTAGTATAGAGATAGTAACTCACCAAGTCTTCAGTTTCCACAGAGGTAATGGCTACTAATAGATTTTCCAGAATTGGTATCTAGGTATTCCAGAATTGGCAGGATACAAAGTAAATGTGGATTAATTGATTACCTAAGGAGATTATATAGATCACTAAATGCAGAAGGCTGAAATCAGAAATCTGAGTACCAGCAGTATTTTTGGAATAGTCAAAAGAAAGCTATTTCCTACACGAACTTATGTCTGTGGAGTGGACTGATAGATTGATGGCCCATTTATTTATTTATTTGTTTACATTTATTTCCTACTATATACCTGGTTGTGCTTGGGATGGTGTTATAGAAGCATGCTTGTGTATGACACTAGCAAATTAAGGTCTTGTCATCATCATCATTTGAAACTTGCCTTGATCTACCTAGACCCAATACATGCTATTTTTTCCCATTTGAGTTATACTGGTAACTTAAGCCATTTCCTGGCTTAGTCTAAAACAAAATAACTAAGAGAATTGAAAAATTCCCAGGTTCTAATTCACATACAAGGGTTATTGGCAGATTGTGTCCAAGAATAATTCTGAAAAGCCCATAGTTCCCAAATTTAAATTCTAATACTAAACTTTTAATACTTCAGGGTATTGATTACGTAGTGCTTTCACACAGTACTTCCTAGGATAAATGTGTGCATTTACACATGATTTGTTATTCTAGAACATTTTGATTTTGGTTAGCAAGTATAGTAACATATTGTTAATTCACTTCTTAATTGAGGACTAGGAAAATCTTAAAATAAGTTTTTCTGTTTGTGGTGATTCTATTCAATCAATGAAATTCTAGAATATGAACTTTGAGAGGTGATTAAGTTGTGCATATATTTACTTGGATATGTCAGAATCCACAATTCCAATTAATTTTATTATAATAATAGTTAATAGGACATATTTTCACAGTTGGATTTTTTTTAGAATCCCAGAAGATTTAAAATATTCAAAATTAGTGATAATTTTGGATTTTATTAGACATAGCCTGCATAGAGTCAGGAAAATAAATCTATAATGAAGACTTTGATAAAAACCTGTATCAAATCTAAACACTATTATTTGTATGTAACATAACATGAGGGAAAACAATACAACATGAATTACTGCAGCACTACAGAGAGAAAACAAAAAATTATAAGAGCCAATATATTTTTATTATGCAAACAGAAAATGCGATCTTGTAACTCTGCTAAAAGCAAGTGTTTCCATGTGTATGCAACAATTCTGCTTCATTCTGTTGCAGTTACTTATGAGGTAACTTTTTTTTTACATGCTTCATGGTATAATCTGTATAGCAGCCAAAGCACCATAATATGATGTGACAGAAAATACATAGAAAAATCTATTCACTTATGTGTCTCTGACGCTTACTTTCAGTTGAAATCAGAACTTTGAGTTAGAAATAGAGTTGGCAGTTGGAGGCAAGGGTTAGGCAAAGGTTTACAGGCTTCTGTACCTTGGAACAACACTTCCCCCCACATAAACTGTTTCTGTACACTCTTTTCTCTCTTTAATATTAATGCAGTTTGAGGAACTTGCTTCCATGTATGTATTTCCTAGTAAATCGCATTTCCTTTTACACAAGATGCAATATTTGAACATAGTTGGAAGGTTATGGCATTGACTCATGCAAGTTCAATTTACCAGCTTCCTAATTCTGTAATGTTAAATGTGTGACCGATTAACTCACAGAATCTGACACTGGGGCTTATAGGATAGCCTGTGTGCTGTGTCATTAAAGAATGTCTAAATGTAGTTAAAAGAAATGTGCTTTATTTCAGTGAATTTAATCTTAGTGCTTTTTTTTTAAGAGAGATGTTTTAGGGGATTATAGCAAATATTTTCTATTTTTTTGAAATTAAAGATTTTATTTATTTGAGAGAGAATGAGAAACAGAGAGCATGAGAGGGAAGAGGGTCAGAGGGAGAAGCAGACCCCCTGCCGAGCAGGGAGCCCGATGTGGGATTCGATCCTAGGACTCCAGGATCATGACCTGAGCCAAAGGCAGTCGCTTAACCAACTGAGCCACCCAGGCACCCAATATTTTGTATTTTTATATGGAATTATGTTTTATGAACGAGAGAATATTTATTCTGTGGCATCTTTATTTTAACATAGTGATCTTAATAACTGAAGTAATAAAGATAAGTTTTTGCATTGCTATTAATACCTGGGGCACTTTTTTTTTTAAGATTTTATTTATTTATTTGAGAGAATGAAAGAGAGAGAGAGAGCATGAGAGGGGGTTAGGTCAGAGGGAGAAGCAGACTCCCTGCTGAGCAGGGAGCCCAATACAGGACTCGATCCCGGGACTCCAGGATCATGACCTGAGCCAAAGACAGTCACTTAACTAACTGAGCCACCCAGTGCCCTGGGGCACTTTCTTATCCAGCAGTGTCAACAAAAATAGCAAGTAAATCCAGTGGTAATGAAATGGAAATGATGATAATCCTATCTCAAAATAGGAACAATGTAGTAATATAGTGAGGAGTGGTGGTGGTTCCTTTAGTATATGCCTTAGGGACACATTTCCACTATATCATATCCCTGCTACTCACAAACTTGGGGCTGATAGGAGCCACAGATGAGTATTAGGAGAACCTTTGTTCCATTAACTCAAGTAAAGGAAAGCTCACTACTTCACGAAATTCTCAAATCTGATGGTAATTCCTTTAGCAGAATATAGTACTGAAATGTTTCAGATGTACCTGAGTCAGAGATCTAAAACATTAATTTTGAACACCAGCTAAATCATCATCATCATTGTCATCATCACTTGAATTCAATCATCCAGATTTTATGAGAAACACAAAAATATTATAAATCATATTTTGGGGGATGGAAAAATCTGTAATCAATAGTTTTAATCCTTCATTGGAAGTCATTGTGTCACTTACACCCTCTTGTACTAATAAAAGTTAAGTGGTTTTTTTTATGGAGGTAAAAGGTCTAACAATATAAATAAGAAATGACACCCTTCCTCTTGGGAGAGGGGATGAATAACGCTTCTCACTCCACTACTCTGTCCTGACTTATAGCTGTTAAAATTTATTGAGTGACATCACTACTGCATGTTCCATCTATTATGAGACAAACATGCTTTGAAGTCCTTAGGTTCTGCATCACCTACTCTCTCATGCCTGTACCTTCATAATACCAGATGGAGAATATCATTTGCTAATTTATCATTTCAATACAAAAGTTTAAAAAGTTGTCTCTTCTAAGTATGATGACTGATTATCAGTTTATTTCTGTAGATAAAAAGGACAAGTTTGTGACAGACTATGGAACTGTAAAAATAAATGAGATATAATAATGTGCTGAAAATATTTACTCATAATTTCATAAATTCTGTATGTTGGGTCCTGCTTTAGGTCATTGGACTCTGAGGTAGTTAAATGACTGACAGTCATGTTAGATAAAAGCTGATCAGTTTGGCCTCAATTTGCTAGTGAAGTAAACACAAGTAGTAAGAGAAACACAAAAATATCATAAATCATATTTTGGGGGATGGAAAAATCTGTAATCAGTAGTTTTAAGCTGACTGAAGATGAGTTAGAAGTAAAGAAGAAAATTATTTGATGTCTGGGGGCTGAAAGTTCTTATGGAGACCTATAGTTCTATTAGGAAAAAACTTAACCGGCTACTTCAACACTGCTTTTTATTTACCATTTACCCCAATTACAACAAATGTTGGCTATTTAATGCATTTATTTATTCATTATTTTAGTATTTATTGCAAGTTAATTATGTGGCTGGCTCTCACTTAGGTACCTTCTAAGGTACCCAGTTTTTTCCCTCAAGAACCTTAGAATGTAGGAAAAAAGAAAAGAAAGGGCAAGGGCACAAAGAGTTATAGTAACAGCAATATGTGATAATAACCATATATATTACATATATGCATATACACGCACTATGCATTTTAAATCTTTTAAACATGTAAATATATTGTAATAATAGCTTAATATCCATAATATTAAAATGTCCTATACATTTTAACTTTGAAGTCATGTAGCAACTCGTTTTTCTCTTCTGCAAAAAGGAGTCCTAAAAATAAGACGTAACTCATAGAATTATCTTGAGATTAAATGATGTAATAGAAGTTCATATCGCAGTACCTGTTCAATAAACATCAATTATTATTGAAGATTTCTAATAGATTAGTTTCTAATTTTCTAAATGTAGTTCTCATTCCTATGTCTTCTACGGATTTTAGTTAAAATTGTATGTAAAATTTTTGTCTATTAATCCCACATTTTCAATTCTCTTCCACCATCCCTTCAGCCATACTTTGCATATATACACCAAAAATATCCTTGCTTTCTTTATTGGCATAATAGTCAGTGAAGAGTATAAGGAAAAGAAGAAGTAATATTAGAAATAATAAAAAATAGTCCCTGTCCTCAGAAAGGCAGCATTCTGCAGTAAAAACAATATTCCCTAGAGATTAGAAAACAGGTTTGTACTACTAACTAGGAGAGCAGTTTTGGGCAAGTCACATCATTATAAACCTTACTTTCTACTTCTGTAAGAATAAAAGGCAATAGACTAGATGATCTTTAAGTGTTATAATTGTAAGAATCCTACAATGAATACCTGGAATGGACAAATATATTACAAAGGTTTAAGGAGAATTTGCCACACAACTGAAAGGAAGGGTATTTAAATTACAGAAGCAAATGAGTTTATGCTTAATCTTTCATAAAATTTCACATTTAAAAGGGAAAAAATACGAGACTAAAATGGTCTTCTTTCCAAATATGAATGCATTCATTCTGCAGATGAATTATAATTTTGTAACAGCTCTGCTATCTCATCTACTCTGAGTTCAAAGCCATATTCTGGTTCTCTTTAGAGAACATGCTATTTTGGGATTTATCCCAGCTAATAATCAATGCAGGACCCTGTGGCAAAAACTCAACACAGATGCATAGATGGATGCTGATCTCATGATATCCGCAGAATCACTACTTCTGGTTTAGCTACTAATAAATGAATGTTTGGGTAGTTTAATACACAGGGGCTGGAAGCAAGTAGAGGCGCTGGCCCCAAGAGACATCACTAATGATAAATGCTAAAAACCTGGAAATGTGGTTGTTGATGGTCTGCGATAGTGTTCCAGCACAGTAAGTCCCAGAAACTGACAGCTAGATATCAAAGTGAGAAAGATCACTTCTAGATTTTTATGTAACTAGAGGGAAAAAAGCTTTTGCACAGGAACTATAGATGTATATAAGCAGTATATTATGAGAAAGTCATTTTCAAAGGCTATAGGGATTTGTGGGTTTATGATAACTGTTAATGCACTTTCATGATAGATTTTATATACCAAAGATGACCTCAGCTGACAATTGCTCTGAGATCAAGAATTTATAAATTTGTTAACTTGTTTTGTATTACCTAATTTTTCTCACTAAATAAATCTTCTTTTTAGATGTTTGCTTGTAAGAGCCTGGAGGACAGAGACCAATGCTCTATTCTTTTCTATCTTTTTGCATGCTAGGAAATGCCCAGCAGAGTAATTAGTACATGATAGACCCACAATAATAAAGGTTTGTATTTAAAAATGCCCGCAACACATTTATACAACTTTTTTCTTACAACAGTCTTGTGATGAAAACAAAACAGATAGTATCTATGTTCTACATAAGAAAAAAAAAAAAAAAGCAATGAAGTTCCACAGATTTTTAAATGACTTATTCTTCCTAAATGATAGTACTTAAATCCTGTTCTCCTCTTTTTAAACTTAAAGCTTTGGCCATCATATCACCTTGATTTTTCCCCATTTCAAAGCATGTGTGCTAACTTACACTCAGAAACCCTAAATAGTTTCTTCTGTATGACATTATTAACAAGAGGTGAGCCAGAATGCAAGCCCCCAGATAAGTAAAAATTTTATTATTACGAGGTTGGGAGTGAGACTATATTGAAAATAGAAGTGTATCCTACGGAACACATTAAATGAAAATATAGTTTGTCTCTGGAGAGCCTGCCCAAAGGGATGCTTAGCTTAATTTATGCCATGTTTTTTTTTTTGGGGGGGGGCATTAAAAAAAGGTAATGGTAGAAGAGGAATATTAGAGAGCTGAGGGAAATTAAGTGTGAGGAAGACTTGACAGCATGAGAAGAAATGTTCTATCTTTCAGTAACAATAGCAAAGACATATTTAAAAAAATCAGATTGTAGGGGCACCTGGGTGGCTCAGTCGTTAAGTGTCTGCCTTCGGCTCAAGTCATGATCCCAGGGTCCTGGGATCAAGCCCCACATCGGGCTCCCTGCTCCGCGGAAGCCTGCTTCGCCCTCTCCCACTCCCCCTGCTTGTGTTCCCTCTCTTGCTGTCTCTCTGTGCCAAATAAATAAATAATCTTTTAAAAATCAGACTAAGAAATAAACTAGCTTCTGAGAGAGAGGAGACAAGTTACTTTTATCTCCAGGATAGGTATCATGTCCTCATTTGTAAAATGTATATAGCAATGTGAAATTTCTTCTTGTACTAAGTGGAAATGTCAGAACAGTTTTAGATATATTTAACCTTTCATGTATTGACTCCATATAGTTTAAATAAGCCATTTGTAAATCTTTTTTTGCTCTACCTAAAATAATCTTCTAATAGTTGAGATAACTTTAATGATAGTAGACTTAATTTATATAACCATTTCCTCCTGGATAGTGGCTATTACAAGATATGTTTTCTAAGAGTGTCACTGTTCTGGCAAAGCTCCAAAATACTTGCACATTGCTTTGGGCCAAGAGGGTAAGCCAAAATTTCCTGGACACTCTTGAATTTAGTTATATATTTGTTTCTCTCAGCAGAGAGCGAATCTCTATAATAACTTTAATTAAGAAGTTTATTACTGAAGCACAAAGTGTGGGAAAAAAATCTACAAAACCGGTGTTACGGGATTTCATTTCTAGCTCTAATGATATGCAATATTATGAGAGATATCACAGCTTGTCTAGACCTTTACTCTTGATAAATCTTCCCTTTACCTACTGTACTCCCACTTAGGCTTTCTTGCCACCTCTCTAGAATTCTGAGCCTTGTCTATGCTTGAATGTCCTTGGTTCCCTTTGTTCTGTGTTTATCAGACTTATTACAATGTTAGGACCATAAATGACAGTTTAATTATGAAATTCTTATGAAAATATTAATCTATCTTCCCTATCCAAACGTAATTGATATGTTTCCCTTCCACTGAAAGCTAACAATTAATAAAAGTATCCGTGGAATTACTCATACTAACATCTTTATCATTTTTCCTAAGTGAATGTGTAATGTGTAGGTCAGTACTTGCACTTAAGGAGGGTATCGTTGCCTAAACCCCAATAGGGAAATTCATATATTAGCACATATTGTGCTTTGGTAGGGGGATCTTTCATATATTACCATACATTCTAAGCATTTTTCAAGCACGGTGTCTTGGATGATCACCTACCCTGCTCTCCCTATAAAGCCAACCCTTCCTCCAGCTCCAAGATGTCTATTAGAGAGCCCAGCCGCTGTCAGCCTACCAGGCATGCAGCCAGATGGCTATAAGCCTGAAGGTTCCAGTGCCAGAATGTCACAGGATCCTCTCAAAGTTATTTGGTAAAGTGTAGGCTAAGATTACCTAGAATATCTGCTTGCTTCTCTCTGTAGAATATGTTGTAAGAATAAATGAGATAATTTAGGCACTTTGAGATCCTAGGAAGAAAGTGCATTCTATTTATTCGAGTTATTATCACCTGAAGGTAAGTTCTGACACTTTACTATTACTCTATGTGAATATGAAGTTTCTGTAAAATTGGTTGCAGTTTTGCTTCAGGTTACAAAGATATGGTGGGATCTCTCATTTTATTGAATTCCAAGTTGTGGAATACCTTCCCTATCTAAATTTGTTTGTAATGTAAATAATTTGCTTTGTAAATAAACAGCATTTTTCATAGTTGACATATTGTAATTTCCAATAGAAATGTAAGCTAAATTAATGAATTCATTAGAAAGCATATAGTAAGGTGATGCTAATTTATTTTTCAAGGGATGAATACTGCATGAATGACTAGTTGTTTCTATCTTTATTGTTTTCATATTGTGCCAAACAATGTAGAAAACCCCAAATAGCCAAAGGGGGGGGCAGGGAGAAGGCCAATAGGAGCTTGTGAATTGGAGAAAGAAAAACTTGCTACAGAAAATACTATTAATTTAAATTCAATCTTCTCTTTTTTTGTGCATGAACAGAGGGCAGATTCTTTTCTGCTCTGAGGCATTCCCATATCCCTGTATTCTCAGATTAACTCTCCTACTTCCCCAATTGCCTAAATCCTACAGAGAGACACTAGTAAAGGCTGCTCAACTTCAGAGCATAAATGCAGGCTCTAAATAGCAGGAGGTCTGAGACATTACTTTAGCCACATGACAGGCCAACATTTTTTTCCCTTTAATCATCTCCCTCTTCATTTTCATTGGATCATTTGTATCTGACAGGGAACAGCTTGCCTCCTAGTACAGGAATGTCCTTATTTATCCCTTAACCAGACCCTACCAGAAGCAGAACTTCCTCTTCAAGCCCAAGTTAGGGATCCTGGATAATCACCTACTCTGCTCTCCCTATAAAGCCAACCCTTCCTCCAGCTCCAAGATGTCCATTAGAGAGCCCAGCCGCTGTTGGCCTACCAGGCCGATGTTTGACGTTTCGGATTGATATTTGATGTTTGATGTTTCTGGATTGACAAAAGGTAGAAGTTCCCCTCCCAGGGTGCCTGGGTGGCTCAGTCGGTTAAGCGGCTGCCTTTGGCTCAGGTCATGATCTCAGGGTCCTGGGATCGAGCCCCACAATAGGGTTTCCCGCTTAGTGGGGAGTCTGCTTCTCCCTCTGCCTCTGCCTCTCCCCCTGCTTGTACTCTTCCCTCACTTGCTCTCTCTCTATCAAATAAATAAATAAATAAATGAATTAAAAAAAAAAAAAGTTTTCCTCCCTTCCTAATTCTTTTTTCCTGTGAAGACATGGGCTGAGTTCCTTATTTGAAATGCTAATATGTTACAAAAGTATTGTAACCCACCAAAATAATGTTTTAGACAAAATTCATATAATAGAACAAAAACATAATAAGGGTCCTGATGTAATCTTTATATAGAATAAATTTCTTTGAATTCAAATGTATATATCAAATGATACTCCCTTAAATACTAGAAACTGATATGCATTATCTTTATGAATAGTTATAATGAGAATACCATTTTCATGTCTGTATTGTAATAGCACTATCAATATAATGTATTCATATCATTACAGTTGGAAATGTTAATTCAAATCTATAATGCTTTACCAGAAAATATAAAAAGGATGCCAAAATCTGTTTTAAGAAAGTGAACCTAAGACCAGAGATATTTGTAGTTTATATTTCCAAATAGTTGGCAAAATAAAAGTAGAGAAAGAATGTTATATATTTTGTTAAAGAGACGAGTACTTTAAAATTGTGTGGGTAATTTATTATTATAAGAGATGGAATTTATTTCCCTCTATGCTTGAGATATTTCTTGGCAGGAAATTACTCACCTAGGAAACTATCAGTTCTCTTAGACCACTATACTCTCTTGTAGTGCAAGTCTCCCCAGACTTTAGGACAACTTTTTTTCTTATAAATTACTGATTGTGGATAGGTGCTCATAGTAATATTTCTGAACCTGAGAAGGGGTGGTGAGGGAAGGGTAAGTAAAGGATATCCTGTATGCTCCTATTAGAAATGACTGCATTCTACAGAGAAGGAATTTGAGGGTAACCTTTCTCCAAGACTTCTTTATAGTATTGAGATTTACAGTAGTTGCTGATCTATGCTAAAAATTTATAAACTCTTAGGGTTTATTGTCAGAGGATCTTTAATTTAGCAAATTTTTTTTCTGTAGTGGATCCATTGATCCTGGAACAGAAATGCACAAATAAATCCCTTTATTTGAATATTTGTAATTACAGAGCAATATTTCATCTATAATTGGACCCTGACCCAAATACAGTAAAATATGTTTTTTTAAGTGAAAACCATGGTTTTAAAGAAACCTTCAATGATTATAGGGTCACTTCTATGACTGTAGATTTTTTTTCTCAAAAAAATAGGGAGTGACTTTCACATTTTTGTCTGTATGAATGATGTCCCTAGTGTATGTAATCAGTGGAGCTAAACAAAGTTGTCTCTCCTGCCACATGGAGCCCAGGGTTCTTGTAGATAAAAGAAAGAATGGAAAGTAAGGGTAAAAAATATGATTTTCACCATTGGGTAAAAAAAAATATATATATATATATATGTACATACACACACACACACACACACATACACATGTATATATCTGGGTAAATATATATATATAATAATAATATATATATATTTAGTAAGTAATTCATTGCTATAAATTTATAGTAATAAATTTATAGTAATTATAAATTTATAGTAATTCATTGCTATAAATTAAAAAACAAGTAGAAAACAACTAAATGCTTAATACATTCAAGAGAATAAAATATGAGGACTTGGGTAAGTAATGGTGTCCTTGAAGGAGATGATGCATAGTCTGGCCAAGAAGGATATCTAGGTATGACTTGGTAAGGAATATTCCAGAAAGAAAGAACATTAAGAAGGCAGCAGTATAAGAAAGAAACACTATGTGCAGAGGTGATGATGAAAATATTGGCTTGATTGTGTCTGTGTATATATTAGAGAATAACTGCTTATCCAACTTTGGATTGGATTGATTAAGTCAGATCATGGCAAGTCTTGAAAGCTAGACAGATAAGTTTGCACTTGATGTTGTGAGCAACAGGGATGCTACTGCAGATTACCGAACTAAAAACAATAGCAGAGCTTTTGGAAAATTATTAAACCAGTGATAAGAACAGAAACTTTTAAGAAAAAAGATTCTGGAAAGGCAACCACATGTCTTAAAGGGTTTTGTCACTGCTAGAAAACCAAAGAGCACTGGAAGAGAAAGAAAATTAAAAACTTTCTCCTCCTTCTTTCCTTTGATTTGTTTACAGTTGAAGGACTCCTTAATGTGCTCATAGTAGCAATGAAAGGAGATGTTGAAGAAAGCCTGATGCAGATGTTAAAGAGGGAATGGGAAGAACAGGAACCAGTTTTCCAGAGACAGTGGAAACTGATGAGTTTAGAATATTACTACTGAGTAAAAATGAGAAAATAGACTTAGGAACAATGCTCTCTAGGAGTCTGTTAAACAGAAATTTCTATTTATAATGATTACTGATTTTTTAATGATAACCCCAAACACTAGAATGTCTTGAATTGCTTTCTAAATCTTCAGTGGCTAAGTTATGCTCAAATTAGTCTTCTTGGATATCAGTGCATACTAATCCTATAAAAATAGGTAAGTCACATATACATATATGAAAACTATATAGCAACCAGAATATATGAAAATTGAAAACCCCTTTTCCTAATGAGAATGGATAATAGTTTGCTTATTATTGCTCATGCCAAACTAGCATTATAAGTTATGTAATTTATAATTTATAATATATTTCACTATAATTCTGAAGTTTATTTTTTAATTTTTAAAATTTTTTTGCTGTAAAAGCAATCTTTGAGATTTAAACTAACTTTTAAAAATATTTTGCCCAACACACTTGCAGGAACATCTTATTCTTTTATAATAAATTTTGAAATTTAAAAAATAAAATCAATACTCAATGGACCTGAGAAAAAAATTCAAATGCCACTGGCTTGCATTGTTTCTCTGTTTGAGTTCCATCTTTTATGCCATTCGGACTATGTTATTCTTAGTGTAAATAACCAAATCTATTTTTTTTTTTTTTTTTAAGAACAAGGCTGATGTAAGGCCAGGGTTAGGCTATTATCAGATTTATTTCTTATGTGAAATTCCTTTAAGACAGGCAGTCACTTATTAACAGAGGATGAATGCTTCTTTAAAATCTGATTTCTATAGGAAAAACATGATGTGTGCAAATATTTATAATATGCAAGCATAATTTATCTTAATAATTGGAAAGCCTTTGTTTAATTAGATGAGCTTTGTTGTTAACCAATATAAACAGGATCCTAATTAATGAATTGCTGACATTCCAATTTTGCAGTTATATTTCATAATTTTTCATGATATGTTTTTCATTCTTACATAAACAAACATTAGAAAGAAGGCAAGTTCAGGAGCAGTGATAATGACTCTTTCAGAATGAGGACTAAACTAGCATCTATCATTTAGTGAGGGCTTACTTTATGCCAGGCATCATGGTAAGTTCTTTACATACAGTATTTTTTTTTAACACCTATGAGGTATATGTAATATTTTACCCATTTAAATTGACAAAAAATAACTTAGGGAAGGCTTAATAAATGCCCTTAGGTCACACAGTTACTATATGTCAGAGCCAGTGTCAAATCCAGGTATGAGTGATTTTCATGACCATGACCTTAACCACTTTTCAGTATTGCTTTTTGATCTCTGGTTCAGAAGGAGGAAATTAGTTGCCTAAGAGTGTACCATCAGTGGCCAGCGAGTATTTGCAACCAGAGAGACAACAAAACGAGCGAGAATATAAAAACTGTATAGAATCATGGAAATTTAAACCTACGAACACAGTTTTGAGTTCATGTAATCCAAACCCTCAAATTGAGAAAACTCAGACTCAAATGACCAAATGGCGTTACAGACAAATCACATCAAACATTTATCAGCTGCTTTTATCCGTGGTAAAAGTCTAAAATGTCATGAGACCAGTCCCCTACTGCATTAAAGAGATAATAGAGCAGGGGAGATTATGTCAGGGAACACAAAGTTGGGGATTTGAGAATCTAGTTGCAAGTTCTTCTCCACAGCTTTTCAAAGGAAGAAAAAGAAACCTGTTTGTATAATAATTAGGCAAAATTTAATTTCAAATTTAGAAAATCCTTACCAAATATCTTCAAGGCACCAGACCTCATATTAGGTATTTCACATTTATTATCTCATTTAACCCTCACCGTCAATGTGGAGCTATTAACATATACAGTTACACAGGATTGATAATAAACCTTGTTGACAAGCATATTTGTTTTAGACTCAGCCACCAATTTCAGACACTCACAGTTAGAAATTATTTATTAAATCTTAATGGAAATCTGTTGTGAATAGTAATGCTTTGCCAAACAGAATTGCCTTTAGTTAAATAAGCCTTGGGTATATCCAAGTAATCCTTAAGCTATAAAGTTGTTTATATTACTATGCAAGTTTTTGTGTCCCACAATGTCATGCTGTAACCTCTGAGTGATTGATTTATGGGAACTTCAAGAATGATTTTGATTTCACATGACTTTTTTGTGGTGACCTCCTAACTTAATTGCCAAAGAAGAGGAGACTTAACTATATATGCAGATCTTCTTCAACTTACAATGGGGTTATATTAGTATAAAACACATCGCAAGTTGGAAATATCATAAGTCAAAAATACATTTAATACACCTAACCCACGGAACATTATACTTTAACCTAGCCTACCTCAAACATGCTCAGAACAGTTACATTAGCCTACAGTTGGAAAAAGTTAACACAAAGGCTATTTTATTATAAAGTGTTAAATATCTCACGTCATTTATTGAACACTGTGCTAATGTATTGAATACAGAATGGTTGTAAGTATCTTGGTTGTTTACCCTCGTGATTGTGTGGCTGAACTGGGAGCTGGGGTCACGCCTGCTGCTAGCATCAGCAGAGAGTCTTACTACATGTCACTAGCCCTGGGAAAGATCAAAATTCAAAATCCAAAGTATGGTTTCTACTGGAATGTGGATCCGTTTTGTACCATAATAAAAAAGGAAAAATTATAAATCAAAACATAAATTATCAGGGACTGTCTGTAGTTATTAGAACAAAAATGTTAAATAAATGTATACATTGGTCAGAACCAATGTTTCTAGACCATTGTTTCTTTCTCACACTGTAGTCCTCAGACAACTTACATCATAATTACCTGAGCTGCTAGTGAATAGGCAGATTCCTAGGTCCACCTCAGACCAACTGTATCAGAATCTCTGAGGGCTTGACACATGGATCTGCATTTTTAACAAACCTTGCGGGTGATGTCCATGCACACTAAGGTTTAGAAGCCTCGTTATGTATTTTCAGTCCAAAATTTTCCCACATTGCCATGGAGGGGGTTAAAATTAGCAGCTCTGTAAGGTTTTTCCCTTGTTTATTTCTGCTATAATTTCATGTGGGAAATTACATCTCATATGGACTAGGAAGGAACTTGTCTTGAGAGGAAAAATTCTTATTGTTGGAAGAGATTATGTTCTCTCTTTTTTTCTCAAAGACTATGTGAATGTCTACATGTTTGTGCATGTGTATGTGTATGTCAAATAAGGAGGAAAAAATAGAGTGCTTCCTTCACCCTCACATGACGAAAACCTTTGTACAACACAATTATGTAAATAACTTCAAGAAAAGATGTCACATTTGTCTGCATTTGTACTCATTTTTGATTCCCCTATCTACACAATCCATCTCAGTGAATAATGGGTGTCTTGTTCTCTTATGTAATACAGTCTTTGAATTGCAGTCATGGAAATCATCTTAAAAGGTCATCTTGTCCTTCCCTTGACCTCCAAACCTCATATATTTGAAATTCTATTTTTAAAAGATTTCCGCAATTGCAATGTTCTGAAATCCCTTGGGGACGCACTTAGTTTTGAGCAGCTTTTTCAATTATAAAAAGCTCCTTTCTTTCTTCCCTTGTTTTGCTATTAAAATTCATTTTCCTCTGTTATGTTTTCAACAAAAATGAAAATAGCTAGTCACCGTAATCTGTGGAATAACCCTTCACTGAAGACTATTAATAATGGCCTTTCAACCAGCTCTCCTTTAGCCTAAATAATATAAAGCTTTTTAACCCTTTTTGGAATTCTCATTTTCTAACCCTTCAATTATTTATCTTCCTCTATCCTGAACTGTCTTCATCCTTCTTAAGTTCTGGAGTGTGAAACTAGACACAGTAGGATCTCACCAGTGCTGAATATAATAGGAGGATTACCTTGCTGTTCTTATTTACTCTACTCCTATTTATGCATCCTGTAGAACTCTGAGAGGTTCAGATAAGATATAAATGGGTGTCATGGTGCTCATGGTCTCGAATAATTTCACAGCACTTTTCATAAAGATACGGATGTTATTTCCAGGAACCTGGGTAGTTTGTATCATAGGTAATTATTTTCTGCCTATCTGTAGCATTCTAAGTTTCAATTAGATGAATTATTCTTCACTTCTACTGGTAAAGCCATTATTGCAAAAAGTTGTTTGAGCAGAACAGAACAGCTCTGCATTTTAACAAAGGGAGAAAGGACACTTTATATCTAAACTGTAAAGAGGCTAGCATTTCCTTAAGTGTATGAAATACAGTGATTCAGAGTCCTGCTTTCCCATCCTAATGTGCACTGTCCAACATGCTCTTTATGTTTTTATCCTAAATCCTTATCTTGCCTCGTTATCCTAAGTCCTGACAGGAAAGTCTACCTTGATAATAGCTTTTATTCACAAATTTCAGTGAAATTTTAAGTCAAAGATGTTTAAAATAGAACATAAAATCAACAAAGCTGTAAATCAGATTAACACTTGTTTCATCAATTTAACTACAAATACAGAGGACTCAGACTTTTATTTTTGCTTTTTTGTTGGTGTTGTCTAGCTCCATATTGGAAATGGTCAATGAAATTACATATTCATTGTTCTATAAAAATATATTGACTATTTACTGTGGCAGTGCATGCAATCAGTTTATCTGTTGTCAGAGGTCTAAAGCAATAAGCAGTCTGGCTTTTTATGTATCCTCTCTCTTATTTTCTATTGAAATAGGATTTCTTTTTGCCTTTTCTTTTTAAAAAGTTGTCTTCAGGGGCATCTGGGTGGCTCAGTTGGTTAAGTGTTTGCCTTTGGCTCAGGTCATGATCCCATGGTCCTGGGATCGAGTCCCGCGTCGGGCTCCTTGCTCAGCGGGGAGCCTGCTTCTCCCTCTGCTGCTCCCCCTGTTTGTGCTCTCTCTCTCTCTGTGTCAAATAAATAAATAAAATCTTCAAAAAAAAAAAAAGTTGTCTTCAGTGCCATCCCATTTATTTGATGCCAAAACTTTTGTTCATGCAGTTCACAGTCTCTTGGATATAGGTAAGACAGGAGGACCTAGGCAGCCAGGTGTTGTTCAGAGGCTGACTGCAGGAGCACATCTTTATCACCTCATTCCTCACCTCTTTCCTACTTCTACTTAGGTAAATTCTTTTCATTGCCAGATGGGCTTATGGGAATTTGGGGATGTTTTACAAAGGCAGTGAATGTTTTTGAACTCCATCCTAAAACGCAAATGTCATCTTGTCATCCCATGCCTTTAACAGAACCTCTTGCCTGTAGGATAAAATCGACACTGTTTTGTATGCTATGTCAAAATATGCCCATTTTCAATTTCTCTGTTCTCTTCCACACACACCCCCAAACTGCTATTTTCTAGGTTATGCCTTTTGCACTTACATGTATCCTGATATGGATGAAAATTATATAATCATTCTTCTATTAAGATGCAGCTCAGGGGTGCCTAGGTGGCTCAGTCGTTAAGCGTATGCCTTCGACTCAGGTCATGATCCCGGGGTCCTGGGATCGAGTCCCGCATTGGACTCCCTGCTCAGCGGGAAGCCTGCTTCTCCCTCTCCCACTCCCCCTGCTTGTGTTCCCTCTCTCGCTGTGTCTGTCTGTCAAATAAATAAATAAAATCTTAAAAAAAAAGATGCGGCTCATACATTTAATACACTAAAAAAGCTTCTCTAAATTCCATTAGCAGAACTTTGTTTCCTTCTTTATGTTCCTATGGCAGTTTAAAAAAGTTTGAGGGGAGTAAGAGTACACTTACCGTGATGAGCACTGAGTAATGTATAGAACTGTTGAATCACTATATTATACACCTGAAACTAATACAGCACTGTATGTTAACTATACTGGAATTAAAAATTTTAAAAAATCTTTGCTATAATATTTAGTATTTTTATTAACATTTTTGTTTAATTATCTGCCCTTTGCTCTAGAAAATGTGCTTTTAGATGCCAGGACTATATATAATCATTCAATCATTCATTCATTCACTCATTCAGTAAATATTTTACTAAGACATATTAGAAGTCAGACACTGTGATGTGATATAATGCTGATGAAGAAAAGAAATAAGGGCTATGTTTTTCTGTTGTTTTAATTCTTTTCTTTTTTTTTTCCTGAGAGGAGAAGACAGCAAGTGGACAAATAAATAAGTTTATTTCAGTCTGTGATAGAAAATAAAACAATAATATAATTTAAAAAATTCAAATTCAAATCCTAGATTAAGGAAACTATTCAGCAAAAGCAAAACTGAGGATGTGATCCTTAAGTTAGAACCTAAATAATGAGAATGTGTTAGCTATGTGGAGATCTGGGAGAAGAGAGTTTTAGACAGAGGAAGAATATGTGCTGAGGCCCAAATAGCAGGAATGAGCTTGGTGGTTTGAAGAACTGAAAGAAGGCCATTGTGACCAAAACACAGTAAAGGTGGAAGGGCGTTGTCAGAAGTAATATAGGAGATGTAATCAAAACCATACAAACTGTCTTTAATAGAAGTTCTTCAGTAATTTTTTTAAGTGAATAGTAATTGGAATTGATATTAATTTAATATTTTTAATTGTGTAATGAAGTCCATAGGATGAAAATTAAATGGAATAATAGATTTAGATCCATAATCTTTACATATTTCAATCCAATAATGGCCAAAGTACTATTATATGTAGTATAATATAGTACTAACATCAGAGACAATATACAAAATACGTCTGAGGCTATTACAAATAATATTATTATACAGATTAATCATGCATACTTCTCTTTCTGATCTAATATATTTTGTAAAGAAGAAAATAAAAAGACTTTTGATGTCAAAGGAAGAGATGCATTAAAGACAGGGCAACAAATTGGGTAATTTGTGAATATAATTCTTTCTATGGATATATTTGAAATGAATTTGACTATAATTTCTTAAAGAATAGGAACTTTACCTGTTTTTTGGTCTAATATTTACTTAGTATCTTCTACACAGATATTTAATTAAACAAAAAATATATATCCTAATTTGTATTTTAAAGTTTACCTTTGCTTAGACAATTAAAATGATTTTTAAAAACCTCAAAGATTGAAGTATAAGTTTTTGTTTATTAGTTTCTCTATGGTAATGTTAAATAATTTCTACAACTTTTCTGTAAAATGGGTTTGGATCAACTCCAAAATAATTTTGTGCATTTTTTTTCTTTTATACTAAATAATCATTGGGGGTGGCCTATCATAATTAAGAAGAAGAAAAAATCATGAAATAATATTCTAAAGACTGAAAAATTCAAAATTACAGTTTTTTTTTTCATGAAGCATTAAGCAGATGGTGGAGATTACTGTGGTTCTTGATGAGTAAGAGTAGGAATATAGCCACGTTGTACCGTGGACAAGTGTCAGCTAACAAGTACATGTTTAGTGTAAAATTTGATGGAACCTAATATTCCACTTTTATAGTAAAGTGTTTGTGCTCAAATATCCCCATTTTGAGATTCTCTCATGATGTCTGATCCATATTAAAGTCTGGGAATTCCCTGCAATATTTCATTAGACTTGTCAAACAGATTTATTCATAAATGAGAATAAATGAGCATGTCAGCATAAGTTATTGTGGTAATTTGTGAAACTGTTAATGAGATATTTTCAAAGCTCATAAAAGGGAAGAACTATGTCATTAAATTACTGCACAATAATTTTATTTTGATATAGTAAGTGAGCCGATATTTTATCAAAGATGACACCCTGATGCATCAGGGGACTGAAGATGAACAATTAAATGTTCTTATAAAAGAGGTCTGATGTTATTTAGAAGCAGTTAAGACTTACAAAGGAATGTGGAATTAAAAAAACAAGGTGATTATTTTGAATTAATTAGTATGTTTTTAACTTTTTAGAAAGTAATTTATGAATATTAGGAAGCAAATCAATAAAAAGAATTACCTAAATTTATTAAAAAAAAATACACAAATATTTTACACTGTAACAAGTATGTGGTGTTCTTGAAAATAGACCCAAACAATAGCTATTTACAGGATCAAAGGATAAACCAGTCCTACTAGTGAGTCCACAGGGACAGTCAGTTAATTGTGGGTGTTAAATGTGGGTTCTGCTGTGCTGTGAGGAAAGGAGGAAAAGGGCATGGACCCAAGAGAATGAAGAATATGTGAGTTTATCTTAATTTGAACAATGTTTAAAAATAAACTGTATAAGCACTTCAGCAGAAAAGGAAGAGTGATGATGTTGGCAGATACCACAGGACATTCTACCAGGAGGGAGCAATGTGCTATTGGAATGGAAATTGCCTCTTTGGTGAAGAAGAAGGAGCGCTTTGGCTTACTAGACACTGTAATAGGCAGTGTAGGGCTTGTGAAAAAACAAGCTCATTGAGTGTGCACTGTTCAGTTCTCTAGTATCATTTCTATGGGATCCAGAGATCCAGTACAATTTTTGTAATGCCTTTAGCAGTATTAATTAAAAACCAAATCATCAAGGGTCTGCACACCTCAAAGACAGTACACAAAATATTTACAGCCTCTGAATATAAGGACCTAGTGTCAAAACAGGAAAACATACATATAGATAGGTCTTTGTGATACCTCATTATAAGTGTAACTCATAAATACTCTTTCCTTTTAGCTGTGGTTTCATTTTGTCTCCCTTAATGTATCTGGTAGATGAGCACCTTTCTAAAATCTCTCCTACCTGTGGCTTTTATTTAACTCAGTAAGAAATCATTACTGGCTCTCTTCCCTAAATAAAAGCTAGGTGAGACCCATAAGGCTTGAAGTAGACTAATCTTAAACCTGACAGGTATAATCATCTTTGATTTCATAAGGAAATGTCTGTTGGGGGCTTACCGAGTATAGGGCCTTAGGTAAGAAGCTGGGAAGGCACTTAGAGATTCTCTGCCCTGTAGAGGCTATAATTTCAGTAGTGAGATAGGAGACACACATAAAAAGAAAAGTGAATTATTAAATGAGTGTATTAAAAGGTGCCATAATTCTTTAGGAAGGCCACAGACATAGAGGCATTTGATAGGTAAAGCATTGTGAAGAGGGATATTCAGTTGGGACATAAAGCAAAGGCAGTAATAACTTTAGAATGCTTTACAGTTGTACAAAAATTTTGTGTCATTTAATTTGCTTGTTATAATTACCATGACCATTATTAATTTGCTCATTTTTCAAGCTACTGAACCTCAAGGAATTTTACAGTAGAGTTGGGAGTCAAATTTAGGCATTCTGTTTTATTGCTTATTCTATTCAATAGAGGACTTAGACCACCAGGTAGACTTTTTCTGGGAAAGTTCATTATCAAAATCATGGGGGTAGTATAATGCTAAACAGCATGGGACCCGGTGTTCAGATCCTGGCTTTATTCCATTTTGTCTGTGTGACCTCTGACAAATTGTTTCATCTATTAAAAACTCCATTTCATCTGTAAAAAATTCCATTTCATCTATAAATCATGAAAATATTAGTTTCTCATAGGGTTGTTTTAAGAATTAAACAATGTGCAAAGTACTTAGACTAGTATCTAGCATATATTAGGCTGAGAGTTCACAAATTTGGAGTTTTAGGACCTTTTGCACACTTAAAAATTATTGTGCACCCTAAGAAAATTTTCATGTGCATTTATAGCTATCAATATTTACCATATAATGATTTTAAAACATTTCTGTATAAATTAATTAAAATTGTAGTAATAAACCTGTTGCAAACTAAAATAAAGAACACTTTGTAGGAAAAATACTATTTTTTCATCCAAAAATTTGTAGTGAAAAGAATGGCATTGTTACACTGTCACATTTTTTTTCAAATCTTTATCATTTGCCTCTATGAAATAAAGCTGGATTATCATATCTTCTGCATGCAATCTCTTGTGTTATGTTGTTTTTGTAGAAGTAATATGAAAAAAAACTGCTATTATACAAATATGTAGTTGGAAAATGGGGGAGTATTTTCAAAAGCTTTTCATATAATTGTGGATATTCTTCTTTAATACTCTACTAAAACTAGATAAGTGGTCATTTCTTAAAGATTAATTGCAATGTGGTATCTGAAGCTATATCAATGAACATTTTAAACTCTGATACATTAAAGTCCATTGATCTATGATGTACTTTTTAAAAAAATATATTTTATTTATTTATTTGAGAAAGAAAGATAAAGCATGAGCGGGGCCGGGGGGTCGGGGGAATGGGGTGGTCGGGGGAGGCGCAGAGGCAGAGGGAGAAGCAGACTTCCCGCTGAGCAGGGAGCCCAAGGCAGGGCTCAATCCCAGGAACCTGAGATCATGACCTGAACCACAAAGGTGGATGCTAAACCAACTGAGCCACCCAGGTGCCCCAACCTATGATGTACTTTGAATCAATCTCTTTTTATAGCATCATGCATCGGTTATTTGAAAACTGTTGAAAATTGAAAAATTGTTAATTTGAAAATTAACTGAATTATTCTGATCTTCCAAATGTTGACACATTTCCTTATACAGCATCAGAAAATCACATTCATTAATGTCACCACCAATCACATTAGAAAAGTCTTTAATTATTGGGAAGATCTTAAGCTTATGATGGTGAATACAAGTTTTTTATATTTCTTACTTTTGCTTGAAATCTTGAATTTTGTTATTAAAAATGTTTTCCTTGAAGTATAAACTCACATTGTTCATTTTTGAGAAAATTTCTGCCAAAAAAATCTGAATAATGTAATTTGTCAGTTGTTCTTATAAGCAAAAAAGGTTTTCCATGTAAAAAGCATGTAGTACTACTCTCAAATTGTAACTCAGTTGCACAACTGATTTTTCTAGAGATGACCACTGTACTTTCAGTCTGCAGAGGAAATGCTTAAGTGTACATTTTCCATTTTATCACATGGAAGAGTAAAAAAGACATATTCAAGGATTGTGATTCAATAATATTGATAATTTTAATGCTTCATGGATATTTGTAGGTGAATCTGAGATATATTTTTTTTCTTTTTTAACTGTATGGTGGTAAAGGATACAGTAATAATAGTACAGTTTTGTACTCATGCCTTGATTTGTGCTGAGACACTAGCAGTTTTCTCCACCTTCAGTGAAAATGGCAAATAACATTTTAGCATTACAAAATAGATATTGATCACAGGAACCCCTGTCTCAGATGTCTTAGGGACTTCAGGATCCTTGACCACACTTTAAGAACCACTGTAATAGGCATTCATTATTATTACTATTAAGAAGAAAGATACTGTACAAGGTCTGTGCAAAGAATTAGTAGAATAAGTAAATGAGAATGGCAGATTCATGTAGGAAGAAGTAAGAGATTGTAGAGTTCTATTGTTAAAGTGATCTGTATTAAAAAATTAAACAAATACACAAGACCTAACATTTTACTTTGTAACAGGCTGCAACAGGATGTCCCCTTGTAGCATAGAGGAATGATTCTATCCAAAAAATGTACAACTGTTGAATGAATATAAGCCATATAATTAAGTAGTCCACACAGTGTTTGTGGATTTGAATTGTTCACTATTGTTCAAGGGTGTTACTTTTATGTATCTAGTTTTGTCAGATTTTACATGATATCCTCCATGGCACCCAGTCAAGGGAAAAGGTAATTATATATACTTACTGAACGATTATTAATTACTATGCAAGCCATATTTTATAGTCAAATTATGTGTGTGCTTCAGTATCACAGACGCAGGAAGGGTGATTTTGTGCTTAATAGATATAATTTTGAAAGTTATATCTAGGTGGCATTTCTTTTACATGCTTCTAAAAGAGACGTATTGTTCTATCCCTTCTATGTGATCTCTCATTTACAATTATATTTATCTGGAAAGGAAAATTCACTAAGGTAATCATATCCATTATGTTCATTGTACTGGAACCAACATTAAAATTTAGAATTAACTTATTTATATAGAACTTTGTATTTTACAGGAAACTTTTTTTTTAAGATGAAGTTTTTTTTTTAAGATTTTATTTATTTGCGAAAAAGAGAATGAGAGAGAGAGAAAAAACATGGAGGGAGAGGGTTAGAGGGAGGAGCAGACCCCTGCTGAGCAGGGAGCCCGATGTGGGACTGGATTCTGGGACTCCAGGATCATGACCTGAACCAAAGGCAGTTGCTTAACCAACTGAGCCACCCAGGCGACTGACAAGAAACTTTTTGATACATCATCCTCTCATTCAATATTCTAATCCGGTGAAATCTAAAAAAAAAATCCTGGGAAATCTGAGGTCTTCTCCTCTTTTGACTGTCCTTCCTAAATGACCCCAGGCCTCGGAGCTGAGCTTTGAGAAATAAGCCTCTAAACTAGATCTGCTGACTTTTGTTTAGTCTTAAAACAAATATACCATGGTTACCTTCATTTTAGATTAAAAATATGTACTTTATCACACTGCTCCATGCAATAAAAATGTAAAAACCTTCCCTAAAATATACTTTGTCATTGGACACAGTCAAATAACATTGTAATAGTACAGTAAAAATGCTTGCAGCTCAGCCTCTGTTTGCCAGTAGAGGTTGCTCTTAGGTTAGTGATTACCTTGAGATTACAGTACATCAAGAATATTAAGCAGCTGAATGGAAGCTACATTATGATGTAATTATGTAGAAGTTAGATTTAAATTGAATAATAACCAGTTGAGTGACTCTCACACATGTGTTAATCCCCCCATCATCAGAAATTATGCTCTTTACAAAGATATCTCTGTAGCAGAGCAGAAAGTGACATTCTTGAAATGAAAACAGTTTATGGTTTGCCAGGAGCTAAGAATTGCTAATTTAGAAAACCAGAAAAAATCTGAGGCTTATCAGAATGGATTTATAAAATCATACACTTATTCTTATCATAGCATTTCTTTGGTTTGCTTAAAAAAAGTGCAAATCAGTCCACATCTGTTTAAACCAATGTAAAAATAAAAGTAATTGCACATATATGAGAAACATATTTTGTTATAAATATTTTTAAAATTAAAAAAAATTTACTTGCTAATAAGCAGAATGGATAAAATGAAGCAAGGATGTAAGATAGACTATTTTATTTTTTTAATAGTTCCATGAGTGTGCAATGTTCATTTCACAAAGAATGATTGTAAAGTTTGAATTCTCTTGTGGTAATTCAGACATATAAATTAATTAAACCAAATACTTTTAAAATGGTACTTTAAAAGCATTTTATTTTAGAAGGCTTAAAATATCAGAGAACATTATGAAATAGAGCTTTTATCTTCATTGTTAGGAATTTGAAGTTTGAAAAAAATTCTTATTAGTAATTTTTTTTAAATTTTTTTGGTAAATACGCATTTGAAACCAGTAAGTATTTTAAAGATTTTATTTATTTATTTGAAAGAGAGAGAGAGAACTAGCAGGGACGAGGGGCAGAGGGAGAAAGAGAGAGAGAGAGAAAGAAAGCAGACTTCCTGCTGAGCAGGGAGTCCAATTGACTCAGGGCTCTGTTCGAGGACCTAGAGATCATGACCTGAGCGGAAGGCAGACGCTTAACCGACTGAGCCACCAAGGCACCCTGAAACCAATAAGTTTTAAATACCATTTAAACCATCTTGTTAGTGACAATAGATTATCTATAACAATGATCCATAGGGGGGCTTAGCAAACTTTTTCTGTAAAGAGACAGATAGTAAATATTTCAAGTTTTACAACTGTAAAGGAATGAACGTAGCTTTGTTTCAGTAAAACTTTATTTACAAAACAGCTGGTGGACCAGTAGTTTGGCAATTCCTGATCTATAGTATAAAATTACAGAATATTACAGAAAAACTAAATGATTTTTATCAATAATTTTTTATTTCAACACCAGTTGTTATTGTTTCATAGAATCTGTTGGGGACTTGGCATTTATTATTCTATTTATGTCATAATTAGATTAATATGTTTCATTATCTATATTTTTGCACCTGATGCCATAGATTATATACTTTTTATCTTCTTTTTTGCATTCCTCTGTTACCACCCTTTTATAAGTAAAAATTATAAATAAATTATTTAAATCTTAAAATGTCACTCTGGAAAAAACAAGTCATATATGTGTATATTATAATTAAAACTACTAGAAATTGTAGCTCTCTTTTTTTTTTTTTTTTGCAGCAATGTTTATTTTCCCATAGATTTATCCAGGATTATTTTTTGCTAATTTTTGTTATTTCATGCTAATATTTTTTTAAATAACATATTAAAATTTCTTTATAAATATTGTGAATATGGGTTTTGTTTAAGATAGGTTTTTTTAAAGATTTTATTTATTTGAGAGAGAGAGAGAGCACACACAAGCAACGGGGAGGGGAGAGGGGAAGGGGGAGGGGTGGAGAGAGGGAGAAGCCGACTCCCCACTGAGTCGGGGCGCCCAATGCAGGGCTCCATCCCAGGACCCTGGGATCATGACCTGAGCTGAAGGCAGACACTTAACTGACTGAGCCACCCAGGCTCCCCTAAAATAATTTTATATTAGGTAATAGTAGAATTTTACTGCTAAGATATTCTATGAGAATGTGGATAAATAAGTTACTTTCAACTTCTTCACAAAAGAATTTTAATTCTATATTTGTTATTTTAAAAATTTATTGTTGTATTCATGTGGCTGTTATAGGGGGACATTTTGATTAAGCCATTCTCAGCACTGCTTAGCCAAATGGCAGACCTGATAATAATTGACAATATCAAACATTATCTAGAAGCCATAGTCCCAGTATTGTCTAACCAGTAGAAATAGGAATAATAATACAAATAATAAAAATTGGAAACAACTATATTAACCTTTATGATTGTCTGCTTGCATACCTTGCAAAAGAGGAAATACACCCTTAGAAAATTTGCTTATTTGTTTAGTCAATCTACCAAAACTATTGCACTTTTTAGGTATATTAGGCAAGAGCAAGTTATATGCTTTGCCCAAAAACTGAGATGGCATAGTTGGGATTCATAATACTCCGTACAACTCTTAACACTCTGTGGTGAACTGATTTTCAGTTGGGAAATCACATGGGTCTCTAATAGGATTTTGCCTTGGTTCAAAAACATCTGACTTCTGAATTTGTACACAAATCCTTTATTTGCTATTATGATCACAGCACTACTGCTTTAAACATATATCTACTACTTTGCTATATACATTTGTATTAAAGATATAAATAAAATGGAAATCTACATATACATTTATAAGTACTTTTAACTGATGAGATATATAAAGTACTCACTATCTTCCAAAAGACATTTGTTAAATTTAATATATTTAAAGATACTTCATATATAATAAATACTTTTGAACCAACAAAATTAGAAGTAAAGTGACCCTCTAAAGTGTTTGTACTAGGGCGCCTGGGTGGCTCAGATGGTTGGGCGTCTGCCTTCGGCTCAGGTCATGATCCCAGGGTCCTGGGATCGAGTCCCGCATCGGGCTCCCTGCTCCTTGGGAGCCTGCTTCTCCCTCTGCCTCTCTCTCTCTCTCTGTCTCTCATGAATAAATAAATAAAATCTTTAAAAAATAAACAAATAAATAAAGTGTTTGTACTAAGTACTCTGTGAATCATGTAAGAATTTTTATATTTCTTATAAAGAGTAATTAGTCTAGAATCTAATATGTTTGGAAAAAGTTCGTCTGTTTTTCTACCACAAATATTAGTTCACAATGAAAATTTTAGTCCTAAAGTTTTAAATTAATTTCATGTGAATTCAGTTAACTGCAAATCTGAACAGTATAAATGTAATTTTTCTTTAATTCAAATTCCACTTCTTGAAAACTGTCCTTTGGTAAACTGAATGAAAGTTTTCCTCAAATTTTTTAAATGATTTACATAACTGTCTTAAAACATTTCATATCCTTAAAATTTAAAAATATTTTCCTATTTGAGGCATTAATATTTTAATCCTGACATTAAAATTAATGTTTTTCCATCAGGGAAAATAATGATATCATTTATTCTCAGAGTGTCTCTGTGCTTCCATTTTTTTTAAATGAAGAAAACAATGTCACAAATAATTTGAAAGAGATTTCATCAAAATTGGCTTTTCTACCAAGAAATGAAAATGTAATATTTAAATTTTGGTTTCCTGATGTGCCTTCAGAATATGCATAAAGGATATCCATATATTGAAAAATATGTAATTTTAATCTGAGAGACCAAGAAATTTGCACTTTAATAAAAGACATTTTGAATAACATACCTTGATTTCAAACTGTGTGTACTTAAGTACATGTGACTTGTGTCTATTGAAATGAAGCATTAGTTTTGGTCACATTCAAATGCTACTAGAAATATACATGGTGTTTGGATCCATCAGAGCTGACAGTGCTTGTACGTTATCCTGGTTCATGGTGAGGTTGAGTAATATGGTATAAACTTGAGCCTAGAGCTAAACTTCCTCCATTAATGAACAGTCTTAGCTGTATGCTCTAGGATTAAGTCCAGATCTTCAGACAGTACTCAGTCCTTAAAAGCCATCTCAGAATAAAAATGGGCTTCTGGATTGGACTCCTCAATCTAGTCTTACAAAAATTAAGCCCTACAATCTCTTCAGTTATTCTATTAAGTAAGTACAGCTAAACAATATGACTAGATCAGCCTTCTAAACTGTCTTTTGTGCAGTACTTTATTGAATCATTCTTCACTAGTGAGAAATTTTTTTTTAAATAAATGAAAGAAAGAGAAAAGCAAAAAGAGGGAGACAGAGAGAAATAAGTTATTAGATTTAAAACTTAAATAGCTTGGGGAGCTTTGCACTTGCCAGATGGAGATCTATCATACTCATAGTTGCCTTAATGTATTCTGGTACAGGAGTTGGCACAATAGATGTGCAATAAATATTTGCTGAATGAACCAATAATTGAACAATATAGAATACTGATCCTCCAAACTATTATGGAGTGTTGGTCATATTTTTTAAATGCACAATAAATAGTACATTTATATGCTAATCAATTTTCTAAGCATTTTATAAAAATTATTTTATAATCTCCAAAATTTTGTTACATAGGTACCAGTATTATTTCTATTTTATGATAAGGAAACTGGGTTACAGGGAGCTTGGTTAACTTGGCCAAGATCAAATCTAAACAGATGATGTGCTCCTAATCACATAATTAATTCTGCTTTACATAAATGATCTTGAACTATCTGCCATCAGATTTTTATCAGCAGTCCAGTTGAGATTGTGAGATTTTGTGCATGTGTGTGTGTGAGTGTGGTGTGCACATGTGCTATGATGGGAAATGGGGTGGTTTTTGATGCATATGGCCTCTACCTGTATTTTAATACCAGTGTGTCTCATCTTTTTTCCCTCTAGCATAACTGAAGTGTACACTATATTTCATGGATTGGATAGTGCAAAACAGAGATAATACTTTCTTAATGAGCATTTTACTCTCAGGGGTGAAGAGTAGATGTAGTTAGAAGCTGATCTCCCCATATCAGGTTCTTTCCAGATGAAGCATACTTTCCTTTTATTCTTTCTCCATTCCAGTGCAAATCTATTTTCTATATTCTAGAACTTATTCCTGAATCAAATCATATATTTGGGTAGCATTCAGAATTGTTTATAATAACTGCACTACCTCCTCATACTGAAATACTGGCAGAGATTTTAAGAAACAATTATATAAAACTCAGTATTACATTTATTACAAGGAGGTTGTTGGGGATGCATTCCTACATGATTTAACATCACCTAAAGAGAGGTGTTTCAGTCATAAGTGCCATCAAATCTATTGTTTTCCTCAAATAATTGATGCTTATATTTTGTAAATAATGTGAACTGTGAGGCAGATCACGTTCTGTGTTTTGTTTTGACTACTATTGTATGATATTTAAAATTTGCAACCCTTTTTAAAATAACTTCATAAGCCTAATGACCTGCACAAGTCTGGTCTTGCTTTTACTTGATCTATATCTATATTTTCCCTCAGTCCTTAATTTTCATTGATTTAATTGAGGTATTTGAAAGGTAACCTTAATTTTTTAACCATGCAGTGTAAAATAAATATATACAAAGGGTAAGAAAAAGAATAAATATAGTAGCCAAAGCAGTCACTCAATGTCAGAAAATTGGAACTAAGATAATGCTTTAATAGACACATGAGGGGGAGTCTGAGAATGGACAATTAGTGAAGGTCCACATTAGCAGTTAGACAGTCAGCTTCAGAATGTCTATCAGCCTACTCCAGAAAGACTGGACTATGGGGCAGTTACTAAGACAAACATTTATGTATGTATTGGCACCCAGGTTTAAGAGCTAGCACATAAACTATAACAGAGGGTCTAGATGGGAAACCCTAGAATCATTGTTTATAACTCTCTCACTTTTAACCTCTACTTTTAAGTCATCAAGTCTAATTGAATCTGTCTGAAAAACCCTTTCATGTGATTTTCATTATGTCCATTTCCTATGGTACCAGACTCATCTGGAATTCTGCGATGACCTTATATTTAGTCTTTCTCTTTATTTTTTGTCTTGCCTAATAGCATCTTCATATTTCAGTCAGAGTTATCTTTAAAAAACAGTTGGCAAGTATGTGTCTCTACCATGCTATATCTCTTTGTGGTTCCCAACTTCCATCAGGATAAAGTCTGAGGGCTGATTTGTCCCCTTGTTTTCTACTCCCTGCCTACTCTTAACAGACTCTTACTTACTTTATACCATATTCCCTTGTTCAGTATGAGTCAGCTACACTTAGCTGCCTCAGATTTCTAGAATGAGTTCTTTCCTTCTTGCCTTAGGGCTATTGCATGTAGTGCTTTTCTTCCTTCTTTTCTTTCTTTCTTCCCCTCCCTCTTTCTGCACTCTCTTTCTTCTCCTTCCTCCCTCCCTCCCTTTTTCTTTTCTTTTTTTCTTTTTCTTTCTTTCTTTCTTTCTTTCTTTTTCTTTCTTTCTTTCTTTCTTTCTTTCTTTCTTTCTTTCTTTCTTTCTTTCTTTCTTTCTTTCTTTCTTTCTTTCTTTTTCTTTCTTTCTTTCTTTTTCTTTATTTCTTTCTTTCTTTCTTTCTTTCTTTTTCTTTCTTTCTTCTTCTTTCTTTCTTTCTTTCTTTCTTTCTTCTTTCTTTCTTTCTTTCTTTCTTTCTTTCTTTCTTTCTTTCTTCCTTCCTTTCTTTCTTTCTTTCTTTTCTTTCTTTCCTTTCCTTTCCTTTCCTTTCCTTTCCTTTCCTTTCCTTTCCTTTCCTTTCCTTTCCTTTCCTTTCCTTTCCTTTCCTAGCTGCTGTCTTCTTTCTGCCCCTGGGTGTAGTTAATTCTTTCTCATCTTTTGGATCTCATCTTACATACCACTTCCTTAGCATTCCATTCTCACTTCCCCTCTCAACTTGGGTGAGAGCCCTAACTCTATGCTGTCAGCACATGCTATACCTCTACTTGTGTTAGTCATGTCTGTATCCAAAGCACCTAGCATTCTTGGCATATAGTCATTCCTCTTGTATATCATTGTTTAATGAAGAAATGAATGATTAGCAGCAAGAATAGTGTCATAGTGATTTTCATTAGGTTGAACTAAACATCTTAAATTCTTCCTGGCTATGGTTAGAAAGGGCTTTGGTGGCAAAGTCGGGCTGAGCAGTTAACTAGAATTTTCATGAGTCCAGAGCTATGAGGAGAGGAAACAGGGCCAGATAGATTCCTTTTATATCCACGATGAGACTCCAATCAGTTAATAGCATTTCAGTTAGAAGAATTACACAGCTGATATCTTTCATGGTATAGAAGTGTAGGATCCTCGTAAAATCCTGAATGCTGTTTTGCTTTGAAACATAACCAAGTTATTCCTGGGTGCCCTTTAAGTAAGAGAGAGAGAAAATGAATCTTGGTCATTGAGAATCCCATGCAAACTTACAATCACCATTTTGTCCTCATTCCCATTACTTCATTTTGGAAATTAATCTATGAAATCCTATGGTTTTGTTGGGATAGAAACTAGTGAGAAAGATTGATCTTTATTTTTTTTTAATATTTTATTTATTTGACAGAGAGAGAGAGAGCACAAGCAGGAAGAGCAGCAGGCAGAGGGAGAGAGAGAAGCAGGCTCCCCACTGAGCAGGGAGCCCTATATGGGGCTGGATCCCAGAACCCTGGGATCATGACCTGAGCCCAAGGCAGACACTTAACAAACTGAGCCACCCAGGTGCCCCAAGAGTCATCTTTAAAGGTCATTATTGGTGGGTATGTTGTATTTATTTCTTTGGTATATTTTGTACTAATTCATGAAATAAGATCAGGACTCCATTCCTTGATTGGTTCAATGAATGATGCAAACTGTTGGTTTTATTTTGTCATGTGCCTTTTATCTGAACTTGAAAATACAACCTCAGAAACACCAAAAGCTACACAATATAAAGTAAGAGATAAGGCTGCTTACAAAAAGGACCTGAGGCTGTGAACTCACTGCGGCTTGGCAGAAGCTGTAAGTCAATCATACAGCTTATAGGAGAAAAGATTTGGCAGGATAGAAATGAAAATCTTGCTTTAGTTTTTGAGTGAACTTCATAAAATTTATTTTCAATTAAAAATTGAACTACTTAGTCTATGTGATTACTACTAAAACTGCCACTCTTGAATAGCCAAAGCAATCTTGAAAAAGAAAAAACAAAGCTGGAGGCATCACAATTCCAGACTTCAAGCTGTAGTCATCAAGACAGTATGGTACTGGCATAAAAACAGACACATAGATCAATAAAACAGAAGAGAAAACCCAGAAAGGGATCATAACTATATGGTTAACTAATCTTTGACAAAACAGGAAAGAATATCCAATGGGAAAAAGACAGTCTCTTCAACAAATGGTGTTGGGAAAACTGGACAGCAACATGCAAAAGAATGAAACTGGACCACTTTCTTACAACAAACACAAACATAAATTCAAAATGGATGGAAGACCTAATGTGAGACAGGAAACCATCAAAATACTAGAGGAAAACACAGGTAGTAACCCCTTTGACTTCGGCCGTAGCAACTTCTTACTAGATATATCTCTGGAAGCAAGGAAAACAAAAGTAAAAATGAACTATTGGGACTTCATTAAGATAAAAATCTTCTGCACAGTGAAGGAAACAATCAACAACACTCTTAGGCAGCCTATGGAATAGGAGAAGATATTTGCAGATGACATATCTGATAAAGGATCCAAAACACCAAAAAAATGATTATCCAATTAAAAAATGGACAGAAGACATGAATAGACATTTTTCTAAAGAAGACATCCAAGATAGCCAAGATAGCCAACAGACTTATGAAAAGATGCTCAACATCACTTATCACCAGGGAAATATATATCAAAACCACGATGAGATACCACCTGACACCTGTCAGAATGGCTAAAATTAACAGCATGGGAAACAACAGATGTTGGTGAGGATGCAGAGAAGGGGGAACCCTCTTACGCTGTTGGTGAGAATGCAAGCTGGTGCAGCCACTCTGGAAAATAGTATAGAGGTTCCTCGAAAATTTAAAAATAGAACTACCTTATGGCCCAGCAACTGCACTACTATTTACCCAAAAGATATAAAAACTACTGATTCAAAGGAGCACATGAACCCCAATATTTATAGCAGCATTATCAACAATACCAAATTATGGAAAGAGCCCAGATATTCATCAACTGATGAAAGGATATAGCTATATATGGATATATATATATATACACACACAATGGAATATTACTCAGCCATAAGAAAGAATGAAATCTTGCCATTTGCAATGACGTGGATGGAGTTAGAGGGCATTATGTTAAATGAAACAAGTCAGTCAAAGAAGGACAAATACGATAAATCCACTCATATGTGGTATTTAAGAAACAAACAGATGAATGTAGGTGAAGGGGGGAAAAAAAGTGGGAAGCAAACTGTAAGAGACTCTGGACTATAGAGGACAAACTGAGGGCTGATAGAGGGAAGGTGGGTAGGGGAATGGGCTAAATGGGTGATGGGTATTAAGGAGGGAACTTGTATTGAGCACTGGGTGTTATGTGTGAGTGATGAGTCACTAAATTTTACCCCTAAAACCAATATTATGCCATATGTTAACTAACTAGAATTTAAATAAAAATTTGAAAATAATTTAAAAAATAAAATTAATATAATAAAATACTAAGGAAAAAATAAAACTACCACTAAATTTATAAATATATAAAAATAATGTAATTTATAATTTATAAAATAATATATTTTATATAACATATATAAAATATAAATATATATGTATATGTATACACACACTAGATGTTTGCCATCATGGAAACAAAGTCAGCATATATAGCATTAAAATTTGAACTGTTAATTTTTGTTATTAATATACAGTTTAAAGTTTTACATTATTTACTATCTATGTCCAATATTAAATCTTGAGATTTATACCAACATTTTTGAGACTGTGCTCTAACCCACTTCAAAGAATAAGAGGAAGGGCCAGCTGTCATTATTTAACTTGATAATAAAATTATTTATGCTTTTAGTGTTGATTGGATATTTACATAACAAGATTACAAGAAAATATCAAGTAGTAGTTATAATTATTATTTATAGTTTGTTTTTTGTTCTGGCTTTGCTACCCTAAACAGTCTAAGTAATGGGAGAGGCAAATTTTATATTGCCAATTATATATATATGTATATATATATTCCAGTAATATAAGTATTCTAGGTATTCCAAATATCTAAAATATACATATATATGTTATATATATTATATTCCAATAATACAAATTATAGGTATACATATATATGTATGTATGTATATACATATATATTTTTTAGATATTTGGAATACCTAGAATTTACATTATTGGAATCAGAAATGTAACCCAGTTACATGCTACTATCTTTTGTGTTGATTGTTTTGGCATACATCTTTTTGCAATGAGTAACCTTCTACCTAAGCAACTAGATGATTCTGAATATAACTTATACTTCTCTTTATGATTCTGAATCCTATATCTCTCCTCTTTTCTAAAGAAAGTATCTTCATATATATATACTCCAAAATGTATTCTATGCCACATCCTTTGAGGTTCACTGCTATAATTATTTCTTTTATTTGTAGCAGTGGTAATTTATTCTTATTCTTTTATTCCTAAATATGCTTGTGTCTCTTTCAAAATTAATACTTTGCTTAGGTTCTGTACTGTCTTGTAACTATTCATCAACCTCTACCTTCCTCATTAAATGCTAAATATCCTCCCAGATATCACCCAATGGGTCTCATGTCTTCTCCAAACAATTCAGAAGGTCTTTTCTATTCTCCTTCATTTGTATCTCCTCCACCTGCCTTTATGTTGAATTTTAAACGTAGTAACAGAACCGGGAAGTAGATATTTTTACAAATACAGTTTATTCTATACAGTAGTACAAACTCCAAATCAAAGAATTTCATAAAAGGTGTAAGCGGAAAGTGAGCGAAGCTATCACTAAATTCTCCTATATACTCTCACTGATTTGAAAATAGCATAAATTGTACATTGTGAGGATCAGGGAAGTTGGGGTACAAAGACTATGAGCCTTCAATATGTAGAAAAAAATTGATAAAGTGACATATTTCTTATTGTTTGAAGCCTTGTTTTAACTGTTTAATAACATTAAAAGATGTCTGAAATAATAATGGAAATTACATTGAATTTACATGGAAACTTCTCCCTCTTTTGCATTTAATATAATTATTGTACTCCCTCTTTTTGATGTTAAGGTGTTTTTACCACTCTGTCCCCAGCTTCCTGCAATTCTGATTGAGAAGAGAGTTTTTGGCAGTCTATTAAGTTGTTCTTTCATTCCTTGGAGAAGGATTATTTGCCTGTTTCATGGAATTCATATTCCAATTTACTTATGACCCTGCCATATACAGAGAGTGCTAAAGAATAGATATTCCAAGGAGGTGGTGCTATAGGAAGAATAAAAAAATAACAGCTGGAAAGCTAAGATGGAAGGCCCTTTAAGTTCTAGATGTAAAAAATGAGATATTCAATACCAATATTTTGACAGATGTTGGAGATATATGACAAAAACTCAGAAGAGAAGTCAAAGATAAATGTATTGTTTAGCATTATAAATCTACAGCCATTAATGAGGAGTAAATCAAGAGAAGAAATGTAGAGATAAAACAGCTCTTTTTTTTGAGCTTCAAGGAATACACACATTTGGGAGGTTAGTGAGGAGAGAACATAGAATTAAGGGTCAGAAAGATATGACTAGTCAGGTAAAAGGAATTCTAAATACATGCAGTTAGGCAAAAAGATCTTTTTCAAAAATGAAGACTTGGTCAGTGGTAACAAATACTGTAATTGGATTTATGAGAATTCAAACCTATTAAGCATCTGCCTTCAGCTCAGGGTCCTGGGATAGAGTCCCTCATTGGGCTCTCCACTCAGCGGCAAGTCTGCTTCTCCCTCTCCCTCTCCATCTGTGATCTCTCTTGCTCTCTCAAATAAATAAATAAAATCTTAAAAAAAAAGGAATTAAAACCTAAAAGAGCTCACTTGATTGGTTAATAGAAAAGTGACAAGATTTAAAGTACATGTGCATATACTTGTGGGTGAATAAGTCAAATGGAGATTAAAAGGAAGAGGTTATAATAAAATAAAAGTAGCTGACACAGAACACTAAATTGAGAATTTTATGGAGAAAAGCTCCTACTTTTGCCTTCCAATGCTGAGTATCTCATCAGCCCCCTCATCTGAATTTGGTTCACCCAATACTTTTCTTTTCTTGTCTTTTTTTCTTTCATTTCAAGAGTGTATCTGATTAGGGAACTGGGTTTGGGCGGAGTATAAAGCTCATCTTGAGGAATAATGTAAAATTATAAAAATACAGCTGATCAATTCAGGAGAGTTTTAAGCATTAGACTCACAAATTATTTGGCAAATGATGTGCTGTCAACAAAGCAAACAATGTAGTAGTGCATTGTTTTCAAAAAACTAACTTGGAAATAATATATGAAAGACAAATAAGAGCAGAATCAAACTAATTAAGAGGTTTCTGCACCAGTGAAGTCAAGATATCACACCAGTCCTTCATTTTTAATACTGGTGGCATCAGTACTGAAAAGAGGTGAGGGACAGGATGACAATATATATACTATGCAAGTAGATTTTAAAGAACTTGACAACTGATGTGCGGGAAAGTGAAACAATGATCTAAACATTAAGACTTGTTGACTATATTAAGGAAATGAAAAGAGAGGAGACCAAGGTGATGAATTAGATTTTTTGTCTTGATAGGGTTTGTAGTGGAATATTCTGGTAGACCTCAGTTTTGGGGAATAAACATTGGCAAAGAAGGGCTAAGTGTATGATAAGACAAGCATTTTATATTTTTTTAAGATTTATTTTTATTTGAGGGAGGGGGAGGGGCAGAGGGAGAGAAGCAGACTCCTCACTGAGCACAGAGCCCCATGTGGTGCTCGGTGTGGGGGCTAGACCTCATGATCCTGAGATCATGACTTGAGCTGAAATCAAGAGTCAGATGCTCAACCAACTGGGCCACTGAGGTGCCCCAAGGCAAGCATTTTATTTTATTTTATTTTATTTTATTTTATTTTATTTTATTTTTTAAAAGATTTTATTTATTTATTTGAGAGAGAGAGAACACACAAGCAGGGGGAGGAGCAGAGGGAGAAGGAGAAGCAGACTTCCCACTGAGCAGGGAGCCTCATGCGGCGCTCAATCCCAGGACGCTGGGATCATGACCTGAGCCGAAGGCAGATGCTTAACCAACTAAGCTACCCAGGCACCCCAAGGCAAGCATTTTAAAATATAGATGTTGGGATTGAAATTCAGAAAAGAGATTTCTCTGAGACCTCTTTCTCTGAGACCAAATGATAGAATAAGAGATAAATATGATAAAAGTAATTTGCTGAGTTTGGGAGGATATTATCTGAGAAAGTTCATGCTGGGAGTTACTATTAAAGTATGTGTAAACTGGGAATTTAAAAAAGATACGGGGATGTGTAAATTTTGGTATTGTTTTCTTGGGAATGTGCTAGGGAATGAAACAAATGTGTGAATTAAATAATGTTTTGCAATAGTGAGTTCCCAGTAAAAGATGAATGCCATGCCTTTTTTTAAGGAGAATTTGGCTTCATGTATTTAAATCTTTAACCAACAATAATTCATGATCTAGAAGCAAAGAAAAGGCAATAAACTCTAGGGATGGGTGTAGTAATGGAGACAAAGGTCATGATGGATTCTGGTCAATTATAATTAGAGATTAAAGAACTGAATTGGCAGGGTTGAGTGAGAGGAGTTCATACTAAGAATAAAAAGAAAATTTAGTGAACCTAAAAGAAAGAAAAAGTAAATGGTTTATAATAATGGAAAGAAGGCACCTAATTGGAGATTGTGAAGGTAGAGAGATGCTGTGTGATATTCTTGGTTGTGAGAGTATGATGTGGGGCTTGAAGAACATGACAGATGTTAAGGAAAGAAGTTACTAGGTAGAAGATAGATGGACAATAGAAAAAAATGGGATTGAAAAGATGATGGAGAACATGGAAACAGGAGAAAAATGATCTAGATGTTCATTTTGTTTTGGCTTTAGGAGTCACATTTCTGTGGGATTCCAGTGTTTTGTGGATGGGAAGTTTACAAAATCTCTAGAAGGATCACAACAAAATCTCTAGAAGGATCACAATCAGCCTCAGAGAGAGGCTGAGCTTTCAAAATTGCAAGCACACAAATTTACAAAGAGTATTACAGGCTTAAATATGATGAAACAGACAGGATGAATGTGAAGAAGTTATTGTTTTGTATTTTGGAAATTCACCTTTTCCATCTCCATCCCTTTTAGTATTATGTCTCCTAAATGATATTGGAAGATGAATTTAAAAAATCATTTTACATTCCATGTTTTCTTGTTCTAAGTACGTCTTTGTATAATCAGGCCAACTTGCACACATTTGTTGAAAAAGGGTAAATTTTTAAATTTAGAAATATAAGACATTTATATGCATGTATATATTTATTCAATAATAATTTATCACCTAATTATCTTTTTCATTCATCTCTACCTACTTCTTTAAATACACTCTGAATTTTTAATTTTACTATTTTTTGTTCCCAGACATTTCTTTTGTGTAACTCTGAGCATGAGCAACCTTTTTATTCTGTTTCTTTGCTTGATAGGTCTCCCCCAACCTGCCTCTCCCTCATCCAAAATGTTGAAATCATAAATGCCATTTATGAAAGGTATTTTCTCCATTCTTTTCTGAATTCTTCATCCAAACACATGTGATGTTTCCGTCTCTTGATCCCCACTAGCACTTTTCAATATTTTTTGTACTTAACATATCCTTCATTTCTTATATTTACAATTTCCTGATTTTTTGTGTACTTTGTTGCATGCAAAATTGTAAACTTACTCATCTTGTATTCTCTTGGCATGGAATTTTATAAAAAGCTCCTATATTTGTTTGAAGATTTGCTATTATACTGACTATACCTTTTCATTTGAGCCTATGTATCCTTTTCATTTATTCAACTATATCATCTTTCAGATTATACCATATATTCTGAATCTATTAATATAATTCATTTTCTTTATATGTCTCCTTAGCTCGGGGAATGAGGTTTTTAAATGCACTAAAGATAGTCTTTGTTCTTGATGATAGTTATATTAACTCACTGATGAATTTACCTTTACATTTGTCTACTACCTGTGGTGATACTTGATCAAAAGAATTGCAGTAACAATGGTAGTAATTACAGTTTGCTTCCCTGAATCTGGAGTACCACTCTTTTAAATGATCTCAAAGACCTATGAGTCTCTTCCAACAAATAGAAATATTTTATAAATCACAAACATCTAAAATTAGTTCATAGAATGTTTAAAAAGGAGAATGTGTTCTTATTAAATAATGTCATAAACAACTGTAATATATTATATACTGAAATTATAAAAAGATGGAAAGCATCAATTACAGTTGAAGGTAAACAGGGGTCCTATGATAAAGTAGTTACTGGAAAATACTGCAACAAAGAAACTCTTTTCACCAAAAAAATGTATTTCTGGAAGAAAAATTTAGTAATAATTTACATCATTGTAATATAATCTTGGAAAAAATTCCTGGTTATAAATGCCAAGAAAAATAAAAAGAGATATTAATGTTTGAGATTATTAAAGCAAAATAAACACATGCATATGATATTATAGCATTATATCATCTATGTCAAGTTAAACATTGAGCGATTTACTCATGTAATATTAGACTAACTTTGATTTATGTAATTTATTTTTCCACACGTTCTCAAACCTAACTAGCCTGGAGATCTCTTTCATGGAGTTGTTAACAAAATATAAAGCTCCATGACAGGAGATTGGTATTGTTACCAATCTTCATTTTTCAAATGAGAGAAACTAAGCATCCCTGGGTAAGGTATATTACAAGTTAAGATGTCCAGGAAGCAGACTCTGAGACAAAGTTTAGGGTGCAAGATATGTATTAAGAATGGTTCCTGAAACTGACGTTTGTGAAAGGGAGAGAAAAGAAGAAAAATCAGGCAGAAAAAGAGGTTCAGCTTTGATGCAGGCTGGACAGTCTCAACAGACCTCACAGGGATCTCTGGTGCTAAAATTGACCTGTTCAGAATTGTCCCAGGTTGGGCTGAAGGTAAAATGGCTCCATGTTTATAGCCCTGCCTCCAAGAGTTAATTCATGTGGCCTCCAGGAAAGATGTGACCTTGGGAGAGGTGGGTCTGCAGCTCAAACATCATTTAAGTGCTGAAAGCTGCAGACTTTCTACCAACAGTACTTCTAATATCTGGGCAGCAAATCCTTCCTTGACAGTGTATTTGGGCAGAGCATCTCTATGTCCATGACAAGGTTACTTGACCAAGATCACAAAGTACTGGAAGTACCTAGAATAAAACTAACCATATTTGTATCCAAAGCCTATATTCTTAAGCACTATGCTACAAATACCTTGTCTCCCTCTCCTCTGCAGGTCCTGAAACCCACCCAGTAGACGGAAAGCCTTTACCTTCAGTCTAGCTGTTGCTTCTGTTGGCGGTACCATAGTGCATCTTTCACTGTCTTCCCCTGACCATGTCTCAGGACTGTAGAAAGATAATCATTCTCAGATTCAAGGGACCACACAATGGGCTTCTTTGAACTTTGAGTTCAAGAGAACTGGGGTGTGTGTGTGTGTGTGTGTGTGTGTGTGTGTGTACACATATTAAATATTTATTAGGTAACTACTATTTTCCAGCAACTTGAAAACCCTAGTTTGCAAATAGAATGAAAAAGAATAGAATGGTATTGAATCACAGAGCATTTTCATTCATTGGTTCTTTAAATTGATCACATTCCCTAGTTTCTAGGAAACTGAATATAACTCAGACCGCAGATTCTATGCTTACACACTTCTACTCTCAGAATCATTTGTTCTCCCTGGCACCCACCAACATTGTCAGACCATGCGTCTCGGCTCTCTGTCTCAAGTGGGGCTTCTTTCCCCGTCTTTTTATGCCACAGTAATTGAGTCATTGTTTTTTTTTCCTGCAGGTTTATTGGTGTGATTCATTAACCATAGGACCTACTGCCTTTTCCCCAGGACTCACATGTGTTTGTGAAATAAAATCCTGGTTGGTCATGGTGCCCCATGAGTATTGGACTTGCCAAGAGTCTTGGTGTGTTCTATTCTTAGGAACCCACTCTGAGACCATAGTTACGTGGATATGGAGAAATGAATGTGGTAGAACGTTATAATGATTACAAGATAGACATCTCTATCGTGTTGCCAATTGGTTACTTGGAAATTTTCAATTGTAATTTTAGAAATTTCAAAATGGATGAAAATATATTATAGAGGTGATGCCAGGTGAAACTGGACTTGCTGTCTTTCACTGATACTTTCCTTCACCTTGGTGCATCTATCATCCATGGACTCTGGCTATTCAGCTTACAAACTCAGAACCCCAATGTGTCAATAACCCTAGAGGCAGTCTTTCTTTCATGAGTTTTATTCTGCTGGCTAACACACCATTTCCCAACTAGCTTCTATTTTCTCTTCACTACTATATACCCTACATAAAGTGAAAAATATAAACCCTCATTTTTCCAATCTTTTTATTGGTAGGGGTGGACATGTTAAAGGGCTCTGGCCAATGTCTGCTAAGGAATGTCTGGGAAAGCTTTCTCTTCCCTTTGAAAATATCAAAATATTAGGGACATCTACCCTTCCTCTTAATCTTGCCTTGAATACTGATATGATACCTTGAGCTGAGGTTAACTATCTTGCGATCATGGGGAGAAGGTTATATTAATCTCTGAGATTCTGGTTCTGGTATTTGTAATCCTGAAACTAATAACAGCAGTTGCTATCTTCAGTTTTCTTATTATGAACAAAAAATTAACTCCTATGTTGTAAGCCACTGTTGGTCTGGTGTTCTGTCACTTTTGGATGAAAATATGCTTGTTAAAAGCAATTGTGCATGAATTCAAAATGGTACTTTATAAATTTATAATGAGAAACTTAATTACCAAACCTATCAAAATACTTATTTCAACATACTGATCTATATCCTTGTAGGTAGGAAAACCCAATTAATAACTGCCTGGAAAGTATGGATTCTGAACAAATGGATTGCACTAGAAGAAAAGAATGTTTAATGACAACAGATTCAGATAACCTGATCCACCACTGACACAGTAGGAATAGCATTGCCTATGGAATGAAACACTCCAAGTCCACTGCATAGGACTGTATGTACTCTGAACTATGTATGCTAGGATGAGCCCTGAAAATTTTCCCACTGTGACTCTTTTTCTAACGTGATTTCAGTACTTACCGACTGCATGGCCTTGGGTCGGTTCCTTTTCCTCTGTGCCTCCGTTTTAATATGGTAATGGTCATATTTATTTCATAGAGTTTGTGTGAGGATTAAATGAAAGCTAATCTAAAGAATTTAGAATACTTCCTAGAATGTAATAAGTGCTCAATGATTTTAGATTTATTTCATGTCTAGCTAATTCTCCTTCTTAAAACCACATGCTTTCTCTATATATTTTAATGTATTCGGTCAAGATAGAATCAGGTCTTGTGACCTCAGATCCTTTCCGCTTTTTAAAGATGGTTTGTATACCTTTGCTCTGATCAATTATGCATTCATATGACTAAAAATCTAACGTTTAGAGAGGAAAGTTTTCTTTTTCCTCACAGCTATCTTTCAATTTAAAAATGGATACATATACTCACTTTTGAGAAAAAATGGAAAAAATACACTTCATACACATGTATACAGATGTATTTCCTCATAAATTTTGGTATGATCCAGTATCATGAAGTCAGGAGGTAGGGGCTTATATTCAGGTAGTTTAGTAGTTCTTCTGAGCAGAAAAAGGAATTGTCGAAGCTCATTATTTAGTTTGTTGCAAAGTGCTCCCTGCCCAGCATTCTTTCCCTGGCTGTCTAGTACTGCTTAGGTATTCTGAGATTACCCTCTGTCAACTCATGAGGTTTCTGAGTGCTTTTAAAAATATCCCACAAAATTTTTAAATGAAAAAATGAGGCCAGTTAAGAATTTTGAGGCCTCCAAATGAAAAATCCTGTGAAAAAGTGTCACAAATTGAGCCAAAAGGGTTTTCAGCTGCATTATAAAAAAAACTAACAGATTACCAACTTCATGCTTCATATTAATGAAAGCTCATTCAGAAAAATAGGTGACAATCTGCCAAGACTAAATACAGAACTAAACCACAACCTTATTGAAAGTCACAAAGGTTGCACTTTTAAAAATATAAAACTTTAATTGAAGAAGACAGAATAATGCAGGTAATGACTGATGGCTAATGCTGAGATTCCATTGGATATTAAAGGTGATGTTCTTTTGTTTAATTCTGAAATTTACATTCACCTTTTAACATAGTCTATTTACTCTTCATATTAATGTCGAATGAAAATAATGACACAACTGATTCTTTTTTGCAATACACCAGATTTTTAAATCATTTTTAAAGCACTTTTAAAATCCTCTAGGGGTGCCTGGGTGGCTCAGGTTAAGTGTCTGCTTTGGCTCAGGTCATGATCTCAGGGTCCTGGGATTGAGCCCCATGTTGGGCTTCCTGCTCAGTGGGGAACCTGCTTCTCTTTCTCCCTCTGCCCTTTCCCCTTCCCTCTGCTCCTGCTGGCTCTCTCGTGCTCTCTCTCTCTCAAATAAATAAATAAAATCTTTAAAAAAATAAAATACAATCCTTTAAATTCCTGAAAATCCTTTTCAGATAAACCAACTATCCCACTGAAAGATGGGGTCATTTTATGATTGTGAGGGAAATATTTCAATATTACACATGTGTTTCTGATAACGCCATTGTTTTAAATTTAAGGTAAGGGTCCTGTTGAGTCCATATCTGAGGACTGTTATCTTTGGTGAAAGATACTGAGCATGTATAAAGATGGTGATGATGATCATTTTAGAAGTTTTTGCTGCAATAATACAATAGCTACCAATACTTTTATCACTTTTATTGATCCAGAAAATAAACTAAGTAATTAATATATGTTTAAAAAAATTAAGTAATAATTGGAGTGATTTTTTAAGTTGCATTTTCTAGATGAAATATTGAAGCTTAATGTGGTTAAATTACTGAGTATAATTTAGGCAGTAAATGAATTTAAATTTGGATCTTGTGGTTTCCAAAATCTGTTCTTTGAACCAATAACAAAATACTTTATTATGCATATGTTATGAATGAGCAATTAAGTGCATGAGATAAGTTTTTAAAACTTTACGTATTTTCATGTTAATTATAGAAATTGCAGTTAAAATTATAATTAGAAATACTGGTTCCATTAGCTAATTTCATATTACTGAAACTTGAATATATGTTAGAAGTATCTTATATTTTGCAGAATAAAGTATATTTCATCTCAGTTTCCTTCTCACCATTTTCTCTCTACTTTCATTCATGTTCCTCAGGACCATCTAAATATTAACTAGTGTGAAGTGCTTTCAAACACTCTCTATCATTTATCCTTCTCAACCTTGAGAAGTAACTTTTATAATCTCCATTTTATAGGGATTATAAATACTTTCCAGAATTTAATTATGTGTCTAAGTGAAAACTCCACCATAACTTCCTGTAGTGGAAATGATAGAGATGTTAGAGTTTAGGGTCAGAGAGAATTTGGGAAGATTTGGACAGATTTTCAAGTTACCGTCTCTATCTCTCTAGCCTGTAATTCATTTGCTAAACTAATCACCACAAATTGTAGACCTTTCACTATGTTCCTGTTCCATTTTCAAAACCAATATATGTATTGCTTAGGATAGGTAAGGGTATGCTGAAGAATCAAATAAAACTCAATATACCAATGGCTTAACACTTCAAATGTTTATTCTCATTGAGGTTTTATCTGTCATGCCAGGTGTCTCTGCTGGGTGTCTCTCCTCTAAGCATTGACTCATGGATTTAAGCTGTTTCCATCTTTTAGCCATGCTCTTGGAAGAACATGGCTTCCAACGCCACCATGGCAGAAGAGTGGACCATAAGGCTTGATGGGGTATTCTAAATGGTGAGAGCAGTGAGTTTTTTATAGCTCTTCTGTCTGTATTACAACAGCAGTCACATGGGCAGCATAATTGCAGGGGTGACTAGGAAATCTAGAGGAGCACATAAGAAGAGTTTCTTATTGACTACCTGACTGAACTTCAAAATCTGATGAAACCCATAAAAGAACTGTACTGTTAAGATAACTGGAACAATTTTGGGTCAGAAAATATCTGAGACCCATTCCATGACACTTCATTGTGTATGTCAAAGTACACAATAGTTAATAATAAATAAAATAATAATCTGTTCCAGGACACCTGGGTGGCTCAGTAGGCTAAGCGTCTGCCTTCGGCTCAGGTCATGATACCAGGGTCCTGGGATCGAGTCCTGCATCGGGCTCCCTGCTCAGTGGGGATCCTCCTTCTCCCTCTGCCTACCACTCCCCCTGCTTGTGCTCTCTTTCTCTCTCTCTCTGACAAATAAATAAATAAAATCTTTAAAAATAATAATAATGATCTGTGCCACTTAGAAGCTGCAATTACAAGATTAACCCTTATTAAACTGGTTTTATAAAATTATAATTTTATGCTCAGAAGAGAGGGATCGAGGCGGTATATAGTAAAACAGGTATTAGAAAGTTGGGGGAGCTGGGCTATAGGTCCAGATCTAATTGTGATCATGATCTGACACATCATGTAACTTCTCCATGCAACATTATCCTTGTGTATAAAATGACAAGGGCAGCTGATGTGATCTCTAGATCCTCTTCTAAAGCCTAGAATCCTATGGCGTTAGTTATCCCAGAGGGCCCTACAGCAATGGTCACAGGCATAAACTCTGATGACAGAGTTCCTTGGTTTTAATCCTGGCCTAGCATTTATTGGCACTGTGAATTAAACAAAGCTTCTATGTACTTCAGCCTCACATATCTCTATAGAGGATTAAGTGATTTAATATATGTAAATTAATATGCTTAGAGCATTATATTTAATACATTTTAGCTATTTTCATCTGAGAAAACCTCTGAAAGAAAACTTGGTAACTTTTCAGAAGTCACACAACTATTTGGGAGCAAAACTGGAATATAATCCTTGAATTTAGTTCTTTCCCATTTCTACTAGGCAACACTATAACTAAAAGTTCTAAAAAATCCTATATAATCACTGCTTCATAAATGATTTTTTCTATACAAGATACTGAAAATGAAAATATAATCATTTCCATCTATAAGAAAATGTTTAAAGTTTTCCTGCAAAGTGTACATGTAATGGGAAAAAATGTTGAAAGCTTTTGAAAAAATATTATTGAATACTTAGCAACAGCAGCAACTTATTTCAGTTCTAAAAATTTTTTTAAAAATGAGATTTAAAATGTGAAATACCCATTCCTGTACATGATTTCCTATTGGGCAATTACAGAGACCAGATAATAAGATATTTTTCTGATTGTGAACATTCCTTTGATTTTAAAAAAACTCAGTGTTTTAGCAATATTTATTTCATTTGGTTAACTAATTTAAGATGTTACTAATAACTTGTCATATTTTAAAATAAAAATGAATATAACATTTATTTTACATAACTTAAAGAGGAAAACATTTATTTAGTGACAGCTCCTTATCACATGTTCAAGTTTAATTTTCACAGCCATACTCAAGGAAGGGTATTATTATCCTCTGGTTCAAATGAGGCAATGAGGCTCACACAGCTTGTGTGTGGCAGGTCCAGGATTTATTCAAGCCCAGATGTCAAATCCTGAGTTTATTCTGCTGAACATCAGCATCTCACTCATTGTCCAAAATAACTGGGGGTTCAGTTAAATAAAAGAGGCACTCTACGATGAATCTTAGTGTCAGGTCTGGAGTTAGAGAACCTGGCTTTGAGGCTTAGATTTTTCTCACAGCCCTCCAATCTGCCTGAAATTTTCCCAAGAAGAGAATGATTATTCTTCAAACAAGAGCATATCAATAGCTGTATTTGTAAATTGTAAAATACCATGCAAGTAATGTTATTACTTTTATTATTATTTTAAGTAGAAATAACTTAAATATGAATTTTATCCACACAGACATTTGACATAATAAACTTTCCTTAAGATTATCAAAGTTATGATTTAATTGTTAAATTCCGTAGCTTCTTTATTATCATTAGTCTGCTTAATTTCTCTGTGGCATTTAACTTTTATTTACTTGTTTATTTATTATTATGTTTTGGGGGGGTGGTAAGGGGCAGAGGGAGGAGATGGGGGGATGGGTGATGGACATTAAGGAGGGCACATGATGTAGTGAGCACTGGGTATTATATAAGACTGATGAATCACTGTCATCTACCTCTGAAACTAATAATACACTCTATGTTAATTAGTTGTCTTTAAATTAAAAAACAAGATTCTTTTAGGTAGTCTCTGAGTATTATTTATTCCAACTCTATGTAGATTTGAAACCTCCCCTCCTTTCCATTCTTACATTCATTGCCTTGGTTGGGATCCTCATTGATTCTTGTCAGATTTCCCACAGTCACCTTCTAAATGGCCCTGTACCACCCAAATCTTCAGGCCACAAACAGCATCATTAATTTAGTATGTCTTCTTAAAATATTAATCTTAATTTAAATGTAATATGCCCCCAAATACATCACATATCTAAAAGTCCCTCTCATAAACTAGAGTCATATTTAAAAAGTGGAACCCTATGTAGACAGATTTGAGTTAGCACCTCATGCACTATTAACTAGTTGTGTGTGAACTTAAGACATATTTCTTTGAAGCACTGAATCTCCATCTTTAAATGGAATCATAAAAAATGTGAGAATTAGAGAAAATATATGCAAAACATGATCACAGGGGCTGTTCAATAAATGGTAATTAAGATCTGTCTAACACATCCCTTCCCGTCTAACCCAGGAATCTAAGCATCAATAAAACTGAGATTTTCAGCATTTTTCAAATATGTCTAGTCCTTTATCTATTTGTTCATGTAGTTCCTCTACCTGGACTATCCTTTTCTACCTTGGTTCCTAAATAAATTTCTCCTCATCTATAGAGATTATGTATCGTGTGTGTGTGTGTGTGTGTGTGTGTGACAGAGAGAGAATCATCCTGTGACATTTAGGTAGCATGTGTTTTGCTCTTATTATATAGTTCTTTGTCACTTGAATAAGTCACTCAGGTAAGGAGGCACTCTGCCTCATCTCTCCAGCACCTGGATTATTTATATATTCTGTAAATATTTACTAATTGAATGAAATGTAGTCTTTCTAAAAATGCTTACATAATAGAATTTTGTCCAAATTTAATTGTAACTCATTTTTTCTCATAGTCTTTTTTAAAGATCTAGTTTTTTTATCTCTATTTGCTGCTTTTTCAATAATTTCCCCCAAACCTTTTACCACATTAGAAAGTTACTCAAAAATATTACCACAAGTATAAAAGAGGGCTATTATTTATTTTTAAATAGCAAAATGGCAGGAAAAAAGTAGAAAATAGTTACATCAAATGTTCAAAAGCAATTATTTATCATACAGGGATACAGTTTTATGGTAGAAAGAATATAGGCTTTGAAGATGATCTGCTTAGGACTTTTCTTGTAATAGATTTGTGATTCTCAGTAAACTTATGAAACTTCTTTATTTCAGTTACTTGAATGGGATTAAATACCTATGTCTGAGATAAGCATGAAGATTAAATGCAAAGTAAATATGTAAAATTACTAAACAGTAGTTGGAATAGAGTAGGTATTCAATAATTGTCAAATCTTATCCATATCTTTGCCACTTCTGCTTAAATGGAAACATTTCCTTCAGATTTATAAAAGTCAGATTTATATAAAATTTCAAATAAATAGGCAAAGAATAAGAACAGTTTGCAGAAAATGCATTAATTAATAAATATAAATATATAATATTCATTTTCTGTAAAAACTAAAAATATAAATTCAAGTAACCTTGAGAGTGTATTTTATATGTATTAAAATAGCAATTTTTAAACATATAACAACTAATTCTAGAATAGTTTTAGTAAACCTGGTGTACTAATTTATTACCATTAGTACTACAAATGTATATAACCCTTTCATAAAGTTCATTATACTTACACATAATAAGACCTATAACAATGGCATTTAGCTAGATATATTTCTACTACTTTATTCTCATTAAATAATTTAAAAGAAATTATAGGCTATAAACACTAAGCTATTTATTGTGGCATTACCAGATTTGGAAAAACTTGATAGAAGCAGCCAGAATGTTAGAATGATTAAATGCATAATACTGCCATGACTTAATATAAAGGAATACTACTTGAGCATTAAAAGCAAAACACAAATATTATATAGTCCAGGGCTGTTTAAATAAAATATTATGTGAATTACAAATGTACTTTTAATTTTTCTAGTAGCCACCTTATAAAAGTAAAAAGAAAGGTAAAATTAATTTTAGTAATATATTTTACTTAACCAAAATATTCAGAATATTATTTCAACCTGTAATTAATATAAAAACCTTATCAATGAGTTTTCCCATTCTTTGTTTGCTGCTGAGTCTTTGAAATCTGTTGCAAATTTTACATTAAAACGTATTTCAATTTGGACTAAACACTTTTCCAATCTCAATAGCCACCATGTGGCAGGCTGCTACCGTTTTGGACAGAGCAGATTGTGGGCAGATATTCAAGGCAAATAGAAATATTCTTAATAGCATATACACTATTATTTCAACTCCTAAGAGGAAGCTCATTTATGTTTTTGTATACAAACGTGTAAAAAGAGTTAAGAGAGTGAGATTAGGGTTCTCTTTACATAAATTTAAATATTCTCATACTTTTATTGTTTTTCTTTTAATAAAAAAGTCTTAAGCCTTCAGACCAGTGCTTAATTTGCAAACTGTAGATACTCTGACTATATACCTTCATAGAAAATGATGGTGAGCTTCAATTTGTAATACGTTCACATTTTAACCCTGTTTCTGTGGAATTAAAAGTCTTTCCAATTCAGAGCTGTTTGGTATGCAAAATAGTCTGAACATTTTCATAGAGAATAACAAATAAATGACCTTTCTGGATTAAGTCAGTTGGGCAGCCTACTATTTTTCACAGTTCCAACAGTCTATATTTGGTTGATCCTGTGAGTTAATAAAATAAGAAAATGTATTTAGAACCTTATTAATAGGAAAAAATATCTAGCATTGTGCCTTGCACATATTGAACACCAAATGCATACATATTGAATTTAATGTATTTGATGTTTCTGTCAATTGAATTATAGATGGATTTGTTGAAACCTTTCCCTTGGTAAGATTTCCTTTTTCTTCATCTATTCCACTGTGATGCCTCAGAAGGAAAGAAAGCCAGAAATATGGACAAGAAAAGTCTTAGAACTTTTGATAGATCTGGAACTGAACAGAGTTCTTTCATGTAACCATTTTCTACCCAAACATTTCTAAATGAGTGAAATATGTCAAGATTTTTGCCTTTCATTTTTTTACAATCTTATTAAGTTATAATTGACATGTGGGAAGATGTTCATATTTAATGTATATAACTTGATGTGTTTAGGCATAAATGTACATCCCTGAAACTATCACCAACATCAAGGCCATGGACATATCCACCCTCCCAAACTTTCCTCCTATCCCTTTTATTACTTTTATTATTTGTGCATGCATGTGTATGTATGTGTGTGGTAAGAATACAACCTAACTTCTACCCTCTCTTCAATAAAAAATACAGTTTTGTCAGTTTTAGGCATTATACTATATAGTAGATCTCCAAAATTTATTCATCTTGAATAACTGAAAACACTGTGCCCTCTGACAGTCATCTCATTTTCTCCTCCCATGGCCCCTAGTAATCGCTTTCTACTCTCAGTTTGAGTTTGACTACTTTAGACTTCATATATAAGTGATATCAGATAGTACTTGTCTTTTTCTTTGTGGCTTATTTCACTTATTATGATGTCCTCCAGGTCCATCCCCATTGTTGCAAATGGCAGATTTCCTTTTATAAGATTGGATGATATTCCATATAAATATATATCCATATAGATATATATCCATATAAATATATAAATTTAAATCCATATAAATATATATATATATCAATTAAAAGATGCATTAAATATTACATTTTCTTTTTCATTTCATCCATAGACAGTTAAGTTGTTTCCATATCTTGGCTCTTGTGACTAATGCTGCAATGAATATGGTAGTGCTCTTCAAAATCAGTCCTTTTTGATGACATGTTTATTCAGATTCTTTACCCATTTTTCAACTGGTTATTTGGGTTTTTTTTCCAGAGATGTATGATTTTCTTATATATTTTAGATATTAACCTATTATAAGATAATATGGTTTGCAAATATGTTTTCCCGTTATGTAGGTTGCCTTTTATTTTGTTGATAGTTTCCTTTGCTGTGCAGAATTTTTTTTAGTTTCATGTAATCACACTTTATTTTTGCTTTTGTTGACGTGATTTAGTGTTATATCCAAAAAAAAATATTGCCAAGACCAATGTCCAGGAGCTGTTTCTCTGATTTCTTCTAAAAGTTTTACTGTTTCAGGTCTTACATTTAAGTCTTTAATCCATTAGAGTTGTTTTTTGTGTACGGTAGATATAGGTCCACTTTCATTCTTTTGCATGTTGTTGTCATTTCCCAATACCATTTATTGAGGAGACTATACTTTCCCATTTTGTATTCATGGAGCTCTTGTGAAAAATCAATTGGCTATCTATTTGTGGTTTTTTTCTGAAGTGTCTATTTTGTTCCATAGATCTATATGTCTGTTTTTATGCCAGTGCAATATTGTTTGGATTACTATAGCTTTGTAATATAATTTGAAATCAAGAAATGTGATGTATTTAACTGTGTTCTTTCTCAAGATTGCTTTGGCTATTCAGGGTCTTTTGTGGTTCTATATGAATTTTAAGATTGTTTTTCTATTTCTGTGAAAAATGCCATTAGAATTTTGATAGGGATTGAAAAATCTGTAGATCACTTTCAGTAGTATGGACATTGTAGCAATATTAATTTTTTCAGTATGAATATGAAAATTTGGAATGGAAATATGCCTTTCCATTTATTTGTGTCTTCTTCAAATTCTTTCATAAATGGTTTATAGTTTTCAGTGTACAGATATCTCACTTATTCAGTTAAGTTTATTATTAAATATTTCATTCTTTTTGATGCTATTATAAATGGGGTTGGTTTCTTAATTTGTTTTTTGAACATTTGTTGTCAGTGCAAAGAAATGTGACTGATTATTGTATGTTGATTTTGTATCCTACAAATTTATGGAACTTATCAGTTCTAACAGTTTTCTAGAGGAGTCTTTAAGGTTTTCTATATATATAAAACCATGTCATCTGCAAACTGGTAATTTTGCATCTCAATTTCCAATTTGGATCAGTTTTATTTCTTTTTCTTGTCTAATTGCTTTGCTTAGGACTTTGAGTACTATGCTGAATAGGAGTGGCAAGAGTGGGTATCCTTATTTTGTTCATGATCTTAGAGGATAAGCATCTGCTTTTCCCTGTTGAATATGATGTTAGCTGTGGACTTTTAGTATATGGCTTTCACTATGTTGAGTTATATCCTTTCTATACCAAACTTTCTGAGAGTTTTTATCAAGAACAAATGTTGAGTTTTGTCATATGTTCTGCATCTTTTGAGATGACCATATGATTTTTATCCTTCATTTTTTTAATGCAGTGTGCCATATTTATTGATTTACAAATGAATCATCCTTGCATCTCAGGGATAAATCCCACTTGATCAATGTTTATAATCTATGTAATGTGCTGATGATTTCAACTTGCCAGCATTTTGTTGAGGATTTTTGGATATCTACCAGTAATATAATCTTGTATTTTTTTTTTTCTTTTCTCTTCTTTTTTTCTTTCCTTGACTGGCTTTGGTATCAAGATAATATTGGTCTAATAAAATGAATTTGGAGTGCTCTCTCCCTTCCCCCACTGTTGCAAACTACCCCAAAATAATGGCGACATTCTGTTTTCTTCCATGTGCTGGGTGAGAAAAGACAGGATTGGTGTCTGCATGTGTGATAAGAATACAGTATAGCTTCTACCCTCTTTTAAGTATTAACTACAATATTATTGGTGATAGGCACTATGTTATATAGTAGAATTGTGCCTCTGCTCTGTGCCCCACAAGACTGGGGAACCCAGGCACTCACTTAGCATTCACTTTCCCCTGTGGGAGAAATCACTGGTCAGGCGGGTCTCTCTTGCCCCTGAGCTGTGAAACAGATAAAATGAAACATTTTGGGGAGGGGGGGTGGGGGGGGATGGGTTAGCCTGGTGATGGGTATTAAAGAGGGCACATTCTGCGTGGAGCACTGGGTGTTATGCACAAACAGTGAATCATGGAACACTACATCAAAAACTAATGATGTAATGTATGGTGATTAACATAACAATAAAAAATTTTAAAAAATGAAACATTTTTTTCTTATCTTCTACCTGTATCTATTCTTCTACCTGTATCTATTCTTGCTCTAGTGAAGTGCTTGAATCTCTCAACTGGACCCCTGGACTCCCATAAATTTATTTTTATTTGTGGGTAGCTATTCAAATCAGTGTTTCTTTTGGGAGTTGAGTGTTAAAACCTCCTATTCCACTATCTTGCTGACACCACTCTGAGCCTTTCTATGCCTTTCATGTTATATTAATGATTATTTATCTTTAAAAATATTTATTTAAACTGCAATATGATTCTTATTCTCTTGGAATTACATTTCCACATAATTTTAATTTTTTTTTTCCAAACCAGTTTCAAGCCGCTTGAGGACAGGACCATTGTTTATTATTTCTCACAATGCCAAATAACCTTAGATGGTGCTATGCCTAATAAAATCTTCAAAATGTGTTAATCTGGTTCGATTTATAAACACTAAAGTAAATGTAGATAGGATTAAAAAACATAAGCACAAGGATTAAATTTATGTTTCCTTTCTAGATGATAATGGTATAATGCATTTCTTTAAAGAGGAAAAAAGTGATTAAGAGTGAAATGGTGGAGATGGTTCAGTGGTGTGTTCTTTGAAAATGTTGATAAAATTAAACAAAAGTGTTTGTTTTGTTTTGTTTTGTTTTAGTTTTTCTTTATAACTCTCTGCACAGAAAAATCTTTTTATCTCAGCACCTGATTATCAAATGAGCTATGCCTTCAGACCAGGTGTGATCAGTTATTGATGATACTGGATCCCCCTTCCATCAGGCTGCTACAATGATTCAGATCCTTTCAGTCTCCATTTTATTACTTTTTCCTCTACTACCCTACTTTTCACCACCACTATGTTAAGGCATTGTTCAAAAGAATGATCATAACTGAAGTTATCTAATCTAAAGCAGATTTAGGCTGTAAATAAGAGTCTGCTACAATTTGTAAACACTCCTTTGTTCCAGAAATCCATTCTTCATTTGCAACTCCCCAGAGCTATGGCTGTACAGTCTATCATCATCTATAGTGTGCAAAGCCAGAATGTGATTACACATATTTTATAAATTGGGAACTGCTGAAAACACAACCCACTAGTTATTTCCAAGTAAAAGCATATTAGTATGATACATATATAGCACCATAATGTATACTGTTATGTGTCTAGTAATTAATTTCTTAATGACTCACTAAATATTTATGATCATTTTTTATTATAACAAAATCTTCAGTTTCCCCAAGAGCTATCCTAATTTAGGCAGATATTTAAATAGAATCACTTAATTATGCTTGTTTTTCAGTTGTCGTGGGAACAATGTAATAGTACTAGTAGAATGTTTTCTTCAGAAATGAAAAAGAAAACATTTTGAAGATGTGTAAGCTGTTTAAAGATCAAATTTGGAGGATAATATGATCGATTGTGAGTAATATATCAGTGCACTAGGTGATAGACAAATACATAGATATATAGATGGATATTTTTATGCTGGTAAATTTCATTATTGTGGATTTACTGGGTTTCTATTAAATTATTTTAACTGCTGAAACAAATTTTCAGATTGGAATGTATTGATTATTATATACTTTACAATAGTAGCAGCATTTTAAAAGAAGTCCCTAAATACCTGAGGCAATGAAGCATTTATTCTAATAGATCTTCTTAGCATAAAGTTTTGCTTAGTGCACAATCTGGATAACTTTGCTGAATTTCCTTGCCTGGATCAGTATAATGATGTTTCAGTTTTGTTCTCAGAATATCAAGTATTATGCTTTAATATAAATGGTAATTCTTTATAGAAAATGATAAAGGAGCAGAAAATATACCAGCTGTACTTCTTCTGAATCCTATGACTTCAGATCTTTGCCTTCACAGAGTTATCCCCTTTGACGGAGAACATGATTGTAAAATCTGATTTTGGCCTGATCTTTTATTTTGTTCTTTGGTTTCTCCCGGAACAGTGATCTGTAAATTCTCAGAGGATACCAAAGTCTCCTGAATATTCCCACTTCTCAAGACATAAGGTAACTAAAAGACTTATAATTTATAAACTAAAAAATGTCAAAATATATGTATCTCCCAGGGTTTGGTCCTAAGTCATCCCTTCTTTCCTGTCAACTTTATCCTTCTAGGTGATCTATCCAGTCCCATAACTTCTAATGTCATCTATAGCAAACACTCCCCAGTCTTTATCTCTCTTCCTGTCTTCAAATCTATATATATGAGTGTTTATTTGATTCCTCCACTTGGGTCTCAGAACATAATTTCCTCTCATCTTCCTGTTGTTCTCCCATCCTCCTCCTCCAGTCTTTTTCATATTAATAAATAGCATCACATCCACTCTGTTGATTAAACTAACCTAGGAATTATCATTAATTGTCTCTCTCTCAGCTCCCATACCATACTCATCATAAATTCCTGTTGTTTCTTTCCAAAATACATCTCATTTGCATTGCTACTACCCTACTCCAAGAAATCTTTGCTTATCTGGGCTAATGCAATAGTCTATTTAATAGTTTGATGGTTCTACTTTTGCTCCCTAATTAGCCATTCTCCACACAACAGACAGTGTGATCTTTTAAAATTCATGGCACCCTTCTGCTCAAAATCCTCCAATGGATTCTCATCTCACTTAGAATAAAATCCAAGCTCCATACAAGTCTCTACATGAAATGGTCACTGCCTCTCTCTCTCTCTCCAGTCTTATTGCTATCTCTCGTTCCTTCTCATTGACTTTGCTCTAACCACACTAGGATACTCTAAGTTCCAGGAAAACACCAACTTATTTCCACTCGAAGCTTTGCATCTGCTTTTCCCTTTGCTTGAAGCTCTCTGCCCTCTGACTTTCATGCTGGGCTTGCTGTTTTCATTCAGGTCTCAACACAAATGTCATCTTCTCAGAGAGACCTTCTGAAAATCAATCTAAAGAACTACCTCAGTTCCTCTGTTTCATCCACTATTTTATTTTGTGCATAGCAGTCATCATCACCTGAATTTATCTTACTTATATATTAAATTTTTCTTCTCTGTTTGGAACTGTGACCCTTCTATGCTTTTGTCACTCTATCTCTTACCCCTAGAAGAATAATTGGAACATACTAGGTATGTATCCTGGGAGGGTAGGGATACATGAGAGAGAAAAAGACAAAAAAAAACAAAGATAGTTTATGTGCAATATGATACTGAAGTGCTTGACATTTAACCCACTGATTTGGGTAAAAACTGGTTTGGGTAAATACTGATCTCTAGGATTCTTGGACACAAAAGATTCTTTGGACAAATTAGTTTGGAAAATTCCATTAGAGATTTATAAAACTTTTTAGTCTATTATTCTATAAAATTTTATAGTAAGGCATCTTATTTAACCATATTTGATCAAATGAATCCTAAAGTTAATTGGCCCTAGAAAGTATTCCCCCCCTTTTTGACATATTGACTTTTGGAATTGCTGATCTAAACACAGTGTCCCACTTGGAAGATAATTAAGGTAACATCTTTTTTTTTAAGTTGTTTAAAATAAAGGCTCAATGAGAAGGAAAGATATATTTGTTTTTGAGAATTTTGTAGGAATTAAAAATGGCTACACTGAGAGAAGAGACAAAAATATGCTAAAGAGAAAATTTAGTAAATAGCAGTTAAGATCTTAGAAATCCATAAAATAACAATAGCAAAAATTAATAAGGAAAAGTGGATACTTTAAAATAGTTTCAGATTTAGAAGAATAATACTGGGAAATTTTGAACAGAATGTAGTCAGATTTCTAAAAAGTGTAATTATCAAACTTATTCTTTATAAAACCTATAAAAGATGGGATAACATAAACATGAATATCCTGGTTATAGTTAAGGAAAGTGATGTAAAACCAGACGTTTGAAGTTAAATCGAGAGAGATTAGGGAGATTAAATTGAGAGGAGTAAGTCTGTGAAATTTATAATTAACCACAATGTGGAGGGATAGTTTTTAACAGCTGCTCTTTAAAAAATCCTGTTTTTAGCTACATAAAGTTTTACCAACATAGCTGTAGTGCTTTGAACTTTCATCATATAGTTATACTTTGCTTTAAAGTTTATGAAGAGCAAATATGAAAGTTTGTCATAGATAGGGGATATATTATAACTCCCAAATGAAAAAAGAAAATGTGTATTTGAATTCCCAAGCCTCTATATACCTATCCACAGAATCACTGTTATATTTTTAAACCTCATTCCTGGAAACACTGCAGATGTCAGATCAATTTAGAAGCCAAAGAATACCTCTGGGGATGACATGGCAGCAACTGAAATAGTGTTTGGCCAAATTAAGAATGTATGCCAAGGATGCCAAAATATCACGGTACCCTGGCAGGTAGACAGCTATTATTTAATTGTATGATCATTACTGGTTTCTCTACTGAAAAACTACCAGCTATTTATGGAGTGAAATGGAGCCCATGATTTAGGCAGAGTATCTCTCAGTTTTGATGTCAGTAGTAGCTAGTTGGGGATTATACCCAATCACAAAATAGAATTTCTCAAAGAAAGTACTTGGGAAGGAAAAAAAAAATCTTTTAACAAATTATATTATAACTCACTTAGAAATAGAAATGGAACAATATCAATTCAGAGATTATTTTTGCTATATATTCTTAATATTCAGAATGCTACTCATATTCTGCACTAATATATTTCTTTCTTTCTGGTACAAACAGATTGGCCTGATCTTAGTTTGCTGCAGAATATTTCGATTTTAAATTTTTATTCTGTAAGACAACTAATAAGATAATTATTTTTAAATAACTTTCTCTCTATGTTCATGATTCCTGGATCTCTGCTCCCTCATCTGCATACTGGTCTTATGGTATTGATCTCATGCTGTTTGGAAAGAACCTAACTTTCATAATTCTTAAAATCCCAAATTGACCAAAATTACCTAAGTGCCTTGAAATGCAACATGTGTTCTTATATTTAGGAGAGTTAACGATATGTATAAATAGCTTCTTTCTCTGGATCCACATTATTGTCCTCCTAATGGATAATGCTTAATGATAACATTATTTTAAAGTGGGAATATCTGCTATTTTCAAAATGCTGGAATTTTTCTATTTCATCATTTAAGGAAGAAATTGATCCTAAAGACTACTTCAAAATTATAAATGTATGTCCTCAAAAAGTCTTATTAAGGAATTAATTTCATTTCTGTAAGGTTCAAATGTAATCAAATAGTCTCATTAATCACCCATATGTAGTGGAAAGAACATTAAATTTGACCTGTGTGTGTGTCCTGCCTCTTCCAAGGAGGGTGTATTTGGTGATGTCACTTCTCCTAAATGTACTTCTTCGGTTAATGACATGGGTGTAATAATACCTAACCATGCAACAGTGCTGTTTGTAAAGAAATGCAAAGAATTATTACTATGAACATCATTGTCATTTTCATCATTACCTACTTACATCATTATGGTTATTATCAAATTTAATGGAGTCCATGAAAGATTTCAGAACTTCCACATACACAAACAGTTACAAATCTGAATCCACTATTTATGGGGTAAAAAGCAAAATTTAGAATTAATATACAATCAAATAACAAACATAATTTTGACTATTTTTATCTTTTCTATACTTGTACCTGTCAAAATTTCTAAATTGCTGTATTGGACAAATAAAAGAAGACACAAAGTATAAATTGGAAAATGCAAATGTTTAAGTCAGGTAAAAGAAATTACTAGGTGCTTCTCAGCTGTTTTGTGTCCAAGTTAAAATCACAGAAAAGGCTTTGGGCAATCACAAACAAATTGATGCTACATTTATGTGCAAATTTAACCTCCCACATGATGTTCTAAGTGATGTGGTTATATTGGTTATAGAAACTGACAAAGAAATTACATTTGCTAGGGTTCTTATAAAAGAGTGACACGAAATAAATTATAACATAAAAATTAGTTTTGATATGCAAAACTTTATGCCCTTTATGTCA